>NW_027122576.1:0-2805000 GCF_030686945.1 Centruroides vittatus
TATTTTGAGCCTTCCTTCTCCAGCAGCTCACACCCATCCTTCTCAAATCATTTTCTACATTTTCATCCCATTTTTTTCGTGGTCTCCCTCTCCACCTTCTCTCCTTGGTTTTTCTCTATACAATTGAGACACATTTCTCTCCGGGTCCATTCTTTCCTAATGTCCAATCCGTCGAAATCTCCCTTTTTTGATTTCTGTCACAATATCCGAATTTTCATATAAATCTTCAAGTTCTTTATTACTTCTTATTCTCCACTCTCCTCTCTCTTGTACTAGCCCATATATTCTTCTCAAAATCTTCCTCTCAAATCGTCTCGACTGCTCTTCCTGCTCGCTTGTCAGTGTCCAGGCCTCGGAGCCATACATGATTTTCGGTCTTATAATAGTTTTATAAATTCTAATCTTACTGCATCTTGATATTTCTTTAGATGTTAAAATTCGTCTTAAATTAAAATAGCTTCTATTTCCTGCTGTCACTCTTGCCTTAATTTCTTCATTAATTTCGTTTTTTTCTGTTAGCTGAGTTCCTAAGTATTGAAATTTATTCATCTGTTTTAGTTTATGGCCCTTTATATGTAGAAATTGACCACTTGGCCCCTGACAATCTTTTCTAATTAACTTCATATATTTTGTTTTTTCGTCATTAATTGTTAGGCCTTTATCTATTACTACTTCGTCCATTATTTTAAATGTCCCTTCGATTACCTCTTTAGTTCTCCCCAATATAACTATATCATCCCCAAATGATAAGCACTGTAAATGTTTCTTAAAAATCGTACCTCTTGCATTTACATCCAATTCCTCATATACTTTTCTCATTGCCACTTCTAATACTAACTTGTAAGTTAAATAAAACTGTAGAAAGTGCATCTCCCTGTTTGAGCTATTTCTGAATTGCAAATGCCCTTGACAAATATCCCTGGATCTTAACTCTGCCTTCCGTCTTCTCTAAAGTTAACTTTGTTAAATTAATAACTTTTTGAGGTATTCCCAATTCCTGCAGACTCGCCCAAACTTTTTCTTTTCTAACACTATCATAACCGTTTTTAAAGTCGATATAAAGATGGTATATCTCAATATTATACACGTAGCATTTCTCCAGAATTAACCTTATAGTGGAGATTTGATCTATAGTTGATCTGTTATTACGAAAACCGCACTGGTTATCTCCCACTATATTTTCCATGTATGCTGCCAACCTCTTTGCTAATATTTTTGAAAAAAATTTATAAACTACATTCAGTAAAGTAATTCCGCTGTAGTTGCCACAATCTAGTTTGTCTCCTTTTTTTGTGTATTGGGAATATTATTCGTCTATTTCTACCTTGTGGAAACCGTTCACTTTTCCAGAATTGGGTAGCTACCTTTAGTAATACCTCTCCGGAAGTAATTCTCCTAGGCGATCGCCCGAGTGTTGCCATAAACTTAACAAACAAACAGAATTGTCAGAAATGATTACAGATTTTGCACGTTGGCAATGACAGACCCGACTCACTTTTGCTTGTAGTTACGAGTGTCATCGACACAATCATTCACAATAAACGAATAATGGAAAGCCAAGAACTCATCTATATAAACTCAGTTAATCATAAAGTACATGATCAGACTTGATTGGAAACCCTTCAAATCATAACATAAAGCTTTATGCTATGATAATATCAATTTTGATCTGTGCTTAATTCAGAATTTATAATTTTTTTCTCTTTTTCTTTTATTTCAGGTTATACGTAATCAAAATTTCCAACCCGAATTTTAAAAAGACGATATCGAAAAATATGGATTCTACAAGGATTCGGCAAGTCATTCCGCAAAACAACAGGAAAGATTTCATTTTCATTAACCAATGGAAATTTCTATCGATGTGCATGAAATTCTTAAGTTTGAATTTCGAAAAGACATGTTCTCTGCACATCGCGCTCATGTTGGCGGGAGCCAAAATATAACCAATTTACTACGTTTTCGAAACAATCCTTCGATCCTCCAAAGAGCAATTATCAGCATTCGATTGGCTTATATTCGTTTATTTTATGTTTAGTATGTCCATTGAAATATTTTCTTTCTATTATTTTCACGCCAACAAATCAATAGCGCAAAGTAAATCATTCAACCTAAAACTAACGAAGGACACAATAAACTATTAATACTAAAATGCTGTTTGATATTGATAATGAGCATAGCATACTTTTTGGCCATCCATTTCAGCATAACTAAAGGACGTTACAAAGAAAACGATATAAATAGCTTAGTTTCTAGAGATTTGTTTCGAAGTTTATTACATTATCTCACGTTCTTCTGTCTTGTATTCTTCATAGTTATTGAAAATAATTTCTTACTTCTTTTCTTCTCTTCTTCGTGTTAGGAAATTGAAAGTGTTTTCAAATTAATTAGCAAAAGCTTGCTTATAGAAGATCGTCTTTCGCAAACGATTGCAGAAGCTCAAGTCAAATATAAAAAGCTTACGTCTATTGTAAATGATCTTAATGTCATTTATTCGCTAATATTACTTTTTTGGACTGTTTTTGTCAGTGGTAATGTCATATTTCAGATCGGGTATATCCTCAACATCGACAAATCTTACTTGACAATATTCGACATTTTAGTGGTTGTTTTTAATGCCGGCGTTAAATTTCTATTATTTTCCGACGTCTGTTGTTGTTCTTCTTACGTCACCAAAGTTGCTAACGACGTCGTCAACGACATTTACGAAATGTCTTTGAAGAGCGATGATAAATGGATCGAAGAGAAGACGTTTCGGTTTTCTGTCATCTCTCTGCAAAATTTGCCGAAATTCTCTGGCTACAATGTGATTAACGTGAATACGAGTCTCTTGTTGACTATTGTGAGTGTTATTGTCACTTACACTGTACTTTTAATTTAGTTCTCTCTAAACGTTGCTTCGTAACTGAATTGCATCTGTGTCTCCCTATCACTATTTTGTCAAGACTTCAAGGTCTGGTAGACATTTGAAATAAGTGGTGAGAAGGCAGATGCCTTCTGACCTCTGTTCTCTTTTAACTACTGCCAAATCACAATTAAACATTTTCTCTTACATTAACAAAGAAAAATGTTTAATTGCTTTCTGAAGGATTTTTTGGCAGTTCTACCCAATGACTTATCATAGTATAAGACATTCCTTACTGATAATGTAAGGTACCCGTTGAGAATTGAAACTGGATCGTTTATTTGGTAAAATCTAATTTAATAATTCAATAAAACCCAGCATTCGTACATGCATCGGGTGATGCGTGTATATCACCCGATGCATGTACGAGTGCTGCGAAAAGAAAAACTTCAACATCTGAAGTGTTGAAGTTTTCCTTTGCCTTTTCCGTCGATGGTCTTTGGATACTCGAATCGGTGCGTGCTGGCTATACGACTGCATATTATTACAGAAAAATATTCAATTCAAATATTCAACTCTCCGAAATACTTAATCAAAACCATTTACATTTTTAATGTAATATATCATTAATATTTCTAAATGTGCGTATCAAGTTCTTTTATCTAACTAAACTGCATATTGATTCATAATGCAATGCTCGAAATTTTAAAAATGCATTGGATAAAAAGGTTAAAGGAACAATATGTTAATGGAAACTCTACTATATTATAAATTTCTGTTCTTCAATGCCCTTATGGACGTTGCTAAAATAATAAAGTTTCAATTATTAGTTAAATTTCGGTCAACACTCTTATGGGGATCTAACAATAACTAATTCTGAATAATGAGAATAATATACGGAAGCAAACGAATTTGATTGAAATGATCTAAATCAGTGTTTTCCAAACTTTTGAAATCTGTGTACCTTTTGTATAATTTTCTTAATGCTGAGTACCCCTCGTCAAAAAAATTGCATATACTTTAAATCAAAAACCAAAGATAACGAGGATATTCCATTTCTATATGCTGCTGCAAATGAAAAATAGAAAAAGCCAAAATAGAAGACTATGTGGAAAATATTGTTCCTAGATATAGCAATATGGACTTTAGGTCTCATTTTCGTCTTTCTAGAAGCACTGTCAAAGTAAGTCTCTGCTAAGAATTGTTGGTTGTAGTAACTAGCTACAGAAAAATTGGATTATTCGGCAATTTTACCTTTTTATTAATACTAAAGCACATAACAAACCTTTCCAGTTAGAAAAATCGCACAAAAGCTAAAAATACACACGCGCACATTGTAACAATTCAATGTGTAGATACTGGAGGTTTTTGTGTGACACTGTTGTCTTGGCCATAAGGTGCAGGAATACACGGAATCACAGCACCCGGCGAAACCGCTAAGAAGTAACGAAGTTTTTTATTATTTTTCTATGTTTTTAATCGAAAAAAGTAAACTGCTTGTTGACCAGGAACAGCCGAAGCACGGTGCAGCGTGTACCCCCATAAACTCTTCCCGTACCCCTGCGGGTACGCGTACCACACTTTGGGAAACACTGATCTAAATCAACAAACTATAAACAAAGACACTAATTTAGGTCGTGTTTATATTTTGTAGAATAAAGTTAATACTGAACATTAAATAGAACGTTAATACTGAAACAAATGTGCAGGAAAGAGAAACATCTGTTTGACACAATATTTAGGTTATATATGCCTTTTACACCACGTATTCGGTAGAACATTCTCCTGTATAGGATATTAGAAGAATCTGTCCATAATCGTCATGAAAACCACGATTCGGGTCGTAATTCCCGTTTAGACCAGAATCTTATTGTTAGATAAAAAGATGTTGCGCAAATGGAGTAAAACACAAAACTCCGTTATTAAAGATAAGTGACGAATACGTATTTGTCACTTATCTTTAATCGTATCTCTGTTTTCTCAAGTGTCAAAAGTGTCTTGCTCTGTTGATCTTAGTTATAAACATAACTAAGATCAACAGAGCAAGACACTTTTGTCACTTGAAAAAACAGAGATACTGTTGTATCTATCTTTTAATAAATACGCTTTGTTACGTGTCATCAATACTAACAAAGTCGGTTTTATAATTGGAAGTCTCGTGACAAATTTCATTATTATTTAACTAGAAAATATATTTTCAGAGAAAGTCGATATTTCCTTGGACACATACGCCAAGAAGTCCTGTTTGATGTTACTCTATTCCTGGAAATTAATCATCCTGCCTATGTGTGAAGTTTACTGAAAATATTCCATCACAGCTAAATCGTACGATATGACACACCACCTTCCGTGTTTTAATACAATAAAATATAAACGTGGTAAAATAAATTTATTGTTTTGTGACGTCATAAAAATCGCTCGGTTTCGTATTTTTCTCGTAGTTTAATACAAAACGAACTAATACTTGAATTTTAAATAAATTACTGTTTATCCGGTAATATAGAATTTAGTTGTGTCACAGATTTTACTACTAATTGTATTACTAATAACTTTTTCTCGCCATGCAATAAACAAATATTCATTCTTCTATTCTTCACAAAACCTAAGATTTCTGGACATGGTTGATATAAAAAATAAATCGAAGAGGAGATTCTAATCAAAAATTCATAAATACAAACACAAATTTTTTCAAAGTTGATCTCGTGCTTAATATTACTGTGAAATATGAATTTTGGAATTTACACAGCGTTTTAGCATTTAGGTAAAAGTCTTTACGAAAAACAACAAGTATTTCGAAAATTAGTGAATCTTCTCAATTAATTTTTGCTGAAGACTTCGCTATTGACAATTAAAAGTTCAAGTGAAAGAAATTCATTCGCAATTTCGTCAGCTTTTTCACGGAACACGCGACATTGTGCAGATAGAGTCAAGAGATTTAACAAATTGAAGGAAACTGAAATAAATCTAAGAAAAACTATTAACATTTTCTAATATTTTTCGATTTTTTGTGTAATTTTCGTGTTTTCTTACACCGCATTTCACACTACAAATAAAGAAAAAAGATGAAACGGTCTATGACAGGCTTCAAAGCGCTGGTGTTTTACGATTCATTGTCTCAAGATTCTGAAGAAACAGTCGAACACAGACGAAAAGTAATAACCTTTAACGAAATTAAATTTCATCCCGTGTTTTATCAATATAAATATCTCTTTCCAAATACGATTAAGCAATCTCACTTTAATGAAACGAATTCGAAGAGAATGAAAATGTCTGGATAATATCAGACAAGAACATTTTAAGAGAAATGCGTGGCAGAGAAAGACTAAACATGAAAGAAATATCTCATATATTGTATTAAATCGTAAAGGCGGATAGTTGTTTAAAGGCCGAAGACTGCAAACGACGTTAGATTTAACAAAATTTCTTATCGACTTGCAGATATCTTAGAGAAGCCACATAATAGGAAATTGGCTGAAGAAAGTTATCATCACAACTCTCGATCCGAGATTAATAGGAAAAAAAAGTGATCACATGACATAGGTGTCGCGCATATCGATACGGTTGTAAACAAGCCGTTCCGTTCTAAGGATAGCTTACTTTATAATAATGGAAGAACGAAAATATTTTTTAGAAAGGTTAACAACGGTACAATTAAAGGAGGAATAAAAAAAGTACAATGCCAAGTTAGCTGGTAGGAAAGCCGATTTTATAGAAAGGTAAGTTAAAATAATCTACATCTACATTTTTATCGTTAATTATTACATTTAAACATTTATAATTTCAAGTCCTTATAACTGTTAAATGTTAGGCAACTTAACCCATTCTTAGCTGCAAGTCCAGATGGGCTAGTGGATGATGATAAAATATTAGAAGTTAAATGTCCTTACTTCAGTTTTAAACTTCCTGTGAATGTGCTAAAGATACCATATTTGGAATGTACTGATGACAAAATTACTTTAAAACGGAATCATGATTATTTTCATGAAATCCAAGGACAATTAGCAGTGAAAAATAGACAAGTTGCTCATCTGTTTATTTACACAAAAAGTGACTTCAAAGTTTGTACCATTCCAAGAGATGGTAAATTCATTGCAGACATGATTGAAACACTAATTATGTTTTCCCATGAGCATATTAAGCCAGCTCTTTTAACAAAAAATGTTTTATAAGCACTAAGTTTATAAAATAATTGAGCTAATTGTTATTTTACAATTTGAGATTATGTAAAATTTTCTAGATGGTGTATAGTGTGAATTTTTTAAATAATAATAAGAGATTTTGTTTTAAAGATTAAAATTC
Source organism: Centruroides vittatus (assembly GCF_030686945.1). Lineage (NCBI taxonomy): Eukaryota > Metazoa > Arthropoda > Arachnida > Scorpiones > Buthidae > Centruroides > Centruroides vittatus. The sequence continues at coordinate 7,142 of NW_027122576.1, forward strand.
TTTTATTAGCTTACAAATATTTATTCAACTATAGTACAAATTTTAAAGCCACTATATTACTTTGAATTGAAGTTCCACAATGAAGACCTTACTGTGTATGCTAGTATACATTCTTGATCTTAGAATTTATAAACAGACAAAAATTTAAAAATACTATAGATGGAAAACTTAAATTAGGCTAGGGTCTAGAATGGAAAAAAAAATTATATACGGTATTAATAGAGAGCTAGATTAACAGTGAAACAAATTAAGAATCTCTGCCAACAATGCATGGTCTAAAATTGCATAACATAAAACATATAAATATAATTTCACTGCCAAGTTTGGTTACTGTCGGATGCATGTGTTGCCTCAAAATTTTATATGTACAGTACGAGCCATTCCTATAATACGTTTAATATGTATTCTTTTACTAGATATTTTTCTGTCTCGAGATGACAAACTGCTGTTCAGCTGTGCTTTTCCTCTCATAAAAGTGGGTATATTTACCACAACATCTTTAGTAATTAGTTATTCCTAAATGTTAAAACCTCCATCAGCCATTACCCAGTGTTAAAATAATTATTGGATTTTCGTTTAAAGAATTAACAAATCGTACTTTACAACCGACAACGTATCGCTTAGTCTGTTTACAACCTCGTCGATACTAGCGCCGCGTGCGGAGTAGATTTCATTTTTTTCCCATATTAACGAAATAGTGTATTATCCACTATCATTAACATACGTTTTAAATCCAGAATTATATTTTTGATAAACTGGGATAAATTTTCATACGCCTAGTCATTACGAGGATTTGCCCGAAGTTTTACAAATGCAATAATAACCTATTAACGAGAGATAAAAAGTATTCCCGCCGTTTTGGCTTCTTCAGATGTTAAATATAATACTGTAATAGGGTTCTTACGATGCACAATTCTTTCCTTTCTTTCTTCGTAACAATGGTATTGTTCAATAATGCGCGACATCAATTAAATAACGCCGTACTTTTCTAACACAATAACATATCCAATCGCTACTTCGTTAGATTTATAATCGTGTATAACTGGCTGAGAGAAAAATTTGACGATTTATATTACAAACACAAAAATTCTAAACTTGTAGTGACTATAACAAGTCATAATGTGATATAACGATTCAGCAATAATATTTTAAATTGTTCTAAATCCATACATATAGATATCCAGCAACGTGTTTCTTAACTTTTCCGGCAACATTTAAAATTGCGCGTAACGCCATCTGTTACACTATTTTTTCAAAATTTTAATATTTTTATTATCATAAAATGGCATAAAGCGTAATTTTCAGGGTAGGGATTGGTGTAATAAAAATTGTATGTACTAATAACCAGTAGAATCGTCATTAAGTTCTACTACAGATATGACACACGACCATCTTTATCTCCCCACTCCATCGATATTTAACCACCGAAATTTAATAGCATCGATTTCCCTAATGCATACAAAATTTTGTCTCAAACACACCCACAGCAACAAATACACACAAGAATTACCCGCGAATTGTTTTGCATTTCTTCTCGTTTCAAGGTGTCTTCAGTACTAAAATGTAAAAATCTTTGGGGTCATTTTTGACCGATCGCCATACTTTTCCTCTATTACATAACAGACACCAGAATGTAAACTTTGCAACACAACTTTTCTAATAACATGCATCAATATCGATTACTCTTCGGGTAAACATCGCAGAATACCTGAAAATATTTACTCAAAGTAAATTCATTAAATACATCAAACAAACGTATCGATTTTTCTAAATTACTAAAGCATGCGAAAGAACAATTCACTCATCTATAAAGTATTATTATTCCTCTTTTCAGAAACAGTTTCGTGTGTCTGGTAAGTGAATGAAGTTTTAATATTTTGTATGTTTTAAACTGTTTAGGGAAAAACGATCTGTGAATAATTCGGAAAAAACACACTTCGTAACAGACTAGCAAATGCCACGTATTTGGTAGTTTATTCAAGAATCAAATCAATTCGTAATAATTGTAGATTAAGTTGAAAGATATCTTATTGTCATTTATACTCATTCAGACAAATCTAACCCGCAACAAGTCAACCAGAATGGATGAAGACGAAAAAGTGAGTAAGTACGCACTTTCATATAATAAATAATAAAAATCGTGATCAAATTCGTAACAGCATACTCATCCTGGAAGATCCGGATAACAACGACCTTAAGTGACCAACAATTCAACGTGGTTTGAGTAATTGCTAACTTACAATTTTCTTCTTTGTCTGACTTTAGCTTGTAACAAGCCAAACCATTTGGAATCGAATTTGAAAACGAAATACTTTAAAATCAAATTCATTTCTTATATAATTTAAATTCAAAAGTATAAAATTTGCAAATATTCAGAATGTCTTTCAGAAAACAACACAAAAATCTAGTGCTAAACAAGCAATGGAAACCTCTGTCGATATGCATGAAATTCTTAGGTTTGACAGTTTCCCTGGACATCGTGTTCATGTTGACCAAATCCAAAATTTATCCAATTTACTACATTTTCGAAACAATCCTTCGATCCTCTAAAGGCAACTTATCTGCAATCGATTGGTTCATATTCGTTTATTTTATATTTAGCATCTCCATTTACATATTCTTTTTGTATTACTTTCTTGGCACCAAACGGACCATCCTCTCGAAAATCAACATCGTCAATGAAATAGTTAGAACCGACACTAAGAAAATACACCATAAGCTGTTAATATTGAAATGCTGTTTGATTTGGATAACGAGCATAGCACATTTTGTGGCATTCGATCTCACTACAGCTGAAGGACTTTACGAAGAATATGATGGAAATAGCTTAGTTTCGAGACATCTGTTTAATTACGAAGATGAGAAATGTTTATTACATTATCTGACGTTCTTCTGTTTTGTATTCTTCATGATTATCGAAAATAATTTCCTACTGTTTTTTTTTCTTCTTCCGCATGCAAGGAGATCGAAAGTATTTTTAAATTAATTAGCAAAAGCTTGCTTATCGAATGATTCTTCGCAGATCATTGCCGAGGCTCGGTTCAACTATAGAAAGCTGACGTGTATTGTAAACGACCTGAACGCCGTTTATTCGCCGATGTTATTTCTTTGGACGGTTATGGTGAGTGGTAATGTCATATTCTTGATTGGATATATTTGCAACACAGATAAATCAAATATTTTCACATTATCCGAAATCTTATTAATTTCTTCCCATTCTGGTTTTGAGGTATTGTTGTTATCCTATATGCGCTGTTGTTCTTCTAACGTCACTAAAGCTGCTAACGATGTGGTAAAGGACATTTACGACACGTCTTTGAAGAGCGATGACAAATGGATCGAAGAAAAAACATTTCGCTTTTCCATGATCGCTCTGCAATATTTACCAAAATTTTCTGGTTATATATTCAACATAAATACAAATCTCTTAGTAACTATTTTTAATCATTATCTATTATTTTCACTTATACTGTACTACTAGTTCGATTCTCTGTAAAATGAACACTGCTTCGTGAAAGAATTAACACGCACGCATCACAATAATGTAAGCATTAGAAATTCTGTAACAGAAAATGTTTCACTCACAATTCACATACACATCTTTAAGTCTTGTATGAAAGTACAATAACCTTGTATTTCAGTACATCTTCTGAAATGTATTTTGATTGTCAAAATATCTTTCGTGACGATTAAGAACATAAACAAAAATAGAGTAATTAAAATACTGTTTCATAGATTTTGTCAATACTTAAGAAAACTCATAAAGAATGTTTAGCTGTCATATCGACCATGCTCAATACGTCAAATCGATGTAATGATGTAATTTAAGCAAGTCCCGTGACACGTTTTTGTCGGTTTATGATGTCCGACACGCACGTTCTCCCTCGAACCCTCGGGTTTTAAACCGCTTTACACGACGTTAGAAGTGCATCACTACGTGTGTGTTTACCTATCAAGCAGAAATGGTAAAAACCTACCCTGTTTAGTTTCGTTTCCAAGAAAATACCTAATAATTTATGGTAACAAGGACGTACTCTTGACCTGCATAAGATGTAAAAAATACATTTCTTCAGGGGTGGGTGGCGTAAACAATGATAATAATTATTCGTAATTCGTAAATAGAATTTGTAATTAGGAGAAAACTTCAACATAAACGCGCGTTTTCCACAGTTTTGCAACAATTCCTTTATTTTTTACAAATTCAAATTATAAATTTAGCCAAACGGGTTCTGGTAGCTGTAGTGAGTGAAGGAAATGTACGAGAACATTCTGTTTGCTGTCACGCATTGATCACATCGATTATTGAATCGGCTTCGACGAATTTTCAGGTAAGTTTTGGAGATGCCAAATTAAATCTTTTCTTGAGACGTGATTAAAATTTTAAGCGGAAAATCGAAAGTTCGTAGATTAGGTAGATTAAGTAAGCGTTGGCGCTTCTGTTGAATTTGAAATTAATTTCTCAAAGCAAGATAATTAATCTCTCGGATTTTTATTATAGCATCTTATACAAGATTGCGCCTCGTATTTCAATAGCGAGGTTGAGGCCGAAGTTTTACACGCGAAAACGTGTACGTCGGACGTTCGGCGCCGCTTTCCTGTAAGCCTAGAAGTTTGACAATGGTGCTTGGAAATTCAGTGGAATCATGCTCGACATTCCAAACTCTATTGTCAAGCTTCTAGGCTTACAGGAAAGCGACGCTAAACGTCCGACGTACACGTTTTCGCGTGTAAAATTACGGCCTCAACCTCGCTAATATCTATTCAAATCGAAAAGTTTAAAAAGTTAGTCTCATCAAAAAAATTTTTTTTTTTTATTGTTGACATCGCTTTTACTTTTTAGGCTGTTATACATAACAGAGGGAAATTATGGCAATCGGTCAAAAACTGACCCCTATCCAAGATTTTTACTTCTTTGGACTCGGGAGATCTTGAAAGCTCGAGAAATGCAAAAAATATTCCAAAGTTTTTGTATGTATGGATGGTAGTGTATGGGTGGAGGCATTATTTTGTTCACCCTGCATTTAGGCCCCTTAATTAATTAGGTTTGGGAAAATAGTAAAACAAATACGTGCATTTTTGAATCCGTCTTTCAAGTGGGTCTGTGTGAATGCACTTGTTGCACCTGCCATGTTGAAGCTTATCGCGCTTTTTGTCAAACTTTCTGAAATTTTTCAGGTAGATTTGTTTATTAGTGGGATCGATGCCATTAAATTTTTATGATTAAGAGTCGAGGAAGTAAGAAGATAAAAGAGGTCGTGTGTTTGTCCAGTAGGGTCGGACTTAATGACGAGTAAAATTGTCATTAAGTCCGACATACATACTGGACATACACACGACCTCTTTTATCTTTCTACATCATGCATACCGTCAAAATTAAGCTTTTGGCTTTATTAAATTACTAAATTTTATATTTTCACTTCTATTCGCGAGATTATTGCCATCTTGGCATCGATTCAAGTCGAAGATGTAAAAGTCGTTCTGGTCCAGCAAACAACCACCATAAACATTTCTATTTTCTAGAATTCTGTGTAATAAATAAAATAATTTTTGATTTTTTATAAATTAATTGAATGCAGCTTGAGAATTTCGGCGAATTATTTACTAACTAGGAGATACGCCCGGCGTTGCTCGGGCAAAAGTAACGATAGCGAAGATTAAGATTATTACGTTATAGTCACAGAAGAAAAAGAGTAATTTCATCAACGAATTAAGTATTTCTAAAGAAAAGTCGAATTTGAAAATCGAATATTCTAATATTGTTCGATTTTCATCGAATGTTCTAATGAAGGAAAGTCGAAAAAAACCGAACTAATCTGTTTAAATTTGAAAATCGAATATTTTCTAACATATTACTGTTTTTTTTTTTTTGCTCCTTCGCCCGTAAATCTTGCACGTCGCTTTCTCTTGTTCTCTATTCTTACTTAACACTTTCCTTGTTGATGGAAGCCTTGAACCTGTCCCTCTCCCCGTGGGGAGGAATTTGGAAAAATCCCTTCTTAATGTGCGTTTTCGTGACGTACCGTAACTATGTACCAAATTTCAACTTTCAACTCCTAACCGTTTGGGCTCTGCGCTAATTATTATTATTATTATTATTACCAACTCGTCTCTGAATTATATATATAGATTGAACACCGGTTTTAGTCGACAATAATGTAAATGACGTTCAACACGACTTGTTTTACTTACACCGGGCGTATTACGTCATATACTTAAGATTTCCTATTAATTTAAGATACTACTACTCGTACCTGGCACAATACTTCCTGTGAAAAGTTGTTAAATTACGAATAAATAAAGAAAATAAATAAAATTTACTACACGGCAAAGGATATAGAGGAGGAGCATCACTACGGCAAGAGTGATATTGGGCTAATTTTCGTTTCTTGTTATTTTAAGTAAACTTATAAATTAAATTAATAATTGGAATTGAATTAATTGAAAGAAAAATAAAATATGTAAAAATATCAATAAATACAGTAAATACATATACAAACGTTCTGAAACCTGATATATACATCTATATATATAATCGAGACAGGTTGATAATAATAATAATAATAATAATAATAATCAGTGCAGAGCCAAACGGGTAAGAGTTGAAAGTTGAAATTTGGTACACAGTTAGGGTACGTCACGAGGACGCACACTAAGAAGGGATTTTTCGAAATTCCTCTTCACGGGGGAGCGAGACAGGATTAAGTCTTATCACTTCCATCAACAATGGAAGTGTCAAGTAACAATGGAAGTGTTACATAACAATGGAATTGTTAAGAGAAAGCGTGGCCGAATAACCTCCAGAGAAATTACTGAACATGACTGGGGCTTAACAGCTAATGAGGTTTTCGCATTTGGTGGAGTACCAGAGAGACCGGAAGTCGAAGGTATATTCGGATTTGGAGTTTCTGCACATGTATTGGTTAGTATCTTATTTATATTATAAATGAATCTGTATGAGTTGCTGAATCTTCTGTGTTATTTGTACGTTCTACGAAAATGTTTTCGGCTGCAGATGCAAGGCTGTTCGGATCTTGACGATCTGTGACATAGCTTGGAAGAAAGTCTTGATCTGTGAAAATATCTCTGTTGAATGGATAAATTCCAGACACGCGAAAAAATCCAGAGATTATATTATTTGGCACAACTGCTAATGGAAGTGCTAAAGAGACAATACCAGGATTTTCCTTGGATTAGTCTTCATCCACGAAGCAGATACAGAGTTGATAAATTTTTTTAAACTCCGGTCTAAAGGCTGGAGCTTGTGACTGCAGTGTGGGGGAAAAGATAAAATAATGACAACGTTGTCTTTTGAGAAATTTAATCCGGGAGTTGAGAGGTGAGACTCGTGGTTATCAAGCAATAACAGTATAGGCCTTTCTTTTGTACATTTAGTAGTTTCAACGAGATGTTTCAAAAACATTAGAAATTGCTCCTCTTTCATCCATCCGGATGGGTTTGCTGTTCCAATAGAACCTGCATGAGAATTTTGCAGAAAGTGGTCTCTAAAGTGTACTGGAGGAAAGACAAATAACGGCGGAATGCTGTTTCCAGAAGCAGATACTGCAAGAGCCATAGTTACTAGTTTGCCCCTTTCAGCCGAGGTGATAGAACCAATTTGGCGAAATCCTTTTCTAGCAACAACACGATGAGGACGTTGCACTGTAGTTATTCCAGTTTCATCGACATCGTAAATGTCATTGGGGCAGAATTGGTAACGCTCAAATAAATTTTCTAAATTTGTGAAAAAGGCATCCACATTTGTCTTATTCAAACTTGTGGCTTTAGATAGACTGGTGGCTTGGGGTGTTCATATCGATAGTATTTAGGAATCCTGTAAACCAATCGGGGCCTGCCATTAGGGTATCATTCCAGATTTGAGGAAACGGTTTGATAAGCGCTGTTGCATAGTTATATGCTCATTTACGTACTTGTTTTGGCGTTAGCCCAAAATAAATATCGGAAGCTTTTTTTATATATCTTTCTAACTCCAACTCCTCATCACTGGTAAAGACTTGTCTGCTCTTTTTATAACCCATTTGAACCGTAGAGCTTACAGAATCAAGTTTTTTGTCAGTTATTTTCTTGCAGAATCTTGCTAAAGTTCTGTAATAGATATTGTATTCTTCTGCAGTTTTCCTAATGAAAATTGGCTGAACATCATTTTTAACTGCTTTGGCAGCTCTTAGTAAAACGTCTTCAGGTGGGGTATTTTTATCAGTTTTTTCATTTTATAATTTTGTACCATCTGAATAAAGAGAAGAACGAACTAATTGGAGTAATGTTTTCCCTTTTCTAATTTTAAAACTATAATGTACGATGATAAAAAATCGTCAACCGCTTTCCTTCTCTTTCAATAAAAAGATTGTACACAAAACGGGGTAAGTTGTCTCAGTGACAAGTTGCCCCGTTCGATGTGTGACAATTTGCCCCAAATGAGCTTTCTTAACAAATCAGTTCATAGTTTCTAATTTCAAATTAGAAAATTCGATTGCTCATAATGTATATATGTTACCGGCAAAACCCAATTTTACGCCCACAACTAGTTTGGCATAAGCGTGTCAGGCCAAACTAGTTTAGAATTATTATTCAAGTATATTAATGGTTAAATATATTAAGTGGTGGGTTAAAGTGTACCTAGGTAACCCAATGGCAGCACTTCTGACTGTTCGTGCTTCTCGACGGACTCCTCCCAGGGGGGAGCCGCCGGCAGGCCGCCCAGTGTTTAACGTCACTAGTTATTGATTCACAATCTGGTAGTTCTTGTGAACATTTAAAAGCAACAAAGAAAACAGTAACACATAGTAATTAATTAATAAACATATTGTTTCATCTAATTAATTGCCTTTTAATTTTATTTTAACCATTAATATATTTAACCATTAATATAAATTGAATAATTATTCTAAACTAGTTTGGCCTGACACGGTTTACGCCAAACTAGTTTGGCGTAAAATCGGGTTTTGCCGGTAACATATACATTAATTAAGGACCCAGCCTAATAGGATTAATATAGTTGTTACTTACCTTTAACTAATTGCAAGTTTTCAAACGGCACAAAACATGACATCAAAATTTAGATGACTTGCCGTAAATCTTTTAACCGCTAATTAACGGAAAACAATGCAACAGATATTATTCGAATTTTGTGATGTCGTATGCAAGCGGTAAATGAATCTACTCCTAGATGACGTGACCGTTCAGTTTTGATTATATAGGCAATATCTTTGCACTGTGACAACATGCCCTAGTGACAAACTAGCCCCGGTCTCCTGTAGATGTGATACTAGATGTGATACTAAAGATTGTGCATTATACTAAAGATGCACAATCTTTAGTATGATGCCCGAAGGAAAGGCACTTGAAACACCTCTTAACTGGTAGAAAGTCAAAGACATGACACCTACTCCATAAAATGTTTGTCTTTTCCTCCAGAATAGTTTTCCTGATTTCTGGGTCCACCTCTAACACCCACAAACCATGTTCCCCATTTTTCTGCTTGAGCGGAAACTTTACCTCGGCTTTTAACCTGAAATCTGCCTCAGCATCATTCATTTGTAGCTTTTCATTTTGCTTAAATAACGTTTAGGAGGTCCTCCTTTGTGACTGATTTTGGCACTGCTACAATCTTCAAGAGGGGCAATCTCTTCTCCAGATGTTTCACTTTCAGCTCTTTTACCGTTCGGACCGCATCCTCAAGTTCCTCTGCGTGGTGGAAGGTGTGGAGGTCCACCACTATGCCTCCCTCTCTGATTTTCCGAACTCGCTTTATTCCTATTCCTAAGTCCTGTGGCTTGATTTTACTGGTTAGTATCTCTTGTGTTTGATCTGAGGTGTTTTTGCTGTTTGAACTATGCACAATAACTGTGTGACACGGTGAAGAGAGTACTGAGGTGGGTCTTGAGGGTCAATTCCCCAACTCAGCACTTTGCTGTAGCTGCCTACCTGTGATTTATTCTGACCCTGGGAAACCATGAAGACTGTGCTGTGTAAGTTGGAGATCTCTTCTCTTCTTTGATTTCTTTAACTGTTTCTTGTATGCTATTACAGTAAAGAGTCATTTATCCGAACCCCGGTTATCCGTAACCAGCTTTCCAGTCGTACTGTGTCGTGCTGAATCGAACTTTTTTGATAACTAGATTTACTTCTAAAGTATAAATTTTTGTTTTTTTATTAATTTTTTCAAATATAATTTATTTTTGGTTTTGTACAAAATAAAGAAATAATTTTTAACGATACAATAGCCTCGATTATTATTATTAAAAATTTCGTTAGACTTAAAGTCGAACGAAAATTCAACACAAAGCGACACGCAACCGGAGAAAAATTTCAACATCGGACAGGTTAATATATTTTTTCGTACATAATCGGTTATCCGAACAACCCCAGTCCCCAAAGGATTCGGATAAACGACTCTCTACTGTATTTTGCTCTGACACTATCTTTAGTAATTCCTCCTTAGATGCCAGGGCGTTAAGCTTTTCCTTGTAAGTTTGCTGACCTGGTGGAGTTTGGGAACTTACATCCCACTTTCCACCATGTGTAAGTGGGAAGTGGGATGTAAGTTCTCTGACTTCTCCATGTGGAAAATGGGAAGGGGGATCATTAATCCCGTGACAGGATGGTCTAGGGCAGGGATGGCGAACCTTTTTGAGTCCACGTGCCATATTGTAAGTATACTTAGCTTTAAAGATGTTAATGCGTGCCAAAGTCTTAGACTTCGAATAATGATATGTAAAGAAATTAAACGAATACGCTTTAATTCGAATAAATATAAAAAATCTGATTGAAAAAAGGATGATCAAGTGATAAACAGAAAGGATGATTGAAAGAGAGGATAGAAATCATATGATACATTACGTGCCAGATTATTTTTCTTACATACCACTTTGGGCATGCGTGCCATAGGTTTGCCACCTCTGGTCTAGGGTCGTTCGCGTGTGGATGTGGCAGAGGAGACAAGGATGACAAGTATCTCAAAAAATCCGTTTATTTAAACACAAAATAACTCACACTATGCACAGTTCTTTACACACTCAAATGTTCGAACGTTTTTAGTGTCGATGATGTTTCTTATCGTTGCTGAAAGTAGGCCCGGGGCAGCGACAGGTGAAGAGACTTGTAGGCTGATGGCAGCGGACTTCTCGCTGGACACCTTTGGCGTACACGTCTTGTGTCTTTCTGAAGCCTTTCCGAGAGTCCTCTTTCGTGTCCTTCGAAATCGGCCTTCTCAATCTCCGTTTTCTCCCCCTTTTCTATCTCATTGGTTCTATGTCCCTCTTTTTTGCTCCCCGCTTTCCCACGTCTGTTCCTAAGCAAAAAACGATCTCTGTTCGCTGTTCGAGGTCAGGCAGAAAGATCCGCTTTGAAGAATCTACTTGACACCATCTGTTAAATCTGGATGGAAAGTGTTGATGGAACTTTGGAAGTTGCGCTCATATTTTTCTTATTGTTATTTAGTCTGTGACGTTTTATAATTTTAACGACCCGACGTCGATGTTCCTTTTTGTCATTAACCTTTCCCCTTTTCAAAATTTCTATGTTCTAATTATTTGATATACGAGCTATCTTGTCAAACGTCCATCTTTACTGGAGGACGCTCATTTACCAATTATTAATTATTGTACAATTATTGCGTTCTGTTTTTACATCACTAGCATTTTTTTTCTCCACAGTTTCATATGACTAGACCAACTAATCCGTATCTTTGTTCGGTTTTTAACAATGGAGAGTTTTTTTTCCTAGTTTTGTTTCGTTTTAACAATTTTCTAATATACAATGTTTAATGTCAACCCGTTTTTGGGACCTCACATCTCTCGAAGTTGCTGGAAGTACCGTTGTTCTGGACAGGGCCGGATTTACCAATCCAGGGGCCCTGGGCACAAATTCGGTGGGGGTCCCCCTTTAAGAGTAGGCAAATTTGGATGATTTAGAAAATTTACACAAAATACTGTACTTTCAATTAGATTTGAACTAGGAAGTTGTAAATTTCATTTAAAAATAACGGTTATTGTAAACATACATATATTTTCTATCTGTGTAAAACTAATTATTTTAATTTAACTGAAAAATACCTGTGAAATTTTTTCCCGAAATTTTTCAGATGTTTCATAGGTTTTTTCTAGGGTTTGGTTTTCTCTGCCTGTTGCCCTCATGATTAGCCACACTTAGGCTGTCGCGGGGTAATACGAAAAAAAAAAATTATGTTTAAACATAACTTTTTTTTCAGTTTTGTGGGGGCCCCTATTTTGTGGGGGCCCTGGGCACAGGTCCCAAATGCTCTTATGTAAATCCGGCCCTGGTTCTGGATGGTGTTGACGGCTAGATTTATCACTTTATTAAAGCTGTCGATGACATATCTAAGATGTTCTGTTGTTTGTAGCCGACCTTTAGGGTGAGACGCAAAATAGCCTTTCACTTCATCCATCACCTGATGAGCCTCTTCTAGAAACTTTGGTATAGTGTTAGCACTCATGATGACAGAAGACAGACAGATCCTTTGGTATACTGAAGTAAAGGTTGATCGACGCACTGGTCAACGGTGATGGTGGACTGACAAGTGTCAGTTGAGGACGACCTACTAGTCACAGCTTACAATTAAGGTACAGTCATACACACTGAAAGTTCCAACACACCATAAAGATGGGGGGAGGGGTGCTTCCAGTTGTTGAACTAACTTGCCCAAAATGTCTCTCGACAACAAGGCACCATAACCACTGCCGAGGAGGCCAATATAGCGGGTGCCCAATATCCTAAACTTGAGTAATTACTTTACTCTAAAAAGATAGGCTTAACTTTGCTAAGCCTAAACAGCCCTCTAGGACTAAAATATCCTAAAACGCTATTTCTCATCACAGGGCAACCCAAGCTAAGCCTAAATTTAAATTTACCACCAGAAATAGACAAAATTCACTTACAAATTTCTCCAGGAGCAGAGCAAACCAGGTCCTCTTTCTTCGAAGTGTAGACTCAAGAATCTTTGTGAGTGAGAGCAGGAGATTCACCGCTGAGAAAATTTCAGTGGTCACCTTACACAGAGTTCAAAGCAGAAAATGTGTGCACTCTTTTGGAGGGGGTGGTGGCTGGGGCCGTATGATCCCAGCCTGCGTCTTCTCAGAGACCAAAAAAAAAAAAAACACATTGACAGAAATTTACAAGCAGTCGCTCGGAAAAGAGGCATTGAACCTGTCCCCTGGGAAGTGGTCTAGGTAGGGATGTTCGACAACTCCAGCAGTCGCGATTAGTGCCCCTAGCAGCTAATAGGGTACCAATAGAGTTAGGGAAGACCACTGTTTTGGGCAAACCAAAATGTGGGATTTTGGGCAGCGATGGTATAAAGGCCCAAAATTCTAAGGACACGGAACGGTTAGGTGTAGAATACTCGGTCCTGCAGATCTGTACCTGGAGCACCCCCCTTTGATGGCTGGATGGCTAAGCGGTGAAGGTGGCAGCCTACCACTCTGGGGAACCTGGGTTCAAATCCGGACAGGTCGAAATATCCCCAGGAATTTTTCAGGAAGGGTCTGATCGAATATGTCGGGCTCCATTACTTACCACTCAGCCGCCTCATTGTGGGCCTGGCCGAACCCATAATGGGATTTGCTTTAAGAGGCTCTCTTAATGCCCAAAGTTTGGAAAGAGTTTAAGAAAAACCTCCAACAACACATTATCAATTGGAGATAAACTTTCTCTGGATTCTACAGCAGCAACTCATCATCGAAGACAAACTTTCTTTCGGTGTGACAACTTTCAACGTGACAGCAATAATCCTTCCATTGTAAGCATGCTTTGTATTAATAAACGCGGTTAATTTTGTCACTCTGCTCTCCGTGTGAGTATCTGTGTCCAGCAACCGCTACTCCCATACCTTAAAACGACTCTCGCTTCATGCTGACCAAGTCGAGGGAAAAGCAAGTGTCTCTGCCTCCCACCAAGGCAGACTATTTGACGGGGGTGATATCTCACAGGGGTGTCGGAACCTTACAAATGTAAAATGAAATTTAATTTAACAACATAAAGTGATTGTATTGTACAGTACACATAGTAAGTAATATACCAAAGAAATGCTACAAAGTTGCTCTGTACTACATTTGGCAACATATGTAAAGTGTCCTTAAAAGCCAGAAATTCAAACATTGGTTTAGAAGTTATTACTGAAACAGAATATATTAAAAAATAACGAAAACATGTGAACTGTATGTGACGCAAAAAAGTGAAAAAGTAAATATAATGTATATAATATTTATTATCAGAATTTAAATTTGCAAATTATGTAACAAATAGAAAACAGTTCATTTGTTTTATATTGTTACATAGTATCTAAACAGTAATTAATCGTTTTACCAAAAGAAAATTAATTTGAAAAACTCAATACTGATATCATTACAGCAATGTTTTGTCACTCTTAATGTATAAAATCGCTTAAATCCTACAAGTATATTGTCCGAATTCAAAATTTCATACGATACAGTGATTCAGGGTAAGATTGTAAGCTGGGGAAAATGCCTAATTTTTGTTACTTTCAAACAGTGACGTCAGATACTGTCGTGTTTGTACGATGGATCGTTGGGCCAATATTGAATGCGGAAAGCTGTAGTTGGCTACCGTTACCACATTTTCTACATCTGAGAAGAATAAAAGCAAGATAAGAATAAAGTTTTTGTTGAGAAATGTATTTAAAGTCATTTTAAAACTAAAAGTTAAAGTAGAATTTATTAAAAATTGCGAAAATCAATTAATGTATGATGTAGTTAAGGTTCTAAAGTTTCCATTCTCGGCTACCGAAGATCTCGATCAGACATGCTAGAACACGTGACTCCACTAGGCATCTTACCTCGACATAATGGGAAAGATGCCCACATCTTTTCTTCTGATAACTTGTCTATTTTTAGTAAAGTTTCGTTTTCTCGTTTTATTGCAGGATATGCGTAGAAATTATATAAGAACTTCTCAAAAAGGTTTCTGGATTGAAAAAAGCTTTCAGCTAGCTATAGAGCATGATAGAATGGGCAGGAACTTAACAATACATATACTGTGCTGTTACACTTACTATTAAGTACTTTGTACTACATATGCAATAAATTAAATATGGTTAAGATACTCTAAAATTAATTTATATTTATTTATAATTGTTATCTTACCTCAATGGCATTTGGCATCTCACCCGAATACTTGGAGTGAGATGCCTAAAATGCCAGACAGTGAAAAAGTCATTGTAAACACAATACATAATTATTTTTGATATACTCCAAAGTTTTATTTTAAAAAGATATTCAAGAACATGATATTTTCGTTAGAGGCCCTCAAAACCCAAATTATTGCTATAATTTCCTTCATAAGCAAAATTTTAGGCATCTTCCCCTGATCCACTCTATTATGTACAGCACATATATAGTCTTTAAACTATCTTAACGTAAGTCCTGTGCAACATTTTAATGTTTCTGTCCCCTACATGTTAAACGAGTAACCGTTATAGATAATTTTTATAAATAACATTCAACACAGAACAAATTAAGTCAATTTACACACTGTCCATTTTAAAAATTAGCGTACTATACCAACGGTATATATTGAGGGGTGGAGTAATCTGAATTGTAATAAGCAAAACGTTCACTAAAATGCAGTCAGTAGCATATACATGAAAAAATTTACTCGTTGCATAACGTCTATACAATAAAAATCCAGGACAAACAGCAATACCATGCTGGTTATGTTTAAAATGAAATAAATACGATATTCTAAATAGCACAAAGTATTAACTGCAAGAAGAGAACATATTGTATTCAGCTTGCAACACTATAATTCTGTAAAGCAACACGATATAATTTGAATATTCTAATTTCCTTTGTTTTAAAAAAAATGCTATAATAAAAGGTTTATTAATTAAATATTATATATATTAGAGTAATTACTTTTCCTTCTATTTATACCTAATTTGTCATTAATATACATAAATGTATATAAAACTTTATGAATAAAATACAAATTTCAAAGTAATAAACTTGCTATTTTTGAAAAAACACAACTATCAGTATAAATAATATCTGAGAAAATTGTTATGTTTATCAAAACTAACGTAATTACGCAATCATAAACCAAAATATGAAAAAGCGATCACAAATTAATCAGTAATTAGACATAATTAACAACAGCAAACTTACACGATAAACATGAAAAATTCATTAATTATCTTGGAGATAAACTTTCTCTGGATTCTACAGCAACAACTCATCATCGAAGACAAACTTTCTTTCGGTGTGACAACTTTCAACGTGACAGCAATAATCCTTCCATTGTAAGCATGCTTTGTATTAATAAACGCGGTTAATTTTATCACTCTGCCAAACAATAAAAAACAACGTGCTTTCTAAGAAATTGTCAATACTTGAAAAGACACTAGTTTAGTAATTTAGTATTTATTTATTTATTTATTTTAGAAATCGGTCCGTGCGAGCAGTCCTATCTAGAAAAATGTCAAAAACACGAAAAGGAAAACGAATGTGAAAAACGTGGAGGAACCGACACTTGTATTTGTAAAGATAGCAACCACAAATTCGATGAACTTTCAGAAAGTTGTTTAGGTAAGCGTGCTTTCTAGAATTCCTCACACTTGGCTATTTCTTCAGTTCTCTTGAAGAAAGTTTCAACGCAAGATCATTTAGTAAGAAAAGACACAAGTTTGTATTTGTTTATTTATTTATTTATTTATTTTAGAAATCGGTCCGTGCGAGCAGTCCTATCTAGAAAAATGTCAAAAACACGAAAAGGAAAACGAATGTGAAAAACGTGGAGGAACCGACACTTGTATTTGTAAAGATAGCAACCACAAATTCGATGAACTTTCAGAAAGTTGTTTAGGTAAGCGTGCTTTCTAGAATTCCTCACACTTGGCTATTTCTTCAGTTCTCTTGAAGAAAGTTTCAACGCAAGATCATTTAGTAAGAAAAGACACAAGTTTGTATTTGTTTATTTATTTATTTATTTATTTTAGAAATCGGTCCGTGCGAGCAGTCCTATCTAGAAAAATGTCAAAAACACGAAAAGGAAAACGAATGTGAAAAACGTGGAGGAACCGACACTTGTATTTGTAAAGATAGCAACCACAAATTCGATGAACTTTCAGAAAGTTGTTTAGGTAAGCGTGCTTTCTAGAATTCCTCACACTTGGCTATTTCTTCAGTTCTCTTGAAGAAAGTTTCAACGCAAGATCATTTAGTAAGAAAAGACACAAGTTTGTATTTGTTTATTTATTTATTTATTTATTTTAGAAATCGGTCCGTGCGAGCAGTCCTATCTAGAAAAATGTCAAAAACACGAAAAGGAAAACGAATGTGAAAAACGTGGAGGAACCGACACTTGTATTTGTAAAGATAGCAACCACAAATTCGATGAACTTTCAGAAAGTTGTTTAGGTAAGCGTGCTTTCTAGAATTCCTCACACTTGGCTATTTATTCAGTTCTCTTGAAGAAAGTTTCAACGCAAGATCATTTAGTAAGAAAAGACACAAGTTTGTATTTGTTTATTTATTTATTTATTTATTTTAGAAATCGGTCCGTGCGAGCAGTCCTATCTAGAAAAATGTCAAAAACACGAAAAGGAAAACGAATGTGAAAAACGTGGAGGAACCGACACTTGTATTTGTAAAGATAGCAACCACAAATTCGATGAACTTTCAGAAAGTTGTTTAGGTAAGCGTGCTTTCTAGAATTCCTCACACTTGGCTATTTATTCAGTTCTCTTGAAGAAAGTTTCAACGCAAGATCATTTAGTAAGAAAAGACACAAGTTTGTATTTGTTTATTTATTTATTTATTTATTTTAGAAATCGGTCCGTGCGAGCAGTCCTATCTAGAAAAATGTCAAAAACACGAAAAGGAAAACGAATGTGAAAAACGTGGAGGAACCGACACTTGTATTTGTAAAGATAGCAACCACAAATTCGATGAACTTTCAGAAAGTTGTTTAGGTAAGCGTGCTTTCTAGAATTCCTCACACTTGGCTATTTCTTCAGTTCTCTTGAAGAAAGTTTCAACGCAAGATCATTTAGTAAGAAAAGACACAAGTTTGTATTTGTTTATTTATTTATTTATTTATTTTAGAAATCGGTCCGTGCGAGCAGTCCTATCTAGAAAAATGTCAAAAACACGAAAAGGAAAACGAATGTGAAAAACGTGGAGGAACCGACACTTGTATTTGTAAAGATAGCAACCACAAATTCGATGAACTTTCAGAAAGTTGTTTAGGTAAGCGTGCTTTCTAGAATTCCTCACACTTGGCTATTTCTTCAGTTCTCTTGAAGAAAGTTTCAACGCAAGATCATTTAGTAAGAAAAGACACAAGTTTGTATTTGTTTATTTATTTATTTATTTATTTTAGAAATCGGTCCGTGCGAGCAGTCCTATCTAGAAAAATGTCAAAAACACGAAAAGGAAAACGAATGTGAAAAACGTGGAGGAACCGACACTTGTATTTGTAAAGATAGCAACCACAAATTCGATGAACTTTCAGAAAGTTGTTTAGGTAAGCGTGCTTTCTAGAATTCCTCACACTTGGCTATTTCTTCAGTTCTCTTGAAGAAAGTTTCAACGCAAGATCATTTAGTAAGAAAAGACACAAGTTTGTATTTGTTTATTTATTTATTTATTTATTTTAGAAATCGGTCCGTGCGAGCAGTCCTATCTAGAAAAATGTCAAAAACACGAAAAGGAAAACGAATGTGAAAAACGTGGAGGAACCGACACTTGTATTTGTAAAGATAGCAACCACAAATTCGATGAACTTTCAGAAAGTTGTTTAGGTAAGCGTGCTTTCTAGAATTCCTCACACTTGGCTATTTCTTCAGTTCTCTTGAAGAAAGTTTCAACGCAAGATCATTTAGTAAGAAAAGACACAAGTTTGTATTTGTTTATTTATTTATTTATTTATTTTAGAAATCGGTCCGTGCGAGCAGTCCTATCTAGAAAAATGTCAAAAACACGAAAAGGAAAACGAATGTGAAAAACGTGGAGGAACCGACACTTGTATTTGTAAAGATAGCAACCACAAATTCGATGAACTTTCAGAAAGTTGTTTAGGTAAGCGTGCTTTCTAGAATTCCTCACACTTGGCTATTTCTTCAGTTCTCTTGAAGAAAGTTTCAACGCAAGATCATTTAGTAAGAAAAGACACAAGTTTGTATTTGTTTATTTATTTATTTATTTATTTTAGAAATCGGTCCGTGCGAGCAGTCCTATCTAGAAAAATGTCAAAAACACGAAAAGGAAAACGAATGTGAAAAACGTGGAGGAACCGACACTTGTATTTGTAAAGATAGCAACCACAAATTCGATGAACTTTCAGAAAGTTGTTTAGGTAAGCGTGCTTTCTAGAATTCCTCACACTTGGCTATTTCTTCAGTTCTCTTGAAGAAAGTTTCAACGCAAGATCATTTAGTAAGAAAAGACACAAGTTTGTATTTGTTTATTTATTTATTTATTTATTTTAGAAATCGGTCCGTGCGAGCAGTCCTATCTAGAAAAATGTCAAAAACACGAAAAGGAAAACGAATGTGAAAAACGTGGAGGAACCGACACTTGTATTTGTAAAGATAGCAACCACAAATTCGATGAACTTTCAGAAAGTTGTTTAGGTAAGCGTGCTTTCTAGAATTCCTCACACTTGGCTATTTCTTCAGTTCTCTTGAAGAAAGTTTCAACGCAAGATCATTTAGTAAGAAAAGACACAAGTTTGTATTTGTTTATTTATTTATTTATTTATTTTAGAAATCGGTCCGTGCGAGCAGTCCTATCTAGAAAAATGTCAAAAACACGAAAAGGAAAACGAATGTGAAAAACGTGGAGGAACCGACACTTGTATTTGTAAAGATAGCAACCACAAATTCGATGAACTTTCAGAAAGTTGTTTAGGTAAGCGTGCTTTCTAGAATTCCTCACACTTGGCTATTTATTCAGTTCTCTTGAAGAAAGTTTCAACGCAAGATCATTTAGTAAGAAAAGACACAAGTTTGTATTTGTTTATTTATTTATTTATTTATTTTAGAAATCGGTCCGTGCGAGCAGTCCTATCTAGAAAAATGTCAAAAACACGAAAAGGAAAACGAATGTGAAAAACGTGGAGGAACCGACACTTGTATTTGTAAAGATAGCAACCACAAATTCGATGAACTTTCAGAAAGTTGTTTAGGTAAGCGTGCTTTCTAGAATTCCTCACACTTGGCTATTTCTTCAGTTCTCTTGAAGAAAGTTTCAACGCAAGATCATTTAGTAAGAAAAGACACAAGTTTGTATTTGTTTATTTATTTATTTATTTATTTTAGAAATCGGTCCGTGCGAGCAGTCCTATCTAGAAAAATGTCAAAAACACGAAAAGGAAAACGAATGTGAAAAACGTGGAGGAACCGACACTTGTATTTGTAAAGATAGCAACCACAAATTCGATGAACTTTCAGAAAGTTGTTTAGGTAAGCGTGCTTTCTAGAATTCCTCACACTTGGCTATTTCTTCAGTTCTCTTGAAGAAAGTTTCAACGCAAGATCATTTAGTAAGAAAAGACACAAGTTTGTATTTGTTTATTTATTTATTTATTTATTTTAGAAATCGGTCCGTGCGAGCAGTCCTATCTAGAAAAATGTCAAAAACACGAAAAGGAAAACGAATGTG
Organism: Centruroides vittatus; assembly: GCF_030686945.1. NCBI lineage: Eukaryota > Metazoa > Arthropoda > Arachnida > Scorpiones > Buthidae > Centruroides > Centruroides vittatus. Next base: position 27,796 of record NW_027122576.1, read on the forward strand.
AAAAACGTGGAGGAACCGACACTTGTATTTGTAAAGATAGCAACCACAAATTCGATGAACTTTCAGAAAGTTGTTTAGGTAAGCGTGCTTTCTAGAATTCCTCACACTTGGCTATTTCTTCAGTTCTCTTGAAGAAAGTTTCAACGCAAGATCATTTAGTAAGAAAAGACACAAGTTTGTATTTGTTTATTTATTTATTTATTTATTTTAGAAATCGGTCCGTGCGAGCAGTCCTATCTAGAAAAATGTCAAAAACACGAAAAGGAAAACGAATGTGAAAAACGTGGAGGAACCGACACTTGTATTTGTAAAGATAGCAACCACAAATTCGATGAACTTTCAGAAAGTTGTTTAGGTAAGCGTGCTTTCTAGAATTCCTCACACTTGGCTATTTCTTCAGTTCTCTTGAAGAAAGTTTCAACGCAAGATCATTTAGTAAGAAAAGACACAAGTTTGTATTTGTTTATTTATTTATTTATTTATTTTAGAAATCGGTCCGTGCGAGCAGTCCTATCTAGAAAAATGTCAAAAACACGAAAAGGAAAACGAATGTGAAAAACGTGGAGGAACCGACACTTGTATTTGTAAAGATAGCAACCACAAATTCGATGAACTTTCAGAAAGTTGTTTAGGTAAGCGTGCTTTCTAGAATTCCTCACACTTGGCTATTTCTTCAGTTCTCTTGAAGAAAGTTTCAACGCAAGATCATTTAGTAAGAAAAGACACAAGTTTGTATTTGTTTATTTATTTATTTATTTATTTTAGAAATCGGTCCGTGCGAGCAGTCCTATCTAGAAAAATGTCAAAAACACGAAAAGGAAAACGAATGTGAAAAACGTGGAGGAACCGACACTTGTATTTGTAAAGATAGCAACCACAAATTCGATGAACTTTCAGAAAGTTGTTTAGGTAAGCGTGCTTTCTAGAATTCCTCACACTTGGCTATTTCTTCAGTTCTCTTGAAGAAAGTTTCAACGCAAGATCATTTAGTAAGAAAAGACACAAGTTTGTATTTGTTTATTTATTTATTTATTTATTTTAGAAATCGGTCCGTGCGAGCAGTCCTATCTAGAAAAATGTCAAAAACACGAAAAGGAAAACGAATGTGAAAAACGTGGAGGAACCGACACTTGTATTTGTAAAGATAGCAACCACAAATTCGATGAACTTTCAGAAAGTTGTTTAGGTAAGCGTGCTTTCTAGAATTCCTCACACTTGGCTATTTCTTCAGTTCTCTTGAAGAAAGTTTCAACGCAAGATCATTTAGTAAGAAAAGACACAAGTTTGTATTTGTTTATTTATTTATTTATTTATTTTAGAAATCGGTCCGTGCGAGCAGTCCTATCTAGAAAAATGTCAAAAACACGAAAAGGAAAACGAATGTGAAAAACGTGGAGGAACCGACACTTGTATTTGTAAAGATAGCAACCACAAATTCGATGAACTTTCAGAAAGTTGTTTAGGTAAGCGTGCTTTCTAGAATTCCTCACACTTGGCTATTTATTCAGTTCTCTTGAAGAAAGTTTCAACGCAAGATCATTTAGTAAGAAAAGACACAAGTTTGTATTTGTTTATTTATTTATTTATTTATTTTAGAAATCGGTCCGTGCGAGCAGTCCTATCTAGAAAAATGTCAAAAACACGAAAAGGAAAACGAATGTGAAAAACGTGGAGGAACCGACACTTGTATTTGTAAAGATAGCAACCACAAATTCGATGAACTTTCAGAAAGTTGTTTAGGTAAGCGTGCTTTCTAGAATTCCTCACACTTGGCTATTTCTTCAGTTCTCTTGAAGAAAGTTTCAACGCAAGATCATTTAGTAAGAAAAGACACAAGTTTGTATTTGTTTATTTATTTATTTATTTATTTTAGAAATCGGTCCGTGCGAGCAGTCCTATCTAGAAAAATGTCAAAAACACGAAAAGGAAAACGAATGTGAAAAACGTGGAGGAACCGACACTTGTATTTGTAAAGATAGCAACCACAAATTCGATGAACTTTCAGAAAGTTGTTTAGGTAAGCGTGCTTTCTAGAATTCCTCACACTTGGCTATTTATTCAGTTCTCTTGAAGAAAGTTTCAACGCAAGATCATTTAGTAAGAAAAGACACAAGTTTGTATTTGTTTATTTATTTATTTATTTATTTTAGAAATCGGTCCGTGCGAGCAGTCCTATCTAGAAAAATGTCAAAAACACGAAAAGGAAAACGAATGTGAAAAACGTGGAGGAACCGACACTTGTATTTGTAAAGATAGCAACCACAAATTCGATGAACTTTCAGAAAGTTGTTTAGGTAAGCGTGCTTTCTAGAATTCCTCACACTTGGCTATTTCTTCAGTTCTCTTGAAGAAAGTTTCAACGCAAGATCATTTAGTAAGAAAAGACACAAGTTTGTATTTGTTTATTTATTTATTTATTTATTTTAGAAATCGGTCCGTGCGAGCAGTCCTATCTAGAAAAATGTCAAAAACACGAAAAGGAAAACGAATGTGAAAAACGTGGAGGAACCGACACTTGTATTTGTAAAGATAGCAACCACAAATTCGATGAACTTTCAGAAAGTTGTTTAGGTAAGCGTGCTTTCTAGAATTCCTCACACTTGGCTATTTCTTCAGTTCTCTTGAAGAAAGTTTCAACGCAAGATCATTTAGTAAGAAAAGACACAAGTTTGTATTTGTTTATTTATTTATTTATTTATTTTAGAAATCGGTTCGTGCGAGCAGTCCTATCTAGAAAAATGTCAAAAACACGAAAAGGAAAACGAATGTGAAAAACGTGGAGGAACCGACACTTGTATTTGTAAAGATAGCAACCACAAATTCGATGAACTTTCAGAAAGTTGTTTAGGTAAGCGTGCTTTCTAGAATTCCTCACACTTGGCTATTTATTCAGTTCTCTTGAAGAAAGTTTCAACGCAAGATCATTTAGTAAGAAAAGACACAAGTTTGTATTTGTTTATTTATTTATTTATTTATTTTAGAAATCGGTCCGTGCGAGCAGTCCTATCTAGAAAAATGTCAAAAACACGAAAAGGAAAACGAATGTGAAAAACGTGGAGGAACCGACACTTGTATTTGTAAAGATAGCAACCACAAATTCGATGAACTTTCAGAAAGTTGTTTAGGTAAGCGTGCTTTCTAGAATTCCTCACACTTGGCTATTTCTTCAGTTCTCTTGAAGAAAGTTTCAACGCAAGATCATTTAGTAAGAAAAGACACAAGTTTGTATTTGTTTATTTATTTATTTATTTATTTTAGAAATCGGTCCGTGCGAGCAGTCCTATCTAGAAAAATGTCAAAAACACGAAAAGGAAAACGAATGTGAAAAACGTGGAGGAACCGACACTTGTATTTGTAAAGATAGCAACCACAAATTCGATGAACTTTCAGAAAGTTGTTTAGGTAAGCGTACTTTTCAGAATTTGTCACACTTGGCTATACACTGAGCTCTAGGGACGTCGCAAAAAAAAAAAAAAAATGAATCGGGCATCGCACTTATTGGATCAGCCCCTGACAGGATTATATGGTATTATACAGTTTGTTATGTTGTATGATTATAAAGGTCTTTTTTTTTTAAAAAATTTATTCTTTGTCTGCACGAAATTAGACTACTGTATTTAGTCAGTTGTTATGTAAACCGTAAACTATTATAACAATATTGTTTTTGTGGTGATTTTTACGAAATTTTTAGAATAAGCGACGAGAAAAATTTTAATAAACTAATAATTAAATTACTTGTATTTCTAGATGGGGCTGGAAGTTTAACAAGTATTCCCTCTTTTATTCTTATAATTATTCTATTGAATAAGATACTTCTGGATAATAACATATAAATAACTTTATTCAATTTGTTACGAAATACAGTATATTTATTTAAATGAATAGAACTTTTAAATTTTAATAGAATTATTGTGTAAATTAATTATGATCTTCTTTATTCAGCATCAGCTGGATTTTAAAAGAATGATAATGAAAACAAAAACTATATTTCGACTTTAATATAATTTGTAATCGAAAAGCTGTTTTGCGAAAATATTTACAGTAGAACTTGTGTAAAACGGACTTTGCAAGGTATGCGATATTTTTTTGCTTTGGCAGGTTTCCGTCTTATTGAGGTTCCGTTTTCAACAGGTTCTACTGTATATATTAATCATCTGATCAATAAGAAAATTTTTGTATTTATATTTCACTTTAGAACAAATAAATTGTCGTTACTCATACATAAAACGTTTGTGTGATTTTAATTTGTAAATACAGGTGGAAACTGCACCTGTGTTTATTATTATTTTGTGTAGATATTTAAAAAAAAATTAGTATTGTTAAGATTTCTAATTGTTTACAGTTATAATTCTTATTTAAATTAGTGATCACAATAATATAATATGAACGAAAGATCGTTTATTGTGACATGGTCACAATGTCAAAATGGTAATTTTTAATCATATTTTTAAAAAATCACGTGACTTACTGTTTAGATCGGAAGTTCGTATAGTTATAAATAATAGAGTACTTCTAAATCGTTATTACAGCCTCATATGTTATTCTAATAATGATTGAAATAAATATTATAAACAAATATATTATAGAATTACACGTCTTTGTCATTTGTGAAAAAACACTGAATAATTTTTTTTCTATTTTTACGTACCTGTAGAACTATATTTGGCCATATTTTCTTTTTTTCGGATTTCAGATTTAGAATTTTTTGTATTTATACACAACTGGTTACAACTAAGGATGCACCGATGAGCAAAATGGCCGATTATCGATTACCGATTAATCGGTCACGCATTATCGGCCGATTAGTTTTAATAATTTATTGTATAATAGGTAATTATATTATGATTATTATCGCATGAAATTATATATTCTTAATAAAAATATAAAATTTCATACGATAAAAATAATATTCAATATGAAGCTATTTTTTTATTTTTCAGATTTATGTGTTAAATTAAAATTAAAATGATAAGTTATTATTTTGGAAAATTTTTTAATTTTAATTAATAGCGAAATCCAAACTCCTCATGGCTTCCAGTATTGCTTGGAAATTTTTTAGGAAAGATAAAAACGAGATTTTCAAGTTCAATTTGTGCCAGGCTTCTTTATCGAGAGGTGGAAAAAATGCTAAAACTTTTACCACTAAAAACATGATAAATCATCTGAAAAAATGTCATCATGAAAACTTTTTAAAATAAACTTAAAAGATGAAAAGAGAAAGTTCTGAAATGAAAGAAACTGGATGTTTATCAATAACAACGGAAACTCATATCCAAAGACAAGCTGCTTTAACTCAATTAATAGAGAAGAAAAAATTGTAGGATATAAATGATCAACGATCCAAAGTTCATTACTTGATTGGAGAAATGATAAGTGTAGATATGCAGTCATACTCTGTTGTGTCTGATTTAGGATTTCAAAGATTACTGAAAAAAAATCGTTCTTAATTACAATATTTCTAACAAAAAACATGTTTCTGAAAATATCACACCTGATGTATTTCAAAAAGTTTAGTCAAAATTTAGAAAGCTATTGATAATGCAAAATATATTTCTTTAACCGCTGATATTTGGACAGCAACTACAAATAATTCTCCAGTTTTTAAATGTAACAGCCCCACTGGTTGAAGGATGATTTTCAGCAAGAAACAGCTGTTTTGCGAATTATTAATAGCATGGTTATATAATTATTACCTTTGAAGGTTCCCACAAGCTACACGAATCAGTGAACAGATAAACTTTGTTCTTGAACAGTATAAGTTGAAAAGTGAGAAGATATTCTTAGTACTGAGAGATTCTGGAGATATATGGTATATATCTCCAGAATCTCTCAGAAATATATATCTCCAAATATGGTAGCTGGAATCGGGAATTGCAACTTAGAGGCATTATCATGCTTTACACATACACTGCAGCTGACACTAAACTAATACAAATTTTCTCAACAAGATGTGAAAACTATAATCACAGTTAATAGAAATATTGTCGCACATTTTAATCGTTCTGCTGTAGCTATAAGCAAATTGGAAGACAAGTTAGGTTTGCAGAAACACAAATTAATTCAAGATGTCTCTACTCGCTGGAATTCTACATACTACATGTTGCAAAAAAACTTGGAACAGCAAAAAGTCCTTGTCACATATGATATAGATAATAAAATTTACAAGTTGAGCACATATTAGTGGTCTCTCGTTGAAAAATTGTTCTACTTTTAAAACCATTCGAAGAAATTATTGTGGAAGCCAGCAATCGAGAAACCACCTCATCTTCAATAATTCACACAACTCTGAAATTATTCTTATCAAAAGCAAAGGGCAGTAGTTCCTTTAGTGACATTAATACTACAACAGGACTAGAAAATTCAATAAAATAAAAAAGATTATCAGTATATATAGAAAACAAGTCTTTATGCTTGTCATCTTTATTAGATTCAAGATTCAAAATAAAATTTCAAAAAAAAAAAAAAAAAAAAAAAAAAAAATATGGTAGAGGTAATAAAAATATGGACAATCGATAGCTTAGAATCTTAGATGATGTTGATAATTCAAAATCTCAAGAAGAATTAAATCCTAAAGCTTCCATTTCTGGAGATGATCAAGATGGAGGAGAATCTCTAAGTTTTTCTAATTTATTTGATGAAGTAGCTTCTGGTAAACGAAAAAATGAATAAGAGCGTCTTTTTAAAAAGGGAGGAAAAACGAAACAAACGAACAAACGTTTCGATCAAGAATTTAAAAAATATTTACATTTACCTCTTATACAAACACATAGTGACCTATTTTTGTGAAGTTCAACAGAACTTTTTCCTAATTTTATCAAAATATCTATGAAATATCTAAGTGCATCAGCATCTTTCATTGAAAGTGAAAGAATTTTTAGCTCTGGATTCAGCATTTATGAGCCGGCAAGAAATAGGCTATGCCCTGTAAATGATGAAATTTTCATGTTTTTGCATCACAATTTAAGGGTTTTAAAGTTTGAATATTAAATTTTTATTGGTTTTATATATTTAAAGTTTAAACTTTAAATAAAATAGATAGCTTTGAATAGGTTAAATTATTTTAAGTTAATAATTTAACTTAAATTTTTTTAATATTCAATTTGTCATGTGATATATAATAAATATATAACAGAAATTTGTTATTTTTTATTACTAGCATTATACGTGACATTCTAACAAAAATATTAAAATGCAAAATTGGCCGATTATTCAAACCGATTAATCGGTGCAACCTTAGTTACAACATTTCACATAAATAATTAATTGTAATAATTATTCAAATTTTTTGGTTTGTTGAAACCGAGGAAACGCAAACACTTCACCTAACTTTATACTTACCTGAATTTCTACTTTTTTACTCGGAATTTGACCATACATTTATTTATTTAAGCATCGCAATGGATCTCGAGGACGAAAGATAATGCTTCCATAAAAGAATCATTGGATTTCAAATGACTATAGTTCTTTTTCCAGAAATTGTTTATTCACGCGCAAACACCGCTGAAAAACGGAAACCCTCCAAGTTTCACTTCGGTGACGTTTGGAAAATAAATTTTCGAATGAAATGCTCTCACGCTTTTGGATTGGACACGATGGGCTTAATGACTGTACTATACAGTTGGCCTCTGAGGCACTGCATCTCGCAAGTTGCGATTACTTTCCTTGGTGTATATAAAGGATTGTGTGGTAGATGCTCTTAAACTTGTAGAAGATTAAAACACATTGCCAGTGAGAGGAAAGTGACTATTGATAAGTTTTAGAAATTTGATCCATTGACATCCGATTATTCTTTTAGAAGCAACTTATATTTTTGACTCGTTTTCCGCCCTGTGAACACTAAGATGGATATGAGTAAAAGACCTTACATTTTTTTTTATTCATACTCATCATGTGTTCGGACAAGCTAACAATAAGGACGGTGACCTCAAAGCATACCTCAAAAAATTCCTGGTATTTTTTGATCTCCTGGATTAGATCCCGGATCACCGAAAACAGTATATTGACGCTTTAACTGGTTTGGCTATCCGACCATCAAAATCGCTAGTATTGTTTATCAACACAATAAAAATCATCAATTTTTAACAATATTTTATTCAAAATATTACATTGTTTATATACAAAAAAGTAAAATTGAAAAATATACGATAATTTTTCCTCCTTTCGAATTTCAGCTATTATAGGAGCAAGCTGGTCACATAAAATAAAACCGGAAATTGAATCCGGACGTTTTGGATAATAGCTTGAATTATTTTCACACGAATTCATTTTAATGGCACTGTACACTTTATATTTTGGAAATTCTTAACTAAAAATACATTTAAAATTCTGCAAATTCCTCCGCACATCTATTCGTGACCGTATTCCTAATAATATTTGTCGGTTCGGCGTATGTATCAAAATGGCGACTATCTCCTTTAGAAGTAACTTTAGGAATTAACGGAGCTTTTACCTAGAATTCATCTCTTAATTTCATAAAAAATTTATACTAACAATCATTTAACAGGTAAAAATCTTACCTTCTTTTCATAAATAGCAACCCAGTCTAACTTTGAAAACCACATATGCTTTTTGATATCGTTAACTCCATTTTTTAAATTTCCGTATCGTTTGGTTAAATCTATTTGCAATAAATTCTTCAAGATATCTTTCAAAGAGTCTGTAAAGTGAGATGGAAATTTTACCTACAAAAATTAAAGAAATAACAGCGGGTTATATTTACATCAGTGGAGTAGCGCAAGTATGGCGGATATTACCGTCAACGTTATCAGCATTTTTATTTAATATTATAATTCATATTGATTGCACAAAAAGTAAAAAAAAAACATATTTAATTTATTAAATTAATAATAATTACGTATAGTTCGAAAAAATATAATCTCCTTGGTATGAATGTATGTGTATATACACACCAAAGAGATTATCCCCACAAAATTTCCATGTTTTCATTAGTTATAAGAAAAATTAAAGCACGAATTTCTATTTTACTGGCGATTTATTAACAGTAAAAACATATCATAATATTAATTTTTCATGTCAGTATTTTGTCAATGTCTTCTATCATTTGCTAAACATTATCTTACTCTTTAGGGAAGCTTTAAAGTGATGACCACTTTACTCCTGAGATATAAAAGCCTACTCTTGTCTAATACGACTAATTAATTGTCTCCTATTGTGTTGTTTGGGTGGCTTAGATACTGATTCCTGCAACTGCGACCATGTATTCTCCACATGATTCAGGTCTGGTGAATTTCAGGCTAAACAGTCCACATGGTGCTTCTGGGAGAAAAACTATTTCGGTTTTACTTGACTGAATCCTTAGCTGTATGTGCGCTTGCAGAATGTGTGCATAAAAATTGTGTTTTTTTGAATGATGATCAATTTAATTGATTAGCAAATACAACGGCCAATAAGTTTTTGATTCCAGTCAGAAAGTTTATGGTCAATAATTCATAAAACAAGAATTTATTATACAGACTTTTAAATAAAATTTAAAAGTGTAACCTTTGTTATAACATTTTAGATATTTGATTTGTGTAATTTTAATATCTGTTAGTAACAATATGTTACTGAATGTTGTTTCCATTGTGATGGCACGCAGTCTCAATTGTTGCCATGTTTCAGCGATGAAATAATCATCTGACTTAAATTGCATGAAAATAAATGATTATCGTTTTGTATAGGCTATAGGATATACATGCTAAATAAAGCCATTGTTAAATACCTACTGTATGTAAAAGTAAGAATAAAGTTGTTCTTGTTTTATGCATCAAAAAATTTCGAATCTGAGGCTTTCGATTTAACGGATAAAAATTTTTCCTATAAGAAAAATTTAAAACTTTTTTATTTAAGAATAAAGCATGATAAAATGCCAGGTTAATGAGTAAGAATTAGTTAGGTGGAAACACAAATGGTCTGTTCGATTGATTAGTATATTGTACTGTACGTTTAAACGTCAATTTGACGTCAAAACTTCAGTTTGACAAATGAGAAATACCAAAGAATGACGTCAAATTTACGTAAAAATGTACATTATCTCAACCAATCCAACAGATCTTTAATTACATTGTACAGTTTTTTGACGTGTCAAATTAAAATAAAGTTTTATTTCTATCGTAAATTTATTTTCTATATTTTTAACAGATGCATTAGTGGGTATATATATTACCATATTTTATTTATACTTATATATTGAACATTGTTATTAATGTGTTTTGAAAATACATTTAACGGAATTTCGGCAAAAGCGGTTACACCTTTCCCAATTAGTCTGTTAAATACTAGCCTTCTGTATATAATGTTGGGGTCCTCAAACATTTTTCGATTTTTGAAAACCGAAATTAAATAAATATATATATTATATACTTACTCTTCCCGAAACAATTTTTTCATAAATTTGTATCGGTTGATCCGCAAAAAATGGTGGGTAACCCGCTACCATTTCGTATATTAAAACGCCTAAAGACCACCAATCTACTGCTTTATTGTATCCCTGTTAACAAATTAATTAATTAAAATTTATCTATTAACAATTTAACGTATATAGTAGTCTATAAATAAATAATAAATTAAACAAACCTTGCTTAAAATTATTTCAGGAGCTAAATATTCTGGTGTTCCACATAACGTCCATGTTCTTCCTTTCACTCGTTTCGCAAATCCGAAATCCGTTATCTAAAATATTTAAATAATATAATTTATTTCAGTCATATTGTGATTAAATTTCTTCAGTCATATTATAATTTAATTTGTTTCATTTGTGGGAATTCCACTTTGTGAATCAAAAAATTTGATTTCTATTTACAACATTCAAAAGAGACTCCAGTAAATTAAAAACAGAAGTTAAAATTAATATAAGAACTAGCATTTTACTATTTTGCAATTTGTCATATATATTTTTACATACAAATACCATAAATGCAAATCTGTTAATATGAGAAACAATAGCTAATTCACTAGGGTTGTTTGAGAATAGTTTGCTTTAAAATATGCATTAGATTTATCTGTATGAAATTTTATATGTTTTTATTAAGGTACAATAATCATATATTGTAACTGTGTAAGATACAAAATATGATAAGATCTATTAGAATTACGTATAGATCTATTAGATCTATACATAAATTAAAATTCAAATGGTTTGTTTTACTTTACTAAAGATTTTTTTACAGGTTTATTTTTAAATACGATAAAAATATATCTATCCACTAACTGTCAAAACGAAATTTTATAGTAATTTATCGAATATTCAGATTAGTTAATTGACCTCCGATTGGGTAGCGATCGGGTTAAAAACAGAATGCTAATTTATTAATGTGAATAGAATAAGAACGGTAGGGCCGACAGAGAGTAAAAAATTTATATATGAATAGAATAAATCTGTCATCACAAGTCTTCCAGTAGATTTATTTTACAATACTTACACATATTTCTCACTTATACAAGTACGTGTATTAATTATCTTCACAATAGTAGATCGATATTCTATTCTTAAGAACATACCAACTAGGGGTATTTTCTAGGAAAACGAAACTGAGTTCCGCGGTGCAGGTTTTCTGTTTCGGCTTGAAACGAAAATGCAAATGTGACGACACGCTTCTAACGTTCTCTCTTAAGCATTTTATAACCTGCAGGTTCGGGAAAGGACGTGCATGTCCATCGTCATAATCTACAAAAACGTCAAGAAATTTCGTCAAAATATCGGCCATGTGGAGTTGTATATATTAGCAAAAATAACCATGTGTAATGCTCGTGCGATTTCTTTAAACTTAAAACCGGCAATCGGTCTATAAACTTTACATTACGAAATTTGACATCGAATATTCAAAATCAGAAAATGTCCTCCTTTCTGATCCCAGAAAATAGGACACAGTATTGATAAAGATTCGGTAACTAATTAGCAGTAAATGTAACACAAATTACACAATCCACCTGCCCATTTAATGCATCAGTCAGCAGGAATTTCATCAATAGAAGAGTCTCAGTTTCGTTACAACGTATTCTTATAAACATCTCCTCACGATAACAATCGAACCATTATCTAATTTGTTCGTGGCATCCATTCATTTACGTATCACACATTATTGCCGTAAACATTACCGTTACATAACATAAACACCGCTACCCAAAATCCAACTTCTAGGTCCTCGTCCATGGAAGTGGAAACACCACTCGATGATATGGAGTGGAAGCTTAAGGGGCTCTGGTACACTAGATACTTCTCTAAAACTTTCCCGTAAACTTTCCTGGAGAGCGATATAAGGAAACTTTGAGAAAAATTGCATAAAACATGTCGATTTATAAACCTGTAGTATGTTATTTAAGTTATGTCATACAGAATCCAAGCAAGTCTATAGGCTAGAGATGCATAAAATTCTACTAAAATAACATTTTGTATTAAATATTTCTACGTTGTATCAAGTTACTTGATTTAATTAATAACTATTATCTTTTTAATTTTCTTTATTTAAATAAAATATTTTTTATAAGAAATTCAAACATTTACATCCATTAGTTTCATTTTATTAATCTCGTAAACTGTAATTGTAAACACGAACGAACTTGTAAGAATTATTAAATATGATATCGACATTTATTATATTTTATAATATTTATGTTGCAATAAACTTAATAATTTCATTTAAAGCACTTATTAAATATAATCATAATTTTTATAATTTTGGCAAAAATAAACTTACTCGTATATATCCAATTTCGTCAATAAGAATATTTTCGGGTTTTAAATCTCTGTATAGAATATCCAAGGAATGAAGATATTCGAACGACATTACGACTTGACAAGCGTAGAAAGTTGCGAAGTTTTCACTGAAAATAAAAAGAACATTGTGTTATAATTACTATTAATATACATCGTCACTTATTCTACACGAATTGCTGGAGCGGGTGCAAAGTTTCATGCAACATTGTCAATTATGCTACAGGTTTTGGTTTATTTGTTTACGACAATGCGACGGGTGGGGGATTGCTCGCGAAAGGACTTTCTAATGGAAATTGGTCCCTTATTTAGGTGTTATAAACGTAAAGAAAACTCGGTTTATTCAGATATATAAATAACTTTTAACTCACGTTTTTATATAGAACTAGTTGCATTTGCTCGGCGTTATTGGAATTTTTGAGGGGGTGAAGGATTGGTGAAGTTAGACTGTTAGACTATGAAATGGTGATAGAAAGAATGGTCTTATAAATAAAATATACATTTATTGATCCGAATATTTACAATAAGCTACTCAATGAAAAGCTACAACATATTCACGATTAAGCACAATATTAATATTGTTATAATGTTAAAAATTGCCATTAAATATTGAATTAATTAACGAAAGAATTTCATATATAATTATTAAATAAATTTAATAATGTTAATACCTGAATCTTCCTAATCTCCTCAAATGAGAAAACATTTCACCTCCCTGAATAAAGTCTTGAATCATATACAAATTAATATTGTCCTGTAATGAAATATAAATAACATTAAACTAAGGTAAGGTTAATAAAGCTGATGAGTTAATTAAGTTAGCTTCTAAACACGGATTTATTTTATATTTCAAATTGTTTATTAATTAATCAATACTTATTTAAAATGACAGTCGAAAATAGAAAGGATATTTCAATATAAAATGTAAATTAAATGTATAAAAATATAATAATTTATAGCCTTACCTTAAAATAAAATTTGAGATTGACTAAGAATGGAAAATTTATGGCATCTAAAATTCTCTTTTCATTAAGAGTATGGTCTACTTGTTTTAATTTCACTATCTGTTAACAATAATAATATTATATATATTACACTATTCATTAGCATCGTTCTATTTATTATGCATTTTATACTATTTATTTTAATTTTCTCCCCTATAAACTATTGATCTATTTTTTTTTTTTTTTCCTATTGATACCTTGAAGGAAATGTTGGACATGTTGAATGGCGATCAATTACATTCGTTATTAAAAAATGAAGGAAACTTTGTACAGAGGTTTTTCGCACCCTATTTTTTGTGTAATGCCTAATTATTTTAAATATATTTGTTCTGTAACATTAACGTAACCTGATACGAATTCTAGATGTAGGCCTATATAAAATAATACAAGTATCGGTATTATACTACAGATAAAAAAAATTAAATCCTTTAATATAATTGTTATGTGCAGTACAATATATGTAGTATATATATCTAGTGTTAACCAATTATTAACTATTGAGGTGATGGAGTAATTATGAGATGCTTAGCTTTGTGTGATTTTGGTGAATATATATGTATAGATAATACAAATGAAATAAAAATATATTCATTATTTATTTATTATTATTTTATTATTTTGAAAAATAATGTGACAAAACGTACAGAGTTAATATCGGTGTAAATTTCTATTCTAGGGAAGTTAATCATCCTATATATTGTCTACATATCTTACAAAGTCCTCCGCAATCTCTTGATCTTATCAATCAAATCGATTAATTTAAATAATGTATCTTTGATTTGAATTAAAAAGATAAGTTTCTTCGTTATGTAATAATGCCGTAACTGAAGAATTATTTTTAAATAAACCAGCAATGAGTTGCTTGATTTTCCGGACGACGTTTAAAATTTTGGTTGCGCCATCTGTTATCATATTTTATTTTAAAAAACTTTTTATATTTTTAACTATTATAAAACGGCAAAAAGCTTAAATGCTAATAACGAGTAAAATCGTATTTAAGTACGATCCTTGTGAAAATACACACGACCGTCATTATCTCCGACCTTTAACCACCAAAATTTAATAGAATCAATCTTCCTAACACACAAAAACAAGTTCTTTATAACTCGCATATAACATGCCCCTAATACCTACAATATTGCCACATCTTTCCGATGAAAGTCTGTTCTATTTGCTTACATGTTGCCAATGTGATATTTTTTTTTGTGGTTTTTAGGAAGTAAAATGGCGGATGTATATCGTGTCGAAAAACGAGGCTCGATATGTCGACAGCCAAACAAGGAAAATAGAAAATTCATTCCACTCAAGCAGCAGCTCTCGCAGACTATGAAAAAAGGGGCACAAGCTATAAAAAGGGGCAACGTACCTTACACAAGAAGCTTCAAACTCCACGATTCAACGTCAGATCAGCGCTCCCACAAGGTGACTGATTGCACTCGGGGCTAACATGGCCTTGAAAACAAGGTATGGGGTTTTGGTCAACATTGGACGAAGTTGCATGGGGCAATGGACGGAATATCATTCATTAGTTTCTTTTATAATTGTAGAATAGGTTATAAGTCTCGAATTTTCTGTTGTTTGGGCCCTACGAAATTAAGAAAAGGGCAACCGAGACGAAAAGGGAACACGTGCCCCAATGCAGAGGTGCCTCTGCACTCAAGTTTTAAACGCAATGAGATATGCTCAAAATCACAATAATTGCGAGACAACATGAAAATTTGGAATAACGGAAGCAAAGTATACAGTAAATGTAGCGCTTAACACATATCTGTGATGACGTAACGGCACCGAACATACAGTAAGCGTCAAAATTCTCCCAATGTTGGTACGTACTACAGAAAAATAGCGAAAATTATTCGATATGCGAAAGTAAAAGGGAAAAGAAATAAATCAGATATAGTAATATTATTACAATATTCACATAACAGCAAAAATTAAAATAATGTTCATATTTTTAAAATATCTGTAGTGTATAAATTCTGCTTGTTGCATTGGGAGAATTTTGACGCGTAAATTTATTTATAAATTTATAACATCAACATTAAACAATGTAATTTCGTGCATATTAACGAGATATTAGAGCATAAATGTGCTGCTTGATATGCGCCATAATGAAGAAGCTTTCCAGTGAGAAGAAACTCCGTATTGTGAACCTGCTGAACAAAAGTTTTTCTGTTGAAAAAACAGCATTAGAAATTGGTGTTGAGCGTTGGAGTGTATCCATAAAAAAAAAAAAAATAGTGAGCTACCATAAAATTTAAGAGCTGGCAGGAAGAAAACGTTGAGCGCCAAAACAGAAAGGCACTGCGTACGTTTGGTAGTGAGTGGAGTTGCGATACATCATCACAGTAAGGAGGCAATTGAAACATGGCTTAGAAATAGAAGTGAGAACTTCAACTATCCGTAGATGCCTAAAACGTAACAATTTGAAAACAAGAGTTAAACCCAAGAAGCCTAAACGTACCAAATTACATACGACTTAATTTGCCAAACACTATAAAGACTGGACTTAGAAGATTGAAAGAGGATTGTATGGTCAGATGAGTCCACAAAGTCTGTAAACCAAGCTAAAAATTCGATTTTGCATAATTGTACAGGCTTATTTAACAAAGTTGTAAATGCTAATATTATATAAAATAATATTAAATTAAATTAAATTAAATAAAAAATACTTTTTGTTTATCCAAGACTTTCATGGCATAATATTCTTCTGTTGTTTTATGCTGAACCAATACAACTTTACCGAATGAACCCGTTCCTAATATTTTTAATACTTTAAAATTTTCTACTTGCTCCGACGGCTGAAAATTCGATTATATTATTATTAAATTAATCATCTTTACAATTTATATAATTCATATTAGTAAAATAAAATTGATAAATTTGAAACCTCAGATGGATTCTCCCATTTTTCTTCAAATAATTTTCGTGCTGTTTCAAAACGAGTATTTACTGTAAATAAAATAATATTTACATCAAAAATTAATTAAAATTAACAAATAAAGTTATAATAATAATATTATTTTTAAAAATATATAATTTATATACAGCAAAACATGTGTAAACTGGCTCGCGCAGTATCGAATATTTTTTCGGTTTGGCATATTTTTGTTTTGAACAAATTAAAAAAAAAAAAAATACAGAAAATCTCTGGATTTCGAAAAATTCTTCTCTTTTAAGCAGGTTTGTTTTGTAATAATTATGGTAATTTATTAGAATAGGTTAGGTTAGATTAGAACGTACGTCCCCACTGTTTTCTTTCTGTTTCCTTGAATCAGAGATGAGCCGCCATTTTGGCACCATAGGTAACATTAACCCAATTTTCATTTATCCGAAAGGAAATTAATGCAGTTAATAGTGAAATAATTAATTTTAAAGACCAATTGCAATTTATTAACGAAAGAAATGAAAAGATTGAATCAGAATTAACCAAATTATGTAATGATAAAGAGCTAATGCAATTTAAGATAGACACTTTGAACAATGCAATAAATAATAATAAATTAATGATATATGATTATGCAAATAAATAAATTAACGGATGTAAATCATAAAGAATTATTGAATTTCTTGACGCATTCTCTAAAGATTACATGCAATGAAAATGAAGACATAAAATCTATATATAGTATACCTAATTCTAAAATTAATATTAAATGTTTAACTCTGAAATCGGAACAACTGAGAAATAATATTTTAATGGCATTTAATAGATTGAAACAAAACAAATTATTGGGAGAGTGGCAACATGTAAATATGGCAGCCGATTTAGTTAAAAAGTCTCGTAGTAGAAGAAAATTACTATTACCATATTACTGCATATCGATTTGAAAAAACGAGGAGTTTAACTCAAATTACAAAATGATTATGTACTAATAAATCAACAAAAATCACATACAGTTTTATGCAAAATCAATTAGTATATGCTGATGATTTTTTAGAATATACCTTACAAGAAAATTTAATAAATCAGAGACCATAATAAAAACAAAAGAAAACAATGAAACAAATAAGAATGGAAACCAGGGAAACGTACAACCAATAATAACAAACTGGAACTGTCAAGGAAAACTACTAGTAACGATTTCTTATACTTATTAAGAAACACTGATATACTGGGTATTACAGAAACCTGGATGACCTCTCCAACCGAAGATCTAATAAAAAATAACGAAGAATACAAAATTATATCGACAATAGCACAAAAACCAGACGGCCCAGGTAGTCCACATAAAGGGCTAAGTTTGATACTAAAAAGAAATATCGGAAAAATAAAATTTATTCAGAAAACCACTAATTATATAACAATATTATTACAAATCACCAATCCAGATATAAAGTTTCTAGAAAATAAAGTGATAATAATCATGCTGGTCTACGTACCACCGAAACAACTACAGACTCTAAACGATATTTTTAAAGGTTTTGAAAAGTGGAAAAATATTTTCCCATATATTTCTAATGATAGGATATTTGAACGCTCGAATTGCACAAAATATGGACTTGGAATATAGGGGATCGAATATGCTAATTCGAAACACGCGAGAGTCTAAGGATAAAAAACATAACAAATTAGGAATCCAATTACTAGATTATACCTCGTATTTACCAACTACAGTTATATATATAATTGGAAGAATAAAAAAACGATTATCCGTCAGAAATAACTTGTATAACTAATTCTGGATGTTCAGTAATCGATTTAACAATATGCTCTGAATTATTGGCAGATCTATGTACGGATATACAAGTTTTAAACTGTGACTTATCAAATCATTTTCCTGTAAGAACTATCGAAGTGGCGAAAAATCAAGCTTACAAGAATAAACCCATACCCTACCAAGTAACTTATTATAACTATCAACAATATCAATTACAAACTAGTGAAAGAATTAAATACATACTAAATAGTGGACTAGAAGATGGAATCGACAATTGGATAATTCAATAAAACAATTTATAAAAGTACGTAAAATAAACCATACAAAATCTCATATATTTAAAAAGCCTTGGTTCAACTTCGACTGTTATATTTTAAAAATTAAGAAGAACAAAGCCTTATCACTATTCAGAAAATTCTATACAAACGATTCATTTAATCACTACAAAAAACTAAAATTTATATACTTTAACTTACTAAAATTCAAAAAGATAAAATATTTAAAAAAATTACAACAGTAGCTGATTATGAATAAAAATAACGATTTTTTTTACAACAATACAAAAACTACGGAAAAAATTTTGAACGCCAATCCTATATTGATTTTTCAACTTGGTCTTTTTACTTCAAGAGATTACCCAATATTGAAAAAATGCCATCCATGAAATCAACAAATCTGTATAATGAAATATTAGAAGAATCTGATACACTGTTTACTTATGAAGAATTAGAATAATCAATTCGTAAACTGAAATTAAAATCGGCTCCAGGCATTGACTTAATTATTGCTAAATTCATAAAATTACTGCCACGGTCAGCTAAACAAATATTACTTTATTCATTTAATTATTTTTATAATTCGCTAAATTTGCCAGAATCTTGGAACTCAGCTAAAATACTTATGGCTTACAAAAAAGAAAACCGGAATGAGCCTGAAAATTATCGCCCGATAGCTCTTCCTTCTACCGATTATAAGAAAATGATTTACATCAATTCTAGCAGCACGTTGGATAAAAGAACAAAACCTGACTTCGAAATTCCAATTTGCCTTTATTAAATCTAAGGGAATTGAATCTGCTATATTCTATCTTCAATAATTCAGATTTACTTACAAAAAACGTAGGAAAATATATTCAGCCTTTACTGACATTTCTAAAGCTTTTGACTTCATACATGTTCCTACTTTAGTTAATAAACTAAAACTATTCAGTGCTGGAAATAAATTTTCCGATTCTATTATGCAATTGTTTTCCTACTACAAAATTAATATCATTCGTGGCAATCAAACTTATCAAGAAACAACTATAAACCGTGGAATATCACCATCACTCTTTATCTATTTCATGAATATAAAAGTTAATCTATTTTTAAATGAGACAGAAGGAATTTATCTCCATGGTCGAACTTTCCATTATATACTTTATGCAGACGACCTAGTACTAATTGCTCCAACTCGTGCAACATTCGACAAGGTAAATAACTATCTGAACACTATATATTTATCGATTAATGTATCCAAATCAAAAATAATTATTATTGTTAATTGTCTACTTGGACTTTACTTATTAATAGGACTTTATACTGGTGTTTAAAGATTGGCACAGTAATGAGAGTTAGTTCAGGAAAGAACAAAATTTCTTTATTATATCTATTATATTATATTACTATTATATTACTATGTAGACAATTAACAATACTATTACAATTTAAGGACAGTAAGGCTTTTACAATTAACAAAAATAACTATTTTTAGAAATAATATTAAAATAGCAAGTTAAGAAAAATCTTTCTACTTAAACGGGCAACTTCTTTGATTGGTCAGTAGCATAAAATATCTAGGTATTACCTTTAATTAGAATGAAAATTTTCGGTTACATTTGAAAGCTCTTACTACAAAAATTAATCTACTTATAACAATGTCAGTTATTTATGTTCAGCTTTAAAAATTACTGACTTAAAACTTCAGATGAAAATATTTAACGTACTAATTACTCCTTCATTTTTCTACGCTAGTCCGATATGGGCCTTAGGTTTATTTTATGATATGGAAAAGTTTCGCATCAGCTACCTACGAAAACTATTTAAAATCGAAAGAACAGTCCCAGGATACGCCATAAGAGTAGTAACGAACAGATATCAACTATTCCCTTTTTTTCTGAAAAGACTGATCAAATTCTACTACAGATTAGTAAATACCAACGATGACAATATAAGATTTATACATCAAATTATGTGTACCCAAATCAACGATTCAAATTCAAAAACAAACACATGGCAATACAAGTTTAATAAAGTACTTCAATCATTTGGTGTCTCGAGCAGAATATTTGATAATTCAGAGGATAATTGGAAACACGGCTATACACTAATGGTGGAATCAGCCTTTTATCACAGTCTATTATAAAAAATCAAAAGTTAATAATGAAGTCGATTTATCACCCTTGGTACTTGGAAACTCTAAGTATACCTACAGATTCGAACATCTTATCTGCTAATATAAACATAAATATTAAACGTTTACTAATTCAAGTCAGACTTAACAAATTCTCTTTATTTATCAATAATATTTAATATTAATTTTTTTAAAGAATTCTGTTATTGATGCAAATTAGGAACTTTTCATTACTTCATTTGTTTAAGGACTGTGCTGCATTAGAAAAATATCATAAAAAATATCAAATTATTGAAATAATCCATACGAACCAAGACTTAAACTACAGAGCTAGGATAGGTAACCTAACAATAAGCAATGTTTAAAATAAATAATTTTTATTCAAATCACAAATGAGCTAAAAAATATTGAATTAATTGAAAATTATTGCTGATTCATTACTTTGTTATCAAGATTTACTATGTAAACATATTATGTAGGAATAATAATGTATTTATATGTTCGTATTTGTTGATATTTTATTTATATGTTCATATTTGTTATCAAAAAATTGTATAATTTTACTGTTGTATTTATAGATTTGGCTAACAGAATAATGTATAAACTACCTGTATATTTTTAAACTTAAAGATAATACTAATCCCCTGTACCTGGTTTTGCCTTACTATAAATAAAGATTGATTGTTTGATATTTAATTTTAATATATTTTTAAAGTATTTCTTCCTTACACATTTTTAAAACTAAAGCGGGTAAATTCGTCTGTGTTTCTATTACAAAGGTAAATGTGTAAATCGTCAAAGCAGAAAAAACTCAGTGTTAAGAAATAATATGCAGTAAGCAAATTTTTTCCTGTTTACATGAAAATTTTTATTTAATTCTGCTCTCACACACACCCACATACACACATCCATGCATACAAAAAGAAAATCCCGAAAATCTTTGCATTTCTCGTGAGTCCAAAAATGTAAAAATTTTAAGAGGATTATTTTTCTCCATACTTTTCCTCTGTTATATATAACAATTGGCAAAGTAAAAACTGCATTTCGAATTTGTTACAGCCCATTTATATGTCTGATAAGTTGTTTCAAATAATTTGATTCTGAATTTATTTTGATTTTTTGATGTAGCGTCAAATTTTCTACTTTCTATGACTTGAAATTTCAATTTAAATTGATAATATCTTCCGAAATAAATCACGATATTGATATATATAACTGGCATCATGTTTATCAAATAGTTAAGATAATATTTTATATCTGGTTCATTCGTAATTTAAATTTACAGAAACTTTGTAAATACGTAAACAATACTTTAAATAGTTTAATTATTGTTATGTTAATGCAAGTTTTATTCCACTTTGTGTAAATTAAAACAGAGAAAAAAATGGTTGCCCGTTCAGCCTGCAGTTTGTAGAATAAAGATGATTTGTTTTCTCTTATAAGACGTGTAATAAGTTATACAGTAAATGCCAAAAAATACGAGGTTGTCTTATTTCAGTGTCTAATTACGACTCGAATAATAAATTAAAGATGATAAAAAAAAAATTGTTAAAAATATTAAACGTAATAAATATTTATTTACATTTTCTGATTGCTAATGATAAAAGTTTTGCAACGTTGTTGCTGGACTTTCCAGACATTTTTTATTGCTTTACATCTCTAATAATTTAAGTATTCAGATTGGTTCGACAGATATTAAAGGAATGAAGCCATATCCCCCTAACCAATCGTCCGATTTTCCTGAAAATTCTCGGAAAAATTGTCCCCTAAAACACAAACTTCCCTGAATAATTTCAGAAGTTTTCGACAAAAGGCACAGAAGTAATTAAGCTTCAGAGTAGGTGAATCCCCTTACACAACACACAAACTAACATCCATACATACAGAAAAAATGCTCCCAAATTGTTTTTGCATTTCTCTACGTTTCAAGATCCCCGAGTCCAAAAATGTAAAAATCTTTGCGGACCATTTTTTGACCGATGGCCATACTTTTTCCCTGTTATATAGCAGCTAGGAAAATAAAAAAATGGATGTATATTGCTTCGTTGAATATAGCTATAAATTCGAAATTTCATAACAATTACTTACTAAAGATTTAAACATATTCCTTTTAATTTCATAAAAATTGCATTGTCAAATTATTATTTTTCAAGAAATTTCTACTTTTATGAAATTACTGATGAGCCTCCAACACTATTTAAAAAAAGCAATCATAAGAAACTTCGAATTTATATTATTCACAAGTAAAATATTTACATGTATATGTTTGAATATAATTATTTAACGATAATACATTTTAGGAATAAAGATAACAAATTTTTAATTATAAAATTTTAAATATAAATTTTAAAAAAAAAGTAGAAAAATCAAAATTTATAAAAATAACACGAAAAATTTCAGAACCGTAAATTACTTTCCTGTAAAATGAAACTATAAACTGTAATTCAGGTTACTTTTATATCAGTTTATGCTTTTATCTTAAATTCTGTTCTATATCCTACATTCAACATTACTGATATTATAGATAACATCATAAAATTTCATATTTTTTGCCCGTTTTGTACAAACGTAATTCTTCTGTATTTGAAATAGTAAGCTTATAAAATGGCGGATCATGGCACAGGCCCAAGAAGCGCGCTCTAAGGGCTTCCGAAAGTTAGCAGTTTCAAAAAGAGATGTTTTTGAAGGCCTCAAAACTAGTGTTGGCCTCCGAGTGCTCGAACTGCCACCTAGTACATAAAAGAATTACAATACTTACGTTCGTTCCAGTCTGTTAGAGAAGCAACTTTACTGTTACGTTTACTCTTAACTACTAATTGATTAAAAGTTTTCTTATTTTCTCCTATTTCTTGTTCGCTTTTTTTCCTTTCTTGCACTGTTTTACTCTTTGAATTTTCACTAAAACCTTTCGAGTTTTTATCCAGATCTTTTGTTTTATTTGATGACGATTCGGAATTTCCAGCTTGGTTAATTGAGTGGCATTTCACTAAGAGAACTGAATTGATTTCTGCAAAAGACAATAATAAATTATTTTTAAAAATACTTCGAAGTAGCTGATAAAATAGAAAATTTAAAATTATTTAAATTCAAAAATTTAATTTAAAATAATTTAAGTACGCTTTACACGTACTCGGTTAGCACATAACATATCAAAGTACAAAAATACATTCTGATACGTATCACTGTGTATCAAATAACAGCGACAGAATCAATTTTAATTATAACAAATTAAGGGTTTTCCACCTCGATATAACGTTTAGCATTATATACGTTATTTCGAGACTTTAATTATAATCTAAATTACTCATTTTAGCTAAGTAAATATTAGTTTTAATTAGCTTACGCCCTGATACCGCCATATTTCGTATCCTGCAGCGTTATCTTTCGAAAGAGTTGATATTGAATTGATTAATTCGATTGTTTATATAAACGATAAAAATATCGAATGAAAACATCTGGAATAATTTTACTATATTGCTTAATTTTATAAATGCGGCCTTCAAAATAATTAAATAATATTTTTAAAATATTCTTCTTTAAAATTCGTTTCTTCAACACTGAAAACTTACGAAAGAACAATGAAAGATTATGATAATTACATTGTTATTATTATCTAAATTATGATAATCTCTGATTTTATTATAATTAATTCTAAAAATAATGTTTGCTATATTTAAAAGTATAATAAGATACATATACAATTAACACGTGAGTGGATTTAATTGTAAATTTTTATCAAGAAAATTATACAATTTTTAAACTTATTAATTTAATTATATAATATTTTTTTCGTGATGCGTAGTTTTGATATCAGATTTATTTTATATCAACAATATGATATGGAATTATTTTTAATATCACGAGTATAACATTTAAAATTACATCTCAATTTCAGTATAAGTCGTAATTATGACTGATTCTTTCTAACTTTGTAATCTGTTTGTTTGTCTGTCCTAAATTGAATTTATATATGTATTTGTAACTCATGTTCTTTGTTTATCTTTTGTCAGATATGTGATTGTATGAAAAGATAAACTCGTGTGTCAGAAATATAAATGGTAATTTTTATTAATACGCCATTTTGGAGAGTTATAAGTCTTCAGATTTCTATAAAATTACTAATACAAATTACTCATAAAATGGGGTTCATTTAATTATTTTTAAAATATTACCCTCCCCTCTCTTCAACATATAAAATCTTTCTAGCTAATTATTAATTATTAATAACTATTTTATTAACATAAACATATTGAAAAAGTTAGAACTCAATTGGTTTATTCCATCGAAAGTTATAAAAGAAAAAAAAACATCAAGAAACGTTAATAGTGGGAATGAGAATGAATTCCACAAGTATAGGAATTATCCACCCACTTAATTACTCCTGAATCAATGGTTCCATTTTTCTGACAATTTCTAGAAATATTTCCCCAATACATAAACTACCTTGCAAAATTTCAGAAACTTCCGACAAAAGGCACAGAAGTTATTAAGCTTGAAAGTAAGTGAAAAATCATTCCCCCCCACACAGATAGAATCTCCCCTAACTTATTTTTGCATTTCTTGACGTTTCAAGGTCCCCGAAGGTCCAAAAATATAAAAAATTTTCGGGGGTCATTTTTTAGACTGATGGCCACTCTTTCCCTCTGTTATGTAACAGACGGAAGAGTAAAAATATAAACTATTTGCAGTATACTGCATATTTTATTCTCATTTCATAAATGAAAATATTTGAAAAGCACTTTTCTAAGCATCTTACACGAATGACGTTATTTAAATAAGCTTTATTATACAGTGTTGCCTCGTACTTCGAACTTAATTCATTCTTAGAGGTCATTCGAACTCTGAAGCGTTCGAAGTATGAGGTAGCACTGTATTTTCAATTATCATTCCATAACTGCAAACCGGATATTTTTACGAAAAACTTACTGATAACAATTATCTTACTGAGAATAGATATAAAATACTATGCCTACAACACGAAATATTCAAAATAAGTTTATATAATTAAATACAGCAGCTTTGTATAGTCTTTATACAGTCTGGTATAGTCTACACCAGAACGATTTCACATTAATGTTTTATTATACATTTTTTTAAAGTAAATTTATAGGATTATAAATAAATGAACAGATATTTGATAGTTTTATCAATCTAGAATTTTAAAATGAGAAATTAATTGGTTTTTTATCTTACCTGTGATAAGATTTCTGTATAATCTTTACAAATTTAAGGCCTACCAGTGGCCGAGTGGTTATGCAAAGTTAGGTCGCATTAACTTCTGTGTACTGTACAATGCATAATGTACGGTTTCCTCTTTTCTATAGTCTGCGGACGCCGCTGATGGGTATCCATTTACACATCTTAGCTAATTAATACGCAATTATTTTTTAATTGGAATAACAAAAGAGGATAAATGAATGAAAATTTTATTCACTTCATAAGTTCAAAACATTAGTAAATATATGAAAAAGATTCAATGAATTGTGCATTCAAAAGAACTATTAACATGCAGATGATTATTTATATACTTTTAAGAATCTGCTGAAACTAAATAGTATTTTGTCTATTAGTTTAATGATAAAGTCATGGAATGTATTTTTATTTAAATTTAGAATACTTAATGACTTTTTCTATACAAGACGCCTTAAATTTGTAATGTAGCAATACATTTCGAAATATATTCTTATCAATCGTCACTCATCTAATATATTCAAGAAACAGACTTTTTCAAATAAATATTTAGAACCATTTTTATGTGTATTTTGAATAAATTATTCAAAAGTTTATCCCAAATAAATTTAATATTCTATAATACATACGAAAATATAGGCTATCGATAGCTTATATTAGTGAAAATGTATAAAGGTTAGATCACTTTATATGCAATATATAAATATATTATACCTTGTATAATGTACAATGTACAGTACATAATATACATAATATAAGAAAAATCAAAAATAAGATGTATTTTATTCTTGGTTTTCTTTTATTCCTTACAATTGAAATTTTACGTACTGTACAGTACAAGGTATTAGCGAGATTGAGGCCGAAGTTTTAAACGCGAAAACGTGTACGTCGGACGTTCAGCGCCGCTTTAAGCCTAGAAGTTTGACAATGGCGTTTGGAATGTCGAGCATGATTCCACTGACTTTCCAAACTCCATTGTCAAACTTCTAGGCTTACAGGAAAACGGCGCTGAACATCCGACGTACACGTTTTCGCGTTTAAAACTTCGGCCTCAACCTCGCTAATATCCATGTACTGTACGTCAAACTTTATTACATTTATCTCAAAAATAATCAACACTAACATAGCATTTGATAATAAATTACCCATGATGATATAAAAGAACAAATGTTTGCTCCAAAGAACTTAGTTTAAAAATATGCTGTGTAACAAACTTATAGAAATAAATAAATAAATACTAAGTTTATTAGAATTAATGCGATTTTAATAAATAAAATTAAATAATAAAAATTATTTTAAATTTTAATTGTAAGGTTTATATAATGTGTTATCGGCAAAACCTTATTTTACGCCAAACTAGTTTGGCGTAAACGTGTCAGGCCAAACTAGTTTAGAATTATTATTCAAGTATATTAATGGTTAAAATAAAATTAAAAGACAATCAATTAGATGAACAATATTTATTCAAACATAGTCTACTTAATTATAAAAGACGGTGTTAATGTTACCCTAGGTATCGAAGGTGGCGGCTCGTCTCCGAGTCCAGCAGTCAGAAGACATGGAACTATGGGGAGGCGCGTTCTAACCTAACCTAACCTATTCTAATAAATTACCATAAATATTAGCAACCAAATTATTAGAATAGGTTAGGTTAGGTTAGAACGTGCGTCTCCGGTGGTGGCTTCTCTCTGATTCCAACAATCAGAAGACCGGGAACTGTGGAGACGCGTGTTCTAACCTAACGTAACCTATTGTAATAAATTAACATAATTATTAAGTAGACTATGTTTGAATAAATATTGTTCATCTAATTGATTGCCTTTTAATTTTATTTTAACCATTAATATACTTGAATAATAATTCTAAACTAGTTTGGCCTGACACGCTTAGGCCAAACTAGTTTGGCGTAAAATCGGGTTTTGCCGGTAATATGTGCAATATGTTTATTATCATAATTAATATTATTTTCTATAACGTAGCCATACGTCTGATGTAGGCGAGACATTCTCAAGTTTGAGTTTCGTGTCTCGCTGTCCTCCAAATGCTTGGCTAGACGCACGAACGTCCCGTTTTAGGGAGACGACGTCCCTCATAAATGTAGAAGGTTTTCGATGCCCGCGATTCAACGAATCGCGGGCATCGAACGCGGACAGACAACGCTAATATATTGTATAGGGTGCATTGACAATCAATTGAACAGTCTGTCGCAAGATAGGATTGCTCTTGCGTGCGTGTATTATAACTATAACTTCTAAATCAACCAATAGTCCCCATTATAATTTGAATGATACCACTGATGCTGCCATCTGCAGGTTTCCTCTATTCCGTGAGACTAACGCACTCACTGGAAGAATTTTCCATGTGAATACTACATGGGCAAGAGAAACCCAGCTTATTGTTGCAACGTTGAGGACAATGATTCTGATGAAATGTAACTTTGATGCCTTTCCGTATTGGAAACTCGTGCGAGAGACAGTACGAAACACTCAGCGAAAAATTCACTCATCAATGAAGCATTGTGCAACAAATGTGCTTTCAGCAAGGATGTAGTGTCGAGCAAATCATCTATTGAGCAGCAGGATGGTGACGAGTCTTGGACAATTTGAATTTACAATTGTCACAATTCGGGTTTTGTAGTATCTTGGTAGCTTGTATATCTTGAAATGTATCCTACTCCGATGTCTACTGTGGTTATTATAAGCTCGCAAGTAATGGGGTTACTGAATCGATGGAGGTTTAAAAATTAAACATCTTAATGAAGATTTAGCGGATGCCGATCTGAAAAGAAAAAAATCAGTTTCTCTCCCGAGTATCCTGTGTGGCCACCTTATTCTTGTTGACTTGCAGGCGGTGTAGATTGTAGTGTACAAAGCAAAACACAATAAGGCCTTTGAGGAGTGTAGATGGAGTCATGTAGAATCATGACTTGAAACAAATATGGCTACTTTATTATCTATTAAACAATATAATATATATTTTTAATATTGTTATTAGTATTTAATAAAACACAACATACAGTGTTATAAACGTATTATTTAAAAAAACTACTAAATAATATTTGATTTAATCTTATTTGTTCAGTTTATGGATTCATTCCTAACGACACGTCATGGACAACACATACCTTTTCACTATTAAAACTGAAACTGGACGAACCTTTCTGCACAGAAAATATAAATTTTAGTCAAATTCATAAACACTAAGTACGAAACAAAAAGTAACCCTTAGCAGGACACGTAGGGTAAATCAGTGATCTTTTGAGTGGCCAAATTGCGCACGAGTCGAAGGTAAGCAGACCCTAAATATTTTGTATATTCCATTTCTACATACAAAAAGTAGGCTTATTTCTATCACAACTGATATGTCAAGTATATTGGCGAGTCCGATTTGGACCGAGTAGCTTGGGCACCATTAATTTATATCATTAGCAGATTTTTACATCATTTTATTAGTGAATTTATTAATAAAATTAGTGCAAAACTATATAATGATACTAATAACTTAATTACTAAATGTGTAATATATATAAAATCATAACTGTATATTATATTACCTTTCTTTTTCGGTTTACTTTTACAAAAAGGCATGATATTAATCCACCCAAGTCAATTCTGCAAATGAGTAGAATAATAAGAATATATACATATGTAATTTTATTTAAATATTTGTTTAATAGAAAATTTATCATAATCCAGGAAATACCTGATGTATTTCGACGTTCCGATCGATAAAATTTGATAATGAACACTTCATTACAATTAAATTAATATATTAACCGAAAATTTAATCATTTTAAACAAAGGTTTCCTCACAAAATATCACTGAAATTTATTAAACAATTCGTAAATAATTAGAATATTGAAATTTATATAAAATAAAAATTTTATTAACTTTCAACGTAGATATTCCGTTAAAAATATTATTAAAAAAATTCCTAATTTAAAAAAAAAATTATACATTTAATAAAATAAGGACGCTTAAATTTCGTCCATTGAAAATATTTTTTTTGTATATTTTCTAAGTAAAAAGTAATTTTTATTGAAATTCCAATATGTATATGAGTAGAAAATATCCGTAGAATGCATTACTTACTTGGTCTACCGCGCAAATATCCTGTTTATAATGAATAAAAATGACTCCTATTAATGTGACAATCGACAGAAATAAATATCCAAGTGTTGTCTTAACCACACAACTATTCCTTTTTGCACTTTGCACAGAAAATAGGTGGTTCAATAGATAAGTGTTTACTGATAATGATATAATGTCGATACAGACCTATGAATTTTTTTATTTTTTTTTAATATTAGCGAGTCGAGATATATTTTTTTGTATTGTCATTTATATTTTTAATTTTATTAAGCATATTTTCCAATTTTAAGTATCAGAAACCACATAAAAATTATCAGAAACGTTAATATTTATTGCATTCCAACGGAAACATTTTCGTTTTGATTAAAATTTTATATTACTGACGAATTCTTAAGAATTTTTATTTTAATATGTTAAAAATAAATAAATAAATATTTAAATTTTTAATCGAAATTTTCTAATAAATAAGTATAATTTACCTGCCGTGCGGATGTGTTATATTTATTTACGAAGAAAATATCATGAAAGATTTTATAGTAGATATTTAATCTCTCGCACCACAGTTTTGTCTTTGATTTAAATGGAAAAAATTCTTATATAATACTTTTATATTACGATTCGGAGTAATAGTTAATGAAAATTGAATATTGGAATGTAAACAGAAACGAAAGTAAATTGAAATTCTTATCGTAGGAAGTACAAAGATTGTAATTAGCTCGGCTACTGCCATCAACGTAAATATTTATTATTCAGTGACCGAAAAAACGTTCGATCGGTTACGTAAATAAATCTATGAAATATTTTGTTACGTGTTACTAAAACATAAGTCACTTTGATACTTTTAATAGTTTTTTTTTATTTTTTTAGATGATCAATGACTTTCTCCCATATTTTTCAAACGGTTCTTCAAAATATGTCTTATATTCCTATTGATTTCTATTTGAAATTAATAGGAATATAAGGGGTGCTCGGAATTTAAACAGGTTATTAAGGATTTCTATATAAAATCCTTATCAAGGAAAAAATTCTTATAGAAGTCCTTATTAAGCAAAATATCCTAATAGAAATCCATAATAATCTGTCCGATTGATTATTAAGGATTTCATGTAGAAACTCCCAATAACTCAATAACTGTTTTAAATTCCGACAGTGTTAGAGGTGGACGATTACCGTACAGTCAACGTCTCGTACTTTTTCTATAAATCCGTTACTATTTCTTATTTCATTTCCTTGTATATCCTTCTATATAATTTTTTCAGCGCCTTTATGCTTCTTTAGGTATTACTAGTTTTCCTGTTATTTTTGTTATATTGTTATACTTTTTTTTAGTTTTGAGTTAATGCTGTAATAACCTAAATTTTGAAGGTTGTTCCGCTTGTTCGTTACTTAACTTTTTTCTATACACTTGACCTTTCTTTCTCATCCAGTTTTGTTTTTCATTCCTACATTCGTGGTAATTACATTTTGATTTTCCTCTTCTTCTTTGTTCTGTTTTTCCTCGACTTATTTCTTTTGTAAATCAACTTTAATCTTCAGATATCCGTAGTTTTCTCGGATTTACTTCCCCTTCTTCCAAAAAACTTCTCTGCTGCTTCTATTGGTCCTTTCTTTTCCCAGTTGATTCCATCATTAGCTAATGTTATTGCTTATTCATTCGTTTCCTTCTCTAAATTTACTTCTGTTTGTACATTTTAAAATGTTTCTATATTCCACTTCTTTTTCTGTTTACTATATTCTCTTTTCTAAGTTATATTTAAATTTTTTTATTTACTTCAAACACCACTTAATGTTTTCCATGTGTAAAACTACAAGGTTGTTATCCTAACTACCCCAAAAACGTTAAAATTGTCCAAGATAGCAACTTATTTTTATAATCAAACTTCATTTCTTCTATCTGGTAATACATTTGCTCAGTTTTCTTATCATCACTATTTGTTGTAAACTGTAATGTTTGTATTATCACAAGATCAACTAGAGAATCTTTCAATATGTAAATCTTTCGATAACATTAATTATAAGTACGCCTATGGCGGATCGTGCACTCGAAGGAGTCCAAACGCCCAATCTATTTTGAAATGCCTTGTTCTAAATACTAAGTAATGCTATCAAATCAATTTATCTATATCTATAAATGAAAATGTTTGTTCGCTACGCACTCCTAGGCAGTTCGACTGTAGTGTTTTTACTGCTATTAATTTTGCTTCTCGTCACTCCGCGCGATTAAAAACGAATGAGACGAACAGTAACAAAACTACGTTTATTTTCTGCTCGCGTAACAGTTACATGACTCGACGATGTGGCTAACAAAAGGCAACTGGCTGACCAAAAGGTCCCACAGGGTGAGTCCGGTCCCGTTCCAGGAAGTAATAACTCTTACCACCTGGGGTTCGTTACGACTGTTAAGATGTGGAGAGTGACGTTCCCCACAGAGTATCCCCCAGTGAGGGACGAGCGATAGAACTGATGTCGAACGAATCGCTTAACGTTACATTATGGTGACTAGTCTTTTAGGAAAATGAACATGACGGCCTGATCTCGTGGTAACAGTTTGATCTTTTTTGGAGGTCGTTTCCAGTTTTTTGTTATTCGCTGTTGCAGATGAAGATGGTGTCTGTGATGGTCTTGATTGGACGGGTTTTATACTAGATTTCTGAAGTGGTTCGTCCTGTAAGATATACGCTGGTTTTACTCTGTCAATTGAGACGGTGGATTTGCGACCTTGGATGTCAATTACTAGTGTTTTGTCGTGTTTTTCTAGCACTTTGTATGGGCCTGAGTAAGGTTGACGAAGAGGAGGTCGGTTTGCGTCGAATCTTAAGAAAATATGTGTACACTCTTTTAGTTCTGGATGAATGAAAATTTTCTCTGTGGAATGAGCGGAAGTTGCTAACGGTTTCAGATTGGCCATGTGGGTTTTTAGTTGGCTGACAAAAGATTCGCAAGAAATTCGTGGGGTGTCGGGGCTAATGATGTCAGCTGGTAATTTTAACGGGGTACCATATAACAGTTCAGCTACTGTTGCGCCTATATCGGCTTTAAGTGCTGAACGAATTCCCAGGAGGACTACCGGAAGGGCGTCGGTCCATTTGGAGGATTCGTGTGCCATTAGCGA
The DNA here is from genome assembly GCF_030686945.1 of Centruroides vittatus. Lineage (NCBI taxonomy): Eukaryota > Metazoa > Arthropoda > Arachnida > Scorpiones > Buthidae > Centruroides > Centruroides vittatus. The sequence continues at coordinate 60,958 of NW_027122576.1, forward strand.
TGCCTTCAGGTGTCTATGTAATCGTTCTATTAAACCGTTTGATCGGGGATGGTATGCTGCCGAATGGATGCGATTGGTGCCGAGAAGTCTGGTCAGTTCTCGGAAGAGGTTCGATTCGAACTGACGTCCTTGATCGGTGGTGATCGTAGTAGGGCATCCGAATCTTGCGATCCAACCTGAGAAAAAGGCTCGGCATACCGTCTCAGCAGATATGTCGGCAATTGGGATGACCTCTGGCCATCTGGTAAAACGGTCGATCACTGTAAGGCAGTAGTGTTTCCCGTCAGCTGGCGGAAGTGGTCCTATCAGATCCATGTGAAGATGGGAAAATCTTGCTTCCGGAAGTGTAAACTTTCCTATCGGTGTCCAGGCGTGGCGGTGAATTTTCGATTTCTGGCAGGGGATGCAATGTCGTGCCCACTGACGGATGTCCTTCCGCATGCCCGGCCAAACATAACGGCTCGAAATTAGCTTAGTGGTTGCTGTTGCTCCTGGATGAGAAAGTCCATGTAGATGGTCGAAAATGGTTCGTCGGAGATTATGCGGCACGAAGGGGCGAGGTGTTCCGGATGATGTGTCACAGTATAGGTCGATTTCGTTAGGTGGAAAGGATTTCGGCTCTAATTTGAGCGACATAGGATCCTTTAACAATTGATGAAGTTCCGAATCTGTAGCTTGCGTTGTGGCTAGCTCTCGGAAGTCTACAGGAGAAGCAGAGGTGATCGAATCTATCTCGATGCGGGAGAGCGCGTCTGCTATCGTGTTAGCTGTGCCCGGAATATGACGTATATCCGTAGAGAATTGGGATATAAAATCGAGATGCCGCATTTGTCGTGGTGAACATTTATCTGGTTTTTGTTTGAAGGCATATATGAGCGGTTTTTGATCCGTGTAGATCGTGAATTCACGGCCTTCTAGCATGTGGCGAAATCGTTTTATTGATGTGTATATTGCCAATAGTTCTCTGTCGTAAGCTGACCAGTTGCGTTGATTTGGTGCCAGTTTCGCTGAGATAAAGGCGATGGGTTCCCATTTCCTGTTGTATTGCATCAGTGCTCCTCCAACCGCTACGTCTGACGCATCTACCCATATGCATAGTTTAGCTCCGGGTAGTGGATGGTGGAGAAGTGTGGCTTTGGACAGTGCTTCCTTAGCTGATACGAAGGATTGTTCTGCCGCTTCTGACCATTGCAGAGATCGTGATTCTGCTTTCCGAGTGAGTGACGTACGTTTCCCGTTCTTTTTTCCTTCTAGTAGCTGCACTAGCGGGGCGAGGGTGTGCGCCGCTCGAGGGATGCATCTCCTGTAGAAATTTATTACGCCTAAGAATCGTCTAAGTTGAGTGAGAGACGAAGGTTTGGGAAATTCTCGGATGGCTCTGACTCTATCAGGGAGTGGTTCCAGACCCTTTCCCGAGACCTTGAATCCGAGAAATTCGATTAATGGTACGCCGAAGGTGCATTTCGACGGATTTATGGTTAACCCATATTCTTGGAGGCGTTGGAATAAGTCGCGAAGATGCGAGATGTGTTCTTCCTGGGAGCGTGACGCTATTAATATGTCATCGACGAAAGCATATGCAAAGGGGAGTCCTCTGGTTACTTCGTCGATGAACCGTTGAAATGTTGCGGATGCGTTGCACAATCCGAATTGCATCCTGGTACTCTCGAAGAGACCAAACGGTGTCGTTATAGCTGTTTTGTGCACGTGCGGTGGGTAGATGGGTATTTGATGATAGGCCTTGATTAAGTCTATGTGAGAGAAGATTTGTGTTCCGTGCAGTTCCGATGTGAAATCTGCGATGTTTGGAACGCTGTATCTGTCCTTTATGGTTTGTGCGTTTAGAGCACGATAATCTCCCACGGGTCGCCAATCTGAACTGTTTTTCTTGGTGACCATGTGGAGTGGTGATGCGTAATTGCTTTTTGATGTTCGCATATGGCCGAGAGCTATCATCTTATCGAATTCGGCCTTAGCGATTTTAAGCCTATCGGGTGCTAGGCGACGTGGTTTCGCAGTTACGGGCTGACCAACAGTTTCTATGTGATGTACAACGTTGTGTTTTACGGGTTGGTTAGGACGTGGAGGTCTGGTGATCTCAGGAAATTCTTCCAATATCTTATGATATATGGAGTCGTTGGTCGTTATCTTGATAGAGTGGATGGAGGTTTCTAATAATTTGCCTGGAGAGTTTACCTTTGTCTGAACGTCTGTGAGACATTTTCGTCTAAGATTCGGTACCAAATGGAAGTGATACAAGAAATCTGCGCCTATTATTGCTGTTGACACGTTGCCAATAAGGAATTTCCAACGAAAAATTTTCTTTAACCCAAAATCGAGAGTGAGTGTTCGTTGGTCGTAGACATGAATTGCAGTTGTGTTTGCTGCCATCAAGGTCATTTGAGATGCGCGCTTCTTTTGTGACGAGGAGGCTGGAAATATTGATACGTCGGAACCTGTGTCGACGAGAAAGTTTACGTTCGTTCTCTTGTCTAGGATGAACAGGCGACGAGATTGCTCCGGCAAAGTGCATGTCGCCTCTACGCTTCGCCGCTCTCGTTTGTTGGAAAACTACACGGCGGAGTACATTTTTGTGCCTTTGCGCCAAAACGGTTGTGGTACCAGCAGTAGTTGTTGATACTGCGGTGAGTGGAATTGTTGCGATGTCCTGAACTACTGCGGGAGCGTCGAGAAAAATGGTCGCTGCGATCCCGACGTGCCTGCGTTAGTTTATCGATTCGCTTGTTAAGTTTATCTATTTCGACTAGTATTTTGTTGGTTAAGGTATCGGGCTTCTCAGGTTGCGACACTGAAGCTATCGTTGCAGGGGTTACTTCCACCACGCGGTCCGCTACTTCCGCTGCTTTGTCTACGTCGAGTGGGGTAATGGCGGCTAGGATAGATTGGACGGAAGTCGGAAGATGTTGTATGAATAACTCTAGTATAACTGCGTCCGGGATTTGAAAATTTTCCGCCCGACGCTTTAGAACACGTAGTAGTTCGGAAGGTTTGCGGTCTCCTAGCTGTTCTCCGGCCAATAGTTTTCGTAACTCTTGTTGAGACGATTCGCCGGATCGTTTAATAAGTTCCACCTTTATGTGACCGTACGGGTCTGTACGGTCCGGAGAAATAATAATGTCTCTAACCGTTGATGCGACTTCCGGTGGTAAATGAGCCACTACGTAGTTGAACTTTGTGGCACTTTCCGTGATCGGCTTTGGAGATCCTAGAGCAAATGTGCTTTCGCACATGTGGAACCATAAGGCTGGGTCGGAAAAGTTGTACGGAGGGATTTTTACTGCTCCAATCTCGGCCATGATCTGACGATTGAAGTCGTGAACAAGGAAGAACGACGTACCTGATGAAGGTTCCAATGGGTGGATTCGGTAGTTTTCTTAGTTGAATTACGTTATTAGTCCGGGTTCGGGTCACCAATGTAGTGTTTTTACTGCTATTAATTTTGCTTCTCGTCACTCCGCGCGATTAAAAACGAATGAGACGAACAGTAACAAAACTACGTTTATTTTCTGCTCGCGTAACAGTTACATGACTCGACGATGTGGCTAACAAAAGGCAACTGGCTGACCAAAAGGTCCCACAGGGTGAGTCCGGTCCCGTTCCAGGAAGTAATAACTCTTACCACCTGGGGTTCGTTACGACTGTTAAGATGTGGAGAGTGACGTTCCCCACACGACCAATTACTACAAAACTCAGCGGTTCTTTAACACACTACTAATTTAGATAACCTCTTCTTTTTCTTTATTTTAACTCTTTCCACCCTGTGGACACTAAGAGGGCCTCTTTTAGAAAGCCCATTATGGATTCGGCCAGTCCCACATTGGGGCAGCCGGCTGCTGAGTGATGGTGCCCGATATATAGGCCTACCTACCCAAAATATTCCTGGGGATTTTTCGACCCGTCCGGTTTCGATTCCGATTCCGATTCCGGGTCCCACAGGGTGGTAGGCTGCCACCGGCCATCCGGCCGCTCTTAGATAATCTCGTATATACCCCCTAAAATATTTATTGGATTTATATACGTGAATTAATTTTTGTCTATTGGATTCGCTGGATTTACAAGTAGCGCCATCTATTGGCAAAAATGTTTTAAAAATAATAAACTAAATATAATTCGTATAAATATATATATATATATAATTAAAAAGAACAAATATTATATTCACTTAATTACTATGATATAGTGCTACATTATTACTTTGATGAGTAGCGCTTAGCACTGACATGCGTGATTAAGAAACTGTTATACTACGTTCGTACACAATCCTCGACTAACTTCGATCTCGATTTACCTACAATCTGGATTGTGACTGTCGCTATTCAAACGTCGTGCCGTTCGCACAGGTAACTCGCTTGAGAATAACCCGGCTATTGTAAGCGATGATAAAACTGGCATAACTACTCGGTAAGTCACAAACACCAACACACAAAATGGAAGTTTTGATTAGAAATAAATACTTTTTCTTGCCATATATCTAATAATAGACAGATGTTATCGTCTCTCCAAACATCTTTTTTATTTCTTTGCCGCTAGCCCGACACGTGTTCTGTAGCCATCTTGTATTTTCTTGCGCGCGTGGGATTGTGGGATCTCTCTTATGACTAGATCTAGTTTCAAGAACTCTCTCCAGTCAATTGCGATTGAACGTCGTTTCAGTCGAAATTGAAACGGTCGAGGGTGTTTGCACCAAGGCATAGTCGCTGACCTTGGTCACAATCTAGATTGAAATGCTCGGTGCGAACGGGGTATTACACTGGTCGTGGGTTCACAGGCTGGCCATGTGGCGTTTTTCGAGTTTTCTTCAAGTTAGTAACACCTAAATAGGGATCAGTTTTACATAAAAGATCTCTTGGGAAGCATTTCCCTTTGGCAGGTCGCCAAGCTGTCGCGTTGCCGTAATCGAATTATAACCAATAAACCTAATTACATTTTGGCACTGGCACCCTTACTTTATAGTTTGCGAGCGCCGCAAACTATAAAATAGAGGCACAAGCTATGAAAAAGTGCATTACACAATATACAAGAAGCTTTGAACTATGATTTAACGACGGATAAGCGCTCCCACAAGGTGGCACTGGTTACAATCGGGATTTAACTTGGCCATGAAAACGAACGTTTCTTGTTTTCATTGCCAAGTTTTGGTGAACATATGACGAAGTTGGAAGGTACAATGGACAAATATCGTTTATTATATTTGCTGAATAAGCTCGAATGAAAGTCATGAATTTTCTGTGATTTGTTGATAATAAAATTTGGGATCCTCTATGGATTAGAAAAAAGTAACACAGATGTCCAATGTACAGGTAGCTGTAGAGAACTTATTATATAGGTACACTATGTGATTGATTACACAGACTTCGCGCTCACCAGTAGCCAAGCGGTTCCGTTCCCTGAACAGTGGTAGTCGTGAGTTTGCGTCTCACCAGTCACGTAGAGTTTTCTGGATTTTCTTCACGTCTTTAACGCCTAAATAGGGGCCAGTTGTCTTTTAATAAAGCATCTCTTTTAAGCAGATTACCTAAGTGTTGCATTACCATAACTAAATAAACATACAGACCGTTATTAAAAATCAAAACACATTTAGATTTATTCGGTCCTCATCACTCCTATACACATCACGTAAACTGAAACAATAATTAATGTTGTGAACTTTTTTGTTGATCTTGATCAAAAATATCAGCAACATCTTCATGTTTTAAATTTTTTCACAAAAAATTTTATGGATAAAAAACTAAAAATATGTTATTAATCGATAATTTGTTATAGCTGGTCGCGATTGTTCAGTCGAGTACGAAGCATCTTACTCCAGAATTTGTTCGAATACCGAATCGTTCGAGTTGGAACAGTTCGAGTACTGAAATACCGCTATATTTCTTTCGTTATTTTTACGAATGATTTTTATGGTAAAAACAGTAAAACAAAAATAAATTATAATTAAAAAAATTAATGTAAATTGGCCTTAAAACTCTAATAAAATGTGATAAAAGAGGGTTATCTGTAAAACAAGCTAAAAGATTTCTGACAAAAATTTGATAAAAGTTGTATAAAGGTAAAATCTTTTAACGAAATATTAAGAAATATTTAAAAAACAATAAACTATAAAAAGGTGTAAAACTTCACTGTACTGTACGTTCGTCAATTGAACTGATAGTTACACAGTGCAGTGTTATTAAAACCCAGTAATAGAGGGGGACAACGTAAGTCTATTCAAAATGGACTCTTCTCATTTCTGTACTAATGGTTGCCAGATTTCACTAATTGTAATTTATAATGTAATTCATTGTTTCGGTTTACTAGATATGTATAGCAGTGATGGGGAGCGAACAGCCCAAAAGGCATTTCCTTTTGAAATAATAAAGTCTATATAATGAATCACCTGGTGTTCCTGTTTGATAAGCTCTCTATAGCAATTTAGTGATTACTATAGTCTGTGCAGCGAAAGAGTCAGCCTGAGCAGGATGGGTCTATGTCAGATGAAAGTGATGGAAGGAGAGGTGCGATTAACGTGTGGGTAATCACACGTTAATTACACCTCTCCTTCCATTTCTGTGAATTAAGAGTGAGCAATAAAATTTGTAAAAAATATAATACAATAAAATTATTTATGATAACGATGATATAAGAAATGTTTTATAAATGTAAAACACGGATCAGATCCATGTCTCAACTCCCAAGCGCGTATCCACATACATCCAACTTCTTTCCAGCTCTTTCATCTGACCAGTTCAGACTGACTAATGTCTATTCTTTCACTGCCAATGATCTTAAAAAAAAAAAACAAGTCGTTATCAAACCGTTTTAACGTGGAGTATGTTAGTTAATAGTGTTATAAACACACACTAAAGACAATTTCCATGAATATAAAATTAAAAGCATAAAAAAATTATTGGTGTAAAGAATATTATATCTATTAGGCTTATATAAATTAAGAATATTTCACTTATTACCTAATAAATACTTTCATAATAAGAATATGACAGATATTCATTTCATCCATGCAACAGTGAGATGGCATTCCTGTTCTTAAATGTCAGTTAGCATTCCTAAATAAAGAAAAAAATTCAGAAACTTTTGTAAATGTTTTACGTAAGAATAGAAATCGAAATATTCATCATTTGTAACCACATATTACCTACATTTTTCACTTAAGCTGCAAGACCCTTTCTGCAAACTATAATGATGCAGCATTTACACTTTGATCATAAGATCAAAGTGTAAATGCTTAATCGTCACAATAATAAATTTACAGTAAGTTTATTTCTGTTTTTCAGTTCCATAAAACTTCAAAATTAAGTTCCATAAAACTTGAAAAAATACAAGATGTAATCGAAACGTTCTAGGACTTGGATCACAGAAGGCATTAGAATAAATACCGGAATCTGTGCTAACTTCCTGTTATAGTTTGCTCGACTTTCGTAGCAATTCGTCCATTAGTAACAGTTGATTATAGACTGCATGCCTTTTGCGATTTTTGGTTTTATGAAGTGTGACGTTAAAGTTGAAGGAATCTGCATTTTTTGTTCTAAACTTGAAAAAAGTGAGAAAATGATGCAATAGCCTTTGGGAATTGCTACCATGTCTCTTCCAAAGGTATGCGAGTGGTATCTGAAATTTCAAAATGGCCGAATATCGATTAAGGACGATCCAATGTCATGAAGACCTTCAACGGCCACCATACACAAAAGTAAAAAAGACATCGTTGTCGCTACTCTCTGGTATCCCAGTTCGTGCAACATCAATTACCATGAACAAAACGATGTCCAAGTCATCCGCTAGATAGTGGTTGGACGATTAACATCTGCTCGGCAGCAATATCTTTTTTTTACTTTTGTCTGTGGTGGCCATTGAATGTCTTTCTGGCCTTCGATCGTCATCAATCATGTTCAGCCATTTTTAAATTTCCTACCACTCGCGTACCTTTCGACGAGACACGGTAGCAACTCCAAAGGGTGTTTGCAGCATTTGAAACTTTTCTAAACCTCTTTTTTCAAGTTTCCAGCAAAATTTAATAAGTAAGCTTTTTGTAAAGTAAACACTCATGAAATTACCCCTAGTTTTACAGTTTTATTTAAATTTCACCACTAATTTAATTAAGCAACTGTCTGTTATTATTTAATTCTATTGAATATCATAAAATACTATTTTGGTAACCTTCGTACTTTAGAATTTGACAAACGATAATAAAAAATGATACGTGAAAGATAACACTAGGTCCTATCATAAAAGAAGTTCCTTTCTAACTTCTGCGGTTCCAAAGTGAAATTGTTTATTTGATTTATTAATTTTGTATGTTAATTTTAGAAAGGATTTCGTATAGTTTTTTTTTCTTCCCCGAAAAATAATACAAAATCCTTTCTAAAATTAACGAGGGGAGAAAGAAATGATAAACGGTCACAACGTATATCTCTTTCAGGTTGATCTGGAATTAGTTACACTACATGCTGATTATATAAAATGATAATATAATCAATATAAATTGTTTAAAGTCGTTTAAAATCTTTTTTATCTTTCCTCTTTTAAAGGTCAACTCGTCATGTCAACTCCTCCGTAAGAGTCAGTCAACTCGTCATGGAAAACGATTATTTTAAAAATAACATTGTAAAACTGAATTATTGAATGTTTAATATATAATTTATTGTATCAAATAACCCTTAAATATGTACTTTTTTAAAATTTTAAACGCAGATCTAATCTATAAGTCCATACTACTTATTTTTAAGGTTTTTTAAAACTCTCCGTCCTCCTGGATACCAAGAGGGCCCTTTTTTTAGCAAGCCCATTACAGGCTCGGCCAGGCCCACAATGGGATGAAGCCCGACATATCTGGCCGGACCACTACCGAAATATTTCTTTGATTTTTCAACCGTTCAGATTCGAACCCAGATCCCCCAGAAGCTCCGTTACCTAAGACGCCCGAACATATTATATATTATCAACTATACACATGTAAACAAATAAATTGTAAACTAATTCAATACTACTTTCTTTAGAGTTAATTACAATAGGAAACTAAAATTTATTTTAAATTTCGAAATTATCTTCCGTCTAATGTCAAACAAATGATAAATTAATAGATTATAATTACTCATAATTTTTTTTAATTATGAAGTTTTTACTTCTTAATCGTTGTATTTTATTATTAAATTATTTATGTCGTTATATATTTTCGTAATTATTAAATATAATATTTGCAATAAAATTTGAAATTTTTAATTCACTTTTTCGCCACCAGGTTAGAGAAAATGACACGTGATAAAGGAAATGACACGTGGATAGTTATCTCTTAGCTTGATTGGGAGGAAAACAAATTCATGATCACGAGACTGTCTGCTTACCAAGTGCAGACAGAGGAAAACAAATTTCAATGCGAATGAACTTAAGTTATCTGCAGAGAATTTAATCATTTTGTTAATTTCTGCTTAAAATTAAGTTATGCTCAACACAGGGTATGTGTTTGTTTACATTACTTTGTCATTCTCTATGTGATTTAAAAATATGAGATTTAAATTTTAAAAAATAAAATATATAAATTATATTTAGAGTTTTTTTTTTAACATCATCAGAATTGAGATTTAAAATGTACTGAGTTGTTATTAATTTTATTACTATTATAATTATTTTATTTCTTTTTAATTCCTAAAAATAGGAAATTAACCAAGGAAATATATCAATTAATTAGTTATTACATTAATCTCTTTAATATAAAAATGTGATAGTACATTTACGTTTGAAAACAAAAGTATTGAGCATTTTAAGGGCAGAATTGTCTGTCTGAATAATTAATATGCAAAGAAACCAACCTTTAATATTTTTTAAAACCAATTTCACTCAGTTATCATGGTTAATAATACAAATAAGTTGTATTTTGCATTGAATAAGAAATAAATTTTAAGATTTTTCTTAATTTAAATGTACCAAAACAACCTTAATTCAACATTATCAGGTAAATCACATTGTCAATAGGCTACTCAACAAATTACACAATAATTTTTGATACTGGATACGTTAATTAAAATTGTAGGGAAATAACTTTTTTAAATTTTATTTTAAAAAGTATATATTAAATTATCAAGCATTTGTTTGGATAAACCAGACGTAGGTATTATAGTTGTTTTATTACAATATAAGGAAGTTTGTTGTTTTAATACTGCACAGTCATCCTTTCATGCTTTTAGTGAAAAATAGAATGGTCAAAACATGTAACATGCTTTAATTGATATTATATATATATAAAGTAGAACAGAACTGTGGATAAGAATTAGATCTAAGTTGTAGTCTTCATACAGAATAAGAATAATAATAATAAAGACACTCAGATATAAAACATTATTTAAAAATCTATTATGAACATTTGACATGCTGTATTTTTTTAACTGAGTTTTTCAATATATTTAAGTAAATTATAAAAGGATGTAAATACATATTTAGAAGTTTCTCCACTTTAAATAAATTAATACAGTCAACAGCAAGAAGAGCACATATTTGAAATAGGAACTGCTGTATCCTCATATTCTTTATCATCAACTTCACTGGGGTTTATACAAAACCTGACTTTTTAAAAAACTGGGTTTTGAATCTCAACTTTTCTACGAAACCGGTTAAAACAGGTTTTCGAATTTTTAACCAAAAAAGAGAAACAAGAGATATTTACAACTTAAATAAGTTGTAAATATCTCTTATTTCCTTGTATATTATATGTGTGCAGTTATATATACATATACATATAACTTTTTAATTTATTTAATATTTATAACATTTCAAGAATATAAAAAAATATAATTGACCAATGTCTACAAAAAATGAAACAAAAAAATGCCAGAATATCACATTAAAATATAAAATTTACTCCACAGAAAATCATTAACAAAAATGAATTCCTACAAAATATTATTTTATTTCTTATTATTCTAAGAAAATATGATTTTAGAAAGCAAAGAACATCTATAGATCTATTGCTCAACCGTGTCCTTATTTTGTAAACAAAATTGCCAGAAATAGAAAAAAACTCTCACTTGCTACTGAGCTAGGTTTAATCATCTTTAAAGAATTAATTAATAAATTAAATTTTTCGTTTTGTTTGTACCCTCTAATACTGAAAACTATTTCGTGTCCTAGGACTGGACGAAGTCACTTTTTCAAGTTTTTGAAGATATTTATGTAATTGATCTTGCATGACATGATTTTGGGGGCTGTACTCGTGAAGGGTCACTTGTAGAGGTATGGTTCCTTTGACTTTTTTGCTCCTATGGATATGCTCTACGGCTCTGATAAGGTCCCAACCATCTCATTCAGAGCTTGAATTGAGCTGAATTGGACACTTTTTAGGTGTAGGGGGATTTTTTGTTTTGCAGTTAGTTTTATCAAACTTAGTATTTAACAATATTCCTGTTTTATGCCAGAGATGATTTTGTGTCAAAATGCTGATGTTTTTAATCAAATAATTTATTAATGTTTATGTTTTAAGTGTAGGCTCAAAAACTTGGTTTTTTACTTGGGAAAACCCAGTTTTCAAATTATACAAATTTCTTCAAAAAACCGGGTTTTTAAAAACTGACAAACCCTAAACTTCACTATCATTTTCTTTAACCTACAATTATGTGTGTGCAGTTATATATACATTATACAATATACATATACTTATTTTATTTTATTTCCTTAAATTTATAGGAAAAGTCTGGATAGACATTTGATTACTTTCTCCTTAGAAAAACATATCGTAAAAACAAATAACTCCCCTTAAAACAAAAATAAAATTAAATAAAAACAGGTAACAAATTTTAAAAGAGATACAATGCTTTTTTACATTTCAAATTTAAAATCAGGGAGATCAAGATGTAAAAATTCATCAAAATTATTCAGGTTTTGTGATATACGGTAGAAGAAAGATTGTTGGGATAGACTTAGATGATAAAAAGGGATAAGGATATAAGTAAATGAGCAAAGTTTACTTCATGGAATTTAAAGTGTAAGCCAATCTTGATAAATAAGACTATTAAAATATTTACACACATGTATGTGTGTGTGTGTGTGTGTGTGTATATATATATATATTAATTTAAATTTTGACATTTTAAAAACAAAATCCTTAAAATAAATGTACAGTAAAAGAATACAGAACTTTTTTGTAATATGCTGTTTACAAAAGAAGCTTTTTAAACCTCTGAAGAAAATAACTGAAAGGTCAAAAAAAATCTAAAATTATAGATAAAATTAACTAAATAAATATACTTGTTTTCTTAAAACTAACTGAATACAAAAAAATGAATTTTAGCAGGTAAGCAGAACAGACATTAACTATTATTATTTAGTACATTTTGTATATAATTCAAAACAGAATTAAGATTGGCAGTATCCATTAATCAAATCTTCCTTTAGCAAAATTAGGTATACACTAAAGTAGTAGTGCTCAAACTTTGTATTAGTGGACCAGTACTTTGTGAAATTAAATAAAATAATTATAAAATGGAGAGAATGGAGTTCAAATGCATTTTATTATTATTATTATTATTTTGAATTTTAGACTGAATTAATAAGAAAAATAGAATAATAAAATTTGGTTCTAATAATTTTGAAAAAATGGGTTTGTGGACCATTTCCTGGGCTAATTTTGATCACCAGTTCATCCCTTATACTAAATATTTAAATAATAATAGAAAAACAAAAGTAATAAAATAGTGAATTTTTAAAAGACTTTTTAAATAGTTTTATTAATGTAATACATAAAATTATTTAATTTTAAGTGAAATCTTGTCTTGGCCAGTAATAAGCTATTGACCAGCACTACAGTTTGAATAGCACTGCATGAAAGTATAGTATTTCTTCTAGAACAAATTGGTGATACTAACCTAGTTGATGCTAATGAGTCCAATGTATATGATATTTAAGTGAAATTTTATATTTACTTAAATAAATTTGTAAATGGATTGTTAAATTCTTATGGCTCTGTATTTGAACTGCTGATTCTTCATAATTAAAACAAAAGTTAAAATATTAATTTATTCCAAACTTTATTTTTTGAACAAACTGTTTTGTGTTATACTATTTAAATTTTCTTGTTTTCTGTTACATTTGATCATGTAAAGTTTGCAATTTTTAATCGTCTCAACTGTCTATTTTGACCGTCAAAACAGTGTTATTAGTGCGGAAACCTGATCATTGTAGTATCAGGAAGGCATTTTTTATCATTAAGTTGGTCCTCTAGTTTTATCTAAGTCATTAAGCAAGCATTATTGTGCTTGCTTAATGACTTAGATGCTTGTCATGCTTGTTTAGTGAGTTCATTAAGTCACTAAGCATGCATTATCAATAAAGAATTCATTAGCACACTTGAAAAACTGAAACATTTTGTTTAGAAATGGGAATTAGTTGCTAAATGCCAAGTGACAACCAAAACTATTTCAAATCTATTGATTTACCAGGCATTGCTGATGTTGTTACATTAATTAAATAATATATTTGACATCAGAAGTGAGCATTCATATATCTCAGACTTAAATATTTAGATAATTTATATCATATCATTGTTATGAAAGCTTCTCATGTAAGCACTTCAGTTAAAATATTTTTCTAGAACCAAAAATTAAAAATAGGGTATAATCGGATTTTTTTATAGTTTTACGTTTGCACACCCTATTTAAGAATAACCTGCATCTAATGAAAAGTAGAGGGAATTTGCAGTCAAATAAACTTTTTCAAACTCATTATTTCTTATATTAAGATAGATAAAAATAAACAAAATGAGACAGTACCTTGATACTTTCTTCCTTGACAACATTAGAAAGTTAATATAAATTTTGGTTGAACTATAATCCAGAAACATTCTAGAAAAAAAAATAGTTCAAAGCAGGATTCTAATCATAATTTTTATGCTGTATAAGCCTTCCAGATCATAGTTTATTCTATATAACAAGTGATTTAAAATTGTGATATAATTGCTTAGTTTCTAAGAACTTTTTAAATTAAACAAATCTTGTTAGAGATTTTTATTTCTACTCTTATCAACATGATCTGTTAAATATGCTGGTATGAAAAAATGCAGTAAAATTCCATTGTAATAAAAACACTCAAAGAAACCAGTAATCCATTTAATAGGAATTACATTTCTCAGAAGAACAAATGTTTAACTGTATTAAATGGCCATCATTAGGTTTATAGATTTATACATAGAACAAATATAAACACTGCTTAACCCAATTGTTTAATATTAATGCCAAACGATTGCCAGATTATATCAGATTATATTAATTAAATGTTTACCAGTAATTAAGTTATTTAGCATTTAATTATTAATTGTAGCATTACTACAGCCTGTATTTGGCATTAATATATATAAAACAGAATTGGAATAACTTTATTTACTTCTTGTTTTTTGTTTTGTATTTTATTTTGATTTTCCTTTACCATTCTTCTAAGCATGCCCACATGGCTTTAAAAACAAGTTCCATTTTATTTAGCTTTTTGAATTCTGTTCTATGTATAATTCAATAAACCTGACTATGGCTGTTATGTGATTGAAAACATTTGTTCTTCTAATAAATTTAATCTGTATTAACTGAATTACAGGTTTTTGAGGGGGGGATTTTTTTGATTTTTTCAATCTTATATTTTGGTATAACTTTTAAATTCATTTGATATTAAATTTTAAGTCTAAGAGAAAAATAAAGTCTGATAGACAACAAAAGTACAATAGATTTAAAAGAAAATTTAATAACAATAGAAATTAACTAAAAAAAAAAAAACAGATCAGGAACTGAGAAATTAAAATAAAATATTGAAAACTAATAACAATTCTATGAATAATTTAGCTTTAAACTCCATTAAAGCAAATTTTTCATTTGTTTTAAGAAATGTAGAATGTAATTTTATTCATGTCTTACTGATAGATAAAATATCCATTTCTTGAACAGTTATGTTTTTCATTAGCTGTTTCTTGTTTATCATTTGTTGTTCATCATTTCTTTGTGTCGTATTTGAAATAAGATTATGAACTAAGATTTGATTTTGTTATGTTATATGCATTACCTGATATGATACAAGTAATAAACAGTGAAAGTAAAACTCTACAATAAAAATAAAATTTGATTTATCTATAGTAACCAAATACAAATATAAATGTTGAAGCCAAACGATTGTCAGATTACATTTGAATTTAATCTGAAAATTTGGCTTATAGACATTTATATTTGTATAAAAATGTGAGACTCAGCACTATGTACTTTGTTTACTTAACTACATCCTAACATAACTTTCTAACAAAACCATTTTGTCGAATAACTGTCAACTTTCACACCTGGAGTTAATCATTTGGTAAGTTGTCAGCACCTAAGTGATGTTTTCTCATAACCTCCCAACCTATTGTCGCAAGTTCATCAGTTGAATATAACATGGAACCGAATTTTTGGTCAGTCGTCGCCAGTCCCTCGACGGAATATCATTCCTTATCTAGTGCCTAATTTAGTGCCAACGGATATACCTAGTTCTTGCGGATACTTCAGTTCAACGGATACTTCCTCGTCTACAGATATGCATTTTGAAGATGAAGCCATGTATCTCAGGGACTAAGATACATGGCTACACGATCAAGAACGATCCAGAACACCTCCTAGGAACGAGCATCAGACTATTTTCGAACATCATCACCCCAAGGTATTTATTGCCACGCGAATCTTATGTAAACTCTTTCTCTCTCTCTCTCGAGGACCGCAAAATTAGGCCTATCTAACCCTATTTTAGCTATTACACTCACTATCAAAAAATTAATGTATTGTAATATAATGTTTTACATCCTTTACAAATAAATGTTTCATTAACCTAGTCTGCATGAATCATTTCCGGTACGCTGTCTCTCACTCTGTCCCAAATCCGATTGCTCGCGCATGCGGCCGCTTGCATGACCGAATCAATACGCCATCAACTGAGACACAGTGGTGTCTATTTTGACGAGGCACTAAAGAGGTGCCGACCCTCCAGTCACATAAGCATTGAAGTTAATAAATTACTAATTCATTCTACACATTGTTTTGTTAGCATGTACTAAGGCTTTACATGTGTACACCATAAGTGATCGGTATGGTTATAATTAAATTAATTAATGGCTCTAGAAGCAAAGGACGGACATAAGTCTGGGTAGAATAACTGGAAAAGCAACCACGTGGTAAATGGGTATTGTGAATTCAAGTCTTTAGAGTATTCTAAATTAAATTAAAATTTATTTATTTATAATTATTAAATTTATCATGAGATAGCAGTGTAACTGCTTACCTCTAGTCAAATTATTTTGTTTCAGATTATGAATTAGACTTAAAATGGCCCATTAAAAATTTGGCAGATTGTTTGGTTAGGATGTACTAAGTTCAATATTCTTAAAAATTGTTATATTGTGTACTTTGTAATTTGTAAAAGTTGATTTGTATAAAAATATTATATAAAATAATTATGACAAAATTGGAGAAGTAAGCAGAGGAAAGAAGCATACCTTGTATAACTCCAGCAAAATATTTGTGGCTTATTACTGTAGGTTTTCTTCAGTTGGAACATCAAACTTAAATGAAAACAGAACACAAAGAACATTCAAAGTACATTTTAAATGCTATAAATATAAGAAAAAATAAATACATTTTATAATCAAAATGTAAACTTAAAGAAGGTATATGGTGTCAGGTTGAAAACATTTTTTGGTCAAATAAATATTTTTCTAAAGTTAAACAAATTTTATACAATTTAATTGATTAAAATCCATTATGATCGTATTTGTTACTGTGATTCGACATTATATGATATATTACAGGAAACTTGCTGGCAAAACTCTCTTTATTACCGGAGCAAGTAGAGGAATAGGTAAAGCGATTGCTTTGAAAGCAGCTAAAGATGGAGCAAATATAGTAATTGCAGCTAAAACTGCAGAACCTCATCCAAAACTTCCAGGCACTATTTATACTGCCGCAAAAGAAGGTATTAAGATTTATCATGGAAACGTTTATTTCTATTTTTATATTAAATTTGATAATTATTATAGTTTCATATGTTCTGATTTATACAAAATAGATTTTGTTTTTTATTGATTTAATACTAATTCTTTTTTTAGAAGAATGAATATTTTAAACTATTATTGATAGTTACATTATTCTTTTAAAAATATATTTTTAATAGGATAATATAACTAATAATTTTTAATATAAATATAAAGCAAAGTCTTTTAAAATGTACCATTATTTTTGCAAAAAAATAAACTTTTTTAGTGTGTTTTTTTTTAACTGACAGACTTTTTCAGTATTATTATTTTTTGAAAATGCAATCATAATTTTATATTTTAAAATTTATTATAAAATTTAAAATATTAATGTGAAATATGTGCTCCAAATTTTTTCTCATCTGACCAAATAATTTGGTTACAGAAGCAGATGATCCACCAAAAGTGTGGCACAAAAAGTGAGCACTTAAATGCTATGTAAAGCCAGCCATTAAACATGGTGGTGAATCAGTGACGGTTTGGGAGTGTTTCAGTGCAAAAGGAGTTGGCAAATTAGTATTTATTAATGGAAGAAAGAAAACTACCGTATATCTCGGTAGATAAGGCGATAGTTGAATCATAAAAAAAGGCCCCCAAAATCTGGGTCATCTTATAGGACAGATACAAAAAAGATTACATTGAAATTTATACAAATTAAAACCGTTATAAAAAAATAAAGCCATAAAAAAATAATAGATAAAGCCAGAATTATCTGCACAGCATGGCACCCACAACATATCAAATGGCTGGAAGCAGCCACCATATACCTAGCCAGCCGTAAAGATGATCAGTGCATTAATTATAAGGACGAGATTATAAAAAAAACACACAAACTGTAATTATTTACTAGTAAAGAATAGGGTATGTGCACAAAATAGAATAGCCCATACGACGTTTTTGTGAATAGTCAAGGTCATTACCCGAATGCTGAATCAGTGCTGCCAGATGCAAGAAAGTAAAATTTCTTTGTTCGAAAAATTACAAATAGGACATAATTCTGTATACGCTATACAGTATTATTATTCAGATGATGATCGCTGATCTAAACTAAATTCATAGGCTTTTGATAGTTTGGGGGTCATCTTATAGGACAGATATATGCTAAAACTATAAAACTTTGACGAAAATTTATACCTCATCTTATCTGAAGGTCATTTTATCTGCCAAGATATACAATACTTAAACATCCTTAAATAAAACTTAGAGAAATTAGTTTGCAAAATTAAATTGGAAAATAACTGTGTTCACCCAAACATATGGCAAATACTATTGCAGATTATTTTCAATGTAATGACATTACTATGTTAGATCAATGTCCCCAATCACCAGATGCCAGTCCAATTGAAAATTTGTGAAGTGACATGGAAACCCAGATGGCAAAAAGGAGGATGGGACCCACATCTTTATGAGAAGCTGGTGGCATTGATGTCAAAATGATGTCTGGTCATAATCAAAAGCAAAGGAGACCCCATAAAATATTAAATTTAATTGTTGTGAAAAATGTTCACCGTGCATACAAAATCATATGATAAATTATTTTGTCACTATTTTAAATTTAAATAATTTTACAAGAAAATCTTTACAAATTTTCACAAGAAATTATGTGAAGAAAAAACAATGATTCTTCGTAAGGAAGAACTTACAATAAAAAAATCAACGCCGCCGAAAGACTGTTTATTTTGGAGGTATGAAAAGGACGAAAGATGAAGAATCCTTGTGTTTTCTTCAATTAATTCTTTGTGAATTATTTTAAATGTTTTTAATTATATTTAAATTAAATATAGATTAAATTAGTAAAAAGTAATTCATAAAAAATTTCTTTTATTTAAAGTGGAGGACATTGGTGGTAAATGTCTGCCGTGCATCGTCGATATAAGAAGTGAAGAACAAGTAGAAAGTGCCGTCGACAGTGCTGTTAAAAAATTTGGAGGAATAGACATCTTGGTAAATAATGCGAGTGCTATTCATTTAACTGGAACGGTCGAAACACCCATGAAACGATATGATCTTATGCATAATATTAATACAAGAGGTACATTTTTGGTGTAAGTATTTATATATGTTATACTCACTTTTTTAATTTATAAAAAGAGGAAAAGAAAAAATAATGTTTGAATTTTAAATATTTTAAGAATTTTTAAGTTATTAAACAATAAAATTTTAAGGAATAAAAATGAAACACTGTTCATAAACAGTATTTTATTTGGAATCATGCTTTCATAGTGGTATATTTTGATTTTATATATATATTTACGACAATACTTGTTCGTAGATATAAAAATAATATATAGTGTGATTTTCATAGTACTGAAAAGAAATAATTTAATGTGTTCTTATAGGAAATTTTTGTATCCATGAAAATAGATTGAAAAATCTGTTCAGGAAAAATACAGTGTCAAATAAGTAATGTACAAATTATAAACATAATATAATTATATTTGGTAGTATTGACTTTAAATATTCGTTGAAAGAAAGTAACCGTGATTTTTCTTCTGTACATATTACATTTAGTTTAGTGATGAGCAACTTTTTCTGAATGTGAGCCAGAAATGAACTTTGTAGGCTTCTAGCAGGCCATATGCACTTTTTATTATGAAGTTGTTTTAAGCCTCCCAAGTACCAATACTCTTCATAACTGCCAGTAAACTAGATACCAAATAACATATGTAAACTAGTAATATATAGTTTATTCTCACCTTTTTATTGATCAAGGTTAGTTTGAATGCTCTTTGTCACAAATATCAACTAGAGTTGCTAGAATAGCTAGAGGCAGAAAATAGGAAAATAAAATTGTTGCCAAAACCCTTGTGGCCACGTATTAGGACCTCACGTACAGTTGTTCATTTCTGATTTAGTTAGTTACACGGGAAGATGTTAATAACAAGGAATAATTATATGAATTTAATTTAAGAAAATAAAATCTTTAATATCTAATATAAAATTTATAGAAGAAGAAATGTTTGTTTTATGTCATCTATAAATAAAAGTAAATAAATGAAGAATTACACAAAATAAAACATGTACGTACATACAAAAGGTTTTGGACACCACTAAAACATTTTGTGGTGTATATATACTGTTTATAATTAGTAGATTGTTAGTGCAATAAATTACACAGATTATTACTGCATTCTGTTATTTTTAAAATTACTCGTAACATACAATATTGATTATGCTTTTATTAATATATATAAAGTCTTTAATTACAATTTTATCTATTGGTGTTTAGTATTGCTTGATGTCCTTTGTCTTTCTCATTCTTTTGATGATATTAATAGAATTATTCTTTATTAAATAACTGTTTATGATTATATTTACTTATTTTGGCATTTTATTTTATTTTATTGCACAAAATAAAATAGTTTCTAAAAATATTTTTAGAATTTATGTATAATTGTATAAAATAAATTATAAATACACTGATAAATTGTATTTATCAATAACTAATGTAGTTAACTTACTTTTGAATCTAAATTTCTATTTAACATTTACCATTAATTTAAGAAAAATAATGTTTGTAGAATTTTACAATTGAAAATACTTAATCTAATTCATTATTAATAAAAGTTAGAAACAGTAATAATCTTAATTATATATTTTTAAACATTTTAGATCAAAACATTGTGTACCTCACTTAAAGAAAGGAAGTAACCCTCACATTCTTAATTTGAGCCCCCCACTAGTAATGAATCCAAGATGGTTTAAAGATCATGTTGGTAAGTTGTATTTTTATAATACAAGAGCAGTTTAATTGATACTGAATACAGAACAAACTTTAGAATCAAAGAGGCATCTTTAAAGTAATTTGAAGATAGGTCTTTGCATCTGAAAATATTTGGTTACTGGAAAACATTACCAGTAAAGAGAGTTAAACATTGATTTTTTTTCTGGAATTGGAATTTTTGTTGTTTTAAAAAATATAAATATTTTCACTTGAAACATTGTAGATTCTGGATAATTGAGACACGTCAGGACTACAACATTTTGGCCTAATGAAGCAGTACCCCAATTATATGAAGTTTACATAAAGAGTTTCAAATATATATGAAATAAAAGATAAACTGCTGTATACTGAGTACCAAAATACTTAAATTATGAAGCAAATGATACAAACTAGAAAAAAAGAATTTAAGTTTAATATGAGTTATGTATCAAACATTTAATTGCTTCAAGATTGTAATTTATCAATTTTCTGCAATAAAATAACTTTAAATTTTTTTTTTCCTTGCCATTTGATTGAAATTAAACATAGTATAACAGTTCTGTGTTGTACTGACACAGAACGTTTATGCTTTTTAAAACATCAAGTCTGAGTTTTATTTTCCTGCCTGTTATGTATACACAACAAGGGAAAATATTGGAATAATGTCAAAGTTGACCCTCTGAGTTTTTTGCAAATCTTCACATTTTGAGACCACCTGAACACAAAAAAGTAAAAAATAAAATAAATTCTGTGTGTGTGTGTGTTGGTGTCTATTTTGTTTAATATCACAGGATGAAGTAAAGACTAAGAAACAAAACTTGGCACAGTAGCTTGTGTATGAGGGACATTGATGCTATTAAATTTTGATAGTTAAAGGGGTCTTTTAAGATATGACAGTGGTCACATGTCATATCTTAAAAGAAGAATGACATATGAAGATTTTTACTTGTTATTAACATTTACCATTTTGTTTGTAAAACTCATCACTAATCTCTAAAGTAAATTTTTGCCATTGTACAGTAAAAATATAAAGCTTTTTATAACAAAATCTTATAACAGATAGCATTACACAATTTTATTTATTATGCTCAATATTATAAGAGTTATTTTTTTAATAATATCTCAACAGCTGGAAAAGATATGCAACTCATTGCTGGATTTTTTCTTTTTGTTGGTCAATTTGAAACTTAAACTTTTTGATAAATTGAAAATTACATTTAAATAATATCAATTTTGCTAATGTTTAAGAATTTATAGACTCTCGCCTGAACATCAAATTTCCAGTAAAACACCCAAATTCAACATTGGAACGTTTTCAGTCGCTTGTTAATCAGCCTTTATCAGGAAAAGTCAAACAAAAATAACTGTTCTATTTATAGAATGTTGCCACGTTGTACATGCAATTTTTAAAAAATTTTTCAAATCCATTCAAACAACGGCTGTGACATATATTAAGCAATGTATATTCCTTTAAGCGTCTAAATAATACTTCTGTGCATTTGGTACGGGAATGTAATCCATGTTGATACCTGTTGGCCCTGTAGATTTCTGCAGCCTCTAATGTTCTTATGTGTTGTCTGTCGAATACCCTGTGTATTAGGTTAGCCTCTTCCTATAAGGGGAAAATTCCCAGCTTGGTGGCATACCAGGTCAGGGCTGTATTGGTGTTTCCTTTAGCCATGTCATGCTTGTGATCTTGTAACTGGGCTTGTAATGATCTGTATGTGGAACCAATGTAGGTTAGTGTCCTGTTGAATCTGTCATCCTGTAGTGGGATGTGGTAAACTCCAGGTGCTCTAGCATCTTCAGTTTCATCCTTCGTATTAGATAAAATGCAGAACATGGTGGGTTCCTTTTGTACACTATGTGTATGTTAAAATCCTTGGTCATCCTCCTGTATATGCGATGGAGGGATGGTTCATAACTTAGGACTACCCATTTCTATTCTGTGTTGTTAACATTAGTATTGGTGTTGATTGACCTGGCCTGGTATGTGGACATTATATTGTTGATAAATGAGTGGCTGTACCCATGCTTGGATGCTATATGTTTCAGTTGTTCTAGCTCATTGTTAGTATCAGAGCTGTGTACAATGTGAGTGGACTCTAGCCACAAGTGCACAGAAATCTGACGCCTTATATGATCAAGGATCAACAGAGTTGGCTGGTATGAATAGGGGGATGTAAGTGGGTTTGCGGTACACTGTGGTGTTGAACTTATTATCTGCTGCATGAATCTTGGTGTCCAAGAAATTAACATCCATGTATCTTTCTTGATCCAGTTTTAGTGTTAATCTGTAGTTGTTAATATTGAACACTTTTAACACATCCCCAACATCCAGTCTATTTCTCCATATAATCAACATGTCATCAATATATCGGGTGTAAATGAGGATATTATGTTTGAAGTTTACTAAGGACCATTTCTCCAATTGTCGTACAACCAGTTCACAAAGATCAATTGTTTTAGTATTTAATATCATTTTTATCTGAAAATTCTTTACAATTATATAAAGAACTATTACACTGGATACTTCAGAATTTACAACTAAAATAGCAATGTGATAATAAATTTAATACATAAAAAATTAAGCATGTTTTATTTTAAATCAATTTTAACATTAGTAATTCTGTTTAATTATCATAAGAATAAATTTGTTTTAATAAACATAGTTATTATTAATCACTTTAATAGCATATACGATGGCTAAATATGGAATGTCCATGTGTGTTTTGGGTATGGCAGAAGAATTTAAAGATGATGGAATTGCCGTTAATGCTCTTTGGCCCAAAACAGGTAAGAATTTTTAATATATAGTAATTAAAATATTTTTTTATTACTATTTTTAACATTCATAAATTGTCATTTTCACTTACTGTTTTTATAAGTTTAGAAATTTTACAAATATCAACCTTATTAAATCTGTCATGGATGATAGTTATAATTACATAATGATGATATAAATTAATATCATGTAAGATCAATATGTTTAAGTAAAATTTTGTTATAAAACAGTAATATTAATGATTAGTTTTAACTCTATAATCCTTTATATTAGGTATAGTATTTCATACAGCAAACAAATATCTAATGGTTTAACCATGTACAATTTAATAATAAATTTTCTGTTCTACATTTGCATTTTGGGCTGACGTAATTTCTCCACCCCTCTTCAGTGCTGTATAATTTGTACGTGCTTTCATATAGGCATGTACAAATTAATTACACATGCCTTACATCAGCTCAAAATGCATATATAGAAGAGAAAATTAATTCAAAAGAACCTTATTATATCCCAGTAACGACAAATTTTAATTATAACTAACATTTTCGACTATAATCGTGGTCTTCCTCAGACTTTTGACCAGTGCAATTCGAATATGGAATGCGTCAAACAATTATAATAAGATTCTCTTGTGTTGATTATCCTTCCCAGTGATTCTGAGAGTTGTTTTAGAAGAGAAAATTGAATAATAAACTGTATGTGGTTAAACCATTGGATATTTATTTGCTGTATGAAATACTATATGTAATATAAAGGATTATATAGTGAAACTAATAAGAATACAGCTACCCTATAATTAAGGAAATATATTAATGATATTTTTTCAATTAGCTATATTGACTGCTGCCATGGAAATGTTAGGGGGCAAAGAAGTGGCAAAATCTTGTCGTAAACCCGAAATTATTGCCGACGCCGCTTATGCAATACTCATTAAAGATAGTAAAACTTTCACTGGAAACTTTTGCATTGACGAACATATTTTGAAAGAATCTGGCATTCAGAATTTTGATCAATATGCTGTCGAACCAGGTAAACCCATGTTTTTTACTTGATAAATTTGTTAAAAATCTTGAATTTGTTTGTAAACTCTTGGTTTGTGATCTGAACATATCTGAAAATGCTTGAAAACTAGTTTTTTACTCTGCCAAATCAACGTTTTTTATTTTATTTTTGTAGATGAAGTAGTCAAAGTTGTCTTTCCAGTGATATAGTTATTTCAGAATTGAAATATTGTTTATAATTTTTACTTATTTTTAACCATTTAATTAATTAATTATTATTTATTAAGAAATTCTATTTCTACTATCAGATTCTTGATCCACTGGCAATTTATTCTAAAAAAAATGTTTTAAGAGAATATTCTAGTAAAAATTTGATTTTAATTTGAATATTTCAATAATTATTATTGGTTCACAAGTGACCTGTTGACTTTTTCTATTGTCTAACATTATTTTAAAAAATTTCTGTTCAACCAATGAAATAATATACAACTTAGAGTTATATAGTGTGTGTATATATTATGCCAAGATGATTTTGATTAGCTGAACTCAATTTGTTCAAATCTGCCTAGATTTCTCAACAGATTTGAATAAATTAAGTGTCAATAGATAGGGATGGGTCTGCAGACATGCAATAAGCATTTTGTTTTCAGATCTGATGATTTGTTCTGGAGATATAGGTTTTCAAAGTTCTCAAAATATCTTATCATTTTGTATAGGGAGCCAATAAGAAACTTTGTGCAACAATTCTGTCAGATTTACAAAGGAGCCATCCGTGTATATAGTTTGCAAAGGAATGCATGGCTCTAATAAAGATCTTTGCTCGATATGAATTTTCTGCACTTCATAAGTGTTAACTAGTCATTTTCAAATGCCATTGTAGTAACTTTTATTTGTTACTCCAAAGTTTAACCTCATTTATTCCTTTCTTAATCAGAAAATTTTGCAACATTTCAGTTACTCAGCATGCCTCCACAGGTCTTGTGGCAACATCAACAGCCACCATTATAGAGAACATAAGAGATGATATGTGGGAGGTTTGTTGTCATGTTCCTGTTACTCGTGTCAAAGTGACGATAACTGGTACCATATCAAATGAACATTATCTTGGCACTTTAAGCCACAAATGTTCATATTGTGAAGCACTTTATTTCAGGAGACTTCAACACAGTATTGCCACAATGGCAAGGTATCATTACCAGCTTATGCATCACTCTTTTGTGCTCTTGCTTTTCACATCTTCCCTCTCCTGTCTTTACTTGTGAACAACTGTACATTGCTATTTTGTCATTCACAGTCCTTTGATGATTTAAGGATATTCATCCAGAGACAAAGTAGCCAGAAGGACTTTGGTTCTACTGTGTTTACCACCTTAAATCTAGTATATAAAGGAATCTTGTAATCTATTTTTGTAGTTGCTGTTGTGAGAATGAATGTATTTGACACAGTCCAGACTACAAGTAACTTTTGATAGACACTAAATTCCAATTTTTAATTCTAAATTAACTTTTTCTATTCAATGCCTTATCCTATTGGTATCACATGTCGTCCAGTAGTTTTAGATAACGTTCAACGATATTTATTATATATATATATATTAAATAATAAGAACCCAATCAATTATAATGAATTTAGTCAGTATTTCTATATTAAATTTATAAATTTTAATACTTTATAGAGAATTTATATTATAGTTTTGTCTAGGGAATTGGACAAATTTATTTCTAAATATATTTTTTTTATTCTATAAATTATCTACATTTCTGTTGCAAATGTGCAGCAAGTATTAGAAATTTCTTTTAATTGCAGGTCAGAATTTAATGCCAGATTTGTTCTTGAGTGATAGTGACTTGGAATCATTTGGTCCTATTGATAACATGAAAATTTCGGAGTTGCAAAGTTCTGCAAAGGAAGAAACGGCCGAAGCGAGCGAGATAAGAACAGTTTTCAGCAAAATAAAAAATTTAGCAAATGAAGAATTGGTCAAACAGACTAATGGAGTCTTTCAGTTTATAGTTAAAGGTAAACAAAATTTTTTTTAGTCAATAAAATTTTATCTATGAAATTTTAATTGTGTTTTTGTTTTTTAGATAAAGACGAAATTAGTTGGTACATTGATTTGAAGAACGGAAACGGCGATGTGGGTCAAGGCGATCCACCGGGAAGTAAAGCAGATGTTACATTCATGACAGATTCTAAAAATTTTTTGAAAATGTTTAGCGGTTCTCTGAAACCCACTTCAGCTTTTATGGCAGGCAGCCTTCGTATTAAAGGCAACATGGCACTGGCCATGAAATTAGACAAGTTGCTAGCTCAGATGAAATCTAAATTGTAATTAAATATTCCTGTCTTTACTTGAATATAATACAAATATTTTTTTATTACTTTTTTAGAAAAAAAAAAAAGTAAAATTTTTATAAAGATTTTGAATCCTACAAATTTTTCAATATTATATGCAACTATCAGTTTTGAGTTAATATTCATTTTAGAAATAATGCCAAACAAAAACTAACTTTTAAAATTAAGTTGTAATTTCAAAAAAATTGTTTTCATATAAATGTGTTATCATTTAAATGTTTTCATTTTTAACACTTCACACAAATATAAAAGTAACTTGGCCAGATGCTTTCATATTTACTCTACGAACTCATCCTTAAGTCAATTTATTTGACTTACAATAAAAACTAAGTAAATAAATTTTGTTCTGGCTTCATTAAATATTGATAAAGACAGATCGGGTATTACTTTTATATATTATTTTGTGAGAAGCCAATACTTTTGTTTTTTGATTATGACTATGTATTTTAAATAAAAAAAGTTTAATAAAAAAAAGAGTAAATTTGTTTACATTTATAATGTAATAAAATGCCACAAACTTTATAAAATTCAAGATTGTTTCTATTGCTAAATAAAAATTATTTTCAATTAACTAATTAATACATTAAAACAAGAAATAACTACCGTCTGTTGGCAGTAAACAGTTGTTATTATACCATAAGCACTTTTGACATTTTATCAATGTCAAAAGTGCTTGCAGTATAATAACTACTGTATCAGCATTAAACAGTTTTTATTTCTTGTTTTAATGGATAATATTCTGGCATGCAGATCTAATCATTTTATTATAAATTCATTAATAAGTGTAAAAATAAGAATTGGCAAGAGTTACATTAAAGATTTGTGTGGCTGGCCACAGATTTCCCAATTATGAGCAAGTTTATAATCTAGGCTGTAGTCTTATTATGTGAATATCCCTTAATCATTATAGAGCATTTTCAAACTTTGTATAAAGTTTGAAAGTGTTATAATATACCGTATTTTACGGACTATAAGACGCACTTTTTTCTTTGAAAAATTGCCTCCAAAATTCAGGTGCGTCTTATAGTCTGTAGCGTCTTATAGGTATTTTTTTTTAAGAAATTGCTTAAGACGCTACAGACTATAAGACGCACCTGAATTTTGGAGGCAATTTTTCAAAGAAAAAAGTGCATCTTATAGTCCGTAAAATATGGTAACACTTATGTTGTGTTATAATGTTTTAGAAGTGCTGTGTAGGTGAAGGCAATTCAACGTAAGAGCAATCTGCTGTGGTGCCTTCCAGGAAGACTTTCTATAAGGAAAATGGTCTCTAGATGTTACAAACATGAATAAAAAACCCAAAAACTCCACATGGTCAATTGGGAACTCGGAATCAACTGATGTTTTGTGGTTTTTATCTATTTTGCCACTGATGGGCTTAAGGAGAGATGGAATAAAGTTGTAACAATTTATCTGTACAGTTCATACTAATCATTTCATACATGACATTTTTATAAGCAATGAAGAGAGTTTGTTACATCAGTCTCCTCTGTGGCCAATGAATTTACAATGCTCTAAGAAGGTTCTGGTAGAGAATATAAAAAAGAAAGAAAAATGAATAAATGGTGATATTCTGTTATGACCTAATAATATGGAGGGGAAAAAATACAGAGTAAAACTTCTCTAACTTGAAGAAAATAAGCACTTGGTAAGTCTCAATAAAATAGCATAGTGACTTAACAACTTGAATTTACTTAATTCAAATTTTCTTCTAGTTGAAGGTTTTTGTGGTCCCCGACACTTATTTATATTACTTTTAACTCCTGTTACTCAAATTTTAATACTTATTCTATCCAAAGTGATTGTAATTATCAGATTTCCATGAAATTTTCAGACAGTTGTAGCTACCGTCCAACATCCATTTGCTGACAATGTCCCAGTCCAAAGTGAGAGGACTTTTTGTGTATCTCAACCAGATGTACAGTACCTGCAAAACTGTTCAATTCAATTAGTTACATTGAGAATTTTGCTGAAAGGTGTTACACAGGCTGTTAAAAATAAAGCTATCAAAGATTCTTTGTATAAGCAAGCAAGGTAAAAATACTAATCTATTCAGAAATGGCATTTTTCACTCTATTTTGTAACTTCCAAGTTTTTTCCTGCCCCTTGGAGCTTCAAGTTAAAGAAATTTTTCTGTATATACATAAACAATTTGTAATAAAGATTAATCAGAATAAACTAAAGGTGACATTAAAGGTGAATCAAGTTAATGAAAAGAAAATTATTTGGACATTTTTGTGAGCCCACGAATTTTTATGTGGAATTTTGGAATTAATGTAAAGCGATTTTCTCTGAAATGTAAACATTTCCGATAGAAAAACGCCTCGCGGAGAATCAGATCGGAGGTCACCCGTTGTATCAACAATCAATTGGGAAAGTTGACACTTAGCTGTCAAGGAATGCATCGTCATTGTCAATAACAGATGATCCCATGACCCCTTTCCCACGACAAGTTTATAAAAGAGACGGACAGCAGAGGCTCAGGGCAGCATTCGTACTTTAAAGTTATATTTTTGTAATTGTGGCCTGTCAATCTCCCTGCAATGAACTAGGATCCCGGACGAGAAGACATTCAACGGCTACGACTCTTCCCCATAGATGATTCACCATATTGACTCTTTACTCTCGCATAGAGGTAATTATTAGCGAACTACAAACTCTCTCTCAATGGAATTAGGCATAGCTATCATAGAGTAGCTCCATTGTAAATATTAGACTTTATATAAGGCTGGATGCAGCTAAATACTGTTATACTCTATATATGTATTTAGTTCTGTATGTCCTCCTGTAAAGTAGATTTAGTACTCAATAAATGCTTTGTTTATTTGTTAAACCTGTCAACCTGTCTTACTTGGCACACAGGCACCTATTGACTTGTCCACCCCCTCGCATCTCAAAAAAAGCCATCCTAAAGACAAAGTGGGCAAGTTTTACCAACTCGATGTGCAAGTGGCAAGTAGGGATTTGTTTGGGCCCTTGTATTCTCACATTTTTATCCACATTCAACAAGATAGAGGAGGACACTGCAGTCCTTATGCATTTTGACTCAGTGAAATCTTAGTCTGGGATTTTTGATCAGTCAGTCAAGAACTATAACAATGGGCACAAAGCTTGAATCATTCAAATATATCTGGAGGTGTATATAGGGTAGTAACAAGTCTCCCTCGGCCAATTGAAGCATTTATTTCATATTTTTATGACTTGTTCTGGTATGATCCCACCTGATATTTTGGAATGCATTAAAAGGTAATAGTATGTATTCATGTGCTACAACTTCATAATTGACAATATTGCCCTATTTTTATTAGAAACAAAGATTACAACAGCCTCTCAGACTGAAAGGTTATAGATGGAAATTTGTGCCATCATTTAGCATATGCCTGACACAGTATACACACAGCAAAAGGTCTACAGTGCAATCACTAGATGTTTTACTTTTGAAATAATTGGCTGGGAAGACATTACCACCTTGTATATACTATATGCCTCCCATATATTCAAATGAGCTGAGCAAAAAAATTCAGCTCATTTTTAGGAGTGGTCCACCACATCATCCTCCCCATCTAGAAACCTAATAAACAATCAAATATAGAGTTTAATTATGTGTGGATGTACTGTACTGTAGTGATGTATATGGAAGGTTCGTTTCACCCCACCAACCTTGAAAAATGACCAATATGAATATTAAAAAATTTATTGATCAATTTGGGATGCTTGTGTAGCTGATGATCAGCACATTATTAATCAGTGTCATCAGATATAGAGACTTAAATGCCTGGCAAAAAAAAATAAGTTGTAAGTTTTACTATAAATTTGGAAAATATATACATACAAAATAAATTATAAACAAATCAATCAGTGATAAAATCAAGCCACGGTTCTCAATTTAAAAAATTTATTCTTGCAAAAATAAATACAAAGGTAAACATAAATATTCTATGTATATAACTTCATGAAAAAATGCTCCCCAAACTTACTTTTATATCACAATTTCCATTATTGCAGCTAGATTCAAATTAAAATGCATACAAAATAGAATATATAATAAACTCTAGTGCGTTTATTTTTAATCTAAAGATAAATGCCGTTTTCACGCACAGCATTATCGATCAATATGGAATTATCAGTTTAATGTACTTATACAATTATGTAAAAATTGGATTTACCATGAAAGATGAAAAAATTCTCTCTCTAATTGGTTCTATTTTTTTTATAGAAGTTAACATTGAAAGCTTAATATGAATAAATACACTTTCCCTAATACCACGTATAACTGCTTAGTTTCCTTAAATTAACAGGACTTTTAATAGCAGCACACCAGACAAAACATTAGTCATGTCTAACCGAAACCAGAGGGTGCCATGAGAAATTTTTGGAGATAAATAGCACAAACATGATCTACAAGGTCATTTATCTTGAGAAGTTATGAAGAGTAACATGAGTGTTGAATCAAGTCTACAATATGTAACGACAGACATTACAGAGTGGCAAAAAAAACTCTGTATCCACAGACACGAAAGTGAATGAAGTCACCCAATATCTAGGCATGTTAAAGTATAAGCATTGTCCACCAGGTATACAAACAGTGGTGTAATTCACAGTCAACTGAAAATTAGATACATTCTGACAGGCAATTAATTTTTTGTCTGGTGTGCTTATACTCGTAATACATTGACATATGTTTATAAAATTATTGCCATCACCAATAATTCTGATGTTTTCCTTGTGTTGTATAATTTGGAAAACAGTGCTTCAAGAGAGAGTACAGTAGAGAGTCGAAAATCGGAATCAATTGGGGACTGGGGTGGTTCAGATTAGTCATTTGTTCCGATTACCAATTATGTACAAAAAAATATATTAACCTGTCCGATGTTCAAATTTTTCTCCGTTGCGTGTCGCTTCGTGTCGAATTTTTCTCCGTTGCGTGTCGCTTTGTGTTGAATTTTCGTCAATTTTAAGCCAAACGAAAATTTTTATAATAATAATCGAGGCTATCGTATCGTTAAAAATTATTTCTGCATTTTGTACAAACAAAATAAATATATTGAAGAATATAAAAACATGAAAATTATACTTTAGAAGTAAATTTAGTATCAAAAACGTTCGATTCAGCACGACACAGTCCGACTGAAAATCGTACCGATTACCGGCGTTCCGATTAACGACTCTCTACTGTAATAGATTGAATATTTTATACATTACAATAAATTAAAGAAAGACTTTACAGGATTTTTAATTCAAATAAATAGTTAAGTACTATTTTTTCTAGAATTAGTATGACTTGGAGAAATATGCAATTTCTCTTCCAGATCACTGTAGTGTTTCTTCAATTGCATTTCTTTTTCGGCAAACACGTGTTGTACTTTTAAATTTTTGTCCTGCATATCTTCTAAGAATAACTTCCACTCCTCTTCACGATGATTTCTTTTCTCACGTAAGAGCTCTTCCTAATATAGAAACAATATATTTTATGTTTTACTAATTTCTGTTAAAAAAATAAGAGAAAGACAAAGTATAACAAGTGAAAATAATTTGAGAAAGAAAAATACAAACCACATCCTGTTCTCCTCTTTCGACAATTTTATTACACATTCTTAAAGCCACTTCCACTGTAAAAAATAAAATTGTTCATTTAGCTTTCGACATTTAAAAAATAATTTCTTACACATAAAACACAAAATAATTGAACTCTATTATAAAACAGATTACAAATAAATCCTTTAAATTTACAATTAAATTCAATTTATTTCAAGATATGCTGAGAATGAATTGAAAGTAAATTAAAAATTGCTTTTTTATTAAATATATTTGTAAATAAACGAATGAAAAAGTTAATGGTTCCTTTTAAATCTTATTTTTGAATAACAAAATTTGATTTACATTTATTCTACAAATAGAAGATATATCTACACAACTACTGCCTCGTTTATAACTGTGATGCTCACGTGTGACAAACATAAATTCAAATGTGTGTGATATGTTCATAAAATCAAATCATTTAAATTTGTAAGCAATAGAATTTGAGTTTCATTTTATATTTGGAACTTGAACAATAAATATTAATTAAGTTTGACAAAAATGTGTGTTTATTTGGTAAAATACTTGTCGGATGTTAAAGTTTACTTTCACGACACAATTTCGTAAACTTTCGATAAATGTTTCAATTTGTTGAATTCTAGCAATTTTTAGATTATGTGAAACTGGAATAATAAATATTTCAATTCATTGCATCAAATTTTTTTTAATAAATTAAATAAATTCATTCTATTAGTTAAGCTCTTTTGTGGAATAGCAATGTAAAGTACTAAATAATAAATTAAATTAAAAACCCTCTTTTATTTTAAAATTTTCTGTACTGCAGAGTATTAATTATTGGGCTGCAATTTGAAAAAAATTGTAGACCTATAAATTCTCACTGTTGTCCTTTTCTTAATCTCAAGAACAGAATTAGATAGATGAAATCTGAGACTAGATATGAAAACCTTAGGGGCAGAAGGCTGAATTAGCTGAATGATTCCTAAAAGAGCGGAGTAACAACAAAGAACGTAATAGCTGACATTTTGTCAAGATTCATTTAGACTGTGTTCGGTAATAGACAATCAAGATCTTTGCAACACATTTTAAAATGCTGTTCAGCCAGCCAATGTCTAGATGCCATTTGGCTGTTAAATGTCATTTAACATAAACTCTCTCTCTCTCTCTCTCTCTCTCTGCAATCAGCTGCTAAAGTTTAAATATAACTGAAGTTCAGAATAATTTGTTTAAATTGAAATATACAATTTAACTATAAAATATTAATTTAAAAATTAAAAAGTAAACTAACAATTGGCAGTCAAATTGCATAAGTGATTATCTCCATATTTTCTTGCTTTATCTATTTGAGTTTCTCTTATTTCTGTTACGTTTTCAAGGATTTCAAATAACCAATGAACTTCTCTGTCATTTCTTTTTTCCTATAATAAAAATAAATTTTAATTACATTTGTGATGCAAAATCTGTAGTCACATTTATTGATAGAGTCAATCATCAGAAAAGAAATTAAACAAAGATAAGAACTTGTTGTAGAGAAATAAATATATCATTAAAACTAATTATAAAACTATTAACAATTACAAAATGCTGTCAAGGACTCTTGCTCGACTTTCCTGGCATTCAGACAAGAAGTTAAGGGAACCATTCGGAAGTCCGATAATTCTCACTTATACTAGGATATGAAATCGAAACAATAAAACTTCAAGATCTGCAAAAATCTGGAGGATCAAATTTGACAAAATTACAATACTCTCCTGTGTTACGTCATAACAGCCAGGACAGTAAAACTGAATTAAATGTTTATGATTTCAATGTTTCTAGTTTCATATCATTTGTTCAAACATCATTTCCATAATGATTAAATTCATGTTTTTCTAAATATCATCTTTTCCTTCAGAAAACACAACCTCTCTCTATCTTTATCCTTAAGAATATAATAATGAATGCCCCATTTCCATTTCATCAAAATAAAACTATCATAAATCTTCTTTATGTAAATTAAAGTTTCTTTCTTTAAAAAAATTAATTAATTCTTAATTCTGTTAGTTGTAAGAGTAAGGAGTATAATCCTTATTCTTACAACTAACACAAATCCTTATTCTTACAAAATTCCCACTTCATTTTTATCTAGATGCAAATTACATTTTGTCTTTGGTTTCTTAAATATCTCCAAAGTAACAAAGCAAACAAAAGTAGGACAAAGAAATAACATTTGACTGAATTAATGTGGAAGTAACTTAAAAATTATAGTTAGATGCCCTTAAGGATAATGTAAATTAAACAAAATGACTACAGAAGGGAACACAGCTTAAAATCAGATGAACAAAGTAAAATTGTTACTATATTATTATTGGCGTTCATAATTAATTAATATTAAGCTAAATGATTAATGCCATAATTAATCTGGCTATTATTGTGCTAGCTGTTTGGTACTAGAGTATCAAATTACTTATGTTTACCTCTGGTACTAAATTACTTAGTTTCTAAATTATTAATTATAGCATAGTAATAG
Organism: Centruroides vittatus; assembly: GCF_030686945.1. Taxonomy (NCBI): domain Eukaryota; kingdom Metazoa; phylum Arthropoda; class Arachnida; order Scorpiones; family Buthidae; genus Centruroides; species Centruroides vittatus. The sequence goes on from NW_027122576.1 coordinate 95,872, forward strand.
CCAGATTAATTACTGCAAACGTTTGGCTTAGTATCAATATATCAGGCTTCGGGATGATGTTATAATTAATTAATATTAATCTAAATACATTATTTTCAAATATTAATAAAATACAAATTTGACAAAAACATTTTTTGACAGAAAAAAACTAATAGTATAAATAAAATGAACAGAAGAAAAAACAAAAGTAACATTATAACATTGTTAAATATTGTAATGCATTTTAGAAGTTATTTTCTAATCACAATATACACATGAAATAAAAGTATAAAAAACAAACAAAATTACATTGTTTGAAATAAAACTTTCATTATATCATCTCAATTCTCCTATGTCAAAATTTAGAAGTAAGTTTTTTATTTATGCATTTTAATTCACAGATAATCATATACAGCGGCCATATTTTGATCCCCATTGACAACTTTAAGCAGGACTTACTATATCTAAATATACCCATAAAAACATTTTATTAATTACTAAGATATAGATCTATTATCTAATGAAGAAGAATGATTCATAAACACTAATATGTTTTGTTTTAAAGCTCAATTTTATTTTTACATACCCTTTCTTTATATTCATTAATTATTGGAATTTAATTAAATTGAAAAAGACTAAAGTTAATCATATTAATATTTATAAAACTGATTAACTAAGTAGCCATTCACATCTCAATTTTAAAAAACATGCTTCTAATTCAAATAATTTACATCACCTCAAATTCTTTAAGGAAATAACTGACTTCTCCCTGCACAAAAGGTCTGTGATCAAATAGGCGAGAATGTATTTCTCCAATATCTACAAAAATACAAAATTCTCATTAGAAATTTTCAAATATAAACATAATCATTAAAAACTTACCATTTTACATTTATTAAATACAAGAACAAACTTTCTATATTATAACATATTCATTTAGGTACAATTACACCTCTGAACAAGACGGTCAGAACGTTATCAGAGCCATACCCACGGAGCAAAAAAGTCAAAGGAACCATACCTCTGCAAGATACAGTCCCCAAAATTGACCCACTTCCAAGTCACTCCACCAAGAATATTGAATTTAACTATTCAGCCCATGCTCTTATGCTAGCTTTGAGTAGCAGTTGATGTGATATAGTTTTAGAGGGCATGGAGACTCGCCCCCACGTGGGTGCTTCAGTGCAAGCAACAGAATGAACCGAAGTGCACAACTACATGCTCTGTGTTAGTCAAGGTGAGTGAAAATTCTGCTTAACTGACACAGAGCAAAAGAGAATAGGCAGTGTAGTACTGGTTCGCGGTAAAAACTAACCTTTGGAGGCCAATATCTCGCGAGGTGTCACGTGTATAGGTATGGTTCCATTCACTTGTTTACTCGTAGAGAGGGGTCTAACTCTAGGTGGGTGGAAAATCCCTCATTCAGAGTTTACACCTTACCTTTATTTATAATCATAATTCATAAATAAATACGTCATTTACTATTTTATCGAGGAATTAATCTGCCATCGGTCACGTTGCCATTAATCATGCAACGACACGTATTTACTTGATTGGCGAATATAATATTTCCTATCCACTAAATAATTAATGTAATAAACGTAAACAAACCTTTTACTACGTTTTCGACTGAAGGAGCCTCCACCATTTCGTTTTTACGTCGGGAAAAAATAATATACAAACAAACTACAGTGAAATACAAACCCTCCTACCAGTCCTACGACCCCTAGCCGCAATTACACTTAAAAATAAAAAAATTTTTTTAAATATTATATAACAATTTCTTTGAAAATAATTTTTTTATTTTAAATTACTAAATTAAATTTAAAAAATAAATACCTTATCTGTAAATGTTTTAAATTATTTAATTTAATATTTTTATTGGGTTTTTGATTAATCTGAATAGGGATCGTCAATTTAATAATGACAATATGATTATCAGAGGAAGACGTTAGTATGAAGTTCGAATAGCGATAAAAATCTGCTATTTTAATTTAGCAACATTCATTATTTTGAATTTTTAACTCTTTCCTACCTGTGGGCACTAACATGGTCTTAGAAGCCATGGGGCAACTGGCTAGTGAGTCCCTTACTAGTCGGTCGGCCCGACATACCTGGAACGGATCAACCCCGAAAAATTCTTGGGAAATCCTGGATCGATTCCTCCGGATTCGATCCCGGATTCCTCAGAACGGTGGGTTGTCACTTAACCACTCCGTTCCTCCCTGTGGGCACTAAGAGAGTCTTTTTTTCAAGCCCCTCATGGATTCGGTCAGGCCCACAATGGGGCGGCTTAATGATGAAGGACGGGGCCCGACATATTCCGGACAGTTTCATGAAAAAGTTTCAAGATTCGATTCCGGGTCTCTCAGAGCGGCAAACGCTTTTTAACGTATTTACTACATCCGTGTGAATCTTTTGTAAGATTGCCAATGAGGAGGAAGGGTGAGGTTAATCCCTCTGGTCAAGATGAATGAGGGGCGCGAGCGTAAAATATGGATGTGGTTGGACACACAGGGAAAATAGGTCGAGTGAGGGAGAAGCCACCACACTTTGTCCCCGAATTTCGAAGTTTTGAAAGGATTTCTTAATTTATTTCATCCCTTTCCCGTTTCCGGGTGAAATTGGATCGGGTTCGGGATTAGTTCTCGTCACGGGGTCGACCTTACTGTTTACCTCATACCCTCGTGACAGACCTCTTTTACTCATTTTTGTAACTATACAGTATTTTGTTAAATGAATTGAATTTTTGTACGTTGAATGAAGGATTTTGTCTGGTACTTCACACTTTTGTCAAGATAAATTACAGAAAAACAATTCATTTCGATATTGTTTATAATTTAAAGTTGAAAAGTAAACTGTTTATATAAATTTTATTTTTGTTTAGAGAAGATGAAATTATACCTTTTCCGAATAACCATTGTAATGTTTAATAAATTTACGCATTGTACTCTGTTTTGTTTCAAAGTTTTCGTAATTAACTAATTTTCGAATGTATAATGAAGTTCTAACAAGCTTCTCTAAAAATTACGAGTGACGCAAACTGTATGTACTGTACTTCGACACCAAGCATAAAAAGGCGCGCGAGAAATTTAATTGAATCAAATTTATTTCATATTAATCGTATTTTTTAATTTAAAATGTTCACCTCAACCAGTCTTGTCCCTATACATCAGGGGTGGCCAACAAGTCGATCGCGATCGACCGGTCGATCGCCAAGCCAATTTTGGTCGATCGCTAGCGATGTCTTGACTTAATGTATTATATTTGTAACCGAACGCAACTGTTTGCATGCAGTTATGACTCGACTCACAAGCAGTGAGTGCACTTCGTACTGAAACAGTGTATAAACATAGTATGTATTTCACACTTCCCCTCCCCACTTAGACTATGCCTATGACAACAAGTCGATCGCGACACATTTTTACGATAAAAAGTAGATCTTATGTGCACAAAAGTTGGCCACCCCTGCTATACATCATACTTTTCCGTTAGCAAAGGAGTCATGCCGGTCAACTACTAACTGCTTTCAGGAGAAAAGTTTTGAATTGAAGTACCGTGACTACCAGTTTGCATAGAAAGTTCTTATATAGTTAATCGGGGCCTAAGGTTTCTATATCTGGTCTCGTCTTTCATCTAACTAACTCCATTCTCGAGATTAAAGAAAGAGACGGATGGACAACAGTGGAAATTTATAGATCTACAATTTTTTAAAATTGCAGCCCAGATGTTCCCATAAAATAATCAAATGCTAACAGGTTTAAAATCAATCTGTAATCTTACAAATTTTCCATAAACACAGACATCAGGTCTAGTCTAAACACATTAATTAATTAGTTTTTTTTAATAAAGGAAAGACATAGCTGTCTTGTCTCTTATAATTGATACATTCTGTACAAAGATTAATAAAATGCTTAACTATAATTTTTCTAGAAAAATATATTTTCAGTAAAAATATTCAATTTCCAATACAGAAAATTCTTCTTCAATATAAATTACCTAGTTTACATTTAAAACTTGCTTATTTCTTTCCATAGTCTCATTTAAAATTCATCTTTTTAATATAAATATACAATTTCAAATATCGACATTTTGAATTGCTTCATTTAATTTAGCACAGAATTCATCATCCTCTTCAAATATTTCATTGTCAATTTCATATTGGCTATTTAAATTTGTTTGTGAGTCATCACTGTATATTGCATCGTCAATAAACAAAGCTAAGTTTTCTGTAATTAAAGTATCATTTATATGTATGTCTATGTTGCCAGATACATCACATAGACAAACAGAGATTCTGTCTTTTAACTGTGTATTCGTTATCAAAGCTGTTAAACTTTTATTAATGCACAACTCTTGTAGTCTATGTTTTACCTTTTCACACCATTGTATTCTATTAAAAGGTTTCAAATTAGATAATCTTGCTTTAATAGCTTGAACAGGAAGACTTAAAAAATCTCTTCGAAGAAATCTCAGAAAGTGCTTCAAAATTTTACATCTCGTTCCATAATCAACATAGAATACTTCAACGTAATTTGTGTCAGAAACTTCAGATATAATAGCACGATGCCAGTCGTTATTGTGAGGCCATATTGCAGCACATATATTATTTACGGCGCAAAACTTCTCGGGCATCTTATATTTGTGACTTTCCATACTATTGTACAGTTTCTGAAGATCTGTCATAAGAATTTCTAAAGCATCTGTAGTTTCTTTTCCTTCTATCTGAATCCAAATTTGGTCAGGACTGTCTATGTCTGATACATATACTGGTATAAACTGTTCTAAAATCTCTGGAAGTGGCTGATTCTTATAAACTTCACCTGGAAGTACAACATCTACACCATATTCATTTGGTAATTGAGAAAGATTAGATGTTTCTGTAACATAAGTTTTTGAATTCAGAGAGAGAAATATAGTACCTTTTTCATGTGAAAGTGTAATTGGAATATTAACAATCAGGTCTTCTATGAATAATTCTATGTCGTCATAGCCTAAATCAGACCATGGAAGTTTAAGTTGAAATTCCACTTTGTATACTTTCTCTAAATCTTCTATAGAAATTTTCTCTACAGAATTCAATATCTTTATCACATTTAATTTTATTGAATTGTCAATAGCTGAACCTGTTGTATACAAATAAGAAGCAGTCACTTTTGATTTATCTTGTCGAATCTTATTTGAAGCATACAATAATAAATCATTTTTATAAGAACGAATTATTTTAAAAATTTCAGGTAACAAAGAAGCAACTTCCATCACATTATTAAAGCCATAGTCAGATAATAATAAAGGTTTTCCAAAAATTTTAAAATACTCTTTTGTGAAACTAGATGGACATATTCCATCAGGATGAAATGCTAAAACTTGTCGAAAATTCTCTTTGATTTCATCATCTAGTACCACTTTCTTTTTAGGTGGTAACGAATAATCTGGAGATACATCATTAACAATTTCCTTGTTTAATTTTGAAAACATTTCTTGATTAATAGCTCCTCCTTTTTTAAATGAGTCATCTTTAGCATCATTGTCAACCGATTCTATTTTAAGTTCTTTCATATTGCCACATACCAATTCAAATACGTCATCCGATTTTGAAGGCACACTTCTCGGGACGGTATCGGAAGTACTTCTAGAACTAAGTCGCACGACAGAATAACCATTATCGTTGACTCCTATTTTCGCAATCCGTGGAATGCAAGCCAAAAAATCTTGTAACGTATAAAAACTTAAATATTCAAGTGGTAATTCTTTCATAAAATATTTTTCAAAAGTTTCTAGAAAATCCTCCAAACGTATTCCATCTTTATAAACAGTTAATAACTTTCGAACTTGATATCTAACTTCGATAGGAATCAAATTGTGGAGTTCATTCCGCAAACGTTGTTTCAGTCCATAGCACTTTTCATTTTTGTGAGTGGCAGGATTACTTCTGTTTAAGGCAAGTGGCTGACTTTGAATGGTATCCTGAGAAGGAAAACTGTTTAATGTTTCATGGATTCCAAACATTTTCTCACTTGTAGTCATTAATAATAACGAATGCAAATCGTGGAGGCAAGGAATCAACTCTAAACGAAGTGACTCTTTAGTAAAAACTTTATGATCAAATTGCAGTAAGGAACATTTTTACCGTATAATTCTTGATAATTGACGAACAATTGTCGAACTCTCGCCACGTGGACAGGATAATATATAATTAAATAACCCGTTTTGTTTCCATTAAAACGTCCTAATTTTTAACCGTTTAGTAAATTCTTACTAAAATCTAACGTAAATAGAATACATTAAACGTATTCTATAATCGTCCTCCGTCGCACGACACTTCGAAAAAAGCATCATACGGTTTATATCAGTCTCGCGTGCTTAGGGTGCGTTCGTAAAGTCGAACGAGTTAAACGAGAATGACGTCGTCGTTATTCTTGTTTCCAGTGTTGCCGTTCCTAGTACATTTGTACTTTTCGGGTACATTTTGCTTTTTCGACTAAATTGAAAGCACACTTAGATTTTTAGTACATTATAATATTTTAGTACCATTTATGGTACAAAATAATATTTTATGCCTTAACGAGAAAATGCGAAAAAAATTAGTTTAATAAAGTCTCACTAGTGTTACTGCTTGCTAATTTGATTTACCCAATCACAACATACACATGGTGTATGTCGGTCGACGTCAACAACATACAGATAGTTGCACGTGCAAATGTCTTGACTCAGTGGTCCTCTTTCACACGTGTGTCAAACGTTTCAGTCGTCTGCACATAACTTTTGTTAATTTGAACGTCCGTGTATATTTTATTTATAAATTTTTTTTAATCCATCATTATTATATTTTTAAAAAACAACTTTTAATGCTGTAACTAATAATCAACTTTAACAAAAAAAACCATACTGTAGGGAACCCGTTCTGAATCAGCGGATTCGGTTGGCCGGATGGCCGAGCGGTCAAGGTGGCAGCCTACCGCTCTGGGGGACCCGGGATCGAATCTGAACGGGTCGAATAATCCCCAGGAATTTTTTGGGGGGTGGTCCGTTCGGATATGTCGGGCCCCGTCCCTCACCACCCGGTCGCCCCATTGTGGGCCTGGCCGAACCCATAATGGGCCGTCTATAAGAGGCCCTCTTAGTGCCACCAGGGAGGAAAGAGTTAAAAAAAAAAAAAAAAAAATCAGCGGATTCTGCCCCGTCGGTTCGTCTCGCAAAATTAAACAGTCAGATATTCTACACAAAAAAACTTTATTCTCCACTCAGGGACCACCACTTCGCCCTTCCTCTCTCTCGTGTCCCGAACTCCTCTCACTGTCTCCCTTCCCGCCTTTTCTCTCCCTTCCTTTTATGGTTCTTTGTCTATATTTATTATCCCCTTTTACAACCCTATATTACCGCGAGTAGGTGGATTGCACCCTTTCCGACCAAACCGTGAGGGAGGACGAGAAGGTCCGATATCACTACACCTCCGCCGCAAGATAAGTGTTAACCCGAACACGAATCTGAACTAAACTTCCGAAAAATGAGGTTACAACAAAACTTAGCTTCTAGAGCAGTGTTTTCTCAAACTTTTTGGTCCGCGACCCCCTTTTGCATTTAAAAATTTCAAAGGACCCCCGAAGAATGAGTATGTGTAGAAAAACATCCCGGAGGTAGGGGGTTAATTTAAATTCAGGATAAGTTAATTTCTTTTGTTTAATTAATCTATTCCATGTTGAAATTTCTCTCCGTTGCGTGTCGCTTTGCGTTGAATTTTTGTCAATGTTAAGACTAACGAAATTTTTTTAAAAATTATTTCTTTATTTTTCACAAACAAAATAAATATATTAAAAAATATAAAAACAAAATTTCGGAAGTTTATCTTGTCTCAAAACGTTTCGTTTTAGCACAACACAGTCCTCAGAAAAGCAAGCATAACTTACCATTCACGATGGGAAAAAAGTCTCGTTCAAATACTGGCGCGTCCTTAATACCCTCTCATGGTCGCGCCAGGCTGCCAGCTAAAAACGCATATCAACTAAAATAATATCGGAGTATCCTAAGACATAGAGCCAAATATTGCAGCACAACAGCACTAGCGGAAATTCAAATTTGCCGACTGAAACGCTTTCGGTTGATCGGTTTTCAGATAATCGACGCTCTACCTAAGTCGACTTGCCTACAGACGCAACGCTGCTAGCGAACATCGTTCCAAATGACAACGCTGTTCTATCATAGTTTAGGCGGAGAGTGGAACTCGGGGGATTCTCCAACAGCGCACAAATTTATGAATATTATATTTAGGCTCGTATTTGAATATTTATATTGTTTTTATTATTTATGTGCGCAATTTATTTAAGTAAAAATTATTTTATATATTTTTTATTTCTACTATTTTTGAACATGAATCTATAGTAAATTTATAAAATATTTGAAAAAAAAATTGATTTGGCATCAATTTTTCAGCGACCCCCCAAATATTTTTCACGACCCCCTTAGGGGTCGCGACCCCCACTTTGAGAATCACTGTTCTAAAGAATACAAAAGATTCATATAGACGATACACAGCATATCACAATTTTCTTTTTACACAAATTATGTCCATAGTTCTCATCACTACACGTTGAAACAAACGTCACTTTTAATGTCACCAACATGTTATTGAACCGGAAGTATCGTGAATTCCACCAGAAAGTCCATTGCCACCTTCATCGTCAACTGTTACAAAAGTTCTCAGTTACCCTACCAGTCGTTGGTGAGATCGTAATTTTCACCATAGTCGCCTTTATATTGAAGATTATAGTTATTTCCTCCGTAACCAACAGCAGAAGATGAATATTTATTTGACACTGCGATGCGATTTGTGCTTCCTCGATCACGGCCGAACGGACGATAATCACGAGATCGGAGACCGCTGGAGCCGTACCCCCTACCTCTACCCCTTAAATATTTTCCTTGATGATTGGTCTTTTGTTCACCTTGCCTGCTCCGATTGTCATCGTACTCGGAATGTCTACTACCTTTTCGGTGATTCCAGACACTTTTACTTCCGTGAACGCCGTCCCGCCGGCGGTCCCGTGGAGCATCTTTTGGAGCATAGAGATCTCGCCAGTTACGATCACGTTCACTACCTCTCATATATGACATGTAGCTATCAGGACCAATTTTTAGATTTCTTCTTCTAAAATTAGAGAAATCTGCTTCTCGTTTGTGACTGCCTTCCCAATTATTTACATTTTTAAGATCTTCATGGTCACTGTAATTCCGACTACTAGGATCACTTGGGCTCGGATAAATTCTATTATAACTATCGGTCCTCTCAAACAATGTTTTATTGTAAAGATCTATGTATCGATCGCTCGTATCTGAGTACCGGTTTCGGTCCCAATCAGTTGGTTCACGACTATCTGTTCCACTAACACGATTACGAAGATGAGGAGGTCTATACACTCCAGCTTGTCCTTCCAACATTTTGAGAATACCTGGCGGCATGAGAGGAGGGCCCTTCAGTTTTTCGGTCAGTGCCACCGTGACTTCTACGGGGGATAATAAAGTTTGGTTGCGACGGTCTTTAATAGCGACAGGGACCTTTACTGTCCGTGCCTATTAATCTCTTCTCCAAACGCTGAGCTCAAAACTATCGTTCCCCAGTCTCTATCATTCGGGCTGGTAACATCTTCGGGACGCAAGACTGGAACTTGGGTGCCTGAATCTACAATAGCTTCGGTATCTTGCCCATCTATATTTATCGTAACATATTGTAGGGGTTGGATGCCAGCGACTGACTTCAAATGACCCCTCGTCTTTTTCTCAAAGAATTCAGACCTTATGTTCGCCACTATCGCGCCCTCGTTTCGTCTCCAATCCGTTGAGGATCTTTGAATGTGATTATCGTTTGTGGGCGGAGTTCTCATCCTTTGTGGACAGGATCTAGAAATGTGTTCTGTTGATTTACAGATGTAGCTCTCTCTCCGTCTTATGTCCTGGCGATAGTCAGGTCCGTTTTTCCGCCTCTCGTCTCTCAGTGGCGGGGGAACGTACTTCTGACTAGCACCCTGCCGTTCTGAAAGGCGCCGCAATCTTTGCGAGTCGTCGTATGTCTCGGTTAGTGATCTCCCTTTGCTTTCAAAATACAGATCGCACTCTCTCGCCATGTCGATAGGGTTAAACCAGCCATTCCCCTGACGAACGCTTATGTGAGCCGCCGTGTCGGCATCCAATGTCTGGAATAATCTGTCCGAAACAATCAGTTGCTTTAAGGCTTCCAGGTCCTTCACTCTCCTCAATTCACAATAATATCCCCACGCGGCGGCTAGCCTCGACATAAATTACATGTGGGTCTCGTCGGGCCTACGTCTAGCACTTCGGAAATTCTCTAGACAGCATTGGGCTGACGGTTCATATTCTCGTAACACTAATTTTTTAACACTCAAATAATCCCTTAATTCGTCTCCGGTTATATAGATCAAGATTTTTGCGGCCTTTTCCCCCAGAATATTCATCAATATCTCCGCTTTTATCTCTTCCGGCACATTCTTTGATTCGAATGCTCGCTCTATGGATGAGAAAAATAGGTTCCAATTCTCAGACCTAGTTGGAACTGGCAGCGTTAGGGTTTTCACGCTTTTAATAAATTTTTCGATATTTATTACGGGCTCATTACCCGGGTGGCTGTCCGCAAAGCTAGTATCACCGTTACTCGTTCTGCTTTGAATATTAGCATTAATTCGCGCCAACTCCAACTGATGCTGGCGTTCGCGTTCTCTTTCCGCTTCTCGTTCCCTTTCCGCTTCTTGCTCTTCCTTCTGTTTCCTTTCAGCCACAGTTGAGGTTAAAATTTCCAATACAAAATTCGGGTCGCTAGCAAAATCGTCACTTTTTATCCCTTTTCATGCGGTTATACGCCTTTAGGCGTATGTCACGTGACTTGCCGTTAATTCGTGATGCGGCATACGCCTTTCGGCGTAATTAATCAAAAAATTCGATTATTTTGCGTTATATTCGATTTTCCAGCGATCTTAGCTTTGATTCGCTATTCTGTAGGTCGATTGACTTTGTTTAAGCCAAAAAGTGTTTGTGACCACCTCTGGGCCATAAATATTTCGGTAAAATAGACCCTCTCCCTGCCAAGTAATTAGAGACATAGTGTAAATAATAGCAATAACTTCTCCCCCGCTCTAGCTAGAGAGCTGCGGTTTCTTTTATTTAAAAGAAGACAGATGTATCTAACTAACAAATGTACAAAGTTTAGCGATTTTCTGTAAATTAATTATTTTTTTCTTTTGTTCGTAAGCTTCAAATTTTCATATTATTTTAATTTTCTATTAAATTAAAAATTAAACAATCGTAAACTGTAATATGTTCTTAATCAAACGCAAAAAAACACATTAAACATAGCGCGATTTTAAAGCGAAATATCGCGATTTAAAAATTATCCAAAAACTGCAAAAAATGCGCCGCATGACGAATTCCACTCAATTATTTGCTGTAGATCGCCAGCATGGAAAGGGTTATGATAAGCTCCCTTAACTCCGATACCTTCAAATTATCGTCTATTGTGCCACAAAGCTCTTCCGTTACGATCCGTAGATCTTCTTTTCTGACTCCCTTTACGCTTAGCATCCCGCCGTGGATTTCGTTTCCGAAAGTACAAAATTTTCCTACCTCTTCTTATTCTGGATCGTAATCCCTTTCCACGGATCGAATCTTGTCGATCTGGCTCCACAATCCTGTCGGCTGCGCCAATGTAGGGAACCCGTTCTGAATCAGCGGATTCCGCCCCGTCGGTTCGTCTCGCAAAATTAAACAGTCAGATATTCTACACAAATAAACTTTATTCTCCACTCAGGGACCACCACTTTGCCCTTCCTCTCTCTCTTGTGTCCCGAACTCCTCTCACTGTCTCCCTTCCTTTTATGGTTCTTTGTCTATATTTATTATCCCCTTTTACAACCCTTTATTACCGCGAGTAGGTGGATTGCACCCTTTCCGACCAAACCGTAAGTGAGGGAGGATATCACTACACATACAAACTATTTTCATAAAATCTTTTTATGAAATATTTAATTTTAAAGTATTCATAAATACGAATTTGAAATAAGCACAAAATTGATGATGGTATATTAATATCAAAAGCAACCAACCATAGAAATAATTGTAAAGCCTTACTGTTCTTAATTCGAATATTATTGTTTGTCTACTTGGACTTTACTTATTAATAGGACTTTATACTTGTGTTTAAAGATTGGCACAGTAATGAGAGTTAGTTCACGAAAAAACAAAATTTCTTTATTATATCACCTGTAGTAATAGTGTGCCAATCTTTAAACACCAGTATAAAGTCCTATTAATAAGTAAAGTCCAAGTAGACAATTAACAATAACAACCATAGAAATAGTACATTTTGAAGGAAAATAGTACATTTTTTGAAGGAGCTTCAGTACATTTTGAAATTTCATTGTGGCAACGCTGCGTTGTTTTTAGATTTTCCGAACGATTCGTTTAGAAAATGGCCGTTTCTTGATCAGAAGTTGTACACATTGTTAGTGCAATTGTGTCTGAAGTATTTTTTTCGGATGATTCTGACGACGAGATTGGAAGTTATGTCATTTTAGAAACTTCAAAAAGAAGACTGCGTATGAAAGGATACGTAGAAAGTGTTGTTTCTTCATATTTAAGTGACGACTTCCAACGTCATTTTAGAATGAAGCGATGTACTGTACTTTCGAAATTCTGTCGAGAAAATTAAAACAAACGCCCCATGCAGTAAGGATGGACTTTTACCTAAATTTTAAAGCTAAATACTGTATTTAAATTTATTAAATAATGTTTTAAAATTAGATAAGCCAATAGTTAAATGATAACATAATTCATTGCTACTAATTACGTATGAAATTTTCCAATATTAAAGATTTACAAATAGAAATAAATTTATAATAATTTTCCTAATTAAAGAAATTCATCGTCTGTTAAACTTAATGAAGTTAATATAAATAATTTGTATGGTAATATTGCTGTTTATTAACTTTAAGTATAATTAACTTTTTTATTTTATTATAGGTCAGTAGCAGACAGATTCAACATCTCAAAATATACCCTGAAAATGGCAAGTGATGTTATAAAATGGCCAAAATTAGAAGAATTTGCCTATTTAACAAGAAAATTAAAAAATATAGCTGGCTTTCCAGGTATAATTGGTTGCAATTGATGGGTTCCATATTCCTATTAAAGCTCCAAGTGAAGCGGCAGAAAAATATGTAAACTGGAAGAATTTTCCTTCTGTAATTTTGCAGGCAGTCTGCAGTCAACTTAATTTTTACAGACTGTTATTGTGGCTTCCCTGGTTCTGTCGATGATGCCAGAGTCTTTAGAAATTCTGAAGTGATTCAGAAACTTAGTGATACTTCCTAATCAGATTATCATATTGTGGGAGATGCTGCCTACCCACTTATGGTGTCATTGATGGTACCATTTAAAAATAATGGTCACCCAACTGCTCAAATGCATACATATAATAATCTGTCAAAAAGCAGAATTGTTATTGAGAGGAGTTTGCATTATTAAAAGGAAGATTTAGACGATTAATATAATTTGATGCAAATAAAACATCAATGTTGCCTCTCTACATATCAGCTTGTGTACTTCATAACATCTGTTTGATGGCAGGGATGATTTTGACAAATTTGACACAGTTAACTGTGATGATGAAACTCTTGAAACTGAATCATCTAATATACAATATAACAATGCTGCTCAAAGAAAAAGACAACTTATTTCTGATAGTTTCTAAGCTCTCAGAAATCATGTTTGATAATTACAGTATTTCTGTACAATGTAATATCTGTTTAGAAAATTATTCTTTGTCATGTCATTTCACAGAAAAATAGAAGTTTTCATGTTGAGTTCATAAATGATGATTTCAATATTTTAGTGATTTATTTACAATTAATTTAACCACTGTAAAGCAACTTAAAACACATTCAAACTATAAATCAATATTTTATTTACAAAATGTAATTGTTTTACAATTTATCAATTAAACATTGTAATTTTTCTAATAATAATTTTTTCATTTTCATATTTTCTTCGTGGCATTTTTCGACACTAAGTCTGTAATTACTAAACTATTCAGGTTCTTCTTTTCTGCACTTTTTGTTAGCAGATGCTTTTGGTGATGGAGTTTCTGGAGTTGTAATAATAATTCCATTTTCTTTTATGGCAACAGAATTATTGAATCCGGAAGATGAACTTGCAAAGGAAACAGGCTGTACAGCTGGATCCTTTGCAAATATTTCGTCCAACTCAGCCACGTAACGGCACTTCCTTCTGCACGATCCACTTTTATTATTACCATCTTTTATTATTTTATAATTATTTTTTAAAGATTTAAATTTATTTTTGCATTGAAGTGCTGTTACGGAATAGCCATAGCTTTTAAAGCTATTGGATATTTTTCCTCCACATTTGTTTTTTTTTTTTGAAATATGGAGACGAAAACATGCTTTTGTTTATTTTATATTCATCAAGAAGCAAGCGTGTGGTCTCATCATTCCAATTAAATGTGACAGACTGACTTCCAGAAGGAGCTGCATCTGTTCCTTGTCTTTTGTTTGGATCAACTGAAAACATAAGCAGTAAATATAATTAAATTATTTATGTTTAAAAAGTATATATATGTGTTTAATCACATTTTAGATGAGACAGATCTAAATTTGATCAAGCTAAACTTTAAGATTACTATAGTTTTTAAAGTAAAAATGTCTATTTTAAAAGCAAAATGCTTAGATTTGTACAACAAAAGAACACTTAGCTTGCACAAATTCAATCTTCATATAAGTAATAAAATATTCTAATTAAAACTTATATTAATATGAATTGATTTATTATTAAAACTAGGTCATCTAGGTCCTAAAAGTCATATAAACAAAGATATAACTTATTTTTCATGCTTAGATGACCTAGCCTTGTATGTAATTACCTACTGTTCTGTAGCATATGTTTCTTTCCTAAATATAAACATATTGGATTTCTTCAGCTGCTGTTCATTTATTATTTAACACATTAACTTTAAGTAGCACAATTAGTCACTTTTTGTTAGGACTTATACTCCAACTCTGTGTGTGTAAGTCCCAATAAAAAGTGAATAATTGTGCTACTTAATTATTTCTAAGAGGACAAAAAGCTTATTACTTGTTGTATATTAATTTCAATAATTAGGGAAAAACTATATAAAATGTATCAACTGTTTAGAAATATTACCCGAACATCAGATATAATCATTAATAGTCTTAATTCTTGACAAAAATTATTTATAATGGTATGTTCCAGAAAACGCATAACATTTTTCTGGGCGATCTGTATATAAAGTGTTATAAACAAAATTTCATAAGACTACTTACCGATTGTGCCCCGTTCGAGACGCCATTGCTTAAGCTTGTTTTCGTCGCGGGGCGGCACATTGGACGGCGGATGCATACGAAGTGTATCACGTGATATTTCTCGATGCCATCCGGCCACGTGACTACTCTCTCGCCTCGCATCTGACGAATAAACTCTCCTGTACATGTTGCCAGATTGGGCTACTTTTTAAGTACCCTCGCTACAAAAATTTTAAATTGGGCGACACGCTACTTTTTGGGCTAGTAATAATTACCTTCAGGCTACAATTCTTAAAAATACGCTACTTTTTTATTTTCATATATAAAATCGCACAATATTTATTGTATCATACAAAACTAATAAAGTTTTATTTAATTTCATTACACTTAATTGTATAAATAAAGTTGCAACGTTTAACAAAGATAAAGATACTTTGCTTCCGTTTTCTATCCGTCGTTCGCTCCAGTAATCTACAATCCACAATCCATTGCCACTAACACTGCTAATTTTATTAATTTTTTTCCTCTCATATATCTATCAATATGCGCCTATTTTTAATTATTTTTTTAAAACGGAAATATGCTACTCACAAATTTATTTGTACTTTTACTTCGTTTTCCTGTTTTTTCCCGCTTGACTTCTTGATTCTACTTCTGTTTTAGACCGTTCCTTTCTCTAATTTGATGATTTCACTACATTTTTAGTAGACGTTTCCTTTTTTTCCTTTTTTTAAATATTCCAAGGAATACCTAAAAAAAAAAAAAAAGGTAACGTCTACTAAAAATGTAGTGAATAGGCCCAGTGTTACTCGGGCAAAAATAACGACAGCGAAGATTAAGATTATTGCATTATAGCCAATCTCATCTTTTTTCACAGAATGCAATAATTAGGTTTCCCCGTTTCCAGACTAATTAGAGAATTTTTAGATGGGTCTGAAAATATGTTCGATTTTCCGCAAAAACGCATCTGCGCCTGTAAATATTGCACGTCGCTTTTTCTTAACACTTCCATTGTTAACCCTTCGGAGACGGTGACCTCGTTTCACACTCCCCTTTCCAGCGCTGACCTTCCGCGAGTCAAGACAGTGTAATCTTTGTGTATTCTTTGTTGTATAACCAGTTACGCGAGTCTAACTAGTTTTTACTAATCTCTCCGACAGTCTCTAAAGTAGTCTAACAGATACAACAGTTCTTGATACAGTGTAAACAGAGAGGCCTTAAAACTGAAAACAAAAGTCGCAGTCGCTAAGTTTCTAAGTTCGAAAAATGAATCGCCGCGCCTGCGAATGACTCGCTTTGATTTAGAGAAAATTGATGCAGATACATCGAATGTCCATATATATATATATATATATATATATATTACTATATTACAAACTTATTTCATTAGTAAAAGTGCATAGTTGCAAAATAATTCGGTTTTATTGTTTGGGCTACAAACAGTTCAAATCCGCTACTGTTAGAGCACAACCACGCTACTTTTTAACCTTTAGATCTGGCAACTATGCTCCTGTATTCGGAAATTGACAGCGGGATGACCGAGTGATTAGGGGTTTATTTTTTTTAACTCTTTCTGCCCTGTAAGCACTAAGAGGGCCTTATTTTGCAAGTCGATTATGGGTTTGGCCAGGCCCACAATGGGGCGGCCGGATGGTGAGGGACGGGAGCCGACATATCCACGAACAGCACGAACACTGGTTCGTGGATATGTCGATTATGCATCCTGAGAACGAATCTCCGTGTTCTCAGCGTAGGTAGCGCTGGGGAAGATGGAGTAATTCCCCTTCTAAAATATTTTAAAGATGGTCAGGCCGTTCAGCCAAGCTTATAGTAGGTCGGTCGAAAAGCCGACGCAGTGAAGACATCAGCCTGCCTCCCTGGAAGATCAAATTCGAGTTATATTCGGTTCTAGTCTGCTCTGAAATTTTTTTAAATATACTAGACAAATTTGTTTTCCTGTCGCACCATTACGAGCTTAGTGAAACCCACGATGGGCGCGATAGAGATTCTCCAGTGTTCACAAAGCTGAAAGAGTCAAAAATGAAAAAATGAACTACACCACTGTCGGGTTCAAACACTATCCTTAGTCTTATAATTCGTTATAACACCATTGAATATGCTATTCTTTCAACCATATTGATTAACAATCCTTCTTACAGAGAAGTCAGTCACGCAATAAGAGTTCATAATGAGGAAATATACCTAAAACAAATTATATGAAAAGTTTCGGTTTTTAAATATATATATTATACTAATAATAGAAATAATTTTTCTCTAATTATCATGAAGTTATTACTAAAAATTAATGCGGTAAAGTTTATTGTTTGTCTTGTCATTATAAAACTGGCAACACGGTTTAAATTCAATAAACTAAAATGGCGTCGGCGTGTAGGGGATCGCAATTACTAGCAAGTCGATTAAATGTCAGGTAAGTTAAGAATAATAATAAATTATATACATATAATATAGCTCTTGTCAGACGTATATTCACAATAATTGAAACTATTGTTTCTACAAAATTTGTAAAAAAATATTTAAAAAATAAAATTTCTCGAGCACATTGCTTTATATTTTGATAAGATTTCTCTTATAACTTATATAAAATAACTCGATTACGTTTTATGTAGATTTATTTACTAATTTGCCGACAAAGATGTAAATAAATCTGCATATAAAACATACAAATCATAACAAACACCAAAACATATAAATCTACATAATAAATGTGTGTTAAAAGGATAGACTTTCAAGAATTCAGTTTTTAAAATACAATGTCTGCTTTATATGTTACAGTCTGTCATTATTCTAAAAGCATTCCTTTAAAAGCATTGACAGTTCTTTTATGTTAGCAGGACACCAGTTGTAAGTTTAATTCGATACCGTCGTCCGCTAAGACTGTCGTGTTTAACTATTTAGCCCGTGCGACTGTGTCAGCTTTGAATAGCCCACTTGACTGTTTGTAGAGTACTTGACGTTAAATAATTTTAGGAGAGTGCAAGCCCCACTCTCCTAAATGTTTTTGAAAAAAATAATCGTGGCTATTGCCATGTGTTCTGTGTCTTTTGTTCTGCCGGTAAAAATTAACTGAGAAACTGATAATTTACTTAATTTGGATTGGTTACACGATATTTACAATAGTGTCGAGATATAATACAAATCCAAGATTGGCACGGCTGTTGACTAGAAAGGTTTAACTAACATGAAGTAAAAAGATGTCTCTCCTCGTTGGTTTGGGAACAAAGTGAGGTCAGAGGGCGAAGGCCACGCGGTGGCACCCTCTGCCCTGCACGTCAAATTTTTATCGGTCCCACCATTTTACTATACTAGATAATGTTTAAAAAAACCCACTTGTAACAACATAAAACCATTTTGATGTCATATTTGAAGCACTCCCAAATTTACAAAATTAGATTACAAATTTTATTTAACAAAGAAAATACTACATGTTCAGTCCTAGGGTCAGAGTTCACTTCTTAGAATGACTGTGAGTGGTACTCTCCCCACCTGACTTTGGTGGGGTGAGATGCCTGTTTTGCCTGTTTGTAGAAGAGGGTTGCCATTTTGTATTTTATTTTGACTTGGTTCTTGGTCCCCTGACTACCTACAAGTCTGGATTTTTTATGCGCAAATGATTTGGGCACCTAGTAATCTGTGGCAAATTGCAACTCCTGACATGTACCCCTTCTTATCTCTAAGCTGGTAACACAAGCTGGCAGTATGATTTTATAAACAAGACATAGTCTTGTCAAAAACAGTTTAAAAATGTTTGTTCTTATAATAAATTTGTTTATTTTAACTGGATTACAGGTGTTAGTTGGTGCTTTTATTGTAATCTCATCCAGTTTTGCAGTATCTTAATATTATTCTTTGTTAATCATGTGAAATTGCTAGGACTTCTGATGTAACCATTTAAATTTATAATGAGAACTATTTGTATGAATAAAATCACCTGTTGGGTAATAAATGGTGTATTTTGCACTTGTCAAAAACATGACATAATGCCATACTTCTGGCTGCATAAATCATACAGAAAAATTGAGATATTGAAAATATATGCTTGTACTTTATTGTGTTAGAGTTCTCAGTTTTTAAAATGGATCTGTTGTAAACATTGAAAACTCTTGTAAGAATTTAAATTTATGTATTTTAGATGTTTAGTGCATTACATATTTACTAAATAAAATTTAATCAGATAGTTTCTTATTAATGTTGACAGAATCATTATCAACTAATAATCATGGAATTTATAAAAAAAATTTTTTAATTATGGTTTTCTGAGACAGCAATGATATAGGTATATTATGTAGTGTTAACAAATAAGTGGGTAGAATGATGAAAGGCAGGAGTTGAGGGGAGGAGGAGTAAGAATATGTAAAGGAAAAGATGGAAAGGTTATATAACAGGGGTGGGCAAGCAAGAATCCAGTGGGAGCCGAAATGTAGGTTTTGCAAAATGCATGGGAGCTGCAGTTCTGTACTGTCATGACGGATAGTATGGTAAGGTGCACAGTTTTGTTATATATAAATATTATTATTATTAAATATAATAATATTATTAATACAAATATAATATAAAACAAATATTGAATTTTTTTAATAAACATATTTTCACAAAATTATAAAAATAAAATTGTAAAAGTAATAATAAAAAACAGAAATTAACACTTTCAGCAAGAGCCACGTGTAACTCAGAAAGAGCCGCATACAGCTCTCGGAGCCGCATTTGCACATGTCTGTTATATAAAGACTGATCTGAAAGAAAAGGAATTAACTGAAGAGAAAATTAACAAACAAAAGGAGTGAAGACATCTGATAAGAAACAGCAACATCATGTAGAAAAAGCTATAGAAAAAAAAAAGTGACTCTGACATTAAATGGGCTTGTTAAAATAATTAAAACTTGAAGATTCAATAATTATAATTCATTGTTTTATAACACCTGTTCCAACATGTTGCATTGGGTCATGTGATTTAGATCCCTCTATTTCTATTACTTCATACTTCATGTCCTTCAATATCTTTTCAGCTTACTCCTACTCTTTCAGTGTCCTCCCTAATCTGATCTCTCCATTTCTTCCACATAAAGAAAACTAAAAATAATGGACTTTTTTGACAAGACACTGCACTGAAGGTGGATTCTTTATAAAGAAGATTGATATATAGTGTTTTTAGTTTTGGGTAAGACAATAAAACCTCTTAGGTCACTTTTTCTACTTTTTAACATTCTGTTGATGCTTCCAAAATATCAAAAAATATTTCATATCATTTACCATAAAATGAACTGAAATATTTTTAAGTCCTGATCACTGTGGAATTTATAAAGATCTGTGTTTTGTTAAATACCGCCTGTTATCCCAAAGAAAACAATGGCCGATGAACTTAAAGCTTGATTTAAGACTTCAATCTCTTGAGCTTTGTGTACAAATGCACTGAAAACCAACAAAATGGCTAGCAGATAAATCATTCTGCAAGTTTATTTACAGAATGATTTATCCGCTAGCCATTTTGTTCAAAACTGTTCAATCTTGATTATGGAAAAGTACTAACTGATCCAAGAAAATGGTCTCATCACGTGACATTATAAAAAAAATCACAATTAAAAATGTAATAATGATGTAAAATCATTAATAATTTAAAATAATCCTAAAAACTTTCACACTAAATGCTCTTTACTTGCTCACAGTGGTGTAATACTAGAGATTGTCACAATTTCATTGATAAGATACACAGGGCTGTGGAATCAGAGTTGGGAGGAATTTCTGGCCAGAGGAGTTGGAGTTGGGAAAAATGTGTCGACTCTGGCATTTTAAATTTAATTTAATTTTTTTTTTTTTATTTTTATTTAAATGAAAGAAAATGTATTTTATATTTAATAATTTTAAAAATGTTTTTATATTTTGTTATAATTCATTTATTTTAAATACAGAATGCAACAATTTAATTTATTGAATATGTATCGATAGTTTCCTTTGTAATATTTGTGTTTAGTAGTTAAGTTATTTTGACCCAATTGAATTTGAATATTTTTGATTCGTTCCTTTATTATCTCCACTCTAAATAAGTATTCTTTTTATCTGAATGAGCCAGACTAATTGATCAGAGTGTATATTTTTCTTTTCTGAACAAGGGGCTGCTGAAGTAGCTAGATCACACACTTTTTAGTTGAACTAACTTTTCTGGAAAGATGAAATTGAAGTGCAAAAGCTGTAGAATAAAGATATGTGGATGTAGAATTTTATCGCTCCCCCTTTTTCCTCTTATTAAATATTTGTTAAAAATTAATTTTGAGATGATAAGACTTAATGAAAATTTTTGTTGTTATTGGCATTTAAAGTTTTTATAAAAACTCATCTCTACCCTCAAAATGCAGCCTTTTGGTTTCTTATAATAAATACACAGTGCGGCAATTAAATTCCGGGACTGAAGCTATATCTCAGCAACCAGTAGCAACATCTGTTTAAATTTTATGTCATATGAAGTTTGGACATATATGAACATAACCTAAAACTTTTATTTAAATCGGTTGACATTTATCGTTGTTTTTGATATTTTGTTTATCAGTTTATTTTGTTACATGTCGGAAAACAATAATGGAACAACGTGCTGTTATTAAATTTCACGCTAAACTTGGCACAAGTGCCACAGAAACGTTCAAAATGATGCAAAAAGTGTATGGAAGTGAGTGTTTATCACGGTCAAAGACTTTTGAGTGGCACAAGCAATTTTTGGAAGGCAGACAATCACTGGAGGACGACAAACGTGTGGGAAGGCCAATAACAATTCGAACAGCAGATTCGATTCAAAAAGTGCAAGAATTTGTATCCAACGATCGCATTGCGACACTGAGAATGATGGAACAGGCATTAAACATTAACAAAGAGACAATACGACAAATTCTTAAAAAAGATTTGGGCAAAACAAAAGTCTGTGCTAAATTTGTTCCGCACACACTAACCCAAGAGCAAAAATTGATGAGACTAGAACATTCCAGAGATATTGTACGAGCAGCGAATAACAGCTCAACCTTCCTCAAATCAATTGTTACTGGTGACGAGACCTGGTGTTTTCAATATGACCCACAAACAAAACGTCAAAGTGCCGAATGGAAGTCAAAATCATCACTTCAAGCCAAGAAAACACGAAAAGTTCCATCAAAAATCAAGACGATGTTCATTGTTTTCTTTGATAGCAAAGGCATCATCCACCGTGAGTTCGTCCCACAGGGTCAAACAGTTACTGTTGCTTTCTACTTGGGAGTTTTACAACGATTAATGAGAAGAATTCGTCGAATTCGACCAGAATATCGCAATTCTGATGACTGGTGTTTGTTACACGATAGTGCACCGAGTCACACATCATTGATTGTTCGTCAATTTTTGGCACGAAATCAAGTCTGTGTGTTGAATCATTCGCCGTATTCCCCCGATTTAGCACCATGTGACTTCTCTTTATTTCCAAAAATGAAAATGAAGTTGAAAGGATGCATTTTTAATGATATTGAAACCATCCAAAGAGAGTCTACGCGCATATTAGAGGCAATACCGAAAATTGAGCTTGAGCAGGCATTTGAATCACTATTGAATCGCTGTAAAAAGTGTATTGAAGCAGGAGGAGAGTATTTTGAATAATTTAATAAAAGGATTTGAATAAAATTGTTTTGTTTCATTTTTATAGATCCAGTCCCGGAATATAATTGCCGCACTGTGTATAAATATAAAAACTATTTTTTAATAAAATAACCATAACTGATGCCATCACACAATATTAACTTTGAGCTAGTGTCTTAGTATTTTTTAAGCTTAAACTTCTCGATTTAAAAAAAAATAATATATTTATTACAACAGAGTTACTATTATACAATCATCTATTATACATTCAACAGAGTTACTATTATACAATCATCTATTATACATTCAACAGAGTTACTATTATAAGCTCTTGCTATTTAAATTTTATATCATAGTATAATTTAAAATTATTGGACTTCCTTTTTTGGTATCTTTAACCTTATGTTTGAGTGCCAGGAAGGTCAAGAAAGGAGCTCTTGTTTGCTTTTTCTCCCCCTTCCAAATTATTTAAATTATATTTAAATAAGTAAACTTTTACAGGTATATAATAAATGTACATTTTGTGCTAAACTATTCTAGTTGTTGTTTGTAAATTAAAGGTTTATTGTAGTCCAAAAATAATTTATTTATTTATAAGAATGTTATTTGATAAATAATAAATAATAAAATTTATTCTGTAAATTTATTACAGCTTGTCACAGCTTCGGTTACCATCCATACATCGATACTTCAGTAGTGAAGCAGTCAATCAAACTATAGTAGATTTTAATAAAGTTCCTTTGACAGATCCGTTGCCAAAGTTTCCAGTACCTATTTATGCGAAATCAACAGACTATAATTATGAAACTAGGGTATCAACTTTAAGTAATGGTTTAAGAATTGCTTCGCAGAATAAATTTGGACAGTTTTGCACTGTTGGAGGTAAGAGAATTATATTATTTATTTGACAATAAAGAATTTATTTCATCATAATAATAGTTAAATCAAATATAATGATTATAAACTAATTATCAAATTTTATAATCAAGATCGAAATATCAAAACTAAATCTGTTATTCTAATACAAATGTTACAAAATACTAATTAATTCGGTTTTTCTTATAATAATAATAATTTTTGTATTAAGTGCACAAATATAAATATCTATAAACTTGATTATTCTTAGATTAATGCGAAATGATTGCTGGATTACATTGGGCTGTATTAATGTTACTAATTAGTAATTAGTAGCCTTAATAAAGCCCAATATAATCTGGCAATCGTTTCGTATTAACTATAATTCTGCTTTTGGTTGTTAGAGTTATGGTTTCTGTATTTGTGCATATTTGTTTAAAAAATTAAAATGAAAGATGTTGAAAATAGTCTAAATTTGTATCAATCTAAGGATTGTTTTAAGAATTTTGAGTTGAATGTAACTATATATCAACCACTTATCCAGAATATGCAGCTAGATAGATATTTTAACAATAATTTTTCCAAAAAAGATCTCCAGTAGTGAATAAATTAAAAAAATACAAATAAAAATCTGAAATTTGCAAAAATAAATGAAAAACTAATGAATCTGAATGTACAAGGGAGGATCAATAAATAAGGTAACAATAAAGAGGAAGATGTCTAACAGCCCATACCTAGAATCTTCAAGAGACTTGCTCTCTTGCAAGAAAATGCAAGACTGCACACTGTCTAATGCATCCATTACCGGACCAATAGTATGCACTGGGAGGTTTTGAAATACCCTCCCTGTAGTTTGGACCTGGAACTCCATGACTTCCATCTCTTTGTACCCGTGAAAAATTATCTCCGTGGACAACAATTTCAGATTATGGAGAGTATGTTGCCTGGCTGGAGGGTCTTGACACAAAATTCTTTTCTGACAGAATGGATGCATTGATTCCCCAGTGGAACAAATAATTGGACAAATTTGTTGATTATGTGACCAGAGGGTCGGCACCTCTTTAGTGCCTCATCATGACTGACATCACTGTGTCTTCTAGAGTAGACATAGAAACCTTAATGGCCACAAATTCAAGATTTGTGCGAACGGTCTTGTATGTGGGCAATCGGATTCGGGATGGAGGAGGGTTGAGAGACGGATCAGAAGTGAATCACTCAGATACAAGGTTAACAACTAAAATAACTGATTTAATTCAACAAAAAAGGAATACCACTATTAGATAGCTCTATGCTATCTAATAACAATTGAGAGAGAGAGTTTAAAATATTATGTGTGATGCAAAATACCTTGATCGGTGGCTTGATTATTGTTGTCGTTGATCGAAGATTATAGAGGTGGCAACAAGGGAGGGTAACTTCTCAGTCTCTTTTTGTTTCTGGTGTCTTTTTGAACTGGATTATCTTGGATTGTTGAGGGAATCTGTTGGCTTGTCAGGTTTGGGAACAGCAAAAGGATTGTAATGGCAATCGAGAGATTAGAGAAAGGCAGATGAGGCGATCGGGGATAGAGCACTCATGTCAAAGAAGGAAACAGGATTGACAAACTCTTGGACTCTTGACGACCCCTAATTCTTGAGTCGCTCCTTTTATACCTCCAAGTCACATTATCGTTCTTCACCATTCGTGAATTTTTGTTATTAGTTCCCAGTGACATATTCAAGGAGTTTCCTGGGAAAGGAAATGACTCCAGGGAGAGAGATGCAATCATCCTCCAGTAATAAAATTGGATAAAACTTTTGAAAAATATGAATTTTCTCTCCAGATTTTCCTCAAGTCCGACTCTCACAATTATGTGGAAACAGTATTTTTACATAAGTATGTCTGGCTGTAATTTTATATATCTATTAACAAAGATATGTTCAAAAATACACTTCTTACCTTATTTATTGATCGTCCCTTGTACAATAATGTATTATTCAAATATTACACTTGTATTAAAAATAAAAACAATCAATATGAAATTTCTTACTGAAGAAGAAAATATAAATATGTTACTTGATCAATAAAGGAAAATTAGTTTATTTTAAGATTTTTAAATTTTAAATATGCACATTTCACATAGTTTGTAAAAATGAATGAAAATATACTGGTTATTAAAAATTCATCTTATGATTTCAAGCTTTATTTCCAACAATAATTCATATATAACAATGAGTGATACATGAAAAGAATAAGAAATTGTTCATATTTATTTTATAGGACTACAGATGTTCTATATGTTCCTTTGGTAACATGACACATGTCCAAGTTGTAGTTCAGTTTGCCCCATGTTTTGTAGCTTGTCTCCATGGATAGTCATCTTCTCAGCAGTAATGCGGTCTCGAAAATCTGCCAAAGATGTGGGTAATGGTGGCAGATTAACCACACCCTTTATATACCCCACAGGAAAAATTCTCTCAGATCTCCAGTGTGAGGTATGAGATCTTGGAGGCCATCTGTATAGTGCTGTGTGATCATTAACACAACACCCAATTCCATGTTTGGGTATTATCAGAACACATGCTGTATGCTGACTAAGGATGAGCACTTTCAATATTTTACAACACAACTTCTTCTGCTGCATAATCACCATTTTGATAGTTGATGTTGTAATGTCACCTGGTGTGTCTTAAGGAAGTCTTCATGCACGTGTTTAAAGTTTGGAGAGTTTCTCTATTGTTTTGTGTCTGGTGTGGATTACTCAGCTCAATACTTTGGAAGTTACAGGACATTAAAACCTGATGATTAACTTGTAATAACTCTGTACTTAAAATAATAAATACTAATCATGTTTTCTACCAATAATTAATAGTAAAAAGTCATCTGCTGATTAGAAATTAAAGTTGTTGATTTTTGGAAAAGAAATACTCATAGCAAATTTTTTTTTAAATAAAAAATGATTGTTCAGAGTTCTCAGAATTCTTGTTTGATACTATTTATCACATTAAAGGCATAAGTAGCATCAGTCATCATTTCTAATTTTTGTTTTAAATGTTTACCGAAAAGTATTTCTTTTCGGTAAACATTTAAAACAAGGAGAGAAGCACACCGGTCAAAGGCACTACAGTTGTTGGTTTTAATTTAAGTATTTCTTTTATAATATTAAAATTAGTCATTTTTTTGCCCACCAGTAATGAGGGATAGAATGATGTTTAGTAAAGTGAAACTAAACAAAATGCAGTAAACTTGCTAATCTGGCCATTGCATGCACAGAGGGATGCTGAATTACCAAATGAATAGTTAAATGCAATAAATGACTTGGCCCATTGCCCTTCTGAATAGAATTTTTTGGAGGAAAGGGCACATGATGCACTCACTTACAAGACTGTTCAAAGAAATAAAATTGAGTAAACAGAAAACAGATGTGTCACATTCCTAACATTTTGGTACATAATCACACTGAATATATGCTGAATAATTGAGGGCCAGATTAGTGAAAGTCTACTGTAAATACTAAGTAGAATGTTTTATTGAAGAAAAATTTCATGTGCATTGCAAAACTTCTTTAAAAACAATATTTCTGGTAGACATATTTTTATTGTCATTGTATGTAATTTTTAATTTCGTGAAAATTGTTTTAGGCTGAACTCAATGCAATTTTAAAGAAGTTATCCTGATTAGTTTTGTTAGTGGCTTGTCCAAAATCCTTTATGGTTCTTATCTCTCTTATGAAAGCTGGAACAAGTGAAGTACAAAAAACAGATCTTTCTCATCTTATTTGCACTTTACAATTCTGTTGGGTTGGTAAGACGTAATATACAAGGAAAATGACGACAACACCATTTTCACATATACTGGACACAATAATTGTTTGTTAAACAAAGAAAGTAATAACTTTACCTTTAATTTAAAAAGCACTAAACAATGTGAATTGCCATGTTGTCACAACAATGTAGATCACTTGTAACCTTTAGTTCTTCATTCAATAGTTAAACTGTAATGAACATAAAATAATTTTAATCAAAAAAATAAAATATGTAATAAATTTGACATTTTTAACATCTTGCTTATTAATGTAGTCAAAGCAAAACAATTAATAACACAATGGTTGAATGACAAAGTGTAAACATTTAAAATGTGTGTGCTGAAAATGGCTGAAAATATTTCTTATTAAATATTTTATGCCTTTAAATAATATATGTATATATTATCATGTTCATAATTAAGTGAACAGCAGGTAAAATGTGGCTTTAAATAAGCAGTGCATTTAATTTTTAATTTCAATTTGATGCCAAGTTTTGTCCATTTTTAACTAATTTCACTTTAAAAAATTTAAAATTGCATATTTCTAAAATAAATTTTTGTAATAATAAGTAAATCAAATTTCTAGAAATCATTTGCATGCTTTCAACTGAAAAATTTGGTGTTTTAGAATTTTCTTATTAATTAATTATTAAGTTTTTTTATCTTTAGCTAATTGTGTTTTAACTAAGTGAATTTATGGATAATTTTGTTAATAAATATTCGGAATAACTTTTATTATAAAGTTTGTATGTAAGATTAAATATCTTTATTAAATTTAACACAGTTTTTAATATTAAGCAAAAAAACCATTTGAAAATTAGTTTAATTTTTACTTTATTATTTATTATTAGTTGTTATTGATTCTGGATCTCGGTACGAAGTAGCATATCCGAGCGGAATCTCGCATTTTCTCGAGAAGTTGGCATTTAACGTAAGTTTTATATTGAGGAAACCATGTTTTATGTTTTCTTTCTTATGAAGACACAATGCAGTGACAGTAGATTTAAATGTAGTAGATTGCCCAGTGTTTTAAATCTACTGTCACTGCATTGTGTCTTTGCAAGAAAGTAAGTTTTGTAATTAGTTAAATTAAATGTATTAACAGTTTGGAAGCAGAAAATTGGATTATTTTTTTATCTTTTATAATTAAAACATATTAGATTTTCATTTCATTAATGCAGATAATCATTATGACTAGTTACAAGGGGTGAGGTTGTTTACAAAACCATTACGTAATGCTAGGATCTCAACCTTTCTATAATAGAACGATTCATTTTTGTTTCCAAAAAGTTGCATAGTGAACCATACTGTTTATGTAACTGTTTGATATCCTAAGCTGTGTATTACACCTTAGTATAAGTAAGACCCGCCTTAGTGGTTGATCGTTGATCGAGGGTATGCATTATGTAATTTTGGGTTGGTTAGGAGCATTATTTGATAGATGGTTGGTAGATGAAAAGTCTAAAAATAGCATTACATACAATTAGGTTGCTAAATAATGAGGATGTCATCTATATATTTTGTATACAAGACTATCTTGGAGAGATAACATGGTTTTAATGTTTGAATAACTTGCTCACATAGGTATCTAGAGATTGGACTACAATGTTTGGTTGTTATGCTAGAAAAACGACCAAACTTAAAAGCAGGAGATGGGATGATCCCAGGTACGGATTAATGATCTGCATAATTATTTAACTATAATGAAAACAAATACAATCTATATTGAAACTTAAAAAGGAATTTAGTACAGATAATATCATGTACAGTGAAAACACCTTAGGCAACCACCTGCATTCAACGGGCACCTGTCAAAACGGGCAAAAATTTCTGGCACAGAATAGTTTATACATAGTCTTTGAATAAGTTACCTGTATTAGATGACCACCTGTGTAACACGACTGCGGGCATTGATGTTTGGTCCGAAACAACATACAACAACTGTAATAAGTGACCACTTCTGCAAATATATCTGGTCTAAACTATTGCTCGAATCCATCTCAACAATGTTTCCACCTCCTAATATAATGAATTAGTCTAAATGCTTGTTCGAACCCACCTCGGGCACTTCCCTCACCCTTGAAATTAGGTGCAGGTGTTAATGAATTAGTCTAGCAACAAAGGAAATTCATTTCAGTTTGTTTGAAATTGTCCGAAAAATGAAAGAATTGCAAAGTGCTGTTAGAAAATCATGTTAGTTATCAGAAAAGGTGAAAATGGTTTATCACAATGGCAATTTAGCTGCGATGTTTAACTGTGGAAAAATGCAATTTATTTTACCATAGACCTACAGTATTTTCCTTAGGGGTATAAAATATTGTACACGATACAATGAATCGGCTGATCTCATCATTTGATAAAATTTATTTTATTTATTTATTTATTTTTGAAGCTCATGTACAGTACATATGTGATAAATAGTTTCTGTATCAACCTACCTTATTTCTGCAATAGTTTTAGAGAAATAATATCCAGGTAATTTTCGCACACAAAATATTCGAAAAACAATAAATGCATTAATGCAAAAATCAGTTTTACAGGCAACCTTTCTTTTCGATTTCGCCGTTGTCATTGAACAATCGTGGAATGTAATTAAATTGTATTATGAAAAGAAATAATAAAATCATTATATTATTAATTAATGATTTTTTGTTGAACTTAAGAAAATATTAAATATTTTTTAAAAATACAGTATTTTTAAAGTTAAAATAAGATTAAACTAACGAAAACCAAAACCAAAGTGATGGAGAGATACGACGCGCTTGCATATCAATGATTTAATACATGTAACTGAGGAGCAAACAAAAAGAACCAAGTTGAATTAATTAAGTTGGAAAAATGAAAGTGTGCATTATAATCAAGAAAATGAGAGTATTGTATTAATCTTTAAAATATTGGTGTTAAATCTGCCTTATAAAATGACAACAAATCCTGTAAATTGAGTTATCCGACAAGAATAAAATACAATACCAACATAGCTCTATTGTTGAAAAAATTTTCTTATTTTTGCTCACCTCGAGTTTTGTTTAGTAGAAATGGCTAAAAAGTGTGCAAAATACGTATGGAAATACAGTATTTCATCACCACCTGTATTGGACGACCACCTGACTAAAAGACCATTTTTTGAAGGAACCCTAGGTGGTCGCCATAGATAGGTTTTACTGTATATAGTAGCAGGATGATTGTGTCACACTTCTGCTAGTTGTCTTAAATGAAGTTAAATGCAGAAATCTGCTTCTAAAGTGATATATATAAAAGGACAGCATTGTCTGTTTTGCATTTTAATCCATCTTAAATCGATTTACTTTTAAAAGTTTAATGTTTCTTCCACACAATAAAATGATTTAGTTTTAATATAATTGAACACAAAATGTTTCAAATCTGCTTTAATGATTGTGACTTGCAAATTGCAAAGTAAACTTGGCAATTGCTTAACTTGTCTCATTTCTTGGTAAATCTTTTCTTAATATTAAGCTTGATTTCATGGGAGTTTGTGATCTGAGAATCTAAGAAACTAAGTCCTATTTTGTACTATAACCTGTAAATACAGTATTCAATGTAGCTAAATGATTTATATTTTATTTTTTAGTCTACAAATGAATTTGCTGATAAAGATGCAGTGTTACAAGAATTAGAAAGACATAGTGGAATATGCGATTGTCAAGGTTCTAGGTTTGTATCATTAAATAAATTACATGTACTATATTTTTATCAGTTTAACTGAAAAACATTTCTTCTATTATGATTATAAAGTATTATTTTTAATTTTAATTAAATAGAGAGGTTTCAAGGTTGCATGTCACGTGATAAAACACACGTTTGCTCCGCCCATTCGCCATTTTTGTGGTAGTTTTCGCTCGCTTAGCTTGCACGTAGTCTGTTATTCGACGTCTTTTTTTAGTTTAAACGTACAAAAATACTGCAGTTCTATTATCATGGATTAAGTTAAAAAAGATTCTTTTCTTGCAAGCTATTCTAGCAGTCTAACAGGACGAGATGCAGCTCTGTACGAAGAGAAAATTTCGTTATGTCAAGGCGATCCATACGAAGCCAGTTTATCAGACTTCGTCGTATATCAAGAGTTGTGGCCGAAAGTAGAATTTGGTGACATTATAAACTATTTGGTTTTTACAACAAATTTCTACACCCTGTCACAAATGAAAGCTTATAAATCTTTAGAGGCCCATAACTATTTAACAAGTGGCTGGGTTTCTCCTGATATAAAAGTAAAAGTAATTAATAACAGCGAAGTAATATTGCTTGGAAAGATATGTTTTCTTTTGTTTGTTTAAACTCGTGTTTTTACGTATTTCTTAAGTAAGAATTTTTGTCTGAAAGTAAAAGTCTAATTAAAAACAGCCGTGGAAATTTTTTAATTCAAATTGTTCAGTACCTTTATTTTCTAGTTGAAACTAGCATATAATAAGTCTACTTGCTTTTCGTTTTAACGTGTAATGTTTATAAGTTTGCACTAGCTAAAGCCTGAAATTACGTTAGTTATTCGTTTATAAATGCATTATACCTAACTAAATTAATATAAGCAAATCAGTAAACTCTTTTAGGTTTTAAAATATAACTTAGTGTTTATTAACGTAAATATTGAAATGAAATGTTTCTGACAAACTCTTGTATTGATATTCACTTTATTCGTAACGAAATTTTTCCGGTTAATTCTCGAGAGCCATGCAGTTTGCCTTCGTCGTGAAAGCTCCTCAGTTTGAGATCCTTGATGACAAATAATGCCGGGAATTTTAAAAAATGATGTTCCTTTGTTCTTGAGTGAACTAGCATTACACCCAATTACACAACAAATCACCATAGTGATATTCGCGACGAAAAAAAACAACACAAGAACTCCAGTTAAAACGCACGTGAACACACACAAAACGTAAACAAGTCACAAACAGTCACAAAGATGGCGCTGGACAATTGCGCATGCTCATGACGTCACTCGTGATGTCGACATGAAACCTCTCTATACTGTTATTATTCAAATCTTATCTAATTTAAGTTTCTTTACAAAAGAATTATATAAATGTTTATTATGAAATGCCATGTTTTTTGTTGCTCAATTTTTGATATTATATAATTCCATAAAAAATATCAGTTTATTATTATGCTGAACATTCAGGATTTATGTTGGCTTATTTAATGACAGTTTTCTATAATCAATTTATTTATAAAAAATGAGAAATTTTTATTTTTATTAACCAATTGGTTATATCTTTAAAGGTTAAAACATTACTGTTTACAAACAATTACAATTTTGCACAAGTAACACCTTTACTTATAGCTGAGATAATTTTATTGAGAAAACTAACGTTTTCGGCTTACTCAATAAGCCATCTTCAGGTTTTAACTTTTGAAAAAAGGAACATTATCGTTCCATTAAAAGAATACAATTGTTTGAAAAAATTCAAACCATTAGTAATGGACAAAAATAAAAAATAAAAACAAAAAGGAAGAACATGGTAATATAAATAAATAAATATACAATAAAATCGTTATAGTGGGAAATAAGAAGTAAAAAAATGAAAATAAAAATGATTCCACTGGTGATACTTTTTTAAAAAAAAAAGTGGCAGATTATCGAGGAATGATGCCAAAACAAGCTAAGACAAGCCTACGAGTTTGTGATACATTTCTTGACTATGAATTTCCAAGCTGTTGGTAGGCTGTCAGCGTCCCTCACATTTATGCATGCCTCTTCCAACTTGCTTTTGTAAATTTCAATTTTTTCTGCGGTACTTGCTAATGTTGGGGAGCTCAAGGGTTTTACAATATCCGCTTCCTCCCATTTAATTATTGAGCCTTGGGTCTGCGCGTATTGTGAAAGTACTGTTGCGTTGGAGCCTTTCCTGACGTCATACTTGTGTTCTTTAAGTCTTATCCCTAAAATTCTTGTATCATCGGTGGAATCATTTTTATTTTCATTTTTTACTTCTTATTCCCACTATAACGATTTTATTGTATATTTATTTATTTATATTACCATGTTCTTCCTTTTTGTTTTTATTTTTATTTTTTATTTTTGTCCGTTACTAATGGTTTGAATTTTTTCAAACAATTGTATTCTTTTAATGGAACGATAATGTTCCTTTTTTTGAAAGTTAAAACCTGAAGATGGCTTATTGAGTAAGCCGAAAACGTTAGTTTTTTCAATAAAATTATCTCAGCTATAAGTAAAGGTGTTGTTTTGTGAATTAGACTAATTATTGGCTGAGCTAGTATCTGCTTTATGTTTGCACAAGTAAAAAAATATTTTACTGTAA
Organism: Centruroides vittatus; assembly: GCF_030686945.1. NCBI lineage: Eukaryota > Metazoa > Arthropoda > Arachnida > Scorpiones > Buthidae > Centruroides > Centruroides vittatus. Next base: position 129,707 of record NW_027122576.1, read on the forward strand.
GAAGTTACTGAAAAAGTAAAATATTTTTCTACCCTGTGTGAAATATTTGTAAAATAGTGTGTAGTATGAAATAGTAAATGTTAAATTATATATTTTTAATATTACAGATAAAGGATTTATAATGAGTTTTTTAAAATATACAATCAGGAAGTATATAAATTTTTAAAATTGTACAGAACTATTAATTTTTAATATTGGGTTGTTCGGAAAGTTCGTAGCGATTTTTAAGAGAAATAAAAGAAATTGTTTTAATACTAAAAATATACTTTTATTCCACTATGTATGCGCCATTGTTTTTAATGACGTGTTGCCATCTATGGGGCAGCTTCATGATACCCTCTTCGTAGAACTTTCCAGTTTTTTCCGCGAAAAACTGATCCACGTGGTTTTTGCAAGCTTCCAAACTATCAAAGTTTTTATCATGAAGGGAATTTTGTAGAGAACGGAACAAATGGTAGTCCGACGGGGCAAGGTCGGGTGAGTAAGGGGGGTGGGGTAAAACATCCCAGCCTAGTTCCAATAATTTTTGGCGTGTTCGTAAAGACGTGTGAGGTCTGGCATTATCTTGGTGAAACACAATGCCTTTTCTATTGGCCAGTTCCGGACGTTTTTCTTTAATTGCCATGTTCAGCTTATCCAATTGGGAACAATACTTATCAGAATCAATTGTTTGATTCTGTGGAAGCAGCTCATAGTACAGGATTCCTTTCCAATCCCACCAGACAGTGAGCATGACCTTCTTTGGATGAAGACCGGCCTTTGGAGTTTTTAATGGTGATTCATTTTTCTTACCCCACGATCGTTTTCGGCTGATGTTGTTATAAATGATCCACTTTTCATCACCTGTCACTAAACGCTTCAAAAAAGGGTCATTTTCATTTCGTTTTTCAAGAGAATCACAAATGGAGATGCGATCCAGTAAGTTTTTTTCCGTTAAGTCGTGAGGTATCCAAATGTCATAACGATTCACGTATCCGAGCTTCTTTAGATGTTGAAATACAGTACTGTTTGATGACTTCACTATGTCTGCAATCTCTCGAGTTGTGTAATGAGGGTTTTCATCCAATAATGCTTTGATTTGGTCCTCTTCAATAACAGGAGGTCTTCCTGAGCGAGGAGCATCTTCAAGGCTGAAATTACCCGTTTTAAATTTTGCAAACCACTTTCGAACAGTTGATTCTGATACAGCACTCTCACCATAAACATCACATATCTTTTTTGCTGTTTGTACAGCATTTTTGCGTTTACGAAAAAAGAAAAGAAACAAGTGTCGATAATGCACGTTGTTCGCATCCATTTTTGCAATGAGCCAAATTAAACGCTATTTGAATAATCTTAACGGTTTTTTTGTAACGGACGCGTCTCAAGGTCATTTATCGTAATATTCATTGGTTTGTACAATTCTAATCATTTTCGCGTCAATCGGTGTCTCAACTGTCGGCTATCAAAAATCGCTACGAACTTTCCGAACAACCCAATATAAATATTGCTGAAGAGGGAACGAAACTATACATCATTCTGAAATGTAACACTAAATTAAATGAATAAAGTCATTGTCAAGTGAAACTTTTGGATGATAGAAGTACTGTTTCGAAATTCCTAAACTGTCCTGAAAGTTTATAGAGAAAAGAGAAAATTTCAGAACCCCTTATCCACATTGTAAATTATTAACATTTAACCTGATGATTATTTATTTTTCTTAAAAATGAGTAATGTAAGGATAATTATTATTGCCTTATTGTCCTTATTTCTATTCTTAATATATTTGTCAACTTTAGACATTAATTATTAATAGGACTGTTAGACTGGTGTTAGGTGTTTATGCAAAATTGAGTAAAAGTTCTTCTAGAAAACAGACTTTCTTTATTAAGCCTCCTGTAGAGGAGTCTCAATAAAGAACTTTTACTCAATTTTGCATAAACACCTAACACCAGTCTAACAGTCGTATTAATAATTAATGTCTAAGTTGACAAATATATTAAGAAGGAGTAATGTAAGGAATTGAATAGAAAAAGATAGATTATTGTTTTGTACATAAATGAAAAAGACAGCATCATATGTTCCTACTATAAAATTGGATTGTAAAAAGAAAATACTTGAGATGAATAATAATTTGTTTCTTTTCAATGTAATAGCTAGGGTAGTGTTATTTGTTATAGTGTGATTGTGCAGTTTTTCAAATTTCATTTGTGCATTACAAATTCTTCTGTCATTAATTACAGTATTATTAATTAGAAATCACTTTTTTTTTATTTGTTTTTAGCCTGTTTATTGTCTTAACTAAAACTTTTATTTTCTTTTCCATTAAATAAAGAAATACAAACTTTCAAAGCTGGAACACAGTCACTATCTCAAAATAAAACTTTAGTACTTACTTCAGCACTTGATTTAATAAACAAGCAAATGTTTTGATCTCATTTAGGAAGCTTTATCAGGTACTTTTTGGGGACTTTTACAATGATTGCTTTTCTTGAGTTTGGTAGAATGGCTGTTTTACCAGACGAAGGCCACTAAATGAGACTGAAAATGTTTGTATTTATTAAATTGAGTGCTGGAGTAAGTACTGAGATTTTATTTTCAGATAAATAAATGTATGATAACTTCTGTATTTGCTTGTTTCATTTCACATTGGCTCCTTTTATATCAGTGAACAACATAATCAATATTCCATTTTATTTATTTTACTTCATTTCATTTATAATCATTAGTTGATAGGTAAGTAGGTGTTTCATACCACTTCAAATTTATTTGGAAACTTGGTGGCCCAATTATGCTGGAATGAGATACAAATTTTATTAACATATAATAGAAAAGCTTGTGGCTATTTATGTTGTTTTGATTTACAGGAGATTTTCAGGAACAAGGCATGCTCATAACTCAGTCACGGTGATACTTTAGAGTGAACATTTTAAATTATAGTAATGTAAATGTCATTTCTATAGTAAGGGGCCATCCATAAATTACGTAAGGGCGATTTCAGCCATTCTAGACCCCCACCCACCCCTGTGTAAGAAACTGTAATATTTTCTTTGATCCCCTCCCCTTCCCTATCTTACATAATATTTAGGCATGATTTTATAGAAAGATTTTAACAAAGAAAAAATTGTTTTATGAAACCCTAAAAACCTTAGGTTCAAAATATAGAATGATTAATTACTTAATTAATATGTACTATTATTTATAAATGACTATGTGAACAAATTTAAAAATATAAAAATTTAATGAATTCAAATGAACAATTTATTTTAAAAACTTTATTTTTTAATTATTAACAATCTTTTTATTATTATTAGTATTATTATTATCATTATTAATCAATGTCATAATAATCATTTTTATATAAATTTTAATTTTCACAAAAGGACGCAAAAAACTTTGACAGATTGACCAGCTAGTGCACATGTAAACAGAAACATCATATAAAATAAAACAAGAGAGAATAGAAACCATATTCCATTTCCATATTAATTACATCTTGGCTAAGGCCAAGAAAACAAACTACATGCTGCTAAAGTGTGCTAGGTGCACCTGGGGACTAAATCGTAAAGCTGTAAAACTCTATATAATGGGGCAATACAACCAATGCTACTTTATGTGGCCTGTAGCTAGGGTCATATAACTAGTAAAAATTCAGTAGCAAGTAAATTACTCTCTTCAAAAACAGTTTGCCATCAGAATTTCAAAGTGCTGCAGAACTGTTTCTACTAATGCTTCTCTGATACTAGCAGAACTCTTTCCTTTGCCACTATGTATTGTAGAAAAGGTTCTAAACTACTATACATTAATACATGTACTATACATACATACTATACATATATATATTCAAAACTACAAACATTAAGGCTCAACAACAGTCTCTACTCCTATCTATGGCTGTTCATATGCTATCACATTGCAATTATCCTACTATCTCTGATTATCTCCCTGTAAACAAGGTTATCTCCAGGGTACATTTTGTGTCATCTGCTTCCTCTATGGATAACCATGCAGACATCAATATCTACACAGATGGGTCCAAAAGTCCCCTTCACGTCAGCTCAAGTATCTGTGTATCTTCCTCCAAACTGACATATTTTGTCCAAAATATGTTAGAGGATATGGATACCTCACACATACCTCCATCTACCAAGCTGTTCAGTGGGCCACTTCACTACCAAATAAAACTCTCTTTCAACATTTACAGTGATTCTCAGTCTGTCCTAAAAGCTCTATTAAATCCCAATTGCAATAACAGTAAAATCACATATATCCAGCACCATATTAAAAATCTTGTAAATAAGATAACTTTTATATTTGTTCCTGGCCATACTGGCATACTAGGAAATGAAAAAGCCGACTTTGAGGCTAAGTCAGCTGCAAAGGCCACTGACTTGGACTACACTCACAACTCTCACGTAGCAGCTTTACAAATTATATTCATGACAATGCTATGCAAAAGTGGAATCAACAATGGTTGAGCAGTAAAACTGGTAGAATAACAAGATATTGGACGATGATAGACTATATGATCTATCATTGTCCAATTTATGATTAAGACAGACTTATTCTGAAATTAGAAATCTTTACGCTTGGTTTCAGGTGGTCATGTCCACTCGATAAGCTTGTTCAGAAGCCACTGTTTGATGCTTTTTACAATTATGTTCAAAAAATATGGAAGAAAAGACTATAATTTCTAATTTCTAGTTTTACATTTTAGTTTTCACTAAAAGCTGAATATTAATTTTTTGTTTACTTTGTATCATGTATTTTGGTTTATGTATTCTTAGTGTTATACTCCCATAGGAGTGGTGCACTTATTCTAATAAAAAAAACAAGAGAGAAACCACACATGGCCTTTCTCCCATGATAAAAAATGTATAGAGAGAGAGTTTGTTGTTGTTGTTGTTCTATCACATCACATGAGATGGCATTAGTACGAGCGTTCTTAGTAGAAACTGCCAAATTCAAAACTCCACCACTCAATGACATCAAAAAATAAAAATAAGAATATTACGTAAGACGAGATCTGTTACCCCTAAGTGAGAAATCATAAGAAATCCTTGACCCCCCCCCACCCCAAAATACCTTACGTAATTTATGGATGGCCCCTAATTGATAGAATATATTACAAACTTTGTTTGGTACTTAGATTATATTGAATTTATATTAATATTAAAGCAATACTTTATATTAATTAATATAATATATTACAAAGAGAAATTATTTCTTTAGTTTATTGAAAAATCTAACTTAGTTTATTCATTTTATATTTTAGGGATACGATGGTGTATGCGGCTTCTGCAGATTCTCGAAAACTTGATCCGGTTCTCAAATTGATTGCTGATTCAGTATTTAGACCAAAATTAACAGAACAAGAAGTAAGAAAACATTTATTAAAAACTTAAGACTGTATTAAATTATAGATTTGAATTAATAATTGATGCAGTATTACAATTAATTATTAACTATAAATTATATATTATTTATTGTTGTCATTATATTAATTATTTATTTATATAGGTATATACACATTTAAATTAATACTTAATTAATTGTAATTTTGCAGATTAAATAATTTACATCAATTAATTAATTTTTGTAATTAACAGAATACAAAACAAGGTATATGTCGACTTTTAGTGACATATTTCTTTAATTGTATTAATTAGTAATGCTGTAATTTAACAAATGATTGGCATTTGGTTTAGATGTAGTTTTATAATTCAGTTAAAAAATTTTATATATGAGGGTAATCCAGAAAGTAATTTACATTTTAGAATTTAAAAAATCCAAGTGAAAGGAAACATTTATTATATACATTTGAAAGCCACACTCTTAAACTATTTTTCAACATACAGTAAACTCCTGATTATCCATGTGCAGATTATCCGTGCATAAATTTAATTTTTAAAAAAATGTAATGAAGGTAATTAAATTTTGGAAAAAAATGACAATACTGGATGCGATACATGGTGTAACTCAATCTTGGAACAAAATAAAGCCAATAACACTCATTCGATCATGGAGGAAAATTCTACCAAATGTAGGTGATTTTTTGGATTCTATCAAGCCCGAGACAAGTGAAACAGTATCTGAAATAAGTGAGCTAAATGCAAATTTACATGGCACTGTTGATAGAGAAAATATTGAGGAGTGGTTAGAACATTATTCATATGATTGAGTTTTTCAAATAATGAATGACGTGGATATTATTTCCAATCTCATTCAACCAGAAGAGCAAGAGAATGAAGCTGGAAGTAGAGAAGAAGAAATTATCAATCGCATTAGTCACAACACAGCCCTGAATTCTGTTGACACTTTGTTGGAATACATCGACCAATGAGAATTTGAGTATAATGACATAATAGCTCTTAGAAAAATTCGAACTGATATTAAAAAATCATTAACTGCAAACAAACCAAAATCACAGATTTTCTTAATACAGTAGAGAGTCGTTAATCTGAACCCCGGTAATTGGAACGATTTTCAGTTGGACTGTGTCATGCTGAATCGAACGTTTTTGATACTAGATTTACTTCTAAAGTATAATTTTCATGTTTTTATATTCTTCAATATATTTATTTTGTTTGTACAAAATGAAGAAATAATTTTTAACGATATGATAGCCTTGATTATTATTATAAAAATTTTCGTTAGGCTTAAAATCAATGAAAATTCAACACGAAGTGACACGCAATGGAGAAAAATTTGAACATTGGACAGGTTAATATGTTTTTTTCGTACATAATCGGTAATCTGAACAAATCACTAATCTGAAAAACCCCAGTCCCCAATTGATTCCGATTAACGACTCTCTACTGTATCTCTCAGAGTTTATTGTTGAACTGTGTTTGAGGAAATCCACCAGAACCCCGCTCTTCCTGTCCCAAAAAATGATCGCCATGATCTTTCTAGCTGACAAAGTTTGCAAACATTTCCTTGGTTTTTTTGGGAGAACTTGTGTATCCCCACTCCATGGACTGGTTTTTGTCTCACAATTCATATGTTTTATTCAAGTCTCATCTCCAGTTGTGACATGATCGAGAAATGAGTCACCATCTCTGTGGTAGGCTTTCAGAAATGGTAACAATGCTGCCATGTCCTGTTTTTTGTAGTTATCTGACAAGATTTTTTGTATCCATCTGGCACAAAATTTATGGTAGCCTAGCTTGGGCATTACAACCTAATGCAACAAACTCCTTGAAATTTGTGGAAACTCAAATGAGAGCTCTGTAATTTATAGCAGCAGTTTCCATTGATTTTCGTCACCAGTTCATCATTCAAAATGTTCGGTCGGCTAGTTTGCTTTTCGTTGAGAACATTAGTGCGGCCATGTTTGAACACAATGCTCCACTGTTTCACTCTGCCTTCACTCATTATGTTGTTTCTATACACCTTAGAAAGTTGCCAATGAATTTCAATTGATTTGTGACTTTTTGCCAACAAAAACTTAATCAGTGATTGCCCTTCACAACTTGTGGGATTTTCAATTGCAGCATACATTTTAAAAATTTACAGTGGACAAAGCAGAAGCAACACAAACCACATGCTAACACAGCTGAATGTGTGAGGAGACGGTCTGACTCCAAACTGACGACTCTTGTCCAACCCTATGCCCCTAGCAGCCAAAATGTAAGTCACTTTCTGGATTGCCTGCATATATTAAAGTACAAGTATATAAAAATCTATACTAATATTATAAAGAGGTAAAGTTTGTAAGTTTGGATGTAGGAGGTAATCTCCGAAACTACTCATCCGATTTCAAAAATTTTTTCACCAATATTTAGAATGGACCTTCAGGGTGAACATAGGCTGTATATTAATCCATTAAACATTCATATAAATTAAAAGATATCATCTATGTAAGCATTATATTTTTGGTGTCAGTGGGTGGCTAGGGGCAAGACACGTAACTGTACAAGATAGGTAATTGCACGGCGCAGTCACATGGTCAGCAAGCTACGCAGTTCACGTGTCCGAACTTGTAAGCTATATAAATAAAAATGTAAATGTTCGTTTGTTCCTAATCTCAAATCTCCAGAAGTTCTTCACTGATCGCTTTGAAATTTTGACACAACGTTGCATTCGAATATGTGCGTGTTTTTATATAATATAGATGTCAAAATTCCCCCGCGGGTAGAGGGACAAAATTAAAGCTTACCGTGAAGAACTTGGCTTCTATTATACTATTTTAGATAGGGTTTTTTGCATTTTTGATTGCATTTTAATAGGGTATGTCAAAAGAATTTACACTAAGAAGGGATTTTTCAAAATTCCCCCATGGGGGAAGTGTTATACATTTATAATAGATACATTTTGAGCCACAGCAATGCATGGCTGGGTCTGCTAGTTTTGATATAAATGTATTGAAAGTTACATTTTTTGTTCAAAAATATTCATAAATTGTTTATATTGTTCTCAATAATTCAGTTGTGAGTTTGAAAGATTTTTGTTGGAAAACCTTGACATAATCTGGCATTTTATTTTTAGATAGAAAATGCTCGACAGACTATTTTATTTGAATTAGAAGATATTAACATGAAACCTGATAAGGAACCATTATTATGTGAAATGATACATGCAGTAAGTAAATGTATTTTACTATACAACCTTGATTCTTATTATTTCAAATAATTTCTGTTTATTTCAATCATCAAAAAAGTTTTTCAGGTAGAAATGTTAAATTGACAGGATTATTAGCTTTTTTTAAACACTTTTAATAATAAAACACATGAAATAGATTAGATGGACAATCCATGTATTAAAAATAATAATAATCATAATTAAAAACATTCATGTAACTGCAATATAAACTGCAAAAGGATAGGAATACAAAGCAATATAAGGAATAATAGTGTGAGTTCAAGATCATCACAGTTCATGATTACTTATTTCAAAAAGTTTGATGCTTCTACATCTGAATGTAGGTGTGTATAGCATTTAGTAAAATCATATCATATGATTTTTCGTAATGCTAATTGGGAGCAAAGAACAAATATTGAGTGGGAAATTTTGATGGAATATTAAGTATTGAATTTTGTTAAATTGGAAAAATGCTCACAAAAAATATGAAATGTTTTTAAAAATGTATAGTGATAAGATCATTAAAATTTCAGATTGTAAGATTATATTTGAATTAATTAAGTTAATGATTCAAAAAAATTCCTGAATTATTAAGTAACTTAATTTGCTCAAATGTGATATGGAAAATTGTTAGTGTAATATGTGAATATTTAAAATAACTGGGTTTTAATATTGTTACATTGCTAAATTATTAAAGATCAAAAGATTTCAAGTGATAACATTGGATTTATATATTTCATCATGCTGCTACTTTCTTGCCATGACTGTCTTTCCACATTGCAGTTTTTTTACTTCTAAAAATAATTTTTCTAGTCAGCCTTCTGGTTATATGAAATAAAACAAAATTTAATGTATAATAATTTATTTTGAGCTTTTATATTTTAAAATATTATTTAATTTAATTATTATTATTATGAAATATTTAAAAATTTAAATTAGGCTGCATATAGGGATAACACCTTAGGACTGCCCAAGCTTTGTCCTGTTGAAAATATCTCAGTTATTGATCGTTCAATCATCTTTACTTACTTAAAGCATCATTACACACCTTCCAGAATGGTTATTGCAGGTGTTGGTGTTGATCATGACGCACTTGTGGAAAGTGCAGAAAGGTAAATATATATTTATTTCTATTATTTTTACCAGTTAGTCCTTTAAAATTTTCTTTGACTTATTTAAATTATAACATTTCCAGTTATATTTAGGTCATATTGTGCATCTATAAAGTTGTTTGCTGCTATTATTACATTTTTAGTCATTTCTACCATTAGCTAAAGATAATTCTGGCAATAAGTTTTCATTATATAAATATTTATTTTACAGATGTTTTAATTGTTTTATATCATAATATATATCTTGTATTATAATAGGCAACTTTATCTAATGAAATTTATGAAAATCTGTAATAAAAAAATCTGGAGTGTAGTAGTTATTTTTGTACTAAACTAATCGAAATTCATGTTGTAAAAACAATAATAATAAAGTTGTTGTTGGAGTTTCAACATACACCATGAAGCTAGAAGTATTTGGACATCTAACTTTAGATGAAACAACAGTATTTATTTGCAAAAATCAATAATTTATCCATTTATCTTTGATTGTAATTACTGCAGTAAGTCTTCTAAGCTTTCTATTTCCATTAAATTTAAATACTAGTAGATCTGTTTAGGAATATACAGTAAAACCTGTCTATGGCAACCACCCACGGTTCCTTCAAAATGTGGTCTTTTAGACAGGTGGTGCTGTAATACTGTATTTTTGCACATATTTTGCATGCAGATAAGGCTAAAAAAGCCATATCTACTAAGCAAAACTCGAGGTGAGCAAAAATAAGCAAGTTTTTTCAACAATAGAGCTATATTAGTACTGTATTTTATTCTTATCAGATAACTCGATTAACAGAACTCATTGTGATTTTATAAGAGATTTAATACCAGTATTTTAAAGATTAATACAGTATTTGCATTTTCTTGATTATAATGCACACTTTCTTTTTTCTGACTTAATTCAACTTGGTTCTCTTTGTTTGCTCCCCAGTTTCGTGTATTACGTCATCAATATAGAAGCACGTGGTATCTCTCCATCACTTTGGTTTTGGTTTTTGTTAGTTTAATTTTATTTTAACTTTAAAAATACTGTATTTTTTAAAATATTTAATATTTTCTTAAGTTCGATAAAAAATCATTAATTAATAATAAAATGATTTTATTATTTCTTCTCATATTATTATTTCATTACATCAATGACAATTGTGGAATTGAAAAAGGGAGGTTGCCTGTAAAACTGATTTTTGCATTAATGCTTTTATTGTTTTTTGAATATTTTGCATGGGAAAATTACTTGGATATTATTTTTCAAAAATATTGTGGAAATGAGATAGGTTGATACAGACACTATTTATCACATGTGTACTGTTATGAGCATCAAGAAAAAATAAATAAATAAAATAAATTTTATCAAATGATGAGATCAGCCAATTCATTGTATCGTGTACAAAATTTTATACTCTTAAGGAAAATACTACAGGTCTACAATAAAATAAATTTTGTTTTCCCATAGTTAAACTTTGAAGCTAAATGCGGTTGGGATAAACCATTTTCACTTTCTCTGGTAACTTTAACACTGTCTTCTAATGACAGCACTTTACATTTCTTTTGTTTTTCGGACAATTTCGAACAAACAAATGAATTTCTTTTGTTTCTAGACTAATTCATTAATGCCTGCACCTAATTTCAAGGATGAGAGGAGTGTCTGAGGTGGGTTCAAACAAGAGTTTAGACCAGATATATGGGCGGAAGTGGTCGCTTATCACAGTTGTTGTATGTTGTTTTGGACCAAAAATCGATGCCCACAGTCGCACTACACAGGTGGTCATTTAATACAGGTAACTTATATGAAGACTTTATGTATAAACTATTCTGTGCCAGAAATTTTTGCCCGTTTTGACAGGTGCTTGTTGAATGCAGGTGGTTGCCTAAGCAGTTTTCACTGTGTACACATATGTAGTACGATCCAAAAGTTTGGGGACTGCAGTAATCTATGACAACAAAAGCATGTATTTGAAGTTACAGCGTATGAAATGGATTTTACCAAACCACCTCTACGTGTTCAGGTTAATTTCACCCATGTCATGTGATTAAACAGCGAGCGCTGCTGTTTTTTTCTGGAGCTAGTTTACCTTTCGGATACCTTTGTCCTGCGACGTAATCAAAGTGGAGTTTCAAGAACAACCTCCAACATTAAATTTTGTCAGCATTTAGGTAAAACACCTACAGAGATTTTAAAATTGCTAAGAAAGGTGTTAGGTGATTCTACGGTGAAAGGTCACGGTGAAGTCGAAATGTTGGAGGTTGTTCTTGAAACTCCACTTTTATTACATCGCAGAACAAAGGTGACTATCTCTGGAAAAAAACAGTAGCGCTCACGGTTTAATCACATGACATGGATGAAATTAACTTGAACATGTAGAGGTGGTTTGGTAGAATCCATTTGATACGTTGTAACTTCAAATACATGCTTTTGTTGTCATAGATTACTGCAGTCCCCGAACTTTTGGATCATACCATGTATATCCATCTCTTTTTCCTACCAGATTTGCCAGTTAGTACAATGCAGTCTGACAGAAGATTCAAGCATGCCCACCAGAATGAAAGAGTATATGGATTGATTTAACACTCCACTAGACTCTCTTCCACTGTTTTGTTCTCTTCAAGCAAAACACTAAAGTCATTATTTGGTATTGCTTCTAATAGTAAAGGTCTTGTGCATAGTTGGTCTAATATGTAATCAAGAAAATGAAATTTTCCTGATATTAATAACTGTTCCAGTAGCTTTTATCATATCAGTTGCAAGGTCTGTGGTAGGTGATGTGCACAACTACTTCACATTTTGCATTAAGTGTCTTTGGATATGATAATTCAGTTTGCACAGCCTCCCAGAATAAATTTTTGCTTTAGATGCTCATCCAATTTCTAATCAATAACATGTACAAGTAGGAAATGAGCACAAAGTGTTTCAATCTAAAAAATCCATTGTGCATTCTGTCAATGAATTATATCAGATATGGTATATTTTGCTCAAATTACTTACTAAGATGGCATTGGTCACCTTACCCTATTAAAAAAGAATGTTTAAATATTAAAATAACAATTTAAATATGAACGTTATTGAATATAACATTATTAAATTACATATTATATAAGTTATATATCGCTTGCAATAAATACCAAACAAATTTATGTCAACAGAATCGGTTATCATAAATTTGTTGTTTATATTTTTAAAAAAATCTGTGGATGAATGTATAGAAGTTGAGGTGAAACTTAGATTCATGTAAATGTGGTAATTGTTTCAGCAAGTCCTTCTAGTGTAAGAGTCAATAAAATTAGAATTTCCAGTAATTGTAGTTTTATTTATTTATGTAAAGACACTGAACATGCCTTACACACTTTTCGGAATTAAATTTATACAATTCACCTATCCACACCGGGGTGATACCATTTAATTCTCTCATAAACCTTGTCACCGGTGCTGCCAAAGTTCGTGCGCTAATGTTTTCGGCCCCTCACTAGGTCCTTCTTCAAGCAAAATTTATTCTATTTTCTTTTTTGATTGTTAAAACGAAGAATATCCTCTTTCTGGATAAAATTCGAATTGTCCGATTCCATATCTATGGAAACCGCGTGCCATCGATATTCTAAACTTTACGTAATACGATTACGCGCTTAACTTCGTGACGTAAACTACCAAAACGTAATCCAACTGCATCTTTGTCCAATTCAGCTCCCTGTAACGGCCTCTTTAATTATTTTGCCTCCATTGGTCCGTATCGCTGTCTTGAATTAGTGCCTGCCATGCTAAAGATAACTTCATCTCGTCTTTCGAATTGATTGGTTGGGTGTACTTGAAGGCTTTACAAATCTCCATTTGCTCTAGCCAACGAAGGCGGTCTGTATGCCGTGTGGTGACGAGGAGTTTAGCGCTCTCGAAATTTGCTGTTATTTTTTGATCTGACGTGTAAACCGCAAGCGCAGTGCTGTTTCTGTTATTTCTAATATCTTGCTGATGTTCTTTCCACCTAATTTCAACTGATCTTTTCGTGGCGCCAATGTACATTAAATCTCTGTTAAATCTATGGTCCTTTAAAGGGACCGCGTACACCCCTGGGAGTTTTTTCTTGTCAGGTTTATCCTTATCATTACGGAGAATTTGAAAAATCGATGGGCATTGCCTGTACGCGATGCGTATTTCTTGTTTCTTCGCAATTCTTTTATATAAGGATACCAACTGGGGGTTGAACGTTACCGATACTATTCGTTGTGTCGATTGTCCTAAGCCGTCATTAGTGGGTGGTGCCTGGTTCGTACTGTCTTGATATTGCTTCTCTATCTTCTGTATTATTCGATAATACCCGTGCCTTTTTGCCACTTCTCGTATGTACTTCATTTCCTGTTCACGTGCTTCCCGTGTCGAGCAGTGCGTGTGCGCCCTTTTGACCAGAGTGCGGAACGCCGCCATTTTGTATTGGTGTGGGTTTAATTCAAGACAGCGATACGGACCAACAGAGGCAAAATAATTAAAGAGGCCGTTACAGGGAGCTGAATTGGACAAAGATGCGGTTGGATTACGTTTTGGTAGTTTACATCACAAAGTTAAGTGCGTAATCGTATTATGTAAAGTTTAGAATATCGATGGCACACGGTTTCCATAGATACGGAATCGGACAATTCGAATTTTATCCAGAAAGAGGATATTCTTCGTTTTAACTGTCAAAAAAGAAAATAGAATAAATTTCACTTGAAGAAGGACCTAGTGAGGGGCTGAAAACGTTAGCGCACGAACTTTGACAGCACTGGTGACAAGGTTTACGAGAGAATTAAATGAATTAAATTTAATTGAAACTTTGTTTTAATTGCTGGAAAAGTGTGTAAGGCATGTTGAGTGTCTTTATATGCTATAGTAGTTCCAGCTTTAATTAATTATTATTGATTTTTTTTTAATTATACTACTTTATATTATTAATTGATTTATATTTTTACCAGTACAGATAAGTCCCAAAGTGATTACAATAAGTGAATTCTATTGTGTTATATATATATATATATTTGTAATTGATATAAATTTTATCTCAAATTTCAGGTATTTTGTAGAAAAGAAACCAATTTGGGAAGAAGAATTGTTAGCATTGAAAAAGAATGTTAGAATTGATAATTCAATTTCACAATACACAGGAGGTCTTATAAAAGTAATTATCATTGATATTTTAGATAAATTAAATTGATGTATATCTAAAAGCAAGTTTATTTTGCACAGTTTATTTGTTAATAAATATTAATTTAAAATTTTATAGTAGTAAAGATACTTCTATAAAATTTTTATTAAATGTTTATTAAAATTTATTTTAATAGAATGATTTAGAACAAATAGTTATTTTTGTTTTAAAAAAATATGTTTAAATACTTTTGTATTTGTATCTGTATCATGCATATTGTATTATTTATTTCCAGTATTATTTTTGGGGAAAAAAAGGTGTTGGAATGCTCATCTCATTACTAAAACTATATTACAAATATATTAAAAATATATTACATTACTTTTATTAATCGTATTTAAAACAAACGTTTATAATATATTTCAAAGTTTTGTCCAGTTTTCGTCTAACAAATCTTCTCGGCTTCTTTTTTTACTGTAACTGAATGACGTTCTCTGTGTAACCAGAGATCAACATATTTTGAAGGATCGAAAAGTCTCAGAGGCGGTCCAACAAGTGTGATGAATAAAAGTGCTGAAATTGTCTTAGTCTTTAACGAAGCGCTTCTTTTGTTGGGGTGGCAATTAGGTTCATCTGCGAAAACCCGTGTTTACATTCACTTGAAGATATTGGAGTGGTATTCAAAGTATTTATCAAATGCAGTAGTTTTTCTGGATATGTCTTTTCGAGAATGTATTCACGGAATCCATGAATCATTTCACTTCCATTTAGTTGCAATCTGATTGACAAGTTTATAATTTCTTCTTCTCTGAATGTCAGTTGAGTATTAATATCTTTAGGCCAATGTTTTTGATCAAGTACGTGAGACCAATTTGCAACTCATCGTCTTTGCTATCAAGCAATCTTCTTTCGATTGACTCTTTCAAATTTGTATAAAATTTACTTGGGTCAATGGTAGGATCCTTTCTTGATTCTTTTTCGTGGAGTTTTACTCCACAAACGTGAAAATCATGTACAGCATCAACAGCGTATTTATAATAGGGCCCAAAGTTCTGTTTTCTTTCTTTGAAAACTTATACTAGCATTTTTATTTTGTTATTTGCCCTATATAGGTCCATGTTGCAGTCCTGTAGTTCCAAGCTTAGTTCTGACAATTCTTGGAGAGTGTCACACATCAATCCTTGATCCAGTAAAAATTCTGTGGACGTGATTTTTCTTTTCAAGTCATCATATGTGCACTTATTGTTTTTGTCTCTAGTAGGATCATTTATCGCTTCTTTGAAATGAAACATGAGGGGTTGAAAATTATTCCATAGAGCCAAAACTGTCCGCAAACTAGATGAAACAGGTACTCAAAACTCTTCCAACTTTCAGCAGCTCATTCCACAGTAATTCTGCACATGAATGCCACTCTCTACTATTCTTTGCTGAAGTGTGGTATATGACATAAAGTTTATCAATAAATGATTTGAATTTATTTATTTCTGAAGTTTCCTTGACAGCATTATTTACTGATAATTCTAGTCTGTGATTAGTGCAAAGCCAAACTATAATAGAAGGAAAATGTTCTGATAGCAATTTTTTCACTCCACTTTTACAATCTTAACATCACAGCTGTGCCATCGCATGCCAGAGAAACTAAATATTTTTAAAAATAATCTTCTGTCATTCCATAAGAGTGAAGACATTGAAGTAAGGAATCAAATACCCCTTCTGCCGTCACTTTTTCAAGTTCTACCAAGTCCAAAAACAAATTCATTGGTGAATTCATTCTAACACTTTTGATACAACTTCGGACATATTTTTTTTGTATCAAAAGTTGAAGCATGCTTGAAGCCTTGGTGCATTATTGTGCAATGCAAAAAAATCTTGGAATCAGACTATAGAGGGAAAAACATGCTGAATGCATTTATAAACATCTCAAAGTCTGATATTTTTAATAATAAATCAAATGATCACTGTATTGAATGGGACTACTATTATTAAATTTAATAAGAGATGGTGCCTAATGCCTACTTCTAGTACCAAATTACTTAGAATTTAATTATTAATAATAGTGGTAAAGTAGCCTGATTCAATACAATAATCATCTGGCTTATTGTGCCGGATTCATTTCGGGAGACAATCCAATACTTTTTTCTTTATTATAAAACTCTGCATTCACTCTTTTCCCTTCGGGTACAAATTTTTTTATGAATCCTGCTTTGTGGGTAAAAAATGAGCAACATTATTTTGATGTGTGACTTTTGCAATTTCAATTTTTTCAGATTGGTTTAGATCTTTGTTACCTTATTCCTCTTGAACCAGTTTTAGGGTTTCTGTAACAGAAAGACCTACCTTAAAGCAAAATTTAATTCTCTGTACTCTTTTTAAATCTGTGTCTTAGCAGCAGAAACACAGTTTACATTAGATATTATAACATGCAAGTTTCTGAACATATGCTAGTGACGTCATGCATGTAAACAGACAATAGTTGCTGTTACTTAATTAGCACAATGACCGATACATTACTACACTATTAATCTGGAAAAAATTTAGTCTTAAAACTCATGGACTGCACTGCATATAATGTAATAAACTGGATTTTGTGACTTACAAATGCCTAATATTTTATTTTAATTTATTTTCAGGTAGAAAAAGATCTTTCAAATGTTAGCCTTGGACCGACACCAATTCCTGAACTTGCACATTTTGTGTTGGGTTTAGAGAGCAGTTCTCATAAAGATGTAGACTTTATTCCATTTTGTGTTTTAAATATGATGATGGGTGGAGGAGGTTCTTTTTCTGCCGGCGGTCCTGGAAAAGGCATGTATACAAGGCTCTATACAAATGTTTTAAACAGGTAATTTAATTTTGATTAATTTATTAAGAAATTTTAACTTAAATAATAAAACTGTAAGGAGAATTCAAAACATTACCATTTACATGTAATAAATTAATAAGCAATGCAGAAGTGTAAAAAAGTCACCATGGGCATTATCCTATGGCTTGACAAAATTAAAGATGCCTTTCTGATTCTCTAAAGAATAACTTTGAACATCCAAAAACTTTTTAGTTATTAAATTTTTGTTGCCTTTTCAATGTTATTTGATTGTGTCTGTTAACTTTACACAGCAGCTCTAAATTAGATAATATATATCTATATACTTCAGTCATTAGTTGATGTATTTGCCAGGTATTTTACTTTCTGTGCTTAGATCAATTTGAATAACTGCTCTGTGAACAGACTTGGATTGGATGCAGTGACATTTTGGTATAACTGTTGTTGCATTTAAGCTTGATATGTTGCATCTAATGATGATTCCATTTTGAACCAAAGTAAAGTAATCTAAGCATGCATAGTAATGTAGGATGTTATTTGGTCAGGCATCATGAATGGAAATTTTTTGAATATGTATATATAAAATTGATAAAACTGCTATTTTGATGTATTATGGATAAATTGCTGATAATTAAATTTATTTTTTTGTTTTAAAATTTAGTGTGTATAATTCTCACTTAAAATTTCTAATTGAT
This sequence comes from Centruroides vittatus, assembly GCF_030686945.1. Lineage (NCBI taxonomy): Eukaryota > Metazoa > Arthropoda > Arachnida > Scorpiones > Buthidae > Centruroides > Centruroides vittatus. Next base: position 147,996 of record NW_027122576.1, read on the forward strand.
TTTAATTGTTATTTAATAAAATTTGTAAAATTTTATTTATTTTTTAAATTAGCCTGATTATTAAAATAAAATAAACAAAAGAGCTGGATTATTTACAGGTTTCACTGGATGTACAATGCAACAGCATATAATCATGTATATAATGATAGTGGTATTTTCTGCATTCATGCAAGTGCCCATCCTTCTCAGGTAATTTTATTTAAATGTTTACAAAAACAATTAATATAGATGATTTTATAGCTTGAGAAAAAATAGATTGTTATTCTGATATTTTGAAGTTAATAAAAATACAGAATTCTCTCATAACATTAGTGGATATACCATTCCAATAATAACATGTGTCACTATGCTAATATGTATATGTGACACATTTGTTATGTAGAGCTTTTAGATTTTGAGTTTTACTGCCTATTTTTAATGGACTAATATCAAACATGTACAAGTACACAATGTGTAAGCATAAGTAAAGCATATAATATTTAATTTGGCTAATGTTATATACATACAACCACAGCTGAAAACTCAAGGAAACATTTTAATGTCAAATAAAATGTTTTTTGTGGTACTAGAATAAGTGAGAATATATTTGAAAACTAATGCTTTTTGCGCATATTCATGTTTACTCTAGTATTCCTGTGAACTCCTTATATCCTAAGAGTCCATTTGAGCGTAACACATCTAAATCTGAAACTGCAATTAACCTAGATACCTACCAGGCCTGAATCTGATGTATCGTGACATCACAGGAAGAGTGCATATTGTAAATAACTATTTTATTTTAACTACTCAATATTTTGAGAATAAAAGTTCATGTTTCATCAAAGTTATCATGTAACATAGCTTAAATAACATTAATTTGATATTGGATTTTAATCAATTGGGAGTTAATCTTTTTCATTAATTCTTTTTACCTCTATGTCCGTACTGTTTTACATTTCTGTTATATCTTGTCTATTTTATTAATAGGACTTATTATACTGGTGTAGTTTCTATTTAGACTAAGATGTCCTCTCTCTACTAATCAGAAACTATTACAGTATAATAAGTCCTATTAATAAACAAGGTCCAGCTAGACAGGTTATACACAGAAATGTTAATCTTTTTTAATTTACAAGTTTTTATATTAACATTATCATTTTATTTTTAGATTTCAAACAGTAAACTTTATTATGACCAAGATACATGAACTTTACAAATTGTGCTTTAACAACTGTACAATTTAAAATTAAAAAAGATTCAAATTTTTTATAAGCTAAGTGAAATGCACTTAGGTTATATCATTTAATATTTTTCATACATCTATTTATAAATTTCCAGTATTATTAAAAGTATAAAGTTATTTCCCCCCCCACACACATTTTGTTTTTAACCCCTTTATGTTACTTATTAAATTTGTTGTTTCATTTAATTGGTGTTGATATCTGTTATTGCTAGGACTGGTCAGCCTATTGACTTACCCACAACTTCGCTGCTCAGTCCAGCTCTCTACTCCAAATTTAGACAACAAGCATAATTGCAAGTTAAGATGTGTTATTTCTTAACTGGTGTCAGAAAAAATAATTTTTAGAAAAGGTCTTTAATTCAAAAATATCATATAGAAATTATCAGTTTGATAATCCATACAAAATTGTGTTTCATAGATAGGCAATATTGCAATAATAATTTTCTAAATTTATCTGATGCAATGGCTTCCTTGAAATCTGATAACGAATTAAGTGGAATCACATTTTTTATCATTTGCAGTGCACATTTATATAGTTTTCCATAATTAATTGATAGATCAGGTTCATTTTCAGAAAACAATTCCTTATGCCTAGCAGAAATACATTTTGAATAATCCATCCTATTTGGATCAAAAGGAAACAAACCAAATGTTTCAAACCCGTGTTGAATAGTTTCCGATTTCAAAGCTTTCTTGTAAGCTTCAAGGAATAAAGCTGCAAAGAGTAGAAACTGATTTTGATGATTGTTGTTTGTGTTTTCTGACATTTCTTCACTGACATTTAAGCTGTCGAAAAATTGCAACGTTACAAGGCTGGATAATATGAGTTGCATTTGGCAACAAACAAAAATGGAAATTCTTTTTTCAACACAAAAATTATACAGTTTTTCATTTATATGGGATTTATATGTCCATCAAGAAGCAATAATACAGAAAACTGGATATTCTTATCCAGAAGCCAGGTGTGGAAGACATTTACAACATATTCATAAAATGTGGCACTTATCTATCCTGAATCACTTCTGCCTACAGCAAAGCCATCTGGAACTGAGTCTGCAATATGCCTTGGAATTCTCTTGTATGGAAACATTATCATAGGATCCACTCACTGGCCACTTGCAGAAAAATTACACAAAATTGTGATACACTGTTTTTCTTGTCCTGATGCAATGTTATAAAAGTTCTTATATACTCTAGGTCCCAGAAGTTTACCAGTTTTTGGACAAAATAACATCCCTGTTTCATCTGCATTGAAGATACGTGAAAGATTTTGCAGAATATCACTTGCATGTTGTTCTCTCAAATAATTATTTAATTCTTGAAACCAATTCCTTATCATCATTTCTGAAACTGATGCTCAAGCTTTGGATATCGCCTCTGTATTCTTTGCTACTATATTAGGGTGTCTTTTTAGAAAAAGCTTTAGCCTTTTTTTCCTGGGCAATCATCGTTAAATGAGTTCTTTCGTTTCATATCTTTCATAACTTTCTGAACTGCATCTTTCTTGAACTGCAACTTTCTTGAACTGCATCTTTTACTTCATCGGGATGCACGTGAAAACTCAATTTGGCTTTCCCAATAATCCATTTTTCCAACCTGTCTTCCTCTGTTTTAGTTAATGTTGCTGTAGGGCACATTTTTTTCTCCATTGGTACTTTCCCGTGTAATTTATTTATTAAAGTTCCTTTTGGAATGATAAATATTTTGCTAGCCTTCCTAGCACTCACTTTGTTTTCACCTACTGCTTCTACAGCTGCATATAAATCTTAACTGTCTGTAGGCTTTCTTTTTTTTATTTATTTCATCTGCCATTTTGAATTTATCTGAATAAAAATAAATTCAAATGTCTTTAATTATTTATCTCAAACCATTTTAATGTGCAGCAATGAATGACCACACAACTTTGAACCATGGTCATTTACTGATACAAGTTAGTTTTTTTGTCATTCACTCATACATTAGTATGAAACAACATCTACAGATTTTGAATTTTCTGCTCATAAATGAAAATAGCGCACATTATTTTATCACCATTAAATGACCGACGTGTTCCTTCACTGGAGAGGAACCATTTTTCAGATCAAGTGAGTGACTACCTCCCTATCTACACACCTTTAAAGGTTAGAATTAATTTTTGTACTAAAATCATACTTTAAATATAATATAAATATAAATTAAATACAAAACTATTTCCTTACCCAATGCTTAGGAAAATCAATAATTATTTTAAAATGCTACTGTATGAATCCTTGCCACAATTCTTACCTTATTACAATGCAAGTAAGATTACTCCTCACACACACATCTCAGATAAGCTACCAAATTTCAAATACTATCATGCATTTCTGAATGACCAATGAAAGAGAATATTTCAAAATGTAGTTGATTTTCAATAATCTAGTGCTTCTGATTAGTTTTTCTTGCCATGGCACTTATTTTAAACAAATTTCTGACAATATGGTCATTCACTAGTGCAACTACCCTATATTGAAAATTATTTTTCATATATATATGTATATTTGCTTAACTATTAGTTTAATTAAAATTCGATTTATTGCAATATATGACTCAATGAAATAATGTTTTTAATAAAATATGACTCAAAATAATATTTAGCTTGTATAAGTGTTTGATAAAAGTTCATTTGTCTGTAAGAAAATCAGTATGAGTGTTGAATGAAGTGTAACAATAATTGAAATATCTTATCTCACTATTACAATTCTCCATTTCTAAATATCCCCTTAACATCATCATAAAATAAAAATTTACTTGTGCTTACCACAATACAGACTTGTCTCTCTTATCACATTCCATATAAAATTCCTTTTTTCATCATCCAACACATCTTTGAGTGCAATAGATAGTTGCCATTATTGAACCACTGTTTCCTTCCTTAGTCTTTTGAGGGAAAGGTCAACAATATACCTAAAATAGAAATCAGTTGTATTACTTAAGTGCATTTTACAAACTCTTATTTTTCTTTCAATTTTATTTACAATACAAATTTTTTATGTAATTTATTTGAAAAATACTAAAGATATTTCAATATGATTTTTTTTAATATATAAATTTTTTAGAGGTTAATATACACAGTTTCCATTTTTGATAAAGCAAGACTTCTAGTTTTGCTTTATGAGAGTTGCTGGAATTACTGTGTAAGTGCAGAAGGGTTCTGTTTTAAATGCAGCCATATGCATTTTGTGTACATGTCTCTATAAAATTTATATGTATTTATTCTTACTATTTAAGGACAAACTATTTGTGTCAAGGTGTATTTTGAAAAATTTGGAACAAACTATTATTGAATAAATTATAGATATTAAAAATTAACATCATTTATTTTGTATTTTTATAGTTAAAAGATGTTGTTGGTGTTATTGTAAAGGAATTCACAAACATGGCTGGATCTATATCAGAGGTATTTTCAAATTTATTCTAACATTTTGATTTTATCCTAAATTAATACAAGTTGTAATTATTATATAAATGTATAATAATCATTAATTTTTTTTTAATGAATTAACTTGTGGTCTTCTACGGAGTCAAAATGGCTCCTATGAATTTTTAAAATAATGCCATTTGGTAAAATATTTGTTGGGTAGCTTTATTTTAACACTAATTGTGATTTATTATTGAACCACTTAAAATCTGTGCCAAAGTTGGTTTGGATATCTTTCATACTACCTAAGCTCACACACAACAAATTTTAGATTTAAATGTCACATCTGTAAACAAACATTATTGTTCCTTGCAAGAGTATGTGCAGAGGAGGACAAACAGGGCATTTGCCCTCTCTTGAAATCAAGTAAAAAATTTCACAAATTATAATCTTAAAAGTAACCTTACAAATTTGTAACCTTACACCTTCAAACATGACTGTATTCTAAGAGCTACTTGTGTGAAAATACCCCAAAATGTTCAATAAATTTTTAATTAATTATTTATGTAATTACAGTGAGTGATCTGTTAACGAACAAATTGGATAATGAACACTTTCGTGAAAGATTTTTATGTTCGGACAATGAACACCTCACAGAATAAACATAAGAGGAAGTGACATAAAATAATGAATACTGATTGGTCTTCCCTTGTCTTCAGGCAACAGTTCAAAACTTTTCGGAGTGCGGGAGACGTCAACATTGACGCTCAACCTGGTATATACCAATCACAGATAGTATTCCTCTGAACTTTGAAACTCTCCCTTTTAATTTCAGCCTTTTATTTTTCTGATAGAAACAATTTTTTTTTATAGTATTCACAAGACTGTCGGGCAGACACTCGTTAAGTTTTGCATTGGTTTTTATTTTTGAAAGGTGAGAGTATAATAGCAAAGGTAGAGAGTGGGCAGAAGATGTCTGATGTTGCTGGGCAGTATCACTTGAACAGGTTTAGGGTAGGCCATAGTTCAGTCTTATCTAAGAAAGATACTGTATAATCAAGAAGACTCAAGCAGCTTAAGGAGTAACAAAAATCACATCTGAGAAATAAAGAACATTGAAGAGTTCATAATGGAAACTGATCTGATGACAGAAGAACACCAAGAAACTTGTTGAGATATGTTTTCTTCCGAAAAAGAGAACTAATGTCAATATCTGCTATTAAACATTTTTTTGAAGAAGTGGGAGGATGTCAGAATGGCATCCAAACCAGGTTGAGGTTAATAGGCTTGGGGATCTCTGCAATTACAATGCTATTAATTACTTATGAAAAATCCTGAAGAAGAGAGAAAAGCAATCAACATTAGACAGATTCTTTAACCCCCACAAACAGAAAAAACAGAAAAAACGTGACTAATAAAAATGCAAGACTGTGTATATATGTATTTTTATTATTACATATAAATAAACATAGTAAGAGAGTACATATTTTTTACTTTTTGGAGTCTCCAGAACAAATTAATCAAATTTCCATAAAAACCTATGGTAAATCAATAATTGGTTAACAAACAATTTGGATAGCAAACAAAGTCTTGGAACGGATTATGTTCATTAACCGATCACCCACTGTATTTGTTTCCAAGCTTTGCCTCCGTGGAAAATTTTCTAACGATGCCCATGGATTGCAGAATAAGATCTGTGTTTATACTGCCTTATTCAGAACGGGGGATGTGAATGAGCAAGCACAAGAACAAGAAAGCATGATGTTTAATTTGCATTGAATTAAACATTATCATCATTTTATAATTCATTAAATATACTAACTTTCAAAAATTTTGATTAAATTCATTTTTAAAAATTCTTTCATTTTCAAAGCAAAAAATTGTTTAACCAAGAATGTTTCCCTAAAGCTTTACATAAATATTTGATAAAAAAAGTACCACAATTTAGCTATTTAAATTGGGATTATTTAAAACCTCACCCAACATGATAAGTAACTTTTTCTCACCTGATATACCACAGGTTAAATAAAAATATTAAGCATTTATATATTTATATAACATTTTATATTAAGCATTTGTATGCTGTGGAAAAGTCTGTCTTGCTATTTTTCAGCTTCTGTGCTGTACTAAAATGTCAAGAAATGCAAGAGAACCTTATGTTTTTACAGAAATGTAAGGCTTTGAAGGTAATATTCACTTAATTTCACAATAGAAGGAAATGAAAATGTTGTTTAAAGCTCATAAGTGTTCTTTGATAACAATATAAAAAATACTGAATAGAAGATTGCTTTATATTTGAATAATTATATTAAAATTAGAAAACTTTACTTTTTTTGTTTCTTGAAGTAAAAAATTATATATTAATAATAACTTAAATATCAATTTCAACAATTTATATACAACGCCACAATGATTTTGTATGAAACAAAATGTTCAACACTAATTTATTGAATGTATTCTGTAATTTATTAACTACAGAAGGGCATTTCTTATCATAAATTTTGAATTGTTTGTCTACACTCCACAAAATTCTTTCAAAACTGGTTTTGCACAAGTTTTAATAGGTAATGCGATACACGTTTCTAAGAAATTGAAAATAGAACATGAAACATTTTTTCGTAATGAAAGAAAGGAACTTGTAGGCATTGTAATTATTGAACTACAAAACAGATTATTAAATATTTGCTATTCACAATCCAAAATTCAGAAAATTTACTTGTTTGCTTTCTCTGTACTTTATAATGGATGATGCATAAAAATCCAGACTGTGTATTGCTGTTAATAGAAAAAGAGTGAGAGAGATATGATAGAAATACCAGTTTCACATTTATTACATAAATTTAGTCTAATAGTTTTTAAAGCAAATGGTACTTTTTTTGCATACTTTTTCGATTTTCCTCAGACTTTCACGATCATCTGACTGCGCTTGCCGGCTTTTGGTATACATTAATTGGTCTAGCTACTAAAAAGTCTATTGGGCAAGCTTGTTGGAGGTTATTGGAGTATTGTATTGTATTGTTGGTTTATTGACGTAAAGATTTATTTTACATGCCCTGTACCTGCCAGTGGCACAACCAGGGCGTAGGAAACAATATAATTGGCACTACAGAATGCTACATTGAAGAGACAAGATGAAAATGTAGAGTGGATAAAACAATAAAATAAAACAGTTTCACGAATCACCGCGTTACAGCTTGTATCGCGTGGAGAAAGAACAAGATGACATTCCCTGTACCTAAAGAGAAGGGCGGCATTGCCGCCCAGCAGGGGATAGGAAAACCCGAAAGCGCAGCCCGTCAGGAGCTATTTGGTCCCCCAACTGCCCCATCTTGGAGCAGCTGATTGTTAGTAAGAATCGTCTTTTTTGCGAGCCTTTTGAAGGCATGGAAGATCTCTTGACTTTTCCAAATGTCGGTAAGGTTGCAGGGCCAGTCTATGTTAATTTCATTCAGGAGAAGACTCATTTCAGTTCTCTCTTTGGCAGTTATAGTACAGTCGTATAGGTAATGGTTAGCTCCGTCTCTAACCCCACAGGTGGGGCACTCGTCAGACGTTCTATTGACAAACCTCGCCAAGTAGTGAGCAAATTTCCCGTGGTTACTCAAAAACTGAGTAGTATAGTGGTCAGGGGTAAACCACTTTATTTTGTTGTGTTGCCGGAGGTCAGGAATGAATTGCTTAATGATGTGGTGCCCAAGTTCGTTCCAGTGAGATTGCCATGCATCTATGGCCTCCTCCCGCAGAAGCCGTTTAAGAGTCCCTTGGCTGATTTTGCCGTAGTCGTAAGAGATGTTTGGGTCGAGGGCAGCTTCTTTTGCAAGGGCGTCTGCCCGCTCATTCCCCTCCATACCCTGATGTGATCTGACCCAGAATATTTGAATGTTATTATTGGATACGCAGATGTTGTTCCGTATCTTCACTGCAAGTGGATGGAGCTTGATGCTGTAGATCATGTTAAGGGCAGATAACGAGTCAGTGTAGATGTCGATCTTGAAATTCGAGTAGGTGTTGTTAATCCAGTTCGTGGCCTTGCTGATTGCCAGAAGCTCCACTTGGAATACATTGCATTGCGGATGTAGTCTGAATTTTTGGTTGTGAATTTCCTCACTGTTGTCATAAACAACATAAGCGCAACCTACACCACCGAGAGGTTATTGGAGTTGTCTTCATAGCTCATGTACGGGATATTTTTACTATTGGGAAACTTGTCTACTGTTTTTACATAACATAATGAAGTTTTACCACACCAGAACGTGTAACCCCACCTATATGGTAATTTTCCACGACGAAAGACGATAAAAATTGATTAAGAAAGGCAGTGTGGAGTTCCCTCAATGAAATTGCAATCCACATCAATATCTTCATATATTTTTTTTGTTTTGCAATAGTTAGGTTTGAGATGACAGCACTGTATTTTAACACACACTGATGACTGGCTACAGTTGAATTTTGAAGCAGCAGTCATCTGGAAAATTCAAATAACTGATGTTATATCTGTTGTGGAGTGCCTTTTATTACTAATAATAAAACATAATTTTAATTTACATATTTGTAGTTATAGTAATTGTATATGTTTATAAAAGATTTAAGATACATATTCTGTGAGTTTATCTTTATTTTGTGAGGTTTATTCTTAATTAAGATTAATATATATATATATATTAATCTTAATTTAAGAATTTATAAGAAAACTTATAAATTTCATGAATTCACTGAGGTGAAAATTTTATTGATATTACTACATTAATAATATATATATATATATATATTATTAATGTAGTAATATCAATAAAATTTTCACCTCAGTGAATTCATGAAATTTATAAGTTTTTTATTTCCTCTTGTTTTCTGAGCTTTAAAAAACCTTTATAAGAAGGCCAAAAATTCATTACATACAAATCTATAAAAAAACAAAAAATTACATGGCAGAGAATCCTGGTTAAAGGGTAACTTTCAGAGTTCCTTAGACTTAAAAGTGCTATGTGTTCAATGCAAATATTAAAATATTCAGTTTTCTAATTTTAAATAAGACTGAGCTTCTAATTGGTTGCAGATTTGTTTCTGAAACCTTCCACAATTAACTTAAGCAGCCTGTTAGGTGATAATGGAAAGAGGATTGTCTCCTCAAAATAATCCTGCCATGTCTGAAAGAATATATAATTTATAATTTTCTTATATATATTTTAAAATCCTTTTACTCTTAAAGTATTTCGTTTACTAAGTTCTGCAATTGCAAAATTTTCAGTCCGAGTTAAGCAGGGCCAAAACACAGCTTCAGTCCATGTTACTGATGAACTTGGAATCCAGGCCCATCGTTTTCGAGGACATCGGTAGACAGGTTTTAACAACTGGAAAGCATCAGTCGCCGGAATATTACATCGAAGAAATAGGTAATACGTCTACATTGTTATTGCAATAAAAACCTGTTCAAAACAGACACCTGCCTAAATGGAAAAATTCTTCCGAACGGAGCGATTTTCTACATTAGAACTGTTTAAAATGGAAGCGTGCCAAACAGGAAAAAATACAGTCAAACCTGTGTAAACCGGAATAGAATTTTTCCGTTTTGAACAAGATTTTCAACGTAGAAAATCGCTACGTTTTCTCCCCTCGTTTAGGTTGGATTTGTTTCGGACAGGTTTTACCGTATTCGGTGCCGTGCGGTTTCCACTTTCGGAGGTTTTACTGTATTTTATTTATATAATGGGGCGAAGACGATGAAATTTTGAATTTTTTGCAGGGAAGGTGAATGAGGACGACATTCACAGAATAGCTCTTCGTTTGTTGAAGAGCAGAGCCGCCGTTGCCTGCCTGGGTGACGTCAAAGGATTGCCGGCAGTGGAGGACATAGAAGCAGGTTTGGTCCACAAAGAAGGGAGAATGCCCAAACGATATTCATTGTTTCGATGATACGTTGTATAAGGCTAATGTAATTGTAGATAAGTCAAGAGTTATAATTATTGACCATTGTCTAAATTTGTTTTAATAAAAACCAAAAAATAACTGTTAAATTTATCACAAAAATATGCCCAAAACGGAACCCGAATAACACAAGAACCCGCCGAAATGAAAAAAGTTCTTACAGAGAAGCCTTTATTCCGGTTCCACTGTTTCATAAACATGCTCGTGGTTTTCTCGTATTCGTGGAATATTTGGGTCAAACCTGTGTAAACTGGAATCGTACGGGCACCGAAGAACTTTTCCCTGTTTTAGGCAGGCTTTACCGTAAATTTATACGATAAATCGGTGACAAAATTTATTTTCTTTGTCTCACTTAAGGAAGACAAATACTCCTCTCTAACCTCAAAACTAATTGCCGCTTTATAATTAATAATTGTAACAGATGGCGCCACACAATTTTTAACTCTTTCCGGGAAAGTTACGCAACTCGCTGCTGGATTTTTAAAAATCTTAATAGCGATCTAAGTGCACGTAACGATTATCTAAGAACGAAGTATTTTTAATGAAAATTTGCAAGAGCAAAATCCATTGAAGATATAGTATTTACTTCTTAGCGCAGGATTAGTATTGATTTGAAACAAATACAGTAGAGCATCGATTATCCGACCCCCGATTAACCGACTTATCGGTTAACCGACCGCATTCTAATCGGCAAATTCAAATGTCTGCTAGTGATGTGGTGCTACAATATTTGGTTGTCTTGGCTACTTTAATCACAGCCTACAATAAGAAACAGCCTAGTCAAATGGGGGAAATCCCATTGAAGAGTTGTGTCCAAACGAAAATATTTTCTCCCGCTAGATGGAGCCACACAACGGACCATAACAACACACACTGATTAAGTTATCCTAGCTACATGCTGTCATATGTTCGTAAAATAAAACAGTAATTCAAACAGGATATAGCAAATTATTGATTTTTTTTAATTAAGATTTTGCCCGGATTTCTGCAGAACAATCTAAAACAATAGACATGTTATCAATAATTATCTAGACGGTTAAATGCGATAATAATTAATGGGCTAGATGTACTGTACCTATTCTGGTCATATTAAAACAATTTTCAACTTTAAAAAATATTTTTATATCCTTACAATTTTATAAAGCAATGAAACAGTAAAAATAATGCAAAAAACATGTTCTCTTTTACTTTATTACATTAATTTTTATTAATTTTAACATTTTATAAACAAAATTTAAATTTTTTAAAATATACAAAAATCACGAGTTTTCACCATGCCTGTACCAGTTGTGGCCACCCCATGTTTATAGAGGTGCCACTTTTATTATTTTTCTTGATAAAGCTTTATTATTTGACGTTTTGGGTCTATGATTCTCCCGAATATAAGTGTCGTTCACAGTTCTTATGTAGTTGGAAATGTAGGGTCTGATGAATTTTCTTAGAATTACATTACACAGTATATTTTGGTGTCCATCTTTACCACACATAAACAATGGATTTTTCTCCATCCAAGGAAGAATAATCTTATGTAAATTATGCATCACAGCTGGTTGCTGAATTAAAAATGGTAAGCCTGCATGAATAGCCTTCTCCAGTTGCTGCAAAAACCCAATAAACTCTACTTTTGGATATAAGAGCCCGCCTAGATCATTTAAATTTATTATGCCCATGATAGGTGCAGGGGATTTCACTGATGCAAGTATGTCCAAACAGTCGGAACATTCAATTTTCTCTTCGGTGATACGTACTAAGTATCCAGCAATGTATGCCATTGTAGCAGATTGAATGTTTGGCTTTATAATATTGGAAGGTCTAATCTCTAGCTGTTTCAGTTGTGGCTCAATATGCTTAGTAACTTCCTTGATAGTATAGTTCTTATCCATGCATGCCTTTAAAAATAATAAATTATTATTATAATGATTACTTTATTAGGTATATTAAATTAAATTAAATTAGGTCTATTAAAGTAATTTATTAATCAAAATATAATACCTGATTTACAATAATGGACATGTCTTCATTAGGAGACATCCATTCCTCACAATCTAAGCTTTCTGCATTGCTTTCAAGGGATGCACTAATTAGTCCTGTTTTAAGAATTGTATGCAGTCCTTGCATTATGCTGCAGGCGTTTGTCTGGTCATTGAATCCAGACATGGACCGCAGTCCACTAAAAAGGTTCTCTATATCATCTGAATTGAATTTTCTGGTTAATATAAAATCAAAACCATTCTCCAACAAATACCTGATACACAGAACAGTGGATCTGGTTGTGAGACAAGCAGCTTCATAAGTTTGCTTACTGATAAATTGAACATTGGGACTGTCACAGCTATCTTTCCAGGACTGTAAATATCCCAAAAACTCACCATCCAACCAATTGAGCCTTTCATCATTAGCAGAAACAAACTGCATCACTGTTGCATTTCTGGAATGAATGTGGTGTTGAGTATTGCTGATATTGTGAATAGCAAACCATTTTTGCATCATTTCCAAATACTCAATTGTGCCCTCGGCCTCAACAAAGTTCAAGTTCCCAAACCTGTGTCCGTGCTTCTGTAAAAACTTCAGTGCAGCAATTACATTTTGGCTGCATATGTCCACTGCACGCTTAACCTTCATCTTATCAAAATTTGTTGGATAGACATGTTTAAAAGTTAAGCATCTTACTGGTTTAATAACATGATCTCTCTGTAGGTGAAACAAGTTTTGGAGAAATACACCACTAATATGTTTTCCATGATTCACCATTACCCTACTTGGAGAAAGAAGCAATGACCAGAAATTTTTTAATATATGACATGGATCATATGATAGGAATATTGAACGATTATTATCCATTGGATGTGGAATCTTTGGAATTGGAGGGTTGACAGCACTAAGTAATTCAAATAACTTAACATTTTTACTATGGCCATCAGCAACTATCCTGAGTACTTTTAGACCTGCTGTCTCCACTGAATGGATCACATCTAAAGTTAAAGTATAAAGTTCCTGACCTTTTAAATCATTGATAAAAAAATATGCAACAGGAATTCGAAAATTTTTTGATAATCCTGAAAACACAAAACACAGGAGACTATTTGCTGTGACATGTTCAAGTCCAAGTTGTTTTTCCAGGCCATTCATTTTTACTGTTCCCACTACTTCGTCTGCTTGCTTGTTATACTGTTGATTAGGTTTAATGGTCATTTCATCCAAAATAAGTGAACCTAATTTTTCCACTTGTGACAACTTTTTTGCCTCCTGAGTTAATCGTTGCTTAATTAGGGAACCCACACTAACCCCAGAAACAGAGCCTATATATCTTTTCAATGTTGATTTTGATGGTAATGATAAAAGTGGAGTTTTCCTAGCAAATGTATATGCCCTAGAAGACTTTTTGCTCCATAAGACACAGTATTTTACTGTGTTGTCACTCCAACGAGGCTTTTGTTTATTGTAAACAACCAGCTGTTCAAGTATGAAATCTGCTTTGCAGTTACCTAAAAGTACAATATAATTTTATTAGTCACTAACACAAATCTGCCAAAAAAGTTAAACAATCAATAGCAGATTACATAAAACCAATTTTGTGTTATAATGTACTATATTGATATAATAGGATATTAGGAATATTAATATGTTATCACATGAATTATTGTAACATACCTTGGGCACTGTCATTCTCTAAGCTTTCTATATGATATTTTTCAAGCTTTCCAGCTAACAATTTATTTTCTGCTTTCATTCTACGTTGTTCTTCATACAGGCGCTTGATAGTGTAATCTTGTCTCCTGCATTTCTGCTCCAAAGTTTTCAGTCTTCTCTTGTCAGAATTCAGTTTTAACATTGTATAACTTGTCCCTACAGAAACTTCTATACCAGATGCAGAACTAGATGGCCTTATGTCACAGTCTGAAAGTTCACATCTGGCTGTGGAACTAGAGAACCTGCTTTCATAGTCTAAAAAAACAGCTCCGTCCACAGGACTCATTAATGGAACTTGATCATGTACTTGTTGCTCAGATTGAACATGCTTTCGTTTGGTACTAGTACAAACTCCTTTCTTGGGACTAACCTTTTTTACTTCTCTTCTGGCTTCTTTACAAACAACCTGCTTATAGGATGGGTATTCGGGAAAAACGCTTGGGACGGCATTTCGAATCAATATTCTCTTTTTCAATCCTGGTTTATAATCTGATTCTAGAAAGTGCTTACTGCAGACAACTGACCAGTCACTTGGCTTCCAAAGTTTGGAACTGTTTTCATCTGTAAATTTTAAAAAGAGTTAGCTTATACAGTAAATCTATTAGTTATACCATCTATAAATAATTTGTACGCATAAATAGATAAATTGTACAAAAATTTAAAATGCAATTGCAATATAGCCTAATCTCATTGAAGTTAGGGGTTGTGCAAAAACCGTACTTGTCCTCATTAAGGGGGAGTATATGTATTTAATTTTATTTGTATTTTAAAAAGCTGAAATTAAATGCTTTTCAAATACACCCATGTGGTTTTCAGCAATGTCTTTCTACCGTTTTTGAAATATCCGAGAAATTTGATAAAAGAAAGTAATATATAAATTTTCGAGGGTTGAAATTTTCCATGTGCTTTTTTAGGGAGGTTTTATAAAAGCCACAAAAGATCATAATGGGAAGGGGAAGCAAGATTTGGGAAATATGGGGACACGTGGTTTTTGCACGAACCCTTACAGCATATAATAAAATAATTGCAAAAGTGTAGCATCAATGGCAAGTAGCATAGATGTTATAAAATTATTCGTTTTTCCTACATTATTTAATTATGGAGTATTAAATAAATCTTACCTTCTCTGCTAACAGCTTTTATCCATTTTAAACGTAAACTCTCTTCCGCGGGATATTCGTGAAAACTTGTTCCATCTTTTTTTGATTTGTTTGATGTACAAAACGGCACAGAGCAATGAACCATTTTCAATCAAACTTTATAAAAATTTACCAATATCTTGATGTAAAATATTTTCAAAATTTTAATTTTTTAAATATATTATAACCACGTCTTTACAACAGAATTAGCATTGATTACTTGATCGAATAGTCCGGTCATCAGCGCTCCTAGTGAGGACTATGTGCAAACCGCTTCAGGAATCGACACACGTGTTCAGAGCAAATGACTAGGCTGTTTCTTATTGTAGGCTGTGCTTTAATATTACTTTTGTTAAATTTTTGCATGTTTTAGCTGGCAGCACTGGCTCGACTATGAAAGGGAGGCTAGTATTTAAACCAGGCCTAATAAACTATACTAATAATGTATTTTTTCATACTTTTCAGTTATCCGACCAACCCGTCCCCAATTGAGTCGGATAATCGATGTTCTACTGTATTGACAATTGTGTTAGCCATTGTGGAATCTCTATCGATAAGAGAAGAGGGGAATTATACGCTGGCGCTAAATGTCCACCTCGAGTATGTCACCAAGTGGTTCACGTGCTCTTGGAGAAGATTGGTCCACTCCTCCTTCAGAGCTATCGTGTCCGTCTTCAAGTTTGTAAATCTTCGAGTAAACGCGTTTAATATTGATTAGATGAAACGTTAGAAACTGTTAAGTACAGTACATAGTAACCAAAGTTCAGCCTGGGATAAATACACTCTGTGACGTCAGAATACTTCGGAGAATAGCCTTATTGTCTTGTTTAAATAACTTATGGTCATTAATTTACCATTGAAAGTCTATTCTTTGTTTTTTATTTTACCGGTAACATCAATGAAACTAACGTCACGTTCGTTACTCTTATTTAGTTTCGTCTTTTCATTCAAATAAATGACTTCCCCCAAGATTTTGGGACTTTTTCCTGTATATATGTTAATGTTTGTGTGTTTGGGAAACGATTTTTTCCGCCTACTTTGAAGCTTAATATCTCCTGTGTCGTTTGTCGAAAATTTCTGAAATTTTGCGAGGAGGTTTGTGTATTAAGGGGATTGGTACTATTAAATTTTGGAGGTTAAAAGTCGAGGGGGTGGAGAGTTAAAACTCGTCTCTACTTTCAAAATTCATGCCGTTTTATAATAATTCATAATATAAAAGTTTTTAAAACCAATTCTCGTAACAAATGGCGCCACACACAATTTTAATTTTTTTTATTATTATTTTTGTAAGCGAGAAGTTTAATAAAGAATCTAACGAAATACTTATTTATTCTTTTCCGATTACAATTAGTCAGTGTATAGCAAAAGAAACTTACAGACAAATTAATTTTCACTCGCTTGTCTGTCAGTAAAAAACGAAATTATTTAATCATTTTTTACCTTTAAAAATCCCAAATAAATTTAAATAATTATATACGATTATTAATTCTATAATAATAATAATAATTATTATTATTATTATTATTATTATTAATATAAAAAATTAATTAAAATTCTTAACAGATGGCGCCACCACATTTTACCTTTTATTCCGCCGAGAAAGTTAGGCAACTTACCGGATTTTTGTAAAATTCGGACGTTAAAACAGAACCGCAGAGTATTTTACTCTCCTTTCTCTGTTAAGCTCTTGTGTGACGTAGTAAAGACAGACTCAGTCTTTGTATTTGCATGATATAAATGTGTGACAAGTGGTGCTATTAACTATAATAAAATTCTAGAAGAAAAAAAATTGTTATTGTTAAGGGTGTATTGTAGTTTAGCTTAATGGCTGGAAAATAATTGCTAGATTATGCTGTAAAAAATTGAAGAATTTATTAGTACAACTTAATAAGTACAGGTACAGAGATTATTAAGCATTATATTTATGTCCCTCTATTACATGTAACAGAGGGAAAGTTTGGCGATCGGTCAAAAAATTCCCACCCCCAAATTTTTATATTTTTGGACTCGTGTGGCCTTGCAACATCTAGAAATACAAAAATAAATGGGGGGGTTTCTGTATGTAGGGGTATTAGTGTGTATTTGGGGGGCAGGATTTTATTCACCCACTTGAAAGCTTAATGTGACCTTTGTCAAAAATTTATGAAATTTTGTGAGGAGATTTGCGTATTAGAGGGTCGATACTATTCAATTTTGGTGGTTAAAGGTCGAAGGGGCGAGAAGATAGATAGGGTCAAATGTTCTTTCTCGAGTGGGGTCGGACTTAATGACGATTTACTCGTTATTAGCATTTACAATTTTAAATAAAACTCGCTCCTAAAATTAAGAGTTTTGTCATTTTATAATAGTTAAAAATATAAAATAGTTTTTTTAATAAAATATGACAACAGATGGCACCACCACAATTTTAAATTTTGCCTGAAAAGTTATGCAACTCGCTGGATTTTTCAATTAGGAAATACATCAACGTCTGAATTTCTGTGAGGAAATTAATGAGGCAAATATAAATTTCCATATTTTATAAAAATACGTCACACGTTTATTTCGTATAACAGAAACATATAAATAATATAAATTATACAGAATGATGTAATAGCACCAACAGAATAATCAGACAAGAACACGTCTTTTATCTCTATATTGATACCACTTTATATAAATAAAACACATAGTACCATATTTTTAATTAAATAATTAAATATAATATTTACAAAAGTATTTTCCATAACTCGATAATTAATTTTTAGAGGTAGAACAAAATTTATTTGTGATGATCGCATTGAAAGCTGAGTATCATTTATTTTTATTGAAACTGTGATAATGATTAATCAATCTTTATTACCATTAATAAATAACCATAGCCAATTAAACACCATAGACATAATGGTGTTCCATAGATATGAGCCATTTTCTATTCGATGAGCCATTACTTTTAATTGCTATTATAGAAAAGTTCTTTGGTATAAATTAATTAAACCTTTAATTGTTATGTTCTGGACAAAACCTGTATAAAGCGGACAGTGAAACTTGTATAAACCGGGTACCGAATATTTCTTCCAGTCTGGCAGGTTTCCGTTTCGGATAGGGTTTTTTTTTAAACACGGAAAATCGCTTCATTTCCGTTTTTCCCGTTTAGGCAGGTGTCCATTTTGGACAGGTTTTTACTGTAAAAATTTTAGAAGAATATATTCTATTTTTTTTTTTTTTTAATTAAAAACTGGTCGTGTTGACAGGTTATAATTGACGAATCTATTTCTGAATTTATATTATATTAAATAATGTTAAGAGAATTCTTTATGGGCTCGTCTATGAGCAACAAAGTAGGCAACCGTGCATATATACACAACTAACAATAGAGCAGTTGTTAGACTTAAGGCCATGATTGAGGTCTTAGAAGCGCACGTTTCTAAAAATTCCACAGATTCGAACACGTTGAAGGAATCTGCCAATAGAAAAAAAAGGGGGGGGAAAGGGAAAGGATTAAAGTAGTGTTACAATTTTCTAATTATAAAATATATAAATACACACGTTACCATTTGTGGAATGCTGGGTATTTTTCATGGAACGTGCGAATTCGTCACCAAAATCAAGGACCAGAATTTCGTGGCTCAGAGTTAATTCGTTTTCGCTGGATCTTTTCTTACGACCCCATGAGTCCGTTTTCTCTAAGCTATGGTCGCATCTCACCTTAAAAATATACCTAAATTAATTATCTTATTGTTAAAAAACTAACAATTACGGCTATTTTTATTTAATTATTATACTATGGAAACAATAATGGCATTGATTCTGTAACAATTAATTTTAATTGTCGCATTGTAATGTAGAAAAGAAAAAATAATATACGTAGTAGCAGATGAATAAAACCACTAACGCTGGTCGTGGGTTCGCACCTGGCAAATAGCTGGTCACGTGGAGTTTGCCGGATTTTCTTCACGTTTGCAACACCTAAACATGGACCACTTTACCGTAGAAGATCCTGCTCCCACGGCAGGTGCTCCACCCCGCGTGCGCTGACGGCGCCCATTATTGGTTGGGTCAAGCCCTCCATTGTTGGCCATTATAAGTAGAACCCGCAATGAATGGGCCCCGAAAAATTCTCCGGTTTTTTTTTTTTTTTTTTTTTGATTACCAGGATTCGAACCCGAATCTCCAGAGTGGTAGGTTTTTAATTTAAATTCTTATTAAAATTCTTCGTGGCTGTTGTATCTTCAGTGTTTATTTTGGGATCAATAAAACTTCAAATCTCAAACTATTTTTAAATTCATCAATTAAATTCCTCCTTCATCAATATTTCTTCAGCTGGAAATTTAATTAAATTGTCATAATTATCATTAGGCAATTAATGATTTAATTTTTTTGATATTATTTTTACTTTCCTGGTTGTCATATATAACAGAGGGCCATCTGTCAAAAAAAATGAACCCCCCATGATTTTTACATTTTTGGACTCGGAAAGTCTTGCAACATCGAGAAATGCAAAAAAAAAAAAAAAAAAAAAAAAAAAAAATTGGGGGGTTTCTGTATGTAGAGGTTGTTCTGCGGAGTAGGATTTTATTCACCCACTTTAAAGCTTAATAACCCCTGTGCTTTTTGTCGAAAATTTCTGAAATTTTGCAGGGAGGTTTGTGTATTAGGGAGATCGATGCTGTTAAATTTTGGTGGTTAAAGGTCAAAGGGGTGGCGAGATAGAAGGGATGAAGATTTTACTCGTTATTATTTTTTTATAAAAACACCTCTATTTTCAAAATTATGCTTTCTGACATTTTATAATAATTAATAATCTAAAAAACCTCAACAGATGGCGCCACGCAGAATTTTAACTGTTTTGTCGGAAAAGTTACACAACTCGCTTCTGAGTTTTTTAAATTTAATTATTTAGAAATAAAAAATTTCGTGTGTGTGTGTGTGTGTGTGTTAAAATTCTATAATGGAACCTGTATAAATGTAATTTTCCCAAAGCGAATTATAAACAGATGAAGTGTAGTTAAACACTGGTAAAAATAATATAATTGAAATTTTATTTTATATTATTTTCGTCAACGAAGCTTGATGATAAATTAACGAGAGAAAATCTAGAAAATGGCCGCATTATCGTTAAGGGGGAAGATTGCAGAATTATTAAATTGGCAAATTTATGTGATGATGTCTTGGTCGAAACATTAATTCATTTAAACGTTTTCGAATTTACATTCCTTATATCGCATTTAAGTAATTATCTCATTAGAATTCCTTTTTTTATTTTAATGTTTTATCCGTCTTCACGGGCTAATGGACGATATCATGTTTTGGCAGGGAGCTCGAGAAGATAAGAAATAATTGCTGCTAAGCAGGGTAATACAATAGTATCTTTACGTAAATTACTGCCTCCCGGATAATCGGGGTACCGGCCTGATCGAATCCCGGAGGAGGAGAACCCTTCGGAATTTTTCATGGGGAGTCTGCCCCGGATATGCCGGGTCCCCTGAAGTCTTCGTGCGCTGTTATGGGGTACGGATAGAGCGGGCAGTTCTTTTATTTTGAACAATGAAATACAGTGTACGTAGGTTGTTTCTTTATTAACGAAAAGAATTTTAGAATTTTTGTTTGTTAGTAAAAGTATTGTTTATTTATAGGAGTTGTAACCGTTACAGGCCTCCAAAAAACTTCTCCTAGGGCGTTATTGTTTCGTAGGACCCGGGCAAATCTGAATTAGGGGGGCCCACGTGCGGTGTTGATTTCGGACAGTTTACTTTGGGGAATTTTTGGGGGAAATATTTTCATTTGAAAGATCGGTTTTGAACTCTCGTTGGTGGAGGCCCCAGGCAATTGCCCTTTTTTACCCATAGGATAACGAAAATTCGCCAGGATCTCCGGATTTTTCCCGAATCCAGAAAAATTTCCCTTCTCGACGATCCCGGACCTGAGGGGCCTCTAAGAGGGCCTTTTTACTAGGCCCTCTTAGAGGCTACAGGGCGGAGAGTCAAAAATAAAAATAATAAACTATTTATATTAAATATTTATATAAAACATGTGATCAATTCTCATTATAGAACTACGTTACTACAGCAAAAAAGGGAGAATAGTAAAAATAAAAAGAGGGGGGATAAAATTTTGAAATTGCAAAGAGTAGGGGAAAGAAATGAAAACTTTTTACTTTGCAATTTTAATAACTTCAGAAAGTCGGTAAGAATAAGAACCAAAGTTATTAAACTGGCAGAATATGTTACATTATGAATTTTAAATAACCCTCTAAAATTTATTATATCAACAGGACTATTATAAAATGCTGAGCGTATAAAAATAAATAGAAATCTGCGGAAAAACAAAAATAATTTCGGATTCTATTCTTCAAAATATTACCTTCTCTTATTAGTTTCTGACATTAATTAAGTAGAAATCAATGGCAGACACGTAAATTATAAAAGTAGGCAAATTTTTAAAGCTATTTTAAATTTCTTATATATATATATATAGGTTATAAATGTTAAAAGTACAGAACAACAGACAGACAGCCTTACTGGTTAGCAATTGCAGATTAAAAGTAGAAAGAACATTTTCAAGAATTATTAAACTATTTTAAATTTCCCTTTTTTTTTTATGTGTCAAAAATACAAAAACAACGGACAGACAAACTTACTGGTTCGCAATTTCCAATACAATATTTGACGTTACATTGAAATATCACCCCGTACGATTCCGTGAACCGAAATGCTTCGTAGCTGCTTTCCAGAGCGTTTCCTATTTGTATAAATCTTGGGAATATCAGCGGATCGACGGGACATCTGTAACAATAAAACACTCTCTCACACGAAAGGAACCGCCATTTTTTTTTTCTTTATATAGACTATAATTTTATATGCAACCAATCGACAGTCGAGCCTCCATTTTAGATATTTACTAACCTACCCTCGATCATCGATAACTTCGAAGGTGCTCCTTGCATCTTTAGCCATTGCCACGCAACTGCGTGCGAATATCCCGTAAGGAGCTAACGAATAAAAGAATAATCACAATTAATAAGGTTAATTAATTACAATTAACACTGATTATTAAAGGTTCATACTAGTTTCCGGTATTTCGATACGGAATGTTAATTTGTCTCCTATACGAACGGTGGTAGCTTCTCTTCCGTCTGCACCCAATATAAATATCTTCGGAAGGGGTGCTTCGGGTGACGAAGTAATTTGGAGGGTGTCGGGGTCGCTAAATTAATTGATTTTAACAATAAATTTAAATTTAGGAGGGCCATTTATTAAAAAATTAATTAAATTACCGTATGGGAAGCATGCCAAAGGAGACATTCCTCGAGGCGATTTCGTAGGTACATCGCACGTTGTATACTTTATCTGCTCTCGTTAACACTACGTTGTGGTGTTGCAACACCACAGTATTAGAGTATACTCCTCCCTAAAGTATATATTTTTAAAATATTAACGAATTTAGAAAGAACGGCGAATAATAAACGTGTAAAAAATGAGATACTTACCAGAGATTGGGTGTTGCATTCTTGACCACTGAGGGTGAGGTCCAGTCTGAATTGTTGGCTGTTCAAGATGTTGGCGTGACAAGTTTCGCTTCTACCTAAAGCATATATTCTTCCGTGAAAAGGTCGATTCGTACGGACATAAACGATGATTTTAGTGTCTGTGCATTGTATAGACACTGGAAAACACAATAATTTGCATTAAGAATAACATCAATAACAGGTAAACAATGGCCTAAGTGGATATTTCGCTATGTTCAGTGTTTAAAATTTAACGAAAAAAATCATCAACGTAAAATTCTAACCATCGTAACATACGCCAAAGGCATCGCAGGAGGGGTCCTTTTTTTCTGACGCGCTCAACAACGGAGCGGGTGTAGTCTGTTGAACCACCCCAGTCGCTATGTTCAGTATAGGATGACCCGTCTGTGAGCTATCTGCGAAATAAAATCAAATAACGCAAATAAATAAAAGCACTTTCGATAGGTCGACAATTTTTTCGAAAGTGACGTCACAAATTCACGTCCCTAATTCGATAATGGTAAAAACACGGGCGACGTTTTCGAAAATTAAACCAAAAATAAAAAAAAGTGACATCAGACTTATCGGAATCTGCTCTTAGGTCACAAATAATTTATCGTCGCTGTTATTTCCAGTCGATATTTCGGGCGTCTGTCTATCCGACGCCAAAATTAGAAATCTTTGGAAGCGAACCGAAGAAACAAACTTTTAATTGTATAAACTTTACGAAGGAGGAAAAAATAAATAAATAAAATAAAAATAAATTGCTTCGGTTGACGGATTTACACGATAATGCCACGAAAGAATACGATTAATGCTTATAAAATAATGGAATTTTCACTCGAATATCTTAAGAAATATACTCACTACTACACTGTCTTTCCATGTAAGTACCAGAACTCTCGCCACTATCTAACAGTGGCAGAGGATTCGAGACGATATATGTCTCTGCTCCCTGTGGCAGCATTGTGTGGTCGACGTGGTAGAGTTTGCAGACAGATTTTCCGGGTCTTGGATCCGTGATGAATAGCACCGATCTACACAGGAATTCCTTTTCTTGTGTGCATTGCTGTTGGCACTCTTGTCTGTTCGACACCTGAGAGATTTAAGTACGAAAGAAGAATTACCCGTAGGGCCGCGTTAGACAATAATTTACACCAATTGTTCAATAGATTTTACGTACCAGAATCTGTTTATCTAAGTAATAATTGAGATTAACGTAATGGGTAATTGTGGCTTGTGGTAATCCAACCTTGGCGTAGGAATAAACTGTGGGTCTGGAGCAAATTTTATCGTCTAAAATATAAAATAAATTGAATTTAATACACGTACTTAAAATAACGAGAGTTATTCTGTCGTCGTGTCATTATTGTAATTTCCTGAAAGGGCTACAATATTGACCTGACAGTTTTGACAGTTTCCATTTATCATCCATAATTTCCGCACGATGAAAGGGTTATTATCAGTAGAATTATTTAGGAAACAATGCGTTAATTACAGTAATAACGTATAAAAAAATAAGGCATTACTTTGTAAGCAGTTGTTTTCGAAATAGTCCACCCCTTGAGCGTCTGACAGCTTGATGTTTTCGTAGGAAGATCTTCTGTCGACGTCACTAATTCGGCACTCTAACGTCACATAATTGAATTCGACCGAACGACAATTAAAGCGAACTTCGTTTAAGCACGCTGAAAGACAAGCATCCTTGTTTGAGGTGAAGATGATGGCATTGTCGAATCCTCGAATGTATTTATTTGGAATTCTTTCGAACGACCAGAGACGACTACACAAGTTTTCTATAAGAGAAATGAATCTTTGTTAGGAATATTTTAAAGTAAAACTATAGACCAACCATTTAGATGATTGATCCTTTGGCTCTAATTTTCATACCAATGGGTACTATTGAATACAGTAGTAGTAGTTCTCTACTAAATAGTATTCGATAATATATTCGAACTTGTGAACGACGGACACGGCCGTTGTTTGGGGGTTATTTTATACGCATTTTTGTCCAAAAGAAAATGGTTCTCGTTGTTGGAGGTTCAACTACATTTAAAGCTTTATTAATTCCAATTATTGGTGAATTGAAGAAAATTACAGGGATTTTTCTATAGAATGGCCCATTACGGAAATAAAGATGAAACGATACGTCTTATCGTTTCATCTAGATATGGGAAAATTAGAGATTATCCAAATCCCTTCTTCATTCACACACGCTCGGATGGTTTATCATCTAAATAACTGGATTATATCTAATTAAATCCTTTATTTAGTTAATTAAGAGATTAAAACTTACCCGATCTCAGGTTAATTTTTGTCAGATAATAAGTATTGACCGTTAATTGGGGAGAAATGGAAGGTTTCTTTGCCTTGGTTTCGTTATGGAGGAAGCAACTGGTTTCTTGTATGGGCGTTAAAGGGTTGACGACGAAACTGAAAGACGTGGCTACACAGTTGCTATCGTCACGACACCAACCTTGACATTCATATAATGACACGTTTCTGGTCGTGAAGTACGTCGTCGAAGGGTAATCTTGATTGGTCAATTTCTCGAATGTCAGAAGTCCTGTACCAAACATTTCACTTCTAAGTATTTCATCTCGAGAATTATTAATTATCAATTTAAATATATATATATATATATATATCCTTACCGTTTGCAAATCGTGCAGTCAGATATAAAATATTAACCACCGATGCTAGTGTGGTTTCCATAATTGCCTATGGGAAAAAATAAATAAATAAAGTATATTTAGCTACCGGAAATTTGTAAAAAAAAAAATAAAATGGATTCTAATTATAGGGTGTGAGTTTGCATTTTATCGATTATTGAGTTTAAAGTAGAAAATTTAACAATTTTCGATGGTATTATTTAAATAATAATTCATCTCACGTAGTTATTTATCATACAAGGAAGAGAAAGTCGAAGGATGAAGGCCATTGTCCCATTGAGGTCATGATCCAAGATGGCGAAAATCTGGGAAGGAGACGTCGATTCGTCAAGCATGACAGCGTGACCTCCAAGTCTGCTAGAGCGTGACGTATGTGTAGACAAAACTAACAGTTACTTACCAAACGGTAAAAGTATTATTTACTAGGAGCTCGATAAACGAACGGGTTCGAGCGCAACACTACTACTGACGTAATTAATTGATTTAATAAGAATATTTCGAGATATTCGCTAAGAAACAACGATGCCCACTTCTAATACCTTCCTAGGCACTGTATAAAAATATTAATAACTAATTATTACTTCCTACAAATGGCTCGACTCCTGTAGAACCGTAGATAATGCGCGATAAAGAAAATGATCTAATTTTTACGCTCATTATTTTTAAAATCTGTTTTATCTAACATCATTAACTTCGTTAATAATTACGTAATTTACAAACAATGAACCGAGCGGGTATTATTAAATGCCATTAAAAACAAATTAACATTAAGAGATTTAATTGCTTTGTTAAGAAGTGATTTATAGGAAGGAGAGCGAGTGACATTTTACGTCATAAAATATGCTTAACACTACTAAAACTTACTTTTCCTTATTAAAAAGTAAAGAAAAGTGGCAGTAGAGGAAGAGAATTTCATTTATATAAGTATTTTTTCCCCGTTTTACCCCTACGAAGTGATTTCCGAGGTAGAAATTTTCGCCATTTCAGATTAAACAAGTAACAAAATTCTCCATTTCCAGACTTTCTGGCCGATTTTTATATCATTTTTTCCATTAGTTGGATGAAATTTCAACGAATTATGAGATTCCTTTGCAAACATTTGGTAGAAAATAAATCAATTTTCTTAATATTAAAAATTGTATCCACCAAAAAAAATAATAATAATAAAATAATAATAAGAAGAAGAAAAAGAAAAAGAAGTTAATTTTGGTCCTCTCTAAGGTATTTAGTAGTAACTTGTACTCACCTGTAATCTGTATTAGGTGCTTCTTACCTTGCACTCACGAGATGAGGACATTCACTAAAGACATGACCAACTTGAATGACAAGGTCCCATCTTTATACATTATATATATAGAGAGAGATGCCATGCACAAACATACCGACCTTCACGCATTGTCACTGAAGCCGAACAGATCCCCCTGCTTGGTCACGTGCTCACAACAGTTTTCGCATTACCTTTGTCATTCGTGACGTCGATGGTTGATTTTATTAATTTCTCTTCCGGTCGTATATTTTATCGTGTCCTTCTTCTTTTAAATTCGCTCGTATTATTTTACTTTTATTTTTAAATCCCTTCACCCATTAATTCTCGTATCATTTGTTGAAGTTTTTCCATCTCTTTCAAACAATGATGGAAATTTTTCTGTCACGTTTCTTTCTAATTCCTCGTGAGCATATTTACAATATGTAGATTTTTATCTGGACAGATGATATCCTGTTGGATCAATGAACTTCTAAATTGCCTAACCCCCTTTATCAATCTAACCGTACGTATGATTGGTTATCGATTAACAATAAAAATAATCGATATCCAACAAGAATAATCGATTACCAATCAGAATAATCTATTAACAACAAAAATAATCTATTACCAGTAAGAATCGATTAACAATACGAAATAATCGACTACCGACAAGAATAATCGATTACAAATAAGAATAATCGATTACTAACAAGAATAATCTATTACCAGTAAGAATCGATTACCAATAAGAATATCAAGCTTAAGAGGAATACAAATTTCAAAATTTAATTAGTAAAGTTCGGTATGGGATTTTGGCTCCGGAGTAAGGATCGTGAGCCAAAATTATTCATTTTGATCCAGACAATACTACAATTTTGTCGAATAATTGATGGAGAAGAGGAAGGATTTCTTTCTCATTCATTAAACCATTAGATATTCCTTTGTGAAATGATATCCCATAGTAGTTTAAGAGAAGAATGATAGCCCTATCAATTGTGCTTAACCACTTATATCATAACTTATATCTATTGGGGGGAGGCTAAGGTTCATACCCTCTCTCTCTCTATTGTATTCTATATAAATTATAACGAGTAATCACACAAAATTATATTAAAAAGGGATATTCGAAACCGAAATTTCCTAACCTTTATTTTAAATATAAGCTCACATTTATTGATTAAAAATTTAAATATATATATATATATATACTTTCGTGGTAGAAGATTAGTTAAATAATAAGGAGCGATTGCTAATGTTTATGCTTCTTAAATTAAATGTAACTAGATTCGTGACGTCAGACGAGGAGAAGTTTAATGTTCTTTCCACTCAACTACTTTTCTACGAGATGGGTGGGATTTTTTTATCACTAGTAGATTTTACAGCAGAAAACTTTCTTTCCAGCAAACTAGGAAGTGGGCACGAATCCTTTCATCAAGGACACTCACCTTGAACTTTTGTTGAAGGTCAGCAAGCATTATTTTCCGTTATTTCCACGTGCGTAATTGGTGCGATGAATAAACGCACTCGGATTTAAAAAAAAACAAGAAAAAACAATCGTTATAAAAGTCCTTAAATCCTCTTTATTCCTGCAAGAAATGATCCCGATAAAGGAAGATTTTCGCTACGTCATCACTAACCATCCAGACAACTTTAAAAAGTAGTGATTCACACAGCTTGTCTGTCGTGCCATTATTTAAATCGAGTATTATTTAAAAGGGAATATTAAATATATATACATACACTATCGTTTAGCTGACAGGTAAAAATAATTTGAAATTCTTGTTACTATCCTGTCGTCAAAGGGAATGAGGAAATGGCAAGGAGCATGCAGCGTAACATACGGTGACAATAGGTGCGAATGGCTACTTTCACCCCTCTTTATTGTCATTCGTTACACTTGAAAGACACGTGAATTATCAATGTGTTACGATTTATTACGCCTATTCGCTGTTACGGCTACTTCCGTTAAATTTACAAGGAGATAAGAGATCCGATCCGTATTGTATTATCCAATATAAACGGTTACAAAGTTACGCTAAGGATAATAATGGTTTAAAAAAATAAATAATAATAAAGAAGAGACGAAGGATACGTATTTTGATGTCATTAATTTTATTTTTTTCAATCTCGTATCACAACACAAAATACAAAACTATGACACAAATTATTCAACACATATTTCTGACTATGGAAATATGTAAGACAAGATGAAGATGACAATAATTACAAGCTCGTCCGACACCATTTGGCAATGACAGGTAACATTATAGCTTTTCGTGAAAGGGTGTAATTGACTGGCATCTTTCGTTTGCTCAGATAACCGATGATTGTCAACTAGAGTTCAAAATTTGATTGACTAAACTCAAGAAACGTAGCCGACAAATTCCTAAATTTGAATAAACCATGTGTGTTTTTTTTAAACTGTTTGACATTTGTTTCAGCTACTTTCTTGTCTAAAAGAGGACCTACTCTCATTTGGCAGTAGAGATTAATTGGAGCACAATAAAATTATCCTTTGCTTGTATATAAACTCATATATTTATATACATATTTATTATTAAAAACTTTCTAAATTGCTGGAAAGAAGATGAAATATCGCTAATTTACAAAAATATTTTCGCTATTATATATAATATATTTTTTTTGTTGTTTTTTCGTTTCCCCCCGCCATATTTCTTTTTTTTCAAATCATCGCTAAAAAATTGCTAAAGATTTTCAAATCATAATACGTATATATATAAATATGACCTTAAAAAATTTCCTATTTTATCCCTGTGTAAATTTACTTCAAAACTGTAATAAAAATTATAGGATATTTTTAAAGATAATTTGATTTAATCAAATTTTGTGTGTGTCTGTCTGTGTGTGTGTGTGTGTCTGTCTGTGTGTGTGTGTGTGTGTGTGTGTGTGTGTGTGTGTGTGTGTGTATTTTAGAGATGCTTAAAAGCTGTTTCCTTACAAAGATTGTCCCCCTTCTAAAACTAATGATGATCACTCTACTACTCACAATTTACTGTTACAAATGGGATATACATTATCTAACGTTGATCTGATAATCATCAGTTTGATAATGATGGACCATCCTTTATAGTGAATCCAACGTTCACTAATTAACAATCAGCATGTGTTCTATACGTCAAAAGATATCACACTGTTAAGGCTATACATCGAATGGACATTGAATCGAACTGCATTTTACGACATATACACAGATTTTACCCTGTTTATACAAATATTTAATATAGATATTTACGAATTTAAATGATCACACTCTAAATTAAAACGGAAACATTATCACAAGAGAAAAAATAAAATAAAAAATAAAGGGTAAATTTAAGACACGAGTGACATTTCTCGGATTTACTTTGAATATCGCGACTGCGGAAGACGAAGAGCAGTTAACGTCGCTGTAATTATCCAAATCTTTGATTATTTATCTCATCATCATCATCATCGTCAACTTTCACAGCCTAATTATCATCTCGTGGCCATATATATTTCAGAAGATCGATTATTAATTTCGTGGAAATAAGTTAAACTGCTAATTAGGATGGTGGGTTTATTTCTTTTTCTTCCTACCTAACGACTTTAGTAAATTTGTAAAATTTAATAAAATTATCAAAATTCGATAATATATATATATATGTATATATTTTCTTTACTTGATTCTCGTTTTTTTCTGTTTTTTAATATATTCCTTCAATTATAAATAGACTATTCTAAGTAGATGTAAGGCAGATCTTTGAGCAACTGAAGATGATTTGTATCAGTACGATGTTATATAAATGTGATGAGCAACGGAGAAATTAAGATTTTCTGTGGTTTTTTTTTTCTACTAGAGTGGGTAGAAACCAAAAACCTGTTTAGATTAATGATACAAGTCGAGTTGCTACATGGCCAAGATTTTCTTATGATAAATGATTTAATAAATTGGATCATCTCTGATCGTTTACTTCAAAAAGAAGAAAAAAAAAAAGAAATGGAGAAGAAATCGTTAGACCACATGCTTTAACGTTTACTTTCGTGAAACAAATCTCAAATTACAGAAATTATTTCATTAACCAACGATATTCAATACGAAAATTTACGAATTTTTTTTTTTTTTTTTTTTATGTTAACCACTTGAGGAACGTAATACAGATAAATTGATTGTCATTTTTGTTTATTATATATATATATATATTTTTTTTTCCTTTATGGTTTTTCGAATAATAAACTTTAGAAGTTTCGAGGGGAGTTGCTTTGTTCTGGCGTCGGCTTAAATTACGTTTTCTAAATGAATTTCTACTTAAATTAATGGAAACACCGCCAAAATAATAACTGAAACCGTGGAAGAAGGAAATGGATTCGATTAAGCGAGATCAGTTGCTGATTTTCACGCAATTTGCCATGAAAAAAAAGAAGATAATTTGATAATTTACACGTCGTTCCCACCCATGACGTGGCAATTTAGCTTAGACAACTAATTGCTGCCTTGCTTTCGACCTGCAACACAGAGACATACAAAAAACTTTAAGACCTAATCTCATTTTTGGACTCATGACAAAATAGACGATCGGCTTCCAGAAACAGTCGGCGATTCCTAACCACAGAAGCCAAAAATGTAGATGATGTCCTTCCTTCATTCGCCCATTGATCTGTTCGTAGATGTGAAGCGAAAACCACGGCAACCACGAGAGCCAAAATAACAGAATCAAAATGAATGCCATCAAGTGTTCGGGATTTGACAAGTTTTCGCTGAGCACGGTGTTATAATCCTTGTCGTCCTTGTTGGAGCATTGTTTCACTTTGTACATAGTGGAAAAAATATACACGTACGTATAAATAACTGTAAATATGCTTGGTATTAAAACTAATCCCGACAGTGTTATGCTGTACGGTAAAGTGTTGCCAAGATCAAGCATACAGATGTAACCGTCCTCGTAGAACTTGCCTTTAGAGAAGCCAAGAAGTGGAGGACAACAGAGGAACATGGATGTTATCCAAGTGAAAACCATCCAACATTGGCATCGTGTTCTAGTCTGAATGGTATCGTACCTCAGAGGCTTCTTGACGGCCAGATAACGATCGACGGCAATCCATATGAACGTATATACTGTGACGCACCATAAAGTTATCTCGACGTAACCGGTTATTCTGCATAAGAAGTCACCATACATCCACTTACGTGTAATGGCAGGATAAGCTGAGAGAGGTATGACTAAGACTCCGCACAGCATGTCAGCAACTGCTAGAGACAAGATGTAAAAATCCATGGCTTCTTTAACCGATCTGGACGTGATCAGGGTACCAATCACCAGGATATTTAGAACAATGACCACGACACAAATGAAGAGAATAACAATGGCTTCTGCGAACGTCTCGTTGGTGGCTGTCTCGCTGAGCATCACGGAGTCGATGTGATAGCCAAGAGACATAGTTGGACGGTGTAACTGCAACGAGAAAATTTAAATATAAATGACAATAACAAAAACGGCGCCCATTAATAACCTCTCCATTAAATATTAAATCCAATTCCATTTGTTCATCGCTGCTCTTAATTAACAATTCGTATCACATACGTCACACGTCATGTAAACAACGAGGGTAGATAATGCTGCGTAACTGTTACGCGTTGTTTAATGCAATATCGAAGGGGATTGGAAAATAATAATAATAATAATAAAGGAAAAAAATCGATCTCACCCGGAACTATCGAATTTTCTTGATACGAAAAATTTCTTTCTACACAACAGAAATATAAAAATTTGCCCGTTTTTATTTTAAAAAAAACATATTAAATAAGTGTATTTTTTCTGTTAAAAACTTTTCCTCCCGTCCATTTAACATTAATAATATAAAACTGCAGACCATCCATCATACTACGCCGAATAATTATTAAAAAATTTAAAACGAATTTTGGCATCATATAAAATAATTTTAATGATATTCTGACCTAATTACATTTAAATATCGGAATAAATGAATATAAATAATTGGGGGAGAAGTCCTACATCCGGATTTATAACATAAGGGAATAAAATGTTTAAGAATTGGAGCGCAATTCCTTTTATTTTCTATTTCCTTGTTTCCATTCTAACGTTGATAAATAACAGGCAAGTCGATCAAAAGGTAATATTATCGATTGTTAGATGGAGGAAACATGGCGCTGCTCGGAACCGACACTACTTACAATGTTGACACAATTGTTTAAAATTTCGTGCAACACTTAATTACAATTACCTACAAACAATTAATTTAATTATTTTTCAATTATTAAAAACAATGCCCTTATATACAACACATACAATTTTATTAAGCAAAAAGAGCCGTAAATTTTTATTACTTACGCAGCGAAAAGTTTATTTATTTATTTATTTTTATAAATATTTCTCGTATATATATATATACATATTTATAATATAAACAAAAATTTTATAAATTTCTACAGTTAAATATAATATAATTTTTAGTGTGGCCCGCTCGATTGATCGGTGTTTTTTGGGGGGAAATCCGCTTGACGTATCTATTGTCATTTAACCAGTATGACAAGACGACGTTTCGTCAGCATCCCTCCCTCTTTTAGGACCCCTAAACCGGGTTGGCGGAGAAGGAAAAACGAGGAGGAGGTGTAAATTAACGAAAACAATGGAAAAACAATGGAAAATTAAGCAAGACGGGCCAATCTGCAATGCGTAACGGGTGTAAAAAGCGTATTTACACCAGATCTACCCCGGGTGTAAATTTAACACGGAGCGCCATTTCAATTACGATGGCAACAAAGTTTGGAAATTGCCAGCCGGGCATTAACGGGGGGAAGTAAATTGTAGTGCAGAAAGGGAATTAAAACGTGGAAGATGACTTACCTACATGACATCGGTTGACAACCGGCCACACTTCTCCGACATCTTCTCTTTCAATCTGCGCAGTTAGCGATGCCCGAGATGTGTCTGGCCTAATCCCATTCCGTTCCCATCGTCCTCTGCAGCATCACTTATCCTCGTGAAGAGTATTCGGCTGGACATTGCTGTATTGGATTTACACTTTTAAATTTCACTCCATTTTTCCTCTTCTTCTTCTTTTATTCTTCTATTTCTCCCTTTTCTGGCCAAGTAATGCGCATTAATTGATTCGTTGGAGCGTATTTAAATTATTCCTATTTTTATTTTTTCCTCGTTTATTCTCTTCCTATTTACTCCATTATAGAGAATATTAATTAAAAAATATATGTATTACCCAATTTAGTGAAAGTAACTGGCCATTTTTACTATTATAATTTGGAAAAAATGGAATGTTTTTAAAATAAATTTAACGTTTAAATTACACAAAAAGGAACTTTTATTTAAAAAAGTAATTAAATTATTTATATTTTATATAAAAATTTATATATAAATTTAAATGATTTTTCGACTTGCAAACTTATCATTTACAGTGGAATTTTGGATTCTTTCCAATTACGAATTGGCAATAAATATTTTATTATTTTTGCATAATAAAAGAACTGTGTATATGAATAAAGGCAATTGTTAATGAATTTTAATTAATGTCTCACGAGAACTATTCGCTTCGATGGAAAACTTTAACTTATTTTTCGATCGGGTCAATGCTTTTCAAATTAATCAAAAGGAAAGAAATTCTCCCTGTCGATTCTACATATACGGTAGCGGTTATTAACTATATTAACAATCCTCTATACAGACGTAAAATAATACAAATCAACAAAAATGGCGATTCACACCACAGATTTTTACAAAAAACAAAAATTAAAAATAGAAGCTTCGTTTAATAATTTTATTTTATATATTTATTTGGCTCGTTAGCTTATAATATTATTTAAATAAATTTTTTAATGTTATAAAAGTCTGGCAACGAGTTGCTTAACTTTCTCGGCAAAAGACAAAAAAAAAAAAAAAAAAATAATAATAATAATAATTAAAATTGCGTGTGGTGCCATCTGTTAGGGGGTTTTATTTTAAAACTTTTTAACTATTATAAAATGGCAAAAAGCTTAATTTTGAGGATAGTGATAGCTTTTATAAAAAATTTGTAAATGCTAATAACCAGTAAAATCTCCGTTTCCACTAGAGATGTGACAAGTGATATTGCCTTCTATCTCGCCACCCTTTTGACCTAAAACCACCAAAATTTAGTAGCATGAATCTTCCTAGTACACAAACCTCCCTGCAAAAATTCATAAATTTTCGACCAAAATCACAGGAGTTATTAAGCTTTAAAGTGGGTTAACAAAATCCTGCTCACACACACTAACACCCATAAATACACAACCCTCTCCCCCAATTTTGTTTGCATTTCTATACGTTTGAAGGTCACTCGAGTTTAAAAATGCAAAAATTTTGGGCATGGGTCACTTTTTGGTCGTACTTTCTCACTGTTATATGTAACAGACAAAGTAAAAATGTAAAAACTAAACGATCACTTAATCAATTGTTTTCTCTAGTGTCTAAAGGGATCAAATTATATTACGTCACGATTAGAAAAGTCGTGATAATGCTTATCTTCGGTGACACAAATTAAATAATGTAATTCTATATTTAATTAACATTGTTTCGAACAATTGTATATTATTAGGAAAGTATTTGGTAGCGTGTTATACACGGTGCATAAAGTTAAGAGTCAAAGCATCCCCGACGAGCCAATGAATTTTCTTTGACTTTAATTACGTCATACGAAAATAATATAATTAAAAAAATTCAATTATTTTTACTTAAATAAAATAATATGGGGCAGGGTTTGAGAGTTTTAAAGCACGATTTTAATGACGGAATTCTATTATTAATTTCAATATATTATTTAAAAATATTTCTATCGTTTATAAATAATTAATAGTAGAGGAGAAGATTAAATAAGTTATAGCTTATAAAATTCAATAGAATTATCGTTTGAAGAGGATACCCGAGGGAAGAGCATTATTGTTGGATTAAAATTTAACAATGACGCTGCTCTCTTCGTTACTCCTACGCAATTAATTTTAAACTAAATTAAGATGATTATTGGCTGTTGTATATAACAGAGGAAAAGTATGGTGATTAGACAAAAAATGGCCCACCAAAATTTTTAAATTTTTGGATTCGGGGTCCTTGAAACGTCCAAAAATGCAAAACAGGATGTTTTCGACCTGTATGTACGGACGTGTGTGGGAGTACGATTTTTTTTTTTTTTACTCACTTTGAAGCTTAATAACTCCTGTGCATTTTGTCGAAAATTTCTGAAATTTTGCAGGGAAGTTTATGTATTGGGGAAAAATGTTATTACAAATTTTCGGGAAAATCGGGCCATTTCTTCGGGAGATATGGTTTTTCTCCCTTAATATCCTCTTTAAATATTTGGGAGGTATTAATTAAGGAAGTGGGGCTTAGAAAAGTAATGAAGATTTATAAAGGTAATAGTACTAACATAAAGACTTACAAAGGTAATGGTAGCAATTATTAGGGATGAAACCAAGCAAAAAATGCCGGGAAAGTCTAGCAACTACGTTGCCGGCGTTTTTTCTTTTACAATGGTTAATGTATTCAACTAATAAAGCGTTTAAAATCGGTGAGATTATTTAAATTCATCAATTCAACAGAAATAAAAATGAAAAAATTTCTGAAGTTCTTAAATATTTATGTAATCTTTATTTGTAAACGAATCGATCTTTATTTTAGCATCAATAAAATGGCGAAGATCTTACTTGTACGTCACAGAAGGGACCTCATATATAAACAATGCGAAATAACTACGTTTATACTTTATTTAGATTCGAGAATGGCGTGCAAAATTTATTGACAATCATCGGTGACAGCGAGTATTTATAGGACTTACAATGGGGGTCATTGATTAATCGACGGGTTATTTTCGTTAGAATAAAACTTCACACGCCTATAATTATTAATAATAAAACATTTTTGCCTTTATAAGAAACTAAAATAAAACTTTTTCGGGTTCAAAATTAGAAGTATTGTGTCAATTGATATCGGTTGAGGATTAACCCAACGAAACGTCAGAAAGTTCGATTAAATTAATGGATGGAAGCTGAGGAAAAAAAAAAAAAGACAATTTCGGTAGCTCGCGGGCTACTTACAAGTGATTAAATTGACAAAAGACGTCACGCATTATCGGAAAATGTAAATACTTTCATCTATAAGACGTCATCTTGCATTAACTAGAATTACCATTTGTTAGAGAAGGTGCGCTAACGTCACTTCCGTCTCGATTCAACGTCTTTCCTCTCCGTAGATACTAAGAGAACCTTTTAATCGTGGTTTCGACTCGGCCTACCTTGTGGTGAGGAACTGGGGTCCTATATATCTGGGACGGAATACCCACGGAAAAATTTCTAGTGGTTTTCCATTTCCCGGATCCGATCTGAGTTTAGACGGACTACGTTAAATCATCGCATATAATTATATTTAATAATAACTCAATAAAGTAATTGGTTAAATTATGAAGTAAATTAATACCATTTAATTTATATAATAAAAATTTTAAAAATGAAAAAAAAAACTCAATTTATTTTGTTAAACGTTTCAACTAACAAAGCGTTAAGCAAGCTTCGTTTAGCCAGTAAATGTTTTATTTAAAAATATAAATAATGTTTCTAATTGATAAACAAAAAGACAGATCGTCGATAAAAGGATTATAAAACGTAATTTCGAATGTTGAAACAGAATTTGGTTTATTTTAGTACTTAAATGTACGCGAATATCTACCAATTTTAGATGAAATTTAATTGAAATATAACATTTTCGAATTATTTAAATTCTTATATTATTAATTTTATATATAAAATTAATATGTAAATTTAATTTATTAATTTCCATTTAAAGAAAGAGAGAAGAGAGAGAGACAATTATTTTTTCTGTTTGAATCAATTGACTGAAGATAGAAACGCACTTCTCCTTCTCATAAGAAGAAAAGAAACTCTTTTTATTTTCTTTTTTCTCTTCTCTTATTCTTATTCTCTCCCTCCCTCCCTCTTCCTCCCCCCTCCCTCTTCCTCTTTCTCTCTCCCTCCCTCCCTCTCTCCCGCTTCCTCCCTCCCTTCCCTTCTCTCTCTCTCTTTCTCTCTCTTTCTCTTTTTTTCTTCTTCTCTTATTTTTTCTCTCTACTTTTTTATCTTTTCTTTTCCTTCTCTCTTTTTATCTTCTCCTATTCTTCTTCTCTTCTCTCTTCTCCTTTCTTCTTTCTCTCTCTCTCTTCTCCTATTCTTCTTTCTCTCTCTCTCTCTTCTCTTATTCTTATTCTCGCTTCTCTCTCTCTTCTCTTATTCTTATTCTCTCTCTCTCTCTCTCTCTCTATCTCTATCTATCTTTTTCTCGCTCAGAAAGAGAGAGAGAAAAATTTTCTGTTTCGTTGGCACGGTATTGACAAAATAATATATTATTTTAAAATTATATTATAATTATATATCTATCAAATACTCTTTGGATTATATTATATTGTATCGGAAAACGTCATTATTTGTTTGATTGGAGGGAGCAACCCAAACCTTGTTTAATGATAAAATTATTATATTTTTTCAGTGAATTCGGCGCTATATCAATATAGCATCTATAAACTTAGAGAGCATCTAACCAAGAATTTATCTAACCAATCAGAGATCCTCTAACCAAAAAATCCTCTAACCAAGAATCTTCTAACCAATTAGAGATCCTCTAACCAAGAAATATTCTAATTAATCGGAGAACCCGTAAGCAATGAGAGGTCTTCCGACCGTCAATTCTTGTAATCAGTTTTTGTGGCACGAGTTAATATGAAATACCTTCGGAATAAGTCAGTTTGATGCAGTAATTTGCTTCAAGTCATTTCTGCGTATGACAGTTTTGATATACTTTACGTGACGTAGTCAATAGGCTGTAAATCAATTTGGCATATTTATTTTGACGTTTACTCATTTAACTGCTTGTGATGTGTTTTACGGTCAAATCTTATCGCAACAGCTCTGAACGGATCAATCCAACCGAGGTAATTCTTAACTTTTTTCAAAATTTTATAAGGTATACATTTAAAAAATGATAAATTTTCTTTATGTAATTTGTAATCCTCTAACCCAGGTTTGAATCTGGGTTAGAGGATTACAGATGAGATGCGAACCCACGACCTACGAGTCGTGGGTTCGCACCTCATCTGTATTTGTAAGAAACCAGATTTCTGTTGAACTGTAGCAACAAAGGGCAAATTGTAACCTTTAATTCTTTTAAATATACGAAAATATTTATAATATAACTTATGAAAACGAATAAACTCCAAGATAAAACTCATTAATTCACCGTAATAATGCAACTATTCAGTTCTACAAATTCCTCTGATGTATATCAAATATTTGTTAAACTCCGGAGAATATATATATACAAACATTAATAACAATTTCAGTCCAGACTGTTGAAATGTTAAACGTATCTCTCTGTTCACAAGACCTGAAAATTAATTAATTTTTTATACAGGAAAACGCGTATAATTGTGATTATTAAATTGAAAAAAATGTAGACTTAGAATTATTAAAATAAGAAGTGCGCATTATATATTACTACACGCGATTATTAAGTGTGGATCTATCTATAATAATTATTTTCTGATTATTTAATCTTCTATTTGCCTTTAATAAAATTATATTTAACAGTTATTTAATTATAATTATATGCGTTATAGCTTCATGGGGCCCAGGCAAATTTGAATTATGGTTGACCTGTAGCGTTGACTTCAGACATTTTTTTCGGGGGAATTTGGAGGAAATATTCTCTTATAAAAGGTTAGTTTGGGACCCCTTGTTGGTGGGAGCCCCAGGCAATTTTTCTTTTTTTGGCCACTGATTATAAGGTTACTCTTCTATTTTTTTTTCAGCAAAAATACTGATTTATTCTTCCGTATTTGGCGTCGTGAGAAGCACAGTGAAGTCTACTGTGAGCTTGACCAATTAAACTGTGAGGACGTGAGTCTCTTCTATTATTAAGGTTGAAAGGTTAAACATATAATAATATATGGAACTCACGTGGTGGTTTCTCTTAACTAGTGGGCCTTGTAGCACTGCTACACCTCATACAGCAGCCGTTACACCTCTGTATCGATCGTTTTCATATATATTAAATATTCCTATTGCAAATCGTTTCTAAGCTTCGTATAACCACTTAAAACTTTTATAGACTCTGCAAATCGGTAAAATTAATCTATTTAACATTCCCTGGCTTTTCAAATAAATTTTTCTTTATAAGATTCTCTATTATGATATTTATACTCTTAATAAAATTTATCTATTTACTTGCATTCCTTGGCTTTTTAGTGCAACACAGAAGCTGGAAAGCAGCCGGATTTGATGTTTTTCCGCAAAACTTAGAAGTGATGCAGAGAAGCATCGTAAGGGCTAGCTTGTGCAAATTTTACCCCCTTCTAGCGAATAAACAATGCATGAAGGGCTACGTTTATAGGAAATTTTTGGCTTCTCTCAACCGCTAGAATACACTATATAATAATTTAACCATTTAATAACTTTTTTCTATAAAAATGGCATTCTAGGAATTTACTTGGAATTTCTTGGAAACGAACACACAACCTCCATTATTTCCCCGTCGACCTTTAACTACCAAAATTTAATAGCATCGATTCCCCTAATATACAAACCTCCCTGCAAAATTTCAGAAATTTTCGACAAAAAGCACAGGAGTTATCAAGCTTTAAACAGGGTGAACGAAATCGTGTTACACATACACATACACTCAGACATACAGCCCTAGGCACAATTCCGTTATAAGACCCTTTATGTAATTTTGAACCTTTTAGGGCTCTCGAGAGTCCTCAAAAAGATGCCTAACGCATCTTTTTGAGCGCACCTATTTGGTAATCGCCACTGTCACCGTTACGTGCCAGCTTGTAGTCATTATCACTATCACTAGACATGCATATTTTTAAAAATATGACTTCAATATTAATGCATAAAATGTTAATTTATGTATATTTAATATTATTATAGTCTAATATGATTTTTTTAAAAATTCCAGCAAAGAGATGCGTAACTTTTCCGGCAAAAGAAAAATTTTAAATTGTATGTGGCGCCATCTGTTATATTTTATTAAAAGAACTTTTTTTATATTATTAATTATTATAAAATATCGAAAAGCTTAATTATGAGGGTATTGATGAGTTTTGTAAATGCTAATAACCAGTTAAATCTTCATTAAGTCTGACCGCCTTCTATCTCCCCACTCCTCGACCTTTAACCCCAAAATTTAATAGCACCAATGAATGCCCCCATACACAAATCTCTCCACGAAATTTCAGAAAATTTCGACAAAAAGCACAGGAGTTATCAACAGTGGCGTAGCGACGGGAGTGCAAGGGGGTGTATCATGCACTGGGCGCCACTCGCAGAGGGGCGCCCAAATGGTCTCCAAGACAAACTATATGTGTTTCTGGAGGGGGGAGAGGGGCGCCAATAAAGTGTCGGGTGCCAGTTATGTTCGCTACGCCACTGGTTATCAAGCTTCAAAGTGGGCGAACAATATCGTGCCCCTCACACACAGAAATCCCCCCACAATTTTTTGCATTTCTGGATGTTTCGAGGACCTCCGAGTCTAAAAAAGTGTGAAAATCTTAAAGGGTGTAATTTTTTTTGCCAAATGTTACTTTCTCTCTGTTACATATAACACCCGGGAGAGTAAAATTTAGTGAAAAAAATAAATAAATATTTTAGATCTTGACAAAGTACGAAATTCCCTTTTTATTCTGGAA
Source organism: Centruroides vittatus (assembly GCF_030686945.1). Classification (NCBI taxonomy): domain Eukaryota; kingdom Metazoa; phylum Arthropoda; class Arachnida; order Scorpiones; family Buthidae; genus Centruroides; species Centruroides vittatus. The sequence goes on from NW_027122576.1 coordinate 189,452, forward strand.
ATCCTTTCATTTATTATTGGAGAGAATTTCTGATTTAGTGTCAATCTGTTCCGGGAATCTTTACATTATTAACTTTGCACCCGGCTAATATCTCAGTATTAAATATAGCCCGAAGTAATTGGAGATTTATAACATACCACGCAGACCTCTATATAAAGAATAACTCGATTTAGACTATTCTTTCAAAAGTAATCTGATATAAGTGATAAAGAAAAGAATTTTTCTTTTATTCGAAATTATTTTATTAATGGCAATATAATTCTATAAACAACTTTTAATCAAAATTTATTGTTAGAACGTTTAGTAAATAATATTTATTGTGACATTGTCATAATGCTGGGCTGCAAAATATATGCTTTACACCTCAAATTAGTAGTAGCTTGCCCCTGTACATAATACTTTTCCTTTAACAATAGAGTCATATATCTAACATCGTTCGGGGAAAATTTTAAAATTGAAATAATGTAGTTTCAAATTTACATTTAAAGTTCATATGCAGTTCATCCGGGCCTCCTACCCCTAACATTTTCATATCTGGTCTCGATTTTCATCTATATAACTCCGTTCTTGATATTAAGGGAAGACAGACAGACGAACGGACGACAGTGGAAATTTGTCTACAATTTTTTCAAATTGGAGTCTAATCAATTATCGATTCTTTCTGTTGATTCAATCAAGAAATTTATTCGTTAAACTTTTAATGAAGGTTGTCCAGAAAATCTTCGAATAGCTTTATGCATTAAATGAATACAATAAAACCTGTATAAGCTGGGCTTGCACGGTACTGAATATTTTTTCCGGTTTGGCAAGTTCCTGTTTTTAATAGGTTTTTAGGCTGCAATTTTCAAAAAGTGTACAGCTATAAAATTCCATTGGGATCCATCTGTACGTCTATCTGTCTTTTCTTAATTTACAGAACGGGACGGCCGGATAGCCGAGCGATCAAGGTGGCAGCCTACCGCTCTGGGGGACCCAGGATCGAAACCGGATGCGCCAAATAATCCACAGGAGTTTTTCGGGAGATGGTCCGTCCGGATATATCGGCCTCGTCCCTCACCACCCGTCCGCTCCATTGTGGGATTGGCAGAACCCATAATGAGCTTGCTAAAAGAAGCCTTCTTAGTGCCCACAGGACAGAAAGAGTTTTAAAAAATCCGAAGAACGGAATTAAATAGATAAAAATCAAGACCAGATATGGAAAGTTTAGGGGTTGGAGGCCATGGTAGCCCATCAGTTGCCAATCAGATTCCGTTCTCTAAACACTGGAAGTTCGGTCGTGGGTTCATGCCTCGCCAGGATAGGCTAGCCACGTGGAGTTTGCCGGGTTTTCTCCACGTCTGTAGCGCATAAATAGGGGTCAGTTACCTTAATAAGACCTTCTGGAAAGCATACCCAAGGCAGACTGCCCAAGTATTGTGTTGTCATAACTAACAAAACATAAAATGATAGTACAAAGAACCAGTTTTATCGGGAAATTTTCTGAGTCAATATTGGCTGGCAGTATTAAAAATAGTCAAGTTGAGTAAGGCCAGAAACACACATGCGTAAAATTCGGCGTAAGTTCTAACAGTGAACGTAAAATTTTTTCTGAAATTTTGGCTGAAACAGAACTGAAAAAAGAATAGAGTATGTCTCTACTTTTTACACCGTAAAATTTTTACGCCAAAATTCCTCCAATAAAGAGAAGTCTTTTCTGTGACGTCAAAGTAGACGAGTGTTTTTTATTCTAACAATGGGGGCAATGAGGGTTAACCCTATAATTGTGAGTCTCGAATAAATGAAAAACAAATGAAATAGAGAAGTTCATTGAATCTGTTCGGCCAGAATTTTTACGTATACGCGTTCCTGGCCTAAAGAACTATCAATTTATGTGTTTGTGTGTCAAATGTAAGTAAGCACGAGCCCCATGTATTTAAATAATATTGTGATTTATTATAATCACTAGTTACTCTCTTTCAATGAGTAATGAGGAGAAATTCAATTTCTCCTCAGTACTAACTGAAAGAAAGTAACTAGTGATTGTAATCAATTTTGTTCTCAATTAATTTTTCTCTTGACAAATGTGAAAGTCAATTTATAAAAATGTCAATATAAAAATGGATATTTTTAGCTAAGTAAATGCTTAATTTTGATTGATGTAAATCAATATGAGTGAATAGACAAAAGTGCAATAAATCATTTCTCCCCTCTATTTTTAGATATAGAAAAACAAAAATTATTCCATAAGGAAAAAAGAAAATGTTGATGTTATATTACCTTCTGAAATTTGGCCAGTCTTATTGTTATCATCCTGTATATGATGGCCAGATGACCGAGCGGTCAAGGTGGCAGCCTACCACTCTGGGGAACACGGGATTGAATCTAGACGGGTCGAAAAATCCCCAGGAATTTTTCGGGATGTGTTCGGGACCAAAGTTTTTTAATGAATGCATTGAAAAACTTTAATAATGAGTTGAAAATTGAAATCTATATAAATATCCGGATGTGTCGGGCCCCGTCCCTCATCACCCGGCCACCTCATTGTCAGCTTGGCCAAACTCATAACGGGCTTGCTAAAAGAGGCTCTCTTAGTGCCCACAGGGCGAAAAGAGTTATAAAACAGCAAGTAAAACGGCGAAGCCATTTTTGGGACGAGGCTATGACTCGGAGAGCCCGAGCAACGCATGCGCAAATCTCGCACTCGTGCCTGTTTGTAGAAACAGTCTCAACATTTCGTATTTTCTTTTGACCCGGTTTTCGGTCCCCTGACTACCTACAAGTCTGGTTTATTTTATGTGCGCATGATTTGGGTACCAAATACGCTGTGCCAAATTGCAACTCCTGACATGTACTCCTTCATACGTCTAAGGTGTGCAGCCTACCGCTCTGGGGGACCCGGGATCGAATCCGAACGGGTTGAATAATCCCCAGGAATTTTTCGGGGGGTGGTCCGTTCGGATATGTCGGGCCCCGACCCTCACCACCCGGTCGCCCCATTGTGGGCCTGGCCGAACCCATAATGGGCCTACTAAAAGAGGCCCTCTTAGTGCCCACAGGGCGGAAAGAGTTAAAAAAAAAAAAAGGCGTGCAGCCGTTCACAGCAGCGCGATTTTAAAGACGAGACACAATCTCATCAAAAAGAACCAAAAATTGAAAAAGAAAACCGTAGTAATTAATTAATTAATTTTATTTATTCCTTATTAATGTAATTATTAACACGAATGAATTTTTTGCAGAAAAATATACAAAGAAAACGTAGGCCGTCATTTTAACTACTTGGCCATCCTGCTGTCTCTATAGATCGTTATTAAAGTTTTTCAATGAATGCATTCAAAAACTTTAATAGTGAGTTAAAAATTGAAATGTATATAAATATTCATATGCAATGTACAAAAGATATATCAACAATAACTTTTTCTAGATTCTAGGCCTAAACAAGTCAATCGTGGCCTGTTAAAATATGAACGTTATCTGTAATTTTTACGAAAAGAAATTTTCAAACTATCGCTATGGATTGGCTGTACTCTGTTCTGTGAGATAGCATGTAGTTATCCTTGTTTCTGATTGCAGCTTATTCAAAAATGCATGCGTAAATAATGAAAGAGGCATGCTAGGAAGTAAAACATACTCTTTGTATGAATAGTTGCGCCTAGATAATGTTATTTAGAAAATTGCTCTGTTGTGCTCTTAACAATTTTAGTTTTGTGAAGAAAAGGATATCCCAAAAATGAGCAAAAATTCGTCACAAACACACTTTAGCCGTCTCGGCCATTCACCAACGAAATTTATTATTGTAATTATTTAATTTTTGTATGATTTCGAGTGAACAGAAATTAATTTTCCTTCCGCTGCTTCGGAATTTTTTTTTTAAACTCTTTCCCGCCCTGTGGGCACTAAGAGGGCCTCATATAGCAAGCCCATTATGGGTTCGGCCAGGCCCACAATGGGGCGGCCGGGTGGTGAGAGACGGGGACCGACATATCCGGACGGACCACCCTCCGCGAAAAATTCCTGAGGATTTTTCGACCCGTCCAGATTCAATCCCGGGTCTTCCAGGGCGGCAGGCTGCTAACCTTGACCGCTATGCTACTTCGGAATCCATAGACAATAATGCCGACTCAATTTGCTAATTATTGTCGGGACGGACAGTGAATCGTTCAGCGCATGAATAATACATACTGAAAAAAATCATAAGAATTCAAGGACCATTCGAATCCGGAATCATTGCTAAGGATAACATAAATTGTACGAGTATTATTAAATTATATATATATATATATATATATATACTATTCAATACTCAGTATGCATATAGAACAAAAGATTGAAATAAAAAAAAATTAAGCACTATATTTTCGAATTAATTTCTTAATTCGAAAATATCAAAATAATTCGACTTTAATGCTAGGTGAACTTTTACTAAAATGCGGATATGGCGGCACGGAAGAGAAAAGCATTCTAGTCAAATGATTCCAAGCACCTAGAATATATTCTAGGACCTTGAAATGATTCGGGTTCGAGCACGCGTTGGCACTCCCTGACTCCCATCAAAGAAAAATCCATAATTTTTATAAAATAAAACTTCAAAAGCTAAACAGCGGTATATAATTAGTAATTAATTATTTCTCAAGAAAGTTAAATATTCTGATATAAAATATTATTTCGGCCACAAATCGAATTATTTAAATAATTGAAAAATTTTATTAGTTTCATATTTTACAGGCAGAGGTCTCTCCTTTTCCCCGAAAGTCGACAGACTGGGTGACTTGCGAGTCGGATCGGATCAGAATTTAGTTACCGTTTAAATTACAGAAAATGCCGAAGAAAAAGAAGAATTCCAAAAAAGAATCGGCCGATAGCCATAATAAAGAAGTATCCATGCAAAATGCAATAAATAACGAAATGGAGGAAAAGTACGAGGAAGATATCGACGATCTCATCCCCGATGACAATTTGGAAGACGAAGAATGTTTGAAGGAGAAAGTTACAGAGGAAAAGAAAAGTATGAAGTTAATTTTGCTAATTAAAATATAAGTAAAACATTTTAAGACGATGATCCATAAGTAATAATTGCAATGATCCACTTTCTACAATGTGGATCATTGCATATTTCATAACATATTGAAACACTATTATCACTTCCATTGTTACATTTGTCTGTAACTTTACAGGATTAATGGAGTATAATATATATATGTGAGGTATATACTGGACTAATATTAATCTCTTGTTATATATTTTGTATGTTTGGTAAAGTTGCAGCTTTGAGACGGTCAGAAGCTGTAGACTGTGCCCATAGGAGTGAAAAAGCCAAAGGAACCAATGGTCTGCATGAGATCCTTTGTGAAATCAGCCCAAATGGAATATTGTAGACTCTCGGAAACGGGGTAAAATTTAAAGTAGGAAGAATCCGGAACTGATTCTCAAAACAATGCTAAAAATCGACCGTTTTCCCAGAAATAGGTGAGAGCTTGTGAAATGCGAGAGGTGTCGTCGTACCGACTACTACTGGGGCCATCTCCGTTAAGCATATCGCTTGTTTGACGGGCAGCCTGGTTGATATTTCGGGGGCTATATTTAGTGAAGGGTCGTGTGTAGACCGTCGGTTCCTTTGTCTTGTTTTTCTCCTAATGGCATGGTCTGTCTTTCTAATTTGGTCCCGACTGCTTCGTTTGGAGCTGCTATTTTACTGAAAGTTTTAAGGATTGGAAGTAGATATGTAATTTAGTTATAATTTTAAGCATTTTTGGTTCTGGTATGATTCCTTTGACTTTTTTGTTTCTCTTTGAGTATGCTCTACAGCTCTGTTAACGTCCCAAATGTATCATTCGGTTCTTGAATTCATCCTTCTGTTTAACTTTTTCATTTTTATAAAATTTATTATATTTTACAGATCATTTCTTGCTAATTTTGTGTTTCAACTTTTTAATTCGCATATTTATAATTTGATATCTTAATGTCGAGATGAAAATTCTATCGATGTAATATAATTCGGCATTTGGTGTTTTATAAAACAAAAATTACTTCGTAAATTTCAGAAAAGCATGTCTCTTTTATCTTATCCTTAATATTTTTTAACAAAATGGAATACTGACCTATTTCTTTTCAAGGTCATTTCATTTTTTTTTTTTTTTGTAAGTATTTGCATTCAATTAGAGAAGAATTTTATTAATATACAGGTATTAACAATAAGACTGTCCAAATATTTGGAGATGACAGAACATCAAAAGATGAGTATAATTAGGAAAAAAAAGTAGTATCCAAAAACTCCTACTTTTTGAAATAAAAAGAGATTAAATTGCAACAAAAATGTTCTTTTTTGTTTTTGTAATATCACAGAAACAGTGTGAGATATTTAATTGAAATTTTTTTGTATGCTTTTTGCCCCAAGAATTATTTTGTATGATTTTTTTTCCCCACTGTGGACAGATATGTGGAGGTTGCACTTTCATTTACAAAACATGTGATGCTGCTGAAGAACTAATTAATTTTAAGTGTTTAGTGCCCACAAGGCAGAAAGAGTTAAAAAAAAAACCCTGTATATGATAGTATAATAATATATTTTTTTCAGTTACTTTATTATTTTAATCGGTTCCAGTCCATTTTATTTTTCCCAAAACTTTTTGGATAATAACAGCAGTACAGTTATAGTACTATTTAACAAGAAGTGTCTTACAGTGCTGTTTATAACACTGAACAGTAGTTTTTAAGCCCTTTAATTTTAGCAACTATGGCTATTTTTGATTTTTGTTCTTGTCATGATATTTTTTTCAAAACAAAACTATTGATTATTTAAAAACTGCTGGGTATTGTAAAATATGCAGCAGTTTTTTAAACAAAATACCTGACTCAAGTGGACAAAATCTCTGATTTGATAATGCCTGCTAAACCCAGGTTCTACTGTTTGTGTATATACATATACATATTTGGATAAAATTTTCAGTTATATTATATATGAACTAATTGAAACAGGGATGTAAATTCATTCAATTTCATTCAATACCTTTTCAGTTCCAGCAAAACTCTAATTTTTAATAACAACAAATGTTTTTGACCTTATTCAATAGGCTGGAAAGCATTTGTTTTTATTAAAAATTTTTGTTTCTGCTAAAAGGCGTTGAGAGAATTTAAGTCTACAGCTTTTATTTATACATTAAAGATTTTAATCAAACCAAATCTTTACTGCTTTCTGGTTTGTTAAGTTACTGTACAAAGGGAGTGATAAAGATTTGAATCACTGAATAATTGGGCTATTTAAGGAACCACTGTAATACTCTGCCAATTAACTTAATTTTTTTGTTAATTTTAGAATGTATACATTTAGATGGCAACACAGAAGTACAAACAGAATATGCTATATTTTAGATAATATATACAGTGTATATTTAATATACAGGGTGGGCCAACGAAAACGAAACGGCAGAATGTTCGTGTTCGTCCAAGCAAATCACTCGGACAGGTTGATTTTATTTTCAAGGGGACATCTTATGCAATAAAGTTTTTGTGAATCTGAATATTAACTAAACAAACATTTTTTTTCGAAATAAATGTTTGTTTTGTTAATACAAAATAAATGAGTTTTTAAAATTTTTGTTGTCTGTTGTATTCAGAATCGAAAAAACTTTATTGCAAAAGATGTCTCCTCGGGAATAAAATCGACCTGTCCGAGTGATTTGCTTGGACGAACACGAACACTCTGCCGTTTCGTTTTCGTTGGCCCACCCTATATATCTTATAACAGAGCTTTTCCTACATAATGATCAGCCAAACAGCTGGAAAACTACAGACTGTTTTATGTAATAATTCAATTTTGATTATTAATTCTAAGTAATTAATTAATTTAGAATTATTTAAATCAACCCAGAACACGATTCAAACTAGTAGTACTGCAGTTTGGGCAGGAATATTATCAGCTATGCTATAGACTTAACTGTATTCTGTTCTTTGATTCCTGATGTGTATGTAGTTAAAATTATAACACAATTATGCTCATCAGCTCTGCTTGCATTTCTGCTCACAGGCCCACCATTATACTCATTTCCTATATTTAAAAAAAAATTTTTATAGACTTCAAACATAAAAATAGCTCATAATTGAGCACATCATGAAACATTTAAAGCAGTAGTTTTATTCCTAGTGAACATATAAAGACTACTGAAGCACTTACTCATAATAGAAGTCATAAAAATTAACTCTAAACAACAGCTTAATTAAACACCCTTATGTTAACAAATAAAACATTAAGAAAAAAAGTTTTACTTTTGAGAAATTAAAGCTATGATATGAAATTAGAATAATTTAAAAGATTAAAACTATAATAAGATATTTTCAAAGAAGAATTTTAAGAAAATACTTTGTAAAAAATTGAATTTAATACAAAATACATTTAGAAAATAGAAAACATGATGACACCTTTGAGCAATTTGAGTAATTTGATTGTCTTCCACCATGCGAAGGAGAAAAGCTGCCAGAAAATTGCAGAAATGTTTCAGATGAAGAAGAGCACAATATTTGGCATAAGAAGATGCTTTGCCAAGGAAAATTGTCTGTGTGAAAAGCTCTTGGGCATCTGGTAAGATGCCCAAGAGCTTTTTCACACAGAGAAGAGGCTGTAATTGTGGAGAATATAAAGAAAGACTAAATTAAGTGCTCCAAAATTTATGGGCAGAGGGGAATTGGGGGTAGGAAAGTTTATTGTGAAATAATTTGAAGAGTGCTATGGAGAGCTGAATTTATGGCTATGTGGCTTGACAAAAGCCACTTATTAGCAGGCAAAAAGAATGAAGTTTGTGAAGGAACACACTGACAGAGGTGAGGATGGTGGAGTTGTGTTTTTTGTGGACAAAAGCAAGTTTAATTTGCACGGTTTAGATGGGTGGTTATGTATGTGGAGAAGCTCAATGAAGAATTAAATGCGAAGAATATGCAACTCACTGTTAAACACAGTGGTGGGAGCAGAACAGTTTGTGCAACTTATCAGCAAGTGGCATGGGAAATTAGTTTTCATGGAGGATACTATAAATAAGGAGAAATGTTTTTAAATTTTGAGGAACATTTTAAATTTCAAGGGCCCAAAAATAGAAATTCCTGATAGATTTATCTTCAATGACTTAAAACACTGCCCACATTTTGCAGCTGTGGCTTCTTAATTAATTCTTAATTATAATAGTATAATTATCCCTAAGTATTCAATTCTTCTCCTCAATACCCTGCCATAAATCCCATTAAACATTTATGGGATAAAGTTTAAAAAGAAATAGACAAAACTCCTATCCATTCAAAGGAACACTTCAAGAACAGATTTTGAGAGGAATGGGAAAAATATTCAGAAATTTCACAAACTTATTAAAAGTATGCCCAATAGACTAAAAGAAGTATTAAAAATAAAGGGCATAGATATAAGGTGTTAAATTTTGTTTCTTTTTTTGCAAGTTTGGTTTGTTTGACCGTGTGTCTGAATAATTTTGTGGCACAAGAAATGTTATTTTTTTTTGTGTTAATTAGCCAGAAGAGCATATTTGTTTTATATCTCAAAGCCTGGGGCAATTTTTATTTTGTTTTTCAATAATTATTTTGAATTTTTTATGAATAAATTGTTTTGTTACATATGAAGTTTATTAACAGAATTTTCTGAAATTCCAGACTGAATAATTCTGCGAATGTCTGTACATACATGTCAAATGAACATGAATTAAGTATAGATCAAATTATAACTTTGTTAAACAATAATAATAGTAAATTATTTCTTTAAGTCTATTTTATAAAATAGTCATTATGTAATTATTTTATGTTTGAATTTTAACACAAATGGAAATCACTGATGTCCATTTATTAAAAAAATTACACTCACTGACTGTCATAAAGTATTTGTACTTCTCCAAAACTACAGCTCAGCCACATCCAGACTGAAAACATGTCTGCTGGCTGTTGTATGGCTGCTGCATTTAGTGTGCTGAAGCAGTTATAAATGCTTCAGCATACTGGATATGCCAATTTCTACTACAGTATCATGTGAGCTACAGACTAAGAAAGGTGAAATTGTAGGGTGTAGTCTGTGCAGCAAATTGTTCTGTGTTATCACAAGGACTACATCTTACTAAGTCGACTGTATGTGATGTTATACTTCCCTACAGTGGGCAGAGAATCACAGTAAGACTGTAGACCAATAGAAACTGTGAAGCAATGAGTCCAAGTTCACCCTTTTCAGGTCAGATGTGTATAACCAGAATAGCTGTTACCAGAGTTCATAGTGTGCACTATTAAATTAGATGGTGGTGATGTTGTGATATGGGACTACTTCAGCCGATTTGGCATCAGTTCTATAGTTGTGACAGATGGAAACCTGAACTCTGAGCAGTACTGTACAGTTTTGGATAATCACACATTTCTCATACTCTGGCAGTTCTATGGTAACAGGATGCGTGCTGCCACATCTCAGCTGTGTATCACCTAGTATGATGACAACAATGTGCAACACAATCTGGCTTGCCAAAAGCACCTGAACTCAACCTTATAGAAACTGGACATCTTTAGGATAAATTGGAGCTGCAAATCAGCGTCATGGAGGACAAGCTGTAATCCATATCTGAGTTAGTCCAGATTCTATGGAAGGAATGGAGAAATATTCCAGCATCTGTACTACCTGGACTGGTAGAAAGTGTTTCCCATGGAGGGAGTCCAGGGGTTGCATTCTGGTCACTTATCTCTCGTCTCTTTCAAAAATGAAGTCAAAACGAGAGACAAAATTCATCTTTCAGAGACAGCGTCAATTCTGGTCACTTTTAATGATCTTGTCTTCGTTGATGATGTCATGATTCTACTAGGTTGATTATACATGTTTGGATTATCAGCTCGTGCGACATGGTTAGAGTTTTAACCAATGAAATTGTAAAATTTTCGAAAATGCAGTTTATGTAATTATAGATCACGTGGCAAGGAAAGCACATGTTCAAATAAAGCACATAATTTTGACAAAGTTGTTTTTTGTTTTATAACAGTTTTACAGATTGTAATGTCAATTTGTCTGGTAACAAATAAAAATTTTAATAACCTAAGTTAGAAAAGCATGCATACTTAGATATTTTTCAAAATATTACTATCTAATTTCTCATTAAGTATCTAAGTAAGATTAACATCATATTCAATAGTTCAGTAATTGATGTAGGATAATTAAAAAAAAAAGGAATCAGTAATGTTTCCAAGTAGGCACTGGAAAAAAATCAGAAGCATTGTTCTCTCTCGAAATATTCTTTTCTAAGATAGAGAATGTTCTCTAATATGATTGTACAGTGCAAGTAGCATCCAGTTGTCCATATTGGATATAATGAAATCGAGGTAAAAGATAAAAGACAACTGTCCACTTGTATGAGAGAAAAAGTTGTCCAGGATCGCATTTGGAGAGATGCTATGATCTCTTGAGACGTAAACAAATGATTAGCCGATCAGCAACTGGCTTGAGATGATGACCAGAATACAGCCCCAGGAGGTGATAGCATCAAAAGGAGGGAATGAAGACATTGAGATCAGCACCAACGTCTTTGAAGTTTAGTGTCAGAATACTTTATGGTAGTCAGTGTATTTTATAGTAATATGTCATAAGTCACACACTGGCACTAATGCACTATAAATTATCTTGGTTTTCGTGTTCATTTCCCTCTCAAAACTGCCTCTGGACTGTGAGACTGTTCTTTTGTTTTTAATGTGATAAGGAGCAGGTAATGGTAAATTAATAACTTAGTACGTAAATACAACATAACACTGATGTTTGTGACATCAATTTGCTTTTTGAATCTCACAAATAATTAAAAGATCTTAAAAATTAGATTTGTTTATTTTGTCACAAGAAAAACTTTATCCATTAATTCATCGTTATCATTTAACATTAATGTTACTAAATGTCAATGTTATTGTAATAGCAACTGTAACAATGAATTGTCATGAAATGCGACAAAGTAAATTGGACTGAGCAGCTGTTGTTGTATCATTTGGCATATTTAAATTTTAAAACACTTTATGACTTTGAAAGTGCTGTTAGGCAAAATAATAAACATGAGAACTAAAAAATTGTTTGTTTTCAATTAGTTTCTTCCAGTTTATTTATTTAAAATTTGGAAAATTTATTAAGGGACAAATTTAGTACATTTATATTTTTGTAATGGATTAAATGATTTATTGATGAATAATAATTAAGAACAACTGCTTTGTTTTTTATATTAAGTCTCATAATTTTACAGTTGCAGATTATTAACGGAATAAATTATAAACAACCACTCACCACACCGGGATATACTTATTCACGTATTCTGAGCTAATTATGGTGTGTAGATAACGAAAACAAACAAAAGCGAACATTTTCAAACTTCTTCTGAGTTGTTCTTCAGGTTTTTTAACGATTCTTTGATGAAGAACTCCGAAGGAGTTCGAAAACATTCGTTTTTGTTTGTTTTCATTATCTACACACTGTAATTGGTTCAGAGTACATGGGATAAATTATTTTTATATAATAAAACATCTTATTTTAAATCTTAATAATTAGACAATTCTAAAAAAAGATATTGTTTTTTACTAATTAACAATTTTAACTAATTAAAAATTTTAATTTGAAAAATGTGTCAGATTATCATTTATAAATAGTACAGCCTATAAATATGGCAGAGCAACTCATTGTTACATATCACTGTTACGATAATGTCGACATTAAGTACCATTAGTGTCAAATGATAACTATGAATTAATAGAGTTTTTCTAGCTCTGAAAAATATTGGATCACTTAAAAATGGTAAATTGGAATAAAATAATTTAAATAAACTAAACCTTTATCAATCCAGCAAAATTTAATAAAATAATAACGTTTTCAATCGTTTTTAACGATCTTCCTGTTACAAAAAAATAGAACATTAGACATTATTATTTTATTAAATTTTGCTGGATTGATAAAGGTGTAGTTTATTTAACTTATTCTACTTCCAGTACATAGTTGTTACAATAAAATAATTGTCATATTGGTTAAAAAATCACCAAAACAAAGTTAAAATGATAGCAAACTACCAGTGGCCAAGCAGTTTCATTTGCTGAATGCTGGTAGTCCTGTCTTGGGTTCACACCTTGCCAGGATGGACCGGCCATGTGGAGTTTTCTAGGTTTTTCTCTACGTCTATAACGCATAAATAGGAACCAGTTACCCTTAAAAACCTTCCAGAAAGCATCCCCTCTATGCAAACTGCCCAAGTGTTGTGTTGTCATAACTAACACACCATAAAATGATAGTAGAAACAAACAAAGAACCAGTTTTATTGGGAAATTTTCTGAGTCAATATTGGCTGGCAGTATTAAAAATAGTCAAGTTGAGTAAAGAACTGTCAATTTATGTGTTTGTGTGTCAAATGTAAAAAAGCATGATCCCCATGTATATATAATATTGTGATTTATTATAATCACTAGTTACTTTCTTTTAATTAGTACTGAGGAGAAATTGAATTTCAGTACTCACTGAAAGAAAGTAACTAGTAATTGTAATCAATTTTGTTCTCAATTAATTTTTCACTTGATAAATGTGAAAGTGAATATGAAAATATCTAAATATAAAAATGATTTTTTTTAAAGATGAAGAAATGCCATATGATTGATTAATCACACTACATAGTGTTTAAACAACAAAAAAAATTTTTTTTAGTTAACTAAATGCTAAATTTTTGACTGATGTATATCAACATGTGTGAATAGACAAAAGTTTAATAAATCATTTTTTCTTTCTCTTTTTTTAGATATAGAAAAACAAAAATTATCCCATAAGGAGAAAAAGAAAATGAAAAAACAGGTGAGTTTTACATTGATTTGAATGTAATAAGTTAAATATATACATAGTAATTTGAATAAATAAAATATCTAAGTACAGTTTGTACAAATAGTCATAATTCACAATGGTGAATTTAACAACAATGACAAATGACAAAAACAGAAACCAAACTGACAATTGTAACAATAATGATAAATAGAAACAGAAAAAAATGAGTGAGGAAAGACTGTGAATTATTTACTATAATGGATTATGCAGTTGATATTTCAATTATTTGAATCTTTTTTCTTTGACGATGTTGCTATTATGCACACTCAATGCAAGTAACATTATTAATAGATTAATCAGATTTATATTTGTTCATATCCAAGCTTTCAAACTGCCAAAATAATCTTTAACAATCTTCATTCGTCACAAGTTTACTGCAGTTTTTTCAGTCGTCCAGTTAAGTTTTGTGTGTTTGCCACTAGTGTCTCTATATTAGCACCCTTTCAAAAAATAAATTTATGTTTTAATTGATTATTGATGATTTTCTCTTTTTATTATAAAGTTAAGAGTTTATTTTTATTTTCATAATGTACTACTAATTTTTTTTTTTTTTTTCCAGTATTTATTTAAGTATTATTCTGATACACAGTAACGTTTTTGTTCAAAAATGTGTTAAAAATACATATACAACATATAAGATTGGAAAGTAACAGTAAAAACCTTACTACACAGCAGTGGTGGTCAAACTTTTTTGATATCAAAACCAAATTGTTCCTAAATTGTAAGTAGGTGGGCTTTAAGCATTATATACAGTGTAGTCCATTTTAATCAGTCCATTACAATAACTTAAAACATGTGCATCCTACAAAAAATCTTTAAACCAAAAATGGAGTATCATTTTTATCATAGATACATAGAGTGATAGTGAAAACAGGTTCAACTTCATTTTCTTAATATGGGTCAATATAAAATGTGAACCCCATTTTATATCACATATTACGATTCTACATAAAAACAAACTTTTATCCAAAACATTCTTTCAAAAGATACGCTTATAAGTTAAGTGTTTGAAGTTTTAAATGGTTTCTACTAATAAATGGCCGCCAGTTGATGTTTTGCTTTTCTCTGATTTAAATACTTGTATATTATTCTGATACCGGTATATCAGTGTCATATATAATTTTAACATTTCACAGCATAACAGTGTTTTTATGATTAAAAAAATGAAAAAAAGAAGTATTTTGAACCCTGCATTTCTTCATTTCTATCTCTTGAGAAGAAGAATGTATTCACCAACAAATATTGAATTGTGAGTGTTGTTTCTACATTGTGTACTCGTTATTATTTTACATTAAGACTGAGGAATTGATTCAATAATAATTATTTTTGTAAATATATATTATTTTAATTAATTACTGTTTAAAGACAAATAGTATTATCCTTGTCTCATTTGAAACATGTCAGGTATTTTAGAAAAAAATAAATCTTTTGTTTCCTTGTCATCATCTCTTACATTCCTTACATTGTCATTGTTTTTGGTGTGATTAAAGTTGTTGTAAGCATAATAATGAATCAAAATAATAATAATAATCTTTTCTCAAAATGCTGTTTGTACGAATGTTAATGTAATTCTAATGAATAAAATTAAATAAATAAAAGTCAAAACATAAATCTTAACATATAAACTACTGTAGCTTCTACAAAAAAATCAAATCCTAGATGAAACTTTTATTTGTGAATGGAAATGATGTTCTCTAGTTCAATAATAATTAATTTTTCTGACTGGGTTTTGTTCTTTCTTTCTTTGGATAGACTGATTTGTACATTAGAGTTTACATTTTGACTATAAAATCTTTTTAGATCAGCTTTAATTATAGAAACTCTTGAAATAGAACATCAATCCTTACATTATAGAATCAAATGATGGCTTAAATTTAATTAACTTATAAATGTAAACATTAAAATATTATTTAAAAGTAACTAGATCTTCAGCACATTTTTTTCTATGAATTAGTTGCCAATTTGACTGCAAAATAAATATGGTAGTAAAATTACTCCTCACTCCGACACCGGGGATGAAATACTAAATACCGAACCTGTTACCGGTGTAATTTGCGTGAAAAATCTTCTTTCCACAAACGTTTTCGAGCTTTCCAAACAGCTCTTCTTCAGGTAGAGAAAAAAGGTTCCGACGAAATACTTCGAAAAAAGACGAAAAAAGAACGTAGACATTTAAATAAAAACGGAATCTAAAAATAGAATGCAGATGTTTAAACAAAAAATTACGGAACTCGCATATCAAACGAACATTAAGGTGGACATGCGCATTCGTGCGCCGATGTTGCTATTTATAGATCGTTGTTTATGAGGGCCTGCCACGCTATAGAAAGATTAATTTCATCCTTCCGATTTATACATGTGGTCCGATGGTTAGCCCTACAGATGGATATAGCTTCCCGCCATTTTAGTTGGTCCAGGTGGGGCGTAGTGTCGATGATGTCAGCTTTGTCGAACTCCGGTTCTATATCGGGATCAGATGCAAAGGTGGTTAGGGCCGTGGTGTACCGCCCGTGCCGAAGGTCCGCCTGATGTTCTTGCACTCTGGTATTTAAAGATCGCTTGGTTGAGCCGATATATACAAGGCTCTCGTTACATCTGTTATCTTTCAGCGGGATAGAGTACACGCCAGGAAGCCTGCCACGGACTGGACTGCCTTTTTCATTTCTGAGGATGTCGTAGATTGTCGGGCCTCTTCTATAGGCTATTTGTAGTTGTTGTTTTCCAGCGATCTCAGCGTATATCGCTTTAACATATGGGTTAAAGGTGACTGGGAGGCATGTACGTTCATCCTGGTCAGTGTTGGTCCTCGTACGCGTAGTGGGTGCGTATTGTGAGCGTTGAAGTCGCTCAATTAGACAGTGTGCCAGACCATGGTAACCGTGCTTGGCTGCCATCCTCTTGATATAATTCAATTCGGTGTTGAGGGCTTGCGTGGTGGACGAGTGGGAAAAGGCCCTTTTAATCAAAGTATTAAATGCTGCAGCCTTGTAGGTGAATGGGTCAGATGAA
This sequence comes from Centruroides vittatus, assembly GCF_030686945.1. Lineage (NCBI taxonomy): Eukaryota > Metazoa > Arthropoda > Arachnida > Scorpiones > Buthidae > Centruroides > Centruroides vittatus. The sequence goes on from NW_027122576.1 coordinate 206,283, forward strand.
CCTACCGGTATGTATATAGGGTCGGCATAAGGTTTACGGTATACCGACGTGACGATGGCGGATCCTTCTACTTTAATGTTTATATCCAAAAAATGGACCTCAGTATTGCTAGATTGTTCCATTTCGAGCGTTAGGCCGTAGGGATTATCGTTAACGGTTTGTACGAAGTTAGAGATGTCAGGTATTGTCCTCCACATGATGAGGATGTCGTCCACATACCTCCTATAGAGTAAGATGTTCGGGAGGAACAGCGGAAGTATTTTTTGTTCCAGTTGCCTAACGACCATTTCGCATAGGTCCCCAGATACTGGGCTACCCATGGGGACTCCTCTTTGTTGTTTGTAGACCTCTCCGTCGAACGCAAAGATAGAATTATAACAGATCAGATGGGCTAAGTCAATGACTTGGTGGTGTAATGCTTGATCTTGAGTCAAATTAAGTAAAATGTCCCTAAGGGAGCAAAAAGCTGGAGGAAGCTCCACCGACGGGTACATAGATTTAAAGTCTAGCACGGTAATATACTGCGGCGTCGAAGGCAGAACCCGAAGGAGGTGGATGAGCTCAACTGGGTTATCGATGGTGTATGGGTAGTCCTTGAGGTGGGGAGAAAGTAGGTTATGAATGGCTTTCTCCAATTTTCTTGTGGGAGCTCTGATTTTATCGACTATTGGACGTAATTGTTGGCCCATTTTGTGTGTTTTGGCAAATGCAAAAAGTCTTGGTGTGTCCGGGGAATCGACCACTACGTTGCCCAATGCAAGGCGTTTTGCCAATTTGGAGTTTGCAAATCTCTTAACTTTATTTTGTATCTTGTCCACCACGTTCTCATTCTCCTTTTCGCATTGGGTGATATTGATGTATTCCCTTAAGCCTTGACGGTAGGTGCTGCGTCTCATGAGGACTAGCGTTTTAGATTTATCTGCCCTGGTGAGAATGATCCCGTTACGTTGCATCCACTCGCTCGTGCGTCTAAGTTTATTTCTCAGCTCGGTGACCTCAGGTTGTTCTTTAGTTTTCTTCATTCTTAGTGTGGCTAACCATCTGTAGTACTCTTTTTGCGTATCCGGTAGGCTTTTTACTAGGAGTTCCAAGTCTGGAATGAGGTCCTTATATCCGCTTATAGGAGGCGGAGGTGCAAAGGTCGGACCATGCTTCAATACATCTATGACGAACTTAGGAGGTTTAAGATTGTCCCATACAACGAACGGGAACGTAGGGTGTTGTCGTCTTTCTGGTACTTGGAATCTTAGTATCCAGTTCAGTTTCTTATGGTAGCGTCTTTTTAGGTTGGCACTTAGACGCTCTTGGATGGGAATTAGCCTAGTATCCTCCCTTGCCAATACGTCAGGGCCCATAATGAATAGCGAGTTTTCGGTCTCGATTAGCTCTTTGAGTCTTGAGAAAATCTGTTTTCTGGTAGTTCGAATAGCCCTGTTGAGGCATAGTAGCCTTACTTTCTTAAGTAGAGGTTCACTACCAGGTGGGAGATGTATGTGAAAGTATGACATTGGATATAGTTCGCGTTCCTAACGGAATGCAAAAAGAACGGACTATATCCAATGTCATTCTTTCGCATACATCTCCCACCTGGTAGTGAACCTCTACTTAAGAAAGTAAGGCTACTATGCCTCAACAGGGCTATTCGAACTACCAGAAAACAGATTTTCTCAAGACTCAAAGAGCTAATCGAGACCGAAAACTCGCTATTCATTATGGGCCCTGACGTATTGGCAAGGGAGGATACTAGGCTAATTCCCATCCAAGAGCGTCTAAGTGCCAACCTAAAAAGACGCTACCATAAGAAACTGAACTGGATACTAAGATTCCAAGTACCAGAAAGACGACAACACCCTACGTTCCCGTTCGTTGTATGGGACAATCTTAAACCTCCTAAGTTCGTCATAGATGTATTGAAGCATGGTCCGACCTTTGCACCTCCGCCTCCTATAAGCGGATATAAGGACCTCATTCCAGACTTGGAACTCCTAGTAAAAAGCCTACCGGATACGCAAAAAGAGTACTACAGATGGTTAGCCACACTAAGAATGAAGAAAACTAAAGAACAACCTGAGGTCACCGAGCTGAGAAATAAACTTAGACGCACGAGCGAGTGGATGCAACGTAACGGGATCATTCTCACCAGGGCAGATAAATCTAAAACGCTAGTCCTCATGAGACGCAGCACCTACCGTCAAGGCTTAAGGGAATACATCAATATCACCCAATGCGAAAAGGAGAATGAGAACGTGGTGGACAAGATACAAAATAAAGTTAAGAGATTTGCAAACTCCAAATTGGCAAAACGCCTTGCATTGGGCAACGTAGTGGTCGATTCCCCGGACACACCAAGACTTTTTGCATTTGCCAAAACACACAAAATGGGCCAACAATTACGTCCAATAGTCGATAAAATCAGAGCTCCCACAAGAAAATTGGAGAAAGCCATTCATAACCTACTTTCTCCCCACCTCAAGGACTACCCATACACCATCGATAACCCAGTTGAGCTCATCCACCTCCTTCGGGTTCTGCCTTCGACGCCGCAGTATATTACCGTGCTAGACTTTAAATCTATGTACCCGTCGGTGGAGCTTCCTCCAGCTTTTTGCTCCCTTAGGGACATTTTACTTAATTTGACTCAAGATCAAGCATTACACCACCAAGTCATTGACTTAGCCCATCTGATCTGTTATAATTCTATCTTTGCGTTCGACGGAGAGGTCTACAAACAACAAAGAGGAGTCCCCATGGGTAGCCCAGTATCTGGGGACCTATGCGAAATGGTCCTTAGGCAGCTGGAACAAAAAATACTTCCGCTGTTCCTCCCGAACATCTTACTCTATAGGAGGTATGTGGACGACATCCTCATCATGTGGAGGACAATACCTGACATCTCTAACTTCGTACAAACCGTTAACGATAATCCCTACGGCCTAACGCTCGAAATGGAACAATCTAGCAATACTGAGGTCCATTTTTTGGATATAAACATTAAAGTAGAAGGATCCGCCATCGTCACGTCGGTATACCGTAAACCTTATGCCGACCCTATATACATACCGGTAGGTTCATCTGACCCATTCACCTACAAGGCTGCAGCATTTAATACTTTGATTAAAAGGGCCTTTTCCCACTCGTCCACCACGCAAGCCCTCAACACCGAATTGAATTATATCAAGAGGATGGCAGCCAAGCACGGTTACCATGGTCTGGCACACTGTCTAATTGAGCGACTTCAACGCTCACAATACGCACCCACTACGCGTACGAGGACCAACACTGACCAGGATGAACGTACACGCCTCCCAGTCACCTTTAACCCATATGTTAAAGCGATATACGCTGAGATCGCTGGAAAACAACAACTACAAATAGCCTATAGAAGAGGCCCGACAATCTACGACATCCTCAGAAATGAAAAAGGCAGTCCAGTCCGTGGCAGGCTTCCTGGCGTGTACTCTATCCCGCTGAAAGATAACAGATGTAACGAGAGCCTTGTATATATCGGCTCAACCAAGCGATCTTTAAATACCAGAGTGCAAGAACATCAGGCGGACCTTCGGCACGGGCGGTACACCACGGCCCTAACCACCTTTGCATCTGATCCCGATATAGAACCGGAGTTCGACAAAGCTGACATCATCGACACTACGCCCCACCTGGACCAACTAAAATGGCGGGAAGCTATATCCATCTGTAGGGCTAACCATCGGACCACATGTATAAATCGGAAGGATGAAATTAATCTTTCTATAGCGTGGCAGGCCCTCATAAACAACGATCTATAAATAGCAACATCGGCGCACGAATGCGCATGTCCACCTTAATGTTCGTTTGATATGCGAGTTCCGTAATTTTTTGTTTAAACATCTGCATTCTATTTTTAGATTCCGTTTTTATTTAAATGTCTACGTTCTTTTTTCGTCTTTTTTCGAAGTATTTCGTCGGAACCTTTTTTCTCTACCTGAAGAAGAGCTGTTTGGAAAGCTCGAAAACGTTTGTGGAAAGAAGATTTTTCACGCAAATTACACCGGTAACAGGTTCGGTATTTAGTAAATATGGTAGTTCAATAATGCATAAATATGTAAAGACCATATAACTCATTTAGTAATTCCAAGACGACAATGTGAACAATCTGCACTAGCCCTCAGGAAGTTCTTATCTAAATATCAAAAAATATCCAGATATATTCAGATCAGCAGTATAAAAACTACATCAACTGCCGTATTATATTGGACCATAAATTGGCAATAATAATTATGAATTACTGATTAATTTGACCCTAGAGGGTGACATTAGACACCATCTTGTGTTAAATTTAATAATTATACTTTAATTAAATAATTTTTAGATTAAACTGGAAGAAAAGAATTGGCTCGATGTGAGACTTGAACCTGCAACTCCCACTTGCCGTGCAGATGCATTGCCAATTATGCTACCGGGACCTCTGGTTCGATCTCCTCTTTCAGTATATGGGTGCTCCCCTACTTATGAATGTTCAACTTATGAACTTTCAGACTTATGAACAATTTGACTATATGTCCAAAACTTAAATTTTACGCATATTCTCTTGCTGATCATGATGTTAAACTCAGTCTTTAACCAGTAATAAATAATAATTAATTAATGTGAATTTATTTCTATCACATATTGTCATTTTTTTGTTTTTGTGCGAATTATGATGTTCCATTGCCACTCGTGAGGTGGCGTTGAAATTGGTAATGATGGAGTAACAGCATTTTTCTCTTTTGTTTGCAATTTTTATAAACTTTTACGATTAATTCTTCAGAAATGCATCCAAAACATAATAGTAAATCTAGTAGTGGAGATAAATGCAAGAAGTGTCACTCTATTACCATGGAAATTAAACCTGTCCTTACAAAATTAAGCACATTAGGTAAAATAAAAAAATCTGCATTTGAAACACCCCTACTAAGCAGTAGCAAGCAGATAAACAAACATAATATGTTCTACTAAGTACATTGAAGGATCAAACACTAATAATACATAGTTGTTCTGTGTACAAATGTACTTTCTAAGTTCGTTTTCAACTTACGAACACACATCAGGAACTTAACCTGATTGCAATTAGAGGCATGCCTGTATTTAACTTTACGATCCCAGACTTTAACATCCCAGACTTTTACGATTCTAGACTTTAACATCCCAGTTAAAGTCTAGAAGTTTTTGGTTCACGTTTAACAATATGTGTGGTCTTGCATTATCATGATGGAAAACCACTCTGATTTGCATGTTCTGGATGTTTTTGATGCACTCCAGCCTTTAGTTCATCTAGTTGGAGACAATATTTATTGGAATTAATTGTTTGGTTGTTGGGTAAAAGCTCATAATAAAGAACTCCTTTCCAGTCCCACCAAACTGAAATTCATTACTTATCTGGGATGCAAACCAGCTTTAGGTTGCGACACTGGATGATCACCTTGCTTACTCCAAGATCTCTTGCATTGAATATTGTTGTAAATGATCCATTTTTCATCGCCTGTTATTAATTGCTTTAAAAAGAGATTGTCTTCATTATGTTTTAAATGTGAATCACATACAGAAACATACTCAATAAGGTTTTGTTCACTTAATTGATGGGGAACCCAAACATCATAACAGGAAGTGTATTCAAGGCTAGCCAAATGTTTGACAACAGATGTTTGGGATATTTTTAAGATGTTGGCTATCTCTCGTGTTCTTTTATGCCGATCATTTTGAATTAAAGCCGTTATGGACTCATCTTCTATGGTCGAAGGCCGTCTTGACCAAGATGCATCTTTGAAGGAAAATCTCCCTCCCTGAATTTTGAAAACCATTTCTGGCATGTTCGATCAGTTACTGCATCCTCCCCATATACAGCACATATTTTTTTTGAGTTTTTGTCACATTTTTTCGTTTTTGGAAATAACAGAACATGAGATGTTGAAAATGCACCTTCTTATCTTCCATTTTAAGGAGTTTTTTCCTTAAAAGATAACAAAATTTTAAAAAATAGCTGTAATTAAACTTACGTAATAAATATGCAAATATCTGTAATGCCAATCTAAACAAGTTAAAACTTGATAAGCACGACAGAGTTGCCACAGGTGAGCGATTATGTAAATACTCAAACAAACTTTCGGTTCAACTCAATACATAAATTTATAATTACAATAGAAATTTAAATTTACAGAATAAATTTTTCAGTAAATTTTTAGTAACCTTTTCCCAATTTTTGATGATTGCTCAATTATTAGAGACTCCTACGACCAAAGTAAAAAGTTACCAAAATACAATTCTGTAGAAGTTACTAAAACTGACCAATTATGTTGAATATGATAAAAACAATTGGCTCAGCATTTGAATGGTCAACTAATCAATTATTTACAGTCATGCCAAACACTCAAATCGCACATGTAGTTTGCAGAGTGCAGCATGACAAGTCACAACTTGGTCAACGTTTAGCATCACCAAACAATTGTCTCACTGAATTTTAGTGTCAGTTTAGCTCTGTAAAATGTGTACCATGGACAATTATTGAAATTGAAGAAAACTTTAGATTTGAGTATAGCTCAAGAGCAATGTTTCCCCTTTTTTGATGCTGGGGAAAAGACATTGACTAATATTCAGGTCAGTAAAGTGTATAATTTAGATAACTCTGGAAGGAAATGTTAACTCAGTTATGCTTTTCAGGCTTCTTTCTGATATTTGCTTTCAGACAAAAGTTTTTAAAAATTATGCTTGAATGATTGTTTATGGATTTTCTAAAATAATGCAAAGAATTGACATTAAATGTTAAAAACATGTATTAGTTGTGCTTAGATTATTTTTATTCATAGTATTATTAGCAAAAATATGAGATTATTTGTTTACTGTTTTAAGATGTTTTTGTGATTTTTGTTAATAAATTAAAAGCTTTTTAGATTCTGTGACCTTATTAGATGGTTATAAATATTGTATCTTGTAAATATAGAGGTAAATAATTTCATGTTTTACAGATGGAATTCAATCGAGTTTTAGAATCGGTGGGAAAACTTTCAACCGGAAAAGACTGCGATCAGTTTACAGTTTCTCAAGCAGATAAATCAGCTGCTCAACAGTTGCAAATGGAAAATGCTGTGGATATTAAAGTAAGTTAAAATTATTTAAATGTATTACAAATGATTTGTAAATAATGTAAACTAAGATGTTTACATGTTTCTATATAGCAGCTAGACATCATAAGTGTTTCAGTTCAAATGAAAAGATTACCAGATTTATTACATTAATAGTCACCCTAGAATAATAGTTGCACTCAATTCCCAAAGAATAGAAATAATAGGTATGCTCTAATAGTAGATGCTCTCTGATAAACAGCAGCTTGCAACTTCACTACAGAAAGTGTTGCATTTTAATAAGATTTTATGTATTGATTACTTTATTTCTAAAAGAAATGATTATAATTTAACTGTATAAAGAACTATAAATATTTTTATATAAAGAATTGAATTACTCATTCTGCCGAACAGGAGTAAATGCACTTTGATTCCTTCAGTGTGACGAGCATGTGGCCTTAGGCATCTAAGGGTATCACAGACTTAAAGACTTGAAGAATTTTTGAATGATGCATTAGTGAAGTCTCTTCTATGTGGTTTATAGAATTGAGTTCATTTTCAAAATTTGATCAGTCAGTTTTGATAAAATTTTGCATTTTTTATTAATTGCAAGGAACGAGGAATCTAAAAATGGGGTCCATGACTTTGTTTTCAAGATATAGAGGGGTCAAAGCAATGATATCCAAGGGTGCATGCAATTTTATTTTATTCTTTTGTATACCAGTGATTATGCCACCCTGCCATAGTAGAGGCGTGTGATTGTCATAGATGGCCCCCAAAACAATATTATTGGCTTGCTAGTGCTTTAACTCAATTCTTAGTTTGTGTGCAAACAGAAAATGAATTGTTCCTAATATAATATCAAATGGAAATTTTATATATATATATATATAACAAAATTGTAAAATTAAAAAGAATTTAATTTTAGTTATTTTATTGTTAAGGTAGAAAACTTTTCTATTTCTGCTCGAGGGAAAGATTTGTTTGTGAACGCCACCCTTAATATTTCGGCCGGTAGGAGGTACGGATTGGTCGGACCAAATGGGTACGTAAGATAAATTTATAATTTATAAATTATCTATATATTTTTTTAATGCTTTTTGATTTTACGTGCAGTTTTAGTTAGTTTTTCAAATTTTTTTAATAAGAATATATTATATTTAAAATTATTCAAAAAAATTAAGATTTACATGTAAAACAAATCAAAATTTCTAAATTATAAGCTCATATAATTGAATTAAGATTCATATTTTCAATGCATATTTATTTGAAATTATTTTTTGTAAAATATCAAATATTTGAGTGTTAAAAATATATAAAGAATTGATAAGGAAATAAGCTAAAAATTTTGTACTAATTAAATTTTGAGTTTTTGTAACAAATTTTTAATGTGTTTATTTTAGTGCAGTTTTTATTCTCTATTAAAATTGAATTTAGAAAGAATTATTACAATATATTACATTTATATTTAAATAATAATGATAAATAATAAGGAAATTGGAAAAAAATAAATTTCACTATAAAAAGAATTATTTTAATAAAAACTACAGCCTAGAATATTTACAGATTACTAGAACAGTACATAGTATACAAATCTATTATTATTAACGTTTTTTACTTAATTAATATTAATATTTTATTTATTCAGATTGCTGTAACATTTGCTAAAGTAAACAATTTTCTAAATATTTATTTTATCAGAAATATAACATTTAAATACAGCCAGCTAAATGAGTAAAACTTCTTTAATGTTACAAATAAATAAACATATACATTTTTTTTAAAACTCAAATAGAAGATGGATATTACAAGACTAGACAAAGAAATAGTTATTAGGCTTGAATACAATCTATTTGATATCATTGTTTTCAATGCAGTGCTCTTTTACTAAAAATAATTACTGCCAGTTCTCATATATTGTAACTAAACATAATGTTTTGTTTTAGGAAAAATATAACAATAACTAATGCTACATTTTTAAATAATGTAACATTAGTTTTAATAACAAAGTGTTTAATGTTACTAATTATTTATCTTTACTTATAAATGCTTAGCATTTTCCCAGCTACACTTTCGTCCTTATTTTTTGTTTTGGATTTACCATCAGTTGTTAAATCTCTCTTTTAGTAACTGAATGTTTATCTTTCCTTTTTGAAATAAAATTATTAATATTTTTCTATATGGATTGGTTGATTTTTGACAAGAATTTAATGGGGACAGACCAGATAGTATTGACCATTTATTGAAAGATAGCTTTGACAAAAGGGGGTTCCCACCTCGTTACTTTTTAAATCAGCTATGGCATTTATGTGGCCAATAGAATGGCCATTTTCTTTCATTTGTTTCAGTTGCTAGACTGTTTGAAATTTTATGGAGTTATTTTATTGTGCCAGCTGTTGGTACTATGTGTTGGCTATCGATACTACTTATATTGTCTGCCGGGATGGCCATCAATGTGTTCTGGCTGAAAAATAGCCCTGTTTTGGTATAATATCAAATAAGATTTTTCTAATCACATGATCATGTATTGCTCACAGCTTCTGAAAGTACAGTAATTTATAGATTAGTACTGCATTTGTGTGGTTGAGAATTTAATTTTGCATTTATTTAGTTTGCCTAATACTAAATATCTTAATTAATTATATATTTAAAATTGTTTATTTAGTACTTAATGTAACATTACCTTTGAGTGTGTTAGAACGTATGGTATATTTTTCATTATTATTTGTTAAAATATTGAGTTTTACTCTTATATTTAAATTTAATATTTATTTTTAGTCACGGAAAGACAACATTATTGAAACATATTGCAAATCGTTCTTTAAACATTCCTCCAACTATTGACGTTCTTCTTTGCGAGCAAGGTAAGTGAAATGTTCTTTTGGAAATATTTAAGAAATAACAATTGCTGATAAATACATTTTACAGAGGTGGTTGCCGACGATACACCTGCTGTCGAAGTTGTGTTGAAAGCTGATACAAAAAGAGAAAAATTACTGGAAGAAATGAACAAATTGGAAAGTGAAGTGAATAAAGGAAATATCAAAAATCAAAGTCGTCTCAATGATGTATTTATTTATTTTTATGATTACGAAAAAAATAGTTCAGATATAAAATTTTTATTTTGGTGACGATGATTTCAGATTTATGAAGAATTAAGAATAATAGGAGCTGATTCAGCAGAAGCCAGAGCAAGACGTATTTTAGCTGGTTTGGGTTTCTCTAGGGAAATGCAAGACCGTCCAACTAAACATTTTTCTGGAGGATGGAGAATGAGAGTATCACTTGCAAGGTATTGTTCCAATATTGAATATTAGATATTCTAATTTAATGCTATAAATTTTAGTAGATTAAATAATTTTACACTTACAATCAAAAATCGAACCTGTTACCAGCATGTATCCTATAAAAAATTGTTCCACAAATGTTTTCGAACTTTATGAAGTTCTTCTTCAGGTGGAAATGGAACACTTCAGAAAAAATAGAACAAGCTTTTCGATTTGAAATCTCTTGTTCTATTTTTTCTGAAGCTTGTTCTATTTTTCTCTGAAGTGTTCCATTTCCACCTGAAGAAGAACTTCATAAAATTTGAAAACGTTTGTGGGACGATTTTTTATAGGATACACACCGGTAACAGGTTCGATTTTTGATTGTAAGTGTAGTATACTTCCAGTGTTAGTAAAGTGTTGAACAGTATTGTAAATAATTTTAAAATAATTAGATGAATATTTTTTATATAGAACTCCTATAATGTTCTGTTAAGTTATTTTTTTCATGTATGATATAAGTAATTCTATCCACCAATGGCCGAGTGGAGAAAAACACTGAACACTAATTGGTGAAGCAAGAACCCATGACCAGTTGGCCATGTGTTCTTGGCTCACAAATAGGCTGATTATGTGGAGAATTCTGGGTTTTCCTCACATTTGTAACATCTAAACAAGTGCTAGTTTTATTTAGAAAATTGCCTGGGACAGATTGCCGTCCCAGGAGGGCAATCTGTCACCCCTTGGCAGATTGCCCACACACTATGTTGTATACAAACAAATATAAAAGTTATAAGTTAAAAGATTGTTTTTAAAAAATTTTAAAAACTTCTCAAAAAATCAATTGTGAGAAAATATCCTTCTTAGTCTTTACTGATTTTCGAGGAGACTTGATTAAAAACTATAGACTACAACTTTGTTTTAACAATGAACAAACTTTATTTAATATTACCTCCAAATGCATTTTGCCCTGGCTATAACAGGGCCTCTTCAGTGGATAAAGCATCACAAGCAATATCTGTATTACAAACATTGTGACTTTGATAACAAACTATCTTGCATGAAGATGCATTTACACCCCTAACTATATTATCCCAGCATGCATCTAAGTTCATGCTGATATTTAAATTAATAACATTGTTCTGCATAACCATTGCATAGTGTTCTTTAATTCTTTTTATGATATTCTTTTCCATATACACAATTGTTATGTTATTTAAATTGATATTACAGTTATTTTCCTGACAATGATGAAACCATGGTGAAATAATACCTTTTAATTGTATTGCCATCATGTGTTCTTATAATCATTTTTCCAACTGACGCTTAGTTTCTCCAACATATCTCGGTTAGTCACATGTACTGTACATACCAAGACTGGTATGTACATGTGACCAAAATATCCTTCTCGTGGTTGCTTATTTGAGAAGTTTTTTAATTTTTACCTTTTTTTTAAAATTGACTTTTTAACTTATAAAATACACTGATTCTATTGTTTAAATTATTTTTAAATATTTTTATTTCATAAAAATTATTGTAAAGACTAAAATATAAGGTTGTTAAGAGAATATTAATTTAAATAATGTTTTGATTGTTAGTAAAATCAAAAATGATGTTATAAAGTATAATCTTATAATTTTTGTTGTATGAAATTAATATAGATGTAAGTATCCACCTGTAACAAGGTTTGTCTTAGTATAATAAAGGTGGTGATATGTATGTTTTAGTAACAATCTATATATCTTGCATAAATTGTATTTTATTTACATTTATAAAAACATGGTAATGCCATATAAGACAATGAATGTCTGTCTCCAGTATTGAAAACAATAGTGACAACTCCATGTTTTTATTTTTCAGTCAAATTTTAATATATAATCTGTTTCTGAAACAAAAAACAATCATAATGTGAAATTTTATATCTGATTCACTCCACATTAATTTATTTAATATTAGGAAACATTGCAGTTTAAAAGTCAGTTATAGGCAAAGACTGTTCCCTTTGCCTTATTACCTTAGAATTTTCTTAGGGCAAAGACAGAAGACACCAAAAGAAGCATGAAATAGTCTTTTCAGTATTATAAACTGCAATTATACTGGAGTTTTAGTAAAAGCTAAGCACGATGGCTGCAACATACAAGTCAAATAAGGACTATTTTCCATTGAAAATATAATTATTGACAGTTATTTTTAGTGTACTAACTGATATAACTGGGATTCTTTATAAAATGTTTAATCATGTGTGAAATATTGGTTTATAATTGCTATTCAGTTACAGTACAATACAATACAACACAGTATGAATATAGAAAAATAATAATTAAATTTAATTGTTAAACTGTGTTTTTATACTGAGAGTTATTTAAAATTATAAATGATATTTTAATTTTTAATGTAAGTTTTATAATTATTTGTTTATAATTAACCAAAGTAAAGTTAAATTATTTTTAATTGTTTTAAGGGCCTTATTCATGGAACCTACTCTACTAATGTTGGATGAACCTACTAATCATTTAGATCTTAACGCTGTGATTTGGTTAGATAAGTAAGTTACTGTTTTTATTTTATTGATGTATATATTTATTAATTTGTTTTAATTTTAAATTTAACATAAGTTGAAAGTGTGTAATATTTAGGGAAGTAGTAGTTTTGCAAAAACGCAGAAACTATTTAGAAAATAACGTTATTTAATATAGAACTAGAAAACAATTTTGACAAATATTCAAAAATAAAAATCCATTATAACGCAGCTCCTATTTTCAACTAAATACAAACACCTTAACACTGGGGTGTAAAGTGTTAAGGTGATTAGAATTGTATTTAATTAAGCTTTATATTTAGTTTTAAGTTATTAAACTTAGTGCCTAGAATTAGAAATTGATTGGCCAAATCTTTCAAAGAACAAGCATAACAATTTTAAATCATATTTATAGATATTGAAAAATTTTTGTATGAACATAAATAAAATTTTACACAATAATTTTAAATTTAAAATTACTCTATTTAGTTTTATATGCATCATTAATTTTGTAATGTATTTATATATGTTTATAATATAAAAATATGAATTAAAAAGGTGCATTTTACTAACTTCAACAATTTTAATTACAGTTATCTTCAAGGTTGGAAGAAGACATTGCTCGTTGTTTCCCACGATCAAAGTTTTTTAGATAATGTTTGTACAGACGTCGTTCATCTAGATAATCAAAAATTATTCTATTATAAAGGCAACTTCAGTAAGTAATTTTGCTTTAAAAAGGATCTTGACACTATTAATAAAGTTCTGAAAAAAGTAAAATATTTAGAAGTATTCTACTGTGTTTATTATAATAATATTTAATTTTAGTGATATGTGAATTTAGATATGTTTGGATGATTACATTACTGCTTTTCCTATAATATGTATATTAGGATCATACAATTTAGTTAAATAATGCAAATTTGTTAAAAATTACTTGCATTGCAAAGATCTTAATTTTACTTATAATTATATATTTTTATCAGATAACATAATAGCAAGGTTGAGGCCGAAGTTTTAAACACGAAAACGTGTACATCGGACGTTCAGCGCGGCTTTCCTGTAAGCCTAGAAGTTTGACAATGGTATGTGGAATGTTGAGCATGATTACACTGACTTTCCAAATGCCATTATCAGATTTCTAGGCTTACAGGAAAGCGGAGCTGAACGTTTGATGTACACGTTTTCGCATTTAAAACTTTGGCCTCAACCTCGCTAATATCTTGTTAAAGGAAACAGTAAGCAGAATAAGTAATAATAATTAATAAAAGAAATAATTTTTTTTTCAATTTATTAATCATTGTTTAAAGTTAAATATAAATTATTTTCAAGTTTATTAAATTTCTTTTAATTTAATATAATAAACCAGTATCAGTTTTTTGTTCTCAGGTTTATATATTTATATGTGTAATGACTAAACATTAATGTATACAAAATAATGTCTTATTTCTGGTTTAATTTTCTGGGTACTATTGTTGCGAGTTAGCTTACAAAATTTTGTAGTAAAATAGTATAATATAATCAGATTTAATAATAATATTTTTCATCCATATAAAAAGTCAGCTTAATTTTAATTAATTGAAATCTAAGCTTTTTCTTACAGTTTATCTTTAATCAAATTATTTGCCTAATTAGGTCAGTTTAAAAAAATGTATATCCAGAAAAAGAAAGAATTAATCAAAGAATATGAAAAACAAGAAAAGAGGCTTAAAGATATGAAAGCATCTGGAAAATCAACAAAGGCTGCTGTAAGTAATTAAAAATGTTATATATGTATATATATAAATACTTAACTAAGTATTCTGACTATTTATTAGAAACAAATTCGGAATCTATTTGAAAATTTTTGTTATATACACTTAACACATAATATGGAAATACAGTTTAACCCGTTTATAATGTCATCCATGGGACCGGCAATTTTTTCACGTTATAATCGAGTGTCGTTATCTGCGGGGTCATAATTTCAGTCCGATAAAAAGTACCAAGTGTGTTTAAGAATGTATTATAAACTCCATTCTAATTTTACATCGTATGTATTACCGTAAAATTATTTCTTAATGGTAATACCGTATACTGTATCTATTATGATAGTAATAATTTATTATCGTATGTATAAAAATGCAAACTATTTACGTTATTTTGTCTAAGTTTACATCGATGTAATTAAAAATTTCAACAATTACATTTTATAAGAAATTTCTATTTGTCTTAAGTTTCAATAATGGCGGAACTTCCGGTTTTGAGAATAATGTCGAATCAAAAGGCAACAAAAGGTTAAATTAATGAATTCCAATTTAAAATAATTCAATTATTTCTTTATAAACTATTTGATATAATATGTTATATTAAAAATAATAGAATATTTAACAATTTAGCATAAAGTAATTTAAAAGTGAGTACGTAATAACCGATCGTCATGTCGTTTAAAAGTGGCGAATTTCATCCCACCGAAGTCAGGTGGAGAGAGCACCACCCACAGTCATTCTAGGAATGTGAACTCTGACCCTAGGACTGTACACGTATTTTTTTTTTTTTTTTTTTTTGCCAAATAGAATTTGTAATCTAATTTTCTAAATTTGGAAGTACTTCAACTATGACATTAAAACAAGGTTTTATGTCGTTAGAAGTGGGTTTTTTAACATCATCTAGTATAGTAAAATCGTGAAACCGATAAAAATTTGACGTTATATTAAAATTGTCGTTACATCTGATGACGTTATAATCGGGTTAAACTGTATTATGAAACCACAATTTATTTTATTCTGAACATACCATTTTCCTTCTAATGTTCAGTTAGATCAAGGGTTCCCAACTTTTTACATGTATTGATTCTGTGTAAGAAAGAGTTTTTTCCATTCAATATTATATATACTGTACATGCAACAGCCATCCTATGTTATTTTTAAAAGGCCATCTTCCTAAACTTGTTTGAGAACAAAAAAGAAAATATGTAAAATTTTTAATAAATTTTTATATATTTGCAAAGTTTTACTGACCCCCCTCTCAAAATTTTATTGATTCCATTGGTAAGCCTTGATTTACATGAAAAATAATTTCATGTTCAAAGGAATAGTCATAAAAGTTACAGAAAGATTGGAAGCTTAGATATTTTAAATGTATTGAAAATTAACCCTTAAAATATAGGATGACTTTAATCATAAATGCACTATATCTGTATTATTCTTAATTTTTTTTTTTTTTTGGTTAAAATTATATCAACCTTAAAAGGGAAGAACTTATTATAGCTAATAATCAGTTCAAGTTAACTATCACTAATCTGGCATCATTGGAACCAGATAAATGATTTTGCTGGATTACTGATGGTTAGGTTAGAATACACTTAACCCAACAGCTAATTACTTTATCTTGTCTTTAAAATATAATGTAAATCAGTATATTATGTTGGTTAATAAGGGTAACGTTCTACTTTATCTGTTATAGGCAATGTATGGTGTTTGCATGTCAAACCACAAGAAGCACTTCCTGTATTAATTGGAGCCATGATTATTTTATTTGTTATTATGTGCTTAGGGAAAGTTTTTAATCATTTGAAGAAATTTCAACTGTAAATGAGGCTTATTAACAAATACAGAAATTTCATTTGACATTAGTTCATGTTATCAGTACAAACTGAAATCAAAATTAAGGTCTTAATGTTAATTACTATTTCATATTTTCCTGCAATTTATACATATACATATATAATTTCCATAAAGTAGTCTAAAATAATAATATCTTTAACCTGCATAATAGAATTCATTTATTATTATTATTATTATTATTATTACAATTACCATTTATTCTAGTTTAAAGTTGTTAAATTTACTTGATGTTGACCCAGGATATCTTCAATTTGAAGGTTAAGACTATTTACAAAAATTAAAACATTTTTGAGTCTTTTCTTATTCTTTTACACAACTTTAGAAGTAACAGTTAAACAGCTTGAAGAAAGATAAGAAAAGACTTTAAAATGTTTTAATTTTCGTAAATACCTTAACCTTCAAATTGTTAAATTTAATCACAGAATTAGTGATTTGTCTGTGTGCTTTTCATATTGAAGCAAATTTACCATATATTAAATTTTTAGTAAAGTGCTCCTAGTCTGTGAATAAATTAATCCAATATTCAAGTTTTCAAGAGTTTATGTAAATATTTAAAATTCATTAAACGTTAGATTTAGAAGAGAATTTTGCGAAAGCAATCTGTTTAATTCATAATTAAATAGATTATATTTAATTTTATTATTACTATGCTATGATGATACGGAAATCAAAAATAATGAATTCTATTCTTTCTTACAAAGTAAATTCTAGATGTATTTTTAATTTATAAACTCATTTAAATTTATAAAATAACATTATTCCTTAAATTGTAATCAGGAAGAGAATTGAAATCAAACAAAATTTTGACCTCTTCCTTATAGGATATTTGCTAATTTAATTTATAGCATAACTAGATGAGCCCAGTGTTGCTTGGGCAAAAAATAAAAACAGCAGAGATCAAGATAAGATTATTAGATTATTTCATACTTCTAACCCTTTATTATATTATATTATAGTATTTTATTTATATTTACAAAGGTTATCATACATAAGAGTTTATCACACCAAGAAAACAGTCTAACACATTTTTAAAATGCATTTGATTGGTCACTCGATGTGATAAACTTTTACGTAAGATACTTTATAGTTATATAAATCAAATACTATAATATAATGAACGCTAAAACGACAACCATATAGAGTTTAGTTATTTCAGCCTGCTGTTGTCACATTTATCGTGATATTTGGTTGGTATGAAATAGCACAAATTCAATGTTAGCTCAATTTTCTAATGTTAGATCTAAGAAACTGTACATTCACAGCCAAATATCAAATGGTAAAATGCCAATGAATCAAATCTCTGAAAAAATGGACCAAATATTTAAACTTGGCTCCCACGAAAATCACTTAAATCGTATTTTTTGCTCACAGGTAACCTTGTATTATGTAATTTTCCTATTTGAATGCCACCATACTGCTGGCCTGATAGAAATTTGAGACTGTTGTGGAAGGGGGTTGAAGTAATTCGATCAAAAGTAGTAGTTGACCTCCTCCCAGAAGAGAGGATGCTCAACGATTACTAATTACTACTACTATTTGAAAAGTGATCTGTGTTAGATTGTGATGGGCCCTGCATATGATCGAAGTTGCTAACCTTAATGTCTGAAAGACTTGATATTGTCACATAGATGGGAGGGGAACAACAGTAACGAGTCATTGTAAACACAAACGGACTATTAATGTATAGAGCATACTATCTCTGCAGCTCACAGTAACAGAACTGACTCTTTTAGTCAAATAGCTCTTGCTTTTATAGCATAAAGTAACATTCCCTAAATATTCGAATAACAGTTAATTAGCATATGAGAACCTTCTTGACACTTTGAGAAAGTGAACATAAAAGAGCAAAACCAATTTATTATTGAGCAGTTTCAAACCTTCCAATTTGTAAACCGAGACAATAACCAGTAAGCCATGGTGCTTGACGGTTGAAACAAAATGCAGCAATATAAAACTTGTTTAAATAAAAAAAAACTTCTGTAAAAATGTTTAATGTGATAATAAAGTATTTAAATTTTGGCAACAGATTGTATAAACTACATGGGAAGTATGTTCTTGTAAATATTACATTTATAGAAAAATTATTGAGCTGCAATTTGAAAAAATTGTAGACCTAAAATTTCTGACTGTCATTTCCTGTCTGTTCTTCCTTAATCTTGAGAAAGGTGGTAGGTAGATGAAAGTTGAGACCAGATGTGGAAAACTTAGGGCAGGAGGCTCAGATTAACTATAAATGAATGTCTGGTTTGGAATGGAAGTAATGTTACTTTAATTCAAATTTTTCCCCAACACAGAGTTAGATACATAATTGGCACAACTCTATTGCTAACAGGAAAAGTACAATGCAATCACAGGCAAGTGCTTTGTGTTATTTGTTGAAGTAATGGCATTATGGTGCATCTATTTCATATTTTATCATTGTTACAGTAATTCAGTGAATATAATATATATTTTTTAAAATTACATTCTGCTTTGTAAGAATTATATTTAGTTAATTATTTTGTTAAATTTTTGCCAATAAACAATGCTATGTGTAAAGCCAGCAATGAAGCATAGACAGAAATGAATCAATATATAGAAATTCAGTTGATAATTTGGGGAGGGATGTATGACATGATCTAAGTTAGAAGTGTTTGAACATAACTGCTGTGTTTTGTAGCAATTGGTCCAACGGCCTAGGAGTGTATAACGAACGAACAAACATCCTTATTTGTATAGATAGATAATGCTATAAAATAAATTAGTATATATTATAAAATAAATAGCATAATAAATTATCATCAATTTCAGAATTTTTTGATTATTTTAGCTGTTTCATAAAGTAATTACGAGATACTGCTTATATTATTGGATTTATTATCTATATATATTTTTAATAGCATTTATTTAGTTATTAGATTAGAAATTATTCACAATATTTAAATTAAAAACTACTAATGATAATTTTTTTAAATTTATATAAATATTTGCTAATTCTAAAATAATTATCGGCAGTTTAATTGTTAATGGAGTTAAGAAAACATTTCTCTAAATGAAAAATGATGATAATGCTGTGTATAACTAATCTGCTAGTTTGAATTAGTAAATAAATGTGACAGTTTTACTAAGAACAATTACTTTGTCTAATTAGGCCATCTTCATATTCATGTGAGGCGTAAACACCTGACTATTTTTATTTTGATGTTACAAAGTTTGCCACAAGACGGTGCCAGTGACATTAATTATTCTAGTGCACACTTGTCAGATTTCAGTGATCTTGAAGTACTATTTATGTAGCAGTGCATTGCTACAGTAGAAACATTCATAAAAACCGGTCTGTCATGGCTACACGATGAGCATTTCAGCATTATTTAACACCTGACAAGCTCTCAAGAAATAGTCATTCTGGGTTAGAAAGTGATGGGAAGAAGGTTTGGTGCATGATTCCTGTTTGTGATTCCTGAACATCATCTGCTTTGTGATGGGTTTCCTTCCAACCAGAATGGAATAGTGAAAAAGCAGGGTGACCACCTTATAAACATTATTTTTAAGATAATAACCGAAGTACTGTCTTAAACTCTGTTCTATTGGATATCTTTTTATGGCAGTAAAATTTGTGCAATACATGGGTGTATAGATTTTTCTAAAAACAATCAGCTGTTTATGCCCACTGTGCATATCTAAAATAATCTGTCTTTATTGATGTAAATTTTAATATTTAATTAAGATATTTATTTCATTATTGTAATTGCCATTATCTTATTCAATATTTTGATAAGAAATTTCTCCATTATGCAATACTTAGATTACATATTAATTGAAAATTTTTCACTTACTATTTTTCTTTTATGATTAAACTCTCTAATAAAGTACAAACAAATGAATAAATTTATGTCACTCTCAAATGTTTATAATAGGAAAAAGCAACCAAAGATGCTCTTACAAGAAAACAACAAAAAAATAAACAGAAGTTGCATTCTGAGGCAGACGATAACGGACCTACTGAATTAATTAAAAAACCTAAAGATTATATTGTCAAATTTTCATTTCCAAATCCTCCGCCGCTTAATCCACCAATTCTTGGTTTGCATAGTAAGTATTGTTATAAATATGTGTAATAATTTATAAATTATCACTGAAAATATTCAGTACAAATTTTAAATATTTGTAGATGTACAATTTGGTTATCCAAATCAACCACTTTTATTTAAAGACTTGGATTTTGGAATTGATATGTCTTCTAGAAGTGAGTAATAATTATAAAAGTTAAATATATATATTTGTTGTTGTTATATTTTAAAATTTTTATTGTGTTACATGTCACTGTGATTTTATTATACACCTAAGTTATGCTTGTTTCAAATATTTAACTTTCTTTAAGATTAATATAACTGATGATTCTATGTTGCTCTCGTTTCATTCATCCTGGTTAATTAAATAAACAATACTTTCTTTTTATATACTTAACAATACAGAACAATATCATTTGTTTAAATTTATTATCATTTTTAAATTTGAATATATTCATTAATTAAAAAATACTGGAAAATTGTTTATCTTGTATGTACTGTACATAGTTTGAAATTCTTGATGAATAAGGGAAACAAATCATTAATATAGAATATAAGTATATTGTTTTGTAAGAGAAATGGTGAACTATAAGTTTGAGATATAATTTAAAATTGTAGTAAATGATTGAGAATATTAATGAAACTTTTATGTGAAACAACTTTATTACATTAAATTTTACATGATCAAAGAAATAAAATTAAACAATTTTGTTGATAGGAATGTTTATGTATTGTATACATAATATCACTTGTAGAAATATTAAGGTTATGTCATACACATACTTAAATTTAAAAACTACAATCTATTATTTAATTTATAAATTGTTACATGCCAGCACCATGTCATGTGCTGTGGCAAATGGGCTGTTTGGTGAATCTGCCTGTCCGCATCAACAAATCAAAGCTGGGATACAGGTCTTGTTCTCTGACTGTTAACTGGTGGTGTTCGGCTTGCAGTCGTTGCCAAGTCATTTTCTACACTTTTTGTGTTTGGCTGCCGCAAACTGTTGTCGATAGCATTTATGGCCCAGGCTGGCTGCTGTTCTTTATAGCTTGAAACCGGTTACCACATGACCTGATGCATATGCAAACTTAATCATTTGCATCTTTATCTCTCACCTCTACCAGTCCTGCAATTTGCATGTGGCTATGTATTGTACATTTCTTTATGGTGTTGCAATTTCACTTTTGAGGAGTGTATTTTCTTATAAAATTGTGTATATGTATGTATTATTGTTTTATGTTATAGTGATTTGAATAAATGGTAATTTTAAACAATTGTAATAAATTTATATATTTAATATTTACAGTCACTTTGATTTATTGAATTATTTTTAAAATAGTTAATTTGTTTTGTTGTAATTTAATATATTGTTTGTTTCAGTTGCTGTTGTTGGTCCAAATGGCGTTGGAAAAAGTACATTTTTAAAATTATTAACTGGAGATCTGACACCTGTGAGTAATTTAAATATATATAAGTATATACATAGTACAGGATGATTTGCTTGGGACCTAACACTTACTTTGTTCAATACCTTGTGATTTCAGTCACATTTGAATGGCATAGTGTTTTAAATATTAATGTTAATTATTTCAACCATTACTTATTCTGTGGATAGTAGCTTAAACTGTCGGCTTTTCTTACTTCAGTTGTGAATTAACTGTTATTTTTTACTAATCTCATTCAAAGTTATCAGTCAGTAATCGTCATGAGTGTAGGCAAATTTCAATATGATTACAATAAGTGGATTTTAATGTGTGTTTATTCTATGTTTACATGTTATTTTTATTATGTTTAGCTGAAGGGTGAACAAAGGAAGAATCATCGTTTGGTAAGTTTGTTTATATTTTTTCCATATTTGGATATATCAAATTTTAACAAGAATGTAATTGTAGAGAATTGGAAAGTTTGATCAACATTCTGGAGAACAATTAAACCTAGAAGAGACTCCAGTAGAATATCTACAAGTAAATTAATCTTCAAATATTTATATTATTATATATACTTTATTTATTTATTAAAATTGTATATTTTCTTTCATTGCTAAAGAGATTGTTTAATCTCAATTATCAAGATGCTCGTAAACAGCTCGGCACATTTGGTTTAGTAAGTTACGCTCACACGATCAAGAACAGTGATTTATCAGGAGGGCAAAAAGCGAGAGTAGCTTTAGCTGAATTATCTCTCAGAGCACCAGATGTTCTGATTTTGGTTTGTATTTATTTAACAAATCACAAATAGGTTTATTCTACATGTATTAATGCAAGTTTTCATTACAGGATGAACCTACAAATAATTTAGATATAGAATCTATTGATGCTTTAGCAGAAGCCATAACAGAATATGAAGGTGGTACGTATAAATTTAACTTTTGTTACAAGAATTTTTTTAATATGTTTAATAATCTGTAATTAATTCATAATTTCTTATGAAATCAGTTTATTAGTGGTTAGCCTTTAAGTTTTGCTACTTTATTGTATGAATGAAACATTCATCCAAACAGGAAATTTGTATTCAGTATAAAAAGTTCTTACTATTTGTAACTTTTCCTGACTTCAATGAGTTTTATATTAACTTTGTGAGAAGCATGCAATGTATTTCTAAAATGCTTTCTGATAGTTTTTATAAGGTTTAGAATTTATTTGAATAAAAATATGTAAAGCTCTATTACTGATTTAATTTGCGTAACAATAATATCTTTCAGGTGTTGTGATAGTCAGTCACGACGAACGTCTTATACGTGAAACAAACTGTCAACTCTGGATTATAGAAAGTCAAGATATAGATGAAATTGACGGTGACTTTGATGACTACCGAAGAGAATTATTGGAATCTTTAGGAGAAATCATAAATAACCCAAGTATAGCAGCCCAACAAGCTATGAAACAAAAATAGGAAACTAATTAGTTAAAAAATAATAATTATATAATTTTTGGCTGGTTCCATAATCTTGTTATTTGTTACAGAAATAATATATTCACTCATTTCAAAAATTAATTCGTTTTATAATTCTCACCTGTCAAACCCGTCACAATGTTATATTTTCTATTCCAATTTTTCTGTAAATGATATCAAAAGGAATTACAAACTGTTGCAGATATCATGGCAATAAATTATTTTTTGGTATTTATGAAGTTTTTAACGATGAACTATTTGCTTAAGATCGAGACAAAATAAAAATTACAGTTTGATAAAGAACGAATCGTGAATTGCTTCTGTTGATAAAGCTTGTATAAATTTTCAACATTGAAAAATTTCTAAATATATTCATTCCAGCACCAACGATATCTGTTTATTTTTCAGTACAAATAAGATAAACAATACAGTTATTGGCCACATAAGGATATTTTTATTTTAAAGAACTCTTTGACCTAACAGAGACCAAACATGGAAATATACTTACTGGCAAATTTCTCTCTTTATAGCTTTTCTGCTGCCAATATTTACAAATTACAAATGCCAATTGTTTAATCTGGAATGTGCCTTGTTTTACAAAAATGCTAAATTTTATATTATTGGTCACTTTATTGTAGTAATTGGTTTATTTCGTGACAGTAATTGGCCACATTGTTTTTATTTTTTATAAGGATAAAGCCAACCTAATACAAATTGATTGTATTTATTGAAACATTATATACCATATTTTACGGACTATAAGATGCACTTTTTTCTTTGAAAAATTGCCTCCAAAATTCAGGTGCATCTTATAGTCTGTAGTGTCTTACAGGTATTTTTTTTAAAAATTGCTTAAAAATTAAGGTGCGTCTTATGGTCCGTAAAATACGGTATCTATCTTAAGATAATGATCTTTATGCTTCTGTTAAGTTATACACTCATATGCTTCATCATTAATATCTTCCTGTCTAATATTTGTGTCAAAAAACATATCAGTTTTATTTTTACCCCATTTATTAATTTGGTTTATGGTAAACTGGATTAATAAATGGGGTAAAAACAAAAAACTGCTGTCAGTTCCATAGATGTGGTTATGAACCATCTTGTTAATATCTGCAAAATTTACAGTAAAGGAATGATTAAAATAGGCTACTACACTGACAAATAGTAACAGATAAAAACTAGAAATTTGCATGCAGTTTTGTTTTTTCTGTTTCGTATCAGTCCCAATTGATTCCATTTTGCATAATCCTCCATAATCAAACTTGGGATAGGTACTATAGTTCATGAGAGTTTAAAGCTTCATAAAATAATTTTATGTATTTAGTGAGAACTAATAATTGTTCATGAAATGGTGTATTAAAATAAAATATTTAAATAGATTTATACATTATCAGATGATGATATCTACAAT
Organism: Centruroides vittatus; assembly: GCF_030686945.1. Taxonomy (NCBI): domain Eukaryota; kingdom Metazoa; phylum Arthropoda; class Arachnida; order Scorpiones; family Buthidae; genus Centruroides; species Centruroides vittatus. The sequence continues at coordinate 231,107 of NW_027122576.1, forward strand.
TATTAAATTAAATATTACATATAATAATGTATAATTAACTGATTATCGTTACAAAATTTTGTTTCCTCACTGATAATATATTCAGATACAAGACTTTACACCAGGGATGGGGAATATGCGTCCTTATGTTGATATACATTTAATCCGCATGCGGCCTTTTGGGCTAACAAGCGTGGCCTTCTGCGGCCTGTGATGTAAATGTTGATATATATTTTTTAAGACCTTTATTTTTTTTATAGTTATTATACATAAATTTACAATACATACACACATTGTCTTTCTTTTATTACATAACTTTCAAATTACTTAGTGGCCTAAGCTTAGGGATAAAATGACAAAAAAAAACTTCAATGCGACCTCTATAAGGGACGATGAATTGTAATGTGGCCTTCATGAACAAAAAGGTTCCCTACTCCTGCTTTACACAGTATAGATTAGTGTTATAATCAAAATATTCCTTTGCATTTATATTAAAAATATGTACAGTATATATATTTATTTATTTATTTTAATGGCAGAAGTTATCCAATTTCATATATGTGAAACAATTGTTAGGTGCCATGGAGTCGCTGCCCACTGCTGGTGATCTGATGTTCAAACTGTTCTATCTTCTACTGCTTATGACAGTAGGTCACACTTCTTTGCTTCAAAAGTGTGCCTTTAAGCAACAGGGCAGGCTTGATGGCATTGGGATCACTTTTATTTGCCTCCCTGGCATCCAAAGGAGTCTTCTCTGCGCTCAGAGTTCAAATGCATCCAGTTTTTCCTCTGGTGTTTCCTAAGTGTGTATCTTTCAGACCCTACATAACAACAGGGATCTAAGTAGTCTGATCTTGGCTTTAGTGGTTACATTCTTATATAAAGTTGTGACATGGCTTTTTTCCCGGTATAATTCACCAAACACCAGACTATAGTAAAACAATAGACAATGTTAAATACAAATTTTTAGTGCAGTTTTTTTAACAGAGAAAAATGCTGTAGCAAATGGTGGGTTATTCCACATCTAATTGGACAGTCCACCGTTTGTTACAGTATTTTTTGTTAAGTATTGCGCTGTAAATTTGTATTTAAGGTGGTCTATTGTTTTAATTGTGTTAAAATTTACCCGTAAGTCATGGCATTAAAGATTACAAAAGAATATTACAATTACAAAGAACAATATAACACTACTCATTCATATCACACTTAATTCAACAACAGAATAAGCCGTGGCTTTTAAATAATGGTGAAAACTTTAGTAAAAGCATAAAATATTTAAATTACAGGTGAATCTTTTCACAATCGATTTATCATCATCAGCTGACGTAAGTTATTGAGGCGAATTTAAAGCAGATATTTCATATATAAATGTTTGTCCAAAGTGTTTAAAGTTAGATAAAAATTTCAACATTTTAAATTTAGACGCAGGAAATTGATAGTAATTTTTTCCGTTACCGTCGATACACGCAAAAACCTGCCGACTTAATTCACTTGTGATGTAGTTATAAACGCTGCCCCACCATCTGTTGAAAGTGACTCACGTTTTAGTATTCGCTTATTACATTTTTCCTCAGTTTACGTTAGTGTTTCGATCGGATTTTAAACACGAAACCAACCGAAAAACAATGGAATTATCATTTTATATTCAGGTTTGTGACTTCTAATTGTTATAAAACGGGAAATTTTAGTGTTTATTTTTTAAAAATAAGCCAGAAATTTACTCTAAATATAAAATAAATTTGTTTTGGGTTCGTTTAAAACTACTACTGACTAAATTCCAAACGAAATTTTTTCTGTATTGTCGACAGTTAAGCAATAACACTAGCTAATTGTCTCGTGGATTTTACCGTAAACGTGTTTTAAAATTTGCACCGTACATTAATATTAAACAATTGACGATTAACGGTATAAAATACAATTATTAGCAATTAAATTAGTGTTCACCTGTTTACCACAATGGTAAATAAGCTTAGAACAGAAATGGGTGCGAGAAATTTAAGATTAGTCGGGGAAAAAAATAAAAGGAATTTATTCTGTCCGTAGTCGCAGATTAGAAATTGTTTATGTGACAAAACGGGCGAGCGGATTGATTCAGTATTTTACTACTTTATTATATAAATAAAAACTTTTACGACTAGTTTGTAAATTAAAAGGTTTTACAAGGTCATCTCTTGTTGTTTAACGTATACGATGATTATTATAATACCCACTATGTCCACCATTGGTGGAAGGACAAAACCATTGAACGGGTTCGCGCCTGGCCACTTAGTCTCCGGGTTTATTATACGTTAATAATACCTAAATAGGGGTCAGTTTTCCGTAAAAGACACTACGGGGCATTCTCCTCGGTAGATGGCGCCAACTAAATAGTAATTAAAATATCTCTAGTAACAGATGGCGCCACACACTATTTTTGATTTTGAGTTAGTGTCATAGTGTTTTTTCTTAAATAGATTTTTATCATAATTCAACAAAATTATTCTTTTTAAAGCTTATGTCGTCGTTATATTTTTATTACATTATATAAATTTTATAATTTAAAATTATCGGATTTCCTTCCTGGTGCCCGTAACCTCCGGTTCGAGTGCCAAAAAAAATTGAGGAAGAGCCATTGCCAGCTTATTTTATTTTATTTTTATTTTTGTATATTTAAATTAAAAAAAAAAGGATTTAAAATACAAAACAATTATTTGTAAACAAATTTTTCGCAAAATTAAAAATTTATGCAACCAAAGTTTCGTTCAGAAAATGGTAATGTCTATTAGTAAGTTAAGCGATTTCATTTACAAATGAATTAGGAGTAACAATTGAAAAATAAATAAGCGAAGCGTCTCAATTTAGATTTACGAACGTTAATCATCGAGTGAGGAACATCGTCATGGCCCAATTTAATCTCCAAGGATATCTTTTACTAAAGTCTTCGGGTGGTAGGTACCGAAAACTTTTTCAGTAGTGTTTTTGATAGTGTATTAGTGTGGTAACGTTATGTGTTAAATTAGGATTGAGCATTTTGAAGCCTCCCAGGAAACTTTGGCTGGTTTATCGAAATGAAAACTGCCAACTTTTTTGCTATAAAAATGAGTTTGGGAGCGAAAATGGATGCAAGGCGCCATTGGAGATTATAAACCTTCAAAAGGCAGCCATAACGCCGCACGCCGAAGAAAATAATCGTTTTATTATCTAGTAAGTTACTTTTAATATTTAATATAAGATTTTATTCTTAGATTAGATTCGAATTAATATAGAAGAATAATAATTCGTGCTTATTTTTAGCTCCGAACAGAAAGAATATCACTTATTCGCGGATGATTACGAATCCATGATGCGATGGATTATCGACTTGCAGGTGGGTCCTACATCCAAAATCAACACAAGTAATAATTTATAGAGCAGAAAAGTCGATTTTTTTTCAATTCCTTCTTAATTCAGAGGAGGAGGGACGAATGGAACAATCAATTCAACACGGCACCCATTCGCTCGGATTACGAAGATACCAATTTTGAAAACAGAAACGAAATGCTACCAGTTAATTAAGTAATTATCTACATTTTAAGTTGAAATTACAATGATTTTATAATTTATATTAAATTTTAGAACAAAGAAGAAATGCAAATTGTACTTCACAATACCAAAAGAGCGGAAGAAAGATGTGAAATTAGAGCGAATTTTTGCTTTTCCGATTACTCGTCCGGTCAACTTGGCTCCTATAAATTCAACAGTAAGTTGTGATTCGCACGTTCTTTCTAATGCTGCGTGGGTTACCTGTACTATTTTGGGTATCCATTTGTTTGGAAAGAAGTAAAGTAGGACGAGGAAACTAGTCATGTGAGATTATCGTAAATATATATCAAAATTCTCAAACCGAAAATATGTATAAAAAGCGTAATTTACCAGCGGAACCGATAACTTGGCACAATAACGGGCTTAGTCTAAAGAAATTTGTTAATCGTGTCCTAGAAATAATAAAACTTGATTAATCTTAACCAGGAGGCAGCATAGCCGAGCGGTTAAGGTGACAGCTTACCGCTCCGAAGGACCAAGAATCGAATCTCGACGGGCCGAAAACCCTAGAACAGTGTTTCTCAAATTTTTTGGACCGCGACCCCCCTTCTGCACTTAAAAATTTCAAAGGACCCCCGAAGAATAAGTATGTGTCAAAAAACATCCCGAAGGTAGGGGGTTAGGCTCGTATTTAAATATTTATATTATTTTTATTATTTATATGTGCAATTTATTTAAGTAAAAATTATTTTATATATTTTTTATTTCTATTATTTCTAAACATGAATCCATAGTAAATTTATAAAATATTTGAAAAAAATTGATCTGGCATCAATTTTTCAGCGACCCCCCAAATATTTTTCGCGACCCCCACTTTGAGAATCACTGCCCTAGAAGGTGGATCATCGAGATAAGTCGGTCCCGCTCCTGCCCGAATGGATTTGTTTTAGAAAAAGGCCCACTTAGTGCGCACAGGGTGGAAGAGTTTAAAAAAAAAATCTTAACCACGTGTAGTTAAGATCGCAAATTAATGACATATATTACGAAGTATCAAACACAAATTCGTGTTAATAACAACCACTTGGCTTTTTCCACCTTTATTTAGTTGATACGGTACACGTTTCGGGCCTTATGCCCCTCATCAGTCAACAGTTCTTCCCCCAGTATGGCACTTGTACACGGTAAGTTTGGACATTACAAACTCGAGGATAAAAGTTATAAAATTCTTTTACATTTTGTTGTTCTCTTGCACTTCTTAGTTGATGGTTAATACACAGTACATTTTCAAAGGTCGTTCGAGCACTTTTGGCTCGTTTATGTTGAGACAGAATCCAGAAAATTTTTTAAAGGACAAATTTGTAGACCAACTTTGGGTATAAGTTTTAGTCTGAACTTTCCCCTGTTCAACAGGGGAAAGTTCAGACTAAAACTTATACCCAAAGTTGGTCTACAAATTTGTCCTTTAAAAAATTTTCTGGATTCTGTCTCAACATAAACGAGCCAAAAGTGCTCGAACGACCTTTGAAAATGTACTGTGTATTAACCATCAACTAAGAAGTGCAAGAGAACAACAAAATGTAAAAGAATTTTATAACTTTTATCCTCGAGTTTGTAATGTCCAAACTTACCGTGTACAAGTGCCATACTGGGGGAAGAACTGTTGACTGATGAGGGGCATAAGGCCCGAAACGTGTACCGTATCAACTAAATAAAGGTGGAAAAAAGCCAAGTGGTTGTTATTAACACGAATTTGTGTTTGATACTTCGAAGAATAATACAACACGGTTTCACAAAAATCGACATATATTACATTAAATAAGACTTCATCGTAAATCATTGATCACATAAGGAAAATGTTGATCGTTTACACTCTGTTTTCAGGTTTAATTTAATATTTTACAGATTAAAATTATTATAATAGAAGTATTTCAATTTCTACTGACAAAATTGTTTAGAAAGTAGATCATCAACTTCGTTACCTCAAGAGGAAGACGACGATACAACATCGGATGAAAGACAAAGAATAAATTCAGCTCCCGAAATCCAAACAGAAACAATACCAAAAGTATTGGAGGAATCAAACATCACTTATTTTCATCCCGAAGAAGAATGCGATGGGTTCGTACGAAATGCGTTTTTCTAATCCTCAATTATAATTACAATTTTTAATAAAAAATTACTTTGACAGTTCGATTTCTAGCGATTCTGCCGTCTGCACCAGCGATTATCACAGTGCCAAGATCCAAGAAATGGAAGCAGAAATGAGGTCAATTCAACAAAGATTTCATCGCATTTATTTATTAAAAAATTCGAATTTTAACAAATGGTTTCGTCGTTAGGATGACTCATAAAATACTATCTGAAGCGTTATGCCGCGAAGCCGCTTACAAATCGACGATGGAAAGATTGGAGGATTTGGTGGAAGAGCTGGAAGATAGAATGTCCCGTTTGCAAGGTGGAGTGGGATTTTGGAGGTAAAATTAAAGTTTAGACGATGGAAAGATATTAAGTAGTGTTTTCTAATGACTTTCCCGGCTGTTTTCTCTATAATACGGTAAAGTATTGCAATCGTGCCAAGTTTGATCCTCCAGGCTCTTTGCAAATTTCGAAGTTGTGAAACCTCCCGAATCCAAAAAAAGTAAAGGAGAAAAAATTTCGCGTGTTAATATTTCAGGATGGGGTGAAGATCGAGAAGAGAAACTTAGCATGGTAACTTATATATAAGGATCATTGATCCTACTAAACGTTGGACGACTGAACTCGAGGGGATGGAGAGATAGAGGAGTCTCGTCCATATCTGTAGTGGGATCTGGCTTAATGATAATTTTAAAGTTATTTATAATAAAATATCGTAACAGATGGGCTACACACAATTTTAACTTTGTGCTGATGTGTATTAGTGTTTCTTAAACATAAATATTTTACTCGAGAATGGTCATGTAACCCGTTGTTGGATTCTTTTAGATATCTTTCAGGAGATAAGACTTTGGTGAATTTCCGAAAATTAGAAGAAAAATGCCAAATTTTAAAAAATCACAACATATTCTTAAATGATGAAATTCTCAAATTAATTAGAATGTTACAACAAGAGCAATTTCGTTTCCAAACCAAAGAAGTGTAAGTTATTATTTTTTAATAATTTAAATATGCCTTATTACATATCTATTTTAATCTATTATTTTGTTTAATTTTTAAAATAATTACTGTATATATACATATATATATATATTCAAAATTTAAAGTCTTCATTTTAATTTCTAGTCAAATTCAAGATATAAAAAACCAAATAGAACAGATGAAACGAGATTACGTTTTCTTATTCCTGTCATCGATTCGAATATTTTACGGAGATGGACCCGAAACTACCGAAGTTTATTTGTACGGCGGATCCAGGGTTCGAGTTTTTTTTCTAATTTTAAATAATATTAATAACAGATGGCAGCACTGAGGACGTTAATTTTAGTGCTGCCATCTGTTATTAACCTCGGCAATTTCTAAACTTCTCTAGTAATTTTTATTGTTACAGCATAAAGTAAGAGTGTTATCTTTACTAGAAGAAGCGAGAAAAATAAATAAAGATTTACCCACTTACGATTGGTAATACGAGAAATTAAGGTTTATATTTTAAAAATCATTTTTTGGGAGTAAAAATACTTTTTTGTTTTTTTAGTTTAATTAAGCCCTGTTACGTTGACCCTATGGGATTCGAGTACTGTTTTACTGAAGAAAGCGTCGTCTTACATTATATTTGCTCCTTGCTGTATACTCATTACAGTAAACAGCTTCGATCGTACGAGAAACACGTCAATGCCTGGAATAAATATTGCAAGCAAGGCGAAAAACTATGCATAAAAGTAATAAATAACTCGGGTACTGTTTCATATTTTATTAACTGTGTTGCAATATCAACTGTATTTGATTTTTAATGCAGAAGGAAGTAAAGTTTCTGGTCAGGAAAGGTGTTCCGGATCACTTAAGGAAAACTGTTTGGAGACAGTTTTATAGGGATAAAGTTCAAGATATCATAAAAGAAAAGGGGCCCTACTATTATAAAACCTTAGTAAACACTGTAACAGAATCGCAGGCGAGTAAATACGAAGGACACTATAGAATTAATTTACACTTTTCTATCCTTTAACTTAACTGTACTTTTATTTTAGATTATTTTGTACCATAACAGACAAATTGCTTTGGATTTATTGCGTACTATGCCCAATAATACACGTTTTTCTACGCCGAAATCTGAGGGTGTAATCCATTTTTTATTCTTAATTTTTAGGATAAGAAGCGAGTAATGTATGCACTTAATTTTTTAAAAAATCCTGTATATTTTAGGTGATTAAACTGGAGGAAGTATTGCTGGCCTTTTGCCTCCATAACCCTTATCTAGGATATTGCCAGGGGATGAATTTTTTAGTTGGGATGTGTTTACTGATATTTGAACCCGAAGATGCATTCTGGTAATTTTACTATTGAAAATGAAAGCTCGTTTCTTCATATATTTACCGAAAATGTAATTCTGAAGAGAATCTTGAATTTTTTCAGGTGTTTGGTGGCGATAACGGAAAAGTTTTTTCCTGCTACTTACTTCGATCAGAGTTTAATCGGTGCACAGGCCGATCAGGAAGTTTTGAAAGATTTAATTAAAGAAAAATTACCGAATTTATACCGTCACCTATCAACTTTGGATATCGATCTTCGTACCGTAACGCTTAACTGGTTCATGTCGATATTCTTCGATTGTGTACCATTCGAGGTAATGACGACACAATTATATATTCTATACAGTAAATATACTTAATTATTTTATTAATTAAAATATTTCCTAAATACAATATGTACATTACTATTTCACAATGATCGTATTTACGAGGAATGTATACAAGCAACTTATATACAACGTAATCACAATAGGCTGTACACTCTAGGATAAGGTTAGGGATGATTAAATCCCACGAGGTTTTTTTTAATGTAAAAAAATGTTAATAAATTATCAAATGTTTTGAGATAAACCTTCGATATTTAAATGTCCATTTTACAATTTTTTCGTATTTTAATGGCGAAGGTAAATCCTATTGCATGATTAAACATTACGTGTTTGGCACTCATAAATAAAAAAAGCGGGACGATAGAGGTAGAACCTGTTACCTTCTCGGCCTTATCTTCATTTCCACTTTCTTTAGTTGGATCCATTCGTGACTGTCGATGTCGTACCAAGTCAGTCCGATTTTATATTTGCCGTTAATGTTGACAAATTGACAGTGATTATACCACCATCCGCTAGAGTAATACATGGCGCAGTTGGTGTTACTGGCGTCGTTATCTCTGTCGGAGGTGCTGAACTCCATGCTGTTATGGTACTCTAATGCGTTACTGGCGTTACCGCTGTATGCACCGATGGCTAATCTGTAACCGTCGTGTTCGCTCATAACCAGGAACATGTTATATTGGGCGTATTTGTAACGGCCGAACATATCCCACATGTCGATACGAAGGGTGTAATTGTCGCTGCTTGTCATTAAGTGAAGCGCTTCGTTTCCTATCCAGTACTCGTTTTCTGCATCTCCAAATCCCGCTTTGTACGCATCCCACTTGCGATCGAATTGGACCTCCCCGTTTTGTCGTTTCTGTATAATTGTCCACCGTCCTCCGTCAGTTTTCGTATCACAGAACACTTCTTTCGGATCCGAGAGCCCGGGGATGTGGATCAGATTCACTTTACTCTCTTTGCTCTCGACCGAGGAGCAATCTGGATTTAAAAATTAATCGTAATTAGTTTACATAAATTTAAATTATGATTAAATTAGTTACATTAGTGTAATGTAATATGTAATTACCTCTGGGAAGTCTTCGAACGAACTTCTTAATCTGCTTCTCCAAATTTTCTTCTCTCTGCTCGACAGATGGCAGCAGGGAATTAACCTTTTCTACTTCCTCCGTTAATGCTTTCTGCTGATTCTTCCATTGATTTGTAGCATCCGTGTCGACTTTCAGGCGAAGTTCTGCATAAACTCGATCGATTCTTCCTTCCAACGTCTTAACTCGATTTTGTAGCAGTTCAGACTTGAGAGTTTTGCACGATTGCAAAGTGTGATTCAGCAGTTCCGTCTGAAGCAAAGTTAATTCGATATGGTTCCTTTGACTTTGCAGCTGGTTCAGAGACATGTCTTTTTTTAACATTTTCAACATGTCCCGGTGGTTCGACTGTTCTTGTCGAATCACCTGGAAGGAAGACTGGATCTGTGCCACGTTAAATTCTAATTTGGACACTTCTTTCTGAAGCTCTCCTATGTTATTTCCGTATTCTCCTTCGATAGTTTCCAGCGCTTCGAACAGTTGCATGGTGGACGAATGCAACTTATCTACTCCACCCGCCGTCTCGGTCATGTTAATTATGGCGGCGCTGTTTTTCCCCGTCGTGTCTTCCATTTTGTTTACACTCTCCAAAACTTCTCCGACTTGACGTCTGAGAATTCCTTGTTCTGTTTGCAGAGATCTCGATTGGCTCTTCAGGTGATCCGAATTTTTCTTCAACTGTTCCACCGTCATGTTTAAGTTTTTATAATTGGTCCGCAGGGAATCCATTTCCTTCTCGTTAGCAATTTGGCTTCTTTCTAAACTTCTCAAGATTTCCTTCATCTTCGATAACTCGGACTTTATGTGTCTGTGGTGTCTGTGACGGTGCATGTTTTCTTCTGAAATTAATTCAAAATAATAAACGATTAGCCCACGGGAAATATGATATTTGTTATAATAAATATAAATTCGTATATACTAACACTTACCATGCCCATTATACTCGTGCTCCTCACCCATTTTATAAAATTCGATTTCGTTATTCTAAAGGAAACAAAAGGGAATAAATTTACTTAAAATAATCGAATATATTATTATCGTGTTTGGAATTTTCAAACAAGTTTAAGTAGAGACGACTTACCTTTTTGTTCAGCACCTTTTGCCTCATTGAATCCAGGTCCTCCACCTGAAAAACAACAGATGGCCAACGTAAAAATCGGGACAATCGAATGTCTACTTGATGTATATACAAAGTTACTTAAGGCATTTCAAGGTGAACCGTAACACATTTACTCGATTTAAAAATATTTCACGATTCATTTAGAGTTATAATTTATATTTTCCTTTAATTTCGACCCTTTTTTTTAACTACTCAAATGCATAAAAGGGGGAGGGCAATTTGTAATTTCGTACGAGCGTGTCTCCCAGTGCAGATATCAGAGGGGCACTTTGCAGCGAATTTTAAAGCGAACGAGTGGCAATAAAAATACAAAATTTATTCTCTCGCTGCCGATATTAAATATTCTTTGGCACATTTTCTTAGCGGGGAGTCGTCGATAGAGACAATCAGACCCGATAGGGACTTGTGCCAAGTTTAGTTGCACGAAAGCAAGTAACAGTTGAGGCCAAGCCCCAGGGCTAAATTCCGTTCTGCACCTGTCGTTTTTACAGTAGCTATTCTCGATCGACGTGTATACGTCGAAAAAAAGGAGGAATTTCTAGGACCGCGTAAAATATATATAATAAACTAAGAAAAAAATATATCTATTTTTACGACGCGTCATTATTAAAATCTATAAGTTAAATTATTTTTCTAGTTACCTGCTGGTCTAAGCGCTGATTGTTCAGTGCCAATCTCTGCATTATCTTTCTCAGCTCGGCAGCATCTTGTTTCAGTTGGATTAAACCCGCGTTTTCTCTTTCCTGGGAGGCAACCATCTGATCGTAATCTCTTCTGAGAGCTCGAAAGTCCGATTTCAAAAGTTCCAGATTGGAATGGAACTTCTGAAGTTGGTTCAAGCCACTGGAGACGTTGAGAACCGCCGCCACTTCTCGTATTTCGGATCTCAGCTCGTCTACTTTCCTCTGAAGCCATTTAGTAGTGATTTGGGTAGTCCTCAGCTGTCCGAAAACCACGTTGCTCTCCTCCTGTCTGGCTTGTAGAGTGGAAACCTCTTGTCTGAGATGCTGTAGCTGATTTCTCAGAGTGGTAGTTTCGGTTCTGATATCGGTTACGTCGGCACTCCCTCTGGTTACTGGAGATTTAACAATTTCACTAAGGCTACGTTTCAATTCCTTCAACTGTAATTCCAAATTTTCCAGTCCGTCGTTAGGCGACTTGGCACTTAGTAACTTCTCTAATTGCCTAATTGTTTCTTGGTCTTCCGCGTGTTCCTTTTGTAGTATGGTCAACTGGCTCTGCAAGTCGTTGACCAAACGGGCTAACTGCCTGGTGTTGCCGCTACCATCGGCCGAAATAATCGTCCAAACGGCCAAGCTGGATATTACGTACAACCACCTCAACATCCTTTCGCGCTCTTTCATACTAACTGGTCCGGTCAGTCGGTCTCGTTCCTTATATAGCGGAAAGGAGATGGTCGACAGCTGCCTGATGATGCCCCAGCTGGAGGCACGTGGCTAGCAGATGCTTCTGCTCTCCCTGCGCGTGCCTGGCTGCCGATCTGGATTGGGACTCCTCCCCTTTCTTAGCAGTTTCCGAACTAGTCTAAAGAATAGAAATTAACTGTTGTCAATAGTACTCTGCACGTATAATGCGGGTTCTTATCTAAAGTAACCGCTCGTCCGCTAACCTTTCCGGCTCGATAAATCGGATACGAGTAATTATAATAAAATTTCCTACGTAACGATTTTAATAGCCGAATTTTTCCCCGACGCTCCTAATGAATGCGCGCATTCATCGGGAGCGTTAATTGACGATTACACAATACCGGAGCGGAGTTTTATTGAAAAATGGACAATTAAAACGAACTTCCTTCAGACCAAGGATATAGATATTCGTAGATAACCACAGTATTTGTCAAGGGCTGCTGGTACCCTTAGCTTCGTTCAACCAAGGTCAATCGCTCTTAGTGGCAGGTGTGCGCCAGCTCTTGCATTCAGCGACAGCCTGCCTCTGAAGTCAGTTTTTTCCTATCTGAGGCACGCGACAGTTAAGTCTTCGACTAGATAAAGCATCTTAAAAGCGGATCTGTTTAAAAAACACGCATGAAATTTGCATTATTGCAAGTTGATGCGCATATTTCACCTCTGACAATGTCCCCGCTCGTAGAATAAATCACAGTTTTACTCTGTTAAGTACGCTACTAACTGTCGATGGAATTAAACGATAAAATTAGATATCGGCGCGGTTTCTTACATACAATTGCTAGATTGTATTTAATAATCAATTAGAATTGATAAAATCCGATTGGAAGTAAAAAATAGATGTAACACGGGAAATCTTAAGAGGTTTAGATGTAAGAAATGAGGATAAATAATCCAATCCTAGGCATGTTTCTCCTCCCTGTTTTCGTGTTAATGTGATAGGTATATAAAAATACTCGTTGGGTCAGTTTTTTGGCAAGTTTTGCCTTTCATTCATTTCTGGACTACTCGTTAAGAAGCGCCGCTTAATTTACTAAAGATAAAAAAGAATTTCGCAGATGCCACGTTGTAAAAATCTTTACCGAAGATCCTGAATTTTTTGATAATTCTCGCGGGTGTTGTTTTTCTTTAATCTCCGTCTGACCCGCCAAATAGTTTTACGCTGAGATATCGAATTTTCCGAGATGCAAATGCGGCAGACTGAGCCAAAAACCGATACGTTGATTGGGTTGGATGTGTGGCCGCAGATGGTAACGCGGTCCAAGTTTAAAAATGTTTTACAATGCAGTTTGGAACGGTTGTCGAGGGGTCGACTCAACAATGAGGCGCGTGTCCCAGTCACGTGGCTATTATGACGTCACGGCCAGCTGGAGTCGGAGCGGAGAACAAATTGTAATCTTGAGGAGGGGTGTTGAGGCAGCTGCCGTCCAGGTGGTGTGGCTGCTTTTGTCTGGTTTTTGTGGCTCCGGTTCGTTCGCCTTATCTGAAGAAATAACAAGAGGGTGAACTAAAAAAACTAGACAGGGAAATACGATTGTTTTTGGCGTGCGTAGATACATAGTAATAGGAAGGTCGTTGCATGTTCCTTTGCATGATACGAACCAGTAGAGTGTTTTATCAAAATCTTTTCGTTAATTGAATTCCTCGTTTCTTTTTCCTTCCCCTCGTTCCTATTGTTTGTGTTCGTTACACTTCCTCTTCGTCCCGCCACACCACAAACATCCGAATGCTCGCGATTTATATTCGTCGGTTACTTCGAACTCGCTACATTGTTTCCAATGGCGAACAAATTATCTACTTGGCCGAGATGAGTTATTGCTGGTGGCATCCGAGCGAAGCAACTCGAAAAACGCAAGCCACTTTAAAAAGTTTTCCCGGAGAAAAAAAGAAAAATCTATGAATATTATTATTTCTAAATAAACTGTCAAGTCAGCTGAAATGTTCCTTACCGATGTTACTTGGAGATTTGCTGCGAAAATCGATCGAAATTCCAATATATATAGAAGTAGGTAGGTGCGAGGTTGTCCACTCGAAACAAACGAGAAACGAAATCGCTAATGTAGGGAAAAAAATGAATACACGTCAAGTAACGAGTGTGATTATTTATTTTACTTTCAGCTTTCATTGCAGACCTTGAGAACCGAATTCTTGATATCCTTGAATAGTTATATCACAGATGATATCGTTAGACGTTGTCTAATTGTAAAGTAACAAGCGTACATTTATGTAATTAAAAGAAGGATGCGTACCCAGAGCGTTAATTATTAAAAAATCTCTAGAATTATTTGGTTTGAATGAGGGAATTACTAATTTAAATGTTCGTTTTGTAACCGGTCTACTCGGTTGTTACCTTTTTTATTTTAATAACTCGACGAGGTAGTTACGCTTTATTAAAAGAACTCTACACGACCACTCGTGTTCGGTGCAAACAAATAAGAAGATTCTTTGGAAACTATCAACTGGCAAGCACATATATTAAATTTAACAAGGCCGTACAACGATTTCTTTGTAAAGGGAAATCTCTCTCGGATACTTGAATAGCTTGGAACATGCGTTGTCTATGCGGTATAGTGTATCGTCTGCGTTCTCTATCAAAGGATAATATGATCGTTGGGGGATCTGGTGGACACGTGGCAACTAGGACAATGCCAGATGGTCGCTCCACCTGCCCCCTTATGGGGAGTATAAAGAGACCAGGTGGTTCGTGCTCTATCTACAGTAAATACCAGCCTTTCAACTTCCTACTAGCTCGCCATCCCTTCTGACCAATTGAGAAATTTGTTTGTTAACTGCAGCAATTTTAATAAAATAAAATAAACACCAGGCAATTTTTCTCGGCTCTAACACTAAACAAGTAAAATAAATAAAGAAAGAAATCGGTTAAGATTCGGAGATACGTCCATATCACGTATTACTTCGGTTAAACGTAACGACGAGGTTGCGTAATAACGAGGGTCGCTTTTCTAGGATAAACAGGAAATAAATGAGTTTAAATTCGACATCTGCTCTTACACATCAGATTATCTTCGGAGGCAGATGTCTTTCAATTGGTTTCCAACCCTTGCCATCAGGGGGAAAATTCCGACAGTTCTGGCCAACGTTACAAGTTTGCTTCGTATCTGAACCAGAAATCACACCTGCCATCCCTTACGGGTAAAAACAGATGCTATCTACTCCACTACACTCGTATACTATACACTACGTGTAAAAATAAACGTGTTAATTTTATTTTGGTTAATTGTTAAGCGCGCGCGTATCCATCAATTAGCTGGTGTCCCGTTGAGAACTGTCAAAGTACAAATCACAACACTTTGTTGTGATTTGTAACACAATATAATTGGCTTTCCCTTATGAGTGGGCGTACTTAATGAAGAAAACTTTAAAAATAATTAAATAAGATTAATTTAATTAGGTAAATTAGTGTACAAAATCTAATTGTTTATCCGAAAACACAGCTTTTTTTTTTTTTTTTTTTTTTTTTTATTTATTCTGGCATTTCTAGTAAGGCGATAACCTTTAACATTTCGACCCTTGTTACGGTAACCTTCAATGCGTTTCTAACGAAGGTTATCGTACCAAAGGTTAACTTACGAGGGGCCATTTTATCTAAAATTGACAAATTATATGTCCGACGAATCATTAATAAGTAGTTCGAATTTGTTTTCGTTTTTTTACCACGTTCTTTCGTGTACACGTCTATTTGTTTAATGATCTTCTTTACACCATTAAAATAATTGTTTAAATACCTTCATGAATAAAATTCCACTTAGATTTGACTTATTTAGAAATGATTTTTAATGTCAGAAATATTTTCTATATATTTTTTTTCTATTTTAATTCAAAGGGACATCCAATTTCGTCGCCATGTTTCTGATAAAAATATGAAAAAAAATTAATGGGTTTAATTATTTTTATACTGTTTTAAATTATAAGAAGTAAATTTCATACGAGAATTCAATTAAATCGATTAAAGAATTTTTTTAAAAAATTATTTATTTATTTTAATGGTAATAAAGTCGGCCATTTTGCATCTTCCTTGGGGCATGGAAGAGTGAAATTCCGAGATGATGGTTGTATCGAAATAATAAAAATAACTAAGAGCGGTGGTTAATGCTGTCAAACCATTATTCAAATGAACGTTATTTTTTAGTCTGGTTTTTACTTTCCTTAATAATAATGCCGTAAAACCTTAAGCGGCAGACTTCTTCAACATTAGAAAGTCTGTGCGCTTTTTATGCTTATTACTTGTGGATTCAAATGATTAATTTTGACTTGTTATCGCTATTACATCTTACATTGATAATGCTTTTTGAAATGTTTTTATGTCTAATGATTCCGGTTAAATCTCTGAAAATTTTTGTAGAATTTAGTGCAATTCTTAACAAAGTCCGATGTAAACTTGGATTTTACCAAGGGCTTTTGGACTTTTCCAAGAGACTTAGACTTTCTTTGATTTTTTTTTTTTTTGGACATATTTTAGAATTTTCTCTTCATTCTTAAAATTCCAAAGGTATTGATTTTTTATCCCATTATTCTCTGTGGTCTAGTTTCGATTTGAGTATCATTTTTCAAGTTTGTATAAAACATGACTAGAATTTATTTTGGAAGCAGCTGGTTATATATCTGTTATTCTCTCCAGTTCTGGTCCTTGAACTGTGTTTCTACTGTTCTTCAGAATATTTATGAATTGTCTCCAGAAAAAAAAAACGAAGTGTTCGCTTCGTGTTACATCTCTTATCAACGCCAAATTTTCCATGAAATGTTGAAAAAAATCACACTTCAACATCCGAAATAACGTTAAGTTTTGAAATTAGCTGCATAAATTAATATTAATTAAAATTTAAATAAAAAAATAAGGCTATATTTCAATGTCAATAAAAAATATATCATTATTTTTAATTATTGCGGAAGTCTAATTATCGCGGGAAATACAAACACATATACTTTAATACATACAAACTACGCATACATATATGTATCTATTATATAAAAAATTATATATTTATAGAAGGCCTGCTCGGACGTCGGTTTTTTGGGCTTTAGAGGGGCCCGGGCTTTTAGATTTCTAAGAAAATTTGATTTAGAAAAATCCCTGTTTGTAAATATTTTAAGGCCCCGATAGTAACTTTTCCCCAGGCCCCACAAAACCTCCAGCCGGTCCTGTATATATTTTGTATATTATCGGTTATATTGATGTGGGAAGAAATTCTATTGTGATAGGACACGTCCTAATTGTAAATAAAATAAAATAAATAAATAATAAATTAAAATTTT
This sequence comes from Centruroides vittatus, assembly GCF_030686945.1. Taxonomy (NCBI): domain Eukaryota; kingdom Metazoa; phylum Arthropoda; class Arachnida; order Scorpiones; family Buthidae; genus Centruroides; species Centruroides vittatus. The sequence goes on from NW_027122576.1 coordinate 248,261, forward strand.
TAAAAGAAAAATAGCAAATTATAAGAAATAAGGCTTTTTATTCTCGTTAAATATAATAATATTCGTTTTAAAGTGGGTGGATGCGACATTTTTAATGATTTTTCTGTACAATAAATCATTAGGTTTTAGAAAGGAGTGCGACTGATGGACAATATCCCGAAGGCAAAGAGTTAAGTAGGAATTCGTTGATTTAAATACTCCTCACAGATTGTCGTTAGAGTACTTCATTTATTATTCATCCCTCTGTTAATCTTGGTTGCACGTCACAATAGCGACTGTCAAAGTTCCGCTCGATTTCTAATTCAGATTAATAAGCTTAGTTTTACTAATGAATTCTCTGGGGACATCATCAAAATCCGTTTACAAAGGCTATAATCAGATTAGATTTTCATAAAAAATTTACATTTAAACACCATATTAATTCTCTATTATGCCATTATGCGAGATTACTATTTTGTAATTAAATTTTACCGTTGAAATGCGAATTTACTGCACATTAAAACTGTGATGCCAATGGTTAAACACAAGAAGAAATTTATTAATATTGTAATTATGTATGTTGTAACACAGATATGTACCATTGTTGTGATTGCAATACGTAATAAATAGAATTAAACGATAGAAAAAAATGAGGGTACAATCTTTTTGTCAAGGGTATAGAAAGCGACTCATTAATTTCATTCTCCATCACCATTTGTAGTGGGCCATTTATAGGTGTCCACTTATACAGCAATTTCCGGTAGACTTCACGCCTGATATGCGCCAGCCTAAGATTAGGGTTAAGTGGTTGTACTTGCCATCTGGAAGTGGGCCTCATTTTGCTCCATATTATCCAGCTGGACAACTCGTGTGTGGAGGATACGCTGACGAGAGCAAGGGTCATTAGGTACAAAGATTGCTGTAACTATCACACAGATGGTTTGGTAAACTAAAACTAAGATACCGATCGATCGAGTCGATACAGGCTATCTTTTTTAGATAAAATATCGAATAATTTCGTTTTATTATAATTTTTTCTATTCAGAAGTACTCTTCTATTCACTGGAAGCCTAAAAAGCATTATAATCATTTTATTTACACGTAATTAATCAAGAGCAATGCGTAAAGATCTCAGAGCCGGATCTAAAAGTGCCATCTGGATCTGAGTTGAAACGGGCCATTAAAATGTCTTCCATAGAACAATAATAGACAGTACGTAACCTTAAAAGACCCCTATCAATTTGCCACTATTTTTATAGTCCTTTTTTACAATGTTGGCGGCATCATTAAAAGCGCCCTACACCACTACTAAAATATATAATCTATTGGGCCAGTCTACCCAACTATCGAATTCCTAAATTTATTTTTCGAATTTTCGAGGATTATTTTTTAAAAAGTAGAATCGACTAGAGTAAGAAATTTTTAGAATTTATTTCGTTTATTAACGTCCATTGCCACTATTGTTTGGGACAATTGAAACTAGTGTCCGATTTGTTATGTTAATTTCAAATTTGCATCTATGGATTCGAATAATTTTAGGGTATTTGCAGAATTGTTTAAGAACTAAACAACTTATAAAATTTCTTAAAATTTGTTATAAGTTTTTGCTTTAAAAGAAATATAAATTGTCAGAATGATTAATGGATCATTTCCCTAAAAAATGCAATTTTGAGAGGAAAAAATTCCCTTTAAATCCGTTTTACCGTTTCCATTTAATCAATCATTTTTTCATTTTTATTTTTCGGCGATTCAATTTACATGAATATATTCAAATAATACGTGAAAAATCTGCATACATTTTAATAGATATTTTCCTCTTAAAAATTTAACGCAGTGTAAATCTGATAAGAGCAAATCTAATTAAGTTCCTCCATGTTAAAAAAAATATACCAAAACTAGCGGGACACGGTCGTGTTTACTTATGTACAAAGATACAAAAATGAAGGCGCGGTAATAAATTATTATTAATTCAAAATTTACATTAAGATACTGTACTTTATTGAAGTCGCAAATGACTTACTAATTTACGACAACGGCGGCCATTATCTCGTTTCGTTCTCGTTTCATTAAATATTTGAATACAGTCCGCGAGATTTAATTACTATGAATCTCAGTTAAGGATAACGATTTACACACGTACTTAACCGTAAATGTTAGCGTAAATAATTCATTTTCCAGCTCTCAACTCTTTTAATTAATATTACCCGATAAATTTGCATACATTAGCATAATTTGCGTAACCACCCGTGGCGTTAATGAGTGCTTTCTTTCACTGTATCTCTGTTAACCATCAAACAATTACACAACCGTACGTATACGTAATATATAAACCAAATACAGTATACTTATAGTATACTGTATATTACCAGGGGTGACCCTACCTTGTCACGATAGAAGCCATAAACTGCATCCTATTTTATACAAAACCTATATACAGTAGGCCTTAATAAGGATCTAGAAGAACCTCGTGCGGCTCGCGAGCTAGTTTGGCCACGTGGGTATATACCAGGGGCGGCCAACAAGTCGATCGCGATCGACAGGTCGATCGCCAAGCCAATTTTGGTCGATCGCTAGCGATGTCTTGACTTAATATATTATATTTGTAACCGAACGCAACTGTATGCATGCTGTTATGACTCGACTCATAAGCAGTGAGTGCACTTCGTACTGAAACAGTGTATAAACATAGTATGTATTTCACACTCCCCCCTCCTCACTTAGATTATCCTATGACAACAAGTCGATCGCGACACATTTTTACGATAAAAAGTAGATCTTATGTGCACAAAAGTTGGCCACCCCTGGTATATACCATACACCCGTACTATTAGCAGAGATGGATGGATTTAGATTAATTATTAATTATGGATTATGTTTCTGATGTGTTATTCTAGACTTTACTTCGTATCTGGGATTGCTTCTTATTGGAGGGGCCCAAAGTTCTGTTCCGTTTCACCTTAGCCATACTCAAGATGCAAGAAGAGGCCATACTCAAGAAGAAAGACACAGTTTCTGTTATGAGACAATTGAAGGCATGCGCAAAATTCTGTTACAACGTCGACGATTTGGTAAAGGTAAATTTGCAATCGATCAATATTACACAACGCCGATTCTTTTCATTAAGTTAGCAATTACTTGCCCGTTTGTGAGATTCTATCTTATATAATTATATCCGGTGTTAATGGTTGTAGTCGCGTGATGTTTTTGGAAAAAAGATTACCCCGCGCCGATCACGTGACTTCAAAAGGTTACAAGAAATTCATAGCGCCATCTAGTAAGGTATTTTAAAATTATAGATCACATTTCTAGAATAACACTAGCGAATTTTTGTTTTTACTTTGTTATTTTTCATTACGTTAAAAATAAGTTTAAAGATTTTTATAGAATTAATATAAATCTTGGGTATATTGTAGTAAATTGTATGTGAATGGATGAGTGGAGGGATGATCATAAAATCTTCAAGGACAAGTCTTCCGTCATGTGGAATGCATTTTAATGTTAACCTTGGCAGAATGATAACATCTTAATAAAATTGTATTGTGCTAATATGCAGAGGTTAATAAACGAAAAAGTTAATTACCGTATTTTTCGATTTATAAGTCGCGACCTCTCATTAAGTTTATCCGAAATTTCTAGGAGCAGTTTTTAGGTCAGAACAAATTAAATGTAGCCATTTTATGGGGTACGAAATTCCTTTGGATTGATTGGTGTATTATTAATTATAATCATTTGTAAAGAAATTATACACTTATTAGGCCTGTGTAGAAATTTTTAAATAGTTAGAGAGATGAAAGTTTAAAATTAAATTTGAAATATGTTGTTTGATGTAAAAATATAATTAATAATCAAAAAGTACAACGCATTATTTTATAATTAAATTTATATTTATTTACGTATAGTATATTATATATACGTTAGTGTATGAATCTAAATATTGACGTCGTCGTCGTCGTCGTCGTCGTCGTCATCATCATCATCATCATCATCATCATCCATCCCATTTTCCTTATGTGATAGGGAAAAGGGATGAATAATGAATAATAACGGTATGGATGACGAAGGGGTGGATAACGAAGGGATAGGTGATGGAGAGATGGATAATGAAAGAGTGGATGCTGGAGAGATGGATGATGAAGGGATAGAAAACGAAGTGATGGATGATGAAGGGACGAATAACAAAGGGATGGGCGATGAAGAGATGAATAATGAAAGGATGGGTAATGGAGGGATGGATGATGGAGAGATAGATAATAAAAGGATGGATGATGACAATTTATCTCCTCATTTAACTGCAACTCCTTTAAATGTTTCCTAAATGTTAATTCTCAACCTGTCTTTTGCCCACCTTCTTTTCTACTTCTCTCAGAACATAAATATTGTAAACAAATAAATTTTTATGATATATAAAATAAACAAGATTCGGTACATTTTTAAATATATAAAATTTAGTAGCTCTTAATCATGATACATTGATCGAAAAATATAATTTATAGTAAACACCGTATTTAAAATAGATTTATATTTGTATTTGAAATTTATTTTCAAAGTAATATATCACTTGTACGAAACTTTAAATATTAAACACAAATATTTTTCAGGAAACCCAAATAAAAAAACATTAGCGTGGCCAGAATTTACTTGAAGTAAATTCAAGTTCTCTGCCTCAAGTAAATTCTGGCTACTCTAATTTACATTTGTATACAGTTCGAACCTCCAAACAACGACCGCCTTCGAACGACGGTCACGTTTTTATGTTCCTGTTTGTAGTTGTTCTTCGGGGGTTGATGATTGATAAGCGAAATTTAAAAATCTTCTCTATCACAAGAATAATTTGAAGTACGTTTTGAAGAAATTTATGCTGAGAAACCTGTCTAAAACGGTTTCACAGTATAAATTTACCTAAACGGAAAACTTACCTAAACAGAAAAAATTCTTCGAAACAGAGCGATTTTTAATGTTAAATAAAAAATAGAAACCTGTCAAACCGGAAAAGACATTGGGTACCGTGCGATTCCGCTTTACACAGGTTTTACTGTATATATAACAAATAGTAAAATTACGAACGTTTTTAAAATAATTAAAATGTTTTTATGATTTTTTACTATTAAATAATCTGTTAAATACAGTAGCGTATTATGTTCCTTTGAGGCCCTTGGGGCAATTCTCTTATAAGGCCTTTTACGTAAAAATGTATTTTTTATATTAAAAAGACAAATAAAACCCTTATATAATAACGAGTTTTTTAAAGATATTTAAAATATCTTTCTGCTATATAATATTTGAGGCCTCTTCGAGACGATGAGGCCCTAGTGTGCCCATTGGGAATCCGCCACTGATTAAACGAACCTTTACCTTTTCACATTTAGTATAATTCGTTACGTAGAAAGGACAAGAATACAGTAAGACCTCTGTAAACCTGTGTTTTTTTTTTTTTTTTTTTTTTTTTGTTGAATTTGTTATCCAGAAGCTAATTTATTTGTCTCGATTTTCGAACTGCCAGGCTGTGAAAGCATTATTTGTTATTTATTTATTTATTTTTCAGGTGGCCTTTGAAGATTTCCATCCATTTCCAAGAAGATCCGACTTAGCGACTAAACAAACTTATTATGCAAAAATGTTAAAAGATAGCTCGAAAAAAAGAGAAAGGAGGAGAAAATCCTTCGCAGATATGGTATAATTAAGCATAAAATTAGTGTGTTTACCATTTAAAAAAATAAATAAGTAAGTAATTTAATTAGTATAATTGTTTTTAAGCTTCCTGAAATGATGATCGATTGGAAATTAAGTGCGACCAGCAGGCCTTGCATCGATTGTGCTACCGTATACGATAACAGTTAGGTTAATTGCAATTATATAAATATTTATGTGTTTAGAACACAGAAATATTGCTAAAATTTCGTGTTTTTCACGTCCAGACAAACTGTGGTTGGCGTATTGTCACACCAACGGCTCTCAGATGATTAAAATCAATGCGGAAGATTGCATCATGTATAAATTAAACATAGAGGTGAAGGGACGAATTTTACTATTAATTATTCTTCTAACCGAATAAATATTTAAAAAATGTGATATTTTAGTGTGAATCCCGCATTATATGTATGCACTCTGCAACGTCGGACATCTTGCTTCTGGGTACAGTGTCGAGCGTGGTACAGATGTACGATAACAAAAATGGGTTAGTGTTTGCGTAAACCCGTGTAAAATTTAATCACTTCTAATTATATGCCGAGGAATTACGTGCAATAATAAAAGAAATTTTTCTAATTTTATAGGAGATTATTATCGGAAGTGAAATTAAGTGATTCCGTCCTTTGTTTACACTACCGAAATAAAGAGGAAATTAATGTAATATATGCGGGCCTCGCCGATGGTACGTTAGGTGTGATCGAGGTAAATTGCTTAATTTGAGTAAATTAAATTTTTAATAAAGATTATTTTATGGTACTCGAGAGGAAGAGTGTCATAAAATAGTTAATATTTGTAATTTTTGTTTTATTATTTAATTAAAATTTGCCGTATTGGATAGACTTATACTTCTACAATACTAGATAATTTGTGTTAAAATTTGATCTAATTTAAGAATGAAAAGATAAAAAATGGTGCCCACCACTCGGCTGCTGGGTGCTGGTAGTTGGTCGCGGGTTCGCATCAATCCGGACTGACCACGTGGAGTTTAACGGTGTCACGTGCGTAACACCTAAATAGGGTCCAGTTTCTATAGAAAGTGCTGACGGAAGGCTTTCCCCCTTGGCAGATAGCCCACGTGTCACATTGTCTCATCCCTATTCACAGAGAAATGGATAATGAAGTTAATAGTCGCTTAGATATATTTATTAAAGAAAATAGAAGTTTAGAAATTAACAAATGATTTTTTTATATTATTTTTTCTTCCCATTTGCAGAATATTTATGAAACAGGAAAGAAGAAAGAAGTATTTTACATAAGTATAGGTTCTAGTCCCGTTTCGTGTCTCTTGGAATTAGACTGGAGACTTTTATGTGCGTGTGGAAATCGTATATTCATCCTGAATTCCAGGTTATTTTATTATTAATAAATAATAACCATTAAAAATTGCAATATTGAAGAATATTAATTGCATAATTAAATCTCTGTTCCAAACGCAGAACGTTGGATACTTTGAACCAATTACAAATTACATGCAATGATATGGACCACATTTCGAATTTAGTGTGGAATGGGGATAATATCTGGACTTCAGTCAGAGGATCCTCCATATTGCACGTTTGGGACTCTCATACACTAGCGTGCAAACTTATCTTTGACGTCAAACATAATCGGCCCACGTGTCACTCTTCTAAGGTAAGTGCATTTTTAATGCTACGTTATTTATTTATTTTTTTCCTTTGAATATTTTAAAAATTATTTACAAGTTTAGAAATTTTAGGAAGACGATTCGTTTCTTCAGCCCATGCATATAAATGCCATTCTTCCCATCGACAATGGCGTCATTGTTGGCACTTCTGATGGATCGTTATTAATATATGACGTAGAGAAGAAAATTTCGCGAAGTATTAGTTACACAGGATCCTCAATTTACGAATCGGTTGGAGAAAACATTGAGGTTTGTCCGTAAATTGAATACTTAGTTGGCTTTCAATAAGAGAATTTCTATTGAATGGCGAATTAATTTGCATTTAGGATGAAGCAGGACCTCTAGATAGATCTGAAAATTTTTAGAATTACAAGTGAAATTTCGTTGCCTTTCGACGTAACCGAAAACGATATCGATCAAGAATTAACGATTACTCTGCAACCACGAGGTGAATCAGCTCCTCCGCGATTAGGAGAGAGTCTGCAAACATCTCGAGAGCTCTTAGGAAATTCTCTAATCTTAGAATTAGAAAATTACAAAAATAAACCGAGGCAATTAGATGATGCGGAAAATAATAGCATTTCCTCAGTCGATTTGCGTCAAGGGTGCGGATTTTATGCGGCTCGAGACAATAAAACTGATCTAGCGGAATGTAAATCGCTTTCGTTAGCAAACAAAAGCGATCTTGTAAGTCCTAGTTTAGGTTTATAAAGGTTTATAAAATGACAGAAAGAATATAAAATACCATCATTTTCATTTTTCTGCAGGTAATTGAAGGAAAAGAGATAAGCTTTCAGCCTGCTAATTTAACTCCAGCAGTCAGTTTGGTTTCGTTTAATAGCATTGATTATCTCTATTGTCTCGAACTTGTAATAAAAGAGAAAATTAAAATTGGAGATAAACCGATTAAATGCCTTCTGGACGTCAAGTAAGGATCCAAATTTTAAAACATAATTATCTAATTTTTAAACTTTTCATTCGCTTATTTCCTTTGGTTTAGGTGCAACAACGAAGTAAATTTTATATCGTGTGCCGGTCTTTACGGAGAGGAGGATGCAGTGATGAAGTGGAGCAGAGAAGGGAAGGTAATTTTTTTATTTTATTTCGGTTCTTTTCTTCCTTCAACTTGTTTATTTTGTGCTTATCTCTTATCTTCTCAGATGCTGTGGACAGGCAAACAAATATTAGACATTTGTCCAATTACACCCAAGCAATCTTCGCTTTCAGATCAGAAAATGTTCAGCAACAGTGTGGTGGGTGCAGCTGGTTCATCTTTTATAAAAACCAGGAAAAAGTCGATGGCCGAGAAAATCGAATTAAGCGGAATCAACAAAGTACAAACGTTGTTTTCAAGTTACCTGGAAAATAAAAAATAGAATATAAAAATATATATTAAACATTTATGTATCTTGTTAAAGTGAGACAGAAAGGGACAAAATTGAAATAAAAAATTTAATAGGTTTTAAATTATTAATTCAGTCAGAAAAGAATTCTTTTTGAGGAGCTAAATGTAATAATTTAGTGTTTAAAAAGTTTCAAAACATTTATTTTTAATATTTATTACTTAAAATTACGGTAAAACCACTGATTATAAAATAATTTAATGTAAAATAAAGAAGTTTAAAAGCTAAATTATGGATTTATTGATTAACAGGGACCTTTCCCCTTTAGGGAAAAATTTTTCCCCTCTAAGCCATTCAGTATTATTTATATTACACACGTGCAACAGCCTCCTACATAATTTTTGAAAATGTCCACCCTAAATTTATTTGAGGGGAAAAATATGTCAAATCTTTAATAATATATTTTCTATATTTGCAGAGTTTTGTCCACCACTGAGGGGTCGATACTGATCCCATTGTGAGGCCTTGTGTAGAGTATAGCACGGTGTACGCTACACCAGGCTTCACAATGGGATCAGTATACATTACTTAACACATATCCATAGATTTTACAAAGAAAACTACAAAAAAATTTTTAAAAATTTAGTTTCGTAATAAAAATCTAAAATTCTGTCCAGTATCAAAATGAAACATAAATAAATCGAAATATTTCGAGGGTTAGATTATTTGTATTAGGCGAAGCGCACGTGGGCGATCTACCGAGTGAGGAATGCCTCCCTTCTGTGGGCCTTTTTTGGTCCCATAGGAAGAAGGCCGCTATTTATGCCCGCTTCCTATGGGCACCCTATTTAGTTGTTACTAACGTGAAGAAAGTCCACGTGGCAAGACCAGGCACGAACCCACGACCAGCTTAGTCCAGTGACTTTATCGACTGGTGGGCCAAAATATTTCATGAAATTTTATTTAACTATAATACCATTCAATTTACTTTCACTTTTTAAACGTGTTCGAAGTACATTCTTAAGAGATAAAAATAGCACACATCTCACAATAGATGCAATTTATAACAATGTTAACTATCAAATGGACCTTTTATCAAATCACGTGAATGATCTACATGACTAGAGATTAAAAAATAAGATAACGATTCACATGTTTTTTTAATATATACTTTAATTAATCATTTAGAATTATTATATTAACCACTAATTAAAATTTCGATATATTAATTCTATTGATTCGAATTTTTAATATTTATTTTTATAAACAATAAGTTATACTATTTCTGTGACAAATTTTCTACGTAATTATTCCACTTTCGCGATAATATTCTTGCCCAATATTATATATTATCGATACAAAATATTTTATTGGGAGATATAACAGATCCTTGTTACATTTTTTTTAATGGATGATATATTATTAAATTAATTTTTAAAATAAAAATAAACCAACTTATTTAAAACTATTGTAGAAAAATCGAATGTATATTATTGTGGCATAATCACAATGCCGGGCTGCAATTTTTAATCAGCTTTTAATTTAAAAAATTACCCCACTTCCGGTCCGAACCGGAAGTTCGTACATAGCTTGCCATATCCGGTCTCGATTTTCATCTAAATCCGTTCTTGTGATTAACGAATGACGGACGGACGGACGGACGGACGGACGGACGGACTAGTGGTAATGTATAGGTCTGCAATCGAAAAATTGCAACCCAAAGAAGAACTGCTTTTATATCCTGTGAAGTTCTTATTTGCCGGATATTTTTAAAAGTTGATTAAACACTGTTTAACAAAACAAATTATGTGATAAAATAAATTTTAACAATAGAAAATTAATATACTATAAAAAAATCTGAGAAATTTCGACTGTTTCTTTATGTTTTGACGCTCTTAACTCCAGTTAGTTTTCATTCTTAACGGACATTTTTCTCAGAGCATCAAGAGTTTCCTTTATTGTATTTATCGTGGGTTCGGCCAGGCTCACAGTGGGGTCGATCTGGTGGTGTGGGAAGGAGCCTGACGTATCTGGGAAAAATTCCAGGGGGTTTCCGACCTCCAGCATTCGATTCCGGGTGCCCCACAGTGGCAGGCAAACACCTTAATCTTATCTACATAACGGACATTAATCACCTTTAATCAGATAAATCCAATAAATATAAGTACATTTTCGCATTTATATTTATATTTCAATTGTTTTTAGAAAGAAAATTTAAAATTTTTCAAAGCTCAATTGATATGTATGACACATTTATGTATTACACGCGTGTAACTAGTTACTTACGTAAGCGAAAGAATTTGAGATGGGTATTATTTTTAAAAATTTCAAAATGATCGATGATGATATATTAACTTGATAAATAATTAAATATTCAAATTCCTTTTAATTAATTAATAAAAACGTCATTGTAATTTATTCCCGATTTATGTCATTTGAATATTTTCACATATATCAGTGAATATTTGAAAGTTTACCCTGAATTACCTACTTAAAATTAAGGGAATTTCAGATGTAAATATTAATTAATAAATATATTTTCAGCTTTAAAAAGTTCTTTCCGTGCAGAATTGAAAATTAATTAAGAGCTGTACTTAATAATTAAAAATTAAAACATTTTTTTCCTCTAATTAATTAACGCTTAAAGTTAATTAATATTTTAAAAAAAACCCAATAAATTTAAATAATTTTCACAGAAAATTCATAAGCGAGCCCCCCAAAAACAGAATTTGTTGGCATTAATGAAACTAAAAATTACAAAGGAAAAAGAATCGTCACCACTAAACAAAATCGAAATTTAAATTAATTATTAGCAATTATATATATATATATATATATAATTGCTAATAATTAATTTATAAAATTATTATATATATAATTTTAAATTTTTCTTAAATTCAATAAATAGCTTTACGTCATTTCTATACATTTATAATAGAAAATATGATAATACGATTATTTGAAAGTCAAATGACACGGTTAAGTAAGCAATATCTTATCATTTGGCATATGATATCTTGTGGTAAATATCACGTGTTCTTTAAACGAAAATACTTTTTTACAAGTTTATTGTCTTCAGTATTTAAATAATTAATATTAGAATTTTAATTGTAATTAACTAGATTTTATATGCGTAGCATTCCGTAAAATTTAATTAAATATTATTCTCCCATGGAAACGTTTTAATTACAATTAAACAACGAATTTTATTAATTACTAATCCTTGCCCAACACTGGCCTAGCGGATAAAACCATTGAACGGTAGTTAATGTGGGTTCGTGCTTCATCAATGGACTATCCACGTGAAGTTTTCCAGGTTTCCTTCACGTTAGTAAAGGATAATAGGGATCATTTTCATTAAAAGTCCTCCCGGGAGACATCCCCCTCGATACATCGTCCTTGTGTCGGTTGCCATATACAAACAAACAGTTATTAATCTTCTTTTAAATTCATTTTACAAGTTTGGCTTTGAAAAATGCTGACGTATATACAGTAATTTCTCTGCAGACACTAATAGTGTGCAGGCCGGGGTCTAGTGTGTTTAAAAGATAAATAAAAATTTTGAGCATCAAACACAAGACCGTGTTATTTATTAAACACTTGGCACTTTTAATAAATAACACGGTCTTGTGTTTGATGCTCAACATATAAGAAAACACGGTTTCAAGAATACCTAAATTATAAATAAAAATATTGAAAAATACATTTTTATATTTAATAGAACGTTTTAAAAGCAAATATTAGTGTAAAATCGATCACATTAAGTACACAGTTCAATGTGATAATTCCGGAACGATTAGATAAATCTTATCCGGAATCACATGACAGATGACTAGCAGAATTAACTCATCCATTGTGAATAAATACGGCGAAGAATCGAAAATTAATCAGTTGGAGTACATCCATCGGAGAAAAAAGTAAAGCATCAAAGTGAGTGTTTTTCATTTCTACCTCTTTTACTTTCGTGAAATTAAAGGTAAACCCTGTCAGGTATACCTTAACAGGCTTTTAGGGTTATACCCGAACAGGCTGTTTAGATATACCTGTCAGGTACACACGTACCCGTATAAGTGCCAGATAAACTGTACCCGGCTTAAGTAAACTGCAACTGATCAAATTCTTCTTCACAGATGAAAGCAATCGCCTTCATCTGCCTTTTTGTCGTCGTTGCTGCAGGAAAGCTTCCTTTCAACCCAGACTACGACAAGAACTGGGAAACATTTAAGGTATTTAGCTTCACTTTATTAATGTTAACCCGTCGTGTAGAATCTTATAATTCTAGAAAACTTAATAATGTATTATAATTTCCTTAACTGTAGACGAAATTTAATAAGAATTACGAAAGAAATGAAGAATTCGCTAGACGATTGGTGTGGGAAGAGAATTTGGCAGCTATTATAAAACATAACATCGAATACGATTTAGGTTTGCACTCATTTACGAGAGGGCTTAATGAATATTCCGATTTGGTAGGTAGAACGATTATAATTAGACTAAACGTTATTTTTGGTGTAAGATTCATAATGGATGATTATGACGTCATACTCTATAGACCCGCCAAGAATTCGTAAAGATGATGAATGGACTGAAAAGAGGAGCGAACAGCACTGCAAAGCCTTTATACACTTTTACGCGCCTTTCTAATGTAGTTCTGCCCGATACAGTTGATTGGAGAGACAAAGGAATGGTTACAGGAGTCAAAAACCAGGTATAGAAGGGTTTGCTTAGTGATTTTCAGTTAATCAGACTAATTTTATAATGTTTAACTGTTAGCTTCAATGTGGTTCTTGTTGGGCTTTCTCGACCACCGGATCTTTAGAAGGGCAACACAAAAAGAAAACTGGTAAACTGGTTTCCTTGAGTGAACAGAATTTAATGGACTGTTCTGGTAATGAAGGTAAGGTTAATTTATTAATATATTGTTTAATACCGTACCATAAATAAAATTATTTGAAATATTAGATTTCCCACTTTGTTCTAATTCCTGTGATTTTATTATAATTATAAAACTTATAATATTATACAGTAGGCAAAGTGTAATATCAGGAATTACTATACTGTATTAGTACCGTATTAGAATATGAAACAATGTTGCTAATTTTTCTTTTTATATTATAAATTTTCAGGTAATATGGGATGCGAGGGTGGATTGATGGACAATGCATTCGAATACATAAAAATAAACAAAGGCATCGACACCGAAAAATCTTATCCATACGAAGCTATTGTGAGAATCTTCGGATATTTATGAAGTATTAATGGCATTTTTTTGTATAATTAATTTCATTTAATTTCCGTTAGGACGACACGTGCAGGTTTAAACGTTCGTCTGTGGGTGCTACTTGTACCGGTTACGTGGATATCCCTAGTGGTGACGAAGACGCTTTAAAACAAGCTGTAGCAACCATTGGTCCAATTTCAGTAGCCATAGATGCCAGTCACGACTCTTTCCAAGATTATCAGTAAATATATATAATTTTATAATTTCAATTGTAATTTTTGGCATGGGCACTCTCGGCATGTCATTCGTATTAACGAATAACCGTACATTTATTAATTCTACTTCAATTATTTATAACAGACATGGTGTTTATTACGAAGATGATTGCAGCCCAGCTGAGTTAGACCACGGAGTTCTGGTAGTTGGATACGGAACAACCGACGACGGACAAGATTATTGGCTGGTTAAGAACAGGTAAGATAAATATTACTGTTTAAAAATGAATATTTGCATGGTTTTAAAACATAATTTTTCAATTTTATTGTAGTTGGGGTACGAGTTGGGGTATTAACGGATACATCAAGATGGCCAGGAATCACAACAATCAATGCGGTATTGCCAGTCAAGCCAGCTATCCTCTAGTGTAAAAACATTTGATAAACGAATATTTTTTAGATTATAACTTTTTGTATAAAATGATGTATGTAATACTACTTAATATCTAAAAAACGGCATGGATTAAAAGATAAAAGAACTGTTTATTGTGAGTGAGAATAAACGAATTTTACTACTTGTATAATCTATACGCGAATGTAAATTATGTATATTAATTACAGATAATGTACTTGTACACTATTTATATGATTATTTAGAATAAATATACGGTTGTTTATTAAAAGGGATGCCGTTTCTTCTACTTTATCACATATTTTATATAATTCTCCTATGGAAGAACCCAAAAAAATCATCGAAGAGTTCATACCGTTTCGTCTTTTCGTTTTACCATTAAATAACGGTAATAAATAGAAATAAAATTACTCGATTATATTTAAAACGGTTAATTACAATACAAAAGAGAAGTGTAAAATAAGCGGTGCTCGCTGAGGGGAAAGAGTAATTTGGTAGGTAATGATTGTATTGTCGGACGGGTTAGCGCTTTGTGACGAATGAAAATAGGATTGTTTGATTCCCCCATCTTTCCTTTCGGTTCGTATGTACTATTATTTGTACTCTAACGGTATCCTCGGTCCCATTCAAATTACATGTTATTGTATTGGTTTGCGTTCGTTGTCCCGTGCATGTGTTTAGTGCATCCGGTTAATATGTCACTGTAGGTTTTTCTTAATAGGTCTCTCTTCCGTTTCAGAAAATGGAAAATTATCTTCATTTGTCATACATCCGGTCAAATGCTTACACGTGTAAAAAACACACTTCCTCGTCTACTCTAATTATTAAATTACTAAAAATCTTATGTTTCCCATTGCCTAACAATAATATAATTATTTTGAGGATTTTGATGAAATAATTAAAATAATATTTATTTATTTTTTTCTTCATTAATTTCTTTTCTAAGAAAATATTTTAAGAAATAAAGAAATTTAAACTGTAATAATTAATATAATGATAAATTATAATTTTAACAGAAAAAAGGGACAATAATTCATAACTTAAAATTAATGATAAATGAAAATTTAAATAATTCCACGTCATTTTACTTTCGCTTTCACTTCTAATTAATTAATTAATTAAAACTAATTTTAATACAGTCTAAAGATTAATTGTAACTGCAGTGTGCCCCCCAAAAATATATAAACCTCCTGATTGTTAATAACTTCTATCTTTATTTTCTTAATTTTAATTTAATAAATTTATGTAAAATTGAAATTTAAGTTATAAAATTATAAATTAGAATAAAGAAAACAAAGATAAAATAAAGTTTTATTTATTTATTGTGTAAGCCATGTATTTTAATTTATACAATTTTAATACGGTTGTATATTATACTGTGTTTTATTTCGGATATAATAGACGAAAGTTCGTACAGCACCCCACGTCTTGTATGTCACACGGAGTGAGTGGAAAAGTGGTATCGTTTTTCCGCATTAAACATTATATTTCGGGGGCCAAAAATAATTTCACACTCGATCCCGGACTGTAGCGTATTCAATAGTTTTGTCGAGGGAAACCTGGACCAAACTATTGAATGTGTAAAGCCGTCCCCGTCCATAATTTAAACATAGTGAAAAGCACACATGTGTGAAGAAGTGAGACGGCTTACGGTACATTCCCTGAATAGAAAAGGGAATTCATACAGTGAGAGATAGACCTTTAGTAAATGCTTTAGAATCCGAGAAATTGCATACAAATCAATATTTCTATAAAGATTTTTAAAGTTTTATGACCACGAAAATAAAATATTAAAATAAATTATCACGATATAAAGGAAAAATAGCATAAAAAAGAATAAAAATATGCGAAAAGTTTAAAATATTTGGATACCTCTTTAATAATTCGAATAAATCTGCCCGTTTAAAAATGTCACTTTAAACATATCGCACATATTTATTTTAACGTAAAAAGCATAAATAATGTGCATAATTTAAGCTTTTGCATTAAATTATGCACTAATTAAATATGCATAAAAATGGAATGTTTCCATTCGAATATGCAGGAAACTGAGTAAATGCTGAAAGTGCCCACCTCCCAACTGAACAACACGCATTGGTAATTCACGCGTGATAGCATTCTTGGCACGCTTCCTGGAATGTCACCGGTCATCCAAATTGCAGGGATGTTTTGCATAAACTTTCTCTCTCTCTATTCTTAAACGAATAACTCTCGTACAATACGGTAAAACCTGTGTAAAGCGGAATTGCACTGCGCCCGATGTATTTTCCGGTTTGGTAGGTTTCCGTTTGGTACAAGTTTTTTTTAACGTAGAAAAATCTCTTCGTTCCGAAGAATTTTTTCTGTTTACGCAAGTTTCCGTTTTACACAGGTTTCACTGTATAATTCTGCATGCTGACAATTCTGCATATCTTATTATGTTTAATCGTAAATAAATACAGAATCTTAATTATAATAATAACTTCTATACTAAATTTATTGGCAATAATTCTAATTGAAATTATAATATTAACATGCTCAATAAAAGCTAAAACAATACAATTACAATAATAGAATTTTCAATATTTGATAACAGATGGCAGCACGCATTTGGAATAAGAAGTAATACAGTTTTTTCGCTTTCATTGCAAATGAGTCGTCAGTTACATTTAAATTATAAATATTAAATTTTTTCAAATAAATTATATGAAGAAAACATCATGTTTATAAATAATATAATTATTTTTTACTTTGTTTAATAACAAATGCGATTTGGAAGGTAAAATAAATAGGCCAATAACTTATTAAGTCGATAAGCATGCTTTATAGGTGCATTCATTTTGTCACAATGATGCACACTCTTACTACACACTTTTACGTCAATTTGACGTCATTCCTGTAGTTTACTGTAATGGAAAAATGGAAAATGACGTCATTGCTGTAGTTTATTATAACGGTAAAGTGTGAAATTGGGCGTGTAAGTTTACAACATTCTGACAAAAAGAATGCACCTTACATGAGAATAAAAGAGTATTATTTCGTTAAATTGTTGATAATTTTCATCTTCTGATTTGCTTGTATAATAAACAATTGTTCTCCATCAAATTATTCTTCACAAAAATACCAAAAATGTAATAGGGGAAGGTGGTGCAAGATGGGGCCAGGGGATAAGACGGGAACGTCTGTTTATTCGTGGCTAACGTGCTTTCATCTAGCTGTTACTTGGGGAACTAAATGTCAACCTCAAAAGGGATCACGGGACGAGAGAACGTCCGAATCGCTCTCTTTGTTTGGAAGTAAGACAGTTTTCCTTGTTTCAGCAATACTTCATCTAATTTTACGCCCGCTACAAAGTTTCTACAAAATAAGTATTATTGTGAACTTTTATATTACCTTTTAAATGAAGATATTATGGTATTCGAAGTAACCTTTAAGACTGAAATTGTTTAGTTTTGAAATAAAGTTGGCCCGTGTTTGCAGTCAGTATAAAAAGTGCACGTTGGGGCAAGATGGCGTACACCATCTTGCCCAAGGTTGGCCACGAATTCTGCTGCTGGCTAGAGGCACTGAATATAGTGCAGTGAACTAGTTTTAAATTCGTTGTCATTGATAATTCTATATCACTTTTTCGAATATATAAAATAATAATTTTACAATGATCTTTTTATAGAAATGAAATATTCCACTTTTAAATCATATCTAACCAGTGGTGATATTCGAAATATTTAACAAGGGGTTCGCTAGCAGAAAATTTTTCCCTGACAATCACCGACAAATGAAATGGAAGTTTTGAATAAAAATAAATACAATACCTTTTCTTGCAACCGTATATCTAACAATCAGTGGCGTACTTGGAACGTAACGAGCCATGGGTGAAGGGCAGGTAACGATAATATTAGGGCTGTCAACCTTTTTTTTTAGGCAGGGGTAATCTACCGCGTAATGGGGCACAATTCTAGATGCTTATGAGGGGGTCGGGACCTTGACAGGGCGTTAGAGCATATTAATAGGAACAAAAAAAGTCTAATAAACCATGGGTGTACGGGCGACCCTTCGCGAGATATAGGCCCCCAAAATGACTATCGACGTCAGAACTGACGCCGCTTTCTCCGCTAAGCCTATCGCGCGTTTAACAGGCAGCAAGCCCTATTGGGTGTACTATAGATTACTCCAGATGGAATTTCAGGACTTTGATTATATATTTAAACTCAGGGGACCGAGACGAGTTTAACGGTACCCTATTTTTGGACCGGAGACGAAAAATAAATGTTACTTATGGCAGCGAACATGGCGGCCCGACTGACCTCTCGTACGGGCGCCACCACACGCCGCCATGTGCTAAACTAGTGATCGATTCACGGTAGTTCTTGAACGAAGTAAAAAAAGGGGGGAAACGTCTTCTAAAGGCAATTTTAACGGCAAGCGACGCGACTCCCGATCGCGATAGCGAGGCCGGAACTGACGTAGGCGCATCTTTCGAGAGCTATATCTCGCGAAGGGTCGCCCGTACACCCATAGTTTATTAGACTTTTTTTGTTCCTATTAATATGTTCTAACGCCCTGTCAAGGTCCCGACCCCCTCATAAACATCTAGAATCTTGCCCGTAATGGCGCTTCTGGAAATACACACGTATCATCATCTCTCGAGATACATTATCCTTTTTCTTTCGCTGTCCATAGCCCGACACGTGTTCGACAGCCATCTTGTATTATCTCGCGCACGTGGCATTCTGGGATCTCTCTTATGACTGGATCAAGAACTCTCTTGAATCGATCGCGATTAAACCTCGATTGAAACGGTCGAGAGAGATCGCACCAAGACATACTCCCTGACCTTGCTCACAATCTAGATTGAAATGCTCGGTACGAACGGGGTATAAGGTTCTAGTTTAGTAGTATTACAGAGTATAATACGCATATTTTAATATATTTTTTTTTAAAAAACAAACCCACTGAGAAATGTTCCGTGTGTTTAACAAGGTTCGGGAAACTGAAAATTTTAACAACGGGTTCGGCCGAACCTGTGTGAACCCGCCGAATATCACCACTGTATCTAACTGTAATAAATTTATACAGTATATACTGTATTACTTTATTATTTATGTTTTTACGTTTTATTTTATTTATGAAAACATTTTTTAAATTTAAATACTATCTTAACAAGAAATAATTTTCTTGTTAAGATAGTATGAGATAACAATCGAAATAAATATCTTTTTCCACGAAAAAAATATCGTCTGCTTACAAAATAGCGAAACTGAGCATGCGCGAAGTGACAGTATCGTCTGGTAAGTAAATACGAGTAAGTTCAAACTTTTATATTTATTTATTCGGAAAATAATAATAAATGTAGTCGTTGTGATAAATGGGCACAAGCCGTTGTGCCAACGGTGAAGAAAACGACAGTTTAACCATTTTAATTTGTCCTTCTTGTATATAAAAATAATATCCCCATCTTACCCCATGGGTGGGGCAAGATGGTGCATTTACATATAATTTTAAAATATTAAATTTTCTTGTTTTTAAAAACGTTATTCAAAATTAAATTTTGTATTATATACTACCAAATGTAGTTGCTGAGAATAAAAAAATTATTGTTCTCATTAAAGTGGTTGCCCTCTTATGACTTTTCAAATCTTAACGTCCTCATCCTGCTCCACCATCCCCTACAGTACAGTATTTGTTATTATAAAAGTTAAATAATGGTATATTGTTGTAAACAATTAAGAAATATTGAATTATTAATTAAATGTTTCGATTGAATTGAAAATTTTGATTTGAATAAAAATAATTAAGGATAGAATCTTAGGGTGATAACAAAAGTTTTAAAATGGGGGAGGCTGAACTTGTATATTCACAGATAATTCTTCCCGAACACTAGAGTACAATACTAAGTTCTTACATTGACCAACTGAAGCAGAATCGGGATTTTCTACATACAGATCTTTGATTTTCTCAAAATTTCCGCAATAGAAAATACCAGTGCATATTTATGTTCCTCATTTTGTGATGCCCGAATCAGATGGCAGGAGAAGTTATGCTACTTTATGGTATACAGCGACTCTTGCTGGAGCTTTTCTTAAAACTTTTTTCATTTTAAAATAAACTTGTTTGCTTTAGAACATTTAGCACGAACTGATTTACATACCAAATTAAAGGCGTGTGATATGCTTGAATTGTGATTCGAGTTGACAAGCATGTTTTAAACTCCCGAAAACTGAGATCGTGTAAGATGCTTGATCTCTTACGACAGCCCGTACGTTTTGGCATTTAATGCCATCCGGCCTCAATTTTATGTAGGCATCATTACGTAGGAAGTATCACACTTTTTACGTCTGTATATCTTTAGGAGCATTGCATCTACCGGTTTGCCTGTTAATTAATGGAGGTCACTAAAATATTCAAAACAAACCGTTTCATGTCACCGATTGTTTTGTCCACAAGAAACAAAACAGGATTATATTTAAAAATATTCTTTATATCACCGATTTTCTTTTTTTTTTCTTTTTTCTTTTTACTTATATCGGTTGAACATAACACTTTCTTGAAGTATTTTCATTGGGAATTGTTTTGCCAGTCCTTCTCTCCAAGAACCTTTTCAAACTTGGATGACTGACATTATTTATAGGAATCCCAGAATGAAAGAAAGCTGTCGCTAAAAATGAAAACAATTCGTTTCTGGAAGCAGCACTATTATTACTTTCTGTCATGGATTTTGAAATAAAGGTTTGTTTTTTCTTGCTTTTTTTTTGCTTTAATTTCTTTCCGTTTACGTTTTTTTCGCAGTCAAAAAATGCTTTTTAAGAGGTTTCGACTTGTGTTTTCGTCAATATAATCTTCACGTCACAAATATTCTCTTCTCAAGATAGTTCCACGAGTAACAATACCTTCTTCGACATATCCTGCAGCTAGTTGTATTTAATCTTCTTTCCTACTAACTACTTTTGGCATTTCTTAAAAGAAATATTTTGCAATTAAATCAGTCAACATTTGAAACTAGATTCGGAGAAAACACAACTATCACTTTGGTTATGCAAAATGCGACAACCGCTAAGCTGTTTCAAAAGTGAAGCAGCTTAGAGGTTGTCCATAAATTATAAAACGCGTTTTTAAGGAAATTTTGATTCTTTCCCTACTGATAACCCTCTCCATTTATTTCCTAACATTTCAGTACCCCGCGAAGTACAACAAGAAAAATCAATTATTAGACAGTGACGACTCATGTCGGAAATTTGCAATGCAAAACAAAAAATAAGATGCTATTCTTAAAGTAGTTCAACTGGGTTCAAAACGCGTGGACCTGGCAATCCTGGCCCCGAGAAACACGGCAAGTTCAAAAGAGGTTGACAATGTTCGCCATTGTTGAACATTGAACAACTTCCTCGTCGATCACTGTTTTCAACGTGGTGACCCGCACGAACTCTGTTCCAAATGAACACCCCTACGAACAGTTGACATTTATCAGTAAAATTTCGTCTGATGGAGAAATAATTAAACAATAATTCTCCATTGCTTTTGGGTAGATTTTGTCTTTATTTTAATTAAAGTTGACATTTATGTTTAGATTGTATTGTTCATTCACGGTTAGCAGCCAATTCCAACACTTCTCCTGCGACAGGTGTAACTTAAATGTAAAGGTAAACAAGTTTCCTCGTCTACTTTTCAAATCGAATATAACGGCATGCAATATTTTATCATATTTGGGTGTAACGGCATGTAGTAAGTTACGTCATCAAGGTGACTAATCATCGATGATATTTATGGTCGCGTGATATTTATCAGGACGAAACTATCTTTGTTATTGTTTGTTATAGTAGTAAAACAAATGCCTTCTATAATAACATAAGATTTGTTTGCTCTATGTTTAATACTTCAAAACAAAAACTTTCTTTTTATATTATAGGAGTCACAGTCATGTGAATGCAACGTCACCGAATAATTAGCGAAAATCTCCCCAAAGAGGAACTATGAGGAACGAAAGCTATTTTCAAGTTTCAATGTGAGTTTTCAGAAAAGTAATGTTGATAATTTGCAAGATAATGTATGCATGTCGATTAAATTTAGTTTAATAATCAAAGTAGAATTTAAACGTTTTAACATGATAACGAATTAATTTCTCGTTTATACTTAACTTAAAATTTTCTATGTTAAATAATTTATAATTATTTGAATGCAGATTTGACTAGTGGTTCCCAACCTTCTTGGAGTTATGGCACACTTTATTATTCAATATTACGGAGCCGGCCAACAGGTCGATCGCAAAACTAATTTCGGTAGAAGTCAAAGTTTCGAAATATTAGCGAGGTTGAGGCAGAAGTTTTAAACTCGAAAACGTGTATGTCGGACGTTTTCGCGCCGCTTTCCTGTAAGCCTAGACGTTTGGCAATAGCGTTTGGAATGTCGAGCATGATTCCACTGACTGTCCAAACGCCATTGTCAAACTTCTAGGCTTACAGGAAAGCGGCGCTGAACATCCGACGTACACGTTTTCGCGTTTAAAAGTTCGGCCTCAACCTCGCTAATGTTCGTGTTGCCATCAATATTAATTGTAAGAAATTTCTGGAAAAAATCTATTCAATATAAATCGATCAAATTATTCTTCACAGATGAAAGCAATCGCATTTGTGTGTCTTTTCGTCGTTACAATGGCAGGACAACTTCCTTTCAATCCAGACTATGACAAGGTTTGGAAAATATTTAAGGTTTTCAAATTTATTCATAGCAATATTAAACAGTTTTAGAGTTTATCATCATTCCACAAATACTAATAACGTTTCGTCATTTTATTAACTTTAATTAAAGACAGAATTTAATAAAAATTACAAGAAAAACGGGGAACTCGCCAGACGACTGATTTGGGAAGAAAATTTGACAGCCATTACAAAACATAACATTGAACACGATTTAGAATTTGAGTCATTTACGAGTACAACCGGACTCAACAATTATTCCGATGGTACTAAATAGATCGATCTTAATAGAAAGTTTTAAGGTAAGTTGTCTTGTTGATGAGAATGATTTTATATCTTTAGACTCACCAACAGTTCGTACAGATAATGAATTGACTAAAAAGAGAATTGACTAGTACTGCAAAACCTATACAGGATGGGCCAGCGAAAACGAAACGGCAGAGTGTTCGTGTTCGTCCAAGCAAAGCGCTCGGACAGGTCGATTTTACTCTCGAGGGGACATCTTTTGCAATAAAGTTTTTTGCTAAAAAAGCATTTATTTCGAAAAAAATGATTGTTTAGTTAATATTCAGAATCGCAAAAACTTTATTGCAAAAGATGTCCCCTCGACAGTAAGATCGACCTGTCCGAGCGCTTTGCTTGGACGAACACGAACACTCTGCCGTTTCGTTTTCGCTGGCCCACCCTGTATATACTTTCATAAACTTTTCTAATGTTGTTTTGCCGGATACAGTTGATTGGAGAAAAGAAAGATACGTGACACCAATCAAAGATCAGTTATAGGAGAATGTATACTATAATTTAACGATCCACCCGATGGCCACGTCGCCTCCAGACTATCGCACGACGATAAGGCCTGGAACACACATGCGTAAAATTGTTTGGCAGAAAACTGAATCAGAAATCAGCTTTCAGTTCAGTTTCTGTTTTATGCTTTTATGCCAAAACACACACACGTAAAAATTCTGGCCGAATAGGAAACACCACAGCCAGCAACAGTGCTAATTTTATTAATTTTTCCTCTCATATAGGCTATCTAGCCCTTTGTACCTTCCATTTTTTCTCCACTTCCTCTGCTATAATATAGAAAATTTAAATTAATAGACTTATATTCCGAATTCAAATAAAGAACGTGTGATCTAAATACTAGGCTTATATATCGATTCTACTAGACCTACCTGTTATTTGAAATTTTGCACCTATAGTCATCCATAAACGTTGTTTAAATACAGTGTGTTTATACATGACACTGATGTGGTCGAACGGATTAGATAAACTCCTCTATTTCATTTATTTTTTGTTTTTTCGAGACTTTCACAATTGTAGCGTTAACACTCGTTGCCACCATTGTAAGAATAAAAAGCACGTGTCTACTTTGACGTCACAGAAAAGACTTCTCTTTATTGGAGGAATTTTGGCGTAAACATTTTACGGCATAAAAAGTAGAGACATGCTCTACTCCTGAGGTCCCCAACCCTGTGCCCGCGGGCACCATAGCGCCCGCCGATCGTTTTACGTGTTCCCGCCGCTGTGCGACCACGATAAAAATAAAAATATTTCAGTTTTCAATAAAATGCTATGTAAAAGTTTTTTCGTTTTTAATGATTAACCACTCAAAAGTAGAAATGGCGTGCAACATGATAAAAGCTCAAAGCGAAATGTGACCAATCTCGTTTTCCCCTCGTGCCAAATCTGGTGAAAATTTGGCACGAGAGAAAAAAATATGGGAAATTTGGTTGGTGAAACCAAATTTCCCATACCTAAAATGAAATAAACCGGTCCGTTCCGAATATCATAAAATCAAAGTACAGATCACGACTTACAGATGAACACCTTGACGTTTGCTTACGAGCAGGAATATCATCATACTCTCCTAATTACGAAGCAATGGCCAATGAAATGCAATGCCAAAAGTCACATTGACTTTCAGATTTATATTTTTTATAAAGAATTTTTATGCTTTGTAGATTTTGTATGCATTGTTTAGTAATTACTTGTTTTGTAAAAATTATTGTTAATATTCTTGTGTATGTTTTATTACATTTTTGGAATTAAATGTTTTTTGTACATTATGTGTATGTATTTTAACTATGTCCAAATATAAATTTACCTTGAAAAAATAAATGGTGCCTCGCCGTCCGACCGGTATTCCGACCGGTACAAAAAGGTTGCGGACCCCTGCTCTACTCTATTTTCAGTTCTATTTCAGCCAAAATTTCAGAAAAATTTTTACGTTTTCTGTTTTATGCTAGATTTTACGCTAAATTTTACGCATGTGTGTTCATGGTCTAACAACATTTTAAGTGGGTAACGTCACTGTTAACGGTAAATTTTGCAACAGACAAAGGGACAACAAACCTGCCACAGCCAATACGCGTACCACTGTCAGCACTCCAAAGTCTCTGTACGGCACGTATAATGTCGCTAGCTATGGACTGTGTGCCCATTACAGTATGTCATCGAACGCGACAATCCGTGAACTATGACGTCCGTCTCCATGCTTTGTTACACTCTCCCTTCTTGGGACCACCATCTCCAAATTGTTTAATGATATCACGTTTCATTTCTTCTGAAACACGGAGCAAGAAATCAACTAGCGATACAAAGAGCTTCATTTAAATTTCTCGTGAACTTATCCGTTTGCCTAAATTACGAACGACGACGTCTTAAACATATTGGTTCTCATTATGAGTTCTTACTGTGTATGGCAAAGGAACAATCCTTTGCCATACACAGTAAGAACTCACTTCTGACGGCCGTCAAGACATTTCGGCTGATGAATTTACGGGCTGTTGTCTACCTAGAGCATATCTCGCGCGCTTTTCGTATGGTTGGTGCGAAAATACAATCGTTAGCATAACTAGCATTCAGCAATTTGCATAGCATTAGATTCGTATCTTTATGGTGTGATATTGTCTCTGTTAGGCAATGCATTTTTACTTTAAAACTATAGCCATCTGCCCCGGAAGTACCCTTCTCTACAATTTGTAATGTACACAACATAATTTATATTTGCATATAGATCAAATATAATAATTATCATTTAAATATTTACAAGAAGTCTGTTTTAATAATTCTATTTATTTCTCATGTAAATAAAAGTTTATAGCAAACATGTTTTTAATTTATAAAAGTAAATTCATTCTTTGTTAATTTTAAAAAAGTAATATTAGAAGTATTCTTCCTTATAAGAAATAACGATGTAAAAATATTCGCTTGTCTTCAACAGAATTTTTTACATCTGAGGATAAGAGGCCATAGTCGCGATTCCGCACATATTTCCGCAATTCCGAGCCATCATGATATACCCGTCAAGACCCCAATCTGTACCCCAGCTGGAAAAAGTAGAAAATAAGATTTAGAAGCTTTCTGAGTGTTGAAAAATTTTAATTTAAAGTAGTAATTTTGCTTTATTTGTATACTCCTACCTGTTTTTAACCAACCAATAATCTTTCCCGTCTTTAGTTGTTCCGTATCCAACTACCAATACACCGTGATCTAGATTCACGGTGCTACATTTATCTGAGTAATAAACACCACCGCTGTTATAAATAATTGAAGTAGAATTAATAAATACGAATAATATGATATAATAAATGATATATGTATATAATAATAATATAATAAATTAATACAAATGATATGCCGAGAGTGCCCATGCCAAAAATGACAATTAAAATACTCTGTTTAGAATTATAAAATTATATGTATATATTATATACCTGTAAAATCCGAAAGATGCTTCACTAGCATCTATAGCTACTGAAACTGGACCAATGGTTGCTACGGCTTGTTTCAAGGCTTCTTCGTCACCACTTTTAACATCCACGTAACCGGTACAAGTAGCGCCGACAGACGAACGCTTAAAGTTGCATTGGTCATCCTGAAGGAAATTAAAAGAAATTACACACAATTCTGTTTTTAGAAACTGAATATGTTCCCGAAATGTTCGTGTAAAAGTATTGAAAAGTGCAAGAATGATTTTTGCCATCAATTATGTACGCTGATGCAATTATTTCATGATACACTTTGCGAGTTAACCGAAATATATTTTACGCAATACCTTATTGCATTGTGTAAGAAGCATATTAAAACACCAATTAAGCTATGTTTTTCGATTGTAATCTCCGGAATTTTTACTCTAATTTTACAATAAGTTTATTAATTTCTGATATCTTCTAATATTTGCCACGACAAATGCTAATCACGTAATCCATGTCACAATTGATAAACCATTTAGGCCTACTCTAATAACAAAATGTATATCCCATTCTCATAAATTGTTCTATCTTTTAGTAAAGTTATCCGATAATAGTATAATCCTTTCGAAAACTTTTAAAATTTTTCGAATGATTTGACAATTTGTGTGCCATTTCACAAGTATTTTTTACATCTTGAAATCTTGAACTATTCGTTGTAAAGTTTGCAATATTTCTACAATCTTTCGCTCACATAAGCAACAAGAGTTGCAAAATAAAATAAAGATTAAAAATGAAAATTTATTTAAACGTGTCAAATCGTGTAAAAACAAACGTATCTGTAATAATGTGAAAAAAAATTTGAAGGTTTAATACAGAATAATCATGAAAAGATTCTCACCACAGCTTCGTACGGATAAGATTCTTCGGTGTCGATGCCTTTATTTACTTTTACATATTCAAATGCAAAATCGATCACTCCTCCCTCGCAACCGATATTACCTTTATATTTATAATGTAAAACAATAATTAAAGATTATTCTCTTTTGCATTTTAATATAAAATATCGTACTCAATACTTTTGTTTGAAAAATGAATATTAAGTTATGATTAGAGTATAGCAAACACCGAGGCTTACTATAAATACTTTTCCATCAGTATAGTATTGTGAATTTTATATTCACTTTAAAATTACAATAAAGCCATTGTAAGAATCCCCAACAATGACTAACACAAAATAGAGAATCCACGATAATATTGTGAAATGAATATAAATCTATTAAATAATAATTTAACTCATTACTTTAAAAGGCTTTCGAAAATATTTTATGTCATTTATTTAAACGAAATATAATTGAAATTACCAACAATAAAATAACATTACCTTCCTTCCGAGAACAGTCTACCAAATTCTGTTCACTCAAGGAAACCAGTTTACCAGTTTTCTTTTTGTGTTGCCCTTCTAAAGATCCGGTGGCCGAAAAAGCCCAACAAGAACCACACTGCCCCTAAAAGGTAAACGATTTAAAATTAGTTTAATTAATTTTCTACAGAAAATCGTCGAATAATAGATTCTCCTATACCTGATTTTTGACTGGTGTGACGTATCCTTCTTCTCTCCAGTCAACTGTATCGGGCAAAACAACGTTAGAAAGACGCGTGAAAGTAAATACGGATTTAGAAGCGATATTCGCTCGTCTTTTCAGTCCATTCATTTTCTGTACGAACTCTTGGTGGGTCTAAAATTTGAAAATTATTAGTTATAACTCATGCATTGTATAGTTTACATAAAAACTTTTTAATCATAATTGCCGTATTTAGTACCATATCAGAAAATTGGTTGAGTCCTGCTGTAAACGTGTGCAGTCCTAAATCGTATTCAATATTATGTTTTGTAATTGCTGCCAACTTTTCTTCCCAAATCAGACGTCTGGCGAGTTCTTCGTTTTTCTCGTAAGTTTTGTTAAATTTTGCCTTGTAATCAATATTAATAAATATCGTTAATATTTTCGTTAAAAAGTAAGCAGTAAAATTGTTTCGCTTAATTAATAATCCAAATCGAAAACCTTAAATATTTCCCAATCCTTGTCGTAATCGGGATTAAAAGGAAGTATTTTTGCCGTAATGGCGACGAGAAGACACGCGAACACGACTGCTTTCATCTGCGAAGAGAAATTTAATCATTTTCTATTGAAGACAGAATTTAGGAAACATTCCTCTAAATTCACAAATGTATAAAAGCGTAATAAGGTTTATATCTAAGAAAAATCATCTTACCTTAGCGGATTACTTTTCCTGGATGGAGCTGCTGCTATTGACTCCGAACTCTTAATTTTCTGTTCTTCATCGTCTTATATACACGAGAATCAAACTCGTATCAGACTTTTTCATGTGATTCCAGATAAGATTTATCTAATCGTTCCAGAATCGTCGTCTACAACTATTTGCTGAAATTTCGCTAAAGTTTGACTTGAACTTAATACGGTTTGCTTTTGAAAATTTTCCTAAGTGAATAATAGAATATGTTCTCAGGTTTATATTTATCCTTGATAAATGCTATTGGCAGGCGTGGCCAAGAAAAATATTACGGTTGTAATTGTGACTTGTGAACAAATAAATTTTATTAATTGAAAAGAAATATTTACACCACTTTAGTTTTTATTCAATCGGCGTGTTTCTTTCTCACTGCAGAGATAATTTTATTAATTAGCAATTTAGAAATGTTTGAAATTATACAAAGAATGAGACTTAATTTACGAAAAAACATTATATCAAGTAATGCCTAATAGTTCCTTCTAAGTTATATTTTCTATAGTTTCAGTTAGTTGCGAATGTTATAAAATTAAAATATTTTTTAATATTGCTAAAATGACATGCAGAAATATATTAAATTTTTCCTATTGTATGATCTCTTATTCAAGTATTTAAAGTCACATAAAAACATTAAAATATGTTTACAACCTTTTACTTACGAATAGATTTTAGTCTGATGTTTCTCAGTATACAAACCAATGTTATATTATACTGTACAAGAATATACTTTTTGTTCTTAGTATTTCGGTCGATCTGCTCCAAATTATTCTTGTTTAACTCGCACTCTGAGGAAAATATAGATTATCACGAAACCCAGAGTAAGTTAAAGATAGATATACATTCTCATATTAAAAGAATTTTTTAAACATTTTAAAAGAAATTCAATTTCTAACCTTAATTTTCTTCACTGCAAAAATCTCTGTCATTATCGAGATCATATCACGAGATAACAACGTTGAGTCGTCCTTTCCCCTTAACCAGGAACAACAAACAAAACCTGACGAGTGGTCCCCAAAGAAAACGGGAACACCAAACTCAGAAAACAATTGGTTAATCTCTGCAAATGGACGGCCCAGAAGAGGAGTAACAAACGCGAAAACAGGAGAGAAGAGGAAGGAGGAAGAAGAAGGAAAGGGTAAAAAAAGGGGGGAGAGACAGAAGTCAGTCGAAATAGTTTGAACGATTATCATAGGTCAGAGGTCTTGCGATTTTTTGACGGGGACTTTCTAAGACACTTTTAACTGTGCCTGTTGTGATCTTCTAAGACAATTAAAACAAATTGTGTTTGAAAGAATTTCCAGGACTATCTTAATTGTGTCTTCTCAAGAACCGAACGATCCATTCGAGATTTACCAGAGAAAAAGAAATGAAATCTATCCGAAATAAGAAAATAAACTTCGTTTATGCAGTATACTTGGGTGTTGTCACTTCTATCAGATCCACACGACATTCACCTTCAAACAAAAAAAAAAAGATGTACCCGAAATTTTCTTGTCCAGAGGTTCGAATAGGCCATCTGCTCGGGATTGACGTAATCTGTAGATAACAGGCAAATTTCTACACGATCAATAAGATTATTATGCGTTTATTTTTCTGTAAATTAAGTCAATTTATATGTATTATTTTCATGATTTCTAGATTGCAGTTAATCACAGCTCTTCTTTTTTTGAAAAAGTAGCATTACAATACATTGATCAAGCAAATAATAAGGTATAAAGTCCTGTAAATATTTCGTTTCAATTAATATATACTTAACTAAAAGCCACAATTCCTATTGTAATTCTTATTCATATCTTTGTTCATTAACAGTAAATATAAATATTGATTTAAGTCGTGTTTTCCATTTATAACTACATTTCAAAAACAAATTCTTTTAACAAAATGTAAATTTTAAAGTCAGATCAAGTACATAGTTTTGCATGAAAATTCCTAAATGATTAGATAAATTTTATCAGAAATCACCCGAGAAACGACTAACAGAATAACACAGCCCTCAACTGTATGTAAAACGGCAAATAATCCAAAATTATTATTTTGTTAAAATACATTTATCGATAAAAACATTAATCTACCAACGTAAGTGTTGCTCGTACATAACTTTTTATTTTTGTGAAATTAAAGATAAGGAAATTGTACTTCAGTTTATATACAATATACAATTAAAGAAATTATTCTTTACAGACGAAAGCAATGACATTCGTCAGTCTTTTCGTCGTTACAATGGCAGGACAACATCCTTCCAATTCAGACTACGACAAGATTTGGGTAATATATAAGGTTTTCAAATTTATTTATTAATTATTCACAGCAATATTGAGCAGCTTTATAGTTTATCATCATTCCACAAATACTAATAATGTTTAGTTATTTTCTTAACTTTAATTAAAGACAAAATTTAACAAAAATTAAGAGGAAAAGGAGGAACTCGCCATTGGGAAGAAAATTTGACAGTCATTACAAAATATAACAATAACATTGAGTACGATTTAGGATTGCACACGTTTACAAGATGACTGAACAATTTCTCTGATATTGTAAACGGATCAATTATAATTAAAAACTATCCATGAAAATTAAATGATAGACGAATAATAATTAATGATTTTATATATTTAAACCCACCAAGAATTCGTACAGAGAATGAATGGACTGAAAAGTCGAGTGAATATCATTTCTAAGTCCTTATATACTTTCACGCGCCTTTCTAATGTAATTGTACAGTACCTGATACAGTTGACTGGAGAGAAGAAGGACACGCCACATCAGTCAAAAATGAGGTATAAGAGAATTTATTATTCAACGATTATCTGTAAGAGAATTAATTTTAAAACGTCTATATGTTAGGTGTTATGTTATTCTTCTTGGGCTTTTTCGGCCACCGGATCTTTAGAAGGGCAACACGAAAAGAAAACTGGTAAACTGGTTTCCTTGAGTGAACAGAATTTGGTAGACTGTTCTCGGAAGGAAGGTATTATTGTTTTATTGTTTTGTTAATACTCTTAATATGTATTTTATTTAAATTAGAAAAATAGAATAGCTGTAATATTGCTTTTGAGTTCTTTATAGAGACGAGTTAAATTAATATTATAGATTGACACTCGTTTTACATAATTTAAAATCTCAAATTTTTATATTCGGTTGTAATTATAGTCAGTGTAACTCGCAGTAATATATGGTAATAATATTGGATAAGATTATAAACTTCATTATTATATTTTGTATTAGAATAAAAAACAAAATGATTTCTACTTAAAATTTTTATTATAAAGGTAATCAAGGCTGCAACGGAGTATGGGTGGTTTGGGCATTTGACTATTTAAAATTAAATGGAGACGTTGACAAGAATATCTTATCCATATGAGATTTTGTGAAAATCTTTTGATAATTATGTTGTATTAAATTTCAAAGTATTTTTATAAATTTAAATTAATTACTTTTAATTCATTTAAGAACGGAAAATGCAGATTTAAACGTTCGTATGTTGGTGCTACTTGCACAAGATACGTGAATATTACATCCGGTGACGAAGAAGCCTTAAAACAAGCTGTGGCAACCATTGATCCAATTTCAGTAGCCATAGATGCCGCTTGGCCATCTTTCGTAACTTACAAGTAAATATATATAATTTTATTTTACTATTTTAAATGTTACATTATGCTAATTCTGTTTGAAATTTTTATAACAGAGGTGGTGTTTATTTCGAACCTCGTTGCTTTAACGATTTTTTAACTTTAACCCTTGCCGTTTTGATAGTTGGATACAACAACTTGAATATTGGTTGGTTAAGAACAGGTAAGATACAAAAAATGATTGAAAATTACTATTTAAAAATTAAATTTTTTATTTTTAAAATATAATTTCAATTATTTTTTACTTGGGGTGCAACTTGGGTTGATAACGGATATATCAAGATTTCCCGGAATATATGATATGTAATGTATATATAATTTCTATAACGTTTATTTAATATTGTTTCTTATGTATTGATTACGTATTTTTAATTTGAAAACACTTTGGGTATTTACATAAAAAGTAATTAATATGTGAATTTATGCTTAAATGCACAATTTATGGTTATATTTCATATATTAATACAGATAACGTGTATTTATTGTATAGCCTACTGTTTATATGATTATTTACAATACATTTACGGTTCTCCACTAAAAGATCTGCGATTTCTATTTTTCTAATGTACTGTATTTTTAAATGACCGAATAAATCAACATAAAATATTTAAAATAAATTTTCGTATAAAATGTTAAATATATTTAAATTTAAGATTTTATTTATTTATTTATTTATTTTTTGACTTTGAAATAAAAAATATGAACCCGACTCCATTACAATATTCATGATATTCTAGAGCAGAGGTGGGCAAGCAAGAGTTCAGTGGGAACCGAAATGTAGGTTTTGCAAAATGCCTGGGAGCCGCAGTTCTCTACTGTCGTGGCGGATAGTATGGTAAGGCAGGGAAGGATAGGGTGTCCCCCATCCGGGTCGAGAACTTGTTTTAAAAATTAATTTGAAATGTCTATTTAATTTATTGCACCAACTTGGAAATAAATTGCTAAATATTACATATATATAATTACATATTTTCACAAAATTGTGGAAATCTTATATATAAAATAATAATAAAAAGCAGAAATTAACACTTTCAACAAGAACCGCATGTAACTCAAAAAGAGCCGCATGCGGCTCTCGAAGCCACATTTGCCCATGTCTGTTCTAGAGGTTGGAGACACATGACCCCATATAAAATAATCAGCAAAGACTTTAATATATTGTGTTTTTCTCAAAATCTTGATATTTCATTATACAGGAAGTTCCCAATTTATCTTTTCATTTTGACTTGTAACAGATCTGAATATCGTTGAAGTTGGAAAATGGTATTAAAAATCGTAGGCCAAGACTTTAAATGCACATAAAACGAGAAAATATTCTAAACAGATTGTTATACAGTAAAACATGTGTAAACCGGAATCGCACGGTCAGAATATTTTTCCGGCTTGACAGGTCTCCGTATTATTCACGTTTCGTTTTGGGCAGGTTTTACTGTATATACTTTAGAATTCCCTTTGTCAAGCATAAAAATTCTGTAAGAATGTCAGATTTTTTTCGTCCATTCAATACATATTTGTGTATTATGGGTATTATTGAAGATTCAGTGTGCGTGTGTTTCTATTAGAGGTTACAGAATAATGGAGAAAAGTATTGAACAACGATGTACTGTACAGCGAAAATTTATATGAACTTGAAAAAATCCAACAAGTTGCATAACTTTCCCGGTTTCACCAGGAAAGTTTGCAATGTGCTCTTTTGACTCCGTTCGCTGAAAGTTATGTCGGTCTATGCTTTGGCCCCATTTGTAGGAACATCTAAGAAAATCTAAATCTACTAGATACATGTTTTTATTTAACAGTTTTATTTACTTCGGCTAGTAATTATTTAAAATAAAATTGAGTGTTGCGCAATCTGTTATGAGATATTATTAAAAAATAAAATTATATATTATTAATTATTATAAATGACTTAGTTTTAAGGATACAGCCGAGGTTTTTTAAAAGAAATTGCATGTGCCAATAACGAGTAAAATTTTCATTAAGTACGACTCCATTTGAGATATGATACATGAGTCCTCTATCTTACCATACTTTCGACTATTAACCACCAAAATTTAATAGCATTAATGCCCCTTATATACAAGTTCTATTTCGTTTTTTAATCTTTACCCTAAACACACATATACATACATACGAAATTTTTCCCCTTTTTGACATTTTTGGACTAAGGTATCTCAAAACCCCGGAGTATCAAATTTGACACGATCCAAACACTGTCCCGTGTTATATACATAACAGCCAAGAAAGTGTAAAAGAATGCAACTGGAAATTATAATACATTAAAAACTATATATGAGGGGGAAGTTTTGTCACGTGCTCGTTGGGCTAAAATATTTCCAGAAGGGCGAGAATTGGGAGATGAGTCACGATCAGGACATCCTACAACTTCGACTTTGGATGATTATATTGAACGTATTCTTCAAGATCTACGGATGACAGTTAGAAGGTCATCATTAGAAGTCAAAGATCATCATTTTGAAGCATTCGAGAACATCAAAAAGCTGTAACCAATATTGCGCAACAGCTCCAAAGATGCTACAAGGCATGGAAAAATGACGAAATAAGTTAGACAGGGGCTTACTTTGCAAGAAACTACCATTAAAATGTAACAATTTTAAATAATTAATTTGTAATAACTCATTATTTTTCAATTGGACCTCGTGTACATAAGAAATTTGAATAATTTCGTATAGTACTTGAGAAGTATTTTGATAAATTAATTTATCAAACATAAAAAAATAAAAATATAGCCTACGTCTTAGTTGAATGTTACAAAACTTATTTATTTTCATAATATTGAATTAAGATAGATTAATTTTGTATAAATCACAAGAGTATATTTTATTAAAACGTCTGAACTTTTGTAAATACGTCAAAAAGCACAATAACTTATCACAATGTAAATACAACTTGTTGTAAATTAGATTAAATTATTTGCAGATTATGATCAAACACATTCCTACATTTATTACAGATACATACAATAATGTTAAATACAGTATTTAAAATCTTGTAGGTTCACAATTCTTAATATAACGTAAGCCAAAAATACGTAAAAATTAAAAAAATTCATAAACAAATAAAAAGCATAGCTTTGAAGTATGGTTTGCATTGAATAGATTTTTTCCTGGAGAAAAAAATGTTATAGTTTGAAAAGTCACCGATAGACGGCATTGACACGAATATATCTTATGGAAGAAATGTAAATGAGGCTTTGTTAGGGGCCAGTTTTCTATCGAAAGGCTTTTTGAGGGGCTTCCTCACTTGGCAGATTCCATCAAACCAAATCAACCATCGTTTACGGTATCTTGAATCTAACCGTACAAATTTTACTCACTGCACCATTTTTTACCGGCATGTACAGTACAGTACCTCACAAAAGAAAACATTTGCCACGTGGATTTATCAAACATTTCACAGGAATCATACTCGTGTGTTTTGTGTTTCGGACAGATGAAAAACTCTTTTTATTGCACGAACCAGTAAAGAAACCACGACTGTTGTATATGAGCAAAACGAAAAACAGCAAATTTTATTCCTAAGGAGTCTCAAATTACTTATCTCAGATACGGGTGAGTGGTTGAGTATGCAGTTACTGTTTTGTACATTATACATTTAATTAAATAAAATACTGTAACTTTCGATACCCTCTGTGTATTACTCCTTAGTACAATTAAAGAAATTGATCGATTAGCCTATAAATGGCAATCGAACTCATGTGACTAGTTCAACCGATCAAAAACGTAATACTCATTGTCACCACTGTTTTATTAAAGCCACCATAACTTACGATTTCCTTTAGGTCATCTATCAGTAACTTTTCAAACTACAATTTGTTTCCTGTAAAAAAGAAAATCTCGCAAATTGAGAAGACTTATGGTAAAAACCATATTTCAATACGATGCTTTTTCATTCTTAAATGAATTTTTAAAGTTTTACTGACTTTCGGCTGACCCTGTATTTTCGTGCATCGAAAATGAACATAGAATGCATTCATTTAATCGCTGTTTCATACAGAAAACGACTCAAAATTTATTTTAAAAAATTAGTTTTCTTATATCTCTGATTTGAATCTAATATGAAAAAAATCAATCAACGAGTTGTGTAACTTTCCTTTTTGAGATTTTACTTAAAAACAAACTTTTATATTATTAATCACAATAAATAAAATTGAAATGGTGTCATCTGTTACGAGATTTTGTTATAAAAACTTTTTATATTACTAATTATTATTAAATGGCAAAAAGCTTAATTTTGAGGGTAGTTCTGTAAATACTAATAACGAATAAAATCTTTATTAAGTTCAGCTCCTCTCGAGATATGACACGTGACACCACTCTATCTCCCCACACTCTCGAGCTTTAACCACCAAAATTTAATAGCATCAATGCCCCTTATACACAAGCTCTCGTGCAAAATTTAGTTTCGTTTCTTAATCTTTATCCTATTCTGATATATTAAACGAAACCGGAATTTTCCCCTCTGTTTTTGGGGTTCAGGGGTCTCAAAATGTAATTTGCAAAAATACTCGGAAGGTCAAATTTGACACAATTCCAATACTTTCCCTTGTTATGTATACATATAACAGCGGGGAAAGTAAAACTGTATTTTAATTTTTACAACACTGGCATAATTAAGAGAGCTTTCTGGCGCCATCTGACGGTGTGTTTTACTACTAAAAGATAACAATGCGTCATTTGTTATATATATTTTGTTTTGGTGCCTGTTTTTGGTTTTCCGTTTCCGTTTTTGGGTTATGAATTAATACATATAAAAATTGTCATTACGCTGTTCAAGGCGTAAAAATCTAGACAAGATTTTTCTGGATTTACTTATGTTAACTTGGAGACAATATCTCCAAGTTAACATAAGTAAATCCAGAATAATTAGCATGTTTACGCAAAATGACAGGAAATTTCGAAAAATTGTACACAATATCCACATGATTAGGAAAATATTAGAAGTTAGAAGGGCAGTGGCTCGTTATGGCTTCATAAGGATCAGGCAAATTTGAATTAGGGGTCTAGTGTACAGTGTTGACTTCAGACATTTTTCTTCGGGGAAATTTTTGGGAAAATATTTTTTTTATAAAAGTTTGGTTTGAGGCCCCCTGTTTGCCCAAAGGATAACACACCACTGTAGAAGAGTACCTGTTAATTTGCATTAATTTTTGTCTACAACTAAATTCAATTGAATTTCAATAAAATTTTAAAAAAATTATATATCTTATAATAATGTATAAACTTAATTTATCATTTTTTAGAATTAAATAAATGAAATTTAAATACCACTCAGGATTTCGAAAAAACGTTCACCGGTCTCTTTCGCCATATTAAATGATCAACGTCACTATCAACGTCAGATATGCTCATATATAACTTAATAATTTCTTTTTTTCTACTAAATAACAAAAAATAATTACTTGAGATTAATATATTTAATAAAATTAACATTTCCGAACATTAAAAAAAAATGCAATTTTGTATACTTAGAAACAAAAAGCAGTGCTCTTTTAGTAGCCTAATAAAGGAGGAAAAAAAATCAAAATATATCAACAAAATGTTAATGATGTTGGAATTTAAATACGAATTTAATCCAAAACGTAAATTAATTTATTGGATACAGACATAATACGTCATGATACATTATGATATATCATGTGCCACCTGAAGTTTCCCATATTATTATTACGAGCGGCATATATTCCGCAACCCCTCTGAGTTACGAGACCAGACAAATTGTTTGGCTTAGCATTCCTGCAGATGTTTAAAGATATATATATATATATATTGATATCCCAGCTTCAGTCAAACATTTCCTATACGGCTTTAAAAATCCCCATTGTTTCTTTTGGGTGACATGTATACCGGCTCCAATTTAGTAACTCAATAGAGTAACGTTATCGGGTTAATTTTGTTATACTTTTTATCTCATACGCTACCCTGAGATATCCCAACTGACGTCAAAGATTTCCTACACACCTCTGAAAATCCATATGCTAAAATAGAGAAGTTCTATCTTCCGTTACTCCGTAACTAGACCTATACTGAGTGAAACCTCCCCTCGTGTAGTATCTCATGATACGCAGCATGATATCCCAACTGCCGTCAGACATCCTTAACACACATCCGAAAATCTATATGCAGTACTAACATAGGGGAAGAGCTATCGGCTGTTACTCCGTAACCGTGACGAGTTACGCGATCAAGCCTATTCTATCTAGTACCTCTACTGACATGTTATCTTGAAATATACATTGTGATGACTCACCTATCTTCAGTGTTTTCCCATACACCTCGAAATTCCCATTAGGCCTATACTAACATAGGGAAATTTCTTCATCTGTTACATCGTAACCATGACGAGTCACACGGTCCAATCGATTTGTTCTTTATACATTTTGGCAACATTTGAGCAAATGCAACGAAACTTTTCAAAGACCATCCTTCCATCCTGGAGTAGGTCAACGACTATTTTCATTCGAATAAACTTCAACCCCCACGCAACAAGTCTCCCTTTCTATATGATCCGAATAGGAAAATTGCTTACTACGAAGTTACCAGCGTGCAAAAAAAAAAAAAAAAAAAAAAAAAAAAATATGTTTTTAGAGGTTTTGGGTGCCGAGTTTAAATAGTTGGTCCTGTCTACTGGACCAATGAAATTGCACCATTTCGTACCATCAGAGTATCTCAAAGTGTAGGAGTTTTCCAGGGTGTCAAAGCGTGAATCTTTGGTCCGTTTGCCTCGAAATCCGATGGTTCATTTGTTTTTATTTTTGTTAAATGAATTTAAATAGAATCGATTTGTGTTTTTTCTTCTTCAAAATAGATTTTTGTCATTTATGTTTTATTACATTTTTGTTTTTTTTTTGTTTTTTTTTACAATTTATTTAGTACATCGCGATAAACATGGCAATGGTAGACTAAAATAACCAAACTATTATGGTTTTCATTTTAATATTTGTTGTTCTCACTTTTTGCCTGGGAAGCACCAGACATATCTGCTAGTATGTGTTATACGCGTTAATTTAAAATTCGGTAACAATATTTTCTATATAAATCACTTATATATACAGTATTGTTATGAACAATCTTACTAGCCCTTCACAGAGGAATCAGCGGGTCTATTTGGTCCGGGCTCCACATTTACGGGACCTCGTTAAAATCATTCATTTTATTGAATTTATTACGTGCTAAGAAAAAAAATATAATACAATTTTTAAGCTTTTTTTTGTTTTTTTAACATACTAAGAGCCTGAAAAAGTACAGTAAATGGCTCAGTTCTCTCTTGACATGTGAACAGTCTTGCTTCTTATCTGTAATGGAGATCATTAGAATGATGGATGAGGAACGATCTTTTGATACGTATTACTCTTAAAAGTTCTGCATAGATAATTCATTCTTCTTTATTATATTATAAAATTAAAAACAAGGCAGCCAAGGCGTTTGCCTATCGCTCTGGTGGATCCGGAATCGAATCCAGCGAGCAGCACCATGGGCTAAATATGTCAGGTCCCGTTATCACGAACCATTGTAAGCCTGGTCGAACCCACTACGGGTAAGATTTATATAGCCCTTTTAGTATCTATAGGGTTATAATATCTCAAAAATACACCTATTATTGAGGCGTTTATTTATTTTTAAAAGTGACTAATTTAAATAAATAAATATATATATATATATATATTTAAAAATTTAATAACCGGATTCTCTATTTATAAGTAAATAAAAATTGGTAGAAAACAAATTTCTTTTTTAAACATTTAAAATAAATGTTTTCAATGACAAAGAAAATGTCACAACAAAGTCGAGTAGTAGTAGTAAATAGCGCGTGATATTTCTATAGCAACTGTTCACGAAAGAAAAATAAGTGCAGTCGATAAACATATTTTTTTACACAAAGATATTTGTGTTAATTCAAATCATTTTCCAATTTATTTTATAAAAAACAACAACAAAAAAAATAATAATAAATTATATTTATCGAACGAAAACTATTTATTTTTTGATAAGTAACACAAGAATAATCAATGACGCGCCGGCTTTCTTAACTCTTTCACAATTGATAATATAATACTACAATATTCTAATATTCTTATATAGTTTTATACTTAAAATCTATTAAAAATTCTTTAAAAAAATATATTTTTTTATCCCTTAAATAA
This sequence comes from Centruroides vittatus, assembly GCF_030686945.1. Classification (NCBI taxonomy): domain Eukaryota; kingdom Metazoa; phylum Arthropoda; class Arachnida; order Scorpiones; family Buthidae; genus Centruroides; species Centruroides vittatus. The sequence continues at coordinate 289,234 of NW_027122576.1, forward strand.
GGTTAAATCGACTTACAACAATACAACAATCTCCATAGTTTAGAGTAGTTTATTTAAAATTTTAAATAATCAATTAAAAATTCTATAAAAGTTATAAAATAAAATAGATTTTTCTACTCTTTTGTTTGATTGTTTTCTTTATTTTTACTTAATTTTTGTTTTGCACATAAGAAACTGCTAGTTTAAAAAAAGGAATCCTTCTATTGAAATGCATACTAGGCAATTCTTTCTTGTGACTTAAGTGTAGTTTGTTTTGACTTTTAATGCATAAAATCCTTGAGATATTCCAATATACCAAAAGGAATTTTACTTTTATAACGTCTTAAAATAAATAAATGAAAAAAATAATAAAAGAAATATTGATAGATTTTTCCTGTTTCAAGTTGAAAGATTTCAATCTTTGAATGATAGAGATTACGTGGATCTAGTTTCAGTTATCCATCTTCTGTGTGTGTGTGTGTGTGTGTGTGTGTGTATAAGGTAAATTTCAAAATTTTCTATACAATTTCTTCTGCAGAATTATTTTATTTATGTACTATACATATACGCTCTATATTTTAATTTTTAAAATATTATTAAAAATTCCTAGTATTTTATCATTACATCCGGCTTATAACGTGGAAAAACGTTTAAAAAATTGAAATCTCTTCTAAAAATATTTTGCATTAATTATAATGAAATTTTAATTAAAATCAAGATTTAATTCTACTTAACAACAGCAGCAATAATAATAATAATAATAATAATAATAATAATAATTTCTGTTCATTAAGAAAATGCATGAGAATTCATCACATGGTTTAATAATTACAACAATTCCCTTCTAGATAAAAATAAATAGTCATTAAAAAAATTAATAAATTGCTTTAATAATTTATATGCATTAAAATTATAATAAAAGCTTAAGTAAAGAGTATTAATTAAGGTATAATTTATACATATTATTTTTTTTTAAATTCAAGAATAATTCTCGTTTGTTGAAGATGCACGAAAATATTTTTATAAAGTTTCAGATAATCTGCAAATGTCTGCAAGATCTTACCCGGGAGTGAGAGCACGTGACGTTATTTGTCCTATGACGTTTACGTGCCCGTTTTACGTCACTGTTGCAGTAAAAGGGCTGATGTTGCTATGGTTACGACACATGCTCGTATCGAGCGTTGGTTGCGAGATGATTCGAACGTTTTCTTGTGTTATGCTTCGAAAGGAATTGATTTAGTAAACAGTTACGGTGAATGGTAACAGTTATTGCACAAGGGGCTTTGATTGTTAGGTAAGTAGCATTATTTTTTACTATTTAAATCGTCTTTTTTCCCCCATACTTTATTACGGTTTAAGGGTCATAGACCTTTAAGCTACGATATTGGGTCAATGTGACGGGTAATGTAACCTTATCCGATTTTTAACACATAAAAAAATAAATAAATATTACAAGATTCCTAATTTAATTATTAAAATATGATGATAAGGAATTTTTTTTAATTTACTTTTCTCATCGTTAGGTTTTTTTATATTTTGCATTTTAATAATAATAAATTTTTATATTTTCTACTCTGAGGTCGAGTGGAGAAGGTGAATATTTTATTTATTTATTTTAAATACTTTTAAACGTAAGTTTAATTATCTTTATATGTATCTCGGTTGCTGATTTTATTTAAATTATTATTTTTAATTTTTCGTTTAATTTATGCGTATAAAATATTTGCTTTTTAAGGAAAAATCACCGACGCGTAACAACAACAACTTATGAGCCCTTTACGCATTTAGTTCGTGCATTTAGAGAATTTTTTTTAAGAAAATCACTTATGCAATAATTAACGCATTCAATTTTCTAAGTGTTTCTGCTCGTTTTTAATATCTAGCGTTTATTTAAGGTAGATAATCAAACTGTATAAACAAGTAAACTGTACAAAGTTTTAGTCTGGAACACCAGGGCGGAGTTACAGGTGTTTATATTTACTTAAATCATGTGAATATCAAATTTAAAACAATTAATTTTCCCCTCCTATTAGGGAAATATTTAGAAAAAAGAAGTGAAATTTAGGGATATTTCCAGAAAGGTTTTTTTACTATCAAAATAAAAATTATTTGCAAAGAGACCTTATATCGACCGGAATTGGGTTTGGTCGTAATCACGTGTAACAGATGTAAGGTGGAGCTAATCCCAGGACTGTAGCTTCGAGGAAGATGAAAATGCAAAAAAAAAAAATAATAATAATAAAATAAAATAAAAAATATTCAATCCGCCAGTATTGAAAAGTAGACAATGACAAAGCAATGGAAGATTCTGTGACGTTCACAGAAAAAAAATTAATAAAAAATAATACGAATAACACAAAAAATTGCCTATATAATTGATAGCACGTGCCACTTTATACCACTTTATATATGACAAATCTTTCACGAACGACGAATACAATAACGCAATTATTACGTATTCTGTGTTCGTCGTTTTGAAAATGACACAACGATCTGTCTATCACGCATTGTTAACTTCAAAAAAATAAAATAAAATAAAACACTTCCCGCTCGCCCATGCATTTAGGTTATTTAGTAATCTCTCGGTGTAAAAATGTAAACAAACAAAAAAAAAAAAATGTTGAGGTCGGGTCACGGTCTCGCTCTTATTCACTCCTTCAATGTCACGTTCCGTTGGATGCGACAAATGTCAGAACGGAAAAATTGCCATCCTCCGGAAAAGTGATGTCATCGAGGGTGCGACGACCGTCAAATTGTTTTTAAAATTCATATACATACAGCGTATGCATGTATAAACTACACTATAAGGTGTGAGATACACGTAAATGGAGTCTCGTGCAGTTTAATTTTGTTAGGGGTGATCCGTCTGTGGGATTTCCTATGACAGTCGAAACGGAGGGGAAACACGGATTTGTCATTTATTGAAATCGCAAGTAAGTAGACTATCGATCAGGATGATAATTTTTAAATAAGTTGACGATTAAAAATAACTACTTGTCCTGTTATGTTTAGTAAGTCCAAGAGTCTTTTTATAATAAGTAAAATCCCTATTTATAGTTGGCTACTAAACTTAATTCGGCCCTACCGTTTAAATATAACTGCATATTTTTATAACATAATTTTTTAATATCTTTAATAATTTATTTCTTTATTAACACGAGAGAAATTTTGATGTAATTTAAAGAAAAATTTCCGTGTCAACAATGGCATATTTAAGTAGGCCATTACATTGAATGATTTTTTAATATTATTACTGTTGTTGTAGATTAGGAAAATTAAATATTTATACAGAATTTATACTCGTTATATATATATATATTTATTTATTTATTTATTTTCCGTTCAGATGACCTTTCAAATTTAACAGTAATTTACATACCAATACTTAAGTCCACAGATTAAATCAGACATTTTTAAAAGGTAGAGTTATAGCTTTTATAGACTCGATCAGATTTATTGGTGCATACAGGGTGTGTCCAATACAGTTAAAAAGGTCCGGGACATAGGGTCATTATTCTATTTTGGCTTGGTGCCAGTTGACCCTATTGAATTTTAAAACGATCACGCTTTACATTTTTCTTGTATTTTTTAAAATTTATAGCTTAAAATATTTAACGAATTTTATTATAACTGTGTTTATATTTTTAACAGGAGTTAGAAGATCTCAGTTTGGTGATTATGTGCTGTCTAAGGTTAAATTTCCATGATGACGAGTGAACGACGGACCGAAACCATGCCTAGTCGTTCCTTACATAAAGTGGCAAGCGGTGAGAATACACATGGTAAGTGACCGGGGGAAAGTGATAGAAAGTTTAAGATAAGAGTGTGTCAATTGAAAAGAAATGCGTATTTATGGAAGCGATATCCTGCACGCTCTGTTGGAACAACCAATATCACTCGTCCATTGGGTTCTATATATAGAAACCACCGGCTTCTAAATATGGGCGCGGTCTATTGCTTCTGTAAAAATCTCTCCTCCTTCCTTTCACTCAATTTGGTTACTATAAAACCAGATTGCCTACTTTATTTAAAGAATTTATCGTTAACGGTGAATGTACTGTACTTATTCTATTTCTTCATCCTTATAAATTACGTATGAGCGTGTTAAGGTGTTAGAGTCGTATACAAAGCGCTGCAGTCGTGACTATGGCTTTTTTTACAGACGAAATAACTTATTTAAGTTAAATTTGAACGTTATATAATCCTTTAGAATAACTTTTTTTTTTTTTTCTTTCTGTTAAACTGAGCGCCTTGGCTTATAAAAATATACAATAAATCCCGTAAACCGGACTAATAAGGTGTGTTTCCTCCAATGACGTGAAAAACCAGGTAATATACAGTACATTAATTCATTGAGAACAACCCTATACAGAAGTTTTACTGAGGTTTATGCTGCTGACTTTATTATTACAGGAAGTGAGCTTAAAAAATTTTATGGCAGTGCAGTATACAGCAATGTACAGTCTTTAATAACTTACCGACTACAGTGATATAATGTACAGTATCGCGGTGACTTCCGGATATCGAAACACTCGTTAATTAATTATAACTTTTATATTGTCAAGAAATTTTAAATTTACTGTACAATGGGTTGACAGGGTTGAGTTAGCTGAGATTTATATAATATACAGTAAAACCTCTCTAGACGACCATTCCTTTAAGATGGCCACTTATGGTCTTTTCAATGAGATTTTACTGTATATATTTCTATACATTAATATGATTTTAAATAAAATTATGATGAATTCAGAAAGCGAATTAAATCCTAGAATTCTATTTTTATTTTGATTTAGCCAATCACATGCGTTATATTATGAAAGTGTATCCGAGTTCCTGGAAAAATATGAAGGAAATTTAACGATTTTTATAATTTTCCCCCTCTCCGATATTATTTCGAATTATTCTTTTTAAAAAAAATCCATAGGCAATATATTAAAAAAGAAGTGATATTTTATAGAATGTCGCATGTACTGTACATTACTTTCTGTAAAAAATGGAAATAAATTGTAAATGCGTTAGCGCATTTTGTAAACAACTTAAATATAATAATTATGCACGGTCGATGGAAAAAAACAAAGATTTTTCGGTCTCCTCAAGTTTTAATGGGAGTAACTAATTCGTGATTAAAGCAGGAAAAGAAATGCTAAACGACTGCTCTTTTTAGTTCATGTATGACGTCATAGGAGGTGCGTTTCTACCCGGGAAATATCCGGAATGACGCGATAAGTCGTTATCAGCAGTTGCTATGACAACCGTCGGACAAAAACATCCTGCAGCTGGAAACATTCTTCGTAACTTAAAATAAGGAGATTTCTTTTAAGAATATTAACTCGTGTCAACTGCCATTCAGTGACATATTTCAAAATGTAGTTTACCCGATTGTTAAAGTGTGATTAAGTTTTTACTCTTAATTGATTTTAAAAAAATTATTAAAAGTTCATTTAAAAGAAAATATTTTCGAAAATTTTTTATTATTATTATTTTAAATATTTTCACTTTACATCTGGCAACATTGATGCTTCTAGAAAATTTTGAATGGAGCGAGTTCGTCTGCTTCGAGTTTCGTGCGTGACATTGGGGGAAAAGCTCATTGCTTTGTTTTTGTATTGCTAAATCGAATTGTTTTTGCCCTTAACACGTCCTTGGATTCTTAAAAACTTACATTTTTATATTCTCGATTTAATAAATCGACTAGGAATGAGGTAAATTGAAAATGAAGCGTTAAAGTGTCAAAGACCTGGTAAACAATGAAAATGGCTGAAAATGTTCTGTATGTTCTGTTGTGAAGAACGTTGGCTCTCTTTTTCTGCTTTATCATTAAATTTGTCCATAAAGAACTAAGGTACTGCTATATACAGTAACCTTGAAAATTAGATTTGGATGATAGCATAGAAAACAAGTGGATATTTACCTCAGCTGTTTGTATCTAAACTTTGTTGTATGTACAGAAGCCTTCAAAGGTTATACTGGGACAAGAACACGTTATATAACGAATCAGCAAAGACTTTATATATTTATAAATATACAGAAAATTCTAAAGATAACCTTTTCCAGAAAATTCTAGGATATGGGAAGAAAGAATTGTAGTTAAACATAATTATCTATACATATAATTTTCTGGAATTACACAGTTTGAAGATAATATCAAAGGGCCATCCGTTAATTATGTGTATAGTTTTTGAGCCACTTTTGACCCTTCCTCGTTATGTACAATAATGTACTTTTGACAAACCTTCTCCCCTTTAATTACATGTACAATAGTTTATAGATTTCCTGACATTGAAGAAATATTTTCTTATTTTTTAACTGCTAGTTTATTCACATGTCTAGTATTTTAAGTAGGCTTTTTTTTTTTTAAATTCCAATATGTTATGAATGGTTTCAATTTTTCCAGTTGTATATGAGCAAGGACACTTATGGCTAGATTATATGTTGCTAGGTAGTTCATTAAGTTGCTATGTTTTATTAGAAGTTTGTTAGCATGCAAGAGTAATTTTCTATATATGATTTGAAAAAATCTTAGATTGTAGTATGTAGTAAAGAAACACTTGGTAACAGCCACTAATACTATTAAAAAAAGTCCACACAGATGATGTCTCAATTCCTTCTCTTCCTACTGTGTACAGTGATGTATTTTTCCCAACCCTTTCTCCTTTAAACTGTATACGCAAATAATACGAATGCCCTCAAAGACTTATTGATTCAAAAATAAAGATCAAAGAAATAGTTTTTTTTTGGAGAGGTAAGTTTTGTATTAAATGGAAATATATACATATTTATAAATTTGATGAAAAGATTTCTGTTTGAATATATCTGAATACATTTTGAAATTAAGGATCTTTTGAAGAAGCTTTTAAATCAGTAGAAAGTGTTGATGCCGATCCATTTACTTCAGTGAAATTTATTGCGTCATTTCAGAAAGTAAAAAGATATCCATTAATTATAAAAGAAAAATGTTTCGATAGTAGTAATTATATCAGATATATTACGTAAATTAACAATGCTTGAGATATATTTGCACCTGTCTTAATTTAGTTACATTTTTCACTTATAATTGCTTTATTGTTTGATGTCCAATTACATTCTTAATTTAAATCAACTTAATTAACAAAGCTTATACAAATTGAAGTTTATTGATGAAACATCAATAATTTGTAATTAAAGTAATCTCTTGGGATATAATTAGAATTGTTTTATCAAAGCTAAATTTGATAATTATAAATAAATGATATTTTTAAACTTTTTTGTAGAATATAGTAACATACTGTATTGTAACAAGGATTCATGTTACGGAAATTAATTTCATTCAATATATGTCTAATGCAAAAAAAAAACTCTTGAAAGAAATTAATTTTGAAATTATTTCAAAATATTTCATTTATTAATTATTTTGAAATTATATAATTCATATCAATATAAATTTTGAAATTTAGAGAAATATATTTAATTTTTATATAAATAATATATAATAATTTCTTTATATAAGATATAAAATGCTTATTTTATTTCTGAAAAAATGGATTAGTATTTTAGAAATAAAATATTTGTTCAATTATCGTCTCTACATTTAAGATTAATGATGTATTTAAGTAATGATTTGTTAAATTCATTACATGATTTGCTGATTTATAATCACATTGCACTAATACTAGTTAATGCTAGTAAGTCATTGTAATACACAAGTAATTAAAAAAGTAATTTTGAAATAATATGTAAATCGTACATCAGTTTCAATAAAAAACATAATTTGTATAGTAATATAAAAGTTTAATACGTAATTATTTTTAATTGAAATGTTCATTTTATTCAGTATTTTTTTAGAGGATAACTATTAAATTAAAACAATGACTTTCTTCTATTTAAAGCTATAATATGAATTAGTTTAAATTGAACTTTTTTCAATATTTAATTAACGTAGATAATTTATAATAATTAAATTTAATTAGTAAAGTTTGAGAAATGGTACAAGCTTTGAATCTACAACTCATGTTCAACACTGATTATTCTACCTGAACAAACTGATCTTCTAGAAACATATTAGTTTAGATCATAGGTAATCACAACTATTGAATTGGAATCTTGTTCTGGGTCATTGTTTTTCCAGATTTCTAAATTTAAGTTATCTAATCATTAAAGTTATTAATAGATGATGGCACACCTACCAAAACTGCCAAAGTGTCCTAATAATTAAATAATTTAATAGCCAATAAGTATCTAAATATAATTTAGCAATTATTAAAGTTTGATAATAGTATCTGGGTGGGTAATGCTATATCAAATAGAAACCAATTCAGGTCAATTACAGAAATGTGGTCTAGTCTTAAGTCCTAGTTTAGTCTGATTTTTAGAATTCTAGACTGCAGTTAATATTGGAATTTTGCCAATAATGCTTAACTATGATTGGAAGCATGTCAATACTAGCTTGTATTTGATTAACTTATCTAAGCCAAGTTTTAAATCTGTACTTCATATCTGTAATTGGTCCTTTTTAAATTCCAGAATCCATAGTCGATAGGCCTGTCCATAAATTACGTTCACATTTTTCTTCAAATTTTTACTCTCCCCTTTCCCCTTGTCCCAGTTTTTCCAGGTTTTCATAACCCCACCCCTCTTTGGACATCCCCTTAAAACCTTTATCACTTTACAAATGATAGATGTCATAATTAGAAACAAAATGTACAAGAAATTTTCAAATAAAATAAAATGAATAAACATTATAAAATTTAATGAAATAAAATGGATGTCTATCCTATCTGACTTTGTCCAATTTGTCATAGCCCCCTCCCTCCCAGTGTTGATGCCATTAATGGAGAGCCCCATAGTTGTGAATATATCTGTATAACTTTACTTTTAATAGGTATTTAATAGGTATTCAAAATATATAGCAACCAGTATGCTAATATAAAATAATATATAATGCAAGGTAGTTAAAATAAAAAAATTGTGTGTGTGTATCAGTGAACTAGAGTATTTTATCTATTTATAACTGATACATACAAGTTAGTGCAGATAGAAATTATTACAATGCTATGTGCTACAAAGTTTTTATTTTGAGAAATTGTTAATGGGTCCTCCTTTTTTGATGCAAATCTTACAATTAAATGATGTTCAGTCTGAGCCATAATTTGACATAAAAAATTGCATCAATAAATGATAGTTACCAATAACAATTATTATTGTGCAAGTTGCAATTCCTTATTATGTCAGTTATCATAGATAGTAATTGTGGTATACTGACTGAATGAACACCTGGGTATGATACAATTTAAAGAATTAATTTTGTTATATACTGATTTTATATTCATTATTTGTAACTCATTTTAATAATAATAATTTTAAATGAAATTTTGAATGAATTTGGCATAAAATTTCAGTTATAGCTTCTGAAATATTTAATTAATTTACCTAATTACCATTGACTTTATTTTTAGTATGGGAATGTTTATTGACTAATATTAATTCTTTTGCCTCTATGTCCTTACGGTATTAAATTTTTTATTATATCATTGTCTACATTGAACTTAGTATATTAATAGGACTTATTATACTGGTGATTTGTAAATAGATGAGATCTTATTCAGAAAAACAATCTTTATTTTTCACCTGTACACACTATTTTTGTATTTCGAACTTTAAGGCCCCTTTTCAGCAGGTTTACAATAATATTCTATAACAAAAACTTTATAAAACTTGTAACAATTTTATATCCGACAATAATGTGTAAAATTTATTAAATTACTTACAGGTTTCTTGTTTCTTATTATCAATACATCAATATATATGTTACAGTCAAAACCCATTTTTAGTTAGAATGCATTTTAACTAGTTGAAACTAGTTTATACTGGATGTCTTTTTTAAAACCCGTTTTGTCTAGTTAAAACTAGTTTTAACTCAAATTCATTTTTGACTAGCAGTAAATTCTAGTTCTAACTAGACAAAATGGGTTTTGTCTAGTTAATTTACTGCTGTACATGTTTTGATTTTAGATAAAACTAGTTTTAACTTTTAACATTAGTTAAAACTAATTTTAGCTACATAGATATGTTTGGGGGAAATAAAGTTATGTATAGTGATTCGGGGAAAGATGCCTAACATTTTGCTTATGAAGGAAATTATAATGATAATTTGGGTTTTGGAGGTCTCTAACGAAAATATCATATTCTTGAGCATGTTTTTCAAATAAAAGTTTGGAGTATATGAAAAATAATTGTATATTGTGTTTGCAATGACTACTTTTTTACTGTATGGCATTTTAGGCATCTCACCCCAAGTATCTGGGTGAGATGCCAAATGCCATTAGGGTAAGATAACAAATACAATTGCATAAAATTAATTTTGGAATATCTTAACCAAATTTAATTTATTGCATATGTAGTACAAAGTACTTCATAGTAAGTATAACAGCGCAGTATAAGCACTGTTAAGTTTCCACTCGTTCTAACATGCTCTATAGCTAGCTGAAAGTTCTTTTCAGTCTTAAAACCTTTTTGAGAAGTCCTTATATAATTTCTATGCATATCCTGCAATAAAACGAGAAAACAAAAATTTATTAAAAATAGGCATATTGGAATTCAATTAACAAAAAATAGGCATATTACCCCAAGAAAAATGTGGCAACTTTTCCATTTGTCAGGGTAAGATGCCTAGCGGAGTCACGTGTTCTAGCGTGTCCGATAGGGATTGGCGGTAGCTCACAATGGAAACTTTAGAACCTTAACTACATCACACATTAAAAATTGCAAAGAACAAATAATAAATTCTATTTTAACTTTTAGTTTTAAAACGATTCTAGAAACATTTTGCAACAAAAACTTCGTTCTTATCTTGCTTTTATTCTTCTCGGATGTAGAAAATGAGGTAACGGTAGCCAACTACAGCTTTCCACACTCAATAGTGGCCCAACAATTCATCATACAAACACATGACAAAATCTGACATCACCGTTTGAAAATATCAAAAAGTAGGCATCTTCCCCCACTTACCATCTTACCCCAAATCACTCTATATGTTGCAGTCAAAACCAGTTTTTAGTTAGAATGCATTTTAACTAGTTGAAACTAGTTTATACTGAATGTCTTTGTTATAACTAAAATTTACTGCTAGTCAAAAATGAATTTGAGTTAAAACTAGTTTTAACTAAAACCGGGTTTTAACAAAGACATCCAGTATAAACTGGTTTCAACTAGTTAAAATGCGTTCTAACTAAAAATGGGTTTTGACTGTAACATATACATAAATTATCCATAAAAGGATTTTTAACATTATTTTATCTTTTAAAGGAATTTGCCTGTATAAAAAATAAATACTTGTTTAAAAATTAAAAGGTTTTCTTAAAAATTGTTAAAATTAACTTTACTCACTTATCCACCACTTCTTTATCCTATCTATGTAGTTACTTTTCCGATAATCTTTTTTCCCTTTAAAATACCTTTCTACCGGTTACTCCCTCTACAAATTATTATTAATTTTATTATTAGGTAAACTGGAAAGTAATGTTGTTTCTGCACATATCAATATTTGCTTATCATTTATCAACTCATTGTGTACTTCAAAGCCGTGCAAAAGACATTTTAAGGTTAAAGTGACTTGTTTACTTGTAAATAATTAAATCTTAAATTTTTTTTGCAATTTTGGGTGAAATGGCCAGCCAGATACCAGAAGAAGAACATATCCAGCATTGTATGCTTTTTGAGTTTCACAAGGGTAGTAACACAACAGTTGCTACCAAAAACATTTGCGATGTTTATCCAAGTGCATTAGACTTTCATAAATGCCAAAGGTAGTTTTCTAAGTTCAGATCCGGTAATTTTGATCTTTCCGACTAGTATCAATCAGGAAGACCAACAACTTTAGACAATGATGTGTTAAAGGTGGAAGTGGAAGGAAATCCACATCAGACAATCAAGGAACTGTCAAACACTCTTAACAAACCTTGCTTGAGCATCCAAAAACATTTGCAGCAGATTGGTAAAGTATGCAGAGCAGGTGTTTGGGTCCCATATAATCTGTTCAAAGAAAACAAAGCTAACCGATCCACCACATGCAACTTATTGCTTCAACGGCACAATACAGAAGTGTTTTTTGATCACTTGATCACTGGAGATGAAAAATGGGTCCTCTATGATAATCTAAAATGCAAAAGGCAGTGGCTTGCTCTGAATGAATTGCCACAAAGTACTGCTAAGCCAGGTTTACATCCCAAAAAAATGCTTTTGTGTGTGTGAGATAAGCAGAGGGTCAGGGAAAAACCTCGCTGACCACTTACGCTGCACGGGTTTGTAAAACCCGACCTCGTTGTCGTTGGATGGCTAGGAGGGCAAAAGTGAGTGGGGAGGTGCGTCAGTACGTCGACAGGCGTCCTTACTTTGACAGGAGACAGGTTTGACAAAAACAATAACGGTTTATTAACTAACAAAAGTGCACATACACTAAAGATACACATAAAATGAAGATATACAGATAACTACTGCTAAAATGCAGGTAAAATATCCCTATCGCTAATTGCGATCTAACCAATAAATTAGTCACGTGCCTAACCTCGAGTGGGAGAGAGTTTACAAAGTCAATATACCTTGATAGGTGATCTGATGACTGTATGCGACGACCTCCTGGACTATGGAAGCTGGAATCAGTCTTATGTCTGGGACTGGAGACACTGGATTCAGACCTTCCTGGACGATCGCGCCTTTTCCAGAGTTGCTCGGGTTTTTTTACCATCATTGTTGGCATTGAGCCAGTCTGTTATTCAATGTTCGATGACTAATGGGCTGACTCGGGATGACCGTAACTTTTGTTTTCTCTTTCTGATCTGATCGCGATGTTTTGGATTTTTGGTTTCTCTTCCTGATCGGATCGGATCTTTCTGCGGGCTTACATGTGTTTGGTGGAGTATTTGCGGAATCATTTATTTTGAAGTGCTGAAACCTGGAAAAACTGTGAATGCAGACCTTTACTATAAACAATTGGATCAAGTAAATCAATTTTTAATTGAAAAGTGTCCAGAGATTGTCAACGGAAAAGGCGTTATTCTGCAACACGATAATGCAAGACCACACTGTGCAAGACGAACCCTGGAAAAAATTAATGAATTGGGGTGGGAGGTAATGCCTCACCCACCATACTCACCCGACATTGCACTATTGGATTTCCATTTATTCTGATCACTACAACACTTTCCATGTGATAAAAAATTTGAAAATTTGGATGATATCCAAAATGCCATCTCCAGATATTTTGCTCAAAAACCAATTGATTTTTATTGATCTGGCATTGAAAATTTGTGCACTAGATGGCAAAAGGTTGTTGATAACAAGGGTGATTACATCATTGATTAAAAGTGAAAACAAGTTAAAAATTTATTTGTTTGATTTTAATGTAAAAAAACGACATTACTTTCCGGTTGCCCTAATATTTTGCCTTTTTATATAAATATGTTCGAATAATTCGAATAACTGTCTTTTAAATGTATTTGTTTCTTTTTTTTATTTTTACTGTATTTAAATCAATCTCACATCCTTTATTACAATGCTCTGCAACTGCAGAATTTGCATAATTTTCTTTAATTGCTCTAATATGTTCTTTTAAGTGTATTTTAAGTTTTATTTTTGTCTCACTTATGTACGTTTTTCTTTGTCTACAACTACAATCAAAAGAATATACCACTCCTTTTTCTTCTATTGTTTCAAGTTTATTATTATTTCTATAACATAAATATTTTTTAAATAAATCATTTTCATAATCATAAATCATTATTAAATTCATTTTTTTACATAATATTTTCTTTATTCTTTCAAATAATTTAGGAATATAAATTAATTCCACACTTTTTCATCATTGTCAAATTGTTTATTTCTTGGTTTGTTGTTAATTATCTTATGTATCCATTTATCTAGTAATTTTTTAGGGTAATCATTAAACAGAAATATTTTTACTATTTGTTGGTTTTCTGTTTTACTTGTTCTACCCTTAATTTTATCTATATACATTTTAAATGTATTAAATTTCATAGTTAATGGCACATTTGATTTATAGTTGAGTACCTTAGATACCTGCATAAGTTTAATATATTTTGTATATTCTAGTTTATCGTCTTTTCTTTCTATTGTACTATCTAAATAATTAATACTGTTTTGCTTTTCTGTTTCTATTTCAAACTGTATATTTTCTTTAATTTGATTTGCTTGTTCCAATATTAATTCTTTGTTTGTTTTCATATTGTCAAATGTAATAATACAGTCGTCAACATACTTATTATAAAATTGAATTTCTTTTATATTTCTTATTTTTTCATCTATCAGTATCATAAATATTTCTGCCAATCTTGGGCCTATACATGTTTCCATTGGTATTCCTTCTGTTTGAGTGTAATATTTTTATCTGTTATTTATTATCTGTTAGCTTAGTTTTATATTTTTTTATTATCTGTTAGCTTTTAACAGCAATACTAATATAAAGTATTGAGGGGTGCTGAAAAGTTTGCAACTTTACCGAGATGCAAGAGAGCAAGAACTATGCTATGAGAATAATGGAGAGAAGTCCTTGCTGTATGTGCCATAAGAGTTTTGACCATTGCTTGATTTGGCAATATGAATTTATAACGACTATGCTAAAACTGGAAATCAACAACATTAAGAATCATTCGATCCTGAAGTTTTTATTCCTGTAGGAGAAAGGAACACAAGATATTTACTCTGAGATACTGGTGATTCTCACAATGGTGAAGAAATGGGTGGCACATTTCCAAACTGGCCATTTTGAGGTAACAGATGAGCCACATTCTAGATGGTCCATTTCAGCAATGCTAGATGAAAATGTGAATGAATTTTAAAGACCAGTCAAGACAATTGCTAAAATCTTGCAGATTTCCCACAGAAGGGTTTTCCACATAATCTATGATATTCTCTACATGCAAAAGTTCTCCAAATGAATTTCAAAACTTATCAATACAGACCAGAAACAGAATCACATAATTGCTCCAAAGCTATTTTGGCATAGTTTCATGCTCGTTCTGAAGATTTTGTGGCTTGATTAGTGACTGTGGATGATGTGAGGCTTTGTCATTACGATCCTGAGACAAAGGAACAGTTAAAGGAATAATGTCATAGATGGTCTCCCTAGCCAAAGAAGTTTTGTGTCCAGAAATCAGTCAGAAAAATCATGGGAATCCAGGTTTTGGGACAAGAATGATGTCACTTTACTAAAACACCTGCTAAAGGATTAGGGAATCAGTGCCACAATATTGAAGTAAATAATTTAAAAATATAGTTAAACACATGCTTACAGTAAACTTTTTGAAATGAATGATTTGTTAAATCATATTGAAGAAAATGTTTCTGATCTTGTAGAGAAATATATATAGCTATAAACAAAGAAATCTATAAATAGATACATTAAAATAGATACCTAATAATCTGATTAGATGTTTTTTGAGAGAAATTTTGTCTGTACAGTATAAAAAAATGTTCATTAGTTGGATGGAATGCCCTAAGGCAAACTGCATTTCACTAGAGAAAATGGAAATTTAGAATTTTTGATACAATAATTTGAAAAACAAGAAATACTTAGATACTTAGCAGTCATCCATTAATTATGTGTACGGGTTTGGAGCCAGTTTTGATTCTCTCCCCTTTTGTGTACAGAAATATACTTTTTGGAAAACCTTTCCTTTAAATATATGTACAGTACACTAATTTATGGACATCTTGACATTGAAGAAATGAATTTAAAAAGTTCTGCAAATATTGATATTTTCTAACTGACAATTTAGTAAATAGGTTTATAAGAATAAATTTGTATGCCACTAATATCACTAAAAAGGTCCATGTAGACAATGCTTTGATCCCCTTCCTCTTTATGATGTATGTGAGGCCCAAGCAATACTCGAGCTCACGTGTTAAAAATATCATAAGTGTCAAATCAGGGGATTGGGTTTTGATTCTAATGCTTGTAAAAACTGGAAGAAAAACCTAAATAAAATTGGGAAATAATAAAATTATTAATTGAGAGAAAGAAAAAATAAGTTTTTAAATAACCTTAAAAGGAGATTATGTGTCAGACTTATGAGATTTCGAAGCACTTAAATAAGAGCAGATGTTTCAAGGTGCAATTTGATCAAATGAATCACAGTGTCGAATTAAACCTTTGGTAGCCCGAAATGGTCTGTTATCTGTCTAGATACAGGAAACAGACCAATCAAAAGCTAGAGATCCAGGGAAGAGAGTCTTTTATAAACCTGGATCTCAAGGACAAAGGGGGACTTTTCCCTGCCTCTAACTGTGAAGTCATCTGACCAGACTTTCCTCTGCCTCCTGTTGTGAAGTTATCTGCCTTGTCTTCATCCCTAATGACACCATCCTGCCTTGGACTTCTGGTTTTCACCAATTGTCACTAGACTTCCTGACACCATAGAAGCATCTTGACTGACAACCCCAGGGCAATCGACTCTACAGTCCAGTGCCTATAGTTGACGAGATGCACTAGATTGTAAGACTTTGTATAAATAAATGGGTTTATTTGTCACTGCAGCTATCTGCCTCACATTCCTTCACCCACATATGATAAATCCTGACATTTGGATATCCCCAATTTGGCAACCTCACATGTACAGTACAATGATGTACTTTTTGCAACTTCTCCTTAAACTATACACGTAATTAATGGACAGCTCTGTATTAACAATAAAAAAAAAAAACGAAAAAATACAAAATACTTCATTCATAAAATGAAAAATTGCATGGTTGAAAATAATTAAATTTTAAAATTTTTAATGATTGGCAAATGAATTATTGTAAACTTAATCTGAATTTACATGGTAAAATTATATTGAAAGTGCTTAGTTCATTTTTTGATAGGAGTAAGTTTTGACATTTGTTTGTTTTAGAAAGTTAACTATTGTTACTAATGATAACGTGTATCTATGTTTCAGCTGATAACAAGTTCAGGATGTATCTTAAATATTTTAAGTTAATATATTACTTTCATCATACATTGTGAGGATATAACGTTAATAAGCTAAAGAGAAGCTTCACAAAGAGCAAATTTGGTTTTCTATTATATACATTGTCTAAAAAGCTACTGCACAGATTTAAACAAAATTTTATTTATGATATTGCAGTCAAGGGCGTCGCCAGGGGGAGGGGCAGAGGGGCAGTTGCCCTCCCCTAGAAATTCGAAAAAGTTATTTAAATGCTAAGTTTTAATTAAAATAATCATCTTAGGCTTCTTGTAAGTTAAAGAAAATGTTTTATTTGAGATATTTCTTTTCCGGTACATAGTAAATGATTAAAACTTTATGAATCGTTTCTATTTTACTTACATACAATTCATATCCTCTATCAATTTACATCATCTTGCCCTCCCTTACCCATTGGCTGGTGTCATCCTTGATTGCAGTTTCTCCTATATCAAAGGCTAGAAATGTCCTCAGAAGCCCCAAAATCTGGGGAGTGAGATCCATAGATCTAGCAGCCAGATTCTACAGGAAATTGTGAAATTAGCAAAGAAATCTGCGAAAAGCTAGTCCTAAAACCAGAACATCTATGAACAAATAGTAACACCATCTATCACAATGTGAAAATGTGGGACATACAACTTATAAGTTTAAGGTTATTACTAATTTCTAACTGCACAGTAACTTTTCAGACAAACTGTAATTGCAGAATACATATTTTTTATATTAAAGAGATAAGAGAAAATTATTTTATAAAAAAAATATATGCCAAGACATAAGGCATCAAAGACATTTTTTACCTAGGTATGATTTTTATGATTTATTATTTAAAACTATTATTTAATTATTTTATTTCTTACTGTAAAAGGTGATAACGTTTAAATAATTATTCTATAAAGAAATATATTTGAAAAAATAAATAAAATCTGAAAAGATTTGTTACTTTTTATAAAGTATATTTAGTACAAAAATGTATTATAAATTTTTAAAATTTGTTAACAACACACTTCTTAAAAATTTTTTTACATTAAAAAATATTGGATTGTCTGAAAAATTTATGCACTTTTTTTCAATTAAAATAGGAAGCAGATTTTTCACATTCAGTTATTTTTTATTTTATAAAATAATTTAAAATGTTTTCAGTCTTTCCCTTTCTTGTCAGGATACTAGCTATATTCCAATTATAAAATTCTTGGGAATTTCGTAATCCTGCATGTTCAGGTGTATTACTGTTGAATTACCAGTAGCATTCCTATACACCTGAAGATGCAGGATTACAGAATTCCCAAGAATTTTCTAATTGTTTTCAGTCTATTGAACAAATTCATGATGCCAAAATTTTTTGGCAGTTTTGCTACAAAAATTTCTAAAAATGATTTTTAACATTTTGATGATTTCATTTTTTTTATGCAACAGATATTCAAGAAATGAATGATAATTGAATACTTCAATATTTAGACAGTATACACAAATAACTGAAAATTTTGAGTTAGAAATATCAGTTTGTTGGCATGAGATCAAGCAAAGTTATTATTTATCCTTCATTGAAGATAGGGTTGGGTTGGATGGTGGTACAAGGCAACTATGCAATGGTCTCAGACAGCATTTTTAAAGAGGTGACATTTTTATAATAAACTCCTCTTAAATGCACTTTGAATATTTTATCATAAAAAACAAAAATGTGCAAGCTGCAATTCTGCAAGAGTAGTAAATTGTAAAAGTGCAACAGTATGCTTTTATTCATTGTACATTTTACATTGTACATAATTAATTTTGTATGTAAGGGGGGTAACATTTGGAAAGATTGCCTCAGTTTATTATTTTATGCCATCTGTCACAGATTGACAATTATTATTATTCATTTATCTTCATACATTGTGATTTGCAAAAATCTTAACTTCAGATATTTTTTGAAGAATTCATAACAATAACACTTCTGTAATTTGATATAATGCAGAATGCAATCTTATTTTTAATTAGTGTTGCCACCCATCCGGTTTTTAATTCATTGTCCGGGATAACAATTAATTTTGTCCGGGGTTTCATAGAAATTGTGAAATTATGATGAAACAAAGTACTAGCAAATATTTTTATAAATTTACGTTATTTTAACAGCGAAAGACTCGAAAGACTTCACACTCTCACCGAAAGTTAATTTGCCGACATATGTGCAACCTGTTGATATTTTTTTTTCTTCTTCTCAGCTCTTTAAAGACAAGTTATTTCATTTCTGAATTTAAGTTGCTCCTACACAAGTTCCTAACTCGTTTAGAACTGGCGTGCACATTATTCTTCGCATGATAAAATAACATTGCGCATGCGTCAGGGACTTCTGTTTGAACAAACCTGACCTGCCATCCGAGTCAGCAATTTTGAAAAGGTGGCAACACTATTTTTAATGAAAATTTAGATGCCAGAAGAGAAGATTTATTTTGTTTTAGACTGTTGCTATTTTCTTTCTCTTCCTTATTATATTTATCTAGTTGAAGAAATAAAAAAAGAATGCATGAATTTTCAAGACTGTCCTATAAATCAAGATTATATATATAACTTATGGAAAAAAAAAAAAAAACTGATTGTCTGCTTAGAATTTTATATGTTAATAAATTATGTAACATATTCTAGTATTAAAAAGTTCTAAAAATGAAAAGTGTATTCAAAAACATTTAATTATTAATAAAAATTTGGCTTTTTTGCAAAGTCTGTTACTGTTTACAATGATGATTGAATATATTATGAATGAAACTTAATTCATTTTTGAAAAAAATTGAAATGTGATTATATTATAAGTACATACATATTTATTTTTAGTAATGCATATTAATAATAACTATTACTATACATTCTATGGTTTCATATAAAATTACAATAACTGCCTTCTTCTTTTGGAGTTTTATGAAATTTTCTATAATCTAAGCACTTTTAGACACATTTCATCAATCTTCAGAATCAAAACAAAACATTCAATATTCCAAATTCTACTGAATGATGCTTCTATTTCAAATGCCTCATCTACCATTTTAAATTCAAATTGGAATTTTTATAAATTAAATAATGTATAATAAATTCAAATTAGAAGTTTAAAAATTACTGTCGAATTTTTATTACAGGCCGAAAATTATTTTGAACACCTCATCTACCATTTTAAATTCAAATAAGTTCTTATTTGAATTTAAAATGGTAGACGAGGTGTTCAAAATAGAAGTAACATTTGGTGGAATTTGGAACATGGAAAGTTTCATTTTGACTCTGAAGATGGATGAAGTGCAATCGAATGTGCTTAAATTATAGAAAATTTCATAGAATTACAGATGAAGCAGTTAGTTTTTGTATTAATAACTGTTTTTGATGTTTAAATAAAAAACAATGTTCTTGTTTATTAAATATTTAAAAACAATCGGAAACAAATTAATTTCATATAGATAATTGTGTAATAATAATTTTAAATGTATACTGAATACAAATTTCACTTCCATTTGACAAATACATTTTAAACTTGCATAACATGATAAAGTATCTTGATATTAGAATGTAGTTTTACGATTGCACAATTTCCTATATTATATTTTATCAATAGCTATACAATACAGTTTGTATTGTATGGCTATTTATATACCACTACATGACAGTTTTATAATACAAATATTATACAAACTAAAATAATATATTCATTTTTTTCTGTTGAATAATTTCAGAAATTTTTTTATCATAATTCATTTCTTTAAAAAAATATTTTAATAAATTAATTTTTTAATTTAATTTTTTGAAAATTATTAAATAAATTAGAGTAAATTTATAGGGATTAAGCTACAAAGTTTTAAACAGTATTAATTTGGCTAATTGGTCCTGAAAATATCCAAATATCAAAGATTTTAGCCAAATTTAGGTGGCATAAAATGCTTTTTTTTTACTTTTTATAAAATTAAGTATTTTTTATTATTCAACAACCCAAACAACTGGATATATGTAAATTAAGCACCTGAAAAACCAAAAATCCAGCAAGAAAATGTTAATAAATGACACTAGCAAATGTTTTCTCCCATGTTTAACAATCATTGTTGGGCTAATGACCTTTAAAAGCTTGGATGCATCTGATAAAACAAATAGTTTGAACACTGTAATCTCTTAAGATTGATGGTTGCTGTCCACACAATATACTAGGTGACATGAGAGAGAATTGCAAAACTAAACACCATTGAATGTCTTCCATATCAGGGGAAGGAGTCTACCTTTTTAAAGTTGATTGTTGCATCTTTTCTAACTGCTTTGTAAATCTCCAATTGCTCCAAATATTTAAGCTGCTCATTGTGCAAGATGCGATGTAGGAAGCAAAGCGGGCTTGGTCAAATGCACCTTAATGTCAGGATTGGTGGCATATGTTGTCAGGACTGTGGTGGTAACAGTAGCAAACAATTTTCTCCTGTTTAACAGAGGTGAAAGTGTTTACTAGTGTCATTTATTAATATTTTCCGGGTAGATTTTTTTTTGTGCTTAGTTTAGTTTATTATTTTATAGTTTGTTTATTATTAAAATAATACAAATTTAATTTTTTTTACTTTCATTTTTCTTTTTTTTTTGGTGAATTAGGCAACAAAATTTATAACCAAATTTGAGGAAGTTGTTTCCATTTGACTAAAAAAGTATTGATGACTTAATCCTTAAATATATACAATTAAATTTGAATAAAATATTTTAATTCAAATTTAATAAATGATGATTGTTTTGATAAATGTTATTTTCCATTCCCTATAACATATTAATCCTTCTAAAAACTTATTATCTAAACTCAAATTCTTTGTAGAAAAGTATTTATCATTTACAAAATTATTGATTATTGTTAAGTTCCAGCTTTGAACAACACATTTATTAATATCAATGAGCAATTTTTAAAAACACACTGTTTACAATAATTTTATATATTTAAATAATATAATATAATATTTATGTATTAATTATATTTTTAATGTAATGAAGAAAACTTTTAGAATGTATAAAAGACTCTATACATTTAAAATAGAAGTATATGCTTTAATGCAGCGATTCTCAACCTTCTTAACTCCATGACCCCCCTAAATAGTAAATATAAATAAAATTAATATTTTGCAACCCCCCATCCAAAGGAATAACAACAGTAAGCCTTACTATTACTAATTGAATTTTGACTGTATATAATATTTAAAAAATTTACATTTATAATTAATCACATTGCACTAATTTTATACATTAAGAAAATACTGACAGTATAAAAAATGGAATACAACTATTCCTATTATTTTATGTCGCTGCGTTTATAGCGATGGGTATGAACATGCATGTATAACGTGTACATACATGAGCAATTTACAAGTTTCAACTTGATGTGTATGTGCTCTTTGTAATTTGATCCATGTATGGAGAAAATTTTAAATGAAAAACAAATGCAACCATCACATTAATTTCTTTTCTTTACATGTGTACTTATTGTAAGTAAAATGTTTATAAGTTTTTATAATAAATGATTTTTTCTCAAAATGATTTCATTATTGTCTTGCGACCCCTCTTTAATATCACCACCACCCCCAGGTTGAGAAACGTTGCTTTAATGGAATATAAAATCTTAGAATAAAACAACTTTAAGCACTTAGAATACAAAATGTTCCATATTCTAAGCACTTCTTGAAGATGAATGAGTCTGAAAGTTTTCAAATTTTTATACTTCTACTTTTTTAAAAATTTATTATAGTGTATATGATGAGGATTATATAAAATTAATTGAGTTTATATATGAAAAAATGATTAATAAAGTAATAGAATAAATTTAAAATTGATTTTTATTAAATACTTTTATTTAACTTGCTTTGTATCATGTCCTCAAATCTTCTCAAACTTCATCTACTTCTAATTAAGATGGCTGAAGCTTTGAGGACATACCTAAATTCAATGACAAGGTATATCTTTGGTTTCAATGCATTGTCATTGGATTTTGCATTATAACACAGAGTCCAATGATAATACATTTTAATGAGGCTTTTTTGGAAGAGAAGTCCTACAAAGAAATCCAATAAACATAGCCAAATGTAGAACTTAATCACAATTTGTGTGTGTAAATGTAATGTAGTGATATATAAGATGAGGCGGCAAAGGCCACTCCCAATTTAGAAAAACCATAATAAGAATTTTTTTTTTTTAAATATATTCAAATTATTTTTTAAATAACTTGAAAAGTGAATAATAATTTATCACCAAGAATGAATAATGACTTAGGAAGAATCTTGTTTTGTAATTTACATTAGATAAATTTATAACTTACTGAATTCATATTTTCTTGATACAGTTTATGTTAAACTGTTTAATTTTTAAAATTAAGATATACAATATAATTTTGAATGACTAAAAATAATTTAAAATACATTTTCCTATAGATATAATATAAATAATAATAATTTAATTATTTATATATAAACATTTAGAATACTTTATCTTTATGATTCAGTGTTATTATGTTCTTCAATGTGTATAATAATTTAATAAAGATTCAGAATATGTTATGTTGAAATGTATTGCAATTTAAAAAAAAATTAGCCAAAAGTTATAATGTTTATTAAATATTTAAAAAGTAATTTTATGAAACTATTTAAAATTTTATATATACAGTAAGACCCTGCTCAATGCAGGGAATTTGTTTCTAGACAACAAAGTGCTAAACGAAACATGTCGTTTTAACATAGAGTAAATAGGGAAAGGGAAACACGTGACCAAAGATAAACGGATTTTACTTTAATTTGCATAATATATGTTAAATAACACACAAACATCTGCACACAGAAATGTAAAGTTTATTTTTTGTGATGATGATCCTGGCTCTTTTGAAATTCTTGTTTTTTGCAATAAAGTTGTGTAGTTTTATTTGTTGCTCTCATTTTCTTTCCTTAAACAAATGTTGTTAGCAGGAGATTGCATCCAAAATGCCTTGTCTTGCTTTTGCAGTCCTTTCAAAAATCTGGATCATTCACTACAATTTGATCAACGATTTTGGTTATTGTTACCAAACTTTTACTAAGGAAATCGGTAGAGAAATTCTTTAGTAATGAAAAGTCCTGCTACCAATTCAATTGATATGAGTGGAATCATGGTTAATGCATTTAAGAGAAGACAGATATTATGTGTTTTTTCATCTGTAGCCTGGAAAATTTCTAGTTTGTTTTCGAGATTGTAGTACTTCTTTTGCTCTCTAGTATTCTTGATTTGTCTACTTCAGCTGCTTTAATCGAAACATCAAGTATATAGCCCAATAATTCGGCAGTTTGTTTGTCTTTAATAATCAGGTTTATGAAAAAAAACTTCATACTTGCAGACTTTGTATTTGTTTGTATCCTTGCCCAATTTGCACAACCTGGCGTTATGCAGTTATTGATGCTATTGGGCATAGTTAAAATTAAGACAGCATTGACACAATTATTTAAGATATTACAGGTTTTGACAAGTAAAGAATTTTCAGAGTCCTGCCACAAATAAGCTACATATTGATTATTGACCATTTGTGACATGCAATAACAAGCAAAAATTTAAAAAACTAGTAAGTAGGTTTAAAATTAATAAATACAAATGTATTATGACAGTTTATTATGAGTTAATTATACTGTCTATTTGAAAAATTTCCTCAACCTTAACATAAAATAAGAAAAACGTAAACTTTTAAGAAATTTTTCGGATTTCCCGGGATATTTCCTGGGTTAAAAAACAACCGAGATCCCGTTTGAGAAACCCTACCTTCAGCCACAATTTCTTCACATTCCATTCATGCATTTATCAGTTAATTCTTGCCAAGCAAAGTCGATATTGCCTATGGCATTCACGATGTTATATTTTTTCCAAAATTGCACCAAACAAACGTAGATTTAAGGCAAGTACAGTGCTACAACGAATTGTCACCTTTTGCTGATTGTTTCGTGTTTGTAATAATCGAATTATATACAAATCAATGAAATGCCATGATCATTTGAATCAGCGTAAATTTTGAGCTGTTTTCAGGCTTTGAATAGACTACATTATATTGAAACAGCATTAATCAAGGCAGCATTAAGTGGGGTCTTACTGTATATTTTAGTTACTTTCAAATATATAGTGTAAAATTTGACACCATTAAACAGTGTGATGACTGAATTTTTTACTAAACCATTATGTATATCAATTTTTTCTATGTTACAGAAGGTTTGATACGGAACCAAAAACATTTATTAATTAATAAACATTTTTTTGATCATCAGAATTAAACAATACAATTTAATATGTATTTATATATGAAATCAAAAATTATGACCAAAACATTTTCAATGTGCTAGACCAGGGGTCGGCAACCTTTGAGCGATGTTGTGTCGAACCTAAGTTATAGTGTTATTTTGGGTGCCAATATGATTCTACCAACTTTGTTACATATAGTATCAAAATTGATCCAGTTATAAAGAAGGAATTCAAAAATTAATAATTAAACTTTAATTTTTACTACATTTCTATTCAATCGGAGTGCCACTGAAAATCGTCCCATGTGCCATAGGTAGCTGACTCCTGTGCTATAGACTAAATATGTATGTATATATATATATATATATTATATAAATTTAAAAATGTGGATAAATGAACTTATCTGAAACTTTTTTTGTTTAATTTACTGAGTGAAATAAAAATTGATGATGATTTGTTTCATATCTAAAAACAATTCTTTTTACATTTAAAATATTTTAATTATTTTGAAAAATATTTACTGAATTATTTGACAGAATACAGTAGACAGAAGAAATGGATACTTGAAATTTTACAATTATAGTAATATATAAAATATTTTTTCAGTTAATTCCATTCGTTCATCATGGCTGACAGAAATGTTAAAATCCAATTCAAAGGAAGTGATTTTGGAAGATCGGCCAGCAGTTTGCAAAATAATGGTAAAAGCTGCAAGTCTGGATGTCCTCATTCACCTCCTTGTACATTCATTCAGTAAGTATATTTTTCTATAATTATTTTTGATTTAAATAAAATCAAATGATTATACTATGAAATAATTGTATCATATCTGTCATAACTTGTGGTGATAATGACTCTATCTTGACATCATCCTCTAAATTTTAAAATTATAAACTGTAAATTTTGAGAATTATACATATAATTTCATTGCACAGATTATTCTTTGACATTTTTCTTGTTTATGTTTATGCTTATGCCTATAATTATGATCATTTATTAAAGAATTGTGTGAAAATACCATATTCAAATGTCAAGAAATCAACTGCTAAGTTATAACAAAAATATTTTGGTTACTGTAACTTAGCAGTTCATTTCTTGATAAAAACATTTAGTTATTTTTAGCAGTAAAATCATAAAATTGCCAAAATTTTTTAAATGGAAACCATTGAATTTTAAAATTACATCTTACTATTGATGAACAAGCAATTATTTATTGTGACGTCATCACAATGTCGGCCTGCAATCTTTAATATAGTTGTAACTTATTTAATTTAACATATATGCTCTCCGCCTCAAATTAGTACTTTAGTATCTTGCTCTTGTACATCATACTTTAACATTAGCAATGGATTTGTGCTGGTCATCTATCTAACTTCTTTCAGGGGAAAATTTTTGAATTGAAATAATGTGACTTTCAGTTTGCATTTGAAATTCTTATATAGTTAATCAGGATCTCCTGCCCCTAAATTTTCCATATCTGGTCTTGTCTTTCATCTATGTAACTCTGTTATTGAGATTAAGGAAATACAGATGGATGGATGACAGTGAGTATTTGTAGGTCTCCAGTTTTTTCAAATTGCAGCCCAATTACTGAATTAGTAAAAAATATAAACTGCTAAACATTGTAAACCACAAATTTACACACACAGTTAAGTGGTTAAAAAAAAAGAAAACCGAGCTTAGGTCCCAATAGAGATGACCCTAATGCTCTGTAAACTCATGCATATTCAGGGCTGTTGAGAGAAGCTGGAGATTTTTCTCTGGATCCATAATGATTCCTACCCTTACAAAATTAACATTATATTACTAACAGAAAATAAAATCTTTAAGACTGCTTTATTAATAAAGAAACATTCTACATATTTCATTTATTCAAAAAACAAAAGGTTAAAAGGATGCTGTTATAAGGTCCCATATAAGCCCTTGTGGTCCTGCGTGCATTCTACCAATCTGGCAACTTGTGGCAACTAGCAGTAACAGTGTGTATTCCTATGTTTAATATCTCCTTGTATTATTTATCTGGAAATGGCCCCAAGTATGGTTGACTCTGACAGTAAATATATTTTCTTATAGTAAATGATGTTTTATTTTTATAACAATAATTTAGGTTATAAAATAAGTAATTTGTTAATCAAGACACTCTTTGTCAGTGAGCAATTTGGTTTATTTGATAAAATTATTGGTGGGGCCTGGCCTGTGTGGCCCTTAATGACCAGTTGTCTCTGGTATAGATTTTATATTAGTATCTATATCTCATGTGGTCATGTAAATTCACTGAATTGTCATGTTCTGTCCAATATTTAACCAATTATTAAATAATATAAATTTTTAAACTAAAAAATTATTTTAATTATAAAACTCAAATCTAATTGTATTAAAATTGTCAAGTAGAAAAATTTTTTAGAGAAGTTTTTTTTTCTTTTTCAGTGCCAATTGGAGGATTAGAAAAAGAAAATGATAATTTTCCACGAATTATGCTTTTAATGCATCAGTGGTTTGTTTCATCAGAAGAATTAGCTCAGAAATTAATTAATTTATATCCTTTACAATAATTAATAAAATTTTAAAAATTAAGGAAAGAAAATATTCTTCTCATGTAGGTATACTGTAACAAGTTAATTTCAATCAGAATCATTCAGCTAATCAATTGAAATTTCTAATTAGAAAGAATTATCTAGTATTTTGGGTAATATTTCAATAAAACAAAAATTGTGATGTTATAATTTACTTTCTTATTTTGGCAGACACAAATTCAATATGATGATTATAAATAGATTTTCAATTCAAAAATTTATATGGCTTACAGAATTTTTAATATAATGTAATAATAATAACTATATTTATATTTACACATTTAAAGAATTTTTGTTCAGCAATTTTATTATAGCAATAATGAATTTTAGAAATCATTTAATTATTTTTCCAAAAATTCATTATTACAAAGCAAAGTCTATTTTAATTGAATACAAAATTATAAGTCAAAAACATTACTTGTGTTTGTGTTTTAGTCACTGGATTTAATTAAAACTCTAAAGTTAGTGTTTATTTTTAAAATATTTAAGGTGTTCTTAATAATAATGTATTAATTAATTAAAATACCCAAAAACATTATAAATCAATCTTTCTTAAATTAACATATCAGATCTTTACTGCTTTCTAGGAGTATCCTAATTACAAACAAACTTCTAATGTAAGTACTTTCAGGCAGACAAGCCTGTCATCAGAAGCTCCTAATGTACTTCCACAAAATAGATATTTAGAACACAGAACACATTTGATTTTTGATGGTTTTTGAATTTTAAAACTAGAAAGCAGTAAAGATATGACCCAAAAGCATTTTATTAAAAATCTTGATCTCTTAAAAGTCATAAACAAAAGAAACAGATATGATAGTAAATCATGAAATTAAATTTAATATTTTATGTCTTATAAAATGTATCTATAATATAGCAAAAAGACTATTTAAGAGAAAAATATTTTCAGAAACGGAGATGTGAAATTCTAATATAGAATCCAAAAAGAAACTGTCATTAGACAGGTATTTTTAATTATTTCAGCAAGAACTCTTATGTATTAGGAAATAAAAAGAAATTATTAATGAGACATGATGATGATGATGCCAACTGTGATCTGTGATGAGATTCAACTGTGTTCACACAGCAGAAAAATAACAATGACTGTCTTATATCATTATTGTGATGATTATTTTACAGATTTTAACATAAGTTTGAAATTATTAACTGATAATTTGTTCATATGAAAATAGTTAATATAAAATAAATGACATAAGTAGTTAATTATCATTTATTACTAAAAATAATTGAGATAAATACATCATAGTTACATTTTGTTTTGGTTAGTCTAAAGACCAATGTGTCAAAATTACAGTATTTAGGTTTTTATTATATGCTGATAACTGCAACTTCCTAAGCTTATCCTCTACATTAATGTCATTTTATTAGTTACATGATGAGGTGAAACAGATTTTTGGGGAAAAAATACTCCTTTATAAAATAGAAAATGGGGGTAATTAATGTATTGATAACTGACATTTAAAAGATATATAGAAACATTGGGATTAAATTCAGTGGGACATACAGAAAATTCTTTGTATTTAATAGTTATAATAATAGTTATAATAATAATAATAATGATTCTCATTTTATATAAATTGTTTCTTCAGTTATTTTGATTGATAAATTTTTATTCTAAAGGCTAAATTAATATTATAATGATAATTATAATTTGAGAGTATCTGTGTGTAACACTTATCAATAAAATCATTAATTTGTATTAATTTCCTTAATTATTTACATTTTGGAATTGTGATACTGCTTTTACTTGTCATCCAAAATGTACACATACTTTGAAGAATGTAATTGATTGTCAAATATATCGTTATCGTGCTCGTA
Source organism: Centruroides vittatus (assembly GCF_030686945.1). Taxonomy (NCBI): domain Eukaryota; kingdom Metazoa; phylum Arthropoda; class Arachnida; order Scorpiones; family Buthidae; genus Centruroides; species Centruroides vittatus. The sequence continues at coordinate 318,794 of NW_027122576.1, forward strand.
TCTGTCAAACATTCAGGCAAGTATTTGATATGAAAACTAAATATGTAAAAATTACTATTAAAATTTTAAACATAAATATAAACATAAAAACTCTATATTAAGTTTTATTTAAAATAGAATATAATGAAAGAGAATTAATTTTAGATTTTTATATTGTTTTAATGTCAAAAAGAACTAAACGATTTAATAAAGTTTTCATTAAAATATATTAATAAAAAACATTCTATTTATCTTATTATTTTGGAAATTATATTTAAATTCCTTAATTTATTTTTTAAAATTAAATTCAGTAATTAATGATTTAAAAGATTACTGAATTTGAATATCGCTATAATCACTAGCGCTTTCGACGAAACTATTTTTGTCTTCCTCAGGTGGATAAAAATGGATAAAATCCTCTTTCGAATCAAAAAATTTTCGAAATGCAAAAACCGCTTTAGAACTTTGGAACACACTCACCGATGGAACAGAGTGAGAAGAAATTTAAATGTGCACGCGTGGTGACGTAGTGCATGCGCTATAAATTACTGAAATGTGGAGCTAGAGGTGTTGTTTTAATCTGTTATATAAGTTAACCCACATAACGGGCAAATCAAGCGTGGGCGTGTTGCACGGATTTAGTGCAGCGGTAAGAAAGGCCTCCCAAATAAACACGACGCTCCTGTTATTACAATGCCTGAGCATCATCACCTGGTCCCATAGCGGGGTGTATGGGTGCTGTAACATCATTCTTGCTAGTTTGGTGTCTGCTTTGCCTGCCTGATGGAAAGTTGGTGTTCGGAAATACGACAGGCCAACATTCTGGTTGTCGCGCCAACGTAGTGGGTGCGAATACCGGAAGCAGTATTTTCCAATGGGATGGAGTAAACTCCAGACCTCTCTAGTACGGAGGTAGCATCCCTGTCATTGCACAGTAGCCTCCTAAGATTTGGCCGTGGGGAGACTGGAAGAAAGAGCGCGTGTTGCCTAAAAACACGGCAAATACGTATGGTGACTCGGCCACAGTACGGTAATGCGGGAAGGACTACCGTGCATTCGTTTGGAACATGTAAGGCCGTGGGAGGAAAGAGCGATCTTTTGACCTTGTTTAGGAGGTACCTGTACCTGGCATTAGTGTACCCCGCCGCGTTTACTGCTGAGCGAATGGCATTAAGTTCAATGTCAACAGCTGTTTGACTGGAAGATAACAAAAAAGCCCTTCTAATTAATGGGGCGATAGCTGCATTAACATAATGCTGCGGCTGGAATGCTGTAGCAGGGATTAAAGGTGGTAAGCAGTTGAATTTATGGAACACGGAGTACGATAAAGTTCCCTGGGATTTGGAGATGTTTAGATCTAAAAACGCAATAGCCCCTTCATTTTCTTTTTCCCAGGTAAAGCTGATGGTAGAATAAACTTTCGTGAGTGAAGATTTGAAGGAGAGGAAATCCTCCTCCGTGTCCTGCCAAGCAACAAGGATATCGTCTACATATCTGAGGTATAACAATGGATATGCTATGGTGAGGGGGAAATTGAAGACCCTTTGCTCAACATGCCTCATGAGCAACTCCGCCAATACCGCAGAAAGCGGTGAGCCCATGGGGACCCCCTGCTTCTGTAGGTATATCCTCCCATTAAATCGAAAATAATTGTTTTCGGTAATAAAAAGCAAGGCGTCACGTATCTCTAAGACCTGCTGCGCTGTAAAGCACTCCTTGATGAGAAGACTATTTGCAAGCATGACAGCCTCGAACTGAGGAACCGAGGGGTATAGTGCAACAACATCCAACTTGTAAAAACTATACTCGTTGCAGGATGAGTTACCCAAGACGGAAGAAATTGATGTTTTTGCTTCAATGGAGGAAGATGTAACCCACGGGGAAGGAGGCAGGAGCCCACTTAGTAGCTTGGCGAGCACCTTTTCCAGGTGGTAGGTTGGGTGAGTCCTTTTATTAACTAGCGGCCTCAATGGCCAACCCTCCTTATGAGTTTTAACCTCGAAAAAGAGTCTAGGACACGCTACGTTTGATGGAGGATCCACGCGCCCAGGAAGAGCAGATATACTAGGAAAAGATATTATTTTCTTAGTCTTCCTAAGAACGGTAGGAATTGGGTCAGATTGTAGGACTACTGTGTGGGAGTGGTTGAGGAAGTCCGCGGCTCTGGCTAGAAAGTCGTCTTTTTTACATAGGACAAATTTCTTTTCCTTGTTCGAGATCAGAAGCCGTAAATTGGACGTCTCCAAGTACCGCCTTACAAGGTGGTTGTTCACAAAGATACTGCTGTCACTCGTGGAACACTGTTGAGAAGTGAGCGTTGAAACGATGGAAAGTTCCATACTTGGGAATTTGGAGGCAACTTGACAGTTCTTGAGCGCCGCTAGGATCGCCGGGACCGCATCCGAAGCACCGGTATCGCGTGGTGGGGGGATATACTTGGGTCCCCTTTGTATAATCTTGAGAATCCGGGCAGGAACGTGCTCCTCCGTGTAGTTGTAGAACGGGACTGATTGCGGCTGCCTACGTTGTCTTCGTGTAGCCTCCAAGAGCCATCTGAACTTCTTATTTAATTTCAAGGCTATCTTATCAGCAAACGCTGTTGCAATACTTTGTAGTTTTCCCAGCTGGACGTACAGAGAGGCCGGGTGGCAAGCTCTCGTAAACTGTTGATGGGCGAGATATAATTTTAGCTCCACATCGGCTAGAGATTATTTACGCTTACATTTAATTAACTTCGAAAGTAGCGATTTCTCCACATTCAGCAGGGTACTTCGAAGGCATGCAGGAAAGGCTGTTCGGTTGATGGTGATGCATTTCGGAATTATGCCATGTCCTCTACACTTAAGTAAGAAGATTAGTTGGGCATGTACATGAGCAGACACCGAACTAGCAAGAATGGTGTTACAGCACCCATACACCCCGCTATGGGACCAGGTGATGATGCTCAGGCATTGTAATAACAGGAGCGTCGTGTTTATTTGGGAGGCCTTTCTTACCGCTGCACTAAATCCGTGCAACACGCCCACGCTTGATTTGCCCGTTATGTGGGTTAACTTATATAACAGATTAAAACAACACCTCTAGCTCCACATTTCAGTAATTTATAACGCATGCGCTACGTCAACACGCGCGCACATTTAAATTTCTTCTTGCTCTGTTCCATCGGTGAGTGTGTTCCAGTTCTAAAGCGGTTTTTGCATTTCGAAAATTTTTTGATTCGAAAGAGGATTTTATCCGTTTTTATCCACCTGAGGAAGACGAAAATAGTTTCATCGAAAGCGCTAGTGATTATAGCGATATTCATTAACACTTAACGCCTGGATGTGAATTTTCTCGTTTCTTGCTTATGAAAGAGATCGGTGTGCAGTCCACCATCGTTATGATTTAATACTGAATTTGATTTGTAAATTTCTTATAATTTTAATGACATAAGATATTTACAATAATGTTTTATTCTTTATTATATAATTTTATATGACAGGATTTATGTACAACACATTTGCTATTTTCAGAAATAATATCAATTTACTTCAAAGTATTTGAAAATAAAGAGTTTACTTTCATGTTACACTTTATTGCTTTTTAATTTAACATTGTTATCATCTATTTATATTTTATCATGATTATGTTTAGCTTAATCAAGAAAATATGTAATATTGACAGAGAAACAAATCTAGAGAAAAAAATTAGTTTTCACTTCAAATGTTAATCTAAAATATCTACAATTGCTGTTATAAACTGGAAATAATGTTGTTAATTACATCTTTCTATTTAAATATATTAAAATGTTATAATAATAATAATATTGGGAAGACACCAAATTAAACTGTAAAGAGAATTTCTTTCATAAGAATACTATTTGATGTAATTTAGTTGATCATGTATATTAAAATATCTAATCTAAAAATATTTCATTAAAAGCTCAAAGTAAACATTTATGTTTGAAACATTATTTGAACCCTGTTTCTAGAATCAATGCCTTCAAAAATTTATTCAATCTACAATTTAAGACATTCTACAAAGCAAAATTGTTATTTTAAGTTAACATTACATATTTTGATATATACTATAATAATTTACAAAAACTCAAAGCAGTAGGAACATTCCAGTTTACAGTATGAATGACTTCTTCATAGGAATAACAATTGTTTTATTAAATTTTTCTCACTTCAACTAAATCTCTATCATTTCATTTCTTACTGCTTACTGCTTTTTTTGAAGTCTGATGAATGTATTTTTAAAATTTTTACTTCATAGAATTTTTATGGAATGTTTTTCATCTGTTTTTAAAACAATTACCTTACATGTGTTTGTCCATTTTAAAAATATTTTAGAAGTCACTGTAATAATACATCATTTCAAAAACATTGCAGAATAGGAGATTTGTTATACAATGAACTAAAATTATGTAATACATTTATTTTTATTTTTTCCTTATTATTATATTCATTGAGTTAAACTTTTAATTTCTTTCATTATTTTTGGAGGTAAAATTTAAAACATACACTTCAGGGTGTTCAAAGAATCAAAACAAGTGCTGACACAAAATAGGATAGTATTGAATTAACAATGTAAACATATTAATTAACAAGAGAGGTTAGGCAACCTGGAAATTCAGAAAAATCTGAAACATTGTGTAAAAGTAGAGTACTTCATCTACAACACAAAACTATTTTTTGTTTGTGCCATATGATATCAGAAGTTCTTGTTTTTGCAGAATAATTGCCAATTAGTGAGATATATAGAAAAATTGTTTAAATGAAAGTTGCATCTCACTTTTTTTTAATGTCTACAAAACTGTATGCAGATAAGCATTGAAAAATTCATGTTTTTTGAGTTTCCCCTACCACTAACCCTTAAAATAGAGTTTTGTACTTTGTAAATTTATGTGAAAATACTATGTATCCTTTTTCAAACAGAAATATACATACACTGCTTGAGGTGTTATATTATTGCACTACTTTGCAAATTCTATGATAAATAAGATATTGTATGAAAATCTGTTATGAGTTAGTAGTGGGAGTAACTCAAAAACTATGAATTTCTTGATGCTTATCTATATGCAGTTTTGTAGACAAAAAAGAGATGCAACTTTTGTTTAAACTTTTTTGATATATCTCACTGATCAGCAGTTATTCTGCAAAAACAAGAAACAACATTGTCTTTAAAGGGTAATTTTGTCTCTGAAACTGTAATATGGCATGAACAAAGAATAGTTGTGTGTGTGGATGAACTACAGTACTCTACTTGCACACAATGTTTTCAATTTTTCTGAATTTCTGGGTTGTATAACTTTTCTTTTAAGTATCATCATTTTATTTTGGAAAATTTTTTCCCAAAAACTTCAAGTATAATTAAAATTGTATATTTGCTTTTGAAGTTTTTTATTTAAAGTCTCAAATTGTAACATTTAAGAATTCTTTGAACATTTGCTTGTGTTTGTCCTTCAGAAAAAATTGATGATAAGTTAATGCACATACAATATTTTTATATGTATGTAATCATTTATTTCAATAATAAATATCTTATGGGTTTTATAAAGATCAATGAAAAGTGTTTATCTGATTGTTTGATAATTATAATATAAGATAATAATTAGGTTATAGGGTCACTAAATTAGACTAAGTTTTTGTAAAAGTATTTTATACTTTTGCAAAAATTTAATCAAATTTATTGGCCTTCGTAATTTTATTAATAATTGTGTAATAGTTTTATCGATAATTAATAAAAAAAATAAATTAAATCTGATATTTAAAATTATTTATTTATTTATTTTTTAAAATCTTATTATTAATTTTTCTATTTTCTCGAATAAAGAGAGTAATAAATATAGTTAAATTATTTTAAAACTTTTGGAATTTGTGTGATAATTTTTTAAATTCTATTCTTCAATTAATTAAATCTAGGTACTGGATCTTTACCTTTTCCATCCACTTTGATCAGAATAGAGAACTTGCTTCCATCCTTCTTGACTTTCAACAAAAACTTCAAGAAAAAGGTTTCAGTGGATTAGCTGAACTTGTAGACTTATCAAAACTGTATGTTTTTTGAAATATGTTTATATAAAATTAGAATTTATTTTAAAATTTATTAGAAAAATATTTACATTTATGATCAATACATTCTTCAAATAAGTCTAATAATAATTATGTTTAAGTGTGCATGTTTTTTTGCATAATAAAATGCAAAAATTATAATTCTATAATAAAATAATACTTAAAAAAAACCCTATAAAATATCAATAAATATGATAACTTATTTCCAAATAAGAAGATACTTTAATTAAGTGAACACTTTTTTATTCCCTGTTCACAGGATAAACATTACAGACTTCATTAAATGATTATACTACAGTAGAACCTCGATTATCTGGACCTCAATTATCCAGATTTTCAATTATCTGGATTGTTCAAAATAAACAAAAATTTTACAAATTTGCTGATTTGCACTTGGCAATTGCGACACTGTATATGTACGTGATGGAATGCATAACTTTTTTGTCCCAACGTCTCACCCGGCACAGTGGTCTTAAAGTTTTTAATACATTTTGCATCGTAATAAAAATATAACTTGACATACATATTTATAAATAATTTATATTCAAATTACGTCATTTCTATGGCCAAGGGCGGTGTAAGGCATGAGCGACATGTGCCACCACTTACAGCCTTGCGGTCTGAGAGGCCTTGCACCTCAAAGGTTTATGCATTACTTAAAAGCATGAATGTGATAAAAAATTTTACTTGTCATAAAACGATAAATAATTTGCATTTTTAAGAATAAAAATTTGACAGTTTCAACTGCTTTTTATGTTATAAAATCCGTCTTCTTGCGCCACCAGAGGGCCTTTAAACAATAGGCAGTGTTAGTGCTGGTCAGTAGTAGTCCAAATTCAAAACAAACATTTATTTCTTGAAAATTTGATCATGATTTAAATACAGTACAGTATTATTTTTTGATTATCTGGATTTTTCCTTATCCGGACTACCTTCATCCCCAATTAGTCCAGATAATTGAGGTTCTACTGTATTTAATTATTCTATATAAGTAAATCTATAACTAGCACAAAAAACTGAAATATATCAAAATTGATAAATCTGAAATTGAAGAATCAATGGAAATATATCTAATTCAACAAAATGTTTAATACTATTATATCATAGGAAAACTAAATAAAGTTTCAAATTCTAGTATCACATTCATGTAGCATAGCTAATTAATTTTTTGAATATATATTTCAACATTTTGGGTATTATCTGACTCTTAATATCAGTAAATGTTTGAAGAATTTTGTAAGTACTTCTGAAATTTATTAAAAATATAAGTGAATGAAATCACTCTCTCAACATAAGACTTTACTGGGTTGTTAAAAAATGCTTTTCTAAATTTAGATAATTACATGTCATATTATTCAAATGAAGTTAGCTAAAAGCATTAGAAAATTACTTAGAAGAATGCTAAATAATCTTTAGCTAGTTTTTAATCTTCAATAGCAATTAAAAACAAAACTTCAAACAAGTAATTTTTGTGATCAATATAAAAACACTACATGATCATATTAAGCATTATATTTGAAGTGGAGCATTAGTGAAGCTTCTTCTATGAAGCACACAGAATTATGTTTGTTCTCAAAATCCATTTGATAGATTTTGATTAAACTTTGCATTTTCCATTAATTGCAATGTGGAATCCAAAAATGCAGTAAAAAATAGGGTCCATGACTTTATTTTGAGATATAAAGTTGTTTCACAAGCATGCATGATATTGCATGAACTATGCAACTTTGTCATGCGATATTTCATGGTTGTTAGCACATCTTTTATAGGCTTATAGAATCGAGTTTATTCTCAAAATTAAATTGATCGATTTTGATAAAACTTTGTCATTTTCCATTAATTGAAACAAGGAATCCAGAAATGAAAAGTGGATTAAAAAACTATTTACATTTTTGTTATAAAATGGCAAAAAGCTTAATTTTGAGGGTAGAGATGGATTTTATAAAAAAATTGTAAATGCTAATAATGAGTAAAATCGTCATTAAGTTTGACCCTATTCAAGATATGACACACAATTACCCTTTATCTCCTCCCTCCCACCGACTTTAAACCACCAAAATTTAATAGCGTGAATCCTTCTAATACACAAACCTTTCTGCAAAATTTCTGAAATTTTGCAAGGTCCAATTTATAAATTTTCTTGAGATTCATTCAAATAAAATCGATTAAAGAAACGAGAGAAGGAAGGGGGGGGTCAAAATAACGATCAAATACCAAAATTCATACAGAGCAATTTGTATTTGCAAGAAGGTTTGTGTATTAGAAAGATTTACAGGAGTTAAGCTTCAAAGAGGGTAAACAAAATCATGCCCCTCCACACACACATTAATATCCATATATACTGGAAAAAAAAAACTGAATGTTTTGCACTTCTTGATGTTTCAAGGTCCCCTGAGTCCAAAAATGTAAAAGCCTTAGGGAGTCATATTTTGATCGATCTCCATACTTTTCCTCTGTTATCTATAACAGAGGAAAAGTATGGAGTAAAAAGAGAAAAGTAAAAATAGGAGTCCATGACTTCGTTTGTCATTGGATACCTTTGTATATCAAAATGTCCATGTTCTCTGTTGCAACAAGGACACCTAATGGAATTTAGGCCTAGAAGTCATAAATAAAAACAGTATTACATGTGCCTAATGAAAAATAGGTGAAAAAAATGAACAAAACACAAGAACAAAGCAATTGCCATCAATTTGATTTGTTTTTGGATCATCTCTCCATACCTGGTCAATGCAAAGATAGTGTCTCCCATGGCCTGCAGATAAAACGATAGCCTCTTTGTGGCAACTAGTACAAAGTTCACCTGTCTGCATCCATCAAGTACTGTAAGAGAATTGCCTCTTCTGTACCTAACAGGTGTAGGGACCACTTCTTTCCTTCCAGCTCTGCTTCAATTTTATCATGATATGACAAAGTCAAGCAATATCCTAGTATATGATATATTCTGTGAGTTTGTTAAAAAAATTTTATGTTTTTATAAATTGTAAATACTGTCGGTCAAGTTTCTTAAAATTTATATGAGTTTGAGAGTTTAAAAGTCATACAGTTTGGTGATGTCAGTATTGTTTACAATGCCAAATTGTACATTTAATAATTCACATATACTGAAGGATTCCTTATTTAATATTTAAAAGAATGATCTCTTTACAAGTATTCATTGACATTTCACTCTTATAATACTATATTAAAGTTTCAACAGAATAGTAATATAGTATTTATTTTGCAATTTAGTTTTCTTTTTAACAAATCATCTTACTGTTTTATCATGAATTTTGTATAATAATCTAATTTCTTTTTTACTGATTACATACAAAATGAATTTTATTATATTGATATTGCTGATTTGAGCATTTGAGATCAAATATTGATAATTGGATATAATTGAATACTATTTTAACTATTTTTTGAAAAACATACCTGAGAAAATAGTTCATTCTCTAATGCTCAAATACTTTTGAGCCAGTCAAGCTCATCTTCACATCAAATGAGGAAAAGTCCCTTTACATTATATGGACTCATGAGCCCAAATTTTTACAAAACCTTTTAGAAAACAACATGAAAGAAGAAAGTTCTTAAGAGGGATTCTTTTTTTACATTAAGAGAAACTTCTGTGCAGTTGAAATGACAAAGAAAACAACAAGACATGGTGGGAATATACATAATACTGATAAAAGAAAATAAAAAAATCACCTTTCATAATTCCAGCAAATCAATTTAATGACAAAAAATTTTTGATATAGATTGATAGAGCTTCATAAGTTGCTACAAGAATAGAATGATTTAAGAATTAGAATATAATTTCAAATTTAACTAAAGAGAATATTGTTTAAAGTGTGCATGTGTGAAGCCAAATTTGATGTAAAATCCACTTTGGAATTACAATAGAATAAAATAAAATAATGAAACTTTTTTTATTACCTCCCTTTTTTATTCTCCAGTTTTTATATTGTGTTTTAAACCGATAAAATAAAAATTGTAAAAGCAAGCATTTTAATGATGAGAACCCTAAACACCAAACTCAAAGAGCCTTTAGATGGCTATAAGAAAGGTAAAATAACATCTTTAGTGGAGGTGACATTAGACAAGACAAGGAAATTAATTGGAGGGATGCACACTTAAGGAAATAAATTCAGGACAGGAAAATATCAAGATGACAGAAAAGGTATGGATTTGAAAGAAAAATTGCAATATGGAGGTAATTAACATCATAGATTGGGATGTGTAATTAACATCATAGATTGGGAAACAGGTAACCAGATGAGAGGTAACCAGACGAAGACCTGAGAGAAGGTACTTTATAGAATTTGTCTGCATAATGGTTTAGAATATTTTTAAGAACAAGAAAATGAAAGATGATAGAAAAAACGATTTTGAAAACACTTAAAATATCAAATTCCTTAGTGATCAAATTCCTTAGTGATCTATTATTGGGTGATGTCTGAAAGTACTTGAGCAATAGAGAACAACATATTTTCTCAGATTGGTTCTCCAGAAGGTAGTTTGCTAATATAACATTCAAGTTCTTTATGGAAATTGAGTAAGGATTCTTGAATACTAATGTATTTTTAATGTTAAATATTTTATTTTTTGATTTCTTGACTTTAATAAATTTCAAAAACCTTTTATTTATTTTAAATGTATATATATACTTTTCTGTGACATTTTTTATATAAATATTTAACATATTACAGGCCTTCCTATGATTGGACAAGAAACATTTCAGTCAGGAATCCACCTGCAAAGCATACTAGAAAAGTCTCTTTAGTATTTGATCATTTAGAAGCTGGAGAACTAGCTGAACATTTGACTTATTTAGAACATAAAGTTATGAGAAGAATTACAGTAAGTATACAGATGAGAATATTTTATATATAAATAATTTATGTGATCATGCAGTCTTAGCAGAAAGTTAAAGTTTGGAGGATTGTTAATTATGCATGCCTTTTGATATTTGTCAGATAACTCATTTTAATATATGGAAAAGTGTTTTCTACAGTGTTTAAAATGCTGTGTTAATTTTATGATTTGATTTTTAAATAAGAAAATAAGTTATTCAAAATGCAAATTGAATGCATTTGGAAATGTTGAAAGTTACTGTGCAGAGAGAAATTTTTAATGACATTAAAGTCATGGGTCTCATATACAATACCATACATATAAGTTATGTGTCCTATGTTTCCACTTTACAGTAGATTGCATTACTGCTTGCTCACTGATGTTCTGGTTTTTCAATTACAGTTTTTGGAAAAGTTCTTCGTCGATCACACAATCTCCCATGGAATCTTGTCCTGCTAAGTCTCCAGACCTTACTCCTCTGGACTTTTGGGTCTCTGGGAGACATTTCTGACATTTACTGTATAAGTTGCAATATAAGGTGCTCTTAAACCTTATCCACTGCAGAGTAACTTTTTGGACACTGAATTCTAAAATAAACTGGATGTGTTTTGTCTATGAAGGCCATAACTTTTGAAACTAAAATGAACCAAATACCATAGCAGTTGTTAAAATATGGCCTGCCCAGTTTCTGTATTTGTCACCCATCAGGCATTTATGTGAGGAGATGGGATACCAGCTTTGGCTATCAACAAGGGATCTGGAATGGCATTTGCAACATCTATGGGCAAAATCTGTCATAAAATACAATATGATGCCTGAATGTCTCCATGTCTGATTGTATACTCACATGTATCCATGACAGGAGGTCCTACAATATATGACATGTATAATAAACATGTATCATTACAAGGAGGTTATACAAGATACTAAAGATTCCTTTAAATTGTATCATTGTTCCATGGGAAATTATATTTTTGCTACAATGTCATAATCACTTATTAATGTTGTCATTTCGTTCCAGTTCCTCATTCTTGGTGTAATGTTTTTGTCAAGGATTGTATTTTAATACCGTTAAACCCTGTTCTTTAGGAAACTTATATAAAAGCTTTAATTTAAATGTTTCAGCATTATTTATACATTGCAAATATTTTAGATATAAAAATTGTTGTTTTTGCTGACAACAACCATCATGATTCATTTTAGGATGATTCTATACATTTACTTAATGTTCCTAAATAACTTATTTTTATTTAAAACCAAATTGCACAGGTAACATGACTTGCATATTTGTATATTGTGATAAAATAGATATTAACAATTTTGCAGATCATATTCAACATAATATATTCATTTTATATGTTTAAACTACAGTTTTTTTTTTTTTGTTTCAGTTATTGCCAGTTATTGCAAAACAGATATTTAATAATATATTTTTATATAAATAGATAGAAATACTAGAAACTTTTACGATTATGCAAAAGCTTTTCTCTTTCCATGGAGAATAATGACTTCATCTGTTAAATATTACAGGTGTATATAAATAAAGTTTTTAGACTACAGTTCTTCTATAGTCTTTAGACTTTTAGTTCTTCTATAGCAATAATTAAATGAGCAATCTATACATCTTTATCTAAATACATATACTTCTAAGTAGTGTATAGACATTTTTTTAAATTTGATTTTTATTTATATATAAAATGTAAGAATAAGTGACATCTCATTTAACGAAGACAGTAGATCAGCAGGTGCTGCTTATTGTAATTACAAATATTATTAGTCTAATACTAATATTATGAGAATCAACATGTCTCAGAAACAAGTAAATTAAATAATAATACAAAACTTTGACTTCTAGTTATTATGTTACTAATGATAAATATGAATTTATTTAGGTAGTTAATAATAACCAACTGACAAAACATAATAGTTATAAGTCATGTCATTCCAATAAAAACATTAGCATAATGATCAGAATTAGTTTAAATTAAAACATCCAATCATATAAGGTGTTTACTCTTAATACATTAATGTTCATTTTAATCCTGAACTCAATACTGCATGTGGTACTTCAGTTTAAGTTTACTTCATTCATAAGCTAGCTGTTTGCTATTATTGAAGACTGAACTTCATTACTGTTTAATTAATGTACAATACTGTAATGTACTGACTGTATCTCTTAGCATGATGGAGGAAGAAAATAAGAAATGCAAGTATTCACCCCTCAAAGATGAACTTCAAATTTTAGAATTCTAAGAGCCCTGTGATACATTGCCAGAAATGAGCCAATGAAATATTGTTGCACAGTTAAAAATTTCACAGACAGTTTTATTCAAGATTTTGAAAAAGAGCATGATTGTTAAATTATCAGCAGGAAAAAAATGAGAACATGATTTGTAAAAGAGAATGAACCAGAAAAGATAGCAAAGTTGAGTTTGCTTTAACTTAATAATGTTTGTAAAAAATGTACCTGTTGATGGGTTAATAATTCATTATGTGGCAGCAGAATTAGCTAAAAATATGGGGAACGAGTCATTCAAATATAACATCCCTACTGAGTAGGATATGTAAAAACTTTTTGACAGATTGTGACAGGATTGGATTGTTAGTAGAATGATGTTCTAAAGATTCTCAATTTTTTTTTTATTTGAGATAATTTTTTTACCAAAATCATTGTGGAGAAGTATTTTGATCAGTAATGATCACACAGCAAGTTTTTGTTTATTTAAACAGTTGCACTTTAATAGAAGCACTGTACTAAATATGCTCTGTTGTGAAAGCACTCTAGTAGAACTTTTGATATGAAAGGATAATGGCAACAATTTAACCTTTACAGATAAAGATACTATTGAAAGATATACTGTTGTATAGCATAGTTAACTGTAGTCTACACTGTTATTACACTGTTATTACACTGTTATCAGACTCTTCTTCTTTAGTAAATCTGTTAATTTCATTTCTTTTTTTTTTTATTGGCCTATTTTAAAATTACCTTGTCTTGGCAATAAATATGAATAAATTAATGTACTGTAGGTCTGTTTTGCAGAAATGCTTGATTTTAATATTTAGGTGATAGATTAAGTGTGACATCATATTTGAATGACAATTTTAACCTTGCTTTATGTTCATAAATATTATATTTACTGAATATGTTAGATAATCAAGACTATTTTGTTCTATTTTGATCTTTTTTTTTTTTTGTGGGAATGTGAAATGCTTATTTTATATATATTTGATATTATTTATAAATTAAATTAAATACTCAATATTACATAATTTTAAAACTTTTTTTTATTGCATATTTGTTATATTTATAATTTAAATTTTACTTTAATTTTTTACTTCTCTTAAATCAGAATTGTTTTCCAGAACCCAGTTTCAAAATGACTGACTAGAACTCTTAATATATTTTAATTTAAATGTATATGAAATTTTGTAATTATAATTTAGTTTATACACCTATTTAAATTAATTTATTCATAATTTTGACATATCTTTAAAATTCAAATTTATATTCAGTTTTTAGATTTTAAAGCTTATGCACAGTCTGGTACATTACAAGATAATGCTAAACTAGAAAGATCCATAGCATTATTTAATGGCCTTTCACAGTGGATCCAATGCATGGTGCTTAGTCGCTCATTAGCACAGCAAAGAGCCGACATTATCACTAAATTTGTATCTGTAGCTAAGGCAAGTTAGGTTTTTTTCTTTGAATCAAAAATTATCTAATCATTTACTATGTAAAATTTAAGAAAATTGAAAAGATTGATATTTATATTCTCATTCATTCTATGTGTAGAAATTACTACAGCTTCAAAATTTTAATTCACTAATGGCAGTTGTGGGAGGATTGAGCCACAGTGCTTTGGCCAGACTGACTCGGACTATGGCTGCTGTACCGTCCGAGACTATAAAGTCTTTAGAAGAATTGACAGATCTCTTATCTTCGGCATCAAATTTTACTAATTATCGAAAAGCATTAGCTGAGAGTAAAGGATTCCGCATTCCAATTCTGTAATTAATTTATCATTGATTTTAATATTAATAATTATAATTATAAACAATAGCTATTTTTATCAAGTATAATTATATTTAATAAACTAATATCTCAATTATTATTTATTGTTAATATCATATCTAAAACTAGATTTAGATTTTAAAACTATTTAAATTATATATTTATTTAATTAAAAAATAACTTTTGAAACTTTTTATAAATTTTACATTGAAAATAAAATAAATATTTTTATAATGAAATATGATATAATTAATTGTTATATCTAATTACATTAATTTAAATTTTTTAGTGGTGTACATATGAAAGATTTGATATCATTACAAGTTGCACTTCCCGATACTTTAGATAATGGATTAATAAATTTTCGTAAAATAGTACAATTATCCTTGATATTCCAAGAATTATGGGAACTCCAAAATTCAACACCCTCTCTCTCTGTAAACTTAGATTTAGTAAATACACTTAGAGTAAGTATTATTCAAATATGAAATTTTATTTTTTTTAATTTATGTCAACAAATACTTAGTGTCAATGTTACACAAAATGTGAATTATTTTAACAAAGAATTATTTAGGAAATATTTTATTAACAGTTTAAATTTTGAAAAATTAGTTTCATGTCAGTTTTTAATTTAATTACAAAATAAACAATTTTCAATAATATTTAGAATCATTTATACATAAAATGATTTTCATCAAGATAATTTTAATTCTTTTCTTTTTTATAAATAATTTTTTTTTGTAATAAACCAGTATATATATTTGGTTTGTTCTTTTTTAACAAGGATTTTTAAAACTATAAGTTTTTAAACAGAATATTTAGAAAAACTTTACAAGTTATAAATATATTTATAATACTGTAAAATAAAAAAGGAATATACTAATTTTTTAGTATTGAGTTTATTTGTAATCATTTAAACTGTATTTAAATGATGAAAAAATTAAGAAAGATGAAAGGATGACAATTATTTTTATATACATATACATACCCCCCATACCAGCATTTGCTTATTTTAGCATACTTTTAAATTATTTCTTATCATTTTCCAATGATATTTCATTATTATTATTCTGATACAAAGTATTTTATCTTTAGCAGAAAATTACATAATGTTTTTAAATATTAAAATAAATGTTCATAATTATTATTGCTTTTTCATACTTTAGGAACTTTTTTAAAAATTCGAAAAAACCATCAGTTCAAACTAACTTTTTTTTTGCATTATTGGCAAATTTTATCATATGCAAAGGCTTCTGACTCATAAATGTTGCATGATTTTCAAGTATCAAGAGTGCAAATGACACTCAAGAAGATCTTCATTTTGTAATATTGTGATTATTTAATTTGAACAAAAATTTCAGTTTATTATTGGATTTTACTTGATACTTTTTATTGACTTCAATTTGAAAATGGAATATTCAGTACTTTTAAATATATTTGAATAGATTTCTGTAACTTAAGTATATTTGAATGACATTTATTTTAAAAAATACAAAATATATCTACTGTGCTTTGGGAGAAAACAATAGAGAATTCAAATTTACATCATTGTTTCACTGTTATTTAATGTCATTTTCACACTCTGGTTATTAAAAGTAAAATATTTTCATTAGATACAGATTTAAATATGTACTGCTGTATTATTGATATTATATGCTGTTTATAAATATGTAATATGTCCTCTACATACAATTAATAATAATTCTGCAATAATTCAAAAGCATCCTTCACATGAATGTGTTTGATATTATCGTTTATCATTATTATATTTGCTTATCTTGATGTGCTTCATTTATAACAGGAACACAGTCTATGTAGAATGTATCAATTTATTTGTAGATATGTTATAGCAAAGCAATGTTTTCATATTGTTGAAATAATACTATGGAATTTAATATTACTGACACTTTGTGATAGAGTATAAAATTATATCTAGAACATTATTTTTTATTGTTTTGAGGTAATTGTACAAGAGTATGAACATCATCAGTTGTGTCTCGATTTTTATTCATTTGTGTTCAAAATTAATTCCTGCTAAATTTAGCAATTTATGTAACATTTTAAATTAATGTTAAATATGTAAAGATGTATTATAATCTAGCCATGATTTTAAAATCTGAAAATGAAGTGGTTAAGAGTGAGATTTTTATTAGTAATCCTCATATAGTGGCAGATATATTAGCAGATTGTCTTTCATACATTTCAGATCTTTTTCAGATATATGAAAATTTAGATTTAATAAATTACTTCTAATTAGCTTAAATATGTTTACCTAGTATACCAGATATGTTTAATCATTGGTAAGTTTGCTATCCTAGTTTAATATGTAAATCAATAAATTCAATTAAATTATATATTTAGTTGCAGAATTTTGTTAATGTATCAATGCTCAGATTCTTAATTTATCTCCTACCATATTCTATAACAGAGGTCTCAAACTCAGAAATGATTGTTTACTGTGTGTTTCAATTTTGTATTGTTGAATGTTTATTAAATTGATTTAATTTGTCCCAGAATATTATAGTTTAAAAACTGACATGTATTTTCTGTACACTGTATTTTTATCAATATTATAAATCTAAAAATATATAAATATCTCATTTTTTAGGAGTTTGTTACTAATTATTATTGGAAATATTATCAGCTGTTGTTTCAAAATTGTTATTCTATTTAATGTATGGCTATTTAAAATTTAATATTTTGAAGCAATAAAGTTTTGAAAATGTTACCAATAGTTAACAACAGATTCCTAAAAAAATTGAGATGATAATGTAAATCTAAAAATATATAAATGACAGAATATTATAATTTATCATAATCCAAAATAATCAAATTACATTTAAAAGTTATATTTAATTATGTTAAAGTATAATATCCATTTTTATATGTTGATGACTACTAATATATAAAAATAGAACATTCAATTTTTACTGAATTAGTACTATAATGAAAGATTGTGCAAAATATGTTATCACTCAAATGGTAACTGCTTTTAGTATTTATTTAATAAACTATATTTTAATTTAAACTAATTCTCCTCTTACGCAGGTGTTTTTATCAAGATTTGAAAGTGCTTGCAGTAAATTATTTCAATGTGCTAATGCTTCATTTACAAATCAAAATGGAAAATTCTGCAAAGTAATTCCTGAGAGATACGATACTGGTTTCCAGTTCTAATCTAGGAATAGAGTTTTTCAGGCTGTTCAGGACTGCTGCTTGAACACCTACAATGTTATTTTCCATTCTAACAACTATATTCCCCTTAAGTTATTTGCAATAGACTGTTTGCTCAAATTTCTCATATATGTGACAAATAGTTAAACTTGGAGGATTCTTGTACCACTCTTGTAATTTCTTTCTTGAAAATGACTGAAAGACATCTATCCACATTGCAATCTTTCTTCTTTCTTCCAAATCTTATTGTGTAACCACATTTTGTCTGAAACAAATATTTGGCTGAACAACTTCATATCACTTTGCCCATTTGGTGGTAACTTGTTTTTTGCCTAACCCTGTATGTCATCGAAAATTTATCATGTATTAGATAATTTCAAATTAGTTTAATTTAAAATAGTGCAATTTTATAAAATTTTTAATTTAAAATTTTTGATAATTTTTTCAGTTATCTGTAGAAACAGCATACACCGAAGATGAATTATATGAATTATCACTAAGTAGAGAACCACGTAATCCAACATCAGTAAGAATCTGCCACTTAAAATAATTTCCTTTTATATTAATTAATGATACTTAACTTTTAAATTTTAATTCAAATATTATTCTTTCTTTTATTTTAATATTTTTCAATTCAAATATGACATTGTTAAATTGAATATTTATGAAATAAGGGAAATTAATCATTTAAAACAAACTTTACAATATTTTTAAAGAAAATATAGAAATTCTATAAAAGTTTAATAAAATCGTTTGATTCTTCTTCTTATATAAAATTGAACATAGGTATAATAGGATAGTCAATGATTTCCAAAAAGATACAATAAATACATCATAAATAATCTTTAAGGTCTTAAATATATTTCTTTACTTCATCAGACAAACTGCTGTATAAAAGTAGACAACCCATGGCCATAAATATAATGCTATTACTGTTCTTAATACATTTATTTAGATTTTTTTCTATAAAAATGGAATGAATAATTAATTTGAAAATAATTCATAAAACATTGCTAGAGCATTGTCAATAAAACAATTTTTTATCAAGAAAAAATTAGAATTTAAATTCACCTGTATTTTATATAGAGATATTTTAAGATCAGTAAGCATATTTATTTTCTTTAATTTCTAATATCAATGAAATGAAAACCTGTTGATTTATTATAATAATAAATTTTTTAAAACTCTTATCAAAGTATATCCATAGTTTTATGTATTTTTATATGTATGTATGTATATATATATACATACAAAATTCTACATTTTTTTATGTATTTTTATATTTTGTTGTATTGAGTGGAAATATAATAATAGTAATAAATACTGAACTATGAATTTTTTTAAAATTTTGTATTGAATATTGAAGACATTGAAAATTAAAGAATAAATACTTGATTAATATTTTATATTATAATAATTATAAATAATTTGTAATAAATTATTATAATAATATATATTAAAATTAAACAAAAATATCTAAATATTTTTTTCACTCTACTATGCATATCATTCATATTTTAGTATGTGTTGGGTCAAATATGCATAATTATCAATTTATATAATTTTTATTAATTGATAGAGTTCATTATAATAAGTCTATTAATTGACTAGAAATTCAGTATACAGTAGTTTTCATTTAATGAAAGGGATTTTTTATCATTGATCAATGACACAATCGGTGATAAATAGTCTCTTTTATTAATGAAACTTTGTTAAGTTTGTTTAATGGGTTTATAAAAAGATGGGAATACAAATATAATTTTTAATTCTTATTTATAAAATAAGGATCATATTATTACAGTTCAAAATTTCTTTTTTCCCCATCATAAAAATTTTTTAAAAGAATAATCAAAAGAAAATATTTTCTGTATAAGTTCTTTTTATATAAGTATAGGCAGATTTTTGCTTTTGGGCCACTTGCTCTTTTGTATCTAATTCTTTGATGCTACTAAATTGCATTTCCTACCAAATTTGGACTTTCATATATTTAATTTATTATGCAATTCAAAACTGGACGTTTTCCTCCAGTTTTGAATTTTGTAATAGCAAAATTATTTATGAAAATTAATTTTTATTGTCTTCTGTGTTTTTTGTGTTATCAATGGTAACATTTTAAGTAATGTTTTATGCATATTCACTGTGAAAAACTAAAACTTTTCTTGCTTAAAAGATTTTAAATGTTTCTATTTTGACTCAGGGAATGGAACTTTCTTTATAGCATGCAACTCTATTGTTTGAGTTTTGAACATTTGAGTTTTCTGCACATTTTTAACAGCATATTACATCTAAAAGTTGGACTGTCTGCATATCATTTTATGTTGTTATTCAGCATTTTGAATTAATAAAATTTAAACATTATTAAAAAGTAGTTTAGAATATAATAAAACAATGACAAATTATTAAACTGTCAGTCTGGCAGTTAATTTGTGAAAGTATTGTTTTCTATTTAAACCTGCTTCAAGCATAAATATGTTTTTGAATTTTTCAAGAGAATTGCTTAGGATTATAGCTACAAAATGTGTATTAAACTAATTAAATGAAAACTATTTAAAATAAATATTAATTCAAAATATTGAAGTATAAATTATATTCTAAAAATGAATTTTTAATTTTGAACATAAAGATCTATGGCCATATTTTAAAATATTAATAAACTTTTTAGTATAGTTAGATAGGTTAATTAATGACACACACACAAAAGTTAAATACTTGTTTTAATAAGAAACATATAATATATACATAACTAAAAAGATTTCTAAGATATATAATATTTTATAAGTATTTATAATTATATTAAATGTAATGTATATTAATACAAGTTTTTTAAAACAAACTTTTCAATATTTAAATATTATTTTTTTTAGTCACAGTCATCTCCCACAAAACCAATAATATTTGCTGAATGGGCAACTGGTTCCTGCATTCCTCCTGAACCAGAAGTTTTAGAAAAGCATATTGATTCTATAGTTGAGGTTAGTATAATTTTATAATTTAATTTTTTAATAAATAAAATTTACTATATTTATTTTAATCATAATTAAAATACTTCAACTGATTTAATTTATACTTATTTATTTATTTTTACTTTTTGAATTGAATTTATTTGATTTTATGAATGAAACTTGGATATTCATGAATCCTGTTGGCATTTCAAATATATTTTTTCTGCGAGCATTTAAAGAATATGGCTTTGCTAGAAGTCCATAAATTGCTTCCAACATAAAGATACTATTTTTAACTCTAAGTTCTGAAAATTTCTTCTTTCTATGTACAGTACTGTACCTGGAGACGAAATTGTTTTTACCCCTAAGGCTATGAGGAGAATTTGTACAGCAAAACTATTCAAACAACTTTTTCTTTGGCTGCTTTCATCTCAAACAGATTATGCTGATTTTGGCCAGTTTGTGCTTAGAGTTAAACATTTAAACTATTAAATTATTAGTGCAAACTTAGCATAACTGTAAATTTTTCAGATTTTTTTCTGTGTTGTAACAGTTAAAATCCTTGTTTTCTTGATCAGAAATACTATTATCTTGCCTTTTTTTCTGAACACTGAAACTGAAGTTAATTGCTTATCATTGTATTCCTTATGATTGTAATGCAAGAGTTCTTTTCCTAAACATTTGGAATACTCAGCTACTTATAGAAATCCTTCTTAAAGCCTCAAATTTCAATACCTCTACCACCTTAAATAATTTGTTAAATGAATTTTGCTAAAGATATTTGTAATATTTTCACATGATTACTGCATACCCAAATGAAGTAATATTATTGAATCATTTTACATAATTGTAAAAATGATTTCAATATTCAGAGTCAATATATATTTATTAGTTTAAATGATTTTATTTAAATCATAGTTTATCTTTTGCTGATGATATAAAAATAATCCACATAACTAAACAAGGAATAAATACATTCTTATTTTATATTCTTGCATTGCGTTTTTGTTGTTGCAGCAATTAGTTTTTAATACAAATATTAATCTCTGCTACTTTACTTTATATTTAAATTTCAATTTAAAGTTATTATTCATATTCTGTATTAATAGTTACAATGGTAATGCCATAAGCAAGAAATACTTTCCCAAACAAACAATTCCTTAAAAAACACAGAATAAAAATAATTTAAAAAATTATTATGTAGTTAATGTTTCAAAAGAAATTATTAAAGAAAAATAAATTTTAGTATCTAATATTTAAAAAAATTGTTTGCAAAATTATTTTGCCAGCTGTTAACGTTTTAGAAAATAAAATTGATTAGATATTCTCCTTTTAAAAGTTAATACTGTATACTTAAAACTTGTTATTATGACATTCCCATCTGGGTTATAATTAAATTATGAGTTTAATTTATGGCAGTTTTGTTGTTAAAAATTTTTAAATGATGCTATAAATCTAATTACATACAATTAAAAAATTTTAACTTAGGCCATAATAATTAAACATTATATTTCTCATAAATATTAAAAAACATAGAAGTAATATTAGTATATTAATATTTTATTTTTCAAATTTGTTTATTTTTCTTTGTGATTTCTTTAAAATGATTTTATATTTATCAGAATCATTTAATTTATTTCTTAAAAATAGAATTTATGTAGCAAATCATCTGTTCTAATATACAGTAATTAGTATAATAATATAATTTTATTTTTAATGTAATAATTTACAATAATACTGAAAACTCACATGCTTGCATATGCACACATGAATGTTCATGAATAATTTCTTTAGATATTTTTTAGGTGTTTATTATTTCAGATTTGCAGATTTTTGGTAAATTAAAATATTTTACTTTCTGAAACATTGTAATTTACTAATAACCAGTTTTATAATCATCTGTAATATTTTTATAAACTAAAAAGTCGTTTCTTATGAGTAAAACAAAAATAGAAGCAAACTAGAAGGCAGCATGATTCAGATTTACTCAGATGTTTTTGTGGTGATAACTTCAACTGGTCTTCATCTTATTATTACTACTGATTATTGCTAGATAGCAAAGACATAATGAGCTACTGATAATCTGTCTTTCCAGATTTTTTAGAGTACAGAAACAAGTATTGGCAGTTGAGATAACTTTTCAAAGTTTTCTATGAAGTTTTGTTGTAAAGCTATTGTCACTTTTCTATCCATTTTTCACTATCATTATTCAAGTCAAAAAATGAAAATACAGGTAATATCTGATTATGATAAAGACAAAAATTTTGTCATAAATTTTCATAGTAGCAAGTTTTGGACAAGAGAACTTTCTGTATAACTTGAGTTTTTTGGAATTCAAAACATGCTGATTATTTTTAATGAAATAATATTTATGATAAAAATTGCCAGGACAAATAAAATTCTTTAATTTATGATGTGTGCAAATCAGGGCTGTGGAGTCGGTAAAAAAACACTTGACTCTGACTCCCAACTCCAGCAAAATTAAATACCAAGTCTGCCCCCATTTTATGGGGGGCAGAGGTTCTCATAGAGGGTATCCTACTCTGAACTCTGAAAAGAGCCTGGGGCATTTACCCAAATACTTTTATAGTTAGTATTTTTAATATTTAACTTACATTAATATTTATTTGTATAAAAAAATTAATTTTTAACAAATATTTAATAAGAAGAGAAAGGGAGGCAATAAAATTATATATACATACATATATTTGACAGCATTTGCACTTCAATTTCACTCTTCCAGAAGAGTTCGTCCAACTAAAAAGTATGCGATCTAGTTACTTTAGCCCAGAAAAGAAAAATATATATTCTGATCAATTAGTCTGGCTCATTCAGAAAAATAGAGTACTTATATACAGCAGGGATAATAAAGGAATGATTCAAAAATATTCAAATTCAATTGGGTCAAAGTAATTTAAGTACTAAACTAAATACTACAAAGAACACTACATATTTGATAAATTAAATTGATGCATTTTGTATTTAAAATAAATGAATTATAACAAAATATAAAAAGATTTTTAAAAATTAATAAATAAATAATAAATTTTCTTTCATTTAAATAAAAAAAACTAAAGTAAATTTAAAATGCGGGAGTTGGAGTCGACACATTTTTTCCGACTCCAATTCCTCCGGCTAGAAATTCCTCCCGACTCCGACTCCACAGCCCTGGTGCAAATGGACAAAGTGAGAAGCCACTTTTATTTATTGTCTGCTAACATTGTAAAAACTGATTATCAATCTTTTCAAGACACGTGAAAAACTTTGTTGTGTTGACAGCAGGCCTAGTTGTTACTTCTGACACTATAATACTAGCAACTTGAGCTACTAAAATTTGCTATTGGCCTATCAGTTAGACTGAAACATAACATCATTCCTGCTTAATGCTTAACATACAGAAATATTCTAGATTCCAAACACTATTCTGATATAGACTTGTAGAAAAATAATTTACAATAGAATGGACTTATGCTGAAAAGCAATAAAAACAAATAATTTAATTATTAAAATTATTGCAGATATACAGTAAGGAATAAATCAAAAATAAAAGAGTGATACCAATGATTAAATATGCTTCTCAAAAACAAAAAATAAATGTAGCATTCAGTTTATTTAATACCTAAAAATTATTCTGAACCTTTAAAGAAATAAAAATAAAAAAGATAATTG
This sequence comes from Centruroides vittatus, assembly GCF_030686945.1. Taxonomy (NCBI): domain Eukaryota; kingdom Metazoa; phylum Arthropoda; class Arachnida; order Scorpiones; family Buthidae; genus Centruroides; species Centruroides vittatus. Next base: position 343,468 of record NW_027122576.1, read on the forward strand.
TAATTTTCCAAATTTCTGTATCCACATTGTTCTAAATATACATTTATAATTAGACTGCAATTTGAAAAAATCGTAAACCTGTAAATTCCCACTGTTGTTCGTCTGGTGTCTCTCTTTTAATCTTGAGAATGGTGTTAGATAGATGAAAATTGAGACCAGATATGGAAACCTTAGGAGCAGGAAGCCCCGGTAAACTATATACGAATTTCCATTTTGGCCAGAAGTCACCTTATTTCAATTCAAAAAATTTTCTCCCAAATGGAGTTAGATACATGACTGTCACAACTTCATTGGTAATAGGAAAAGTATGATGTACAGGGGGAAAGACACTACTAAACTTACGTGCATTGTGACGATGTCACAATAAATAATTGTTCATATGTTTATTTATAAATATATAAATTGAGAAAAATTTTTAATACCAAATAATAAAATAAAATTTAATATTTTGATATTGATTTTGAATTTATTTGAAAAAATATATTTTATAAAATTTCATTACTCTTGAGAAATCAAAAATTTAAGAAAGTAAATGGGGGGAAGTCAATAACAATGTGTTGCTAATAAAACTCAAAACTAAAATTGTTTAAACTCAGTCTTTGAATCAAAATGATACTGATGATAAATCTGAAATATTTCTTTTCATTTATATACTGAACTGATTAATGTCATTAATCATTTAAATGTCTTTCAATCATAAAAGAATTAAAGGTTGATCCTTAGTTTTGTAATTAGAGCTTTGTATGCTTGTAACCATATTCATTTTCTCAATATTCCGTATACTTGTATACTTGTAGATGTCTTCAAATTATAACAATATTTTTCCATAGGTGATATTTAAGAATTACGATGTCGACAAAGACGGATACATATCACTCGACGAATACGATGCTGTAATTAGTAATTTTCCTTTCATTGATGCATTTTGCATTGTGGATGCCAATCAGTAAGCTTTTTTTAATATTTGATATTTGCTTTAGTATAATGATTAAAATATTAATTTTTTTACATTGTATAATGTAGAGATGGTATGATTAGTAAAGAAGAAATGAAAAAATATTTCCTTCAAGCAAATAGCCGTACGTTACGTACCATTTTTCAGCACGACTTCCATGAAACAACTTATTTTAGGCCCACGTTTTGTGCTCGTTGTACAGGTTTGGTAAGTTTATTATGTGTATTCAATAAAACAAATACAATCAATTGTAATATGGCATTGTTTACAATTAATATTTAGAGAGAAAACTTGATATTAATTATAGATGTTTCTAATTTCATAAATTTGTTATTGAAGCAATAAATCATTTAATTGCAAATTAAAATACTTTAGTGCTTCGGTGTAGAATAAAAATGAAATTTTACCTTTAAATCAACAAATTTCCAGTAAAAAGCACATAAGTTTTGCTTTAAAGTACATCTGTAAGTCAATTTATAACTTGATTTACAAATATTTTCAAAATTTTACTTATTGTTTCATTTGTAATACATAAAATTTTATTTTACGTTTGCAGTTTATATTAAAATCTTTTTATAAATGTAATATCCATTTCAAAAATATTGATCTGATATAGTCTAATTTGAAATTTTAAATTTCCATATATTCAAATGGCTATAATTATATAACTATTCTCAAAGACATTACATTTATATTTGTAACAATATTCATTCAATGCTATTTAACATTTTAATTATTGAAGTAATTTTAATTGTTTCAGTAGATGATCAAAATTATCATCATATTGCTAAATTTGTCATGTAAACTATATAAGAACTACTCTTGATTATCAAACCAAGCTACCTAGTTAAGAGTAATCTCACAAGAGCACTCCCTCCATCTTGTGTAAATGAGGTTTTAATCATAAATATACTTATAAACGAAATTGACAATTTTGGAAATAATAATTGACTGCATTTTCATTGGCCTTCATTTTGATTCAACTTTTTACAATAATGAACTCTTGCTTTCTCGTATACAATGAACCAGTCCAATAAATTTTAGTTTTCATTATTTAAATATCAACTAATTCTTTGCATACAAATAACTATTTATTGCAATGTAAATCAGTGAGTTGTGTTCAACACAGAGATTTCCAGAAATATAGACGTAACAATTCTGATACTTAATTTGTGAATTATTAATCTTCTCGGTCAGTTTGCAGGTAATAGTCAGCAGATAAGTCTATTGACAGGAATTAATTAGTCCGCTTGTTGGTTATTAAAGGACTTAATAATTGATGGAACCATTTCATTTGGGTATATACATAAAGAATGATCTTCCACTCTTAAAGTATGTGTCCTAATTAAATGTTTTTGATTTACTATATATTTCATTTCCTCTGTGCTTAAAATCTGTGGATTTTTTCCAGTTCATGCTTTTTCTCGAGATTTATTGTTTTGCTTTGCACGTTTCATTACACAAGAAGGAAACAATCAATAATTCATCTTGCGTCTGTTGGTCTGCTCCACTTACAATAATGGTAAAAGATAGATAATATTTGTTTATTACACAGTCTTTCAGTTACAATCAAATGACTTGTAGAAAGATTTTTTTAGGCTTTATAAGATAGTTTTAATATTATGCATAAATAGTTTAAATATCAGTATTACATAAACACAATTTAATTTGACTGTTGCGGATTACACAATTTTGATTCACGTGAAACTTAATCTACCGTGTAAGTTGTGGATTAGGTACAATTTAATTGAAATTTATTTATTACTAGACTTTTGATATTGTATTGTAAGCACTGTTATTGTTTCTTAGTAATGCTTTTTTAACCTTGCATTGAAAAAGTCTGTCTTATGCATAAATAAAACCAAAAGTCTGAAGTGAGTGTAAAACATTGAACTTCATAAAGTATGTAAATGTATATTAATCAGATTTAAATATATTAAAATGAAACAAATAGTAATAATTGATAACAAATTGTGGTTAATTAGTAAATTTTATACAGAAGAGAAAAATAAACACTTCTTTTCTGCATGCTAAAATTTATCATAACTAAATAAATAAATAACAGAATGACCACAATTTAAATATGCAGAGAACATATTATATGCCAAAAAATAATTTTAATAGTATAATTTTTGCTTTGATTAATAAAACTATTATGCATTTTCGATGTATTTGTCCAACGAAAGAACTATTAATGTTTAGGTTTTTGTTTTTAGTTATGGGGATTAATTAAACAAGGTTATAAATGCAGAGGTATGTTCATAATTAAATGCTTGTATTGATGAACCAAGATTTTCACTCAGTTAATTTGACAAAAAATATTTACTTTCTTCTTAAAGATTGTGGAATTAATGCTCATAAACATTGTAAAGACCTGGTTGTTATAGAATGTAGGAGGATAAGTTGTATTTCACCAAGAGCCAATTCTTTTGCTGGAACAGGTAGGAGTAAATTAAATTAAAATTAAGAAATTCGATTAAAATTCTGAAAAAACAACACTCATTTACTTCACGTAAGATGGTATAACGATAAAGAGCAGATTTCAACGCCACTGGAAGAAACAGCCCAAGATAAGCCAGTCTGAAGAATCTACTCTGAGTCCGAGAACAAGCACGGAATCTTGTAATTGCGAAAATGGTTTTATAACCATCGAAACTCCGACGGACGAAATTTCAGAATCCATTAATTACGAAGTCAGTGAGGACGAAACGGCCGAGTTGATCGAAAATAACATATGTAAGACTATCAAGTAAGCAAATGTATTCATTTTAATGTAACATTTGTAATAAAGCAAAATTGCAAATTTCCATTCCAGCTATGTCAGTTTCCAGAGATCTGTCTATATCGTCATCCAAGTGCAGATGTCGGAAAGATGTATATTCTCCGAAATCGCCGATGGGGAACGGGCATGCGCAGTCGAATCTGGTGACGCAACCGAACTCCTGAGAAGATATATATCCATCGATAGTTTCTGTGCATTTTAGCTTCATCATTATTATTAAGTACATTTTAATCATAAACTAGTCATCGGCCGGGAAAAAACAAACAAAAAACACCCAACAGATATTCCTTCTGCTAATATTGTTTGAAACATTTTTCACGTATTTAAAAAGCAAGATTAAAGTTTTAAGAAAAGTGTATGAAAGGTGCATTTTCCTTAAATTTAGTACAATGCATTTGGATTATAAAAACTAAAAACAAATTGGTTTTACGATAAAATGAAAAATCATTGTGTATATATTTGTTGCGAAAGTCCGTCGCCGCAACAAAATATCCAATAAAATATATTCGATACATACAGTATTATATACTGTATACGAGGTAGATAATATTTGTGATTTTCTTTTTCTATATATATATATATATATAATATATATGTATGTATTTTAATAATTTAAGCAATCTTATTTAAAAGAAAAAAGTATTTTATATTGGTTAAAAATTCTTATGAATTTGATTTTATTTTGTAAATTCTAATCTGAGATTAGATATACTCATTTTATTATCCCATCTAGTCACTTGAATTGGTTAAATGAACCAATTTCCATTAGATGTGGTAAATAATTCCACATAGCGTATGTATAGACAAAAGTGACAAATTCTTGGGTTTTTATATATTTAAATAATATATATATACAGTGGGACCAATAATTAAATGAATTGGTCTATGAGAATACAAAGTTTGAAGTACTTTAATTGAAAATTTTTACCATAAATTTATGCACATGTACAGTTTAAATTGTTTGATATAGATATGGACCAAGTATTTTATATCTATAAAATTTAAAAATGTAAAAAAAAAATATTATTGTCACTTGTAAATCGTGTGTCGACAATAAGTTTGGGACGAAACGAAAATCGTGGTGCTATTTTCATCATATTATTTCCAGTTGATTACGGGTTGACGATGCTTTTTTGATATATTTCCTATTGCGGTCAGAGAATAAAAAAAATAACAATAACAGTAATAAGAGAAATTCATTTGTATATATTGACTTCCACTTTTAAGTTACGCAAGCGCATGTACTTAATCACTAAGGAATGCTGGTTATTTCGTTTTGATGGTCATGCAGTGAAAAAAATTTTTGTACTAGGCTTACCGTGATTAAATAAATGTAATAAAATAAAACGGAGCACGTACTATTTGTCTCGGTACAATATTTGTTATTTGGACGTTTGAATAAATGTTAATGCTCGAACAGAACATTTAAGATTCAAATAGTTTATTAATAGATTTATATATGAATATTTCGTAGCGGTTAAACGATAAGGAAATTTTTATTAAGCGTCGTGTACATTTTTTACTAGTAAACTGTGAAAACTGCATCAAAGTAGCGATGTGGCTGAATTTGAGGGCTGCGAGAATGAGCATAAAAAGCCGAGCGGCGTCTTCGCAAACCGATTCGTCTGCACCTCAAAAAGCTACACCACTTAAGCGAAAACAAAAAATTCATACACATATAAAGCATTGCTTCATTTCATCTATTTTAATTTGTCAATGTTAATTCAAAAAAAGAAAAAAGAAACAATTTTAAATAAAATCTCTTGTAATCTTTCCATATATATCATATACATGATTGTTATATAATTATGTATTAATAATAATTCTTGCTATAAATTAGTTTTAGTATATTAGGTTTTTCATTTGTATAACTGTAAATGTTAGTGAAATCAGTTCATAATTATTACTGTATATTCCATCTCAGATTTAGTCATAGATTGATTTATATGTGATGATAATAATAAATAATAATATTTATTATTATTATTTATAATATATAAATACATATATATATATATAAATGTGTGTGTGCATGTGTGTGTGTGTAAAGATATAATTTGAATTATTGTGATGTAAAAATGTATCATTCATTCTGTGATATAAGGAATTGATTTCAATAAATTAGAAAAAAAATAAATAAATTTAAATTATTATTATTATTTTAGTGAATATAAAGATGAAAATCTTATCTCTTATGTCCAAATTGTCTGCATTTTATAGAATGATTCTGGTTAATTAAAACTTGAATCTCCAAATTATTATGATTCTCCACCATGAATATACAAAATGGCTTCATAAGTTTACAAAAAATATTAAAACCTACCCGAAATATTTAAGGAGCTAGCTTCTTAAATGTTTTGAGTGTGATTCTCTACAATTTATTTTGTAAACTTGCCTGTCAAAATTCTCATTTACAAACCTAGAAAATAAATTTCTCATGAATTTATGTAAATATAAAATATAAATTTTCACCACAATGAATCAATCATTAGATTTTTTTATTATTAAAATTAACTAGCACAATTAAAAAATTATATAAAATTAAATATACTTGTGAAATTGTGTGTATTATTTAAAAAATACACGGGCATAGAGAAAAACGTCTGATAAATTAATCCTGAAAAACGTCATTGTTCTTTTGACTGGTGGGAAAGTTCGTCTTTTAAGTTCGTTAATTATTTTTTAACGTGAAATTTAAAAATCTTATATTTTTACACCAAATTAATACAGATACGTTCCGCACAACGATCAAACTTGAGCTGGACTAATGTATTTACGGAGGTAGTTTTCGAACTGCAATTTCCTGACGACGACGTACCTGAGAGTAAAACGTAGTAAAAAATTAAAAAAAACGTGAAAGTACACAACGCGCAGAATATAACGAAAAGTAATCCACATCAACCAGAAACCGGTTTTTTCCATCACGGCCATGGCAAAGTCCGTGGGCAAATCGATGATCTGAAACCAGAATTTGGCCATAGCTTCCCAACTCAAAAATATAATAAAACTGTTTAAAGCTTTGACCACGTTTCTACTCATCTGAGTAGTCTCTTTGGGTGACGATTTGATGGCGGGTTTGACCACCTCTTCCAGTATTTCTCGACACAGATTAGTGGTTTCTTCGTAGGTGCCTTGGCATAGATTGAAGCGATCCTCCATGCCCAATAAATACCCCACGCCTCTCCAGAAGTGTATCAGGCATTCCAGATCCTCCTTGGAGCACGTGATGCCCACCGTCGTCGGATAGAGTACGGCCAAACCGATGAAGGCAAACTGAGCTATGGCCATGTCGTATTGAGAAACGTAAACCACGTCCTTCTTGGAAAGGGGGCAGGCGCCGTGTTCTTTGGAATCGTTTAATCTGTCCGCCACCCTCTTATGCATTTTTCTAACCGTGATGATGGACTTGTGAGCCGGATCTTCGGGGTTCCACACGTCTCCCTCGTACCATCTTCTGATGTGCAACATGGTGCTGAGATAACGTTGAAATAAGCACATTAGATTAGCAGATTTTCCCGTTGCCAACAAAGGAGGTAGCATCGAAGGTAAATGAATGGTCAACATGAGCCCCGACAGATGAATGAAGAAGATGCTGCCAAATATATATAAGAAAATAAAACAAACGTATAAGAATTGCTCTTAAATAAATCAATTTTTAATGCCCGCGCCGGTGTGAATAGGCCGTGTGCACTAAAACTATTTAAATTTATTTGTTTATAAATAAAATTAAAAATCAAGTTAGTTAATCTAAATTCTTAATATCTCAATGAAAATTTAAATTTAAAAAATATATATTTCTTAATTATTATTTACGGTTCTGAATAATAACAATTTAACTACTTTAAGGCTAGAAACTGTAAAATAAAAGGACAATTACTTCGTAGATTATTACAATTTCGAATTAAAAATATTGCTATTTCTCTTCTATGTCATTGCCACGGGTGTCCACAGAGGGGGCAAACGAGACACTTTCCCCCTCTCTGGGATCGAGTAAAAAATTCCAGATTATAATCGTGAGTGATCGAGATACGTAACCTTACACCTTCGACCGTAGGACGCTTTGTCTGTCTTTTTGTATTGATGCAACACTCTTCTATAATCTATAAACTTATCTATCTCCAAACTTTGCTCCCCGAAAAATTTTCTATGGACGCTCTTGGTCATTGGATAGGATATTGGTGGAAATTTGAATTCAAATATAGTCGTCTCTTTAGGTGCTGTCCATAAATGACATTCACACTGGAAGGGAGGGAGAGGGTTAACCTCTCGTCACCCTCTAAAACCACCGAAAACTGATAGTCGGTGGCGTGGAGTTTTCCGTTTTTCTTCTTCGCGCGCCTAACGCCTAAAATAGGGGGCCAGTTTCCCATGAAAGTCCTTCCGGGAGGCGCACCCACCGTTTTTTATCAGAACGTTTCCGATTGGGTCATAGACCTCTTTTCGCTCGGAGAGCACTAACTCGTGAGATGAGGCACTCCCCTTTTGGCAGATAGTCCACGTGTTGCGTTACCTCGTACCATCGATTCAATCATTTACTCTCTCTCTCTCTCTCTCTCTCTCGGAAGAGTAAGGATTTCACACGATAACAAATTACACATTTTCCCCAGAGCTTAGAAAGTCTATCCTGAAAGGGAGAAAACTTAACACCCCTTAGTGGTTCCTATTCCTATAAAATCGTTGTTATTTTTATTAACAAAATATTTAATTCTGCTTTTTATTATTAATAAAGAATCATTCTACGCATTTCACTTGTTCAAAAAAAAAAAAAAAATTTGGGGTTTGCACGTATGGATGTTGGTGTGTGTGGGAGGAGCACGATTTTATTCACCTATTTTGAAGCTTAATAACACCTGTGCCTTTTGTCGAATATTTCTAAAATTTTGCAGGGAAGTTTGTGTTAATATTAGGGGCATTGATGCTATTAAATTTTGGTGGTTAAAGATCTTAAGTCGTTATTTCGAGTGGGGACGGACGTAATGAAGATTCTATTCGTTTATTAGCATTTACAATTTTTTATGCCCTCGAAATTAAGCTTTTTGCCATTTTATAATAATAATAACTTTTTAAATAAAATCTCGTAACAGATGGCGCTATACACAACTTTCAACTCTTGCCGGGGAAGTTACGCAACTCATTGCTGGATTTTTTCTTAAAAAATCGTATCTGTGTTACCTACGTAACAAAAGACTTTTAACTTAAGCTTAATTGAACAGTACGAGGTAATTCGTAATAATCTCCGCGTGTAATGAAATCGAGCTCTAAACTAGAATTAGACCTAGTATTTGGGCGATTAGAGGCCTCAATTCTTAGCATATTCCTAAAACCGCCACCGATTGAGCTCAATCCCAGACTGCTTTTAATGTGATAATAAATTATAAAATTTTTAAAAATATTCTAATATTTTTTTATAATTTATTCTTCTTTGTTTTTACATTCATTTTAAAATTTGTTGAATAGGGAGGGGCGATCACCAAATGCTGTTGAGCAATTCCTGTAAAAATTGGATAAAAATTAATCCAATCTGAATCGGTTTATCGTGATAAATGCAATCACATTTTTGAATTTTTAATTAGAATTTTAACTAATATTTAATACTTTTAAACGAGCGCTCACACAAAATTATAGATAAACCTTTACGTTTCTTGGTACCAGTAAGTCCAAAATATCCATATCTAGAAGCAGTTTACAGCTTATTATAATTATATAATTTAAGTAAAGCGATAGACTTAACCTGATGACTCCATTAAAGTTGAATACCAGAAAATAATCTTTCATCTTAATGGATACTTTTTTCAGGGAGGAAGACCAAAACGAAATTTCAAATTATAGAAAAATCCCCTTAGCACAGTTTTTCGGGAATTATTTTTGTTTGTTTGTACGCTTCAGGAAACAAGTTAGTCGGTACACGCTCGCACTAATGACGTTTTTAAAAATGTACGTGTCTTCCGCAGGAAACAGTAGAGAGGTCTCCGAGACCTTTCTGTATGGATGATTATGGCCTTGTACAACGCGCGGACACACAAACTATCAGAACGCCTGTGCTAGTAAAGTGCATTTGTAGTGTTTGCTACTCACGAATTTCACTGAAAAAGAAGGGGGGAAAATGATGGAAATTTATTCGTAATTTCTGGTCTAATGATTTTCTGTTTAAATTCAAAATGGCAATTCATAAAATTATACGTAATTCGATTTTATTAAAAACGAAATAAATTGAAATCATTAAAGTTTTTAAATAAGTCCACCGAGAGCTTTCGTTATACGAAATTCAGGTTCGTGGTTTTTTATATTAGACTGTAAATTTAACTGTTGAAAGGCAACTATTCGAAGTTAATCTTCGCATGTTTAAACGAAGTCATGGAAATAAATTGAATATTGGCCATGCTAATGATGCTTCAAATTTTATTCATTCGATTTAGTGAAAAAAACGTGCCACTGTATTGTTTATCAATACGTTATACTTCACGGGGCCCCCGTGTACGGGATTGACTTCAGACATTTTTTCCCCACGAAATTTTTTGGAGGAAATGTTCTCTTATAAGAGATTAGTTTGGGACAGCCTGTTGGAGGCCACAGGCATTTGCCCTATTGCCCAGAAGATAATGCGCCACTAGCAAGACATGATTTCAAAGACGAAGCACAATAATTGGAAACAATTTTCGAAGATATTTTGATGAATTTATCTTTGAATTACCTTTAAAAACTCGAATTTGCTTCAAAAACTTTACTTTAAAAAATCTGTCAATCTGTCACGTCGGCCAAAGATTAAATTTCTTAAGTTTTTGATAATTAATTAATTCTCTATAAAATTAAGTCACATCAACGAATCCGGAACCGATACAATATACAATCCATTAGATTCCATTGACACGGATACTCTACACTATGCGACTTTTTTGTCTGGAACCCCTTGAGTAAAAATAACTCATTAAAATTCAGAATTTACATACGTTTATATAAGCGTGGATAGATTGACCTATCGGGGATTCCAGCAAGTTTCGGCTATGTGGGCCGCTTTACACACAGGGGAAAAAAAAAAACAATCGAGCTACTATTTTCCCTACGTAGGCCTCTGTGTAAGGCAGGTGTATAATCTTTAAACAATTATTATTATGGTTATTTTTGCTATTTAATTAACCAGTTTGACCACTCTTGTCGTTCTAAAAGAGACATAACGGTAACACGATTCGTTACCTTAACGAGGCAGATAGATGACAAAAGTAACATTATAATTTGCGGTGTATTTTGACGTAGCGTTTCGCCATGAATTATTCAAATTATATCCAAGTTAATTGCTAAGTATAATCGCCAACGTTATTTCTATCTGTTACTCTCTTTTTGTTAAACCGCATCTTATATAAAACGAAACAATTCTACAAAATTGTTAGAATTATTAATATGGAGGCTTATCCCAGACAGTTTATGGCGCTGCAGTTTCGTTACTTTAAAAATAAAAATAAATATAATAACGTGTATCACAAGACCGCAATTGGGTCTAAAGTAATTCTAAGGTAACTGAGTAACATCCTCCGAAAAATGAAGAGGGGAAGGTACTGTACTTCGGTCCCTCCGAATCTGCCTCGAGTAGCACCCATATTCTCAAAATCCTGGACACGCCAGTAATTGTCAACTTACAGCTGGTTCTACAGCAGAGTGGGCAAAAAGGGCATTTGCTTGAAAGCCTGTAAAACATTCCACAATTTAATTATAAAAGTGATTGAAATATATATAACCTCACATCCTTCGACCATGGGTGTAAGATTACAACCATGGTCGAGTGCGTAACCTTCGATGCAATACTATGTTCTATAATCTACTTGTGACTAAAAATAATAATTAAATAATTAAATTGGTGTAATTATTTGTCTTCAAGCTTTGCCCCCCCCCTGGAAAAGTTTCTGCGAATGCCCATGGCCTCGACCAAATAGGCCTATACTAATTTTTCAAGTCTTTCACGCTTCTTTCTTAATATTGACAGACTGACTGGATTAAGTTTTTTTCTTTATGCAAATAGCCTAATACTGTATTATAAAAAAAAGAAAGGTGGAGGAAAAATAGACGTTACCCGTAGAACTTGTTTTTCATAAACTATCATGGCTTAATTAAATCTCTTCCGGAGATAAATACACGGGAATCATTTCGAGATAGAGTAACATTCAGTCGAGGTATAGTAACATGGAAGCATGCAACGATGGCCAACTACCGTTGTTCTATTTAATAACCCTAATAAATTTCTGGTTTGAACGAGTTAACATTTCGAGTATGCAGCGAGTAAAAACGTCAGTTGGGTAATTTTATCTTCTAACTTAAAATTAAGAAATTCGATGAAACTAGTAACGAAATTCGGGATATTTTTAACGTTTATCGACATTAATCTCTTGATATGTGACAATTTCATCTAGCAAAAATGTTTTATATTTAAATATATACTTAAAACTAGATGATAATCACCAAAACTTTATCTTTTTTATATCTTTTCCGGATTTTTGTTTTCCGCTACACTTAATTTAGGCGTACCGTACTGTTTGTGAAGGGGATTCGAAACCGATGAACCAAAAAATAAACAAGTAGGTACACGGATTGTAAAATTTCAGTTTTTGAATAAAATTTACCCGATCTTCTTTCCAATTCTTCTATTCAAATGAATATTATTATTCACTTATTGACAAAATTAATAAATTTGCAATGTAATTTTCAAAATTTTTACAAAATATTACATTTGAAATAAACTTTTAGACATTTCTTAATTCGAAAGACATAAAAGAGATTTTCTCTATATTTTTTTTGCTAAAGTTAAACTTCTTTTACAATAAATATATTTCTTTTATATTTTGCTTATAAACAATACACACAAACATTGTATATTCATTAACAATATCACCATTAAGTTACACTTCTTTGAGAAGAATTTGTTGAAAGAAGTAAAAATAACAAAATAAATCTTAATTTTTTCAGTCAAGAAAATTAATTATCGGATAAATCTTACACTATTTTGAAATCTTATCAAAAATTTAAACAGTTAAAATAATAAACTTAGTAGAAATATAATATATACAGTGTATATATATTATATTACTGAATCGGTTTTGCTTATAGCTTAATTTTATATAGCTTAACTATAACTTTAATACTAAATAAGATTTACTTTTAATTAAAAATATATGTTATAGGAAACTTGTATTAAAATTGTAATCAGAAAAGATTTTACCTGAAAAAATATTTTTTAAATATAACCCTTGCACGATAGAATCTCTCTTTATCCAACCAAGGCGGTGGCTGATCCGGAGGATTTTTACTGTCGCCAAAGATAAATGCTCCTTTTTTCAATAATTTTAACTGAGATTGATGATTCGGTTCTGGTTCCTTCATGACGAAAAATTAATTCTGTTTACGGCTATCAATCTTCATATTGAAATCTAAAAATATAAAAATGAAATAATTTTGAATTAAAATATTTCATATAAATAAAGGAATTTCAATATGAGGAAATAAAAATGTAATGAAACCATTGTTTCGAAAATTATTTTTCTTCTTTTTCTTTCTTTAAATATGATTATGTTTAAGCAACTCGTTTATAACAAGTTTAAAATGAAACCATTATAACAGAAAATATACATAAAGGGACTTTATAAATAAAACTAAGGCAATTTAAATAGCAGACCAACCAATGAACTGAGGTCGTGCATACTTATCATTGAACTAATCAATTTATTGCTATTATGGTTATGGAACTGTATATATTAGCATTATGTGACCCGATATACAAGCTTTATTTAGCTTTCTAAAGAAAACTTTTGATGCTAAACTAACCAAATTTATGAAGCAAAGCATAAATTTATTGAGTATTTTATATCTTTGAAATGTTTATTTTAATCAAGTAGCATAAATATGTTTCGAAACAATTGTGAAAGCGTATTAATTGGAAGCTAGAGTGATTAAATTTATTAAATAAACGAATATAGATCTTGAATATAGTCTCTAAGGCTGTGGATCGCGATCCATCGATGGACCATGAGCGAATTTTGGAGTGACTTGTATGGTTTCAAATTTTGCGATGTTTTTTTTTTATTTGCCTGCTGTTCACAATCTGCACAAATTTACATGATTTCACATTAAAATAATATTTTATAATGATTATTTCTTGTACAATACGTTGGCATTTTCTAATAATAATACATTATTTGTAATTATTGTAATAATTAGTATCAAGGCTGGTGTTTTATTTTTTGGTTTGTTATTTTAGTTGTTAGGGGCTCGCATTTTACAATAGTCTGCACATTCTTGTTCTAAGGAATAGAAATTTCAGATTTCCTTAATAAAAAAACAAATAAATAATTTCGTAAAAGTCAACTTTTGCTATTGTTTTTAACTAGAAAAATTTAAAGCCGAGCGTATAATTAATATATCTTATAATTTGTCTAATTGACAATATATTAAAAAAAAAAAAAAACAAATCTGGTCAAAAAGAACATTTGATATATTTAAAATTAATCATTTCGTACACCATTTAAGAACTTTTGATCATGCATGGAATCTGCGTGAATAAATATTCATCAGCAGGAACTTGTAATATTACTTTATAATGTAAAATTACGCCCACTAGGCAAATATTTCTTCGTGTTAATTCTACACGGGGAGTAAACAACTAACAATATGAAAAGTTCCGGCTTTTCAAATAAGATTATGTTTTAATAAACTTAATTTAATTAGAATCTATTTAATAAAAAAATAATAAATTTTATAATTCACAAAATTTACTGTTTAAAACACTGGCCTTTTTCTAATAACAAATTTCGGTGAAATCGAAGGAAATTTTATCTACAATAAAAACCTTTATAATCCCGGATAATCGAGTTATTATTTTCCAAGGAGGACAAAGCTCGGAGACAAATAATTACATCATTAATACATTTTTCTTTGATTACTCAATTTTCGAGTTTTTCATGTAATGTAACCGTCGACCCTTTGTCTATCTTAAAAGATAGACAAAGGGTCGACGGTTACATTACATGTCTGAATTTAGTTTTATTAATTCCCCAAACTAAAATCGTAAAATCGATTACAATTTAGGTAATTTGGGATTTTTTACTGATCCCAGAGGTGTAAGCGCCCTCGTTTGTCCTCTCGATTCTACCTCGTAAAGAACCGGACGAGTGGCATTTTTCTCGCACCGTAACTCCCGAGCGAGAAAAATATCCGATTATTTACACGAGAAACCCTTTTTTTTAAGCGAGAAGGAATACCGAAATTCCACTCTTTTGCTGACTTTCTGAACCACGTGCTTACTAACCATGTGACCAGCGAACCGCCCGCCGCCAAGTGGAACAGGCGGAAATGACCTAGGTAACCAAACATAAGGTCAATGGCACAGTCATTCAGGAAATATGAATGAAACCGTTGTAGAAGACGGGGAAAAAATAAGTAACGTAGTGATCGTGATAAATTCGCTCGTCTCGTTTTAAAAAAATAAAAAAAAATTCAAATAACTTTAAAAATTACGTAACAATTACCCGAAACTACGTCATCAAGGGACGAAGATCGTCTGCTCGCATTTTAAAATTTGTAATTTTAACGCGGGGGGACGATTCTCGCATTTTCTAAGGTTCAAATTACTAAATTACGAAGGTTTGCGGATTAATATGAAAGAAGAAGAAGAAAAACTCACCGAAAAATAGGAACAGGAATTAGGTAAGTAGTCGCAAATTCGCATCCGGTTTGCACATCCGAGGACGACCTACAACTCTGATCGTCTGCTAGGGTCGCTGTTTGGTCACGTGACAGACATTTTTAAGCAATAATAAAAACTATTGCGTTAAAAAGTCATATTTTTTTAATTAAAAAAATTAATAATATCTGAAACATAAATAATTTTAATTAATAAACCTTCAAATACATAAATATATTTTAAAAAATTAGGAAAAAGAAAAAAATTGTAGAGGCGCTGTTTACTTTTCACTATTTAAAAAATTCCCGCCAAATTAAAAATAAAAAAAATATGTATATATAAATTACTTAATAACGTAAATTAATATTTAAATTCGCATTATAAAGCGTTAAATAATTATACAGGCATTTAAAGCATCGCCGTTATTTATTTATTTATGCATTATTTTTTATAACGTGCCGAGTCCAGTGCTTAATGGCATTCTTTCAATTATGATCAATGGATAATTGCAAGGTTGGATAAACGTTGGAAACAGGTTAGTAATAATATTATATATAATATATATATATATATATATATATATATAATATTATACACATATATATACACATATAAAAAGTTTAGAAATATCTTCATGACTTTTCATGGATCACTGAACTCAACCTGCTTTTATATTGACGTTTGATAAAATGGGTCTTTGAGATCTTCGATATTCGTTCAATGACGCGCTTTTCGTATATAAAATTTTATGTTTTTAAAGATTAAATTTAAAAAAATTCCTTCCGATTTATTACATAAAATTTTATAAAGATCTTTTCATCTATTAAAATTTTCTTGGCAATAATATATTTTTTTTCGGGCATTAGGGTGTTTTTTTTAAATAAATATAAGTGTGGAATAAAAACCCGAAAGCGTTTATAAATTATAAATTTTTTTTAATGGATAAAAATTTTTAAAAAGGTTAATTTAAATTTTAAAAAGTAATAATAAAAAATAAAATTTTTACCTGTTTTAAAATACGTAGCGATAGCAGACAGATGGCACTGCTAAGAAATGGACGAACTTCGTTAATTAGTTATTTTCTTGGTCGAAAATATGAAGTTTTGTTAATATATTATCGTCAGTTATTATTCCAAGAGATTAACAAGAGGAGTTTTTAAATGGTTCGAATTGAACAAGCAATGTCAAAGCAACTGGCAATTTCAACCGTCACGTCTCAAATGCCGTTACCCCCAGTGGCCCAGTTTCGTCCGAGCGAGACTTCTGATTGGTCGACGTATAAAGGCGCCATCTGACAGAACGGAAAGGTAATTTCTTTCATTTTTTGACAAGACGTGACGTCATTCATTTTCCTACAAATTTTCTTTTGTTTTGAACTCATCCTTATAAAAAGATTTTAATCGAAATTATCTTTCGCTTTTCTTACTACTACTACTACTAATAATATTAATTAATTATTACAGTTATTATTATTTAATTTTTAAAACGCATTCGCTATTGTTATTTTTCTTGTAAGCTTTAAAAGAATTTAAAATGAATAAAATAAATTTTAAAAAAAGGAATAGTTTCAGGAAATAAGGAAATGAAAATCGGTGCCTCTTGAGGCCCTTCTGTTTTATGAAACGATAAAAATTCTGTAGCGAGGTACCAGATGGAACTTAAATTATTTGTTTTATGTCGGGGTTTTTTGCGGTTTTAAGTGTTTAAAAGTGCGCATTCTTTCAGTTTAAGTGTGCAAAAACGACCCGGTTTTAAACTGTTAAATTTATCAAGTAAATTATCTAAATATAGGGATGCCAAGAGACGGGGGCAGCGGGTATGATGATTTATTAGGTTTTTAGGCCCTCTGGACTTGAGAGAGAAAGGCAGCGGATACAAATTATCTGGGCAAAACTGGGCCTCAGTTCAACATTCTCTCGGGCCCTTTACTCTACCGCATACCACAGAAATAATTTCACAATATTTAGGTAATAGATATCTGTTTTATTTTATTTAAAACTCGTTAAAATTATGAAAATTTTGTGAAATTTACGAACATTGTAGACGTAAAAGTTATTAATTTATGCAAATTACGACACTTTGACACACTTTCACAAATTGCCGACTTTCTTGCAAATATCGCCGAGTTGTCTGTAAAAACTGGTTAACTAACTTTGGGCCACTGTAAACATATGTAGAAAATATAACAATGTGTAATTATATAGTTACACTACAGATCTTCGGTATAAAATATTTTTACAGTTGTAATTCTCTACATGTGTTATATCTACCTGCAACACTGAATTTCGCTTGCAAAAATATACTTTGAATATTTACAAATTTTTCTCTATATAAGAGTTGTTTAGACAGTTTATTTTTTAAGGAAAGTTTACCTGTCCCTGTTTAGAATGTTTTGCAAAAAATTTTGCACTAAATATATTACAAAATATATGCGCAGAATTATACTTATATATATAGGTTTACAGTGTTATCTTACAATCTACAGATAAAATTACATACAAAACCTGTCTAAAACGGAACCTGAATAAAACGGAAACCTGCCAAATAAATTTGGTACCGTTCGATTCTGGTTTACATAGGTTTTACTGTATTTATTTATTTATTTTATACATGTAATTCTACATTTATTAAAATAAAATTCCTTATTCAGAATCGTCCATTTTTTATAATAGATGTTTCTATACAATTTTGTTATGGCACCGTTTTGTTGGATATAATTTTTACTTTGTTTAAATGATTATATTACATAAAATTATTTTTATAGCTATAATTTTTTATTTAAACATTGTTTTTATCAGATATATAACACATAGCATATCGTTTATCTGCAAGATAGAATTTTACCAATAAAAAAATCATTCCTGTACTTTTTATAGACACAGATGTGAATCATAAATCATATAAAATACACATTTCAAGACATTATTTTGTTGATATTTGAAATTTTATAGAAAATTGGAAAATGAAAAAATAAAATGGGAAATTTAATTAAATTGAAAATTGAAAAAATAAAATGGAAATTTTATAGAAAATAAACTTGAATAAAAAATAAAATTGAGACCTTTTTTTTGTTTTAAAATCACTGTTTTGCCGCTTAAAATTTCCCTTTTTGCATTAATTTTATATTCTAAAAAAATGACTCAATTCTACTTTTTCACAACTCAATTAACATTATAAAAAAAGGTTCATCTAATAATAGAAATATCATCAGCTAGACGAAGAGAAACTAGTCCTCTGCAAATTTCCCTTGTTTAGTTAATGTCCTGATTTTTTTTTGTATTGAGGGTAAACGACCGAATTTCAGACAAACGTACTTTCACATTAATATTAATTATTATCGTGTTTTTTTTTTCTTAGTAAAAGCATAAAATCGCGTTAAAAGATAATACAATCTTTTAAAAAACATTTAAAATTTGTTTATTTATTCTTGTTTTTCTTCAAGAACACCGTACCAGTTTGGATACGGATGACCGAATACAGTAAAACCTGTCCAAAACGGAAACCTGCCAAACCGGAAAAATATTCGGTACAGTGCAATTCCGGTTTACACAGGTTTTACTATATTTAAAAAAGGAAAGAATTTTAAGTTTAAATTTCGAAAATGCATTACTTCGATTGGGTATGTGCCAGGTTTTATTGTTTATACTTGGGTGTATATACAATAAAACCTGTGTAAACCAGAATCGCACGGTGCCGAATATTTTTTCGGTCTGGTAGGTTTCCGTTTTAGACAGGTTTTGCTGTATACATAAAGTTAAAGATATTCTTTGGCCGTAAATTGCTTACAATGTCACTATTGAGGAACAATGTCAATTGTGAGAACTAGGACAAGATTTTACAGAGGTTTTCCTTTCATCGGTCTCATCTTATCTAACGTATCTTATTAGTCTGGTAACATCTACTTTGACCTTTAAGGTAAATCTAGTTTCCTTTCTTAACTCATTACACATTTCTCTGCTAATTTAGGAAAATTTACAGGTGGTAAATGGAACGAAATTATATTTTATATATATTCCAACGGCCTAATTTCTCTCTAGGACTATTTCAACAATTTATGATTATTTTATTATAAAATTAATTTTAAAAAAATCTGGAAATCGGAGAAGAAACTTCCTACTGTTTTTGTTTTGTTTATGACCTAATTTGATAGATAAAAGTTTAATCAACTTCTACCGATTTTAATACCCTATTTTTACTTTCTGTAATAATAAATATTACAAGGCAGCCATTGTTGTTGATATATTTCTAGATTTAGCCTTATTGTATTTGTTGTATCCATCAAATATTATAAATTATAACGTCGGATATATCGCTTAAGCAATCTCCAAGTGACAATTTTCAAATTAAGATATGTTTTGTCGATACACATTATCAATTTTTGATCCTAGTTATGTCAAAATGTTTGATAATTTTGTGATATTTAGAGCATATAAGAGATTAGAGACCAAGTATATAACCAGTGCAGAAAAATTATAGCTTATGAAAGTTTACTGACCCATCTTTAAATATCACGTGTGAACCTACTTTCCCCTAGAAAATCTTTAGAAATGAGAACGAAAACCTTTCATCAGGTCAAAAGCAGTATCCTACCATTTAAGAATATTTACCAGCCTAAGGGTTGTTTATCTTATAAAATTAGAAAATGAGTTCAGTTATATTTTAAAAATCTTTTAAACTATACTATTTTAATGTCAATAAAATCGACTACAAGTATAACAGTTAAAACCTGTCCAAGACGGAACCCGAATAAAACGAAAACTTGTCTAAGCGGAAAAAATTCTTCGGAACGGAACGAATTTTTTATGTTTAAAAAAAAACCTGTTTAAAACGGAAACCTGCCAATGTTTCCGTGCTATTCCGGCTTACACAGGTCTTACTGTGTATATATTATTTTGTTAAATATATTTATGTTATGTACTTAGGTTAAAATCAAATGAACTGATATAGATTTTACTTAATGGTGTATAACTGATAATGATCTGATATTTGTTATGTTTTATTTCCTGATTGATTATGAAGGAAATAAAAATATAATAAATATTTTTCTTCTCAGCTATGCTTTATTTAGACTATGAAGAGAAAATTTTCTTTAGAATTTACTTTAAGATTGTTTTAGATCGTTCACTCGTTCACTAGGTCAGATACTGTACTTCTTTTATATAATTTTCCTCCATGTTGTTGTAAAAGACTTTGAGAACATGTAAATAACATTATTCTCACGTATAATTTCTTATTATTACATTAATTATTGACCATAATTTCGTAAACTTATTTTTAATTACGCTTTTCTAATTGAATTAAATACCCATCTGTGATTGGCTTTAAAATTTAATATATAATAAAATTGTAAATAATATTTAATACAAAGATTCCAGGGGTGTTTTATATTCTCCCCAGAATAATATCGATTTATATTTTTTTTCTTGGACATAAAATATAAATGGCCGATCGGCACAAATCGTTGTCAATAACGAGCGGCTACCAATAATGGAGGTGCTATGGGCACTTCCTTCTGTTGCTTCTTCATCGACTTCAATGTGAACTCCTTGAATGATTTTTTGTATGTAGAAATCTTCCTTAGAAGATATTCCTTTCATGTTCGATGTTTCGGAATTAAACAAGGCTTCAATGCCCATAGATTGGAGCTTTTCCTCTAACAATATATTAGTATTAATCTATGGTATAAAATAAATAAATTATAGAATTTTAATAGCACAATAAAATACGATATTATAAAATTTTAAAGTTTATATTTTTTTATTTTTATAAAATATTAATTATTAATAAAAATATTATTTTTCTTAAATCCTGTAAAGATTGCTTCTCTGTAAGGAAGCGAAGTCGAGCAGAAAATTTTATATTTAGTTCTCATTCTTGCTTAATTAATTAATTAATGTTTTAAAGTAATATTACACTCAACAATAAATTATTGTACTTTAACTCACCTGAAATTTCGGTAGACAAATCTCCACATTATGATTTTTCATTTCGAAATGAAGTTGTAACAAAAGTTCGCCTTCATTTTTGACCAATGTCTCTTTCAAATCTTGTAAATTTGAAGGTATCAAAATTACCATAACTATGTCAGGTACTTCATAAGGCAATTCTAGAGCAAATAATTTATATTCTGGAAAATATCCATGTTTAAAGTGTCCACTACTAAACATCATTTTAACATTTGTTTCCTTTCCATTTTCTAAAAAGAACTTTCCTTCTTGTGTAAGATTTTTATTAAAGGGCATCTTCCATCTTCCTCGAAATGCCATTAAACTAGTAATTACTCCTATAGTAGCAGAATTTATAACACCAGATCTGATCAATTCCTTAATCAAACCTCGGCTTTTTCCTATTCCCCATTTATTAATTATACTCAGAGTTTCATTTATCTTCTTAAAGTCGACATTAATTACATCCGCACCATAATTTCTTAAGATTTCTTTATAATTTTGGCTTATTTCTAAACCATTCTCGATAAACATCTGATTAGCAACGTTTACCTTTTCCACACCTCCATTCAGATGCAATAAAATATCATTAAAGTAAGATCTGAGGTTAGATGTATCTATGGAACTCCAATTCATGGCCTGAATGATTTCCAAAGCTGTCTGTTCTCGAGAACTTTCCAGTAAAAGAGACACAATTAAAGATGTTAAGAAGGGAGAGCAAACATAATTACCGTGGAAATTACTGAATAATTTGGTTATCAGACGGAAAGTAGATTTCTCCATTTGTTTCACTGCCGAAAATTCATCACGAGATTGAAAATTTTCGATCCATTCGGGTAATTTTTACGATTTTTACGTGCATCATCGATCCAAATATAAATAGAATAAATATCAAAGTGAATATTATAATTAACATGTAGATAACGTATCCTTTTATCTTGTTTCCAACATTCTTCTTCTCCTTCTTAGCGAAGACGACATCCAACTCCTGGCCACATAAATTCGATTCTTTAACTTGATTTTCGGAAATCATTTTTACCTCTTTTTACTCTTCTTACTTTTATTTGTTATGTTTAAAATATCATGTGATCATCCGTATACGTAAGAGACAGGTGTTTTAGTACCGAATGGCAGCTGTTTACTATTAATTAATTGCAAGTGACGAAGCTGTAACACGTTTTATAAAAATAAATCTAAAATTTTTATTAATGTAAACAATTTATTTTAAATATTAGAGCTTTATTATATCGTAAAATATCCTAAAACAATTTTTTTCCTATTATTTTTAATGTCATTTCATATAATTGCAAGTTGTAAATGCAAATAAATTTCGTCGTTTTCTTTCTGCTTTTCCCTTTAAGTTCTTTTTTCCTTTTGCATTCGAATATTTTGAAGAGGTATCATCAATTAACCACTTTTAATACATCTAGCAGACTGTGAAAAAATCACTTTTGATAATTATGGATTTGAAACGTTCGCTATAGGAAAAAAAGCGCTATCGAATTTTCTTGAAGTAATTTTAGGACAGTGACATTATTTGTATGTATTCTTTTCCTCATTGATGTTTTCAACGCGAAACGATTTCAATTTTTCAAACAGAAGCTTTAAAAAACTTTAGGGAGTTTTATAACAGGAAGATTCACTAAAAATCGGGATAAATGTATCGGCCGATTCAAAATGGCGGCCATTTCAATTGCCCGAAATTCACAACAGAAAATAATTTAAAAATTTGTATAAAATTAATAACGTAATAAACATTTCTTATAAAATTAATCAAATGAGATTAAATTTTAAAGAAATTTTATTAAAATAAAATTAATTTTAATAAAGGATGATGACGCATCTCAAATTATTCAAATAATTTCATGGACATATAAACGATTTTAAATAATACCTTAAACCGAATAATTATTTTAATTATTTAAAAATTATAAACGAATTATTTTCGTCATTTTAAACCAAAATAATCGAATAAAAGCCGATGTCATCACTTTATATCAGTCCACTACGTGGCAGACGATACGATCCAAGATGGGCGGCCTAATAATTTTTCCATCGCGTATATCAACGCAAAATACTTCGACTGAATTAATTAAGATGGGTCTGTGTAAATGCTCGAAGAAGAAAGTGACAAATCAGTTTTGCTTCGAGCACCGAGTCAACGTCTGCGAGTATTGTCTGGTGTCCGACCATCCGAAGGTAAACCAATTAATAACAAAAGTGCATTGGTCTATTGATATTCAAATAAATAATTAATCGTTTAAATGAGATAGGAATTCTATATAAAATTAAACAGTTAATTATTCAATTTATTAACATGTTAGGTATAAGCTTCTATAAGCCTATGCTGTATCTTAATGTGATTAGATGATGAATCATAATACAAGTTGTAGAAAACACATGTAATATGGAAGATCCACACCCACATTTCTGCTTCACATCACCATTATAATGATTTAAACCATACTTGTGGGTGTGGACTTCCATACTCTTATATTTTAATAATTATATATGTTACTAAAGCTTATATGGTTCTAAAGTTATATTTAATGGGAAGTGATTCGTTAAATCTGATTAAACTGGTGTGCGTGGGGTTGTTGAGAGCTTGTACGGGGCCCGGGAGTATGGAGTGGGCCTCGTTTGCCATTTTAATAAATAGAATATGTTGAATGTTTCTTTATTAGCAAAAAGCAGTTTTAAAGATTTATTTTCTGTTAAAAAATAATCAAAATGTTACTTTTACTAAGGATAGGAAATTCTTTAATCTCTTCTTTATGTTGAAACCATACCCTTTTTTGACTGTTTTTTAAAACACTATGAAGTGTTGATATTAGACATTAGACTTTTTCACATTCACTTTATTATCCTATGTGCTTTATCCTCTGTAAAGCACATAGGAGAATAAAGTGTAGTAAAAATGTAAATAGAATAAATATCAAAGTGAATATTATAAACTCAGTTTTAATGACTAAAATACAAAAAATAAAATCTTTACCAAAGTTACCATATATTCTGAGAATTTGTGGTTGCAATTTAAAATTTGTGCCCCATTCATCTCCATTGCATAACCTCCATTGAGTTTAAAAGATGGTTTGAAAGGGGTGTATCTCTTTCAAACCATCTTTTAAACTCAAAAAACTTGCTGGTTATAAACACAAAAATATGATATATATTTACGGTTACCATGGAGAAAATTCTCAGTTTTCAGAGGGAACTTCTTGTGTGTGTGTGTGTGTGTGTGCGTGCACGTTGACTCCGGGTTTGTTCCTGGGTTATTGGCCGTCCTGGTGCAAAAACAATATTGCTGTCATTATTAATTTAATATTATTTAAGAATTTGCTATGCAGTGTTTTATATCTATATATACATAGTTTTGAAGAGGTAGTAATCATCAAAAATGTTTTGATTATTATTTTTATTGGTCAAAGTTTTACTAATAATAAATGGTCTGTGGCTGCCCTTGGATTTGGCCATCTGTGTGTAGAAGCATCTTTTGCACTCGGCCAGGAACAGTTCTGACTGACTAGTTATTAAATGTCAATTGTAAGGATTTTGTAATGTAAGTTTTATATAAATGGTTTTTAATACTTATATTTTTTCATCATTTGTTTTGTTAAATTATTGTATATTTGTATTGAAATTCAATAGAAACAGATTTTTGCCATTAAATCAATAGAAAATAAGCTTGTTTATAATTCAGTAAATAAAATCAGTCTAGTAAAACTGCCGCTCTCAGGCAAAGACATTTAATAAATCTTGGATGACTTAAAAATATTAAAAAATTGTTTTTTAAAACACAATGAAGTGTTGATATTAGATACTAGACTTTTTCACGTTCACTTTATTCTCCTATGTGCTTTACAGAGGATAAAGCACATAGGATAATAAAGTGAATGTGAAAAAGTCTAATGTCTAATATCAACACTTCATAGTGTTTTTAAAAAACAGTCAAAAAAGGGTATGGTTTCAACATAAAGAAGAGATTAAAGAATTGTGTGAAAGTTTCAATGCCTTCGAGATAACGATCTTTCCACAGTATAGCTGCAGGGCTGTAATTAGGGATTTTCTTTATGTATAAATCAGTATTGTATTGTATGCATACAAACTAAATTGTATGATTAGGTAACAAATGCAAATAGCATGTGTTTCTTTGCTCTGTTTACTGTGATCCATTTTGCTTATTTTGAGCAGCTATTCCTTTTTATATAAAAACGATTGATAAGTTAATAATTTGGATAAGTGAATATATCACATCTTGTAACAAAGCATAATCAACATTTAGTAAAAGTTTGTGTAATGAGCCTTAGAAGCTCTATAATTTTATAGCTTTGAAATGCTAAAGATTTTATTTATTATTTTGGAAATTCTATTTATATGATTATAGTCTTTTGTCTATAAGAAAAAAACTGTCTGCATTAAACTTCAGTACCAAATTTGAGAAAAAGTCCAAAACACTTCCTACGATTTTTATTTCTAGAATATTTCAAGTCAAAAAATACCAAGAAATTCATTAAATAATTACAGTTTTAATGAATAAAATACAAAAAATAAAATCTTTACCAAAGTTACCATATATTCTGAGAATTTGTGATTGCAGTTTAAAATTTGTGCCCCATTCATCTCCATTGCATAACCTCCATTGAGTTTAAAAGATGGTTTGAAAGGGGTGTATCTCTTTCAAACCATCTTTTAAACTCAAAAAACTTGCTGGTTATAAACACAAAAATGTGATATATATTTACGGTTACCAACTGAAGAAAATATCTTTGGGGGACATGCTAGTAAAAAAAATGGGGGATTTTCAATGAAAATGCAGGACTTTCATATGAAACAATTTATTTCATAAACATATATTTACTTTGAGATTGTACTTCAGAAAGAAGCTGTTTGTCTGTTAAGCACTGTTGTATACATCTCTTGACAAGATTCTTTTGAATTTAATTTAATATCAATTTACTATTTATTAATTTCACAGAACACCTATTTCAGTTCATAAGAGAGAACTCTTTCTACAAAAGCATTAATAGCTGGAATACTCAGGCAAAATGACAACATTTGATTTAAGTTTGGCAGTGGTTTAACTACAAATCAAAATTACATAGAAAAATTAATATTTTAGTCCATGTTGGTAAGATTATTTGTTGCATACTTCTTTGTATTATACTTTTCATATAAAATGAGTTCTTGACATATCAGTAAATTACAGTATGCATGAATTTTGAGTCTTGCGATCCTTATTTTCAGATCAATTTACAGGCTGTAAATTGGCTGAAAACATTTGTTGTGTCATTAAAGTCATTGTTAGAAAAGTCTTTTTGGTTTTATCATCAAATCTCAGGTTATTTATCAAAAAAGAATGCTTTCTGAGTTGGCTACTTTTGGGCTACTTTTTAAAAAATTTTGGCTAGAAAAGCTAAAAACATCTTGCAATACTGAAAGCTTCTTGAAAGCAAGTCTGATTCTGTATACAAGTAGCGGCATGAATCCTTACATGATCTGTGATTGATCTAACATGTGTCCATGTAGTTCACACTACACTTACATATATTTCATTTTCAATAAATACATTTTTATAAATTTCTTTAATAGTATCATTTAAAAATATTTTGCAGGATTCTCACATATCTTCCCGTGTTGCAGGATTGTTCAAAAATGCATGACTTTCACAATGCGGGATAGTTGGCAACTCTATATATACTTAAATATTTAAAACTGATACAACTCAAGATTCTAATTCCTTCTATGATAGACTCCATTTATAGTAATCATGACCATTAACATTAGTCATTTAATGTTATCAAAAGTAGCACTTCCCAAAACTATATATTAAAAATACATAATAAAACATTATAATTGGAGTTTGGTTATTGCTATCATTGTCTTCAGGAATAAATAATTATTTTTAAGCCATGTTTATGCTATTAGTCTTCATTATGTGGTTGATAACATCTAATAATAATTATAAATAATAAATCTTTGAGTTATATATATTTTAATTGTTTTAATATGTCCTTTTAATGTCAGTCAATAAAGCCATAATTGTCCACTAATTATAGCCTTTGTGTTTAGAGATGATGTTATATACAGACTGAACCACTTTTCAATTAGGTATAGTCATAATAACAGTAAATAACTGGTTAATAGTAAATAAAGTATTAGTTAATTGCTTATTGATATTTATTTTTTATGATTTCCTTCAATTATAATTTAATTTATCTGAGAAAATTTCATAATATTATTTATATGATCAAAAGATCTATTTCTATTGTTTGTGGAAAGGTGGCTCCACACATTCAGTATTTGCCAAGTGCTGAGCAAACATTTGGCCAATCCCAAGTAATGTGGATGATTTACTCATGACTAATATTCGGTATTTGCTATTTCCCATTCCTTGTTGGTATGTGGGTTGTTCGATAAGTAATGCAACACAATGTTCAATTTTTTTTCGAAGCAGTTAGTTTTATTCTAGTTTTAAATACATCACTTTATTCTCCAATAACTTGGGTACAAAAACATTTTTTTACATAATCTCTATTCAATCTTATGCCACCTAAATGTGACAGCCTCTATGCCTTTGTGGTACCACTGTACTGGTCTGTGTTTCAGCCAACTTTTCAGTTCATCAATAACTTCATGGTTGCTGCCATATCTCTTCCTGTGGATTGCATTTTTCAGAGGATCAAAGAGATGAAAGTCTGAAGGTGTGAGATCCACCTGTAGGATGGGTGAGGAGAATCCACCAAAATTCTGTGATTGTCTTTTGGATGCACAGACTTGTGTTGTGGAGAAGACACCAAATGATCAGCTGGATTGTATTGAGCTATATTATCATTATATATTATAGTACTTCATTTAATATTGAGTAATTTTGCCTAAAGTTAGGCAATTATGTCAACATCTTGTAATAAATTTAATAATTGTAATATAGCCCAATACAATCTAGCAGATTGTTGGGTATTAATCAAGAATCAGGTTATTTGATATGTATGTTTGTTGAGAAGGAGAAATTTATTCAAATTTTTGTGATATGCATATGATTCTAGCATGTTTTTCATCAGTCTACTACCAGATTTTGCTCAAAAACAAAAAGGAGCAGTTTTTGCTCTGCTATCTCTGGTCACTGTTACATGAGTACATCATTTACATATATTTATTTCTTATCCGAATACATGAACATGACTAACAAAGATGCAATGGCCCTTAGAACAGCTGGAAACACATTCTAGATAATTCTGACTTCACAAGACTTGTTGTCAAGTTAATAGGGAAAGTGTCATAATTAGATGCAGATTTATTTCTATTTATCTTTGTTATCTATTTACATTTTATTTATACACATAGATTTTATTTTATATATATATTTATATTTTTTCTTGCATTATTGATTGTCTGTTCTGTGTTTATTTTCAAATTCAATTGTATTTATTATTTTTGTTTAAATTTATATTCTATATTGCTGAAGATTGCTCACAAAAACATTCCTGAAAATAAAATTTTTTGGTTTCCTTAACAAGCAGTGTTGTGGAATGTTGATAGCGTGGTTTGATAATGTACTCTTATCTCAAACAATTGCGCTTAAAAATTAAATGCTTAGCTGGAGCCAGAACTAGAAAATTCACCTGGAGAAAAGGACCCTTGCTCCAAAGCCATTTTTTGGAATCATTTCTCTATGACAGCTTAAACATTTTTGTCAGAGATGAAATAAATTTCTTTGAGAGTAGTAAGAAATGACCAGAAGTCTGAGGGGTACTAAATCTGGTCTGTAAGGAGAGTGGGCATGAACTTCAACTCTGAGTTTCTGTACAGGTATACCTCACCTTACGTCGGTAATTGGTTCCAGGAGAGGCGACGTAAGTCGAATTTACTTGTGTAGTTCGACGAAACTACGGTGAATAATGCCAATAATGAGCACTTAAAGACCGTTAAATAAGACAACAACACAGATGTTTTCATGTTTCATTCTCTAGGATTTATGATGATTATATTAACATTTACTGTAAATGTACATATTTTAATATGATTTTATGTGCTTTTAACGCTTTTCTGGTGATATTACGATCTCATCTGTCCGCTACGATTTGTAGCGGACAGATGTAAAGTCGAATAAAATGACTTAAACTTGATTTTTATTTTTCCATATACTTTTTTGACAAACAATGTAACTTGAGGTATACCTGTATTGTCTCTGATGTGAAAGCACTATAGTCAGAACAGCAAGAGAGTAGACACAAGTTGGTCTGAGCAGGAATGGCCTACATCAGATGAAAAGGGTGGAGGAGACATGTGGAATCTGACACACGGATCTGACTAATAATATTTGAAAAAGAAAAAATAAAACAATAAAATTATTTTTGATTAAGATAGTATAAAAACATTTCAAAAATGTAAAAAACAAAACAGCCAAAAGAGATCAGATCCATGTCTCCTTGCATTCCTTTCATCTAACATAGATCCTTCCAGCTCAGACTGATTTCATGTCTACTCTTTCTCTGCACTGACTATAGTGTGAAGTCAAGTGTTATCATGTTGCAGAATCATTGCTTTGTCCACGGTTTCAGTACCATAAACTGTCATTAATCGTGCATGAATTTGTTTTGGTAAAACATTTTCATGAGTTAAAAATGCTATAACTGATTATTGTTTGATCAACATTAAAGCATCATCCATTTTAAACACAACTAAATTTGAAGTATAACATGTATGATGCAGTTTTAATGCATCTTCAAATGTAGCTAATGAAACTGAATCATTTGTCATCTAACTGCTTGCTAGGCAATAACTCCTGTACAAAATGTTTGTGAGGAGGCATTACTTATTGAACGACTTTTTCAGCAAGTTTATTTTAATCTATGATAAAATTTAGTACTCCCTTTGAGAATTTTAACAAACAAAATTAATTTGAAGATTTAAATATGTTGTTCTATTATTATTTTATTTAATACATGCAAATAGCTTAGTTGATGAAGATAACTATTTTTGTATATAAATGTAATAAATGTATATAATAATCATGTTTAATATGTTACTGTTTAAATGCTTGAATTCCATTTATCATAAACATCAAATATAGAAAATGCTATATAATCAATGCAGCAAGTCATAATATATCATTTATGTAGGCCTATATATTATAACTTACAACTTTATTGATTTGGTTGATGTTACTGAGATGAGTTTATCTAAAATGTATGGAAGAAAATTTTCATACCAAAGTTAATATTAAAATCTAATGATGATGGAAAGCATTGATTTATTATACAATTTTATAATATTTTTAAAATTGCATATATTAGGAAAAGAATATATTTTTGTGCTGCTTGAAATCAAATCATGCTTAAAATTATTATAAAAAGTAATGTTTTACTTTAACAGAATTACAAAATTTATTTATAAAAAATACCAAAAACATTTCTGTTTTTTATTAGAATTTTTTTTTCTATTAATACATTGCTTTTCAAGTACATTCTAAAAAGTTCATCGATAAATATTTGGGTCGGCTATGGTCCAATAAATTTTTTGGTATTTTGTAACACTACGGTAATTATTTTATTCATTTACTACACATGTAGAGAATTCTTACGGTTTAATAAAATTCAAATTCTGAAGGAAGGAAATGATGTTTGGTTTATAAAAAAATTTTGAATCTATTTATGCCCTTATCTGTCTTATAGAAAATTAATAAATATTTGTCATTCAATAAGACAAAATATACTAATATGGATGCCCATTATGTTCTTTACTGAATTGTTTTAATGTGAAAAGAATACATTTCAATGTGGAAACATCTGTCATATTTGACATTCCTCTGTGACACTTCCTCAACTTATTACTTGAAATCTGTTAAATTTAAACTTCTTTACATAGGAAGTTTAATTTAATATTTTTAATATTAACATCTTTCAACCTTTTATAATTATAAAAGTTTCAATAATAATGTTTAAAAATCTTTTTATTTTATTATTGAAATATTATTATTGCTAGGTTTTGCTTCTTTAGTATGGCCTGTATTCTAAACTTGTGTATAGTTATTATATTATATTATTGGCTGTATGTTGTTTTTACATGTAGAGCTGATATGAGAAAGTATTTCAAGTAATTTTGTCACTTAACTGTATTTCACGTTTATAAATTCAGTTGCTTCAGTATTCTTTAATTGATGGCCGAGGCGGTTAAGGTGACGGCCTACTGCTCTGGGGTCCTGGGATCGAATCAAGTTGAAAAACTCCAGGATTTTTCGGGGTGGTCTGTCTCGGTTACGTTCGGCCCCATCGTGGGCCTGATCGAACCCAAAATGGGATGATTAAATGGCCCTCGGTGTCCATGGAGCAGAAAGAGTAAAAAAATACATTGTTTAATTCATAAATTGATAAAAAATTTTTATTTTATTTCTTATTTATATTGTTTATTCAATTTAAAATCAAGAGTATATATTTTTAAATAAATTTATCTTAGTATTTTTTTAATGTACTTTTCCACATGATTAAATTTACTTCTACATTTATTTTTCAACATTTTTTTTCTTAATATAATTTTTGCCATGTTTTTTTAATGTGCAGTTTGACTTTTACTTTTCATGATTTCAAATTATCTTACTAGTCAAAGTATAATTTATTAATTTTAATAATAAAAAAATTTTACTACTACTATAAAAATTGAATATAATATATTCTAATATTTATTGTTTATGCTCAAACAGTTTCTTTACTGTATAACATTAATAGACTTGTTCTTTATCATAATCATTATCTAAAATTTGTCTATATCATGGTATTTACAGTTAACTTGCAGTCACTCGGGCATAACTTTCAACATAAAATCTGTCATTGACATTCTTACGTCGATATTTTTCTGGTATGGACATAATGCTATAATGTATGAGCATTGGACAGAATTATTTGTTAACTCATTCCACTGTATGTATACTAAGAATCCCTTTTTTCGTGTTTATTATGGATTCTGTTAAGTCCACAATGAGTCATTAGGGTGATAGATAGGCGTGATGAGGTCTAGCATATCTGGAGCAAAATACTTATAAAAATTTCTGAGGATCCGACCTAGATTCGAATCTGAATTTCTCGGAGTTCCTGTCTTGGTCATTCAGCTGTCAAACAAAATATAAATGTTAGTTTAACATTTATATTTTGCATTGACTGAAGATTGAAAATTGGTTGAATGGTATTGCTATGATGATAAGTGTAAAATGCGATACAAAATAGTCATTAGTCTTTAAAATGAGACGACAACATCAATTTCATTTAAAATGGATAAAAGATTAGCATATTATGATTTATTTATATTATTGACTAATATATTTAAATATGGATAAATACTGCTTACATTCATTTAGAATTAAAAAAGTGCATTTGCAAATAAAAAGTTTATTTGTACTAATCTATATTTTAATAATAATTAAATTTTTAAAAATTTTATATTGATTTTAATGTTGTCTACTATAAATGACTTTGTTTTTTTTTAAATACTTTTTCCACTCTGTTACATACAACAGAGGGAAAGTCTGGCAATTGGTCAAAAAATACCCCCCGAAAGATTTTTACATTTTTGGACTCAGAACCTGGAAATGTCAAGAAATGCAAAACAAATTTCGGGTTTTTTTTCTGTATATAGTTGTTAATGTGTGTTTGGGGCCACGACTTTATTCACCCTCTTTGAAGCTTAATAACTCCCGAGTGTTTTGTTAAATTTCTGAAATTTTACAGTGAGGTTTATGTATTAGAGGGATTGCTGCTGTTAAATTTTGGTGATTAAAGGTTGAGGGGATGGGGAGATAAAGGAGATTATTCATCATATCTTGAGTAAGGTCAGATTTAATGACGATTGTGAAATCATTATTAGCATTTACAATTTTTTATAAAACCCATCCCTACCCTCAAAATTAAGCTGTTTGCCATTTAAAGTATAAAAAATTTTAAATAAAATATTATAACAGATAACGCCACCGAAATTTTAAATGTTGCCTGGAAAGTTAAGAAACTTATTACTGAATTTTTGTTTTGTTTACAGAAAATAGTATTTTAAACTTAGCCATTTAATTTAGAGATTAAGGGAAACTTTACCTAATCTTCCTTTAGCAAATTACCAGTAATAGATTAAGATTAACTTATAGTGATTAATCATTTTGCAGCTCATTAGTTACGTTCAGACTTTCATCCATATTTTAAGTTTTTATTTTTTATTTATCATTTATTCTCTATTAAAGTAAGCAAATTACATAGCATTTATGCATATCGATGAACACTTTATATCGCTTCAAATCTTACCATGAAAGAATGATACATATGCCAACTTTGTTGAGTTAGATGGCATCAGAATAAAATGTACTTTATTATTGTATTTAATAAATTAAAAGAAAATTCCCAGAAAACTCTCATGGTTTATAAAGTAACAAATTTCAGAATCTTTTTAACAATGATGCTGTAATACTTGAAAAGTCAGATTTCTGAGGATTTTATTATTTCTGTGTTAGATCTGGGTTAAAAAGATTCTTTTATGAATTGTCTTAGTTCTATAGCCTGAAATTATTGTATTTAATATTAAAAAATCAATTTATACTTTGGTTTGGTAAGTTTGATTTTTTTTTTTTTTTTAATAAAAACATATACTATACTTTTCCCCGTAAGTTATTATCATATCTGCTTGTTAATCTTCTTAATTGGAATATTAAATTTAGAACAAATCAACATCATTATTTGATGCCAGTTTCAAAGCTTTTTTGAAAAATTGTTATAAACCTTTCAAAGAGAGTATTGTACATGCATGAAATGTGAAGTTAAATAGCTAATGAAATTCATAAAATGTTAATGATGAATTAACAAAAGCTTCTTTTATGATTTTGAAAATTTCAAGTTTTTTTTTTTAATTTAAAAAGCAGAAAGCCATTAATTATTACAAATATATATTTATGCCTTGTAATCTGAAAATGTGCTAAATCATCTGATAAATTGGAATGAATTATGTCATATTTTCACTTATTTTGTTATCGATTTTTATAATAATATAGATAAAATTTTATTTTAGTTTCCTGCTCTGTCAAACAAATATAAATAGAAACATTTTTTTTTTTAATTCCTGATAATGCACTTGCAGATCAAGCAGTTGTACTGTATAGTCAAAATTAAATTATGTAGCTGGTAAGATTAATTGTAAATAAGTATTTTGATAAGACATTTTTAAATTCTTTAGTTTAGTCTTTTTTATTTACAGCACTGAAATTAAATATATTTGAAATTATTTTCCTTTATATTAGTGCATTGTTCAGTCCTATCTTCAGTGGATTCAAGACAGTGATTACGATCCCATATGCCAATTGTGCAAACAAGAATTATCGGAAGGCGAATGCGTTCGACTGATTTGTTATCGTAAGTTTTTGAAATATTGACATCGATAATACATAGTCTGCCATAATTTATTGTAATTTATACTTTTTAGATGTCTTTCATTGGAATTGTTTGGACAACTATGCTTGCCAGTTGCCGGCCCACACTGCACCTGCTGGTTATACGTGTCCTACGTGTAAAACAGTCTTGTTTCCTCAAAAAAACCTTGTCTCTCCCGTTTGTGATGCACTGAAAGCAAAGCTACAAAATGTTAACTGGGCACGGCCAGGACTGGGATTACCGGTGGTAAGTATATATTGCTTGAGAAAATTTTTTGACACATCCAGAGTGTAGCTTGTGAAAATATTTAAAATACTTTGGATATAAGGGTTTGGATGTTAATTCTTATATAGTGATTTTAAAAATCATATTACTCATGTGAAACATTATGTGCATTCAAAAAATACAGGATGGGTGAAAAGTAACTAAGCAGTAAGAAATTTCTATAATTTCTATATTTCTAATGGAAAGATGATGAAAATTATTTGACATGTTTCTTATTAAATGGAAATATGGATGCATACCTTAAATTTCAATTAGTAATCACCAGAAACAAACAAACATTTATCGTAAAATACCTATATCTTTATTTTCCTTGAAAAGTCAAAAATTTTTTGTTAAACAAATAGGTAAGTTATTCTACAATCGTTTGTCCTTTTAATAGAGGGTTAAATGAATTATATTTTAAAGCCATTGCTCGAGCACATAGCTGCTGTAGAAGTGTCAATTGCATTATAAAGTGAAATTAACCTTAGGAACTTTAATAAGAAAGTTTTACCATTCATTTGATAGAGAAAGAATGGCTAAAAGTAGAAAATGAAGTGTGAAAAAAAGATATCTAAACTCTCTTTAAAAGACTCAGGTAATTGGAAAGTGTCAACTTTTGTTTGATGTACAGTACAAATATTAAGATATAAACTTGTCCTGACATTCTCTTTAATTGCAGATCATTTCAGTAAATTTCACTGTACACAACAAGGACCAACTACTCAGGAAAAAAAAATGATATTTACAAATTAGCAAGCATTTGTTACTTAGAAAGTGATATTTACTCATTACAGGAAAGATTAGATAACAATG
Organism: Centruroides vittatus; assembly: GCF_030686945.1. Lineage (NCBI taxonomy): Eukaryota > Metazoa > Arthropoda > Arachnida > Scorpiones > Buthidae > Centruroides > Centruroides vittatus. The sequence goes on from NW_027122576.1 coordinate 379,286, forward strand.
ACACACATTTTATCATTCATGTAAAATCTTGACAAAATCAAAATGAAAGAATGGCACTGGTTTTGATCTTTCCTTTTTTTTATATTAAACCCTATGTAGGCTATATAAGATGAAAACAAATACTTTATGAATATGCATTTTAGTGTGCAACAGTAGATGGTAGAAAACTAGAGCTAAATACTTTTTACAAAAAAAGAACTGAAGAAAGGAAAGATTTTAGAGAGAATTGTAAAGAGGAATATGGCAAAAAAATATTTTAATCTTTTCAGAGAAGCTAAGAAATATTGTGATGTGTTTTATGCTTTCTTCTCACCAGTATAAGTGAAAAGCAGAAAGAAGAAATATTTATGGGTTATTCATGTTATATCCTTAGATGTTCTCCAGATTGGTAGATGTTTTTTTAATACAGGTGGCAATGTATATGCAGAACTTTTTCTGGATGTATCATTAAATAGCTGCTTATATTAATGGATTGAACATAATAATTAAAGTAACTAATTATAATTATCAGTTCCCTCTAAGTTTTTGGGTAATATGACTTTTGAATCACTTGTATTTCTATAGTTACAAATATTAAAAGTATATAATGTGATGTTTTTAATTTCACTTCAGATTGATGATAAGTTAACATCTAAAAATTCTAAGTCAGTAACACAAAAAGAAATGGACGTGCCTTCCGAACAAATGGCGTCGTTGCTTGGAGATACTTCCAAATCGCCGAAATCGGAAATTCCGAGAAGCCACATTCCAACGAAACCGCACAGTGTCGTAAGCATGGAAGGAATAAACCATAATTTTCAAATAGATCCTTATAACAACACTTCAGTTTTTTCTGCCGGTAGAAAATTATTTCCATTATTAATAATAATTATTTTAAGAATGTTTAACATTTTCATTTCTAAATTATCTTAGCTCATTTATCGTCTCCCCGTAAACTGTATGATTCGACCGGACACGATGCATTCCGGCCCATGCCCATTGATCATGACGAAGATAAATATAAGAGAAGATCGGCGATGGAATGGTTTTCAAGATGGTTCAAGTAAGAATTGTTCGAATAAACTATTGATAATATTCGTCTATGCACACAAAACATTTATTACCATTAGAAATTTTTAAACTTCATATATATCTCTTTAAATATGAAGGATGGATTTAATACCAAAAATTCATACATTCTGCAGTTTAACTGATGATACATGATTAATTCAAAATGAATTTTTCAGATAATACGTAAAGTATAAACTGAACAAATGTTACCTGTATATATTTTTTTTTACATCCCTCTACAGTTTAAATCTTAAAAATGGTAAATGGCCTTTTACCAGCAGTCTTGAAATTTTAAATCCATTGAGAAAATTTATTCTTCTGAGTTAATGAACCTTACAGAAAATATAGTTTGCAGTTAACAATTTCTTTTCTTCACTGATTCTAAAGATGTGTTATAAACAGCATCCAGGACTTCCAGTTTCAAACTTTCTAAGATATAATTATATTTATTCAAAAATGTTTTTCACTTCCTTTAAACGATATAAATATGTTGCTTCTTATAGAATTTGTTTTGTTAGAATTAAATAGAAAATGTTTAACAACAAAAGGGAAGCAGATTTTAACGTTTGACATATTATTGTTGCTGCTGTCCTATTCAAAGCATTGGTCATATTAATCACAATATATATGCATACACTCTTATCAACTTCAATTATATATGATGATTTTTATATCTAAATTTTTTCATATGCATTTAATCTCTTAATGCTCATTGAATCATATCTATTCATATATTCCAAAGTGCTTATTAGAAGAAAAAATTATTGTGACAGCATTCTTCATCTCTTTAACATAGGTCGAGGACCATTCTTGGAGGACACTCCCGTCGCGATCCGCATCTCGTCTACAAACGCTGGTTTATTTTAGTGGTGCTGTGCTTTGTTGGATTATGTACGCTGGTTCTTATATTTGTGCGACTGGGACGAGCAAGCGCCGACACTGATCCACTGCTGGATCCTCTCCTTAATCCCAACATTCGCATCGAAGACAAACTAGACGTGGCCAAAGTGGACAAAATGGATGGACAGGAAGGTGGTGCGGGAGGAAATGGCGTCCTGGACAGCAGGGGATGAAGATGGATTTCGACAGAAATTCGATCGTCCTTGGCGAGAAGCCGGTCCGAGACAGAGTCGAGTCACGTTTGCACGCGCGACAAAAGACGAAATTCTGGACTCGTTGCCAAAATACATTTAGTCATCGTAATGACCGTAAAATATTATTTATATTTAAATACCCAAAATACAATATTGTTTAACACATTGTTTCTGTGGGTCAATGGCGATAATATCGAATAAATTGCATCCGACTTCTGCCCATGTCTAGATTTCAACGCAAATTTTTTTAAATTGTAACGAGCTACTTTTGTATAAATTTTTTTTTATTTTAAAAAATCCTAGAAAATATTTCCAGTTTTGGATATTGTTATTTATTTACAGTTCTTATAATATATAAAGAAAAAACTGAGTTGCATTTAGAACTTGTTATTGTCATCTTTCAGTTAAGCTAGAATATGTAAATGGAAAAAGAAATTGTTGGCAATATGCCATTTGTATATTTTACCAAATTTAAATAAAGAGGAATTTTTTCAAAATTTCTCAATTTTAAAATGTCCAATTTAATTGGCTTTGTTATTTGTCTCTCAAAACATAGAAGGATCAATAATTAAGTATGTATGAGGGTAATTCCAAAAGTAAGGTCTTCTATTTTTTTCAAAATACAAAGAAATGTTTATTTTTAATAATGTTCATATCGTTTTAAAGCTTGAACATTTATCTATTTTTCTACATATTCCCCATTTTGGTCAATGCATTTTTGTATGTGCTGTTTCAGTTTTTGTATGTCCATGTCATAGCAGCTTGCCACCATGTCATGGGACCCATTTTGTGCACACCTTCCAATATTGCAACTTTTTTGTTAAAATCCTATGAATGGTGCTTTAGGAAACCCAAGAACCAAATACAGAGATCATCCAGAGTGATTCGCCAATCTTCACACATGGTTTACTCAACCTTCGCGACTGTCAATTTCTGGAGGTTGAGTAAACCAGTCTCTTGCTTCTTTCTTCACTGTGAATTTCAGTACGATCAGCTGCAAACTCTTTATACCACTTGGGGACGTTTTTTGACATCTTTGCATGACTTACCACACACTTCGGTTGATTGGCGATGAATTTCAATTGGTATAACATGACATGGCGGCGAGCTGGTATGACATGGGCATACAAAAATGCATTGACCAAAATGGCAATTATGTAGAAAAATAGATAAATGTTCAAGCTTTAAAATGATATGAACATTATTGAAAATAAATGTTTCTTCCTATTTTTAAAAAAATAGGAGACCTTACTTTTGGGAATGCCCTGGAACAAAGAGAACCACTGACCGACCCAGACATGTTGAACCGAGGCTTTGGTCATCTTGGCCATTGGGTTATCAAACTATATATGCAGGAAATTTTCTTTATTGTTTTAAGGCAACATTAATTTGATTATTTTATTTCCTTGTCTGTTCTGAGATAGAGTGTATCATGCTCTAACCTTTATGTGTAGGATGTGGTGGATTAGCTCATTTCTGGATGCAAAACAAATCACAGTTGAGATCCAATGCAGAGGCAATAAAGCTCTCAAAAAAAAATATTTGTGACTTTTGAACATGCACATTTATTACAAGAAATTTTCAGCGACGACAATTGGTTCTTCCATAATAATTGATGCTCCCTATATTTTGTTCTCGGTAAATTTTTAGCAGCAACTTCTCCACATTAGTATGCTCAAAAGAATCTGCTTCCATATGTCTGTGTTCATTTTTATGTATAAATGCCAATATATCCCTTTGTTACTAATGTCTAGATTGTAATTGATAGATGGCACCAATGATTTGACAGTTCAAGAGAACTGTAGCTTCCAAATATAATATGGTCTTGTTACTTTCCTGGCTCTGTTATATATAGCAGAGGAAAGTATGGCAATTGGTTAAAAAATGACCCCCCAAGATTTTTTTCATTTTTGGACTTGGGACTTTGAAATGTTGAGAAAAAATTTCGGGGTTTTTCTGTGGGTAACCCTATTTGAAGCTTAATAATTCCTGTGCTTTTTGTTGAAAATTTCTGAAATTTTGCAGACGGTTTGTGTATTTGCAGGTAGGGGGGATTGATGCCATTAGATTTTGGTGGATAAAGGGGGTTGTGTGTCATATCCCAAGTAGGATTGGACTTAATGATGATTTTACTCATTATTAGCATTTACAATTTTTTATAAAACTCATCCCTACCCTCAAAATTAAGCTTTTAGCCATTTTATAATAATATAAAAAAGTCTCTAATAAAATCATATTTTTAAACAGATGGCACCAAGAAAGTTAAGCAACTCATTGCTGGATTTATTTACTTTAGGGTTGCATAATGGCAGGTATTGTGAAAAACTAAATCTACAAAAATTCGTGATCTATCCAAAATAGTTTCAGAACAAAATTTTGTTGTATACTACTTGAGACACCACCATTTGGCAGCTCTTGCGAACTTGCTGATTCTGTATAGGTATGGAGGAAAAAAAAGAGGATCCTCATAGTACCTCACAGGACTGAGAAAGGGGAGAACCTTGAGAAATAAACACAAATCAGGATATTTACAACAGAGTAACACTCTGTAGTTTTCCATATTCTGAACGTCAAAAGCTGGAGAAGCATGGTTTGGTGAATTAAGAGTCAGATTTAGTGACACTAGGAGTGTTACGTGTTAATGTGGTTGTCTTTCAGAGGGACACGGTGAAGAGAAGTCAATCCCTCTTTTGTTTTAATTCTCCAAACATAGTTGTGTGTGATGTTAAAATATGATAGTCTTTCCTTAAATTTCATTACAATGACAATCTATCTGATTCATGCATTCATAAAAGAAGTCTAAAAGGTATGCATAATCTGCACGAGATTTTTCAGGTTGAGTTCTTTGATTTGTTCTTCAAATTACTCCTCAGAAACAAGTTCCTCCAGATCATCATTCATAATACTGTTGTCTGCCCATCAATTAAGTCCTCAAAGGTGGCCAGGTGAATTGGTGATTTAGGGTTTATTTCTGCAATGATTTCTTATGCTGTACACATCTGGAATGGTTTATAATTCACCTGAAGTAAATGATCTCTGCAGCTTCGGGCCACGAGCTATGATGGTTGTCGTGATTTGCAGTGTCTGTTTTCTTAAGGAAACCTACTGGCTTTGACAAAATTCCGAAATTTAACAACACCGAGGTTTTTGTATCACGTAAGGCCTAGAGTGGTCCGTATGACTCGGCTTGGTGGTTTGGATCCAATTTGAATAATTGGATCCTTTAAATCCAATTATCCAAACTGAGCAAGTGGAGAAGAGATGCAATATTGGCAGGTGGACAGATATCCAAGTGATGCAAATGACAAAGTAGAGGTTGTCTTGAGGTATTGTCTAGCACAGGAAACTCCTTTTCTTTCAGGTAATCTTTGACTTCAAGAATAAATAAATGATATAACAAATCCAAAAAGAGTTCATCATCATCCAAACTTTGTTGTTCCATATCCAATACACAAGCAGGTTAATATTACATCCTCTAATGCAGTAGTTCCCAAAGTGAGCACAACCACCCTCTAGGGCAGGGATGTCCAATCTGCAGCCCACGGTCTAATGCACCCTACACATTTTTTATATACATTTTCATTTATTTTTGTAAAGTATGTTGTGAAAATTATTCTCATTTCACTGGATACACTTTGATGTCTAATGATGTAATTGGCTCTATAGAAAACTTATGCATGTGGGGTAGTACATACTGTTGTAAACAATTGTTTTTGTGCACGAAAAACATCAAAACTGCTGAAAGAAATAAGTTGAGTGATTCCCATTTAACTAACATTCTTAGAGTTAAGACTAGTACCATAAAAGCAGATACTAACGATATTATAAAAGGAAGGCAATGTGAAAAATCACATTATATTTATTTTGTGGGAGTGTAATTTTTTTTACTGACAATAATATATATAATTACTGTATTTGTTATAAAATTTGTTATTCACATTTTGAACTTTTTAAAAGCATATATTTATGTAAACTACCTTTGTGGCCTGCTGAATATACATAAATTTCTCATTTGGCCCATTAGGAAAAAAAGGTTGGACAACCCTGCTCTAGGGGATGATGAGTAAATCTAGGGGGTGAAAAGAATCAAAGAGGTAGCAGGGTTTGGGTCACCAATAACCTTTCCTTCATTAAAACAGGTAAGAAGAAACATTGCATTTAATGGTTTCTAGATGTGGAGAACAATGTACGTTAAGGATGCAGTGTGAGGTTCGTAGAAAAGCTTTCCTAAGAATATTTCCAAGCCTTTCTCACATAAGGGAAAAGTGAGTTTGGACATTGGATATAAGTTTATGGAACCAAGGGGGCAGGGACTTGAAAAAGTTTGGGAATCGCAGTTCTAACAGCTCTAGGATTTTGCACTCGGTAAATTAGACTGAGCTTTATTATATGGCCTGCTACGTTGCTGCAAAGTAACATGTAGGCTTTAAGATAGCAATGGATTGGGCCAAGCTCTTTTTTCCAATGCATTGGAGAAAAGAAATTCAGGGCATCTATATAACCATTGCAATGGTTATATAGATGCCCTGAAGCCTCTACTGAAACAATGCAGTCACATAAAATGGCCATCCAGATTGTCACCTGTTCTCATTGGCAAACTTCTTTGGTCGCATATGGACCTTAACAGTCTTGCTATCACCCAAGGCAAACTTTTCTGCAATATTTTTACATTGCAAAGTGAAGTCCTTTTGAAGTTCTAGAACCAGTCTTAACTAGCAATGAAAGTGGTTTTCAACTACAGATCTCACTAATACCAACCTGATACAATACTTCAGTATTGGTTTGTAAACAAACTGATATACATATTCTAATTTTTTTTTTTTAATATATCCTTTACATTGTTTGAATGATGCCATGGCAAAACAATGAACATACCATGCTGTAAAACTAAGCCATGGTAAACAGAGTAATCTCTGCATGCGACTTTCCATCAACATAGCCACAAGACATAAGGTTTTTGCTTTTGACAAATGCCAACTTGGTAGGAGCACTACTTTGCAAAAGACTTGATGCAAAGTTTTTTATACGACCAGGATAAGCAAAAGCACCTTCAATTTGCATGACGATTGGTTAAAACTTGTCGGTTGTCACAACCAAAATGCATCGTCTACATTATCATTGTCTCTTTAAACTCCATATCATTGCAAATTGTAAGAAATCAGATTATTATCATTATGCATATTCTTAAGATATACAGCATACAATAATGAGTATCATTTTGTTTTTAAATTTGCTTTGTTTAGATTAGCACTCTTTCTATATTTTATTCTGGTTCTAGAAATGTTTTACATAATTACTAAATGCAAGTTGTTTTTCTCTAGAAAGTGAAATAAAATTTTCCATAACAATATTAATAAATATTCATTTCAGTTTATATAAGATTTTCATTGAAAAGTAGGATCCAAACACTATAATAGAATATGCATAGCACTTCACTTGTGACACATTTTGACCAATTACAGACTGAGCCAATGGTGTTTTTGCTTATTCTACATGTATTAAAAAATTTTGCAGATCAGACATGTTTTTAGCAATAGATGGGCAATATTTGAAGCCGGTTGGTGATTTGGCAACAATTTTTTCCCTAAACACATGGTTGGAGTCGGGTACCATTTTAGGAAAAATTTCAATACACCTCGGATAAATTTATAATTGTACAGAAAAACTTAGGTAATTAGGCCTTAGGCAATTAGAAATGCCTGAGGCCCCAATCTGAAAAGAGCCCATAAATCAATTTGTAAACTGTTATTTCTTTATATTGAATTTAAATGATTAGTGAACAAAGTGAATATTCTCTAGGCCAATGAACGAGCTTTTGTGCTTTCATTTATTGGGTTGGGGAAAAAGAAATCCATTATTTTTACGTTTATTTCAAGACTTTATTTAACGTGGTTTGGATTGTCCGATTTAGGTCAAATATGCACTGTTTTGTTTTATAATTTGTTGCCATTTTAAAGGTAACTTCATAATGCCTCTCTCATAGAAGCCCTGGTCCCTATTGGCAAAAAACTGAACTAAGCGATTTTCACAATCTTCTCTTGATGCCAATTTTTTATCACTAAGGAAGTTTTACAATGATAAAAAAAAAATGGTAATTGCTTGGTGCCAGGTCCGGACTATAAGGCGGATGTATCAAAACTTCCCAACCAAGCTCCTGGAGTTTCTGGCGAGTCACTATAGACGTGTGTGGCCTGGCGTTGTCCTGATGAAAAACAACTCCTTTCCTGTTGGCCAATTCTGGCCGCTTCTGGTCAATTGCTAGCTTCCAATGGTTTAATTGTTGACAGTAGAGGTCCGAATTTAATGTTTGACCATATGGAAGCAGCTCATAGTAGATGATTCCTTTACAGTCCCACCAAATGCACAGCAAAACCTTCCTGGCCATTATTCCTGGTTTGGCCACCGTTTGAGCCACTTCACTATGCTTTGACCACACTTGTTTTTGCACAATATTGTCATATGTGACCCATTTCTCATCCCTAGTCACCATCCATTTAAGAAATGGGTCGATTTTGTTCCATTTGGCCAAGGCTTCGCAGATGGAAATTCGATTCATCATGTTTTTTGCGTCAATTCGTGTGGCACCCAAACATCAAGCTTCTTTTTGAATCCAGCTTTAAGCATATAGTTTAAAACTGTTTTGTGGTCAATCTTTAGCTCCTGGCCAATGCTACGACTGCTAACATGCTGGCCCATTTCAATCATTTCCATGATTTTATTGACATTTTTGATGACGGGCCTACCTATGCGAGGTGCATCTTTAACACTGAAATTACCAGAATGGAATCGACGAAACCAAAATTGTGCATAATTGGCTGTGACAGTATCGGGACCATAAACATCATTCACAATTTCAGCTGCCTGGCTTGCATTTTCGCCTTTATCAAAGCAAAATTGTAAAACATACCAAATTTTCTCTTTGGTAACTTCCATCTTTTACACCCTATAACTCACAACTAAATTGACCAATCAAAAAACTGTAACAGAATATTTTTTTAGTACGGAATGTCACTTTTCCAATGAGCACAAGTCTGAACTTGTTTGATCAATACTTTACGAGATATATATCATTACAGCCATCTAGCAACAAAATAATGGATTTCTTTTTCCCCAACCTAAATATTATCGATATCCGTAGAGTATGGACGAAAGTAAGTATCAGCAGAATTCGGTATTGTGCTATCTCTATCTGCAACACTGGCCAGTTGAGGAAGTCCATTGCTTAAATTTTTTATGAAGCACGAGGACCTTGGTGGAAATACTAAAATCCACAGGTAGGTTGGTATTATTTTGTTGACCTTCAATCCAAATGATAAAGATGAATGTATTGTTATCGCACAACTCATACATGTAATGGAACAAATTCAGTCAGCTTTCACCACCTCTCTGATTTCAATTTATTTTCTTATTTATATATATATAAAATGTAATAGAATTACATAATTGGAATCAAATAAACAGTCATGTATGAGAAACCTTCTTACATGTATCTAGAAGTTGCACTTTCTCATCTAAAGCCATAATTTTTAGTCTTTTCTGCATCACTAGATGTGCTTTCTTTACAACTCAAGATGTTCACTTAAGTTCGTAGTTATTTTACACACAAGCAACTAAAACAGCAGTTGCATCCCTCCTGTTGTGGTTTTGTTATTTAATGTAAAAAATTTAAATTTTAGTCTGCTAGTTTTGCACAACTAGCAGACTACACACACACACCACTTTTTCTGCTTTTTGTAGCAGCATTATCTTAAGAGAAAAAAAAAAATTATCATAGTATAAAAATGTGAGATCAAACTTGACAAAGAAAAATTTTGTATTTTCAAGATACAAAACTATGCAGCAGTGGCTCTCAATAAATATATCCTATTTATTCACTATCATAATTGTACACAATCCCCAGAAAATTAATATATGGTAGTAAACTGTACCAGATACCAATTATGCAGGGCCATTCAGAATTTGTTGTCATCACTTTTTGGTGTATTTAAATACATAAATGAGGATGAAAATACTTCCATTTGTATAAGTTTAAATAATTTAGAGAGAGAAATTTTGAAAAACTATCAAAGTATATAAAATTGAAACACAAAATTGTGATTTTCTTTGTAATTTTATTTTATTTTCCATATAAATTATAAATATAAAATTGCTTTCTTGTAAAGAATACAAAATAGTACGGTCACAGACATCTAGAAAATTCACAGATCTCTCGCTCGATCGACGTTTACGCTGCTAAGACAATACGAAACGTCCAAAAAACCATTAAAATAGCATATTACTCTATGCACGCAATTATTATAATATTTTAATGTTAGAATAATTTATTTACATACACGGAAGTGTGGCAAAGTATAAAGAAAACAAAAGGCATTTCTTGGTGTGGTAAAGCTACTACTTGCCACCATCTTGGCCGACAAAACGATTTTGCGTAAATTGTAAAATTTAAAATTGTTTGTTAAAGCTTTATAATACTGCTAAGTTTAGCAAATAGCAATATTTTTTTTGAAAGTGAGCACTTGTCTGAAAGTACATTTTGGTGCATCTTTTGTTTACGTGTTTATGTATAATTTAAAATAATTTAATGTGAATAAATTAATTTTTAATATTTGATATTAAAAGGGATTCTATATAAATTATAATTTTTTATATTTTAAAATAAAATATAAATAAAAAACTTCACTATTTCTTCTATGAAACTTTCAAATAATGTATCATCTTCTTTCATTACCAGTTGTCCAAAAAATCAAAACCAGTCTTAGGAATTGTCTGCAAGAAAAATAAATAGTTGAAGTAAACAGCACTAAATTAAAAAAAAAACAAACATTTTCATAAACTCACATTTTTATCTCCTGTTGGAGATGGATCCTTTGTGGAATCTTTTTGTTCCTTTGTTTCTTTTCCTTCTTGCTTGCTCGGTTTGATCAAAGTGTAGTCGACCGGCGGCGGCGGAGGTGCATTTTTGGGTCGCATCGTGGAAACTGAAGTGGGTGTGCGAGGACCCGAAGGATCGGGAGTGGGCAGACGAGATTTCGTAGCGAGCTTGTCCGGAGGAACGGGTGGATTATTTTTCTTTTGAAATCCACAGAGTCGCAGGTCAAGTTGGCTCTGAAATATTACAGGAATTTAAATTATGATGAGAATCACTGCAGTCATCTAATTCATTAAAGTAGGTGTATTCAAAACAGCTATAAAATTGATTATTCTACATTAAATTTTTCTTTGAATTACTTTAACATAGTTCCCTTGAAAATGTATAAGCGGAGTTTAACTGAGATAAACTTACAGATGAAACTATTTAGTATTCATTCCAAAAGCAATTCAAATCATCACAAAGTGTTAATTGGTGTCTCACCATACTTGTGACTGTACAACCGAATTTGTACATATAATTCTTAACAAAGAAGTTACATATAGGTGTATGCCATGTAATTCATTTGCAAACTCCCAGGAATTTTTCAGGGGATGGTCCATGCTGGATATGTTGAATCTAATCCCATAATGGGTCTGAATAGAGGTTCTCTTAGTTCCCACAAGAAAAAAGAAAGGAAAAACTTTAGATAAATATTATATTTAAATAATTTAATAGTAAAGTCCTTTTTTCCTAGAAATGATAAGATGTTGTAGTGAAAAATCTAAAATAATATACCTAGAGCCTGGCACAAACAAGTCAATATCAGAGCAAATTTTCTTGCATTCAACTGAGATCAGTTAAATATGCTCTTCATCAAAGAGACTGATCTTGAATCCACCAGTGGCAGATTCAAGAAATCAAGATTAGTATTTTTGACAAAGAGCATATTTAACTTGTTTGATGTTTTCATTCGAAAAATAGCAATTCTTGTGATGCAGTCGAGCTTGCACCAAGAGAGATGCATGGTGAGAATATCATTTGCTCAAACAACAAATGCCTCGTATCAGGATTTCAAAGCAAAAAATATTTTAATCGATTATCACAGAAGTATATAACTATTTTTTTCATCAAATTGTCAAGTTTAGAAAATATACCATATTTTTGTAGAATGACTGGCATGCTGGTTTAAGTGAGGTTACACATCCATCTCTAGAGAGTGCATTAAAAAAACAAATCACAGTTTTAGATTAAAATGCAAACTGTCAGCATTACATCAAAAACAGCAATTGTGTTTAATTTCATCATTTTGTCTTCTTTCCAATGACGTAAAATACCCGTGGAATTCCGAAAGTGCTTTTTTTATGTGTATTTTATTGTTATTTGATTCAAAAATGCAAAAACAAACAAATTTAAGAAACCCGCTGTAAATAATTTCAGCTTACACTGATTAACATTGGCTTTTTGTGAAATTTGAAGGTGTTATTTTTAAGGTCAGGGTGTAGATGGTCAGTGTAACCCACACTGACCTACTATTATTACTGTCATTAATTGATTTATTGTCTTAAAATCAGGAAGAGAGTTTTCGTTTACAAGTCAGTCAAATTACATTATTATTTTATTGTACTTGGAAGAATGTTTTCATCAATGTTTAATTAACAACTAGTTTTGTTAGATCTGATTAATTTCATTTTTTAGTCGCAGTTTAACTGGCATGCTGATAGCTCCCGTTTTTATGTGGCATGCCGGTCATTCTGAAAAATACAGTACGAATATCATTTTGGCTCATCAAGTACTCTAAGACCCAAAACGTCCAAAGAAGTGATTCATCGGTAAGTTTATTACTATTTATTAGAAACTAATAATTGTATATCATATAAGAACCTTATGAAATTAATTAAAAGAAATTGAATTATTTTTTAACCATAAACCAAGTTTTAAAAGTAGTTAAATTAGAAAATGTATTCCATAGGTTTTTAAGGAGCTGAGAAACCAAATTAACATCTTTGAATACATAACACTTGTTGCCAATCCTGTTCGGATGGCATCATTCCAAGGAAACAATTTTCCCAAATGACATCATCTGTGATGAAAGTAAAGATTCATTTTCTACGGAATCATCACAAGAAGTGAGTACTAAATAAATGAAATTATAATGCAAGTAATTCATTATTTCTGAGATATTTAAGAAGTTTTTAAGTAAACACACTTGAAAACAAAAAAAGAATATTTAAATAACTTAAAGTTTAAAAGCAGATAATTTGAAATAGATATTATTGTAGTAGAAAAGGCAACTTTCGGGCTACCTCTACTTCTGCCTAACAAAGTAATAAAGACCTTTATTAATTTGTTGCAGGAATATGAAATGTAAAAGTTCATTCTCAAATTGAAAAAAAATGGATTGTGTTGCTAGATTTTTTACTGAATGTTGGCACAGTACTCTGCCATGCAATCTCTAGAGAAAGCATATCAGTCCCAAGCCTTGGAAAACGAGGACAGTTGGCTAGATGAGGGTCGATGCACTAACCATAAAACAACAACATTAATGAATGGTGATGTCAATATTAGCAAAAGACAAAAGATGCCGGCTCAGATGTCGCCTGGACACAAGGTCCACAACACCAACTGAGCAATCAGGGTTGGGCCGAAAAATTGGCTACCGAAAGAACGCTTCACCGAGCAACACAAGGCCTTTCAGTAGGAACTTGGAATGTCAGAACATTATGGAAAACTACAGATTCAGCTTCTTCAGAAGGAAATGGAAAAATATCAATGTGAGATATTAGGCTTAGCAGAGATGTGTTGGACAGCATCGGGAGAACTGAATGGTGGTGAAGTTCATCTGATTGGGAAATGACACAAGGCATGAAGCTAGTGTTGGATTTCTGCTTAGCAAAAGAGAATGGACAGCATTGTTAGGATACAATCCACCTCAGATAGCAGTGAAGATGAGATTGAACTTTTCTATAAAGATCTAAGCGTGATAATAGAGAAAACACTATGCAGAGATGTGATCATCATTGGAGGTGACTGGAATGCTAAGATTGGAAATAATAATGAAGGTTGGCAAAGAATAATGGGTAAATATGGATTTGGGGAAAGAACTGCTCGAATTTGCCATAGATCGAGATTTAATGATCTCCAACACCGAATTCCAGCAAAAGAACTGTAGAAAATGGACATGGAGATTAAGTAATGGAACAACAAGAAACATGATTGATATGATTTTGATCCAAAGGAGATGGTCAACATAGATTCTGATCACAGCTTAGTCATTGCAAACATAAAGAGGAAAGTTAATGCACATTTCAAAGCTAAAAGATGAGAAAATAGGGAGCATATATAAAAATATACTTGAGAAGAAGATAAAAACCCTAGACAAGATGGAAGAAATAACAAAGGCAATAGTAGAAGCAATTGAGCAGACCCTACCAGAAAAGGAAAAAAAAATCAACAAGAAACCCTAAAGCTTGTCTAGGAGAAAAGTGCTCTTAGAAGAGACATTTCTGAAGAGTTGGAAAAACAGTATAAGGTAAAGTGCAATGAAGTGAAAAAGCAATTAGAATGGATAAAGCAACTTGGCTAGAGGATCTGTAAGACCAGAGGAATATATAAGATGATCAAAAATGTCAACCAGAAATGGAAACCAAAGATAAGAAGGGAGAGGTTTTAGTGGGTATGGTGGAAGTCATACAGAGGTGGACCAATTAGGGTCAATTTACACACAACAGTGACCATTTGGTGCACAAACATCGATAAATATCACACATAGCCAATCAGAGTTTCATCTACGACACGACACGTGATCTGTATTCTGTCAATCATACAAGTATCATACATGAAATTCTGATTGGCTATGTATGATATTTATCGATGCTTACTGCACTGTGCCAGCACGTCACTGTTGTGTGTAAATCGACCCTTATTGCTCTGAACCATACAAGGAAACATTAGATACAGATGTATTAAGGAAGATATCACCATCAAGTGTTGAAAATGAAAATGATATTATGAGGAAGGAAGTTGAGAGTAGTGAAATGATTAAAAGACAATGTGTCCTGGACATGACAAAATCACAGGAGAAATGATTAAGCATGGAAGAGAAAGCTTAATTGATGAGATACACAAAGTGTGCAATGAGGTATGAAAACAAGGAAAGATACCCAAAGAATAGGCAAAATCAGTATTGTGACAATGCATAAGAAAGGCAGTATGTTAGAGTGCAAAAATTATAGAACAATTCCTATGTGCCCTAACAAGCCACATACTCTCTCTTATCATTATCAGAATTTTTCGTAAGTAGTTTGATGGAAGAACACTTAGCAGATAAACAGGCAGGTTTCAGGAAAGACAAAAGTACAATGCAGCAGATACTAACATTCCAGCTATTACCGTATTTTACGGACTATAAGACACACCTGAATTTTGGAGGCAATTTTTCGAAGAAAAAAGTGCGTCTTATAGTCCGTAAAATACGGTAGTTGAAAAGACAAGAAGAAAGCAGAAAAACATCATTCTGCTTTGTGGACTTTCAGAAGGCATTTGACAGCATAGACCAAAAAGTCACCTTGGTAGTGCTAAAATCTTATGGAGTGGATCATAAACTAATAAACCTGTTAAGCTTTATTAATGATAATGCAGAAGCAGCAGCAGCAGCGAGATTGTATGCAGAGCTAGGAAACTGGTTCAAACCAAAAAAGAGGCACCAGAAAGGGAGATCCTACATCCCCAACTATCTTCATAAGTCTCTTAGAAAGAGTTATGGATAAGATGACACAAGAGATGCAGGGAACATCAGTTCACAGTGTAAAATTCAATAACTTGAGATTTGCAGATGACATAGTTGTTCTTCACTTTCTTCAATGATAACTAGAGAAAACATTAAGGATGAAGATATGGACTTACTATCAATAGCGAAAAAACTAAGACAGTGATATTTGGTGATAACAACATGACAAGAAACATCCTAGTAGATGGGAAAGAAATTGGAAATGTAGAGAGCTTTACATATTTAGGAAGCAAACTAATCTACAATCTGGATTGCAAAAAAAAAAAAAAAATAGTGATTAGAATAGCCAAGGCAAAAACAAATTTGAAAGCAATAGACAAAATCTGGAAAAGTAAAGCAATTAGTTTGCAGACAAAAGTATTGAACCACCTGCAGCTTCTCCTGCATGCTGTATGACTGCAAGACATGGGTAATAACAAAAGATCTTACAAATAGGATGGATGCAGAAAGTCACAAATGAAGAACTTTATAATAGGATATATATGGAAAAGAATCTCTTAAAAAAAATAATACAATGAAAACTTCAACTGTTCAGACACATCACAAGAATGAATGAAAACAGAAAAATAAAGATGCTAGTCTATAGTATTATGGATGGATCTAACAAAAGAGGCAGACCATATAGAGAATGGATTGATGTGTTGAGCAATGGATAGAGAGAAATGGAAGAGGCATCAGACACCAACGAGCAATGAGCCTAGGGTTAGTTAATGATGATGAAAGAACATTGTCTTTTGTTTTATAAAAGGCAATGCTCAAGGTTTTGGAGAGGAACATGATTTTGATAAAAAGTTAGCCAATCATGCATTTTACTGTAAACAGACTTTATGTGTGTGTCTGTCTTATAATGCTTATTATGAAACCAAAATAATGTTATATACTTATTTTACAGGCAAGAAATTTTTTAATGAATACAACTGAAGTTTTACTAAAATTATAAAATTACTACTAAAGCTGGAACTACTCAATAAGTGAATTCAAACCAACTGTGCATACATTTCCGGTTCCATTTAGGGACCAGTGAGTGACAGGTTTCTTTGTTCCAGAACCACAGTACAGCTTACAGACATTCAATTCTAAATAATTTTGAATGTTGGAATTTAAAAAATTATTTTGTGGAAAACATACTATATGTCATTGTTTAACATACTTTCAAAATGGCTGTGTAATTATCACCAAGCAATGGGTTATCTATGAGTGATTTCCAGGTGGCAAATATCATTTCTGCATACTTTAAAAAATTCACAAAAAATTCTTCTTTGGACAAAAAACACTTTACATATCAAGGCAAGGAACAGAAGCCTCTAAAGAAAGGTCATCTCCACCAGTGAAATAGTTAATCCTAAAGGCATACAAAGAGACAATAGATGAAGGACACATTTATAGTTATGTCCAAAGAATTCTTTTGTGAATTTTTTAAAGTTTGTCTATGTCCTGGCTAATATATTTTTATCATTTCTGCACTTTGCTATTTATACATTTCCGCAGATATAAGTTCTTGTATATATATCACACATCTACAGTTTAGCCTCATCTCACTGAACTGACATCCTGGGCCACAGCCATCATTGCTTTATTATTGGCAATGTTGTACTTAAAGGTTAGTGGAACATACTGGGGGTCCAAGCCTCCATTAGTGGATCCTGTGTATACGAGATTATTTTTAAATCTACTGTCATATAATGGTAAGGAATAGACTCCTGGTGTTTTGTTTAAATTGTAAGTATCCTTTGCATTTGAGTCAAAGATTGTCGGACTATGTTCAAATGCAATCAAGGTAGGGTATAATTTGCTACTTGTTTGTATGTAACACTTAAGTTGCAGATTGAGGTGGACTTCCATCCCCTCTTATTTATTGTAGTAATTGCTTCTTATTGCTTGCAGTAGTTTTTTGTGTAGCCAGTTTCTTAAATACTTTTTGGCTAAAATAGGAACCAACCCTTTTGAGCTATGTCTCTAATGTACTCGAGATTTTTGTTGGTATCATATAAGCTCGAACAGTGCGTAAAAGCTCTCCTCACTAATGATCCGAATGCTGCAATATTATACAAAGGTGAGTCATGGGATGCGGAAGGAATAAAAATAAGGTTGTATGAAGTTTTGTGGAATATAGTAGTTTGCACCTCTGTCATTATTCATGACTATTCTTACATCTGGAAAGTAGGCTTCTCTATCATTCTGTTAATCTAATTTTAGTGTCAGCCCATGTGGATTGTTGTTAACTGTTGCTGATGTCAGGTCCTGATTTCTATATAATTAGAATATCATATATGTAGTGTGTTTATAGCTGGACATTGGGTAGGAGTTTCTGTAGTGTTTTAGCTTTGAGCTGCCTCACAACTTAGAACCCTAGACATGGGAAAATGTATAAATAGCAAAGATGAGGAAATGATGTCTGCCACCTGGAAATCACTCATATCATCACACACTGGGTTATATAAATTATAAAATAATATAATATTGACAAATGCTCAAAATAGCTGTGTAGTTTTGTATGAAATAATTTAAAACACCACATTCTAACATTAGTGAACTGGCAATGTATAAAAGAACAGGTTTGAAGAAATTTGGCTTAGAAAGAAAAATGTATCCTAAAGATGCCCGATACTGGCACCTAAACAGGACCAAACATGTTTGCATTTTTGTGTTTCACTATACTTCCAGCACAAAAATCATTGTAACAGTCCAGATGATACCAGGTTATTAAATATGATAACTTATCAGACAGTGACATTTTTTCCAGTTTACATTTTCCCTTGTAAAACTGTACAAACCTGTCTTTTATGATTGTCTAATACACCATTTCAATTTTTCCAGACTGTTCCTACTCTTGGTTGGTTTGAAACAAGAACACTAATCTTACTGTGTGCTTTGTACACTTTATCTATATCTATTCTATACATTATATACAGTATATTAAAAGCAAAATGTTCTGTCACTGCCAACTGAAATGGAAGTAGAAACTATCACTTTACAAAGAAGGGCTATAAATAGACTGAGGTAAGGTAAGTATAGGTAAGTTTATAGCACAACCATCACATGCTGGATAGCATTTTTAATCCATACTTGATAATTGAAAACAAGAAAAATTCACAAACATTGCCTCCAGGTTGGCAATGTAAGCTGTGATATATGTTCAGCACTCTTTAACAATAAATAATGGCCCCAAAAAGAGCCATCTGTATCTTCTGAATCCATTTTCTAGGGTGTCTGTCTTAATAAATATTTTAAAAGGTATCCCAACAAATATCATATTAAATTTAATATTTCTGTTTATCACATCATGATTTAAATTGACAAAACTAATTTAAAGGTCATTTGCTTGCTGCTGTCTGCTGCTTTGAGAGAAAACTGGTGAATATTTTTTAACATTCTAGCAAACTGATTTTGAATAATACTAACAGATGACACAAGGTAGTTACAACTGGTTTTCACTAAAAGTCAACAATTAAGAAACCAAATAAGTTTGAATAAACAGATTCAGCATTAAGTCGTTAACAGATCTTGTGGATATACACAAGAAAATTATGCAGACAAGTAGCCGACACAATTTCTTTTACCATTTCTGGATCCAAAGCAAAAGCAAATTGCCATTAACCCAAAAGTGCATTCTGTGCATCATCCTACTCAAGATATTCTATAAATAATTAGAGTAATAAGAATTTATAACTGATAAGGTATTTTTAAAATATAATATCTATATTTGAAAATTCTTTAGCTTTCAGATAAAAAATTTAACAAAATCATTCTCAAATAGTGTGTTAACAGTGGGAAAGTGCCATCAGCCACTTTAAAAGATTGTTGAATCTACACAATTCCAAACTCCTCTGTCACTGATATGACCACTAATGCCAATGCCAATGTCAGCATACCGAAAAAAGCATCAATTACATCCATGGGCGCAATAGATTCACTACCTTGGTGGTTTCTCACCATCAGAATTAGTGTTGTAGCTTTCAAAAAACAGTGCTTTCCATGTATTGCTCCAAGACAATTCAGAAGATTGCATTTTACCCAAAATTGGTGGAAATAAATTTCCTAAATATGATGCAGATTATTTATGAGGAAGAGGATTCAATTTGTGTATAATCATACAGACTTCTTTCGTAATATTTAACATTAGAATGGGTGGGAAGAATCAAAGTTATAACTCGGCTCTTTAAAATTTTTAGCAACAGGATTGAGTTTTAGTGTTGCTGCCAATCTCTCGGCAGGCTTGACTGTATCTTTGCTTTACTATATCATTTTGAATGAGATCAAGCAAGTTTTTAGAGTTTTCTTTGTTCACTCTCATCCAATTACTAAATTATTAAAACATAACATTTTTGTAACTTACATGTAATATTTAATGTAAATTTTGTTTGTTTACATTGTCATTTTATATGTCTGATAGGCAATTACAAAGTTACTTTCGTGTAATTTACAGTGAATTTAATTCAAAAATTGCATTAAACATGCAATCTTAGATAAAAACTATACCAAAAAGTTAACTTTTAAGGCTTTCTGAATTGAAGATATGCTTCAGGTAACAAAAATACTGTACTTATCAATAAAAGGCAGTATCTTTCAGGCAAAGTTCTTCAAATTGTTCATAATTTTCCATTCTCGATTCAATCTGTCATGTCCTTGTTTTCTTTTTCTCTTATTAATTAAACTATTGCCAATAAGAGCCCATATTGAGGCATCCAAAGCTAAAAGCAGATCTTCGATACTGATTAAAGCCATAAACAATAGCCTCTATAAACAATAGTCGTATGGGGGTACACAAAGTGCTCACTGGCTGTTGCACTACACACCACTTGCCAATTATCACCAATAGTCAAAAGTAAACAGTTATGTGATTATAAAAAGCAGTTTCTGTTTGGTTACTTCAACATACAGACAATCATTTGTAAATATATTAATTTTGTACGTTATGCCAGGCAGAAAGTGTAAATACAATTAAAATGATATTTGAATAACTAAATACCCGTGAATAATTTCTTAAATCAAAAACCATTTATCTCAAAACAAAAAACTTGTTAAAGTGAGAGACTCGAGATAAAGGTCAACTCCATCATGAGACGATTATGTTCCCGACAGGTGAAAAAAAGCAAAATACAAAGACACTTTTAATTCACTTTAGCACCTCTTCTTTTTATTTCTGTAAATTTTAACTATACTTATCGTCTTGGCTTTTTATCAACAAAAAAATAGTAAAAAACACATTTGGATGTATTTTTTTTTATACTATATATTTCTAATTCTTATATCAACCATGTAAGATAAAAAATGGTAAACAGTTACCAATACAGGTTGTCCCATATAAATTGCAACACATCCATTTACTGTTACGGATCTTGTATGCTCCTTGTTAATGAAACTCGTCTAAATTTTGACACCAGTCCATTTACCAAAGTCCTATTAAGAACTTGATTTTTTGTTTTGTTTTGTTTGGTGTCACAACTTGGTGAATTTATAGACACTTGGCAAATTCATCTATTTAATCCATAATCCTTACAGAGACGCATTTCGGGTTTCACCCCTCTTCAGTCTGTTACATAATATACATATGTTGTATCTGGTGAGCACCTTCCGCACTACGTCTTCCCCCTCCCTGCTAACTTGACTGCTTCCCCTGCATGTCTCACAGCATGTAAGTTCTCCCTCCCTGAATGCTGCACACAGCCACACCTACAACTGTATTAAATAGAGTATGTTAAAAAGTATATTTATAGTTGTAACCAGCTTTTATGAATTTCTAACTGGTGCGGAAGGTGCCCACCAGATACAACGTATGTATATTACATAACAGACTGAAGAGGGGTGAAAGCCCAAAATGCGTCTCTGTAAAGATTATGGATTAAATAGATGAATTTGCCAAGTGTCTATAAATACAGCAAGTCATGACACCAAACAGAACAAGAAAAAGAAGACACGGTTTCAACAAAACAAACCAACTTGATTTTTTGTCATAAGTACCCAAAAAGTGATTTTTCATTGTTCTTTCTTTAGTGGGCTGTATCAAGAATACACAATTGCAATTTGCAAATGAAAGTTTAATGTGGACTACGAACACATCAAATACACTGCTAAACATGCAACTGTTACACAAGAACAAAAAAAAGCCATTACAGGGATACTCTCAAACCCACAAGTTTTAAATTTCTCCGTTACAGATTGCAGTTCTTGGCTCTTCAAGCACCACTGACTATCAAAGATTGCATGTAGAAATAAGCCTGGATGTTAAGAAAACATTCCTTTGGCAAAATGCATCATATTTCTCCCTTGTGCAGCACTAAGAATGCCAGTTTTATTATAATGGCTATTGGAAAGTCTATTGATTTGTAAGGGCCACACATCAGACAAAGCAATTCCAGAAAGGAATACGGTGTTTCTGTTAGCATTCTTATAAATATAAATTACTAACGAACAAATTACATTTTATATGGGCTGACTGTATAGTATAATAGAAATAATATCAGAATTTATATTTACCTGTGTTTCCCAACTGAAAGGAGCTGAATGTTCGTCTCTCCAAGAGCATCCCTGAAATTATTTGATATAAAATTGTTAATTGTAAGAAAACTCCAATGTAATGAGAATAAAGTTCTACAATATGTAATATTTTAGAAGCATGACACTTAAAAACATTTTATATTTAATAAAAATATAAGGTAATACTATAAATTATAGTTCTTTGTTGAAATCAAGAATTACTACGAAAATTATATCATAATTTATATTCTATATTCAAAGAGTTCGTACTTTAATTATGATGAGTTTGGTAAATTACTGGAAATTGTGTCATACAAAAAACCTCAGAGTTAATGCTGATTCGCTATAACATGGTCTGCTCGAAGCCTTAAAAATAAAAAAGCTCAAAATTTACACAGCATTTAATTGATTTATATATAATACGATTATTTACGAACACAAACCAATCAGAAAAACGTGACAATTCATTGTAGTGTTGTGCTTTCCTTAAATCTACAGTATGTTTGTTTGGTACAATTTTGGAAAAAAATATATCACGAATGCCATAGGCAATATCGACTTCACTTGGCAAGAATTAACTGATAACGGTATGAACGAAGTGTGGAAGAAGTTATGGCTGGAGGTATCCAAGAATTCTCAACAAGAAGAGCTTATTGCTGTATCGTTAGGTTGACCAAATTGTCAACTTAATCAGTACAGCAGGACTAGATGAAGATGAGTAGGATATTGAGGAGTTACGGCAGGTTTCTGGCAAAGCCTGAAACCAATGACGACCTTCAAGAACTGGCAGAACAAGGAATTCATGTAGAACTGGAAAATAGAGATTCTGAAAACGAAGAACCCGAAGAACTTGCTACAGATTTCCTTAGTAAAAGTTTGGCGTAACAATAACTGAAATCGTTGGTCAAATTGTAGCGAATGATCCAGATTTTGAAAGGAGTGCAAAAGAAAAACGAGGCATTTTGGGTGTGATCTTCTGCTACCGACATTTACTTAAGGAAAGAAAAAAAAAGTGACAAATGAAACTACACGACTTTATCACAAAAAACAAGAATTTCACAAAAGCCAGGACCTTCATCACAAAAAATGAACTTAACATTTCTGTGTGCATAAGTTTGTGTTATCTAACATATTTTTATATTAATTTGCATGACAATATAACTTAAAATTAAAGTAAAATCTGCTTATTTTTGGTCTCGTGTTCCCCTATCCCTATTTAATCTGAGTTAAAATGACCTCGTTTAATGCTGTTTCGTTTAGCACTTTGTCGTCTAGGAACGCATAGGATCTTACTGTACTTTTTAAATAAAATCCCATAAGAACCAGGAAAGTTATGCAGCTCATTGTCAGAGTTCTTAAATTATTAATCTTTTTCATAATTTATAAGGAATCCATATGAAAAAATATTCAGATTTGATTAATGGTGTTTTAATTCATAATAATAATTATTATTATTGATTATTACGAATGGCCTTATTCCACTTTCATTTATAACAGCTCAAATATTAATAACACAAAAGAATAATTTATTCATTCTGAATGGAAGAATTTAAAGTTGATATAAAAAGTAAATTTTGTCAGTATAACATATTGTTTAGAAAAGTCAATGATTGCATCTTGTGTTCTGCAGGTGTAAAATATTGTCAAAAAAGACTATTAGCAAATTATTTAGTAGACCTTTTTCCCCTGCAGTTAAGATCAAAGTAAACTTATTCTGAAATTTTGGAAGAAATAAGTTTAATGATTGTAAATAAGATGAAATGTAATTCTGAACAATTTTTCTATCAAATTGATGATTTTCAGGTTTCTTTTTATTCAACAAAATTGATCAAATACAAAGATTTTACTTTCTTACTGAGGTCATATTATGTCAAGGTATACATTTGCCTTATGGCATTGTTTATAAAAGCTTTGTATAAAGAATAAAATACTTTGTGTCATTAAAAATGTTATTAATCAAATGATAACACCGGATTCATTGGGCCATAACTTGACTAATTAAATACATAGATATAAAGTAATTTAGACTAAAGGGAGGTGATTAAGTTGCCATCTTGTATTAAATTGGACAAAAATTAGCAACTTAATTGTCTACCTTTAATCCAAATTACTTTTTTCCTGTGAGGTCTAATTAAAAGTAATGAGACTAAATTTGCATTGTGCATTACGGCAACACTGTAAAATTCATTTACGTTATGGTCAATTGCATAATCCTTTCTCAACATTTTGTGCAAGTTTTAACCTTCCCATTGCAACATAATGGGTATTATTGAAGATTTAGTGCATGTATGTTTCGAGTAATGGTTACAGAAGAGTGGAGAAAGAATCAATTAATATTCAGTGACATTTTACATGAAATTGAAAAAGAGTAACTGAAACTTATGATGCATTAAAAACTGCATATGTTGGTAAATTTCTTTTGTTACTGATTTTTAAATTATTCTTGTACAAACTGACTGACCAATGACATAGCTTGATTAATATCTTATCTATCATACAAAATACTTTTTCATTTGATGAAATAATATTTATTTTTTACTTCTTGTTCCATTGATCATCCTCAAAGATAGGAACTCATCTCCATTATTGAATGTCCATTTAACAAAATGATTATAGTCATTGAAACAAAAATTCAGTTGATTACTTTTCTAATATATTTAATAACAAGAAAATTGCAATAACGATTGTTTTTATCTTCAAAAGATACTCAATTACATTAACAGTTATTGGTTAATTTTAAGATTTACAGTATATAAATAATATTTATTTTCTGTACAGGTTGACCATTACTAATCTGGCATTCTTGGAACCTTTAGGGTGTTAGGTAAGTGATTTTGCCAGATTACTGATGATTAGGTCAGAATACATTTAACCCAACAGCTAACCATCTTATCCTATCTTTAAAAAATATGCTGTAAATCAGTACAAGTTGGTTAATAAAGAAAAAAATACACATTAAATATAAAATTTTTGTCATTATTATATATTGGGCAATGCCGATCACCACAAACAGTTGCAATGAGTTGGTGCAATGGTTCGGAAATTTGAAATTATGCTGTCAAAACTAATACCAAATACTAGTGACGGAACTGGATTACTGACAATTGAGCTGTATTGTGTCAAGTAGTTTTAATTGATAATATTACTTAAATTACAAATAATTTTTTGATATAAAATTTACAGTAGGCTATATATTTTTAAATATCACATTATTTAGCATAATCATATATAATGTCTATTATGTAAAAATCAAGCATATTGTATAGTAAAGTGGTTTTAAATAAAACTGAATAAATAAGCAGACGACAGACTGTTTCATTTAAAACAAATTATGTTGTTGGTTTACTTGTCGAGCTGTACCGAAGCTACTTTACCAGACAACGTGTCTATTAAGTATATACAGTAGTCACCACTGAACTTAGACCAGGCCACAGTTAACATGTCATCCAATAAATAGGTTTAAAAAATAGTAGCTTTGATTCACTGTATGAATGTTTTACATACCATATATCTCAGCAGATAAGACGACCTTCAGATAAGACGAGGTATAAATTTTTGTCAAAGTTTTATAGTTTTAGCTTATATCTGTCCTATAAGACGATCCCCAAACTATCAACGGCCTGTGAATTTAGTTTAGATCAGCGATCATCATCTGAATAATAATACTGTAAAGCGTATACGGAATTATGTCCTATTTGTAATTTTTTGAACAACAAATTTTATTTTCTTGCATTGCCTTGCGATTGTTGCAAATATTTGCATTGATCCCGCATTTGGGTAATGTCTGACTATTCACAAAAACGTCGTATGGGCTATTCTATTTTGTGTACATACCCTACTCTCTATTAGTAAATAATTATGGTTTGTCTGTTTTTTTATAATGGTTTTAATTTATATAAATTTCAATTTTATTTTTTTTTTTGTATCTGTCCTATAAGACAATCCTGGATTTTGAGAGCCTTTTTTTATGATTCAACTATCGTCTTATCTGCCGAGATATATGGTAATTTAAAACAAATATACAGTATATAAATAACATCGCTAGACCCCATATACTATAAGCTAGACTCCAACCAAATGCTGAAGTCTATTTAATTTAATTAAATATTATAATTATTAAATTTAATAAGAGATGGTGCCTAATGCTTCCCTGTACTGCCAATTAGTTGCATAATTTATTTAGTATTTAGCCATATCTAGCCCAATAGAATTCAGCATTTGGTTGGAGTCAAGCAAATATACAGTAATTAATCTTTATTTTTGCTAAATATCAACTTGATATCTTGCAAGTTTAACAAGATTGAGCCAGTCAAATTTGAGTCACAGGCATCAAAAAACAGACTGCTGCATCACCCATGTCAATGCATGTTTAACATTTTGTTGCATCACCTTTGCGACCAAAACACTTTCCATACATTTCGGCATGCTGTTGACTAGGTGTTCACATTCATCTGCCGTTATGGAATTCCAGATAGTTATTAAGATGGTAGCTT
This sequence comes from Centruroides vittatus, assembly GCF_030686945.1. Classification (NCBI taxonomy): domain Eukaryota; kingdom Metazoa; phylum Arthropoda; class Arachnida; order Scorpiones; family Buthidae; genus Centruroides; species Centruroides vittatus. Next base: position 406,037 of record NW_027122576.1, read on the forward strand.
TTAGTCCTTCAACTGTCAGAGGGCATGTTTTTCACAGACATCTCTTCATAATGTTCCATACATTCTCAATTGGTGAAAGATCTGGGCTGTTGGATGGCCAGGGAAGAACTTCTATGTTCTTTTCTGTAAGCCACTGTTTTGTTTTTCTGCTTGTATGATGTGGCCTCATCTTGCTGGAAAATGCAGGTTCTATTTGGATATAGATCAGTATTTACTTCCATCCATAGCAGCTGTTTTAGAATGTTAATGTATTGCTCTGAAGCAAGTGTTCCATCAACAAATATCAACTGACCCATACCACTGGCACTCATACCTCCCCAAAACCATGAAGCTGGCAGGAAACTTCATGAGCAGTATAACAATGATGGCTCATTAGCTTGACTAGCAGAGCGAATGACATATTTGCTTTTGTCTGTTACTAATAATTCAAAGTTTGATTTATCAGACCACAGAATTTCATGCTGCTTTTGTTGAAACTAGAAAAGATGTTCTTTGGCTTACTGTACCCATTTCTTCTTTTGGTGTGCTACTAGCAAAGGTTTTTCATGTGCTGCATAAAACTGGAAATGCATTTCTTGTAGTCTCCTGCGCATTGTTGAAACAGATACAACTGGAAAGAATGTATCATTCCATATTATAGTTACATTCAATATCCGTGGCATGGCAGTTGTTTTTTATGATTCTTTTAAAACTCCTATCATCAACAGCTTTGTTAGGTATAATATGGCTATGGTTAGTGTAATAAATAATAATCTGGTGCACTGTTGTCTTGCTTAGCATTAGCTCTTTTCTAATGTGGCATGTCTGAGAGAGCTAACTCAGACATGCCAGGATTTGTAAAGTTCTTTAGCAATGATACAGCTTCTGAAACAGCTTTTCTGCTGGTCATTGTAGACAAAATGCAAAGGTTTGTAAATAAAACTAAAAAAGCACCTTATATCATTCACAGGATTACAGCAGGCTAAAGTGAGGCTAAAATAATCAGATGTTTCAGAAATACTGCAATTGTAACATTATTTAAATGCAAATTATTGGCTGGTCTATGTTCGTTGACATGAGTGACGCAGAGGCCTGTTTTTTGATGCCTGTGACTCAAGTTTGACTGACTCAATCTTGTTAAACTTGCAAGATATCAAGTTGATATTTATCTAAAATAAAGATTAATTACTGTATGTTTGTTTTAAATTACGTAAAACATTCATACAATGAATGAAAGCTACTATTTTTTAAACCTATTTATTGGATGACATGTTAACTGTGGCCTGGTCTAAGTTCAGTGGTGACTACTGTATAATTTGGAATTTTTAGGACAACGTTTTTGTGGGAAAAATTAAGTTTAGAGAACGTTGATTTTTTACAATATGAAATAGAAAATTGTTTTTAAATTTTTACAGAAGTAATTGATTAAATAGTTAAAAGAAATTAAATTAATATTACGATATTAATTTCAATATAGTAAACTGTCAATTAAGTGCACTAATGGGGGAAGCAGTGTCCTTTATTGTCATAAGCTCATTAAATCAAATTTATTAATAATGAACATTTTAACACATCCCATGTGTTGAGAGTTATCATAATGTACTACCTGTACATACAGTACATTGAATAATTTATGCTCATAAGCTCATTGACCCAATCTTTAGGATGCTTTATTTGTAAACTAAAAAAAGGTTAAATTTTTCCTTTAGGACAAATTTTTAATCCATTAAATCGAGCGTTTCCCGTATTTTGTTATATTTTAATTTTATTTACGATTATAATTAGCCACCGGAGGCACAATAGAAAATTTAATACGTTAAAAAACAGTCGACTTTCTTTTTATTACAATCTTGCATAACCTCACTTTTTTTCTTTCTGTAATTACAAGTATAACAAGGTAATAAATTCTTGTTTGTAATGATGATAAGTATAATGTGATATTAGAAAAAAAGACCTTCACTATTTTTAATTAAAATCAACTCAAAACCAATATTGAATTTACACAAACATTTTTTTTAACCTATAACTTTTAGCATCTTTCGTTCTTCACATTCTTTCAATATAATCAGAAACTACATCAATAGGTCATTACCAAACTGAGGTTACATAATTAAGAACAAGTTTTTCCAGCATGGCGACTTCAATTCTGACAACAATTGATCTGTCGCAGGTTAGGATAACCTAGGTTAAGGTTAACCATAAGCATAAATCTACAATACCGAAATTATTTGCATTTTAAATTATGTTTATTTAAAAGCAGGGTCTTTGAAGGATAGAATGGGCCATTTTTGCCAATTTTTTTTTTGGACAAATGAGATACATAGAATGTTTCTTTAATAAAGATTTTATTCTTTAGTAAAAACCTTGTGTAACTTGGGAAAGTACCGCCAAATGTCTCTCAACAAACAATCCGAAGCATTTAGGAGAAAGTCCACTTACGTAACTCGGGATCGTCTTCTTAACCACCCGAGAACGATTGGGAACCGTGGGTAATTAAGAAAGCAATGACATGGCACTTCCAGAGTTAAGTTAGTAAAAACAGAGTTAATTCATAGGGAATGGGAACTACTATGAAAGTTTTTCCCAGCTCCACCAATGGAGGAAAATTCCCTGTCAATGGAACAGGGGATTTCTCCCCAACTTTCCTATCGATAGAAAAAATGGGAGGAGCTGCAGTAAAATCCCCAACTCCTCCCATTTAAAGTATGCTAATTGTAAATGCAATAAAAATAATAATTTATCCTTGAGTAGTTATTTAACATCAAACCAAACAAAAAAGAAGGATAAAAATTATAATTTAAAATGAATTTGTTTAGTAAATAACATTAAGACAACTTACGAACGGTCTTCCCGATCTGGAATTAGCACTTTCATCATCGACAACGATCTTCTCCCCGGGACGAATACGAAGAACGGGAAAATAATCGACCTCCGGAACATGTTTCGGGTGTCGATTGTACTTCTCCTCTATTTCATTCTGCACCAAACTCCTCCACAACGCTTCCGATTGTTCGTTGTAAGACATTTGATCCCAAATCTCTCCTTTCTGCTGTTTTATTGATTCTACGTCTGCCATCAAACGATTGGCGGTCGAGTTGATCGAAGTGAAATACTCCTCGACTTTTTCCCGTATCGAAGACGTTTCCATCTTTAAAGCGATTCCAATTAACGATTTCCAACGAAATAACTGAGTAAGGTTTGTTCCTTTTCTTTTGTACCAGTCTCGTCTATTTGTTACTATAGTTACCGAAATACGCCACCGCCATCTTGCATCGAGTTTGGCGCACCCTGGTGAGTAAATATATATATATACAGTGGAGGATATGGTTGAGTAATTCTGGGTTAACATTATGAATGCGGAGTTTCTTAGAATTCGTTTGAATTAAATTTAAAAAAAGCTATTATTAATACTTATTGACCTGAAGAATGGATAAAGAAAACTCTCTACGATATGAATAGTGAAAAGAACTATTTATAATACACTTTTTCTTTGTTAGGGCATTGAATCGTTATTTTTGTTTTTTGATTATCCGTTCTATAGACAATGAAAGAGCCCTCTAAAATCATATCCATAGTGAATTCGGTCCACAACGGGGGCGAGAGAAAAGGCCCAAAAGATCACGAAAAAAAATTTCCCGTGGTCGCTTGCCGGGTCCCCCCAAAGCGGTGGGCCAACGCCTTAACGCTTCGGCCATCCGGATCGCTTATATCAGCGGTTCCCAAAGTGTGCGCCGCGGCTTCCTCACAGGAGCGCCACGAAATATTATAAAATTTTCATAATTTGACTTCCACTTTCAATCCAATGTGATAAGTTGCGACATCTAGTAGAACTGGTGCAAATCATTAACTCAGTAATAAAGGTGGCACATAGAATCGCAAAATATAAAAAATCGCATACAATCTCAGAAAACATCATTCTCCCGCTTGCTGCAGATATTGTGAACATTATAGTTCACAATAGGCGAGTCGGCTGGGAAGCAGCTTTCAAAAAAGTGCCTTTGTCTAACACCACCATCAGTCGCAGAATACAGCACATAACGAAGAACTTCCAATGTTCAGTTAATTGAATAAATAAAAGGGGTGGAATTTGGGTTGTAACTGGATGAGGACACAGATAATAACAACATAGCAGCATCAGCAGTGAGCCTTTTACAAAAGAAAGAAGTTCTTTCTTTTGTAAAAGTATCACTGCTGATGCTAAGGCTCACAACTTGTTCGAGATCCTTGATATTTTTATATTCGAAAATAATTTGGAGAGGACCAAATGCATTGGTATCTGTACTAATGGTGCTCGTTCTATGTCCGGGTGTTATAGAAGAGTGTAAGTACTTTTTCGAAGCAGACACCCTGATACACTGTGGACCTATTGCGTTATTCACAGGGAAGCAATCGCATCAAAATATCTGAGTCCTACATTGAACCAGGCCTAGAATATGTAGTAAATGTAGTTTAAGACAGTATCGGCGCAAATTATTCCAGATATTACAGGTTCTGACAAGTAAAGAATTTTCAGAGCCCTGCCACAAATACAAATTGATTATTGACAATCTGTGAGATGTCACAACAAGCAAAAATTTAAAAAACTAATAAGCAGGTTTAAAATTAATAAACACAGATGTATTCTGACAGTTTACGGGTTAAATTTACATTCACAACACAACATATAAATAGCATAGACACCATTAGTTAAGCAATAATGGGTGCGAAAAGCACTCCATGGCAGACATCCCTATGACCTGGCCGAGGATTCTATTGACAAAACTGCGTCAAACAGCTGGTTGCCTCTTTGAGGAGACGGAAGGATTTATGATTGCCACACAGGATCAGGTCATAAACACTAAAACCTACAGAAAACACATACTTAAAGATACAACACTCACAAATGACACATGCAGAAAATGTCACATCATGCCAGAAACCATACAACACATCACTTCTGGTTGCAAGCTCTTGGCACAGACAGATAATTTACAGACATAATCAAGTAGCAAATATAATACACTAAGAGCTTGCAAAGAAACACAAATTAGTAGACATCCATGAACCCTACTACAAATACATTCAACAGACAGTATTGGAAAACAACACGCACAAAATGTACTACGACAGAGCCATAATCACAAAACAATTTACCACAACAGACCAGACATCACACTCATTGACAAACATAGTAAAATCACATACATTATAGACATATCCTTTTTAAACACTCGCAATGTACAAAACACGTGCACTGAAAAAGCAGCAAGTACACAGAACTCGCCCAGGAAATGAAGCATCTATGGAGGATGAATAGGGTGCTTATTGTACCTATCGTCCTCTCCTCTACAGGTATAATACCACACACGCTACACAAAAGCCTGGGAACATTAAAATTAAATAGAAACGTATACATCACACTACAGAAGGCCACTATATTGAATACAGGTCATATTGTTAGGAAATTTCTAAATACAGACACACCTGACACTTAGTAATTTCAAAACAAGACAAAAATTAAATATGCCTTGACTCTGGTCCGGCATACTACATAGCCATCGGTGTCAACCGAGTATAACTCACAAAACCCAACATAATAATAATAATAGGTTTATGGATTACGAAATTCTATTAACAGTATCATACGTTTTTGCGAAAAATAACATTTTGTTGTGCCGTGGAGTCATGTCGAGTCATAGGTGTGCTGCGAGTAGAAAAAGGTTGCGGAACACTGGTCTAGGGCAAGCGACATTCGTTGATGGTTTGGAAGGACCCACTAAAGAAGCTACAATTCCTGGAAGAGCTATAATCTCACGTGTCTTTCTTAATAGGTATTCGTTGGGTCCTGTTTTAGTATAATAGACTTGGATTGCTTCAGGAATTCGTTGGCTCTTGATTGGAAGTCTTGGTTTTTGCACAGAACAAATCTTTTGTCTTTATCTGCCACAAGTAGATTTAAATGATTGGATGCGAGGAAAATCTTTACAGACTCAGCCATTTTCATACTCATTTACCTGTTTTTCGGACGTTGCTGCGATGCTATGCTGGTTATGGCCGATAATTCCAACTTGGCTTGTAATTCTTGCAGACGCTCTTAATGGCCGTCATGGTGGGAGGAATAAGTTGTGAATAATCAAGCTTTGGGGCCGGTATGTGTTTCGCCCCCGTATTAGTGTTTGGTGAATATAGTCCAGTACCTTGGAATTTGTGTGAAGTTATAACTTTAAAGAGGAAAACCACGAGCATGCCGAAAATTTTGTGAATGAATATTTTTTGGTAAAACTAGCATACTTATATTATGTGATATTTTTGAAAAACTGAATGCTCTGAACCTCTGCCTACAGGGAAACAACGCGCAACTTTTAATTAAAGTGGATTGAGAAAAATGTCAGTTTTTATAAAAAGACTTAAAACTATGGAAAAGTAAAATAAATGAAGACTGAGGAAAAGAATGATTCTCCTTGTTGCAACGACTTTTTGATCTCCAATGAAGTTGATTTCTCTCGAGATATGAAATCTAGTTTTGAAGGACATTTATCAAAGCTTATCACTGGTTTCAGAAATATTTTCAAAATGATAATATCGATAAATTTGCATGGATTCAAGATGCCAGTGCTCCATCTGAATTTACTAATGCAGAAGAGAATCTTATTGAGTTGTCTTGGACAATACGTTGAAAACAAAATTTAGCCGCATGGAATTAACAGAATTTTGGATATCAGTAAAAGATGAATATCCCTTCTGAGTGGTAAAGCTCAGAGAATCAATTCCATTTGCAACTTCTTATTTGTGCGAAGCTGAGTTTGACGCTGTGATAAAAAACTAAGCATTGCACGAAAATAAATGCGGAGAAGGAAATGAAGGTGGCTGTGTCCAGTTTGATCCCAAGATTTGAGAAAATGTGAAGTAATCAACAGGCTCATCCATCCCACTAATTATAATTAATTGAATTTGTTCAATCACATTTTTTGTTATCTTAAATGTGTGTTTATTTTTTACTTAACGTCCCATCCTTTAATTTAAAAAACCATTGGCTATTTCGCTGTTTTGCAAATTGTACTTGTTAGATTTTGACATAGGGCGCTTTGGAAAAGTCTGGATTTAGCAAGGGCGCCGAAAATCAAAAAAGTTAGGGAACCACTGGCTTATATAGTTCCATATTTTTAATTTTTCGGTAATATTTGAAATTATAAAATAAATTCTCTTTAGTTTTAAAAGTAACAATTTTTAAATTTCTATTCGTAATTATCGTCACTGCGCTCGAGAGACAGTTTAAAATTTTATTTCAAAATAATAGAACACGGGCCGATTCTTATTTGCATAAAGAATAAAAAGTAAAAAAGAAAAAAATGTCCAAACAAGACGAAAATCATTGCGAGCCCATAAAGGAATTATGTTCCATGTTCGATGCGGATGGGGATGGAAAATTATCCTTGAATTCTTTAGAAAAGATGATGAAAGCAGCCGGGATCGAACTGGAAGACGACGAGTTGAAGAACATTTTAGAAGAAATAGATCCCGATGGGAGAGGTAAAATAGACTTCTCCAAATTGCTGTCCGTCATGGCCAAAGAAATGAAGAAGCGCGATTCGGACGAAGAAATAATAGAAGCCTTCAAGTTTTTTGATAAGGAAGGCACAGGCTTAGTGAATGCAGCGGAATTGCGCCGTGTAATGACCACTATGGGCCAGAAGCTGAGCGAACAAGAAGTAGACGATATGATAAAGCAAGCGGATGTGGATGAAAATGGGAACATCGATTATTGCAAATTCATACAGAAGATGCAAGCCAAATGGAAGAATTGTCTACCATCGCAATAATTTGTTACTTTTGCTTTTTAATAAAAATTCTGTTTGGCAATTTGGCAAAGCAAAATTCAAAATTTTTAAAATAAAATTTACTCCATATTACATTTGTCGTGGTGTGATTTTTATTTAAGGTTTTCTCAATTTAATGAACACCTAATTTAGTAAATCTCGAATTTAAAGGAATTATTTTAAGAGGGACTTTTTTTAATCGTGTGTTAGAATAGGATTGATGGAATACAGCAATGCAATACTTGGGCAATCGCTGAGGGGTATGCCTCCCAGGACGACTTTCTATGCGAAACTGGTCCCGATTTAGGTGTTACACACGCAAAGAAACTCGGAAAATTCCATATAGCTAGACTTACAAACTATCAATGTCCAGTGATTTTATCCTTTCGGTCGTTGGTGAGGTAGACCACGAGGGCGGCTAAATGGTAAGGGATAGGGCCCTGACACCATACGGGTAGGTTCTTGAAGATACCAACCTCGATTTCAACTAGACCCTCAGATTGGATTGTTTGTATACAGTAACACAACATATGGGAGATCTGTCAAAGGGGGTCTCCCCACGAGGATTTTTTACGGGCCAGTTTCACTTAGAAAATCTATGTGAAACTGGCCCTGGTTTTAGGTGTTACAAACACAAAGAAAACCTGGTAAACGCCAAACAGTTAGCCTATTGACCAGGTGCAAACCCACAACCAGTGTTCAGAGGTTTTATCGACTTGGCCACTAGTGGATCCAGATCCCTAGAACAGTGGCAACGTGATACACATTCAAGATCCAGCAAATCAACTCAATTCTAAGAAATACTTTAAAAAACAAACAAGTAGTTGTCTCAAGTTTGTTGTAAGCTCAGAATCACTAATTTTCAAGGATTGATTCATTTCTGAAATTTCATTTAAATTTTATATCACATCACACCAAAATGGCAAACAGAAATACATTTCGTAGTCTATGCCAATTACAATTAGAAAAAGGATATTCTTGATAAATCACTTATATTTCCTTTTGCTGTAGCATATAAAAGCTTATGTGAATAATTTCTATCCATAATTTTGTTACGTTTAACAATATTAGTTTCAAATTATGAACAGCATTCTTGGCAAGTAACTTTTATACGTGATTTATTAAATTTAATGTAGTAATATAGACTTGAAAGTATATAACGAAATCTAATTTCATTTGAATCATACAGTATTTTTTAAGAATATTAAAATTTGAAAAATACAATGTTATAGGAAGAGTTATTTTTATTTTTTACACTTTTAAATACACTGTAAATAGAAATAGTTTGATATTACGTAAATTACGAATTTTGGATCTCATTTGGCACGATAATTGGCAATTCATTCAGTTCAGCAATAGGACAACGCTGTTATTGTTTTTGTGCAAGAGGAGACTTTTAAGCCAATGTAAAAGGTCCATTGTATACTCCATGAAAAATTACTTCAGAAATCTGATCTCTTTAATTTAAAGACAGACAGGCAGAAAACCGCTAACAGAAAGCTGAAGGATGTTGTCAGAGCTCAAAAGAGAACCCAAATGAACTAGCCTGCCTGAGCAAAGATCTGCACAATTTCAAGTAGAGATGAGGAGGAATCACATCAGACTCATATAAAGCAGTAAGAGACTGAAGAGGAAAGTTTTCATTAGCACAAAAGTTTATGAAATTGACAGTGAATTTAAGAGTAAATTCCAATATCCTCCTCCTCTTCCCATCTGATATGTCAAAGATTGGAATCAAAAGGTGTTCTTTCTGATGATACCATCAGAAAGGACACCTTTTGACTCCAATCTTCCAGTTTCAGGCTTATTTGCAGCTACTTACTAAAATATACATTTATAAAACAGATATTATGTTTGGTAGAGTGACTGATGGACTAGCATGACTTTTCATTCCAGCAAGAGCCTACCTTTTCCTCCTAATTTTCTCTTTCGAAGGATTCGGTGGATCCGAAAGCTGGCCAATCTGGAGCTGAGCCAGTTCTCCTCTGGGCCACCTGAATAATTTCACTAATTAGCATAACGAACTCGGACCATTTCGGTAGAACTCACGGGCGACTAAACTAACAAAAATTCCATATAATTTAGAAATTCTGAGGTAATTTTATGAAATTTGGATCATCTATGTAGTTACTTACAGGAAAATAGCAATTCTTGCAGGAAATTCAGTAAATTAAGAATTGCAACATAATTCTAGGATTGATTATTTGAAAGATTTTCTACTTTAAAACTGGGAATTAAAAGAAAGACATAAATCATACTTCTTTAATGGTTTCTTATAAAAGTAAGCAGTCCTTTATAAACAGAGACAATGTTGAGAGATTTTATAAAATCCAAAGACAACAGACCATTTAATTTCATTGTATTTTATTTACATTCAACCAAATAACAGGCAATTAAGACATCTTGACGTATGCCAATATTCTTCGCATATCCAACATTTAACTTAGCAGCAAACAACTTTTCAACATGATTTCAAATCAACTTCAAGCAGATACCTGCGTTAACATTTGCACTTCTATCGTTTAATTAACAACTATCGCCCGTGATTTTCTATTATCGAAAAGGGTGAACAAAAGAATGCAAAAACAATAAATTTACAATAAAAACATACTTTTTAACATTACATCTACACTTTTCTAAATTTTGCTTTTGTTTTAACAATAAAAATTCAAATTTCTGTTGTACCTTTCTTCATATAACATTAGTTATTTCCCTTACAAAAGAAATCTCTACTGTTCAAAAAAAACAAAACAACAAAAACAAACACAAAATTTAAAATATCTTCTCTGTAAATATTTGTTTTAAAATTTAAAAAATGATTTGATTTTCTTTAAAAATTACACTACTTGTATCTATCAATGTCCGTACATTTTGCTTCCGAGTTTAAAGTAAACATTTGATATGTAAACTCTAGCTGTGAAAATATATATTATATATATATATATATATTTTTTAAACACTTCTAAGTTATATTTAATTTGTCAGTTCTTTTAATAGAAATAATTCCAAACAAATTAAATGGTTATTTTGGTGTCAACCTGAAGCACGAATTGCGGTAGATTTAAGGACATGCAATGAGTTTTGTGCGTTACTGTTTTACTTAGAAGTAATTTAATGTTTCCTTACATAAACTGATTTATCCACAAAGCAAATTATGATGATAATACTTTGTTGTTATGGAGTAATTATTACAATACTATATGATATAATACATATATAATTATATATAATAGATGAAGCAATCAAAAACACCAAAGCTGGAGTATCTTTGGAGTTTAGTTTAAGGTAATCTCCGATCTAATTAGCTTCCAGAGATGTTTTTAAGCAAGCCAATATAAGTTAAACAGAGGCTTAGTGTTATAAACTGAAGTTCTGTTTGTGAAAATGCAGTTTAAATTATACAATATTGCACAAAAATGGCCAACGACAAAATACATGGCATGTAAATATGCCATTTCATAAATCTCAAGAGAACATTAATGCCAATTGCAAACACGAATTGTAAAGAAGGAATTACTGTTTGTACACTGTAAATTGAGACGATTGTATAATATATTAAGTCAATCTCACAGTATTCAGTGCAAAATTCCAGTTTAAGCTTATACTTATTGTAGAAGTTCACCTTGATTTCAATAGACTAGAACTGAAATGTGTTGTTATATAATATTTATACTGACCTTAGAGATTTTTTATGCTTAAAAATTTCTTTTAAACCAGAATTTGACTTTTTGACTATAAAATTTATGCTGCAGTTATCACCGATTGAAAAATTCAAGTATATACAACAATTTATTGCCAAATTTAAGTTGTTAAAATAGCAAAAATTTTATAGCTTCAATATTTAAAAGTTCACAACCTTCTCGTTGGCAGAAATTAGCAGTTTCAACTGCATTAAGTAGCACGTTTCAGGTACATAGCTCAAAAAGATATATTAACAAGCAGAAACTAAAAATTATTTATGTAGAATTTCAAGTGTTATTGCAGAATAAATTTATAGATATTAAACATTAGAAAACGTTCAGAGTATATTATTTTGTTGGTGATGACAATAGAATACAGAGTTTATTCCATAATTCAACTTATCCGAATCATCTGCGTCACCATTTTTAGTTATTATTTTCGGATTCATTAAGCTGAAAAAATTAATTACAAGACTTTAAACAATATTTTAAAATAATTACAATTACAATTGCAATCAAAGTTTAAATTGTATTTGTACTAAAATAATCTTTTATAGCAAAAGACTCTTATTTTATAAAAATTGGGCTTAAATTCCATATCTTGTGATAGGATCATCATTGTTAATATACAAACATGCAAAAGTTACAAATATATTGTATTGAGCTGTCCTACCCCAGATCAAAGATTCAGATTAAACTTCCAAACAAATTTTCAACAATGAGAGCAGCAAAGAGTTTCCTTCATTCTTATTACACTTAAACTAATTTGAATAATCAAGCCGATAAGGAGCAAACAGATTGTTACAGATCTTCGTTGAATAATAATGATGGCATCCAATGTTTTGCGATTACAGATACAATGCAAATGAAACAAAGGAAATGGGGATTGAAACCCATTAGCCATCTAATGTGTGGGAAGAATTTCAATCTTGTTGCACTTTTGCCAAACTGTTTTGATAAATATTGGCTGGCATTTGTTTTGTCAAATATTTCATCTCATAAATGACAAAGATACATAAAAGATAATGGCTCACACTATCAAATCCTCATAAATAGAAGTCCCACTGTATTAGTTTACACTTCATTAAAGCATTTCATTTAAGTTTGTGGTAGATTATGCCTTTGTTAAACTGAAAATTCATGCCGTCAACTTAAAAAGATATAACAAGATTGATGAACAATGTTGCATTGAAACGCTTTTAAATTAAAAATTTTTGTTCTAATAGTATAAATATTTCTCTCATGTTTATAAAGCTACTAAGCTGCTAGCAGAAATATTGATTTTATTAAAGTTTTTACCAAATCAATTTTCATCTTGCTGCTAAAACTTAATAGTAATAAATGGACATCTCAATCTTAATTTGAACTTACAGTTGAATCAAAGCTCCAATAATTTGTAAACATTTTTATTGTTTGTTTAACTTTAATCACAGCTTACTTTAATATTTAGAACACTAGGAGTTGTCTGCAAAGTGTAGGACATGATATAATTTAAAACTATGAAAAAAATGAATGATAAATGATTCGGGTGAGGGCAAAAATATTAAAAACTAGCTGAGATTCTTTCTTGCAAAATTGTTAAAGGATAGATGAATTATCTGTGATAATTCCGTGACATCTCAAATTGTACTGTGATAAATCATAATAAAGAGTGCTATTATTATGCAAGATTGTGATATTGTTCTTAGTTTAAAACAAATATATTTTGACATTAAACAGTTGGATGAAGTGTCTACTAACAACAAACCAGTCTAAAAAGTGCAAGACGGGAGAAGGCGACACAAACTTATCTAAATTACATTTTAGAATAAGTCAAATTTTAACAGACTGACTTCAAATCTAAATTATTGCACTATTTTAACAAGTAAATCACATAAATTTAATATGTATAATTAACTTTGAGTGGTAAATATTAAGCATTATTTTTGTTTCAAAATACTTAAAAAAAGCATCAGAAATTGGAGTAATATGTATATCGATACTCCAGCGTAGATACATTTCTTGATTGCTTCTTCTATTATAAATTTCTATAAAGAGGATAACATATTTCTGAGTGGAATGCTATCCGCGGTACAACTCGTTATATTAAATCTTTGAAGGGAAGAAATGGTTACTCACAACTGGCAATTTACAGCGAGGACAAAAGACTAGGCTATATTTGAAATATATCTTCTAAAACATAATATACAATATAAATTTATATTAAAACAATTATGAATGATAAAATATATACACATATTTATGAATTATTAACTATGCAATCCAATGTTCAAAAAATTTAAAACAACAATGATAAATGACATTTTAAACTAATCAAACATTTTATATACAATCATCAATGCTAATAATAGAATCTCAGTTATCAAAGTCTCAACTCGTCAAATATACAATTTCCGTGAGAATTTACAGACGATAAAATGTTTATAGATTTCACAAACCAATGATTATATTTATAATAAATATTCCACGTAAAATAAGACATCTCGGATTCCTTTCTTCAAAATTAACCACAGTAGAATAAAATCCTTTTACTTTTAGAAGTCCTTTAATGAATTTGAGATTGACTCTCACCTTCGAGCCTATCATAAAATCCTTCTGTTCTTTTAAATGTTAGCCGAACAAAGTTATTAAGAACAACTTGTAAAAGTAATAGTTAATTCTACATAAAATTTTAGTTAGTTTGTTTTTACGTTTTAATTTCGTGGTTAATAATTATTATTTTGAATCTTGGATAGCAGAGATTCTATTGAATACTGATAACAATATAAAAATTTCTAAATTTTATACATACATCGTAAAATAATTTTATTAATTAACACAGTCACACTTTAAATAAGATGTATTTGGAAAGATTTTACTTTGTTTTATGGGTCTAAATAAATATTTAAATTTCATAATTGCAAGTAAACATCAAAAATTATATAAATTAGAAATAATTAATTAAAATTTTCTATTAGGAATTTTCAATTTGATACTATGAATTGGTTATATTCATAACTTTCTATAGTAAAAATTTGTACAGAATTTCTTGAAATTATTTTTGACACAAACGGTCACTCTTATTTTTTTCTTTTTATTAAAAATTTATAAACTAAACTACTTAAAAATTTCAAATAAATTAAGTCGTACCCTCAATCTATTATTTTGTCGACTTACATTAAAGTAGTTCGATAAAAATGCGCATAGATTAACCTAATGTAAGCATTGCTAAAAATTCTTAAATTATAATTTTAGCAAGTGCATAAAATCACTTGAGCATTAAATTAACTCATTAAATTGGCAACTAAATAGATCATCAGAGTTAATACTGTAAATTATATAAAACTTATAAACTCTTTCTTGAGCAATAACTTTTCTGTCGTACCGTTTCGGTTTTATATTTCTCAAATTATATCAATTTAGAAATTTTTAATTTTCCTTATAAATGATGTATAGTATGTATAAGATGAATACTAACAAAACAATATCCTATTTAAATCCACATATAATACAATGATAGCAAACAAATGATTTATGCAATTAATGAATGACACAGCACACATTTTTACTTACAGACAGTTTTCAATAAAGTTGCAATTAATCCTTACCAAGACAACGAATTGGTAATGTAAGGCAACTTCACTCTTTCTGCTGCATAACGTTATCGATGCTCAGTGGTAGTTCTAACTGATTTTCACTGTCAAATAAACTTGAAGATAAATTTATAGACATATTTTCTCCTATAGAAGGATCTAGATTCAATAATTCTACGGGGTCTATTCCAAGATCTAAGCTATCAATTTTTTCCGTCGCTTCAAGGATGTTGCCCTCAGTGGTCAGATGGTCAAAGGTGGTCGGCACCTCTCCCAAGCATTGCGTGGCAATTGCCAAAAAATCCTGAGTACTGTTGACAATGAATGATTCGTTTTTCGATGATGATCCTCCGCTCGCCGTAGGAAGATTTATTCCAGAATCTATGCTGCTAGAAGTCGTACAAACCGGATTCGGATGATCTCTCTGCACATACATAGCACTACTGCATTCAGAAGATCCAATTTCATCTGCACCTGCTGTAAGATTAACATTCTTTATAAAAAATACATAATTACTTCATATAACAACTGAAATATATCTTACTTTATATATTAGCAAAAAATTAAAAGATTAGTATTATAATTACAATTAATCTTATTTGAAAATCTGTATTGTAAGCAGCAAAACTGTTTACTTTACGTCAAACTTCATTGCCATGTTTTATTGTAAACATAAGGACAATTTAGTGACAATAAACATTTAAAAACACTTTTACAAATAGAATTGATTCTTTCAGAATGGGAATTTATATTATACTACTTGATATAAATAACAAAATATTAAATTTTCTTTTCACTTTGAGGAATAGTACTCTAACCCATAAAACTTCCCTCAAAGAATCTGAACTGATTAATGAGTTTTCTGTTAAAATTAAACATTACTTTCATATTTTTTTGTATTCTACACTACACGATCATATTCATTCATACTATTCACGTGACATTTACACATTACTCATTTGTCAACATATGAGAGCCTGAACTTGAAGAAAAAATTTAATTCCAAGAATTTTTCAAAAGAAAAAAATAATCAGAAAGGATATGATTATATCTTTTCCCATGGACTTGCTTCCTTGTCTAAGGTGACACATCGAATGTCACCAGGAATCTAATGGAAAAATCGCCATTGGACTATAGAACTAAATATTATCAAAAAAGGACAAAGCAGTGAGAGGGGAGGACCCCCAAAATAAAAGAACAAGTTTGTCCATCCTTGAAGGTTGGTTGTGTGTGTACTTGGATACACTTCGCCACCAATACTCCACCAATAGCCAATGATCAGAAGCCTAACTACCGATAGCCGATGACCCAAAGTACCCACCAAGGACTATAGCGTCTCCTTCTCTGAAAAAAAGAGCCCAAATTGAGAGAGCAATCTTTAGGTAAATACTATGCGTGAGCATTTGTAAACTCTCTCTCTCTCTCTCATGCTTAAAGCTTATATGTAAATTTTATATAATCAATAAATGAGTATTATTTTTCATGATCAAGTTGTAGACTGCACTTCTTTCACCCAATCCTTCTCCATCCCAAATCTGACCGTCTACAGACATAACCGCTTATGCAAAAAGTGAACTTAATGGCCATTGAGGTTTCTGTGTCTGTCCTGACAACTTGGTCATCGCCGACACGATGTTGACCCTTTGGTCAAGTGGTCCCGAAGCATAGAGGCATTTAGTGCATTGTCACAAACATTAAAATAAGCATATTATTAATAAAACATTTCATAACATTGATCTTTTATTAAAGACTACTAACTGAAGATCTTTGGGCAAAAACACGTTAACTCAGTCTCTTTACTGAATTTTTACACACAAATAGAAGTAATTTCCAGACTCATAACCCATAATTTTTCACAGACTGACCTATCAACCTCTAATATAATTAAACATCTGCAAGCTGTCAAAATACAGATCGGTTAGAGTTTTATGGTAATTTTCCCAGAAACTTAAAGTTAACATGCACTTGCTATATGGTCTTCATTTTACACTTAATTAAAAAAATGTATACAGTGTGAAACATAAATCTGTAAATGAAAATGATATTTCAGTTAATTCTGTCTTACTTAGAAATTAACTAATTGTAGTCAATATATAAATGAAAAAGTTAATAGAGAAATAAATTAAACTGAAATATACTATATTAAAGTAATCTATTTTCTGAGTTTCACTTTAATAAGAATAGCAATTAAACTTGAAATTGTTAAAGTATTAAGTTTTAAATAAGTTTCTTAAGAAATAAAATTTATCTAAATTTTTAATGAATTTTTTGTAACGGATAATCGTTTGATAATATTTTAAATGTTCAAAAAATAAATTTTTATTTTATTTAATTTTAACTTACAAGTTTTTGGTCTATTTCTGATTGCATGCTTTATCATTCTTGGGACAATTACAGGTTTTGTTTCAATTACTAAATAAAAAATATATTATTTTTTAAATATTCAAAATATATTATTATTTTAAAAATAAAAAAACAAGATAATTTTAACAACAGTTTTAATAATAAAAGTAATATAAAAGAGAATTGAAATGCTAATTCTCAAAACATAAGTCAAATAAAATTAAGTGAATTTATTTAATATAACTACATAAATATATTTTGTAAAAGTTGCAATTATCAAAATAAAACAAAATTACAATTATTTTTTATTGGATTTATTTATTTCTTTAATATGAACTTTTCTATCTAATTATTACAATAATTATTTTAACTTATATTTTTCACCAATCAAATTAGCAATTAGGTAATAAATTTAGATTAATCAATTGAAAAAGATCAATAAATAATAATCAGGATAAAAATTATTTTAATTTACAAAATTTGAGAATAGAAATTCCATATATCCCAGAGAAATTATAAATTTAATATTTTTAATTCAAATTATAAAATTATTGTATTAAGAATAAAATATTTTGTCATTAAAACTATGTTTTATAATTTTTTATTGTACTTTTCTATATTATGTAACTATATGTTAGTTCTAAAATTTTTGTAACACATTCTTCGATGCACATTTTGTAACACATTCCATTTATATCATATTTTCGTGGAATGACCCAGCATGCCAAATATAAACAGGAGAGATCAGCATGCTGAAAACACCAGTCACTGGCATGGAAGTTAAATTGCGACTAAAATATAAAATTAATCACATCTAACAAAACAAAAAAAATGTTAAAGAAAGCATTCTTCCCAGTTCAATAAAATAACAACACTAATTTGACTGATATAAAATCAGGAAGTGTGTTTTCATTTACAAGACAATAAAACAATTAATGACTTATTGACATTAGCAACAGCAGCAGCAGGTCAAATGTGGGCTATACCAACAATCTACCCTAATCTTAAAAATAACATCTTCCTCTCAAATTTCACAGCTGATGTTAATTGGTGTAAATTGAGATAATTTGCAGTCAGATTCTGAAATTTAATGTTAATTGTTGCATTTTTGAATCAAACAACAATAAAATAGACAAAATACTCATGAATTTTCCAAAAGTGCTTTTTTTTTAAGTGATTAGAAAGACGACAAAATAAAAAAATTAAATGTATAATGGTAGTTTTTGATGTAATGCTGACAGTTCCACTGTTTTAGAATAAAAACTCGTTTGCTTTTACATGATGTAACTAGTTTGTTTTTTAAACGCACCTCTAGAGAGGGACTTATAACCTCATTTAGACACACATGCCGAATTCTCTCGGGATAAACCAGCATGCTGGTTTTTACCGTATGGAAGTACAGGTATACCTCGAGTTATGTCGCTCTCAAGTTACGTCGTTTGTCAAGAAAGTATATGGAAAATTAAAAATCAAGTTTAAATCAGTTTATTCGACTTTAAATCCGTCCGCCACAAACATTGAAGTCGTAATATCACTAGAAAAGCATTAAAAGCATATAAAATCATATTAAAATATGTACATTTATAGTAAATGTTAGTATAATAATCATAAATCTTAGAGAACGAAACATGAAAACATCTGTGTTTATGTGTTGTCGTCTTATTTAGTGGTCTTTAAGTGCTCATTATTGGCGTTTAGTTACGATGTAAGTTGAAACTACACAAGTAAATTCGACTTACGTCGCCTCTCCTGGAACCAATTACCGACGTAAGACAAGGTATACCTGTATCTGATTTCACGGTCACCACCAGACAGAGAGCAACATGCCAGATAATCCATGAAAATATGGTAGAATGTAAATGAACCTAACAAAGATCAGAATTGATAGAAAACATCAATCAGTATATTTTTTCAATATTAAATTAAAGCTTCATTCTGGATCTACAAAGGTTATTTAAGCTGTGCTTTTTATACTATCTGCCACTTCACTTGAGCTAATCTTTTTTTCCCCTACATTTTTTTTTAGTTCTTATTTAAAAAGTAAAAATTTAATTACTAAAACTTTATGAAATGATAACACTAAAAACCAAATTTTGTTATTAACAAAAAAAAAAAAAAAAAAATAAAATTTAAAAACCTATATAAAAAAAGCCATAGCTATTCAGATTCAGATTCTTAGTTCAATAAAATATGTTTATGAATTCACACAAAGGAATACTAACATATTCCCTAAAAACATTAATCAACATTGAAATAATTTGAAATATAACACCAAAATAAAAAACAAAAACCATCCAGCAACTTATAATATTGCTATGGGTAAATTTAGATATATCTTATTTACAAATATACTTCTTGCAAATATGAATTTGTAATGTACTGTGTGATACAAAAGGCAGGGTTACACAAGTTAGGGTTCAATTTAACTACCAGGACTGGACTTTATGGGAAAAAAATATAATAATCCAAAACAACACTTATAAATACAAATCCACAATAAATATTTATGAAATTGATCGGTATTATATAAACAAGAACAATGATTAATTATAACAAGAGTTAGTAAGAGTATATATTCAAATATTCAAAAAGTCAAATACCGTATTTTACGGACTATAAGACGCACTTTTTCTTCGAAAAATTGCCTCCAAAATTCAGGTGCGTCTTATACTCGAAATTAATATAAAAATGTCCAGTGTTTGATTTAAAATTCCCGCCAGTCTTAAAAATGGCCATATATTTGATGCTTTGGAAAACCTATCTCTGTCTGGTAACATTGAATTCAACTGGCAGTAGCAGTGCACCTGTTGTGGTCAGAATCGCAAGGTGGGCGATTCCTGCCTTTTTATTTGTAACGCATTTCTGTAAATTCAAATCGTTAGCCATTGGAGAGGAGTCCGTTGGAGAATGACGGTTAGGATAACGGCCGGTGGGTTTAAATCAAAGAGCGGTGATTGGTCGACAAAAGCGTACGTTGGGCCGGAGACTTTGTAGCGCTGATTGAAGGATGGCCATGGACTCCAACCAGTATAAAAGGGGCAAGTTTCAGCAGGAAAAAGGTTCCCTTTTGAAAAGCCTGGAAAGTGTGAAGCTCCCGCCAGTGAACTTGAATTGAAAGTGATGTGTGTTATCGGTAACAGTACAATATTTTTGTTAGTAGCTAGTTTCGTAATGGAAAAAAATAAAAAGTACTGGTATTCATATAATGTGGGCTATAAATTGAAAGTAATAGCATATGCAGAACAACATGGAAACAGAGCAGCTGAGCAGCATTTTGGCCCTCCACCAACAGAAAAAACCATTTGCAATTGGTGGGCTAGCAAAGAACTGAAAAAAATGAGGAAGACTAAATGTGCAAATAGAGGACTGAATGCAAAATGGCCAAAACTAGAAAATCACGTATTGAAATGGATTCAAAGACACCATCAAAATGGCATTAAAATTAATACAAAAATGATTCAAATACATGCTCGTAAGCTAGCGCTACAGTGGAACTTAACAGACTTTAAGGGTGGAGTTGTTTGGTGCTACAGGTTTATGAAGCGTCATGGACTTAGCATGCGAACCAAAACCAAAATATCTCAGAAGATGCCACAAGAGTATGAAGAAAAAATATTATCTTTCCATCGCTTCATTATTCAACATCGAAAGAAAACCAGTGTAATAAGCCAAATAGCAACTATGGACGAAACTCCTCTGACATTTGATGTGCCGAGTAACAGAACTGTTGCCATGAAAAATGCTAAAACTGTAAATATAAAAACGAGTGGTCATGAAAAAATGCACTACACCGTTGTCATTTCATGTTGTGCTGATGGTACTAAACTTAATCCAATGATTGTTTTCAAGCGCAAAACAATGCCAAAACCTTCTAAAATACTGCCAGGTGTTGTTGTTCACATACATGACAAGGGTTGGATGGACGAGGCTGGTATGAAATTATGGATTAACAGAGTGTGGGAAAGAAGGAAAGGTGCTTTATTGAAGAAGAGTTCTATTCTTGTACTAAATCAGTTTAGTAGTCATTTGAAAAATTCTGTGAAAGAGAAATTCAGACAGGGAAATACAGAGCTTGCTGTTATTCCGGGAGGACTTACTTTACAATTGCAACCTGTTGATGTCTCAATAAATAAATCATTTAAAGTATATATGAGAGAGGAATGGAACAAATGGATGACGAATGAAACCCAACATGAATTCACACCGAAGGGAGCTTTAAAATGACCTACAATCAAACAAGTGTGTCAGTGGATAAAACAGTCATGGTCTAGAGTGAGAGAAGACATTATTGTTAAATCTTTCAAGAAGTGCGGCATAAGTAACACTCTCGATGGCAGTGAAGACCATCTTATATATGAAGAGGATAACAATGATGACGAAGAGGAAGAAGAAGAAAGTTCAGATGACGATTTTCAGGGATTTTAAAGGTCAGTTCGGTTTTATAAACTAAGAAATTTTTTAGTCTGGCTTTTCAATCTAATAATAAAAATGGTAAAAATGTTATTTTTTTAAAAAATTGCTTAAAAATTAAGGTGTGTCTTATAGTCTGTAAAATACGGTAACAAAAAACAATTAATCAAAGAAATTCTTTTTTCATATACATCAAATCAAATCAAAATCAAATCTTCACCAAAAAATACTCAAACAAAGTATACGTTTCTTATGCTGATCACTTATTAAAAAAGGCAGACAAGTCACTTCTATGACAGTCGCTGTCAGGAGCTACTCCACACTTGCTGGATGGACGTGTCCTCTTATCTGGTACTTGGGGTAGCACACTGCCCTATTTACACAGGTGCATGTCACAGGATCAGTCACCAATGCAAATTAGTATCTTTTGTGTTTTTCTTTTTGAATTTTAGCACATTGGGGATTTCCTAGGAGTTTCCGTCCTCAAAAAAGAAAATAACTATAAAAATAATACCCAAAACATAAAATAACGATTGGACTTTGATTCCTTATAAATTACATATAGTTTCTCAATGGTGACAAAATTCCCAGGGCAACTAAAAGTTTGGTGTTGCAACCGAAAATTTACTGCTACACAAGTCTGACAGCCTTTGAATTTTCTTTTAAGTATTTTGGTTGCAATATGCAAACCTCTACAGAAATTCAGTTTAAATTGTACAGTACTGTAGGCTTACACAATGGCAAAGTCATAAGTGATCTTGGATGTAACAAATTTTTTTTATATAGTGGTCCTAATGAAAGAAAGATTTCAAGGACACCTCACATCATTGACTACTCTCTCTAGTTGACATTAGAAGAGACTTATTTGGTCCATCATCAGCTCTTTTTGCAGAACTTAGAATGGGTGGCCAACCTTTTTGGGAAGAGTGCCACTATCTGAAAAAAAAATTATGCATGCCACTTCCAACTTTTACAACATACTAAAAAATATAAAAAGATGAAAAAATGTTATTTATAGGCTGATTATGGAATTTTTACGCAAACAGCACATTTTTTTTTCCACGCAAGTCTGAGTATTAGCAATTTAAAAAATATAATAAATAAAACAAACGTACGAACTTAGGTCATATTGTTAATAAACATTTTTAAAGGTTCAGTTGCTTAGGTTATATATAAAATAAAAATGGTAGGTATACTAAATACTTAGCTTGAATGTCACGCCAACATTTGTATTAACACAATTAAAAACTTCAGAGAAGGAGGCATTAAATGAAATTAAAAGAAATATTTTATTTCTGCAAGCACTTTCAACGTAATTTACGCACGTTGTCCTCAGGCAGTTAGAATAACAGAGAATTCGAACAAAATATTTAGAATTTTAAAACCCTTAACAACATTAACGGTTTCGGAACATAATGATTTAAGAACATAAACAAACATTTTATGTAAACTCATAAAACTGATGCACATGCACCTTAACATATATAAAGGTAAAAACCAATTGGAAGAGCACTCATAAGTGCATGTTATGTTAAAATATAAAAATAGTACTTTACAATATGACGACTCACAGTTTATCAATGTATAAAAAAGCTGCAAAATTTTATGTGGCATGATGTCATATAATTTCAAATGTATGTAGGAATCAATTGATGTATCAGATATAATAGCTTTTCAACTTCACAAGAACATTGTTAATGATACACTGCATTTCAAAGGAATGTTTTTAATCTACTAAAATAATTATATATATTTAAAACAAAGTCCACACTTTATTGCACGTTTCTTCTTGTTGAGACACTATAATGCCACTTTTTGCCATTTCACAGACAAAACATCAGAGCTAAACACAAGGTCATAAATGTTTACATTTGTTTTAACTATACACTTTAGGATTCACTTTACTTAATGCACACAAATATAAAATTTAAATTATTATCCAACTTAAAGTAAAAAAAAAAGTAGTAAAACAATCCTTAAATAATTCCAGAGGTCAAAATGACTGGCTCCTAGATATTTTCATTGCCAGCCATAAAAATCAACAATTATCTCTAGTTTCCTATTTTCAAATATACTTTTAAATAAAATAATATTTAGCCACAGTTTTTAAAATTCTCGATCTTAATTCAACAGTGCAGACTAATAGAAACAAGAAAATCAAGAAATAACAACCTTTACATTTGCAGAATATCATGCTAGGTATGTGAAAATAAGAAACAAAATCAAGAAAATGAAAAGTTTTTATTTACTTTTCTAAAAGTAAATTGAAATGGTTTGTAAAAACTTTTTTAAGGATACATTCTATACACTGTTGGTTTTTTCCTATTTTTTCCTTTATTTAATTTTAATGAAATATTGCAAAATATTCCTACTACAATATAACTGAGTTTAACTTGAAATTCCTATGTAAAATATTGTAAAAATAATTTATAAGGAGGTACAGGTGTTAAAAATAGTGTGTGTAGAAACATATAAATTATAATTTTCATACCTTCTTCAGTATCTGTCTTTTCGTTACTACTCATATAAAATCTATGCAAACATCCACCTTCTATTTTAAGACGTTTGCGTACTAAACCTTCAGGATCTATAAAAATAAATATTTTCATTAATTATAAAAAACTGAATTATTATTAAAATTTTATTTAATGCAAGTTAAATTTCATATTTTGTTCTTAGTTTTTAATTATCTTTAAAGCTGTTCTTCCATACATTTCCAGCACTGAAATAGTTGTCAGTGTCGAAAATGTATGCAATATCAATTTGATGTCATGAAATATGAACATTTCTAAATTTTGTTTTAGATTTTTGCAAAGTCACTGCTTTGAAATCTGAAATTTGTCTTTTTGAGAGATTGAAACCCAGGAATTATGATAATTTACATAAAACTGTAATTTCTATTGTGTGTCATGTTAACTTCATATTGTAACTGATCTTGAAATTTGGTGGTGATGTTGACTTTCTATCTCAGGTTTACATATTTGTAAAATATAATTTATCTTCCGTCTCAAAAATAGTACAGTTACTACATAAAGCAGTTAATAATAGTGTAATATTCTATATTTCTAATTAGTTATTCCTGTTTTTTATGTTCTTGCCAATTCCCAACACTTTCTATCTAGTTACTTAGTTCTGAGATAAACAGATTCATTGATACTATCCATTGAGTAGTTTATTATTTTTGATTTCTATCTTTATAATTATCATACCTGGTTCTAATGGTAGTAACTGGAAAGGCCTTGGTAAACTTTTTTCATTATTAGATGGCCGAACTAACTGAACGTTTACATTTACAGGATATTTTACACTTTCGTCATGATATCTAGGTGTGCGAAAACAAATGGCTACCAATCGGTAAACATCACAAGGCTGAAATTCAGCCCATCCTTCCCAAACAACTTCTTCATTTTTTTCTTCAAAAAATCTTATTTGAATATCATCTGAAATTAAAAATGTTTTCATTTTAGACAATTATTCTACATAAAGAAAACTTAATTTTCTTAAGATATTTATTTTCTACATGAGTTAAAATTTATTATTTTTAAAAAGTTTTCAAAACTTAAATTTGTTAGTCTACAAATTTAACTTTTTTGAAGTATGTCTAGTGTTGAATAACAAAAATTTTTGGTTCTAGATATTTATGTTATGATACATTAAGGATCACAATATTAAATAGAATGCTTTGAAGACACCTAATCCACCAGGTCATAAGTAGTTGGCAGACTAAATGGCATCTAACAACATTGAGTATATTTACATTGGGTAATGAAAAGTTAACTTTTTTAAACCAATTTTTTGAAAAAATATATTTTTTCATGTCAAATTTAAATCCTAGTCTTTATTATTTATTTAGTTTCTAACACTGAACACTGATAGCTTTAGAATATGTAATAATAAAATTATATTAAAAATTTATCTTAATAGTCAAATCTTTGTCTTCCTGAATTACAATCTTTGAAAATTAATACTTCATTTTTATTTCTTGTTATGACAATGTTTTTGTTTAGACTTGATGACTGAATATTTACAAAGTTATAGCAAATGTCACAACTATATATTTGTGAGAATCTGGAGTTAAGGGATTTATTTTAACAATTTGTTAAAATATTTAAAATTTTTCTAATGAAATAATTTATCTATCTAAGTTAAAAGGGGAACTTCCTTTTAGTCACAGAGAGAAGTTCCCCTTTTAACTTAATAGTTTAGTTCCTGCAAAAGAAGTAGTTCGAGTGCAATATCTCACTCTTATATCTGCAAAACTGCCTAACTTCAATCGCACATCAGAAGCTTGGTGTGATTTTCCAATAATTCTATTGGAGGAACTACAGCGTAAAATGTGAGAGGACACCTTCCAACTTGCTCTTGTATTGACATTTATGTTGTGGTGTTCTTCTCTGATGCCTCGCTTTAGCCAATGCTCTCATCTCTCCCCTGGTTCAGCACCTCTGCTCATCCCAAAGAACTCTCCATCATAGGTAATGTAATTATCTTATGTAAACTCTCTCCCATCAGGATAGATTTAGTGAAGTAGAATTTAAATCCTCCATTGTATAATTGTTAAACATAACTTTTATGTGTTTTATCATAGTTGTTATTCATTTGAAAATTATAATCTCCAATAATAAATATATTGTATATAGTTATATGGTAACTTGTATTTGGATTGGATTTATGCATAACTCCATCGTCAGCCCACATATTCATGAAATCCATGTAACGCACACATTCTCTGTTATTTAATATTTAAAGTATACCCTTCTAAAATTTCTGGTTGTTTCTAAACATCTTTAGCCACTTGAAAGATAATTAACTCACGAGTTAGGATGAGATCTAGTATATTTCTAACTGGTGTCAGGAACATTGACGATAATTGGAGAGAGTTGAGAGGTATTTGCATACTTATCAACTTTCAATGATTTTTTTTAACAGCCATCTTCAGTGAGATGGAAGGCAAAACTGACCGAGTTTTCACATATTGGTATCCCTTGATTTATAACCACATATAACTGTAAAGATACAGGCTTAGGGGGAAAAAATTTAATTTTTTGCAACTACAGGATTATCAATCAATGATATATTCCTACACAACTAGTTGCAGAAATATGAGATAATTTATGTTATCATGTAATTGATTATAAACACATTGTCATGCAATCAGTTGTACTGGTTAGCTACTGAGTGAGTTTTTTTATGTAGCAACACTTATATTAATTAAATAATGAATTCTATTTTTATGAACTATATCAACAACCAACAGTTTTTATAATAAACTCTTTCATTGAACAGAAAATGACACCTCACAGTTACACAAATATTAAGGGCATAGAGCATGTGTGAAATTCATCTCATGAAATGGTAAAATGGAACTGAAATGAAATGGAACGTCAAGAACAGTGTCATCATTGTACCTATATAATGAAATCATAATTTCTTTGGATTTGCATTCCTAATATGTTCATATACAGGAAGAATTGTGCAAATTAAGATTAATTATCCTATATATTAAAACTGTTATTTTAAGCTGTTATATAAATGAAAATTCTTTGTGGTTTTCAATTATGTGACACATCCTTTCATCATTTCCCAGTTAATAGAGTTTCTACTGTAATAAGATGCGAGTGATCTTTAAAGTCATCTATCAGTAAAAGAAAAATTTAGTTTTCAATATATTATTGTGAACTTAAGTCTTTATAAGCAATTTTTAATAGGAGAACACTGAAAAGCATCTCTTACTTTTAACAATTTTATCACAAAGCATAATAACTTCAGTTCCACCAGAAACAGGAGCAGAATAATGACTAAGTTTATAAATAGAAAGATCTGACATAGCTTCTGAAAAATAAATTATATAAAATATATAGTTAATGTAAAAATACTTACATATTATTTATAATTAAATTTATATTTAAACTTTTATTTAAAAATGAAATTAAACTAATAGAACTGTTTTTACTTACTTTTGTCATATATGATATCACTAACTACTGGGGTTAAAGATACCGTGTACTTATCATCTGGTCCCTTAATAAATGCTTGAAAACACAACCGCACAGAACTTAGATCAAGATCGTTAATAATTGAAGAATGAGAAAATCCAGCTTAAAATAGAAATTAAGCAAATTAATTATAATTAATTCATTCGAAGTCAACAAAAAAACATAGCAATTTAATTTGCTTACCTAGAAATGGATCTACTTTTATGTTTTCACGAAGTTTTAATGATTCTTCAATATTCTTTTTCTTAACACATTGAATTCCTAGACTTGTAAAACTAGAAAAAGTTAAATAATATATTAAAATTATGTAATTTATTACGTTAAATACTTTAAAATTGTTCCAAGATTAAAGAAATCAATACATTATACAATTCAATCATTTATCTGGCCAAAAAAGTGTTTTGAAGCAGTTAACTATTTCAATAATAATCATTTACATAATAAAATAATTTGCATATAGAGAAGACACTGCTGATTGCAAAACAAATATAGTTATCAGTTTCTAAAATTAGGCCAGGATGATTTAATTACAATAAAGAAATAAGTTTCTTGTATAGACAATACATACAAAATGTGTCTTTATACAATCTGTCCTTTCTCATGCAGATGAGGGATAAGACAGTTCCATGGCACAGTCGACCTTTTATTTGAGGCTTCTCGTCTGCCTCTAAATGTAAAACAGTCCAATATTCCCCTCTAGCAGTGGCAACACAATTAAAAATAAATTATTGGACTGTTTTACATTTAGAGGCAGACGAGAAGCCTCAAATAAAAGGTCGACTGTGCCATGGAACTGTCTTATCCCTCGTCTGCATGAGAAAGGACAGATTGTATAAAGACACATTTTGTATGTATTGTCTATACAAGAAACTTATTTCTTTATTGTAATAGTTATCAGTTGTTTAGTTATTCCAATTTTAAAACTGTTCTGTACATAATTTCACTTTTTGTGTAAACATAATACATTGTGCTATATTGCATTTACATAAGAATAGTAGTTATTTAATATTATCAATATTAATGGATCCCAGAACACAAGTTAAAATAAATTATAAAAATGTTGCTTATTTTACACAAAATTCATTTATCATTATTATTCTAAGTCAGTCCAAAGCAATCGCATTAAGCAGATTCTATTGTACAAGATAATACTGTAATTTTGCATGAATAATCTGTGGGTTATCTGTTTGAAAGATAATTTGAAAAGAATGTGGTTATGAAGTGGAGCAGATTATGTCCCAATTTTAAATTCCAATCATGTGTTAAAAGAACATGAATGATTCAAACAAATATTAAAAATCATTGACACATAACGAAATTCTAAAAATAATGAGCAAAAATTATTGTGACATCATCATAATTCCAGGCCGCAAGTTTTAATCACATTTTTAATTTATTTAATTTAAGATATATGCTCTGTATCTCAAAGTGTCTTGTCTCTTGTACATCATACTTTCCCTGACAACAGTCTCAGGCCAATCATCTATGTAACTCCATTCTGGGAAAAATTTTTTAATTGAAATCACTTGACTTCTGGTTTATATCAGAAGTTTGTATATTGATAGTTAGAGCCTCCTGTCCCTAAGCTTTCCATATCTGATCTCAACTCTCATCTATCTAAAACCGTTCTCAAGATTAAGGAAAGTGTAGTGCTCCGCGACTATTGTTATAATTTGATATTTTGAAATGTTAATGTAATCTCATTCCGTTGCTGCGAGATAAGTATCGGGTTTTAGTTGCAACACGCAGCCATCTTTGTCATGTGACCTGTACCACCCTTGATGTCATGGCTGTATCGCGGTTTTGGATTGGCTGGGAAAAAGCAAACGTCGTAGATGAAGCCCCGGATGGTGGGGGATATAAAGGGAAACGCTTCCACGTGTAAGACACTTTTTATGCGGAAAGAATCTAGCGAGATTGGACAGAAAGAAGAGATAGAAAGATAGAGAGGAAGAGGAATCTTTAAGGACAATCCAATTCCATCCGGCCGTGGTTCTACTCTTCAGAATATACAAGTGTTGAAGAAGACTCTATGATCACCCGATTCACTAGTAAGAGCGTTATTTACGTAATATCTTAAATTATATATACGTGACGGGCCAAGTAATAACCACGTGTGGCTGACAAAAGAAACCGTATTTCGTAACAATGTATGACTTGAAATATGGCTACTGTATATACCTCTGTGTAAAGAATTGTATAATATTCCTAGTTTAATCACGTATTAGTTTATAATTTTTTTTTGTAATTACTAGTTCGATCGCAGAACCGTTGCCATTCTTATAATTGGTAAGAATATCGTCGTCTGTAGGAATCAGGCAATCAGTTGTTTATTCCATACGATTAATAAAAGTAATTGAGGAAGATTGGTTTGTCCGATTTACTCCGTACATTGTAAGGTCCTCGTTACATTCCCTTATCTCCATAACAAGATATATTTCGGCATATCCTTGTACAATACAAAAGACAGAGAGACAGATGTCGGTGAGAATTTATAGGTCTACAATTTTTCAAACTGCAGCCCAATTAACAATTTATTACAAAATTACATTATCATCACCATTATTATTTATTATGAATATTATGAACAATTTATAAACTGATTAAAACTGAAAACTATACCTGTATGTCATATCACTATTGTTGATTATTACAGTACATACTCCTTGTCTACAACCTTCTTTACCCACTAGATTATTCGGATGTGCTCTGTAAGGTGGATCTTTTGTCACACAAGAAACTACAACTACAGCTGATCCAGAATAATTTTGTATCTAAAAAAAATATTTTAATATTAAAAATATTGTTATACCATATAATACAAAATCAAGTATGTCAATTTACTTGTATAGTTGGATATGTTTTATTTGTTGATGTACTGTTGACTCCAGGTATGCTTCCTGCTGATCTTCCTTCACATTCATATCGAAATCTTATAGATCTACTGGCAGGCTGTTCTAATATGACAATTCTTGGAATAGCTGAAGGGAGTTTAGACTTACACATCTCATCTGACTGCCCTGGTTGTTGTCCTCTGATAACTTCATCTAAATGAAAATATTTCATAATATATACATATTTTTTATGCATTTTAAAATTATTATATAAACAACAAAATTCTGATAAATCTAAGTTTTGTTATTCAAAAATCATCAAAACCATGAGCATAAATCAAACAACCATCATGTTGTTCATTTGATTTATGCTCCCGTTTTCTAGATTTATATGTTTATAGTTTAAATTATACTACTAATGTGATTAACAAAGAATTTTTACCTAGGATAAGAAGAGTTGCAATCTTAATGTCTTTTAAAAAATTACATGTATCAAATATTACCTGTAAAATATACAAAAGAAATGCAACTACATCTACATGTTTAATGCCAACTTTAGTATGTTTAATGCCAACTTTATATATATCTGAGAAACTTGTTTGTTTATAAATAAATGCATTTAAACATAGAAAATTCAAACCTTCCTCATACTTTCCAGCAGAAACTGTTTAAAAAGCAAACATATTTGATCACATTTAGGGGCCTGCATCAGGTTACACTTATACAAAATTAAATGTCTATAGCATGTTCAAAGTTTGGAACATTGCAGACACGCTTTGAACAATGTCAAAAAAATAATGATAAAATGAAAAATTCCATTTTAAACATTATTTGTGCTTACGATTAAAATACAGCAAGAAAAATCCTGTCATGAAAGAACATTAACATAACTAATCAAAGTATTTTCTGAAAAAATTATTTGATGTATCTTTTCCATTAAATTTTCCTGTAATTTTCTAAAATAAATATTTGATTCTGTCCTATATGTTGCTGTGTAAGTAAACATAACACTGTGAATGTCAACTGTAAACAGTGACTTAATATTCCCGTATGGACATATTAGAAACTGGGATTTTGTAAGAAGGTTTTAACACTTAGCAGTGAATGCACAATGAACATTGATATTCCACTTGCATAATAATATATGATTAAAAAAAAATATGCAACAATGACATTTTCTTTTACACAGACATCTTTTGTATCTTTGTGTTCCATCATTTGAATAAAAAACTATTTGATGTAGGGAAACTTCTGAAGAAACACTGCAAAAAAACAAACTATTCACCATTAGGGAAACACTTAACTGATTACAGGTGTATGATTTCATTTATGCCATGTTTGTTTTAGATTTGATTTAAAATCATTATTAAATGCAGGTAAAATAATGTGTGAATTGATACGTCCACAATCAATATGTAGAATGCCAATTCATACAGTCTAACTTATTTAAAAAGGAAGAAAATGTGAATTTAAAAAATGTAAACCTTTTGACACTTTCTTAGCCTACTGATTGAGGTACTGTGTAGCCCTCTCTCTTTTTGGAAACATTTTCTGAGTCAATACATAATTAACATTTAAGTGTACAGCATAATCTTATTTTTCAACAGAGGCTCCACAAATAGTGTGTGTGTAATAGCTGTTAGTTACATATTTGCCACAATAGTAACAAATATACTTAACTCTTTGTAACAGTGATATTTTCATGTTTTACAGTTCCAATAATAAAATAAATAACAACGATTTTTTCTTAAAGATAGGGTAGATGTACCAGTTTTGGCCAGTGTACCAGTTCTGGCCAGAAAACTAATTTAACTTAAAAATATTATCACCACATATTCAAATCTGTTCAATGAAACAAACTTTTATTGTTAACTGTTCACACAGTTAACGATAAAAGTTTGTTTTATTTGTGATTATATTTTTAAATTAAATTTGTTTTCTGGCCAGAACTGGTACTACACTGGCCAAAACTGGTACATCTACCCTATACTTTAAATAAATTAAACACACATTTGATGACACTACAATTTTTTAAAGAGTTTATTTAACAGTACTTTGCACATAAGAATATTCAGTCATTCTTTAAAATAAGAATGTAGAAAGATTTGCTTGCATTAATAAAAATAAAATAAAATTTTATTTTTTTAATGATTTTTTACAAAGCTTGCTTACATAATGAACTTTTACAGTTAAAAGATTTATATAAAGAAGCTTTGAGGGCATAATTTGAGAATATCTTTAGAATAAGTCTTGACCTCAAGAATATTATCTGAAAGCTATAAAGGCTTACTACTATTATCTTTACAAGTTACAGATGAGCAAGATTAATAGATTTTGTAAATGTCAGCTACTTGTTATATTCGTTTTTTACTGTTTTAGAAGAAATAAAATGAATTTAAATTATTTAAAGAAATATTCTAAAAGTTGCTTCAAAATGCAATACTTATTTATCTTTATTACAATATTAATTAGAATTTAATCAAAAAAATATAACACTTTCATACAATATCCACAATTAACTAATTTCAACAAAATTTAAACTTTACATACAATTTTTATATTACATACGCAAACACACAATTTTTTATTCAATATTCATTTTCATCGTCATTAATATTTTTCAAATATTCTAAGCAAAAATTATATACAAACTGTTCACTTGCCAAATCAATTAACTCCACAAAACAACAGAGAAACTGGTAAAATAACACACATTCTTTTTAAAGTTCCTTTTAAAATTTAAATTTAAATAAATATCATTGAATGTATTATTACAGGCATAGTTTTTATCTAATGACACAAAATAACAATGATTATTCCAAGTAGGGTTTCTCAAACAGGATCTCTGTTGTTTTTTAACCCAGAAAATCCCACAAATTTCTTAAAAGTTCAATTTTTTTTATTTTGTGTTAAGGTTGAGGAAATTTTGCAAATAGAAAGTATAATTAACTCACAAACTGTAATAATACATTTGTGACTAAAAATTATAAATATTTTCATATTTATCAAGGGTAACTCTCTTAATAAATACATGAACAACATTTGATGTTTAATTTATTGATTTTAAACCTACTTATTAGTTTTTTAAATTTTTGCTCATTATGGCATGTCACAAATGGTCAATAATCAATATGTAGCTTATTTGTGGCAGTACTGTGAAAATTCTTTACTTGTCAGAACCTGTAATGTCTGCAATAATTGTGCTTATGCTCTTAATTTTTAACCATGCTCAGTAGCTTCAATAACTGCGTAATGCCAGGTTGTGCAAATTGGGCAAGGATACAAATGAGTACAAAGTCTGTAAGTATGAAGTTTTACTTCATAAACCTAAATGATTATTAAAGACAAACAAACTGCCGAATTATTGGGCTATAAACTTGATGTTTCTATTAAAGCAGCCAAGGTAGACAAATCAAGAATACTAGAGAGCAAAAAAAGTACTACAATCTTGAAAACTAACTAGAAATTTTCCAGGTTACAGGTGAAAAAACACACATTTGTCTTCTCTTAAATGCATTAAAGACGATTCCACTCACATCAATTGAATCGGAAAGGACATTCTCGGTGCGTTATTAAAATAAGAATCAGATTGAATGATAGGAGTATTGACCATCTTTGCTTTTAAAATCTTATTATAGAAATTCACAATAATACTTTGTATTACATTTTATTTAAAAGACAAAAATTACCTTTTAAGTTAGAAGTTTGATTTAAGTTCTTTTTTATTTTTAAATTTTCAACTCAATTCGAAGCATTGGTTTTTTTTTTGTTGTTGTTGTTGTATGCAGTTTCAGCAAACTTTAATAAATTTTTTTTATTTGTGAAAATTTCTATGTAATTCAAAGGTAATTTTTAATATATGGTATATCTTACACAGTATTATTAATATGATTTTGGAGGTTGCTGAACATATTAAATTACTTTAAAAAATGAAAAATAATTATATCATTTGATTTCAAGATATTTTGTTTATCTTAAAAATAAGTAATTCTATCCCAGGATTTCCTGGAAAACATTTCACTTTTGTCTCAAAATCCCAGGTCAAGCAAAAGACCAGAAAATGAGAAACCCTAATTCCAAGGATATATTATTTTTACATTTTTTGCATAACTAAGAGAATTAATCAAATTTGGCCCATGATCGTTCTATACAAAGTTCTTTCTACAATTATGATAACAATATTAATAAAACTTTAATGAAATTTTTTAACAACTTACCAACATCTTCAATAGTGATTGACTCTTGTCTAGGCAAGTTCATATTGCTTGTCAATTCACCATTGGTATCAGTAAATCTAAAAAAAGAAAAAAAAATAGATGTATCATATTGTGATAAAATGAATAACTATTACTATTTCGAATAAAATCTTCATCTGTTAATCAGAAATAATTATTTCTTCATGTATTTTTAGTAATTAAGTAGTAACTTATAACTAATACATTGCCATCATAATCATAATGATGACTATTTATATAACAATATCAAATTACTAAAAATTATAAATAATTTCATATTTATCAAGGGCAACTCTCTTAATAAATACGTAAACAACATTTGATATTTAAAACCCGACAAAAAAAATTTATTAAATGAAAATTGGCAGAAAAAATGCATTTGATTGTGGGTGTTACCCATAGTTATGATTTTTAACTTATTAAATATTGGAATGATTAAGTTTATGAAGTTCATATATAACATACTAAACTCTGGTCATACATCATACATACTAAATCATACATACATTTTAGACTGGAATCATTAAAAGATAGGATAAGATGATTTTGTATCTCACTCTCTCTCTTCCTCCTACTTTAATAAGGAAAGATACTTTAATTTTGTATTACCAAGTGCCAAACTTTCATTTATGATATATTAAATAAATATAGTAGAACTCAAATAATTTGAAATTGAAGGGACTACAACAAAATTTGAATCATCAAAAAATTTTAATTAGACAAGCTTGGATGTTGGCATATAAAATATGTAAATAAAACAATTCTGTGATAGTAAATTAACAAGCAATCTATTACAGTATTTATTATAATTACATTACGGTACAGTACAGCATAATGCCTAGTACAGGTACAGATGCAATATAATACAAATTATTTAATGTAAGTTGTTTAATATTACATATTGTACAGTACCTCTCAAGTATTTTACATCTCAGATATGCTTTCAAAACTTTATTTTAAATTGTAGGTACAAAAATACATCATGTGCTTTTGTTGTTTTGAAGTAGGAATGCTTAAAAGAAGAAAATAATATAAAAGAAACACACACATTCTCCTCTTTTCCATTTTCACAAAGTATGGATCGGTCATAAAATGTACCTTTTTTAATTTTCTCAATTATTGAGCAAGTTAGATATTTCAGTAAAAGGTCTTTCACATGATATGTTTGAATTGTTTAAAAGTATACTGATGTGGAATAAAAGAAAAGGTTACTTTGACTTGAGCTAGTTGTTTAGATGCTCGATAGAAAAAATAAAATTTTAATCTCTGTTCTATTAAAGAATAAAATCTTAAATCATCAAAAATTTATTTATTTTGTAATTGTGATTAGAGTAGCCAGATTGAGTATAAGATTGCAAAATGAATTACTTTATATGTAATCTTGTGATTTGAAGACAGTTTTAAATTTGGCACCACATTAAAAACTTTTCTTCATTATTCTGCTTATTAAAGACATGAACTTTAATGAAAACTATAAACAGATTATAAATGTTTTCAACACCTTTCAGTCCATATCAACTGAAAGGCTGAAAAAAACCATTCCAAACTTCCAGAACATCTATTTGATGTTCTGGAAGTTTGGATTTTTTTTCCAGTTAATTTGTTGATGGAGTCAAAAATTTTGTGATTTATCATTCTGGCAACTGTGGTTTTGTTTGAAACAAATTGTTAAACTATTATCTAGCTACTATAAATGCTAGTAAATAATTAGATATAAATCAATTTGGCTAAAGGGTAGGCCACCTACCTTTAGTCAAACTGATAAATTTGGCATTCATTTGAAAACTTTAATGTATAGGGTTGGTTGTTGTTTATATATGATTTTGTTTTTACCTTACTCTTTTTAACACAATTACCTTTCGGGTAATTTTGCTATTCTTAAGAGTTTGCAATTTTGCTTACAAATTATCTGATAATACAGGTTATAACAACCACTAGACATAGATGTCCTTCACATCATGTATTTTTTCTCTTGTACAGAATATATCAAATTTCAGCAAGATTTTTCTTTCAGAAAAAATTAGAAATTTAAAGTAAATGATAGCAAATTAAAAAAAAAAAAAAACAGAAATAATGATAAAATACAAGATAATGAAAAATACAATACCAACAATTAAAGAATCAAGAAAGAATTGAAGCAGCTTGTGCAAATAGTTTGATCCTACTCACCAAAAAAAAAAAACAAAGACATAGGACTTTTGGTTAAACATTTGCACAAATTTTTTTCACTAAAAAGTTCTGGTATTCCTACAACTAGGAACATTAGCAAATTGGGCATTAAATGAGGAGCTTAATCACTTTTATTTATTATAAATAAAGAAAAGGTCTAAACGAAACTCCAATTTGATAACTGTTTTAATTTGCATCTCTTACATATTACAGAACATAAAAATATAATCATATAAACTAAAAAAAATAATACCAAAAACATTAAAGTTTATTCATAAAAAAAGACATTCAAATTAATACTTTAGTCATCAAATCCTTCAAATGGGATGCTCAATAGCATACAAATTTATAAACAAAACATGTAATCTTGGAGATTGTAAACGCTTTGTGAATACTGACCAACTGCAAGAACTAAACTAAGATTAAACAAGGAAATTTCCCATACTGGAGAGCTAGTCATAAGACCAAGTGATCATTAAACAAGTAGGTTGTTAAGTTAGAAGTGACTGTATTCAACTTTTTAATTTATAATGTCAGAAATTTAAGCCTCAATATAAGCAATCTTCATATTTAAAATTTTAAAAAATATATGTTCTTTTCTTAAAATATCATAACTAATGTATATATAAAGTTATAACATTTATATACATACTAGCGGGTGGGCCCAGCGTTGCTCAGGCAAAAGTAACGATAACGAAGATTAAGATTATTACGTTATAGTCAACCTTACCCATTTTCACAGAATGCAAGAATTGGGTCTCCCTGTTTCCGGACTAATTAGAGAATTTTTAGATGGGTCTAAGAATATGTTCGATTTCCCGCAAAAATGAAAAAACTGCATCTGTGTCTTGCACGTTGCTTTCTCTTGACACTTCCATTGTTGATGGAAGTGTTAAGCCTTAATCCTATCCCTCTCCCCCGTGGGGAGGAATTTCGAAAAATCCCTTCTTAGTGTGCGTTCTCATGACGTACCCTAACTGTGTACCAAATTTCAACTTTCAATTCCTAACCGTTTGGGCTCTGCACTGATTATTATTATTATTAACTTGTCTCGATTATATATATATATATATATATAAATATACTATTAAAAATAAAAAAATAAAATAAATCTACATATTCTGTTTATTAGTTTTCCTTCATAAAATTTCAAATTTTTATCCAAACTCAATGCAATAATTTGAATACATATTTTAAAATAAAAAAAGTAAGAATAAGCCTGATGATACAAAATGACATTAACTTGTAGCTGAATACATCAGTGCATAACTAATTTTGTAGTACATTCTAAACTAACACATTAACGTATCTTGTCATCAATTAACTGTATTGACATTATCAAATGAAAATATCCAATTAATCTTCAAAATTTAAAAATCTTACACCTAATAATTTTTATTTGTCTTTTAATTATGCCATTCGTTGTTGCATGTAATGAATATAAATAATACATTGTCCAAAACTGGTATTTATAATGATTATTATTCTTGTGCAACTTATTCGTAGAAAAAAAACAACTATTCAGGAAGACCACAATTGATTATTAATGTTATCATTCTTAATAATCTACAAAATTCTGAATTGGAATGAAGCAAAGAATGCTAAAAAAAAGTTGCCTGGTTAACAAATTTATATTCAAAACAAACATGAAAATATCCTGTTTTATAAAATAAAATATAAATGTTCAAAAATGTAACAATTATAATATTTCTTACACAGGAAATTAAACTTATTGTGTAAACCTTAGAAAATTATCTTTTCCAATTTTCACAATTAGTAAAAGTATTATGCTGAATTCAGTATACTGTATATTAGAATAATATTTGTAACAGTTACATATAGATGTATATATTATTATTGAGATACATTTTTTTCTATATAATAAGCAGGGCTGCAAAGTCAATAGACCAAGCCCCTAACTCCAATCTTAGAAAGTCCGACTCCAACTCCTGCCTCTAAATAATAATTTAAAATATACTTTGATTATATTAACCAGAATGGCATTTCATCACTACTAAGTGAATCATCAGTCATTCCTATTGAAACTGAAAGTACTTATCTTTTTATCACAGTTTTCATTATCACTACTATCATCTTCAACCACACACTGACACACAAAATGTCTTCCATCTGTGATTATATTAAAATATTCAAAAAACCATATTTAACAAGTCATTTTAGTCATTTTTTGTTTGAGACATTTGTCAATAAAAATTTAGAATTAGCTAACATGGAATGTATTAGAGTATAAATTTCTAAAAAGTAAAATCCGATAATTAATAATATGAGAAGAAAGATCATGAAGTTGGATAGGGGAATCATAAAATGAGATTTCACATTACAGGAGACTCCTATAATGTAGGATAGGAGGTTAACACTCCTATTAGGAGCTTAACATAAAGTACATAATAAAAAAACAGGCATAAGAATTGAAGTTGGTCCATTTTTACTAACTTCAACTCCTCTAGTAATGAATTTATTTCGGACTCTGACTTCACATATCAAAATCCTTATCAGGACTGTGGAATTGATTTTAAGTATTTTTTCTTTTTTTTTTTTTATTAAATGAAGAAAGTACAACTATTTCCATTTACAAATAATATAGCATTACTCCCAAATATTGAATACAATGGCCATTCAGATAGTGTGTTAGCAAAATTGACTATTGATTATTTAAATATAGATGATAAAATAATATTAAGTGGAAAATGATGATAAATTATGTAAGACTGACAACTATTAAAACTATTGACTTTTAAGAAACCAGTTCATTATTTTGTCAGTTGAATCAACCCAATCTCACAGATGCTAACAATTTTGGATTGTTTGATTTGGGTTAGTTCAGTAGAATATTAGAATGTTATCTCAAACATTGCTGGTTCAAGTGTCAAATCACAGATTATACGTAAAGCTGGAATTATTATAATAGTAACTTACATTAACTTTGCACATGTTTCCAGCAGCAACAAGACATTGTGGCATATATGGTGCAAATGTTTTCAACTATATAGGAAATAAGCAATAATACAGGAAATCCTGGTTAGTTTGAAATTCAAGAAACAAAATAATTGCAACTTTGAATTATCTAAAATGTACATATTTCTATCAGCAAGACTTTGCTTTTACAGTAACACATTTTCACCTTACCCTTGGACTGCTCTTTTTTCTTCTTATCTCATAAAATATGACTGGGTTTTCGAATTTCTGGATTAAGTTAGAAACAGCAGATTGAGATATTTGTAGGACTCTAGGCTACTACATTTGGGTAACTTACTACTTTTTTGTCACTTTATAGATAATTTGGGCTACATTTTGAGGAATTCTGCATTACTGACACAAAACTTATCAGACAATCTGTGAGGTTCTCACCAGACACATGCTGTTTACATAATTAATAATAATAATAAATGAAAATAGCATTTTGTGTATGTAGCCATATTCCATTTGCTGAATAAATTACATCAATTACATGGCATTTGGCATATTGTTCCAGATTAGAGTGTTCTTGGTCTATTGTTCTTTTACAATATGAAGGCACTTCGACCTAAACAAATGAGTTAACATACACATATCACAGTTCAGACTGAATTTTCATTTCAAATTTCAAATTAGTTGTCTTTTGAACTAACTGAATTCCTCAACATAAATATCTATATCCCAAGCTGGGACAAAAGTACAGTTATGAACTAATGGAATTTTGAACTATCAGAGTTTGAATTAATGAGGATTTACTGTAATTCCCTCACAAGTCATTACCCTGTCAAGGTGAGAGAGCTTAGCAGCTACAGTAGAGCAATAATGGTGGGAATACAAACTTCTGGTAGGACTGCCCATTATAGTAAGGTGTATGGGGAGAAATGAAGCAAAGAGTTCTGATCTGAAATGCACAGCTGCTAAGCAATGCTTGTTCTTGATATCAATGGTGGTTGACGTATAAACATCTGGCTTTAAATATATAAATGCTTATATACCTAAATCCAAATATTAAAGCCTTACATACTTATTTCTGTAAAGAAAATAAAAATGGTTGTCACACATTCAAGCATAATACTGGCTTGGACATCATCTAGAGAGGTGTGTGTGTGTGTGTGTATATATATATATATATATATATATATATTATATATAGGCCTTAAATACTTGGGCTATAAATCCACAAATTTTAATAATTAATATTAAAGTAATTTGCTACCAGAAGTAGACGTTAAGTGCCCTCTGTTAACCATGTAAGGTTGCATCTAAATTTAAATACATCTGGAAGAGAAGATTGCTCGAGGTCCAAGTGGGGCAATTGGCAAGTGCACCGCACAGCAAGCAGAGGTTGCAAGTTTAAGCTCCATCCTGAGTCAGTTCCTTTCTTCTGGATGATTCTAAATTATTTAATAAATTATTAAAATTATTATTAGCTAAGAGATAGCACCTAACATCTACCTCTAGTAGCAAATTACTTAGTATTAATTATTAAAATTATCAGATTTATAGCTCAAGTATTTAAGGCAATCATTTGGCTATACATCACCCAGATTAACAAGGTCTGCATTTGTACGTCAGGCAGAGGCTCATATTTGAAAGTTTCCTTTTTGCCATCAGGACTGGCACAAGTATGGTTACACACAGGAACTGGTGGGACTGGACACAAACACAGGACTGGCACAAGTATGGCTACTGCATCAAACACATTTGCCACCTCACTCATATGCAATGGACTATACACGCACAGACATGTGCATGATTCTAGCTAATCTGCTTCAATCAAAATTCAGCCACTGATCACCAAGGTCAAAATCACACCAACAGATGAAGTGGACTTGAGATGAATAAATCATCCATACCTACATCAGCATTAAAAACTTGAAATACACTATATGACAATAATACCCATATCTCACTATTACAGAGCAAAAGATTGTTGATCAGGAAAAGAACAATTATACACAATAACTTTATTCCATATACAATGCTTGAATATATCAAACAAGTTGTGCAACAATCAATATGGACAAACATTTGATCACTGGAAAAATCAGATACTTATTGACTGCATCTCAACAGCATTACTCTCAAAAATGCACCATAACATGTATCAATGAAAACACTAATACAATAATTACAAACTAATGACACTATAAACACAAAATTAATTAACACATTCACTAATTTATTTGAAGAAACACTCACTAAATATATAGATTAAGACTCCACACAGACTACAAACATCCAAAATATATTAAAACAAGTGGGAGAAACTCTACA
This sequence comes from Centruroides vittatus, assembly GCF_030686945.1. NCBI lineage: Eukaryota > Metazoa > Arthropoda > Arachnida > Scorpiones > Buthidae > Centruroides > Centruroides vittatus. Next base: position 448,304 of record NW_027122576.1, read on the forward strand.
TTACCTAAATGCACATATTTACTCACACACATCCAACCAAATCAACACTTTCAGATATTCATACATTAGTCTATTCTGGTACTATCATTGAAGTTACATACCATAGCATTACAAATATAGACAATCAAAAACAGACAAATCATAAGTTTGCCTGACAGACTAGAAACACAAATAAACAACATTAGAAACTGTGGAAGTAGATCAAAAATGTTTTTTGATTGATTAAATATATTGCTGGAGTTATACAAGGTATACTGCTTCTTTCATTTAACATTAGAAACAGCATTAATATTTAAATTTTTGTTGTTCTACATTCAAACTTTGTCTTCAATAGTTCATTAACTGAAGGAGGCCAGTTAATTTGGTTGAAAACATAGTTATTATTTTATTAAACTTGTTACTGGTGTTTAAAGATGTAAATTTTTGACTGCAAATAAATAACATTAGACAACAATTAGGCAGGCTGACTCAATATACTAAAGAACATAAAACCAAACTTACAAGTTAGTGAAAGATGTTATGAAAATATTCAGGAAAATTAAAACATACAACACAATGCACACACACAAATAAATGACACAAAACTACCAGCCAAGTCAAAGACAAACAATACAAAGCCTGTGCATTACAAGAAAGCCAATTATGAGGCACTTTTCTACAGACACTACAAAATGATCACAGCACAATGGCATGGCAATAGAAAAACAACTCAGACCATTAATCTGCAATTTGGTTCAAACCTGTCACACAAAAATGCAACTAGCTGGATCAAAGAGGAAGAATAAAACATACATGACATCCAACATGCAGTACAAAGAACACAGTTGAAAGACACCAGGTACAAACAATATTCACAATTTCTAGTACAAAAAATTTACATCTTTGCTCGTGATTTACTGATACAGAAATTATTTGATATAATTCTGGTGCCAATATTTTTATGTCCAATTTGATTCAATTTGTATTCAATCAAAATACCATAAATACCGTACTTTAAAAAATTGTTTGATTTTTAATTCTAAGCACTGAAAATTTCTTTCTATGGACCTGAAGGTAAAATTGTTTTTACTCCTCAGGCTACAAGGGAAATTTGTATAGCAAAACTAGTCAAACAACTTTTCCTTTAGCCAATTTCATCTCAAATGAATTAAGCCAATTTTTTCTTTGAAGAATTAATACACAACTAATAACACAAAAATAAAGATATAAAAAAAATTTCACATTTGCTTAAAATTACAGAAATTAGAATTTTCTTAATCCTGATGTTATTAAAAAAGTAATAACAAAACTCAAGGAAACAAAAAATTGAAATACTTCATGTAACATGACAAACCAGTAATCTAACTGTTGGTATGTATTGTTGAAATACTTGTAAAACCTCTTGTTTCTAAGTGACAGGTGTCCTCACCAACACCATGGGATGAGCTATTTTTAGCATAGCATGCTTCTTTATGATAACATGATTGCATATATATATATATTGAAAAATTACTTAAAAAAAAACTTTTTGTGCATTTTTGAATACCAAGGAACTCAAATTTTTAAAAACAGCAATTTTTTACTATTTTTCAATATATATCATCTGTTTGAAAAGTTCTGGGACTGATTTTTTTTTTTTTTTTAAATCAGAGAGAAAAGTAGTGTCATCTACCTATTACTGTGTAAACTTTTAGTTAAAACTTTGATGTTTAAACATGATTTAGTTTGGAATGCCGTTGTCAGCCTTTTTTATATACTGTGCTTGTAAAGATAACTCTTCTTTTTGCTTGTCAAAAACTTTTGATGGAGCAAAGGGCAGTAATTTAATTTAATTGTGAACTTGGTAAAACAGCTACAGAAGCTAACAATATTATAAAAATTGTATAGGGATATGATTTTTTTATCTTGTTCAAAGGTGTTTGAGTGATACAAATGATTTCAAAAAGGGAGGCAATCGCTCAAAGATGATGCTCATTTTTTCGACACTGATAATCTTGTCCATAAAAAATTTATTCCAACAGGCACCACTGTGATTCTCACTTCTACCTGGGTGTGCTGAAATGTCTTTGCAACAGGATTTGGCATGTTTGCCCCAAAAGACCGGAAGCAGAAGATTTTTCCAGCTTCAAACAATGCACCAACTCTTTTGGCTAGAATTGTGTAACAGTTTTTAACTTTAAACTTAGTACCTGTGTTCATTCACACACTGTGTTCACCAGATCTTGCTCTATGTGATTTTTTCCTCTTTCTATGGCTCAAGATGCACACAAAGAGTAAACAGTACAATGATTTAAAAGATATTCAAGCCAATGTGACATGAGAATTGAAGAGGATTACAAAAAAATTTTCAAGCAGCTTTCAGGAGACAACTATGTAGAACAACGAAAAAAATAAAAATCTTTCTAATTACTTTTGGAATATTTAGAACAACAGTTTCAGAACTTTCCAGGTAGACAGTGTATTTTTCTTTTCTAAAATGCAACCATATTTGATATTTTTAAATTCATTAAAATGTAATAAATATTAATACATTGATACATGTCTGAGAAAAATATGGAAAATAAAGTATATGAAATAATGATAGAACTTCTGTTTAACTATTTTATGAAGACAATGCAGAAAAATTTTTAAATTCAATTCATTAATATGGAAATTTTCCACATGAGAGGACAACTGAAAATTTTTTTCAACTTAACAAGAAATTCCAACAATTATTGTTCAAAATAATTTGAAATAAAAGCAGATTTTCTTTTTCAGTTTATTTAAAGCTCTGTTTTGTGTTTTTACACAAACCAAAACTTCAAAATCAATAATCAAAACTGCCTCATTCCTAACAAGTATCCCAGATTGTGTCCACTTTTTAGTGAAGATTTTATGTTTATTTCTGGAATCATTAAAACACCTGTTTGAAAATGGAATATATATTACAATTCTAGTTTCAACATAATTTTAAACAGCAACAATCAATTATTTATTGTGATATTATCACAATGCCAGGCTGTAATTTTTAATCATATTTTTAATTTATTTAACTTAAAATACAGGGTGCGGCAGAAAGAATGTTCTGATCTGGCAGAAGTGTTGCTTTGCTCATGGCCGTCATGGCATGGAGCAGAGAGCATTGTGCTTTTGTCGTTGAAGAGATTGTTATGAAAGGTGAATCTATGATAACAATGCAATGGGCCTTCCGAATATGCTTTCAGCTCGAGTGTCATGATCCGGTTGCAGCTGCACCAACAATTTGTTGTTGGGTTTCAAAGTTTAGACGAATGGGTTCTGCTTTAAAAAGAAAGAGTCCTGGCTGCCCTAGAGCATAACAAGACTGTAAGATGCGGCAGCTGCTAGAGCTTCCATACAGCAGTCTCCCAAGTGATCTACATGCAAACATGCAGCTGCATTAAACATGTATGATTGTAGTCTCTGCAGACTTTTACACAGCTCACTCCACATGCATCTCTACAAAATGATGGTCATTCAGGAGTTGAAGGATAGGGACTGTAAAACTTTGTATCAGGATATTCTGCGGAGCATTCTCCCAACAGTGGTACTGATCTCCAGTGACGAAGCCCATTTTCATTTATCGGGGGTCAACAAACAGAACTTTAGCACCGGTCTGACAGTAATTTTCGAGAACTCCACCAGGGACCACTCCGTAGTTCGAAAGTTTCAGTTTGGTGTGCCTTAGGTGATTTCGGTGTCTGGGGTCCTTATTTCTTTGAAGAGGGCAGTGTTACAGTGACAGTAACATCAGTGTGCTATTGAGAATTACTTGAGAATTTTCTCTGTTCATTAGTTAATGGTTTACTCAATGATCATGTTCCAGAAAATGTATGGTTTCAGCAAGATGGCACCACATCACATATCTCTAGACGGTCACGGAATTCTCAGAAACTTGTTTCCAGGCCATCTTGTCTCTTTACGGGTGATATTGGTTGGCCACCATGTTTGCTGGATTTGGCCACGTGATTTTTTTCTGTGGGGCTATCTCAAATCAAAAGTGTACCAACACCGACCAACAAATTTGCAAGAACTCAAGGCAGCAATTATGCAAGAAATCATGGTGATTCCGCTGAACATGGTCCGCAGATCAATGCAAAATTTCCGAAAGAGACTTCAAAACTGCATCGATATTGACGGTCACCATTTAACTGTTGTATTCTTCAAAACCTAATGTATGACAATGGCATACTGTGTACTTATCAGGTATAAAAGATTTCTCTCTCTATCTTGCTTTGTATTTTTTTTTTGTCATCGTTCCAAATCAGAATGTTCTTTCTGCAGCACCCAGTATATGCTCTCAACCTCAATTAGTTGTGGCTTGCCCCTGTACATCATACTTTTCCTGTTCACAATAGAGTCGTACTGGTCACCTATCTAACACCTTTCAGGAGAAATTTTTGAATTGAAATAATATGACTTCCAATTTGTAATATATTGGATGTCCATATACAATTAAGTTGGGATCTCCTGCCCCTAAGGTTTTCATATCTGGTCTTATCTTTCATCTATCTAACTCTATTCTTGAGATTAAGGAAAGACAGAGAGAGATAAACAACAGTGGGAATTTATAGGTCTACAATTTTTTCAAATTGCAGCCCAACAATCACACTATTCTGTTATTCTAGTTCAATATTTCATCCCTGAATAATAATAGACTACTTAATTTCAGTTTTTTGGAAAATAACTTGATGTGAAAGTGGAGACTGTTTCATTGTACATAAAGTAATTTATACAGTACACTCTTGTTAATTCAAACTCGGATAACTCATATTTCCTCTTAATTTGATCTAGACACTAGTCCCCATCTGATTCCTATTTAAATCATTGTAAAATTCTCTCATAATTTGAACTCGATTGCTCAATCTCTTGTTTATTCAAATCTAGAGTAATTTAATAGATCATCATCATCATCAACTTTTAAAATTTAAAGATCAAATTTAAAAAAAAATAAAAAAATACATTAAAATTCAAAAACATTTCAAATCGGTTGGCACATGATTAGGATGGTTTACAGTTGCCTTGTGGCATTTGCTCATTGTGGTTCTCATGATATTGTTTTTTTATTCCATTGAATGCACTACTGTACCTTTGTTTTGTATTTCTAATTGATTAAATACATTATATAATAAACTTCTCAAAGCTCAATACATTGATACTCAACCAAACAATTGCCTAATCAATTAGGCTATAATTATAACCCGATTAATTACAGCAATCGTTTGGTTATTGTTCATTATTCTGTTTGCCATGTGGGTGTTAATGTGTAGTTAAAATTAATTTTTTTTTGTCGGTAGCATCCAGAAATGGTCTCCTTTTAATTCAAACTGCTTAGATTGTCTCTCTGAGTTCAAATTTATGAGAGTCTATTGTATAAGAAAATATATTCTTCCATTGCTGATTGTTAAAATAACTGGTATGATAAGAGCATATATATTAAAGTACTCTGATTATACACAAAGTAGAATATTCATTCATTAAAGTAAATATAAACAATATCTCCACTACTAAAACATATTTTTTCATTATTATAATCTGTGAATTATCTGTGTTTGAAAGACAATTTGGTTAGAGGTGTAGGTTACACGATGGGGATGGTTATATGCTGACTTTAAATTATAATTATGAACTTGTGTTTATGAAACAACAGCTTCTCACTTAGGCACAGTAGGGTGGGTTTATGCAAAGATTTTATGTCTGTTCTAGAAATTCTCTGCAGGTATATACGAAATCACGACAGTTCTATGCATGGAAATATGGTAAATAAAACAGACTAAATATTTTACATTTTACATCTAATATCACATTAATTAAAATTATTTCAAGTTTAATGAAGGAAATATCATCATATGATGATTATATCTTTGTGAAAAAAAAAATTATTTTTATTCATGTAATCATAATTTATTTTGAAGTCTATTTATTTCTTCTCCTACTCTCACTCAGACTCTATTTCACTGTAAGACACACACACCTTCATGCTGAGAACTTTAAATTTAAATTTAATCATAAAAAACAAACGTTTTCGGCCACTCCACTGGCCATCATCAGGTTAACTATATTCGAATACTATTTTGAACAACCCGTTCAAAATTGAAATAGATTACAATAGAACTCACGCGCTCAACTACGTAAACCAAAAGTAATATAAATAACATAGAAAAATAAATAAAATAACATAACATAAAATAAAATAAAACATGCCAATGGTACATGTAAACATAGCAATATCTATATATCTATAGGCAATCTTTTGCGCCTAGTTAATGTGTTCTTGTGACTTTTTTAATTAGAAACTTCCAAGCTGATGGTAAAATGGTTGCATCCTTGTAATTTAAGCATTTTTTGGTTAAGCTGGACTTATAAATTTCACATTTTTCAGTTGTCGCTGCAAGTGTCAGCGAATGGACAGGTGTTATGATTTTGGCTTCTTCCCATTTAACAACGGATCCCTCCGTCTGCGCCATTTTTGCTAACATTGTTGTGCATTTACTTTTCGTCACATCATATCTGTGTTCCTTAAGGCTTTTACTTAGGCTTCTCATCGTAACCCCGATGTATTCTTTCTCTATCCCTAGTTGGTCGTTGCTGTACGGTATCGAGTACACCCCCGGCTGCTCACTCCGTTTAATTTCTTCCTTGTCGTTTCTTAGTAATTTATATATCGAGGGAGCTCTTTTGTACACAATATTGCTGTTCCTGTGGTTCGCAATACACTCCATAACAGAGGATAGATGCTTATTATACGTGAATTTCGTGATGCCGTTTGTAAGATCTCGTTTTTTCTTGTTTTTCTTGGGATTCTTGTACGCGGCAATCAAACGTTCAACCGTTCTTGGACCAAATCCCAGCATCTTGGCCACTTGCCTGATTCTCTCCAGTTCCCGCATCGTATCCATTATATTAGAGCAATATTGAAACGCTCTTCTAATTAACGCTCTAAACACTGAGAGTTTATACATAATAGGATCATTGGATGTTGAGTATTTATTTCTGCTGATTTCATAGACATGGCAATAAAAGTATTTTATCAACTATATCACAAAATTCATTTAGAATACTCTCTGCTTTTTTTCAGTCATTCTAATGTTTTTAAAAGATAAAATAGACACTGAACAAAACATATTTTACATTATAAAAATGTTTGTTATAACTTTATGCATAATGTACTAGAATAAGCATAAGAAAAGTTTTATATTAGAAATTTTATAATTGCAGAATCAATCATATTTGATTCTTTATTAACATCAATGCATCATCATCTTTTTGCATGTCCGCATAAGGTCAGGCTTGGTGTTTGTCAGCCATATTGTTTTTGCTTTGTAATACATGTTTGCAATCTTGCTTTTAGTTATCATCTGTTAATTGTTTAATTTTTAATGCAACAACATAATCTTCAATATCTCCAGGACATAACAAAGAGACAGCTTTGATGGCATCCATGTTTGTTATATTTTTTACAACACAATGGGTTTGAATGTGCAAACGCCACCTAGTATTGTGTTTATAATTATAAAGTCCAGTAAATATGCAAACTCTGTAATAAGTTATAAATAAAAAATTACTTATATACACTAATATAAAACATCTCCTATCACTATTTTTAATTTTTAAATTTATTATTTTCTTCATTGAGGTCATAACATAAACAGCATTTAATTTTAATTTGTTTAAGGATCACATTTCAATTTTTTTGCATTATATAGAATTCATTTAATGTATGATAATAATGACTATTTTTTTAATCATCATCAAGATCATGTATTTTAAATATGTTGATTTCAACTATAATAAAATAAGTATGTAAAAATTTTAATTCTAAATAATTTCAACAAATTAGTTATAATTGCACATTATTTTGCATTATTTTCCAATTTCTATAATTCATTAACTATATTCAATCTAAACTAAATCTTACTAAATGGTTTTTTTAAACTGTTTCTGCCCGTGGGCACTAAGAGGGCCTCTTTAGCAAGCCTATTATGGGTTCGGCCAGGCCCACAATGGGGCAGCTGGGTGGTGAGAGACGGGGCCCAACAAATCTGGATGGACTACCCCAAAAATTCCTGAGATTTATCGACCTGTCTGGATTCGAACCTGGGTCCCCAGGGAGGTAGGCTGCCACTTTGACCATCCAGGCCTTTCTAAACGGTTTAATGATGTTACTATCTTCGTGTTATGTATAACACCAAAATAATAATCATCATTAAAAAACTATTTATGCTTTAGCATGCATAGTTTCAACCTTTTATTTTTAGACTTTATTCTATTATACATTCTTACAAATTTAATATAAACACATCTAATTAAAAATCATATTTACATGCAATAGTTTCACTTTTCTAAAATGGTATACAAGCAATATACTAAAATTATCATTGTTTTAGTTAATTACAAAGTTTTGCCCATAAGTAACTGAAAAGATAATACCACTGAACCTGGTAGTTGATTCCTCCTTCATGTCTAACCAATGGGCTGGTCATTTGGTGATTTCTGTGTTCTTCACCTGTTTAGCATCTAATTAGAGGCCAGTTACCCTTAAGTCCCAATGGAAGGTACCCCTTAGCAGACTACTCTTGTGTTGCATTGTCTTATCCCATCAAACAAACAAATAATAAATTTTAAAATTATAAAACAATATTTCCATTTTATTAAGTATATTATACACTATGTGAATTTTGTTTTATTACTTGTTTAATTAAAACTTCAACTTATGCATTATAATATTGATTAGTCAAATAATGCAAAATTTATTCAATAAACATGTCAATAGAAATTTAAAAACAAAGATCTGACAAGAGAAAACTGCTGTAATAAATGTAGGATGTGACAGCGGGGTAAAGTAAAAAGGGAACTGCTTGGTTGGAACAATTTAATATAAGCTATATAGAGTACACATACCAAAAACAAAAGGAGGTAAGGTACAAAGTATAAGAATCTTCTTATATAAACAAAGGTCACCTAGAATGTCCTTTGGAGAGTGTCATGATACTCTCACCAACAAAAGCACATTCTAAATCTAAGAAAAAATCATTTTTTTTTTGTAGTCTTAATTACTAAAGAATTAAAAGATTTTTGAATGATAAAATTGATTTTATTTCTAATTATTTCAAAATTTATCTGTAATTATATTTAAAGCATATATATCAACCTGTGCATGTTTAAATTTAAAATATGTTAAAAATAAGAAATAAGTATTATTTTAACAAAATAAATGAAACAAAAACAATATTCGTTAGATACAGTAATATCTTGGTTTTATCGTCAGTTTCAGTTTTCGTTGATTTTTTCACGAAAAATTTGTCTCGGTTTTCGTCGACATGCCCATATGACCTCACCGCTAATTTTGCGAAAACAAAGGGCAACCCACGAGTTTTCCTGTTCAGTGTGGCATCGTCAAGTGAGCATTAGCCCGTGCGTCTAGCCAAACAACTCCTATATGACAGCTGGATGGCCGAGCAGTCAAGATGGCAGCCAACCGCTCTGGGTTTGGGATCGAAAAAGCCCCAAGAATTTTTCGACTGGTGGTCCATCCAGATATGGGCCCTGTCCCTCACCACCCGTCTGCCCCATTGTGGGCCTAGCCAAACCCATAATAGGCTTGCTAAAAGAGGCCCTTAGTGACCACAGGGTGGAAGAGTTTAAAAAAAGCCAAACAATTCCATTGCTTTCCTTTCAGCTCCATCATGGGACCAAAAAGTTTCCAGTGCCAGCAGCCCTTCAAATGCTACGTTAAACGTTCATTTATTCATTACATTTGTGTTTTATATTCATTTTATATTAAACTCTTATTGTTTTTACTATTAAACACTATATTTATTCTCTATAAAGTGTTTTTTGGTATGTATTTTGGAATGTCTAGAACGAATTAATTGGATTTACATTGATTCATATGGAAATAATTGCCTCCGTTTTTGTCGGTTTCGAATTTCGCCGATTGTTTTCAGACGGATTATTGACGAAAACAGAGGTATCACTGTATATCAAAATTAATTAAAATTCACTAAAAATTATTAAAAAATGTAATCAAATTAATAGCAATTTTACAAGTTAGATGTAAATATTGCAAATACTGTAAATACTTAATTCTTAAATAAAATATTACTTGATTATTAGAAAAACTTATCAAACTTAAAAAAAAGTTTTTCGAATAAAGTTATCAAAACTCGATTAGCATATCTTTTCAAATACATTGTTTAATTTTTAAAAAAATATTTGAAGCCTCATACATAATTATTTTCATTTAAACAAATTCAATAAATAAAATAAATAATAAAAAACAAAATCACTCAACTAACAAGATATGATTTATATTAGAAGCTATTGGATATCACTAGCTATTTTGTACAGTACATATCAATAAAACACCAAATAAATATCCTTAAAAACATTACTTGAGAGTGTATTATATTAAATATAATAAACTATAAATCATTTATAAATCCAAAAATATTCAATCAAGTCTTAAATTGAGAACTTGTATTTCATTTAATGTAATCAAAATATTCCTAAGTACACAATTTAGAATTTGATATTTTCAGATTTATAAATATCTAATATCCAGATTTATAATGTTCAAGTTTTTTTTTTTTTTTTTAAGTACTTCCTTTCTTAAAATATTGTCTCTATTTCAATGCTCATATTAGTATTTCGTACAAGGGAGGTTATTTCTTGCAATTTGCTGTACCATTTTATAAATATTCAAAAAAGTAAATAAATAAAAATCTGAATTAACTTAATAATCTCTTACACTTTTCCAGTATATACATTATTTTTTCACAAAATTTTAGTATTGTTCACTTAATTAAAACCTGAAAGAAAAGTCTAATTATAAAACAGAAAAAAGTTTATATACAAGAATTCTAACTGATAAGTAAGGGCTTGGGATTGTATTATATTCAATATAAAACTATAGATTTTCTAACTATCACTTTTGATAAAATTGGCAATTTATCAAGTTATATAGCACCTATTATTAAATAGCAAGTGTACTGATGTAAAATAACTTCAGAAAGTTTCAAATAAGTTTATTTTACTGTTGAATAATAAACATTAAGGGACTTTAATCAAAATAATATAAATTATAACTAAACAGACAGACATGCAGACACACACAGCAAATAAGTAAGACCACTTCTAAATGTTCCCTAATTTTACAATATAATTAAAAAAAAACTTAATATACAATTTAACTATTTAATATTGAAAAATTTATATTATTTAGTTTCAATATAAGACATTTAGGCTTCAGTAGTGTTAATAGCGCCATGTGTGAGTCCTAAGTTGGAAAAATAAATAAATAAAATTAAATAATTAGCAGATTTATAAATAACGGATATATAATTCATTTATTTATATATTTAAATTACTTATTTATACATTTAAAAATACGGAAATAAAGAAACTGTCCTTACTTCTTTCGTCTCCAGTTTGCACCTTATAATTGACAATCGAGTCAATGAAAAGAGCCAAAACGAGGCCTTCGTTGTGATTCACTTTCCGGTTCCGGGAAAAGAAGTTCCGAGAACCTTTCGTTTGGCTGATTTCTGATTGGTTAATTCGATCGTAGCTAATTTCTTGCTGCCAATTTTTGCGGATTATAATTATTATTATTAACCCGCGGATAAATACTTAATTAAGGATTTTATTATTTATTATTATTTTAAAAGTTTATTTGTAAAATAAAAAAATAATAATAATAAAGTTTAATGATTTTTTTATATCTAAATGGTGTTTGTTTATAAAATACTTTTAATATCGACATAACTAAATAATTTTACTTATTAAAAATTATATTATATATATTTTTCAAAATTTATAATAATTATTATCAATTTATAAAGATTAATTATCAACTTAATTATTATTTTATATTTATTAAAAATTTTATATATAACAATATATAATTTTTAATTAAAGGAACTTTATAACTCATTTATTTTATTTTAATATTTTAATTTTAAAATTTCATATATTTAAATCAAAGTTTCTTCAACTTATTTACATTTACAAATAAAAATTTTAAAATATTAAAAATTATTTTTATAAATAAAATCTAAAAAAAATCTAAAACAAGATGTCGCTAATCGTTTTATAATTGGAAGAGAAATAAAACAATACTATATTAAATTTAAAAAATAAATAAATATTGTGACTAAATTAACATTTATTAATATTTATAATTTAAATTTATTCGAAAATATATTTAACTCAAATTAATACATATAAATATAAAATTTGAATTTTTTTTCCTTTTTTTGAAGGATTACGACTTTTAAAAATTTATTTACATATAAAATCCTACACAGAAATATTTATTTAACTTAAATGCCGAACGGATTGTAAATAAACGGCATTTTAAGAGCCGTACTCCAAGTAAAGCATAGAAGCCTAACAGGAAATACATCTTCACAGGGGCATTTTAATTACAATACCGATTTATATCGTCGAATAAAGCGATTATAATCGACAAATTTCTATAACGAAGAGCACAAAGGTTGAAGCGCGGATACGAATTAAATATTTGCATTAATCATAAACACGTTCGGGCATTTTTTTTTCCTTTACTTTTCTCTTAAAATCCCGACGCCACTTGATCGACGATGACGTCATTCCAGACCATGTGATTCATCCGAGAAGACATGAGTCTTCGCCTCTACACACTTCATCCCAAGCGTTTTCTGAAGAATTCAGGTGATGTCGGTTTCTGTTACACGTTACGCGTGCCCGTTTTCGCGTGATTTATGTAATTGATTAATATATTTCGTATAGAAATTAACACGTTGTCATTTTTAGGTGCGTTACACTACCGCATAGCATATACACTTGTATATCGATTTTGTTGATTGTACATATTACTGTTGTTGTTGTTTTCGTAGGCAATTTTTAAGTATTTTTCGATCATTTCTAATTTAATTATAATTTCCAATCATTTTTTTTATTACTTATAAAGTAATATACACAAGTAAACATATATTTAAGTGCGTTTTTATGCGTTTTTTTTCACTAAACATTAGGGAAAAAAATTATTCTGGTATTTTTTTTTTCTTTTTCCTGTAGAATCTTATTAATTTCAAGAACTTTGATACCAAATTTATTTATTAAGTTATTATAATATTTGAAAATATTAATTTAAAATGAGTTATTATATATATAGAAATTATTTTTTTAAATTTGCATTATTAAATGCAAAAATTCTCAGGTTTATAAAGGAATATGTAGAAATTTGAAGTGAATTGAGCTAAATTTTATTGTTGGTTAATTAAAAGTTGTTTTTTTATATTTTAATTCCTTTTTTCCTATTACCAGACATGATGGAGCCAAGGTTTAGTCTGTCTTTTACTGATATATATAGAATTTTGATGACTCATTCTGGCTCAGCATGCTATTATAATAATCTATAAATGATATATAAAGCTTTATATAAGGTATATTAACAGTAATGCTTCATTTGACTGATATCAATGCATATTCAATTTTGTTAACCATTAATTTCTTATGAGGCACCGAAGATAAGTGTATGTTATGAAATTTTTAATTGTATTTAATTAACTTATAATAATACTAAATTCATCATTAATTTTAAAAACTAACCGATTAATACACACTTTTTTATCATCACTTTTTAAAGATATAAAATTTAATTTTATGATTATTTCTATTGTAATAAAATTATTTTAATTTCTCTCTTTTTAAGCAGAATATTTTAGTTTTATGGCCAAGTATTTTCTATTTATTGATGAATGCATTTAATACTAGTTTATGAATAATTTATAAAATTTGTTAGAAAAACTTCTCAGGAAAAAAACATGTAAGAATTATAAAAAAAATTATATTTTATAAACTTGTGGAGAAATTTTAAATTCTAGAAAAATTTTTTTTAAATATCTATTAAAATCTTTAAAAGAATCTGTCAGAAATTTCAGACAAATTATATATATGTTTTTAAATTCATTTATTTGTATGTATGTATGCATGTATTTACACTAATTATATAAATTTTATTTCAATAATCTTGTTGATTAGTTGTCAAAAAAAATTATTTCATCTCAGGTTGAAAGTTGAAACTATTTTAATGTAGCCTATTAGCAGATGATCGATGATAATTACTAATTATCTATTTAATTCTACCAATTTCTAGCAGGATGATACGAACAGTAGCTTCAAACTGATCCTTATATTAAATTGTTAATAAATTTTAAAAATTTATCTTAAACTATATTAATTAAACGAAATAATAACAACTATTTTTCACTTATTGGATAAAACATTTGTATTGTCAATTTATAAATTTGTTTCTTAAAGAACTATTTATTTGTTGAATTCAAAAAAAGCCTCCTAAATTTAATCTACATGAAAATATACTTTCAAATGAGAATTTTATTCAAGTATTGTTTGCTTCATGATTAACCCAACTATACAGTTAAACAAAGATTTTCTATAAATTTTTTAATTATAAAAACTTTTTTACATTTAATGCAGAAGCTTATAATGGATTTGTTGTTCTAAATCTCTCTTCGACCTGTGGATCATCCATTCGCAATAATCTTGTATATGTTTTAACAGTATGCATTGACGAACGATGATGATGACAGTGTTCTCACCAATTCAATTTTAGCTGGTTGAAAAATCAACTAAATGTTTCCTCCAACATATTATTTTATTTATTTAAAAAATAATAATGTTGGCACATAGTCCAGTTGTGTTTAATAATATGATTTTTGTTTCGTTGTTATTAACAGACGTTTATAAGGAAATATGTAGTACAAGCAAGCAACACTGAAGATTAACCACTTAAAACTTTTTCTGGAAAGAACATTGAACTGAGTTAATCGATGCACTTTTAACAGTAGGTGAAGTTTAAATAAAGCTAATGTTTCTGATATGGTTAATAGCCATCTTCAGATTTGGGTGGAGTCATTAAGGGAGAGCTGAGGATTTTTCCTCAGCCCAGTGAAGTCTTAGGGGTACTACTAAGTAGTTCGTATTCATATAAATTAATGTTATTTTAATTGAGAAAAAATAAAATCTTTAAAACTACTTTTTATTAATAAAGAAACATTCTATGTATTTTATTTATTCAAACAAAATAATGGCAAAAAAGGAGATCACTCTACCTTAGGCCTCATACAAGCTCTTAACAGCTCTAGACATAGACACTTGGAAGTGGAATTTTCCACTTTATGCCTGAAGATGGCCCATTAACCGGGTCAAAAATGTTAGCTTTATTTAAACTTTGCCTACTGTTAAAGGTGCATTAATTCGTCTGAGTAACCACAGTAACTAAGTCCATCCTTATCAGAACATTGAAATAAAACAGCAGTTTTTTTTAATATTTTCAAAATTAAACAATTATAACTATTTGTCTATAAGGAGCATTCATAAAATTCTTTCTTGTTTAGCATTCAGGATAAAGGTCCCTCTCTACTTCTTTTTTCTATGCTTCTGATAAAATAATATTGTATCTTTTAAATTAAATATATTAATAAAATATTATTCTAAACAATTTATTATCTGTAATTATAATAATGAAATTAATTCATAAACACTGTTGCTGGTTTGTTAGGTTTTTGCAAAGTTATAAACAAAGTGAAAACGTTTTCACCCAGGTTAAACAGGCATCATCGGGCAACAAAGGGAAAAGGAATTTATATTACATAGAAAGATTTCCAGGCAGTAGGGAAGGAGTACGTTGAATAGTTTATGGCCAAGTTATGGCAAGTGGCCTTGTAAATTTCCACTTGTTCCAGTTGTTTAAGGACATATGGTTTAGATTTGTTATGCAAGATGTGCATCTCATGAAAATCTACCTGGATGCCTGGGTCAGATGTGTAGATAGCCAAAGACATATTGGTCTTTGGCTATCTACATGTCGGCCAATAACTATTGTGACATTGACTCCTTCCCCACTGCCTAGAAGTCTTTCTATGAAATATAAACTCTCTTTCCCCTCCTCCTCCTCATGTCATAAAACCCTTTCCCTTACACATGTGTTTGGCTATCCCCAGTGATTTTCTCAGAGGTTTGTTGCCTGATGATGCCCATTTAACACCAGCAAAAACATTCACACTTTGTTTATAACTTTGTCACTGGTTTGTTAGGTTTTTGCAATGTTTATAAATTTCTAGTTTTAACCAGTTGTAAAGTAGCAGTTGTTAATTTAGAAATTAATTCAACTTTATACAGAGAATAAATAATCAAAAGCAAGTATAATTTAATGTCTTTGTTTCCAATAATTAAAATCATTCAATTAACTTATCAAGTGACTGTAAATGAATAAATAATGATAACATTTTTGTTTGCCTGTATAAATTATCATATTTTAAATGCACATTGTAATTCTATTTTAAATAATAGAAACAATCTATTACCATTTTCTATCATGATTTAGACATGTGCAAAACTGAATATGATTTATAATAGTTTAAAATGTTATATATATATTATTATTATTTTTTTTTTTTTGAGAAATGTGAAATGAATATTTTAATTTAATATTTATTACTTTATTAGGAATAGACAATCATTACTTTGTGAAGTTATCTCAGGATTATACACTTATATATAAGAACTTATTTTGGAAACATTGAATTATACTAAAAAGTTCCAAGTATATCTGAAAGATATTACAAAAACAAGGAAAACTGGAAACTCATCTGGAATTTATATCAAGTAGGTTATGTATTTTTACAGCAAAATTATGCTAATAGTGAATATTGTAAAGTATGGCCAAAGTGGCAAAGATACCACCCTACCATTCTAAAGGATCTAAAAGTCAAAACTTCAAACTTTGCATGAATAGCTTGACTCAGATATATTGGGTCCTGTCCTTCAGCATCTGGCTGTTCCATTATACCCTGGTCAAACTCATCATGAATAACTGAAGGATAGAATGCTTAAAAAAATTATAATTACTATATATAAAAATAGATATTTTTTTAGTTGCAATTTTCAAATTGCAAAATTCCCACCATTATCGTCCATCCATCATTCTTAATTCATCTTGAGAACGGAGTTAGACATATGAAAATCGAGACCAGATATGGAAAGCTTAGACACTGGAAGCCTGATTTTTTAAATTAAAATATGATTAAAAATTGCAGCCCGGTAATTTTGACAATGTCACAATAAGAACATTGGTATTTAAATTCTCGTTAATTATTATAAAATAAAATATTAAAATTAAAACAATGCAGATAAAATATTAAATAAATTAAGCTTTGTAAAACTTAATACATTATTAAACATTTTAGACAATTATTTTCTATGCTTTGTAGATTTTTTTTTAAATATAAAAATCAACAAACATTGGATTTTTCATTCATTTTTCATGCTAGAATTTATAATACAATGGCAAATTAATTAAGTATTAATTCTGTTCAACAATTTATTAGTATTAAAATTATTTCTTTTCAAACGAAATATTTTCAAGAGAAAAAAAAAATTTTAATTCAGTAGCGATCAATAGAGAAGCCAACACACCTATATATATTAAAAGAAAATAAACTTCTATTTAAAAGTTTGATTTTTTTACATTTCTAAAGCTTTCTTATTTTACATAAATTCTTATTAACCTCTTTAAAAAGATGACTTGTTTGCATTTAAATGAATTCATTGGTATATTTAAACAATAATATATATTTTTTTTAAAGAAAACCCTAGAGATCTTTGTTTACAGTTTACTTTAATATCAGAATAAAATCTATTATGATCGCAAAATAAGAATTTTAAATACGTGTTGTAGATGAAAATTTTAATTAAATCAATGAATTTTGAATTAAATTTAAAATTATAAATATATTTTATTGATCCAATTACAGATGAAACATCTTCATGACCACTTCCAGTAAAACCAGTCAATGGCCCAAAAATCAAGCATTTTTAGAACAACAAATATTAGATTTAGAAAACAAAGTTAAAAATGCTGCAAACGAAGAAAAATATTCGCATATGGTACTGCCCATTTACGAAGAATCTTACGAGAAATTTTATTGGTTACAAAAACAGTTGGATGAGATCAGTCAAGAAAAATATGAGAGAGAATATCTCCTGATGAAAAATAACAATCTTTTGAATCAGATGAAAACAATCCAAGACGAAAATCGGTATTTACATAAAGCATTGAACTCGGAAAGACAGAAATTGAAAAGGAACAGACAAGTAATGCATCTATTTTTTTAATTATAATAAAGAGTTTAATGATATATAATTTTTTTCATATTTATTTTTAAAAAATATGCAATAAATATTGTAATACTTACTAAAAGTTGTTGATATTTGAATTTTTAACAATTTAATATTCAGCATATAAATAGTAAAGAAATTTTTTTGATTTTGTTTGTTTGATAATCATGCGCTCACGTTAATTTCTGATTGTTTCTGCTTTGCTATATTTTCACAAATTTACTTGTTATATTTTGTTAATTTGTTAATCAGAAGCTAGCAAATTGATAAAATATATTAAAGAATCAATTAAATCATACTAGTGGTATGGTTAACTGACCATTACAGATCAATTATTAGAAGCTCCTATAAATTGCATATTGAACTCTTGTTAGAATCACAAGTTTTGTCACAGAAGGGAACTGAGTTATTTTTTTAAGACTTTTAAGTATATTTTATTTTACTTGAGAGACTATTTGCATTAAAAAACTAAAATAAAGCAGGGAATAAAAATGTATCTTGTATCTTAATGTTCTGAGAGACTATTGTGGTGCAATGACACTTGTAATGTCCTTTTTTTCCTCTTTGTTTCCATAATAAAAAAAAAGATATAAAAGAGAGCAAGGAGTTTAATGACATTTAAATTAGTACTATAGTAAATTAGTATTAAATAATAGTTACTGCCCATATGCAACTTTTTTAAGTTGATGTGTTGTGTAGAAATTCAAATGCAAGTCAATCTTTATCTTGCAGTTTAACTGAACCTAAGAAATAACACTATTGTTAAATTTATTCTTTGACATATTCATTGACATAACAAATAGCATTTGAAGCATAATTATATTCTTGTATTGATTTATGATAAGAATTTGTGCACATCTATATAAATAGATCATCAAATACACAGACTAATAGTGAATGTATTTAACAATCTTATATGGTTCACAAATTTAAATTCCTAGTAAATTTCACCATATTCGATACTAAGTTTGTAGAAATTAATTAAAACTAACTCATGAACTAGAAGAAAGGAAGAAAAGAATTTATAGGATAGATTATTATTATTATTTTTAACTTAGATGATGAGATCCTTTTTCATTTTCATTCTGAATAGTCCTGCGTCAATTTATGTTCAGTGGAACTGAATTTTTCGGCTTAGTTCAATTCTGTTGCTGACATGTATGAAACGTTCAATCCCATGCACATACTTCCTGCTGTTTTTTCCCCTCTGTCCACTTTTATATGTAGGCAAGAATCTGTTTTTCTCCTTCCATTTTGTACTCATCCTCTTCTGTACATCCAGAAAAGAAATAAAGAAAGGACAAAATGATGGAGGAGGAAAAGAGTAAATCTACAAACTAAACAGAAAACAGAAAACCTGTAGTAACACATTGCCACAGACTTAATTCTCTTTTTTCTCTGTAATATCATTGCATTTAATTAATATAAAAATTTTTTTAAAAATTGAAGTTTTTTCATTTAAAAATTTATTATCCAATTTGTAAGAAAATTTCATTTTTTGAATGATGCTATCATTTTTATTCAGTTTTAAAGTTAGAATTTTTTTCATATTTAAATTATGTTGTAAGTAGAAAAAATTATTAACATATTAAATTATTATTTTATAGTTAAAACTTCATTGTGGCAGTCCTCGAGAAGAATGCGATAATTATTGTAACTATCATGGAATTCAAGAAGTACCAATGTTTTCGTGGGAAACGACAGACAAAGGGTCATGCGTCATTATGCAGCAAAAATCAGAAAAATCACCTTTAAAAGAGAATAAAACAGTTTTGCCAAAAGAGAATAAAAAATTTGCTAAGATGGAAATTACAAATTCAAATGAAGTAGCAGTTTGGATCGCAGATGAAGAAAACAATTTTCAATACATTCCTGCTGAAAAATATAATATAAATCTAGAAGAAAAAGGAATGATTAGTTCATACAACAAAAACTTTTATATAAATCAAATCCATAGCTCTTCCAAAAGCCATTACGGTCAAAAAAATGTTAAAAATTCACTTCAGAAAGCCGAAGAGACATTTTACATTAATTTAAAAACAGACGATAAAACCGAAACACACGCATCGGATTCAAAATCTGGTAAAACGGCCTCAGATAATGGTAGCAATGACAATGGCAAAACAACAGATAAACAAAAAAACATGACAAATACACCAAAGAAAATATTACATTCTAATTTAAAAGAAAACTTGACAGAAAAATTAAGCAATTCACATAAAACAGAAATTAGCAGTAAGAAAAAAACAAACAGTCCAGAGGATGTAACTTCCAAGCATGATACCTGCCTTGATAACAATACATCGAATAAATTCAAAAATCAATTTTACCACAAGTGTGTTATAGCAAGCACAAAAATATGCAATCTTAATCAGTTTAATGGACATCAGACGGGTAGGTTTAAGCATTACTATAAGATACTCTATTATTCGGCTCTAATTATGCTATGTATTTTAATAGGAACTTTAATACCAGTTCCTTGGAGAATATAATATTACTATTCTATAATAAAAGTAGTTTTATATAACTCTCTTAATCCTAAAAATTTATGTACCCTCGTAAGGATACATCTAACACTTGCACATAAATTATATTTTTCTCGATGAAACAATCAATATGCTATTTAACTTCATTCTTTTTTCTTTGAGAATTTAAATTTCTTGCACTATGCAAGATATTGTATTTTGCATTAAATAAACAAATTTCAACTTTTGATATCTTGTTTTTATTTATTTATTGCATATACAAAAGGAAGTGTCATAAGACAATTGATATCCTCCCCAAAAATAATGCCTGTAACAAAAGACTAAAATACAAATAACAAAAATCAATAGACATGGTAAAAAAATATTAAAAACAAACAACAAAAGATTAATTATTATAAAGCAACCATTTACCGATGTGTTTAAAATGTAGAAAATCTTCATTTCTTTACAATAAGTATCGGCATTACTAAAATCATGTTTATTTGCATGGCCAAATGACTGAGGTGGTTAAGGCATCAGCCTATCATTTCAAGAGATCCAGGATCAAATCCAGGTGGTTTGAAAAACTCCAAGGTGTTTTTGAGGTGGCAGTCTCTCCCAGATACATTGTCCCATCCCTCACCACCTAGCTGTCCCCATTGTGTGCCTGGCCAAATCCATGGCAGATATTATCGAAAAGGTCCTCTGTGTGTTCACCATTAGTTGGTACTTATCAATTAAACTATGGTTTTTCATTGATGTGAAAATATATATAATTACTACAATGAATAGGGAAGAATATATTTATTTTATACACAGACATTCATAAACATTTGTTAATCCAAACATCTAACAAATTTTTAAAAATCCAGAAACAAGTTGCATAACTTTTCTGGCTGTTAGATTTTATTTAAAAAATAATTTTATTATTATTATTATAGATCATACTATTAATAAATTGTGGGGACCACCATCTGTTATGAGATTTTGTTATAACACTTTTCTATATTTTTTATTATAAAATGGCAAAAACCTTAATTTTCAGGGTACAGATAAATTTTATAAAACCAAATGCAAACAAAAACATCCTCATTAAATCCAACCCCACTCAAGACATTACATGCAACCAGCCTTTGTCTCTCCATCCCCTCAACCTTTCACAACCAAAATTTAATAGCATAAATATAAGCTACCGTGCCAAATTTCATTTATGAAAATTTCATGTTTAATATCTCAGGATGGATATATTAAGAAATATCCTAAGATATTAAACAAAATAGATGTCAACACACACACACACACACACAAATACACAATCCCCTGTTTTTTTTACTTCGATTTTTGGTGGTCTCAAAACACGGAGATTTGCTTTGCAAAAATCTCAGAGCGTCAAATTTGACATAATTCCAATAGTTTACCTTATGTATACGTAACAGTCATACAGTAAAAACAGCTTTTGAGATCTCAGTTATTAAATACAGCATATTTAGATTACGTATAATGATAAAAGGATGAGTGTATAAATTCTTATATATTATGAAGATATTACACACAAGAATAACTATATTTTATATATAATGGTGTGTACAACATTATTAATTATAATACAATCGTGCCAATAATACCATATATGTTTCCTAATGCCATTAAGTATTGTGCTTGCAAGAAAGCTACAATTAGGTTTGGAAAAAATGTGTCTGTGTGTGTGTGTGTACAATAAAATTATGCAAATACTGTATTTATTTTCAAAAATACCTACAAAACTATATTTTACAGGATTAGAAAGTATTTCCTTAAGCTTCACTCCATGTTCTATTGCATTGAAAACAAAAGTATCCTACTATATCTTTCATGTGCAATTAAAGGTTGCCCATAGCGCACATAGTATCAGACATTTGTTGCATATTAGCATTCACATAACAGCTTCATCTAAGGATAGATTCAACCCAAACAACCTGGACAATACAGGAATGGTTAGGAATATTGTTTTGTGCAACATGGAGATGTATGAAGAGGAATTATATGATACTTCTGACACTGCTTTTGATTTTGTGTCAAATATTTCTAGTAAATAAGAAGTCATTTGGAACATGATTCAACAATCAAGATTAACTACTTTACATTACATTGAATACCAATTTCTTAAAAATATTCTAGAGAAACAAAATTCCTCAGAAATATGTAAAAAGCCATAATAATTAGCAAAAATACAAAGGATATCTGACAAATATATTGTGTGCATTCCAGGATGATGATACTGATATTACTCTACTTTTTTTTAGTGAAACTCATAGCTGCTTATTGCTTTTATTTTTAGCAAATTTTTCAGTTTCATAAATGCACTTTTAGACTAATAAGACACCACTTCTGTGCCCAATATAAAAAGATATTTTTAAGATTCAGTAATAACATATTAAGATGACAAATCATCATCTTAAACATAATAATGATATAAAAATATGCAATAATTTTCATTACTGTTTGGTAAGTAATAATGCCAATACTAAGAACCATTTGCCGACATTTTATGCTATATGCTGATACTGGCAGAAAAAAAGCTAGTTTATGATTGTGCAATTTGGTCCACTAGTTGAAAAGTCTGGCCACCATTGCAACAGAAGATTTACTTGAATCACCAAACATTTTTGAGAAAACAATTATAAATTAGTGTGTTTATTTAAATAAATACACTAATGTTTCTTAAAACATCTACGTTTATAGTTATAACTACAATTCGGATGACTTCAGTTAAACAATTGACCACGATTCCTTAATTTGTATAAAATTCAGTTTAATTTATATATACATTTTGAATTCAAAACACCCAATTCAATAACTGCAGACAGTTCCCAGAAATTGGGAATGTCTGATCACCCTACTAAAGATTAGACAACTAAGAAAAATAATTAAATTTACTACTATAATTCCAATAAAATACTTGTAATTAAAATGATATCTAAAAATAAGTTCATAAGAAAAAAACCTTTATCCAAATTACATGTATTTTATTTATACTACCAATATAAATATTTAATTTTTCTTTCATTCAATAATCAAATTTACTCTGTTGGATATTTAAGAAAAAGTATTCCTAACTGATGTTTGAAAAAAATAATAAAATAGAGTGCATTAGTTGTTCATTTGTTAAAATTCTGGAATAATTATAAAATTGAGAGAGAAAAAAAAAACATCATTTAAATCTTCACTGTGCATCAGTTGAGAACTTCATTCTTATTAACAATAACAGCATCAAAATTAAGCTATAATACTATATTTATAATATTTATCTTTATTATCTTAACATACATCATCAATTTTACAATTCATTATATATCACTTACATACTATGCAATCTATTACACAGTCGTGCAGCAATGGCAGTGAAATTAAACAGAATGTGTATTAAAATACATTATCTTCAGTCAAATTCTGTAATTACATTAACGTATAAACAATTCAAAATTAGAATATCTTTTGGCACCTTGCTAAATCCGAAGTTATTCTTTTAATATTCACAAATAATTTTCGTATTTTTAAAATCTTTAAATTATATAAATATTGCTTTAAAAATGAAGCTACATAAGTGTTATAAATAAAACAGATATGTTTCTCACAAATGACAATATTCAACAGGTTCTTTCATTTGTGAATGATCATAGAGTTAGTTACAGAAGTGAGATTTAACCTTTTCGGTCTGTCGTGGCTTTTGATGCGATTGGCAAGAGAATGTTCAACCCATAGCCGTATCCACAGGCAACGATCAAGAATCAGAGTTAGGAGTTAAGTAAGTGAATGCTTATTAGTTATGTAAACTTTCAATTCTTGATCCTTGATTGTGAATATAGTAATAAAATACAAACTGGACTGGCCCATAGTTAAACATGTCAGACCTTTTTTCCTACAATATATCAAATAATTTCATGGTATTGATCTAAATTCCATTTAAAATTTTAACTTACAAAGTTTGCAAGAATTATGCTAATTCGTTATGCTCTACAGTTCACATCAAAGTAATCTGTACTTACTTCTTATCTAAACCATGGTTTAGGTTGCATCTTGTTTCTGTAATTAGCTCTTACAATTATATAAGCAAAACCTATTAAATTCCAACAACATTATCACATTTTTTCATTTCTTTTGAAATTCTGTATGTTGAATTTATGATAAAGAAATTTGAGTTGCATAATAATATTCATTTTTATTATAAATATTTATAAAATATATTTATAACTTCTTTTATTTATAAAACATTAGTGTCAGTTGTTTGATATGTGAAGAATTGACAACTGATTGTATGATGACAATTGAGAAAAAAATAGTAATTTCAATTTATCAATTTATAATTTAAATATACTTTTGTGAGGTTAATTAAATTGGTTAGTATAATTACAATCAGGAATGATTCCTCCTGTACAAGTTAAAATTATCATCAAGTAAAGTTTCTTAAGTTTGTCAAGTCCCTTAGACAAATATACAAGCAATCCAAAACAATTATTTCAAAGGTATTCTAACATTTTAACAGTGCGACCCCAAGGTAATTTTCTGCGACCCCAAACGGGGTCGCGGCCCATAGATTGAATACCACTGAATTATTTAAATAAATATTGGAACTTTTTGATAGATTTCAAGTTGATTCAAAAACACACACACAGATATTAAAATAATTATAGTTTCATTATCTAATGTTAAATTTCCACACAATAGCATGGTTCTACATGGTTCCACACAACAGCATCTCTTGATAGATTTTAGTATAAAAAAAGAATTACCACTAAAACGAAACAACCAGAAATGGTTTTTTATAATTATCAAATACAGTAATGTTTGCTATAATTTTAGATATTTATTTTTATAAAGACACTTCTGTATTCTAATTTTCAGATAAAATTTAGGTACTTCCAATAACTTAAATGAGTCTTATACTGTGAAGAATATTTTTTCTGCAAAAATCTATGTGAGAAATGTGGTAGTCCAGTACCATGGTGCGTCTTATAAAATGAAAAATATGGCACATAAAACAAAATTTTAAATAAAAAGATTCTTGATTTTAGTTTTACAAATGCAGCCATTTGGAGCACCTGCACCTATGCTTTTTGTGTCTATATAACCTGTACATCAAAACTTACGGTGACTATTTAAAGCTTTTAACAATAGCAATACAATTCTCCCTTAACAAAGCAACAATTTTAGCTTCTGATGTTATGATCCTATAAACAAACAAATCAATATCTGAACATGCTTAAAAACAATTCAAAGAGTCAGATTTAACCAAGATAAAACATTAAGATAGTATCATTAGACAACTGTTATCTTGAAAAGCATCTTATCCCAATTAAATCTGATTCAAACTATTTATACACTTATTGCCAAATGATTTTAATCAACTCTCTCAGATTTTTGAAAGATTTATGAAGTTTTCAATAAGAATTACTTACTAATAAACAAAAATTATTTCTTGATTTCTAATAAATTCACAAATATTTTACAGACTACATTGTTAATCCAATTTTATCTAAAAGTTTAAGCTAAACTTGCAACCAGCAGGAATGGTAAGAACACATCTGAATTAATTACCAATGATAAATTATGGGAGTATTTTATATTCAGAGCTGATCCTTCAAGACAAAGGACAACAGTATTTGTATAAATTCTCAATAAACAGATTCACACTGAGTGTTTGAATGCCTTTGTTTAAACTCCAAGGAAAAGCATAGGCTTGCAAATGATACTACAAGCTTCAAATTGGCAGAAATTTTTATGATAAAAATTGATAAGAAAATCAAAAAAAATTAGAAGGATAAAAGTTTATTAAAAAAGATATGTATACGACAATTACGTGTGATAAAGATAAAAGTACGGAGAATAATATTTTAGAAAAAATGAATAATTTATACAGGTGTGCCTAATGTCTTTTCCTGTCCTCCCCCTTTGCCACGTGGTGGGTCCGACTCGGTGGAGAGGAGTTGTGTAATTGTGGATCTGTAACTGAGGATGGGAGTTTTATTGGAGGGTGTGTCTTGGGGAGAAGTTAGAATGGAAGTGGAGAGAGGATGAGGAAGAAGCAAAGTAGTGGTGGTGTGTGAAAGTGTGCGAAAAAATATTCGGGAAGTAAAAAAGTAGACTGTGAACTAAGTCAGTGTGGAGATTTTGAAATTCAAACTGTTTTCTGCCCAGTGTAAAGAAAAGGAAGAGGTGCACTTCAAACTCATTTGTTGGTATGCTATATCCTCTCGTTAAGGGAATTTTGAGCAGTATATTGTCGGGAGATTTGATGTTAACGATATTCGGTATATTGGATTGTCGGGCTCTGTACATTCCTGTGATAATTTTTCCTAGAAGTACTGTACGTTCTCAGGAAAATTAAAGGGTTATCTTGTTAATTTGGATAGTTGTCTTTGTCAAGTCCCTACTGAGATCAGTGGATTTCCCCTGCTAAGCATCTGCTCTATCAAGCACACTTGCTCTAAATTTGTCCCTTTGAAGAAATTACTGAAGTTCTGTGTGTCTACTCATTCTCATGTTTTATACTCTCACACAGGAGTATATTATTTAAAATAGAAAAAGGACAAAATAGAAGTATAAATTACCTAAATATAAATATAGAGATTAATAATAAGATAAGAATATTAATTATAAAATGGAACAAAAAGCAAATAGTTAAGTTCTTTCAAGTAATATAAATTCAAACGTAGTTACTAAGAATATCATCATCATAACTTTTTTGAAAATACAAAAAGATATGCAATATAAAGGAAAACGATTAATTACTATTCAAATACCAATAAGTATAAAATACAATACTTTTAAAATGAAGTTAGATAAAATATGGTGTCATACTACAAATATAAAAAGGAATTAGAAAAAAAGGATAATAATTAATACACAGTTATTAAATGATTAACCTAACAAGTTAATTCAAGAATGGTTGAAAAATTATAAAGCTGGTTTAGAGGAAAAGAATATAGATTACATAATACAAATAAATATATATATTAAATTTCCATTTGAAAAACATATTTCAAACTTTTAAAAAAGAATTTATAATATTGTATTAATTCCCAGAAATAAAGAATAAAATTATGTATATAAAAAGATGCAAGAAGCAGTTTTTACTGACTGATAAGAGAGAATGTCATTTATAAACTGCATTGTTCTTGTGAAGATAACATTGAAGTGGTAGAACCAGGAGGTAAGCTAAGAATGATGTCAATACACTGTTAATAGCTGATGGAACCAGATTTTTCTAATCTTAACATTGATGTCAGAATGCTAGCACTATATAGGAAAAACTGACTGGAAATTGTTATTAAGAGTAAAAGCAAATTAGAGTTATTAAGTGTAATCATCAAAATTCAGCAATAGTCCAACATTAATGGATGTGAACTGAAAATACAAATGAAAAAATCATTAAATTTGAAAAGAATGGATATAAAAAAAAGAAAAATAATTGTTAATAATAATAATAATCTTATTTCTATTAAATAATAAATGGAATCTGTTTAAAAATACTGGATACATTCCAGAAAAAGTGGATGGATTTAAAAAGAAGAGAGAAGGAGAGGCAAGGGATTACCCTGAGAGCTCTCACCACCATGAAAGGGTAGGAAAAAACTATACTAGGTATACTCAGTGAATTAAGTAAATTCTCTAAAAATCATTAAAGAATCAGCAACAACGATTGTGCTTTAACTATATTATTGGAATAACAATTAACTTGGTGATTTAAACTCTGGTAATTGATACATCTGATAAAACTACCTAAGTACTAGGAATGTTAAAGAAGAATGTGCTGTAAGAGATAAAAATTTATATATATATCGTCATGTTTACATAAATTTTAAATTTACAAAAAATTATATATTTATATGGTAGACTGAAGAGAGGTAGAAAGAATAAAACATCAAAATGCAATAGTATTGTTTGCACAGCTACAATTTTTCTTGAAGTTTAAATAAAGGCATTCAAACACCCAGTATGGCTTCCTAACTTAAAAAAACCTGTTTATTGAGAATTTATAAAATCATATACAAATGAGTGGGATTAAATTTATATACTATTTATTAACTTAACTTTTACATCTGAGAAATTGTTTACACTCTCTCTTTTCTTAAAAATTTTTTATTAGATTACTCTGTATACAAGATATCCCATAAGTCTAGATCAATAGGCATTATGATGATGTTTATTCTTTTACAGGTAAAGCATGATACCAAGTAAAGAGAAATGAATTCAAGTTTTGATGGTAAAAATTCCCATTCAGTGAGTTGTTAAAAACTAACAGGTTGTAGCCAAACCACTGTACAAGTGATGGGAAGTCTGTATGTAGTCCGTTAAAACTCTGACAACTTTTCACTGACCGACGGTCTCCACCATTAATGTAACTCGAATTCATTTCACCTTACTCAATACTATGCTTCACCTGTAAAAGAATAAACAAAAGTCCACATAACACCCACAGATCCAGACTTATTCTACAAAGTGTTCCATATCTTTAATGTTAAACCTTTATTTGAAAAATAATTTTTTTTAAAATATATTTTAGTACTTTAATTATACCTTAAATTTTATTCAGTTAAAATTTCTCAAATTTGTTTATATATACTTAAAATTATATAAAAAAATAATTTACACTGACATTTTTTTATGGTTTAACTCTTTTTATAAAAATAATTTATTAAAATTTTCAAAATTATTTTTTATTCAAAATTTTCCAATACATTTTAGATGAATTTTTATGCAATATTCTAATAAACAAAACTTTTAATTACAATCAGCAATTTTATTTTAACAAATTTGGTTTTAATATA
This sequence comes from Centruroides vittatus, assembly GCF_030686945.1. Classification (NCBI taxonomy): domain Eukaryota; kingdom Metazoa; phylum Arthropoda; class Arachnida; order Scorpiones; family Buthidae; genus Centruroides; species Centruroides vittatus. The sequence continues at coordinate 477,735 of NW_027122576.1, forward strand.
ATTAGAATCAGTGGCGTAGCGAACATAACTGGCGCCCGGGGCACGACACTTTATTGGCGCCCTTCTCCCCCTCCAGAAACACATACAGTTTGTCTTGGAGACCATTTGGGCGCCCCTCTGCAAGTGTCGCCTGGTGCATGATACACCCCCTTGCACCCTCCTCGCTACACCACTGATTGGAATATAAGTGAAGTGAATTCAACTAAAATTATGTAAACTATGAAAAATTTCAAACAGAAAATCTTAGTAATCTTAATGCTGCATGATTTGATACTTATAAATTTAAAACAAGAAATTTATAATATATAAATCAAAATCTGGAAAAAAATGAAAACTTATTAAACTGTATAAAAAGTTTCAACTATCAACACTAATATACATTTGCCATCTTAACAATTTCGATCTATCACCCTTGAAACCAAATCTTTTCTATAGTCTAAAATTATTCTTACTATTTACTGTTTAATGCTATATTCTTTTATGAAGTTACTAAATTTTTTTCATTTATAAACTATTCAATCTTTTAAGTAAGAACTGTAATTTTAATAGAAATAGTTTTACACATTTACCTTACTACACAATTATGCATGAAATAAAAATTTTCTACCTAATTCTTAACAATTTTGAGTTGTTAGATATAGAAAAGAATTACTTATTTTATTGCATCTGATAAGATATATATTTTAAAATAAATTAAATGTTGCATAGATTGCAATAATTATATTTTTACTATGTGAAATTCATTAAAAACAATTTTTTTTAGGATGAATTTTCTATTTGTAGAATTCATCTGAAGTTTCTCCAACGTTAATACGGAGGGTCTGATATACATCACACCGATATGTATTATTAATTAGGGATAGTAAAGTTGACAGACTTCTTACATACTCACAGTTACGAAGATTTAAACAGGAATATATATATGTGTGTATTCCTGTCAAACTGTTTTATTATTTAAAATAGATTTCTTTTTGTACTTTATTACCAATACTAATTATATAGCATATTTTCTAATTATTATTTACCATTTATAATAGAACATTCTGCATTACACTCAAGTGTATAAAAAGTATTCCTAAAGTATCTAATAAAGTATATAAAAGTAGTCCTTGACTACTTTTATATATTTTATTAGATTTTATTACTATAATAAACTTAATGAACCTTTGTACAAAAATTTTATATAATAAATTGAATAAACAGTAAAATATAACTAAAAAAAACAAAATTCTGAGTCATAGCATATGTTACAAGTATTTAACTTAATACTGTTATTCATAGATTATTGTAGAATGGCTTGAGTAATGAAGTAAATACTTAGAATCCACATTAAAGCAATGCTTTATTTAAAACCATTCAGTTTTAAAATCGACAAAAATATTGAAATACTTTTTGGAAGACTTAATTTACTTAATTTGTGTGTAACATTTGCCTCACCGTTGAAACTGCATTTAACTATCTTCTGAACTATTTATTTTAATACTGTTGAAAATGTAAAATTTTACAACCGAAACTTAAAAAGTTTAAAAGAACAATTGTTATTTTAAATACAAAATTCAGAATGCATGTTCTCAAGGCAGAAACCTTTGTATTTTTTTTCACTGAAGTTTTGATTTAATGGAAGACTTTTGATAATATATTTTTTTCCTCATAGAATATAATCTTTTTATATTATTCTTGCTTAGTTCTACAAAAGAACGGCATTTGATTTCTCAAAATTAGGTCATTAGAACTTGAGACAACAGTAGAGAAAATGCATTCCAATTAGTACCATCTGAGACAAGCACTTCACACCTCTACAAAAGGTGGGGTTAGTCCGCATGAGTTTTGGCATTGAGAATTTTATGTACTTACCAAACATTGCTATTCGGAAATCTTTTCTTCTCTCTAGAATTATAGTAGTTTCAAGTGTAATAATACTTCTTCTGATTGATTTAATTTGGAAGGTCAGCTGTTGAAAACTTGGAGAAAGAGAATCAAATTTTTTTGAGATTTTCCCCTGTGGACACTAGGAGGGTCTTTTTTCAGGCCCAATGTGGGTCTGGCCAAACTAAGTTTAAAATAACAGTGGACAGAGATGGGGCCTAGCATATCTGGACAGACCACCTCCAAAAATTTCTAGGGGATTTTAACCTGCCTGGATTCAATCCTGGGCCCCACAATGTGGTAGGTTGACACCTTAACCACCTTGGCCAACCAGTTAGCAGGATCTGCAGTTTAGAAAATAGAGAACTCAATAAAAAAAATAAGGGAAGCTTCAAGAGAAAACAGATGGAGCCCTGCAATTCTCTTTCAATCACAATGTCAAAAGGTATTTTTACAACGGATTGAATTTTGAGTGAAGATTTCTAGGAGAGATAAAAGGAATTTTATATTCTGGGTATGACTTTTCCTTGCTCCTTTTTTAACTTATAAAAAAAAGGGCTATACGTGGTCAATATTTAATCTCATTTTGCAACATTAACATCTTTATTGAGCTGCTATGTTATAATATGAAGTCACGTTTAACAGCCATTAGTAGCTTTATGATAAAAAAAATTTACCAAAGAAAAAGGGATAATATAAGAAAAGCGTAAACAATGAATCATTGGTGTCTATTTATAGAAACAGAATTGATAATTTTTTCATAATCTATGCCATGAACTGTAACATACAAATAGTAAGTCACACCTTCTACATTATTTCTAGCAAAAACAGTTTAATAAAACTGTTTTAGCTAGAAATAATGTGGAAGGTGTGACTTATTAAAAGAATTATTTTAAACTCATTGAGTCTATGCTAAGATAATTCAGACACTAGTCTAGTTTTCAGTTACAAGGGCTAATCACGTTTACCTCTTGACTGACTGCTGTAATTTAGAAACAAATTTAAAGTTTAAAATTCAAGAATAATTTGAAGAAAAATGTCAATCAAAACAATGAATTTTTATTATACTGGGTTTTTTTATAACCATTCTTCTTTATTACACTTTAAAGAATGAAATAATTTAAAAAAGACTTGAAGTTAATTTTATTGTATTTAAGTCGATAAAAAGTTATCTTTAATTTACTTATAAACTTTTTTAAAACATTATTAAATTCACTTATATTTTTTATAAAAAGATATATATGAATTAAAAATTAAATCCAAACTAATAATTTTAAATATCAAGTTGTTTTAAAATGTGTTAAGAAATTAGATGTAAATTATTCAAACATTTAAAATTCAACTTAACTGTTCTCTCCAGAGCAATTTTTACCATACAAAAAAAGACAATTATTGTTACAGGAGTATAAATGTTAGATTTACATAACATTTCTTTAAAACATGTAAGAAAATTACTTCCAATGAAGTAAAACTCTTATTGAAAGTTGAATAAAAAATTAAGATCTTAATTCTGTTGTAATTTTCAAAATTTCTTTTGTTTCAATCTACTGGCAAAAAACAGTATTCACCTCTTCTTATATAATACTGTTAAAGTGTACAGATAATTCTGGTAAATTGTACTGTTCAAATGCAATTTGCACTAAAATCATGCTTTAATCTTCATATTTCTTGACAATAATTTAAAATAAAGTTGAAGGCAAAATATTATATTGGTTGAGGTTGTACTTATTTAAATCTAACATTTTCAAGAGTAGCTCTATAACCATCTTCAGGATATCAGAAATTAGAATTAATGGAAACATTTCTAGCATAGTGAATAAACATATTCAAATTTGAAAAAAAAATTGAAATGTTCTATAACTTTGTTGTATTTTTAAATATTAAATATGAATTCAAGTATAAAAATATACCATATAGATATACAATACAAAATAAAAGTATGTTTGGCCTACATAATATACAAATTTTACATTGGTACATTAGTTTGTAAAATATAACAGAAGCTTTTGTATATATTTTGTATATATTCATGCAGGTAATCATACAAATGGTGCCACTGAATACATATTAATGGACCTCTATAAACGAGAATCTTGAGTACTGAAGAGATTTAGTATTCAAGATTCTCATTAATATATCTCAATAAATTGAAAAAGATTAAATTGATTCAACATAAAATCTTTTGGTAAGAGATATCACCTAATACCAATTTTTAAATTCGTGTAGAGAACTCATATCTCAAATAATTATAGTATAGCACCATATTCAATTTCATGCCAATTTCATAAGCAAGCAAATGGTACCAAATTGAAATTTAATTATGGTTTTCTACTGAATGCATTTTACATTTAATTATATTTTTATGAAAAATTATTTTATTCAAAAAATTTGATCTGAAAACATGTACATCAAAGTACACTATCCAGTGTTGGCACTAGATATGATCAAACTGTGCAGCCACATGGGGTAAATAAAAAAAATGACTGATTATTTATACACTGATTAGCAAGCCTGGGATATGCCAAAACTCCTTGCACAGAGTGCAAATAAGACTAGAGTGGTACTGATGCTATCATTTATTTAATAATCTGTAATGGACTTTATTATTAAAATCAACATATCTATTGTTGAGTGTGTTAACAATAGGAATATGTTCTGAGAAATACAGCATTAAGAGAATTCCTTAAATGAAGTGTGTAAACATAGTATGTACTACTTAGACAAACCTTTGTGATATAGTCTACTAATCACAAACTACATGTAACACAATGAAAGTATTTATGTATCTAAACATATCTAAATATACAAATATAAACATCTCTAAGCCCAATAGTTATATATTAAAACCAAACAATTGTCAGATTAGATTGGGTTATAAATCTGCTACTATTAATAATTAACGAGCAATTGTTTATTGTGACATCACCACAATGCTCTTAATTTTAGTAGTCTTGCTCCTGTACATCATTTTCCTGTTAACAAAAGAGTCATGCCAGTCATCTATTACACTGTTCTGAAGAAAATTTTTTAATTGAAATCATGTGATTTCAGGGGCAAATCCTGACCAAAATTTTTGGGCATGCTGAAAGTTATAATAAAAATAATAAACCTATCTATAGCCCAAAACAATAGGCAGAAATGTTATTTGGTGTGAATAAAAAAGTATGGACTATTATAAAGCCCATTATATCTACACATGAAATGAATGAAATATATTATAATGAAAAAGTATTAAAAATTTATGATGATAATCAATTTTTGTGGGCCCTTGACACTGGGGCCCAGGGCTTAAGCCCTATTAGTCCACATGTAGATCCACCTCTGTACACAATACAGGTATGCTGACTGAGTACCTCAAGCTTTCGATACAATCTGGTCGTGTTAAACGATTCGAATGACGTCATGCTTGCGCACTTGTTTGCTGCGGCAAACCTCCACACAAGCAAGTGATCAAGTTCCTGCAAGCATCGCACTGATTTAAAAGGGCTAGCTGCTAATGTAAAAGCACGCACAAATGATAGAGTACAAGTTAGAATAAATTATTATTGGCATGTTTGTTCTCATATAAAAAGTATATTGACAGCCAAACTTTCTCTTAAGCATGCAGTGCATGCTAAGCAAGCCCAGAGAATTTGCCTTTGTGGGATTTCCAGTTTGGATCAAAGTTTGTATATAATTAAATCAGGGTCTCCCTCCCTAAGATTCCCATATCTGGTCTCAATTTTCATCTAACTAACTCTATTCAAGAGTAAGATCTTGAACATAGACAGACGAATGGATGCCAGTGGAAATTTAGGTCTGCAATTTGAAATTGCAGCCCAAATTACTTAGAATTTAATTATTAATAGCAGTAATAATATAGCACAATCTAATCCAATAATCATTTCACTTTAATATCTAAGTATAGGAAAAGATACAGGCAGCTACAAATTTTTCAGCTCCATTATCTAAATAGGACCATGGTCCATCATTAAACAGAACATTAAGAGGCATATACCTGTATTTAAAATTGAATGCTGTTCAACTTAAATTTAATAAATATTTATATTCACTATTCTTAATTAACTGGGTTAATCCCTCAAAGTAAAGTGAACAATAATTAACTCATCTGATTTTAAAATCACCAATTGTAAATACAATAAATAATTTAGTATTAAAAAATATTTTGTTAGGTATAATAAATACTTAGATTGGATGTCACACCAACAGTTGTATTAACACAATTAAAAACTTTAGATAAGGAGGCATTAAAGTAATTAAAAGAAATATTTTATTTGTGCAAGCGCTTTTGATGTAATTTACACACATCGTCCTCAGGTAGTTTGAACAACAAAGAGAATTCAAACGAAATATTTAAAATTTTAAAAAATTAACAACATTAGCTGTTTTGGAACAAAACTTTTTAAGAACAAGAATAAATTTTAAATTAAATATTTTTTGTAAACACGTAAAACTGACATGCATGCGCTTTAACATACATAAAGGTAAAAACTGATTGGAAAAGCATCATAAGTGCATGTTACGTTAAAATATAAATATAAAAACATGTAACATAATTTGAAAACACACGTAAAATACATGTAACGTATATAAGATACACTTAAAAAAAACTTGATGCGCATGCGTCTTATTCTACATTGGAGGCGTGGGAAATAAAAGTAGAATTATTGTTGATTTTTTAACCGTTTGTATAAATTAGTCCAAACTTCGGGTAATTCGTGGGAGTTGCATGGGGAGAGCAGCTTAATGAAGAGGGCCTCCCAAATAAACAGCAAGTTCCTCTCCTCAATGTCTGAGTATCGCCACGTGATTCCAAAGTGCTGTGTGGTGATGCTGTACCACCAATTTGGAAAGTTCGGTATCACAATTACCTAGTGAGACCGAACACTGGTGTTCAGATATGCAAATGGCCAGCATTCTGGTGGTCGCACCTATATAATAGGTGTATAGTCTCAATATTGGGTTTTGCAGGAGAATGGAGTAGACACCAGATTTTTCCAGAGTGGAAAGAACATCCCTATCATTACACAAGAGTCCTCTCAGACTTGGGCGTGAGGCTATGGGTAAGCGAAAATCATTTTGCCTAAAAATCTGGCAAATCCGGGCTATGAGGCAGCCACAGTATGGGAAGGAGGAAGGGACGAAATGTCGTCCAATCCTTTGGTCTGAGCAAGGTGGTAGCAGGAAAGAGACTGTTTAACACTGTTTTTGACATTGTTATATTTAGCAGGACCATACCCCACCATGTGCGAATGGCATCTAGCTCAGTGTTGATAAGATGTGTCAAGGGTAGTAAGAATGCCTGTCTGATTAAGGAAACTTTGGCCGCATTAACATACTGCTGTGGCTGGCAGACCGTGGCTGGTATTATGGAGGGCATATTGTCCGAAGACAACGTGTGTAAATTATGTTGAAAGCGCTTGCACAAATAAAATATTTTTATATATATCTATCTTTTTCTTGATCATAGTCAGTTTTTTCAAAAGTAGTCAACTTAGATATAAAAATCAGGATTTCTAGAAGAAAAAAAAAATCAGTTTAATAACTAAATTAAATGCATAAATAAATAAACAAAAATTACAGTACAATTTAAAATGTACAATGATTTTCTTAAATATTTGATTAACATAAAATTTCAAATCTTTAAGCAGCTTTAATCATTCAGCATCAATGAGATTTGTATAAAAATATCAATTCAGTCTTTTAAAAAAATAAAAAGTAATAAGGCATTGTTTTAAACATGTTCCCTTGATTTGCATAAGCACCATTTAAAAAAAAAAAAACAAAAAAAAACTAGGAATTAAATGAAATTTATTGCACGTTTTTTGTTCTACAGTTCAAGATTTAAAAACAATATTAATCTCTTCAAATCAATAAAATAAGCATAAATATTAACAATCAATATTAACCAAAACAACAAGAATAATAATAATAATAATAAATTTAATAATAATTAGCATTTAATAAAATATTTAAAAGACTATAATTTTAAAAACTATTACAGCCTTCACAATTATTTTTAATAGGAAAATTATGTAAATTATTAAAATTCAAACACATTCTTAAAATCCAATTTTTTCGAGCAGACGTAACTAATAAACTAAACCAAACATTAAAATTTTAGATTTCAAATAAAGAATTTACTAAAAATTAAATGTTTAATTTATGGACAAACTAAAATATATTTCCAGACTTTCAAAAATTAACTATTGAAACAAGGTTTCGTTTTGATTAGGTTTTATATAAACTTACCTTATAAAATTACAAAAACATTTCAATTTATGGAAGAAGAATTATATATACACACACACACACACACACACACACACACACACATATATAATAGAATATAGAAAAAAATTTTTAGGAAATACTACAGGCAGGTTGTGATTAGAATGAGTAGAGCATTCCATAAGATGTCTGTTCAAATTCACAGGTATTCAAAGTAATAATATATAGTCCCATTACTGGTTCTAGTCCATTAGAGCCACTTAGTAATCTTAAAACAATAAAAGGAGGAAAAAATTGTAATATATTACGAAAGTTTAGAATAATCAAGATGTATTGATTAACCAAAATGGTTTAAAAGAAAGCAGAAATAAAAATGTATACAAAGTCTTAGAATTTTAAATGAAAATTACTTCATAATGGTGATTCTACATGCACACATTGTTCTATTTGTAAAAGTTTTATATAGCGTACATTCTAGAATATTAAAATCTTTCCGAACAAGACTTTTCTTATCAACTTCATACATTTGTCTATAGTTTCCAAAAATGCTAACTGACGTGTCACCTCCAACATCCCGTAGCCCTAAACACTACTAACGAAATTTCTAATTACAAATTACACACAGACCGATGTCAATAGCTTGTAGTAAATTCAATTTAATACAAGTTATTGATTGACAAATTCAAGAAATATATGACTCACAACCTACCTGCATTTATTAATGTAAATAATGTTCATTGCATAACAAAAGTTATTGAAAATACATTTTGTTTTGTATTTAATAAGTCACATTTTAAGATAATTTAAAAACAATAATTTCAGATATTGGTATTGTCGCTAACTTTTTCTAAAAGTTTTACAATGTTCCAGATATCGAATACGACTTTAAAAATCCCATAAAAATACTCAAATTATATATAGGATTTCTTCAAAAATGTGGAAATCTAAAAATATTTTAACATTTTCAGATGCATAGAAAAGATTATTGTCTCAAGAATTTTTTTAGATTTTAAATGCAAAGCATAAATTTTCTCCTTTTAAAATCAACAACTTGTTTAAAACAGCTTTGAAATGGAGAATTTTTCTTTTAGACTTGTGCTTTTTAAACAATTCTTATCATTGAATCTTACTCCATAGATTTCTATTTTTATACAGAATCTATGGTTAACATTTTAAAATTATGAAAAGATGAATTTTTAAATTTATTTTTAACAAATGTATAGACTATATTTACACTTAAACTTTTTGTTATGCATAATCTCTAAGAATTGTAATAAATATAGAATTTGAATTGAATAAACACACATTGAATCACTAAGATATACAGTCAACTACGCATAAGTCGTCACCAGGATAACTCGACACTTGTAGGTTACATAGTCAGTTTTTTGTGGTCCCGGCCAACTTACATAGGCATTAATGTTATTAATGTTAAAAAACTTGGGTTACTTGACATCGTTTAACTTGTCACCACTGGATAAATCAACATACTTTTTCTGTTTCACACTTTTTAGACATCCGATAAGTTGACTCTCCCCCCGAAAAATGAGTTCACACCACACAGCTTATTGTATGGTGTGAACTCATTTTTTCAGGAGGGGACTTGACTTTTCAGACGTCTAAAAAGCGTGAAACAAAAAAAGTATGTTGATTTATCTAGTGGTCACAAGTTAAACGACGTCGAGTAAACCGAGTTTTTTAACATTAATACCTATGTAAGTCGGCCAGGACCACAGAAAACTGTCTAATTAACCTACGGTGTTGAGTTATTCAGGTGACGACTTATGCAGACTCGACTGTAATAATAAACTTATACATACACACAGTGGTGATATTCAAAATAGTTAACAAAAGGTTTGTTAGCAGAAAATTTTTCCCTGACAATCACCGACAAACGAAATGAAAGTTTTGGCTAGAAATAAATACAATACCTTTTCTTGCGATATATCTAATAATCAGTGGCGTAATTGGAACATAACGAGCCCTGGGTGAAGACCAGGTAACAATAATATATTTCTGCTGTTGACCTTTTTTTTCTAGGCAGAGAAATTTTTCACCCCAAATGGTACTGCTGATAATAGACAGATGTCATCATCTCTCGAAATACAATATCCTTTTTATTTCGCTGTCCATAGCCCAACACGTGTTCCACAGCAATCTTGTATTATCTCGCGCACGTGAGATTGTGGGATCTCTCTTATGTGTGAGATTGTGGGATCTCTGTATGCAGTGGTGATATTTCAGCGGGTTCGGCCGAACCTGTGTGAACCCGCTGAATATCACCACTGCATACACATACATATTTGCTTTGAAAATTTTATACTTGTTGCACTAATAGTCCTTGGAAAATGCTAAATAAATATCTAACTTTTCCCTATCAATATTGAAATACTCAAAACAATAACTTCTAAAAAAATTCTATTGAATTATATTCAGAACGAAACAAGTTAATCATAAAATTTTATATACTATTAAACAATTTTAAGGTTTCATCCAAAATACAACAGCAGCTGGCAATTGACTTAAAAATTTTCATTTCATGAAATTTCAGAATATCAATTATAAATTCTTAAAGGATAATACTTCTTAATAAGAGTAAATATTTTGTGTTTAAAATTTTAATTTGCTAGGTCTATGTAGTCTCTGTATGTGTATATGCAATGTTAAAATGTTTTACATTGTCTACTGGACCAAACATATTTGGGACTGCTTTAATACTGCCAGATAATTCCATTTCAGATAAACAGAAAATATAATAAAATTTACATTTAATTAGAAAATGTTTTTCCTAATGATTTAAACTTTTGAGCTTTAAAATGTGAGTGACTTTGAGCTCTTACTAAAAAGGAGTTCAAACTTTGTATAGAATATATTTTATTACATTAAAATTAAGTTTGATAATTTTGTAGAGTTTGAACTTTACTTTTATGAGTGGTTTATGTGAAATTTTAAAAAATTGTTTAATAGCGGAGGTTGAGGCCGAAGTTTTAAATGCGAAAACGCGTACGTCGGACGTTCGGCGCCGCTTTCCTGTAAGCCTAGAAGTTTGACAATGGTGTTTGGAAAGTCAGTGGAATCATGCTCGACATTCCAAATGCCATTGTCAAACTTCTAGGCTTACACGTTTAAAACTTCAGCCTCAACCTCGCTAATGTCTACATTAAATCTATTTCCCTCCCAGAGTGAGTTAATTTTAAAAAATATAACATTTACAAATAAAATTAGTATCTCATTTTCCAATTCATATTTTTTTTTAAAACTAGACATTTTCTTTTTGATTTGACTGTGATGAGTAACTCCAATAATTCAGAAGGAGAAAAGTATAATTATAAGAAGTTATGTTTGTCTTCATGCTAAACCTCACAATAAACCTAGAAAAAAAAATTCTAGACTTGTCAATGATGTCTCTAACTACCTGTAAAGTTTCAAGTTTGGCCATAAATATAGGAGCATACTACATTGACACCAATTTGAATGTCAGTGTCAACCATAATCCCAAATGTTAAAATTTCAAAAAAAAATCACAATCCTGAAAGATTAAAATCTTAAAAATATAATCCTGGGAAAAATAATAAATCTTTAAAAATGTAAATGTCTCTTAAATGAAATATATTTGAGAAACAAACGAGTGAGTGAACATTTAAGAAAAAAATATATTTCTTACAAGACTGTATAGTCTTGTAAGAAATATATTTTTTCTTAAATGTGAATTCGTCCCGGCAATTTTTAATGTAAGTGAGTGAACACTTCGTAGTCCCTATTCTACAATAAAATATTTAACAGTAATAGTCAATATGTGTGCACTGTGCATAACACACATATATTGAGTATTATTACTTTACTACATAGCAGCTAAAGTCAAATATATAGAATTAAAATTTCGAAAATCAATGCTGAAAATTTTAAATAGTGAAGAAGAAAAAACCAACAAACAAAAAAAAAAAGCATATAACATGGAAATATTATGGGTAATTGCACAGAGGTAAGTCCAAAAGAACTGGCCGACTTTCGTGATCATTAACTATATTCCAAAGTCATGTTTTGCAATAAATACCTACTTTTTCCTTTTAGGGCACGGTTTTCTTTGGAGAATATGCTCTTATTCATTTTCTACATGGCATTGCACTTTTTGAAAGTATTCAATGGTTCAAAATGCACCAAAGTTAGCATCCCTTACTAAATTTTCCCATCTTCTGCATCATGCTTCTATGTTGTTTTGGGTATGCAGAAATCCATTCTGCATGCACTCGTCTACAGACAACAAATTTTTCGTAAGTTGAGGTTTTAGACATTTTGGGAATTTGATTTTTTGGGATTTCAACATTTGGGATTATGGCCCAAACCCCTTGAATGTATATTTGTGCTTACTTTATAGAGTCCATGTGTATAATGTACACTTACAAGAGTACTCAAAGGGTTAAACTCGGGATTTTCAGGTAGTAAAAAACTGGCATTATTATAGCTGTTTATCAAACTATAAGATATGTTGGCATAAGCAGATAACATGATAAAATAAAATTTTTCATGCAGATATGCACTTTTTTGAAGGTTCTAAACCTTAAGGATAATCAGTAATCGATTTATTTCCAAAGTTTTTAAAATTTATGTCACAGAGTATAGTAGTATTTTTTTTTTAATTGTTTAGAAAAATACACAATTCAGTTTCTGTAAAAAAATATCAGATTTTGTTATTTTCTCTAATAACATTAATATTCTGAAATTTGATGAAAATTGTTTCAAAAGTCCTAGGACTTTTGAAACAATTTATTGCAACTGGCTATTGATTTCACTCATATTTTAATAAAAACAAGTTAGAACCATTTGCACTATTTTCAAATTTCTTATTGCAAATATTTGGAAAATTTGACATTTAAATATAAGAATTTTGTAGAATATAAAATTAGCAATGACTTGTTTTCCAGAAAGTGAAATATGGGAATTAAATTTTAAAAAAATATTATATGCAAAAAAAACTTTTTAATTAGTGTACATTATGATAATAGATAAAAAAAATAAATGCTCAAAAATTAAGGCTCATATTCAAAATGCTTTCATGAATGGCACTGATAATCACAAATTATCTTACAATGTAAGCTGAAGTAGTGATAAGGTTCTGTTTTTTAGAAACATAACTAATTTTTCTGGCATATAACCCACAAGAATTGCTGTAAAACAGCCTGCACCTGCTTACAAATTGATTTTAAAAATACATAACCTGCAGGGTTATATGTAAGAAACTTTGTCTGAATTACTCATGTACAGGGATGTAGCCACATGTAACAACAAGGGGCAGCATTTCCCAAACTAATTCTTCTGCCTCCTCATTCTCCACCGGTCACCATTTAAGTTTAGAAGTAAACAAAAAAAAAAAAATGTCAAGCAGTTTACCACTAGATAAAACAGAACAACAGACTCAAAATATCATGAACATGAATTATATTCTGCTTTAATACTTGTTCATTCTTTTCTATTTTATTGAGCATTGTCATGTGTAAATTACCAGTGGTTCACAAACGGCTTGCAATAAGCTACCATATCAATATAATGGCTCTTTGCACAATAATGTGTTGCTAATGAACAAGAGGCATTTTTACAGTAGCCTACCCATCTATGCTACATTTACACAAGCCATAAGATATGAAGGTGAACCACACCCAGAAATTTCTGGCTATATCCCTGCAAGTGATATATTAGTTATGCAATTTATAACTTGTTTTTCAAGTGTTAAATTACAACAACAATTAAGCAAGTTACTTTCATTGATTTTTAACATATCTTCAAAAAGACAGATTACATAATACACTATTGATAGTATGCAGATAGCAATTCTGCATATGAAAGATATGTTATTTCTTTTGAACAATTAGTTACAGACTTTAAAAATTCAAAATTCATTATTTTGGTATAAACTTATGTAAACATTATTATATTATTGTTAAAAATTTTCCCTTTCAATCAGATACTTCAGCTTATAAAATGAGATTAATTCTATTTGATATGACTTATTTATAGGAACATTGTTATAAAATTATGCACATAAATTTGAATAAATTATATTAAAAATAATTATTAGACAAAGAATTTAACATAATTCATCGATAAATTTCTTTATCGATTTCTATAAATGACGATCCGTCTTTATAGTGGCATTCGTAATCTATTCGAGTTAGTGCTTTTCCCCAGGTGTAGTGTTGATTATCCGTAGATTTATAAAATTTCACTTGAGGTTTCATCGTTAATATTCCTTGATCTTTAATCTGTGATAAATATTAAAACTACTGATTAATAAAGTTTAATAATTTATTTAGAAAGATAAAAAAGATTTAAATATGTAAATACATTTATAGTTATCATAAGTGTATCTCTCTGTCCTCTCTTTGTTGCACTAACCGAAGCGGTCGACCAATTTACCGAGTAAGATACACTATTGCACTCTCGAGAAGTTTCTACTGCTGTGACTGTTGAACCCATTATGCTACAAGAACTGGAAAAAAAAAATTTTGAATTATAAAATTGATTATATATATGCATAGTTTATATAATTAAACTAGAATATAAATAGTTAATATTTAGCTTTTCTTGTCTGCATTCTGATTATACTATAATACTCAGGTGATAAGACCCATAAAACAAACAGATTAAATCACACTTTGCTTACTAGTTTATTGACACTACTACTATTACTACTACTTCTTTACACCCTCTTTAAATCACAGGTGATTTAAATAAATATTATTTCTGATCTGTAAGACCTAATTGCTGCATCCATAAATCCAGTATAATAAGTCCTGTTAATTGATAAAGTACTAGTAGACAAGATAAGTTTAAATATCTGTCATATTTACAATTTGGCTATATAAAATTATCAGTTAATTAAAAAGTTTTTGATTTTTGTGAAACCGTGTTGTATTATTCTTCGAAGTATCAAACACAAATCCGTGTTAATAACAACCACTTGGCTTTTTTCCACCTTTATTTAGTTGATACGCAAATGTTCTTTTCCGTTCTGTTCTTTCTGGTGGTATTCGCCGTTTCTATAACAATGGCTATTGTTGATTTTGTTTTGTTATTAACACGGATTTGTGTTTGATACTTCGAAGAATAATACAACACGGTTTCACAAAAATCAACAATAGCCATTGTTATAGAAACGGCGAATACCACCAGAAAGAACAGAACGGAAAAGAACATTTGCGTATCAACTAAATAAAGGTGGAAAAAAGCCAAGTGGTTGTTATTAACACGGATTTGTGTTTGATACTTCTAAAAAGTTTTTATTAAAAAAACTTAAAAATAATAATGTAAAAATAATCCATAAAGAGAAGGACAATTATTTACGAAAATTCAAGGAACACTTCACAATAGTTAATAAAAACAACACCATAAACTTAAACAATGGTTTGGAGATTGACGAAGTATGGGAGGGACTAAAAAAAGCAAGTAAATCGACAGAAAGGCTGTTAGAAATGCCTTAGGGGACCAAACACCAACACCTTGTAACTGAATGTCTAAATGTAAAAAAAGGTTAGTCCACTGTAATGTTAATAATAATGTAATTTGTAATAACTTCTTGTAATATGTAAATAAATTGTAATAACTTCGCATAACTTGTAAAAAAAATTTCACTACAATAATTAATGTAATAAATGTGTTTTCTACCACTTATAGAAATGTAACACCTGATGAGGGGTGCAAGTTAGACCAAAAGATTGCACCCGAAATGCATAGTAAAATAAAGAATAACGAAGATAAAACCCAGTAGTCTTTGTCTCTGATGAAATGCAGTCCAGATGAAATAACAAAGGTTGAACTTATCGTTCTTAACTATGAAGTTTCATCAATTACTTTTAGGAAAGAAAGATCTTTTTTCAAAAAAATTGAATTTTAAACAATTAAAAAATGTAATTTGAAATTAATATTCTTAGTTATTTCTTAATTTTTATCAATTTTAAAATATTTTATTAATACAAGCCGACTCATCCAAAAAAAACAAATAATATATGTTTTAAATAGTTAATTCTGATACTGTATTATTAAAAATTCAATAAATTAAAAAATGTCACAAGAACTAATTGGCCCAAAACAATGAGCTAGTTAGTTCAAAATCTGGTATCAATCCAGTGAGATGCTATGCAACCACTGGCATTTGAGTGAACACAAACACTGACTGCAGAGGATATTGGGAAATTAAAAACAAGAAAAATGATGTATAATGTGAATTTCCATATCACGTTAAATTTATTTTTGAACTTGGTTTAATGAGAACAGCTTAAACAAAAAATGAATATTTCGAAAAGAGAGAGAGGGATGAAGATTTTTAAAATTTCTGTAGGAGTGACAACTAAATCAATCCTAAGACAACACAATTTGTTTAAGTTAAAGTGTAGTCTTATCTAATATATTAGTATATTAAAATATTCTATTAATGTACTAACGTAATCTTAATTTATTCAGGGTACATTCATCAACAAATAAATTCAAAGTTCTCAACACAAAATAGAGCTCTTACAAGTCTCAAGGTGGCTGTCTTCTTGTTTGCTGATGTATCAAGCACTGAAAAAGACTTGAAGTTTGCTTGCAGCAACCAGAAGTTGCCAGGAGATTTTGAACAAATGCCGAGAGGTGCCGGTGACATGCCAAGATTTTGAATACACCCAGTGCCTGCCTCATATACCTTTGTTTCATTTCATAAACTGCCATTCAATAGCCATAGAAATGTTTTAATATGTGTAAAATTCCATAGTGAAAAGGGGATAAATAATCTTGAAACAAGTCTATACCGAATGGTAATTTATGAAATAACGAGCAATTACTTATTGTGATGTCATCACAACGCTGGGTTCCAATTTTTAATCACACAGTATTTTTGATTTATTTAATTTAAAATATATGCTCTTCATCTCAAACCCCTGTACATCATACTTTGCCTGTTAGCAATAGAGTCACGCAAGTCATCTAACTAACTCCTTTTGGGGGAAAGTTTTGAATTGAAATAACGTGACTTCTGGTTTGCATCGGAAGTTCATATATGGTTAATTAGGGCGTCCTGTCCCTAACCTTTCCATATCTGGTCTTGACTTTCACATATCTAAAACTCTGTTCTTGAGATTAAGGAAGAACAGATGGACAACAGTGGAAATTTATAAGTCTACAATTTTTTCAAATTACAACCGAAAAGATGTTTGATGAAGCAAGCATTGTTTGGACTAATTAATTCTTACTGGAAACTCAGTAAAGTAAGTGCTCAACATATTAACTAACTTCTTATCAATATGACATACTAAAATTGACATTTTAAAGTTGGAATTTTAGATTTTAGTTTAGTGACTGAATTTTTGAGCAATCTTCAAGAAAGATATTTAAAACTCTTCTCAAACTGCACTTACAAAAATAACTACACTTTACCAACCTTTAACATGCAGTCTATTTTATTAAAGTAAGCTAACGTTTTTGGTCAATTAATTGACCTTCATTAGGATTAAACAATTTTTTGATTTATAACAAATGAAACTGATTATAAAACATTTTTAACTTTAAACGTTTTCTCAATGCCTATTGTGCAAGTCCGAAAATAGATAAATAGAATGTACAGACTGATAACGTACAAATATATGTATATACTAACTATACACATAAAAATAAAAGTAAAAATAAAAATTAATAATAATGAAATAAACAAGTGACAATATACTTATTATTAATTTTTATTTTTACAATAAGACCCAGCTTAATGCAGGGATACGTTCCTACACATCAAAGCACTAAACAAAACGGTGTTAAACGAGGTAATTTTAACAGAGTAAATTAGGGATAGGGGAACACGCGACCAAAAATAAACAAATTTTACTTTAATTTTAAATTATTTTTATATTAATTTGTATAATAATATATGTTAAATAACACAAAGATGTGCACACAGAAATGTAAAGTTAATTTTTTGTCATGAAGGTCCTAACTTTTCTGAAATTCTTGTTTTTTGCAATAAAGTCGAGAAGTTACATTTGCTGCTTTTTTCTTTTCTTAAGCAAATGTTGGTAGCAGAAGATTGCAACCAAAACGCTTCGTTTCGCTTTTGCACTCCTTTTAAAATCTGGATCATTCGTTACAATTTGATCAACAATTTCGATTATCGTTACCAAACTTTTACTAAGGAAATCTGTACAGAAATTTTTTGGGTTCTTCGTTTTCAGAATCACTATTTTCCAGTTCTACACGAATTCCATGTTCTGCCAGTTCTTGAAGGTCGTCGTTGGTAAGGCTCTCACCAGAGACCTGCAATAACTCCTCAATATCCTGCTCGTCTACATCTCTTAGTTCTGCTGTACAGATTAGGTTGAGTTTGGTCAACCTAACTATACAGTAATAGGCTCTTCTCATTGAAAATTCTTGGATACCTTCAGCCATAACTGCTTCCACACTTCGTTTGTGCATTTATCAGTTAATACTTGCCAAGCAAAGCCGATATTGCCTATGGATGCCTATAGATTGCCTATGGCATCCATAATGTTATATTTTTTCCAAAATTGCACCAAACAAACAAATTTAAAAAAAAGAACACCTTTTTGCCACCTTTTTCTGATTGGTTCGTGTTTGTAAATAATCGATTATATACGAATCGATGAAATGTCATGATATTTTAAATTGGCATAAATTTTGAGCTTCTTTTAGGCTTCGAGCAGACCACGTTATATTGAATCAGCGTTAAGCGAGGCAGCATTAAGTGGGGTCTTACTGTACTTTTATTTTTATGTGTATAGTTAGTGTATGCGTATATTTGTACATTATCGGTCTGTACATTCTATTTATCTATTTTTGGACTTGCAGAATAGGTGTTGAGAAAACTTTTGAAGTTAAAAATGTTTTATAATCGGTATCATTTGTCATAAATCAAAAAATTGTTTGATCCTGATGAATGTCAATTAATTGACCAAAAACATTAGATTACTTTAATAAAATAGACTGCATGTTAAAGGTTGGTAAAATGTAGATATTTAAGAATGTGCTAAATATTTAAATTCAGTATCACTTAAAAAGCAAATGACACATTTTTATTTTGTACACAAACACACATACTGGCATTAATGTATATTTATTTGTATGTAGTCTTTAATAATTATAAAAACAATGATTTTACAAGAAAACTTAAATTATTAACAATATTATATAGATTAATGCGCAATATTTTTTTACTAGATACAATATTCTTATGCATATATATTTCCCATAAAATTATTATTAACAAATTCTTAAAATCAATAAAAATGTATAAAAACTAATGTGTTTCTGAATTTATCTCAAAGTGAAAAGGTAACTGAGACAGAACAGTCAATTCTTGAAAAAATTACTCTATACGTTCTGAAAAAATATTCTGAAATATTCAAGCTTAAAACCTGAATATTTAAGAATTACAAGATATGTAAATAATTAAAATTTAGAAATTTTAATTTTAGTTATTATTTGAAATGTTTGGTTATTTATTTTATTGCTCTTATTAACCAAAAGCCCAGATTATTGTTGTTGGAGGTTAGCTAATTTTTAATCTATTCAAATTAAAATATTTGGATTAAAATGGTAAGTAGTTAATTAGTGTAGGCTAATTAGAAAAAATTTTGGATTCAAATAATTTAGAAGATTTTGAAAGTAAAGACAAATCCCTCAGGTAAAACTCAAATCTGCAATTCTTTTTTCATTTGATTCTGCCCTCCTGTTAGGACAGGAATTTCCTGAGGGCTTTTTTAAACAAGCTCATCATCATTTGGCCAGGATACAATGCGGCAGCTGAATATAATACTACGTTCGCACACAATCCACGACTCACTTCGATCTCGATTTACCTACAATCTGGACTGTGACTGTTGCCAGTCAAACATCATGCTGTTCGCACAGGCAGTCCGCTTGAGAAGAACCTCGCTATTACACGCAATGATAAAACTGACATAACTATGCGGTAAGTCACGAACACCTACAAACAAAATGGACATTTTGGTTAGAAATAAATACAGTACTTTTTCTTGCCATATATCCAATAACAGACAGACGATACTGTATTTGGAAAGACAATGACTTTTTTATTTCTCTGTCGATAGCCCGACACGTGTTCCGCAGCCATCTTGTATTTTCTCGCGTGTGTGGGATTGTGGGATCTCTCTTATCACTAGATCTAGTTTCAAGAACTCTCTCGAGTCAATCTCGATTGAACCTCGTTTCAGTCGAGATTGAAACAGTCGAGGGTGGTCGCACCAAGGCATAGTTGCCGACCTTGGTCACAATCTAGAATGAAATGCTCGGTGCGAATGGGGTATTAGGCTCTCTTCCTCACCATATCTGATACAGAAGTCTTTGAAAAATTCCTGGGGTTTTTCAGTGTCCAAATTTGTTCCCAGGACACCCAGAGCAGTAGGCAGATACCTTACGTGCTCAGCAATTTGACTATGATGTCTAGTTACATGTGTATTACCAATTACTGGTGTCAACTCTACAGTAAGCTGTACCCAAGACACAACCAAGTTTTGTCATCCTTGCATGATTGCCAATTCTATTCTAGTACTGGCAATATTGCATAAACTATAAACAAATAACTAATGTAAATTTACTGTATCTACCTTATTTTTTTATTTCTTCCCTGAAAATTTTTTGACTGCTCATTTTGCTACCTTTTGCACTCTGACACTTGAGACAATCATCTCGTCACCTCATCCATCAGGCTAGCCCTGCCAATTACATTTCTCAGACTTACTGACCTTTGTTCCCAGATTTATACCAAATTTATAAAATCACACAGGTTAACAGTTACCTAAGCAAACGATCATCGTAATTAATCAGGCTATAAATTTGCTATTATTAACGATTAGATATTAAGTAATTTGATATTAGAGATAGACGTTAGGCAGCATCTCTTACCAAATTATTTAATATCTAATCATTGATAATAGCAAATTTATAGCCCAATTAACTACAGTGATCATTTGGTTGAGTATCAATGTATTGGGCTTCGGAAAGATTATTATATATTAATAGTTACCTATATATTATTTTCTTTTAATGTTGTTGTAGTTATTGTTCTTTTAATGTCTTCAAAATTTAAGAAAGCCTTTTGATTAATAAGTTTTAGTTGAAAATATAGTAATGATTAACCCATATAAAAGCTTACAGGTTTTAACCTATTAGTTTAATTCTAGCATAAAAATAAGCCCCAAATATATTTAAAAACTGGTAGCTTTCAGCCATACTGACAGATGCTCAGTAGGAAAATTTCTGTATATTCAGACGATGTCTAGTGACTGGAATTATAAAAACAATCCAAACTGAACCATTATTGGTCACAACAAATACCATATGACAATCTGAGCCAACGCATATACTAAATATGGCGGCATGGCCATATTTAGTATATGCGTACCTTTGTTGGAGGTCATCTTTCTATAAATGGAAAATAGTGTCTGATAATCTTGCCAAGAAATGAAGTTTGGAGAAATGGTATGTAGAAATGTTAATGATATTTTGAAAGGGAAAATTAAAATCATGGTTTTTAAAAAGGAGCACAATTTAGCACCAGCACTAAATCCAAAACAAGAACTAGGGAAGAAACTGCTGAAGATATACAAAGTTTTGGCAATTGTCCATAAATTACATTATGGCAAACACTATGGCAATTGTCCATAAATTACATCAGCTCTTTCTTGAAAATATTTACACCCCCTCTTGTCCCAGTTTCCATAACCCCCTTTCCTCTTCGGACATTCAACAAAACTCAACCTCCTTAAAACCTTTATCACTTTATGAATGATAGATACCATAGGTAGAAATGAAACATACAAGAAATTTTGAAATAAATATAATAAAATGCACAAACTGTATAAAATTTAAAGAAATAAAATAATGTCCACTGCAGCTTAACTCCACTCGAGTCAGACTTGTTGTAACCTCTTCCCTCCCAGTGGACAGCCCCTAATATGCTACAATATAAATGTGTACATTAATAATACTAACTTTTTTTTATTAAACACTTATTTTTTCAAAACAGAATTTTAACTAATATTTTTAGTCACCATATATAAATACCAGCAGTAATTATTTTTTGAAAAAGAACACTGGATATATTTCACTACTAAAAATAAATAAAAATATATTTTATTTATACCAGTACACGGATTGATTATATATATATAAAATCAATGTGTGTACTGGTAATATTTAAACAATTTTTTTAAAGTAAATATTTAAAAACAAATTTTTATAAACATTAGAACTAATTTAATTTCGTTACATAAGGGATCAATCTAAAAAATACTGTACTATAACAATAAGACCTTTCAACAAGTACTTAAAATCCATCTTAAAATATTTTCACAATTTGAAAGTTTTCCTCAATACAATTTAAATATATATAATTTTAACATACATAATATAAAACAACATAAAATGAGAGTTAATATATTTCATAACACTGCTGATATATAAAACTTCTTAATAAATAAGAAATTTTACACTTTCATGCATTTATGACAAATACTTTTATAGAGAAAACAATATGTTATTTGATATTAAAATATAATTCAATACTATAATTTATTATAATAAGAAATCATTCATACAACTTCTGAATAAAATCTACATATATTAAAATCATTAAGGTTTTATTTATTAAATACAAAATTAACATGTCATAACTTACACTATATGTTTATGATAGCATTAAAAAAATTTTTCACCATCTAATAAGTCAAGTCAAAGGGAAAGTTTGTAAATTGATCGTAGCAGTATTTTATCTGTATAAAGTCCCTGTAAACACTCGTGTTTGAATTGACAGTGTCATTGAATATTTCTATCTTTTCTCCGGACTAAGAAATTTTTTATTTATATATATACTTTCCTATAAACTTTTTCCATTGTAATTTATAAAAAAAGGAAATTTGCAAAAAGACAGGTTTTTTTTAAACATGTCCATAAAAGATCATTTTAGTGTTAATGAATTACTGTTAAGAAAAATCAACAGAAAAATGACTGTAAATTCTTAACACCAACAGAAGCAATTATTCAATGTATATACGTATATATTGAAGATATCCTGAGTTATCATGAAAATAACCCTATATATATAATCATAAATTACCACCATATTGACATTTAACAAAACTACTTGCAGTTTCCAAATCTGTTTAATGTTTTCTTAAGATAATCCAAGCATTACTGGATACAAGATACTAGCTAATGTATAAATTGAAAGATTTAAGAACAGTTTTTATTAATGAATGTGTTTGTATGTACATATATAGATTCTTTTTTAAACATAGCAAGTCAAAATTTCAAAAACTTGTAATCATCATTATATAACAACCACAAATACTACAGTCATTCTGGCTAATTGTTGTTGTTATATATATTAATTACTTTTAATATATATTTTATTATTTTACTGATAGTTGTCCTTACCTAATTGTATCATTACTTCACATAGAATGTCACCTTATTTAATAATGCTTTATATAGTAGTTCTGCATCAATTCTTATAGGATTACATTTGTAAAAAAATAGGGTCAAATTTTGAATTTAGAACTTACATATTCTAAACAAAAATTTGGGAGAGATCAATTCAAAACTTTTATTTGTAAAATTACATAAATCTTGTTTAAAGTTAATATTGTTTTCCTTCAAATTATTGCAGTAGTCTTGATTATCAGATGCAAAGTGTCACAGAGGATACCTCAGATATATATTTGATAAAATATTAAATAAACTGAACTATTTGGAGGTATTGCTGCCTAATCAAGCACTAATTTTAACTTAGACCTGTTTATTGAACATAAGTTATGGGACGTATGATGAGAATGGAAGGTTAGTAAAACAAATAACATTATATAATTTATGGAATCTCCCTTGTTTGCAATGCATTAGTAATTAATTAAAAGATGATAGCAAAAGATAAAAATGTTTTTCTTTGAAAAAATTCACTATAGTACACAAAGCGCAAGTTCAAAAATACAGATAAAATTTCTATATAATCTTTCATCTTGATATCGAATTAACAAAAAAGAAAAATCATTTAAATTCAGATACGTACCTTACGTATACGGCAGGTTGAAAGTCAAAAATAAAAACATAATTAGTATCAACAACTAATTTCAGCGTACAGTCGGCTCCAAAACGCTGACCATCTACCTAAAAAAAAAATAAAAATTTAAACACCATTAAAATATATTAAGGAAGTTCAACAGAGACTATTAAAAAATTGGTTTTGTTATATATTTTATTTAAATCTTAAAAAAATATCAAATTTTCAAATAAATACATTTTTAAAATTAAGTTTACAT
This sequence comes from Centruroides vittatus, assembly GCF_030686945.1. Classification (NCBI taxonomy): domain Eukaryota; kingdom Metazoa; phylum Arthropoda; class Arachnida; order Scorpiones; family Buthidae; genus Centruroides; species Centruroides vittatus. Next base: position 502,142 of record NW_027122576.1, read on the forward strand.
ATTTAACAATAAAAGCATTCGTTAAATTTAATTTCTATTACAATAATTAAAAAAACTAATTTAAAAATGTTTCATCATTTAATGAAATTAGAAATTTCTTAAAATCAATTTAACTTTCAAATTCATGAATATTCATTTTTATTTCATTAATATAAAAGTTTATGAAATAATTACACCTAATATATTACACTGTACATATAATATTAGGATTTAAACTTTATTAATAAAGTGTTTTAATACAGTACACATTAATTATTGATTTTACAGTACACGTTTAAATTTATTTTACACCTACTTTATAATAAACGCTTTCATTTCCTTCAGTTTTTATCGACACGTTAGATTTCAATTGAATAATATCCATATTGTCAGCTTTTCCTCATGGAAATAACGCCCACATCCTCAACTTGTAACCGATAATACCTTAGAAGAGCCTCCCACTTCTGAAAGATTAAAAAAATAAAATAAAACAAATAAACACTCGAGATCCGTCATTATTCCCTCGAAGTTTAGGCACTATCGTCATTTCTTTTTTCTTTTTCTTTTTTTTTTTTTTTTTTTTTTGCATTAAACTTGTCATTTACCGGTAAGTTTAGATCGCAGAATAAATCATAGATCCTCGACAGCTGGTGTCTTCCCGGGAAAAAGTGGCACACCCGCGCTTTTATAGCAGACTTTGAAGTTTAGCATCTCCCCCTGACGTCATATAAAAATCAAAAGTCTCTCTCTCTCTCTCTCTTTTTTTTTTTTTTTTAACTTTGTTTATTTTTAATAGATTTGGTTTTATATTTTAATATTTTAAATTAATTTAAATTACTTTTATAATTAATTATTTAGAAATACTATTATGAATAGTTAATTATTCGTGTCTAATTTTTTCGATAGTTAGACGCGAACGTAATATCCTTTGTATTTATTTCACGTTCGTTTTTACGAACGTAAAATACATATAAAATAAATACAGTGGAATAAATTATCTATTTAATAAGCATTTAAAAAGAATGAAAAGTTAAGGACCGTCCATTAATTACGCGTACTGTACATTTCTGAGCCACTTTTGAACGACCCTCCCTCCCTGCTGTGTACAATATACTTTTGGTAAATCACCTCTCTCTTTAATTACGTATACAATAGGCCCCTTAACACTGAAGAAATGACAAAAAATATTTGCAAAACTTTTTATTCAAATGACATGTAAAAAGCATAGGAACAGATTCATACGCCACTAATAACACTTTAAAAAGTCTACATGGACAATGCCTCGAGCTTCTTTTCCCCATAGTGTACAATGATGCACTTTTTTCCGCAGTTCTTCTCTCTCCTTAAACAATGACGGATTCACCAGGAAGCAAAACGAATAACTGCTTGAGGGCCCGTGCTGGGAAGGGCCCCATTAGGCGCTCCCCATTTATTTATTTATTCAATTTTCTCGTTGAGTTATGAAGACTAGGCCAAATTTTTGTTTCGTAAATAAATAAAAAAATTCAAATTTTATTTCGTGTTTGCACCAGTTGGTGATCATCATAGAAAGAATAAAGTACAAGCGATGGATGTCGTGGACTAAGTGAAGGAAATTTGTGGATGTGAAGGAGATTTCGATTGCAATACATTTGCCAGCCAATTCTTTGTAATGTATACATAATAACTATTTATTTGTTAATATGGTGAATTTTCACAGGTCTCTAGTGGCAATGTGTGTTATTTTTTTCAGAAATGACTTCGTGGTCATTTTAGAAAGATGTTATAAAGATACCCTTAGGAAGGTGAACACTTGTGTGAACTTTAATAACAAGATTTTTGTTTACTCTTTTTGCCCCAAGGATACGAAGAAGGCGTTTTTAATGAAGCTCATCGTATGCTCGGCCAAGCTCACAATAGGGCAGTCCGGTGGTGAGAAATAGGCCCGATGTTTCCGGGTCTGATATCCCAAACACCAAAATTTGTTTGGATTGATGAAATAAGACAACGCAACATTCGGCGATCTGCCAAGGAGAGTGTGCCTCCCGGAAGACTTTTTATGGAAAATAGTCTATTTATGTGTTAGATACGTAAAGAAAATCCGAAAATTTTCACCCGGTCAACCATACTGTTGAGTTTTCACCAGGTCAGGTGCAAACTCAACAGTCTAATATAAGAAGGATGAAAGAAATATTGGTGATTCCAACAGAAGATTCACATAATTTAAGTAAAAAGGTAAAATTTATATAATTGCTTTGATAATTTAATGTGAAACGGCTTCTTATTTAAATAAAATAGTTTTTGTATTTAATAATTGTTTTTATTTTATTTATCTTGAATAAAATAAACAGCAGATTTTTAATTCATCATCATTATCAAATATTTAATATTTACATGATAGAACGGATTTTCTAAAGCTATAAATTATAATTAAGTATAAGAATGTAAAAGTTGTTGGCTGAAGTTAAGGTTGGATTATTTTAAATGACCAAGCAATTTATAAAACTGCTTGTTCATTACAACTTTTGTAATATAATGCATTATTTTGTGAACTGATTTATAACACATTATTGAACAGGTATTTTAAAACTTTTTCCGCTTTTTGCGCACTAAAAAAAGGCCCTTTTTCATATCCACCGTGAGTATGGTCAGACCCACAATGCGGCAACCGGGTTGTGAGGGTGTCCGATGTATCAGGGATAAATTTATGGGGTTTTTTTTGACAATTCGATCTTGGGCCCTTAAAGTGGCGCTTTAATCCCTCGGCCATCATTTAGATGCATTTTTAATTAACTTATAATCGATTTTTATGTAGCTGTTTATCATTAATTAATATCAATTTACGAAAGGTATATTTGCGGGAGTTATTGTAAAAAGTAATAAATAACAAATAATTTTTAAAAGTCCTATTATTAAAATTTTTATAAATTAGAACTCAATAACTTAGATATGCAATCAAGTCACGTTACAGTGCCCTACACGTAGTGTTACTGTCGAAAAATGTCAATGAATAGGTCTACTTCATACTCTACTATCCATTGCCAATGGGTCTATCACATGAAAATTAACTAGAAAATCCTGCAGTGTCTATAAATTAAATGTATGCGGGTTTTCATTACAAACAACATTATTGTAACCAAATCAATAACGCTCAAACCCAAGCCCACGAATAGCCGAGTAGTTAAAACCCCTGAAAACTGGTAGTTGGTCGTGGGTTCGCGCTTGGTCAACGGGCTGGTTGCGTGGAGTTTGCCGGATTTTCTTCACGTTTGTAACACTAAATAGAGGGCAGTTTCCCGGAAGACATCGCCTCGGCAGATCGCCCACGAGTTGCGTTGCATAGACCCTTGTAATTATTATTTGAGGTACAGTACTTCAGTTTAGCATCACAGTCGATTCTTCACAAGCGGACAAACGGTGACGCTAATCGAAGTTCCATTGTACTTACAACCGGTTCTACGCTCGATCGGGTGATGCAATAGCACAAGATACCACAAAAATCTGGCATAGGATGGATCAAGGTTGCTTACAGAGTCTTATTTCAGTTGATATCAAATGATATTTTAATTATAACTCTAAATTTTGATAGAGTATAATAAATTATACAAAATATAACAGAAAAACACCCCAGTATTAAAGAAAAACAATTTAACCCAAATAAATATTTATGATTTGTATATATCAATACATATTTAAACTTGTATCATCAAAGACAAATAAAATTACTTACAGCAACTTTTACGTGTGACTTGTCACAATCATTTAATGAAATAAAGTCAAACTGCAATCTAAGATGATTACAATTATTACAAGAAAAAAGTAAAAGGTGATTCACAGATGAGTAAGAATGTAATGCTTCCGTTTTCATTAATTTTATTTAATTGAAATGTTACATAATTTAATATTAATCATACACTTCATAATTTAATATGTAATATTTTAGTATTAAATATATTATATATTTATATTATCTTATATTATATTTATTATTTATACATTAATATATTATATTTAAATATGTAATATTTGTTTATACACGAGGCCCGACATATCCGGGACAAACCGCCCATAAAAAATTCCTAGGAAGTTTGGTTTCGTTTCGTTTGATGGGATACGGCAACGCAATACATGGGCGATCTGCCAAGACTTTTTATAGGAAACTGGCTCCTCTTTAAGTGTTACAAACGTGAAGTAAACCCGAAAAACTCCACGTGACCAGCCAATTGATACGGCGCGTGTCCGCGAACAACTATCAATGTTCAATGGTTTTATCCTTGGCCACTGGTGAGTACTGGGAAGTTGCTAGCCCAGATTTAATCAAGGGTCCTCCAGAGCGGTAGCTGACTTCTTAATTGCCAGTCATTATTGTATGATAGTGTACTTTTTAAAAAAAATCAATAATTTCATTGTGTGATTTTAAATGCCTGCTACAAAGGATAGTGTTTGTGATGGCGATATGTAATCATGCAGTTCAGATTCGTACTAAATCAATGTTCGAAAGCCTGCCTTTCTGGGGATTAAAGTTCAGTTCAAGTAAGAAACCTCAGAAATTTTACATTGCCGGTCGGCTGTCCCGGATACGTCGGGCCCTTTCCTGTCACCATCGGACCTCTCCATTGTGGGCCAGACCGAATCTATGATGGGTCTGGAAAAGCTGTTCCATTCATACAGCGGAAAATGTTTTTAAAAAACATGGCGGAGTCAAAAGACGTATTGCACCTCCAAAAAACAAATTGTTTCGTTTGTGGTGTACGTTTCTCTTTTCAGGTAACCCCTTACTTAACTAAAATTGAAAATCAACCATCTGAAAGAAAGGGTTTAACACGAATAAATGTTTTTATTAAGAGAAAAAAACGAAAAAATATTTAATTTAAAAGTAACAAATTCAAATTTACGGATCTGAATTTACGCAAGTCTAAATTATCAAATAATTCATTTAACACATTTAAATAAGTTATTTAATTATATACAAACGGACCATTTAATGCAAATTGAAATGAAAAGTTTTATAATTAAAAATTTTATTATTATATTGTATTTACTTCTATAATCCTTGTTAATTTATAATACTTAAGTTGCATGAACTTACATACAATAATGTCATTACGAAAACAGGAGAATAACCGTAGAACCTTGAGTAATAAAACCTATAATTATCAGTTTAACTCGTTAACTTTCATTAAACACATACGATTTGATATGTCACGATAATAAATAACATTAATTCTTCATTAATCATCCCATTTTCGAAGACATTAACTTCATTTCATTTCGTATCTTTCTTCAACAACCTCAAAAACTATAATTAAATAAAATAATATCATTTTATTTTAATGGAGATGGTACTTTCAAGGTCTGGTTTGATAAGATACGACAATGCAACACTTGGGCGATCTATCAAGGGCGAATGGCTCCCGAAAGGGCTTTCCGTACTTGCGTATCCCAGCAGATGTGCCTTGGCTGCCAGGATCACGTCGTTGAATATCCCATTCTGTTAATGACGATGTATCTCCCACTACTGTTTTGTCACGTCATCTAGAGTAGCGATGAACATATAGTTACTAACTCACGATTACTTTTAAAAAATAATCTTTTATTAAATGTTTCGAAAACAAATTAACTAACTATAAAAGTGTATATCCAAGTTTATTTAATTCCTAAGCTTTTATAGCTTTATATAAACAATGTTATAACAGAATTATTCTTTCGAACTTAATTACAGTTATCATACAGAATTAAATTTTCAATATGGTTGTGTTATATTAACTAATAACTTTAATATAAACATGCTTCATGGAAATCAAATTATGTATGGTACAGTACATTCGATACAAAGATAAAAACATAGTTTGATATATCTCTAGTAGACATCGTTTGACACATTCAACTGGTGCAAAATGATAGAAATAGACAAGTGGATTGGTCAATAGAATATTTCAAATCAATTCATTTCTAGATTAAGGTGGATTAATAGATCTATTAGAGTAATTTAATTTTGCAGTATTTTAAATGCTTTGATTAAATGCTATGTTATTGTTTGTTTGTATACAGCAATGTGACTCGTGGCAGATCCGAGAGAGAGAACTTTCTATGGAAAACTGGCCTCTATTTAGGTGTTACAAACAAGAATAGAATCCAGAAAACTCCACGAGACTAGCCCGCTGGTGAGGCGCGAAGCCACCACCAACTACTAAGTGTTCAGCGATTTTATCGGTTATATTTTTATCTGCAAAAGAAAAACACATTTTAAGTAGTACGAAAATCGATTTAATTAAAGATTTGAAGAATTCTTTCCCATTTCCATTAAAGCGCTTAAACGATATGTAAAATACAAAGTTGGAATTAGTGATTCACACAAACTGGTAATTAATCTTTCTTTAACATTATTTAAAGTAAAAATTTATTGTTGAAATTCAAAGAATATATATTGGACACGAATGAAACAAACCAGGCCTGTATAATTCAAGCATTAAATTATTTACATTCAACATCGTCAATTTGTTTACTAGTGGTGTTTCCCAACCGATTCGGTTTGGGAAACATCACTAAAAACAAATTGTCTAATACGTAAATTACAACAAATACGTAAATTATTGGTGTTTTCCAATCCGAAATTGGTTTGGGAAACACCAATAATTTACGTATCCCATTCTGTTAATGACATATCCCATTACGAATGGGAAAATCCAGTAATTTACGAAGAATTTTAAGCTGGCGATTCTTCTCTTCCTCCTTGGGGTCATCTATTAATATGTGCAGCCAGCTTTCCATTTCTCCGTTGGACAAATTGCCGAGCAGATAAGCTGCCAGACAACCTCTCTGGAAGTCCTGAGAACAAATTCGAACGAGTCGAAAAACCTCAGAAAATATTTGGGAATGATCCTTCCCGCATACGTCGAGCCCCCTTCTTCATCACCCGGCTGCCTGATTGACGGCCTGACAGAACTCACAATGGGTATGATTAGAAGTTCCCGTTAATGCCCACACGGTAGGAAGATTCAAAATTATGAAAAAGAAAACATCGTATAAAGAGTTACTGTTAAAGTTAATTGTGTTAAGTGGCGCATTGTAGCAAATTTGAATTAGGCAGCCCCATGTACGATGTTGACTTCAGACATTTTTCTTTGGGAAAATTTTCGGCGGGAATTCCCTCGTTTGATTTTTATCGTAATCTCTGAAGAGTTAAGTTCTGCGCCGCGCCTGCATCATACTGGCAATCTAGGATCCTCCGACATGGCGCCAAATTTAAATTTCCATATTCTTACCACAATAACAACTTTATAAAAGATTGTGGGCCCCTGTTGGGAACCACAAACTAATCTTCTATAAAGTCATTGGGTGCCCAGGCAATTTCCCGTTTTGCCCATAGGATAATACCTCTCAGCGTCATTCATGTGTCTCACAACAAATTCAAAAATAGATATGCTAACAATAATAATTTTTTATTAACTGTCATTGTTAATACATTGTTTTAACTTAAATTACTTCCAGATGATTTCCTACTGATTTTGACACACAAATTCAGAATTATAATATATATTATATTCATGCCGGCGTAAAGGATTCGAAGATCGGCGGTGGCATAAGTGAAAAAATAAAAATAACGATAGTGGCGAGCACATCGTTATCCACTTCAAATAAGTATAGAAATTTAATGTGTAAAAAACATTTTCTTTATAACTTGTCAAATTATATTCTTTAAATTCGGATTAATAAAATAAAATTTGAATTTTTTTCAAACGAATACGAAGTAAATTTTTCTACAATAATTTAATTTGCCGATAGTTTAAAATTTCTAAGCAATTGCATGATTATTAATTTAAAAATTCTCCAAAAACTAGTAGTTTAGAAAGACTTTCAGAAGATAAAATATTTTCCATTTAAAATTTTTGAAATTAAAAATTTACGAACAGAACCAATTATCTGGAATTCTGTTTACGTTTGTTACTATAGAAACTTCTATTATCAATAAGAGAATTTTCGTTATGGCATCGTCGAGTAAGTAGATTTATCGTACAAAATCTAACTAAATTTGCAGATTAGAGGCTTTTAAAAACGCTAAAAATATTTATAAAGGTATCCAGAAATCGTCCCGATTGTCGCCGTACGATATTTATTTGAAGGAGAGAATCGTCAGCGTCTTTAAATTGTTCGATAAAGAGAACAATGACACTATTAATTCCGAGTAAGAATCAATAATAATAATATTAATCGATATCAATAATCGGCATTCATTTTTATTTTTTAATCTAGCGATTTAGGGGCTTTCATTCGTTGTTTGTATCTCTGTCCCATGGAATCGGAAATCGATGACGTACTTAAAATGGTGAATATTTTAATTTTTTTTTATTACAGAATTTTTCTAAATTTGCTAAAATTCGGAAATTTAATAAGATTTATTTTTAATTATTCGAATTTATAAAATTTCAATTCTTTATTCAGTAGATTTTAAAGTAGTAGTCAACGTTACCAGATATTCTTTGAAAAATAATTTTGAATTATGTTATATACATATTATATATTATACAGGGATAGCATGCTAGCAATTTTCATAAAATTCTTGGCTCTTCCGCCTATGGCACTGGCTCGTAATTCTGCCGTTCGATGGTGAGGGACGGGGCCCGACAAACTACCTCCAAACAATTCCTGGTGATGGAAGACGGGGCCCGACATATCCAGATTGACCACTTGCCGAAAAATTCCCGGGGTTTTAAACTCCTCCGATTTAATCCCGGGACTCCAAACTGACGGGCTACCGCCTAACCCACCCGAGCTTTTGGCCGTCCACCGGTTGGCGGTAAAGGCATTCGAGAACATCGAGACTAGTCGAGCAAAAAGTCTAGTGCATTTTCAACGTTTGTTGAGAATGTTAGTTTGCCAAATGGCGTGCTTGCTTCAAAACAGCAGTGCTGTCGGTGGGGCCTTATTCTATGGGCAAAAAGGGCAATTGCCCGAGGCCCTGTCGACGGGGGACGTCCCCAAAGCAATCTTTTATAATCTCATTACTGTAATAAGAATATCCAAATTTCAATTTCTAATCATCTTTGGGAATTGTAGATTGTAGGTGTGGCACAGGGCGCACTGGCACAGCATAAAACTTGATATGTCAAATAGGATCATTGTCATTGATGAAACATGGACCTGTGAAACTGGTCTTAAATGTCAATCTGCTGAGTAGCAAGTTTTGACAAAATCCATTCTCTATGAAGATAACCTCCTAATATGTGAAAATCATTGTTATTTTATATCATTTTGTATCATAGGTAGGTCTTATAGTACACTCTATTCGTGGTCAGACCATGAATACGGCGTACTAAAAGACCTACCTATGATAGATTCTACATATGCAGTTAATGATAAATATCCTCATTAGCTTCATAATGCTATCATTCTTTGCAATAATGCTATTGCTCAAAACAGCAAACACTACCGAGAACCTATTACGATGCTAGGGATGGAATATCCTAGAGTACCCACCCTATTAGCCTTGTGATTATGATTGGATATTCAAAGTAAAAACTATGTTAAGTAAGAAATGCTTTCGTACACAAGAAGACATTTCCATTGCAGCAAGGTGCAAAATTTACCAATGATGAAACTGATGATATTCGCCACCTTCCTCGTTGGCAGCAAACGACTAACAATCATGAATAATACACTTTAAAGGTTCTTAAATTTTCTGTTTGTGTAAAATTCTGTTCAATGTTAACAAAGTGTGTTAGGTAAAGTGAAAGAATGAAGAAATGTGCAATGGTATGTTTGAAGTGTATTTTATTTCTTGCTTTCCATACCTATAACCCTTCACATATGACTAATGTTATTTGGTAGTGTATATAGTGTCCTTTAATACAATTTAACTGTAGTGTTCTTCACTACAATGTGTTTGTCCAAACAAAAAAGTTGGTTGCATGACTTTTGAAGTATCCTTCATATATACAAACAAAGTATCTAAAATTAACTTCTATTACTGTTTTTAATGCACAAACAAAAGTTTCATGTGAAGTGTATAATTTACTCAATGACAGTGTACACCAGGGTTTGGGAAGCCTTTCGGCAGTGTTGTGCCAAACCTGTCATAATGTTATTCTGGGCGACATGATTCTACCAATTTTGTTATATATAGCTCATATATAGTAGTCAATTATGGAAAGAATAATGGAAAAAAGAATAAGCTGAGTCCAGATCTAACACAGATCTGGACTTTCAACTGTAATAGTAAAGCATTTGTTTCTAGATTCTTTCAGTTGGTATCTAAAGCATCTATTATTAATAATCATTTTGTTAAACAGGTTTTTTTAAAGATAACACATGGTTTCCCTCATAAAACTTGCCTCACTCACTGAATTGGTAAATTATCATAATCTTCATATTGGAAAAAACTAGGGCAAATGTGACAAAATAAAATTAAACAAAGAAAATCTTTGAAAACTTATTTCGTTTTATTCACAAAATATTATGGAAACTTGTATAACCAATGCTTTAAAGGGGACCAGTTATATGTGGGACACCAAGTGAAACATCAATATTTAAATTTGAAAAAATTTAACCACAGTCTCTTGCAGGTAGAAAATCCTGAAAATCCAGGAACAATACACATAGAGAGAATTATGCCCGTTATGCTAGACATTATGAAAACAGAAAAGTTAATATCGACTGTAATTAGGATTAAACTATATAAACTGAATTTACAAAAAATTATCTTTTTCTAAAACAGATTCAAACCAGTCGATGCCGAATTACTAAAGGAGGCATTCGAATATTTGGATAGAGAGAAAAAACATTATTTAACCGAAGAGGAGGCCAAACAGATTTTTACCAAATATGGTAACAGTAAGTTCATGGAAATTTATTAATAAGAATATTTTAGTAACATTTTGATATTTAAAATAGGAGAACCATTTACAAAAGAAGAAATGGATAATATGTTGGATTTTGCTGTCAGCAGCAGAGACAATCGAATATATTATCAAAATTATTTGTCTCAGTCAGTCATTACAGAGGAAGAGTACTTAAAAGGGAAAAAATCAAATAAAGATTAAATCATTCTGTAAAAACTAATATGGTAAAAATTTAAAAAAATAAAATTACTCAAATAATTTCTTTTCCTGTATGGTTTTATGCATAAATTAGGCTGGATTCCACCCTACTGAGTCATTCGTGATCCACTCAAATATTAACTCGTCAACAAGCAGTCAGTAATGTGTATCATGTAGTGTGCTACTGTTTTAATATTTGAAAAATAAAAATTCTTATTGAAATTACGAACAAAGTAAAATCAACTTACTTATTAGAATTTATATAAAGTATGCATACAAGTAAATTACTGATGTATGCCCATTCTTACATTCTTAACTTTTATCTATTTAATGACAGTGACTCTTCTCAACTGGAAAACATTAGAAATTAAAAAACTAGAAAGAAGTCCATAAGTCACATTCATGAAGTTTATAAAATCTGAAATGAGAACTGATCAACTATTTAATCACAATTTAATACCATTCATGTTATTTTCTTTTCAAAAGAAATAAAATAGTAAAGAGGAACAGAAGATAAATTTAAAAAAAAGAAAATAAACCCTTTAATTAATTAATAATATTTTCAAGACGTAGTTCGTCCAAACAGGGACCACCATTTATTTTTCTGTGCTTTAGATAATACAATCCTGGCAACCGACCTTTCCTTGTAGGCTACTAGCCGCCAAAATGCTAAAAAGTCCGTTAAAAAACACAAATTTTTTAAAATATAAACTGGCGATATACGAACTTCTTTTGCACCATCTAACCTTTTTGTTTCGGCTTTTTATCCATGAAAAATAGGCACTGGAGAATGTAGATTTTAAAAAGCTTCCTCCTGGTGACAATATTTAAACACCTTATAAACTAGAAAATAAACACTTTAATAAAAAATAGATAAATATTATACTTACAAAAAAATTGTGTATAATTTTATTCATTTAGTTAATGTTTTCTTGCAGTGTCTTACCAATGGGCTGGTAAAATGGATTCTGGGTTTTCTTCACACACTTAACACCTAAATTGAGAAAAGTTTCCCAAGAAAGTCCTCTTGGGAAGCACCCTATCTTGGTAAATTGCCCATGTCTCGTGTTGCCGTATTCCATCAGACCAATGTTTTATTGTTCATCAAATTATTATTTTGTGTGTTAAATGCAATTTATGATTTGGTAAGATGGAAGATGGCTTGCTTAAAAAGATATAAACATTTCTTAGTTTTCTTGTTTACACAATTCCACCTTTTATCAAAACCCATTAAGTTCAACTAAGCCACAATGGGGGTAATCGCATGGACAAGGCCCAATATAATAGCAAGGTTGAGGCTGAAGTTTTCAATGCAAAAACGTGTATGTCGGACGTTCAGCGCCACTTTCCTGTAAGCCTAGAAGTTTGGTAATGGCATTTAGGAAGTCAGTGGGATCATGCTTGACATTCTCAAGGCCATTGCCAAACTTCTAGGATTACAGGAAAGCAGCGCTAAACATCTGACATACATGTTTTTGCGTTGAAAACTTCGGCCTCAATCTCACTAAAATGGGTCAATTCCTGGAACTCACTACCAGGATTCAATCTGGGTCTTCCAGAATGGCAGATCGGCCATCTCCATCATCTATCCGTCTACTATTTTCTTAATTATGATTATTTTTTCTTGTTATAAGACATTACTACTATTTATGAAAATGAATAGATGTGATGACTATAACATTTATGTCATGATACTAATTAGAAATGACACTTGCTCATCTTAACATTTTACTCAAATTTCCTGACCCCTGCATCTCTTATAATATGGCATAATGACATGATAAAACAGCATTTTATTTACAACTATTTCTTATAAAATTGCTAATTGAAAGGCTGGATATTTTTATAAATACTGAATTATTAAAATTAAATAAAAGTAATTTATCCTGTTATTAATCCACAACCATAAAACTTGATGATTTCAAAAAAGTGCCATTATTTATTTACTTATTTATTCATTAACAAATCTTATAATCTATTACAAAAATATGAATTGATTAGATTTGCTCCTTAATAAATTTCCTGTTTTATAAAATATTAATAAACTGGAATTATTAAAATGAAAAATGATAAAAAAATTGTAAGTTAAATGGTATTTATCAATTTTTTGCACTTTGCTCTCATTTTACTTTCCTGACTGTTATGCATACATAACAATGGAAAGTATTAGAATTCTGTCAAGTCTCCATGTTTTGAGATCTCCTAAACCCGAAGTAAAAAAAAAAAAAAAATATATTAAAAAATTCTGTCAGTGCGTGTGTGGCACCTATTTCCTTTAATATCTCAGAATGGGATAAAGATTAAGAACTGAAATCTGGCTTAGTAACCTGTAACAGGCATTGATGCTATTAAATTTTGGTGATTAAAGGTTGAGGGAATGAGGAGATAGAGCAAGATCGTCTGTCATATCTTGTGAGGAGTTGGAATGAAGATTTTACTAGTTTACTTGATCTTTGCTATATTAAATTTTTAGTTTTTGATCATCAAAAAGTTTGCTTTTTAAGCTACCTGTGTTCTTTTTTTGTGTGTTTAATTATACTGAATGATCCAGAATGCCTTGGACCCAGCAGCCACTTCTGGTGCTGAGAATGTAAAATTTTCTTTGTTTTTTATTCAATGAAAAACTGGGTTTTCCTTTTTAATTTAGTATGGAATTTTTTTTCTGGTTTTTGTTTATGTATGCATATATTAATTAATTAATTAATTAAAGAAGCATTTATTTGCATATAAATTACTTGAGAAAGTAGTAGCAATTGCATTTATCATAGCTTTTCTCTGTTAAACAATGAACAAAAAACTAGCTAAAACAAAAGTGACAACTAATAAACTTTAAATGTAAAACCCAGTTTTCAATTTTTCCTCATATATTGTAATACCAGTAAATGTTTTATCTGTACAGCAACAGGTGTTCAAACTACACACCTATTAAATGTTTGCATGTGTGAATTGTAGTGCATAAATTTGTGTACATGTCTTCAGAAAGTGCAGAGGATACAGGATTGCATTCCTGTGTCCCCTCCACTTATTGAAGATTGTACTCCTGTCTATACACTAGAATTCATGTGTGTGCATGTAATTACAATTTGAATTTGTGACAACATGAAGGACTTCATGTTGTCACAAATTATCATGTTGCTCAGTATATAAATTTCAACAGAAGACTCAGATTCATACAAGATACGTTTTTATTACTATATAATTTTAATTATAACATAATGCACAATTACACTATGTTAATTTTAAACAGATCACATTAAAAATTCTCGACAAATATGAACAAACAAAATACGTTCGGAACACACATATTTGGTGAAAATCTGAATGTCACAAGTGAAGGTATCGGTATTTTTTTAAATCTGAATATCAGTTATACAAAGTACAGATTTATGAAATCTGAAAATATGTACTATATATGAGTACAATGGTACAGTTCATACTAATAATAATAAAACCAATAACAGATAAAGCATGGTTTAAAAATTTTTTTTAAACTGATATCAACTGTGATTGTATAGAATATTGTCATTAATACAAATATTTCATACGTAATTTAAAAAATAAAAGCTCTTTGTAATAAAATTTGTAATTTTTTTTTTTGATGCGGCTTTGACGGGATAAGTTACGGAGAAAATCCACAAAAAATTGATAACATTTTAATGGTAAAATACGGTAATAAAGTTGTACTGTAATAAATGCGACAGTTGATATCAGCTAACAATATTCAATATAAATATCGAAATATTAATATGGTCGAGATAATTCGGTCTTATAAAATTCGATGAGAAAGTGATTTAATACAATATTAATTATATATAAAAAGCACTTATAAAATTAAAACATAATCAATAAACAATATACAAATAACTTTACGTAAAATATTCAAATAAATAATCTTTAATCATTCAATAAATTATAGTGAAATATTAAACTAAAGGTTTGCTTATTCTAAATTGTATAGATGATAATAGGACTATCAAAGTACAGTTTTAACTGCATTATCTTTTGAAGTGTTCAGTTAAATAAGTTTAAAAGGCAGACACTTGAAAAGATCACTTGTCTTTCAAAATTATTATTTATGAATTAATATAATTTTATTTCTGTAAGGGAAAGTATTCTAAGAACTTATATGTGATCTGAAAATCATGTCCAAATTACTATAAAAATTTAAATAAATACAAATTAAACCATAATCATTAGACAGCAATGTCATCTAAAATAAATATAAATTCAGAAATTACTGTATTCCTGCTTATAAATCAACAGCAATGATTTAGACCTCATTTTCTAGATGAAGTAAATCATCATTGAAGATGTGAAAAAATTTTAAACTTTAAAATTGTAGAGTAAGATCAGTGAAACATGAAACAATTCTCATTTCTAATTCATAAATGAAAATGCCAAGAAATGATATTAACTTTCATCTATTAATAATAATGATCACATTTGTTGACAAACAATATAAATAACTGTACAAAACCCACAGCATACCATTAGTGTATGTTTGGTAATACACTAAAAAAATTAGCAAATAATATTCAGAACTTGTCCACGAAATAAGGCATCTATGAAAAATGGATAAGGTACTTTTCTTGCATAGGCATACCAGATACACTATATTAATCTTGAGATATTGGGCTTCACAACAGTGCATACATCACACTACAGAAAGCTGCCATACTACACATGTATCACATTGAAAATTCTTACACACACAGATGCATACACAAACAGTATGTAAACAAAGTAACAGCTTTTACTTTGACCTTAATCTGGCAAAGCACTAGGCACTGGTGTTAACCAAATAGGATACTTTCCACTGACTCAATAATAATAATAATACAAAATTTCATTCATTTTTAGGATAGTCGCAAAGACTGATGGCATTTTCTGTTTTCTCTTGCAAGTGTATCGCTGGCAAGACCGATACTTTGAACACAACATATACTTTACGAATAATATTCACTATATTTCTTATTTGTATCCAATGAAGTACGATAAGAAATGCCTGGAGACAAGTCACAAAAGAGGACCTTCTTGTCTCCTGGCATTTCCTGATATTGAGAAAGTAGTAGCAATTGCATTTATCATAGCTTTTCTCTCTGTTAAACAATGAACAAAAAACTAACTAAAACAAAAGTGGCAACTAATAAAGTTTAAATGTAAAACCCAGTTTTCAATTTTTTCTCATATATTGTAATACCAGTAAATGTTTTATCTATACAGCAACAGGTGTTCAAACTATACAGCTATTAAATGTTTGCATGTGTGAATTGTAATGTGTATATTTGTGTACATGTCTTCAGTAAGTGCAGAGGATACAGGAATGCAATCCTGTATCCTCTGCATCCTCTCCTCT
Source organism: Centruroides vittatus (assembly GCF_030686945.1). NCBI lineage: Eukaryota > Metazoa > Arthropoda > Arachnida > Scorpiones > Buthidae > Centruroides > Centruroides vittatus. Next base: position 518,492 of record NW_027122576.1, read on the forward strand.
GTGTCATTGAATACAAATTTAACATAAACTGTATACAAAGAATGCAAAATGCCCAAAGTATCAATCATGCCATTATACTTGCAAGAACAGATTTTAAAAGAAATATAAGCAATAACTATTTGAAAGATGATGGTAAAAATTCTTAAATGAAAATTGTTTATGCATAACTGGCTTCTCTCTACAATATTATGATGTAAATTTTTTCACAATTAAGAAATAAGCAAATATTTGATTCCCAAAAATTAATTTAAGGTTATTAGAGTAATTGTCATCGAATTTGTCATTACGAATATAGTATGGAAAATGTCTACAAGGTACTGAACTTCAAAAGTACTTTTTAGATTTTGTATATTGCAGTTAAAACTTCAATTTACTATATTAGATTGAAGGAATAAAAACAAATACAAATACAGATTTATTTTGAAAACTTCATATTGAGAAAATAAAATGACATTAGTTTTAGTTGCTTCAGAATGAGTCTAAATACTCTAAAATTTTCAAGAATAATCAAACTAAACTCATATGACAATGGTAAATCTGAAGGTAAGTAAATGCATTTCTAATGTTCCATCGTATTATAACCAAATAAAGATTCGGCAAAACTAAATTTTAAAGTAAAAAATGGTCCCAAACAAATATTTAACATACTTTTTACAAAATTTTAATGTAAACTATACTAAACACAGCATACAGAATTTAAAAAAAGCTAATGTTTTTTAAACATATCTTGAAATTTATCTATATTCTCTATGAAATATATCTATTTTAATATCTTTTTTAACTGGTACAAAACTTTTACATTCTACGAAAGATATATTACATATTATAGTACCGAATTGTACTATATGATATTGTGAATGACTCGACAGTCATAATGAACGTAAGTGTTCTTTAGAGAAAATTTTAAGTTTACTTACAATAGTTAATTCATAAACACTAAACATACCTGAGTATAAGATGATAGATATATATTTTATTGTTTTTTTCCCCCCTTTAACTATTAGAAATGGACAGATTGAAGAGAATTATCATTATTTGTATTGTAAGGAACAACAACAATCAAAATTAAGTCTAAAAACTGCAGAATATATTTATTATTATAATTAAAAAAAATTATAAATATATTTTTATATACAATATATATATATATTTTAAAAATTTAGAAATAATTAATTTTATATCAATACTTTCTTGTAATTTTTATATACATAGTATATTTAAAATAATTACACATAATCATCTCAATTTTTATTAATATTAATTTTATAATAATTATTATTATTCGGATTTTTATTTTACAATATAATAAATATGCATAAAAATATCACAATTTTTATACAGTTTCAGATGTTTTTCCTCATTTATATATATAAAGTTCTTTATGTAATATACATAAAAGAACTAAAATTATATTTGACTTAAGCGGCCCTGTTTACAAAAATTATATAAGATCACGGACAAATTTTACCATAATGAATACGATCAAATTATTTTAAAATGAAATTTCAACATTTTTCCCTCTCTTAAAACTGAAAAAAGTTTAAAGAGAGTTTAAAAGAATTTATAACTCACCATAAATTGAAGTTACAATAAGTTTTTGAGTTTTTTATATCAAGCGATATCAATAAAATAATTAGTGTTTATGTATATTAAATGAATCTTTTTATATTACATCCAACTTACCTGAAAGAAAAATATAAATTTTGTATATTTACCAAATTCAAATACAAAAATTTGAATTTGCTTCTACATTTTATATTATATTGTATATAATTCGAAAATACATTTTAATTGATATAAATCATTAGATTGTCATCAAAGTCATCTCAGAGCATAAAAATTCTTAATTATTCATATTCTTCTTATTATTTTTAGATGTGTGTGTGTGTGTGTTTTCCCATGAAAATCTGGAGGTTTTTGTATTGGAAGAATTTAATTTTTTTTCAAATTTCTTTATTTTTTATGTTGACAAGGAATATTGTAACATCAATCCACAGAAAAATTTATTTGAAAATGGAAAAATATTTTAAAATAATTTTTTCTTTCATCATTACTTTGTTTGGGCATTATTGATCTAGAATGTTATCTGGAAAGTGTATAAAATACACAAGAATATTTCTTTGAAAAAAAAAGGAAAATTATATTTGTAGATTCTGCTATTGATAAAGGGAAAAAATTCATAATTTTTCTAGTTAACAATTTTGTAAATTCTTTACTTTACCAAATTAAAGTGTGTACAAAAGTGTCAACTAGTATTATTCTATCAATTACTTCAATTTATAGTAATTATTTTTATATTTAAATTTTAATAAGGACTTAAAAAATTATTAAAATCTGAAATATTTGTTAAACACATTCAAGAATAGAAATAATTATCGATTGCAGTTTGAAAATGTAATCGTGAAATTAACTCGTAAGTTTAAGTTATTACTGAATACAGAATATAACTCAAAAAAATAATATTAAGAAATTATTTAAATAGAACTTTTGCTTATATACAGTTTCAGATTTATAATCATACAATTTTCAAAAGATGACAATCGTAAATGCAATGAATTTCCAAAATATAAATTTTCGCATAGATTTATTTACTGTAATATCTTTCATTATTAGAAGAGTTTATCACAAAATTCATATTCACAACAAGTAAAACCAGTGTTGTGAAAAATGTTTTTCTTTCTTTTCATTTTATTTTTCGATATTCAGCTCTATTATCAACTCACACTTACTTGGTTGCGCATAGGTATTTTGTCACCTGTATCTCGAGAGTGTAAGTCTTCGGCAAGAAGGAGCGGCTCACCGCCGATCTGCTGTTCTTGATTTAATGGACGAATTGGTACTGGAAGTTTGGAATACGGAAGCGTAACGGTTATCCTCCAGAGTACTAGCACAAATACAATGGACCACGTTGTCGTAAACCCCAATAAAAATGCCATTAATCCGTAAGAGTAGTAGTAGCCAACAGCACACAGTATTTGCCAAATAATAAATACAATCATGGACACGTTTTGACATATATACATTGAAATTGCACATTTCGTTTTATGAATGTTTAAAAGAACTTGATATCGATTATATAGGCAATGAGTCAAGAGTAGGACAACAGGTATGTAAAATGTCAGCATCTGTTAATAAAAAACAATTCTCTTTAGTATATTAAAAATTAACTTTTGTAAATATGAAATAAAATGATTTTAAATATTCAGCTACTATACCTAAGACATGCAAACGAACTGAAATATATAAATTCATATAATACAAATAAAAATTGAAGTTTAGGCCAAATAAATAACCAAATGTACAGTACATACGTATTTGGTTAAATGTTTGCTTTAAATTTTAGCTTTTATTTATATCATATACAATAGTATCTACTCATTGAAATCATGGATGTCATTACCAGTCATTTATTATTATTAGAATTAGCATATCCAAAAATGCAAGTTAAAATGCACTTATACAATTTTGCTTAAATTGTAATTGGAGTTTTGTTTATCGTTAGCATTACTACCAGGTAAATAATTTACACTAATTGCCTCAGCATATAGGAGACAACATGTCTTTGTTATTAATTATCATCATTATTCTTAATCCAGTGCTTTAAATCTTAAATGTTATTGATTTTAATTGTTATCTGCATACATTAGAATAGTTAAATTGCTAGCATTTCTTACTTCAACTAAACACTAACAGCTGTTAATAATGATACTGAAAAACCAGCAAGCAAAAACAACACTGAATGAATTTCTATTAACATATAACAATTATAGATTAATAAATCTTCAAGTTATGTTATATATTTTTAATTGTTTTAGCATGTTCTTTGAATGTCGAAGTCAACAAAACCAGAATTTCCACTAATTGCAGTCTTATTTACTTACACTGCTAATTGTTATCAGTTTAGGCAAGTCTTGAAGTGATTACAATATGCAGATTCTTTTATATTTAAAATTGAAATTCTATTTACTAAAATAAAAAGTTATTTAAATACAGAAAAAAATCTGAAATAATTTCATTGTTTTTGACAGAAAAATATATTATTAACAACAATATGTGTTTGATGTAACAAAAATGTTATCTATTTTATTTGTTTATTATTTTTTTAAAAATATTTCACATTTAATTAAATAGAGAAAGTTCCTCATAAATCTTTAATTTTTGTTTAAGTTATCCTATATTTTATATTAGGCATGTATCAAAAGTCAAGCTGTGTCTATTAACTTTCAGATATTTGAATTAACACCAGTAGCCAAATATGTACGACATATTTCCATAAATTGGCCAATCTGTGACATGTGGTAGCAAGTGCATTTTTGTCTTCATTGCCACAGGTGATAGAAAAATGCATGCTGCCATTATTTTGGTTTGCATTTGTGCCTTTATTGATTTTCTTCCCAAAGGCAAAAATCATTAATTTCTCCCATTATGAACAATTATTGAAGAAACTACAATAAACTTCCACACAAATATACTGTCATCTTGCAATGTGGCAATTGAAAAAATGGGCTGGAAAGTATTGTCTCATTCTCTGTAAGGCCCCAATGTCACCCTGTCAGACTTCCATCTGTTTGGTCCACTCAAAGATAGTCTTCAAGATATGCAGTTTAGTGATGACAGAGTGTCAAGGTAGTTAGTTTGCTCTTCAAACTTCCACATCAATAACGTCAAAACATAATTTATGGTCTGTTTTAGCAATTATGTCAAAAAGTAAAATTATGTACCATGTATTTATTACCACAAATTGCATTAAATTTGGTGTTATACAAGTCAAATGTTTATTGTTTAAATTTGATTGACTAAATTAGAAATTTTAATCATCAGAATAACAGTAATTGCATCCATAGTTTCTAAATTGAATTAAAAGTAATCTAAAATAAGTATTGAAAAATAAGATTTCAATATTTGTAAACAGAAATTTATTAAACATTACATTTAATAGCTCATTAATTGAAATTAAATTTCAAAACTTCTTTTTCAAGAACATAAATGTACATTAGTGCAATGTCCATCAGAAGTTAAGCTATTCATATACAATAGGTACTGAAAGCACACACTTGGACAGATGGAGTGGACAGAGGAAAAAATCTGCCTATGTTATAACACAGAAATTTCAAGAAAATTGTCACATGATAACTCTGTCATTAAGCCAAGTAAGGAAAAATTTCATTTATCATCATCTAATGAAGTTAGAATTTAATTTTGTTTTTTGTTTTGTAATTTGTTCAAAGTACTTCAAAGAATTTCATTTGAACTAATCCATTATTTTATAATTCTTGTCTAGAATTGTGCATAAATTTATTTGAAATTTTGTGAAATAACTAAAGTGAATGAAATTTGAATAGATTAAAACAATAATATGAATACAAATGATAAGTTGATAACATAACTAAGTTGTAACTATACACAAATAATGCTACTTAGTACAGAAAAATTGAATATATTGCCATTGTTAAAAGATTAAAAACAATCTAACATGGTCTTATGTATACCCATACATACATACAAGCATGTACAATCTAGCATAGTATTGGTTATAATTGTAAATAATCAAATTTGAATTTATACAGGGTGTTTCAAAACTATATGTTAGAAATGTAAAGACAGGTAGAGGGGACCTAAATAAGATTTTGTAAATGAATGTGGGTGCAGAAATGCAGCAAGAGGGTGCCTGATTGTCTGTTGCTGCTGGAAATGTGTGTGACATGCCTGACATTTTACTAATGTACACCAATCCGTGCGCTGCTGCTGTGAATCTTGTATTGCTGTTGGTGGTCGCTCTTTCAAGCAGCTATTGTAAACTTCTTGATAAATAAATTGTTGCTTTCCTTTGTCTTTACTTGTATTTTCACTTACCTGTTGTTAATACTGCCTTATGTGCTAGCACTTCAACACTGCATTTCTGCACCCACATTCATTTATGAAATCTGCTTATTTAGGTCCCCTCTACCTGCCTTTACATTTCTGACATATAGTTTTGTAACACCCTGTATATTAAAAATTAATTATTCACCATTATTTTGATTGCTATGAATAAAAGAATTTACAAACTAAATTCATTTATTCATAATATGGAGTTTTTATTACAAAATTAAAAATATATATATAAAAAAACTGAAATAAATTATTATAAAATTACAAAAGTTTTACAGAAATAAAATGAAATTAATCAACAGTATAGAGGTTGCAAAAAAATACTACATTACTATAGTAAAAATTATAAATAGATAAAAATACAAGTCATGAAATATAAAATTTATTAGGTTATTAGATAAGGAATTGACCAATTATACCAAAGAACACAATTAAAACTGAAAGAAAAAATTATAATGAATAGATTATCATTCTTTCATCATTAATTATTACATCTTAATGAATATATTTAAAGAAAATTGTTAATAAAATAAATCAAGACCATCTTTATCAAGTCAAAAAATAAGTAATAGGCATTAATTTGAAAATACAAAACAACAATAGAAGGAAAAATCAATGGTTAATTGCATAACAGTTTACAAGTTACAATAAACTTTTATGATTTAATCAAACATATTCTATTTTAATTAAAATAGAAAAAATGTGTACACATCAAACCAATCATTTTTTAATTGGTAAATTTAATTTTAAAAATCATATTATTGGGTTATCAGATTTACAGAATAACTATTAAATACATGGGTATACAGAATCATTTTTTGATGAATTACCCAAATCTAAGATGTTGCGCTATGAAGTTCTGATGTTCCACTTGTACTGACTCCAATAAGTAAGCACTATGTAACCTGTGTATACATTTTTTTTTAATCAATTGTATAATTTAATAAAAAAAACTGTATCCATATATAATACAATAAATTTAATAATTTGTACATTATTGTCCTAATTTATAATTTAATTTTTTTTTGAATATAGAGTTTTAAAACAGAAACTTAAATAACATATTAATTCATTAAAATTCTTATCATAATTTATATTTACAAATTTATACACTGTATATAATTACTGTATACTGTCTCTATTGTTCAAAAGCTTATTTCCAATATTTGACATCATAATATACTTGATATATGAATTTATAGCTATCAATTAATAATAAATAATAAAGTTTTAAAGGTAGAAGAGGAATGAGTAAGTTTTAATTTATATAGCTTTGAATCATATCAGAAGTTGATTCATAGAATCTGAATAGAAGTTACAAGATTCATAGAATAGAATAAAAGTTGATTCATAGAATACGTCTGATAAATCGACTCCCCTCCTGAAAAAATGAGTTCACGCCGTACAATAAGCTGTGTGGTGTGAACTCATTTTTTCAGGAGGGGAGTCAACTTATCAGAATTCTAAAAAGTGTGAAACAAAAATAGTATGTTGATTTATCCAGTGGCAACGAGTTAAACGATGTCGAATAAACTGAGTTTTTTAACATTAATAACATTAATGCCTATGTAAGTCGGCTGGGACCACAAAAAACTGATTACATAACCGACGAGTGTCAAGTTATCCGGGTGTCGACTAATGCGAAGTCAACTGTAATTTGAAATATTCAAAATATAACTATGCTGGTGCTCTTCTACTTATAAACAGGTTAGGTTCCCAAAGTTCTGTCATAAGTTAAAAACTAAACTAGAAAGTATATTTGTACACAGAATAACCATGTACAGTGGAACCTCAGTATACAACCTTAATCCGTTCCTGATGTTTGGACTTATACCAAACAGGACGTATACCAAACCAACCATTCCCATAAGAAGTAATGTAGAAATGATTAATCCGTTCTCATGTAAAAAAAACTCCTCTTGATATGGTATATTAATGGGGTTGTAAAATAATTGAAAAAATGTTTGAGCACAATAATAAAAGAATAAATTTTATTATAGATTTTTAAAGTTATTACAGTAATAATCGCAAATAATTGCTTCTGATACACTGTTGCCAGCACAGTGTTTTTCAGTTATCAAAAAGAAAAGTAATTTCTCAACGTGATCTAATGTCTCCGATCTCTGTTTAGAAATTGGTTTAACCCCTTTTGCAATGTTAGCAGATTTAGTAATGTCTTTATTTTTCACAATTGTCGATATCATTGTTCTCGGAATACGGTATGCAACAGCTAAATCTCAAACACGCATGCCACCTTCATATTTCTCAACAATCTCTTTTTTCAGTTCCATTGTGATTCTAGTCATTTTTTTAGTTTTCTGTTGCTTTTCATTTGCCTTGTTTGCAAGTCATGATTAATAAAAATAATAAAGTTTTACTTACAAATTAAAATCAGAAGAAATTTAACAAAGTTATAGACCGTGGCACCAGCGAACATCTAGTCTGGTCTAGTACACCGATAGTGCTACTTATTAATAGATGGTGCATATAATTGAATTAAGTTGTATACCGAACAAAAGTCGTATACCGAGCAAAATTTGTATTCCAAATTGGACGTATTCTAAAGCAGACATATACCAAGGTACCACTGTATTATTAGTATTCGATCCTTTGATGTACTTAATAGAATACATTACACTCATTTACCTGCTTGCTACTGCTTAGTAGCCAGTGTTTCAAATGCAGTTTTTTCACCTAATGCACTTAGTTTTATAATGTTTAGTTTCCACAAGCAACACTTCTTGCATTTATCTCTACTGCTAAATTTATTATTATGTTTTGGATGCATTTTTGAAGCACTAATCATAAAAGTTTAAAAAAATTTGCATGCAATATCAAAAATTGATATTACTCCAACATTACTGAATCTGACGCCATCTCGCAAGTGGCAACGGAACCTTAAAATTAGCATGAAAACAAAAAATAATGATATGTGATAGAAATAAGCCCACATCATTAAAAATTTATTTATTACCAGCCAAAAACTAACTTCAATGCCACCTCACAAGTGGCAAGAAAGCTTTCACAATCTGTGCAAACTTTAAATTTTAGACCTATGGTCAAATTATTCATATGTAGGAAGCTCCTACAATTATAAAAAATTAAGTCTAATATAAAAACATATTACCTTCCTAAATTCAATATGAACCAATAATAATCAATTTTATATCTTGTATTTTTACCATAAGGACAGAATTTATCCATTCATATTTCAAGTCTGTTTCCAAGCCATATATATAAATAAATTTTAGCAAAATTACAAATACATTTTACCTGAAAGAAAAATCTTTCAACAGATAAAGATTTAAGCATTTTCAGAAAACAATATACTTCATTGAAGATATAGTTTTTAAAAAATAGTTGACATTTATATAAAATTAAAATGTTTAAGAATCAATTTTATTCAGAGATTTTATGACTGATTCCAATTTATTGCTGACCTATAAACATCTATTAAGACAGCGAATGGGGAACCAGGGTAAAAATGAAATTATTGGGGGGAATAAGGAATTTCTCCAAAACCGAAAGAGTAAAAGTTTTCAATGAAATTACTGTGTTCCAAAATGATAATTTTATTTGGTTTGTCTATTATTTATTATTTTAATGAAACTTTTTTCATTTTCAGTGTAAAAGAATTCAATAAATAGTGTTTAATTTAAATTTGTATCAATTTTCTCCTTCTCAAAATGAGGGGGATAATATCGACTTACACAAATATATTTTGGGGTAATGGCTAAAAAAGTTCCCCACTCCCTGTGTTAAGACATTAATCCATGAGCTTTAAAGAGAATTTGTATATACATAATGTTTCCAAATATAAATCATCATTTTTTGTTAGATGCAATTAGGTCCTGAGATGGTATGGAAAGAGCAAGATATCTAGTTTAAAGCCTCCAGAGGGTCCATATAAAGAATTATAAATCATTGCAATCCCTACAAGTGTCACTGGATTTTCATAATGTAATTATTTGTAAAGCACAGTATTGCAAATATTATATTTAAAAATTATTGAAATACTACTTACAAATATTGATCCGGCAATAAAAGTTAATCCACCTGGAACAACTTTTCCTGCAATTACTATGCCCCAAACAAAACAAGCACCAATATAACCATCAATAATCTCACCAATGAACCAAGGACCTATAAAAAGATTAAATATTTTCAATAAAAAATTAATAATATATAATAATAATTGCTAATAATGTTTCTGTACTATTCCACTTCAAAAAGAAAAACTAGAATTTATTTCACAAGATAAATTATTAAAAATTAATAAATAAGTACTTCAACATTTATACAGAAATGCTTTTCTTGATATATTTTAGTAAGTCAGTCTAATAGAATTTGTTATAATTGGTGTCAATGGCACCCTGGAAAAATAGTAATTGATGCAAGCTTTAATGGAACTTATTGATGATTATTGTAAATGATTCCTTGACTATGGCAATTACCAATACTTTCTAGTAACATATTTTTCTTAATGATTTATAATTATTATTCATAATTAAGAGACAGAAGCAGGATTTTCATTAAGAAAAATATAATTTATAACACTTGCTATTTAAAAAATAGTAAAATTTACTAAAAATTCTGAAGTAGCTATGATTAGCACATTTGTATAAATTATAACAAACAGGTAATTTTTGACAGTTAACCAAAAATCAACTGGTTTACCAAACACATAGTTGTGTCTCATATAAATTATTACTTTAAGATTTGAATATCTGTACAAGAAATAAATGATGTTAATTATGTAGCATATGTATTAAGACAAAATATGAAAATTAACTTAAGCAGTGCATTCTGTTTTTCATATATGTTATGACATATGCATTAACACATCTATATTTTATTTGATATTCAAGATTCTGCTTAATCATACTACTCTGAAATATTCTGTAATGACCAATATTTCACACAGTTGTTTAGCAATTCAAACTTTATTATGGTTTGTCATCTAATATGATCTAATTTGTTATGTAAGCTCTGTATCATTACAGAATTATTAAAAGAGACAATTTTACTAACAGTCAATAAAAGCAGCATTGATAAGAATGTAGAAAGTAAATTCTTCTAGAGATATAAGATCAGGCATCATTACATAAAACTATCATCTATGTAATATTTGATAATATCTTGGTCTTTACCCATCATGGCTGACGTATGACACAACTTAATGTGCTGTGTCCTTTGATGGCATGTGTGTCATTGTGCCATTTTGCATAGGAATTTACTATGATAGAAGTTTAAACTATTGTGAAATGTCAATTGCACAGTGCTATAAAAAATGTGTATAACTTTTGTTACATACTTTACAGCATTAAATTTCAACTTAAAATTTAAGTACATAGCTGCAACTAAAAATGCTAATTTTCTAAATAACAGAAAAAAATTTGATAAATAGTATTTTAAACAAACAAATTGCTTGAAAGTATTAATAAAAACCCATTTTGCTCTTGCTCTACCATAAAGAAATAAAAAAAAACATGAATCTACAAATGGTTGTGACTACATGCATGGATACATAGCATCACAACTGACCTTTATGTGTCAACCACAATGGGTAACTTAACAGGAGATTATCAAATATTTGTGATCCCATTTCGAAAGATACGATTTAACAGTAAATTTTGTAATATTCCATTATATTATTATTATTAACTTTCACAGTTAATATTTCCATTGAATAAGTATTAAAATTTTGTAAATAATTTACATTTAATAATGATGAGATAATTTAATTAAATTTGAAAATTTAAGGATAATTTAATCAAATTTGAAAATTTCTAATTTTGAATAAATAACAAAATTTTCATAGATTAAGTATTGCAATAATATGTAAACTCAAAATTAAAGATTATTTAAACTTTGTTTTAACATAATATTTGTTTTAATATTCCTGATCTGTAAGACTTAATTTCTGCATCCATAAATCCAGTATAATAAGTCCTGTTAATTGATAAAGAACCAGTAGACGACATAAGTTTAAATTAAGATAAAGGACACAAAGGCATAATAATTAAAGATTATTTCTTCTATTCATTTTAAAATTATTAAAACACGAATTAAACAATTTAGTTATTTGTATTCTATGTTTTCTAAAAAGAAACAAGTTTGGTTAAAATTCTCTTATATAGTATACACTTGAATGACCCAAACATGTATAATAAACTTTTATAGAACTGTGTTTCCAATCATAAAAACAAGATCATAAAATGTTATCAGAATCACCTTTTCTCTGAAAGATGACTTTCATCCCTTGTACTGATGTCATTTATCACTAAGAGAGGAGACAAGAGATGTGTCCAGAATACAATCCCTAATTTAGCAGACTTTAAATTCCAATAATTTCATATTATTCTAACAACAGATTGACCAGCTGTTAGAGAGAGATTCAACCATTCTCACTTCAAAAAATTAATGGTCTCAACTAATTCTAATGTCGTGTATTTGTAGTATACCAATCCCAACATAATAGTTTTCTGAGGAAAAAAATTATATCTAATTTTTTTTGTCACTATCTGTTTTAAATTTCAAAATAATAGATAGATGTATTTATCTTAAGAATTTGCCAGAGTTTAATGTAAAAAGCATATCTGAAGTACAGATTCTTTTATAACTGTAAGACACACACACCTTTATGCTGAGAACTATAAATTTAAATTTAATCATAAAAAACAAACAGTAAGTAGAGGTACAGAAAGTTAGCAGTTAAAATTGTGTAGTTAAACTCCAAGTTAGAATTCTTAAAGGAGTGTCGGTTAAACGGCGTCTTTCCAGTGTCGATATGGCGGATCAGAATTCCAGAGGAATGCATATCCTTGCGAGAAAAAGTAAGAATTCTTTGCTTGAATAAATCAATTAAGAATGCAAAAAACATGAAGTATAGAGCGATTAAGGATCTGGTGGACCTGGAAGAACTAGTGTTCACTGAGGACCCGAATGCTTTGGCGTGTATCAATTTAAAGATAGTCGAATTAACCGACCGGATAGAAAGGCATTTAAATAGGAAGTACAGGAAGAAGCTACATTGGTTATGTTCAATGCAACCGAATAAAAAATCGAAGAAAGTGAAGCCAACCCCATACATTTTATGGGACCAGGTCCAAATCCCCCTGAATGTCAAACGCCTCCTAGAAAAAGGGCCTAATTATGCTCTTGACAATAATGGAAACTGGCGAGGCATGATAGCTGAAATTGAAAGGGGACTCCTAGGTATGGATGAGATCGAAAAAGAGTATTTTAGATGGAAAGCGGCGTTCAGAAGTGAGAAATGTGCAGGGAAACGTAATGAAGGGACAGATGTTAAAAGCGCGAAGAAATGGTTGACGGACAATAGTTTGGTAATCACCAGAGCGGATAAAAGCAAGCATTTGGTGGTAATGAAAAAGCAACGCTATGTGGAGGCACTAGAAGAGTATATAAGAAAAACGGAATGCGAAAGGGTAGAACATGACATAGTAAGAAAAATTGAAGGAAAGGTAAAAAGGTTGGAGAGATCTCCTTTAACATCAATCTTCCCTTTCCTGAAAGGTGCACACGTCACGAACCCAGGAGTACCCAGGTTGTTTGGTTTCGCGAAGACCCATAAAACCAACAAAGAAATTAGACCTGTGGTGGAGAAATGTAAGGGCCCCACGTATAAACTGGAGAAACGTATGCATTCGTATTTGTCGGAGTTGATTGGGGATTACCAATTTGTTACAAAGAGCCCGATGAGTGTAGTAAAGGATTTGCAGGAGTTAGCCTTAATGGATAACGAAGTTGGGTCGGTAATGGACTTCGAGAGTATGTATCCGTCAATCAAACCATCCTCATGTTTTGATGCACTAATGGAATTGTTATATGGCTTGCATCCGACGGCGGCAGCGTACCGTAAGGACCTGGAGATGATGGCAGATCTGGTATGCGGGCAATCGTTTTTCGTGTTCGAGAGTAAAATCTATAAACAGTTAAAAGGTGTCCCGATGGGCAGCCCAATGTCTGGTCTGCTGTGTGAATTGGTGGTAAGAAGAATGGAGCGCATCACACTGATCAACTTCAAGGAAGACATAATCTTGTACAGAAGATATGTGGATGATGTGCTTGTCATATGGAAGAACCACGCAAGGATACACCAATTCTTAAATGCCATGAATTCCAACGATCATGGCCTACGGCTAAACTTGGAGCAACTTAGTGGCGACGAATTACATTTTTTGGACATTGGTATTACATTTAAGAACGGAGCAATAAACACGAAAGTTTATATAAAGCCTACACACGACCCGCTATATATACCGTCAACATCCAATGATCCTATTACCTATAAACTCTCAGCATTTAGAGCGTTAATTAGAAGAGCGTTTCAATATTGCTCTAACATAATGGATACGATGCGGGAACTGGAGAGAATCAGGCAAGTGGCCAAGATGCTGGGATATGGTCCAAGAACAGTTGAACGTTTGATTGCAGCGTACAAGAATCCTAAGAAAAACAAGAAAAAACGAGATCTTACAAACGGCATCACGAAATTCACGTATAATAAGCGTCTATCCTCTGTTATGGAGTGTATTGCGAGCCACAGGAACAGCAATATTGTGTACAAAAGAGCTCCCTCGATATATAAATTACTAAGAAACGACAAGGAAGAAATTAAACGGAGTGAGCAGCCGGGGGTGTACTCGATACCGTACAGCAACGACCAACTAGGGATAGAGAAAGAATACATCGGGGTTACGACGAGAAGCCTAACTAAAAGACTTAAGGAGCACAGATATGATGTGACGAAAAGTAAATGCACAACAACGTTAGCAAAAATGGCGCAGACGGAGGGATCCGTTGTTAAATGGGAAGAAGCCAAAATCATAACACCTGTCCATTCGCCGACACTTGCAGCGACAACCGAAAAATGTGAAATTTATAAGTCCAGCTTAACCAAAAAATGCTTAAATTACAAAGATGCGACCATTTTACCATCAGCTTGGAAGTTTCTAATTAAAAAAGTCACAAGAACACATTAACTAGGCGCAAATGATTGCCTATAGATATATAGATATTGCTATGTTTACATGTACCATTGGCATGTTTTATTTTATTTATTTTGTTTTATTTATTTTTCTATGTTATTTATATTACATTTGGTTTACGTAGTTGAGCGCGTGAGTTCTATTGTAATCTATTTCAATTTTGAACGGGTTGTTCGAAATAGTATTCGAATATAGTTAACCTGATGATGGCCAGTGGAGTGGCCGAAAACGTTTGTTTTTTATGATTAAATTTAAATTTATAGTTCTCAGCATAAAGGTGTGTGTGTCTTACAGTTAAATAGAGTCTGAGTGAGAGTAGGAAAAGATTCTTTTATAACAAATTAATTTGAAAAATAGAAATTTAAGATATATCTATCTATCTATCTATTTGAAACAACCAAGAAAGAGTGAATTTTTATATACAAGTATATTACCATTTCATAACATACTGACACTCTTTTTTGTAACTATATATATTTCACGCACATGTAGCAAAACAATAAAAACATTTATGTAACTTTTTTACATAAATATTTGTACTATTTTATTTAAATAGCTGATGATAGCTTCAAGAAAGCCAAAAACATTTCTGCAAAAGTAAAAATTTTCAGTTGTCTCAACCCGATAATGTCTTTCTGTCTGGATTAAATACTGTAATCTTAATGTAATATGATTAGCAAAAATACACATTAAAGATATTAAAATTATGAAGGAATGCATATAGTTAATAATTTAAAAAAAATTAAATGCAATGTGATATTAAACAATCATTTCAATGACAGCAAATGGATTACTTTCTTAAATGCTAATAACAAATTAAATGTACAACTAGTAAGTAACGAGATATGTAATTCACTAAAATGTAATTTCTGATGATAAATTCATAACATAATTTTAAATGATTGTTATATTAACAATCATTTAACTTTTGTTATTTTAAGTTACTGAAAATTCAATTTAGTTTAAAGTACCAAATTTTTTCATATAATAAATCAAATTTATAATATATTCTTATTGTAAATAAAACAAAATATTTTTGATTATTTTCTCTAACACAATTGTTCACCCAAGGACAATGATGATCCATTTTTCTAACACAACATTGACAAACACTTCAATGATAAGCTCTTTCTGGTTTGATAATACAACATTTTGGACATTTATATACAACTTGACCTTCTCTCAATCCTAACTGTTGAGTTATTTGAAATATTTTTTATTTTGTCCTTATTAATTACAATATTTTAAATTCTTAAAGTGTGTGGGGTAAATAAAATAAAACAAAGATATTTATCTACTTACATGTATACATTATATATACTTACATTTATATAGTTATTTATTCAATAACTATTTAATTTTTTTAATTAGTGTAAACGAAAATATAAATTCAATTTCATAAAGTAATAACAATTAAAATATTTTTTACTTACCTATGGCTATATATACAGCTATAAAGATAATTGGCCAAAGTAAATGGTCCACTGAAGATAGTAAATAGAACTTAAATAGCCATCTTCTTATACAGTTACATTCTGCTCTTATTCTAATAAATCTTGCTAAATAAAAACAAAATTTTGAAAAATATTAAACTTTTTTAAAATAAAAATATTTTACTTTTTATTAATACAGATTGTCCTCATTTTGTGCCAGTGATGTGTTCCTGAAGGAGAACGTGTAAACAAAATTGGCACAAAGTAAATCCATTTTATTATAGAATAAACTGGAATGTATTCCAAGCATTCACAAATGGATAAAGAATATATATACATTTTTTCAATAAAAACATATTTACTACCAAAATTTTTACTAACACAAAACAACAATATGAACACAAATATGAAAATTTTTAGTAGTGAAAGGGTCACAGAGGAAGACAAAGAGTAGAATAAGGAATAAACTCGAATAAGTATTATATGAAAGATTAGATATATATACTATTTTAACAATAAAATATAATATAAATGTAATGACAGAATAAATATAAAGAAAATAATCAAAACGTAATAAGTAAATACATTTTATTAGATGTATTTAAAGGAAAAGTAATTACATTCACAAATTATTAGATGAACAACTATTTACATGATATTTTCCAACAAAATAAACTAAAAAAACTTGTTGACATCGTGCACATTTAACAAATCAAAGATTTTGACAATTATTCTCAACACAATTTAAACTGTCAGTGTTTAGCAAAGGAAAACAAACTTGTTTTACGTTTAAAAATTCACATTTTTCATGTACGATCTAGAAGCAAACCATCCATATTTAATCAAATTATTAAATGGTGCAGATAATTGATGATGAGGAATCAAATGTAATTTTATTATGTCATTTCTAGTTGTCCAAAACAATTTCATCAAAAAATCATACAAAATAATTGTATAGCATTTAAAATTTCTTTAGCTAAAAGTTTTATTTGTCTATGAAATCCAACATCTAAAAGTTGGCATATAGACATACACTTTGGTGGAATAATTAATATTTTGCATGAATTTTGATTTGTAGATGTTTGGAATACTGTATTATAAATATTAATATTTGTTTGTCCACTCCACGAGTCAATTATTAATAAAGAGTTTTCTGTAATATTTGGAGATAATACATCTTTTACATAGTTTGTAATAATTGCTGTAGATAATTTGTCAGATGAGCTAGCTATAACAGTTATGTTTGGGGCATTGAATAACGATGTTTAAACTCTAGGTCCAAAGGTTCCATGAGCCTCTTTGTAAGAAAATAAATACATTCCCTACAACTTGTCTGTTAGCATTAATTGAATATTGAACAGTGTAGAAACGTGTAACTTTATTATTTGAAGAATGTGCAAATCCAATGGTATTTTTTTCCTCCTTTATATGAAAGTGTTCTTGGTGAAATCCTTTCGTATGAAAATCCACACTGATCCGTATTGAATGTAAAGTTATGTGAATAATATGACAATAAATTTTTTACCGTTGTTTGAAATTGTGCAGCTTTTATTAAAATATCCTTTTCATTTACTATTTCTGTTTTATTTATAAGTTTTGTAATTTTTCAAGATACTAATTGGTATTCTTTTTTAAATTTTGCAACCCAGGAATCACTAGCTGTAAACTTAATTGAACTATTAAGCTCAAGAAATTTTTGTAATGCCCATATTTCTAATTGATTACCTTTAACAATTTTATAGCTGCCTCGAGCTTCATCAAACATTTGTTTAGCATGTTCTTTAATAATTTTTAATGTTTTGATTCTATGTTTTTGAGACTTAAATTGTTTTTCCCATTTATATAAATCACTAAAATGTTTTAATTTCTTTAGCTCCTTTCCATAATTTCCAAAATGGAAATTATGCACATTACGTGCATAATTTCCATTTTGAATGTTTCTTATGTAAGTTACGAATTTCTTCTTTCCGTTTTGTTGAGATTATATTGTTATCAGCTTTTTCGTCATCATTTGAATATCCTGATTCACAGTCAGTGTCTGTGTTATCAACTTCTTTTTCTTGAAGCAGACTTTTTTTTTCCCATCTGAAATATCTTTAATCAAATTATTATTTTCATTTTGACAAAACTCTTTATCATCTCTAATTACATAATTACTTAAAATATTGCTAAATACATTAGAAAGCATCTTAGCTACCTGTTTATCAATGTCCGAAATAATAGGCCTACAAATCTCTTCTGTAGGCCAGACATTATCACATAAACATTTAAATTCTGCTATAACGTTTTGAATATTTACATTTAAGTCTTCTCCCATTTTTGAAAATTCTAGAATTTATTCTAAATGTAATATTGCCATCTTCCTCCGTGACTCTTTCACTACTAAAAATTTTCATATTTGTGTTAAACTAATATAAAATAGTACGATATTTGATTGATATTAATCCTGATTAACAGTTTTAGTGAATATTACAAATTTAATATAGAGTTTGTATACTTTTAACGTAACTATTAACTAAATTTTATTAATATTTATTAAAAGACACTCTGACAGTTCCCTTGTTAGTTATTTTATGTCCAAAAGCAACATTGTAATTTTTTTGCCACCACCATGTTGATCTCGTAACAGTGCCATCAATTGCAACTGAAGTTGCGATCTATGACACTGCTATATGAGATCAACATGGAACTGGAAACTGGTTCAATGGAACTGGTTGCAAGTCATCTGTCGATAGCAACTAGGCTGTGTATTAAGCACCTTAATAAAATATATGGAACTTCTTTGCCATGCCTTTCTTTTCCTCTTCTTGAGAATTTCATAATAAGATGTTAAGACTTCATTTAAACTCCTCCTTACAAAGTCACTTTGCTTTCAGTAGTGTCCAATTAGCAACATTCTTCAATCAGTAAGTTGGCATTAGCAAAAACTTGTTTAAAGATGTCAGTAGTTAGCTTCTAAAATTATGGACTGATGTGATTTCTTAATAACCGAAATTCACTAGTTTCTTTTATTTGACAAGACTGTCTTGTCTATTTTTATTATTACACAATAACTTCATTTTAAAATGGTAAAATACCATGTGAATAATAAACACTTTAGAATAACAACAACAAACTGGCACTGTTTAGAATCACTATTAATAGTACTAAAGCAAAGTTGCTATTAGCATTGCCACCAAGCATGAAATAAATATTTGCATTTAGCATCTGAAAAAATATTCCACACATTGTGAAAAGAATTAGGTATTTTTGGAAAAATTTAAAACTAATTTTAGTATCAATTGGCATAAAATGAGGGTAGCTTATGTATTACATATTTATGTATTACAGTATTATACAGTATATCATATTTAATTGCCTGCAAGTATTTTAAATAATTCAAATACAGTTTAAAATAATTAATATTTTACAGATAAAAATTTTTCTATTTTCTTTCTTTAATTTTTCTCTTTCTATATAAATAAATTTTGATAGTTTTTTTAAAAATTTTGTTTAAAATCAAATTATTATTAATTATATTAATGCAAAACTGACAATTTTACATTAACGTTAGATGTGTTGTTATTGTATTATTAGTCAATAAATGATAAAGACGTAAGGATGAGAATAAACTAATGAATGAAGTATGTATTTAATAACTGTAATTCTCTAATAATATATAATCCTATTACCTATCATCAATCTAAAATCATAATTTAAAAATTTGTTATGTTGACTTGCCATTGTACAATTGTACCATAAAATTAGCTCTACAACTTTAACAGAAAGTAAATAAAAGGATAATTCAAATTCATAATAGAAATTTTTAAATCAGAAATATATTTACAATTAGTTAAAAAGAAAAACTCTTAGTACATAAAACTAATGGATGGAATAAAGCTTATGTACTTGTTATACTATAAATATACAAAATTTGATCAAAATTATGGTGAATGTATTTGCAATGTATAAAACATCATACAAAACTAATGGGTGGCATTTATGCCTGCTGTCTTTATACAGCTGGTGCATTCAAATTCAATTCTTTCACTGAGTTACATATGACTAATAAGTCATGTCTTGGTTTATTTTGTAATAAATGAACAACAGCTAAACAGAACTATAAATATAATACTTTACTTCAAACAACCACAGAAACACATTAAATCTTTATGACAGTTTAGTGAGGATGCTAATGATTCAAAAAACAGTTTAAAAATTATTTGAATGATTTCATGTCTGTTCTAAATCGATAAAAGACAAATTATAGGTGAAAATGAGATTTTAATCATTAAATTTCTCAGATTATTAACTCTGTGTATGCTCAAATGATTTGAGCAAACACAAAGTTAATAATCTGAGAAATTTAATGATTTAACCTATCTGATGTTGAAATTTTTCTCCATTGCATGTAATACCATATTGAATTTTTGTTGATGTTAAGCCTAACAAAAATTACACATTTTTGAAAAAAATAATCATGGCTATTGTATTATCCAAAATAATTTTTTATATTTTTTTGTGCATAATAAAAAAAATTTCAGACGATACAATAGCCACAATTATTTTTTTCAAAAACGTGTAATTTTCATTAGGCTTAACATCGACATTACTACTGACAATGAATAGAGATCAACTTCATTTTTTTAAAATAAAAACCCCAATCTTTTGTTGTATATTCTAATTCTACATATAAAACTAATAAGCTTTTATCTAAAACATAGTTTTCAATAAAAGCTAATAATCTGTAACAAATGTATATTAATGAATAATGTAGTTTGAATATGTGTCTATTTTAAACTATTATAAAACATTACAAAATAAATACAGAAATCTATTAGATTGCTGATGATAAAATAATTAAATTGGCAGAAGAGGTGAATGAATGCATTTGTCTCGCACATGACAATGATCAGTGTCACACATATCTGCCAATTTTTGACTGATAAAAAAAAATCATTACATATACACTGGAGGAAAATAAAATCCCAACACCAAGAAAGAGTTGCGCTAGATAAACAAAACTTGGTAGGCATGTTTTCATATCTGAAAGATGACGTCTGTTCAAATTCTGCACTAGACAAAGAAGAGTAGCGCCACTATGAACATGCAAATCATGTTTGCTGTAAATACATGATGTAAACTTGTTGAGCATTATTTATTGTCTGGATTGAATGTTGTGAGTTAAGGTTTGAGTCAAGAATGTCTTTAAGGAGACAAAGAAGCAGTATCAGCAGCTTACTGAGCTGAGTCTGAACGAGGCCGTGTAATAGGGCTATGAGAAGGTGGATTTTCTTTCCACGCTATTGCAGAAAGACTTGGCAGGTATGTATCCACTGTGCATGATTGTTGGCAGCTGTGGTCACAGGAATGTGCTTTCTCAAGAAGACCTGGGTCCAGCTGCATTTGCCACTACTGAGAGGGAAGACCAGACCACCATATTTGCTACATGGTTGTGGCACATTGTACTGCTTCTGCAGCAGAAATTAGAGCTTCTGTTGGCGCCAGAGTGACCCAGCAAACTGTAATAAATTGATTACATGAGGGACAGCTCCGAGCCAGACGCCCTGTGGCATTCATTCCCCTAACTCCAAATTATTGCCATTGTGACTTCAGTGATGTCAAGCAAGAGCTCATTGGAGGGCAGAGTGGAGATCTGTTGTGTTCTCAGATGAGAGCCATTTCTGTCTTGGTGCCAGTGATGGCTGTATGTTGGTTAGAAGGAGGCCAGGTGAGCACTTGGAACCAAGCTGTCTGCAGCATTGATACACTGGACCTACATTGGGAGTTATGGTCTGGGGAGTGATTTCATGACAGGATGAGCACTCTTGGCATTATCCCAAGCACCTTGACAGTAAATTTGTACGTCAGACTGGTGATTGAACTGGTTATTCTGCATTCATGAGCAATATTCAAGGGAGTGTTTTCCAACAAGATAACACTCGTCTTCATACCACTGCTGTCACCCAACATGCTCTACAGAGTGTCAACATGTTGCCTTGGTTTGTGAGATCACCGGATCTTTCTCCCATGGAGCACGTATGGGACATTATTGGATGACAAATTCAGTGTCACCCACAACCAGTATTAACTGTTACTGATTTGACCAAGTGCAACAGGCATGGAACTCCATCCCACAAAATAACATATAGCACCTGTATGACACAATGCATGCACATTTGCATGCTCGCATTCAGAATTGTGGTGACTACAACGATTATTAATGTACCACCATTTCACATTTGAAATGGATCTTCTCCTACATACTTTAACCTGTGACCTTAAAAATTCAATCAAATAAATATGTTACCTAGACAAATGCTTTGCCTGAATTTCATTCCTCTACACTAATTTTTTCTTAGTGTTGGGATTTAATTTTCCACCAGTGTATTTGACTTGGCTCTGCAACTTCTGGCTATTCTCTAACATTAAAATTAAAAAGAAAGGACTATTTTGAGTTACTCTTTCAGAAATCAAATTTCTATAACAAAGTGTCTGAAAGTACTAATGAAAGATTATTTCTTGCTACTAAAGATTATTGTAGTTGCTTCTAAAAGTAATACGACTGGTAAAGTACAGTACATGTGTAGCTAGTTAAGAAAACTATCTGAAAGGAAAGTAACTCAAATTTGTATTATATCTAATAATTTTTTTAAAAATGTATTTACTATATTTGTTTAATCAAACCTTTTGTAATTTGTATATATAAAAAAAAATATGAAATTCTAAAATATTAACAGATGAAACAAATTTAAAATATGAATAGCTACAAACAAATTACCAGCAACTTTATTTTACTGGAGCTTAAGAAAAAACTAGGGATAGTATTTTTTGAAAATATTTTATTTTTCTCAGATGTGACAGAAATTGTGCATGTGCAAATGTGATTAAAATAATATTTGCACAGACCAATAGATGCCTTCAATTTGAATAAAATTTTGTATTTACAAAATAAAAAATTCTTTTTGCAGACTAATTAAATACTAAATAAAGACTACGTTAAAAATAAAATAATTGTCTAGTGAAATCTTAATTATAATAATTAAAAAATTAAATTATATAAAACAAAGCACTAAAAAATGATTATTTTAAATCCAATGCCTTCAAATTAGTTTTGAGAAAATAATGCTGCATTCTTAGTGACTATGAATCAAGAATGCTAATATACTGGTAAGAATTTACATATTGAAAGATATCATTTAGCAAAGTCACAATGAAGCATCTGTATATTCAGATTTTAATAATACTCTTTGAGCATAAATTCTTAATTTTCAAATTTTGTTTCCAATAGTAAGAAAATTTGGAAATAAAGATATATAAGGGATAAACAACATAATTTTCTACTTACTTTTCCCATAATGATGCAAACATCTCAATATACATAGTGGTATCACAGCAATCACCATAAGAATACTAAAAATAGTTTGACCCTATTAAAAAAAAATTTTTTTAAATTAATATATTTTGAATAATAGTAACTGTTTACACATACAACCTAATTATATATATTAATATTTGAATCTTAACATATCAATCTTTTATTATTTGAATTGTTAACTTAAAGAAAAAGCAAAGAGAATCTAAAGATAACAAGTTTTGGAATACTTTTAAATTTTATTTATCTCCTTTTTTAAAATTATTGTAACTTGTTTAAAAGCTCAACAGAGTAAATGAGCTACTCACATTAGTTTAAATGAGAAAGAAATAGAACAAACAATCAAATCATCATCATCAGGATGTAAAAATCATAAAATAGGGACGTTTTCGTAGACATTCACATCAAATTTTTAGTATAATTATAACTAATTTATTCTCCCAATAAAAAAACGTATTACAAAATGTCAAATGTTACTTACGTTTTTAAATCAAAAAGAGTATTCACAAGCTGCGAAACTACTGAATATAAATTATTTTCATTTTATCTAGTTAAAAGTTAACTGTTGTAATAAAGGTTTGTAATCTATAAACAAAAAAAGTTTGATATAATCCTGCCAGATATCACAAATTATATTTTCATACAGAAAAAAGAAAAAAAAACATAAACATGTGAACGCTTTATGTTGTAGTTTTGAAAAAAATTAAATTTTGATAAAGTTGACCAAAAAATTGTTTCATAATTTCAGCTTATTCATTGCAAAAAAAATAAAATTTTTTCATCAAAAGCAGATAAAAGTTTAAAAATTTTTATTCAAAATATTATTAGAGAAATTAATAAGATGTCAATGAGCCTTTAGAGTATAGCCAATATGAAAAAAATAGTATTAAAGCCAAGCAATTTTCAACTCATTTATTATATGTGAATTCTAAAGAAAATAAAATTGTTTTACTAAAATTTTGCATTAAAATGAAATTTAAATTATTGTTAAAATTATACAACTTCCTTAGCAAATGCAAAAACAACTTAATAATATGAACAAAATCATTTCTAAATTGTTCAGT
The DNA here is from genome assembly GCF_030686945.1 of Centruroides vittatus. NCBI lineage: Eukaryota > Metazoa > Arthropoda > Arachnida > Scorpiones > Buthidae > Centruroides > Centruroides vittatus. The sequence continues at coordinate 543,225 of NW_027122576.1, forward strand.
TAATCAAAATCTTTGCATAAATTTCATAGATCCTAAACATAGTTCCCTCATCAAATTCTGCACATTAATTTTGAAAATGCCACACGAAAGTCTGCACTATATTTTAGAGAAAAGGTAAATTTACAACTACATAAGTTTGTGTTGATTATAAATTTTTACAAGTATGTATGTACAATTAGTTATTTTAAAACTATTTAATCTAACTGAATTTTCAGAGTCTATATTATTTGCTGTTTCAAAAAAGTAAATAAATATTTAATTTAATAGGGAAATTAGTTTTGCATTATGTAAATTGTTTATATTTTGTGTACAAATATAATAATGTTTAAGAGTTTGATTTATAGCTAGAAAGACATTAATAATTTAATTTTACTCATTTAAGATGATTCATAGTAGGATAAAAAAAAAATGTTAAACATTACTTAATACAATAATGATTAAATGTTAAAATTAATCAATCAATAATTGATCTACAATTAAAAGAAAATAATAAACAATAATTAGAAGAATTTCATTTTTAAAAAACTTTACAAAAAACTCACTATTGAAATATGACCCATAAGAGCAAATCTGGCTCCAAGCGGAAATATGGGACGTGAACCATCTAAAGAAAATGATTGTTCTATGATTTTCTCTCGGCCTTTCTTATCCTGAAATTTTCAGTTTGAAAACATAAAATCAAATGTATATAACACATTTATAATACAGTAAAATCCACTTATTATAATCACTTTGATACTTGCTTCTAATAATAATTATAATCAACTGATAAAGAACCTGCACAAAACTTGCAGAAAACGGATTTGGTCAAATCATTGATATTTTTTAGTTCTAGTGGTCCTGATTGAAAGTCTCTATAGACACAAAGCCAAAAAATGGACATTTTCTGAGTTATTGAGCATCCAAGATGCAAAAACAGCATAATTCATGCATGTGTTTTGAATGAGGAAAAAGCTACTGCAAGAGTTTTGGGACATTATGCTTCTCCCAATGTCAGCAAACACTGCTGAATAGTTGGCAGAGTCATGGAACAAAAATAAATATATAATAATAATATTTTTCAGAATTACAAGAAATACAGCAGTATAAAGAAAGAGGTATGAGGGATGAAAACAATGGGAGAGGAGAACCAACCTATTTGACTGGCACTTTGTTCAAATTATCTGTGTTAGCCATAGATATCAGTTGACAAAATCAGCTTCCATGTCCCTTCAATGATAATTGTCTAAATATGGCTGTGAAGCCTTAAATCTTTTTTGTTTAAAAATACAATATTATATGTTTTCAAACATTATTAATTTTTAGCACATTATCTCAAAATCATTCATTATATGATATCCACGGGTTTTATTCTCACACCATTTCAGTTCATACTGCACTAGTAGATACAATGTGCTTCATTAAGTGATACATGAGCACCCTTCTCTCAAGACACTTACTCCTCAGACTTCATAACAGTTGAAAAGAAACTCTGTTGAAACATACCATTTTATATTTTAGAATAAAAGAGATTTAAGGCTTACAACCATATTTAGACATTTATCATTGAAGGGCATGCACAAACTATACTGGGTTTGCATTTTGGATGTTTGATAACTCAAAAACTGTCTTTTTTCATTGTGCCTATAGACTTTCAATTGGAATCAGTAGAACTGCAAAATATCAAAGATACAGCCAGAATTTGTAATTATATAAGAAAGTTGCAGCATTTATATGTTTGAACTGAATAAACACTTATTCAGTTCAAACATATAAATAAACACATAAAGTTAAACACTTTACCTTGTAAAATCAGCCTTCCTCAACAGAGACTTGGAGGAAATAATATACATGGAACAATTGCAGGGTTTCATAGAAAAAAAAAGCCAAGAAAATCTAGTAGTCAAGCATAGCATAGCATAGCATCTACAGTTTAAAGTAATCTGCAAGAGCATGGGATAAGAAAGCCAATGCTACATTAAAAGGCCTTGGGTTTGTGCCAAGCAAAGCAAATGCAAGTTTATACTCAAGAATAGAAAAGGATGGTCCATTAAAATATATCTTCTATATGTCAATGACATTATGCTAATTTTATATTATTTTTTTCAGATTCTACTGGTGATGTTCAAAAAAAAGTATATTTTAGTATAAAAGATTCAATTGTTAAATATTTCTAGTCAAATGCAGCTAAAATACAAATTCTTCCTAGGAAGAAAATCTTTTAAAGTTGTTGTTATAATTATTATATCATTACTATATTTGTTGTGTTATGTGAGATATACTCAGTTAACACCGGTGTTTGTGTACTATGCCAGACCAAAGTCAAGGCATAGTAGCCAAAACAAAAATTAAAGTGTATCAGTGTGTGTCTGTATTCAGGAATTTCCTCACAATATGAAATGTATTCAATATAGTGGCTTTCTTAATGTGATGTATGTATTTCTATTCAATTGTAATGTTCCCAGGCTTTTGTGTAGCATGTGTGGTATGACACCCATAGAGGAGAGAACAACAGGTACAATAAGCACCCTATCCATCCTCCACAGATGCCTTATTTCCTGGGCAAGTTCTCTGTACTTGCTGATTTTTTCAGTGCATGTGTTTTGTACATTGTGAGTGTTTGGAACAGATATGTCTATAATGTATGTGATTTTATTGTGTTTGTCAATGAGTGTGATGTCTGGTCTGTTGTGGTAAATTGTTTTATCTGTGATTATGGCTCTGTCGTAGTATATTTTGTGCATGTTATTTTCCAATACTGTCTGTGGAATGTATTTGTAGTAGGGTTCATGGATGTCTACTAATTTGTGTTTCTTTGCCAGCTTTTGGTGTATTATATTTGCTACTTGATTAGATCTATGTAAATAACCTGTCTGTGCCAAGAGCTTGCAACCGGAAGTGATGTGTTGTATAGTTTCTGGCATGATATGACATTTTCTGCATGTGTCGTTTGTGAGTATTGTATCTTTGAGTATGTGTTTTCTGTAGTTTTTAGAATTTATGACACTGGTGGCTGTGTACTATGCCAGACCAAAGTTAAGGCATAGTAACCAAAACAAGACAAAAATTAAATAAGTGTGTTAGTGCGTGCATGCATGTGTGCGTGTGTGTCTGTATTCAGAAATTTCCTAACAATATGGCATGTATTCAATATAGTGGCCTTCTGTTGTGTGATGTATGTGTTTCTATTCAATTGTAATGTCCCCAGGCTCTTATGAAGTGTGTGTGGTATGACACCTGTAGACGAGAGAATGACAGGTACAATAAGAACCCTGTCTATCCTTCACAGATGGCTTATTTCCTGGGCTTATTATAATTATTATTATATCAAGTATGCATTAATTCACTAATATATAAAGAAAATAAGATTCATCTTTTGATTAGAATAAGTCATTTATGGAGTAAGCATAGTATGGTTAGCAAATGATAATATTTGATAAAATTACTTTGACCAATTTAAAATCAATTTTATCAACATTGTGAGAATTGAATCAACATGAATATTCATAACACAAAATAAAGTCTAAATTAAATTTCAATTTTGTTAAAAAATTAGTTAATGAATAAAAATAGACTTACCTGAACATAAACTTTTATTGTATGTAAATTTTCTGCATATATTTCTGAAATCCATGGAATAGTATATAAGCCTTTAGAAACATGAGTCATATTTTGCCAAGGTTCATCATCTATTTGAAGTTTAACAAGCTTAATGCCACTTGGTGAAAATGTCAAGACCCTACAATAAAGGTTTATTTTCAGTTTTTACTCTCAAATAATTTTAATCAGAAAATAACATTACACAGTAAATTTTTATATGCAGACAACTATTAGAATGATGTTCACAAGAAACATTATACAGGATGTCTATAAATTATACCATTTTATATCACTCTGGAGAAAAAAACTATTAAAGACAGATCAATAAAATTTTATAGGTACATTCATCCTGACATGAGAAAACTATGGACAAAATTTCGAAACTAGTTATAATTTTTGCCACTAGGGTTTATAGTGATGCATCAAAGGCAGCATCAAAAACAGTTTAACATGCTTTCTGTCATTCTCTCAAGGGAGGTTAAACAACCTAGAAATTCAGAAAAATCTGAAATCTGTATGCAAGTACAGTAGTTCATTCATAACACACATTTATTTTTTGTTCATGTCATATTATGGTTTGAAAAGGAAACAGTCATCCTTTGAAAAAAATATTGATTTCTTGTTTTTGTGGAATAACTGACAATTGGTGAGAGATTCAGGAAAAGTTTAAACAAAGTTGCATCTCTCTTTTATGCCTACAAAGCTGTGTATAGATACTAGTATAGATACTCTTAAAAATAAAAAAATTCATGTTTTTCAAGTTACTCCCACTACCAACCCTTAAAATAGAGATACCCAACGAAACACAAAAATCTAGCAATAAACATGGAAAGTTTAATTTTAAAACAAATGTTTTCAGTAGTATTAAACAACCATTGTCAGGTTAAATAGAATTTTGAAAGTTTGCTTTCAATTTTCAAATGTTTTATTTAACCTGACAATGGTTGTTTAATACTACTGAAAACATTTGTTTTAAATTATTGATAACTTTCCATGTTTTGTGCTGGATTTTTAGGTTTTGTTGGGTATATTTGCTATCCAATATCTTGAAGTTGTAAAGTTGACTTAGAATAGAGTTTCGTGCAATATCTTATTTTATCATGCAGTTCACAAATTAGTCCAATAAAACACATTAAGTAATGTATGCATATTGCTGTATAAAAAGAGGTTATGGTCTAAACTTATCTAGACTAGAGGAATCCTCTTTGCTCTAGTTTGAGGATGACAAAAGTTGGCAACATGGCTTTAGAAATCATGTTCAATAGCTTCTTGATGCTGCTGTGACAGTAAACTGATAATGATGAAAATTGTAACTGTTTTTGAAATTCTGTCTGTAGTTTTCCTGTGTCAAGATATACATGCCCATAAAACTTTATCGCTCTATCTCCATTAGTTTTGCTTCCAGAGTAGTCTAAAGTAGTAAATTTTAAAGATACCCTGTATACATTTATGGTAAATATTTTATATATTCATGTTATGATCCTAATACTAAACATCATGACTTTAATATTAACACTCAAAAGCTATTAAATGCATCAAAATTAAATTTATAGGGTAACGTATTTCAATATGTGTAACATTTGAATTTCTTTTGCTCATTTTTATAAAAAATTTATTAGGTCACTCTATTTCTTTATTTGAATTTGTTAATTCTATAAAGAATAAATTAAATTAAAAATGAATATATTTTCAAATTTATAAACATGAAAAAACCAATTTTAGTATTGTTCATATTTTAAAAGTAAAGCATAAATATTATCATCATCTCTCTGCTGGATTTGATTCAGATTCCTACTGATTAAAATTAATCATTTAAATACAATGTATAATGAAATACATTATGAAAATATCAATGACAATAATGAAAATTTTGATGTAAAACAAAGCTTCTTAAAATATGAATAGGTAACAGAATTTGAGAGTTTCAAAAACTTTGGCAACTGTTTGTAAATGATGTCACTTTAACCCCAAATATTTCTCTGTCAGATTCTCCAATACTGATTAGTAAAAATAATTACAAAAGCCATTTTGATTTAAAGTATTTAATTAAAATTAAAAATCACATTATGGATACATAACAGAGAAATAAAACATTCATACTTCTTTTCTCATTGTAATCTGCTACTATTTTTCAATTAAATCTTATATTATATCATCTTATATATATCAGAATTATTATACTTTCAAATAGTAAATGAACGACATACCTAATATGAGTTGACTTTTTAATCCGTGAAAGAGGTTCAATCGTAGGCATTCCATAAAGTGCATGTTTAGGATTTGTTATTAAAATGACAGGCCAATCATTTAAGTTTTGATCTATAAAGGTAAACATTCCATGATCTACTGCTGCCAAACGATACCTAATAAAATTAAAACACATTAACTACTGTAAAACAATATTTTAAAAATTTAATAAACTTTCATACAGTTTCAATAATATGTTACTGAAGTTTGGCTTCATTATTGAATATATATTTCAATTTAATACTGCATTATTGTTATTTTCCTTCTATTATTGTGTAAACAAACAATTATAAAATTGAATTTTCTGTGATCATATTTCTTATAGATTATGTCATATTTTATGTATGTTAATAATAAGAAATTTTTTCAGTGAATAAATAATAAATATGTTTGTTATTGGATACAGTAAAAAAGATATGATGCGGTTTAAAAATATTGCATCATCAATTAGTGTTTGAATTAAAGTTATCATCAATTCCATTAATATTTTTTTAGACATTTGTTAAATTTGATAACTTACTATCACAAAAATAAATATAAAATTTAAAATTAATTTCAAATATAAAAGAAAAATGAATCTAACCTTCTATTATCCTTCCAATCACCAAGTTCAAGTTCTAAAGAACCTGTTGATTGAAGTGTATACATAATGGGAACCATACCTCCCAGAGTATGAAGATGACCACATAAATATGGTCCTGAATCTCTAAAATAAAATTGAAGAATACTTAGTGAAGGAATCTTAAATGTTAAATTATGTTTATATATATATATATATATATATCAACAAACAAACCTCATTAATTCTCTTGCTCCTGGATAAGGAGCAGCTATTGTTGATGTAGGATAATGTCCAAACCAAATAGTCATATTGCTATTTCTGCTTTGTTCCTCCATTTTTTGTAATTTTTTGTACTCATCCTAAAAATAATAATACATTTCATATTAAGAATAATTTATGTAGCAGATGAAGACATTTCTGTAATATAATTTTTAAATTGATATATTGTTATCAATTAGTTACACCAAATATTTATGTGATTTCTAAACATTTTGAAATGTAAGTTTATGAAATTTTGTATTATTTTGATTTCAGTGTTAATAATAAATGTTCTTAAAATAATTTACGTGTTCTATTTTTTAATATAAAAAATTTTTCATGCTGCCAGAAGACTTCTGTATTAATGAAATTCTGAAAGTATGATGTATGGAAAAAGTCATCTGTACAATACTTGTGTTGCAAATATCAGTCAAAAATGTTTAAATATCTTCATTCAGTAAGTGTGTATTTATTTATTTACTATTCATGTATAGTTTAAAACTTATTAAAAAATGTATTTTACATTTATTTAACAATCTGATGAGGGTAAAATGCAAAACGTCATAAAATTAAATAAAAGATTATAACAAAGTTGTGAGTCTTCATTATAATCCTTTCAGTTGCCACAGTAAATTATAAAAAACAAAAAGTCTGGATATTCTTTACAATTAATTAATTAAATTCATCGACCATTTAAGAGAGCCATTCTATTTACACATCAATTTTATCTTATAAAAATGTAGAATGCCAGAATAATATCTATGATTAGTGTCATTGAAATGACATTAGAATTGGAAGATGAATGAATAATAGAGCTAATAGCAAATTGCTAGTAATCCCCAACTTACAATGGAATTTTGTCATAAGTCGAACATATAATAATTAATTCAGTTCCAAACAACACACACCACAAGCTTATACATTATAATTAATTACTATGTGTATGTGCCATAATACAATAGAACAGTGGTGTTTAAGTGTATTGAACTTAAAAGTAACATTTACTGTTTAATTAATTAGTATTTTACTAGCAAAAATTCACAGGAATTCAGTTAGTCAACCATCTTCAAAGAAACCACAAATCATACTGAGGGAGTATCGTAATCTTCATTTGGAATTAATTTTATTTTTATTTTCTGTTTATTTATTATTAATTCTCTTTAACCTTATTAAAAAATTAAAGTTAAAAAAAATTATGTAGACCAAGCATCTCTGCAGGAAGTTAGTTCTATTTTTGGTTTTTCAAAGTAGTGTGAATCCAAGTGAGTGAAACATGAGTATATTAAAGCATTTTCTTGTTTGTCCCTTATAATATTGCATTTAATATTTAATAATTGCACTGTGCCATTAGCAAGTGCAATCAATTGTTAAAAACATGATTTCTCTTTTTTATTGAACTGATTTTGGCCATAAGTATTGGTAGTTGTAAGTGAAGGTCAGAATGTATTCGCCAGTTATATATCATCATAAACTTTTTATATATGATGAATTATAATTTCTAATGTTTTGTACAAATGATATATATTGAACAGTTTTCCAATACAGCAGTATGTTCACATTTCCTTGTAAGTGATCAGCATTTTGTTTTGTTATGTCTGCCATGTTAAGCTATCACATCCATTCTCTTTCTCTATTGGCTTTCAACTTCCCATTTCTGCTTATAACAAGAAAAGTTAAAATATTTTTTAATTAAATTTTGTGGATTCTTTCTATGCTACAGAGATGAGAAGTATTCCCAAGTTTTGCTTCTACATTCTGTCTTTCATAAATGGGAAGAGAACTTATAACATTATAAAAATCATTATTTTGACATGTTCAGTTGTACCAGATTAAGTAGCAAGGAGGTTAATAAAATCAGCTAGATAAGAAACAAAAGAAATATAATAAAACATTTCCTTAACTTACAAATTAATCATTGATCTTTTTTATAAAATTTTTGCTAACAAAACACAAAGCTACATTTTTAGGTTAGCATTCTATAATTAAACAACATTAAAATTTATAACTATTTATTTTTCAAAAAAATATTAGTTTTGTCATGCTAGTAACACACATCAGTGCAACAAAAACTGAAATAAGCATTATTAAATCCTATGTATCTTTATGACTTATATGAGCATTATCTGTAGCAATATAGACTACAGATAATTCATTTTAATACATATTAATTTTCTTAAGTTACAACAATTGTTTACAATAAACAACTCTTTTAAAAAAGTTAACAACAAAAATTAATTTTCTCCCTCTTTTTTATCATTCTACTTCTAAAATTAAAACGTTATTAATAATTAGATAAATGACAGATAAAGACATTTACACCAATATTTACATCAGATGAAGGTCATTTCTTTCTATATAATAAAAAATTAGAAAAAATTTGATCATATATAATCCTCTTATCTCATTTACATGGGATTGGATTATCTTCCAAGCCAAAAGAATAAAAATATTTTTATTAAAACAAACTAAATCTTACAAAAAAATAAAATTTATTGTCATACAGTAGACTCTCCCACATCTGGCCTTTCCATAACCAGAGTGATCAAAGACAACCAGAAATTTTTGAAAAATTGTACACTACTTTCCATAGAACAGTATGTTTTTTATTAAGGCTGCCTTGAAGTTTGTAGAATACAATGCATCAACTACTGCTGATGTGATAACTATGAGGCATCTGTGTGATGTTGCAGCTCATAAGTGAATCGAGAAGAACATAACAACAACTTTAATACGATACTTTGAAAATTAATTGTAATTGTCAAAAACAAGTGTCAAAGTCAAAATAACCATTTTTTTTTTTTTTTTATACACACACAGTAGAAATCAGCTGGGTGGAAATCTTTATTTAAAAGTTCTCACACTTACTTATTTAGATTTTTCTAATATATAGATTACATTAATTTGGATATGGAAGAGTCTACTATTTAAAGATTAGAAATAATTTTTGTTCATTTATGATATCACTTTAAAATTATATTAAATTTTTAAAATTTAAATATAAAATACTTTAAATTGGCATAAAAATAACATTTTACCTGATTTATAATTCCCAAAAAGTTAAATGGACGTTTTGGACCAGGTTCAAGACATGCATTTATTCCAATAAATGTGTATGTATCAGAACCATGATGAAATGTATAATTATAGGAACGATTGTGCTTGTGTCCCTGAATGGAATATCTTCTGTTGAAGAAAAAAAAAACCTAAGATTATAAAATATGTAAAATATATATATAACACAACAAAATATATGAAATCTAAACCACAAGAAATAATCAGAATATATTTCTTGTTTGGTAAAATTTACTAATTCTGAGACTTAACTTAAAACTAAAATTTATATTAAAATTTACGTCTTTTACAAGTACAGTAGAGCGTCGTTTATCCAAAAGCCGGTTAACCGAAAGCTTTCCAGTCGGACTGTGTCATGCTGAATCGAACGCTTTTGATACTAGATTAACTTCTAGAGTATAATTTTTTTGTTTTTATATTTTTCAATATATTTATTTTGTTTGTACAAAATAAAGAAATAATTTTTAACAATACAATAGCATCGATTATTATTATAAAAATTTTCGTTAGGCTTAAAATCAACGAAAATTCAACACGAAGCAACATGCAACGGAGAAAAATTTCAACATCGGATAGGTTAATATGTTTTTCGTACATAATCGGTTATCCGAAAAAACCAGTTATCCAAACAACCCCAGTCCCCAATTGATTTGGATAAACGACGCTCTACTGTAATGTATTTTACTAACTAAGATGCAATAAAAATTTAGTAAATATCCAAAACTTCTAAGAAAGTTCTGGGGAAGATTTATAATGTATATTTTATACAGTTTAATCAATTATTAATTGTAACTAATTGTTTCATAGTATTTAATTCTTATATTAACCATCATTGCCAATCATTAAAAATACAAGTATTTTGTAAATTTTAATTAATTATATCTTATGACAATAACATAATAAAAAAAATAAAATAAAACACTTACTGGAATATAAAGAATGAAAACAAAACACCTTGGTATTTCCAGCAAACAAGTAAAATTTAATAAAATAAAAACTCTGTATCTGGACTGCTGTATGTTACTATGTATATAATTCGTCTCTGTAATCCAAAAGGTTTTTGGTAGACGATCTCACAGCAAACTTTAAGTTAGGAACTCTCTTTTATTCCCTAAAAAATGACATATGCATTTCGGGTTGGTATATTCACCCAACCCCTCCTCAGTGCTAATTTTTTAAAAAACATAAAAGAGAAGGTATAATACTCAACACATGACACAAATACATTACAAGATGTCACACTTACTTACTCTTAAAGTACAAATTGTGTATGAGCTACCACTACATCAATACTCCCAACCACTTGCTTTCCATTTAAAATGCACTTGAAGTGTTTGCATAACATCACTATTAAAAACCATTATACGTTATGACATTTTTTGTAAACAACCAGTATATACAATAACTAATACAATACATACCACTAAAATATAAGTAGCGTGCGAACAATCAAAACTCACCAGTGATACATTAGAATACTACCACTTTTAAATCAATCGCAACAACATCACAATTCCATCACTGTATAGCGCCCTCTATCACTCTATACCATCTAGAATCGATTTGCATCCCATCAGAAATATTAAATTATTTTGGTTTTTCTTAATTTCTAAATGTTCTTTAAATTTACGTTTATATATATCCCTTTCATGATGTAGAATTTTAATATTATCACAATTAATTTTACATTTATTATTTTCCGTGTGTTTATACCAAGGTGAATTTTTACACCTCAACCTAATAGCCGCTTCATGTTCTTTTATTCGTATATCCAATACCCTACCAGCTTCTCCTACATAACTACATGGATTCCTACAGTTACACTCTATTTTATATACAATACCTGTCTTTTTTAACTGATCTATATTATTAAGGTTACTTCTATTAATATATCTAGAAACATTATCTGTAATCTTATTTTTCAAAGAATTTTTTTTTTTATTTAAAAATTAGCACTGAGGAGTGGTTGGATGAATATACCAACCCGAAATGCATATGACATTTTTTAGGGAATAAAAGAGAGTTCCTAACTTAAAGTTTACTGTGAGATCGTCTACCAAAAACCTTTTGGATTACAGAGACGAATTATATACATAAAATAAAAACGTTTTCAACTATTTTTAATAGTCGAAAACGTTTTTATTCATAGACTGCCACTAACAAACATCTTATTAAATACATTGAAAAACTAGAGATTTACAAGGCCCATAATACCAAAGGTTGCATCAACCATAGAGATGCTGATAGTCTTTCTAGTGCATGGAAATCTTTTTACTACAACAATTAATTATATTAATACTTTGTTTTATTTTACTGTTTAATTTGTACTATTTTTATGTTACTTTTATTTCATGTTATTTTTATTTTATTATTTTAAATTTAAATGATGTTATTGCTGGCATTCTATTTTTGTTCTAATTCTTCTTTTTAAAGAAGCATTCTATTTTATGTTCCATTTTCAATTTAAAGAGTCTAACTGAAGAGGAATATTAAAAATAGTCGAAAACGTTTTTATTTTATTAAATTTTACTTGTTTGCTGACAATAACATTAAACAGATGACAATTATTAACAATAATATTATGACAATAAACTAAATGAACTAAATCATTACTGAAATTAATATAAAAATATTATTTTATTACAAATTATTAATTAATAATATTAATGGCTATAGTCAATTCCTTAACTATGATTTTCTTTTTAGTATCAGATGTCAAAATTATACATGTCACAGAAAAGTTTCAACTTGAGGTAATTAAATTACAGAATATCATCAAATCAAAACTGATAAATGAATACAAATGTATACAGATTAATTTTAAAATATTTATAAATATCTTATCATTTAAATCAGTAAATTATTTGAAATCAATTAATAAGGTTAATTTTTTTGTTTAAATAGAATATAACAACAATTTTTTAGATTTCAATTCATTCAATATTATATAAATTTGATAAATGCAATAATTCTGTTTTGGAAATAACATTATGTATACTTTAAATACATAAACTTGAATTATATAATTTGATTCAAAATTAAGACAAATTTAAATTTAATTATTTGATGTCTATAATAATTTCCCTAAATCAACATTAGTCTAAATTCATTTTAAATTTGTCATAGTAATTAACAAAAACTTCATTTAAAGAAATAATCTAAAAATTCAAAATTAAACTTATATACATCATACAGAATATAAAAAAAGCTATACAATAATATTTATCAAGATTGTAAGAACCAATAAATAATTTAAAAAATAAGTTGTGAATAGCTGACAAGATTGTATTTTATTCTAACAAATTATAATATGATAAGTTAAAAATTGAATAAGCAGTGAAAGAAACAAATGACTTGTAAAAGATGATGTCTAAATATTAAAATGTTATAAAGAAAATACTTATTTGATGAATAAGGGATGGGATTTATGAAAAAAAATGGTTTCAAACTATTAAATAATGAAAAAACTTGTGATACCTCATAATATCTTATCAATGCAAAAAGCTTAAAAGATTATTGAACTTGTCATTGTTAGTAAACATCCTATGTGGCAGTGTTCAGCAACCACAGGCATGAACATGCTACCAAGTGGAGCAGATAACCTGATACATGTGAATGTGCTTGTCCAGAGTGACTGTATTTAGTATGCAGCAACCCTCAGATGATCCTTCTACATGCATGTGCAGGAAGCAGCTACCAAACAAGTTTGATTGCTGTTTCCACTGCTTGTGCTTCCAAAGAAGAATAAAAGTTAGATTATCTTTTATTTCATGATACAAATTGTGGAATTCACCAAATTCACATTATTTCTTATAAATATTGTTTGTTTTTTGCTTACAAGAAGTTTTGGTTATTTCGTAAACAACACATGTTCACTCTGGACAGAGATAGGTCACAAACTGGAAGCACATAGAAAGATTCTTTTCACCCGCAGTTGCTGGACACTGCTACATAGGAAGTAGTCTTACTAATAATAAAATCTTCAACTTAAGCATAACTTTAAGTATAAAAAGGATGCAATGGAAGGTTTCTTTACAATTGCCAAAAGCATAGATATCAAAATCAAGACATAAAGACAATGTTTATTTTATTTATTTGTTTTTTTTTTAGCTGAAAGAACTGTTTACTAAGACCTTATTTTGATATTGCTACAATGTAGATGAAACATCATATTTGAAGTCTTTAATCATTTAAGAAATCCAATTTGCAGAAAACAATTAAATCTTTGACAGAATCACTAGCTGCTTTGACATAATAATGCATAGTTGCTTAACATTCTCTCAGTAGATGTATTTATGACAAAATTTTTTCACTCAAAACAATATTCTTATTCACTTAACCTGACTTGCAACTGTTTTTCCTTTCCAACATCTAAATTTTTTGAATAATTGAAAATATTCAAAAAAACAGCAAAGAACTTCACAAGCATTTTTTACAACTTAAATTATTTTGAGACAATACATTTTAAAAGGTAATACCTTATTTTTGTAAAAATGTTTATTAAACAACTATTTTTCTCTAAGGCTAATACAATTTTATTTTATGAACCTGTGAGTTGTTAAGTCATATCTGAAGTCAAGCAGGTTCAATAAACCTAATTTCTTGTTTTTGTTTTATAATTGAACATAAACTTTTATGTTTTGATTTTATTTAATTTATGTTTGATTAAAGCTTTTTATTTGTTTAAAGAAAAAAAAATTTAATATTCCTAATTTACTAATGCTAAAGCTGTATCTTAATTTAATTTATGATTTAATCAAAATTAATAAAAATAGTGTGTTAAATAATATATGGTTTTCTTTGAATATTAATATACATACTGTATATAATTAAACAAAATAAAATAATGATACACTCTACAAGTTTTTATTTAAAAAAAAATATCTGAAACTTAAAAATATTTGTACATAATGTATGTATGAGGGTGGTTTTTTCAATCTCCACCAGTCCATAAAAAAAAAGACAAGTGTAAATAACAAAATGAATTTATTACCAAAAGTTAGCTACAAACCTGGTTACTTTTTGACATAATCATCGTGAAGATTGAAGCATTTGTCATATCTGTGGACACGCTTTTCCATCCCCTTGTCATAGAATGTTGCCACCAGTGAATTGAGAAAGCTTTAAATGATAATCTTTAAAGATTATCATTTAAAGTCGTCTACGTGGACGTTATTTATTAATAGGACCTTGTACTGGTGTATTGGCACAGTAATGAGAGTTAATTCAGTAAAATTTCTTTATTTTATCACCTGTAGTAGCAATACGAATATTGCTACTACAGATGATAAAATAAAGAAATTTTACTGAATTAACTCTCATTACTGTGCCAATACACCAGTACAAGGTCCTATTAATAAATAACGTCCACAGTAGACGACTTTAAATGATAATAAATTGTAAAGAACAGTAAGGCTTTTCTAATGTTTTAAAGATCATCATTAGTCTCAAACCTCTGCTCTCCTAGCCATGTTTTCAGTTCAGGAACGAGATGGAAGTCTTCACACATTAAAAAGTTTTAAGCTGGATGGAAGTCTTCACCACCTTTAAACACCCAGTGTATAGCTGTGATTTAGCTCTGAGCAACTTCCACCTCTTTCTTGAACAGAAAAAGTGGCTAGGAGGACAGAGGTTCGAGACTAATGATGATCTTCAAAACATTAGGGCCCATCTTAAGTCATTGGCAGCAACATTCTATGAAGAGGGGATGGAAAAGCTCATCCACAGATATGACAAATGCCTCAATCTTCGTGGTGATTATGTTGAAAAGTAACCAGGTTTGTAGCTAACTTTTGGTAATAAATTCATTTTGTTATTTACACTTGTCTTTTTTTTTTATAGACCATCAGAGGTTGAAAAAAAAACAGCCTATGTACCTATATATATAAGCACTTTATGCATTTATTTGTATGTACAAGCATTCTTATATTATATTAATCTGTTAATATTTCTTTTAATAAATTTTAATCCTAAACCAGTGAATGAAAACAATAAGATTAACTGATTACCTGAATAAATTATCTTCTTTATCTAATGACACAGTATTAAAATTATCTGTGGATAAATTAAAATATAATTATTTCATAGTATAAAACATGATCAATTATATGATTACAAATAAAATTTAATAAATTAAATAGTAAAGCAAAAATTTATAGATACAATATTGTTCAAATACTTTATTTTCATGAATTAGCATGTTTATTTCAGAGCAGCATATTTATAATGCAGATATGTTCAGTGACATATAGATTTAAAAATTCAGTTAAGATACAAATTTCTTCAAATATCAATATATTCAGATCAACACCAAGAAAAAGTGAATGAGAGAAAATCATAATGCTTTTAAAGCAATTAACTAAGATATCAAAATGAAAAATGTGTCATGACTGAATATAAAAACAAATCTCTTGATATTATATATTCTAAATCACTCATTAATTAAAATAATTCATGATTCAGAATCTCGAGTACTAAACAATAAGCAGAACTTTATTTTATTTTAAATGATGAATAAAGATAGTCTTTCAATCTTTTCAATAAAAATTCTGCAACGACAATGACGTTTTTTAAGATTTACAAAATAACATTTCCTGGTAGTCTCTAATTCTGTCATTTCAAGAATATTCAATTGCTAGCATACATAAATAAATTGGCAAAATTAATTTACTTCTGTCATCCAAAGAACTTTGAAAAGTAAAATAGCATTTTGTTTTCCTTTACTTATTATATTTCAACATATTAAATTCAACTGCAGAATTTGATGCATGAATTTTACATTAAATTTACTAAAAAGATTACAGAAAATAATCAAGAGCATAAAATAATTTTTTTGAAATATTTCTCAGCAATTCATAGATGTATAACCTTATATGATTCAAAGACAAAATAATCCTTGTATTTTGTAATATCATTTAACAAAAGGTTCTCAAATAACTAGTATATTATTATATTATACTTGTGTCACTTTGGACATCCTTATAAACTAGGACTTGTTATCCTGAGAGAAGAGAAACACACCATTTCCAATTAAAATATATTTAACAAGATTACATTACAATAAATACATTTTAATTGGAAATGATGTTTTTTCTCTTCCCTCAGTATAACAAATCCTAGTTTATAAGAACATCCTTAATATAAGTATAATATAAGTAATTAAGGACAAGATGGTATCAACATGATATATTATTTAGTTAATATGCCTTCGTGTCCTTATCTTAATTTAAACTTATCTACTAGTATTTTATCAATTAACAGAATTCTCTTTCCAGCATTGGGCCAGGTGATTTAAATAAACAATATTATTTCTGATTCATAAGACCTAATTGCTGCATCTGTACACCCAGTATAATAAGTCCTGTTAATTGATAAAGTACTAGTATGATATGTTTAAATGATATGCGTTTAAATGACGAGATACGTTTAAATGATATATTATTGTTTGAAAAACATCAGTGGAAAAAATTATTAAACAGATTTTGCCATTAAACTCTAAGAAATTGTTTGAGTGAAGAGAATTATTATAATGTTTTTAATCAAATTATTTATATGATACTGACGATCAAGGTGAGACTTAGTAAATCTGAGTTTATGATAACTTGTTGATCAACAAGTTATAAAAAACTTAAAGATGTCACTCAGAATCCATAATTCTATAAGATATACAATCAAAGATAATTAGAATATAACCTTATTTTTTGCTTTGTTTTGAAAAATAATCCCTTATAAATAAATTCCATGTAAAAATATTTATATCTGGATAAATTGAATATCTGGATATATTTGACATTACATATTTAAAAAATCAATTTCCAGAAGACTTAACAACAAACAAATTCAACTTCTATAGATAACTGATCTTTTTATAATTATTCTGCTAGACACAGAAATGAATATAAAATTCGATATGCCAATTGTCATTTCAAAATGATACAAAATAATTCTTCTTTCATTTAAAATATCACAGTTGATATGTAATGCCACAAAATTAGCTTAATAAAGATTAAAAACAGATTGTATCAGCTTTTTATATTTTTCTTTATACATTTAATTTCTTATATATTTATTTTAAAGAAGAAAATGGTATATAGAAGAATAAAGTAATACAAAAAAGAAAAACAATGTTTATAAATGTTACTTTTTTCTTTTTTATAAACTTATACTTTCTTCCAAAATTTTAATACATTATGATATAATGTATAAGTATATATAAACAAAACATATCCTTATGTTAATCTTATCATTTTCTGTTTATAATAAAAATTTTGTATAAACTTAAATAATTGAAGCTAGCTAGCCTACAGCATACATTGAAGACTTCTTTTATCAGTTGTATGATCTTTCCTTTCTAAATTTTATACCATATACTACTATTAGATACTTTAAATATTATAAACAATTAATATACTGTATGTTTTATTTCTATCAGATAATAGGTTATTTTTATGTTTTATAATAGACATTTACCTAAAATATTGCAATTACTCAAAAATTTTATAGTAATTTTTAAAAATATAATAAAGTTTTTTACTACAATAAGTGATATTTATAGAAAGTAGAATACAAGTTGAAAGTAAAAATTATAAAAGAAAAAAATAAATCAAAATTACTAAGAAAACAAAAACATCAAATCAAAAATCAATTTAGCAATGTAACAGTATGGTTTCATCTGACAAAGTTTACCACAGTTATTTAACATTTGTTTTCTGTATTACAACAATCTTTAAAGATTTATTTTTAAAAAACATCAAAGTGTTATGGTAATTTAAAAATTTATAGAGATATTTAATATAAAAGCTGTAGATAAAAACTTTGTAGTTAATAAAAAAAAATGAGGTAAAATAAAACACTAATACATCTATTTAGATTAAAAATTCTGCCAAACTTATTAAAAGTGCAGAAAATAATAGAAATTTATTAGTTTAGAAGATATGTGAAAAATATAGACAAAATAATTAATACTACACTATAGCATTTACAACACTACTATATTTTTTATGGTATTTTCTACAGTAACAAAATATAAAATATTAAAATAAATACTTAGAAATACAAAATATCTACCTATATTTTAAATACAGTCAAACCTGTTTTTATGCGCTCTTTTTATGTTCTAAAGCTTAGTTCAAGAAGACAGAATAAAAAGAGAACGAAAACATTTTTCATTCTCTTTTTATTTTGGTTTCCTGAACTAAGCATTAGAAATAAGCAATTTATTCAAATAAATATGATGCCAAGTGTTTGTAAACATATTGATATGAAATATTTTATTACTATTAAATTAATTCTGACTAAATATAATTAAAATTGTATTCCATGTAATGTGGAAGAAATGAAATAATCAATTTTTATTTTTATTTTCACTATTATATCAATTTCTTACTTATTTATAATATCATTCAAATGTAAATAAATTTATTTAAATTTAAAAAATGGATCTAAGTAATTATATTTAAGAATTTAATCTCTAAATTAAATTTTGCTTACCATGGTTTCCCCGAATATCTAACCACACAGTTTCTTTAGAAACGCCACTTTCAAACAAAATCTTTTGATAGGTTTTCCATTCTTCTTCAAATTGTCGTGAACCAAGATGGTCAGGTGTTGTTGCATCAACTAAATCACCTAAAAATTAAATAATCAAGTTTAAATATGTAAAATTCAAATTAACACTTTATGTAATAGACTATTTTCCTACAGTATTTTGAAAATCGAAATAAATTTGTATTATTCTCATTTTAAAAATAGAAAGTTAAGTCTAAATTCAAGTTAAATATTAAATTCTTCCTATTACAAGAAAAGAAAATATCTAAAAATTAATGAATCTGGTAAAGATGAGAAATTTATTGTTTACCATTAAATAAAATATCTAAAAAATAGATTTTTGTTTTGATAGAAAAAATATTTTTGCTTTAATTATTTATATATTTTAAGCTCTGTCCATATTGTGTTTTAATGTTAAATTATATTTGTAAAACAAGTAAAGTCCAAATTCTAACATTACTTTAATATTTTACTTAATAATTTTATATACCAAATAATATATTGCAGTTCCTATTTCATTTTTAATTTAATAATATTTATTAACAAGAATCATTGAAAAACTCTTACATTTAATAATAATAATTATGAGAATATTAAATAAATTTTTGAAATGTAAGAAGAGACACTAAAAATTGTTTTAAAAATTTAAATGTTTTTTTTTTATAAATTGAAACTTAAAAATGTTCATTCATGATATTCAAGAGTTTAATGTTTTTTTAAATGGTTTCTCGGTAAGAAATGTAGTAGAAAATTTCAAATACATTAGTAATCTGCAAATTTTATATGCATGTTTATTTAATTGAATATAGTTAGGAGTGGACTGAAAGTCAAAATAATTCATGTTCATAATTTCCTCATCAGATTACACACAAATTCAATTATTCTTTTCTTTTTTCTTGAATTTAATTCAGGTATTTCTGAATTTAAAAGAAAAAATTATTGTACATTGCATAAAGAAATTGTTTTACTTGCTATAATAATAACAAATTATAGATATTTTCCTAAAAAAAAATGATGAAATTTATTAATTTAAACAGTGATTTTATTTGAAACCATAACAAAATAGGAAGATAATATTTTGTTTAGTAATTTTAGTCAATAATGCTTAATGTATCTATAGAAAAATATTTATTTAATTTGGCTAGTATAAAAGGTAACTAGCCAAATATAAACATAAATTTGAAGTTAAATATTCAAAAAATGCTAAAAAAAAACTTTAAAAAAAGTTTATTAAATAATATTTTTAACATTTAACTAATTTTTCTTTTAAGTATTAAGTTATTAATAAATGATTTTTTTAAAATTCTTTTTTATCTTTCTCTAATTAAGAAAAAATAACAAATCAAAAGCATTGTATTTATATTAATGTTTATGAGGTCCAATCGAACATTTTGTGATTCCACAATTTTGTAAAGTTCGAACTTTCGGTTTGAATATATGTTCTTAAGAAATCTATGACAGAAAAGTTGTGTTAAAAGGAAAATAGATATTTTTTAATAATCTAAGTTTTTTATTTTTTAAATGTATAGCAATTTATAAATAACATTTGTATAATGAGAAAATTGTATATTGTGCATATAACAAAAAGTGATGTATATAAAGTATATGTAAAGTGATGTATATAGTGTATAATATTGTATATACAGTATATGCAGAGCTGTACAATTCACTGGCAATGGGGCAAGTGCTAAAGGTGCAAGGGCTGATGTTTGCGATAATTGCTTAGCACTCCTCACAATGCCTCGGTCTTCGCTATGGCTCACAAACATATGAACCATGGACTAAAAGACTAATGCATCACCAAAGGTACCAGACACATTGCTACGGCTCTGAGTATAAGATGAAAGTTACCTGTTGCAAGAACAACCGATGGTTGAATTACAGGTATTACTTCTTTACAAAATCTTTTTAAATCAGGTCCTCTGCTGAAATCTCTAAACAAACTAAGATGGATATCTGAGACCTGAAATAAAATACAATTTATAAAAATTACGATAATAATATATATATATATATTTAAAATATTTATATCAATAATATATTATAAATATATTTAATGCAACTGTCATCCTTCAAATGGAAATATTAAAGGCTTTCACTTATTAAATTTACAAGATTTTACAGTATAAGATTATTAATTCAAGTGTACATCATCTATAGCCTAATCTATTGTTCATCAGTTTTATTAATCTATAGTCTAAAGAATATATAAAGTATAATCTGATATTAATATATTTTTTAGATTTGGATTAATTCAGTCATCCTATAAAAAACAAAACAGTCATATGGCATGCATTTTCTACTTGTTCGAATATTACATAAATGTATTTATTATCCAAAGAAATAGCCAATATTTGTTTAAACTATATTTTGTTTTACAATTTAAGACAAGTTCATAGTACATAACAGAACATGCCAAATGGAAAATAAAACTTATATGTCAGTCACTGAATGTGTGTAACAAGGTGGACTTGGTCTGGAATTTGGCTGTGTATTGTATGGAAAGCAATATATTTTTCTAAAATTTTAAAACTGCAAACTGCTGAACTGATGGGCCATCAAGGCACTAGTTCATTTGTCCAATATGATACATGATTAGTCCATAATTGCTATACGTTTCTTTCCAATTCAACTGTTAATATATTTTTAAGTTATCATTTTTTCATATTAACCAATTATTCTTTCATCAGAAATTTTATATGCACCTTTTTGGTTGATGTATAGGTCTTAAGAAAAATATATTTTTGATCATATACTAGAAGAAACTGCCATTCATTTCTTTGTGATGTTTAATAAATAATAATCATTTTTGTATAATGGAGAGCATTTTCTATAGATTTGTAGATAATTTTTGCCATTGTGCTTTGAAATATTTACATAAAGTCACAGTATTGTTTATTTTACAGCAAATTTTATTACTGAAAAGAAAGTAAAGCTGAAAGTCAAAAAAAGAACAACTGTGTTTAACTTTTCTGTCAAATTAAACATAAAGTAGCTAAAAATTTTGTGTAACTTGCTAATATTAAATAGAGAAAAATGTGTTTGAGAAATTAATTCAGAGAAGCCTTTTAAAATGAATTGTAGATGATTATCATCCATAAAATTCCACTAATTTTAAATGTAGAATGTTTATAAACACTATGTATTATAAAGTGAAAAATTAAGTTAAAAAATAATGTAATTTCAAATCTCATACTGTAGTTACATCTAAAAATTTAATTATTACAATAAATATAAAATTTTTGACAATCTTATTTACTTGTAAATATAAATTCACACTTCATTTTTATTAGGTAGCCAAATGTTTTATTTGTAAAAATAGTTTTAGACTTTTCAAGCCAGATTGAAAAGTCTAAAACTAGTTAGCCAGTTACAAAAATCGTTGTAACAGAACATCAAATTTACATATAAAACCATACCTAATATAGGTTATAATCAATACCATCAGATTGTTATTGAGCTACAATATGGCTGATTAATTATTTAAGGTACAAGTAATTTAAACTAGAGATAGGAAATTAAGCCATTATCTCATATTAATAGTATCTTAATAAATAATTAGTCATATTGTAGCTGTAAGAATTCAACTGTATCAATTAATTATTAACATTAATTTATAAATATATTCACTTTTAATGTAGTTAATGTTTATTTTAATATTTAAAAACAATACCTAAATAGACATTTTCTTAAATAGTCTTGGGTTAATTGATTTACATAATTTTTCAGAAATGTGAATTGTTAACGACAGGTTGACATTTAATATTAAATAAATAATCAATTATATTGCAATATGGTTTATATAATCTTATTAAACCACATATAAATCATTGTACAACTTTAATTCATTAAAATCAAACACATTCAAAATATTTGCAAGTTCTACTAGCCAAACATATAACATTAGTAATTATCAAAGTTAAAAAAGAGAAGTGGAGCTTATGAATTTAAGCCATCAACTTTTGGGAATGCAGCCAGCCTAACTCTGCCAAGTGAGCAAGTCTGATCTAATAGTTAATGATAATTCTGATAACTTTAAATATGTAACGTTAAGAACATATAACTTCAATGTCATCTAAATCATTTTTAAACCTCTTAATCAAGATATAAACTTAAATAATGAATATATTTTTAATATAAAAACAATAATAAATATTGTTTTTCACATATATTTTTCCATTAATTCTTTCAATTCACAAAGATTAGAAAGACAAATAACCTCTGAATAAACCTATCACTGTAAAAACGTGAAAGGTATTGATTTGAAGTTTTGTTCCAGCTTTGTTTTTTTATATGTTAGAAAAATACCTAAATATAATTTAACATTTGTGCAATAAAATATCATCTTACTATGTTAAATAATAATTCAAAAAACTGAATGGACTGAATAAAAATGAAGGAAATTGATAATGAAATGATAAAAGAAGAGGCATATTGAAACATTGGTAAGTTTCAAACAAATTATTTATCTGCAAATGTTTGAATGCAAATATTATGTTCCTAAAGATGACTTGAATACTTTATTCCTAATAAAAACAGTAATGATTAGGTTAGAAAAGAATATGGAACCACATGCTTTACTTATTTCATAACAGATGTATAATTTTATGTAATTGTATGTATTATAACTTAATTCTATTTACCTTAAACTTTAAATCTCTGAACTATTTCATTACTTTTATTATTTTACAAATTACCTCATGTTCAGAATACCATATAATTCTATGTTTTAATTCTACTCTAATAACCACAAACTATTTAACCTTATTTATATACCCTACTTATTATACTTCCTTGTAAAATTTAAATATTTCATTTTTCAAAGCTAGCATCTTTCATTCAATTTATAGTCCTAGTTACTTATATGTATTTTACATTTATTCATTATATTTACAATGAAGATTCAATAGAATTCCCATTTTTGTCATTTTATTGTTTAAAATGATATTGAATAAATCTATGACATGATAGGACTATTACAGATAATTCATATATTGAAACATACTTCTGACAAATTTGAATTTTGTAAATATTTAACTAGTGATATAATATTTACATTTTATTTCACTTTGACATATGCTTTATAATTGATACCAATTACTATAAATCAAAAGTTATATTGGATAATTATGCTATTTGTTAACAGTCTTATTACAAGTTTCTTTAAATGTGTATTATTACACTGACATTGATTAGCTTAATTTATCTCCACCAATGATGTCAGATTTTATGGGTATCACTTGAGTAGTCAAGGGAGGTTAGGAAGATGCTTCTAATAAATAAAAATAATAATTTTAGTACAAAATTAAAAACAGATAGAAAAAAATTTTATTTAATTTATTTAAATATAATACTGATACGAAGTTTTTGTTGCCTTAAAATATCCTTAAAATATTTTTTCACAGATAGCTAGATGACCAAGACAGCTAAGGTGTCAGCCTACCCGTCGGGAGGACCCAGAATTGAAACCAGGTGAACAAGTCAACAGGAATTTCCTATGTTCTGTATATATTGGTCCCCGTTCCTCATCATCTTGCTGCCCCTATTGTAGGCCTGCCAAACTCACAATGGATATAGAAAAAGAAAAGATTGTCTTGGTGTCTGCAGGATGAAAAGAGAAAAAAATATATATTTCTTCATCCTAAAAACATTTCCATTAATAAAATATAAGAATATATATGACTATTATGATATATTTGTTTGCCCCTAGAAAACTTACTTTCTAGATATGCCATTGATGAGTGTAATTTATAAATAACAAGCGATTATTTATTGTGACATTGTAATAATGCCAGGCTGCAATTTTTGCAATTTAATTTAAAATATTTGCTCTCCACCTCAAATTAGTAGTGATTGCCCCTGTACATAATTCTTTTCTTTTAACAATATAATCATGCCAGTCATCTATCTAACACCTTACAGGAGAAAATATTCAAATTGAAATAACATGACTTTTGATTTGCATTGGAAGTTTGTATATAGTTAATCGGGGCCTCCTACCCTTAAGGTTTCCATATCTGATCTTGTCTTTTGTCTATCTAACTTTGTTCTCAAGATTACTGACAGATGACAGTATGAATTTATAGGTCTATAATTTTTTCAAATTGAAGCCAAATAATATTTGGAAACCAGATATGTTAAAAAATTTGTAAATTTTTGATTCAATATTAGAACTGATTGTCTATATGTATTAATTTAAATCTTTTGATATTAACAAACTTAGAAATCACATTTATTAATGGTAATTAATAAATATCAACAAACAAAATAAGAGAAGTCCTGAAAAATCTGCACAAAATATCTCAGGCTCTAGCTAACAGACAATAATTTTTAATTATCCAGTACATACTATAATATGAAAGTGTGTGAAATGCTGTAGAACAATATAGAATATTTTTCTGTATTTAATTTTCTGTTTTCAAAATGGTAACAAAAAAGGATGCTTTATGCCTAAGAATTTTACACATTAAATAAAACATTAAGGAAAAAGTTTACTGCAAATGATTTTGCAAAAGGAGGAGTTCCAAAATAGGTAATATAGTGCATTCTCCAATGTTTCAAGAGTACATTATCACCAGAGAAAAATGGGTCTGATAGAAAAATGAAAATTCTAATAAAAGCCAGGTTGGAAGGCTTGAAGCAGACCATTGAAGCCAGCAACAAGATTTCAATCCAATCTGAAGTCAAATCAACTTTGTTCAATAATAGACTTGTAGAATTACAAAAATAAAAGATTATGTATAGCATTTCATTACCTTTCAAATGACTACGTAGTTCATAGATTTTTCTTTTTTTTTTCAAGGTAAAAACTTATGTGGATTTTTTGTGGACACCCATTACATTCATTTAATATTCTTGCAAACCTTGTAACCGGTGCTTCCAAAGTTCGTATGCTAATGTTTTTGGCCCTCACTAGGTCCTTCTTCAAGCAAAATTTATTCTATTTTCTTTTTTTGACCGTTAGATCGAAGAATATCCTCTTTCTGGATAAAAATTCGAATTGTTCGATTCCGTATCCATGGAAACCGCGTGCCATCAACATTCCAAACTTTACATAATACGATCAAGCGCTTATCTTCGTGATGTAAACTATCAAAATGCAATCCAATCGCATCTTTATCCATGTCAGTTCCCTGTAATGGTCTCTCTAATCATTTTGCCTCCGTTGGTTCGAATCGCTGTCTTGAATTAGTGCCTGCCATGCCAAAGATAGCTTCATCTCGTCCTTCGAATTGATTGGTTGGGTGTACTTGAAGGCTTTACATATCTCTATTTGCTCTAGCCATTGAAGGTGGTCCGTGTGTCGTGTGGTGATGAGGAGTTTAGCGCTCGTGAAGTCCGCTTTTATTTCCTGATCGGAGGCGTAAACCGCAAGCACAGTGCTGTTTCTGTTATTTCTAACATCTTGCTGATGTTCTTTCCACCTAATTTCAACAGATCTTTTCGTGGCACCAATGTACATTAAATCTCTGTTAAATCTATAGTCCTTTAAAGGGACCGCGTACACCCCTGGGAGTTTTTTTCTGTCTGGCCTATCTTTATCATTACGGAGGATTTGAAAAATCGACGGGCATCTCCTGTATGCAATACGTATTCCTTGTTTCTCCGCAATTCTTTTATATAAGGATGACACTAATGACAGCTTAGGACAATCGACACAACGAATGGTACCGGTAACATTCAACCCCCAGTTGGCATCCTTATATAAAAGTATTAAATGATTCAACCCGGTGTGTATAGATGAATTGTCCCATTACATTCTTTGTATTATTGTAAAATTACATGTTACATAATTTATTTTTTAATTCAAAAATTATGTTTGCTATTAAATATTGTATTAATAACATATCTGTGAATAAATGTTATAATTTTGTATATTTCTCACATACAAAATTTTCTATGTATCATTTATAATTTAAATTCATAAAACAATTTTTGTTAAATGATGATAAATGAGTTCAATATATTAATCAGCTGTTATTGTCATACAACAGATATTAATGTTTATTTACTGTCAAATGTTCATATTAATTCATATTTGAACTGACATATGTATAAAGTAATGTCATCTATCTTATTTCAAATTATATCAATTCAAGCTTCTATTAACAAAAAACTCTGATGATAAAAAAAATATGCTGTCTGTTTATAACTTGTGTGCTATAGATATGTCAATATAACATCAATCTTATTCAGCTTTTCATATAATCTAAAAATCTTTGAACATCCACAGCTCAAGATCTGTGGACACTCAAAGATTTTTGAGAGATTATGAGGCTGGATCAGAAACTGATAACTGCAAGTAGGCCAAAAGTTTGGTACTCTTGGCCTACTTAATCAGTTTTTGTAGAACTTTATGATATAGCAATTACTTAAAAAAAAAAGGAAAGAAACTGCAAATATATTTATTTTTATTGAATTTCAATTACATTTTTAATGTTTAGTGATATTGTAAGAATATTAATATACGAGTTCATAAAAAAAATTTAAAACTTTATAAATAGCTTAGAGCAAAATTTACGAACAAGTTTAAGAAAGATTTTTTATTATTTATCAGCCGAAAATACTATAATGAAAAGATAATGCCACAATGACCAACACTATATGCTTTACTGATTAATTTTTCTTTAATGTAAGATTTTCTTTCATGTTCAAATATAAACTAGACAAAAACTTTTTAGTTCAAAAATATTAATTAGCTGCAAAATCTGAGCTCAAAATAAAACATTTTGTTATTTAATTTGTTAAAAGAAGAAAACTCTAAGAATCTGACAACTGACTATCTACTCTAGTGGTTCTCAATGGGAGTTACCGTATTTTACGGACTATAAGACGCTACGAACCATAAAACGCACCTGAATTTTGGAGGCAATTTTTCGAAGAAAAAAGTGCGTCTTATAGTCCGTAAAATACGGTATATGGTTCTCCAGGATGCTCATGGAACATTTCAGTGAGGCAACAGAAAAATGCAAAAATCTGGGGTCATAGAAATTGCCAGAGAATCATCTGAGCTATAAAGAAATTACACTAATTTACAAAGTAGAATATATAAAATTTATTTTCTATTTTATACAAATTAATTCAAAGTGTCATGATACAGAAGTCCTAATTGAAAATCTAGCAAGAAGGACATAATTGAGAAAATAAAATTTATATGATGAAATGAAACCAAGGTTCAGAAGTCTTTTAGAAATGGAAATCCCAGAATGGGTGGTGAATCCATTTATAGAAATGATTGAGAACTACTGAGCTAACCAACAGAACTGATTTTAAAAAAAATTAAACTTCTCATGCTGTTTCATTTTTAAAAAGTGTAATAATAGATTAATAAATAAAAAACAAATTAAAATTTCTTTTTAGAAAATGTTTTTTTCTAACATTCATTATTTTACTAGCAATATTGATTAATAGGTGATCTTTTAAAATGCACTGTTTCATTATCAAAATGACAAGCACAAATAGAATCTATTATTGTACTATTTATTTTTTGGGAATGTTATAATGAAAAGATAATTTCACGATGATCAGCAAGAATCATCTAAGCTCTGCTGCATTCTTTATTGATTATTTAATTTTTCTGTAATAAACTTATATAAAAATGATTCGTCTTCATAAATTTACAATAGAAATTGCAATCTTTTTTCGAACTTATTGTTAATTTTTTTAAATTAGTTTTTAAACTAAATTTCTGCTGACTTCTACATGATTTCCATATAAAAATATTATTGAACAAAGTTTAGGTAGTCCAAATAGCAAATATAAATATTATTTTCCACAAAGTGTACTTATTTTGCTCATATTTGTTAAAAATAATATTTAATGCATTACATCACAAAAACAAGCTAAGCATCAATATTAATTTAAAAGTAGAATAAATTTTAAAATCTTAATTACTTTGAATTTGTTAATTTTGTTTTACCTATCCAACAATACTTTATAAAATTTAAAAATTTGAAAAATTTTTGATAAAAAAGATATAATCAGAGTACAAACAAACTATTGATAATAGCATTTTTATTTTTATCTTAATTGTAAATATGCTATTTTTGCTGTTATAATGGAAGTGACAGCTTGTTGAAATCTCATTTTGTCTACATTACTTCAAGAGATTGTATTACATTGGTGATAACAACACATGTTTAGCCATTTGATTCTCCATTATATAACCACATATCAAACTTTAAAAAAATTCACTGTATTGTAATATATTGCGATTCTCATTTACATTACGTAAATTTATTATTATTATTTATTATTATTTTTAGTATATAATTGCCGTTAAGAGTAATTATAAAAAGCTTTTAAAGATTATTAGTCATGATAATAAAATTTAGTATACTTATGAATTTTCTTTTGATAGAAAATAAATTATTATTGAAACCTAATAATTTTAATTTTTACTTAATATAAATCTCCAGCTTTATTATTAATAATTATAATTATATTTCATGATAATACAACTATTGATTAATTAAAATGATCCAAATATTTATTTATTTTATATAAGAGAGATTATTTTATCTAATTTCTCTGATATAATACCCTATCAAATATTTGATTATGAAAAATATTTATTTTAAATTATTTTAACTCTACCAATTTATTTATGAAATAAAATCTAACATTGTTATACAATTTACAATTTTTTTTTTTTGAAATTTAAGTATTTGTATTTGATCTTGTGGAACAGAAATGTTCCAATTGTCTGTTTTCAACCTGACAATGGCCTATGGAATAGGTCGAAAATATTTGTTTGAAATAAACTCTCTCGGCAACAATAAAGGCGTTTGGTTATTGTCTAATCTTTTGCTGAGCACGTTCTGTTTAATTCTATTTAATATTTAACATTGTTATATTTATTATATCTAATGATATTTAATTATACATTAAATTTATTCAATATGAAACAATTAAACCTATTAAATGATGACTGAATTATACAGAATATACCAAAAAAATAATTCCTTTGTTGTTTATTAATTAAATTATATTTATTAAATAAGAATGTATCTTATAATTTAATTTCTGGCTTAAATATTGAAATAATAAATTTAGCATATTTAATTAAATATTAAATTTAAAAATAAATTTTTATTTTAATTAAGAATTTAGAAGTACTCAAAAGAATAAAGTTTGACACAGTATATTTTTATGTTTAATACATCTATATTAAGTTTTTTAACAGATTTTAAAATGGGATTGCCACTACCTGAATAAAAAGCCTGTGTCACCAATGAATCATTATAAACTTGATAAGTTCACATAATTCATAGTCAGAAACTACTATAGATTGAGTCTTCCTAATTATAAGTTCTGAAGTAAAATCTGTTTACATTTTTTTAAAATTAAAAATATAATTTTTTGTCTTAAAAACAACAATTATACGTATAATTTTATAGGTACACATATAGCATTTTATTTATAATTCTTATTCACAACTTTTTGCTTGTATAAATTAATAAAAAGAACAATTATAAACATTCAATAATCTAATTTTCAGATTAATGCTAAATGATTGCCAAATTATATCAGGCTATAATTAGTAATTAGTAACTTTGTTACAGCCTGACATAATCCAATAATCATTTTGGCATTAAAAGAACAGTTTTTTAACCTTTTATTCAAATTAATCAAATTTAATAAAGTAAAGCATCAATTATCTGAAGGATAAAACTTTCTTTTATCATAATTTGATTATTCGATAAACATATGTTTATACAATATGACTTATACTTTGGATATTATTTATTTGCAAAATATGCCATTCGGTACTGACACATGAATTATTTTTCTTTTCAGTTTTTATGTATTAGTTTTTATTCTATTTAATTTTAAGTATAATCATATTAAATTATTATTATTTTTAGTATATTAAAAAAAAATATTAAAAAAAAATTTAAAAGTTTATCATTGTATTCCTAATTTGACAAAATACAAAGTCAAGCAATAAAGCTCAATTTCCTATTAGCCAAACATCTATAGACTAGATTATATTTAGGATAGAATTAAATTACTGTAGTTGTTTTACTTACATCCAGAATATAATCTAGTTTACAGGTGTTTATCTAAAAACTGTAATTAAATTTTACTCTATTTATTCTTAAGAAAATATTTTAAAATGACAAAATTTTAAAAGGTTGATTTAGTTAATTAATAAATTAAATTTACCATTTGATTTATTATCTTTAATCATCAAAGAATGAATTTTAATTTCAAAATTTTCCTTCTCTAACAGTAACTTTTTTAAAAAATACATCAACTAATTATGATCATTTAAATCCACTGTTCAAGTCAAATTTTGATATTTTTTTAGTACTTTTTGAAATTAAATAGTGTGAAGTAAAAGTAAAAGTTAAAGTGAACGTTTTGAAGTTCAATTTATAAATTTTCAACATTATTTTAATATGAATTATTTATATTTATTATTAATACTATTTATTCATAAATAATTAGTTGATGTATTTCTAAAAAATATATACAGGGTGTATCAGTACAGCAGTTACAAACTTACAGGATAGATAGAGTACACCTAGATGATGGGAAATCACATAGCAATGCATGGTTGGATATGCTTTCCTGGCATGGCAGTGACGACACAAAACACAAGAAATGAAGAGCACAAACAGGATGAGAAAACATATTTATTATTCTTAGTACAGCAAAAATCAAAGATGATGTTTGAAATTACGACCCCGGCCCGTGATGCAGGCCTCACATCTCTGGCACATTAAGATCTAACATGTTCAAAAATACCGGGTGTGTCTTGGACTTTCCCAGCAGCTGCCACAATGCATGCAACAAGTTCCTCAGCACTGTTAATGGGAGTTCATACACCAGCCAAAAAAGACCCAGCATTTTTGCTGTACTAAGAATAATAAACATGTTTTCTCACTCTGTTCGTGTCCTTCATTTCTTATGTTTTGTGCCATCACTACTATGTCAGGAAAGCGTTTCCGACCATGCATTGCTATGTGATTTCTGATCATCTAGGTGTACTCTATCTCTCCTGAAAGTTTGTAACTGCTGTACTGATACACCCCATATATTATATATATATATATATATATATATATATAAACATATTTTAAATTTTTATATATTTTGTGTAATTTGCTTTGGTAATCTCATTCCTTTTGGAATGAGGTTGGCAACACTAAAAATAATAAAAAGAGTTTGCGTGAGGATCCAGAAGTGAACAGATGTGTTGTTTAATTGTCCCAATTTTCTTTTGTCCTTCTCTCCCTATACTCGACCCCACGACTATAACTGCAAATAATACAACTAGTGATGTAACGAATATTTGGTTACTACCCGGTATTCGGCCTATTCAGCCTATTTTTCGCTATTCGGCTGAATACCGAATACCTAAAAACAGGAGTAAGAAATAACAAAAACACAGTAAATTAATCATTTTGGTAATTTAATGTTCAGCATTAATAAAAGTTATCATTATTAAGGTTAGTAAGAAATAGCATCTAACTCTAGTATTAAATTATTTTGTAATTAAATAATATTATAGCCTTTATCTAGCCCAATATCTTATGGCATTGATCGCATGTAGGTTAGAATGTATCTGGCATTAATGTTATTGTTTAGTTAATTATGTTATATTCGTATTCGCGTATATTTTAATATTTTTTTACGATATTTTAAAATGATTTACGAAAAGTTTTATTGAAACTTATCGTATTTAATGAAATAATTATTTATCTATTTCTAGAAGATGACTAACTAATATATAATTTATTTTATAAATAAAGCAAAGAATGAGCATTTCTCATTATATACAAAAGATAACATTTGAAATCATGTTAATTTTAAAAATATTGACAAAAACAATAGCAACAAAATATCACAAATAGAAACACCCCAATAATATATTTGAACTGTTCCACAACTGGAGAGAAACTAGACCATAAATGTCCCCACTATTTAGTCTACAAATTACTATTTAGTCTACAAATTACTAGGTACTATTCAGTCTACAAATACGTAGTAAAAACAAAATTTTAGTGCTTAATTAAAGAGTTAAAAAGATCGATTGCAAATAAAATAACTTATTATAACTTACATCTAAATACCAACAACTGCCGAATCATATCGGGCTATTTACGGCTATTACATAAATTATAAACCAATTTGGCACTAGAGGTAGACGTTAGACTCCATCTCATCATATTAACTTTAATAATTATAATTTAATTAATTAATTTAAATAATTTAGACGTACTGGAAGAAAAAATTGTAGTGACAGCAGGCCAATAGAGAGCAGGGTGCGCGATCCTTGCCATAATACGGTTTGCGCACCAATTTTCGTATGTGCGTTAATCAAGCCAAATAGTTTGGCCAAATATTTGGCCATTCGGCCATGCTCCTGACCGAATATTCGGTATTCGGCGTGAGCTGAATATACTATTCGTTACATCACTAAATACAACACATATATATGATTTACTTGAAATTTGTATGGCTAAATATTAATGTTTTAATAAAATAAAATCATATTTAATATAGAAAGAAAAAAGTTTGTTAGTTTGTTCTTTATACATTTCAATTCAGTTTGAGAAATTCAATGAAACTTTTCAGGGACCATCCTCTCATCCAAGGGGAGGTTAATGAAGGTTAATGACTACTTTGGTAAAATTAACTTTAACCTTCTATCGGACCTCTGGGATAAATGGCATTGAAATAAGAAAATTACTTAAAACAAACTTACCAGCAAGCACAAAATATATTTTTAGGAGTATTCAAGTATGTCGAGTTTAAATATTGGGTCCACTTTTCTCAAAATTTGATTGGTCGGCCAATTACCATTTTGTTTTTGGCTGTATAAGGTATGTTAACATTACAAAAAATTTGGATGTCTTAAATTATCTTCTCGTGCAGGAGGAGGTCAACAACTATTTTCTATTGAAAAACATTCCTATCTACCTGACCAATAAAACTGAGTATCATCTGAGTATTGCATTCTCAGCAAGCATAAAACATTACTCAGAGGTTTTCCAGAGTGCCGAGCTTGAATCTTTGGTCCATTTGTATTTTTCTTCTTTAAAGTAGATTTTTGTTATTTTTGTCCTGTTTTGTTATATTTTCATTTCTCTTATTATAATTTATTTAATACTTTATGACAAGCATAATAATGGTAGATAAAATAACAAAACTCTTAATATGATTTTCATTTCAATGTTGTTTGGTGTTCTCACTTTTTGCCTGGGCAGTGCCACACATATCTGCTAGTATAATTATTCTCAAATAGACAGTAATAATATAAACTTTAATTTAAAACATTTTTAACTCAAATAGGTTTAACTAGTCTAAGTTTAAATTTTAATGATTGAACAATTTCAGTAAACTTAAACAGTGTTGTAGCCATATACAAATTTAGAGAAACATGCTGATTTATGTAATTCCATACTAAGCATAGGCATACAAGTTGGGGGAACACAGAAGACAACTGTCCTCCCGAATTTGCTGGAAAATTTGAGCAAAAAAAAGAAAAAAATCAAAACGTTAACGATTATCAGTAATGGATTATTAAAAATTGGTACTTGTGTTTTTATTTGTATAAAATTTTGACAAATCAACCCTTTCTGCTCCCGTTAATCAAACTGTCCCCACACACTAATGATATTAAGTGAACTAAATACAAGAAGCAAGTGCTTGAAAGATTACAGGAGCCAAGATATTTAAGAATAGAACATTTTTTGAGACCTTTCATTTCAGTTTCAGATCCCCTAAGGGTGTGACTATGCAGATGCGAATTTAGAGCAAGCGAGAGGTTGCGAGTGATTTAGTTTTGCAAAGGAAAACCATGCACAAGCGAGATGCAAGAAATAACGCTGGCGAGAGCGAATTTCTGGTTCTTGCACATATCTGACAGGTTTTGACATTTATCGTGTCTCGCCTCTTCTTGCCACACATTCTCACTCGCGTCTGCATAGTCGTACTCTAACTGTGTTAGTTCTGTTTGTGGGAGTGTCTCCCATCCCAATTTTCACATGTCTGCAATTAACACCCCATTTACTTCTCATCCACATGTGATGGTAGCATTGAGATGGCAGTCTATAATGTTAGCTGGATGCTGCTGCTAACTTCCTTACAAACCTCAGTTAATGACAACAAAACAATACACTCAATTACATATAGTCTGTAACATGTTTCTTTTTTAAATAATAATTGAAAATAAAATAAAAAATATATATTTTTAATTAGTTGGAGAAAACATTTAGTCAGTCAAGTAGTTGGTTTTTAAAAACCTAGGAAAACATTGTTTAAATGTTTCAAAATAAAACAAATATTAAAAAATTACACGATAACTTTTTATTCAACTTAAGATTTTGAATACTTGAAGATAATATAATGAAATGGTAGAATAATAAAATACTAGAAAATAACACTAATTTGAAATAATGATAATGATGATAATAATAATAATAAACAATAAAAGACTATTTATTCAAAAAATTATATAATGGTATTTAAATTTATTTTTATAATAATGGTTTAGGAAATAAAAAATAATATATTAAATTGTTTCCAAGAATTCATTTGCATTGTAATTGTGAAACATTTAAACCTATATTTTCTAAATAAATATTTATTTAATATACTTGGTTTATTATGTTTAAATCCAATAATTTTAATAATTCAATATTTTAAATAAGTCTCATAGAATATTTATTTATTATTATTAAACTTTATATTAAGCCAAAAAATTCAAAAACAATTTTAGTACATCGATATTTAAATTTAAAAAAAAAAGACAAAAACGTATCCAATTACTCTAGAAAGAAAAAAAAAGCTAATTGAATCCCTTTATATATCCGCCTGTCATTAGCAAAAATAGTTACATAATCTTTAACATTTAAAGGTTTGATTTAATTGAAGTAAAGGTTTCTTTATCAAAATATACCAAAAAATATATACAAAATTACTTCTTAAATGTTATAATTAAAAATTTATACCATCTGATTTTACATTTTACTTTTTTTTTCCATTCAAATATAAAATATACAGTTACATAAGTGAGAATATTTAATTGCATCCACATACAGGAATTTTTAAATAAGTCATTAATTAAATTTTCAATTAAAATTACATCATAATTTAAGAGGTTGAATTAATAAGAATTAAAGAAAGATAATTAATAAAAAACAACAAAAGAAATTAAATGCATTAACAGAAGAAGCGAACCACTTGCCAAGAAGACAGGACATTGACAGTATTTTCTATGTACGTGTAATTTCTGTATTAAAGATCTTATATAGTATTTTATTCTGTAAATTTTAAGCTTTTTTTCCATATTAAATTTTAATTACGTGGCTCAAATAATTAAACATTTTTTAAATTCAAATTTATATAAGCTTTCTGCATACAAAATAGTAGGAGTTACTTTCAGTTAATTCACACATAGACATGTATATGGAGCATTTAACTAAAAGTAACTCCTACTCAAATGGCTTATTGTGTGTCACGATTAACTCGTACACACGAAGGTCGGTCATTACGTCATAATATAAAATTTATTACCTGTAAAAAAATCATTAGATGTCGATATTGATTATTTGGGTAAGGTCCTTCGGATCCAATAAAAGTTATGTTAGATGGAACATCATTGTCGATATAAACAAGATTTTGAAATTTAGCCAATAAAGTTGATAGAACAGCTAAACACAGGATAATTAATATTGTAACTTTAGTTAATGCCATCAAATATTGTATGTGATAGGCCGGTCTCATCCAAATCGAAAGCTAAATGTTATAAAACTAAACAAAATCGAATCGGTTTATTGTGCTGCAGACGACGGAAACTCAATGACGTGTTTGAACAGAATTTCGTTCTGTGTCGTCATACTTCGAAGGAAAATCAAATAAAAACTATTATTTTTTTTAAATTAACTACCTTAGTAAATTATATCGTTATTATTTATTAGAATTATTGAAAATTA
Organism: Centruroides vittatus; assembly: GCF_030686945.1. Taxonomy (NCBI): domain Eukaryota; kingdom Metazoa; phylum Arthropoda; class Arachnida; order Scorpiones; family Buthidae; genus Centruroides; species Centruroides vittatus. The sequence goes on from NW_027122576.1 coordinate 580,437, forward strand.
ATATAAAAATAATTAAAATTTTTAAATGTTTCGTTTGTTTAATTTTAAATAAAAAAGAACGCGCGTGAAATTGTTTTTCAATCGGCAACATCCTATGCGCCCTCTATAATTTTTTTTTATAATATACTGAAATCTCAATACTAGAAAGTTTTCGAGATCTCGAATATTATGTTGATATATATATATATATATATATATATATTTTAAATGCATTCAAATACTAACAATACCTCCAATATCGCTCCTTGTGCGTAGTCATATTGAAGGATCCAGAAGAGGGTGGGCTAACTCAAAAATTAAAAATATCTGAATAATTAATAAGTATTTTTAATTAGCCCGCGTACGAAGTTTGTATTCCGAATGGCCCATTCAACCATATTTGCCATCGTAAATGCTTTTAAAAACATTTTAACGTTCGAACGAATAATTTTTTTTTTTTTTTTTTTAATGTGAATAGCAGAGTCAATCAATAGTTCCTGAGCTGCCAATAGCTCTAATGTTACGATAGTGACGTAATAAATATTTCTGCTACTTAAAGCGCTGCAATCGCTTCACGGCGTAAGTTTGGCTCGAGCATAGGGAGAGTAAGCTATAAACATTCGAAATTCTTTTTAAGAATGAAATTTTCTCGTTTTTAACTCAGATATTTCTTTTGTCGATTTTAAAGGACTGCTTATAAATACTATTTTAATTCGGTTTTGAACATTATTTATTCGTAAATGTCGTTAATATTTCTATTTCTATTAACTGTCACTTTTATGATTTCAGACCAAATAAATGTCGCACAGTAACGTTCCTTTTTATAGTAAAATGATTATTACATACGCAAAAATTTTTATTACTAGGCTTAATGCAAATTAATCCAAACTAAACATGAGAGTATTCGAATGCAACAATTTAGAACTTTTCGATTGAAGGAAGTTCTTGTTCCCAAGAACTTGTACTGAGTATCCGAATACTTAGTGGATGCGGTCCTTATTAGCTCACATAACAGAGGACAAGCCAATTTAAATTTTAAATATATATATATATATATATATATATATATATATATATATTGAATTATAGAGGAAGACACTATACATAACCTGTATATATATAGTGTCTTCCTCAACAGTCAAAAATTCGAATCGCACTATAATAATACAGAGACTAAGTAATTTCGCGACCTAACTTCTCGAAAAATTTTAAATTAATGCTGTAATTAGCCGTTTACTTCAATTTCTGTAATTATCAACATGCTAATCAGCTTATTTTCGAATACTCGATACTAGTTAGTCACTAATTATTCCCTCCAAGAGAATTAGCATAACTATATAACCTTATTCTCATTGTTTTCGTGAATTACACGTGTTATTTGTTCTCGAGTACTTGATTTTCAAAATTTCGTTCGATTCTTTAGTTCTCGATTCTGCTCTTGGTTTAATTCCAATAAAGACTTTGCTTCCGTGTGTTCTCTTGTCACATAACCTGTATTTTTTTGGCAAGTCTCGAAATACAATTCGTCATTGAAATTTTAATTTTCCGTTTTATCCGGCCTACGTTATTTTTAGTCAAAATTCCGTTTCCGCCTTCGACAGGTTTCGCGTTTACAATAGAATTTAACGTAGACAATCGCTCCATTCCGAAGATTTTTTTCCGTTTTCCGTTTTATACAGGGTCGGTTTCGGACAAGTTTTACTGTGTTACGTTAAGCACGTCTTAGAAATAAATAATTACTATTTGACTGAAATTTCTATTGATGGAATAATTTAAAAATGGAGAAAATATCATATGTTTTCGACAAATTTAATCTATAAAAAATACACTAAAGTATTTTTTAAATGTGAAAAAAATTTCTCTTAATTAAAATACATCGTATTTTAATCAAGAGAATATAATTAGTATTAATTTGAATTAATAAACAAAAGCTCTTAACGAATTTCAATTGATAATATGATAAACGTTAATCAATTAATCGATGATTTAATCAATAAATCAATAAAAACAATCTCAATGAAAAGAATATCTTCGAAAATTAATCATTAAATTAATTATATTTTCTATTCCAAATTATAGATTAAACGAAAAGTTATAAGAATATTGTTTAATTAATGTTTATAGATTTGAAAAATGTTTATGGTTTAAATGGTAATTACCATCATTATCGTCATTATTATTATTATTTTTAATTCACAGTACAGTAATTAGTTTACGTATTTAATGTAATTGCTATCTGTCAACTGGAATTTGAAGTTTTAACAGAAAAATATTGATCATTCTTAACAATTATTATTATTTTTTCTTTAAGAAAAATGTTAGGATGAGAACATTTCAAACTCCAAGCAATTTGTCTTATTTATTTACTTAATTTTATTATTTTTTAAAGTTTTTTTTTTTTTTTCCTTTCTAAGGTCATTAAGAGAATCTCATATTTATAGTCATTACGAGAAAAACTGTTTGTTTTCATGATGACTATTGTGAGGCTCTGGGTTGAGATGAAAAACATTCTTTTAGCCATATATCGAAACAAAAAATCTTGATTTTCGCTACTAATTAAAATTAAAGAAACTAAATTATAAAGGAAAGGGGGTAAAATAAAATTAATTTAATATTAAAACCACGCGGTAGAAAAGAAGAAAAATTATCAAATTAAATTCTGTATAAGACAAGACGAACAAACAAGAAAATGTTACTTAAGGTACTGTACAAGGTTCGTTCAATACCGAACGAAAGACGATGTCGAATTGTATTAATAAACAATCGTGTTTCTCGGAAACCGATCTGGTCCAATTTCACCCGGTAACAGAGAAAGACCAATCGGAGACCGAGAAAGGGAATTAATTACCAATAAAGTAACGATTTGTAAGACCACAAGATATTAAACCCAGGCCACAAGCCTTGTGGCGTAGCGTGGGTGTCAGCCGCCCGGGGCGGAGGAAAATTTCGCCGCCCCATTATTTAGGTATTATTATTATTTATTGTGAAATTTTGCCGCCCCCTTAAAGTGCCGCCCTGGGCAGGCCGCCCCTGCCGCCCCCACTACGCTACGCCACTGCCACAAGGACACACTGTTCTTCGCCGTGGCGTTCCGCCAGGCTATGTCCCTGGGGTGTTTCCTCGCAAGGTTCCATCTTCGTCCTTTGCCGATGTATCCTCCGAAAGTTATAGACCTTCGTTGATAGAAACTTCGGAAATTCCGATCTGCATTCACCGGACATCATTTCCTATTCGGGAATTGGTCTTAAAATGCAACATCCGGTCAGAGATAGGAAACCATTCTCGTCACCGGACTTTCCTCTTCTTCTTTCGAACACTACGCACCGAAATATACAAGGTCTTTAACCCTTCGAGACAATAGTACTTTTATTGTAAGTTAATTGTCTGATAAAAAGGTCGTCTTGTTTGTAAAAGAGGCATCGATCTCTGACTCAACCAGGGCCGGATTTAAATAAGGGCATTTGGGGCCGGTACCCAGGGCCCTCACAAAACTATGTTTAAACATATTTTTTTAAAACTCTATACTTAACTGTTACATATATATAAATTTCACTGGTAGTTAACTTGCAGAAAAAAAAATTTTACAAAAGCATTTTCAATTAAATTAAAATAATTAGTTTTACACAATAAAATATATGTATGTTTACAATAACCTTATTTTTAAATGAAATTTACAACTTCCTACAGTTAAAATTTTTAAAATACTTGAAATATTGCGCGATTATTTATACACGTTCGTGCAAAGTTTATAAATTTTCTAAATCATCAAATCCGGCCCTGGACTCAAGTGTTCTCAATTGTCGTCATAGTTACCGCTCGGCAGTCCAGACGGCAATAGAGACGATAAAGATCTATCTCTTATAATCGATATTTTTTTGAAATTTCTTTTCCTCTCCCCCGGCAGCCTCACAGTTATGACTTGTGAATAAATAAATTATTAATTGAAAAGAAATATTTACACCACTTTAGTCTTTATTCAATCGACGTGTTTCTTTCTCACTGTTAATGCAGAGATAATTTTATTAAACAGAAATTTAGAAATGTTTGAAATTATACAAAGAAGGAGACTTAATTAATTTACGGAAAAACATTATATCAAGTAATGCCCAATAGGTCCTTCTAACTTATATATTTTCTATAGTTTCAGTAAGTTGCGAATGTTATAAAATCAAAATAATATTTAATATTGCTGAAATGACATGCAGAAATATATTAAATGTTCCCTATTGTATGTAAAAATGTCTTAATGTTTATTAAAATACGTAAAATACGTAAAAATATTTTTCACTCGGGAATAAATTTCCGCTTTCTTAGAATGGATTAGAAATTTTAGCAAAATTTCTCTAATCCAGTGTAAATAAACTGCGGGTGATTGCATGGTCACTTATTCAACCACAGTATTTAAATTTACATAAAAGCATTAAACTGTGCTTACAACGTTTTACTTACGAATACATTTTAGTCTGATGTTTTTCAATATAGAAAGCAATGTTGTATTATAATATAATCGAATGAATTACGTGAAAAAAATACGTCAAAACCAAAATACAGGTGTTTATAATTAAACTTTGAAATGTCCATAGAATAAAAACTACTTAACAGAATGTTATTAAACCTGGTAATAGTGTACAGGACGTCATGGGATTTTATTTCCCGCGAAAAAAATAGTTGACAAACTCACCACCAACGGGGAATGGCGCTGTATGCCATAATGTTAAACGAAATAAGACATGAAGACATCGGCTGAAAATGTTTTTAATCGTTTCTGAAACGTGTTACAAAGCATGTTCAATGTGGCATCCACCCAGCAGCGCCGCTAGCTGTTTGAGCGCCCGTGTGCAATACCGATTATGCCGCCCCTGTTTAACTACGACTACCTACGCTGAGCTTGCCAGCAATACCAATTTGCCGCCTCCTGGACGTGCCACCCGCGCGCGGTGCACGCCTTGCACGCCCGCTTACGGCGGCCTGCATCCACCATTACCTGAAAGCAAGTTAAATCGCACTACTGTGTTCTCAACAGTAGCTCTTAGCATAGCAGGAGGAATTTAACTTGCTTTAAGAAAATGGTGGACTTCACATTGAACATGCTTTGTAACACGTTTTAGAAACAATTTAAAAACATTTTCAATCGATGTCTTCGTGTCTTATTTCGTTTAACAATATTGCATACAACGCTACTTTCCGTTGATGGTGAGTTTTTGAACTATTTTTTCGCGGGAAATAAAATCCCATGCACTGTGTGGAATCAACGAAGTTTAAGAAGGTGCAAGCTGTGTTTCTGTAAGAAGCCGACTTCCAGGGGCAACCAGTTAATTGTGCGTCAGTAATGATCTAGGGTCCATTCGTACGTGCGTGGTGGGATTGTCGAAGATTATATCAATCTCCGTTCTTTCTTTCGTCCATTTGATTGGTCACTCTCCCTCAATCACGCTTCCTGAGTGGTGGACCCTGGTTACTAAGCGTAACGAGACTCTTACCTGGAGCCGGAGAAAAATCAAAATAGAAGATGGATTCGATCTTCCACCGATCATAGGACGACTTTCTTCCGCGGTTTATAGTTTCTGCCTGGCAGTTTGATATAAACAATGGGTGTCCGACTACAAACGTCTTTTACCTATGTCTTTTTAAAACTAATAAATTCTTCTCTAAATTAACCGTTTTCTCGCCTCTTTCGTAACGGGTCAGACCTGTCCGGTGCATGACATTTCCATAAAAATTTTAAACAAATACTGGAAATGACAAAAATAAACAATTTATGTATTTTAGTTGTAAAATACAAATAATACAAATTGATATGATACAAACAATGATCGAAAAACTTGTTTTTTTTTAAATTTTTTATAAACCAATTCTATTCGGCAATTTTTTCCGCAAAGTCGTTAATTACTTTATCATAAAAGTCGCTGGTCGCGACTCCATCAATGTATTTAAAAGCTCTTTTTCTATCGAAAGCAACGCTAGCGACGACAATTTTTCCTCCGACCCAGTGTTCCTGGCCAATGTATGAATTCTCTCCGTGGTCGAAAAACTGCGCTCAACAGACCCACTGGTAGATGGTACCGTAAATATTAATGATATTAAATTATATAATTCTTTTAGTACGTCTTTGTTCGGATCGACATTAATTATAATGTGTTTTATGTCTAAGAGTTACTTGTCAATATAGTCCGGACACGAATATAAATATTGCGATTCGTTACGTAATTTGGATAAATCAAAAAATTTTCCATAAAATTTACTTCATTTAAAGAATTAAAACACGCTTGGAAAAATTGTTAATAATTTTAATATTATGAAAAACATCTAAAAGTGATAAAAATTCTAAAGATTTTATGTCTGAAAATCTGTCAATATAATTATAATTTTTTTAAAATTATACTGTAATTAAATATAATTTTGCAAAAAACCGTACATAAAAATAACATTGAATACTCTTTACTTTTTAAATCTTAAACAATTCACTTAGTCAGATAGCTCCCTACCAGTGGCTAAAAGATAAAACTGTTGGAAGCGTTATACGTGTGTACCTTCCACCAGCTAAACCGAATGAAATTGGTGCTCTGTAAAGTGCATGCGCCAATGCCCTCTGGCCGCTTTACACCATTTAGTTATTCTCGCCGTGAAAGCTGTCTCGGAAGCGCTTCCATTCCGCCACCGACATTCGAATATACAATAGCGATCTTATCGTTTTTTGACATATAGTATAGAATTTTTTAATAAGATACATAATGCAGTTATAATAAAATATTAATTTTAATTAATTAAAAGTAATTTAAAATACGAAAATTTATATTTTAGAAAATACAAGGGAAGGTCATTGGAAGGTGGATGCGGTGCTTCCACCGCTTCCAATGACGTCACGCCATTGCCATGACGTCTTGTATACTATTACCAAGTTCGATAACATTCTGTCCAGTAGTTTTCATTTTATGGCTATTTCAAAGTGGAACTTTAATTATAAACACCCTGTATTTACCATAATGTGTTGCATTCTTTCACGTGTCTAGTATGTTAGAAGCTGAAGAAGTAACACTTGCCCAACTCGACCAATACACGGAGCTTCTGGTGGTCTGATCAAATATTTATCCATTGTATAGGCAAGCGCCAAATCCGACAGAGGGCGCTCAAGATGGCTGCCGAAACAGGTAAGGAACGGACCATGTATTTGTTCAATGCCTGAGCCGATTCAGTTTCCATCGGTGACGACTACTGCGATGATCAAATGGAGAACAAATCATTGAATTTATAAAGTAAATAATTAATAAAAAGTACAGTACATGGCCGGCGTTATTTACATTTAATAAATATATAAAAATATAAATACGACTATACAAAGATAAAACTTTGCTTCTGAAAGACAGAAGCAAGTTTTATCTTTGTATAGTCGTATTTATATTTTTATATATTTATTAAATACATTGAATTTATGTCAAATTCTAGACTGTATCGGCGACAGAAAACGTTGTCTTGTAGAAGGTGAAGCCGTTTTGGATGATGGACACATCGTATTTTGTGGATTAAATTCTAACAACAACACTGAAAGTTCATGTTGTTGCTTTAGTGTTGCAATCTCAGATATTGTCGTTTTAATACATCTCAATTACGGGGAGAATGCACGTGCAAAGCGGGGCTGTCTGGTTTTCGTAAACATGTGATAGCCGAGCATAATACTAAAATGAAAATAAAAAACATAAATTAACTTATATTTTCAATTAAGAATATTTTTAAAAATTTGACTGGAAAGTTATCTCGACATATGTATATGAAGATAGAAAATTTACCTATTTTCTTTCCGATCTGCGTACAAAAACAATTTTTCGACAGGCATATCCATTTACAAAAAAAAAATTAGACATTTTTTTCTTATGTGGACGGCTTCAAATTTTCAAGATAATAATTTTCAAACTTGAATAGGAATATTACCGCTACGTCATGACTACATAAGAATTATTATTTAAAAATAAAATAAAAGACTATCGTGTGTAGAATTAAAACACTTCTCACCTGTTACACGTTAACAGGTGAGAAGTGTTTAAATATTTTAAGCAGTATACACCATGTTCTAATATAAAAACATAACTACTATGATAAATAAAACTATGTTCAGTGTTGTTGTTAGAGTTTAATCCACAAAATACGATGTGTCCAGCATCTAAAACGGTTTCACCTTCTACAAGACAACGTTTCCTGTCGGCTTCTTACCTGTTTCGGCAGCCATTTTGAGCGCCCTCTGTCGGATTTGGCACTTGCCAATACATCTTCGCGCTGCTGTCTAGCTGTTAAGTAGTATTATGATTCGCGATCACGTTCAGTATTATTAGTATTAAGTAGATATAAGTCTTCCTACTAACAGCCACTTGGCACTAACTTCTACACTTAGCTATTCGTGGCGGCACTCGTTAGCTATTCGTTGGTGTTCGCTATACTTAGGTTTTCTTTTAGACCCTTTGGGGGACTACGGCCTTGCAGCATAAAAACTGTACACCAACATCAAACATAGAGAGTATCGTAGCCATATGTACGCCGTTCAGAGGGATCCTACTTTTCTCTACTGTCCATCTCCTCTCTCTCCTTCTTCCCCTCTCCTTTTCCTTGCCCTCTTTTCTGCCGGTTAAACACTTCGTACACGGCCGATGTCTTTCTTGTATGTATGTATACAATGTACAGGTACAGTTATGTATTTACACTATGATTAACCGTAGCATCCGATGAAGTGTGTGTGAATCAACGAAGTTTAAGAAGGTGATCAACAATGATTGAAATGAAAAAGGAACTTACAGTGAAGTATGAAAGTGATATGCGTGTGGCAGATCTGGCAGCCATATTTAATACTCTATTACTAGATATAGTCAGAATTACAAGTAGGATATCCAGCTCCGCAGCTGGAACTGGAGCTGTTGGAACTGATCTGAGTTTTGAACGGTTATGAACCGTTTTGTTACGTCACATCAAGAATTGCTTACTCTATTGGACTAGACCAGTGATTCCCAAAACTTTTTTGAACCACTGCCCCCTTGATCCCATTAACTTATACCTAACGCCCGAAACCTGCCACCGCTAATCCGCATACCACTGTCCGCACTCCAAAGTCCTTGTATGGCCCGTATGATGTCGTCAGTTATGGACTGTGTCCCCGCCATAGCATGTCATCGAACGCGACAACCGTGAACTATAACGCCCGTCTCCATGCTTTGTTGCACTCTTCCTTTCTGGGACATTGGTCTCCAAATGGTCTAATGACATCACGTTGCATTTCTTCTGAAACACGGAGCAAAGAATCAACAAGCGGTACAAAGGCCTACGACGAAATCCCTCGTGAACTCATCCGTTTGACTAAATTACGTACGACGACGTCTTAAAGGCATTGGCACCCATTGCGAGTTGTTACTGTGTGTGACAAAGGAACAATCTTTTGCCACACACATTAAAAAATCAATTCTGACTGCCGTGAAGACATTTCGGCGGATAAACTTAACTGGGGCTGGTTGTCTACCTAGGCTCCTAGAGCATCTCCCGCGCGCTTTTCGTATGGTTAGCGCGAAAATGCAATCGTTAGCATAACTGGCACTCAGCAACTTGCATAGCACCAGATTCGCATCTTTATTGGGTGATATTGTCTCTGTTAGGCAATGCATTTTTACTTTAAAACTATAGCCATCTGCCCCGGAAGTACCCTTCTCTACAATTTGTAATGTACGCAACATACTTTATATTTGCATATAGATCAAATATAATAATTATCATTTAAATATTTATGGAAAGTATAAGAAAATCAGTTTTCATAATTCTATTTATTTCTCATGCAAAAAAAGTTTATAGCAAACATTTTTTTTAATTTATAAAAGTAAATTCATTCTTTGTTAATTTTAAGAAGTAATATTATAAATATTCTTTCGTATAAGAAATAACGATAAAAAATATTCGCTTATTGTCTTCAACAGAATTTTTTACATCAGAGGAAAAGAGGAATTAGTCGCAATGCCGCACATATTTCCGCGATTCCGAGCCATCATGATATACCCGTTAATACCCCAACTTGTACCCCAGCTGGAAAAAGTGGAAAATAAGATTTAGCTTTCTGTGTTGAAAAATTTTAATTTAAAATAGTAATTTTGTTTTATTTGTATACTCCTACCTGTTTTTAACCAACCAATAATCGTTCCCGTCTTTAGTTGTTCCGTATCCAACTGCCAATACACCGTGATCTAGATCCGTGGAGCTACATTCATCTGAGTAATAAACACCACCGCTGTTGTAAATATTTGAAATAGAATGAATGGATACTGAATAACAAAATTAATTCGTGAAGAACATTCACACTAAAAATTATTATTATTATTTTAAACGAAATATTTCATTCCGTTTAAAATTTTAAAATTATACATATTTACCTGTAATACATGAAAGAGTCTTTACTAGCATCTACACCTACTGAAATTGGACCAATAGTTGCTACTGCTTGTTTCAAGGCTTCTTCGTCACCACTTGTAACATCCACGTAACCGGTACAAGTAGCGCCGACAGACGAACGCTTAAACCTGCATGTGTCTTCCTGAAGGAAATTAAAAGAAATTACACACAATTCTGTGTTTAGAAACTGAATATGTTCCCGAAATGTTCGTGTAAAAGTATGGAAAGGTGGATAATTCCTGCCATCAAGAAACAAGCACAAAGATGATAAACCAAATACTGTACCATAATAGGATGTATTTAAACAAACCATTTCAATTTTAGTTAATTAGTCAGAGGGATAATTATAATTTACTCGTCAGCAAAATTTAATAAATTTATATTACAAAATAACTGAAAAACCACAAAATGTCATTATTTTCTGGTTCTTTAATTAAAATGTTTATAATTATGCCGACCCGAAGAAAATTTATTTTACATGTTTTACATATTCAGGTGGATAAGAGCCTATAATAACAGGTGAACTCCTTCATCACACCATTTTATTTCTGGGGTGTTCACGGATGAAAAATCAAGACATCTTGTACTTCTTCACTTATTTTGTGAATGTTTTTTAAATACAATTCTCGATCTGGCTCTTTTATTATCGTGATAAATTTATAAACTCCAATAACCACCACCTTATAAGTTGCTGAGGGAATTTTTAATTAAGAAAACGAACGTTTTCGGTCTATTCAGTAGACCATCATCAGGTTAGAACATACGAAAATGGAATCTTTTCCATTTTCGTATGTTCTAACCTGATGATGGTCTACTGAATAGACCGAAAACGTTCGTTTTCTTAATTAAAAATTCCCTCAGCAACTTATAAGGTGGTGGTTATTGGAGTTTATGTTTTTTGCTGAGTACGTTTATGTTCGATAAATTTATATTACTATTAGTGATGTAACGAATAGTATATTCGGCTCAGGCCGAATACCGAATATTCGGCCAGGAGCGTGGCCGAATGGCCGAATATTCGGCCAAACTATTCGGCTTGATTAACGCACGTACGAAAATTGGCGCGCAAACCGTATTATGGCAAGGATCGCGCACCCTGCTCTCTATTGGCCCGCTGTCACTACGACTTTTTCTTCCAGTAGGTCTAAATTATTTAAATTAATTAATTAAATTATAATTATTAAAGTTAATATGAGATGGAGTCTAACGTCTACCTCTAGTGCCAAATTGGTTTATAATTTATGTAATAGCCGTAAATAGCCCGATATGATTCGGCAGTTGTTGGTATTTAGATGTAAGTTATAATAAGTTATTTTATTTGCAATCAATCTTTTTAACTCTTTAATTAAGCACTAAAATTTTGTTTTTACTACGTATTTGTAGACTAAATAGTACCCTAAGGATATACTTTAGTGGGGACATTTATGGTCTAGTTTCTCCCCAGTTGTGAAACAGTTCAAATATATTATTGGGGTGTTTCTATTTGTGATATTTTGTTTCTATTGTTTTTGTCAATATTTTTAAAATTAACATGATTTCAAATGTTATCTTTTGCATACAAAGAGAAATGCTCATTCTTTGCTTTATATATAAAATAAATTATATATTAGTCATCTTCTAGAAATAGATAAATAATTATTTCATTAAATACGATAAGTTTCAACAGTGCCGGATTATCGAATAGGCAAAGTAGACAAATGTCTAGGGCCCGTAATTCGGAGGGGCCCGGTCTCAGTGCAGAAGATTTTTCTGTTTCAAAACGAGTTAAGAATTATTTAAGAAATTAGATAGGACAGAAAAGGCTGTATTTAACAATTCCTACTAAGCTTCGCTCGACTATCCATTATCTAAAAAAAAAAGGTCAACAGCCACCCGTGCGTCAGAAGTAATGTGCGCCACGAGATCTCTCGCACCATCTAGAAATATTCCTAGGGCCGCCTCTCGTGGTAGTACTAATGTGTGGTTATGATTTATTTTCTAAATCTAAACTTATACGTCGCAACATCGCATATTCGATGTAGCGTTCAAGTTGCTCGAGTGCGAAGATATTACAATTCAATAGTGTTTTATAAAAGAGTTATAAAGGGTGACACTACGGTGTGACTTGGGATGACACTACGATATCCGCACCGGGTGTCATCCATGCTAGCTACGCTAATGTCACATTATATAAGATTTGTTTAGAAGCAACTTATTTAAATGGGGCCCCAATTTAAATTTTGTCTAGGGCCCGCTAGAGGCTTAATCCCGCGCTGAGTTTCAATAAAACTTTTCGTAAATTATTTTGAAATATCGCAACAAATATTAAAATATACGCGAATACGAATATAACATAATTAACTAAACAATAACATTAAATGCCCGATACATTCTAACCTACACGCCATCAATGCCATAAGATATCGGGCTAGATAAAGGGTATAATATTATTTAATACGAAATAATTTAATACTAGAGTTAGATGCTATTTCTTACTAACCTTAATAATGATAATTTAATGTTCAGCATTAATAAAAAGTTACCAAAATGATTAATTTACTGTGTTTTTGTTATTTCTTACTCCTGTTTTTAGGTATTCGGTATTCGGCCGAATAGCGAAAAATAGGCCGAATATCGGGTAGTAACCGAATATTCGTTACATCACTAATTACTATAATAATTTATTGAAGAAGTCGAATAAAAATTTATAATTTTTATTCGACTTCTTCAATAAATACTAAAATCGGGGAAATAAAGTGGAAATTAAAGTCTCTACTCATGTTTAAATAACTCCTAAAAGCAACTAAATTATAAAATTTACTTGGACGTGTGTAATAGCCTTAGATGTAAATTTCAAGAGTTTTTTTTAACTAACAAGTAAGAGCAATTTTCTATGAAAGGAAGTATGAGCATTTTTCATTAGAATTACAGGCCTTGCCATTAAACGAAGGATTGTAGAAAAGGTTGTAAACCTTGAAAAAAATAGTTTACGCTTTGAAAAGACATTTGTTAAATAGCACACGGATTGCAAAATTATTCAAGATTTTCGAAGGATTGCAATGTTAACGGAAATATTGCAAAAATATAATCTATCGTCAGAAGAATTATAGAATCTTTAGTTATTAATTAGCCAAAAGATTTCAACAAAAATTCAGCTTATTGCGATCTAATGGACTGCGCCTGAAAATAAATAATGGACGATTGTAAATGAAATGCTATGTTTTAGAATTTTGAATTAGTTTTCAAAATGAAACAAAAATCATTTCAAAAATGCGTTGTTATCAATTGCTTAATAATCGAATGCAAAATATAATCTTAATTCTATTTGTGTGTTGAATAGTGTTCTTTTTTTACGTACTGCGTGTATAAATATAGTGATTCGGGGTAAGATGGTAAGCGGGGGAAGATGCCTAATTTTTGGTATTTTCAAACGGTGACGTCAGATACTGTCATGTGTTTGTACGATGGATCGTTGGGCCAATATTGAGTGCGGAAAGCTGTAATTGGCTACCGTTACATTTTCTACATCTGAGAAGAAGAAAAGCAAGATAAGAACGATAGATGCGAAATGTTTCTAGTCATTTTAAAACTAAAAGTTAAAAAGTTACGAAAAATTACGAAAAACAATTAGTGTGTGATATAGTTAAGGTTCTAATAATTCCATTGTCAGCTCCGCCGATCCCGATCGGACATGCTAGAACACGTTACTCTACTTACCACGACAAATGGGAAAGATGCCACATTTTTCTCGGGATAACATGCCTATTTTTAATAAATTTTTGTTTTCTTGTTTTACTGCAGGATATGCATAGAAATAATATAAGGACTTCTCAAAAAATTTTTCGACTGAAAAAAGCTTTCAGCTAGCTATAGAGCGAGTTAGAACGAGCGGCAACTTAACAATACTTATTACTGTGCTGTTACACTTGCTATAAAGTACTTTGTACTACATATGCAATAAATTAAATTTGGTTAAGATATTCGAAAATTAATTTTACGCAATTATATTGTTATTTTACCCCAATGGCATTTGGCATCTCACCCGGATACTGGGATGAGATGCCTAAAATGACAGACAGTGAAAAAGTCGACATTGCAAACACAATACATACTTATTTTTGATATACTCCAAAGTTTTATTTGAAAAACATACTCAAGAATACGATATTTTCGTTAGAGGCCCCCAAAACCCAAATTATCGCTATAATTTCCTTCATAAGCAAAATGTTAGGCATCTTTCCCCGATCCACTCTACATAAGGAATTACGAAGAAGTTATAGATGAATAGCTTATTCTTCATCCAGGATGAGGAATACAAGAAGAAAGGGCGAAAATTTAGAAATTTGGAACATGTATATGCACACAGAACGAATTATTACAACGAACGACCATTATTCTAGAGCAACTTGCTATAATGCTAATTGCATTTGTATATAATTAGAAATATATGACAAGTTTTTATTTCTGTGTGTTTAAAACATGTAATCACAGTTTTTATGCATTTACACATAAATATAAACAAACTATGCACTCTGATGCAATTATTTCATGATACACTTTGCGAGTTAACCGAAATATATTTTATGCAATACCTTATTGCATTGTGTAAGAAGCATATTAAAACACTAATTAAGCAGTGTTTTTCGATCGTAATCTCCGAAATTTTTACTTTAATTTTACAATAAGTTTATTAATTTCTGATATCTTCTAACATTTGCCACGACAAATGCTAATCACGTAATCCATGTCACAATTGATAAACCATTTAGGCCTACTCTAATAACAAAATGTATATCCCATTCTCATAAATTGTTCTATCTTTTAGTAAAGTTATCCGATAATAGTATAATCCTTTCGAAAACTTTTAAAATCTCTCGAATGATTTGACAAGTTGTATGTCATTTCACAAGTATTTTTTACATTTTGAAATCTTGAACTATTTCTTGTAAGGTTTGCAATATTTCTACAATCTTTCGCTCACATAAGCAACAAGAGTTGCAAAATAAAATAAAGATTAAAAATAAACAATTATTGAAACGTGTCAAATCGTGTAAAAACAAATGTATCTGTAATAATATGAAAAAAAATTTGAAGGTTTAATACAGCATAATCATGAAAAAATTCTCACTATTTCTTCGTACGGATAAGATTCTTCGGTGTCGATGCCTTTATTTACTTTCACATATTCAAATGCAGAATCCATCACTCCTCCATTGCAACCGTCATTACCTTTAAATTTATAATGTAAAACAATAATTAAAGATTATTCTCTTTTGCATTTTAATATAAAATATCGTACTCGATGCTTTTGCTTGAAAAATGTATACAGCTGACCCTTGATAATCCGACGCTTTTGTAATCCGACATGCTCAGTAGTCCGACGCACCTCCCGTCAAGGTCACCGTAGTCCCCCGTCCGGTTACGTGTCTGCTTGCACAGAAGGATGTCGCGACATGAATCTCCCCACCTAATTCTTACACGATGACACACATTTCTTGTGTTTTCCGTGAGCAGTTCTGTACAGTACATACTGTATTATTTATGCCTATACCAGTGGCGTGCCGTGACATTTGATGACAGGGAAGCTGTGTTTCTGTAAGAAGCCGACTTCCAGGGGCAATCAGTTAATTGCGCGTCAGTGATGGTCTAGGGCAGTGGTTCTTAACCTTTTTATACTCGCCGCCCACCAAATATTTCATAATTTTTTTGTGACCCCCATTTTTTAATAATAATTTATAGGTTAATGTTACCTATGGTATCCAAGATGGCGACGGGGAAATTTTTCTACCCTACAATCTAGACGGCGGCAGGGATTTTTCCCCCCCCCGTATATTGCACGCGGCGACCGCGAAATTTTTTCTTTCTACCGTACATTTAAACGGCGACGTGAAGGTTATTTCTACCCGACGGTCTATATTAAGAATACTAAAAAACACGAACGAAAAAACAAGAGCACTTACTTTGTTACTGAGCCTTTCCTCTTTTTCTTCGCTTCCCGTCGACTGAACTTGATTCTCCGGCATGAGAAGAGGATCTCTTTTGCGCTTTTCTTTTAACAATGTTCTCATTTTTTTCCACCTTTTTCTTCTTGGCAATAGGTGCGGGAGCGGCCGGAATGGTCTCCGGTTCTTTCCAACTAGGTACTTTTCCGCGACCGGGAAATATCATTCTGACGTGTTTGATAAAGGTGTGGAATTTTTCGCCGGGATTTTTTAACGTCCAATTGTGATACTTCTTATACATGAATGCGTACATATACGAATCCGACAAATCTTCTGTGTAATGTTTCGGCAAATTCTTCTTGTTTTTTAAGTGACCCCACAATCTTTCGATATTCTGAGTATGAACGCCTGTAATCGGGTTGACAAAATTTTCAGAGTGGTTTACTGTTTTATGAGAAATTTCTATACCTTCTAAATCGTCGATGTGGTTATATCCCTTCCATTCGTCTGTGAACACTGAGCTGCCGGAGTTAACGTATTTCGAAATGATCCAATTGAGAGTTATTTCAGATCTGTCATTAACCTGGCATATAAAACAAGTCTTGTCCTCCCGGCACAAACCTCCGACGACCCATTTAGTGCTTTTCATCTTTCTTCCTTTCTCGTATTTTCGTTTACATATCACTGTTTCGTCTATTTCCACTGTTTTGCCGACGCCTCCTATTTTAAACGATGTCAGATTGTGTAAGGACACTAACATAACGAAACGTACGTGGTTAGCCCAGTCTATTCCTGCCTTTTTAGAAACGCCCGAGGAAATTGCCGAATTACTCGTCGTGCACTCCAAACCAATATAGTGCCATATGAATGCCAACAGCTTGGCCCACGAAACATTGCCGCATTTCCCTTTGAACGTTCCATCGAAAGCCGAACTATTCCGCCTGCATTTTCGGCAACGCATCGCGCAAGAATTCCGGTCGCTGCGATAAATCAATTTGCATGTTTGGCCGCATTCCTCGCAAACTTCCTCGGCGTGTTGGAGGCCTAATTTCACGGCGAATTTCAGTCCGCCATCAATTCTTTCGTCTAATCCCAACTCGGAATACTCCGCTTCGATTAACTGATAAAAACGTCGTCCAGTACACTGTTTCCAAAATCCGTCCGATTCTAAATCACAATCCGCCATGACTCGGTTGCGAAATATCTATTCCAAAAATCACAGAAAACGCTTAGCCTACTTTTCAATATAAACAACTTTTCCAACAGCCTAAATTCGCAAATAAAATTAAGAACATTACAAATTACCTCGTAATAGAAAAATTCCAGAAGTAAGAAAAACCCAACGAAATCTCTCGGCACGACAAGACGCCCACTCATACTCGGAGGAAAAATTTGCATAATTCCGATAACACGCAATTCGAAGAATCAAAGCGCCCTCTACGGATATCTTCAGTTGATGACGAAATCATGACGTAATCGCGGTCGCAATCTCGAACGGAGAGTGAAAAAATTTCCCCACCGCGGTCTAGAATTTCCCCGTCGGCCTCTAGAATTTCCCCGTCGCCATCTTGGCTACCATAGGTAACATTAACCAATTTATATTTGATAATTTGATAATTTATCTATAATAAATTGATTTTTTTATTATTGCTTTATT
Source organism: Centruroides vittatus (assembly GCF_030686945.1). NCBI lineage: Eukaryota > Metazoa > Arthropoda > Arachnida > Scorpiones > Buthidae > Centruroides > Centruroides vittatus. Next base: position 598,407 of record NW_027122576.1, read on the forward strand.
TTTTTATATAATAATGAAATAATAAAATTATGATTTACATTTATCTATTTAAATAACATTCAAACTTCACAATTAAACATGAAAACTCGTTAATTTTTAACAGAAAATAAAATAAGAAACATGTCGATAAATCGATCCAATGTCGATGCTAAAACTAAACTAAAACTAAAACGCCCACTTGTGGTAAGGATTTTGCATAACTTTTGCAAAAATATTTAAATTTTCAAAGCCTACTATTTTTCCTAATTATTTTTAAAATTCCAAGCATTAATAGTTTCTTAAAATTGCTTTGGAATAAAAGAAGTAAATACTGCGGTGTAAGTAGCATATTTACATTTATTTCTTCTGTACTAACAAAGTTGTATGTAGGAAGAAATACAAAATAAATAAATAAAAACTAAATATAAAAACTTTATCTTTCTTATTTCACTTTTCAATACGATATTCGGATTATATATCAATTTTCTTTTTATTATATTCTGAAGGAAATTTCGCATAATTTGGCGGCCCCCGGCAAACTTCTTATGGACCCCCAGGGGCCGCGGCCCCCCTGTTAAGAATCACTGGTCTAGGGTCCATTCGTATTCATTTGTTCGATAAGCCAGTAAAAACTGTAGACTTCTCTAAATGTATTTTTAATATCACAATTACATTCTGAATCGCTAGCCACGATATAAGGGCTAAAATTAAAAATAAATTATAAAAACTTACTCGGTGAAATAAAATGTGCGATGGATATACATACCTGGTACAATGTATTGTTCGATTGTATTAATATACTTTTAAAGAAAATTATAATTAAAATATAGCTTTGTAAAGAAACGTACATAAAAATAACATAAAATATTCTTTACTTTTTAAATCTTAAAACAATCCACTTAGTCAAATATCTTGATACGAGTAGCTAATGGATGGAACTAGTGACGGTCCAGGTAGGTGTGTAGTGAGTGTGTGCGTGCCAAATCCCGAGGGTGCCGATACCGGTCAATGTCAAATGCCTCTTTTGTCGCATCACTAGTATATCTCAAAGGACGCCACAGGGCTGTTGTAAATTTTAAACGTTTCTCACCGTAGCTGTAAAACTCTAACTATGTTAAACTTAATAGTCATTCGTTTTCTAACTAATTCGTTTTAATACCAGGTGTACACGGAAATCAGTTTCCCACTGTACTGAGCGAGTGATTGGTTCTGTTAAGCTTTTGTTGAAGTAAAATTCTGGCTCTTTCAACAGGGTTTTATTTATGTCCCCATTCCCTAAACTCTTAATTATTTAGTCACTTCTTAAGTAGAAATAAGTCGAAACCAGTTACTTTGTACCTGAATATCTGTAGTCTTGGGAAAACAGTGGAAAGACAAATTTTTATGACAACGGATATATAAATGGTAAATTTAAGGAAAATAAATTCTAGCGCTTTTTTTTGTACCATTGTATGTACTGTACGTCTCATTCATTAAATTTGGTTGTAAATGATGCTGCCAAAGTAACAGTTAATTTTTAACACTGTACTAGAATTGTACACGTTTTTTCTGCATCCCCTTACAGATGGGACATACTAAATCGTAATATCACCGGCTTAACATTGAAATCCGTAAGTAATATAAGATGGGAGAGCGGAATAAACGCAGAATAAATATATCAAATATTTTAATGGAGTTTTTTTAAACTCCTGTCAACTATACAGAACTATCATAAAAACGTGCCAGTAAACTCCTATCGGTTGGGATGTTATAAATCTAGTCTAGGGTGAGCAACCCTTTTTATAACATGGGCCAGAATAAATTTTTCGTTTTTTTCCGCGCCGTAGTAGTTAATTGACGCCTTCTTGTGACTCGTAATTTTTTTAGTCTGCAAATATGAAATAAATAAATAAAAAGTTAATTACTACATTTATTTCTCTTATCGTTTTCGAAAATTACAAAGAATTGGAAAAATAACTATTAATTAGTTTTTTTCCAATTTAATAATCTATTAAAGATCTCGCGGGCCGGATAGAAACTTTTCGCCAGGGTTTCGCACTTTCGTAGCTGGCCCGCGGGTTGCCCGCCGTTGATCTAGTCTCCTCGTTATTCACATAATCGGGCGAGGGTGGCCGAATATCTAGCAGGCAGCTAACAGCCCACAACCGCTCCGGGATATAAAGTTGGACTCCGTACGCGTGTGTCGCTTCTACCAGCTAAACCGGGTGAGGTTGGTGCTCTGTAAACCTCATGTGCTAATGCCTATATAATCTGGCTGATTAGAAACTGACCCGGTTTCGACATTCCTTCCGCCACCGAATTATTCGAATATACAATAGCAATCTTATCGTTTTTTTTCACATGTAGTATAGAAATTTGTAAAAGATACATAATGCAGTTATAATAGAATATTAATTTTAATTAATTCAAAGTACGTTAAAATATGAAAATTTATATTTTATAAAATACAAGGGAAGGTCGTTGGAAGGTGGAATCGGCGCTTCCATCGCTTCCAATGACGGCACGCCACTGGCCTATACATACTGTATGTACTGTACTGTACATTTATTGGCTTCCATATTTCTTTTAATAAACATGTTTTAGTTAACCGAAATGGGTGTTTCATTTCCATATTAACCTAGGCAGCATTTTACTGATAAAATGTAGGAATATTGTAGGCTACTGCTAGCAAAACTATGCTAAATATGTAATCACTTTCGATAATCCGGACACTTTTGGTAATCCGACACCCCTTTGGTCCCATACCTTCGTATTATCAAGGGTCAGCTGTATTAAGTTATGATTAGAGTATAGCAAATTCCCGAGGCTTAATATAAATACTTTGCCATAAGTATATTGTGAATTTTTTATTCACTTTAAAATTACAATAAAGCCGTTGTAAGAATCATTAACAAACAAAATGGAAAACCCATGATAATATTGTGAAATGAATTAATAATTTAACTCATTACTTTAAAAGGCTTTCGAAAATATTTTATGTTGCTTATTTAAACGAAATATCAATTAAAATTACCAACAATAAAATAACATTACCTTCCTTCTCAGAACAGTCTACCAAATTCTGTTCACTCAAGGAAACCAGTTTACCAGTTTTCTTTTTGTGTTGCCCTTCTAAAGAGCCGGTGGCCGAAAAAGCCCAACAAGAACCACACTGCCCCTAAAAGGTAAACGATTTAAAATTAGTTTAATTAATTTTCTACAGAAAATCGTCGAATAATAGATTCTCCTATACCTGATTTTTGACTGGTGTGACGTATCCTTCTTCTCTCCAGTCAACTGTATCGGGCAAAACAACGTTAGAAAGACGCGTGAAAGTAAATACGGATTTAGAAGCGATATTCGCTCGTCTTTTCAGTCCATTCATTTTCTGTACGAACTCTTGGTGGGTCTAAAATTTGAAAATTATTAGTTATAACTCATGCATTGTATAGTTTACATAAAAACTTTTTAATCATAATTGCCGTATTTAGTACCATATCAGAAAATTGGTTGAGTCCTGCTGTAAACGTGTGCAGTCCTAAATCGTATTCAATGTTATGTTTTGTAATTGCTGCCAACTTTTCTTCCCAAATCAGACGTCTGGCGAGTTCTTCGTTTTTCTCGTAAGTTTTGTTAAATTTTGCCTTGTAATCAATATTAATAAATATCGTTAATATTTTCGTTAAAAAGTAAGCAGTAAAATTGTTTCGCTTAATTAATAATCCAAATCGAAAACCTTAAATATTTCCCAATCCTTGTCGTAATCGGGATTAAAAGGAAGTATTTTTGCCGTAATGGCGACGAGAAGACACGCGAACACGACTGCTTTCATCTGCGAAGAGAAATTTAATCATTTTCTATTGAAGACAGAATTTAGGAAACTTTCCTCTAAATTCACAAATGTATAAAAGCGTAATAAGGTTTATATGTAAGAAAAATCATCTTACCTTAGCGGATTACTTTTCCTGGATGGAGCTGCTGCTATTGACTCCGAACTCTTAATTTTCTGTTCTTCATCGTCTTATATACACGAGAATCAAACTCGTATCAGACTTTTTCACGTGATTCCAGATAAGACTTATCTAATCGTTCCAGAATCGTCGTCTACAACTATTTGCTGAAATTTCGCTAAAGTTTGACTTGAACTTAATACGGTTTGCTTTTGAAAATTTTCTTAAGTGAATAATAGAATATGTTCTCAGATTTATCCTTGATAAATGCTATTGGCAGGCGTGGCCAAGAAAATATATTACGGTTGTAAACCTCCTGCAACCTCCAAAATAATAATATTAATTAAGAATGCTGTGAAAAATATGTATTAAAATTACCTTTGAATTACGTAGAAATTTTCACAAATAGAAAAAAATTTATTCAAGTTTGTTGAAAACTTTTAAAAAACGCCTTTGAATTGAGTTGAAAATTTAAGATAAAAACGAACTTAGATCAAACTTCTAACTTAGAAGGTGATTTTCGTTTTAAATTAAACATAATACAAAATATTATTATAAAAATTTACAATAAGATTTTAAAAGGCAAAGATGATCAATACTGTCCGCTTCTTATTTTAGTAATGAAAAGTCTCGCTACCAAGAATGCCCTTTCCCATTCAATTGATGTGGGTGGAATCACCTTAATGCATTTAAGGGAAGACGGATGTTATGTGTTTTTTTCACCTGTAGCCTGGAAGATTTCTAGTTCGTTTTCGAGATTGTAGTACTTCTTTTTCTTGTCTAGCAAGTATTCTTGATTTGTCTATCTCGGCTGCTTTAATAGAAACATCAAGTTTATAGCCCGATAATTCGGCAGTTCGTTTAGCTTTAATAATTAGATTTATGAAGAAAAACTTAATACTTGCATACTTCGTACTCGTCTGTATCCTTGCCCAATCTGGCATAATGCAGTTATTCAGGCTACTGGGCATGGTTGAAAATTAAGACAGCATCGGCGCAATTATTCAAAATATTACAAGTAAGGAATTTTCAGTCTTACCACAAATAGATTACATTTTGATTACTGAAAATCTGTGAGATGCCATAACAAGCAAAAATTTAAAAACCCAATAAGCAGGTTTAAAATTAATAAATAAAAATGTATTCTAACAGTTATTAGTTAATTAAATTTTCTAATTGCAAAATTTCCTCAACCTTAACACAAAATAAAGAAAAAGTGAACTTTTAAGTAATTTGAGGGCTTTTCCGGAATGAAACGAATATCCCCGGGATAGTTCCCGAGTTAAAAAAACAGCCCGGATCCCGGTATCCCGTAAAAGAAACCTTACTTTTGACCATATATCCAAACAAAACGAATCTTGATCTTCGCGATTAATTAAAATTAAGGAAACTAAATTATAAAGGAAAAGGAGTAAAATAGAATTATTTTAATATTAAAACCACGCGGTAAAAAAGAAGAAAAATTAGCAAATTAAAATTCTGTATAAGACAAGACGAACAAACAAGAAAATGTTAGTTAAGGTACAGTGGCGTAGCGAGGGGCGATGCAAGGTGGTGTATTATGCACCGGGCGCCACTCGCAAAGGGGCGCCAAAATGGTCTCCAAGACAAACTGTGTGTTTCTGGAGGGAAGAGGGGAGCGCCAATAAAGTGTCGTGCACCGGGCGCCAGTTATGTTCGCTACGCTACTGTTAAGGTACAAGGTTCGTTTAACACCGAACGAAAGACGATGTCGAATTGTATTAATAAACAATCGTGTTTCTCGGGAACCGATCTGGTCCAATTTCACCCGGTAACAGAGAAAGACCAATTCGAGACCGAGAAAGAGGATTAATAACCAATAAAGTAACGATTTGAGAGACCTCAAGATATTTAAACCCAGGCCGCAAGGACATGCCATGCATATCTCGGTTATTTTCCGCAAGGTTCCATCTTCGTCCTTTGCCGATGTATCCTCCGAAAGTTATAGACCTTCGTCGAGAGAAACTTCGGAAATTCCGATCTGCATTCACCGGACATCGTTTCCTGTTCGGGAACTGGTCTTAGAATGCAACATCCGGTCAGCGATAGCAAACCACCGTCGTCACCGGACTTCCTTTTCTTCTTTCGAACACTACGCACCGAAATATACAAGGACTTTAACCCTTCGAGACAATAGTACTTTTATTGTAAGTTAATTGTCTGATAAAAGGGTTGCTTGTTTGTAAAAGAGGCATCGATATCTGACTCAACCATTCCCACATGTCCTTGAATGTTACCGCTCGGCAGTCCAGACGGCAATAGAGACTTTCTTTCTTTCTTTCACAATTTAATATGGAGATTATAGCCTTTGCGGCTCTTTCTCCGACCAATGTTGCCAGTTGCTAAGCGAAACGACTGGTGAGGCTAATGTAGCGCTCCAGCGCCGCCACGTGGTGACTAGGAGTGATGGAGGCCGGCGGGGCAATAGAGACAATAACGCTATATCTGTTATAGTCGTTATTTTATTTTATTATTTTTTGGTGAAATTTGTTAGTTGCAAGCTGGAAGCAATGTGGTAAAAAGGGCCTCGCAAATGTACACTAGGCCCCCTTCGTTTAGGAGGCCCTTTTCACCACGTTGCTGTCACCTTGCAACTCCCCACCCCCGGATTTGAATTAGTCTATACAAGCGATTAAAACATCAATATTAGCTCCGCTCCTACACCCTCTGCCTACTCTGTGCGGTATATGCGCCTCGTTGTTTCACGTATTTCAAATTTAAGTTTTAAGTTTTCTTGTTCTAAATGTTGTTGTTCCAAACGGCCAATGCCGTCCTTATTTCAATTTAAAATTTGTTCGAAATCGGTACGATTCTGTTTCTGCCTGAGGAGGACGCCTATTACTGCGTTGAAAGTGCTTGCAAGAAAAGAAAACGTTCTTTAAAACGTTACTTAACGCCTTTTTTGTGTAAATTTTCTCTTGATCAGTACAATTATTGGCGTGACCTCCACTCAGGAGCGGAACTATAAGCCCTATTAGTCCCTATATTGATCCCCCCTTTATCCACCATATGTGTGTAAATTATCATACTATTTCTCACGATACTAAATCAAGTAAAATTGTATAGCACACTTTATGTAGTGTTAAAGTTATTAAATTATTTAAAAAATAGTTTGTCTTTATCTGAATTAAATTTATATGGTTATTTAAATGTATCAGAGGATAAGCTATGATTTTCCTAATTATATTGTCATACATATGTAATAAAACAAAATAGTAAAATGCAAATTTATTTACTTATTTTACAATTACCTATTTATTAAACAGATATATTATACAAGAACATTATGTACAAAATTTTAATTCACAATATGTAGCAATATAACAGTTTTAACCATTTTAAAAGAGCTTCTTGTCTTGAAAATTATTGAAATTAATATCTCAAATACTCAAGTTATTTCAAGTAGAGATAACAGAGACTTATCACAATGCTACTGGTTACATTACAATGATAGAAGATGCATTCTGATGATAGAAGTGTCATTTTTATGTTACTAGTAGCAGTGTGATAAGTCTCTGTTATCTCTACTATAGTATTTGAGATATTAGTTTTAACAGTTTTAAACAGATCTCTATTTAAATCCCAGATTTATCCACATCCTCATCTGTAATTTAAAATCATCATGTTATTATTATTATTATTATTTTTTATAAACCAAATACACTTTACAAACACATCAAACGAAACCCGATATCATAAGCAAATACACCAACAACTGCCGTAAATGATCAGGCGAAATTTCGGATTTAGCCCGATCAAATACACTTTTTCTTTCTTTATACATAATATAAAATTTTAAAAAATGTAATTACGAATAAGATTTTTTGACAGAACGGTAGAAAAAAAGTTAGAAAAATGCTTGAAAACGGGAAAACTACCTACTAACCAAATAGATAAACAAACTTCTCGCCTAACAGCTATCGGCGCCTGAGACATTAATTCTACTGGAGAGCATAGAGCGCAAGGACCAGTATATCTATCGGCTCTGCCATTACTGAACTCTCAACCTTGTAAATTTTGTGTCGACGGAGACGTAGATATTTGTAAGAAAACCTTTAATAATCTCATTAAACGGTAAAGTAGGTAAACTTATCTCGAACTTGTGAATTTCACGCTCACACACTGTTGTCTCGGCCCCTCGACAATCTCACACAGTCGGCAAGCCTTACATAAATAACAAAAACTACAAATATATGTATTTAGTTATTTTACAGTTTACTGTTATTCATTATTTATTTTACATTTTACTGTCGTTTATTATTTATATTAATTTTTATTTTTGCTTTATATTCAAATATTTAAAAAATTATTCTTTTATTGTATTCCATTTTGGAACAATAGGCCTATTTAACGGTTAAGATGTTCCAAAAAATTGCAGCCTGAGGATGGCCTATTAGACTAGGTTGAAAACGTTAGCTAAATAAAAGCGAATCCCAGCAGCCAAAAAAATGTTTATAAAATGATTTTGAATTATTCTGCTGAGGTTTCAGTTTATGGCAATTGTGTGTAGCGCCATGTTTTGAGATTTTAATAATATTTTAAAAATTACTTTTATATTATTAATTATAATAAAATTGCAAAATACTTAATTTTGAATGTAGAGATGAGTTTGTAAAAATATTGTAAATGCCAACGAGCAATTATGTATTGTGAAAGCGTCACATTGACTGACTGCAATTTTTTATATTTTGATTTTTAAAAATCACGTGACTTCCGGTTCACACCGAAAGTTAACCGAAGTCTCCGGTCTCCAAGCCTTCCATAGTCCAAGCTTTCCTCCAAGTCTGGATTTTTGTAGTGTCTTACCCCTATACATTATGCTTCTGATAACAATCGAGTCATGCCAATCAGCTCTGTTCTGAAGAATACTTTGAATCGAAACACGTCACTTCTGGTCTAGACCGAAAATTCATATATATTTAATCGGGTCCACTGGCCCCTAAGCTTTCTATATATGGTCTCAATTTTCATGTGTCTAACTCCATCCTCGAGATTAACGAAGGACAAACAATAGACGGACAACAGTAAGAATGTATAGGTGGAAATTTGAAAATCGCAGTCCAATAAAGATTAAAATTTTCATTAAATATAACTCCACCCGAAATATGACATGACCCATCAAGCACATGATACATGAGCATCGAGAAATGGTCCCCTTTTAATTCGAACTGTTTAATGAATCTATAATAGAGATGGGTAGTTTCGAGTCGGAACCGTTCCGGACTTGGCTACTACCAACAGTTCCGGTCGGATTTACTAACACATTCTTAATTTTCTACTTTTATAAATACGTATTTTCACGGAACGATGATCTCTACCTGGATTTGAACTTGAATAAATGAAAATGTTCAACGAGTTGAAGTGTTCAGGAGATCGACAGGAAGGTTAGGTATCTAGGTTTCGTGGTAGTCTATATTTAACTCAGAGTCCGAGTTAAGGAAGAATAATTTGGAGTAACTGACCAAAATCTAAGAACAAAAAGACAAACATTCTATTAAATGTATAAAACCGAGAGGGATTAGTCTAACAGACTAAGCAATTCCCACGGAACAGTTCTTGACTCCCAACAGTTCCAGAAGCGGAACTGGATTTCCTACCTCTACTGTATAATACAGTCTCCCATGAGCAAATCAATCGATTAAGTCAAATTGCCAATTAACCAATTTAATCTGAAAAATTTATGAAGTTTAGAGAATTTTGAGAACCTCCATGTGGAGGTTATCAAAATTTGTTCGGTTAATCATCAAGTGTGCGAGCTCACTTTCTCGGGATGTAGAAACAATTTATGTTGCATTTCACTGGGATACATAAGTGGCAATACTCTTCAAATAATGGTTTCAGAACGTCATCAACATAGTAGTATCCAGATATTTTCACATTCGAGAGCACACCGATAAGCGAAAGTGGGATTTTCCCCGAAAAAAGCTCACGTTTATGAATCCTTGAGCATAGTTTTCTCTGCATTGCTGTACCCGTCTTCTAGACAGATCTCCGCGTTGCTAGTGCCATTTTAATTGAGCGGTCTTGATCAGCGTATCCATGTTCAGATCTTTGTGAATGCGTGATTAATGAACGACGGTGACACTCGACGCTTCTTTGCCAATGCTGCTTGGGTTGGAGAATTTGGTGTGTAGATGGAATATTTTCTGGACCACCTCTTGTTCTAGCTGTGGCTAGCCGTTTCTTTGGAACTGATTGGTTTTCTTTGTGTAATTCCAACATGTTTAAAACGTTACTGATCACACCAATGCCGTCCTCCAAACGTCTCTTCTTGTCTTGGCTGTATGGCATTTGAAATTTCGAGTGTTTGGATCGCCAACTCCTGTTGACGGTCAACATTTTGAAACAAAGAATATCCTGAACGTTTTGTTGATTTTGAAATTTGAATCATTGCAGAATGTCATAGTAGTAACTGGAAGCGCTTGCTAGTTTTTCACTAAGGCTGCAAACTCGTTCAAAAATATCCGAAAAACAGTGTATAAAAAAATGGACTTTCTATATTTTGAAAATTTTTGTATACTCTGTGCCGATTTTGACTGTTTATATATAGGCTATACAAACCCTGAAGTCTTCAATATGAAGCGGAAAGATTCCTTCCACAAAAGCATCGCATACCTTTTCGAACTTTTACCATTAAATTGTAAAAATGTTCTTACATATAAATTGCAAGTAATGATACACATTTATCACTATTTTATCACGAATTTACATAACTCAAAAACATTTGGCAACTGCTTGCGACAAGTGCAAATTCTAGAATAATTTATCGTCAATGGACAGACATTTTTGAGAATTATATTTAGGAACAACTAAAAACCGAATGCTAACCATATTATTAAAATCACTGTTACATAGCGTATATGAATCACTACTGTTTGTCATCAGGAATTTTATGCATCCTGCAATGAATCAAACTGATTGTAAGACATTCGGTCAACTCCTTACAAGAAATTAGTACTTTTTCACAGGTCAAATCGATTACTCGCTTCAAAGATTTTACGTATTTAAACAATTTGCCATACACTTTATTACTAACCTTTAATTTTGATTATTAAAATAAACTTTAACACATTTACATAAATAAATTTTAAAAAAATCAATCTGTCCTTTAATCTCCAGAACAGAATTTGATGAAAGTAGAAACCACATATGGAAAGCTTAGGCACAAAAGGTCCCCGATTAATTATATACGTCCAAACCGGAAGTTCGTATATAACGCGTCACTAAAAACTCTCTCCAGAACGGAGTTAATAGCCGGCATGACTATATTGTTAACAAGAAAAGTAAGATTTATAAAGGAAAGACACCAGCGTAAACCCAATACCACATTCAAGTTTTTTAAAACCTTCTCTTAAATAATTCAAATAGTTATTAAAGTCCTTTCTTAAACAAAAAAAGTTTACATTTTTTGATCATTTGGTGAAAAAAATGAGAATACAGAAATTTACAAAAATACTAAATGAAACTTTATTTTTTATACTACAATACTAAAGCTAAACCACATGCTTTATTATTTTGTACATTTTTTTTTTCTTAAATCATCTGATGAAACTCAAATCAAATTTTGTAATCTGTTCATATAAGCAATGGTATTTTAGTTATGTACAGAACTGTTCAATGACTAATTTAACACACAATTGATTTACTGCTATATTCTTTTTTTCCGATTTGAAAATTTGGCAGATGTTTTCTTATCATCTCTCTTCATTTGTAACAAGTACAAGTGCTGTTAGTGCAAAATATTATCATTATTATTGTTATTATTATTACAAACATGTGAAATGATTGATAATTCAGATGATGTACAATATAATATATATATATAATCTTTAATACAATGTAAGATAAAAAGAACAACCTTTTAGTATAAAATATTTAATCTAACAGCCAATGCCACACAATAAATTTATGGGAAAAAAAATGAAAACTTGAAAAATTTTTTATCAAATGCAAAATAAATTCCTTATTGCTGTTTAAAATTTATTACTAAGTGCATAGATCTTTCAAATTTTTATATTGTATGTCGGCGTAAAAAATTTCTTGTTAAATAACTTAAGTCTGAAAGTATTAGCACCGGTATTTACGAGATCAGATTGTGTGGCAAAAACTGGAAAAAAAGTCATCTAAATTAAAAAATTAACATCTAATTTTAGACTTTAACACAGAAGAAAGCCTACATTCTTTATCATTACTCTAAATAAAATGAGATCTAGAAATCAATTTAAAAAAAAAAATTATAATTAAACATTCTACAATAATTTAAATTCCAACAATGGAGAAATAAATTTGAATTCTTTAAACTTTTTCTTTTGCTTCCTGCTTCGATGAGACACGAGAACGGCATTTGGAATAAATTTACATCATGAATTGGTGGCGTATGCACATATTGCTAAGCGGTTCTATATTAAAGCGGTCCGGTGATGAAACAATGAAGTAAAATTCGTTAAATGGGAAATGACAAGAAATGTTCATTTTGTATATAGATGGTGCAATTATATTTGATGCTTAATATTGTGCCACATTAGAAATATAAATGGATATTCTGCTCTGAAAACTATTTTATTCTTGTTACAAAGTTATTTTTTAAAAATTCTGCATATTAATTTACCGTAAATTCTCCTGCAAATGTTTCACGGGTGTAAGAAACTTTTGTTACTTTAGTAAAAGTTTTCGAAAGCAGCAGACTAGCTATATAAACTTGATACCTTATGAATACTTTGAATGTAAAAACTAAATTAATTTTACTTGTAATTTCTAATTATTACAGTATTTAAAATGAAATAGTTTGTTCGTCCTTAGTTTTGCTAATCAAAATTACTTAAATAAGTATATGAAAAATATATACGTATAAGAAAAACAACAAACGAAAGAGTTTAAAGATAACCTGGAGCAACTTTAAACTACTCAAAGTTGCTTGAATGATTTCAGACGATGAGATTATTTTGGGGGAAAAAAATTCATTTCTTCACTCAGTTTAAAAACAGTTTTTAACAAATTATTTTTTAGTCCTTTCAATACCAAAATTAAAAATTTATGCATTATTATATAATGTATCTTATGTTTTTATACTGTCAATGAGACTGATTTTACTGTTGGAAAATAAATTGAAAATATTGTGCGATTAGACAAAAATAAGGTCATAAACAATATTTAGAATTATGAAAACTAATAAGGATTTTTAAATAAGATTTTCATAAGTCACACCTTTTTTAAATATATAGTAAATGATATACATTCTATCTAAAATTAAAACTACAGTGCTAGCATATGCAGAATACCTCAAAATATGCCAATTAAACCCTTATTTCACTTGTTATTGTGTAAGATTTGAATTAAGATCATTTATGGTATTGTACTTAGCTTTCAAAATATTAATTTGGGAACGAAATTGTGTTTATAAAATATTTTAAAAAATAACAGTAAACTTTTTTAGGTCAAAAAGAGTTATTTTCTGTTGAGTGTTTAGTTTAAAACAGAAAAGAACTCAAAAGAACTGCATTATGCATGTTTGGGAATGTGAAAACAATCATTAAACTCCATAGTCTCTTGTGAGCACTGAATACAACATTTAGCAAAAAATAAAATTTATACAAAAATAAATTTTTATGGAAATTAGAATTCATTTTAGGATTCTTAAACTTGTTTTACATTAGGATTTTTGCATGCTTCTTTGGTATTTTACAAATAAATGAATAATAAAAACCAAACTTTCTGATTAAAAAATCATTTTAAATAACAAATATAAAACATATGTATTTATGTTTTCAGATTTAATCTTATTTTCATACTGATTTTCTGAAAATTCAGTTAAAATATGTTATGAATGATCTTAATTCAAACCTCATATAATAAATAATAATTGAAATAAGACTGGTATCAGTCTTTTAAAGGATATTCTGCATATAAATTATTACTAAAGATAATAAATTATATTTAACAAATCAAAATACTTATATTTATATGTATTATTTGCTTTTTTTTAATATTTTAAAATAATTTTAATTTGATCAAATATTATTTAAATTAAAATATACATTATATACATATATTTCAAATACACATATTGTATGCATCCATTACATATCCAACATGGCTGAAACCCAATGAGTAAAAAAGATTAATTGCAAGATCTATATACAAATGTTTGATGATGACTTATATAAAATTTTTTTTCTATACTTTTTTAACTCTGAAGTGTTTTCATAAAAATAAAACTACATTTTTCGGCATCAATTTAAATCCATTTTCTAAACATACCAAATATGTTGAATATTAAGCTTTCAATCTAATTAACAAATTAATTTTACTGAAGAGAGATCTTACAAGATTCTTAATTTTAATTATAACTTTGTCTTTTGGAGAGAGAAGATTTTAAAAAATATTTTGTAATTAAGAAATCCCTTTTTTTTGTAAATAATTCTCTATATTTTTCTCCTTAGAAAAATGTCATAAACTGCAAAAAGTTTGGTACCCAAAAGGTCGAATCTTTCACGCTACTATGTTTTATCCCTGATACAAGTTAAACTATCGTAAAAATCCTTTTGAACAGTACAATGGTTATCTCAGTGCAGTTTATATATAATCAATTAAAAACAAGTTTTAAACACTAGTCTTTTTACATATTATACAACTTAAGTTTTGCTTCCTTAAATCTTGGTGAAGCTATTCTGTGCGGAAGCAGTGTGAGCATGTCTCAAGAATCGTAATCGTCCTCGGCGCTACTGATGGCCGTATTGCAGTTCTGAATGCCAGGAAATTGCATTCTCAAAGAATGAATATCTGGACTGTTAAATAAATAATTACTATTAAATTTTGCATATTTAATAGACAGTTAACTTTTAAACATCTAATTCAGATACATACGTTAAATTTGAAGAACTGTTGAAATTAGGGCCTACTGAGCTATGCTGGAATGTAGTTGATCCAGTTGGGACATAATCAGATGTATTTTCACTACTAGCTTCTTCTGAATCCTGGAGAAAGTATCAAAAAAAATTTTTTTTAAATTAATTTTAATTAAAAAGTATTAATCTATGGATAGTTTTATTTTAAAATTTATATAATATAAAATATAAAAGGCAATTTTTTAATCAATGCTGTTAAAATAGTACATTAACAATTCTATCACAGCACATATATTGTAAAGGCTCATAATTACATGAGGCACTGCAGTTTTGAATGTAAATTTTTATTGGAAAAATTCATTTATATCATCCATGGACTATTATGTAGAAGTTTTATCTATTTCAATCATGTCTGTTACAAAACAGCAAAACATACTTTATAACAGTAACTGTTTGATGCATAAATTTTGTGTGTGAGAGAGTCAAATAGTAAGTTGCAATTAGTAAGAACTTTTTGTTGATAAATGATATTTCGATTAAATTTGGTGGCAAGACTTCCAGCTACAAGGCCTAGCATATTTGTTGATGTGGTTGCAGAGGTGAGTCTGTTTTCAGTTGTGAAAGATGTTGCATCATTTGAATATAGTGTCAAAACTTGAAGTTCATGAAGAAAATTGTTTCTTATGGGCAAAAAGGTGTAACCCCATTGAAATTCAATGCCAATTGAGAAAAGTGTATGGTAAGAAACCTGTTGAATGAGGTGTGGCATTGTCATGCAAAAGCTATCACAAAGGCTCTACTGGAAAAATTCAAATGGATTGTATGGGAACATCCTCCCTACAGTCCAGATCTTGCACCTTATGATTTCTGTTTGTTCAACCCCATGAAAAAGGACCTTTGGAACCACCAATACAAGTCCAATGAAGACATCACAAACACAAGAACGAATTTATCACACATTGGATGGGAATACTTCCAAGAAGAAATAGAAAAATTTGTGCCACACTACAATAAATATTTAAATGAACTTGGTGATTATGTTGAAAAGTTGTGCTTGGATTGTACTGTACATTCAAACAAATAAAAAATTTTGACTCATGTTCCAAAACTTGTATTTTTGGTATGAGTGCAACTTACTTTTTGACTCACCCTCGTGCATCTTAGCAACAAAATTTTTGAAATGAAATTTTGTATTAAAAGTCATTTAATTTGTTTAATATTCAACTAGCAGTTACAAATTATTATATTCTGATTCCAACATTAACATTAAATTTATAATTGTCTCAAATTAATGTACATCACCATAACAGTTATTTATTGCCATACTGATCAGAAAGGACAAGTTTCTGATCAATAATAATTAGTAAATGTTTTATGATATGTTTCTCAATCAGTTATTAAGTTTTGATGCAGTCATTAAATTGGTGCTATGAAATTTAAATAAAAAGTCTATTTTGGAATAAAACCTTTTCTTGATGCAATTACACCTTTTGAAATCACAAAGGAACCATGGATTTGAGATATTTGAAATTTAAACATAGATTTGAGATTGCTAATAAAATCCATCTAATTCACCTGACAAAAGCTATCAAGCATACTGAAAACACTTGTTTTATTAAATTTTCTGTGTTGAAATAATGTGTAAAGCTGTATTCTTATCCTCTTATCTTGGAGAAGTTCCAGCCTAGACTATTATTGATATAAATTTTTGGATTTTGGTAATCCTTTCAAATTATCTTTCTTTAACTATTACTTAGTATATCAACAACAATGATCTAATCATGCTAACCCTGATCAACATTAGGGATGTTATGGACAAGACATTAATCTACCTACAGTTGAAAATCTTGCAAATTTTTTTCTCCTAATTTCTACTGCAATATCAATCTTCTGCTACCACACTTCTTTCAACATTGCAGGTAATAAAAAGTTGCATTGGAATCTTTTACAGGTTTTCTTTTATAATCCATTTGGCAATTTTCTTACAGCAGCAGATTAGATGTTCTATTTTATCCACTTCCTTTCCACAAGTTGTATCTCTCATTTTGAATTCTCTTAATTTTTTTTTTTAAATTACATTTATGTGTAATGCTTGTATGTTTAATTACACTATAGGTCTACAATTAATTGATTACACATAACGTGAGCTGCTAATAAATCTGTCTAATGTAGAGCTTGTTTTTCAATCACTTCTAGGTTATGCATTATCAATTTTTTTTTTTGGAGAGGTTCAAATCACCATAGATTGATTTGTTCCACCCTTCTATCTAGTTGATCAGCTATTTCCTTTTGCATGTTTCTTTGTTTTGGATATTTTTAAGTAGCTCCCCTTATTCACTTTTTTTTAGCATATCTTTCTATCTATCTTCTATTCATTCCCTCAAAGTTATAGATTGCATAAGAGCAAAGAGAAATTCATTATTACTCTTACTACTTATTCACTCACTTATCTAAAGTATTTCTTCAATTATGATTTATGGTAATTATTCCCTAAGTGTTACAAACAAAATAATACTAATATAGTAAATGAATACATATAAATTTCAAAATGCAAAGACATTTGTATATGAAAATTAATCATTTTAGTGATTATTATAGTGATCTTCAACTGAGAAGCTGTAAAATTTAGTTATGAGCAGCATCATAACATTTTTTATTTGTATTATTAAAAGTTATTGTATATTCATAGGTAATTAATGTAATAAATTTAATACCTTTTTGTAATCATTTTATTGAAAATACTGTGTACAATTAAAGTAATTAATAATACATATTATAAATATAAAAATTATCTACAGTAGAGGATTAAATTTGCATTTATAATAAAAAAACTCAAATATTGAAATATTTTAGCTTAAAATTTACGTTAATTTTTTTTTTATAATTTTAGTATTTTTTAAACATAAAAAACATTTTGCAAACATTTCATAGTGTTCATCTTGATAACACTTTATATTCTTAATTCCTTTATTTTATTTATAGAACCTTTATTTTGCTAAATTAAAATTATGTATATTTAGTTTCTCTCTATATTAACAACAAAATGAAAATTTAGATACTACCTTAAATATATTAATTTATTAATAATATACAGCAAGAACATTTTGGTCTGTTGTACATCCTAGAGTTATGTATAAAAATTTATTGCTTTCAGATATGCCACTGTAGGTTGAATTAGTCTTATTGTCCAGTATATTCTGTAGTGTCTGAAAATATTTATCATCAAAGGCAGCATTCTCTGGCTGTTTTGTACTGACAGCACATTAGTAATATATAATCAGATAATGAGTGGGGTATGGCAACCAAATATGGTACACAATGGTAGAACTGCTTTATTTGTTGCCTTATACCAAAGATTAACTCCTAACATAAAAATGCAACTAAGCTAAGTAACAATGAAATCTACTGTGGTAGTGGAACCACTAATGTAGCATGCAGCTGATATGAAAGATATAAATGTTCCATCTGTGGTATACAACATTGTTAATGTATTAATATTTGCAAAATGTTTTCAGATCTAGTTTAAACTATTTGGATATACAATTGCATAGAATTCTATATTAAAAAGTAATTAACATCCCAACATATATGAACTCTACTCAAAATAATATATGAACTCTACTTGTGAAATTTGAGATATTTGAGAAGAAGAAAATTAAGAAATGAGCAAAACAGAATATAATTTTTCTGGTGATTTGTTGAGTATAAATACTAAGTAGCTATTTAGTAAGTGTTTGTAATACAAATTAACTCTTTTGCAACCGGGGTCCCGATCTATCGTAAGCCTAATTGTTAAGCAAATAGACCAGGGTACCGACTGATCGTTACCCTGTTAACAATCAATTTTTATAAAATTTATCAACAACAGATGTCAGCACTTGACGGCAGCGTCTTGCTTATCGTCTGTTTCACATTTTTTTGTCCAGGCGGTGTTTTGTTGACTTAAAAAATTTTAATTATCATTTTTTTCCCTTAATTTTTCATTTTTTGATAACTTTTTATTTCATTTTTAGCATATTCATGTAATAATATTACTATAATAAGTTCATTCATGCTATAATAAGTTTATTCAGCTATAATATGTTAATGCATTATAAATATTCAAGTTATGACCTTCAGTTCTGATATTTTATATATATTTTTAATTTTTATTTTAATCGAAAATATCAGCAAATGTTACATCTATTGCTACTGGTAATCATATGTTTATTACAAAAATATATAATCTTGTTTGATATGGAGTGAATAAAGTATATTAGTTCATTATATTAGTTGAAAGCAGAATAAAGTTTAGATTTCTAACAAATGTTTGATATAATGTGCAATAATTTCACAATGTATAAACCTACATGAATAAAATGTTATATCAAATGAAGTAACCAGACAATGTTAATTTTGACAAAAAGTAGCAAATTTTCAAGTTTGAATGTCAGTTATGATATATTATTTTTTTTTCTCATAAATTTCTGGAATAAAGTTTATTGAAAAATATCATATTTAAAACTAAAGATATTAGTAAATGTACATTTTTTTCGTATGAATATAATGATAATTTGATTTTTGGTGAATTTTTAAATAAATATTGCCTGACTGACCTTGACTGACCTACATTGCCCTCGGTCGTTTTTCAAAATAAACATAAACAAGGGGCAGAGCAAACAGGTTAAGAAAGGTAAAGTTTGATGTAGTTTTTATTTTATCCATTGTGTGTTCTGTAATCAATGCACTGTGGTTTGTTATATATTAATAATCAGTCATTTGGTTTTCATAGCATACTGCCAACATGAGTACAGTGGTACCTCATACTTCAAACGACTAACTTTGAATGCTTCAAATTTCAAACTGTGCATGCAGTGAAAAAATGTGCCCAAAGCATAAATGCAATCTGTCCAAGTCATCTCTTGTTCTCATATTATGCTCTTGTATGTTTTCAGTGCTTTGGGGTGTTTGGTTTGGCTATTTAGCTCTCTCTCTCTATATATATATTACACACACACACACACACATATATATATACTGTGTATACAATTTTTATACAGTATAAAAATTGTACATATATATAGAAAAATTGCAGGAAGAGATTGTTAAAAATTGACAAAGAACACTTGTGTATTCTTTGTCAATTTTTAACAATCTCTTCCTGCAATTTTTCTTTGCTGACAGTTTTTGGGTACCTCTACATTTTGTATCCTATAGTTGAAAATTTCTCAAACAGACCTTTTAAACCACATTTGACATATTCAAAGTTTAGAAGCATCTTCTTCAAACATATAACAATTTAATTTTTACTATTTGTAAGCTGTTATATCCTTTTTGCCTGACAGGCTTTTTAGCTGACATTTTGTTGGAATAAAATCAAGTTGTAATGTACAGGGTTTAAAATAGGATTCTAAACAAGAGATAAAAATCTCACATTATCTATAATATGTTAAATTTCACAACTGTTATAATTAAATCACATATCTATGTTAAGATATGAAAGTCCATGGTGTACAACCAATAAATGCAGTTTATTTTATTATACAGTATTTATTTTAATTTATTACTGAGGCATTTAGTTGTATTATTTTTACCTTAAGGTAAAAATAATACAACTAAATGACAACTAAATGATTTTGTTGTAAAACATCAATACAACAAAATGATTTATGGGTATTTGATGTTTTCAAAATCAACAATACAACAAAATTATGATGGTTACAACAAAATTTTGATGGTTTCAAAATCAACAATACAACAAAATTATGGGTATTTGATGTTTTAAGTTTATCGAAATAGGTACTGTTCAGGGTCTGGGAATGGATTAATTCATCTTTACATCATTTTTAATGGAAAAAATTGATTTGGACTTTGAGCAACCTCCTGGATTGAATTAAATTTGATGTATGAGGCACCACTGTAATTCTGAAATATATATATTTTGTTGATTTTAATTTTTAAATAATATTTTTTTCTTTCCTTCATCAGTTTATAAAGTTATTAATACTAAAATTAAATGCAAGTTTTACCTATATTTGAGTGTCATAATAAGTTATTTGTTCTATATTTATCTTAAGTATCTTAAGTATGTTAAAAATAAAAATCATTTTATGTAATTATATATACGATAATAGTTTTTTTTCTTAAAACAAGGACATACTTTTATCCTTTATCAAAAAATAAATACATAAATGAATATCATAAGTTCTTACATGCAATACAAATTCACTTATTTGAAAATAATATATTCTAAATTACAATAAATTAGTTCAAATAATTTACTATTATTACTAATTTAACTAACCATCAAAAACTTTCAACTCAAATTTCTTCATAATAAAATGAAAATACCTCATCTTCCTGGCCACTTCCACTTTCTGACTCTTCAGCTGTTGATTGACTTGGTCCTGCATTTCCATCTACATTTTGATTCTTTCTACGTCTAAAAATATTTTAAGATAATTTATTTAAATAAAAGGTAATTTTAATTTATCATTAATTATATTAATTTAATTTGCTATTATTATTTAAAATTATATGTTTATTTGTATAAATTTATGCTATTTTCACAGATCACAGATATTGATTACAGCAGATAACCATTCATTGAATAGGACTGCACCTTCATATGTGAAATTGTCAAAGGTACAATCTTACTTTCACACTGTATGATATCACTGAAATAAGAAAAGCATACACATACAAAACATTTTTGAGTAAATGCATCTTATCTAATATCAAAAACTATGTTGAGATTTTGAGAAAAGAGGAGAAAAATTAAATTAAAAAAAGAAATGAAAAATCAATTACAATATGCAAATTATCAAATTTACTTCATGTATACTTGGTTATAATAATCAGTAATTAATTATGAATTAAAAGTCTCCTAATACTCTTTTTTATAATGCCATGAAAAATAACCAGAATAAATTTACTAGAGTTCCTTCCTAGTACTGCAATTTACTCAATGAATATTAAGTAGACAAACTGTATTATGCTACTACTTTGTTGACAAAATACTCTTCCACAATTCATTTCTGATAACTTGGAGTCTTGATTAAATGGATTCTATTGTGTGCATGTGTGTGTGTGTGTGTGTGTGTGTGTGTGTGTGAATACATATACTCAATATAAGTTTATACCATAATATTAGGAAAGCTTTCAAATTACTGAAAATAACAGAACTATATTTACATTGGTCATTTAGAAATTTATCATCACAACATTTACATTTCAAAATGAATGATTATCTGTTTCCTTAATTCAATAGTTGAAAATTTGATATATATTTGCATAACATATCATTGATTCTATGTAATTATCATTCATGCTGTGCTAAAATTGATATATGTTTACAATATCAATACTCTAAGACAGTGGTTTCCAACCTGTGGGGCGCGCCCCCCTAGGGAGGCGCGAGACTGTTGCAAGAGGGGCATGCAGCTGTTTCCAAAATACCATTTTCGAATACAAACCAAAAAAGTCGAATAGGTGTCAAAAAAATAAAATCAGCAAAATAGGTATATGTAATCACAATCCTCGCCGCAAATTTTTCGGGTACAAATGCTAAAACATCCATCCATACTCTTGCTGGAACGAGAACATCTCGCTTTCGCGTTTGGAGCCGAGCGCGCTTTGAGTATTTATGAAATTAGATTGTTAGAAAAATTAAGGGGGCGCAACAATTTTTTTTTTAAAGGGGGGCGCAGGTACAAAAAGGTTGGAAACCACTGCTCTAAGATCTAGAATATTGATATATGGTATACTGAATATTGATATCAAAATTTTGGTTTAGCACAGCCCTAATTATCATATTACAATCGTGCAGTTATATATAAATTTCTGATCAGATGAATAAACAGCTAAAAATTATTTGGGGGAAAAAATTGAATATTGATCAAGACAAATCATTGATTACAACTAACAAAAGGAAAATAAATATCATTATATTGCAGCAAAAATAAATTTTATAGCAATTATGAAAAACAGAAAAGAAACAAATTGAAAAAAAATACTTTTAAAATTATTTAGTGATATGGTAAAGGCAGTATTTAAGAATAATATAAATTTCTCTAATAATTCTTTAAAAAATAAATAAATAATAATAAAAGAACAAGTATAAATGTCATAAATAAAAAAATTTATGAGAATTTGAAAGTAAACTGCAATATCTATCAATGAAAGCTATATCTATCAAAAGTTACTAGGGACACTGTGCAATTTTGTCATATCATGACAGAATTGAGACAGAGCATTACATTTTTGTAATTAAAAATTTTTTAATTAGTACATATAAATTATATTTTATTCCATTTAACCAAGCACTGACACATGTTTAAATATGGGTGCATGGGTATGCATGCAATCAGAAGTCTGCTGGCCACATGAGAAGGCAATCCTTACACTTGTTGGCTGCAGGAAGGAAATCTCTGCATATAAAATGTTGAGCACTTTTGTATCTTGAAAGTAAGTCATGGACCCCCATTTTTTATTACACTTTTGGATGCCTCATTGCAATTTGAGAATGAACACAATTCTATAAGCCACATAGAAGAGCTAATGCTTGGCCTCAAAAACTTTTATAAATAATTATTTCTTATATTTATCAACCTGATTTCATTTTTTAATACCTCACAAATGTACATAAATATGATGCTGTTAACATTAATAAATTAACTTGTGAAATGTTGATTTTCAAATAAGTATATATATTTTTGATTTGCTAATTTTTTTTAATTCAAAAATTTTAACCAAACTCAAATGTAAAAGAACAGTTTAAATCATAATATTATTGAATATTTTTATTTAAATTACAATTAGCTTTTGACTTTTGGATATTTAACTTTCAGATAATTTACTCTTTTAGGCATAATACAAACTTCTGAATCATTTTTTTTTTGTACACTTAATTCAGACTTTTTGTATATTTCATTGTACAAAATAAAAATATTGAGCTATTGTAGAGTGATTTCTGCTGATTATAGTTTTGATTACATCAAAAACTCTTTAAAAATTAATTTTTATTCTCTTTTTAATCTATAGTTTTAACATTTCATACATTGTAACATGCACCTTGTAAAAAAGTTAAATTTTTTGTTTTAATAAGAGATTTTATAATTTTTCTTTTAGTCCTCTAGGACTGATGAAATAGGCAATGCAACACTTGGGCAATAGAAAACCAGCTTCCACTTTAGGTTTTCTATAGAATTTGATGGCTCTATCTACTTTGTCATCAAACACTGATAATTAGTACTGAGCCACTCTCTAGTAATGTAACTAATATGCAAATGTGTTGCTTGACTTTTGGACATTCAACTTTTATAAACATTTTTTGAAAATTCAAGGTCTAAAAGTCAAGGACTGACTGTAATACAAAGTTTAAATTTTAATAGACTACTATATCAAGTTCAACTTTTTATGTAAGAGTACCCAAAAATGTAAAAATATAATTACTTTGGCTGGCGTGGAGGCAACTGTGTCAAACCAGGCTGTGGTATTATTGAAGGATTAGATGAATCGTCTTCGCCTTGAACATCCGGAATACAGGACACGAGATCTTTCAGAAAATGAAACTGGTTGTCTGCAAGAATGCAAGCTTTCCTAATTGAAGTAATAAAATAAATTTTAAAATACTATTAGAAGTGGATATAACTTAAAAAACTAATTTTTTATAAAATTTTACAAAAAGTTTTTCTTTCATAATTGAAAGACAAAGAAAAAAAATTACTGAAAGAATTTTCAGTCATTATATGCAAGTATACACAAAAGAATAAAAACACATTAATTATTGTGCAGCACCAATTGGTACATTTCATGGCACTTAATGACTATCAAATAATAATCATTTAATTCGATGATTTCTACATTTCATTTGGGAGTTAGTTTCCTTAAGATATTAAAAGAAGCTGGGATCCAGTGCAATTGATTTGAGCAGAGGTTTAACAATTTAACTGGTTCAATAATCTGTTTAACAGAACTGTTGTTACACATATATAAATAATATTAGACAAAAATAGACATTTCATATAGGAGATCATGTGATCAATGAGTTAAATATGAAAAATACAGAAAAAAGTTTTTGCTAGCATTTCTAATTGTAAATATGATTTTTAAAAAAACTTGTTTTACGAGACATGTTTATTTCAACAAGTTGATTCTGAAGAATATATAAACTCAGAAAATTTTCCATTAGATAAGCTTTCTTCCCAAAAAATAACTTATCAGGAACAGAGAGACCATACCTGACTGATAGTAGTCCTTTAAAATGTGTGTGTTGCTATCAGGTCAGTTGATCATTCGCATTGCAGAATAATGACATTTCAATGCAACATTAATCAAAGTTTTTAAATTTCATAATAATTAAATTTACTTTATATTTAAAAAAAAAAAAAAAAGTTATTTCTGTAATAGTTTAAGAGAAATGAAAAATTCTGAAAAAAAATAAAAATAAAATATTGATAGATAGATTACTACTTCAGGGATGAGTGATGAAAAGATGCAGCAACAATAAAGACTAATTTCTGTATTACTTTAATATTTTATACTTGCAAAAAACAAAAATTTCTATTATTATTGCTAGTTATAAATTATCTAAAGCTTTGATATATTCAAGATTATTTTAATTATTATGTAAAACATACAAGTAAATAAATTAGATTAAATTTTATATTAGTTATGAATATAATTTGTTTTAAAAATGTTATTTAAGAAATGTTTTTATATACAAGTAGAAACATTCTAATTTTATTAAGTTATGTTTTAGACTTTTATAATAAGATATTTACTTACAGATGAGAAGTTGTAAGAGTTTTAGCATTTCTTGTCTGCGTTATTTCACTAGCTTTTTTTACTAAAGACTCTACAAAAAGCTCTAAGGCTCGAGCTAGAAAATAAATGTTAAGTACAAATTCATATAATAAAACAAATGAATAAATTTAAACATTTCTATGATAAATCTGGTATCAAATAGCATAATTTGAGTAGCAGATTTATCATAGAAAATGCCACTAATGAAAGTAATAAAATTTCTACAGAGCAGTCCAAATGGAAGAATTATTCTGACAATGTTCATACTTCAAGAAATACCAATGGTAAGCCATCGTGCTACTACCAACCTGCTAATGGCAAGTAATCAAGCCACTGTCAGGTTTATGGATGGTCAGATATCAGTCACTATTCAGAGTGCTGTCAATAAATATGGAACAAAGAAACTACTCAACCCAAATTCCACATCAATGTTTAGAGTAAAATGCATTTGATGTCAAGTATGTTGCATGCATTATGAAGCATGCTCTACCTAATAGTATACATTGTGACAGTTACTGTTTTTCCAGAATGGAGGGCATCTTGTCAGTCCATAAAATGCACCAAATGAATTATGGTTCATCATGCTGCAAATTTATCATCATATTGTACCCCTCAAATCACCAAATGGTATCTCTGCATGTTGTGCTTATTGCAGATATAAGTAGAGTAGATGCATAGCATGGTAACTTAACATCTGGTTTATTTGTGTCTGCTTCAATCTATAACCCACCTAACCAAAGCTGGAAAAATCTCTTGTCTCTGGATATATGTTCAAGTGAAACCCTGGATACCAAAGTTACATCACCTGTCTCTATGTTCTACATTGAATTTAAAGTTCCTTCTGCTTATCTATCAAAAAAATGCAGCACTCATCTGGCAACAATCTTCCTGTAGCCAAGATGGTCATGGATGATTGTATTGATCATTCCAAAGAAATCTTCAAATGTTTCCTCTATCTGTTCATATGTTATTTGATGGTCTTCTCTAACAGTCTCACCTCTTTGACTTTCTTGTAAGTAATTGATGTCAACAGATGACAGGTATTGTCCCCCTTTAAATTTATTAAACCATTTATAAACTATTTTGTGTGAAGGTGTCACATTCCCAAAAGCTTGCTTCAGCATTAAATTGATTTTTGAAGTATTACTTTGACATTAACGATCATAGCAAAAAAATGTTCACATGTAAACTCCATGAAGGCTACTTTTAAAATGGCAAGAAATATCATTTACACAAGAGCCATCTAATGGTCAAAATAATCCTAGCTGTAAAATACTTTTTTTAGGTAGGGATAAGATATTTCAGTGGTATCATTAACTTTCAGCAATCTTATTTAGAAATATCCAATTATAAAAATTTGTTAAATGCCCTTTGTATAAACTAAATAAACTGTTTACATACACATTTATTACAAAAATTTTGAATTAAGTAAAAAAAGTTACTTAATTCAATCATCAAAATAAATAATTTCACTTTCTTTTTGAAAAGATCCTACACTCAAAATTAATTCAATAATTAACTATGCATTGTGTTGCTGTTTGTGGCATAGCACACTTATTCAAAAAGGTATAAAAGATTGTTTTATAGTTTTTAGTATCCATAAATCTGTAACTTACACATGACTTCTATAAAAAGCACAGAAAAGCCATTGTAGTTGGTATCTGTCATTGGTTTGTTATAATTAATTCTCAAATTATAAAGGTAACACCCAGAAAAAAATAAATAAATGTCATATTGCAGTAAACAGAAGTTATAATTGATCATCTTAAATTGTCAACTATAATTTCAATGAAATTCAGGAAATAAAAATTGTGTGAATAATGTTAAAATGATTAATCTATTCCGAGTTTAATCCTAACTTTTTTTATTTTAAAAAATTATTAAAGAAAAATCATTCATATGAAACATCAAATTTGCATTAAACTAAATAAACTGTATACTTTTTTTAGTTAAGAAAAAATAATATTTAAATTCTAAAAAATCATAAAAGGCAAATATTTAAAAAATTGTTAAAAGGATACAAATTATAACAGGAACAGCAGCTGCAACTTTTCCAACTTCTTCATCTGTTTGCATTATTTTTTTAATTCTTGCCTATAAAAAAATGATAAATTATTAATAAATAAATGCATCTATTCAGAATTTAAATAATAATTACATGTAAATTATGAAGTATATAAGATTTAATAAATAAATAAATAAAATGTTGGCAAAGGTTCTTGTTCAACTTTCCTGGCATTTGAAATAGGAGGTCAAGGATACCAGTAAACAAGTCCAATAATTTTCAGTTATCTACAAAATACAATTTAAATAACAAAAACTTAAGAGTAACTCTGTTGAATTATGAGAAATTTCTCTATTTAAAAAAATATTTAAGTTTAAAAAACACTAAGACAGATTAGCACAAAGTTAAACTTTTATAACATATGGCACCACACAAAAGTTATTTTTTAATAGAATCACATCAATGATTATATAAAATAGCAAAAGACTTAATTTTGAGGAATAAGATTAGTTTAAAAAATTTTTTATTGCCAATAATGAGTGTAATTTTCATTAATTCTGACACCACTTGTGATGTGATATACATGACCCCCTTAACCTTCGATCCTTAACCTCCAAAATGTAACAACATTAATGCCCAATTTATAGTAATAGCCCTAAAAAGTTTCAAAATTTTTGATTCATTGAGTCCTGATATATAATGCAAAATAAACCCTTACAAAATGTGTGTGTTTTATATTTTTAGCATCCTTAAAGCATCAAAATAAAAAAAGCAGGGGAATTAAAAACTTGATAAATCACCATACTTTTCCTATTTTATATTTTATAACAGCCAAGAAGGTAAATAATTAAAAAATTAACAAATTTAAACTTTAATATCTTCTATATTTGCTCTATAAAAAGATGTGTAAAAATATTATTCAATTTTAATATAAAATTTAAAAAAGCCACATTAATTGCAATTGAAAAAAATGTATCTTTAGAAAATTTTTAATAGAATCAACAATATACAGTCCCTGTAAAGCACAAATGAATATTTTTGAACAAATCTTTTCATAAATATTAAATCAAGAATCCTTAATTAAGTATCTGAATTATTAAATATATAATTTTGTATTGCAAATGATATTACAGTACTACTACTCATCTTTGGTCTTTTTGATGTAATTACATGATATATTTGCATGTTTACTTATTTCATTTTAAAGTGATGTATGTATGTATGTAAAAGTTGGACACTAATCTAAATATATAAA
This sequence comes from Centruroides vittatus, assembly GCF_030686945.1. Lineage (NCBI taxonomy): Eukaryota > Metazoa > Arthropoda > Arachnida > Scorpiones > Buthidae > Centruroides > Centruroides vittatus. Next base: position 627,225 of record NW_027122576.1, read on the forward strand.
ATTACATGTCCCGACTGACTGACTCATCATTGCCCAGAACAAACCGCTGAACCTAGAGGTGAAATTTGGTACACAGTTAGGGTACATCATGAAAATGTACACTAAGAAGGAATTTTTGGAAATTTCCCCATGGGGGGAGAAGATTAAGGCTTAACCTGAAGAACGGCTTCTACTGTACTATTTTAGATGTGATTTTTTGTTTTTAACCACGTTTAGTCTTCATCGAGTTTTGTATTTATTGAGTACTTAGGTGTATTAAATTGATAACATTTCAGACATGATTATAAATATTTTTATATATTTTGATTTTTTAACTAAATGTTCACACCGTTTTAAATTCGAATTTGTTATTGCATATTGTTTCGATTATAGAACAATTGTAAGCATTCCAGAAAATTGATCAGGATGAAAATGTTTGTTTGATGCAGTAAAATGATTCTCAGCAATAAGGGGTATGTGTTAAACAACCATAGTAATTGTTATGTAAGTTATTACTATCAACGGTAATCTTCATTTCCAAACGTACAATATTTACCAAATCATCCAAATAGTTTGCCCAAGCTATTCTGGGCTCATTTGCTAGTTAAAAATAAACCAGCGATGAGTTGCTCAACTTTCCCCGACAACATTTAAAATTTTGGTAGCAAAATATGATAATAGATGGCATTTTTCAAAAACTTTATATTTTTTAACTATTATAAAATGGCAAAAATCTTAATTTTGAGGGTAGGGATGAGTTTTATAAAAAAATTATAAATGCTAATAATGAATAAAATCATCATTAAGTTCGACCCCAATGGAGATAATGGGGGCCGTGTGTCTCCCCATCTTCTCAATTTTTAACCACCAAACTTTAATAGCATTAATTCCCCTAATAAATAAACCTCCCTGCAAAATTTCAGAAATTTTCAACAAAAAGCACAGGAGTCATTAAGCTTCAAACAGGCGAACAAAATCATGCCCCAAACACATACACTAACATCCATACATACAGAAATTATCCCCACATTTTTTTGCATTTCTCAACATTTCAAGATGTCCTAAGTCCAAAATTTTTAAATCTGGAGCAGTCATTTTTTGCCAGATTGTCATACTTTTCCTGTTATAACAGCAGGGAAAGTAATAGCATTTCACAATATATTTTAACAAAAATGTATCATAAAACTTGTCTTTAAGACATTATTTTCAAAAGACTATAGTCTTTCCACAAATACAGAGAATTGCATTATGGCTAAATATTTTTTACTTCCTTGTACTATTCAAGGAAGACTTATCATCTCAAACTGGAGTTCCAGTGAATTTGAACAACTTTGTCATTGGACTAACCAAGCACAGAGTCAATTCATTACCAGTTGCATTTTTTTTTTCTACCATGAGCTAGTTCTTTATGATAGCTTTCAATTTTTGATGTTGTGGTATCTCCTACAGCCTCATCTCATTTAAAAAAGTTGAATGACACTTCATTCAGTAAAAGCAAACTTTACCTATAAAACTCTTTACAGAAATAATGTTTATTAATAAATGAAACTTTGATAAACTTGCTTTTATACCTAATTATTATTCTTATTGTTTGAAGCTCTTCAGTTTAGCACCACACTCAGTTATAATGCCAATTTCAGAGATGGCCAAATTGGGACACTAAATTGAGGTTTGACTGACTTTAGTAATCTAGTACTAGCATATAACATGTATTCAATATGCTTCATATTGCAGATATTTATTTAAGGTTAATAATAATATTTCAGAAAGATTATTAATATAGTTTATAACATTAAGTCTTAAGCCAATACAAATTTTACTTTTCTGAGGAGAGGTAAAACACTAAATTTATTAATAATAGACTTATAACAATTTTAATTATACATAATTAAGCAATTAAGTGATAATTTTAAATGTAGGTTTGATCAAAAAGCTTATTTTTGTGTAAAAAAATGAACACAGTGAAACCTCGGATTTCAAACTTAATTCATTCCTAAAAATTGTTCTCAAATTGAAACAAATTTTCCCATAAGAAACAATGTAAAATGTATTAATCTGTTCCCAACCTCCAAAACAAAGGCTTTATCTTTTTAGTTATATTTCACTTGTAGGCATTTTTATCCCAAAATACACATTATCTATATCCATTTTATATATATTAAAAGCAAAATATTCCATCACTACCAACCAGAACAGAAACCATCACTTTACAAAAAAGTGCTATAAATAGAGATTTGACTCTGCCTGGATAAAAAATAACCAAATCGATCAAGATGACAATATTTCAGAAAGTGTGGATAAAGTTCTTATGTTTCAATTGCTTTGACTTAAGTTTTAATTAATTAATTAAAATTAAGATTTCATTTTAAATTTCAGTTTGGGTGTAAAAATCAGTTTTAATTAATAATTATTTTATTATTTTTAGTTTTAATTAACTGGCTACCTAGTATTAATATATTAATATTATAATACATAAATAACAAAAATTTATTAATATACAGGGTGCGGCGCCAAAATCCGGACAAAATTCAATTTCAAATTCCCGCCATTCTGTACCACCGGTAGATGTCGTGTTTGGCGTTCAAATAGCTTGACATGTGCATTAAACCATTTTAACCGCGAAACAGTTGCCATGTTGAAACAAAGTGCTGAGTATAACCGAAGAGCCGCGATTATCGAAAGTATTCGCGCTGGGCGCTCGGCGACAGAAATTATTCGGTTCTTCGGATACCCGAGATCGACTGTTTATGATGTCGTTGCAAAATACAATCAGTCGGAGAAGTCAAATGAAGGTTTTGCAACACCGGCAAGGAAAATTCACTCGAAGGAGCGCATTGTCAGAACCCCTGAAATCATTCAACGGGCTCAGGAGCTGATTTTTGAGGATCCAGGTCAGTCGATCCGAAAATTGTCGTCGGTTGTTGGTGTGAGCGAGAAAACTATGCGTAGAATCGTTGAGGAGGACCTCCGCTACAAGTCTTACACAATTAAAGTGAGACAGATGCTTTCTGAAGCTGCCAGGACAAAGCGAGTTGAACACTGTAACCTGCTTTTGTGTTCCTTAAAAAACAATGCTGCCGGACGACTCAGATTTTTTTCTGACGAGAAAATTTTTACTGTTGATGCGAAAATCAATCGAAGAAATGATCGATGGCTTGCCCACGACCCAGAAGAGGTCCCCGTTATTGCAAAAACGAAATTTCCGGCGAATGTTCATGTGCTAGGTGTTGTGTCCAGTGAGGGTGATGTCATGCCACCGTATTTCTTTAACGAAGGGGAAAATGTCACAAAAAATGTTTATTTGCATGCTCTGTCAAATGTAGTGAAGCCATGGATGGAAACTGTGTCATCTGGAAAGCCGTATGTTTTCCAGCAGGATGGTGCGCCTGCCCACACAAGTCATTTGGTGCAAAATTGGTTGTCGGATAACGTCGACATGTATAAATAAACAACAACTAACCCATTACATATAAAGATCAACAACTGCCGAATTATCGGGCTAGCAAATGGCCTAAAGTAATATTAATAATTAAAGTTAATTAAAATTCTAATTATTAAATTTAGCAAGAGATGGCACCTAACGCCTAACTCTAGTAGCAAATTAACTTTAATTATTAATATTACTTTAGCCATTTGCTAGCCCGATAATTCGGCAGTTGTTGATCTTTATATGTAACGGGTTAGTTGTTGTTTATTTATCTATATATATATATATATGCCTTGCCGGGGTTTGCGATGGCCGGTTGAGTGCCTTTGGGAAGACGTGGGCAATTAATGTGTCCCCAACCGGCATTGTAATGACCGTCGATGGTGGTACGGTAATCTTATATCAACTGGAAGGGAAGATCGGAGCGAAGGTCCGGGTAGCGTAATTGGTAACGTGTCTGCACGGATAGCAGAAGTTGCGGGTTCGAATCCCGCTTCGGGCCAATTCTTTTCTTCCAGTTAGAATTTTAATTAAATAATTTAAATAAATTTAGGCCTAATTATTAAATTTAGCAAGAGATGGCGCCTAACGCCTAACTCTAGTAGCAAATTAACTTTAATTATTAATATTACTTTAGCCATTTGCTAGCCCGATAAGTCGACATGTTTTGGTCAAAAGAATTCTGGCCTCCCAACAGCCCAGATTTAAATCCTCTGGACTTCTACGTATGGAGCGTAGTTGAAAGGGTCACAAACAAGACCAGACATGCAAACATCACATTGTTGAGAGCTGCTATTGATGCGGCATTCACCAATATTGACCGTGAGACATTAAAGCGCGCATGCGCATGATTCAGACCGAGAATAGAGGCTGTCATTGAAGCAGGAGGGGGCTATATTAAATAAATGTATTCTGTATGACATTGCAAACAATGTGATTTAAAAAAATTTGTAAACCTTTTTGTTTTTTCAATAAGAAATATGTTTGAAAACAATGTGTAATTTGTCCGGATTTTGGCGCCGCACCCTGTAATATGCTCTTCCCACTCACCGACACTTGCAGCGACAACGGAGAAATGTGAAATATACAAGTCCAGCTTAACCGGAAAACGTTTAAATTACAAAGATGCAACAATTTTACCTTCGACTTGGAAGTTTATAATCAGAAAGAAATCGTAGGAATACATTCACTAGGTCCAAAGGATTGCATATGGCACTATAGGTTTTATAATGTATACATGTTCAATTAGAAAAATACAATAAAATATGCTATGTTATTTATATTTGTTTAATGTAGTTTTGCATGGTATTTGGTTTACGTTAGTTCAGTATCGCACGTGAATTCTATTGTAATTTATTTTAATTTGAACTGGTTGTTCGAAATGGTATTTGAATGTCGTTAGCCTGATGATGGCCCATTGAATGGGTTGAAAATGTTTGTTTTTATGATTAAATTTAAAGTTCTCAGCGTTAAGGTGTGTTTGTTTTACAATTTAAAAAAAGTGAGTGAAAATAGAAGAATTGATATAATATTAATTTGTGTTAAGCACCTTTAAACACTGATTTGTGGATGTCATTTATGTCAATTAAAACAATTTTTATTAATTTATTTGATTTAAATTCAATTGTGACATGTACCAATAAACAGTAGTACCTCACCAATATGCACATCAAAATCTAATTTGAATAACAATGTTATTGATGATTCATGTTGTGACCTCTAATGACACGAGGCAATCTCAGTGCCACAAACTTCTGAATTGATAGTCTCATTGGTGATGGTTGGAGCCATCAACTTTCTTTAACACAGGAAGTATAGGGAGTTGACTGTCTGTGTCTCTCTAATCGATGACCGGTTCTAATAGCTTGTTCGGCAACCAAGTTATCGTATGGCAATCAAGACAAATATGATATTCAAAATTTTGTTTGTAAACCAAATTGTTCAAAAAGTGAGATGTTCAAAACTCAAGGTTTGACTGTACTAAATTTTAAAAATTAAAAAATAACTTTATTGAATTATATATGCACCTTTATTTTTAATTACTTTAGCCCATCTGTTGAATAGATCCACTGTCTTTTGTGCAGAGAATTCTGGGAATCGAAAAACATCTAGGTGGTTTTTCATATCATCTAAGTTACTAAACTTCTTCTCAGAAAGCTGTTCTGGAGAGATTGAAGTAAGTGATAATCTGAAGGTGCAACATCAGGAGAATACTGAAGTGGCACAAAACATCCCATCAAAATTCCAATAATTTTTCCTGAGTGCTGAAAGATGCATGCAGCCTAGCATTATCATGCTGGAAAGCCATATCTTTTCTTCTTGCTGGATGTTTTTTGATGGATGCCTTCAGAAGTATCAAGTTGGGAAAAGTTCTCTGAATTGAAGATCTGATTTTGAGATAGCAGTTGAAAAGATAAATTCCCTGCCAGCCCATCAAATGCTTAGCATAGTCATTTTTGAATGTGAACTGGCTTTTGACTACATTGCAAAGGAGTCAGTTGAATTAGACTGACTTTATCCATAATCTTTTTCACTGCACATATTGTAAACAATCCATTTTTTGGTCACCAGTAATTAATTGCTTCAAAAAGGAATTAATCTTCGTAAAATGAAGTTTAGACTATTTACAAAAAATTTTTACATTTCTTGAGTCTTTCTTTTAATCCTTTTCACTACTCCAGAAGTAACAGTTATTATGGTTATTTTGAAGAAACTTCTTTTACAAAGGTAAAAAGAAGGTACTTCTTTTCTTTTACAAAATAACCATAATAACTGTTACTTCTGGAGTAGTGAAAAGGATTAAAAGAAAGACTCAAGAAATGTAAAAATTTTTTGTAAATAGTCTAAACTTCATTTTACGAAGAAATAATATCCTGAGTTAACATTGAAAATTGTACCATATAGGAATTAATCTGGTTAAATTTCAATAGTGAATCACATGCAAATATTCTGTTAGATTTCTCTCACTCAATTTACATACTATCCAAACATAATAACACAATACATATCCTAAGTTGTGTGAATGGCCAGCAACCAATCCTTAAGTGATTGATAATTCTTCTGCAATTTCCCTGGTGGTGTAATGTAAATTCTCTTAAATTAATGCAGTGATCATTAGCTGACGTCTTTCAGATTGTGATGCATCGTCTAAAAAAATTTTCCTGTACAGAACCTCTTAAATCAATTTTGATACACAAGGACACTGAGCTTCCTCACAAACAATGCAAATCTTTTTTATGTAATTGTAGCATTTTTCTTTTTTTATGGATGTAAAAAGCATAAGATGACAAAAATGCAACTTCAGATTCTCATTTTTAAGTCCAAAAATTGGAGTATAATGATAACAAAATTAAAAATTTTTATTTGTAATATACATTACAGAATTTCGCATTGAAACTGATAAAAACAATTGAATATAAATTGCCATTAATGACTATTAATTGCTACTAGTGTCATCTTATGCAAAAAAAAAAAAAAACAAATTTTTTGGATCAATCCTACACTATGCAATTATTTATTGATTCTTTTAAAAAGAATATTTACATTACTGTATTTACTTGCATATAAGACAAGGTTTTTATTCATTTTTCACTGCTTTAAAAACCTAGGTCCTATACACGTGAGCGAAAGATTCTTTGCATTTTTGCAAATAATTTTTATGAACCGTGTATTCGCATTTTTTACTGGATGCTTACCCCCTTGTATTTAAAAACAAGTATTTTATCTTAAATCTTTCTTGTATATTGTTAGGAGTAAAGATGAATAGCAATAGGAAAAGCAAAGCTTTCGAATTGAATTCCAGATTGAAATTCCAAAATCACATGAGAGCACGATATAAGTTTTAATCCATTCCTACGTGAAAACAGATGATTATTCGGAAATCAGAATTCGGAGAAACTCATAAGTGTAATCGACTGTGAAGAATCAGGGAGAAAAAAAGGTTCCTGATTGTCCAGCTTTACGTGAACAAATTATGTTTTCGATTTTACAAGATTTTTCCTTAAAGTTTAAAATGCTAGTAATTTTTGCAGGACAATGTGTACATTTATGTTCATTTGATGGTTTTACTTGTGATTAAACAAAATAAAATTAGAATTGTATTAATAAAACTAATTTTCTTTATTTCGATCTTTAAAGTCACACCTCGTCCTATATGCAAGATTGTCTTATATTTGAGTAAATACAGTATGTCTTTGTTGTTTCTAACCACCTACAAGTTTTAAATGCAATTACTGAAATCATAAAAACAATACTATATTTTAAAATAAGTAGAAAATTTTATATTAATACAATAGTTACACAGAAAATAAAACATTTTAAATGTTAAAAAAGGGTAAAAAGTATTTAACAATGTAAATGCATACAAATAAAACTAGTTCTACTATTACACTTGTATAAAACTGGTTCCATTATAATTTAATGGTTATATTAATAAAACTATAAACAAGCAAAATTACAATGCTTGTTACAATAGAGTAATAGCACTATTATATTTCAAATGATGATATATTATGGAGTAATTCCTATCATTAATATTTGAAAATATTGTAACTATTTCCTATATGTATAACATTTCTGTTGTATTTATATTAATATCTTGCTTTAAATAACAGTAAAATTGTCAGTCTTTTTTTTTTTTTTACTTTATTTAAAAAAAAGAACACACAAAATTACCAAAAATCATTTTTACTGTGCAATTATTTAGAGAATCAGTCAAAAGGGGTTTTTAGGCAAATAAACAAAAATTTGTTCTGTCCTTCCAATCCAACCTTCACCAGATATCAAGAACTATTCATGGATTGTTAATGTGGTTGATGAAAGGTTACTAAAGCCCTGGTCACACTATGCGATTTCCAGCCGCGCAGGCGACCACAACTGCAACAAGTGCGAGTCGTGCGCGTCTTCTTGTGGTCACACATTGTTCATTTACATTGCAACTCGGAAACACATGACCCTATAATAAACCAATAAAATTACAGTAGCTTGTTTTTTTACTACTTCTGTGAGTTTACTGACATTTTATGTTCTACTTCATACTATTTACGGAATTTTAGCCACTTTTCTTATTAAAATGGTAAGCAGTTCCTTTTCTGGAACGAATAAAATAAAAAAAGATAATTATTTGATATAGCTGGCGAGAATACACAAAAAGATAAAATCTTCGATAAAACAGAGAATTAAAATCCCACAGGTATTCATGAGCCCAAATAAGCTCAATCAATCTCAATTCTGTAAAAGTATAAATCCTCTAACTTTCCACCATGAGGACGAACTATTTTCAATGTTGTCATCATATGACATGGCACAAAAGGCGTTTGCTGATTGGATGCGCGTTTGCAATTGGCACAAGTAGAACAAACTTTTTGTTTTTAGTTGTGGTTGCAGTTTCACTGGTTTTCGAGGGGGAATTACTAGTTAACGGGAACAGCCGTCGCAGTTGCAGTCGCCTGCGCGGCTAGAAATCGCATAGTGTGACCAGGGCTTAAGAAAAAATGTTTCAGAGTACACTTATACTGAGAAGGGATCAGCACAAACTCAGATCCCAAAAGCATATAAATAAAATATCTGCAAATTAAAATTGTCTTATGAGTGGTTCTTGACCTCAGATGAATGTCAGATTGCAAGGACAGAACAAATTTGTTTATTTGCCTATAAACTCCTCTTCAGTGGTTTCCTAAATAAGGGATCTGGCAAATTTTGCAGATTTTAGCTTTATATATACTATGCAACTTTGCCATTTATTTGTTCAATTCTTCTATTGATTTGTTTTGATTGAAATCTTCATTGACATTTTCCAGGTTTAACCACAATACAACTGTATTTCAGAATCAACATTTGCCAATATACTTCCACTATAAAATGGCAGTTATAAAATTAATGAAGTGTTATAGATGATATGTGTAATGGAAATATGTTGGCAAAGATGATGCATTCACAATGATTATAAACTTCAATAACAAACTACCTAATACACTTATATTACCAAAATATCTGCTGAATTATTTATCAGACTATATTAAAGCTAAATTAATAAAATCAAATAAAAATCATTTACTCCATTTCTACTTTATGTTCACTTCTTATTTATGTATTTGTTTCTGGAATAGTATAAAAAAAACTTTGAAGATGATTCCTCACAGGAATATAAAGAAAAAAGGCACATAAACATGTCTAGAAATGGACAGTTTGATTTCTCAAACTTTCTGACAGTGTCAGGTGCAACAGAGCTCACTTCAACGAACATGCATGTACTGTACTAAACTATAGGCTACTATCTACACAGATGGCTATGTAGAACAGGTCCATGGCATGGCTTTCACATTTCCTAGTGTGAAACTTTTGAATGTTTATCTGAGGAATCACCTGAAGACACTAGTGTATGCTGCTCTTATTGGTGATGTGAACATGCTGCTGCAATGCATTGCTGACATCTGCACCATCATTCACAGAAGAGCTGGAACCTTCAAAAGAGTGCATCAGTCCATGCTCCAATGTCTCTGCACATGCAGAGATGCACATAGAGTATTTTGTGCATTTCTTATGATGAGAGCTATGTTATTGAGAGAATTATCAATATATGAGTTAATAAGAGAGTATGTAATAAAATCCATCTTACACCTGACACTGTCATAAGAGGTTTGACTTCTCAAAAATCACCCATTTCTGGATACATGTTTACATGCATTTTTGTTATTTTCATGTAGGAATCATTCCCCAAAGTTTGTCTCACTACTTCAGAAACACCCCTTGTATACTTAATAATACAAAGTATTTTATATTATTTTATTCTGTTTGTAATTTTATTTCCTATTTAATTTTCCAACTGTTAGAATAAGATCATTTTGAAATAAGAATACTGTAAGTATTTAATTTTTAAATTGGGCATTCTACTTGCAATCTTTTAATGTATCCTGATGATGATTGCTGCATGGGTCTAATTCAAGGTTCTAGTAGCCTGTAATGCTTTACAGAAGTGGAATATGATCAGTAATCTTGGTAATATTGTTGTATTATTATTACATGACCTCAGTACCTCAGTTAGACAAGCAAAACCATTAATCCAGAAAGGCTTTGAAACCAAGTGTGCTGAAAAATTCAGTGCTCAATCTGAACATAATTCTAAGAATCTCAAAAAAAAAAAAAATCTATTTACTCAACTAGAACCTAAATATCTAGCAATAACATTTTTAATGAGCAAAGTATAAATAGAATAAGTACTTTTACATATAAAATAAATTTTATAAAGTATCCTAAATCATTAGAAAGCTCACATTACAGAAACAGAATATAGAGTAAAAATCTATAACAATGCTTCTGCAGACAAATTTTATCTATGCTAATATGTTGATTATAAATTGAATAACACAAAAAAATAAAATTAAAAAAAGGCATTTAACATACAAATTTAAAAAATTTTAAACCATTTTTTTGGTCCAACTATGATAAAAAGGTCAAAAATTCTTTAATTTAATTAATGCATTTAGTTGCCAAGAAATTTAAAAGGAATAAAAAAAATAAAATTACTTCTAAGTTTTTGCTTTTAGGAGATGATAATATATAAAATCAAATTCATGCCTGTCTGTATGCACAAGTATCATATAAGAATGACTGAACCAATTTCTATGAAGCTTTGTACGTACATGTATTCAGCATAGCCCTGGAAAAAATATAAGCTACTTTCTATTTCCAAAATCATTCAATTTTATAAGCTTTGATAGAATTAGAATATTGTTGCAAGACTAACTAGTTCACACCTGGTTCTTATCAAATCTTACCCACAAATACAAAATTTTGTTCAGAGAACAGTGGGCATAAAGTGAACCGTGAAATTCAAACATTAACAAGAGAAAATGGACATCACTGAAAGCTAGTCAAATATTTCATTGGTCAGCCTCTTATTCCAGTAAAACTTATGCAATAGTGATCATATGATTGTTGTCATTTACCTGCAGAAGACTGTCAGCAAGTCCCTAAAATTTCTTTCGTTTTAAAACTGTTTGTGGTCAGATCTATTATAAGTACAGTACATATTCTTTTTCCTCATATGTATGTTTGTATTTTATATGTGCACAAACTTAATATAATCATTTTCTTGAGTGAAGCAAACTACTTCAGTTGGTCACCTAATAATATATCAGCAAAAAATTGGAAATGTCTGTTATAAAATTCTGTCTTACTATTACAGCTCTTCATTATATCACTCATTTAGATTATTACTCTTTTTTGATCTTCCAAAAGTAAAAGCACTTTAGCCAATAATTTTTTAAAAATTAGATGTTGTTGAACTTCTGCTGGCAAAGAAATGTTACCTTATTCCAATCATTGACTTTGAAACTACTATTGTATGAAGTATAACCTACAAAAAACCAAGTCGGCATGAACATTGAAAAGAGAGAAAACAGGTGGATAGATATATGTCAGTTATACTGCACCATCACATATATTGTTCATTTAGTTTGTCTCTCAATTTGCATGATATAAGGGGCTACAATATTAGTTTACTGAACTGAAATTATAGTTTTCATTTTGGGGAAAATTACCATTTCGTCTATTTATTCGTCTATTATTAAATTTTGGGGAAAATTACCATTACCATTCGTCTATATTATCTTCTTACTTTAACACACTAACTTGTATTTCTAAAATAAATCTTAAACAACACTCATTAAAAACTGACAAATATTTATGTCCAAAACAAGACTTGAATCTATAAGCTGACAATCGAGGAAAAACTCTTAAATAAACTTGACACAATTTCAATTATAACAAAAACGATAAAATTAAGAAATAGCAAATTTATGAATATATGTCAGTCAAACTAATGACTGACTGGCACATTTTTGAATTTGAATAGTCATGAATAAAATACAATAGCTTAAAATTGACAATTGAAATGAAATAATAGTATTGTTTTTAGATTATCATATGTATAACACACATATACATATGTAAATAAATATCACAGAATCAACCTATACTAATTTTTCAAAAAATGTTCAAGCAAATCATTATTAGGAAAGAAAAATACTAAAGTTCTTCAGAAAAAACTTAAAATATGTTTTTAATGTAAGGCAAAAAGACATCATATTCAGAATTCATTTAAAAAATGGTTTTAATGTGAAAAAAAAAAAATTTATATTGCATTACATAGGTAACTTGTTACATTTTAATTTATGTTTTTATTAAAAAGTTTTAATTCTATTATTTTATTCTAGTTTAAAGCATTTTTAAATTAATTACTAAGTAATTTATATATATACACACACATACATATACATACACACATATAATCTGTTTAAATTTAATATTTGATGAAACTTCTTTCCAAAATATTTTAGGAGAAAATTCTCAAAAAATGATATATATAGATGATATATTTGTTCATATAGAAATTTGCAAATTTCTGCATTCTTGAAACAAAATGAATATAAAAAAAGAATAAAGTAGATGATGATAATAAATTTAAAAATCAAAAATTTTATTCATTCCTTATGAAAAACAAAAATCTAAGAATGACATTTCTGGATAAAATTGACCTACTCTAATTTTGAAAGAACATTGAATAAAACTGATTCTAATAAAATACAATAAATATAAGTACAACTTTTAACAAAGATACTTATACTTATTGTATTTTATTAAACATAAATAACCATTAGCCATGTTAAATTTTATTACTTATACTTAAAACTGATTCTATTTTCTCTTGAAATAAATGAAACATGTGAGTTTACATAACATTTAAACAAAAGCTATTCTTTAGCCACTATATATGAAATCGATTTAAAATAAAAATAATTAGAAAACCTTTAAAAACAATGTTTTTACTGCTATTTCAGGAAATAATTCATCATTCTGCTATTGCAATTATACAATAAAATATACTTGTTTCAAAAAATTTGGATTTAAAAACTCATAAAATTTAAGACCAAATGAAAATAAAATTTCTATAAAATCATAATAGTATCAGATGACATTTTAACTAAATAGCAGTCACTTTTAGCAAAATTGAGAAAAATTTGGTAACTTAATATTTTAACATATTTATATCTTCTCTCTGAAGCTTATTCAACTAATTTTTCAGCCATGACTGCACTCCTCTTTTTTAAAACTGTTCCCACTTCTATACAAATTTCTAATTTTAATAAATACTTTTAATATAAAAAATTTATTAGTCATTTACATATTTTCATAAAATTTTATAATTCATTCTTCTATTATTTTCAATAAAAGCATATACAAAGCCTCTCCAGAAGTGTTTATTTCTCTTATATGTTGCAAGATAATTTAGCAAGATATTATTCTATGTAACTTTTGACTTTTGAATAATAAACAATGTCTTTAGAAAAATATTCATGAGTTATACATTTGTAATATGATAAATTAGAACAAGCTAAACAATAGTCATGCTATTGTAATTTGTAACTTCAATTTGCTTAGTTAAACTGATTTATTTCGCTCCTAATTAGAGAAATTCTGTCATATTTAGGATATTATTTGATTCAAACAGTTGAAAAATACATTAAAAATAATAAAACAGAGAATTTAATAAATAATTCTTCATTCTTTAAGGTAAACATTGTAAAAAATATTACTGAAAAATTTTATATTTTATTGAATTTATAAATTATTTAAAATATTTCTGGCAGTAATAAATCCTTCCTAGATCTGGTAACTGCTAAAAATATACAAATTCAAAAACAAACATCTAGCTATATATATTAGAGCATTGATATTGAACCCGTATTGAAAACCTTGACCCAATTTTCAATGATATGAAATTCCTGGCTTTTTAACTGTTAAAAAGTTGTAACTTTGTTTTCAAATTTTGAAAGTATAAGCTAGCTATTTATAAAACTAAATCGCTGTTTTTACTTGCAGTTATGAAATATGTGTTAAATAAATCTTTTTCATCAATCATAGCTGTATAATGCCAATAAGATAATATCTGAAAACAAAAGCATAGATTACTTTTAACAAAAATATACATCCTGTAATGCATTTATCATATTGACATTGTAATTTAAGATATCTGAATAACAAAAACAAAATAATATATATATTATATGAAAATAAAAGAAGTAAATTAAGTTTAAATTAGAATTAACTAAACTCAGAATGACATGTGTAAAAAGACTCTTTACACTATTACTCTCAAATTTCTTTCTTCTATTTGTGCCTGACAAATTTGCTTGATCTTCAAGACATTCAAGGTCATTGGTACTGTCATTATTGCAGTCAACATTATTGCTTTAGGATAAAGAAACATAACCAAAGTATAATAAACATGTAAATTTATAAATTCCTATGAAACATCCTTTATATTAGGTAATAAGATTGCAACTATTTTAAATATCAAAAAAATTCTAAATTATAATTTTTGACTTTATTCTAATTTATTACAAATTTTTTTTTTTAATTTATGATTTGAAAATAATACTTTTCATGCCAACAATATTATAATCTGTTTCAAAAATTTTATAATTTACATTAATAGATGATACTAGTGGTTTTTACAGTAGTAAAAACCACGAGTATATTTTTCAACAATATTCCTTTTTCATTATACTATATATTATTATTTTTTCATTGTAATTTTAATTTGTTAATTATTATAAAGAAATTATTGTCAATTTTAATTACATTTTAAAATTTTCTGAATCAATTTGAGGGCAAAATTGTAATTATTAATAAAATAAATTATAAATATTAAATTATATAGCAAAGAATCATATGCAATTACAATACAATTATTATATAGCTACAAAACTTTTTGTAATTAATATTTATACATAATTTATTAATTATTCAAATAAATATATAAAAATTAAAACCAAATTTCTTCTAAATACAATAAAGATTTAACAATAAACTAAAATTATTCTTAATATACATAATTTAAATCTGCTTATTGAGAGAGAAAAATTTCAAAATAAAATACTCTCATGATTATCCAGCTTAATGTGGAGGACAGCCGAGCTAAATAAGGAAAAAGCTGGATAACACAGATTGAAAATACGGCATTTCCTGTATAATTAAGCATGTCAGTGTATCAGATGTGATAATGTTTGAATTCAAAATTTTCGGCAGAAGCAAGCTGGTAAGCTGACTGCAATTGCCATTCGTGGAATAACCATATGTTTTGTAAAAACATTTGTAATCAAATATATTATATTATTAATTTTATAGTATACTATATTATTATTTTGTACTTGTTTACATAAAAATATTTCATGACATGGCTGATTGGACTGGGTAATTGTGGGCCAGATAGTCATGAGTCTACTGTATTTAATTTTGGAAATATTTTTTCTTGAATCATTATCCTTTATATTCAATTTATATCTGATTATTCTAAATATTTTTAGCCACTATACTATTTTGTCAGAATAAAATAAAACTAAAAATCTGGTTAATTTTATAATATATAGAAATAAGAATGCCATTGTAAATACATTTGTCAAAAACAAGTGACAATATATTCAATTTGAACTTAGCCTATTTGCTATAAAAATGCTCAGTTGGTTAGCTTAGTGTTGATAGAGCATCCAACTTTGCAAAAATATTTTATTTGATGATTGTCAAACCCTGTTGCAAGACTTGTTTATCAATTATTCATTTTTATTTTAAATTACATAAGTATCATCTTAAGACTTCAGATTACCACCTCTCAGATAACAAATAAATAATCCTCTGAATAATAAAATAAAAATAAAATCAGGAAAAAAAACAATTTTGTTTTGTATTATTCAACAATTACACTGAATCTGTTTAATGATTCAAATTTAATTCTTGAACAATATTCATAAAATTTTAACAATTTATAGGCTACATACTAAACGAAATATTGTCATTTAATTAAAATAAATAAATAAAAATAATAATTATGTAGATTACATATATTACTAATTTAATAACTAACTCAAACCATTTAACTAAAACATATTTCTTTTTCAAAAAATTTAATAAATATTGATTTAGGGTATACAAAGTTACAGCTAGTACAGTCCTAATGACAAAAACAGATATCATCTTTATCCATAAAAGATAAATCAAATTACATTTATAATCCAAAAATAATATGCTTATCCCCATAAACTTGTATATGACATGATTATACATATTTCTTTCTTTTCATTAACTGCATATCTTTCTATACTGTATGACACAGAATAAACTCCACATAATTTAAGACTATTTAAATCAAAAGACATCTTATATTCTAATAACATGGCTAAATCCAGTACCAATACTCAATTCGATCTAAATAGCATTGTTCTTTCCCCGAACCATACATAGCAATCTTTATAACTAAAGAAATCAATGACAGCAGGTCATACTATCTGTGGTAAACAAGAGTATAAAAACACAACTAGTTGTGTATAAGAAAGAAAATATAGCTGTTTGAATTAATATTTTAAAAATTTCATAATGTAATATTTCATAGCATATGCAGGAATTGTTTCACTTCATTATATTTTTAAGGTAAATAAAGTATATTAATGTTTCTCTTTGCAGCATCATTCAATGCTTGTCAATCTGACAAAGAAACTTTTATAAAAGATTAAAACTTGATAAAGATAAAATTAAAAATTACTTACAGGTGGAAACCTGGCATTATATTTCTTTTTCTTACTCGGCATCTTTTAATCCTAATTATAAAGAATACAAAATACTTTCACAGTTACTATGTGCATAGGCCTATATCTTGGCATTCATCTTGTCATTTATTCTATTGCTTTCTTTATATTTCAACATGAAAATGATATTTACATAACTTTTGTTTACGTTAAATATTTTCTCGATAAGTTCTTCGTACCAATATTTTATTCTTTATTTTTTTTTTTTTCTTCTTCCTAGTTCAAACTTTGAATTTTATTTAGATCGCCTCACGTTCCTCAGAAATTTCAATCAGCGCTATCTGGTGAGGAAATTAAAAATTTGTTTTATTAAAAAATTAAAATTTATTTTTTATTTTTTTTTGTTTAATTTTTTCATTTTTAAGATTATTATAAATTATATAATTTATTAATTATAAAAATATTCATTTATTTAAAAATATATATGAATTATATAATAAATGTTTGATATAAATTTTAATATAGGTGTCGATATGATAAACGATACGATTGTTGTTGTCTTTTATTTAATATTTCAACGAGATAATTAGTTATTTATTGTTTTTTTTAGAATAAAATTCTTATTGTATTAATCATAGTAAAATTATTTTAAATCTCAATTTTCTACCCTTCTTTTATTTATTAAATAATTACATCATTAAGCGCTTCAAAAAATAGAATAACATAGATAAAAAATTAGTCACTTTTCGGCAATGGTTGAGAGATCGCTAAAATCGAAATTCAATTAAAATTAATATATTTTCTTGTTTTATTCTTTCATTTAAATAAATGTTTTTGAATTTATCTAAAAAATCTATCAAATAAGAGCGAATATTTCTTTAAATTTAAACCTTATTTCTGTTATTGACGAACCATAATAGAGGGAATCCAAAGTTTAGTAACCCGATAGAAAAGCACCGGATATTTTGCTTAATAATATTTTTAGAAATATTATCTGTAATGTTATTAACGTTACATCCTGTGTATTACAGATATTTATAAAATATTTTCTTATGTATTTTATTTATATAATTTTATTAATATTTTAAATATAACCAGAGTCGAAAGATATACTGGGCTCTAATGCTATGAAAAAGAGTGATAAATATTTCTGCCATTTCGAGCGCTGCAATCGCTTTGCGGCGTAAGTTTGGCTTGAGCATAGGGAGAATCAGCTGTAAATATTTGAATTTTATTTTAATATATGAAATTTTTCGTTTTTAACTCAGGTATTGTTTTTGTCCTTTTTAAAAAGCTGCTTGTAAGTACTGTTTTAACTCTGTTTCGAGCATTATTTATTCATAAATGTCGTTAATATTTATAATTTTATTAAATGTCACTTTCATGACTTTAGACTTAAAATTGATTAGACTTTATTTTTTGCTTACAATTTGTGTTCATTTTTAAATATGTTGGGGAGTTTTCGTTAAGAGTAAGAAAAGGCGGTAAAAAAAATTATAGTTAAGCCTGTATGTATACGTACTGTACATTGTTAATTAATATGGGATGCCTTGAGGATTCCCCAAAACTCTCTGAATCAGGAAGAAAAAAAGTTGATGAGAATTATATAAGTTTAATTATAGAAATGTATAGAAATGTTAAATCATCTGTTAAGATAGAATAGATTAAAGCGTTAGATTTAGGAATTAGGGTGGTTTGGCGTTTGTCAAGATTAAGTCCGTATCTTTTTATTTATTTATTAATATTAAGTAAATTATTGTAGTTGCAGTGAGGAAGAAGCTATAATATATGTTATTCGCAATTGATATTGTCCTTATTAATGAGATAAAGAGAGATTAGTTAAGTTGAGTCAGAAAAAGTTAGAAACAGGTTTGAGAGAGGATTAAAAGTCAGTAAGAAATTTAGCTATTGGATTTCAGATATGGCTGTTAGAGGGAGAAAAATGAATTAAACTTCAGAATGAGTTACAAAGTGTAAAAGTGGACATTTGAACAATTTAAGGTCATATTTACAGACAGTATTATTAGATATTGTGATAGCAATGACAAGGAGTTCTAAAAGAAAGACATGTTACTGGTGTTTTAGTCACATATATAAACCTACTTAAAAGAAGGACAGATGTCAGTTAACTATCAATAAATCTTCACTTATATTCTACTTTTGACAGTGCAGAATGTCTTATAAATTACCAAAATGTGTAAAGCCAATGTGATTGTCATAAGAAGTGTAATTTCTGATGTCAAAATACAAAAGTATTTTATCCCAAATAGTATTTCTCGTTATACTGAATCAAGTAAAATTGTATAGCACACTTTATGTAATGTTAAAATTAATAAATTATTTAAAAAATAGTTTGTCTTTATCTGGATTAATGTTGTACTTATGTTTTGCCCCAGGCAACGCCGAGTTCATCTGCTAGTTATATAATATAATAAATTAATACAATAATTATAAAAATCTCTCAAATATATAAATCATATCTCAAAGTTTAATTGCTTCATTAAGGAGTTATAACTCATTTATATTTAGCATTGTTGAAGTAAAGTTCATAACTACTTTATTTGCAAAGAAAATTTTTTTTAAAATGTGATTCTTAAGTAGATACGATACCTCCGGTCCTATTTCAATAGAAGTATTACACAGTTATAGATACAGAAGAAAAATATTAGTAGCAAGAAGTGATATGAGGTTATTTAGAAGGCCAAGGGTGGGTATGCTCGTGCGTTAATGCGGTCCCGGTCGTACGAAACTAAAGGTACAAATTAACACCACAAACGTCTTCGGCTCGTTACTTTGAGCGACATATTTTTTGTAAATAGGGAATAAGACGAAACGCTTTCCCGTTTACCATAAAAATAGAGTAATGGAATCATCCATCAGTTCTTTACCCCAAAGTCAGTATTATTCATAATTACATGATTCCTTTATTTTTATGAAACAGTTTAAACACATCATCCGTGCTTTTCAATGAAAATATCATTAAAAAGTTTTAGAATTTTGTAAATAACCTTTACATCTCTGTTGACAAAGTTCCACAGAGACGATTAAGACAACTCTAGTGTGTATATCCAGTGTACCAGAGCCCCTTTAGCTGCCACTCGAAAACATTGAGTGACGTTTCCCTTCCCAGGACGAGGACTTAGGGGTTGGATTTCGAGAAGCAGAGTTGGTGTTATGTGACGGTGTCGTTGCGGTAACAAAGCGCGATATGTAAATGATTGGATGCGACGAACAAACTAGATAATAGTTCAATTATAAATGTTACGGCGATGGGTGTTTGTAAGGGTGTGTTGTAATGAAACGTGAAATCGTCCAAATAATTAAATTCCTGCTTCTTCGCCCTTAATACAGTGGAGCCTGAGTTGGTCGTAAACCAAACACGTCGATGTCTTTCTATCTTTTCTCCATTCATCTGTAAACACCATCGTTACGTCGCCAGTCCTTTTTCTTAGGTCATCGTCTATCTTGTCCATCCACCTCTTTCCGGGTCTAAAATTCGTGTCCATTGATGGATTGATACTTATCTGGCGCCGAGGACAGCTTATTGCACTCCAAACTGGGTCAGATGGATTATGTAATTTGTACATCTGTTGCTAAATATCTAGCAATTCTG
Source organism: Centruroides vittatus (assembly GCF_030686945.1). NCBI lineage: Eukaryota > Metazoa > Arthropoda > Arachnida > Scorpiones > Buthidae > Centruroides > Centruroides vittatus. Next base: position 647,824 of record NW_027122576.1, read on the forward strand.
TAATAATAAATGTCGTAGCAATATTAACAATCCTTGCATTTGAGTTTCCGGGTTCTGTGTTGTACGAAAGCATGCTTCCGGGCACTCGAAATCTAACGGCCCTACGACATTCTAAACTATAAATTCCGAAATAAACGGTTTACAATACAACGTCTTTATTGTTTCTGTAATAATAGCATCAAAACATTTGTTAAATTTACAAGTCAATTATATGAATTATTAATTTGGTTTTTATTTCAAAATTACTGTATTTCTATATAGTATTTGAGTAGTTGAATATTAGTTTGTCTTCATACAGTTTGAAATACCTGTCAATAGCTTATTTAACATAATATTTCGTGCGGTAAGCCAGATAAAATGTGAAAGCAGAGAAAAGAAAGACTGCTGGGGACCTATTCTGAGTAGTATCGTTAAGCTAACGAATACGATAAAAACCAGTTCCTATCGGAACCACGTGATTCGCGTTTAATCAACTGTGAAAATGCTATTCCGAGCCGTACGTTTCGTTTTCGGTGCCGATAGCCACGTGCGATAACTAAGCTTTTGTTATCGTTCACTCTCGAGCTGCCGTTAGGAACGTAACGAAAGTGAAAACAACATGGCGTCTTTTCGGGTAAGAATGATTTTACTTCACGAGCAATTGGAGAGAGGGGACAGCAGTAACACCGATTAAATTTAATACTCTTTCTTCAACTTCAGTTAATTTTTGATTAACTGAAGGCCCACCTCCTGTTTGAAACGTTGATTTTTTTATTTGTGAGGCTTTACTTTTAATGTTTGCTTTCCAGTCACTCCATGTCTATGCAAATAATATTTACATTTAATAAGATGTATTGCATTTGACATTTAATCATAATACTAATTCTAATTTGGTTATAAGGTTTATAGAAGTAGAACTTGTGGCAAAATTAAGTTTGTCATTTTATTCTTAATGAATGAATTAAAAAATACATTAATTACATGAAGTTATATAGAAATATACAAAGAAACTTAGACATACTTTGTATAATTGTAAAATGTTAGCATTATGTAATAATAGAAATCTTTATTTTGTAGATTTTATCTAAGTTTAATGTCGGCTTTAATTCATTAGTTTTAGTATAAAAAAATACATTCTATATACGTAACTTAACAGTAAACTATACACTATACATAAATGACTATCTATCACATAAATTATAATTTTTAAAAACAAATATTTGCTTAACGGATAGGCTGACAAAATAGACCCAGTAATAGACCCAGACATTTTTAAAACAAAACAAAACTATATCACTAGTGCTAGTACACGACAATACTAAAAGCATGTGCTTCGCTTAGAAAATGGCGGGTTGCAGTCACGTGACAAAATACAATGTTAACTAAACTGTGATTGGTTAAAGCGTAATAGCTATCGATAGCATGGAACCCAGACGCATCTCGACCGACTACCCGTAGCGAAACCTACTTAACGTGGAGCACAGAATAGCGATTTGTCTAAGGTTCGTTAACTGCCTTTCGCTAAGGCGACTTATCGAATGTCCCGTGTATCGCTCTCGTTCAGTTATCGGAAGAGCTCAGAATAGGTCCCCTGATATGGTTGAATCTAAGAAGGGTATTAATAATATGGATAAGTGAAAATAAAGCATAAGTGTGCTTAAAAGCACTTATATTATTTCAAATTTCAGAAAGAAACTTTTATAAAATTTATATAATAATGTTATTTTTATTGTATCAGATCTTGTTTTATTTATATTGTGTTATCGTTATTTGTCTGTGAAATATAGCAAGAAATTTTAACGTATTCTATTTAAATCATTAGAGAGGTCGCGGCCGTCGTTTTCAGCCCAAAACGTGAACGTCGGACGTCGAGCGCCGCTATCTGGCAATTCTAGAAGATTGATAATGACTTTCGCTACGTCTGGCATGGCGAGTAAAAGTTCTGCCTTGTGTTTGGGGTTAAAATTATGACGTATATTTTTAATAATGATTATTTAAGCATTTATGAATAATAATGTGAAGAAACAGACGATTTTAATCCAGAAATTATTTAATTCTGTAGGAGCAGGTTTTTTCTTTCACAGCATCTACCATCACAGCGTAATACGTTTGTAAATTTTCTAAAAATAGAGAGGTTGCGGCCGAAGTTCAAACGTTAAACTTCTACGGCAAGCAGAAGTACGCGTTTGACGCTTTAAGTCCAAGTAAAAGACCTTACGGCGTTCATTCACAATAGGGTTTCTCATTTCCCGGTCTTTTGCTTGTCCCGGGATTGCGGGATAAAATTAATTATTTTTAAAGATATAAAAATTATCATGAAATCAAATGATATAATTATTTTTTTGTCTTTAAAAGTAATTTAATACGTTCCGTAGCCTACAAAATCATATTAATAACGCTGTAGAAATTTTCACAAATAGAAAAAATTTATTACAGTTTGCTGGAAACTGCGTACAACAACAACAACAACAACAAAATGCTTTGAATTGAGTTTTAAAAAAATGAACTTAGATCAAACTTCTAACTTAGAAGGTAATTTTAGTTTTTTAAATAAAATATAATACAAAATATTGTAAATTTTTATAAGATTTTAAAAAGCAAAGATTGTCAATACAGAACTCCAATCACTCAATCTAATTCTTATTTTAGTGATGAAAAGTCTTGCTACCGAGAATGCCTTTTCCGATTTAATTGATGTAATTGGAATCGTGTTTAATGCATTTAAGAGAAGACAAATATTATGTTTTTTTTTCACCTGTATCCTGAAAGATTTCGAGATTGTAGTAGTTTTTTTGTTCTCTAGTATTCTTGATTTGTCTACCTGGATTGCTTTAATAGAAACATCATAGCCCAATAATTCGGCAGTTCGTTTGTCTTTAATAATCAGGTTATGAAGAAAAACTTCATACTTGCAGACTTCGTACTCGTTTGTATCCTTGCCCAATTTGCACAACTTGGCGTTACACAGTTATTGAAGCTACTAAGCATGGTTAAAAATTAAGACAGCATAAGCACACTTATTACAGATATTACTGGTAAAGAATTTTGAGAGTCCTGCCACAAATAAGCTACGTATTGATTATCGACCATTTGTGACGTGCCATAACGAGTAAAAATTTAAAAAAAAAAAAAAAAACTAATAAGTAAGTTTAAAATTAATAAATACAAATGTATTCTGACAGTTTATGAGTTAACTGTACTTTCTATTTGCAAAATTTTTTTAACCTTAACACAAAATAAGAAAAAAGTGAATTTTTAAGAAATTTGCCAGGATTTCCCGGGATAAGAAAAATTTCCCGGGTTAAAAAACAACTGGGATCCCGTGATCCCGTTTGAGAAATCCTAGTTCACATCATGTGACTCAGTGAACGTCGCGCATTGACTCACGGGAATTTTGTTAAAAAAATGGCGGATATATTTAACATCGAGGGTTACCAGCAAAGGTAAATAAACAAATTAAACTGTTTAAAAGTATTTATAGGATGTTTAATAACACTAAATAATTAATTAGCGTTGTGTCTTCTACCGAACGATCGGACGATAGGACTACCTCATATTTTCGATTTAATTTATCTGCATTCTCATCAGTAATTTCAAATTATCATTTTATTAAACTTTTATAAAAAACCAAATATGCTTTTTCTTTCTTTATACATAATATAAAAGTAAAACATATATGAATAAGATTTTTTGACAAAAAGTAGAAAAAAAATTACAATATTCCTTGAAAACAGTAAAACTGTCTACCAACCAAATGGAAAAAACATCATCTATCTGCCGCAAAGCGATTCTAGCGGCAGCTATCGGCTACTTGATACATTAACTCTAGAACAGTGGTCTGCAATCTTTCTGACCTCACGGACCACTAAACTCACAATTTTGAATTCCGCGGACCACTATCATGAATTTTTTTAAACGCTACAAAATCTGTAGATCATAAAAGTTCAATTTTATGATATTAATATGAAACTTGCTTGTTTAATTATAACAGATTAATGCAAGCCTAAAGTTCGTTACTGCTTGTTTGAAATAAGTTTATGAATTCTGAGCGCTTTTCCACGAAGGACAATAATCGCACTCACAATATTGTTTATTGTTCATTATTTATTCATAACAGTCACTTCGTATTTGATTTTAGATTCGAATAAAAAATTCCCAATGAGTGAAAAAAAAACAACTAAGCATTTTGCAATTCTTTCGTAATACTTCGCGTAACCTTCAGTTGATCAATAACCAAATTTCTCCACAGCCACCCAAATTTTCTCACAGACCACCGGTTGCCGACCGCTGCTTCAGAACATAGCTCAGAAACCAGTACAGTAAAACCTCGCTTAGCGAGCACCTCGCACAACGAGTATTTCACATAACGAGCAAACAAATTGTAAAAATTTGCCTCACTTAACTAGCGATGTTTCGCATAACGAGTGAAGAGGAAAGGGGAAGTCCCGAATTGTGCGCATGCAGCATGCTCCATCAGTCTGTATTTAGCACTCCTTCCGCTAGCATCTTAGTGTCGCTTGCGATCACATATTTTTCCAAACTTGTGTTCGCACATATTACTTATAAACATCAACAACCATAGCCCGTTATATAATAAACACGCCAAACAATATGCCAAATTCTTCAGTCATTAAATTTAATGACCGTTCCAAATTAAATTTTAGAAATGTCTGAATTAAAAATTAACTTTTTATAATCATTAAATTTAATACGAGATGGAAACATAACTGCCTACCTATAGTCAAATTAATTAATTTCTAATAATTATAGCCTTTACATAACCCAAGAATTTGGCATATCGTTTGGAGTATTTATCAAACATATTAGCTGTGATTTTTTTTCTTTTGTTTTTGCAAATCGAATTCTTATTCCAGGATGGTTCATTCCACGCTAGAAGAAAAGACAATGATGATGATTCACGCTCCTTAACAGTGTATATTGTACATTTTTTTAAATAAACGTTATACGTAAAACATTTGAGTATTTTTTCGGCGTGGAACGCATTATCGTATTTTACATTAATTTCTATGGAAAAAATTGTTTTGCTTAACGAGTGTTTCACATTACGAGTAAGACTCTGGAACGAATTATGCTCATTAAGCAAGGTTCCACTGTATATCTATCGACTCTGATATAACAAAACGCTTTAAAAAGTTATCCGATTTTAGAAAGCAGATGACATTTCTAGTTCCTCCATGCTATGTGAGTTGGTAGATTTGTACATTATTTTTTTATCAAAAATTTTATACTTATTTCTGCATCTTCTTGGAAAATGTCTAAGATCTAGCTACGTAAACCCTGAAAAATTTCTGAAAAGACTACCTCTAGCCTTTAATATAAAATAAAATAATAATAATAATAATAATTTAAATAATATAAGCAGCTTTCACACAGTACTTTACATTGGACTGGATGGGGTTGGAGTTATAAGCCAACGCAACACGTGGGCGATCTGACAAGGGGAGTGCTTTCCATGAGGTGTTTCATGGGAAACTGGTCTCTAGTCAGTGGCGTAGCGTAGTGGGGACGGCAGGGGCGGCCCGCCCCGGGCGACACTTTTAGGGGGCGGCAAAATTTCACAATAAATAATAATAATACAATACACCTGTACAATACACAATAATGATGATTGTTCTTGCCGAAAAGTTCTTTATAATTACAGTATATTTTAGTCTTTTAAATTGAGATACCTAAATAAGGGGGCGGCGAATTTTCCTCCGCCCCGGGCGGCTGACACCCACGCTAAGCCACTGTCTCTATTTAGGTGTTACTAACGTGAAGAAGAGTTTTCTTCACGTTAGTAACATCTAAACCCGGCACCAGGTGCAAACCTTATGAATAATTACCAGTATTTAGTGGTTTTATCCACTCGGCTACTGGTGAAACAAGTAACGATGTTTTTTTTTTTTTTTTTTTCGTTCATGCCAGTATTCAAAGATTTTGTTGCTTCACTTGCTTTAAAATAGATTTTAAAAAGTCTCTTTTATGAGGATGAATCGGTAAAGACCGATTAATTTTCTGTTTCTGGAGAACATTTTTAAAAGAAAGATTACTTTTTAAAAATTGAGATCCCTGACACGAACCCAGTTCTCCCGAGTAATAGGCTGACGCTTTTATCATCTCGGCTATGCGGTTGTCAGCTTAAAGAGGTTGCAAACGACTGAATTAGAAAATAATGTAATTATTTTCTTACATTGAAATTAAAATAATTATATTATATTAATATACTGAAGTATAAAATATAATAATATTAAAAACAATACGTTAAATATTATTATCCAATTACAAAACACGTTATTAAATACGAAATACGAAAAGAAACTTCGATTTGAGTTCGAAGAACGTTTCATTTCTCCAATCGTCAAGCGTTAAGCTTAATTGCGCATCTGCTATGGAAAACCAAGAATCTAAATCGGCGAAAAGAAGAAGCGATCATAATTTCTATAAAATTTTATTTTTAATATTGAGAATCACTCAATTAGTGAGTAAATTGACATTATTTGGTAGCACGTAGAAATATAACACCTTAATTTGTTGCCGAGAAGAATATATAATTGAAATCACAAACGTTTTCAGCCCGATTAACAGGCTATCATCAGGTCAAAAACAAAAAAGTACATGATTAAAAAGTTCACTAAAAACTCGAACTAGAATTAGTTTACTGGAAGATTTATGATATTTTTTATTTTATTTCGTGTTAATTTTATTTTGTGTTAATTTTATATGTTCTTCCGTTTCTCTTGGATATTTTTTAAAATGTTTTTGTTCTAAATTTTGATTTAAATATTTGTATTCTATACATGGAACGTATTTGTTCCATTTTGTTTTTGACCTGATGATGGCCTATTAATCGGGCTGAAAACGTTTGTGATTTCAATTATATATTCTTCTCAGCAACAGATTAAGATGTTATATTTCTGTGTTTATTTGCTGAGCATTTTTAAGGTTATTTGGTAGCATATAACACTCTATAAAATCTTAAATGCGAAAATTTCTTTTTTATACATATACATTCGAACGTCTATATAACGAATTGCCTCCGGGAAACGCGTAAAATTCATTATATAGAAATTTTATTAAATCGAAAATGCAACAGAGTAGTGAATTTTTAAAAAACGTATTTTCAAGTTTTCACCAAAAAAAAAAAAAAAAAAAAAAAAAAAATATATTCATTGGAAACATAAATTCGTAATGTAAATTCGGCTTCAAAATGTAGAAATCTAACACATTTTCTACTGTATGGTTAATAACAAGCTCTTTTTTCACGACCACGGATTCAGGCCTGCAATAAGAGATGGCCATGGCGTCAACAAGCCTGTGCTGAGAGGCGAGGTTTGACATATCTGTATGAAATCTCCCGTACAAATTTGAGGATCCAACCCGAATTCGTACTTGGACCCTCATAATAGCAGGCTGACCCCAAAACAGTATGCTTTTTGTAAAAATATTAAATCGAGACATTTTTCAGCCTTGTTAGTTGTTTTTCAAGGCGTAAATTGTTCTGAAATTGTTGCAACAAACCTAAACATTAACTGTTACATATTCTAAAATGCATTCCAAATACTGTAATATGGAGAAAATATTATGACAATGTCGAATTTTAACTTTAATTATTAAATAAAACGAGTTTCTAAGATCACTTTCGCTTTTATTGATTGGATTCTCCAGTTACTGTTTTATAGAAAAAGAATTAATTTTAAAAAAATTCTAGCAACTAGTCGCATAATATTTCCGGCTTCATCGAGAAAATTTGTAACGTGCACTTTTGTCGGACTCTATTTGCCAAAGTTATGTTGCTATAGGCTTCGCCCCACTTTGTAGTTGTCTTCGTTTAGAGTTTAGCCGAATCCATCATGGCCATACCGAACCATACCGATGGCGGAAAGAACGGTCACATATTAAAAAAAGAACCATCTTAATATTCACAGGTTAAAATCTTAGAAAAAAAATTTTTTGTGATTACTACGATTAAATATGAATTATTAAATTTATGCTTGCATTTTTAGTTTAAAATAGATAATTAATAACTTTTCTTTTCAGATATTTGTAATTTGTGAAATCGCTACGATCGAAGCATCGAAAACATGCGGCAACTTCTTCACAGAATCTTTTATATCTACCTGCATAACCACTGCAGTGCTTATAGTAACCTTACTGTTAAGTTTGTTCTGCAAAATACAGAATTGTCTCTCACAATATTTGATAACAGTATGAATCAATATAACTGTTTACAATTCAATTAGAATATCGTAACAGATTGAAGGCCGGCTCAATTATGGTGTTAACCTGCTCGACGATTTCGAGGTACCGATACCTGCATTGAAAGTTTAGAAAGAGATTTTTTTTATAGATTATGCAGTTTTGAAATTTATCAAAATTTTTTTATAACTTAAAAACCTAACACTTTCTAAACATTTAATGTGGGTAACTTAAAATTGTCGTCGGGTTGCGGGTTGGCCATCGCTGGTCTAGGTCAGCCTACTGCTCTAGAGACCCAGAATCAAATACGAGTGTGCAACCCCAGGAATTTTTACGTCGGGCTATGTTCTTTGCCATCCGGCCGCCCCTATTGTGGACTTTTTCAAACTTCATGGGCACCAATGCCTTTTTTCGATGATAAACATGGAAAAAAAGCCTTGGTGCCTACAGGTAGAAAAGTTTTCTTTAAATGGGTTCTCTGAGCGAAGGTTTAAAAAGTTAGACTATCGCGTTCAATTGTAAAAATTAGATAAATTGAATCTTCAAGTCTTGAATATTCTTGAGTACTTTTCCGTTAACTGGGCGCCAGTCATTCTTACTACTATTTTTAGCGAAATCGATATTTTATTTTGTAGTTCACGCATGTTTAATATTATAATGAATTTGTTTAATACACGTGTTTATACACGGGTTTGTACATATGTTTTTACACGTTTATATACAACACGTGTATAATTTACATCATTGTAATATTAAACATGCGTATACACATGTTTAATATTACAACATTTCTCTAAAAATAGTAGTAAAAATGACTGGTTAACGGAAAAGTACCTATTCTTGTAACTGATTTTACGAAATACAAAAGTTTAATTAATTGAAACAAATTTTAAAAAACTTTTGTTTTTTATTCTTTTAGATGTTTGTGATCGATGTGATATTCACTTTTATATTTGCACACTCCAGCCTCTTCGTAACTTTCAGTATTAGAAATTGTGAAAAATTTAGATTTGAGAGAATTTCTGCGTCTGTAAGTTTCTATATAAAATATTTGAAAAAAGTAAATTGATAAGTATATTTATTAACATATTATATACACAAATAGATTTTTACCATATTGGAATTTTTATGCTTCTATATTTCTTCCTCGGCTGATTTGTGTTGGTTCCATTCAGTATATGACCCTTATCAAGATTAATTAACCTTTAATATTCTTATAAACTGTAATTGTTTCATCGTTATCACAATTTATTGTATTTTAAAAATGAATATTTTAATAAAATATTAATGTATTTATCTTTGTGCCGATGGATATCAAGTCACTGAACAAACAACTACTTGAATTTCGAATCATCACTCGAAATTGTACAGTTCTTTTCATCTATCTAATGAAGTCCGTGGAAGAAGAGAGCAAGGAATACTTTTGCACATGCAGGCTTTTATAAAATATTTACCGGTATTATAAAAATTGGACTTCCTGTTTTAATAAAGACTATTCGACTTTCAAGTTATTCGCGAGTAAAATGATGAAACACAAAGTTCGCGATACATTGTACTGTACGTCGCGCGGATATAGTTTTCATCGTTTAGTACGTATAAGTATATTGCAGATTAATTAAAAACGATAAACTCTAGATAAACTAAATATATTCCAATTTATGTCAGCTGAAATATATGTTTTATAAAATGATCTGCGACCTTTTCAAAGTTTCGGAATCACTGTTCTAGAGAGAGAGATGTGATCGGGAGGATGAACAACATATTTACTCCATCTCTCAAAATCACACGGTCGAATCTATAATGGAGATTTTCTTTATAGAAACTTGGTTTTTTTTAAAACAAAAATTGCGATTTTATTGCTCCATTCTAACGCAGGGAAATTCTCACTCTAATGCATTCTTTGTTATCATGCTTACTATAATAATTTTTTCTCAAACCGGAACAATTTTGAGAAAATACTCGCAACAGAAAATTAAGCCTACTAGGATTATGATTGAAAAGGCTAAATAAAATAGTTGTTAACAAAAACAACGAGTTAAAAGCAATTTTTAATAACTGAACTATCTTATTATTAATTTATGGTGTTCCGTTGTGATTATATAGTTGAGCTTTTATATTATTAGACTGTGGTATATAAAAGCTCAAAATTTAAATGGCAGAATTTAAATGATTTTCCTCCATTCTATTTCTTTTTTCTTTATATCATTCATAATGAATAGGCTTACAAGACGTCCCGTTTTGACCGAGATTGTTCCGGTTTGACGATGTTGTCCCAGCGTCCCGGCCAGTTTGTCATTTTGTCCCGGTTATTTGGTAAAATTTTAAGAGTGCCGAATATACAAGAAGTAAAAATAGTGCAGCCTCGAGTAAAATGGCGATTTGGCAATTACACTCACTAAATACGCCAATCTAAATATTTAGTATCTGATCTAACTTGTAAGTACTTTTAATGTTGTCTAGATGTTTTAAAATTTATAGCATATGGCCTAATAAATTTAGATGTTTTATTTTTTCACAGAATTTATAATAGCACGTAGCCTATGAGATCTAGATATTTTTATTTCATTTTTTTAAAAAAGCTTACAGTGAAAACTGCTTAGGCGACCACCTGCATTCGACGGGCACTTGTCAAAACGGGCAAAAATTTCTTGTACGGAATACTTTATACATAGTCTTCGTATAAGTTACCTGTATTAAACGACCACCTGTGTAACGCGACCGCGGGCATCGATTTTTGGTCCGAAACAACATACAACTGTAATAAGCGAACACTTCCGTAAATATATCCGGTCTAAACTGTGAAAGATCGAATCGAAAATTTTTCATCTTATTTTTCTTACGTAAATCTTCTAAATCTAAAAGAGAAAAAACTTTCCAGTTTATTATCCGATGATGAGTGCATTTCTCTCTCTTGGAGTTATTTCCTTTCCCAGGGAACTCAGAATGTATCACGGGAAACTAAAACACAAAAATTACCTACTGGTGAAAAGAGACAACGTGACTTGGAAATATAAAAGAACTCAAGGAACCGAGTTCGCTGAGACTCTGGGAGAGTATCCCTTAGTGTCGTCCACAAAGATTTATCGTCATCGCCCATCGCCGCCCGTTCCTCCCCGAATATTCTGTGTTTCTCCGGGAACACCTCTGAAGAATCCACGGACTTTGACTCTCGCTAGAATTAACCGCCGTTCAAGGCCACCGAGACATTACCGAGACCTTCCTAGGCCTCACCCAGTGACTTCACAACCAATCGGAAAAACCGTACCCAGTGCACCAGGTATTTAAACGACACGCGATGTCATGTAAACTCTCTCTCTCGATCGGTCCTGTATACATTCCGTTACATTAAATTAGTTATTTTTGCTGTTAACTTAGTAGTGGGGTGAATCACTTCCGTTTCGCTGTTTCTCCTCTCATCGCAGCTTCATCCCGAATCCGACAATCCGTGTACGCGACAGCTCGCGCGACCGTTCGTACGCCGCCTCGGCTTCCGTATCACTCAGTATCTCCTTGATACCTCGTCAGGACTGACACCACCGTATCGGAACACGGTGTGTCAGTCCTGACGAGGTATCAAGGAGATAGCGACCCTCCAGTCACAAAACTATTGTTCGAACGCATCTGAACAACGTTTCCTCCTCCTAATATAATGAATTAGTCTAAACTCTTGTTGGAACCCACTCTCCCACCCTTGAAATTAGGTGCAGGTATTAATGATTTACCGTATTTTACGGACTATAAGACGCTATGGACTATAAGACGCACCTTAATTTTTAAACAATTTTAAAAAAAAAATACCTATAAGACGCTACGGACTATAAGACGCACCTGAATTTTGGAGGAAATTTTTCGAAGAAAAAAGTGCGTCTTATAGTCCGTAAAATACGGTAGTCTAGCAACAAAAAAAAATTCATTTCAGTTTGTTCGAAATTGTCCGAAAAGACAATGCGAAGTGCTGTCATTAGAAGATCGTATTAAAGTTATCAGAGAAAGTAAAAATGGTTTATCACAGGCCTAGCCAACCCGCGGCCCGCGGGCCGCATGAGGCCCGTCACGTTAAATTGTGTGGCCCGCTAAGTGATATTATATATCTATTAAAACTTTTGTTTCCCGTTATGTGTATACCAAAACAATTAAATAAATGAAAATTTGCATCTGTCATTGTTATAATGCGCAAGTATGAGTACAAACTCTTGGTATAACGATAAAATCTTATTCATTTTGTATTTGTTTTACTTTTTTAAAAACATGTTTGCCTAAATTGTGGCCCACCATAATGTTACGCGTGATCAAAGTGGGCCGCGAAACAATTTTGGTTGGCCAGGCCTGGTTTATCAGAACGGCAATTAGGGAACTGTGGGAAAACGAAATTTATTTTACCGTAGACCTACAGTATTTTCCTTAGGGGTATAAATTATTGTACACGATACAATTAATCGGCTGATCTCATCGTTTGATAAAATTTATTTTATTTATTTATTTATTTATTTTGAAGCTCATATACAGTACATGTGCGATAAATAGTTTCTGTATCAACCTACCTTATTTTCACTTTATTTTTGGAAAAATAATATCCAAGTAAATTTCGCACGCAAAATATTCAATTACAATAAACGCATTAATGCAAAAATCAGTTTTACAGGCAACCTTCCTTTTCGATTTCGCCATTGTCATTGAACAATCGCGGAATGTAATGAAATCGTATTATGAGAAAAAAATAATAAAATCGTTTTATTATTAATTAATAATTTTTCTTGTTGTACTTAAGAAAATATTAAATATTAAAAAATACAGCATTTTTAAAGTTAAATAAGATTAAATTAACGAAAACCAAAACCAAAGTGATGGAGAGATACGATGCGCTTGTATACCGATGACGTAATGCACATAACTGAGGAGCGAACGAAAAGAACCAAGTTGAATTAAGTCGGAAAAAAGAGTGTGTATTATAATCGAGAAATGCAAGTATTGTATTAATCTTTAAAATATTAGTATAAATCTGTCTTATAAAATCATGACGATTCTTGTTAATCGAGTTATCCGATAAGAATAAAATACAATACCAATATACCTCTATCGTTGAAAAAATCGCCTATAAATGATCACCTCGAGTTTTGCTTAGTAGAAATAGCTAAAAAGTGCGCAAAATACGTACGGAAATACGGTATTACAGCACCACCTGTATTGGACGACCACCTGTCTAAACGACCACTTTTTGAAGGAACCGTGGGAGGTCACCATAGACAGTTTTACTGTATTTTGTTTCAATTAGAGTTGGCAACCCTGAAACTCACACTGTCCACGTCACTGCTGCGCATGTCATATCTTAGTCGAGTTCAAATTGCTGGTCGGCATTTGCGATTATTTTGTACTGTACATTAAATTCATTTAATATCTAAAATGCCAAAAAGAAACCATGTTTTTACTGATGATTGAAAAAGTCTGTGATCATATTGACCAAGTGAAATATAAACTGTGCTTTTTAGAATTTTCAGTAACTCATGGTGGACGTTCAAACATTAAAAAACACTTGAAATGTGTGAAACATAAGGCAAGCAATAGGCTCAAATGTATTGTCGTATTTTAAAGGTACCGATTTAAGTGACAAAGAATTTTTTAAAAAGTTTACACTAGTGTGAGATTTTAAGCTCTTTTGTGAGTTTTTAAAAGCTCTAATAATCTTAATTATTATTTCCCTTCTTTCTCCAATTTTCCTTTTTTTTCCTATGCGCGGTTGTTATTGGGGAGGTCAAGAAGACGACCTTCTCCCCTCCGATTTCTGCGGCACTTTCAGAAGTGACTTTTTACCCTTTTAAATACGTCTCGAACGTCAGAGACGGTTCTCCCCTCGCGACCGGGTATCATTTGTTTATTTCCACCTTCGTCGTGATCTACGGCGCTAGCCAATTAACACGAGACTGAATTTGTTACTTGGCAGAGGATAATGAGAAGGTTACCCTAACAGAGGGGTCCGAACCGAACAAATCCACGCACTTCCTATTTTGTCCGATTTTGTCACTGATAAACCCGATCAGACGACCCACCGACTGAACAATTATTACTAAGGTCGCAAGACAAATCTTGACCTTAAGTCACATTCGACCATTTATTCCGAATGTTTGACAGCTGTTATCAATTTTATGAGGTAGAATAAGTAACAATGCCGAATAGACAAAAGTAATAAATTTGACGAAATGTTCGATTTCTGACAATTAGTTCAAACAACCTCCGGACACAAATCGGACTTAGGTCACCTTGCATCAGATTCCCCCCCCCCACGGAATCCCTCGCAAAGAGAGTATAAAACAGAATTGCACCCGCGCCTCGGGGCGATCATCGACTGAAAGCCCTGGACCAGGAACGCCATACGAATCTGAACTCCATACGAATCTCGACTCCAAATCCCCTAAAGGAGATCGGCTCGGACGTGATCGCCGCGACTTTTTTTTTTTTTTAACTTTTTCCGCCCTGTGGGCACTAAGAGGGACTCTTTTAGTAGGATCATTATGGGTTCGACCAGGCCCACAATGGAGCGATCGGGTGGTGAGGAACGGGACCCGACACATTCGAACGCACCACCCCCCCGAAAAATTCCTGGGGATTTCTCGACCCGTTCGGATTCGATCCTAGGTCCTTCAGAGTATTAGGCTGCCGCCTTGACCGCTCGGCCATCCGGCCGTCTAATCGCCGCGACTAAGAGGTATTTGATTTGAAGCCGTAGAGCTCTCTCTCTCTCTCTCTCGATTGCTGTAGACCTTTCCCGACTTCGCCGGGAAGGCACGAACGATCACGCGCTAATTAACAGTTGTTGGCCGATACAAGTATTTACTGCCAATTTGGTATCTTATATTTGAACTCTAAAATCTAAAATAATTGTAATTAGAATTGTATCTATGTGTTTATTAAATGTGTCGTTTTATAGTTTACTGTTAGTTATCTTTTAGTACGCTCGACACCTTATCACGATCTCACCAACCCCCCTACTACTATAATCGCCTTCCTACGACCATACTGACAAGGAAGCCGATAAGTAGGGTTAAGCTCGCCGCTTAACCCCCTCGGCTTTTACACTAGTGATAAATATTAATAACTTAATAATAAGATATGTTTAGTTCAGTTTTTAAAAATTGCTTTTAACTAGTCTTTTCAATCATAGGTACAGTACTTATTCTAGTAGGCTTAATTTTCTGTTGCGAGTATTTTCTCAAAATTGTCCCGGTTTATTTGAGAAAAAAATATTATGGTAAGCCTATAAAGAAAAATGAGAATCTGTGTGCGTTAAGTGAAAGTAGAGATTTCTTTCTCTTTTTCTTTATTTAAGGATTTTTAGTTTGTAGTTTTTCAATAAATTAATTATATTGTAGTGTTAAAACAATTGTCTTCTTTTAATCATTTGTTTTTGTTTCAGTTTATTAAAAATAAAATATAATTTCAAATTTAACTGCATTTTTTTTTTTTTTTTTTGCTTAAAAAGTTTATACAAGCTGTAAAGAATTTTATACAAGTTTATACAAGTTTGTAAAGAATTTAGTTTCAAGAAAGTCGACAACATGGAGACATGGAATGTGTTCTTTTATTCCTCCGCGTAACTCCGCGCGAGCCACATCCGTTTAAAAATTCCTGCGGAACGCGTTCCTAAATTCCGGTGGGAGTGCGCGCCGTCGAACGGCAAAAACGGCCGCTCGTAGCAGTAGTTTACGGTGGAAAGCAACATGGCGTCCTCCGTGGCTCAGATAGTTTCGTTTCCGGGTCCATTATGTGATTTTATGAATGAAAATTGAGAAATTGTGAAAGCGCGAGTTAGCGCACGCGGTGATGTAAGTGTCTTTACGAATTTTTTTCGAATGGTAGCCGGCGTTCTAATTTTTTTCGTGGGTATTTTGAATGCTCTTTCAACAAATAATCCATTTTATGGTTAAAATTTTACAATCGGGACCCTTCTTTTGCCCTTAAAAGCTCATATTTTAGAATTATAGATTCCTCCATCACGATGGTATCGAAAGTGCGGGCGCTGCCATCTTTCTTTCTTTCACCGTCGTTCCTAAATGCCTACAAACAGCAGCGCACTCCCGTAGTAGAGGAGACGCAGAGCGACCGCTATTAAAAAACGCACCCTTACAGTCGAGTTTTGGAACGCATCCAATGAGAAAGTAGTGTAAGAGTGACGTCGAATGACGTAAAAAGTACTATCCTTAAGAAACGAAACATCTATTACGAATGAATTGAAACATCTATTACAAATGAATTGAAACTAAATGACTTCATTTAAAAATAATATTTTCATATTACGATATTAATACATTTTTCATCACAGAAGAATTTAAAAGATTATAATTATTCTCGTAGCCACACGAGATGCTTCGAAGTAGAACAAACGACGGAAGCGAAAAAAAAAAAAAAAAAAAAAAAGTGAATATTCCAAAAATTTTATCGAAACGAAAAAAATCCAATACATTCCCAAATTATTAATAACACTTCAAGAATAAAAAATTTAATCCGTAAATAATTTTATTTTACAATTTTCTTAGTGATTATGGCACATTGTCGCTAACAGAAACGCACGCACACATAGAGAGTAACCTTAAATCGACTTCTATCGATTATTTAATTCGTAGATTAAGATAAGATAAATTTATTTCCAAACAAATATATTTTAATAATTAAATATTAATATAGCGAAATTCGAACAGGTAAAAATTATATAAGTAATTTTTTTTTACGTAATGGGCATCGACGGTTGATCGAATGTGTTTTTATCTCCAAGGCATATCTTTGGACCTTTGTCAGTCCTCCATTTATTAACTGTCATGGTTTCCTCTCATCGCAAATTTTGAATTGACTTTCTAGACGATAAAGTGAGTATCGGGTTTTATTCTAAAATGCAAATTAATCGAAGAACTGGTTAATTAATTAAGCAAGCTTTCTTTAACCGTTGTATGACGTTTGATTAAATAACAATGAAGATGTGTGACGTCGATATTGTTAGGCGCTCGCGATCAAATACACTAAAAATCGCTTAAATAAGGCTTACCAAGTATTTTTTTTTTAAATTTATTGTTTAATACGTAAAACAATTCACGCAATTAAATTCTCGTCGATTAAAATTTTGTTACTGCTTATCGAGTTTATGTAAGGCTGAATGTAGCATTTACTTTATAAAATCCCTACTTACTTGATTAATAAACAACGCTTGTAAATAAGCTTAATAATTATAAATTGTGTGATTATTTTGAATTGATTTTTAGTAAATTTATATGAAATTTTTTAAATATTTGAAAATTATATGTATTTTAATTAATGTTATTATTTTGATTAGAATTAAGAGATTTGATTTTTAAACGTTTAAATGCATTTAATTACTTATTTTCTTATCAGTGAAAAAGCTGTTGGATGTTTTTTTATTTACATTCTTCTCCTGTCACTTTGTTCTGCGTAAAAAGTAATTATTATAGGTTGGAAACACAGTTTTAAATTATCGTATTTACTCGAATATAAGATGAGGTTTTTATTCATTTTTCACTGCTTCAAAACCCTAGGTTGTCCTATATGTGCGAGCGAAGGATTTTTTGCATTTTTGCAATATTTTTGTAAGTCATGTATTCTCATTTTTTACCCAATGCTCACCCTGTTGTGTTTAAAAACAAAAGTATTTTATCTGGGTCGTTTGAATTGTTCTTGTGTATTGTTAGGAGTAAAGAAGAATAGCAATAGGAAAAGCAAAGCTTTTGAATTGAATTCCAGATTGAAATTCCAAAATCACACAGGAGCATGATATAAGTTTTAATTCATTCCCATGTGAAAACAGATGATTGTTCAGAAATCAGAATTCGGAGAAACTCATAAGTATAATCAACGGAGAGTGAGTGGATCGACTGTTAAGAATTGGGGGAAAAAAAGTGGTTTTCGATTGTCCAGCTTTACAATAACAAATTATGTTGTCAATTTTACAAGATTTTTCCATAAAGTTTACAATGCAAGTAATTTTTGTAGGACAATGCATGCATTAATGTGCATTTGATATTTTATTTGTGATTAAATGGAATAACATTAGAATTGTATTAATAAGTATAATTTTCTTTATATTGATCTTTAAAGTCACATCTCATCCTATATATGATATCGTCTTATATGCAAATAAATACGGTAATACATATCATAACTTAAAATAACTAATATGACTGTAATTAAAGACTTTAGTTTTGTAATATTTACTGAAGTATGGCTTTGTTGAAGACATTAAAGGTTTTCGGGGGTACCTGATGCTTTTTGGTTACGTCCCGCTGATGTATTGAATCATTTAATACAAAAAATACTGGGGTAATGGGTTATTTTAAATTATATATTTTCCAATAAATTGTATGTATTATTTGAATTCTGTGTAAGTTGCGATAAGTTCTGATTTGGATAGTTTGCAAAAGATTTTTTTTAACAAGAGGGTACTTATAAAAATTTAAGAAGGGATACTTTGAAGTCAATACTTTGAGAAATGCTGATCTAAAATAACAATATTTTAGTTTGTAAGAAATTTTTTTCTGTTATTGGCTATGAATTTGATTTTTTTTAATAGATTAAATTATTTTTAAGCTTTTTGCTTTATCTTCCATAAATTATATATTTCTAACATATTGAAAATAGTTAATTTTATTTACGTCCAAAAATGTTTAAGATTATAATATAAAACTATATTCTTTTTATTTATCTTGTTTGAAAAGTGTATCTAGAGTAGTTTAATAAAATTTCCAGTAAATGAAACTATGCAACTTTGATACTATTCAACTATTCACCTTGAATATCCTAATTTTAAACTTAGAAGTAAGAATTAGCAGATATTACATAAAATATGTTTTTTAAATTGGCTCTCAGGAGACTGATTACTCCATTTGAGGAAACTGGACATTTGGAAATTCAACCCAGTCAAAGGTGCAAAACCTATCATTTTACTAGTCAGTGAAAAATGTTGCAGGCTCCAGTAGTGCACATACAGTGTCATGGTGGCTGGATGTATTCTATAGCACAGTGTGGAAGGCACTGAGAAAGTTAGTGCATTATCTGTATGGCCGCATTTCTTTATGCAGCGAGAGTGTAGCGAAATGACGTCACGAGCAGTGTTGGCCAATTAGAAACCAGTTTCAGCATGTTTGCTGTAAAGCACTTCTCAAGCACTGCATAAAGAAACACGGCCTATAAGATCAGCCACAACCAGCAATTGCCTGCCGTTGACAGGGAAACCCAACTGACCTTTTTGTTGATCTTCCTTGTCAGAATGGAAATGGATTTGTTCTGACCATGGAAAATCCTGTGGAGCAACAAGGCATATTTTTTTTGGAATAGTGAACACTTGTAATTGTTGCATTTGGACCAATGAAAATGTCATTTTTTTCCAGCAGATTCCACTGCACTCAGTCCAAAGTTGCAGTCTAATGTGGATTTATATCAACATTTATCATTGGACTATTCTTCAAAGTACCTAGTGTCGATGGATTAGTAGTATGATCACAAGATACCAATAGATACTAAACATTTTTGTTGTATTCCAACTATAACAGTGAAAATGCCTTCAGTCAACCATTTTCACAGAAGATGGAGTGCCTCCAAATATTAGATGCTCATTCAGCAGTGTTTCAGAGAATATTTCACTAACAGCAGAGATCAGTAATATGTTTCCTATGGCCTGGCCACTTTGTCATCAGGATCTTAATTCATATAATTTTTGGTTTTGGGGCACTTAAAAAGTATGGTTTTTCAAAGATATATTGAAAATTTGACAGGCTTCAAAGACAGTAGTGCACTTTAGCATGTAAGAAGCATTATAGAAGATTAGTTATGGTTGACCATTGAACTTGATGTTCATTACCTTCAGGTTCTACATCTTTAGAATGGGGACTGTATTGAGCAGTATCCCCTGCATCATTAAGGTCTTTGTAAATTATGAATGTTAGAAGCAGTTGGGCCTACAGAAATTTATTGTTATTTAATTTATATACGCAAGTTTTTGAAACTTGGTGTCATAATTGCAATTAAAAATTTTTTCAAAAAACGTCAATTATAAATAGAACTCTCTAGGTTAAAACAGCATTCGAAGTTATAGAACATTATACTTACAACATAATGCTTAGTTATTTAATGTAGTTTTCTATTTAATAACCTGATGCAAGCTGCTAAAGAAGGTTGAAAAGATCTCAATATAACACAAGAAGAAATAAAGTGATATTGATGCCTTATCATATCTCTTTTAATAGCCAAATTTTTAATTATCTTATCAATCAATACATTTAGAAAATGTTAAACATTGGTTAAGAAGAATGCCTAGATCAGCAATAGTATCAACATAATGGGAAGTTCAATGATGTAAATTTGGTCTAAAGGGGATTTCTTATTAAGTCAAAGCATTTCAAAGATATTTTATCAAAGTTAAAGGAAAGAGTAAAGGCTTGTAGAACCTTAATTAAAATGCAAACATCTGTTTGTAAAATTGTGAGATTGGAGTTTAAAATTAATGTCATCAACATATAAAATAATGAGAAGCTAGATTTTATTATAAATAACATTAATATACAGTACTGGCATTAATTCTGGACACTTTTAGTAGTTTTTTTCAATTTTTCTTACACTCATGAATTTCATATGACTTTAATATTCTAATCAAATGATAATGTTTTACAATGCTTTCTGTTGAATTTGATCCCATAATTTTGGAAAACTTCAATAAAATTATTTAGTTAAACAACAGTATTACAAGAATGCTTTATTTATAAGATTTCATATGAAATACATGTTATGAAGTAAAACAGTTTATTTTTAATATTTTGTTGGATACCTTTCCCTTTTATCACTGCCTCAATTCTTCAAGGCATTGAATCCACTAGATACCTGCAATATTGTGGCGTGATCACCTTGGTGGTTCTATCAACTCTGTTTTGTTACTGGGATTGTGGCATAATACCAACACTTTCAGTTTTGAACACAGATTTTCTATTGGATTTAGGTCAAGACAGTAATATTTTGGTCTCTGAATGATTTCAGGCAACAACTGGCTGTATGAGATGGTGCTCCTTCTTGCTGAAAGATGCATTGCTGACAGTTGCCTTCAAACAAATCTGTGATGGTAGATAGCATCCAACACTACTTCCTAGTATTTTTTCATCAGTTTTGCCATCTGTGACAGCAAGATGTTTAATACCTTCTGGCCATGTAAGCCCACACCATTATACTCGCAGGATGCTTCATGGTGGTCATAATGCACTCGGGCAAAAGGTCCTTACTGGCTCGGTGATAAACAAACTTTATTCCATCATTTCCAAAGTTACAACTTTTGTCTTGTTGCTCCAAATAATCTTTCCCCAGTATTCTTATGTCCCAAACCCAATCAATATGTTTCTCTCTCTGTTTTTTGTTGAGGTATGGTTTCTTTCTTTGGTGTCGTTGCTCATAGACTATTGTCACAATTTTTTTCTAACAGTTTTGTCAGTAATTTGCACACCAGATGTCTTCAGGATGATGATGTTGTCTTTTGCTGATCTGTGATGGTCTTGTAGAGACAGACAACAGATTCTGTGCATATCATGCACAGTTATTTTTGGTTTTCTACCTTGGAGTTCTTGGTTGTTGTTGGAGCTGTTTTGTCAATCGAGTTTCAGCAATTGTTTGCAGACACATCTTACGTTTGACTTTGTAGCTCCATCACCCAACTTAATTGTTATTTCTTTATATGTGTAGTTTTCTTTTCTTTGCCAGAGACCAGTCAGCATGTTTTGTTCTGTTAGGAGCCATAATTTCAGTTTTATCACATTTACATAACCTCAAAATTCAGAAATCTCTCTTGTCAACACAATAGCTGCTAAAAATGACAAAGCTGTTAGATATGGTTGCTCAAACTCTCCTGATTGAATACTGAAACATACCTATAAATTATCCTGTGATTGGACAAAATAAACACATGACACTCAACATTGCTATTTCTACTGATCAAGAAGTTAATTCAAAAATTCTTATGTAAAAAATTATTACTCCTTCTAACTTATGAAACTTATATTTATGCATCTTAATTCAATATATAATAAAATTAAAATGACAGTTTAAATAGCAAAAGAGCATTTTTTGACCATAGAAATAAAATGTCTTGAATTAATGTCAGTACTCCTAAACTTGATAAAAACAGACTGCTAAGAACTAGGTCCTGAGATATTCTGCGGATAGAGAAAGGAGGAAAGGTAAAATCACCAAGTTTGATTGATTGTAAAAGTTTCTGAGTAAGAAATAGAAGTTTTACCAGTTTACAACTCTGTTGTGACTACTATAATGGTTTGTCAAAATGTCAATTAAATGTGAGCAGAGTACTAAGTCAATAGTCTGTTTGATATCAATATAGACAGTATATGAAACTTTTAGACAAGACAACTAACTCAATAACCTAAAACCAACAATGAGAACATTGACTTTAAAACAGCAAATGGTTTCTTCCATCATGAATGGACATCTCAGGTTCAAAAATAGAACTACACATTTTGGAACAAACAGATTCAAATATGTAGCCACTTACCGATTGGTGGAGATGACTCCAGCAGACAAGCTGTGAATATATCAAGGTTTAAGGGAGATGGAGACACACTTTTTGTGTAGTTGGGAATTTAAAGTTGATAACCACTTTTCTTGAAGCCACCTTGTATATCTCCATAAATTCTAGGTATCAGAATTGTGCTCTATTGGATCTTTTTTGGACTCTGAACTTGCAAAGGATCAGTGCAAGTCAAATGATGTTAAAGCCATAATGTTAGTAGGGGGAGATATTAGCCTCTACAGACAAATAAAGAAGACTAAAGACACAATACTCAAAAATTTTTAACATTGCAGAATATAAGGATATTAGACATTTGGTACTTTCTTAGGAATGGCAATAATAAATGAGATTTTTCCATTGAGCATAAACAAAAGTTTTATTTATTATTTTGGTAAAAAGTTTGGACAATATGGTAGCTGCAGTGCGAGAAAGGTACTTATAAAAAAAAACTGAGGGAATATCATCAGGACTATTTAGATTTAGATAAGTTGGCTGTGAAGGGTTAAGGGTGATGAAAAGTTAATAGCATGCTTAAAATATAAGTAGACAGTATCAGTTTTCAGTTTCAGTGGTACACTATTAACCAGGAAAGACCAGTCCAGTGAGCAAAGCCAATTAGATATACTCTTCAAGTTTGTAACATTTCAAATGAGTAATAGCAGTTTTTGTTTAGGGAAAGTGTCAAAGTAGATAGAGAATTTAAGTTTTATGCAAATAGTTATATGATTGGAAGAAAATCCTATAACAGATGTAGTGGAATGCCAAGCCCATGAGAAAATACTAAATCAAGAAATACATTTTCTCTAGAAGGGAGAAAGATGTGTTGTTTAAAATTGAAAAAATAAAATAAAATGTATCATATATAAAAAATCCTAAGGATGATCAAGATATAAAATATATATAATTTAATTTTGTGTGCTGACTTTTATTCATTTCAGTGACTGTTTTAGATGTTAGGTCAATATCATATTTTATTTTTCTTTAGAAGATAAGTTATATATTTAATATAATCTAAAATACATTATGCACTCATTCAGTTATTGATAGAAAATTGTGACATGTAATAATAATGTGTAATGCTAACTTGTTTACAAATGTTTCCAAAATATAAAAAAAGACAAGTTTAAAATATTAATATAGACAATAAATTTATCTAATATAACTTTGATTTAAAAAGTAGCATTCACTTTTATATTCAATTGCTATATGTTAGCCTCAAAACATTTTTTATCAGTTAAAATCTTTTTTAATCAATTTATTTTTAAATTTCAAATGCAATTTGAAAAATTTTATTATTAAAAGAATACATTAAATGTACATAAATAAAAACAATAAATAAATCCATCTAATAATTCTTTAAGCTTCTTGTATTGCTACAGATTTATCTATAAGCTTCTGCACATGTCACAAAAATAAAAGATTTCTCTATTGTTAATTTTATTTATGTTGTACTTTTTCAATTGTATTTTAATAAATAATTCCAACATAAACATACAAAATATAAATTTTTATAAATTTTCTCATTTCAAATATAGGATATAAATAATAATTCTGATGCTTTGATGATGTAGATATTGACTAATTTCAAAATGTTACGTCTTATCAAATATCAAAATATTAATTTTTTGATTTTTCTGATTTTAGATGCGTAAATTTTGGAATTTATTTTCTGTTGAGATTTCAGGAATCTGATTTTTGTAAAATTATAAACAAATACTATGGTTTATGAAATGTTCTTGTAGGCCTACATAAATTATTGATACTCATTGGTATCATTTGTACATATACAGTACTAGTGTTTATAAATTAGAAACAACTGCTTTATTGATTTATGATTAAGATGTTGGATTGTTAATGAATATACAGTAAGATCCCACTTAATGCGGGGGATGCATTTCTAGACGACAAAGTGCTAAGTGAAACAGCATTAAACGAGACCATTTTAACATAGAGTAAATAGGGATAGGTAAACACGCGACCAAAAAATAAGCAAATTTTACAATAATTTTAAGATATTTTTATTAATTAAAATAATTAAAATAAGATATTTTTATATATAGATATAGATATAGATATTTTTATATAAATTTTTGCATAATATTATGTGTTAAATAACACATAAACATATGCGCACAGAAATGTAAAGTTAATTTTTTGTGACGAAGGCTGGCTCTTCTGAAATTCTTGTTTTTTGCGATGAAGTCGTGTAGTTTCATTGGTCACTTTCTTTTTCTTTCCTTAAGAAAATGTCAGTAGCAGAAGATTGCATACAAAACGCCACATTTTGCTTTGGCACTCCTATCAAAATCTAGATCATTCCATACAATTTGATCAACGATTTCGGTTATCGTTACCAAACCTTTAGTAAGGAAATCTGTAGAAAAATTTTTTGGATTCTATATCTTCAGAATCGCTATTTTCAACTTCTACAGGAATTCCTTGTTCTGCAGTTTTTGAAAGTCGTCGTTGGTAAGGCTCTTACCAGAAACCTGCAGTACCCTCCCCCCAATATTCTGCTCGCCTACATCTCCTGTATCGATTAAGTTGACAATTTTGTCAACCTAATGATGCAGCGATAGGTTCTTGGATACCTTTAGCCATAACTTCTTCCACACTCCGTTCATGCATTTATCAGTTAATTCGTGACAAGCGAAGTTGATATATTTCTTATGGCATCCATGATGTTACATTTTTTCCAAAATTGCACAAAACAAAGATAGATTTAAGGGACGTACAGCGCTACGACGAATTGCCACCTTTTGCTGATTGGTTCGTGTTTGGGAATAATTCTATTATATATGAATCAATGAAATACCGTGTTAATTTGAATCAGTGTAAATTTTGAGCGTTTTTTTAGGCATCAAGCAGAACGCGTTATATTGAATCAGCGTTAAGCAAGACAGCGTTAAGCGGGGTCTTACTGTATTTTTTTAAAATTAAAAAAAAAATTTATATACAAAATCTTTTAGTTAATCTGGTAAACGAGTAGAAAATTTCTTGTACAAAAAGAAAAATATATTGGTAGGGAATGCAAAATTGTTAAAATAAAATGAATCCTCTTTAAATTTTTCTGGCAAATAGATTATTTATTCTATCTAATAATCATATCAGTCCGAAAATATAAAGTTATGGCAATTATACATTTGTTAAGGAGGTGCTTACCTTGTGTTAGTCATAAGAAATCTGTTAAGGACAAATTAAATATTATATCATCATCATTAATAGCAGCTGAATACACAAGTGATTTATTTAATAGAATATATGAAAAAATATTTATGCATTAAATATTTACTATAATTTTGAAATTAAAACATTCTTATAGTATATAGAATTTTAAATAGTCTCAGTGTCATATATAACTTAATCAGATCTTTTCAAAACCTTTATTTATTCTTAACTGTATAACTGAACCGTCTGTACATGTTAGTAAATAAGAATAGTAAAAAATATCCTCTTAGTATATATATATAACGATTTGAAATAAATAATTTCTTGGTACTCATTTAATTATATGATCTGCAGATCTGTACGATCTAAAAGGTAATTATAATATTCATTGAAAGGTTTTTATATCATAGTGTACACATACCAAATGCTAATTAATTATACAAATGAGCATTATAGTCATATTTAAAGGAAATGAAATAAACATGTAAAATATAAGTTAAAATCTTAACAAATCAATCAGTCTTTTTTCTTAAATATATCTCTTCAATTTTAAAAATTTGTTTTGTTTGACGTATTCTTTTATCAAAGTAAATAAAGTATTCTAAAAACACTACAGATGTAAAACAGAAATATTTGAAAATTTTCTTTTAATTGAATTTTTAGATACTTCAATATAAATATTTTGTTGTAGTGTAAGTCAAGTCACAGTGTGGTAATTTTAGATATAAAAATCACTTCCATCTTTGAATCTGTATTTCTCTATAAGCTGTTAATTTTAAAGATTTCTTAGGGCACTGTAAAATCAGTAAATTGAAGATAAATTGTTTTGTGAGCAGATACAAAATGTTCAGTTCCTAAAGAAAGTACATTGGATTTGGGAGATATATATTAATCAGCCTCCTCGAATTTAACAATATTTGTAACTTATAGGAAAATGATTATTAAAATCTATCAATTTTTCTGGAATATCTTAATTCAGTTTTTCTTTAAAAATTCTCCACTTTCTCATACAAATTTTAGCAAATCAGCTTAAATAAATTGAATGGAAATACAGTAGAGCGTCGAAAATTGGCGTCAATTGGGGACTGGGGTTGTCCAATTAGTCATTTGTTCCAATTTCCGACTTTGTACGAAAAAATATATTAACCTGTCCGATGTTCAAATTTTTCTCCGTTGCGTATCGCTTCCTGTTGAATTTTTCTCCGTTGCGTATCGCTTCCTGTTGAATTTTTCTCCGTTGCGTGTCGCTTCGTGTTGAATTTTCGTTGATTTTAAGCCTAACGAAAATTTTTATAATAATAATCGAGGCTATCGTATCGTTAAAAATTATTTCTTTATTTTGTACAAACAAAATAAATATATTGAAGAATATAAAAAACATGAAAATTATACTTTAGAAGTAAATTTAGTATCAAAAATGTTCAATTCAGCACGACACAGTCCGACTGAAAATCGTTCCAATTTTCGGCCATTTCAATTACCGACGTTCCAATTAACGACGCTCTACTGTAGTAATATTAATACTAATTTTTCTGATTGAAAATATATCAATATAATTTATTTCAGCAATTGACTGTACAAAAAATATTAAATGAATATAAAAATTCTTCAGTAAAACCACAAAAAAAGAAGGGTAATTTGATGATTTATAGTTGCAAAAAAAATTTTTAAAAATCATAATGATTTTTTAACAGTTTTTGTAATTATAAATCATCAAATTATCCATGTTGCATTGTAGAAAAGTTTTTGAAATTTGAATTTTAAAATATTTTCTACTATGATTTATACTAAGTGTGAGATACACAACACCTGTGAAATTACCTTATCCTCAAAACCTATAATTTACTAAAAATTGTATAGTGCAGTTCATGAATCATAATATAAACTGTTTTGTTTAGTTTCACAAAAGCATAATTAGGTAATATTTTATTTATATTAGAGTATCTTAATTCTATTTGATAAAAATTTTTTAAATATGGATTTCTTAGAAAACTAATACATTTAAAATTTCTCAAAAATTGTATTTAATGTAGTAAGTGATGATAATTGCAATGAATTATAATAGCATATTAAATATTTTTTATGAGAAAAATTATAGTGTGCAGTTATTTAGCTTTGAATGAAAGGATTGTCGTCTTACAAATTCTTTTGGTTTTTGTAATGTTTATTTCATTATGGGGAAAGTGATATTTAAATACTTGGCATGCAAAAATAATCTTTACATAAACACTGGATAATAACATTTAATCAATAATACATTGTTCCATTCAATGTATTTTTCAAAGAGAGCAAGTTTTTAAAAATGAAATTATATAAGAAATTTCACAAGACCTTAAGATTTTCTTTGAAAGAAGAGTTGCATAATTTGGTAAGCTAAAATAAAAATAAGAAAACGAAATGTTATTGAATGAAGGATATTCTCTTCAAATATTTCTACATTAATCTAGTAAAAGATTTAGATTTTTTAAAATTAATTAATTTAAAAATTTATCTGATTGTCATCAATTGTTAAGAAATTGTAATATATGTATTTCTCGTAAAAATTTATTTACATTAAATCAAGTCAAAGTTGTTATTACATGATGATGATATATTTCTTTGTATATCTGAGTTAAGGTAACGATACCAGCCTCCTGCTCCAGGAACTCAAATTTGAGTCCAGGTTGCCTTTGTCCTTTGCTATCTAGCTCCATTATGATTTCAGCTGAACCCATAATGAGTAAACAAAAAAGAGCATCTTAGTTCTTACATGGCAGAAAGATCTACATATATAAAGTTTATGATGCCCTTGCAACATGCAGCCAGAGACTAATGGGGGCATACAAGATGGTATAAAAGGAGACGACAATCTCCTCACCAACACCTTTTCCCTTACTCTTATGCTTGGAAATGAGACAACCAAAACTAGTGTTCATGTCCAGCTCACCAGGTTTGGTTGTCTCATTACCAAGCGTAAGAGTAAGGGGAAAAGGTGTTGGTGAGGAGATTGACATTTCCTTTCATACCACCTTGCATGTCGTGTTGGCACCACAAATTGTTATTATTATTTCTAATCGTATTCCACTTTTTTCACTGTTGCATAAGCAAGTGTTTTGGATTTAATATAGATACATTTTCTTTCTCTGATGCATTTGTTTTTTCAAAATGGAATGAAATATGATTGAAATGATTTACTTTAAAATTGTGTGAGGAAATGGAAAATTGTTTATTTTAAAAAATATTTTTATCATTACTTGACATAATATGTTCAAATAATTCAAAATAAAAATTTTCTTTCTTAAGTATAAGTTATTAACTTTAAAATATGTTTTTAGTTAAAATGATTTATTTTATGATAGAGATCTTGAGAATTATTTTTAAAAATTCAGTTTGAAAACTTCATATTAATTAGGGTTTCTCATTTCCCGATCTTTTGCTTGTTCTGGATTTCGGGAAAAAAGTGAACTGTTTTCCAGGATCCCAGGAAATCCTGGAATATAATGAATTATTTTTAAAATATAAAAAATATCTTGAAATCGAATGATATAATTAATTTTCTTTTTTAAGGGTAATTTAATACGTTCTGCAACCTCCAAAGTCATAATATTAATAATGTTATGTAAAATATATATTAAAATTACCTTTGAATTACGTAGAAATGTATTAAAGTTTGTTGGAAACTGCTTACAAAAAATGCCTTTGAATTGACTTAAAAATTTAAGGAAAAAATAAACTTAGATCAAACTTCTAACTTAAAAGGTAATTTTTGTTTTTTAAATAAAACATAATACAAAATATTATTGTGAATTTTTATAAGATTTTGAAAACCAAAGATGGTCAATACTCCGATCACTCAATCTGATTCTTATTTTAGTAATGAAAAGTCCTGCTACCAAGAATGCCCTTTCCGATTTAATTGATGTGAGTGGAATCGTGTTTAATGCATTTAAGAGAAGACAGATGTTATGTTTTTTTCACCTGTAGCCTGGAAGATTTCTAGTTCATTTTTGAGATTGTAGTACTTCTTTTGTTCTCTAGTATTCTTGATTTGTCTACCTGGACTGCTTTAATAGAAACATCGTAGCCCAATAATTCGGCAGTTTGTTTGTCTTTAATAATCAGGTTATGAAGAAAAACTTCATACTTTGTGCTCTTTTGTATCCTTGCCCAATTTGCACATCCTAGCATGATGCAGTTATTGAAGCTACTGGGTGTAGTTGAAATTAAGACAGCATCAGCACAATTATTTAAGATATTACAGGTTCTGACAAGTAAAGAATTTTCGGAGTCCTGCCACAAAAACATATTGATTATTGACAATCTGTGATATGCGATAACAAGCAAAAATTTAAAAAACTAATAAGCAGACTTAAAATTAATAAATAGAAATGGATTATGACAGTTTATGAGTTAATTATACTTTCTATTTGCATAATTTCTTCAACCTTAACACAAAAAAGAAAAAAGTGAACTTTTAAGAAATTTTGTGGGATTTCTTGGGATGAGAAGAATTTTCTGGGTGAAAAGAACAACCAGGATTTCGAGATCTCATCCGAGAAACCCTAATATTAATATTTGCTATTGTGCTTTTAGCTTTAAAAAATATGAAAAGTTAATGCTAAGATCATTCAGATCTTAGAAGAATTAATTGTTAGCTTGTTGAAAAAACAGCTTGTTTACTTGATTAATATAATTACTGGTATATAATGTTCAAATTGACAGTACTTAATGTCTTTTGTAAGAGGATCTGATTGCTGAGTGAACAGAAAACATGGAATGAAAAAATAAAATTTGAAAGTTTTCTTTCTAAATCTTAAATTAATCATCCAGAATCGAAGGCAAAAATAAGAGGTAAACTATCAAAAGCAATAAAGGAAAGGTGAATAAGAGAAGACATTAAAACAAGTTTTGTTTTATAAATTTAAATTTGTTTGCCTTTCTTTGAGAATAAATCAAAACAAAATAAATCGAATTCTTGGATAATGATCACAGATGTGACATTGTTTATTGTTGCTATCAGTTAGCCATCGACAATATGTATTGTCTCTTTTCATTTTGTGTTTTTGAATATAACTTTGGTTTGAATTATTGACAATTTCAAAAAAGAAATCCAAAATCTATTAAGAATTTCTAAGTGGTGATAAACAAATCAAAATTACCATAGAGGATGCAAAAATATATTTGTAGCTCATGTCTTTAATGTTTTCTTCTGATTTGAGATAGGAGTTCTTATTGTCCCCTCCAGTATTCATAACTACTGGTATATTGCACTCCCAATAAGTCCTTATTTACCTATTTAAAAAACCACCTTCCTTAACAAAGCCTAAGAAACTTTTTCCGGGTTCTTGGTGTAAGATCTCAACTTAGTCCCTAGACCCAAGATTGAGTATCTTACACAAAGCAACACCATACATTCAAAGGATATATTGTGAGCACTTTTGTCCATCATATTAATAATTTTCTTTATAATTACCCATTCTGTATACTAATGAGAAATCTGTCACTGCATTGATGTAATAGATCTTTGTACAAATTGGTTTCTTTTCATTTTTAAAAATAATTTTGGCTAAATTCATCTTGAATATTACATCTCTTCAGGTGCACTGTTTGAGAACCAATGACGTAGGATATAACTTTTTTTTTATACTGCACTCATTATTAAATGCCAGAATGTTTATTTCTTAAAATCAACTGACATATCATATTAATAATAATAATTAAAAATTTATTTTAAATTCAAATAATTTGCTGTTATTTTCTCTAATTTCCTATTTTATTATTATTATTTTTTAAGATTTTCTGTTAAAATCCCAAATAAATCTGTATAGTTTAAGCCAATTAATGGAACTTAACATGGAGACGGCCAGACGTTGTCCTCTCTGATTCGAACGAAACTATAAGTTAAACAGTCAATTTTCAGAGGCTCATTTTTCAGAAATGCTTGAGAAGTAGGTCCTATTATTTGGACAGGAATTTGTGTTTAGGGCTATGTGCTCGCCAAGTTTCATTTGAATCAAAGAGGACGACATCTAGCCATCTTGTTAGATAACTAAAAACAATTAGGGAATCTTTTGTCTATGCTCTTGTTAAACCACCACAACAAACACAATTTTCAGATAGTTGAGGAATGCAGATTTCCTGAGACTTAGTTATTGTGAAGATGAAAGAAAATTGTCAGTAATAAAAATAGTTTTAGTTTAAAGTTTGTTACTGTAATGAAATATATAGAACCCTCTGTAAAAACATATCTTATTTTCTGTGTTACATGTCATATATGCTTTATTAACAATTTAAAAATGTCTTTAATTTATGGGGACTTAACATTGCAGAGTCAGCAGAAATGATGTCTTGGCAATTTCTGTTATTAGCAAGACCTGTAGATCTTGCATTGTTGAGGGCCTGCAAGTCTTGCTAATAATAGAATTTGCATTAATAATTTAATTTTAATAACTATATTACTGTTAAGATTACTGATAGAAATGTTAATTGTAACAAACATTTACTAAATTCTGCAAACTGCAGCTTCAATTAATTGACATAGTGAAAACAGCATAGTAACTAATTATATTCATATAATTAATAAATAATTTGCAATATACTGGCTAATTCAGAAATTAATTGAGAGTACAGTGGAACCTCGCTTAACGAGCACCTCTCATAAAGAGTAATTTGCATAACAAGTGCAACAAATTGTAAAAAAATGACTCGTTTTGCAAGCAACGTTTTGCATAATGAGTAATGAGAAGAGGGGAAGTCCCGGATTCTGCACATGTTACATCAGTCTATGTTTAGCACTCTTTATGCTAGCGTCTTAGTGTCACTTGTGATCACACATTTTTCCAAACTTGTGTTCAGGCATATTGAATATAAACATTAACAACCATAGCCCATTATATAATAAACACACCAAACAATATGCCAAATTCTTGGGCTATGTAAAAGCTATAATTAAATATTAGAAATTAAATAATTTGACTAGAGGTCGGCAGTTATGCTGCCATCTTGTATTAAATTTAATGACCGATTCCAAATTAAATTTCGACTTTTTGTTTTCTGCAAATCGAATTTGCATTCCAAGTTGGTTCAGTCTGCACTAGAAGAAAAGATGATGATGATTCCCACTTCTTAACAATGTATATTGTATAATTTTCTTTGAATAAACATTATACATAAAATATTTGAGTACTTTTTTGGCATAGAATGCACTATCGTATTTTACATTAGTTTATATGAGAAAAATTGTTTTGTTTAATTAATGAATGTTTTGCATTACGAGTTAGATTCTGGAACGAATTATGCTTGTTAAGCGAGGTTCCATTGTATATTATAAAATAGTATGTTAATGTGAATACATTAATTGAAAAGTATAAAATAATATTAAATAGAAGAAAAAATAATAAATTGCAGATTTAATATTTGAGTATGGCTGTTAAAAATAAGTTTTATTTTATGAATAATTATAGATTTTTTAATTAAAATTTAATTATAATTGTTTTTTAATAATAATAATAATAATAATAATTCTTTTTTAAATTTTAGATAGTTATTTTGAAGATATTGATCTTATTGACGTAGTATTAATCACAAGATGAATCAAGGTAACTTTTTTAAAAAGGTTTTATTATAAAAGATTTTTGCATTAAATTTTGTATATCTATACTTTTATATATAAAATTTATAATGTTATTTTCTTCAATTTTATTTATCCAAATATAATGTAAATTATATACATGGCTTATATGATCAATCTTAATCAGCCATATGTAATTAGGTATATTTATTTATAGTGTTTTAAATTTGTACTGCTATATTTTAATTAAATTATGCTGATTTTTAATTTTGGAAACTAATATTTATACTACAGGGTGTTTCACAATGTTTTGACGATTTCAAAGTTGAATAACTTGCAAACTAATTGCTAAAAATAGTTGAAAATATTACACAAAGTACAAAATTTATTCAATTTTACTTATGTAACACTACATCAGGCAAATGACAACCATTCACGGCTACACAAGATTTGAGGTGTTTCACCCAGCTTTTGAACACATTTTTTGTAACTGTAATCGAATTTGAGATGAAATTTCCAGAATTCCTGGAATTCTGGAAATTTCATCTCAAATTCGATGTCTTAATTGTTCCAAGCTTCTTGGCTGGTCAGAGTACACTCTTGCCTTCAAATAACCTCGTAGGTAAAAGTCTGGCATGGTTAAATCAGGCGAGCGAGGTGGCCATTCGAAATCGAGCACGTTTGGAAATTATGCGGTTGCCGAAAGATTCATGGAAAACTTCAAAGGTCTTGTTGGATGTGTGGCGTGTTGCGCCGTCTTGTTAGAACCAAGTTGATTGGAGGCATCTACGACAGCGTAGAGTAAGGATTAGGAATGTATTCAACATCTCTGTATACTGGGTAGTGTTAACAGTTCCTTCAAAAAAATCTGGCTTGACGATGCCCCACCTGCCTGTATGGTTACTCACTCATTGTGTAATGGCTTCTCTTCAATGGCCTTGGGATTATCACGTGTAGTAACCTTATGAGATGAAAGTTGACAGTCCACACTACTAATAGAGGGTGCCACTGTCGGTTTTAATGCGAGTTATTCAACTTTGAAATCGTCAAAACATTGTGAAACACCCTGTACATAATAATATTAATATCTTAATATATTATGTTGTGTATGTGTAAAATTATTCACAGTAGACTCTTGAATATCCAAGATCACATTAATCAGGAAACAGATTAACAAAGATGCCGAAAATGCTTGTGGATGAGTTGAGTCATTAAGTCATCACAAATTGGTTTATGACCTGTCCATGTTGAAGGCTACTAGCCAAAAGGAGGGAAATGGGAATGAGTAATCATTTATTGTGGCGTCGTCACAATGCCAGGCTGAAATTTTTAATCATATTTTTAATTTATTTAATTTAAAATATATGCTCTCCATCTCAAATTATTAGTAGTAGCTTGTCCCCGTACATCATACTTTTCCTTTAACAATAGAATCGTGCCGGTCATCTATTACTTGCTTTCAGGGGAAAAGATTTGAACTGAAATAACATGACTTCTTGTTTGCATTGGAAGGTCTTACATACAGTAAGACCTTCCATGGGATGCATTCCTAGATGACAAAGCACTAAAAGAACAGTGTTAAACAAGGTCATTTTAACGTAGAGTAAATAGGGATAGGGAACACATGACCAAAAATAAACAAATTTTACTTTAATTTTATTTGTATAATAATATTAATTTGTACATTAATTTGTATAATAATATATGTTAAATAACACAAAGATGTGCACACAGAAATATAAAGTTCATTTTTTTTTTTGTGATGAAGGTCCTGACTTTTCATTTTGAAATTCTTGTTTTTTTTGCAATAAAGTTGTGAAGTTTCATTTGTCGCTCTTTTTCTTTTCTTAAGCAAATGTCGATAGCAGAAGATCACATCCAACACACCTCTTCTTGCTTTTGCACTTCTTTCAAAATCTGGATCATTCATTACAATTTGATCAACAATTTCAGTTATTGTTACAAAACTTTTACTAAGGAAATCTGTAGCGAAATTTTTTGGGTTCTTCATTTTCAGAATCTCTATTTTCCAGTTCTACATGAATTCCTTGTTCTGCCAGTTCCTGAAGGTTGTTGTTGGTAAGGCTCTTACCAGAAATCTGTAGCTCCTCAATATCCTGCTCATCTACATTGCCTGCTGTATCGATTAGGTTTTTTGGTCGACCTAATGATACAGCAATAGGCTCTTCTCATTGAGAATTCTTGAATACCTTCAGCCATAATGCACTTCATTCGTGCATTTATCAGTTAATTCTTGCCAGGCGAAGCCAATATTGCCTATCCATGATGTTATATTTTTTCCAAAATTGCACCAAACAAACATAGATTTAAAGAAAGTACACTTTTTTGCCGCCTTTTTCTGATTGGCTCGTGTTTGTAAATAATCATATTATATACAAATCAATAAATGCCGCAATAATTTAAATTGGTGTAATTTTTGAACTTTTTATTAGGCTTTGAGCAAACCACATTATATCAAATCAGCATTGAGTGGGGTCTTACTGTAGTTAATTGGGACCTCCTACTCTTAAGGTTTCCATATCTGGTCTCGTCTTTCTTCTATCTAACTCCATTTTCAAGATTAAAGAAAAACAGACAGATGGACAACAACAGCGAGAATTTATAGGTTTACAATTTTTTCAAATTGAAGCCCAATGATATGCCCTGCTGTCAAATTTATTCCAAATAATTACATGGGGTAGTTATATGCATTGTTTTTTTCACATTTCTTAGAAAATTTACCTGTTCCATTTACTGGATACAGAATTCAAATGGTACTGGACTTTTATTTGGATAGCATTTTCTTCATTTAGTTCAGATAATATAGAGCAGGGATTGGTAACCTGTGCCTTCATGAGAAAATTTCTGCAACTTCCAATGTTACTCCATTCTTCTCTTCCATCATACAGAATGTCTAGACTGATAAGATAGGTCAGCAGTTTATATATTACATAATAGAGGTTGAGGCGCACATATTCAGCTCAAAACGTGAACGGCGGACAGAGGAGCATCGCCATCTGACAATTCTATATAGTCGATAATGACATTTGTTACATCTAGAATGGCGAGTAGATGATCAGCTTAAACTTCTTCATTTTTTTTGTGCTTGGGGTTAAAATTATGATGTATTTTATTAAAATAATGATTATTTAAGCATTTATGAATAATATTGTAAAGAAACAGGCAATTTTAATCCAGAAATTATTTAATTATTCAATTTTTTAGCAAATGATGTTAAGTGCCTATAGAATTTACGTATATTCATCTTCATGATAGCTTATCTTAAGGTAGGATTGTTCTTACACGGCATCTTCTATCATCAACAGCTTAATATGTTTGTAAATG
Organism: Centruroides vittatus; assembly: GCF_030686945.1. Taxonomy (NCBI): domain Eukaryota; kingdom Metazoa; phylum Arthropoda; class Arachnida; order Scorpiones; family Buthidae; genus Centruroides; species Centruroides vittatus. Next base: position 684,621 of record NW_027122576.1, read on the forward strand.
TTCTAAAAATTAATTTTTTGAGCTGCTTTCGAATTTACATAAGCCACTACTTCCCTCGACAAAAGTATAAGGTAGTCCTATTGTCCTATCGTATGGTAGGAGACACTGACGCTAATTAAAAATAATTATTTAGTGTTATTAAACATCTTATAAATACTTTTAAACAGTTTAATTTGTTTATTTACCTTTGCTGGTAACCCTCAATGTTAAATGTATCTGCCATTTTTGCAACAAATTTCCCATGAGTCAATGCGCGATGTTCACTGAGTCACATGATGTTGTGAATGAGCGCCGCGAGGTCTTTTACTTGGACTTAAAATGTCAAATGTGTGCTTCTGCTTGCCGTACAAGTTTAACATTTGTACTTGCGCCTCAACCTCTCTAATAGCAAAGTGTTTACTTCAAGATATTTAGATTCTATTTGCCACATATAGAAACAATATAACACAATAGACATTCAGTGATGAAAAAATAATATCACAGGAGGAGGCTGTGCATATGAATGATTTAATCCTTCCCACTTGAGAATTAAAAACATTAAATAAAAGTTAAAATTAAACAGTATATTGCATGTAACTTTGCATGTAAGCTTAAATTCTTAACATGATTCTATAAGAAATTTTGTTTTGACATACAATCATTACCATTGTGAAAGCTAAACATCTGAATGGCTTATGGCCAGTAGATGAGCAATGGTGACTTAAGTTAATGCAGTTTTGGAGCGGAAATGTGACATAGATTAAGTATGGGATAATTGCAGTTTTGAAGTAAGGTCAGTGTTAAATGAATTAATTGTAAACATGGCTTTCATAAGAGAAATCTGTACTATAATGTCTAAATGCATAAAAAGCAGTAGTTCATTAAAGAAGGGTTAAAGTAACTGGAACAATGATTAGAATGAATTGTAAAAGTCAAATAAAAAACAGTAATAATGAAAAGATGAGAATTACAGCACACAATGAGCTAGTAACAAATATTCATGAAGTTGTAGAAAGAATCATTGTACTGATTTTATTTAAAATATTTGCTATATTTTCTCTGAATGACATTTTATTCCAAGTATTTTTTTCAGTTTTATTTCCTTAAAAATTATCACTACTATGTTTGGACTTTGAAAAATTGACACTGAAGCATATTTTGATATTTTTTATAGTTATTTAAATGAAATTATTATTGAATTTTTTTAATGTTACATTTAAAATAACAGTTTGTTTTTAAAGGATAACAGATACAAATTTGCATTTTTATATATTTTTTAATTAAAAGATTCATATTGTATTAGTGCCATATTATAAGTAAATGAGTGATCTACAGAATATTTGAATTTTAAGACCAATATCAATTAATCAACTTAAAAATATGAACATAGTGTGTAGTATTACATAATACTTTTCTTCTAAATAAATATCAAAATTTTGGTAGGTAATAGAGGAGAAAGCAATGTTCATATAAATGAAAGGTAAAGTATATAAAATAAATATCTTAGTTTTTAACTAAGATTGATCAGAGAATAAAAATAGAGGAGATATGTTAACTTTTAACTATTTTTATTTCTCATTAATCATTATCAAGACAACCACTAATTTTTAAAGTTGTCTTAATAGATCTTTTAGATAATAAAAAATGTTACCTTTTCTATGTTAGACCTTATTTTAAAGGAAAGAGTGAAATAATTACAGTATTTAATTTCTTAATCCTGTTTATATAGTTACAGTGATTAACCTAAATTATCTTGGATACGTATGGAATTCTGTTGGCAGTAACAAATATGTATTATAGCTGCTATCAGAACTGTTCTGTTGCTTTTTTTTTTCTTTTTGATATAATAAAATTGTAGGGATAAATATAATAATAAGGAAGTCAGATATGTGCATTTTTATTTTTATAAATTTTAAGAAATTAAGGTATAGTAACACAAAATAAGCAGTTAGAATATGACACGTAGTAGAATAACATTCTTACATTTCTTGTTGGGAGAATTTAACCTAGTTAGTAAAAAAACCAGAGAGAACACGAGGGGGCGCTGTAGTTAGTTGGCGAGAGATTTAAAGAAGCTAAAGTGAAGTATGTTAAGCATAACTAAGTTCCTGTATTCGTTTGTTTAATAATTTATAAGTAAAGGTTGTTAGGTTATAACTGAAAATGTCTTTTCTTGTGTGGATAAAATCTAATATTAACAAGGTAGCAGAGAGTGGTTGTGATTAAAGATTTGACATAGAAGTTGTCAGATTCATCAAGAACAACTGAGTTGCCATTTTGTTGTGCCAGACTAGACTCAACAAAAAGCTGTTATTACCACGTGTAAGTCAGCTTCTTTGTTTTTCTCACTCATTTAAAATTAATTGCTAAATACTTGGGGATGGAAACGATGAAAAATTGATGAAAAATAACTGGAAAAACTGGATGTTTCAAGTTAAAATATTACTAGACAGCAAGGACTGCTGGAAAGTTGTAACTGGAATGCATAAAAAGCCAGAACACCCTGACAACAATGTTAGTACAACAGAGAAAGAAAAATATGAGAAAGTGTTGTTGATCTGGTCCAGAGCAGAAAAACTTTCAAATTGGTAATAGGCAGTACAGTAACAGGAGAGGCACTTTCAGTAATAAGAAATCATAAAACATCAAATGAAATGTGGAACAAACTGCTTATCATGTATGAGAAAAAGTCATATCTGTCAAAGGAAATTGCACTAAAGGAATATCACTTGTTTAAATATGAAGATGGAGAATCTTATAACATCTATGTTTTCTAGATTAGAAGGAATAAGAGAAAAACTAAGAATCTTTGACAAAACTGATGATGATGATTCAGTGGTATGCAAAATAATTACAGTCCTTCCACCAGAATATAAACACTTTGTGACAGCATGGGAATCTATGGACAAGAACAGAAGAAATCTTGAGACTCTGATGGCAAGATTAAAACTGGAAGAGTCCAGGCTTAAACAGGGAGAGATTGAGAAAGACAATGGACAGGCTGAGGCTCTACAATGTAACAGCAGATACAGTAAAAAAGAGAACTGGAAAAACTCGAGGAAACAGATGAAGAACAACAACTGGTATAGTTTGTTTTGGGTGCGGTAAGCCAGGACACAAACAAAATCAATGTTTTACTACCTGTAGAACAAGTGGAATAAAAGGACACATTGCCAAAAAGTGCAAAAAAGGAAAAAAGAGTTAATGTTAGTGTAGTTAACCAAGAAGAAACTGAAGCATGGGTCACTGGAAGAAATCAAATGCAATCCAAACTAGATATATGGATTGCTGATAGTGCAGCTACTGATTATATGACAAGCAGGAAAGAATGGTTCAAAGAATACAAACAATACACCTCTCCTGTAGTAATGAAAATGGGAAATGATTCTGAGATGCTGGCTATTGAAGAAGGTTCCATAGCTGTGAAATTTTCTCTTGCAGATGTGCATATAAAAGTGTAAAGCTTACAAGAGTTCTTCACGTACCCAAATGTGGAAGAAATTACTGTCTATCATAACATAAGTTGAGAAAGGACTCACTCATGAGTCTGATAATGAAAAATGTCTTCTAAGAAGAAACAGGCAAATTGTGGCTAAACGTTTAAAAGTTGGAAGACTACCACATGCTTATGACAGTAGTAATCCAATAGGGAGAAGTGCCATTGACCCTTTGCAACTGTGGCATGAAAGATTGGCACATCATAATAAAAGACATGTAAAAGATGTATTAAAGTGAATGGAAATTGAGGTGACTAATAAATGTGAAGATAATATCTATAAAGGCTGCATGATGGGAAATGCTCATAGGTTGACTTTTAGCAAAAGTGAAATTATCACTCAAGAAATAGGAGAATTAATTCATGTGGATATTGGAGGATCAATGGAAATTAGTTCTGTAGGTGGCTCCAAATACTACATCCTGTTCAGAGATGATTTCTCGAATTTTTGAACTGTAAAAATACTAAAGGCAAAAGAAGCACCTGACCATGTAAAGAACTTCATAGCATATATAGAGAATCAAACAGGAAAAACAGTGAAAGCTATTTGTACTGGTAGAAAATGTGCATTTGTGAATCAAAAATTGTCCAATTACTTAGAGGGTAAGGCATCTGTCATCAGACAACAGTAGGGTATTCTGAACAAAATGGAAAAATAGAAAGAGATAAAATAGAACAGTAGTTGAGCTAGCAAGATCCATGCTGTATGCAAGAGGCTTGACAAAAACTTGTGGGCTGAAGCAATACATACAGCAGTTCATGTCATAAATTTGACAGGTAAAAGCAATGTCATAGACAGAACCTCAATTGAAGTATTGACAGGAAAGAGAATCTTCATTTGATCATTTGTGTGTATTTGGCTCCAGATGTTTTATGCATGTTCCTGAAGCTAGAAGACAGAAATTAGACCCAAAGAGCAAGGAAGGAATCTTTGTAGGGTATGATCAAAATATAAAAGGATACAGAGTTTTGGTTGGAGGAAAGGTTGGAATCTTCAGAGATGTTGTCTTTGACAAGGAACTAACAGCAACAACACAACTGAAAACGGATGTGGATAAAAGTGAAATAAATAATCATCCTTGTTATACTAGTGAAGAAACTAAAGTACAAGTGCAAATGCAACAAATGATAAGGAAGACTACAAAGCAAAATTGAGAAATAGAGAAACTTTAAAAAGTGTAAAACCGTTTCAATTACATGAGCTGCCAAGTGCAAACATAGCTGAGATTGCAGAACCACTCACTGTGTTTGAAGCAGTACAATCAAATGAAAAACAATATTGGCTAGCAGCAATGAAAGAAGAATTGTGCTCTAATAAAGAACAAGACCTGAGAATTAGTGACTTTACCAAAAGACAGGAAAACTATTGATGGGCCTAGTAAATGGATTTTTAAACTAAAAAAGAAAACCAGATGATTCAACTGAGAGATATAAAGCTCGACTAGTGGCCAAGGGATATACACAGAAACAAGGTGTAGACTATAAGAAAACATTCTCATCAGTGACAAAGTTTGAGACAATCAGAACTGTACTCTCAATAGCAATAAATTAGGACAGCTTGTTAAAGCAGTTTTATGTGAAAACATTCTTCTTACATGGAGATCTGAAGGAAGAGATTTATATGAGCCAACCAGAAGGCTTTGATGATGGAACTGGGAGTTTGCAGACTAAACAAGAGTTTATATGGTCTAAAACAAGCACCTCGATGTCAGAATGAACCTATATCTAAAACAAGCACCTCGACGTTGGAACCTATATCCTTTTTTAATTAGAAAGGTTGTTTCTAATTAAAAAAGGATATAGGTTAAGACAAGCAGATCCTTGTTTGTATATCAAAAGAACAGAAAAAGGTCTGACTGTGTTAGTACTGTATGTGGATGATGGATTAATTGCAGGTAAAGATGCAGAGGAAGTACAGAATCTTCTAGAAGAATTGAAGTCAGAATTTGAAATCAGATATTGTCAAAGCAATATTCAGCTGGCAGACATCATAACCAAAGCTCTGCCTAAAGAAAGCTTTGAGTGGATCAAGAGCAGGTTGGCAATGGGTTAGAAAGGATTGTTGCTCAGAGATTTGTATTCTCTTTGGTTTTTGACTTAAGGGAAAGTGTTGGGAGAATTTAACTTAGTAAGTAAAAAAAAACCAGAGAGAACACGAGGGGACGCTGTAGTTAGTTGGCACCAGAGTTAAAGAAGCTAAAGTGGAGTATGTTAAGCGTAACTAAGTTCCTGTATTCATTTGTTTAATAATTTATAAGTAAAGGTTGTTAGATAATAACTGAAAATGTCTTTTCTTGTGTGGAGAAAAAGTCTAACATTAACATTTCTTATAAAAATAAATAAATAAAATGTGCATATGTGGTTCCTGCACTTTAATCTTCTTTTGATGATGATTAATGACCTTTGAGCTCAAGCGGTGACTGGTCCAAGTACCTCACTTTTTTCAACATGTTAGAAAATAATGTCAGATCACACAGATCTGGACAGAAAGTGATGATGCTCAGTTGTTGACAAGAGAAAAATTCATTTATTGTGTATTCAGTTTATTGTGGAAGATCCATTTGCAAGCATTTTCTAAGGGCAGATCCATAGCTACAGGAGATCATGAAATTGCTAAGCCCCCTCGGTTTAGTCAGCAGTGCACATAGGCAGTATATATAATACATGCTTTTGTTTTCATTACATAAACTTAGATTACTGTTAACATTTTTTTACACTTGGACTAGCTAATAGACCTTGTGCTTGCTGGGAAAGAAAAAAAATACCAGTTACAATTTTTTCAACTTTCCCCTGTAGCCTCAATGATTTATTTCTGGCTTTGGGTACAATTTAGAAAGATGATTCATTGTGGTTTGACTGTTTACAGTGCATAGATCTGTTGTAGAAAAGTTGAATGAATTTTTATGAAACGTGTAGAGAGCAACAAAACACACAAAACAGAAAGGAGAGTTATTTTGAATTACAACCTTGCCTTCAACTGTATACATACAGATTATGAAAAAACCTCCTTCTTTATATCTACATAAAAACACAATCATATGGTTTTCAGAATACTGTGTAATGACAAGAAATTAACAATTTCTCCTGCAAGTTTGGCATTTATTCAATACCTATGTGGTATTGAATAAATGCCACATAGGTATTGAAACAAATACACAAGCAGATTTGAAATGTGGAAGCCAGGAATCTCAACTGTAGAATGAAGGAACACAAATAGGCTGTAAGAAATGATATAATCGGTACTGCTCTTTTTATTTAAGAGTGGAGCCTAATGTAGAAGTACTGTGGGAAGATTCCAAGATCACAACTAGTAACCATCTTATATAATCTAAAGTATTTGGAAGTCCTTGAAATTTATAAAACAAATTGAGTGCAAAGTTGCATTAACTTTTGTGACGTGGACTCATTTTCCACTATAAGGAAATCTTTATATGAGTTATAACCATAAAAACTTTGACTTGCTGCTAGTTTGTTTTGCTTATATTTTAGGTTAATTTTATCCAGTTTATAAATAATAAGTGATTTTTGTATTCTGTTGAATTTTCGTCTATGTTAAGCCTAATGTAAATTTTTTAATGGCATCACTGTTCTTTTTAATGTCCGATATTGTGGCATTTCCAACTCCATATTTTTGAGCTAAGCTTGATCCACTAGCACCACACTTCAACTGATCTATTATTTTAAGTTTATCGGAAACACTGAGAACAATGCGTTTACATTTAGTCGCCATTGCAAACGGTACAACAACTACAGCATGATCTGTTACATGTATAAAATTCTCAGATCCAAAATTAATGTCCCTGATGGAAACGGATTTCGATTCAGCATGAAACGCATCCCGACTAGGGATTGCAATCCAGCTGGATGTTTGCTGGACCAACATCATTCCATCTGGATCCAGCACAGATGTATTTTTGGTGCAATAAAGTGTTATCTATCTATCCAGCAATTTATGGTTTTTTAAAGAAATAAAACATTTTTTTTCAAATACTTAAGAAACTTTTATTATTTAGACTGGTCACTATAAATCAGTAAAACTTCTTACACATTTAGGTAGTAAACTTAACTTTGACTTGGTTTAACACTTGAGATAGAGATAATTAACTTTAAATGTTTAGTTAGATAATAATTATAATGTAAGTTAAATAATAGCAAAGGTAATTCTACTAATTAATTTATATTAATATATTATAATAATGTAAGGACGGATAATCAGTGGCTAAGTTGCTATCAGTCTTACCAGTTTTCTTATATAGGCTCTACATATCAGTCTGTAGTTATTTATAAGTAATTTAATTATTAGTGTTAGTAATTAGTAGTAGTCTAGTAGTTAGTTATTATTATCACAATCATGAATCACATACATTCATATCATCATATATCTAAGATACTGATACTCATTAATTTAATTAACTATTTAACTAACTAGGTAGTCTCAGTTTCTCACTAATTTTCAAAATAAAATTGCCTAGCCTAGCCCACTAACTAGAATAAAAGTTAAAAACTCTTACTTAGTAGAATTAGAGTAGAAGAATTTTAAAATATTAGTCTTGTCTTGAATAAAGTATTTTAAAGGATTAAATAAAATTAAATCAATCACTTCTGTTATTTTTTGGACTTTTCTGGAAGTAGGATCTCAAGAAACAAATGGTATTGATGGTGTTGTCTCCCAACTTACTTCTTAATGAACTACATATATATTTCGCTGCGAGAAGGCCCTTTCCGCCTCTACGCTAGTTGGTGTCAGGGTCATCAAATAATCATAAATCATTCCGTCACATGATTCATTGACGTCACAACCGGCTGTAAATTAGAATTATGCACCAGGACTAGGAGAGGAATTACTTATTTTATTTAGCACGAAGACACTTTATTTAGCTAGAGCAGAAAGTCAACTGGCAATTAGATCAGCAGAGGTAAAAGGGCGGGCGGTGTGGTGTAGAGAGGGGGTGTAGCATGTGCCGCACTGAGTGGCAACGTTGCTCTCGCCGTCGAGTGATAGCACACGTAGCAACGCAACAATGCAGACTTTTGTGCCATTATTTAGAAAGTTAATTGAGTATTTGCAGATCCTTAGTGCTGGATCCAGCAATTGCAGTCCCTAGTCCCAACACACAGTCCTCAGAAAAACACCACACAAAAGTGCCAGTGCTGATAGCTAAAACACACAAACCAACAAAAAAAATATTGGAGTAGCCCAAGACATAGCCAAAGATTGCAGCGCCACAACACTAGCAGAAATTTAAATTTGCCGACTGGAACGCTTTCGGTTAACCAACGTTTCTGTTGATCGGCTTTTGGATAAACAATGCTCTACTGTATACACTTACCAGTTGTTTATATATGAACAGTGAAGCCAACAGTTTAAAAAAGAATTTTTTTGTTGTAAATAATTTTCGACCTCCAGTACAAAACAGTTATAAAACCAATTTTTAAACATTTTGCATGTAATCCATGCTTTGTTATTAGCTCTCCAGTGAACAGGAAGCATTGATTTGTTTACATTTTTCATTACATGTGGATTTAACGTATGATTAATTAACATTGGCTTATTTATATGTTCTCCAGCTGCATTAGAAACCAAAAGTAAAGTTATCCTGTCTTTTGATGCCTTGAAACCAGAAGCAGAAGTCTTATCTTTTGCAATGTATAGAACATACATTGCAAAAGATAAGACTGTTGGGCATTTTTTTTTTTCCAATACAAAGCAAATTCATCAACGTTATGGACTTGTTCAACTTGCATAAATTAGTCTTATAATGTATGACCCCTATAATGCGATTTCCTACAACACGAAACATATTCCCGCATTGTATGGAGTCTACTCTATTGTTTTATATTAGTGTTGAAAGTTTAATCTCATTTATGATGAAACATTTTATATTTTTCAATATAGTTCATCTATATGTATTTATTTTAAATACAAAGTTTTAAATTGAGTTCAAATTATTTTAGGCTATTATGACAGAAGAGGAGACAAACGTAAAAGATCTCGTTCACGATCTCCTGTCAGAGATCAGTGGGGACAGCAATCGTGGTAAATAATTATTTAATATTTAATATTTAACAAAAATAAATGTTATGTAAATATTTTTATGGAAATGGAAAGTTTCTTTTATGTCTATATAATTTAGAGTTTTCTTTTAGAAATAATCTTTTCTGTATGATAATTAAAAATTATTAAAGATAAGCTTTCAATTTTTCAATGATATAATTTTTTTTGAAGGCCTGATCATAGTTTCAATTCAAATATGCCTAGAAGTGGAACAGAACAGTTTGAAGCACATAAAGATAGTTCGGTAGCTTTAGATTTATGTAAGTAAAATTTAAACTTAATGGCCAATTTAAGCGTTTGTTTTTTTTTTGTTTTTAGTTTTAAAAATATTATTTTGATTACAGATAATTCTGATCTGAATTTGATCATTGATAAATCACAGTTTTCAGCAAAACCTTTAACTACAGAAGGTTTTGCTTTCATGTGGGCGGGAGCTCGTGCAACACACGGTGCACTACAAGGCAAAGTGTGTTACGAAGTTAAGGTAATATGATTTAATGATAATTTTTAATTTAATTATTAAAATTGTTTTATTGTATAAACTAGGAAATATTTTTGTAAATAATTAGTTTTTCAAAAAAAACCTCTTTATATGAATTCTCAGTCACAATCATCATTTTTTATTAGAGAGCAATGAGTACAACAATTCTTATAATATTCTTATATTAAGTATTTAATATTTTTTGAAAAATAGTTTTTTGAAATTAAATGTATTATGTTGAGAGTAGATTTACAGTTGAATTGATTTATTTTGTAAATTAATATCTCAGATTAATATCTTATAATTAAGATGGGTTGATGATGATAAGTGCAGAGTTCAGACGGTTAGGAGTTGAAAGTTGAAATTTGGTACATAGTTAGCATTCATCTTGAGAATGTACTGCACAATAAGAAGGGATTTTTTGAAATTCCCTCCCAAAGGGAAGAGGGAGAGGGTTAAGAACCCTCAAGAACTCTGCTTCTAGTGTACTATTTTAGATGTACTTCTTTGCATTTTTGTGGGAAATCAAACACATGTTTAGACCCATCTAAAAATTCTCTAATTAGTCTTGGAAGAGGGGGGACCTAATTCTTGTACCCACTAAAAATGGGTAAGATGAGCTATAATCTAATAATCTTAATCTTCGCTATCGTTACTTTTTGCCTGAACGATGCTGGGCTCATCTGCTAGTTATATAATGTTTTGTTATTTTTTGAAATGTTATTAATTAAAAAGATGAATCTTTTTCCTTATTTTTCCCAGATATACTCAGAAAAATAAAAGTGTACATTTTTTATAATCTCGAGTTTTTTGATGCTCCAAATTTTCCATGCACAATTTTATTTTACCAAATTTATTCGTTCACTGTTCACTACTTCTCTTAATTGCTAACAATTTGATTAATTTACATTTTGATCGATAGATGGCTGTACTTAGAATATATTATGAATGTTCTTGTTGCTTTCTGAAATGAATAATTACATTTGGTTTTTTTACAATTATAATGAATTACTTAGCATTATATATAAAAATACTGTTTTTTATAAGATAAAATATTTACTAAATTTTTTTGCAAAAATCATTCCGTATTTATCAGTATGTAAATACAATCAAATTGTTAGTATTATGATTTGTGTTTAGTATATGTTTCAATCAAAAAGGGGCATGTTGTTCACAAAATATTTTGTTTTGATTGGAGGGCTTTTGCAGAAATAATCATTATTTAAACATTTATTATTTTCCCTAACATTCATGATGAGTGATGTGGAATATACTAGTGATACTTATGAAAATTTGGTTGATTGTGGAAATGAAGATGATGGTGAATGTGTCTTCAGATGGCGAAAGCTTGTGACAAAAACTTTGCCTAATGCCAGAGAATGGGTAAAAGGGATTGAGGATGATCCCATACCTTGCATCTGCCATGCTCCGCTTCTCCTTTCACGGAAAGTAGTGAAATTCATTGTTTCTGATGAATATGAAAATATCTTACAGTATTTTGAGAGTTACGTGGATAACAATATGATCAAATTTATTGTTGCACAGACACATATAAAGACCGAACAGAAGCTGAGAGAAATGACTGACTTAGAAAAACAAAAGCGGTGCTTAAAAATGTTAAATGAAATGAAAGTATTTTTAGGAATACAAATTCTAAAAAGCATTGTAAGAAAACCTGATGAACAAATGTATTAGTCAAATTTAGTGGTTGCAGCTCAATTCTTTAGTAAAAGATCAACATATTGAAGATTTTGTCAAATAAAAAAATACCTGCAATTTATAAATGATGACTATGATTGTGAAAGTCATTCTTACCCTAAATTTTATATTATGAAAAAATAGCAACTAAAATCAAGACAGTGTATGCTCCCGAAAAAGATATTGTAACTGACGAAAGTCTTATTCTTTTCAAAAGACGACTTGGCTGGGTATAATATATACACCACATGAATACACCATTTTATTCCTGTGATTTGGAATAACATATCACATGATTTGTGAGTCAAAGTCTGCATACATGCAGGATTTCATAATATATACAAGAAAGAGAACTAAGTTTGACAGTAATTACAACAACCCTTTTATTTCAACACAAGTAGTAATGACACTTATCAAACCCTTTCCAAATAAAAGTTATAGTCTCACTGCAGGTCATTATTACATGTTACTATAATTGGCATGTGTGCTTATTTCTAATAGCACTGATATGTTTGAGACTATAAAGCTTACAAAAAGCAATATACCAGTGAATATAAAAAATGAAAAGTTGATCAGCATCTGTCAAATTACTGACTCTCACAAAAGTGTGGAAAATATTATTATAAAAAGAGGGTTTTTTCATATAGATTTGGCATTATGGAATTTGTTCCTTATCTATCAAAAATGTGGAGGAAAAGAAACAGACTTGAAGTATCAAATAAATTTAGTAGAATGCATAATGGAGAAATAATTATTATTATTATAACTTTATAACAGTATTATATTATTACATTTTTGATATTTTTCAGATATGTTTTATTACATGCAATTAAATGTCAAATTGCATAAATTTCAGGTAATGCAACAGCTTGATGTAAGTCATCTTCCTCCGGAAGAAATAAATCCTCATGTTGTTCGTACCGGTTGGTCAATAGAGAAAACTTCCATGCAGCTTGGTATGGTTATATAAATCCATTGTATTGAAGGATGTGATTATAAATTTAATAAACGATTTCTTAAATAATTTTTCTATGTTAATTTTTTTTCTAACAATTTACTTTTAGGTGAAGAACCAGATTCATATGGTTATGGTGGAACAGGTAAAGCTTCGACTAATTGTAAATTCAAAGATTATGGAGCACCTTTTATTCAGGGAGATACAGTCACATGTTATTTGGTGAGTATTTATATATCAACAAATAAAATTTTAAAATATTTTCTTTTACAATTTACAGGAAAATTTTTCTGTAAATTGTTTTTCCTGTTGAAAAACGATGTAGTTAATCTTTTATATTTTTTTTCTCTAAGCATGTTTTAATTTAAAAAAAAAAAGCATTATCCTGTGAAATATAATCAACTTATATAAGGACATTTATATATATTAAAATATTGTTTCATGGATACCAAAATCAGGTAAAATTAAACAATGTAAAGAAAGAAAACATTAAAATAAATATCAATTGTTTTCTTATGCTAATTATTTATTTTTTTATAAATCAGAATGACAAGACCTTTTTTTTTCAATAGCAATTATTTTTTGTAAAATTTTTTTTAACAGAAACTTTCTGCAGAAATTAGAAATATGTATAGTTTTATTAAAACTGTAATTATTTATATTTAAATGAGACTACATTAGAAGAGTCAAAAATAAAGATGAGCAAAATATACAGATAGATTATTTATGAAGAGAAATAGAAGTACTCTCCATATACCATACTATGAAGTAGTATAAAAAGAAATATAGAGAAAAAATGGACTACATTCATTTTTCTTTTGTTGCAATGTTAGAATTGTTGTGTTGATGTCATTTTTTAAAAACCCTAGATGTTAGAGCGGTGGCACACTCGGGATTTAATCTTGAACGTATAAAAAACTTTTTATACGAGTTCAATAAAATTTCACCATATGTGACTGTCAGTTCATAAGTACTATAGAAATAGAAGATACAACACAATATATATAAAAAAAAAATGAATTTTAACAAGGGAAATGGTTTTGGAAAAATTTTTAGTGTTTTCCCCCTTCTGTTTGGAGATTGCCTGGGACAGGTGTTTTTCTTCAGTGAAATAGCTTTCTCTGATGAAAAAACTTAATAATCTAGGATATTAAAGATAAAATTACAGTATTATCGTTAATATGTTTTCACATATCTTTCAAGTTATCTGTGTTTAAAAGATAATTTGTATGGGGTAGTGGATTATGTGCCAATATTAAAATTGCAATTATGAACTTGTGTCTGTGGAGTAGTGGCTGCTCCGTAGGTGCAGGATGTATTGTGTGGTGGGTTATGTAAAAATATTATTTTTTTCTATCAATTTTTTGCAAGTTATACAAATGAAAATGTGGCAAATTTGGTGAAATATTAAGAAAAACAAGTCTCACTAAACTACCTGTCTCTTTAGCAATAATCTATGATATTTTTACATTTGACTCTAGAATTTTGCTTGTAAATGAATGTTTTGAGATTGGACTGATTAATCTGAAAGCATTTAATTATTAGAGTTAATGTAAATTAACAAGTAAAACAGAATAATAATTAATGTGTGAATTTTAAGCTTTGGATTGTAGTAATTATTTTCTTTACTTATAATCCTCTAAATAGAAATTTATTTAGTATTATAAATGAACTAAGATATTGAAAATATTAAGATATTTTTCAATTTTACAAATTATTATTTTGTAGAATGCAGATGCTAATCCAATTGAAATTAGTTATGCCAAGAATGGAAGACATTTAGGAATTGCATATAGAATACAAAGGGAACAGATTGGAGAACAAGCACTTTATCCTCATGTTCTTACAAAAAATTGTGAATTTTTTGTCAATTTTGGTCAGTTGGTAAGTTTGTTTATTTAAAATGGACTTATAAAAGATGATAGAATTTTCTTAAAATTAACAAAATTATTATTTGTAAAATTTCTTCAAGTTTTTGTATATATTTACTGTTTTATATATAATAATGAGTTGGTTACATTTAGTTCATGACACAGGTTTCAATGCCATCTATTGTTTACTTCTTAATTTATTTCTTAAAATTAATTTTATGTATTAAAATACATTATTTTCCTTGTTCACATTTAAAGTCAAAAGGGTAATTTTACAGTATTAAAAGGATCTTTACTTTCAGTCAAATTTCTTATTTTATGTTTTCAACTTAATTGCATATTTTCAGTGCATCTGTTAAGTCCATTTCCTGTATAACTTTTGTCATGTAAAATGATCAAATGATTTCTTTTAAAGTGTGAATTGAACAATCCTACCAAAATAACAATTTGCATATCAATCATTGCTTGAAGTAAACCTTTTAAAGTCATTAAACCATTTATTTGGAGCCTTGAACAGTTTTCTAATTATAAGTGTTTTCTTATTTTACAATTGAATTTATTATTACACTTACAAATTATGTATAAAAATTATATTAAAACATTAAATGCATCCTGATTAAATAATAGCCTCATTATACACAATCAAAAAACACACCTTTAAAAGATAGGACATACAAGTACAATGGGACCAGGCAACCATTATCAGACCCATATTTAATATACACACTATGAGATATCTGGAAAAATTGGAGATTTTTAAAGCACACAAGTATCTGGTTGTGTCAACCATAGAGACACAGACAGCTTGGCTACCGCAAGGGCGGTCCTTTTATGAAAGTTAATTTTATTAAGAGATTTATTTGTTTGTTTTTACTTTTTATTGTTTATTTTATTTCTGTGGTTATTAATTTATGAATTTCAACCACAATTTTGCTTATTTATTTATTTCATTTTAGAATTTTTGTTAATCGTTTATTTTTAAATTTTCGTATTTACGTTTTATTTTCACGTTCAATTGTATCATAACTGAAGAAGATCAGTTAAACTGATTGAAAGCGTTATTATTTAGTAAATTTATAAGGTGTGTTTTTTTTTTAGTCTAATCTATCTAATTGATACAAAATATATGGATTATACATAATATTATAGATGGACATCCCATTCCATTGCACAATGAAAATGGCATATTGTATAATCAGGTGAGAGAACATTAAGTTGTAGTTTGTTCAACCTACCACTCTGGAGAATCCAGGATAAAAGCTGGGTAGGAAGAACTCTAGAAATTTTTCATGTGTAGTCTGTCCCTGATGTGTCAGGCTTGTAGCCTGTCCTCTTCATTCCATTGTGAGCATATCCAAACCTACAGTGGGCCTGGAGAAAAGGCCCATTTAGTATCTATGAGGTGGAAAGAATCCAAAATGAGAAAATAAAGAAATAAATATTTATATACACAAATAGGTCAAACTTGTTTAATTTGAACTTTTGGATAATTCAAATTTTCCTTGAGTATCCTATTACATGTAATTTAATTACCTGTTTAATTCAAAGATTTTTACTAATTTTTGAATAATTCAAAGCAGTAGTAGTCTTATATTTCAAAAATTTCTAGGGTTTTACCATTTCATAATATCTGTTTTCTTGGAATTCTGTAAGTAGTGTCTTTTGTCCTTCCTATGCCTAATGTGAATTAAGTTCATATAAATAGCTAAAGTTTCTGTCTGTGCTATTGAGCATTGTGAACCTAGACGGAACCATGCGTTGTAAAGCTTTTGGCCTAAGTCGGAGTAAACTACAAAAGCGGCACTCACATCATCACCCATCTTGGAACCGTCAGTGTAAATTCTAAACATGGGATGATCATTTGGATCTTTGAAGTAAACATGAGGGGCAAGCTGATGGGAGGGGTGGTAATTGTAAGTCGATAGGGTATTTTTTCTATGCTGAATTTTTTGCTATCATCGTTCAAGGTCAAACTAGGAAGAATCTTACCTACTCTAATCATATTGTCGACATTCGAGTCGCTATAATCTCGCCAGGGTAAGGTGACAAGATTTTCCTGCCAAATAATGCATTTAGTTTCTAAGTGGGTGCAGTCCTATAAGCCTTACAGATGCAGAGATCTGCAATCCTTTGAACAGATAACAGTTTTTTGTGGTTATGGACTTTGGCGGCCACATGGCCCCAGACCTGTTTGTCATAGAGGAGTGCTGGCTGAATTGTACCCCTGTAAATAAGCTTAGTAGCATTAGGACCAAGGCCCCATGTGTTCCTAGCAATACTAATGAGGGCGTTGGCCTTTTTAGCTTCGTCCATGATGTATTTGATATGGGGTGTGAAGTTAAGTCACTCGTCAAGGATAACACCTAATTTTCATTGTTTGCTTTATTCTATGAGCACCTATTCGAAGTGTAAGCTTCTTGATGAGTGGTGCATTCCTACCAACTATCGTGGTTTTGCATTTGTCTGTGTTAAAGTCTTTACTGTACAGTAGTTTGGAATAGCAATGTATTGAAGTTTTTTTACTGTATTGTATTGCATCGAAGCCTGGATCATACGATAATGCTTTAACTTTGGAGAGAAAAGTCAAGGTAATTAACGAAGTAGAAAAAGGAATAAAAAGAATAAGATATTGCCACTAATCAGTTCCCTTGGTTGTCAAATGTTTCTAGTGGTTATAAAATCATGACACAACAGAATAGAGGTCAAAATTAGCATGATATTTTTACGATTCACATCTTCTAACCTTTCTCTCACCCAGCATTATCTTTTTAAAATATCTTTCGTATTTGTAACAAATATACAACAGTGGTTAAAAACAATGTGGGAAGTGTTTTGTTTTTACTTATGATTTTTTTTCCTCTTGTTTATAAATGGTTAGTTGCTCAAAATTTGCAATCACTTTTCACTTTGCAGTCTAAATCAGTTTTGCTTTTGTTTTTTGCTCAGTGTTAAGTTTAACAAGAAAATCTGACAACAAAGTAAGTACACTATATCTGTATTATTTAATAATTATCAATAAAATTGGATAATTCAAATTACTTTGCACTGCCTTTGAACTTCCAATTAGCCAAGTTTGACTGTGTATATAGGTATATAGCAATATATATATATATATATAGGTAGTTATGGTTCATATTTGGCATCATTTTAAACTTTCATTTTGTTTTTGTCTTTACATTTGAAATTATAACAATTCAAAACAAACACAACATTTACATGTGTATGTATGAAAACATAAAGAAACTTTTTATTAAAAAAAAGCAAAAGAAACTTATAGTTAAATATAAATAAACATTTTAAGACAAAGTAATTTTACATAAATCAGATCTAATTGATATTAATTTTTTCTTACTACATTAATTATTGCTGTTGGCATGAATCATCTACAGAAACTAAAATATAACTGTTAATTCACATATCCAGTTTGAGAAGTACTGCTTTAGAGAATTTTTTTTCCATTCAAAGAAATTCTCTATAGTCATATTTCTGATTTTAAAGTCACTCTAAACTAATATCATAAGACACAGTTTAAAGTATTATATTTAACATTTTCAATTTATAATTAATTAATTTTGAGTTTTTGATATACATATGTTTTTTAATTTAGCCTGAACCTCTTTTTCCATTATGTCCTGGATATGAAAATTACACATTTATTAGTTGTGCACCAGCAGCATGGTTAGAAAGAGGTACTCTTCCCCCAACTAAAAAGGAAGATTGTGAGGTTAAGTATTGGAATTTTATATATTATAAATTTTGTTTTTTAAACTATAAAACATTTAGTCATATGCATGATTAACATGAGTTGAAATACAACCAGCTTATGTATTATTAAATTTATCAATAACAATTTTTAATTAAAATTTTAACATATTCAAATATTCTACATAATCACATTATAAGTGCTAAACTCCTAATTTTTTTTAAGCAAATACAAGGATGGTTGAATCCAATTCAAGTTTTAGTTTCTAAATTTTATTTTTTTAACAATATATTTATTAATAATAATGTCTAATGGGTTTAATGTATTGTTTATTATATAATATTTATTAACTATGTTTATAATTTTTTAAAAAGAATATTAATCTCAACAAATATTTTTAGCTGTCTTTAAACAAAAATAAATTTGACACTTTTCAATGATTCTTCTGATAATATAGCTTAGATTATGAATTCAAACTTCTGAGTTTACATGTGTGTGGATTTTCTGGTGCAAATTGTCTTGCTAGTAAAACTTTCACTCCAATTACTGTTTAAAGATGACTATTAAATTTTCTTTGCTGGTTTCATTTTTCAAGTGCTTGGTACATCAGAACATTCATATTTTGTTGCTGCAATTACAGAATGTTTTGTGAACTTGGTCACAATGCATGTAAAATTTTTATAAGATTATTGAATGAAAGAAAAAGTGGAGTTGGATATTTTTTAGAGACCTTATTTTTGCTTTTACTTAAGTGCCAAAATCATCAGTGTTGAGAATTTCTACTATATTTAGGTATGTGTTCTCACACATTTCTTATCTTTTCTGAACATCAGACATATCATCCCATAAATGTGAATATTTTTGTATTCTAAAACTTTTACAATCTCTCCCGAAGTCCTTCTTCTGTTCATTTTTTAATCAAATTAATTCAACAAATTCTTATTAGTCACATTAAAAGATGGTAATTTTTGACTTTTTTTTTATCTTTGAATGACAATGATGCCACTTGTGACACTAGTATGCACATATAAAAATTGTTTATTTGTGTGCCAAAAGTCACTGGCTCCAGTAAATCAATGCATGTGTAAATACAGCATTAGACTTTCGTTTCAATTCAGTTAATTTTTAAGGATTTTGAAAAATATTATTAAAACTGTATATTTTTAAATTCAAAAATGTAAATAATACAATATAATTATTTCACAATTCTAATTTTTATTTTATATGCAAATTATTAATATTTAAGCAGTATCTAATTCATCTAATTTGAATTTATTTCTCTCTCTTCTTTGAAATCGTGTTTGATGATTGTTGGACTATGAACCCTGAATTTATTTATTTAAAATCCATAAGCATATCATGATATGTTTCTAAATATCTATCAATAGCAAATAAATTTTTTATTTTTATAGTAAACAAATATAAAACAAAAATTCAGATTGAACTTTCTAATTTAAACAAATTAATACATAAATATTTAATTATATTTAAACAATTACTTGAACAGAATACAATGCTATCTTGTTTGATGCAAAACCATTTGACTAAGAGAAAAGTTGAAAAATAATTATATAAGCTAAATTCTAACTTGATTGTTGTTAAAAATTTCAGCTGTTTTGCTTTATCATTCCATTGACAAATTAATTTGACCATTGGAATGATAAAACAAAACAGCTTATCAGTAATGTGTCAGTTTTAAATATCATAGATAATCCTCCTTTTACGATAATCAAATTTCAAAATTTACTAGTATTGATATCTCATAATGGGTTATAGAATATCAAATTTCAAAACTATGAGTTGTATTAGTACTTAATAGTACTGAATTCTTCTCCACTTTTAGATATCTATACTAAAATTTAATTATTTCGAAAGCCATTGAAATCAATGTTTTTAGTATGAAAATCGTGTTTTTGCATGTTTTGTTTGGCTTGTATGGAATGGTCTGTCATTGCATCAGATGATATCAATCTTGTTGCTGTTTTGTGTCAATTTGCATAAAGTATATTATTAAGAAAAAATATAAATAATTTTAACAAAATATATATTTCGTATTGTTTGCATGCCATCTGTGGCTTGTGTTTGAGATTTTAGATGTAGAAATTTTAATATGTCAAGATTTTAATATATTTATTTAAATAGTGAGGTTGCAGCCAAAGTTTTCATCTCTAAAACATAGAAGACAACGGCACTTGACATTTAAGTGGCACTCTACGTTCACATTTTAGAGATGAAAACTTTGGCCGCAACCTTGCTAATGTTTGGAGTTATTGCCATTTGTATTTTCTAACAATTTTTGTCCGATTGCTGGTGTTTGATTTTCAGCAATTGTAATATATTTAATGCAAATTTATAAATACAATAACATTCACTTATTGTAATCACAGATATTGTTATTAGTTACTTAATGTTATCAGAATGCATGTCCCAAAGCATATAAGTTTAAACAATTAAAACTGTTTACAATAAGCAAAGTGCTTATAGGAAAGTTTTAATTATAGTTACCGTTATTGTCAGATGAACAGGTATTTTTAAGCTTTTTTTGGTGCTGTTTGCCTCATTATGCATCTAATGTGCAATCATTATAGGTTTTAACCATTACTTTAAATAGTAATAGTTGATTACATGTCCATTTAGTATTAGTTAATAAAACCAGAAATTCCATTAATTGTAGTCTTATTTACATGCCCATCTAACATTATTCAGTAGTTAATATAGACAAGTCTCAAAGTGATTACAATAAAACAACAGAACAAAGAAATATTATATTGTCAAATTATTGCATATTAATTTGTTATGGGATTAATACATAAACAGTTAAGAATTGTTGACTGCATAGAAAATAAATTTATTGTATATGAAGAACATCATAATGTTGCACTGATGAAGTTTTGAGCTAATGTAGAGTTAAATATATCAATAAATACACAATTCAAATATTTTAAACATATAAAATGGTACATTGGTAAACTAGAAGAAATTTGTATATTATGTTGGATGTAGCAGAAATTAAAATATTTATATACATTAATAGTTTTCTTCAGACAAACAAAATTGATCTTTGTACAAATATTCACAAATTTGCAAATTTTGTTTTTTTCCATTTCAATTTATTTAGACCTCCATACATAAAAATTTATTTCTTTGATTAATAATGTAAGATAATATTTAGTGAAAATGTTATTTTATCAGGAATAATTTATCAAAGCAAGCTTAAGAGAATGACTTAAGACTTTTAGTGAAAAATATCTATGAAATAGTTCATAAATTAAGAGTTTAAATAAATACAAATAAATTTATTAAAATTAGTGTACAAATTAAAGCAATTTAGTACCTAATTATATTTTTTTACTTTAAGTACTAAATTATCATAAAAATAATTTTATTTTCAATGAAAAATTTATATATAACAATTAAAAAACTACTTCAAAATATTAAAGCCAAAAGATTGCCAGATTATATTGGGTTATACTACTACTACTACTACTATTAATAGTTAGATTGTAAGTATTTGTAAGTAATCGAGTATAGTTATATCTAAATTAATACTGGTTGGTTTTGGAAGTAAGATTGGATGAAAGTTCGGGTAGTGTAATTGGCAATGCAACTGCACAGTAAATGGGAGTTATGGGTTCTGAGTCCTATTTCGGGCCAATTTTTTCTTTCAGAACCTTCTAAATTAATTATTAAAATATTAATTTAATTATAATTATTAAATTTGACAAGAGATGGTGTTTAACAACTGCCTCTAGTTCCAAATTACTTAAAATTTAATTAATAATAGTAGTAGTAGTAATATAACCCAATATAATCCAGAAATCATTTGGCTTTAATATATAACTATCAAGTTTGAATGTTTATATTTGTACTTCAAAATATGTTTAAGAAAAAGAAAAATAATTAAAAATAACACAGTAGTTGTAAATAAACACTATAATGATGCCCTATTAATAAACAAAGTCCAAGTAGACAATATATACACAGAAATGTAAAAAGAACAAAGAAGTAAAAAGAATTATTACTCCTTTCAAGCTTACTTGTTAGCTCCAATGAAGTGGTGTTTGTTTGTTGATTGGTAAAAAATATTCAAAAATTTTAGGGCCCGTAGTGCAGTTTTTGGATACTTAGTATAAAAATAATTTTAATATATTTTAAAAAATGCTTTTATTTGTCACATTTTTGGAGATTGGGAATTAGTGATGATGATAGGGTGACTCACCCTGCCAATATACAGTACATAAACACATGATTAAATTCTATGTTTGGTGTCATTTCCATTCCGAAATGCATCATTGTCAGACTTATGGTTGGTACATCCTCAAAGTTTCGGCCTTCTATCGTAGTTAAAAGTGGTCGAAATTTGAGGACAGCGTGGAGAAAATTAAATAACAACATTTAATAACTTTTAGACTACGGATAGGCTCGGTTTGGGACCTCTGAGGATAGATCTATAGGGCCAGAACCATTTTTGGGATGTTTTTTGTATATCAGTTGGCTCTGATACAGTAGCATTTATGTTTGTCAAAATTTAAACAAGTTTCCCCATACAAATAGTTGATGTTTGGTATATTTTGTTCAGATGTCAAACATTAAAGAGTTTTTCTGAATGCAGTTACAATGATGACTTTATTTGCAAAGTAATGTTTATTTAAAAGAATAGCAACACACATTATTTTGTTTACTCTTCATTTACTAAATCTTTAATTGTATTATTGAGAGTTAACTATTAACATTAGATAAATTATTAGATATATATTGATATACTATATAAATAAAGCTTTATGTAGATCAGTTTGAATTAATATATGTTTTATATGTACACAATATGTCTGGTTATAAAATTTAAATAAGAGAAACATCAGAAAAGTATGTGCTTGTCTTGTTAACTTGTTCCATTTGTTTTTAATGTGTACTAATATATTTCAAAACAGGATATTTTATAAGAAACATTAGATTGATAGCTAGTTACATCTTTTTAATCTGAGTCTTATCTTTATATAGTTTGTCATAGTAGGTTGTGTTTTTGTTATCAACATGTAGAAAATGTAACATGTGTTTTTAAACATCAGGAAAATGCTTCACATGTTTCGTTTGAAGAACGAACTTCACCATGTCGGATCTGTAAGAATCATCGTGTTAGATCCCACAGACACAAATATGTTCGAAAATGCACCTTCATTTTTGATTTCTGAGTATTCACCATATATCTTTTCAAATATTTTTTAATGCCAAGATTTTATCAAATCATATTTGCATTTTGAAATTGATAATGGGTTTTTAAAATAAACAAACCTGAATTTGTTTATATTTTAAATGTCTGTGGCGCACATAAATTTAATGAATTTTATCACCGTCGATGTTATTCTGTAACTAAATATCATATTATCTAAGTATTTTAATTGTAAATTGTTATTAACTAATAATAAAATGGAAGTAGAAAAAGAGAAGAGAGATTTTTGTTAAGTACAGAAACTGATAATGGTTCATTTAGAGAGATGAAACAGTGTTTTAATCAATTATTATACAAAATCTAAATTGTTTTAAGAAAACATTAAAGATACAAAGCATTGTTTTATTATATCTATTCATTAATCTTAGCAAAGAAATCACTTGTTTTGAATTTTGGACCTTACAATGGTTTACAATCTGGAAAGTGTTACAGAATGTATTTGAATATTCTAATACTAACATTTTTCAGCATGAGTTAAGCCAAAATTTATAACGAAATACCATAAAACTTAAGATTATGGAAAAATATGTGATTATAGATTAGGATCAAAATAAGAGTAAGGGAGATTAATATATATATATATATATATTAATGACTGATATAAGAGCCATACATTGTTAATTAAATATATTGCACCTTTGACTTATCAATGATAGAAAGATTGATGATGTTAAATATTGTCATAATGAAATATATTATGATTAAAGAAGTTACATTTATTTTTAGCAATAAAATTTGATGCTGAAAACTTCAGTAACAATAACTTTCGAGAATAAAAAAAAAACATTATGCGAATGTAATTTAAATATTCAGAATTTGCAGAAATGTAAAGTGTATCGTCTGTCTCAAAAACTGTTTTTGAAATTTAATTACTGGTAGAATTACATTAATATTATATTATTATTAAAAATTAAAATACTGTTTTTAAATAGTATAAATATTGCATAACAACAATTATTAGATATAAATAGAAATTTAAGAAAGCATCGATTCACATCCTTTCCATTGTAAAACAAAATTTAAGCACAAAAAAAGCAAAATGGTCTTATTTCATATTCTCATGTTTTGTGCACTTTGATTATAATCTGTCACTCGATACATCGGCTCTAGCATTTCATTTCTGACTTTATACATTTACACATTTTTATTCTATTTATGTTTGTATATATCTTTAATATATCATGATTTACTATATGTCTGAAAGGAAACATGAATAGGAATGGCAGAAATTAACATGATACCCTTTTGTATTTAGATTATAATGATGTGTGGCTTACCTGGTGCTGGAAAAACTACATGGGCTGTAAATTACATTGCATTACATCCTGATAAGAAATACAACCTATTAGGAACAAATAGTATAATTGATAAGATGAAGGTAAGATGATAACTTTTTCTTCTGCACTTAATGTGAGTATTTGCATGCATTTTATTTAACAATCTTTTTGTATTATTTAACATTGTAGAGTATTATGCCGTAAATTCTTTTGTCAAATCATTAATAAATGGATTATTTTGCATTTGATGAATGGAATTTTGTTGTCTACTTATAATGAAGTTAACTTTCAATATATTAACTTGTAATATTTATCTGTGTTATATTAATTATATATAATTACTGCTCCACTTAATATACACAATTTAATAGCAAATGTTTTGATGGAGCACATAAAGTAAACAAGAGGATGTTATGAACATTTTAAAGTTATACTCTCATCTTCAGGCAAACTAGTTTTAAAACATAACCGTGGTACAATGCTCAGTAGGGATCATATCATGATTGTTTTAGAATAATCTTGCCAGAAGATGAGAGTATAACTTGAAAATGCTCATAACTCCTCTTGTATTGTTTACTTTATATGCTCCATCAAAGTATTTTATTTTAATTGTTCAAACAATTTATTTACATATATTTTTTCCTTATCTCCTCATATATACATAATTTTTTGATAATTAGATGCCAAGCTGGTGAACAAAAATCATTCGTATTCCTGTTCGTCAAGACAACGGGGGAAACAATTTACAGATTTATATTGTTATTCAATACAACACTCAAATAATTTCATAAACATGAGTATATCTAATTAAAAAAACTTTTGTAAACTTGTTGTAATTGCAATAAAAGGATTAATACAAAAATATTGTAACAAACTTGGCTTGGCATAAAATTATCACACATTTAAATTAAATTTAGTCAATTGAAATAATAATTTTAATAGTGATGACAATGATAATTTCAGAGTAATTTTTTAACATTTTTCTCAAGGTAATGGGTTTACCTAGAAAAAGAAATTACGCCGGACGATGGGACGTTTTAATTCAAAAATCGACAAAATGTCTGAACAAATTATTAGAAATGGGATCTCGTGAACTTCGTAATTATATATTAGATCAAGTATGAATTTTATTTATTTAATTAAAAACATTTTAAATCTATGATATAGTATCTATTGCTTCTATTTTTTTATTCATTTGTTTATTTTAATGTTAATTGATTTTTTTTATGTTTCAATCATTTACAAGAGATAAATGTTACTTCTTTTTGTTATTGACTTATAAAGTGTTAAATATAATTTGGCAATTAACCAAAAATTTTAAGATTGTAGCAATTTATTTTATATCGTGAATGTGCTATTTAAATATAGATTTTGAATATATAATTTTAGCATTTAATATATGAATTTCTTATTTAAAATATTAAATACTTACATATGTGAGTTTCTGAGTACAAAATGTCATTTTGCATTATAAGTGAGTCTATGCCTTATTGAATTACCATATTTCGAAAGACCAAGTCGTACTGGCAACTGATCTCTTGGCACATGTGTGTGTGAAACAACATTAATTATTGTATCAGGTCAGTCCACAAGTTCATGCGTATTTTTATATACAAAAAAAGCAGCAAAAAATTTTAATTAAATTTTATTTCAATCTATAATGTATTCACCATTATTTTGTACAATTTCTTGCCATCTTGATAGTAGCTTTTTAATCCCGTCTTCATAAAATGATTTCGGTTTTGAATCAAAATATTCAGAAATAGCCTTTTTTACATTGTTTCTCCATCCTTTTAAAAAATTCTGCAAACTGCGAAAAAGATGATAATCACTGGGAGCAATATCTGGCGAATATAGTGGATGAGGTAAAATTTCCCAGTTGTAGCTTTCAAGTTTCTGTACAGTTATTTTTGCAGCGTGTTGTCTGGCATTGTCATGCTGCAAGAGAACCTGCTTTCTGTTCACTAACGACGGTTGATTTTTTTTCAATTTTTCATTTAAACGCTCTAATTGCTCACAATACATTTGAGCTGTAATTGTTTGATTAGGTTCTAACAGCTCAAACTGAATTACACCTGACATATCCCACCAAACAGACAAAAGAATTTTTTTTTGGATGCAACCCACCTTTTGGAGTCTGTTTTGGCTGCTTGTTGTGATCCATCTGTTGTCTTTTTCTCGTCACATTATTATAGAGGATCTATTTTTTTGTCTCCGGTAACCAGCCTACCAAAAAAAGGTTCTAAAGCAATACGGGATAAAAGACGTGCAAATGTTTACACGTTGTCAGTTAGCTATTGACAGTTCATGTGGTATCCATTTTCCTAGCTTTGAAACTTTTCCGATTTGTTGTAGGTGTCTATGAACAGTTCCATGGTATGAATTTAAATGTTCCGCAATTTCATCATCTGTTAAAGATGGTTCTGCTTCAACTAGTGCAGAGAGAGCATCATTATCAAAGTCAACGGGTCTTCCAGTACGAGCCTTATCCTCCACACTAAAATCATTGTTTCTAAATCTTTCAAACCACTTCTGCGCAGTCCTTGCACTAATTACGATTTGATTATTTACAGTATTTATTTTTTTGGCTGCATTTGTAGCATTCTCACCACTTAAAAATAAAAAGTATAAAACATGTCTTTTGTATTGGTTGGTTACTTCCATTTTAACGAAAATAAACAACTGAAATGTTCACAATTCTGAACAGTATTATATGAATGAGATCCAATTTAACACTTCAGTGTAAAAATTATCACATTAGACTGACATTTTTAACAGCAAAACAAGATTTTTCTCAAGGTCATAAAAATGCACATGGACTTATGGACTGACCTGATAAATACTGTGTATCCTACTGTACACTTCTTATTAATGCATGTATAGTGTCATACAAAAGCAAATAACTTTGACAATAAATAGTTAAGTTAATTGCATTTCGGTGGCAGTACAAAGGATTATTGTTTTTTATACATATGAAAACCATTGAAGTTTGGGGCTAAAAAAGTAACAAGACCGGTCAAGCCTATCTGATAGCACGCTCCACAAAAGCAAATCAAATATTTTAAAAAATAAATTTATTATAAAATTTAATTGTCGGGACGTAGTGACGACTAATACTTGACTTTGTGCATTCCTTGTCAACAAAATAACTCTGGAATGAGTTGTCTGATCTTGATGAAATTTTCTTGGATGACTCATCATCACTCAAGGATGAACTGATTAAAATTTCAACTTTCAAAAATGATCCGTTTTTGTAGAACTGGAGATAGGGTTTTTCTTCAGTATGGATCATTTTTGAGAGTTGAAATTTTAATCAGTTCATCCTTGAGTGATGTGAGTCATCCAAGAAAATTTCATCAAGATCGGACAACTCATTTTAGAGTTATTTTGTTGACAAGGAATGCATGAAGTCAAGTGTTAGTCGCTTCCTGCACGCACGTGCAGAAGCGTCATCTAGTGGTCGGGAAATATGACAAGCATTAAAACGGTAATTTTGAAAGGTAAATGTTATCGCTAACTAGATACACAACAAGAAATATAAAGAATCTTTATAGAATAATAAACTTGAAAAAGTTTTCTTTTTAAAATGTGGAGCAGCATTGATCAATATTGATGGCTTTACGATCCATTCTCTCTTCCTATCGTTAGTATGAAATTTCAATCTCTAAATGGAAAAGCTGCACAGAGATTCCAGATTGAGATGAAGTCGCTCAAATTCATCATCATCAATGAAATGTCAATGATTGGTGCAAGAATGCTTTACATGATCGAGAGAAGATTGAGGGAGATAAACCCCGAGAAAGATGAGCCATTTGGTATATTTGTTTGGTGATTTTCATCAGCTTCCTCCTGTTAAAGATACTCCTCTCTCCTTGAGTGTTTTTTACAATGTAATGTTCCAACAAGGTACGAACCTTGTTGGGACATTACATTACATTTGCATTTGATTCTTTTGAGAAGTTCATTGAACTTTGTAATTCTCATAGACAAAATAGTGCAGATAGTTCCTTCACAGATATCTTACAACATCTAGCTTCGGGTGATTTCTCTGATACCGATCTGAACACACTGACAACAAGAAATCGAGCCTATTTATCCTCGCATACTCGATGACTATACATAAATCACAGGGATTAACTCTTCCAAAAATCAAAATAGATATAGGGGAAAAAGAGACAGCTATCGGTCTTATCTATGTTACATTGAGTCGAGTGAAAAAAATAAAGTATTTTTAAAGAGTTACAATAAAGATCACTACGAGTCAATCTGTAAGTCCAAGGCCCATTGTGATAGACAGAATTTCATGAGACGTTGTCATAGCAATTAATTAATGGCTTATTCTGACCTTATATTTGTACCTTTAAATGATCCAATTAAATATCCAAATATATTGTTGAGAATGAATGATTCTTTGTTTCTTTTTTCCCTCATAATCTAGAAAATAAAGGTGCGAGCAGCTTCGTTCCAAC
Organism: Centruroides vittatus; assembly: GCF_030686945.1. Classification (NCBI taxonomy): domain Eukaryota; kingdom Metazoa; phylum Arthropoda; class Arachnida; order Scorpiones; family Buthidae; genus Centruroides; species Centruroides vittatus. The sequence goes on from NW_027122576.1 coordinate 713,835, forward strand.
TACACGCTGATACAGCATTACTTATCTAGTTTAATACAATAAACTAACAGGGTAGTTTTTACTATAGCTTACAGTGATGGTAAACAAAAATGTTCAGTTCCTTTTTGTGCCTGTGCAAAGACATGTGCAATGTTGGATTGAATGGAACATAACACTTGGGTAACGAAAGTGATCTTGGTTTATTAAAAAAAGAATAAAAACTAACGGGAAGGTTGGGAATTACCAATGCCACTTCTTATGGAATGTGTGTATTTTTAGAGAGATTGTTTTCTTGATAAACATACTGAAACTCTTCTTTTCTGCAAAATATTTTGTTTCCACAAAAAAAAAACCAGAAAAAAAAATCAATTATGGTGTTTAAATAAAGTAAAATGTAAACACTAAGCAAGAAGTGGTGATGGCTGAGTTGTCTAGTTTGTTGATTCTGAATTTCAACAAGCAGGTCATAGATTTGAGACTTGTTAAGAATTTTTTCTGTATATAGTTTTTGCATTTATCTACTTAAATATCTTTATAGATTGTGTAATTACTTATTATTAACCCAACTAGTAAATTTTAACAGCATGTAACAGCTGTTTTACATCATATTTATTTATTAATTATTATGCACATGTTTGTGTAATACTAGAAAATTTGATGGATAGAAATAGCCCCTTTTGTTTCAAAAAGTTTAAAGCTGGAGGTCAGCAAAAAGATAATTTCTTTTTTATTGTCTTGTTTACAAAAGAATGATTCTCTCCCCAGAGTTTTTCCTGGCTTTAAACATGTTTCTCCAGTGGAGAAAGAACTGAAAAATTTTCTCCACATATTTATTTTCATTTGAAGTTACACATAATACAAAAACAATACAATAAAATGCACTGGTAAACTTGACTTTACATTTAACACTTTACTATAGCTGGACATAGTAATAATAAATTACATACCCAACTCCAGCAAATATCTGTTAGTTTGTATTTTTTCTAGAGCATCTAGAAAAGGCTCACCAGTGGCCAAGCAGTTCTTTTCCCCGAACACCGGTAGTGCGGTCATGGGTTTGTGTCTGGCCAGGATGGGGTGGCCACGTGCAGTTTTCTGGGTTTTCTTCGCATCTATAATGCCTAATTAGAGGCCAGTTACCCTTAAAAAACCTCCCGGAAGGCATCCTTCATCGGCAGATTGCCCAAGTATTGTATTGCCATAAATAACAAAACATCTAGAAAAAATAAAAGTTTTAAGGTGTAAAAGGACAGTGCTGCCATCAACTACAGAGACAGTAACTCCCTGGCACAGGCACAAAGAGCCTTATTAGAAATCCAGCATGCATGAGGGAGCAGTAAGGACACCACTGACCAATCAGTTAGCAGCATTATAATATGTTAATGTCTACAATGCACATGACATTCCAAATTTTGAAAGAAAGTAAACATCCAATCCAAGAAGTTGTTTTGAAGTCAAAAAGTGAATGTAACCCAACAATTGTGGTTTAGACTGCCAAAAACATTTGTACTCCATACAAATCAACAGTTATTTGCTGGAGTTTGGTACATAATTTATTATAACCTGACTTTACATTTTTATACAGTACTTGTAGTGAGTCTTTTGAGACACTACTTACACAAAAATCTCTCAGACAAGATTAATGGCACAAAAAACAGATCAAGATTATATTCAGTACACTCAGTATATTTCTTTGTACTGCCAAATTGCACAAGTCTCCTTTTCTTTGAGGTAAGGTCTGTCCAAAAAGTTTAGATAATTTTACAAAACGGTTAAAATTTATTGAAAATAATTAATACATTTTATGTTTAATGTTTAATTAACTTTCCCTTACATAAAATTAACTCAAAACTTTATTTTTCATTCTTAAAATAAGATTTTTAATGATTTCATCTGGTAAATTTTTCATTTTTAGATTTTAGGTGATCCATGTTTGAATACTGCTTGCAATTGGCATATACCTGTCTAGATGTAATGATTCAAAAATTTTAATATGGTTCAGGTCTAGGTTTCTAGTGGCCACTTCATAAGCTTATTTTTTGTAAACCAGATTTGAGTTGAGTGAAACTCTTGAATAGGGGCATTATCTTGCTGAAATATCCAGTTATTTCCAGCAATTTCTTCTCAAAAAGGTTAAAGATATTGTTGAAGAGTTTGCTGATAAAAGTTCTGTGTTTTGTTGTGCAGAAATAAATGCAATTGAAGTTTCTCCATCGTATCCAAATCTTGCCCACAACATAATGCTTCCTCCTCCTTATTGTCTACTGAAATATGTGCTAGATTCTTTTCTAATATCATACCAATAGAAGCCCCGCCCATCAGGGCCATCTAAATTTCACTTCTTTCTATTGACAAGCCTACACTTTTTGATTGTTTTTTCCACAACCTGTTTTTTTTTCTTGCTTAGTATAACCTTGCCTGAATGTGTATTACAGATAAAGCACTTGTTTAAATTGTTAAAATAACACCTCTCGTGATTTTTTAAAGAATTGAATGAAATTATTGATACTTGAAAAGTTTAAAGATTAAAAAGTCCAATAAATAAAAATTACCTAAACTTTTTGGACACAATTTATTTGAATTTTTATATTAAATTATTGTGTAAAGCTTTAATTGATGTATTAAAAACAATTAAATGTAAATATTATTATTCTTATTTAATATAAGTAGAATTTTTCACAAAAAAAACTGAATTATCTAAACTTTTTGGACAGACCTTACACCACTTTGCAAATGCTTTCTGAAAGTCTGAATATCTTGATCGTCAGTGCTAGGTGTATTGATCAATAACAGCACCAGATCATTTACAATTTACACTTGCAATCTGTTTCTAGGGTTAACTTTAATTAAGCTGTACTTACCGAAACCTCATTCACAATTCACAATTGATACAGGCAGTGTCAAGTATATTTTTAAAAAGTTGAACGAAGATAGAATAATCAAACACAGTATCCCTTTGTCAAAAACTGACATGCAGTATCAAAGTGATGTGAGTTGTGTTGACAACAATATATGTAAATATTCTATCTACAGTTTCGTGAATGGATACCATTCATTCTGGTTATAATTTTCAATTATTATTGTGATTTTTTTTTAATATCTAAATGTAAACAACTTTTAGAAGCCGTGTTGTCATAAGAATAATTTAACAATTGAAATATAACAAAATAAGACTGTTTAGAAAGTTTGTATAAAATGAGAGGAAAATGTTAAAAATATATTATACAAAATTGTTTTTCTTAATTCCTAATACTTCAGGAATTATCTTCAAATGAATGTAATTATTTTTCAGTTTTAAAGTGTTTATTAACAAATAATTTAATTTGTAATTTATTTTCAGACTAATGTCTATCCTTCAGCCCAAAAAAGAAAAATGAGGCCATTTGAAGGATTTAAGAGAAAAGCGGTCGTTTTGGTACCTACAGAAGAAGAGTTCCAAAGAAGATGTGCCAAAAGAGAATCAGAAGAAGGAAAAGACGTACCGGATAGTGCTGTGCTAGAAATGAAAGGTAACTTCATCATGGCTAAATTTCTTAAGTGGAAGATTTAAGTTAAACGAGAATATCTACCATGTTTTCTCGATTGTAATGCATGTCCTGTATTGAGAATGCAGCCATGAAAATCAAGGTATCATTCAAATACAATATATGTAAAGTGTAACCAGGAAAAATCTGGTTTTTTTTTTTCTTGCATGAAATTTAAAAATGAGTTGAACATTTTCAAAAATAAGTTACTAAATACAAACCAACATCTACAAACCTGAGTATGTAATGCAATAAGCCAACAACTTTCAAATTATATTGGGCTATTATATATCACAATTATTTTAAATTAAGTACTAAATAATTCGGGGCATCATGTGACATCTCTTATTAGATTTAATTATAAGATTGTTAAGATTTGCAAAATATCCAAATCTGTGATACAGTAGATGGCATTAAAAGTAAGGGTGATATTATATCATTCTTACTTTTAAACTATTTTAGAACCTGTCATTTCTTTAAATTATTGAATAAAATGAATAAATCTGATTATTGCAAGATTTAAATTAAATATTGTCATATCTTTTGTTTTAATTAGAATTTGTAATGTAGTTCTTAATTGTTGGATAATTTCCACAGCAAATTTTGGCCTCCCGACGATTGGACCAATTTTTGACGATGTGACCTATGTTTGAACTTCCAAAAGAAGAAGCAGAACCTTTAGTTAAGCAATACAACGAAGAAGGGCAAGCAGCTGTTGGCCCACAGCAGAAAAGGTTCTGTCCAAACAATCAGCAAAATACTGGTTTGTTTTATTTAAATTAATCTTACTTTGAACTTTATATAATACTATTTTCTTATTTTGTGTAATTTCATTTTTGTAGGTGACTCTAATAATAGGGGTAATTGGGAGGGGAATAGAGGCTACCAAGGAGATGGAAGATCTGGTGGACGAGGAAGGGGACAGTCTCGAGGCGGCTATAACAGGGGAGATAATTTCTCTTCTGGTGGCGATAGGGGTGGCTACAGGGGTGGAAACATGTCTTCGGGAGGCGGAGATAGGGGAGGAGACAGAGGAGGCAGTTACAGAGGTGACAGTATGTCCTATGGTGGCGGAGACAGGGACAGCTACAGAGGAGGAGGCATGACGGGTGGTGGAGACAGAGATGGCTACAGAGGAGGAAACGTGCCCTCCATGGCCGGAGACAGAGGAGGATACAGGGGTACAAATTCGCCTGCCGGTTCAATGGGAGACAGAGGCGGATACAGAGGTTCAAATTCGCCCGCTGGTATGATGGGTGACAGAGGTAAGTTTAGATCGTGCCGTTTGATAGATTCACGTATACGTTTTAATTTTATTAAAACTTTGTATTTAGGTGGCTATGGTAGATCCGATTCGTATGGTTCCCCCGCCGGATCTGGAATGCAAAGTGGAAATCAGAGTTGGAACAGAGGCTCAAATCCGTATCAGTCATCATATGGACAAAATTCTCCTTCACAGTACAGTCGTGGCGGAGCAAATCAGGTAATTTTATTTATGTTAACTTAATCATCGTATTGGTCAGCAAATGGTTGTTTTCTTTAAAAATTAAATTTGAAATGAACTTTTCTAGATTATTAAAAATATATTTTAAAAGGCAATTAAATATGTTGTAGTAATGTAATTTATGAAGCACAAAGCACACACAAAGGAAAATATAATCTATGATGTATTTTTCACAAAAATATGCATATAGGCAACAACTTCTCACATGGAAAATGAACATAAATTTATATTATCATCAAATTTATCAGCTTTCTTAAACTATCCTATACACTAGGAAGGGGTAAAAAAAAAAAGCAATTATTTTATTGTGACATCATTAAAATGCCAGGCTGCAATTTTTAATTACATTTTTAGTTTATTTAACTTAAAATATATGTTCTCTACTTCAAATTAGTAGCATCTCACCCCCTGCACATCATACTTTTCCCACTAGCAATAGAACTGTGCCAGTCATGTACGTAACTCCACTCGGGAAAATTTTTGAATTGAAATAACGTGTATATAGTTAATCAGGGCAAGAAGCCCTGATTAACTATATCTGGTCTCAACTTTTATATATCTTACTCCGTTCTTGAGGTCAAGGAAGGGCAGGCAGTCACAACGGTGGGAATTTATAAGTCTACAATTTTTTCAATTTGCAACCAAAAAAAGGAATTAGAATATGAAACAACAAGTACAGAGACAAAACAGTTCAATTCAAAATTTTTCTTCTTTTTTCTCTTACAAAAGACTTTACAGTACTAAAACTAAGATGGTGTCCGTTATCTATTGCCAGATCCTTTCTCTACAGTTCTTACGTTTACTCCTTTATCGGTATCAAACGCAGGCAAAGTCCACCTGTATAATTTTTCGGGTATGCCCGAAAACTATTAATGGTGTAGTTATTAATCTACTAACACATTTATTTGGGGATAAATGCAGCATTTAGTCAAAGTTTGTACTTTGTTAAAACTCCAAATTAAAGTAACAACGTACCGATAAAAGTGAAAATCAAATACCGAAGACAGTAAAAAAAATCCAGCAACGAGTTACTTAACTTTCCCGTCAACATTTAAAACTGCGCGTGTAACGCTATTTGTTACGATATTTTGTTAACAAAATATTTTTGTTTGGTGGGGATGTTTACAAAGACCTAACGTTTCCACCCGATTAAATAATAATACGAGTTTTGAATTAATCGATTATATCGAATGTAAATTTTTGGAAGTATAAGTCAAATATTTAAAATATTTTAGGGCATTCAAGACAGTTATAACGATCAGAGGTATCATCAGAGTCCTCAGGACCAATGGAAATCTGCCGGACGCGGAGGTAAGTGAATAATTAAAAGAATTATTTCTAAACGGACGTAATTTCGAATGATTTAAGAAATAATCGGGTTTTTAGACGTCGGCCGAAATTTGGAGTCGACTTTAGTATTATAAAATGTAACGAAATGCATTAATTTAAGGAAGTAAATCTACCGGACATTTCCCCAAGTCTCTGGCTCGACATAAATAAACGAAGGGTTGTAAAATATTGGCTGGGGAATAAGTCCGGGCTTATTTTCGGAAACTTATTAATTAATAAAAAAAATAATTTCAGTCGTTATAAGGAAAATCGTAATTATCGTCATTTTCTTCGTGGTAGCACTCCGACGCGGAGCTGTGCGACAACGAAGAAACCGACGGTTTTCTCGTCTTCGTTTTATTATTATTGGCAACCAAATAACCAAAAGAGCATTAAAAAATAGCAAATATTTAGATAATTGAAACGATACTCTGCTCGTCTCCAACACTATAAACCCTTTTTGAATTTAATACAACGTACTAGTCTCCCGTTCGCCAAAGGCATCTTTTATTTCGGGGGAGCCTTCGAAAGTCTAGTTTCCGAGAATAAGTTTATTTTCCAAACAGCCCGGTTTATGCATTTGAAACTCTCAAACGAAACGTGAATTTTCAAAATATGTTACGAACTTTAACAGCACATATATGTAATATACATGGACGGCCGGAAGGCCGAGCGGTCAAGGTGGCAGCCTACCTCTCTGGGGGACCCGGGATCGAATCCAAGCGGGTCGAGAAATCCCCAGGAATTTTTCGGGGTGGTCCGTTTGGATATGTCGGGCCCCGTCCCTCACCACCCGGCCGTCCTATTGTGGGCCTGGCCGAACCCATAATGGGCCTGCTAAAAGAGGCCCTCTTAGTGCCCACAGGGCGGAAAAAGTTTTAAAAAAAAGTAATATATTTTGTACTTGAAGGTTACGACCAAAGCGATCAATACGGATACGGACAGCAGAGTCAACAGAGTTATTCCCAGCAGGACCAGTCGAGATACGGGCAGTACGACCACTCGTCTAGGTATGGCCAGCACGTGGACCACCGAGACCAACCCAGATACGGCCAACAGGCACCCGACCACTCCAGAGATCCCGGAGGTTACAATCAGAGCTACGGCAGAGACCAACAGAGTAGTTACGGACAGAGTTACGACCAATCCGACTACAATAGAAACTACGAGCATTCCCAGAGCACCCCTTCCTATGGTCAGCAGTCGTACGGTCGATCATCTTATGGCCAAGGAAGCGACCAGACTCAGAATTACAACCAAGGATACGGTCATCAGCAGCCGCAGCAGCAGCAGCAGCAGTATGGCCAGAGCGACTACAACCAGCAACAGTACCAGCAGTACGGAGGATATCAACAGCAGCCTCCTCCTCAGAGCCAGGGATACGGCGGTTATGGCCAATACAAATAAAGATCGTGTTTTAATCATTATGAAAGAAAAATCACATTAACATTAGCCACATATTAATTATGTGCGTTTAATTCTGTTTTTATGTTGCTTTTGTGGATGTCGTTTAATTTGTTCTCAGTAAACACTTTTTACATATAGACGCGTGTGTGTCCCTGCCCAACTTGGTTATTTTTAGAATTTCGGTTTGACGTCAGGACGAGTCGTTTAATTTTGTGGAACGGTGACGTTTCGTCGTTAAGTATCTCGGCCGCCGGTCTGCAAAATGTTCCGTATCGAAAGTTAGGCTTTGGTGTTACGCGTTGCAACGATCCGGACCCTGCAGTCGTGGTCGCCGGGGCCTTCCGGTAAATTTTCAAAGCGGCAACCTTTTAATGCGGTTTGCCGTGGGATTTTCCTGACCGACTTCAGTTTATTCGGGCAGAAGATCAATTCTTTACAAAAGTACGACGTTTATGGATTGACTTCATCCCCGAGTTCTTACGAATCTTGGAATGAATTCTTGTCGGACGAAAGCGGCCTGGTAAATGTTGCCTGCCTTGTTGGGATTACCAGCAATATTCCGATTAGAAAATTGTTGATAATTTCGTCTGCAGGTATATAGGAATGCCACGGGTAATTCAATGATCCAAAAACTACGGTTTATGTACGTAATCAGCCAAAATAAGCATAATTAAACAGTAGTTTTTGGATCACTGAATTACCGGTAATGTTCCTATACATACACCTGCAGACGAAATTCTCGGGAATTTTCAAATTGTAAATGTGCGCTTTCTGGAGAGCTACTAAGTTGGATTTTCTGTTAAAAAATTTAGAATTATAGCGAAAATAATATAAACATCGCACAGTTTTATAGATTTTTTTTTTTTTTTTTTTGAAACGAGAAATTGGTAAACATGATTACATCATGTAATACGGTAAAACTCGTATAAACTGAAATCGCACGGTACCGAATTTTTCCGTTTCTAACGGTTTATTTAACAAATTCGCTCCGTTTCGAGGAGTTTCCCGTTTTGGCGGGTTTCCATTTTATTCGGGTTCGTCTTAAGTTTTGCCATACGGTAGCAAAATCGGAATTTTGACAAACAGTGCAACGAAAAAAATACACATTGTGTTATTGTAGGCTGTGATGATATAACAATTGAATCTATTTAAAATTACGAAACGTTACGAAGTTTTTATGAATGATCTATATTAGCGGCCGAACGGTCAAGGTTAGCAGTCTGCCGCCCTGGGGGACCCGGGATCGAATCCGGACGGGTCGAGAAATCTCCAGAAATTTTTCGGGGGGTCCGTCAGGATGTTAGTCCCTGTCCCTCACCACCCGGCCGCCCCATTGTGGGCCTGGCGAACCCATAATGGGCTTGCTATAAGAGGTCCTCTTAGTGCCCACAGGGCGGAGATTTAAAAAAAAATGAATGAACTACTTGGTGTATTGGAAATAGGGGGCGAAGCTCGTGCTACCTGCTGACCTAGGCCTACGGTGGCACCGGAAATCGATGAATAGTGACGAAATTGTTGAACTAGAGGGAAGAAGACTCCTAGTAACAACAATAAAAATTAATATATCTGTTATTTTAATATACAATTGCATAAAGTGGAAAAGTGACCGCCAGGTGATTACCATTCTGGAGTCGGGGTGAACCCATAAATTTTCACGAGTGGGCGATTCCGGATAAGTCGAATCTCGGCGCTCCCGCGATTCGCCTTGTCAAAGAATGAAAAGTAATTTTATTCATAATATAACCACATTTATTTGTCAACGTTAAAACAAGTTCAAGCACGCACACAAGCAAACAAACAATAAGTACTAAAGATTACCCGTACCCACGATTATCTTTTTTTCAGTAAGATTTTTTTATTACAGGAGCTTCGCCGTATTTTTTATTTTATGCTAGAAATGCGTTCAGATGGCGCTACGTCCGAAGGAGGGAAGTCTGACGTAAGCAGAAATTAAATCGATATTTTGGGGTGGTATGTACGACGTTATTTAAATTAGAAGTATGTTAACGTAACTGCCGAGTTTCGAAACACTTCGTCTAACGGTCTAAAAGTGCATAGCAAACAAACATCATTTATATATATAAGACTAGCAAAGAACGCCCAGCGTGGCCTGGAAACTCAGAAAGAGGATCGAGTCGTCCCGGTTATAAGATAGTTATTCTCTTCTACCCTGCGGACACGCTATGTAAAATTTGGTCCAAGTCAGTCAAAGGGTTTGTCGATTTGTGGGGGGTGAAATCGGAGGAGAAGCGAGAGTCTGAGTTTTAATATAGGTTGTTGATATCGATGTAAAATTTTAAAGCGTCTTGGGTAAATTCGCATTCCCAGAAAAAGATATCCGGTGGCGTAATTAGAAATTTTTGACCCTTAAGCGAAAATTGGTATAGGACTTTCTAATGCCTAGTCCCATTCACCGTGATAAAGGAATTTAGACAAATTTCTGCAGATTCCATTTCTAAAGTTATCAGAAATGTGTTTCGAGAGAAACTAACAGTTCGCGTTTATGTTCTAAGAAATATTTTTTCTTTTGAGTATATTCAAAATTCAATATAAGTGGTGTATATATATATACACACACACAAAGAAAAAAAACATATCCATCGTATTTTACTAATAGTATAGAAGTACCATTGTGCGTTGTTCTGTAGAGCGTAGAATTCTATCCTGAGAGGTTGGAGTTTACCCAAGAGCGATTCGTACAGAGAACTGTAGTAAGTAGCTTAACGTAAGACAGCGTAACGAGCTTTCGTGTCACATCGAAAAAATAAAATACTACAAGATACGGAAGCAAATTCCAGTAAGTATAAAAATGAAAATGGTATTTCGTTGGGAAAAATGGCGTTTTCGGAACGACGTTTCCAATCAAAATTTGTGCGTTTTGTTCGAAATTAATACGAATTCTTCAATTCGAATCGCCTATCATTTAGTCTAACATCACCGGAGAAGAAAGATATTAAATGTAAGGAATCGTTAAAATTCCACCGGGTAGGCCGGAAAGTTACTCGATAAAATTCTAATCCGACCTGGGGCCGTATTCTGGTCACTTATCTCTCGTCTCTTCTTTCACCGACGAATGACGTCAAAGCGAGAGACGAAATTCGTCTCTCATACACAGTGGCGATTGTGGTCGTAACGATCTCGTCTTTGTCGTTGACGTCACGATCCTGTTTGGTTGATTATACATGTTCGGGTTATCTGCGCGCGCAACACAGTATAGAATTTAAACAGTGGCGTGCCGTCATTGGAAGCGCCGCTTCCACCTTCCAATGACCCCTTGCATTTTATAAAATATAAATTTTCATATTTTAACGTACTTTGAATTAATTAAAATTAATATTTTATTATAACTGCATTATGTATCTTTTACAAATTTCTATACTACATGTGAAAAAAACGATAAGATTGTTATTGTATATTCGAATAATTCAGTGGCGGAAGGAATGTCGAAACCGGGTCAGTTTCCAATCAGCCAGATTATATAGGCATTAGCATATGCGGTTTACAGTGCACCAACCTTACCTGGTTTAGCTGGTAGAAGCAACACACGCGTAAAGCGTCCAACAGCGATAAGAGAAATAAATGTAGTAATTAACTTTTTATTTATTTATTTCATATTTGCAGACTTAAAAAATTACGAGTTACAAGAAGGCGTCAATTAACTACTACGGCCCGCGGAAAAAACGTAAAATTTATTCTGGCCCATGTTATAAAAAAAGGTTGCCCACCCTAGACTAGATTTATAACTTAACCCAACCGATAGAAGTGTACTGGCATGTTTTTATGATACAGTAGAGAGTCGTAAATCGGCACCCTGGTAATCGGAATCGCCGGTAATCGGCACGATTTTCAGTCGGACTGTGTCGTGCTGAATCGAACGTTTTTGATACTAAATTTATTTCTAAAGTATAATTTTCATGTTTTTTATATTCTTCAATATATTTATTTTGTTTGTACAAAATGCAGAAATAATTTTTAACGATACGATAGCCTCGATGATTATTATAAAAATTTTCGTTAGGCTTAAAATCGACGAAAATTCAACACGAAGCGACACGCAACGGAGAAAAATTCAACACAAAGCGACACGCAACGGAGAAAAGTTTGAACATCGGACAGGTTAATATATTTTTTCGTACATAGACCGTAATCGGAACAAATCCCTAATCTGAACAACCCCAGTCCCCAATTGATTCCGATTTTCGGTTTTCTACTGTAGTTCTGTATAGTTAACAGGAGTTTTAAAAAATCCATTAAAATATTTGATATGTTTATTCTGCTCTCCCATCTTATATTACTTACGGATTTCAATGTTAAACCAGTGATATTGCGATTTAGTATGTCCTATCTGTAAGCGGATGCAGAAAAAACGTGTACAATTCTTGTACAATGTTAAAAAATTAACTGTTACTTTGGCATCATCATTTACAACGAAATTTAAAAACCGTTTAAATTTTCAAATTACAAATAAAATTAATTTTAAAATTTATTTTGTGTGTGGCGATGTCGAGACATTTTGCTTTTAATATATATATGCAGATAAAAATTATTTCAAATAATAATATAAAAGCTAAAACTGTGTATATTCTAAAACGCCTCTTTTGTCGTATCACTAGTATACCTCAAAGGACGTAATCTTATATATAAAATTCTCGTGTCACAATGTTTGTTACCTTACTCCTCCGAAACGGCTTTACCGATTTTTACCAAATTTTATATGCATATTCAGTAGGTCTGAGAATCGGCTACTATCTATTTTTCATACCCCTACACCATTTCCCCTCTTTCAAAAATATATTTATATATGGATTAAGGCTTTTATGTCCAACAGATGGCGCTAACTTCCGACGACCTAAGTTTGCTTTTCTGTGAGGCATTATGCTTTTCTGTGAGAATGGACTGAAGCAGATCATTTTCTATCTATCTATATAAATAAAATATAACGTTCGTTTGTTCCTACCGATTCCTTTCAAATTTTGACACAACGTTGCATTCGAATACGCACGTGTTTTTATATAATATACATGTCGAAATTCCCCCCAGTGGGGGGAGATGGACGGGATTAAGGCTTACCGTGAGGAACTCGGCTTCTATTATACTATTTTACATGCGTTTTTGATTGCGTTTTAATAGGGTACGTCAAGAGAATGTACACTAAGAAGGGATTTTTTGAAATTCCCCCCACGGGGGAAGTGTTATACATTTATAATAGATACATTTTGAGCCACAACAACGCGTGGCCGGGTCAGCTAGTAGGGTTATAAATTTTAAACGTTTCTCGTCATAGCTATAGGAATGTAAATATGGTAAACTTAATAGATTGTCTGACATTTGATTTTTAAAGACCAGGACCAAGTATCCAAGAAAATTTTTCAAAATTTACAACCTTTCAGTTACTGAAACTATTCAAAAAATTTAAAAACTTTCAGTTACTCTTGTTGAACTGGAAAAATTCTGTCTTTATTACATATAAAATTACCAAGAAATCAGTCTCCATTGTTCTCGGCTAGAGAATGGGTCAGTTTAAGTAAAATTCTTACTCTTGCAGCAGGGTTTTATATCCCTAATTCCCCAATCTCTAAATTATTTAACTACTACTTAATTAACTAAATTAACTAAAAAAAAAAAAAAAAAACAATTGCGTTTAAACTGTTTTCACCGATTTTGTAAAAGAAAAGCGCATGTTTCTAAACTCAGTTTTCGATTTATATTATGTTCACTGTTAACTGACCTTTAGGCTACCCTATATAAGTTAGCGTAATTGTTCAAATTATTATAAAACTTATTCAAAAATATTTTTTCTTGGACTTTTAGACACTATATTTTTAAAAACTCTTTTCGCCCTATGGGCAATAAAACGCCCTACTGTGGGCTTGACCGAACCGGCAATGGATTCGAAAAAAATTCCTTACCCATTCAGTCAGGCTTGTTCAGTCAGGCCAACAATGGGAGCAGCGGGCGGTGAGGTACGAGACTCAAATTATCAGGAATTTGATCACCCACGAAACATTCCTGGATGTTGCTGGCTCCGATTCAATCCCGGCTGCTCCAGGGCGGTAGGCTGACGCCTTAACAGCATCACCATCCAGTCGTATATATTCATATATAAGTTTTTTTTAATTTGATAAATATTTTATATTTATTTTTATGTAGAAAATGAAGTTGATGAAAAAGATTTTTCTTCTGTTAATTTTTTCTCATTCTGTGCTGTGGTATTGAGTTTCTTTGCAAGAGATGCCTCAGGTGATTTATATATATATATTTTTCAAACGATTATTGATACAAACAAATTCGTAAACATTAATTATAATAATGATAATTACATTATTATTATTATATAGGCGAGAAAACAGATAAAAGACGATCTTACTTCTCGTGCAAAAGTCAAAAGCTGCCATGCGATGATTTTAATGGTTAGACTTTAAATGTTTACTCTTTATATTATCTAAATTAATTTTACAGAGTTTTGAATTAAACATTTGTTTTAAAACATTGTAAATTATTAAATATAAATCTCAAATTATAATAGTTAACATTTCTAGATATATTTGAAAATATTAAAAGATCCATTTTGAGCTTCCCTACTTGCATCAAGAGTTATTTCGCACCACTCTACAGTAAGCTTACAAAAAACTTGAGCTGTATTTTAGATAATACAAAATATATTTTCTGCAAATTTCTTTTTTATTTGCAAGTATACACATCCATTGCACAAGAATACTTTATCGAATGGATGCACGTGGCTTCGAGTATCATTTGCCAATGGGGTGAAATAACTTGGATTATTATTAAGGAATGGATTTATAAATTATTATGTATTTTGGAAGAAAATATTACAAAAATGAAGAAAAAATTAAAGCCCGAAGATCTAAAAATTATTCATCTAAGACAGAAGCAATATAATACTGTAAGAGAGAGTGACTTTTGCGCATTTTGGAAAATACCCGGAATCATTTCATTGGCTACTATTTTAATCGTAAGTAAAATGAAAAAATAAGCAATTACTGTATTTATCTATATTAATTTTTTTTGTATTTTGAGTAAATATAATTATCTTTCAGTGCCAAGGAATTGAAATATATTTTGGAATAAACATCATTGAGTTTCTTTTAGAAAGTAATTTTATCAATATTTACTACTTTCATTATTTTTTTCTTGTAGATTTTACTAAAATTAATTTATTTTTATTTATTTTTACAGCTGTACAAGATGCATCCGATATGTGCAATCTATAATGGCTTGAAATATAATTATTTCATGAAGATTTTCATGAGAAGAAATCAAAATCATTTAATTTTTATTATTTTTTAAAAAATTGGTTTAAAATTTCACCAAAATTTAAGTTTTATCATTTTGATTCGCTTCATTTAAATAAACGCTAAAATTCAGTAAAATGATTTTTTTTCTTGATATTATGTGACTTAAATTGCAAATAAATATAACATACATTTTTACTGAATTCCTCCCCACGGGGGAGAGGGACAGGATTAAGGCTTAACACTTCCATATATTTTTTAAATTTATATTGCTGAATAATTTTTTAATCTGGAAATATTTAAAAAAACACCACGTGAAGGGAAGAATTGAGGAACGCTCTCCAAAAGGGAATCTGTTCGCTCCATTGGAATACAAACTCGCCTACAACTCGCCATCTGCTGAGCGATAATGCAAAGTTTTAAAATAATTTTGTAAGAAAATCGAAAATATTATTCAAATTAATTTTTATTCTAATATATTTAATATAAAAATAAATATTAAAACAACAAAAATAAAAGAAATTTCTATTTTTAAGTTTTTAATATTTTCAGATTAATTTTTGATTTATGTTACCGATTGTAGCGCCAAAACGGTTTAAAATATTATTTTTTAATTTTTTAATGAAATTTTCATACGTAAATATTTTAAATTAGCAGGTAGGCCCCAAGGTCCTAGGACCTTGGGGCCTACCTGTTAATTTAAAATAAAATTATCTTCCAGCAGGATCTGCCTTAATCAACATAAGGCGCACATACTACACAAAAGGCTCACAACAGCTCTCTCAACATATGCCACCAATCAAGAAGTCACGGCGGACATTAACGCAGCCCGCATTATCATCACTACTAACCACCCGGAACATCTCAAATTATTGGAAGCTATGGAAATATACAGAGCAGGATGTAACACCACGTGCATCAATTTTAAAGACGAGTTGGCCCTTTCAGCAGCGTGGCAGATCCTGCTGGAAGATAATTTTTAAACATTAACATCATCACCGCTTCGTAGCGCATGCGCGCTGCACGACCGGCGATCGTTTCGTTTAAAAATATGTTGGAACGTTTTCACGTGGCGGAATTCGAAACACGGTTCTTTCCAAAAGGAATATATTCGAAATTCAACGATCGGCGTAGATTTATTACTACAAAGCCTGAAGAAGAGTCTAGACGGGGCTACGAAAACGTTTGCGACCCTAATACTAACCACTCCGGTTATCTGGTTTTTACGTAAGTGTATTTTTTGTATGAATTTCCGGTGTGTAAAAGACAAAAATGTTACTCAATCTTCGATTGAGTAACATTTTTGTCTTTTAAGAGAATTGCTTTTCACTGTATCATATTTGTATCTTACAAATACTTGTAAGATATGATGATCAAATGGTTATTATGAGATCTGTTTGCAGATCTCAACCATCAACTAATAAACATTGTTTTAAGGCAACTTTCTGTTAAGCTTTTACCATAGACCATGTATTAAAAAAAATATAAGGCTGAGAAAAGTAAAAGCCATAAAAATCAGTTTAATAATAATAGCTGTTTATCATGAATACCCCTAATAATTTTATGACAATGATTCTGTATTGATGAATATTGTAAAAGTGAATTTTTATTTTCTTATCAAAAGATTTTATAAATTAATTACATACTGTTGTGGGAGTATAAAATATAAAATTTTAGATGTAGCAGAAGGCAACGAGGAATTATTTATTATGACATTGTTACAATGCCCGGCTGCAATTTTTAATCATATTTTTAGTTTATTTAATTTAAAATGTATGCTCTCCACCTCAAATTAGTAGTGGCTTGCCCCTGTACATCATACTTTTCCTTTAATTAACAATGGAGTTGTTCTGATTATCTATCTAACATCTTTCAGCAGAAATAATTTTGACTTGAAATAACATGACTTCCGGTTTGCATAGGAAGTTCTTACATAGTTAATTGAGGCCTCCTGCCATGCAAAGTTTTCCATATCTGGCCTTGTCTTTCATCTAGCTCACTCCATTCTCAAGATTAAGGAAAGATGGACGGATGAATGGACAATAGTAAGAATTTATAGGTCTAAACAATTTTTTAAAACTGCAGCCCAATAATTGCCAGATGTTTGAAACAATGAGGTAGGAATAAGACATGAGTCACGTATATAGGGATTGATTGTTTCCAGGGTAAAGTGACAATTAGCTTGTTAAATTCATCACTGTTATAATTACATCAGAAGTTCTTTTAACAACACACACACACAGTGCAGTTACAGTCCAGTGATGGATCTCAATGCAGCTGTTGAAATATTTTGTGAATTATTTAATTCAAAACATTTTAAAAGTAATTCATTTTTGCGATGCAATGCCTTGTTTAGGAGGTAAAATTAATGATTTAAATTTAGTGTATGCAGCTTCTTAAGTAGATAATAAAACATTTTGGTTAATGTTACCCTAGGTTCCGAGATGGCGACGGGGGAAATTTTTCCCTACGTTGGAGACTGCGGCGGGGAAAAAATTTTTTCCTCGATTCAAGATGGCCGCGTTTCCGGCCGCCATCTTGAATTTCTCTGCAGACTCCGCGGACGTTAACCGAAATAACCAATAAAAAAAAAAAAAAAAAAAAAGATATTTTTACTCACTTTTCGATGGTGGTTGCCTACTTCTTCCTACTTTTTTTTTCCTTTCCGATCCATTCTTTTTTCGGTTTTGCCAGCTTGGATACTTTCCTTTTCTCTTGGTGCGGCTCTTTTCTTCCCTGTTCTTTTCGATTCGGCTGCTCTTTTATTGGTCGATTGGCGTTTCCCTCTGTTCGATTTATTACTACTTGGCAATATAAACGACAGAATGCAACCCCAAGAAATGTGGCCAAATTTACTTTTAAATGTTCCTTCAAAGGCAGAAGTCTTCGTTCCGCACTTACTACATCGCAAGAAACAGCTTTCTCTATTACTCCGATGACATAATTTGCATTTAGAATCGCACGGAATGCAAACGGACTCGGTCGGCTGTATGCAGGGGCGGACTAAGGCCTAGGCAACCTAGGCACGTGCCTAGGGCCCGTAATTTTTGGGGCCCGAAAATTAAGTTTTTAATTTTTTAATTTTTATAATTAATTTTTATTTTTATTTAACAGAAAAACGTGATATTTATAATTATAGCTGAAACGTATCCAAATTATGCCGAATCGTTGATTGATAAAGTCGACAAGTGTGGACGAGCGTTCCCGTGCTTATGCATCCACGCCCGCCAGTGTCGATGTGTGTAAATACGATCGAGCCTTTACTATGCACGTGTTTAAAAAGTCAAACGTAGCTATTTAAAATCAGTGTCTCCTGAACGTATTGCATCTTATGTGAGTTGTGATTGAAAATTGTGCAATTAAGACTTAAGTACCTAGACTTGATTGCAAATAGATTGTTTTGGATTCATAGTTAATACTTTCTGGAATTCCTAAAATAAAAATGTAAGCTTTTATAAAAGTATTACATTATTTAATTAAAATAATATATAATATAAAATAGCACAAATTGTGATTTTGTTTGTGATTGTGATATTGAGTAAAAATAAATTTAATTGAAGATCATTTTCTTCTTTCTTTTTAGTACGTGGTCTTTAAAATGAGTTCCTATAAACATTTAAGTGGAAGTGAAAAAAGAAAACGAAAAGCAGATCGAGATAAAGTGGCAAAACAAATGAAAAGATCGTTGGACAAATTTTTAACAGTAGATGGAGAACAATTACAACAATCGTCATCATTTTCACAAATTTCACCTGCTCAAACTCCAGAAACATCATTCGTGTCCGAAACTATTCTGCAAAAAGACCAGCGGGAAAAACCAAGCAATTCCGTTTGTGAAGATGAAACAAAAGGAGAAAATATAAATTTAAAATCATCTGAAAGTAATAATGAAACTAAGCGTTTTGTAAACGATATTGCATTATGGCCAGAATACTTAACAGACGCCCTGCGAGAGTATTATATAAAAAATCCACCAAAATCAATAAATGGATCTTTGGAATCATCTTCTATTTGATGCAACGAAGGGTCAAAACAAATCACAAGAAAATTAACTATTGCCTCTTCTTCAGAACTATTAATAGCGGGAAAAAAGTTAAAAGAGATTGGTTGGCTTATACTGAAACCAACAACTTATTGTACTGTTACGTCTGTAAATTATTTTCCAAGCAAACAACGCTAATGACAAAAGGGACGAATGATTGGAAAAATGTACATAAAAAATTGTCAGAGCATGAAAACTCCAGTGACCACATTAACTCCATTTTAATTTTTATAACAAGATCTAAAATTACCGGACGCATTGACACTGAACTGGAAAAACAAATTATAAATGAAAAAAAATATTGGAGGGAAGTACTTAAACGTGTGGTAGCGACAATCAAATTTATTTCTTCATACTCTTTAGCGTTTCGTGGTAAAAATGAAGTGTTTTTTAGTGAAAATAATGGTAATTATATAGGTGCTTTGGAATATTTATCCGAGTTCGATCCATTTTTGCGGGAACATGAAAAATATGCAAACTGCGGCACCGGTACTATAAAATATTTGTCGTCTACAATATGTGATGAATTTATTTCTATTATATCGAAAGATTTACAACTCACAATAGTGAACGAAATAAAAGAAGCCAAATTTTACTATCTAATTATTGATTCAACACCTGATATATCTCACGTAGATCAGCTGACCGTCATTATTCGCTATGTTCTTCCGAGTGGTATAAAAAAAAGATTTTTGGGATTTCTACCTATATTTTCTCATACGGGTGAAAAGTTGGAGAAAGTTATTTTAGAATTTTTAAATAATATAGATTTAGACATCACTAACTGTCGGGGACAGAGTTATGATAATGCGTTTAATAAGTCAGGTAAATATAAGGGACTCCAATCCAGAATAAAACAACATATTTTTTCTGTCCATTTTATACCATGCGCAAATCATTCATTAAATTTAATTGAAAACGCTGCTGCCGAAAGTTGCATGGAAATGACCACTTTTTTCAATATCGTTCAGGAATTGTACGTATTTTTTTATTTTTTTTTCAAGTTCTGCACATAGGTGGAATGCATCACAAAAATTTTGTAAGAGCAAACACTTGAGTATTAAACCTATTTGTGACACCAGGTGGTCTGCTCGTTCCGATGCTGTGAAATCCTTAAAGGAAAATTATGAAGAAATTAAACATTGTTTACGTCATTTTTCCTCAAACATAGATGAAAAACCATTAACAAGGTCCGAAGCTGCCGATTTACATAAAAAACTTGATACATTTGAGTATGTACTGTTACTATATGGGAAAAGATTTTAGAGAGAACAGATACTTCAAACAAGACTCTTCAACAAAAAGACGAATCCCTAAATACAGCAGTTCTAATATATGATTCATTGATAGATTTCATACAAACTGTTAGAGATGATTTTGACAATTTAGAAAAAGAAGCAGAAAAAGTTAAAGATATTGCATATACTAATGATAAAAAACGGCAGAAAATACGAAAACTATTTCATGATGAAATTCCAGAACATGAAATGTAATTCAGTGGCAAAGAACATTTTAAAGTTAATATTTTTTTTGTTGTATGCGATTCTTTAATTAGCAACATTAAAAAAAGATCTGAGGGATATAAAACTATTAACAATAAATTCAAAACAATTTTTCATGATAGTGATGTTAGTGACTCTTCAATAGAGGAATTAAAATGTTATGAACAAGATTTAAACCTAGCAGAACTGAAAAATGAAGTAGTACAATTTAAGACTTTTATAAGTAAAGAAAATATTATTTCGCCTGTATCCATGTGGTCATTTATTCAGGAAAATAATATTATTTCAACATTTCCTAATTTAAACATAATTATGAGAATTTATTTAACCCTTCCAATAAGCAATGCAAGCGGTGAAAGATCATTCTCAGTAATGGCCAGAATAAAAAATTTTTTAAGATCCACATTAGGCCAACAAAAATTAAATAGTTTATCATTACTTTATATAGTAAAAGAGTTATTAAATAACTCTATTAATTATGACAAACTAATTGACAAGTTTGCAGAATTAAAAGTGAGAAAAAAGGCAATATAACTAACCAATCTGGGTATGTTTGTTTAAGTATTATTGTTTGTTTTAATAAATTATGTTTATTTAATTTTTGTACATGTATATTATTTTTTTTCCTTTTTTTTTTGGAATCTGATAATTAAATAGAACTACATACTATATGCTTTAAAACCAAACTACCAAACGCAAAGTATGTGTCATGACTGAAAAATAGGCCCGGAATTACAATGTTGCCTAGGGCCCGCTTTAGCCTTAGTTCGCCACTTGCTGTATGCCTAATTTTACAGCAAATTTCGGAAATCTCAATGGGTTATCGATACGGGGAGGCAAACCTAGCTCCAAAAAGTCGTCTTCCATTAACTTGTAGAAATCACGTGCGGTGCAACTCGACCGAAATTCGTCGTTGAAACTCAAATCGGCAAAACTACTCATTATCGAATAATTGGCAATAAACTAAACGCGGGGAGGTGATGAGGAAAAAAAATGAAATATCGTAACCAGAAAAATAAACAGCAAATATTCCAATACGCAATTCGTCGCAACACTGCAGTAAACGATTCCAACTGGAAACTAGTCGATTTGCATAAAATTGCATTGAAATGAACAGAAACACGTCACAGATCGAGCATTTGCATATTCGTTCGTAACACAACTACGAACTTCCCGCCGATATTACTCTCGCACGTCACGAAAAGGCTCCCTCTACTGTCGCAAATTTACACACGACCGTCGCCGTTTCGAGGTTACAGGATACTCGGCAACGTCGATCTCAGGGTTGAAACCGAACGGGGAAAAATTCTCAACGGCGTCGACGTCACGACTATAGGGAAAAAATTTTTTCCCGCTGCAGTCTCCAAGATAGGGAAAAATTCCCACCGCCGCCATCTCGGAACCTAAGGTAACATTAACCAACATTTTAAATAAGCAAGTTTTGTCAAATTTGATTTTATTTTAATAATGAGTATTTTAAAAGAAATATTGCCGTATTTTACGGACTATAAGACGCTACAGACTATAAGACGCACCTTAATTTTTAAGCAATTTAAAAAAAATAAAAATACCTATAAGACGCACTTGAATTTTGGAGGCAATTTTTCGAAGAAAAAAGTGCGTCTTATAGTCCGTAAAATACGGTAGTAGAAACAGAATATTGATTTATGGTGATCGAAACCTTATAACTTCACTGTCACATTGTATAAGAATTTAACTTTGCACATATTCACCATGCAAGGAATGATCTTGTTGCAGTGAAAAAAGCAACTGAAACAAATGCTGCAGATTTAACCTTTAACCAGTGAGAGCACTGTGGCGATCACTGCATTCAATGCTTCAAGAAAATGAGTTTGACAATGCTCTCAACAGCATTAGCAGTTCTTAGTTAATGACACTGAAAAGACAAAGGACTTGGTAATACAGTTGCATTAATACATGAAACAAGATTATTAAAGAATACTGGTGGCAAGAGTATTGAACCAGAGAATTATGATTACAGTTATAATGAACAGTACAGACAAAATAGTATAATAATCTTTTCTCAATAGCTGAATAGTTAGCAAATTCACCAAAAGTGCCTGCAAAAAGTAATAATATTGTCAAGACTTATGTTGATCCCTTGGATCCCAGTGTTTTACAAAAGTCCTTGTGATCTTCTCCTTGAATACCATGAACAATAAAAAAAAATTTTTTTTTTTGCTTTTAGAGCACAGTCCTTCACTTCCCACTCAAACACTTGTCAAATTGACCAGGCTCACAGAGTTCTCTGCACTCCTTCTCCTGGGATGAACAGGTCTGCTCCTTTAGGGACGTGGAAGCAGACCTGTTCATCCAAACGATTCAACTGGGGAAACACTAATTAATTCTAAAGGCATAAGACACTGTGTTTTCTTGACTTGTACTATGAATTTTGGAATCAAATTTGCAATTTTTTTTTATGAAGAAAAAATTTTTAAATAATCAATTTTATTAAGTGAGAACAAAATAAGTTAAATAATATCAAATATCACAAAACAAATATCACAAATATCACAAAACAAATGATGTACAGAAGTTCTATTATCATGCTTTTCTTCACATAAAAACTTTTCTTTTAATGCTGTATCATAATGTTGTTTAAAGGCATTTTAAATGCTATGAAAGAATTTAAATTAAACACTTGTTACTGGCAAAATTTATTTGAACTAATGTGACTACTGAACAGTTTAGCCAAAAATGTTTATCATAAGTGTAACATATCCCATGATCTACAATGATTCTGATTGTTGTTTTGGATTGCAAATATAAGATAAGTTGGTATCAACGATCGCGATGTTTTGTAGATGTTCTGACGTAATAAAAGGTTGGTGGCGTTGTTGACCCCTCGGGGAAAGTGACCTCATTTCACTCTCCCCTTTCCAGCGCTGACCTTCCGTGAGTTAAGACCGTGTGTAATCTTTGTGCACTCTTTGTTCTTTTGTTACATAACCGGTTACGCTAGTCACACTGCCTTTATACCAATCTTTCCGATAAGCGCCAAGTCTAACAAGATACATCTCTATTTCTGACAAATAAAAATGAGTAAAATGTACATCTTTACTCATTTTGTATATTAAATTTAAATATTGCTATATGAGGAAAATACTGTAATATAAGTTTAGATATTGATGTATGAGGAAAATATAATATATTTAATTTAATTCATTTAGGTTCTTTATTGAGTTATTTATTGAAATGAAGGTGTTTGAATGTTGTGTATAAAAATATTTATTTTTTGCAAGTATTAAAATTATTTTTTCTTAATATATTTTTAAATAAGAATATTGTAGAGACTGTAAGTAAGAGTATTGAAATTTCCCCAGTATTAAAAAAGCTAAAATATATCGGTTTTATTCAAATAATAACTGCCCTTGAATAGTATATGTGGTTACTACAAATCCTGAAATAGTAGCCACATCTACCATTTGAGGATTTCTGAAAACTTAGGAAAACAATGTAAAATAGTACATACTGTACTACTGTAAGTAGATGCCATATTTATTTATCTAACAAACTTTAATAGAAAATGAAATATGTAAAATGTTCAATGAACAGTAGGCGTATTTTTTAAATTATTTTGTTATTACTGGAATTTAGAAAGTAGTTTGGCAAAGTTTCAAGACCCAAATGGAGTGTCTCAGTCTTGGAAAGTGAAAATCTGGTCCCAGTTGTGAAAGCATTGGGAAAATTTAAAATAATAAAACTATTAATATATTTAAAATTATTTATGTCACACATTGGAGCAGTGCTAAAATTATTCTGGCAACAGTGATCTAGATATTAGTTCTAGGGCATGCTGAGGTTGTGAGAATAAAACTCTTCTTTACGTGTTTTGTGTTCCAGCAACCTCAGCTCCTGTTAAGAGAGGTTTTTCACAAAATGGCTTGATTATGCCTCTTAGTGTGCTAGAATGACAGCTTCATTATTGGTTACTAAAATTATATTAAAAATATATATAATTTGATAACACTTTGATAAAATCTTGGTTATCTTTTTTTCTTTCCCGACTCTTCATCCAAGGTGAAATGTTAAAAACAATAAACTGGTATTAAAAAAAGACTTTAAAACCATTATTTTCTTTATTTTTCTTGTATATACATTTTGATCTTACGATCCTCATCAGCACTGTACATTCATAGGATTAAGTTTAGCCTATAAACAAATAAATGTCTCAAAAAAGGAGAACAAAATTTACACAATATTTTTTTAAAAACTTACAACTGTCGTTTTACATATTATTTCCATTCATTTTGTTTCTGCAACATTACAATCGTGGTGACACATTTATACCTGTATTTAAACTTAGTAAATTTACATTTTTGTTTTTTAATTTTTTTACAATAGAAAAATGTTCCATTACTTTTTTCTCTTTTTACTATATTTTTCAAATGATATTAAAATAATATCATTTGAAATTATACATTTACTTTTTTGTTGATGTTTTATCCTATAACACCATTGGTGACCAATGGTGTTATAGTCTTAGAGCTGTTAAATGTTGTTTCACTCTAATCTTGAGTTGTCTACCTGTTTCTCCTATATAAATTCCTTTATTATTATTACAATTACACTAATTCATACACTACACCTACTGAATTAATTTTGTTTCTTTATTTTATTTGTTTTTTTTTTGTATCTGTAAAATTGTAGTAAATTTTAGTTGATTATAAATTTTAGTTTGTTGGTTAATATGGATATTGGTTTATGTCCTACTTGTTAAAATTTTTCTTCTTGTTCTTCAATTAGTCCTTTAATGTGTGGAAATTTATAAACTTTATCCAATTTTTTATTTTTTACATAATATCTATTTTTTTCATACTCATCCTGCCATTTTTAAGGATAATTTTCTTTTAATAGATTTAATAGAATTATTGGGTTTATAAAGTGTAATAAAGACCTTTGCTGTTCTGTTTGGTCAGTACTTTTCTTATAGAATAGTCTTAATTCTATATTTCATGGATGACATGTGTTTTAGGTATGCTTGTAAAGTAAATGCAAATGCATTGTAATGCTAATAACATTCTAAATTTGAAGCTTATTGCATTATTTGTAATACAGCAATGCTGTTTTAATAATTTTTATAACTGTGTTATATCAAGTTTCTTGAAATTAATTTTGGTTTTAGATATGGACCATCTTGATAGTTATAGAAGTAATAGAAGTTTTGGTCATGTCTTGGTTTCTCTAGAGCAGTGTTCTGCAACCGGTGTGCCGTCACAAGGTGAAAGGTGTGACGTGAATTTTTACATATTCTATTAATTTCAAGTTTTATTTATATATTTTTATCACAGTTGCTGTTTCTTATGCTCGCATTTCATTCTCTGCCGCAGCACTGATGAAATAAGATGATGATTGTTTATTCTTTATTACAAGCCACGCATGTATTCTAAGAAATTAAATGTAAAATAAATTTGCTCACAGGTGTTGACATCTGTTTAATAATAATAATAATAATAGGTTAGTGGCACTACGTAATTCTATTAATAGTATCATATCACATGTTTTTGAGGGGAGTAACATTTTGATGTGCCGTGTTAAGTCATAAGTGTGCTGCAAGTAGAAAAAGGTTGCAGAACACTGCCCTAGAGGATGTCTGTCTTGTCATGTTTTACAAAATAGTGTTTTATTAACAACACTGAAAGAAATAACACTTATAAAAAATGATACCAGTTGCCATATCATGTATAATTTGCTCTAAAATCTGTCATAAATAAATATATGAATACTTTATTAATAATGAACATGAAACAGTTATGTGAAAAAGAAATAATATCCACCCTTGAATAGTAACCACAGAGGAAATAAGCAGTTTAAAATAGTAGCTGTGGTTATTATTCAGGTAAAACTGATGAACGAAAATTTAATAATTTATATTGTAATATGATGCTTAACTTTTAATAAACTGATAGAGATCAGATGGATTATTAAGGCACTTATAAACAAACCTGCAAAATATTTGGTAGAATCTTGTTTTAATGGATCACAGATCAATAGATTTCTTGGAATAATGGATTTTTTTCCAGATCCCACCAAATCAATGTAATTTTACCTCCTGAGTTACAGATGTCCTCTCAGCACATCTGTAACTCAGAATAACAGATTTTTTTCTAGTTCTATCTATTGTAAACTTTGCATTTTTTTCAATGTTTAGTTAATATTTGGATGTTTCTGGGAATTTGTAGAGTTTGATGATGCACTTGTTACATCTGAGATATGTACAATTATTATATGAAGAGAGTCAGTAGGCTATGATTGAAAAGGAGACACCTAGTGAACATTCTGACACAGGCCCAAGTGTAGTGCTGAAATTTAGCAAGACCATCAAGTATTTCCAAGTCACGAAGACCTCCCTGATGAGTTTCAGCACAAATGAACAGGCTGTACTGTACATGACATTGCTAATATCAAGAGGGTGTAGTGTTCATTAGGAGGAAAGTGGCATTAAAACGAACCAGGATGGATGAGATTTTAACAAATTGTGAAGTGCTAATGAGCATACATACTTCACCTTTTTTTGTGCTTATAATATATATATATTTTTCATCAGTGTGTACACAGTAACAGCATAAGATTTTGTAACATACGTGTTTCTTTAGAATAAAGGATAGATATCTCAAGAGACAATAATTTCAAGTACAGGTGTTTGTTATATGTAGAGTTAAAAAACAAAGTTTTTCAAATAACAGATATTTTCCTGCATGTACAGGGAAATCCATTGTTTGCAATATAATGCATTCTCAGAATAATTGATAATTTTCAGCAGCCCGAGTAATCCATTAAAATGAGATGCTACTGTAATTAACAAATTTTCATTAAAAAAATAATAATGATGGAACAATTGTTAAGTTAGCCTATTAATGATGAATGATTAATCAGTAGTTATGCAACGAACATTTGGTTACTATTTGGTATTCGGCCTATTTTTTGCTATTCGGCCGAATACTGAAAACCTAAAAACAGGAGTAAGAAATAACAAAAACACAGTAAATTAATCATTTTGGTGTTGAGATTTAATGTTATCGGGTTAGTGTTATTTGTTTATATTTATTTATAACTTATAACCTGCATAAAATAAAAAACAAAGTAATATTAGTCACATGTATTCACAATTTACAATTACAAAGATAAGCACACATACATACATACCTATTCGTTCCAGAATCGGTATACGTGCACACATACATACCTATTTTTTTAGTTATTATGTTTTATTAATAATAGTTCTGTTTAATATCTGCAATTAAATACATCTGCTCTCAAAGGTTTGTCCATCTAACGAAAATAATTGAATTTGGTAATTGTAGTTTTAAATAAATCAGTTTTATTTATGCTAAAGCCATTACCATTATGAAACTGAATTCAAATGTATTTTAAAAACTTAACATTTTAACAATAGAACATCTGAACATTTAAATTCTTTTACATTTAACATTTCTTTTACATTTAAATTCAAAATATTCGAATAAATTAACCAATAAATAACAAAATAAAATATATTAAATAAACTAAAACAATAACGATATAAATAATATAATACGAATGGACCCTAGATCAATGATTCTTAACAGGCGGACCCCCGGCAAATTATGCAAAATTTCCTTCGGAATATAATAAAAAGAAAATTGATGTATAACCGAATATCGTATTGAAAAGTGAAATAAGAAAGATAAACTTTTCCTATTTGGTTTTTTTTATTTATTTTGTATTTCTTCCTACATACAACTTTGTTAGTACAGAAGAAATAAATGCAAATATGCTACTTACACCGCAGTATTTACTTCTTTTATTCCAAAGTAATTCTAAGAAACTATTAATGCTTGGAATTTTAAAAATAATTATGCAAAAATAGTAGGCTTAGTAGTAGGGTTAGAAAATTTAAATATTTTTGCAAAAGTTATGCAAAATCTTTACAAGTTGTGGGTGTTTTAGTTTAGTTTTAGCATCGGCTTTGGATCTAATAATAGTACATTTTTTTTCTTATATTGTGTGTTTAGTTTTAATTATTTATAATTAACTCACAAAAATGAGCAAAAAACAGAAAGGAACATTGGAAATTTTTTTTAATGTAAGTAATCACGGACCGGGACCTTTAAAAAGAAAATATACTGAAGAAAATACTAGTGAAAGTTCCGACGATGATACAGTGAAAAACGCAACGGAAAAAAAAACCACAAGTCCTAAACTAAAGGTATAAAATTAAGTAACATTAAAATTAAAAAATACGATCGTGATTATATCAAATATGGGTTCGTAAGAATAGAAGTTCAAGGAATTACAAAATCACAAGAAATCTTGTTAAATTATTTTCGAATATTTTTTGTTTTTTCTATGAATTTTTAATTATTTTATTTTATTTTTTGTTAAAAATAAATGAGTTTTTATGTTTAATTGTGACGTTTGAATGTTATTTAAATAGAAAATGAAATAATAAAGTTTATGATTTACATTTATTTTATAAAAAAATAAAGCAATAATAAAAAAATCAATTTATTATAGATAAATTATCAAATATAAATTATTATTTTAAAAAATGAGGGTCACAAAAAATTATGAAATATTTGGTGGGCTGCGAGTATAAAAAGGTTAAGAACCACTGCCCTAGACCATCACTGACGCGCAATTAACTGATTGCCCCTGGAAGTCGGCTTCTTACAGAAACACAGCTTCCCTGTCATCAAATGTCACGGCACGCCACTGAAATTTAGTGTGTTAAAATATTATATTAGAAGATTTATAAAAGTTAACAATAATAAAGACGACAAATTAGTAATGATGATAAACCAAGGTACATAAATGCCTTAAAAGATATACGCAGGTTAAATTTATCTTTGTATACTAAGTACATTTATCAATTAACAGGACTTATTATACTGGAAAATTATGGATGCAGATATTTAGTCTTACTGATCAGAAATAATATTTTTTATTTAGTTCACAGGTAAACTAAATAAAAAATATTATTTCTGATCAGTAAGACTAAATATCTGCATCCATAATTTTCCAGTATAAGTCCTGTTAATTGATAAATGTACTTAGTATACAAAGATAAATTTAAGCTATAATTAAGGACACAAAGGCATAATAATTGATATACGCAGGTATTTAAAAATGATGTTTGCGGCTTATAACTAATAGCTAAGGATAAAATAAAAAGTTTTAAATTTCAACTTTTTTCTACTCGAGTTGTTGCGCTACGCCCCTATAAAAGCGAGGCCCCGGGCGATTGCCCTGCTCGCCACCCCCTGAGGCCGCCACTGATTATATCTCGACACAATTGTAAATATCGCGTAGCCGATACAAATTTAGTAAATTACCAATTTCTCAGTTAATTTTTACCGACAGAACAAAAGACGCAGAACACGTGGTCGAGGTCAACAGACAAGGTAGGACGCAATCCAGTATTGTTTGTGCAAAATAAAAAAAATAACTTCGGACGATACAATAGCCACGATTATTTCATCAGCGATACCAAAGATTGGAGAATGAGAACGAGATCCGCCTTGAGCGTCAAAGTGATTGCGCTTAGTAGTGAGTCTCAGAGACGTTGTCTTGTCCCAAATACGGTTTTGCCGTTTAACTTGTTTTCATTTTATATTTGAATTTGTTTTTCTTTTTCTTTTTTTTTAAATTTTGCCCTGTGCACCCACATGGCAAAAACAGTCTTTTACCAGGCCAACCGTAGGTTCGGTCAGGCCCGGAATAAGGCGAACTGGCGAGGAACGGGCCCCATATATCTGAACAGACTTCCATAAAAATCTATGTGAAGATTTTCCACCCAATAGAAAAGTTTGTATCATTTTTAAAGAAAGTACTGTATTTATTTTTCTATATGTCTAAGATTATTTTGTTTTTTTTAGATCTAATTTTGCACGGTGACAGCGAAAATACCCGGCACTCCCTAAAAAGTAGCTGATAATTCAGAACTGCCCCATAATAATTTGTTATATTAGTATTCTGCGAATTGAAATTTGTTTTGAACACGAGGTAGGCTAAAGACCCTGGTGCAAATGCACTGCATGTCTGGAAAATATTATATACTTCTATACATTAATCATTGTGAATGTTAATTTCGTGCAATAACGTGTTCACTAAAGTTTTTTTTTTAATTTTTCAATCATGCATAACATAATATAGTCAAGCACTAGATTTATTTTTTCCGTCCTTTGTGCAGTAAGAAAGCCTTTATTAATCCCATTATAGTTAGGCTGTTTTGTAAAGCTAGTTTGTGTGGGACGAGTCCGACATATATTACGGACTGACCATTCCCCAAAAAATTCATGAGGTATCCGGATTCGTTTTCGGGTTTTCCAAAGCGGTAGGCTGATACCTTAACCCAGTGTTTCCCAACCTATGTGCCACGACACACAGGTTGGGAAACACAGGTTGGTGAGTGTCTCGAAAATATTACTGTAAACATGTTTTAAATTTTGAATAAGCTCTTTTTTTTTAAATTTTATTCATCTTTCATTTTTCATCACCGCCCGACCGAAAGGGAGAAGGAAGTATTCACTAAAATGCCGAGTATTGCAAATTTTTCGGCATCTGCACACTCCCTCATAAAAGTTGTGCGAGTTTACGCACAAGTACAAGTATCAAAGTTGCAATAAAATTTGAAAATTAATTGAGAACTTTCCATGTAGATTGTTCCTATCTACTTCGACCAATAAAGTCATTGTTACCACACCCTAACAACTAGATAGGTCACACCGAGAAACTCGAGACGATGTTCATCGAGGTAGTTAGCCTGGGCGAGCAGTTTGAGCAATAATATGTCACAAATGAAAAATTACAAGTGATTTATTGTTGAGAAAAGAAAAAAATACGATGAAAAGTACAGATAAAAAAAGTGTAAGAAAAAAAAATAAATTACACTAAACTAAAGTAAATAAATAAAGCATTTACTCATTTATGTGGGAAAAATCTTGGATAAATTGGAGTCGCTCGTTAAATCGGTACTGGCCCGGACATACGTTATAGGCGATCGAAGAGCTAGGTAACGTGGCGCCATCTAGTGAGAATGAGGGAGGTAAATCTAGTTCCTTTTTCTTAGAACTCGGATAACTTTTCCGTAGTTCAACCGAAATTTGCCAAACTGTGGAAGAATATCAAGCAACTGTGTGGCTTTATATTACAAAAAACAGCACTTAATACCTAAAATGTATTTTGACATTTTTAAGTGTTAAAGAGGCGAAAGTCAACACTGAATATATCTTTTCTCAAAGTTAATTATATTTTCCAAAACTTAATTTATGCACATGCCAAGATTTTACCGAGAAATATAACACTAAAATCATCAAAATCTAACGTGAGACTTTTTTTAAGAAATCGGACAGGAAAGTGCAAATGTTACCCCCAGTAGCCTGGGCTTCACTTAGGCAATTAAATGGGACAGGATAAAAAAGTAATATTTTGAAATACAATTTTTTTCATTTAAGAGTAATTTTATTTCTATATTATAGTTTCTTACCTTGCAATAATTATCGAACAAAATATTTGTACATGCACGTATAACATTTCTCCACAAATAGCCTGTTGTATGCTTGTCAAAAGAATGAAGCAAAAGATCATCATTTGGAGAAATTATTTGTGTTGAATGCTATCGCTGATTATTCGGGCATAAATTTTGATTCATTATCTCTGTTGAGCATTTAAACAAAATTATGTATGTACAAGTAACTTAGCAGTTAATATGGAAACATGTTTTGAAGCTTCGGGTCAATTACAAAATGGGAAATCCATCGACATCAACACAGATTGGTTTGGTTTTATTCGATTACGGCAACACGACACTTGGGTGATCTGCAGAGAGGGTAAATGCCTCCAGGGAAGTAACCTGTTTAGTAATACTAAAGTGAAGAAAACCCGGAAAACTCTACGTGACCAACTCGTTGGTGAGACGCGATCCCTTACAAGATAAACTCTTGTAATTGAATTTTGATCCTCTTCCCATAATCCAATCTAATTGAAATTTTCCATAAGTATATATTCTCGATAACAACACACTTTTTATTCAATATACAAACAATTTTAACAATTAGCAAAACACGAGGAAAATTAAAATTTGTAAACAAAGTCTGATAACAAATGGCGCTACACTTAGCTCAATAAATTGTAAGAACCCTTTAAATGGTGCAAAAGCAGCAAAGCCTGTGCTCCTTTTTAGTTTTACTGTCTAGATAAAATCTTCTAACTCAAATTTTCACCAACTTTTCAACTAAACTCAAAACCAAAGAAAAAAAAAAATAACAAAAATTTCGATAATTCAGTGTTTCATGTATAAAAGTAACGAACAATTATTTATCGTGACATCGTCACAAAGCCGGGCTTCAGTTTTTAATTATATTTTTAAGGTATTTAAATATATGCTCTCCACCTCAAATTAGTAGTGGCTTGCCCCTGTACATCATACTTTTCCTTTAACAACAGAGTCGTGTTGGTTATCTATCTAACACCTTTCAGGGAAAAGTTTTGAACTGAAATAACATAAAGTTGAAATATTACAGAACTATAGACACATTGTATATGGTGATTAGAGTTGTATAATTAAGAATTTTTAACAATAATGTAAAATTATTATGGACACAATTGGAAATAAGAATGTTACGTTTATTAGTTATTCATATTTAAATAAGGGTTTCAAAGTAGTAAGCTTCTTCCTCAGCAACTTATTCTCTTGATAATTTCGGTGAGTTTTCTTACAAATTTTAAATTTTTTGCTAAAAATAAAAAAATAATAATAAAAAGAGCCAAATTCAAAAATTCTAACACGTGATATCATTTTTTTGACTCCACTAATTTATTACTAAGAGAGATAGTTCATTTTAAAAAATGAAACATGAACGTGTTTGTCGCCTTGTACCTGAACTTGAAGTATTCAACGTTGACGCATTAACGTGTAATATAGACGTAACTTTGATCTTTACTTTCAGTCTTTTCCTCTTGTTCCAGAATAGAAAATACATTCATATAATTTGTTTCAGTGTTTAGTCTTTTGCAATTAATATATTTCCGTTTTTGTTTTGTTTACTCTTCAGTCAGTTTTTCAAACTTAAGCACTCTCAAATTTTTGCCCTTCTCCCATTCTCAAACTGTAAATTGTAATTTGTACAAATCCTAACGATGACGTTTTAAAATAACTTTATAGCTTTTCATATGTTCAGGCGGCGTGAGATTTTGGGAGTCGGATTCCGGAAAAAACGTTGAATCCGCCTCGGGGTATATAAATCTATAGATAAACCCGTCAGAATAGTTATATTTATTATTGAATTATTTATCATTTTCAACAATTCTCATATTATGAACAATTTAGACGACATTTAAACGAGATATGAGGGAAACCGTAAACTCTTTATTTTTATTACGTTATTTCTGTTCATTTGAATGTTTTAGGGCTTTACTTTTGAGCGACAAATTCACACTTTCGACAAGAAAACAAAGTTCTACATTCCGTGCACAGACGACGCAACAATAAATCACTTATAATCTTTCATTTGTGACATATTATTGCTCAAACTCCAGGCTAGGTACCTCGATGAACATCGTCTCGAGTTTCTCGATGTGACCTATCTAGTTGTTAGGGTGTGGTAACAATGACTTTATTGGTCGAAGTAGATAGGAACAATCTACATGGAAAGTTCTCAATTAATTTTCAAATTTTATTGTAACTTTGATACTGGTACTTGTGCGTAAACTTGCACAACTTTTATGAGGGAGTGTGCAGATGCCGAAAGATTTGCGACAATCGGCATTTTAGTGAATACTTCCTTGATAATATATTACGAGGACAATTAGTAGAATTCTTTGTTAGTGGTCCAATGCTCGTGAGGATTATCATCTGGAAGAAAGAGACGAGGTAAAAAAAAAAACTACCGATAACGTAATCGGTTGATTGTTTTCACAAGTAAAATGAATAATTTGACTTCTGTTTTTAATAGTTTTTCTATCAAATAAAAGGTGCATCGTAATCTAGTATAACGGATATTGAATAGTACCAGATTATCCTTGATACCATTTAATGCTATAGCTAAGTGTATTTAACCATAAATAATATATTCTTGGATATTGATTATTATTATTATTAATTATAAAATTATTTTCGAATTCTTACTTATGATCTGATATAAAAATCCTATTTCATTCTATGTAAATTATGCTTTTACTTATTCGATTACATTATAAAAAGAACTCGAAAGTATTTTTATTCTGAACTACGTCGTTTGGAATGTCGAGCATGATTCCACAGACTTTCCAAACACCATTGTCAAACTTCTAGGCTTACAGGAAAGCGGCGCTGAACGTCCGACGTACACGTTTTCGCGTTTAAAACTTCGGCCTCAACCTCGCTATCAGTGACGTGCCGTGACATTTGATGATAGGGAAACTGTGTTTCTGTAAGAAGCCGACTTACAGGGGCAATCAATTAATTGCGCGTCAGGGCCCGTTCGCATTCGTTTGTTTGATAAGCCAGTAAAAACCGTAAAAACTTCAATTAATGCACACATCAAGGAAAACATTTCCAACGAAATTATATCTGTTGCCAGATGACTGGCAATTATTTTCCTTTTTACTCAATAACATATCTATTGGATCGAAATAACATTTACGCATACGAGCCTTATCTAATTGTTTAACACTCGTACGATATTATATCGTTTCTTGATAGGTTCATTGCTTTATCTCGGTTTTTCTCCAGACGATAAACTAGGTTAAACGGTAATTTGATCGCGTTCTGTGCTGTTTCTATCATTAAAAAGAAAAAAGAAAAATTACGATAATCGGAGCACGTATTCCTTCCTTCAGTCTTTGAGACGAGATTTTATTCAAATTCTACTACATAAAAATTGTTAAACAATATTTTAAAAGGAAAGCGTCTATTAAGTATTAAGTAAACAGTATATGATCGTTTATCTGATTATCAGCTTACTGTTTGCAGTTTATCTGATAATAATCATGATCTTTAACGTTATATTATGATTATTTAAATAAATTTAAAAAATACAGTAATGAAGATGCAAAATTATAGGTTTTTTTGTACGAAAAACTGTCAAATTTAATTGTATTATATTAAAGTGAAACGCCAGCTTGTTACTGATTACTGATTAACATGACTGATTACAACAAACTGATTAAAATTTAATTGTGTAATTTTATCACAACTTCATTATTATTATAATTACATTTTATGTTGTAATCGGGGTTTTTTCAATTATAGGTCGGCACAATTATTAATTTCGTTAAAAATATTCAAATATTCATTAGCGAGGAGAAGAGAACACACTTAAATTCAGTGCATCCAGCGTATTTTCTCGAAACAGTTCAATGTAACTTTTCTGTTTTGGTGATACAGTAGCGGTTTGAAGCTTTCCTGCCGGCTTTCCTGTTTTTCAACTTTTAACAATACGGATTCGTATTGTCAGTTATTTGGATCACCAGTATACGAGTAAAGCAGTTAAACAGGCAAGAGCGATACAGCAATGTACATTCCATTTTCATATCATTTCAAAATGTATTTTAAAAACTACTTGCTTTTTCAGTTTTCTTCCAATTTTAAAAAGTTATTGAGTAACAAATGATATTTATATAGTAGGGTTCTCTTCGGAATTTGTTTATGTTATAGTAAGTTTAAACGGCTTCAGAACTTTCTTCAAATTCCCTAAGAGGTCCCAGTCTTTTTTGGTCATTTCTAACTTGTTTTAATGATAGTTTTGTCGTATATGTCATTCACAACCGCTTCTCTTTCTTCTTTTGCTTCAGAAATCCTTCAATCATTTGAAGTATTAAGTTCTAACGGGTTTTCTAGAATTAAATCAATTTGCATTTAGGCAAGTTGTGACCTTCCTGATATGCGAATAGTGCACTTGTTGCAACTGCAAAATGTTTGGAATGCCCCACAATCAAATTGCACTTACTAATTAAAATAATCAGAATCGTCGTCATTATTACTTTCTCGGCTGTTATACAGTATAGGCTTATAACAAAGGAAAAGAATGACGATCAGTCAAAAAATTACTTTTCCATCCCAGATGTTTACTCTTTTGAACCCCGAATGTTTTTGCACTTCTCTACGTTTCAAGGCTTCCCGGAGCCTTGAAACCAATGTTCACTCTAAGCTGCACGGCTGCGCGGCCGCGCACTGCTCAAATTGTTGCCGCGCACGAGAATTTATGTGCCGCGCAGGCGAGCATGCACACTGAGTTGAATTGTTGTCTACTTATTTCTCACTCTGTCTGCAACATGATTATTGCTACGTATATTTCGATTAAATACATTAAATCATCGACAAAAGATAATATTTTGTATGGAAGTATGTTTTAAAATCAATTTTAAGCTCAACTTTATAATTAATTATTTTAATTTTTATAGGAAAAAATAAGATTATATATATATATATAATTTTTTTTCGTAGATGAGCGGAATATATACTTCTCTGAGCAGAAGAAATTTTTGCTGAGCAGATGTAAACAAAACAAAAAAATACTAACGTATCATTTATCAAACGAAAGAAATACGCCTTCTTAACGCCCGCAATTTTGCTGGATCATGTTTCGGAAGTGGACCTTGAAAACGCTTCGGAAGAAATCGACAAAAAAGAATTTGCTCTTGAACGAAGACGGCTTCAAAACTTCGTTGCTTTATCTTCGGAACTTAACATGGTTTGTCAAGATGGACCAATGGAGCTTCTGAATTTTATTCATCGATACAAATTGATCGATTCGGTACCGAATATTGAAATCGGTCTCCGAATCTTTTTAACGATCGGAGTTAGTGTTGCAACTTGTGAGAAAAGCTTTTCCAAGCTGAAGCTAATTAAAAACTACCTGAGATCGACAATAAGCAACCTGAGATTGACGAACCTTGCCATTTTATCCGTTAAACGTGAAGATACTGATTCCATCGATTTCGATTCTGTTACTTCTGATTTTGCTAGTCAGAAAGCTCGTAAAGTAAGTTTTTAAAATGTAAATGTATCCTAATATTATTCGTTTTACCTCGCACAAAACGGAATAAATAAATTCAAAACCCGAAATGTACAGGAAAAATTACTTGTTTATGTTTGGACGTTCCCGATTAGCATTACGGAAAAAGGACACCTTTGCCGAAAATTTTTTTTTTTCAGGGTCCACAAATCTGGTTTCGCACGGGGCCTAGCTACGCCGTTGCTCTTATATAAAGTTTACCACGCCAAATTTTGTTCCTTATAATTTACCCCATTCTAAGATATTATACGAAATCGTTTCCTGGTTTTTTTTCTTTTTTACTTTTTGTGTTAAAAGGTCTCAAAACATCGAGATTTGCAAAAAAAAAAAAAAAAAAAAAACCTGGAGTATCAAATTTAACACGATTACTTGTGTTATGTTATAACAGCCGGGAAAGGAGTTTCACAGAAAACAGCACTGTTTATGTCACTGATTTGTACGTAATACACGTAACTAATAAAATAATGTAACGTTCAGGGTCCAGTGCCGTGTATTCCTTAGTATAATTAAGGGCTATGGGTTGATTGAAGCTTTGTACTGCGTAATTTTGGGGTCTTGTGTCTGCAGTACAAGCCAAATGACCCTCGTATTTCTCTCATGTGATAAACCTAACAGCAATTATCAAAGACTAGATCTATCAATAATAATTTACCGGAATTGGCGGTAAAAAAAAAAAAACAAATAGAAAATATGTTTTAATTACCATACGTGCCACACCTTTGTTTACAGAAGTGAAGGTGTGGTACTTACAGTATTGAGATCAATTTAACAACGTAGAAACGATATACAAAAATTTCCACTTCGGTACAGAATAACCTAATTTTTAGCAGAGGGATAAACAGAATGACAAAATCGTAATTTAATTTAAATAAATAAGAATGGGAAATGAATATTTGAATATTTTTAACGAAATTAATAATCGTGCCGACCTATAAAATTGAAAAAACCCGGATTGCAACATTAAATGTAATTATAATAATAATGAAGTTGTGATAAAAATACACAATTAAATTTTAATCAGTTTGTGGAAACAAGCTGGCGTTTCACTTTAATATAATCCAATTAAATTTGACATTTTTTCGTACCAAAAAAAAACCATAATTTTGCATCTTCATTACTGTATTTTTTAAATTTATTTAAATAATTTATCATAATATAACGTTAAAGATCATGATTATTATCAATTAAACTGCAAACAGTAAGCTGATAATTAGATAAACGATCATATACTGTTTACTTAATACTTAATGGACGCTTTCCTTTTAAAATATTGTTTAACAATTTTTATGTAGTAGAATTTGAATAAAATCTCGTCTCACAAGACTGAAGGAAGGAATACGTGCTCCGATTATCGTAATTTTTCTTTTTTCTTTTTAACGATAGAAACAGCACAGAACGCGATCAAATTACCGTTTAACCTAGTTTATCGTCTGGAGAAAAACCGAGATAAAGCAATGAACTTATCAAGAAACGATATAATATCGTACGAGTGTTAAACAATTAGATAAGGCTTGTACGCGTAGATGCTATTTCGATCCAATAGAACATGTTATTGAGTAAGAAGGAAAATAATTGCCAGTCATCTGGCAACAGATATAATTTCGTTGGAAATGTTGTTCTCCTTGATTTTCAGGAAGAGTATGCGACTAGCAACTGAAATGATGTAACAGTCACGTGGCTGATATACAAGTTTAAGTTGACGGTCTAACATTACGTTTACCAAACGGATTATCGAACAAAATGAATAAGATAGTGCACGACGTGGAAAGTTGGTTGGAGGAAAATCGAAAATACTTCCACCCTCCCGTCTGTGTTAAAACTATGTAAATTATTTGTGTGTTTCCTATTATACTTGTTTATTTTTTAAACGTTACGTCGTACGTAACTTGTTATTGCTTATTGTTATCGTAATACGTTACTTTAACTTAATCTTACGAGAAGTTAAACCTGTTACTATATTTAATTTTATTAAAATCGTATAAACAATAGCGTAAAATATAAATTTTCGTTTTATTTATTATTAATATGTAGATTATATTTATAATTTTAAAAAATAAGTTTTATTTTTAACACTGGAGTAACCAACTGAAGCCTTCTGTGCAGCTGAAGATTGCAGTAGTTTCATTTTTGAAGAATTTTTTTATTAAAATAAATTATGTTAATAGTTTATTAAAGCCCGAAACTGTTTAATTAAGTTCTAGATAATCTTATTTACAAATTATAAATTTTAAGTTGATAATATATTACGAATTAAACAGGTTTGCTGAAGGACAATTAATAGCATTCTTTGTTGGTGGTCCAAATGCTCGTGAGGATTATCATCTGGAAGAAGGAGACGAGGTAAAAAATCTACCGATAACGTTATCGGTTGATTGTTTTCACAAATAAAATGAATAATTTGACTTATTTTTTGTATAGTTTTTCTATCAAATAAAAGGTGATATGCAATTGAAAGTAATAGAAAATGGCAAGCCGAAGACTATAGACATCAGAGAAGGCGAAGTAAAATATATATATGAAGATTTAAATTACATTTTCGTGTGCTTAAAAACTAAAATATATTTACTTTTAGGTTTTTCTACTTCCAAAGAGAATATTACATTCTCCCCAAAGATTTAAAGATACGGTAGGATTCGTGATAGAACGAAAAAGACAAGATGACGAGATGGACTGCCTCAGGTATTACAGTATATTGAAAAAACTTAAACATAAATTACGGTATTACGTTTAATAATTAAATAATTTTTCGTTGTTATCAGATACTACACGGAGAATTATACAGAAACTTTGTACGAAAAGTGGTTCCACTTGAATAGTTTCTCAAAACAGATAACATCCGTTACAGAGGAATTTATGAAATCCGAACAACGTCGAACTGGAAAACCAATTCCTGGTGATAATTCTCTTTATTTTATATTTCATCAACTCTTATTTTTATTTATAAATATTAAAATAGAATATAAATTGTACTTAAAAAGGTACAATTACCGACAATCCGCCTTACATTGAAGACAAACAAAGAGTCCTCAATGATCCCTTTTCGTTAAAATCGTGGATAGAAAAGAACAGAGACGAGATCGAAACAAGAGGGAAAAAAGAAGTGTTTGAAGGAGATTGTAAATTCAAGGTAGACTATATTTAATTATATTTTAAAGAATCTTTTCATTCGCGAATATAAATGTTAA
Organism: Centruroides vittatus; assembly: GCF_030686945.1. Lineage (NCBI taxonomy): Eukaryota > Metazoa > Arthropoda > Arachnida > Scorpiones > Buthidae > Centruroides > Centruroides vittatus. The sequence goes on from NW_027122576.1 coordinate 754,557, forward strand.
GTTCATAAAATACTAATTTATCATTTCAATATATTTACGTAACAGAAATATTTATATAATTAATTTTTGAATAACACAGAAGAAACAAATACAGATAAATGGCGCTTAAAATACCAATTTTAAATAGAAAATTAAATAATGTACCAACTTTAAAACAGCGAAAATAATTATAGAACACAACACTTAACATTACAATTTTTTAAAAACGAATAAACAATAAATCGTCCAGGTGTTTGGAATTTATCCTCTTTCTTAGCTTGTAGATTACTAAAACAAGCAACACTAGGACTTCCTAGTTTCTTCCTAGGACACATTTTCCGCTGGAATTGTAAGAAAAGATGGGCAATACAATACTACATTAGAATATTTTTCTCCACCCATGCGGCAAATCAAAATCTTTATCTGCTGGAATTTTAAGGTTTTGATAAATTCTCATGTTAACTCCATTAGTTAGTGGTTTATATTTTCTTCAATTGTTAATCAGTGGTGTAATTAATTAATTATGATTAATTTTTATTATCTCTGGACAGAAATAGTTTTAAACTTTGAATTTAAAATAAAGTGTGGTGGTGCTCGTACTGTACATACAGTATTTTACTTATATTATGCTTTGAATTTTCAATAAAATAAAATCACATAAAATTTCTTTTGAACGAAATTCATATATTACAAAATTAGTTTGATAAATATGACTACTTTTATAGAACAGCAGTTGTATGATTATTACAATTAAAATTTGTTTTAATACATTTTTTTAATGTTCTGAAATATTTAATATTAACAATAGAGAGGTTTCGAGGTCGCATGTCACGTGATAAAACACACGTTTGCTCCGTCCCTTCGCCATTTTTGTGATCGGTAACAAACTTTTTTACCGTTTACGAAGCAGTCCATCGTGAGCATGCGCAAAATCATCGGTACTTATCTGGCCAGATCTAACACTATAATTATTTACTCATTTTATTATTTTTCAAATTTTTTATGACCAAAATAATTCTTATCTTAATAGGTTTTATATTATTCAGAAGCGGCATTTTCGGGCAAAAGTTACGTTTTAACCAATTTGTCAAAGTTTTGTCGGCTGCTTCCGGCACAACTTCCGATTGTATATCGACTGCGGCGACCTAGCGCATGCGCAGTTGGTCAATTCTCAGTATCCCTACCGCAAAAGTTTGATCGATCCAATTTTTCTTACGGAATACGATACAGAGTTTATACCCACGCTATAGGGATACGCTTACAGCTACGGATACGGTTACGTTACGGAGTTTATAACTCGACCCTTAGCTTGCTGTTCGACGGCCTTTTTACGGTTTAAACTTATAAAAATACCGCAGTTCTATTATCATGGATAAAGTTAAAAAAGATTCTTTTCTTGCGAGCTATTCTAGCAGTCTAACAGGACGAGATGCAGTTTTATAGGAAGAGAAAATTTAATTATGTCAAGGTAATCTATACGAAGCCAGCTTGTCAGATGTGCCAGCTTGATCTACAACACTGACAAGCTGGCAAGCTTGTCAGTGTTGTAGATCAAGAGTTGTGGCCTTTCAAATATTAAATCTGTAAGCCAAATCTTCGAAACTTAAATTTAAGCCAAGTCTCATCAAACATACTGTCATCTCTTGAAAAGGAGTTAATTTTCTGGAATTTGGATCAATCTGTTTGCAATAAAGGTTCAGCATCAATGAAAGCAATTTAAAATTGCTAAGTCTAGTAAAAAAATGAACCTTGTTGCCACCACCCTCAAAAAACTCTTCATTAAAAACATGTTTTTTTTTTTAATAACAATAATAAAACTTCGATTTTTAAGTTTGTACACTCATGTTGCAAGCTTTCTAAACCCTTATCCTTATCCTTTCAGTCTGGCAAGTGACAGTTTCAACTAAAGATGTACTTCGTACCCATGCATTAGATTTTAAAGGCTCTGCTTCTTCCACTTATGCAGTTGCATCTTTAACAGTAGATGGTTGGGAACAAGCTTCAGTTGCCGTGAAAGTTTCAGCTTCTAAGGCAACTCGTTGCCTCTTGCGATTACGTGCTCTTTCATAACGCTCCTGATTTGCAGTTGGCTTCAGGGCCGGATTTACATAAGGGCATTTGGGGCCTGTGCCCAGGGCCCCCACAAAATAGGGGCCCCCACAAAACTAAAAAAAATTATGTTTAAACATAATTTTTTTTCTATTACCGCGGCATGATTCTGTTGCCCTCATGATTAGGCCACATTAGGCGTGTGGCCTAATCATGAGGGCAACAAGCAGAGAAAACCAAACCCGGGAAAAAACCTATGAAACATCGGAAAATTTCGGGAAAAAATTTTACATAGGTATTTTTCAGTTAAATTAAAATAATTAGTTTTACACAATAAAATATATGTATGTTTACAATAACCTTATTTTTAAATGAAATTTACAACTTAATAGTTCAAATCTAATTGAAAGTACAGTATTTTGTGTAAATTTTCTAAATCATCAAATTTGCCTACTCTTAACGGGGGACCCCCACCGAATTTGTGCCCAGGGCCCCTAGATTGGTAAATCCGGCCCTGGTTGGCTTGTGGCCACTCTCGTACCCCATGTATAATGTTGGCACCCAGTCTGGTGATGACTCGTTGTATAATGAGGAAAGTTTTCCTTTGGGGTGAAAAAACTTTTTAAATAATATGACAATTTAATATTAAATTATTATTATTATTATTATTATTATTATTATTATTATACTGTATGTAAAATTACATATAACGAAAGTGATGTTATTGTTAAAATATCAAAAGAATATTGGGAATTAAAAACCGGATCACTTATGACTTTCCCTTACGCTTTAAATTTCCTATTTACAAATTTAATTTTGCCGTTATCTGCGATATGACGGAAAAATTTCGAGCATCGAGTGCGAAATGAGAGCGAGGAATTTTACACTATGGATTCAATTAACGCGTAAAATCAAAACAATCTACGAATAGATCATTTAAGAGATCTTACGACAATCAAATCACATTTGGTTAATGATAAAACAGTAGATGTAGATGATATTTATGAAGAATATAGAAGTATGGACTTCTACAAAGAAGAGGAGAAAATATCGAGATAAATAAATGCCGTAAATTTATTGTTAACATTTATATATATGGCCTTACTTATAATTAAAACAATTTATAAAATTACTATACATATTTTCACACACATATATAGACTATAACATAAGGAACACCGACGGTGACTAATAAGTTAAAATCGATAGCAAAACCCCTTTTATTATTAGAAGCCGTCTTACCAGAATGCTTTACGATTTTACTGTTGTCCGATTGGCTGGAACGTTTTGGGATCCGCAGGGGCGATCGAGGGGGCTACAGGGACTTCAGCCCTCCCCATTGGAACCAAAAAATTTTAAAATTTATTCGTTCGTGAGCTTCAAAACGTTTCTAATATAATTTTTGATGGCAAATGTATGGTTTGTCGGATCATCCTCAATACGCGGCGCACACTTAGGGAACTAAGTGTGCGCCGCGCGCGCCCCGGGGCACCGTAAAGAGTAAACGGGCGCTGCGAGAGCTTCGAAGCTAATCGAACTTTCTAACTAGACTAGATCGTTCCCGTAGCTTGTAGAACCTTCTAGAAGACTTATATAGCACTCTATCGGACATTGTCGAAGTACCGCGAAAGTTCTAAGTAGGTGGGGCGGCTAGTATAAATACGGCACCACTTCGGCGAACCAGTTCAGTTCCTAAATAACAATCGAAATAACCGTTTACTTTTCTTCTCAGATGTTTACTCTTCGTAAACATCTGAGAAGAAAAGTAAACGGTTTTAAGACGCCCGCTACCAGAGGAGCGCCAGCTTTGTTTCAGTGTGTCGCTTTATATTTTCGTATAGAGGGGTGCAGTCAAATGATATAACGTCATCGCTCCGCCCAACAAAACAATCATCCGCCATATTAGTTGCTGGTTTCACGTTACCTTGCTTGGTCACTTTATTATGTCAACGTTCATGAAAGAAAGGAATTTTACCAGGCTTTGCAGCCGATTTGAAAGGTAATGATTTGATAAAATATAAATAAAAAACTTATTTTATTGGATGTGATCCATACGAAATGAAACAAACGGATTTTTCATCCAACGATTTAACCACGTGGCCAACTATAGAACATGAAGACATAGTAAATTATTTGTCAAGCGGATTTATTCATCGTGACATTTTATCAAAAGCCGTTCGTAATGATTTAATTTTGCTTGTAGGAAAGGTACGTGTCTTCATGTGAGACTTTCCATTACTTATAACTAACGTGACCAGACGTCCCGTTTTGAACGGGACTGTCCCTTTTTAGAGTTACGAGTCCCGGTGTCCCCGAAATGAACTCTGGGACGCAAAATTGTCCCGTTTTCTGAAACCGCGCGAAAATTTGAGTAGTCGAGCCGGCCGGACGGCCGTCGCGCCGGCGGCCAGACGCGATCGGTGCGCGAGAGCAAACCGCGTCGTCGGTTGACGCGACGATAGCCGAAAGTGGCGAAGACGTCATCGCTCGCGCTTTGTTGACTAATTGTTTGGCAGATTTTTCGTTCGCCCACTTCTCGATATTTGTTTTGTTGTTGTTTGATGCTCGTGTACCTAGTAAATAACTTAAACTTCTTTTGTTTTGGAATCATAAGTTAAAATGCCGAAACGCAAGTGTACGTTCAATGTTAACTTACAAGCAAAATATTCGTTTATCAAGCAAATAAATACTCCCTCAGATGTCAGATGTAAAAAGTGTCGTACAGAATTTAGCGTTTCCCATGGTGGTGCCAGTGATATTGAACAGCATTTAAAGTCTGAAAAACATAAAAATGCCGATGGTACCGCCGATTCGAGTTCTTCGATGTTAACCTTATTCAAGAAATCGGACGCACCAACTTTAAAGGATTTGGATATCGCCGCGTCAGAAGGCGTCTGAGCTTATCACACGATTCAAGAAAACCACAGTTTTCGCTCTAATGATTGTGCGTCGAAATTAATTCAATCATGTTTTGATCCCAAATTGACATGCGCGCGTACGAAATCAGAAGCTATTGTAGTAAATGTTTTGACGCCTACAGCAATGAAAGAATTAAAAAATGATCTTGATAAGTTCAATTGTATTACAATACTAAACGACGCTTCAAACTACGGTAACAAGAAAATATACCCTATTCTAGTGCGCTTTTTTCAACCTTACGTAGGTGTGCAAGTAAAAATTTTAGATCTCCAAGACCAACCAGGTGAGACTTCTGACATCATTGTCGATTATTTAAATCAAGTGTTGACAGATAATAATTTGACAGCAAAAGTCGTGGCATTTTGCGGAGACAATGCCAACGTCAATTTCGGAGGTGCGGCTAGGCGAGGAACTAACAATGTGTTAACGAAATTGCAATCATCACTGAAAAAGCCATTGATAGGTATTGGATGTGGAGCCCATGTAATTCACAATGCAATAAAATCTGCTGCAGACAGGCTACCCTTAGATTACGAAAGCATTATTGTGAAGATATATTCATTTTTTTATATTTACACGATTCGAGTTGAAGCTCTAAAGCAGTTTTGCGCCGAAACTGAAACGGAATATCAACAAATGCTCGGCTATAGCAAAACTAGATGGCTTGCTCTTATGTCTGCCTTGGAAAGGGTTTTAAAAATGTATCAGCCATTAAAAAACTACTTTTTGAGTATTGAAAAATGTCCCCTGTTACTAAAAACCTTTTTGAAGATCCCACATCCGAATTGTGGCTTTATTTTTCACACGCTCTGTCAGCAAGTTTTCATCAAGCTGTATTGAAACTGGAAAGTCAGACTGTATTGGCAATTGAAGCTGCAAAAGAAATCAATCAACTAAAAGACAATTTGACTCAGAAACAGACCAATCAGTTTCTTTCATTTATGGTCCGTCAATTAATAGTGAAATCGAAAGATAATGTTACTGACATAGATGAAGAGTTTGTGAAAAGGGCGGCTACAGAATTTTATCAAACAAGCCGTGAATATCTGGAGCAGTGGACTTGCTTTCTTACCAAAGAAATGGAAATATTTTATTGGGCAGATTTAAAAAAGGTCCCCGCATGGGAAGACGTTCAAAAATTTCTGGATGTATTAATTGAAAAGGAATATATTGACTGTAATAAAGATGCAGAAGTTTTTGACGAATTTTCGTTAATTTGTAACTACATTACATCGCAGAAAGTAACCGAATCGAATAATCTAAATGTTTCCATGGAAACTCGTTGAGTGGAAGTATTCAAACACTTTCAAGCCAACAATCTTCAGCATGAAAACTTTTCTATTTTAATTGAATATATTTTATGTTTGCCTGCTAAAAATGCTCCAGTAGAAAGAGTATTTTCTATGATGAACAAATTGTGGCCATCTGAGAAGACCCAGTTACAAATTTCAGTTCTAAAGGCGATGTTGATAATTATGGTGAATATAAAAAAACGTGCCAAGAGTTTCATTCTTACTTAAAATCATCACCAGCTATATTAAAGCAAATTTGTTCCTCTGATAAATATAAATATAACTAAACGTTTCGGGTATATATATTTTTTAATTCGTAACTTTTAAGCTAACTGACTTTTTCTGAATAAATAACTTTTAAAAAGTGTTTTTTTTTATTGACTACCTGTTAACTAACCTAAATAAACCAATGTCCCGTTTTGAATCAAAAAATAAATGGTCACGTTACTCATAACATAACTGCGTTAATATAAAGATGAATGTAATTTTATATTTAGTCACATTTTAAGTTAAGTTATATTTATAATTACCATTAAATTTTTTCTTTTGTCACTATGGTTTTGTGTTGCGCAAGTCTCTAACAACCTATTATTACGATTAAATTAATTAGCCTAATAAATATGGCTATAATAAATTGGAGGGCTTATCACATCGGGGACTGACTGGAGCAAAATAGATTAAATTTTTACAAAAATTAGCCGTTAATTAACCACAATGAAATTTTTAGCAGAATGCATGGTACAAAAACTCCTCATCAGCCAATTCCAGAATGTATTAGTATGAATTGCTATTTATGTTATGATGGTCTTGATAGATATTTGTGTTTATACTGTATGGGTGTATATAGGCTGTCGTGGGAAAATGAAAAGATTTTTATTAAATAAGCAAGTCGAAAGTTCAAGTGAGAGTGATCAAGCATCGACAAGTGGTGGGATAGCAAAGAAACTGAAATATCGTAAATACGATGATAACTAGTTCAATTTTGCAGTCTCTCTTCGTTGTTTACTTCTACTCAAGAAAACAATGAAGAGAGACCGCAATGTGTGCTCTGTTTAAAAGTTCTAGAGCCCGAGTGTATGCTCCCAAGTAAGCTAGAGCGACGTCTCGACTCTCGAGACCAATCACTCTAACATGGTTGAAAAATCTCGCAAATTCTTTAGTAGTAAGTTGCAAGATTTACAAAAGGGAAAAAGTGTGTTTACTAAACAAGCCTCAATACCAAGAAACGGACTGCTAGCATCTTTTAAGGTCGCATACAGAGTGGCGAAGTGCAAAAAACCTCAGTCCATCACAGAAGAGTTTATTGTACCGGCTGCTCTTGACATGATTAATATTATGCTGGGAGAATCGACGGGAAAATTAATTTCAAGTTCACCTTTGTCAAACAACACTATTACTCTAAGAATCCATCATATAGCTCTGGATCTCAATGACCAATTAATAGAGAAAATGAAAGGCAGGGAATTTGGTCTGCAACTTGATGAGGCTACTGACAGTAACAAAGACGCACACCTGATTTGTTATGTACACTTCCTTTGAAGATCTCCTGTTCTGCAAAAGCATCATTGGAAGCGCAAAGGCTCGAGACTTATTTGAGATACTTGACAAGTTTATAACCGAAAATGATTTGGATTGGGAAAAGTCCATCGGTATATGTACTGATGGAGCTTCGATCAATGTCTGATCGCTATGGAGGGTTGCAGGCGCTTATTCTCAGCAAAGCACCGCATGCTATGCGGACCCATTGCATCATCATCCATAGAGAAGCACATCAAAGTCGATGAGCTCTCAATTGAATTTAATAAACTACATAAAAACTTGGCCACTAAAATCCAGATTTTTCAAAAAGCTTTGCATGGACATGGGAGCTGAACATGCGTCACTGCTATACTACTGCAGTTCACGATGGCTTTCACGTGGCAACGTCTTATCCCGTGCATTCGAGCTACGTCAAGAAATTCACACTTTTTTACAAGAGGGAGGTCATGAAAACTCCAGGTACTTTGCCGAACCCGACTTTTTGCTGAAACTAGCATATCTGTGCGATATATTTGACAAGCTGAATGCCTTCAATCTGTCTCTGCAAGGTATAACATGCACATTTTGAAACTTTTGGACAGGGCCGATTCTAGGGTTTTGAGCGCCCCGGGCAAAACAAAATTTGGCGCCCTTTCATACAAGAATATACAAATTTACTGCAAATTAAAAAAAAAGTAAAAAAAGGCAAAAAATCAAAATTACACAATAAAGAACTGTATAAAAAATTTATTTATTTAAAGCACGGCAAGTGTTGTTAATGCAAAGTTTACAGAAAGACAAAGTTATTTAACCATTAAGGCGTATGACAGGCGCCAGTATCACTTTGACTATTCATAATTTTGTTGATATTTGTAATTTATAAATTTGATCTCGTCCATTTTTTGAGTAGATTGTTGTGATACGTGATACTGATTACAAATTATCTTTTCAAAATAAATAAAAATAAACTTTTTAGAGATTAAAAAGCATTTGTCTGCATCAATGTTGTGTGATAAAAGCCATAAAAATTCTTAGGTTTCATTATTTTAATTAGTAAATTTTTGTTTTTGTCTATTAATCTTTTTTTGAGTTATTATGAATTTTGACTATACAAAAAGTTTTCTTTGAATAATTGTAATATTATTTATATCTGTTGACAATAATAAAATAATTAGCGTTGTGATCTTTATTTCGTATTATTAAAGAAAAAACAATTTATTGCTTGCTAAAAAAATTGATGTCTCATGAAAAATGATCAATTTTAATTTATAAAATCTAAAAAAATAATGAATGTAAAAAAATATCTTATTTTTATATCGGCGCCCCTCAAACTTTGGCGCCCCGGGCAGTCGCCCGGCTTGTTCACCCCTTTATCCGGCGCTGCTTTTGGAGGAGGTTGCGGCGTTTAGGAAAAAACTGCAGTTCTGGATAAGGAAAGTCAATGAGGATGGCGGTCAACATTGTTTCCCTGAATTGCACAAATACGTGGTCTGTAATAAAGTCGTTGTTTCACAAGACTTGCTGTCCCTTTTCAAGGAACACCTCTCAAAGTTCAGTGACTGGTTTGCAAAACACTTTGAGGAAGACAATGTCGAAAAATTTGCGTGGATCCAAGATCCTTTCCGTGCTCAAGCTCCACCAGAATTCACTTCGCAAGAAGAAGAGAGTCTAATAGAACTCTCTTGCGACAACAGCCTGAAAACAAAATTTGCTTCTTCCGATTTAGTGGAGTTTTGGATATCAATCAAAAATGAATATCCAACTGTGAGTTCAAAAGCTGTAAGGATTCTCATTCCCTTTGCGACAACGTATTTATGCGAAGCCGGACTTTCAGCTCTAGCTGTAATAAAAAGCAAATATCGCTCAAAAATCGATGTTGAGCGAGAAATGAGAGTGGCAATGTCAAATCTTATTCCGCGTTTTGAAAAAATGTGTGACGATCAGCAAGCTTACCCATCACGTTAACTTACTTGTCGTTGAAGGTTTTCACCATTACATTTTTGTTTGTATTTTCATATTTTAGTTTGATGGTTCTTCAATTTGATGGTGATTCAATTTTAATAAATGTGATCTTCACATTGTGAGGTTTATCTTAACAGTTCTTTTCATTTTTGCGCCTGATTTTTGTCATTATTCACATATTTTGATAAGGACGCCGGGTCAAAATACTAAACCTGTAAGTGCGCCGCGGACTGATGAAGTTTGGGAACCAGTGCTCAATACGATCGTCTTGCGCGTGTTAATAAAAAGTACCTAAAATTATTCAAATATTTAAAATTTTTGAGTTAGGTCCTTTTGATTCTTCTGGATCCCGAAAATTGAATCGAGCGATTTTACACGATTGTGAAACGACTGCCAAAGCGGAAAACTTGCCATTGAGACGAGATCGCATCCCCCTGTATTCCGCTGATTGCTAAGTGGGCTTAAAACCTAAATAAGGGCCATTTTCCCATCGAAATTTCAGCCGGGTGGCACTCTTCCCCTTTAGCAAATCGCCCGCGTATTGCGTTGCCGTATTCCATCACTCCAAAGGATAGAAAAGACTAAAATGTACGTTTTTTTATTGGCTGTAGGTGATCGTATATGGCAAAGGAAGTCATTCCGGATGTTATAAAAATGCAGACACGGTTACTTGGCAATTGGTAAAGAAGAAATAATTATTAACTTTTTTCGGTTTATTTAAAACGAATAAATAAAGGTGATTATAATGTTTTGTTTCTTCTCGAATGTAGGAAGGAAAGTCGAATATTTCTATCGACGAAAATGGTTACGTTCTTGAAAATAACTGCATTATCTTAATTAAAACCGGACAAAGGTTAGTTAAATGATGTCTTTTAACTCGCTCGTATAATATATATTATCGTATTCAGTGGTGATATTCAGCGGGTTCGCACAGGTTCGGCCGTACCCGTTGTTAAAATTTTCAGTTTCCCGAACCTTGTTAAACACACGGAACATTTCTCAGTGGTCTTGTTTTTTTTTTATTTATATATATTAAAATATACGTATTATACTCTGTAATACTACTAAACTAGAGCCTTATACCCCGTTCGCACCGAGCATTTCAATCTAGATTGTGAGCAAGGTCGGGGACTATGTCTTGGTGCAATCTCTTTCGACCGTTTCAATCTCGACCGAAACGAGGTTTAATCGCGATCGATTCAAGAGAGTTCTTGAATCTAGATCTAGTCATAAGAGAGATCCCACAATCTCACGCGTGAGATAATACAAGATGGCTGTGGAACACGTGTCGGACTATGGACAGCGAAATAAAAAGGATATTGTATTTCGAGAGATGATGACATCTGTCTATTATCAGCAGTGCCATTCGGGGTGAAAAATTTCTCTGCCTAAAAAAAAAAAAAAAAAAGGGGTCGACAGCACTAATATACTACTGTTACCTGGTCTTCGCCCAGGGCTCGTTACGTTCCAAATACGCCACTGATTATTAGATATATCGCAAGAAAAGGTATTGTATTTATTTCTAGCCAAAACTTCCATTTCGTTTGTCGGTGATTGTCGGAGAAAAATTTTCTGCTAGCGAACCCTTCGTTAAATATTTCGAATATCACCACTGATCGTATTAAATTTGATATTTTGATACTATATACTTTATTTTCTAGATGGAGAATGCAGATGGAAGATTCCTCTTTTGCTTTATCTATAACAACTTTTCCAGTTTAGAATTCCTTTGATGATTTTTCTGATAAGAAATAAATATTAAAATACCAGAAAATAACTGACGAACAATTTCATAATGGATTTTTATACGATTTTAAACGTAAATATAAAACGAAATATTGTGTAATTAAAGATTTTTAAAATATATTTTACAAAATAAATAAAAAGATTCTACAATTTATTATTTTTTATATTACAAAAATTATTTAAAATATAGACTTAGTAAAAGTTGAATATTAAAATAGTTTTAGGCCTTATATCATATAAAATTCATTTTTTAGTTGGATTCAAATCTGCATTAATACGTCCAAAACAAGATTTTTAATAAGTAAATAAAACATTTTTATTTAGAAAATATAAAAATAATATATTAAATATAAAAATGTTTTCAAAACAATGTTAAATTCGTTGCTCTCAATATGGTCGCAAGATATATTCACAATACTATCGGAAGTATAAGTAAATTGGAAGATGTTGTACGGGGTGTGGATTTAGAATTGTATTATGTATTGTACTGTAAGAATTGTTATGACCTTTAATTGCTTATAACGTACTTTTTAAAATTTTTTTATATTGGTGGTTAGTGATTTTAAGTAAAATTTTATACGGTATTTTTAAAGTTTGAATAGTATAAGTTATAAAATTTGTAAAAAATGCATATGTACTTTTAAATTTCTAGGAAGAATTTTAATTCAAAAATTTTTAATTTGAATAAATGATGTCACAGTATCGTCTGTGTTCTTTATATTGTAACTGGCAGATACGAAATGTAAATCGCATTAGAGAACCTAATTGTATTATAGTAGTAAAATTTCGAATACTTTTCTATAACAAATATTATTATTATTGTTGTTTTACTATAATCGCAATCCTGTAAAAAAAAGGGTATATTCTAAATAAATTACCTTATACCTAACGAGAGATGTCATAGATAATATCTTAACGAAAGAAACTAAGCGTAAATTTTTGGTGCAAAATCTTATAAAACTTTAAATTGGATCGCACGAACGTAGAGTATAGGAAAAATTGTTATATATTTTCATCGAGGGATGTCGAACAGTGGAAACACACCATAATATAGCTACGTAAATATAGAGAGAGAACGAACGAAACGTGTCCCAGTCATCGCAATTCTATTATTAGGCTTATATATAATAGTTCACTTCTATGAATGTATTCGTTTCTTTCCTGGAGAAACTAAAAAATAATACATTATTTCTACTCAAAATATATCCGTCATTAAACGCAAGTATATAACAAATTCGAATGGCAAAGAGAAACATTGTCGTAGAATGCGATTATACTAAATAAGTACTGTACGTCTAAACCGAAAAAAACAAGCGAGATAAGCGAAGATAATTACGAAAAGAGAAATGAAAGAGTCAAGCAGATAGTTGACCTTTTCATTTCTATTTCTGCAATTATCTTCGCTGCTTCTCGATAGATGCCGCCAGTTATATATGTAATAAAAATAAAAAATCCTAACGTTTTACTACATACGTTATTGTACGAAGCTTTTGTTATAATAGGAAAAAAAAAAAAAAAATGCAATTCCTCGTCGTCGCCTTTCAATTCTTTAATTTCCATAACTAAATAAATATATATATTTTTACACATATACTGTATTTGGATGTCGTCTCACGCAAAATACCGATAAGAACTTAATAGTGAAAGTATTATCCAATAGTAACGTTACCAACCATCCATTAAGACTGACCTAATATTTTTTATTGGCACTAATTCTCATCCCAGAAAATTTTCGTAAGTGATAGGGTCTCGATATATTGGAGGGCTCTTATAATTTATATACTGCTAGAACCGTAAAGACCCTCTTAGTAAATACTCTACAAGATGTAGAGTTTTAAAAACATGTTTTTCGTTATTTTGCGGCATTGGTTTGAATTTTAGAATTATATAACTGGCTTAAAAAGTCTATTTTAATGAATTAAAATGTAATCATTCGCCAATAAAGTCGTCAGATGGCGGCGCGGTATCAATTTTCTACTTTTCTCTGTACTCCATTTCTCGTTTACGCCAACTGATCTCGTTGCGGATTATATGTTCATATGTTCTCAATGCACGTACCGTAAGAAGTTAAGTCCAAACTTCATTATATTTATGGGCTTTGTTTTATTTATATTTATGATTTGGTTTGGGGACTTTTTATTTTGTTGAAGGACGAAGACTCCTACATTTTCCGTTTCTAAATTCTAAAATTTTAAAAAATGATTACTAGGTGACTAAGACCACGAATTTTCTAAAAGACAAGAGGCGGATGAATACATTTGTTATACGTTATATATCAATATAAAATTGAATTCATGTCTGTGTATCGTCCGAGAACGGCTGAACCGATTTCTACAAAACTCTGTACATATATTCAGGATAGTATACATCATACATCCAGCTGAAAATATACACTTTAAATCTAACTATCGTACAATCCGCAATATCCGTGGAATAGAAACTTAATTTAGAATTAAAACTTGAAATTTAGTGCCTATCAAAAGTTGCTTAGAGTCTGGACTACATGAAATACATTCACGCTCCCAACATCAACTACAAAGACGAATTACAAAATTCCTATGTACCGCATTTAAGATAGTAAATCTAGTATAATCGATTATTTCTGGTCAGGTCTTATAGGCTAACTATTCATTGAATTGTTACAAAATTTCAGAAAATTTGGAATCCCGATATTTCTGGACTATCGGATCCGAAAACAAAAAGCACGTTGCACATCTGCAGACTCAACCCTATCTATAAATGCCTAATTAAGAAATTTCGTTCAATCCTGTAAGAAATCTAGTACATACAGTAAGACCCCGCTTAAAGCTGCCTCGATTAACGCTGATTCGATATAACGCGGTCTGCTCGAAGCTTAAAAAAAGCTCAAAATTTACGCCGATTCAAATTATCGCGGCATTTTATTGATTCGTATATAATACGATTATTCTCAAACACGAACCAATCAGCAAAAAGTGGCAATTCGTCGTAGCGCTGTACTTCCCTTAAATCTATGTTTATTTGGTGTAATTTTGGAATATATATATATATATATATAACATCATGAATGCCATAGGCAATATCGACTTTGCTTGACAAGAATTAACTGATAACTGCATGAACGAAGTGTGGAAGAAGTTATGGTTGAAGGTATCCAAGAGTTCTCAACGAGAAAAGCCTATTGCTGTATCGTTAGGTTGACAATTTGGGCAACTTAATCGGTATAGCAGGACTAGGAGATGTAGCCGAGCAGGATATTGAGAAGTTACTGCAGGTTTCTGTTGAGAGCCTTACCAACGACGACCTTCAAGAACTGGAAGAACAGGAATTCCTTGTTCTTCCAGTTCTTGAGCTCTCCAGTTCCAAGAATTCCTTGTTCCTTGTTCTATTTTTCAAGGAACTGAAAAATAGATTCTGAAAACGAAGAACCCAAAGAATTTCTCTACAGATTTCCTTAGTAAAAGTTTGGTAACGATAGCCGAAATCGTTGGTCAAATTGTAGCGAATGGTCCAGATTTTGAAAGGAGTGCAAAAGTAAGACGAGGCGATCTCTTGCTACCGACGTTTGCTTAAGGAAAGGAAACAAAAGCGACAAATGAAACTACACGATTTTATCGCAGAAATCAAGAATTTCAGAAGAGCCAGGACCTTCGTCACAAAAAATTAACTTTATATTTCTGTGTGCATACGTTTATGTGTTATTTAACATATATTATTATGCAAATTAATATAAAAATAACTTAAAATTAAAGTCAAATCTGTTTATTTTTGGTCGCGTGTTCCCCTTTCCCTACTCTGTGTTAAAATGAACTTGTTTAATGCTGTTTTGTTTAGCGCTTTGTCGTGTGGGAACGCATCCCCTGCGTTAAACAGGGTCTTACTGTATATAGGTACCGGTACATTACAGTATATACATAGATTATAATTAAACTCGAAATATATTTCATCAAGTGTGTCTATCATATTGTCACTTTCTACAGAATGTTCAAATTTTTCATAAAAATTATTTTATATTACGATTATACGTAGCTTTTATATGTTTTCGGTTGAAAAATATAAGCCTATAAGTTATAATTAATTTTTTCATTATATAAGATGTTAAACATCTTTTAAAATAATTTATAAATAAAATATTGTCCGTGCAATTTCAATTTAATATTTACAGTATATCCAGTAATAATAGAGTTTTGATTTTAGTCTAAATCAAGGGTGTCAAACTGGCGACCCGCGGGCCGCATGCGGCCTCCGATGCGATTTTTCGTGGCCCACGGTTACGATGCTCTGCAATAAAATAAACAACAAAACAATGTGTTACGAAGAAAATTATAAAGGAAGACAAACTAGTGTTTATACAGTTCGATAAACAAAGCATATTAGAAGAAAGTAGATTATCATCATCTCATTTATTTCAAACTAGCAAATGAGCCCAGCATTGCTCGGGCAAAAAGTAACAATAGCGAAGATTAAGATAATTAGATTATAGCCGATCTTAGCTGTTTTCACCGGGTGCGAGAATTAGGTTCCCTCTATTCCAAGACTAATTAGAAAATTTTTAGATGAGTCTAAAAATATGGTAAGTTGTATAGATTACTCCCTATGGAATTTCGGGACTTTGAGTATACATCTGAACTCAGGAGACCGAGACAAGTTTAACGATACCCTACTTTTGGACCGGAGACGAAAATTAAGAAAGTTGTCATATTTATGATTTCTTGCCTTTCACAATGCATTCTACGCCATTTTAGAGTTTTCCACTAGGTGGCGCTGCTTTTAGTTCAGTCAGAGTCGGTAGATTAACTGGTCTTTCGACTACCTATCTTCGCTAGTAGCTAAAATCAACTAGAGACAAATGTTACCACCAGGGGCATTGCAATCACTACAAGAGCGCTAGATCGAATCGCAGTGAGGTCGAATATTTTTTTTTTAATTGAAAGTTATATAACCTTCGAGTTCGATTTCATAATTTTCTATGAATTTTATTATAAGAATGAAAAGGCTTTTATTTAAACCCAAAACCAGGTTTATGGATAAATAAATGACACTTAATAAAACATTAAACACCTTCCATCGCTGAGAAATGTTTATTTAATAAAGATTGATATTCAGTTAAATAAATGACAAGGAACAAAACTGAAATAATAGTACAATTATTAAATTGTGCTATTATGCCAATTTATTATACGTTAAAAATTTATTATACATACAAACAAATTATATTACACATAATTATAATTATAATAATAATTATTATTATTTGCGCTATTAAAATTTACTTTAAGTGAGAAATTTTTCTATGTTTTTTACTTTCAATTGATGAAATAAATGATTGATTAATCGTTCGCGTGAAAAAATGCAATCGACAGGTAACAAAAAAGTGCAAAAATCTGGAGGTCAAGTAGGACTTGTGACCAGCATTGTGGCATCCTATCATCAATGTAACAGAACACTGATTTAATATAATATCCATTATTGAAAAATAAACATTCATGTTTGGGTTTGTTAATTGTTCACATACTTTGCTTTCTGCCCAGTACATCAATTGGCAAAGCTTATAGCTTGGATATAACAAACCTCCTCGAGATTTGATGAATGTAAATGTCTTCTCTGGTGCAGCATCTTCAGGTTTTGCTGTTAATATATTTTTGCATTCATCACAACCAAGTGATGGCAGCAGATGACGAACAATGTAACCTCCTAAATAATGTAAAATAAACTTAAATGTTTCTGGTGCACAATAATCGTGATCTAATAATTCATTATCAGTAGGATCTCCACAGGGCAGGCTTGGATTACAAAGCAAATTTTGTAAATGTTCTTCCAATTGTTCTTGAACTTCCTTAAATGGTTTTTTATGACTCTGAAGAAGATTTTTTAAAGTAACAAGGGAAGATCCAGGATCAGTTTGAACTGATGCTCGTTTGGGAGGACGAACCAAACTGTACACAGTCATCAGTCTATACAGGTATAAGAACTGTACTGTTGTGGGATGAGAATTGCTTCCACTTCCTTGTCTTATCATTCCAAAGAAACGCTAATTGAAAAGAAAACATAAGTTAAGAGTTTAATACAAGATTATATAATCATTACACTAAGTCAGTTTTACCTCTAATGGGTCCTGATTAAAGTGAGCTGTCAAGATATAATATGAGTTTGGAAGCAATTGTTTAATGAGTGCTGAGATACTAGTTAGCGTCAAGCGTAGATTTTCTGCTGTCTGGTGGCTCAAAAATCCCTTTTGATCACTGCTTTCAATCTGTAATCTGAATGTTTCCCATCTATTTAACCATTCTAGAGATTCTTCAATAACCTATTTTAAAAAAGTTGTTTATTAAAACATTTATAGTTTTTCCTAGTGAATCATTACTATTACCTTGAGATCATTTGAATCATGTCTGATTCCATCCTGTGGCAATCTGCGATTTAAAGCATCAAAAAGAGCATTGATGCGACGTATGAAACTTATTGTAACATCTGCATTCTTTAGGCTAGCAACCTCACGCTGTTTATAAAACAGCATAGCATCAGCAAAAGTATTACTAAATATCTATAAAGAAATGAGATAAATAAAAGTATTCTTATCAAATCAGATTATATAAGTAAAAAAAAAAAAAGTGTTACTTGAGCTGCCAGCAATACACTCATTCTCTGGAAGTTATTCGGATTAACATGTATTTCAGTTACTTTGGGACATGCCTTTAATCCCTTTGGTAATTTGGAATCTTCATCAACAACTGCTTTAAAATGCTGTAATTCAACCCTTCCTTCAGGAAACTAAAAGTAAAAATGAAGAATAATGCAATGGCTTATATTATAAATTAGGTGAAAACACTTTATTTTCTTAGTTTTACCTGAAAGTATCTACTTTTCAAAAGATTGTTTCGCATACATTTTAAAATATGTGGTACATCAATAATTGCCAGTACTTGTCTATCTGCAGCAGGATTTGTAAATGAGCATTGTACATTATTTGTGTCTGCACAAATTCCTAAAGCTTTTAAAGCTGCTTTGTTTGTGCTGGCACCATCACAAACTATTGCATTGACTATTATACCACACTGCTCTAAATGAATAATTGCTTGCAAAATAAGTTTTGCAACAGTAGAACCTGGGACAGAGCTTTTTGAACAGAATGTGCCAATACATTGTACCCAACTAGCAAAGTGAGGTCTGAACATAAACACTAGGCCATGATCACCTGCTGTAAATTCACTCTGTGGCAACACAGAATTATCACCACAATCAACAAGTCCAATCATTTCACCAGTAGCTTTTGAAAGTTCTATATGTTTTTGAAGTGTAATTTCATCAAAAATTAAAACTCCCTGGCATTCTGTTTGTGGAATAGTCTCCAATTTTGACTTTAAAATAACAAAAAGATCTTCATCAAATCCAAATTTGGCATTAATGCCTCTGATATATTGATGCAGTGTAGACTGACAAGGTAAAGGCAAGTAATCATTATTTCTCAAAAATTCATAGACAGATGGTGACCTAATTTTTAAAAGCAAACAGTCAAGTAACCAATTAATGTCATATCTCATACCCTTTTTGCTTTTTATATGGCATGCTTTCAGCATGTGCTCTATTACAAGTTTCTGTCTCGGTGGTAAGGAATCAAGTTTATCAGCTGACAACTGTTTTATTTTAAGTTCAGCATTTTCTTGATGAAGCTTGAGATTTTCTGTTTGAAGAGTTTTCAGTTTCTTCTTATAGATCATCTTTTGCTTTCTGCACCGATACAAATCCTCTTTGACTTTTAACAATTCAGACTGCAAAGCAGAGATTTTATTGACATATAACAGCTCAGGATGCTGTGTAGTTGCTGCTTCAGATGTGGAGGGTTCTTCTATTTCATTTTCTACAGTTGTTACTTGAGAGTGTGTATCATGCAAATCTAATGATTGATAAAAAAATATTAAAAAAATCAGACAATTAATCTTAAAGTATTTATAAGAAAAGTTAGGCCACAGAGAGATAGCCCTCAGTGAATCACAGTGGGTCTCACAAACCCAGCTCAATCTTTAGTTAGCATTTTTTAAATATAAAATGTTCCTTAAAAATACTGAAAAAATTTATATTTTTCTCAACTTTTCGGCCCGATCAACATGAGATTAGAACGTTTTTTTTATTTGATTTTACTTAGACTAGATGTCTTAAGCTTCCAATCGAAAAATTTATATTAAAACACAGGGTCCGAGAGACCCACTGCAACTCAGGCAAGGGCAAAAAGTTACATGGCTCACTAAGGATTAAGATTACATAAAAAACATATAAATATTTACCTTTGGTATTGACTTTTCGGTATCTCTTCGTAGATGGTTCTTCATTTCTTGTGAGACATCGCGTTGATCGTTTTTGAGGTACAGACTTACTAATGTACTTAGGACAATTAGGGAAGTTTGATGGATATGCATCTGACGTTAATGCCCAGCGATCTCGTGGAATTTCTACTTTCTCTCCATTTATAACATGGGAGTAGGTTTTTAAAATAAATCTACTCGCAAAATGTACGTCACAAACATAACATTTACTTGTTAGCTTCTTGTCGTCTCGTGGAATGCATCGCATCCACTTCTCAATCTTATCGCTAGGAACACGGAAGAAATGTCTCTTCTCGTTCGATGACTTATATCCTGCCTTGCATCCTGGCACAAAGCACGTTGGCATTTTTATGTAGCTAAAAAAAACAATTATTATAGGTCGAAATCACTGAGTTCTGTATATCCAAAGCAAGAACAAGCCTCTTCTGCCAACAGTGGCGCCAACTAGCGGCAAAAATTGGCTCTAGCTAAGTTTGAACTATAAGTCGAAAGACCAGTTAATCTACCGACTCTGGTTCAGTCTATCCGTACGTTTCTATATTCAACGGTTGACTTAACGATGAGAGAATAACGTTTCTAAATGGACCGTTGAGTTCTCCGTTGAGACTAGTGACGTCAGCGCTGTTTCACCATTGAGCTCAACGGTCTCAACGACCTAAAAGACCGTTGAGTATTCAACAAACTAACATGGCGGCTTCCACGAAAAAGTAAATTTCGCTTATAGAAACTATCCATTCGCCGCTGTTGATGCTGTAATAGCGGACAGATTAATGAACGATCTGTATATGATAAAACATGTGATTGCACGATTATGTTGGATATTTTGGTCAATATTGAAATATTAAGATTTTTTCATTTGTCCAAAATTGATTGCAACCGATATTCAGCCCTCTTTAATTCTTCCTAATGATATATTCAAGAAATTAATTAAAATTATTAAAAAAAGACTCAGTATACAAGAAAATGATTCAGATATGGGTTCATTTGAATAAAAAAATTTATTCGAATAATGGTTAAGCGAGTTACTTTAATTAGTATTTAGCAAAACAGTGACGATCGCCACCTTCTCGTTACTTAAGTCAGCCATCTTGAAAAGCGTCCTCTCAACGAAAGCGTTTCTTTTTTCTGCAAAACGGACGTCAGATCGTTCAACGGAGGGACTCAACGGAAAATTTACTGTTGAGTCAACCGTTGAATATAGAAACGTACGGTGTGTTCCCCCTTTTTTTTGTTCAAAGAACTACGGTGAATCAATAACTAGTGACGTTAAACACTGGGCGGCCTGCCGGCGGCAACCCTCTGGGAGCAGGAACAGTCAAACGCTATCTAGTGGAAAACTCTAAAATGTCCTAGAATGCATTGCGAAAGGCAAGATATCATAAATAAGATAACTTTCTTATTTTTCGATCTCTGATCCAAAAGTAGGGTATCATTGAACTCGTCTCAGTCCCCTGAGTTCAGATGTATACTCAAAATCCCGAAATTCCATAGGGAGTAATCTATACAACAGCCAAAATATGTTCGA
Source organism: Centruroides vittatus (assembly GCF_030686945.1). Lineage (NCBI taxonomy): Eukaryota > Metazoa > Arthropoda > Arachnida > Scorpiones > Buthidae > Centruroides > Centruroides vittatus. The sequence goes on from NW_027122576.1 coordinate 775,847, forward strand.
TTTCCCGCAAAAATGTAAAAAACTGCATCTAAAATAGTACACTAGAAGCCGAGTTCTTCAGGGTTCTTAACCCTCTGCCTCTTGCCTTTGAGAGGGAATTTCGAAAAATCCCTTCTAACTACGTACCAAATTTCAACTATCAACTCCTAACCGTTTGGGCTCTGCACTTATTATTATTATTATCAACCCATCTCGATTACTGTACGTTATAAGATTGTATTAAAATGGTTTGGGTAAAAATAGTTTTAAAAAAAATATCGTTCGTTCGTATATAATCAAAGTAATTTTTATAATATAACTTAAATATTTTGTGGTCTCGCAAATCGTTACTTTATTGGTTGTTAATCTTTCTCGGTCCCCGATTGAACTTTCTCAGTTACCAGGTGAAATTGAACCAGATCGGTTCCTGAGAAAGACAATTGTTTATCAATGCAATTCGAGGCCTTTCGTTCGGTGTTAAACGAACCTTCTTCGTTTTTGTTTGGATATACGGTTAAAAGAATGTTTTTCATCTCAGCCCAAAGCCTCACAACACGTGTAGGTTTTTGTTGGTTACGATTTCTCTTGAAGCGCTATGGTCGGTCTCAGCTAGGGTTTCTCAAACGGCATTCCGGTTGTTTTTTTAACCCGGGAAATTCCTCTCATCCCGGGAAATCCCGCAAATTTCTTAAAAGTTCACTTTTTTCTTATTTTGTGTTAAGGTTGGGGAAATTTTGCAAATAGAAAGTATAATTAACTCATAAACTGTCATAATATATTTGTATTTATTAATTTTAAGCCTGCTTATTAGTTTTTTTAAATTTTTGCTTGTTATGACATATCACAGATTGTCAATAACCATTATGTTTTTGTGGCAGGACTCTGAAAATTCTTTACTTGTCAGAACCTGTAATATCTTAAATAATTGCGCCGATGCTGTCTTAATTTTAACTATGTTCAGTAGCTTCAATAACTGCGTAACGCCAGGTTGTGCAAATTGGGCAAGGATACAAAAGAGTACGAAGTCTGCAAGTATGAAGTTTTTCTTCATAAACCTGATTATTAAAGACAAACAAACTGCTGAATTAATGGGCTATAAACTAGAAGATTCTATTAAAGCAGTCGAAGTAGACAAATCAAAAATACTTGAGAGCAAAAGAAGTACTACAATCTCGAAAACGAACTCGAAAACTTCGAGGCTACGGATGAAAAAACACATAACATGGCTTCTCGTAAATGCATTAAAGACGATTCCTCCCACATGAATTGAATCGGAAAGGCATTCTCGGTAGCAGGAGTTTTAATTATTGAAGTTTAGTTTAGTTAAATAAGAACCAGATCTAGTGATTGGAGTATTGACCATCTTTGCTTTTTAAAATCTTATTATAAAAATTTACAATAATATTTTGTACTGTGTTTTATTTAAAAAACGAAAATTACCTTTTAAGTTCATTTTTTAAATTTTCAATTCAATTCAAAGCATTTTTAATGTTGTTGATGTATGTAGTTTCCAGCAAACTTTAATAATTTTTTTCTATTTGTGAAAATTTCTACGTAATTAAAAGGTAATTTCTAATATATTAATATGTCTTACACAGCATTATTAATATGATTTTGGAGGTTGCAAACGTATTAAATTACTTTAAAAAATGAAATATAATTATATTATTTAATTTCAAGATATTTTGTATATCTTAAAAATAATTAATTCTATCCCGGGATTTCCTGAGATCCCGGGTAACGGTTCAGTTTTATCCCGGAATCTAGGGAAAAGCAAAAGACCGAGAAATGAGAAACCCTAGTCCAGCTAATGTGTTCCTGCAGCTAAAAGCTTGTAAAGATTTGTGAGTTGTTTTCTTTTATAACTTATTCAAAAAAATTTAAATATATGTAGTTGCAGTTATTTGAATTTTTAAAATCTAAATTTAAATCCTAGTTTTTATACAGAAAATGTCATTTTCAACACTAAATAAAAAACAAAAGATTGATGATGAGGGAAGAAAATTTCAAAAGGTGGGAGCTGAACTACTTTTGTCTGGAAGTAAGCAATAAAATTACGTTCTTAATTTTCAAAGAAACAATTAGCGTCGCTAAAGAATACAACACTAAACGACATTATAGCACTAATCACGAAGAACAATTTTCGTGCTTCGAAGGAAAAATAAGAGAAGAAAAATTAAAATCGATGAAGAATTCACTTAATAGCCAATAACGAGTGCTTACAAAATTCATGAAAAGTAATGAATCGGTAACAAGAGCCAGTTACTAAATAAGCTATTTATTAGTAAAACATTCAAAATCATTCATCGATGGTTCTTTAATCAAGGAATGTATGATAAAAGCTGTCGAATTCGTCTGTTCAGAAAAGGTACAGGCATTTCGAGATATCTCACTATCAAGAAATACGATAGCAGACAGAACTGGCAGATGACGTCAGTTCACAATTACAGGAAATATCTACCAAAGTCCAATGCTTTTCAATTGCGATTGATGAAAGCACGAATGTAAGAGATGTTGCACAAACTGCTGTTTTTTTTTTTTTTTTTTTTTTGTGGTCGCGATGGTAACATGAAGATCACCGAAGAATTGTTGGAAGTTATCCCTCTTCACGGAACAACACAACTGGTGAAGATATTTTTAATGCCGTATGGAGCATTTTAGAAAAATGTAAGCTTCCTCTTGACAAGCTTGTTTCTATAACAACCGATGGCGCTAAAATCGATGACGGGTGAAACTAAAGGATTTGACGAGAAAATTACAAGATGAGTATCCAGATAAATAAAAAATCAGGGCTTTCCATTGCCTTATTCACAGACAAGTTCTCTGTTTAAAATTATTAAAAATGGACGAAGTACTTAAAACCGTTACAAAGACAGTCAAGAGCACTTAACCATTGCCAAGTTACTTCGTTCCTTAAAGATTTAGAATTCGAATTCGAAGATCTTCCTAACTACACAGAAGTTCGTGGGTTGTCATATCGCAAAATCCTGAGCTTTTATCTGCTTTTGGAGGAAATAATATTATTTCTTGAAATGAAAGATGAAAACAATGAAAATACATCGGTTATAAAAGATCCATTGTGGGTAAAAGACCTAGCATTTTTAACAGATATTACGTACAATTTGAATAATTTTAATATTACATTGCAAAGCAAAGATCAATTAATAACAAACATGTACGATACAATTGCACGTTTTGTCAAAAAAACTGACTTTGTTTAAAAATTCTTTGCAAAAAAAAAAGTTTTAACGTATTTTCCTATGTGTGAGCAGTTAAAAGCACAAAATCAAATTTGCTCGTTTTCACAATATGTTGATAAAATTGAAGGAATCAAAAACGAATTTGATAAACGTTTTGATTATTTCAAAGAGTTACAAGAAATTTGTTTTCTTTTCATTGGACCTTTTTCCTTTTAAATTGAAAAGTTCCGACTGGAATTGATTGATTTGATTCCCAGAATGATACGGTTTTAAAAGACAAATATCGAGAAGTAGGAACTCCCAAAATATATTTCTATTTAAGTGAAAAATACTCAGAAATTTTAAAAAATTTGCTGCACAAATTTTATGCTTTTTTGAAAGTACGTACTTATGTGAGCAATTATTTTCATGCATTAAATTAAATAAAACGGCTTACAGATCAAGATTAACTGATAAACATCTATCTGCCATAATGAAGATTGTTTGTTCTCAGTCTTTGAATCCAGATAGTGGAAAACTAGTAGGAGGAAGAAAGCGCTGGCAAGTTTCCGGTAAAAGCAATTAATTTTAGTTTTATAAATATGTACAGTACAATAAATAAAATAAATGTTTAAATAAAAGCAATACTATAACAATTATATATTGTTGAATTGAATTCACTGAACTACATAATGTGTTTTAATTGCCCTATCTGTATTCCTGCATTCTCACTTCAAATTATAATTTTAAGAAAATTTGTGAATGTGATATGGCCCTCGTGAATCTTACCAGTCTCATTAAATGGCCCGTTGTTTAAATGAGTTTGACACTCCTGGTCTAAATTGAAGAATCCGAACTAATTCGCCTATCAAAATTTTTTATCGACCCGAACTCGAACCCAAGTCCCCAGAGGTCCTTTGATCCCAATAAAGTAAAAAAAAAATTGAAACGAACTGAATAAATTGTGCACAAGACATGCAGAACGTTATTAAAGTCCTTGATTGATTATAGGAAAAAATGTATAATAATAACAAGAAATTATTTATTGTGGCATCGTCACAATGCCGGACTGCAATTTTTAATCATATTTTTAATTTATTTAATTTAAAATATATGCTCTCAATCTCAAATTAGTGGTGGCTTGCTCCGTACATCATGCTTTTCCTTTAACAATAGAGTCGTGCCGGTCATCTATCTACCTAACATCTTTCAGAGGAAATTTTCGAATTGAAATAACGTGACTTCCAGTTTGCATCGGAAGTTCATATATAGTTAATCGGGGTCTTCTTTCGTTAAGGTCTTCTTCTTAATCTTTCCATTTCTGGTCTCATCTATCTAACTCCGTTCTCGAGATTAAGGAAAGACGGACAGACAGACGGACGACAGTGGGAATTTATAGTTATAAAACGAATCATATGTTGTTAAACATTAATAAACATTTTTTTGCAGAGAATAATGGCTAATGCGAACCAATGCTAGACATCTCAGGAGTGATTCTGTTAATTATATGAAAGATTAATTTTGATCAGGATCCTCATGATTTTTCTTAAATCGTTTGGTCGGAATTTTGTTACATACCTCAGACTGTTAATTTCGTTTCAAATTTGGTCTGTTACGATAAACAAAATTAATATCTGACTGTATAGCTGGGATCTTTTCCGAAAGCTCTAATCCATCCAGTCATATGATATGAATTACTCTTACAGGTATTTGTCATCTATTTGATTCCAACTTGTAAGAATTTATCTCTAATTTTTATTTTTATTTAATATGATTAACTAGGCATAATAACTGCTTTAAAATCCAATGTTCATAATGATGCACCCTGCCCTGCATTGCCCCATCAAAATTAAATCTGTATTAAAAGTTTGGCTGTTTTGGGCCAACTCGAATCAATAGCGTTATTTCGGCCAGCTTCCAAATCCGGAAGTAGACCCTGTACTTTCTGAAATAATCACTAAGAATATGATTCGTGTACCGTGTGACGCATTCATTTATTACTACTCACTGCTTACTTATATAATAGTGAATTAAATTTAAGTTATCTCAATGTTGAGAGAATGAAATTAGGTAGAATCAGTGCTATGAAAAATGTGGCCCAAAATGGTTTAAATGTGTGTAGAGAACAGACATATAGACATTCCACTTTATATATACGAAGAGAGAACCAAATAAACCAAAATTCTCTTCTGAATGGCGAGGTCTTTCTAGTACAAGATTTTTGAGTTTAAGTCGTATGTTAATAGATAAATAAAATAGCATCTATAAAATTATATGTTTATATAAAAAATACACCATTAAATACTAACAAAAAAACTTTTATAAGCATAGAAAAGGCGAACACTTCCTCAATAAAACGTTTGTTTTGACTCGTGAAGGAAGCAGAATTATATCGGTGGCTTTATCCGAATTTTTCCTTCTTTAAAAAAAAAAATAAATAAACGAGATTCCCATATTTCTGTTTATTAAAAAAAAAATCTGGAAAAATTTCTCCCCAGCATTTTAGTATTAGAAGCAGTGGAATGGCCTCTAAATAAAGATCTAAGCCGCCGATATGATTTTAATGGCGAGGTCTGCAGTAGACTACGTGTTAGAAGAGAAGTAAAAACGAAAAAGATATAATTTACCTCTGTCATAAAAGACGAGTTAAGAAGACACCTTTTTCGGTTTTCGGTTTTTCCCAAACATTTTCAGTTTCTTGTATTTTTAAGAAGACGGATTTTAATGTATATAATCACTAATATATATATATATATATATATATATATAAATTACTTTTTATAATAGATCAATTTGTGTAGAATATATATAAATCACATTTTCTTTATAAAGAAAAAAGAAATTAAATTAACGAATTTTCAAAATCAAACTATTTTTAAATAACAACTTACGGATAAAATATAATAAATTTGTTAAAATTTAAACATTTTTGTCGAAGTTGCATTCATAAAATTTATAAAAATTTGATTTCCATTGGAAATTGCATTGGAGATCTAAACAATTTAAATTTTTCCCATTAGCTGTAAAGCGAATTCCCCTACTTTCAATTTTCTTTCACTTCTGTTTCAAAAAATTTTAAATATTAATTATTAATTTAATAATGTTTAGCGCATTTGTACTCTATCGCGATAACAGAATAATTAAATGTGTGTACGTCTACTGTACAGAATAATGATTACAAATTCTGTACTCATGTATCATGTAGGACTGTGTTTTATACTAAGAGTTCCTAACCTTGTCGGGAACCCCTGTCATAGAATTTAATCGATATATCTGGGGGTCAATTGGAGGTGATGGATAAATTTATTTTTATTATATTTACAGATAGCATGAAGCTAAATACTGAACATGAAGCTAAATACAGTTTTGAATTCTATTTCATATTTAATAAAAAAATGTATTATTAATTTCCATTTGACTTTTAATTTAATCTTATTTTTCGTTGATTCTTATTTTGTATTAGGGTATTAATGGGTAGGCGAATTAAATCTAATTTTGGAAAGAGGTCGGCAAACAAAAAAACATTGGGAAGCAAGCGTTATTAATTAATTAGGGTTATTAGGGTTATTAGCTCAAAAAAAAGAAGGATAAAAATAATAAGGGCTTATTAGGGTGACCCTTCGAACAAGAAATTAATATTTAATAATGAAGAGTGAGTTGTGATCACGGCTCTCCAAAAAAAGAAGTTTTACAAAGAATAGCTATAATAAAATTAATAATAAATGTCATTATTTATTATATGGAGTAAAGATAAAGAAAAGGTAAAAAGAAATAATAAATGGTAGAAGGATAATAATAGGGTATTGATATACTCATGGGGGCAAAACATATATTAGTCTAAGAACAATAGAATGTAATACTGATATGATATTGGGCGCTCACCTCCCGATTAGAAAGATTGTGGGCAGGAGGTGAGTATATCCTACTTAACAAGAGTGTTACACGCTGAAATTTGGCTTCAGAAAAGATTTTTATCATTGTTAATTAATTAATAACCCTATTATTACCTATTATATGTACACGAGCAAGAAATGAATTCGAAGAATGGAAATTAATAATTTAAATCGTAAATAATAAATTAATTTTTTTTTTATTTTAAAAATATAATAAATAAAATTATTAACCTGAAAAGATAAAATTATCGATAAACAATAATATTTAACAAGTCTATCGAAGATTTTACACCATTTCTAACAGATTAAATTTTTGGGCTGCAATTTGAAAAAATTGTAGACCTATAAATTCCAACTGTCATCCATCCATCCATCCGTCTCTCTTTCCTTAATCTCGAGGACAGATTTAGATAGATGAAAGAGGAGATCGGAAGTGGAAACCTTAGGAAAAGGAGGTCCCGATTAACTACAGTAGAGCGTCGATAAGTGGAACCAATTGGGGACTGGGGTCCTTCCAGTTAATGATTTGTTCCAGTTTCCGACTTTGTACGAAAAAATACATTAACCTGTCCGATGTTCAAATTTTTCTCCGTTGCGTATCGCTTCCTGTTGAATTTTTCTCCGTTGCGTGTCGCTTCGTGTTGAATTTTCGTCGATTTTAAGCCTAACGAAAATTTTTATAATAATCATCGAGGCTATCGTATCGTTAAAAATTATTTCTGCATTTTGTACAAACAAAATAAATATATTAAAGAATATAAAAAACATGAAAATTATACTTTAGAAGTAAATTTAGTATCAAAAACATTCGATTCAGCACGACACAGTCCGACTGAAAATCGTTCCACTTTCCGGACATTCCACTTACCGACGTTCCACTTATCGACGCTCTACTGTATATAAAAACGTCCAATGAAAACTGGAAGTCACGTTATTTCAGTTGAAAAAATTTTTCTCCCAAAAGTTTTAGATAGATGGTCGGCATGATTCTATTGCTAAAAGAAAAGTATGATGTACGGGGGCAAGCCGCTACTAATTTGAGGTGGAGAGCATATATTTTAAATTAAATAAATTAAAAATATAATTAAAAATTGCAATCCGGAACTAAATTTAATTTGTCACGCTTCCTTTTATGAAAGATGACAGTCATATCTATAATAGATTCTGCAACAAAATTTTCTAAAAATTTTAACTTAAAAAATTTTTATTCCATAATTATTTATTATATTAAAAATTTAAGCAAATAATAATAATAATAATCATTGCATTCTTCTAAAACACTATGCAGCACTGGAGAACAACACTCAGGGTTAGTAACACTTCCATACAAACAAACCAAATATTCATTAGGCGAGGAATTTTTCCAGGAGATTCCTTGAGTCTTCTCAGGTTCTGCTTAGCCCTGAATCTATTATCCAACATGCTAAACAACACGCAACATGGTTACAATATCAGACATGAAAAAAACAACACACTGTCACATCTCATGTACATAGACGAGATAAAACTTTATGCATCCACACAAAAACAATTTCATCAACTCCTACAAATCACACATTCATACACCAAGGACATACAAATGGAGTTTGGCCTAGACAAATGCAAAACACTTCACATAGAAAAAGGAGTCCTGAAGAAAGATTTTGCACTTGCAAATGGGGACGTTATTGAATCCATGGAAGAGGGCGAGTTCTACAAGTATTTAGGATTCCAATAGGCCAAACTAACAGAACATGCACAAATAAAACAAAGATTAATTAAGGAATACCAAAGTATGTTAAATCCTATTCTCAGAACACAGTTAAATGCAAAACACACAGTTAAAGCAATAAACACATATGTCATCCCAGTACTCACATATTCTTTTGGAGTTATACATTGGACTCAAAAGATCTTGAGCAACTTACACTCATGCCGTACAGACACGACACAAGATATAAAAAGCATAGACTCCGTTAAGCAATCGTGAGCTCAAAAGGCACTCCATGGCAGACATCCTTACGATCTGGCCCAGGATTTTGTTGACAAAACTGCGTCAAACAGCTGGTTAGCTCAGGGATGCCTCTTTGGGGAAACGGAATGATTCATGATTGCCATACAGGATCAGGTCATAAATACTAAAAACTACAGAAAACACATACTCAAAGATGCAACACTCACAAATGACACATGCAGAAAATGTCACATCATGCCAGAAACTATACAACACATCACCTCTGGTTGCAAGCTCTTGGCACAGACAGATTATTTACACAGACACAATCAAGTAGCAAATATAATACACCAAGAGCTTGCAAAGAAACACAGATTATTAGACATCCACGAACCATACTACAAGTATATTTCACAGACAATATTGGAAAACAACACGCACAAAATGTACTACGACAGAGCCATAATCACAGATAAAACAATTTACCACAACAGACCAGACATCACACTCATTGACAAACACAATAAAATCACATACATTATAGACATATCCATTCCAAACACTCACAATATACAAAACGCATGCACTGAAAAAATTAGCAAGTACACAGAACTCGCCCAAGAAATAAGGCTTCTGTGGAGGATGGATAGGGTGCTTATTGTACCTGTTGTTCTCTCCTCTACAGGTGTCATACCACACACACTACATAAAAGCCTGGACACATTATAATTGAATAGAAACACATACATCACACGACAGAAGGCAATATGACATGTATTCATCATATTGAATACAAGTCATATTGTTAGGAAATTTCTGAATACAGTCACTGACACTGATACACTTATTTAATTTTAGTTTCGTTTCGGTTGCTATGCCTTGACTCTGGTCCGGCATAGTACACAGCCACCGGTGTCAACCGAGTATAACCCACTAAACCCAACATAATAATAATAATGCACATTTTTTTTTAATATATTGTAATTTTATCTATATACTTGTATATAAAGTATAGAGTCAAATATACGCAAAAATAGTATAGATAATTAAATACTATAAATTCTTTCCAGATCCTCTCACGGGGGAGATTAAGAGATGCCATTTGCCTCGCTGTAGAAGTCACGAAGCGCTTGTCAAATAATTCCTAACAAGATAATTATTATTGTAGGTGTTAATATAAATCATTTCGATATTTTGAAGTTTCTTTGACTAACTGGAGACCGGTGCTAAGATTACACTTAAACAAATCCCCTGGATTAAGAATTTCCGTTAACTTCCAAACGATCATTTATGTACAAATATTTCGGTAAAATAATGCAGGTCATTATGACAGAGTTGTAAGCGTGGAATGAATATACGAAATATATATATATACTTGTAGTTCATTAATTAATCCGTGCTAACGTTAAAACGAATTTTTTCTTATAAAACATTAAAAAATTTATCTGAAATGCACTACAACATTTTACGGAGAGATGTATTTTGGATTTTCTGGTCTCTCTTCGGTATTCTTATTTCGGATCCTTTTTAAAATATAGAAAATAAATATTTAAAAAAATTCAATTATTAATGTAAGTTATAAGTTCACTATCAGTAATAAATTTCTACACGATAGTTACTGGTATAAAATACTGTGTTTTATCCTAATAATGTATATTACTTTTTAATTACTTACGACTGCCGGGTAAAAACGCATTACAAATAAAGGTAACCATTATTTATTGTAAAATTAAACGATAATAAGATAATTGATTAGAGTGTGAATCATTTAAAAATAGGGAGAATAAGCAGAGATCTGAAAATTCGAAACGTACAGTACGGTACATCTCTTCATAGAAACATTGAAGTGCATTTTGTGTAATATTCTTTATTTTTTAACAATAATAATAAAAAATCAGTTCCGATCTTAGCAGATTAACTGATTAACTATAAGTTCTCGCCAAAATATGCAGATATGAACAATTACAATATTTATTACAGAAATGCTAATTTATTTTAACTAGACGTGTTAAATTATTCGCACCTAAGTGTTCTGTACCTGGTAAGGTTCACTGTACCGTTAGGTACAGTGTCTGATACCGTCAGGCAGGTGTCACAGTACGGTACAGTACGTATACGGGACTTCAAAAGCATTTGTTATAAATTATTAATTTTATTTTATTTTTTGTATATTAAGAAAAACCATTTATTTTTTGGTTAAATTTTATTTTACAATATAATACAATTTTTAACGTAGACTATATTAGAAGATCTAAAAAACGTAAATAGCTGGATCTCTTTCCATATCCGAGAGGCCAACTATTATCCTATTGACTAATTTGCTTTAATAAAGAAAAGTTTAGTCAATTTTAATTTAAAATATATTCAAATTAAAAGATAAATATTAAAATAAAGATTAAATATTTTGCTAATAAATGTAGATAAAAATTTATATTTATTAATACCAGTTTCTAAGTGAAATTCTAAATTCACAAATTCACAAATTTTTAAGTGATTCAACAAACTTCCAAGTTCTGGGAAACATTAATAGCGCGAAGATCAAGAAAATAGTGATGTGGTACTTAGCATCCAGTCTAAATATATCAGAATCTCTAAAGATTGTTTACACTGTCGCAATCATTAATTTATGACTACTGACGCGCTTATGACGAATTCGGTGATGTCACATCATTTACTTTTCACTTAATCATATCTGTCGATGCTTACTTTTCGTTATTTAAGAAAAATGGAAAACTCTAACCTAAAAAGCACTTATTTAAGGATTGTTCACTCTTTAATTGTGCGTGCGTATCTAATGATATCATTGCTCTCTTCGCACGATTTCGAAAACAACAAAACTATATTTATTTAAATTCGTTTAACTTAGAATAAAATAAATTAAATTTAAATATCATAAAACGTAAACAATCCTAAAAGAGTAATTTATAACAAAAACTGTTCTCAAGCGCTTATTTAATTTAAAATATTTAAAGTTTACTTAAAATAATATCGAAAATATATATATATATTCTAAAATTTGAATATATATTCATTTTTGTAGACTTCTCTCTGCATTCAATTACCAATCATTCAAGGTGCGAGCTTACTTGTTAGATGATTAGCATCAATACTAGGCTTTTCGGACTAATGGTATCGTATAGTGTATTTAATATTATTAAGTATTTTGCACGCACATTGTCCAAAGCTTAATCCATTAAGCTTGAGATTAAGCTCAAATAAACTTTACAGTAACATAAATTAATCCTAAGTTACTGTAATATTAATCAAAACTTAAGAATTTTAAATTTTCTCTTTGCTTGAATATAACGTTTATAAAATTACCTTTACAAGAAAGAAAAAAAAAATTAATTGAATAAATATAGGCTATATTAGTATACAGTATATTTAATATTATATAATCATATTAAAATTTTAATATTAATCATACCAGTAATTAACGTTAATATAATACTGGCATAATAATATCAATAATTTTTAATGTTGTATAAAATATTAGAGTTTGAATATTATTTCAATATATAATGTGAAATTTTTAAAGTTTTATTGCGTGTTTATATTATAAACAATATAACTTAAAAATTCGTAAAAAGTATTTATGAGATAGGAACTAATATGCACTATCATTCAATCGCAGCATCTCGGTGTTTGTGTGTTTGTATTTCTCTCTCTTTCTTAGTAATGGTTATAAACATGTCATTGATTCTGAATCAATAAAAGATAAAGAACTACTGATGTGTTGTCAATATTATGACGTGTTATCACTCATTACTCACTAAATTGATGAAAAAAATATTATGCATGCCAATTAAAAATTTCTGCTCTAAATTTACATTTGAATTAAATGTAAAGGGAATTTTTAGTTTTTGTCCTTGAAAAATGACTTTTATTCACTTTTTTTTACGTGAAAAGTGTAGAATAATATTTATTCGAATCCTACACGAACTTTTAATAAATTATATAGAAGGACGTCGCATTTAAACGCAAAACATCTGGTTTCTAAACCAAGGTTGACTTTCTCAAGAACAAAAATATGCTCTTTGCATTAGTCTATAAAAACATTTTAAAATAAGTCGATAAATAGTCTTAAAATAATTTTTTTCTTCATTTATTCTACAGCACGCACTTGGTACTTAATTAGTAGTCATTTAAATTGGAGACTCGAATAATTAGTTTTAACACTGAGCTTTAGCCCAAAATACCAAGGCTAGACTTTAAACAAAATCCTAACATAAATCGACTCCAAATTCCGATTGATATAATACTAGTCCAAAACTCAAGAATTTTCTCGTAAAAAGTTATTATTTTGTTTAAATATAAAATCACCGTTACAATTGAGAAAAAATTAATCGAGTAAATTGAGCTTAATTTTTCTAAAATTAAGTACAAAGCAAATCGAAAAGTTTTCATTTAGGATGTTGCATCGATTGCACTTTGACAAAATTTAGCAAAATATCTAGAAGAGTTATCTTCAAACTATCAAGCTAGAGATTATATCAAATATTCATACGGAGCTAAAGGACAAAAGTCTAAGACTTTATCATTTCGATAAGTAGTTTCGTTGTTTATGACGTATGACTGTGTAAATTTCAAGGCTAATCATTTAACCCGTCGATATTATTGACAATTAGATAGTATAGAACGATGTTTTAACGAGCGATAACAGACCGTGATCGATGACGAGCGGTTAAAAAATGAAACGATTGTATTGTGTTTTACAAAGAACGTTCAACTTGGAAAATGTTGGGGATGACGTCGACGTTTCCTTTTCTTTCAACATACGGTATTCATATAATTATTAAATATGCAAACGTGCTGGGAATTTAAACCGAACATGGGAAGATGACGTCTCTGGCACGGAAGGAAATGTTTATATTAAAGTGCGAAGTTCTTTTGCGTCATTTCCTTTAAGCTGTTACTCAGCAGAAATTTGACCCGAAGGTGTGTTCGTTTGATGATTTCCTAATTTCGACTAAGAGGATAAAAATCAATAACAAAAGCATATTGTTTTATATCGAAATACTACCCTCCAAAAAAACAAAAATATATATATACATTTAAATTCGTTTATAAACAAGTCTGAAACTATATTCTAATCGAACTGAATTAAATATTAGTAAATTAACACGTCTAAAATTCGAATCTCTATGATTAATTGTGCATTTTTCTCCATATTTACAGTGGTTCATTTATAAAAATATTCTAAATTATTCTTTAAATTATTAAAATTCTCAAATACAGTAAAGGAAAAACCATTCATCTTTTATAAATGGTAAATTTTTCTTTCCTTTATTTTATTTAAAAATATTTTTCCCTATTTATTTTAATATAAAATTTCAGATGCTAATACTTTATTTTACTTAAAAATATATAAATATATTTATATAAATTTTTTTAAAAAGTTAAATTTTTATTGCGATGTGCAACATTATAAATCACACAACTTTAAAAAAAAAAGAAAAAAATTAATTTAAAATTACAGCAAAAATTTAAAGAAAAAAAGAAGAATTTTTAAAAATATTAAAATTAGGTGTTACCAAAACGACGCGACGCGATTGGCTCCCGTTTTAAATTAAAAGCGACCAATGAAGAGGCGAAATTCCGTTACCGTGGCAACGCTTGGATGACGTATAAGGCGAGCAGTGACGGAAAGACATCCAGTTGATCACCTGATTCCGTACTGTAAAGATGGAAGTTAGTTTCTGCACATCGAGAGAGAAATTGCAAGATATAACCGTCGTCCTTTTCGATTTAGATGGAACACTAATCGATACCAAAGGAGCCGATCGCGAAGCGTGCTATCAGGTAATTAACCATTGATTCTATAATAAATTACAGTAAATATAATTTAAAAATCTCTCTCTTTTCTCTCTCTCTCTCTCTCTCGCTTGTATGTACGATAGGATAAATAATTTGCAAACTTTGCTACAATGTGAGATAAATTACTCATTAAGCTTTTCGTTCTTCCTGTTTAAAAACATGTTTATGTCATGGCACGAAAGAAAAAAAAAATACTAAATAAAACGAGTAACAAAATTACTGTCTCTTGCAAACCTCGACACTAAATTAAGAAAATCTCACTGTTGCCAGCTGAAGTGCGATGTCCCTTCGTTTCGTTTCTAACATACGACGTCACAGTCGAGGAAACAGATTGGTCAACAGGTACTTAAAAAATCGTATGAAATGGTAAAAAAAAAATCGGCCGCAAATGCCCCGAGGTAATAAGAGAAGGTGGAGTACAGCTGTTAATATGGAAATTGCGATATTGACCTCCTTTCCTAAAGGTTATGTTTTGGACAAAAAAACAAAAATTCCGCATATAGGTATGCTACTTCCGCCACCTGATTATTTGGCTGGTTGCCCGTACGAGCAGGCAATGGAATTATCTTTTGAAGCCGACACACTTTCTCGATACGTGTACGATTTTCTAAAACAGGTATGCGAGTTTAAAAAAATAAAATAAAATAAAAAGCAGGTCATTCCGTTTGATTGATTAATATTCTATTGTAAAAGCCTAAGAGAAGACCCGCTTGAACTTTTAACATTCTACTGGATCGATTGTGTTTATGGGATTTTTCTCTGTGACATATATTGTGCAAGGGGAAAGCAATCAATTCCTTGAATCAACAACACAATTAAAAGATTACTTTGGGAATAAATATGGTTAGCTTTTACTTTAAGTGCAGGAAACTAATTAATCGCGTAAACATTCACTATATATGTGTATATAATATCATATACATGTTAACCTTACTATTTTCTAAATTGTTCCTTTTCATTTAGAAAATATCTAAATAAGAATTTGTCCATTTTTATTACGTAATTTTACCGTAATATCGTGGATATAAAATTCTTAATATTATTTTCAATAGAATACCTTTTAACCTTTAACCTTCGTTAACCGAAATTAGCTAATTTTGTCATTATTACAGTACTTTTATCCATCAATAGATGGCTGCACAGACCGATTTGGAAAAAGGTGATCCAGGTAATCATAGTTCAATTTTTGCACTATAACATATAAATATGTATATTTTTAATTTTTTTTTTCTTCTATGAACATTACAAACACAATAGAAATTAAACATTTTTATAATTGTAAATACCGTTACATAATATCGAATTTAAATATTAAGCAATCAATGAAATGAATTTAGGTTTTTCCCCCCCTTCTTCCTCTTCTTATTATTATTATTATTCAGTTTATTTTATAATTGACCGTCAATTTTTATTTTTAGTTTAACGTTAATGTAAACTTAAATAGAATTTTCTTTTCTGTTCAATAAAAGTAATTATTTTACACTAAATTTTTTTTTGTGTTGCCGACAAATCAGATGAGATTTGAACTCAAAATAAACGAGTAATTTAATGATTTTCATTGTTTTTTTTGTGTAACCATTTATAATTACGAGCAATTCAATTACGTGTGTGTGTATAGGCCTATATATATAAATACACTTTTTATTGGAGTAATTTAATTTTTAAATCGTTGCTTTTATTTCTAACGAATTATTTTATTTTGTTTCAGTGCGGTAGGGCTCTAAAGTTACAATTTAAAAGAAATTAAACCAAATTATAGGCAATTTTTGCAAATTTGTATACTTTTTACTTAAATTATTCTCTTGTTTTCTTTCAGGTCAGTCGTTATTTGGAAATTCAAGGCATTAAAAAGAACTTAGCTCGTGAAATCACAGACAAGTTTTACGATTACATAAGAGCTAGACCACAGGATCCTGTTAAGAATAGATGGGACGTGGACACGTGGAGAACCATGATATGGGTCGAAGCTTTAGGTCCTAAATTGAAGCGTTACGCGGCTAATTGCTATAACATATGGAAACAAGACCGCTTGGAATACATGAATCTGACCGATGATGTCGTAAATATGTTAGTAGAACTTAGAAACAGATACAAATTAGGTCTGATTACTAATGGACCATCGAACGCACAGTGGGAAAAAATAAACCGTATAGAAGGACAAAAGTACTTTGACGTTATTATTGTAAGTGACGATTGGGATGTAGAAAAACCCGATCCGGCTATCTTCGAAATTGCTTTCCGAAATCTCGACGTATCCCCCAAAGAATGCATTATGGTCGGGGACAAGCTATCGACTGATGTGGAGGGTGGAATCTGTGCCGGAGTAGGTGCTACCGTCTGGTGTTCTACCAAGGATCCCTGGGATACGCCGGAACCGAAACCAGACTTTATCGTAGCGGATGTGTCCGAAATTATGGACCTTCTGCCGAAAGTACGTCGTAAATCTTTAAGGTCGTCGAGAGGTAACCTTTTGTTTCCTTTATCGACCGATTCGGTGAAATTTGGTAACTCCTCGCCTCTATTAGGATGGAGAGGTTAAGTTTTCGAAGGAAAAAAAAAATCGTTTACTTTTAGTTAGATTTGTGCCCATGGCCTTCCACATAATTTGTTTAAGCACGTCCTAAAACAATTATTAGCCAGTGCCTCCTAAAAGTCTTCCAAAATGAAAGGATAGACTGTTGTTATTATTAATCATTCGAATTGGCCCTGTGATCGGTAAGCTATCGTAATTTTAAACGCGTAAATATGTAAAAGGGGACCAATAAAGCCGAAAACGGCATTGTCATTACCCCTTATATTATATGCGAAAAAAAAAACATTATATCTAGTCCACGTGTAATTATCGGAATGGACTATATATATATTTATTTATTTATTGCTTACAAATGTATAGTGTATAAAATATTGTTGTATTTGTAAATGAATGTGGCTTGTTGCTTTAAACTTTCCACTGCAATTTTATTTTGTATCCTTCATTCATCAAATCAATAAAAAACATCTTTGGTATTTTGATATTTAACATAAAACTGTCATTTCTTTTATTTACCGAATAACGATTTCGGAATTCTGCAGAAGGCGCTAATGCTCGGAGGAATATATGCACACGGCATTTAAAAATGTAGGAAAACTGTTTTAATTCATTTATTTGCATCGACCGGTCGTATAGGCCCGTGCAGGAAAGAGACTGTTGCAGTCTTCCGAATTATCGACCCACTAGAGAAGGTCATGGTCAAGGTTAAATATGACGTCAACATAAGTCAGCCGGATGTCAATGAAACTATTTCTTGTAAGTGATAGAACACATTATAACGGGAAGTCTAGAAATAAATCGTGCGTTAAAAATATAGCCCGTGCTCATTATGTAGCTTTTTAATTTTTGAATTGTTTGTAACACGAACATTCGTGTGCAACCCGCGGCCCGCGAAATACTAATATGCGGTCTCTGGGACTTATGGGCCTACGAAGTTCCCTCGAGGCCCGAATCCAGAAAAGGTTGCTCGTCAATCGTCAATGATGTAGAATGTTAATAGAAGCTTCGTGCAATATCAATAAGCTTATATTCTAAAAAGCTGTTTACATTTTACTGGCATCATTCAATTATTTAATGCTTATTACTAATGCATAATGTTTACAGTCGTTAAAATTTTAAATAAATTTTAATATATATATATATATATTTATTTATTTATTTAAGTGTTTGTAATCCTAACAGGGTTGATACACCGTCATACAAAATAGAAATAGCGCCCTTCCCCAGAGTGGATTAAATATAACTGTTACATTATAAAAATAAATATAAGCACATTAATACGTGCAACAAGCTCACGAGCATTTCTGTGATAAATTTTCTTTCTTATAACAATAATTTTGCTGTCTTGCTTTAGCTGCATGTACGTGTATAAAATATAAACTATTAATTAAAATATTGTATTGTCAATTCACATATTATTTTATGACATATTGTCAAGCTACACTAAAAATTATCCGAATAATAATAATTTTAATTATATTGTTTAAATGTAATATCTGCTCCTTATATGACTGTCACGAATTCGTTAAAGATCATTTCTTAAAGGAATAAAAAATCTTTCTAATATTAATCATATGATTAGGAGCAGGTGTTTAAAATATAGAAAAAATTGGAAAATAAACTATATAAATATATTCTGTCCTATATTGAAATATTGTTAGATAATATAATTATTTCGAATTAAAAATTTTAATTTTTTACATTATTTATGCATGCTCATTATTTCAATACTTCAATTTTTAGACCGTGTTCAAAATAACCAGAGAGTATTGCTACTTGATTACTCAAAAGCCTATATAAATAGTATAAAGACTTGTAAAAAATGCATTATTGGATATAACAATGATGTAAATATTTGCAAAATCAATAAGTAACAAGTAAAATGGAAAAAGAAAAAAAAAATTACGATAAAAATTTGCAATATTTACTTAAATTATGAAAAATTAAAAACCATACTGTAATGTAATGAAATAAAAATTAAGTCTTTAAATATTATATAAATTAAATAAATAATATATATTATATATATATATATATATATACGGTAAAACCTCTAAACAATGGCCACTAACAGGAACATACAGAATGGCCGTTGTTGAAAGGTGGTCGTTATTGGAGGTTCGGCTGTATTAGCTTATCAAAAAAATTTGCATTATTGAAAGAACTAGCCTACGAGTAGACCTATTAAACCGATGTTAAAATAAAAACCCCTCTATGCAAAAATATCCGGAAATCATCTGTATGTAAATTAGAACCTTTTATTATTATAATTACTAATTATATAAATGGCAAATTAATTTTTCCGACGAATCACAAAGATTTAAAAGCTATTGGAAAATCAAAACGTTTATTTTATAAATCATAAAAATATGAGAGAATATTATACAAAGCATATTTCTTTGATTAACGGAGAAGATCAATATCTACTGTTGCATATCATCTGTAAAAGTAATTAACGGTTAATCCCACAAGAGCAGAGAATTAGAATTGATTCTTCTATTTCATCGCAAGATATTTATTCAAACACTAACATATATATTACATACACTTGTTTAATTTAAATTTATAATCTTCGATCCGCTTTCGACTCTATCTTATTAATGAATTAATTTCTTTTTTTTTATTGATTTCAAACATTCCATTTAAAAAAGGATACAGACTTTTTAGCTTCACAAGTCAAAAATGTCGCTGGTGAATTTAAATAAAGTGAGATAAAACAATGAAAATTTGAAATTTATAGAGAATTTGAATGCATAAATTCTGGAATATGTAGAGAAGAGTTGCTTGACATCACAGAGAGAAAACAATATTACCTGTATTTTGCTGTTGACCTCTTCTAAGTAAGCAAATCATCACAAATTGTATTTACAAAAACAAAAAATATTAAATAGATTTTCTTGATTTTATCGATTATTCATGCAGCCACTAAAAATATAACCTATACACAAATAAACCCATCAGTTATGTACTGTTTAATGCAATTTGCGGGGTAAAACTTTAATTTTTTGGCATGGAGAATGGATTTTTTTCTTTACTTCTTGCATGCTGAATTTAGATCAAATTTTTAAAAAATAATAAAATAAATATAAATAAAGAAAGAACTAGGCTCGATGCTAATAATAAGAAAGTAGAATATTTAATCGGAAATATTTTTAGATTTATGATATTCATCTAAATTTATAAACAGGATTTGAAATGTTTTAATTAGTGATTTAAATATTCCGAAATCTTTCCTGTTCGTAGGGAAATATAGCTTTAAAATAAATATGTTTCCTTGTAAATGAGAATTTTAAATGAAATTTTGTATTTCAGATAATTTATTTATCAATTTAAAATGTTTATAACGATAATTTATCGCGGATCGAGTAAGTAATATTTAAAATAAAACAGATGAATATTTTAGGTGAAATTTTAAATAACAGATGGCGTTTAAGTCGAAATATCAATTGTATTATGTACGGAATTAGTCACGTGTATTCGTCTGTTCAAATAACAACACTTTTACTTTATTTTAGTTTAATTTCGGTTCCCTCTTTCGACGATTAACAGGAAAATAACATGGAGGTGGTGGAATTACACAAATATCCCAATCTGATGAACGAATGCTGCGAATTACTGAATAGAGAATGGAAAAGAAGTATCACTGCAAGGTCAAAATCCTTTTTTTAATATGAAATAAGACGGAGTCTGCTACATAAGTTCTATTTATAGACCAAAATATATTACTAAAAACCTTTTGTAAGATTTCATTATATATTATTGAATTTTATATAACGATAATAATGTTTGTATATGCTATTTTTAATTGAAATAATGTTTCATAAGTCAGTGAAATCAATTTTTGAAATCTCTGCCTTTATTATTAGCAACTGATTAAGGTTTGAATGTAATGTTTCAATTCTGTAACTAGTTATTTAGTTACCAATATATGCTAACGTTTAGTATGGGCATAAAATAAATCCTATTTATACATATAAATGACATAAATAAATAAATAAATTATATATATATTTATTTATAATAAAAAAAAAATTCGTACAATAGATATTTATAAAGGGTTACTGCATGTTGAAACTTTCATATAGCTAATTTATTAGGTAAATATTCGTGACATTATTCTGACCTGCCTAAAATGCATTTCGGTTAATATAAAGTATCCGACTGATGAGGGCTGTATCATTATATTTTAGATGGGTCAGAATAAAGTTGGAATATTTATGTAAAAAATTAGCTATATGAAAGTTTTAATTTCCTTAAAAATGTTATATGATAGTAAAAGAGCTACTGAGAAATGCAATGCTGAACAGTAAAACACTCCAAAAATACCTTTAAACTATGGCCAAAAATGTTAGAAATTAAAGTGATTAATTCCATTTTTCAAGTAATTGTGGATAGTAAAAGGTTGAGATTGACTGTAACACATGATTAATAATTGGTATATATGAAATTTCTTTGTTATATAACATGTATGTATAAAATATACATTCTTTATATTACATCTCCTGTCCAAAAAAATCCTTATATTTACATAAAAATACTAAAAAAACTATTAAAAAAGTTTTTTAATAGTTTATCTTTCCAGTACTGGTTTAATTATTACATAAAAATACCTATATCTATACTACTATAAAAGTTTAGAAGGCCGTACCTATGGCTTACCTCTATCTATACTAAATCTAAATATGAATTAGCAGCTGAATATTACATATAGATAATGTAGTATAAATATTCTAAATTTTTTATGGTGTAAAGAATATTTTTCTGTTAAATAATTTTCACAAACATTAAATTTTATCATTTATTCTTCATTGATTATTTTAATGTGATTAGTTTTAGCAAATTGCTAGAATTTATCATATTTGATTATAAACTTGAATTAATGAATTTACTAAAATTTAAAGCTGAATTCAAAATCAACTTTAAATTTAATATTAACCTAACTTATTACTAAATAAGTTTGATAACTTAAAATGTTATAACTAAATCCAATTGATTTTTGCATTTCATTAAATTTTATTTTCTCACATATTAATTTAATTTTCATTTATGTGAAATATTAATAACAGTAAATCAAATTGTTTTTAAAACATGACAAATAGTTAAAATAATCATTAAAGGAGTTCTAACTGAAAGTTAAAAATATTAAATAATTAATAAGAAAAGGTTATTTAAAGTAATTAATAGCGAGGTTGAGGCCGAAGTTTTGAACGCGAAAACGTGTACAACAGACGTTCGGCACTGCTTTCATGTAAGCCTAGAAGTTTGACAATGGTGTTTGGGAAGTCAGTGGAATCGTGCTCGACATTCCAAACGCCATTGTCAAACTTCTAGGCTTACAGGAAAGTGGCCTGAACGTTTGATGTACACTTTTTCGCATTTTAAAACTTCGGCTTCAACCTCACTAGTATTTTGTAATTAATTTTATTTATAAAAATATCTAGATGATTTTCAAATTAGAATGGCAATTCAAAAGATTTAATAGGTTATTTTTTCCTACGAAAAAAGTTATCATTAAAACAAAGTTATTAAATATTTTAAAATAATTAAATGTATTATTGTGTTATTGCCAACAAATAATGGATCAAACTTAACTGCCAGAATACCGATGGTTGATTGTTTTATACTATACTCTTCTATATCAGCCATTTTCAATATGGGCACAAGGGTTGAAATTAATGAAAAGGGAAATCATAGATAATTGAAAGTATTAATAGGAAATACTGATAAAATCTAGTAGTGGTCATACTACAGCCTAAGAATTTACAGAAATTACCAGTAAAAGTTTTATGCTGTCTTTTGTGACTGGCATAATTATTTTTATGGCCTTCTAAGATGAATTTGGCACTACTAGAAAATGAGAGTCTAATCTGTATAAAAATTTTACTAAAGGATGCATGTGCAAGTTAGCAACTGCAAACAATTGAAGATAAATGTAGGCAAAACCTTCTCTGCTTTCTTCTATTATCTTTCAGTTTAGCCTAGTTGGAGTATATTGTGATTACGTGTGTCAGTAGCAGTCAAATGTGTTTAGAAAAGAGATATTTATAGTGGGTTTGTGATTAACTCTAATTTATATTATTTTTAAATATATATTTCAAATGTTTAAATTTTTACAAGAATCCGGTTTCAGAAGGACTTTTAATCAATTTACATAATCATAAACAAGAAAGCGCCTCAAAGAAAAAGGTTGACTTTATCAATGTTGTGTTCCTGTGGCTGGAAAACCACAGGAACGCAATTTACATGTAAGAAGACAACAAAGTTTGTTTCACCTTCAACTTGTATTATTTCTAAACATATATATTTTTAAATTTTTACAAGAAAATTTTAAATTTATTTCTAAACCTCCCTTATTCATCATTAATGTGCTTGCTTTTTGTTTGGCTTTATTATTATTTACTATTTTTACTTCATTATTCTCCTTCTCATTTATTTTGAATTTCTTGTTTTTTTTGTTTGTTCATGTTTTTATTTATCCAATGTTTAATATTATGTTTACTTGGTGACAGATATGTATTTTAGTGGAATATATATATTAGTTTGATATATTTATGAAAATTATGACAATATGGTAACAGGAAAAAATGAGAAAGTTGAAAAAAGCTCAAAGGGGACCATGGCTGAAAAAGATTGAGAATGGCTGTTCTATATAACAGCACTGTGTTATGATCATATTACTTGTTTTCATGTACAATACTAATATTTTTTTTGTAATATGAAAACAAGTAAAGATAATTATGTATTTTTAATGAAGTTGTTGTATTAAATTTATTTGTAATTTGCAATATACACTAGCAGTTATAATGTAAGTTTTGAAGGAAAGGCTCAAATTATAAAATAAATTGTACTAGAGTCTGTCTATGGAAAGAATCAACTTGAGTATTAACCAATGAGCATGAGCCATTGATCGCTTAGTTGTGGCAAGTTACTTCCGGTTTCTTCCACATTTGTTAAACACATCACAGCCATTATAAAAGTATTATGGAAGCTTTACGTTCTGGTATTTGAATATAAAGAAGTTCGCTATATGTAGTAATTAAACGTATAATTCTTTTTCAGTTAACAAATACTACTACTGCTATAAAGGTTTAGAAGGCTGTACCTATGGCTTTGCCTTAGAAGAGAAGTGAGAAGAGGAAGAGAAGGGGGAGGGAAGATGGGGCAAGGATGATAGAAAAGTGTGAAGAGAGGGCCATGAGCGGTCAGTACCGGGCAAAGATAAGTAATGCCAAGATAAGCTTTTACAGAACGTGGCCTAGGCCTGCAGAGAACAGTGTGGGTACTCCAAATTGGAGGTGACAGATGAAACCTGACAATTACAGTACACTTAACTAAAACAGGAACAAAATGCTCCTTCAAAGGAGAGGTAACACACAAACACCAACTAGGAGTGGACAAAGAACACAACAAAGCAAACGCCGTTACATGGAATTCCGAGTAAAGCACGGGTGGCGGATGAACATAAACCGACAAATCACTGTCTTGGGGGACCCTGAGTACCATGTAGAACTTACTACAGGTTCAGGGGTACAAGAAAAGTCGCGTGATGGACAACCCTCCAGATGAGAACATAACATCCCCAATGTGGGGGAATGGAGCCTGACAGTGAAGAGGCGCCCGACAGAACACTCAGTCCTGATGAACTGAACACAGTGAGCAAGCCTTGAAGAAGCCAAACGCGGGTGCAAAGACAAACACCCGGTGAGTTAACAAATACTATAAAAAAGTAATATAATTAATGGAAAAGTCATTATGCCATCCAGTGAGAGAAAATAAAATAAAATTCACATAATGCCTGAAAAGTGCTGACTTCATTAGGGAATGTGCTGGTTGGTTTAACTGAAGTGACATTACGTGTAATGTTGCTCTCAAGTTGATTCTTTCCACAGACACTATATATATAAATGATGATTAAAAAATTCACTAATTACTCTGAAATTTATTCATTTTTCAGTTAAATAATTACCCCATTAATTTTTCACTATTGACCAAGATAAACTGTTGCATATGCAATATTTTTTAACCAAAAAAAAAATGAAATCTTTATTTTTTAATTTGACAAAATAAATGATCAGCAAAGAAGCAAATCTAGATATTCTTACATTTCTAGATTGAATCTAGAAATCTTTAATTGTAATCAGAAGTTGAAGAACCAACTGAAACTCTTCTTCAAAACTAAAATATGACTAACTAGATATCATACTCGGCTCTTTAAAATACTTAATGAATCATGGACATGGAATCAACGACAGAAGGTTCAAACGTTCTGTCATTTAAATGTTAAGTTAAAATATGTTTGAATTTCGGTTGCATCTGAAGATGGCCTATCGTATTGGGTCAAAAACGTTAATGTTTGTTTAATGAACATTTCTGAGCATCAGGCATTTGATGATTCATTAACTAAAATATGAATTTTTTAATACTTTTTTACATATAATTTTAATAATAATTAGGATAAATATAAATTTGAAATTTTTAAAAATCAAATTAACTTCTGTAATAAACTGTGTAATGAATTGTGTATCAGTTTATCAAATACATAAACTAAATAGCTTTATTTTTCATGTCATATGTGAAAATAGAGATTTTTTTGGTTTAAATATTTGGAATTTAATTTAGGCCTTGAATTATTAATTTCTTTTGCAGTTTAAGATTTGAATGCATTAATTTAATCAAATTTTGAGGCTTTAGCAACATTACTTAATATTTGAATAGAAAAACTAAAAGTACAATGCTGTGTGTTCACTTAAGTACAATTATTAATTAAAATGAACAGTAGTGGGTCAGAACCAGAGTATTTTAAGTGGTTTCTTCTTTTAAATAAACAAACCTGAAATTATTATTAACAATTAAATATCTAAATATATTTTGTAAATATTTTGAATCTATAAATGTTAAAATTTCTGTCTGAAACTTATGATTATTTTGGCATTCAGTGTTCATTGCACAAATTATTCCTCTTATTATTTGTATTAAGAATATTAAACTATTTTTTAGAATACCTTTCTTGAAAATAACTTCTACTGAATTTATTTTGGTAACCATTGCAACAATTAAACACAAATATTTTAACTTTTGTGTTTAATTACTAATAAAGTAATTACATTTTTTTACAATATAATATTAGACTATTAATTAGAATTGTGTTATGATTTTTATATGTTTGTATTAAATGTTTTAAAAATATTTCTAACCAAAACTTTTTTTAATTATACAGAATGCATAGCTTAGAAAAGTCGTGTGATTCATTACCTGTTTCTTTGATTCTTCTTTCTTCTGACAATAACACAGTAGAAGTCATTGGTCATAGTCGTCTATCTCCTATGTCATGTGATCCAAATGGATGTCTAATAGAATCAGGTAATTGAATAAAATACAAATTATTTTCATCTACAAGTATAAGTAGAATAAAGTTTTGGAATTTACTGTGTTGGAATAGTCTCTAAATAGCATTGTGGACATTAAGAAAGCCTTTACTTTTGCATTTCGCTAGATCTTCAATGGGGGATCCAGGTGTTAAGTAATAACACCTGGACATGACATATTTAGGCCATACTAACCATAAAAATTTTAAGAACACAGCTTAATTTAATATCTATATTCTTCAGAGTAACAGGCACATATTTCAAATGTTTTGACTAACCTGTTTCTTTACATTGTTTTATGGATTATAAATGATGTATTATATAGGATAAGAGATTCTTATGCAAAATGTAAAGTAAGATGATCACTTTCTGATACTTTTATTTCCAATTTCTACCATTCAAACAGCTGATCTATAAACTTGTATGCAATTCAAGTTATAGATGCTTTTCAAGCAAAAGTAAGAATAATTTACAGACTGAAATGTATGCAAATTATCCTTACTTTTAATATTCAAATTACTGATTGATATTTTTTTACATACTAATTACAAAATAAATTGTTTTTCTAATATCAATGCTAGAAAAATAAAAACATTTATTATGTAATGTTTAAAAAAAGAAATGCCAGTTGGTAACTTCAATATTAAAAAAATTCAGAAAATAATTTTAAGATTTACAGATAAGCCAAATGAATTATGCAGATATACTAAACATCCCAAAGCCAATACATAGATACTCAACCAAGCAATTGCCTTAAACAATCGGGCTATAAGTTTGCTCTTATTAATGATTAAAATACTAAATAATTTGATACTAGAGGTATACTAAATAATTTGGTAGAGGTAATCATTAATAATAGTGGATTTAATAGTGGATAACCAGAAGCATCATTTTCACTGAATTGGAACCAGAATTGAACCAGTGGGATAAGAATCTATTAAAACTGGGAGTCAAACTAAACTGGTTGTTTTGAACTGGTTCATATCAGTTCATCAAATCATCTTTTAAAGTAGTGAGATTACCTATTGATGTGAAACTTACAGATGTGGGGAGCATCATATATTGGTTTGAAATTTGCCCAAATTAGTGTTAATTATGATGCAGACTCAAATCACAGTTGTTGTTACAGAGTCTAATTTATGATAAATTGACTAACCTAGCAACATTTTATATGCAGTGAATGACTGTTACTTTTGAAAATTGTTATGTAATAATTATAAGTACAAATGTCTATAGTTTTCTTGTTCTGAATATATACAAAAAATTAAACTATGCATAAATCTATAATTGGTACACTAAATGCCAAGAGAATAATATTTAATAATGAAAATATCAAAGAATCAAAATGTTAAGAAACAAAATATCAAGATTCATTTCAAAAGATAAAATGTTGAATTAATTAAACAAAAAGAGGTGTATCATTCAACATTTTTTTTTTTTTTTATTATATATATTTTGAAACTTAGGTTACTACAATCCAATGATGTTCAGTAAAATATTAGATAATAAACTGATACTTCTTAATAAGATTATTGCCAAAAAGTAGACCTGGTGGACCTAGACTCCTTAGATATTGGAAAAATTACAAACATTAGCAAAAATATTTTTTCTGATGAGTAGCACTATATACTAAGTAAATTATGAATGGAATAAAACAAAGTAGAAAAAAAGACAAATATATTAGAATATTGGAATATAAAGAAGAATGATCCTTTATATCATTTTCTAAGATTGTTTTAGCAATTCCTGCAACACAAATGAGTATAAAACAATTATTTTTTAGTCTGAAGTATATTCTCTTACCTTTGAATGAATACAAATATGAAATCTGAAGTACATAATGTTATATAAGTAAGATGTTTTGAAAAATGTAAAAATGATGATATTTGTTAATCAATATAATTTTAAAATTTAATAAAAAGGTGTCAGTTTACATATACAGTGTGTTCTTTTGGAATCTTCCTAGTTTTGTGGATTAATTTTGGGAAAATAAACATGGGTACAATACTGTAGACAATGATAACAGAAAGTGCATCTGAAAAGTTATTTACAATGTTAAATTAGTCCATTTCTACATGTTCTCCTGACATGGCACATATGGTATGCAGTCTGTACTTGATTTTAGTCAATGTCTGAGCCAACATGTTAGGAATCATACTGTTAATGGCATCCATGATTCTTATGTACAAAGGTATCAAGACATTTTTGTAGCATACACATGATCCTTGACATTCCCACAAAGAAAAAAGTTTGAAGAGGTGATGTCAGTTGATTGGGCTGAGTAAGAAATGAAGCCATGTTAATCAATTCATCAATCTAGACCATGCAGCAGTGGAGAAACAGATTGCTGCTACATGGCAATGGCAGCCCTTTTGAACCTATGCACATGAAGCTTGGAGTATTGAACAACATTCTCAGATACATGTCATTTACAAACAGAACAATTTAAAACTACAGAGGTTTGAAAGGAACACCCTGTATTTTGTTCAAAGTTATTTTTGTATAATTTGTGCTTATATCAATAATTTCAGATTATATAAGAAATGTTGGTTGGAATTTTTATTTGGTAAATGTTTCACTAGAATCTCTGCTCACAATAATGAGATTATTTTAAATTTGTATTTTATTATTTTTTAAAAGATTTATTGCTGATTTAATGTTATTTTCAAATTTAGACTTCATAACTGAAAATTTTGATTAACCAATGTGGTAACCAAATGCTGAACCAAACCATTACCTATTTCACCAGTTATCAGTTTTTTTTATAGATCAGTTAAAGCAAACCAGAACAGAAATTCAAAAGAGATCCTTAAACAGGAATTGTACCATTTTTTCTTGAAGTTTGAGTCACTATTACAAAGATATTAGATGATGATGATTTGACTTTGTCATATTTTATATAAGAATCGTGTGTCCTATATATCAGGTCAGTCCATAAGTCTATGCGCATTTTTATGACCTTGAGAAAAATCTTGTTTTGCTGTTAAAAATGTCAGTCTAATGTGATAATTTTTACACTGAAGTGTTAAATTGGATCTCATTCATATAATACTGTTCAGAATTGTGAACATTTCAGTTGTTTATTTTCGTTAAAATGGAAGTAACCAACCAATACAAAAGACATGTTTTATACTTTTTATTTTTAAGTGGTGAGAATGCTACAAATGCAGCCAAAAAAATAAATACTGTAAATAATCAAATCGTAATTAGTGCAAGGACTGCGCAGAAGTGGTTTGAAAGATTTAGAAACAATGATTTTAGTGTGGAGGATAAGGCTCGTACTGGAAGACCCGTTGACTTTGATGATGATGCTCTGTCTGCACTAGTTGAAGCAGAACCATCTTTAACAGTTGATGAAATTGTGGAACGTTTAAATTCATCCCATGGAACTGTTCATAGACACCTACAACAAATCGGAAAAGTTTCAAAGCTAGGAAAATGGATACCACATGAACTGTCAATAGCTAACCGACAACAATGTGTAAACATTTTGCACGTCTCTTTTATCCCGCATTGCTTTAGAACCTTTTCTTGGTAGGCTGGTTACTGGAGACGAAAAATGGATCCTCTATAATAATGTGACGAGAAAAAGACAATGGATGGATTGCGACAAGCAGCCAAAATCGACTGCAAAAGGTGGGTTGCATCCAAAAAAAATTATTTTGTCTGTTTGGTGGGATATGTCAGGTGTAATTCACTTTGAGCTGTTAGAACCTAATCAAACAATTACAGCTCAAATGTATTGTGAGCAATTAGAGCATTTAAATGAAAAATTGAAAAAAAAATCGACCATCATTAGTGAACAGAAAGCAGGTTCTCTTGCAGCATGACAATGCCAGACCACACGCTGCAAAAATAACTGTACAGAAACTTGAAAGCTACAACTGGGAAATTTTACCTCATCCACCATATTCACCAGATATTGCTCCCAGTGATTATCATCTTTTTCGCAGTTTGGAGAATTTTTTAAAAGGGAAAACTTTTGAGGATGGGAACAATGTAAAAAAGGCTATTTCTGAATATTTTGATTCAAAACCGAAATCATTTTACGAAGACGGGATTAAAAAGCTACTATCAAGATGGCAAGAAATTGTACAAAATAATGGTTGAATACATTATAGCTTGAAATAAAATTTAATTAAAATTTTTTGCTGCTTTTTTTGTAGATAAAAATACGCATGAACTTATGGACTGACCTGATAGGATAGCAGTTATCATCAGTATAAATACTGTTTAACATTATTACTATAATATTGCTATTTTAGAGTTTATAATTGCATTTTTCATTATATAGGATGTTCTAGAACATGTATAAACATTTTATTTAGTTTTACTGAGAAAATTAACAGGACTAAGAAAGTGCAATTTCTAGTTGTTATATTAATTATATAAAAGCTTGAGAATTCAGTTTCTTCTGAACCATGATATCATATACATATATATGATATGATGCATAAATGTCTAAAATTTATTTTATATAAAATAAAATTTACTAATACTTTGGAAGTAATTGTATTTATCTCAGAAAGCATTAATCAACCTGTAAAGTTTGCCAATGCTTTATAGGAGCTTGATTAGTTAATGGACATTGCTTGAACAACAATATAATTAAAGTGCATTAAAGTATTGAAAAGTGAGAAAAAATTCTCTTTGGACTACTTTTTCATGTAACAAAACCATTCATTCACTCCTAGTTCTATTCATTTTTTATGTATTGTGTAGAGTATCTGAGAAAATAGATTCTCAAATACTTTTGTACATTACATTAAATATTTTAAAAATTAAATGCCATTTAATATCTTTTATCAAACTTTTAAGATAAATATTATCATCTGTAAGATGTTATTTAGGTCTTTAAATGCTATTTTAATAATATATTCTTAACAAGTATTTTAAATAAGTTTAAATGTAAATTCAAAATTATGAAAATATTAACTCATGCATTACTTGTAATTATGTATAGTAATTTATTATTTTTGCTAAAACAGAAATAATAGAAAAATTTTAATATTATCAAGAGTTAGATTAAATTATTATATTTGAAATATGTTTATTTAATTACTACATATATTAAATTTAAACATAATATATTTTCAATGTTATGATATTTATAAAATTTTTATACTGATACCTTCTATTTCGAAAGTGTCATTTTAATGTAAAGGTAAGTGAATACAATTCACACATCACAACAACAATTAATTTATTCTTCACAAAATAATTAAATTCTACATTATTAGAATGCCTGAACCTTATCTCATAATTTTATATTTTAACTGAATATGTCATATAATATTTCAAACTTATTTTATATTACATTGAAATATATCTCTTAACACACATATACTTAGTTAGTATTGAAGTTGTATTTAGATCATTTAAAATTCAAGAATTTAAATAATGTTAGCAAGTAAATAAATCTAAAACAATCAAATTATTTGAAAGTTTTAAAAGTATTATTAGATATTACTATTGGATATAACATTAACTGATAGCAAAACATAGTTTGTATTTTTCTTAATTCTAAATAATATCATATGTATTGATATTTTATTGAAAATATTTTTAATTCATCTCAGAAATTTGATATTTTATAACTTAGAAATATTATAAATAAGTAAAAGCAAACACCTTACTAAATTCTAGTCCTAATTTAATAAACAAAAGTGTTTTTGATCCAGCTTGATGGATCCACATTAGTTATTAACTTTCAACAATAGTTGCATAATGGATTTCATTTTGTACTTGTGCAATTAACATTGGCATATTCAATATTTAAACTTCCATATGTAATACATTCTGTTTGAACAACGATGCAGATCTTGATGAATCTGCATCAAGTTGGATCAAAAATGTTTGTTTCATTAAATTAGTTCTGGAATTTCATGAGGTGTTTGTTTTGTACTTATTTATTTGATTCTCAAGTGTTTTGTGATTGTTGATTGTAGAAATATTATTCTGATTAAGCTGAAAATAAAAAATTTGCATAAATTTATCAACTTTATGAAGTTTTAAATATTAAGATAATTATGATAAATGTTAATATTTCAATTGTCAATACAATAAATAAATATATAAGCCAAAAATGGAACAAAGATTTCTATAGAGAAACTTACCTAGATATAGTCATTTTGCTAGACCATCAAGGTGGTTTCTCTATATAATATATAAATATTTGTTGTAATAATCAAACTGAAAACTGAACATAACTTTTCAAATTTTAAAACACTACTGATAATATTGTAAACTATAACTTAAACACAATGACTACAGTTTATAAATGAATTTATTGCTAGGTTTCTATTTTAGTTATACTGGAAGTCAGCCAGTTAGTAGCTTAGTTCTATTAAACATTACAAAAGAAAGTTTATAACATTAAAGTAAAAAATAATATAAACTGAACATTATTTTAAAGTTATACAATATATACTATATTATATATATTGTATAATTTAAAAATTTTAATTTTAGTTTTACATAATTTTTTCATCTCAAAGATGATGTTTTATTTAAAAAATTTGAACATATTTAAAATTTATTTCATCAGTATAATACAAATTATTATTATTATTATTATTATTATTATTAAACAAAGTATTCTTCCATTTTGAATCTAAACAAATCTAATTTAATAGAAAATATTTTATATTCTATCATTAAACTGTTTTATATACTAACTGAATGACTCGGTTGTTCAATTTCTGAAAATAATTTGCTAATGTGGTTTATTTTAGAAAATAACATCCTATGAAATTTAAAAGTTTAGAAAAAATGGCATTCTCTTCTATTTTCATAAAATTTTCTATATCCACAAATGAAAGTTGTTATTCATTAATTAAAATGTGAAGATTGATATATTAACATCTTATGTTCATACGTCAGAGAAAATATTTTTGAAAATTTTATTTATTGAATAACATTTTCATATAAATTTGATAAAATCCTTTCATTTAGTCAGTAGAAATTGAAAATAAATTGAAAGCTTTTTAATTTGGCATCATCATCGTATAGAATTCCAAGTTAAACTGACAGTTAAAATTACATTTAAATACTTGCTTGAATTTAATTACAATGTACTAATAAACTATAAAATATATTTTAATAACTGATTACCATTAAATACTGATGTTTTTGAATAATAATCTTGATTAATTAATTAATATTTTAAGCTGTGAAATTCATTTGTAAAACTTGTGTATCAGTTTTTTCTGATATCTAACTAAAATAATTTATTTGTTAGCATGGTTTTTTAATATTACTGGCATTCTTCATAATCAGTTGTCTTTTCAGACAGCTGATTATGAAGAATGTGATTATAATTTGAAGCCAAATTATATATTTTCTATCAACTTATAGAATTATAAATGTACATAAACTTAAATTTTTGAAAGAAAATTTATACTTTTTATAAGTATAAATTTTCTTTCAAAAATATACTCATTCAATCATTTTATCTTGGCAATTCAATTTAGTTTATATGTTATTAAAAATGAGTATATATGACATATAAAAACAAAAATATTAGCTTTAATATTTTTATATGATATTTTATATTTTGTGTTATAAAATATAAATGCAATAATTGAATATTATAACCAATACTTATATATTATTTTTGAACTAAAAAATATTTTTAGTAATTTTTAAATTAGTATAAATTCTAAGAAATAAATTTCTATCAATATTATTACTGTCACTTACAAGTTAGTAATTATTACAATAGCGAGGTTGAGGCCGAAGTTTTAAATGCAAAAACGTGTACGTTGGACATTCAGCGCCACTTTCCTGTAAGCCTAGAAGTTTGACAATGGTGTTTGGAATGTTGAGCATGATTTATACTGACTTTCCAAACGCCATTGTCAAACTTCTAGGCTTACAAGAAAGCGGCGCTGAATGTCCGACATACTCGTTTTCACATTTAAAACTTCAGCCTCAACCTCGCTAGTGATTTTAATTTTGATCTAAAAAATATTTGACCTAAATTAAATATTATAAAAAATAAAGAATATTTATATTTTCATAGAATAAGTTTGTAAATAAACAAAACCTATTTTTGATGTTGAAAATTAAAAACATTCAGAATTATATCCAAATTGATTTTAGAGTAATTTATTTTACATTCAGTAACTTAACTCAAAATTTATATATAAACATATATCATATAAACATATCACATTAACATATATAAATTTATGTACATACATAATAGGAAGTGTGAACTTTGACACAGAAACAAAACTTGGGTCTCTGAGTAACAATATTTTTAGTACTGTAAAAAATTGTATATAACAAAGATATTTTATTTTCACTTACCTAAATTAACTTTTATCAGGTCTTAAATAATAATTTTTCCAGAATTTAGTTGAAAACTTCTTTTCTCTAAAAAATTACTTTAATAATTATCTTAATTAACCAGTTGGTAGAGATATGAGGTTTATCAAACTGCAGTGGGGCTGTTTGAACTATGGGTATAAATTGTAATTGAACAGAAGTACAAACAGTTACAGTGTAATCATGTAACCTTTAACTATTATGTTAAATATTGCAGTTATCTATTTATATAATTGTGGCCAAGGAGAATCTAGTGAGGACTGAAATTCATTCCACAAATGAGTCTTAATTTTTCGATGTGATCTCAATTACCTTGCTCCATTGCAGCTTGATAAGCCTCATATCTCTACCAACTGGTTAATTGAGATAATTATTAAAATAATTTTCCTTTTATTTCTATTGTGTTTCCTCATTGAGCTTAGATCCGATCACTTGAACCACTAAACAGTGTGTTATGGAAATTAAAAAATTGTTTTTATCAAATTTCCAAATTAATTTAGCTAAACAAATAAAAATATAACAGATTAAACAAACTATCTTTATAACTTATAATTATTTTGATTATATAGTGATTTATATTTTTATTTAATATCATTAAGATAATTCTATAACTGATTTTGTTTGTTTTCTTCATTATTATTTTTATTTCCTAAAAATATATAGGAATATGATCTCTTTGTAAATAAATTCAATGATAATTGATTAATTCTATCAAATTTTTTCTTTTAAGGAAAATATATTAATATTAAAAAAATAAAATGTATTTTATTGTGACATCATCATAATGCCAGGCATTTTTAATTACATTTTAATTTTAAAAAATCACATGACTTCTGGTCCAGACCAGGAGTTCATATATTGTTGGGCCTCCAGTCCCTAAGCTTTCCATGTCTGGTCTTGATTTTCATCTAATTGTTTTCTAGATTAACAAAAGACAGGTGGACAGTGGTGGAAATTTATAGACTTGCAGTTTGAATTGCAGCCCAATCATACCAAAAAAATTTCTTCAAATTTATTTTTGTTGTCTAATCAAACTTGATTTTATATTCTTAATTTTTGAAAGAATTGTAAGTAATATATATTGCCAAATTTAATTAAACAAAATTATTGTATTTTTTATTAAAATTTCTCTATTTTTTTTAAATTAAAGTTATATAAACTTTAAATTAAAGAACTTATATATAGAAAAACTTTCTATATATAAAATTTTTTATAATTTTTTTATATAAACTTTCTGAAAAATATGTATATTTTTTTGATAATATATCAGATAAATGATATATAAATTTGATTTATGCTAGAAAATTACTTGTTTGAATTTGTTTATAGTTTTAATTAAAAATGAAAGACGTGGTGAAGGTCTTGGAAAGTTTTTAATGCAGAAAACGGAGTGTCATGCGAAAAGGTATGAAAATATTTATGTATAACTTACATTTAACAATATTTACATAAATTAAATTTTCAATTCATCAATTTAATATTTTTCAAATATTCACAAAATACACAACACACAACCTAAGTCCTACCAATAATGTTTTAATGAAATAACGAACATTTCCAACCTCCTCCTGAGGTCTGCCTCAGGTTTAAAGATAAAAGTTTTGTAATGGAAGAGGAGGAGATTGAAAACATTTGTATTTTCTTAAAACATTATTACTGGAAGGACTTAGGTTTTTTGTTGTGTATTTTGTGTTACAGAACAGTCTAGTTTGCAGAGAAATTTTTTTGTATTTTTCAAATATTTATTTTAATGTTTTGTAACATTCAATTTAGAAATTCTTACTTATACTTATAAAAAGAAATAGATAAATAGATATTTTTTGAAAACTAATTTAATTTTATAAATTAATTATTTCCATAGGCTCTGCTTAATATGTGGGGAGATTGCAACTTCTTTTTCTTCATTTATTTTGTTAACAAAAGAAGTCACAATCTTCCCACATACAAAGCAGATCCTATGGAAATAATGAAGATGAGTCTGCTCAGGCAGAAATAGAATGTTAATTATTTAACAATTTGGATGATGAAATGTAACAATTGAACTGAAGTTGAAAGATATTAATAAAATTGTATTTTTGATTTATAAACTATTAAGGTATTGACAGTGAAGTCTTTCATGCATGCCTGTTTGTTTGTTTATTGACTAGTCAGAAAGTCTTTTGAAAACTTTTCATTTAAAAAATTTAGGAATGCTAGCATCTCACTATTCAGAATCTCCAATTATTATAAAATAAATTTCAAGTAAGAGAAATAAGACAAATTTATAATCCTAATAGACCTAAGTGAAAATCTATTATGTACAGTATATATAACGGAAAAAATAAAAAGTTACTTCAGTAGAAGCTATATCAACATAGAAATGCTATTAATTTAATGTGATCACAGTATTTCATTTGAAAAAATACATACATATATATTGTTGAAAGAAATTAAGAAAACAAAATAGTGATGAAATTACGTATTCAAGCTCTTTTTATGAATAATAATACTTGAACTTTTTTGTTTTAAAACTGTATAAATCATCACATAATCATGTCTATCCATTAGTAAATTTTAATTCATTAAATAAACAACTTAATTTTTCAAATGAATGCTTTTAAAATGCTTTTAATTTAATAATTACAAATTAATTAATTAATTTAGAATAAACAGTAACTTCTCACCAAAAAACCAACAACGGTGCGTTATCAGATGTAATTACAATTTTTCACAAACGTTTTCGAACATAAAAGTAATTACATCGTTTTCGAACATTGTAATTACATCTGATAACGCACCGTTGTTGATTTTTTGGTGAGAAGTTACTGTTTATTTAACGCGGTGTGCGATTGATGAGTAATTTAGAATAATCTGGAAGAAAAGATTTGTTTGTTTCATAGTGAGACTCAAACATGCAACTCTTCCTTACCATGCAGATGCATTCTTAATTACATTATCCAGATATCCATCTGATCTTTACTTCCATATCAATTAATTGTGAATGCTAAATGATATGACCTGCAAAAATCTGCAATTGGCTTCTTTTCCTGGTTTGTGTTTTTAATCTTATGTTTAATTTTGGAACTTTATTATGGCTTGGTTTTAATATAAATTCTTTTGATTTTGTATCAAATACTGTGGTTCTCAATCTTTCTGAGGGTCCAGAATACCATTCATATACTTTTTGTTATGTAAAGCATTAGCATCGATATATTCAAACATCAATAAGCAAACATACACACTCAAAACACTTTGTAAAAGTGCAGCCGTATTTATTACCAAATTCGAACGTTTTCGGTCGTTTCGGAACATAACCAAAACGTTTGAATTTGGTAATAAATATGGCTGCGCTTTTACAAGGTGTTTTGAGTGTATTTGTTTGTTATAAAATGCAGTCTACAAAGAGATCAATAAGCAATTCCATGTTTACTATTCTCACAAAACAATGAAACAACAAACTAATAAATGAAGCAGTCTATGGAGTAGGATATGAATAAAGAAATATGTTGTTGTACATTATTGCAAATTTATTCCAAAAACTTAAAAAAAAAATTTTTCCTAGTGGAACACTTGAGGCAAGTTTGTGAAATACTCAGGTATATGGTTCAAAACTACCCACTGAACTAATACTTTTAATTTGTATAATTTATTGATTTTTTTCTGTAACTTAGTATTTCCTTTCAATCTATTGGTAATTTTCTAAAAAGATTACTTCTCACTAAATATATTTGTTTACTTCAAATATATATAAAAATTAAGATTTTTTTTTTCAGATTAGGATACCAAACATTGTATCTTACAACTGGAGATAAACAAGAATTTTATGAACATTTGGGATACAGTCATTTTATATTTGATAATTTAGCTAGTCAAACTCATGTAAGTCTTAAAATTTATTTCATACTTATGAAAATTTTTTTAAATATAGTATAATAAAATAAAAATGTTCAAATAATTTTAAGGATAATAAAAGTGATTTGATTAATTCATCAATAAAAGAAATGAGTCTTAAAGAGAACTTTAAACAAGAGAGAAAAAATAATGAGATAATTTCAAATAATTTGGATTCAAAACTTCAAGAATTGTCTTTGCAATCTCTGCCACTTCCATTACCACCTCCGCCGCCACCACTACCAACTCAGCCAAAGTCGCAGTCAAAAAGCATATTTAATCGTGAAAAAACATATTGGATGAAAAAATCTTTATGATGGTTTTTATATTTATATTTTATGAAAATTTCATATTTGTATTATTTAATATTTACAAAACTAATTTGTAAATATTTTATTATATTATAATTAAAATAATACTATTTATTAAACTTTATAAATGTTTGATGTTTAAAAATATATATGACAAAAATAAATTACTATTTAACTTAGTATTTTTCAATCAAAAACCAATAGTTTTTTATACATGTTGTTGTTGTTGTTGTTGTTGTTGTTGTTGTTGTTGTTGTTGTTGTCAGCCAAAACTATTTTATAATCAAAATCACAACATTACAGCTATATTTAGATTACAGTACAGTCAAACCTTGGTTTTCAAACATAATTCATCCCTAAATGTTGTTCTAAAACTGAAGCAAATTTTCCCATAAGAAACAATATAAAAATGGTTTAATCTGTTCCTGACCCCCAAAATAAAGCTTCTTTTAGCCGTATTTCATGCTAAAAATGCCTAAGAGTGCAACTTATTACTGTATTTTATATTATAATTTTTTGTTAGCACCTTTAAAGACACATTCTTGGATGCCATTTATATTACATGAATGTCAGTTAATGTGATTTTTATTAATTTAATTTAAATTTGACTATGGTACATACCAAAACACAAGTAGTATCTTTCCCGCATGCACATTGAAATCTAATTTAAATAGCAGTGTCATCAATGATTTGTGTTGTTGTCTAATGATGTGGGCAATCTTTGTGCCACTAACTTCCAAATCAGTTGATTAGTCAGGCTGTCGACTTTCTTTAGCATAGGAAGTATAGGGAGTTGACTGTCTAGGTTTCTTTAATCTGTGGTTGGCTCTTGCCAAATAGCTTGTTTGGCAACTGGGGGAAATATGACTTCAAAATTCTGTTTGTGAACCAATTTGTTTTGAAAAGTGAGTCATTTGAAAATCAAGATTTGGCTGTACAAATAAAAGTTCAGAATGAGTCTCATTAAGTAATAAATGTAATACATTGCAATAACTATGTATTATATTCAAAGTTTAAATAAAAATGGGTGTTCCTGTTATAAAAATTATGCAAATATATTATGTATTGAATATTCAAAAATATTACTGTTCAGTTATTAATTTGTATTAGATTACTATATATTGAAAAATGTAACAGATAACAATGCAGTTTTATTATATTATAATTATAAATCTTGTTTATGTGGCTTTTTTTTCAACCTCTGATTGACCATAAAACAAAGACAAGTGTAAATGGCAAAATGAATTTATTACCAAAAGTTAGGTACAAACATCATTAGTTTTTGACAGACAAATACCTCAATCATCATGGTGATTATGTCAAAAAGTAACCATGTTTGTACCTATCTTTTGACAATAAATTCATGTTATTTACACTTGTTTTTGTTTTATGGATCATCAGAGGTTGAAAAAAAAACCGTCCTCATACATACTTTCAAAAATAACTGATAATTGATAACATTTTGTATATTTTAAAATATCTCTTAGTTATAAAATAATACTCTTCACAATAATAAATAAATAAATATACAGGTTGGTCCATTTTTAATCAGTCCACTGGAATAACTTGAAAAATATACATTTTACAAAAAACCATAGGCTAACATTTTATGTTCAATCTTGTGGCTCCTTGGAAGTCTATCAGTTTCACTATAGCTGGTGCCATAATTGGTGAAAATGGGTCAACTTCATTTTCTTAAATGGGGAATCTCCATAAAAAACAACTAATTACTGGTTAATATTAATAATAAAAGTTCTATGTCACTAAAAATAAACCAGCAAAAAATATAAGAACCAGTCACTTTGAAAAGCAGATGTTTTTGTCCATTTAGAATTTGGAACACCAGCCTGAAGATGTCCTTTTAAAACTGGATAAAAACGTTTGCTTTCCAAAGTGAGGAGTCCTTTTGCTGGCTTATTAACATAGAGGAAATTTTATTGTGAATTACCATTTTTTTATGATTTTTTATGATAAAAAAACAAACTTTTATGTAAAAATTTTTTTTGAAAGATGTACTTTTCAAATTATAGCTTCAAAAGTAGTGATTTTGATAGCTTGGATAAGCAAAAGAAAAGCCATAAGTGCCTATTTTAAAGGAAAAAATTGAAATTTTAGATTCAATGAGAATGGAAAAAGTTTGCTTCCAAAAACTATTTTAAATTGTTTTGATAATTTAGTGTCATGCTATTTATTGTTCATATAGTGTTTATTTGCCTTATTTGTATAGAAAATGTGTGATAAGTATGTTAGTATAGGAAATACTTAATAATTAATGGAGTTTGCTATTTTATGTGAATTTCCACTTATATGCAGAGTCATGGAACAACTTGGCCATGTATGACAGGACTGTACTTATAATACAATTGATTAACTATATTTAATTTAGTATTAAATGTATAAAAATGAATGTATTCAAACATTTTTATTTTTTTTAATTAAATTATATATTAATTATGGCTTTAAAAAAATGTAAATGCAAAAATTATAAATTATAGCTCCTGAATTAGTGTGATTTAAAATGTGATTTTGTTATTGTATGCAGAAAAATGTTTGTAATGGTTGCATTTATTTGTTATGTTTTTTAATGTGATTATTATTTGTGGTTGTCAATTTTATAATTGTTCAGATTTTTGTATCTCTGTACATGATAAACCATATCTCATATAACAATATTTTATTTTATTGTATTTTGATGCCATATTTTATTTTTATAAAACCATTAAAATGAAACCATGTGTAATATATAAAAAATAATATATTTTAATGTGTATAATAAAAAAATATTTTTATCAGATTTTATTGTTTTATTTGTATTTAAATATAATTTGTATACAGATTGATGTAGATTTACAGAACACAATTTGAGAGAAAGAGAATTTTGCTTAAGCAATATTTTTTTTCACTCAAACAATAACTAACTTATACATTGGATTAATCTTAAAATTGTTAGTTTACATTTCATATTATTGTATTTTCTAAAATGTTAACGTATCTAAATCTGTATTCATTTTATAAATAAGCATTGCTTATTATAAGAAAGAAAATAAAGTTAGTTTAATAAGATCAATTTGAGCAAGTCACATGAAATAACTGCAGAAGTTTTTTATGATTTAAAAAATATTGATAAATGACATTATATATTTCAATTTGTATTTGGTAAATGTAAAATGTTAGCATTCTAAAAAAGCCCATAATGAATTCGATCATACCCATAATGTGGCGGTCATTTTGTGATAATGAGCCTGATGTATCAGGATCAATGAAATAACCCATAAGAATTTCTGATGTTCCTATACACTCGAACTCTCGATCTCTAATGATCTTTAGAGCAGTTGTGATGAATATATGAAGACTGGAGAAATTCTTAAAAATTTTCACCCAAAAATGCTCATGGTCTCCAGCGATTTGCCGAAAATATAAGAATTCCAGCAATCAATGCAGTGAAAAATGTGTTTCTGAAATGTGCGTCTCAAGAATAAATAGAAATTCAGATAAACTCTAACATTTAGAGAAACTCTTCAAAAATGGTCGCCACGGCAAGTTTTGACTGTTGAGGTACATGGTTGAAGCTGCGTTCTACTATGCAAATCAAATTTAAGAATTTGATAAGAATTGGTGAGAGAAAATACTTTTAATAAATTACGAGTAACTTACATGTTGAATTTAGAGAAGTTGCGGCCGAAGTTTTCATCGCGAAAAGGTGAACGTCGGACGCTCGGAGAAAGAGCCGCAAAGGCTATAATCTCTATATGAAACCGTAAACGCAGAAGAAGAACGTCGGACGTTCAGCGCCACCATCCTGTAAGCCTAGAAGTTTGACAATGGCGTTCGGAACGTCGAGCTCCACTGATGTTCCAAACGCCATTGTCAAAGTTCTAGGCGTACAGGATGACGGTGCTGAACGTCCGACGTTTACGTTTTCGCGATGAAAACTTCGGCCGCAACCTCTCTTTTGTTCATTTTCGGGTTATTGAAATCCGTGATTCTGATAAAGTTGTAGCAATTGGGGATGCAAAAGTTGCAATGTGTTGCTTCTCGGTTAAAGCGGACATTGGCGTACGTCCCGAATTAATTTTGAAGATATTTTAAATCGTATTGCCGACCTGGAGTGCAAAGAGGACAGCTGCTGGTGAGAGCTCTTGGTATCATCTCTGAAACTAAGAATAATTTCTTCGCAACTTCTACAGAATTTTAAAGATAATTGCAACAGAATATGAAAGAAATTATGAAAAGTAATTCAGATTGGCTAACAATAAATAAAATGCAGAAATTCTACCTGAAACTTGTAAGCCTACATCTACAATACACCTTGAATATTCTCCAAGTGCAATCGATGCATTCAAGTATGCACCAATCACATCTCGCATTGAAGAAAGAAATTTGTCTCATTTTAAAATATTTTAGGAGAGAAAAAACTTTTTCACAAAGCAGTGGTGTAGCGTGGCACGCTACACCACTGCCACGCTACTAAATAAGGGGCTGACACTGTGGGTGTCAGCCCCTTATTTAGGTATTTTTACAAGATATTATTATTTATTGTGAAATTTTGCCGCCCCTGCCGCCCCCACTACGCTACGCCACTGTCACAAAGTAATTCGGAAAAAAATGCTTGTAATTTACCACAATCATATTTAATGCAAAAATGATTTTGAAATACACATAATGAAATATATACAGATTTTTGAGTGCTTCTTGTTCCTATTTTTATTATTTTAAAAGTTAAGTAATATAACAAAAATTCTATTGATGAATATGTAAAATAAATTGACATTTGATGCAAATAATAGTAGTCAGTTTATAATCTGTAGAACACTATTCTACGAATCTGTTTGATTAATATTGAGGCTTTTTAAAACCCTATTTTCAGTA
Source organism: Centruroides vittatus (assembly GCF_030686945.1). Taxonomy (NCBI): domain Eukaryota; kingdom Metazoa; phylum Arthropoda; class Arachnida; order Scorpiones; family Buthidae; genus Centruroides; species Centruroides vittatus. Next base: position 819,924 of record NW_027122576.1, read on the forward strand.
TTAGAGCCTACTAGTTTGCCTTTTTAAACTTTTAATTACCTATTGCCTGCCTATTTAGGCTGTATGATTTTTAGAGCCTAGATGGTTAATTTTAATACTATTAGAGGAAGTCTGAAAGTGACCTCAATCCAGGACAAGATACAAGAAAGACGGTTGCTTTAGTTTAGGAACATTCAACGAAGACCTGACGATGTACTGTACCTCTTAAAACTGTAAATCTAAACTGATTAATGGCAAAAAAAAAAACCAAAGATAGACCAAAAGTCATGGAAAGACGGGTAGGCATTATGATATGCGGACTGACTGAAGGTTTGCTCTAGAGCAAGGATGGCGAACCTTTTTGAGTCCGCCTGCCATATTGTAAACATACTTAGCTTTAAAGATGTTAATGCGTGCCAAAGTCTTAGACTTCGAATAACGATATTTAAAGAAATTAAACGAATACCCTTTAATTCGAATAAATGTAAAAAATCTGATTGAAAAAAGGATGATCAGGTGATAATCAGGTGACAGAAAGGATGATTGAAAAGGACAGAAATCATATGATACATTACGTGCCAGATGATTTCTCTTACGTGCCACTTTGGGCATGCGTGCCATAGGTTCGCCACCCCTGTTCTAGAGTCTAGATAGGAAAAAAAATGGAGGAGGAAGAGGATGAGTATTAATGTATGCTTAACTTATGAAGCAACTTCTTAATATTGTCACAAAAAAAGATGCATACGCAAGCCTTATATATTTTGAAATGTGTTAACAAACGTAAACAAAAAACAATGCAAACTTAATCCACATTCTACTATATATTGTTTATTATTTCTTCGAAGGCATTTATTTTATATATTTTTGAGTATCTCGAAGTTGTTAGTAGTTTTATATCGGTAAAAATCCATTCTGCCTACATGCCATCAGGCCTTATTAATTTAAAAAAAAAAAAAAAAAAAAAAAATCGCGGACAGATGAAAGGACTGATAAACAGTGGGCAAACAAACGATGATTGAACAAAGTGCAAAATTTCTATTTTATTGCTGTTTCAGCTTGAAACGAATAATATAATTGCGAAAGCTAATTTTTAAACTATAGAAAAACGTTATTTTTAAAATACTTTGGTGTACTAGTCACCGATGAGAATCGTTCGATGCGGATGAAGAAAATCCAGCCGGAATATCAATACCCTTTCTTTTATTTACGGATATATACAGTAATGTGTAATACAGTATAATTACAACTTGACGTCGACCGAGGTTGGAGGTTGTTCGTGTTGATCGCCTGTTCAAAACGTCCGCTTTCGGTAGTCGCTGGTCAGGAAGTGTGTGACCAGTTCAAAGTTCAGTTTTTCCTCTTTTCTGCGCCCTCTATCGGTCCGAATCGGCACATTGCTGACGGGCGCCACAATACTATCTAAACTCTAAAGCAGTGATTCTCAAAGTGGGGGTCGTGAAAAATATTTGGGGGGTCGCTGAAAAATTGATGCCAGATTAATTTTTTCAAATATTTTATATATTTACTATGGATTCATGTTTAGAAATAATAGAAATAAAAAATATATAAAATAATTTTTACTTAAATAAATTGCACATATAAATAATAAAAATAATATAAATATTTAAATACGAGCCTAACCCCCTCCCTCCGGGATGTTTTTTGACACATACTTATTCTTCGGGGGTCCTTTGAAATTTTTAAGTGCAGAAGGGGGGTCGCGGTCCAAAAAGTTTGAGAAACACTGCTCTAAAGAATCTACTATAAGGACAAAATATATAAAAGCCATTAATTCGTGAAGTAATAATTTTATCAATTGCAATAAAACTTTTTACTATTTACTTTAAAAGAAATTCATATAGGAATGGCTTATTTAAAAATAATTCTGATCTATTATCATAACATATTTTCAGAAATATTACAATAATAATAATAATAACCTTAAAAATGTATATGTATATATTTTTAAATATTTTTTTATAAATATTTATATACTTGTTTACTTGACTTTTATTTTGTTTTGTTTCTACTACTTTGATTAATAATTTTCTTATTTGATTACGCTTGTCTAAGAAACTTTTTCGTCTACTTAATTCAGTAAAACAACAATTAAAGAGGTTTTACGCTTACAGTTATACTGTATTTACTTTGTATGTACAGTGTATGTATACACGCTTAAGCATTCTGTGAAGAATATTAACTAATTCATTTTTGATTCAATGATTGCAAAACAGATGTCTTCTGGCACAAGAGCCTATTAGACTAAACTGGCCAGGCATCATTCACAAAACTTTTAATGATTATTTTCAAGAAAATTGTTTTGATGTCATTACTTTATGAAAAAACTTTTTATGTAATTAAAATTAAATATTATATCATTTATAAATTTGACAATGATCAAAATAATAATAAATATGCATAAATAGTATATTTATTATTTAAGTTATGAATAATGTCAATAGTTGTAATAGAGTTACAAATTATTATTTTGCTATGATAAGTAAGTAAAACAAGTAATTAAATGATTTATTCTACATTTTACGTATCAATTTTTGGTTTGTTTTAAATTTTACAGAATACAGAATAAATGCAGAAAAATTTTTTAGTAAAGAACGCTTATCGTAATTGATATATAATATCAGTTTGTTTTCAAATTTTGACATAATTATTCCCATTGTCGTCCGTCTGTTCGTCTGCCTTCCTTAATCTCGAGAATGGAGTCAGATAAATGAAAATCGAGATCAGATATGGAAAGCTTAGGGGCCGGAGGACCTGATTAACAATATACGAACTTCCGGTCTAGAATAAAAGTCACGTAAATTTTTAAAATCAAAATGATAAAAAAAAATTACAGCCGGCACTGTAGCAATGTCACAATAACTAAACGATTTTTTTATCTGAAAAACTTTTTATCTGTTGATTTAATTTAATTAATCCATTAAAAATATCATGATGATCAGATGTTTTCGAACATTAAAAAATACGTTTTGTTTTTAAACCGTAAAACTAATTAATTTATTATAAAAAATTCTTCATCATCGTGTCCGAAATCATTAGTACAGTATTTAATCGATGTAGAATAACCAATAGTGTCAATTAATATATCATACGGTTAATAAAATTCAATCGACAGAACATTAGCGATTTTTTAAACAGTCATTCCCTGCAAGATTTTAACTTATAAATATTTACTTCGTTTTAAATGACAAAATTATTTAAATCTATTTTAATAGTGACCTTCATCGATGATACATAAAATAAAATTTCCAATGTTATTACCAGTTAGTCAACCATTTATGTAATTTGAAATCATTTATGCGTGTAAACTATTGGATAATTATTTATTTTAAAACTGCATTTAGGTTGAGTCCATACGTTAACTATTATTATCCTCCATTAACAACTAAAATCACGATATGAAATTTTTATTTTTAACAATATTTCTTTCATTCATTTGTATTCTGCGAATGCATCGCGTATAATTACCATACTTAAATCTTATATAGTAGAATGTCTTTGTTTTGATACTAGTTATTAAACTTTATACTTCAAAATTGATTGTAATGACTGGATCATACACGCTGACCATTGTTTAAAATGCTGTATTTTTTAAACAGTTTTTAACATTGTAGAATTTATTTACTGCATAAAACATTGTTTCCTCACCATTTTTATTCCAAATAACGTTTAAAACTCGGAGTTATACGAATGTTCGAAATAATTTAAATTGGCTTTATCAAAATAAATAAACCAACGAAAATGTTACGCCATTTAAAAGAGGACAACAGCATTATTTTAGAAAATAGTTCACTTAAACGACTAAAGTAGCCGTTAAAAAATAATGAAAGAAAGGGAATTCGTACGTCAACTTGTGTCCTTGAATATTATTGTTTCTTCCGCATATCGAAGCCGCACCTTTATAGACCTACGCGATTATAGCTTTATATCCCGTATATTACACTGTTTTGTAAGATTCGTTTATTAAGATTATATCTGTAAGAAAGCAACGTAAGAGTCGATATAAAAAAGAATTTAATTAAAGAAATTCTTTGTAAAAATCTTTCAAGGGTCTGTAACAGATCCGTGTGCAGGATTTTTCAAAGGGTAAAGGGGGGTTTAAATTTTTACAATGTAGGTAGGCTTATATTAGAGTAACACAATATGTATACTTAAGAAGGAACTGAACTGATTTTGTTTTTATTTAATTTTTTTAATTCTTTCCAAATGGGAAATTTACACGTCCAAACTCCTCATTTGCACGGCCTTGGTCTTAACTCTGCGCGATTTATACTGTATATAATATGGGATTAAGTTTGAGACTCAGATTTAATTTTAAAGACTTCTAACGCCATCTGTTATTATAAATTTAATGACTTTTTTTAGAGTAATGATAACGAATTATGATAAAATACACGTAATTTATCCCGATCGGAAGTCTTAATTACGTAAGCACTTGCTTAACGTATACGTTTTTTTTTAGAACGTGTTTGGAATTCCAACGTCTCGGTTAACGTTAATCTAACATAGCATCGCGTCAGAGACGAAGAATCAGAAATAAAAACGAACAATCTAACCGGAATATAGCAACAATTGGTTATTGTTGGTTAGCTATCCGTGAAGACATTTGTACCACTTTTTGGAAAACCGGTTGTTATATTTTCATATATTTTCCATCCATTTTTAAAGCATCAAGGATAGTAATTTTCTTATTTTTAATTTTAACGATCGTTCCTTTATTTCAAAGGGGAAAAAATTGATACGTTAATTATATTTGAAAGTAGCACATGGCTCCATCTGTCACATAAACGTGAAACTATATGGAAAAAAGTGCGTTTTTTAAAAAAATTACATCGAAAATTTTGTCGGGTCAAGGCATTATAAATTAACAAAATGTGTTAGGGAATCAAACACCTGTTGAACGTGTTGAGCGTGGCTTGAATCCAAGCACGAATTCTTTCGGTTATTAAAGAAGTGTTACAAACTTCTGTTATTTATAGACAAGAAAAGACATTCTCTAAGTATTATGTAAATTAAATTACAGCTGTCTCTTTTGATAGATATAAAACACTAGAAGAAACTTTCTATATACAGGATATACAGGCCTACGTATAGTTATAGCCTATATATCTGATCTGTTCCATTAATAAATTTTTGTAGTGCATTTCAAACTTTATACAGACCTATTTAAATAAAAATCTATCCTAACATTTTTGGTTTTTTTTTTTTTGTTTTTCATTTTAAGAGGCTGAGAAAGAGTAGAACGCGGATGTGGAGCGGTTGTTTACATGGATGTGATATTAATTTCACTCACAAAGGATTTGTCTTTTGTGTTAAAGTTTGGAATTATATCCATATATCCGCATCAAATGTCCCAATTAAACTTTACCACGCCAAATGAAACTCGTTTATAAAATTTTCCTGTTTGGTCAAGGACATTTTAAACGGAGGTACCCCATCAAAAAATTATGTATACAGCTCCTTACTGTTAATGACATTCAAATCTTAATAATAAATAAAATAATTCGAATATCCTTCACGTAGTATGCAACCAAAAAAGATCTGTGAGCAAAGTTTTCTAGGGAAGAATAAATTAATTATTTAATTAAGATTGGCGAGTTATTAAATTTGCAAGTTTTTGGTTACGGGTAAATATATATATTTTAAAATTAATTCTCATTAAAATCACTGTAATCAATAATCGATGTATTTTTTTGTACTTCATCTGAATAGGAAAATGTTAACAAAGGGAGATAATGTTTTTTGACAGGATAAGAATACAATAAACGAAGTTGGAAATACATTCCATTCATTCTGGAGGTAAACCCGATACTGTTTACTAAATTAATTCTTCAAAAAAGCGTATCTACAGTATATACATATAAAAAAAAATAACACGATAAAAATGGCAACAGGATATCGGAACGGCATTCCCACCACATTTGAACCAATGTGGAGACATTGCGTGCATCTTTCGATGTAAATCAGACAGATCTACCACGTGTCATCTGTAAACCCTCTTAATAAAATGCGTTCCTCAAACCGGTCCAGTGACTGCCTTCCCTACCTGTACCTAAGAGCAGGTGGATGGTCCCGGCAATCCTGCATTGTCTGCCGCTTTTTCCATTCAAAAACACAGACCAGTCATACCAACCTATGCGCATGCGTCTATTCAAACATGACAAAGTTTTGTGCAGGAACTGAGAACAAATGAAAGAGTAGAGAGAGAGTGAGTATGTCACCGCTTCCAGGTAAATAATAATGTGTTAATTTGGCAATCGTTCACTATGAGTCGGTGTTACTCCGACTGTAGAGACTTAACATGGTGGTCTCTTGGAGTTTATTACTGATGGATTTAGCACATGTTTTGTCATATAGTTGTTGGCATGGCTAAGCACTTGTTATTAAAATTGTTTCTGTGTTTTCTATTTTGGTCACCCTGTACGGCTCAAGAGAATTGGTGCTACAGTGCCGGTGGAGTAGCTGGCATTGTTATCGCTACTATCATTGTCACTTTGGTGTTTAGTAGTTTGAGCTTGGCAGCTGCCTGGTATTTTTCGAAACGGAGAAAAGGTATGTTTGCTTGATTCTTCTACCTTTTTGTAATCATGTATATACGTATATAGTTTTGTATACGACATTAATTTTTAATATGTTTTTAAATTTATAATTAAACTCATAGGAAACAACAATTTAAAGTTATCTGATTTTAGCCAGGGACAATGACCACACCTATTATAATTCTAAATGGTTTTTTTTTATCATTTCCTTTCACTCATTATGATTAACTTTTAGGTCAAATGTAGAACAATGTGTTAAATTTTTTTTACTACTTACTAATCTAAATATTGATTGTGGGAAGCGGATTAATTCCCACGACTAAGAACTCAAATTTTCGAATTTTTGAAGGCGACAATTTTAATAATTTACCAATTATTATTAAGGAATTAATGTGGCATGACTTCATGCTTCCATGACTGCTTTATTATTTGGATATTCAAATTTGCTTAGAAAAAAGAAAACATAGGATATATTAATGCGAAAATCGTATTAAAACTGCAAGAAAGCTTAACATGGTATTTATAATATATATGCCAAAGATTCATTTTATCGGGCGCCATAATGCATAAAGCATAACAATATTATAATTTATTCGGCTTATCTGTATCGCCTCATTAGTATAAGATTTAAATTAATCACGCATTACTCGAATAACAATCAAGTTTATCTATAAAGAGTTAACTCGAATCTATTTATTTATATTTTATTTATTACCGACGACAAAGGGATAATTATACAGCTAAAATTACTTAAGAACGGTATAATTTATGACATCACAGAAGTAAGATTCAATCTTAATGACGTCAGCGGGTAAGTTTCGAGTGACGCGTTCTGTGTTGCGAAAGAAATCAGAAATTAATTACGGCAACTTTTTTAATGATTAAATTTAAAGTTAAGTTTTAAAAAATGGCTCCTATATATATATATATAATAATTTATCGAAAGGAAAAAAAAGGATCGTCTGCTTAGTCCGAAACGATTAAAACGCACCCTGCTGTTAAAAAACGAAAACATTTCTACAACTCGTCTGTATTTTGTAAACTACGTAAAATTTGCTAATTAAATAACGCATTTTTTTTTTAGCATGGATAAGATAATTTCTAACAATAATGTTTGAACAGTGATAAAAGCGCAAAGTCACGCACCATAGTGATTTTCTAATGATTGGATGGAAGGGAGGCGGATCTCCTGACCTCAAACGATGTTTCGCTTCCTGCGACATTCAAACGTAATCAATGTAGATGCGTGATTTTCCGGTAGAAACAATGATTACTCTTATTCTTGATCTACGTAGTTTATACGTTCCATATTTGTCATTCTTGCACGGGGTTCATAACCTTTAAATCGTCGGGGAACGAGGTCAATGGTGTGGATGACTTTTTTAATAAAAATACACACATTCTTTCCTTTAAACGCGTTTTAAGTGTTTAAAATATTATTTCAGTCTCCGCTCACATCGTTCAAGGGGGCGAAGTCGTGCAAAAAATCGGGAACAAACCGAATTTTGCCTTCGATAATCCGTATTTTAGAAACGAAGATGATGCGGGATACGACACTCCCGATAAAGGTAAGCTTATTTTATTATATAAATAATATTTTTTAGTTTACCATTCGTATATAAAAGACAGGAAAGTTACCTTTTTTTTTCCTGTGAAAGCAGACGACAAACTGTTGTTGACGTAGCAGACGACGTATTGCACGTGACTAACATGCAAACGTCATATTTTACTGTATTCCGGATGTCGTGACGTCATTAATTACGTATTTAAATACATTGCAAATTAATTAATTTTATTATAAAAATTTAATTTTAAATAGTTTTTAAAAAATTCAAATTGATTTTTAAAATTAATTAATAAATTTTCAGTGTCGCGTTTCTTATTAAAATTCTTTTTTCTGTTTCTGTAGCGCACGACGGACATTTTTCAAATGTACCCAATGGAAAGGTAAATTTTTAAGTTTTTTATGTATCAAGGTTTTTTTTTATATTTTAAAATTTTCGTGTATAATTATTACTTAGGCGAATACCGGAAGCAAAGGCAAAAAGGCCAAATCTTCGAAATCTAATCCCTTTACGTCCGTTTTTTACACGACCAAAAAGCAGAAAACTATGGACGATTCGTGTCTTACTATGGTGAGTTAATTTATCAATAAATCACACGCGACTACAAAAATTTTATTTATTTTTCCTCCCCACTCGTAACACTCCCTGGTTTTTCTTTTTTGGCCTACTACCCGTTTAAGTTCAACAAAATGAATAAAAATAGATCATGCAGTACGTAATCAAACTAAAGAAAAACAAAACAAATATAAATAAATTAGTCTGTCTTAATGGGATGTATTTAGAATGTTAATTATAATGGTAATTGAAGTGTTTGTCAATTATTTTTTTAATAAAATAATAGTTTAAAAATTCTTTCCGGAACGTTGAGTGAAGATCAATTTGCTTGTTTTTATCTAGGATTTTAGTATTATTAATTTAATATTTTTCTAAATATACAGTGGAGACTACAAAATCTTGAAGTGATCACAATGTAAGATATGATCTGTTCAAGAAATAAAGAAAAATGAATTTTTATTTTTTAGCATTAATAATTAATTATAACGATTAAATTACATTATTAATTGTAGGTTTGCTGGACTTTGTTTCTAATTTTCTTATCAAAATTTAGGGGTAATTTCATTATCTCCCCTAATTTTCTATCGACAGTATTTAATTTTTTATGTTATGTATTTTGTAAACTACATATATTTTAACGTATAGACTATATTCTGTAAATACTGTATTTTATGCATTTGACTGAGTCTTATTTGGAGGTCACATTTAGAATCGATGGCTAAAATGACTACAGATTTTTATTTATTAATAATTTTGACATAAACAGAATCCTCATATATTCTTAATTAAATTTAAAAGTTGTTTTTAAGAATATTTTAAAACATTTAAAAATATTTATTAAAATATTAAATGCAATAAATCCACTTTTCGTTATTCTTGTTTTAGAGATTTACATGTTAGCCTAAATTGCTTGTTTTTAATAAGCATATAAATTACGATTTATTATGCCGTTTTACATCATGTCTGGCTTGATTTAACATTGATATTCATGAATATTTTTAACATAGTTATATATAACTTTAATTTATTGTTCTTCTTTCCTCTTCTTACGCAGCCTGTCTGTTGCGATCAGGAGTTCATCTTCCTTCAAGATGTAGGTCTATCTGTAGTTACTGTTTTTTCATATTTGTCGGATTTGTTTTTTAGACGAGTTTTGATTTTAATCACTGAAACTACTTCATACGATATACCTTGGAAAGCAACAAAAACCAGTAGATGAAGTTCCAATCGATGGTCGTTAAAGTTATAATCTACCTAAACCAGTAGGCCCAAGCCTCTATAAATTGATAAGACTATATAATATACTAATATAGGCTATAACCCGTAGCAGCAACTGTAAACCTTTTTAGGTGGGTCAAAATTGAATTCGAAATTTATTAATTCCAAATCGCGGATCAAATATTAAATTTTGAGTAATAAAAAATAACAAAAAATACAAATTTTACTTTATTTAATTTTTTAAATCTGTGTCAAAAAATAATATAGTAACTCAATATATTAATCGTTATTTCTTTATTTTCTTTTCACTTCAAAAGATAATGTGAATTATAAGGGAAACAAATATTTCCTTTAATGAGAGATTTACTATTGTTTAATTATCCTAGGTTCGTAATTAGTGCCCTTTAAAACATTTCATGAAAACTTTAGTACTTTGATTTTAAATCTGTATATGTAGTATGTAAATGAAAGCAATTTAATATATATATAATCACTGTATATATATTTTATAACTTATAAAAAACTTAATACTTTCTAAACATTTTAATGTAGGTACAGTACCTTCTTAATATCGTCGTGCGGTCAAGGGTTCGCCATCATTGGCCTTTAAACTATATTATTTATAGGCTATAGGTTTATGTGGATTGTATACAAGGAAAACTGATTTTATTTTTGCAAATGTTTTATCATTTAAAAATCAGAAGACGGATGTTAAATTGACTATAAAATAAATTTATTTAAATATATAGAAATATTATTTCTAAATAAAATCTATAATATCATAGTTAATTTTATTGTCAATTTTATAATTTAATGATTTGCTTGAAACATTAAATAATTAATCACCAATTCAATTATAAATAATTTAAAATTACTTTTATATAAAACTTACTTAAATTAAATAATTTTAGGAACCAGAAAGGACTGTAGTATCCTTGAAAGGACACGATTTTACAGGTCTTGGATTTAATATTTGTGGTAACATGAGAGACGGAATTTTTGTAAAAGATGTATTACATCGTGGTCCTGCAAGTGAATCAGGACAAATTAAAGCTGGTAAGTTTTTATGATTAAATAAAACACAATAATCAATGTTTTCCTAAAATGCATAAAATTTCTTTTTAAGGTGACAGGATAATTAGTGTAACTGTGTCTTTTTCAAATATGGTGTATGAGGATGCTCTTACTATTTTGAGTTATGCTTCTCCTTACGATGTGCGTTTGGAATTAGAATCTCCCAGAGATAAGTCGTCCTCAATTCAACAGCAAAACAATGCTAAGAGGTTAGCCTCCTCTAGTTTCAGTGGAGGAGGTCATCGTCTTTTTCATCCACTTTATCGTAGCCAGTCCATCGATGATCTAACACAAATTGGAAAAGATTCTTATCCGGCTCATGGTCTGGTACCAAAGCGATCTCAAAGTATGGGTATTGCAGCCCAAAAACTGAAATCTCATTTTGAAGCCGAAACCATTCCAGCTAAACCAGTACCGGTTACTGGTTCTTTAAATGAAAGAATGTTGGCTCAAGTTATCGAAGATACGAAAAGGAGAAAAGAATTGGGAAATGGTAATTCTGAATCGGACGAAATGGATTCTATTCAGTCTTTAAATGGTAAACAATTGGGAATGAATGATTCCTTTAGGGAATCGTTGAAACTTGACGCCCACATTTGTTCTTTGGCAGGAGAAAGTGCAGCTATGAAACGAAGAACACCACATACTCCGCCGCCAAATTTGATTCAAAGTATCGTTTCTATCGAAACTACTGCCCAAGTACATCAAACTGATGACAAGGAATCTACAGCAAGAAGTGCAGAAAGCCAGAATTCATTACAGGAGAAATGCGAATCATCAAAAAGTAGTTTAGATCTTACGGAAAAGAAAAGTTCACTGAAACAAAAATCTATAAATGATAAATCACAAAAAGATGCCCAACGAGGTTATAATAGCAGTTGGAATCAGTTAGAAAGGACTCATTGTTCTGGTCGACACGGCGAATCTCCGACGATATTAAAAGTGCAAGTAACATCACGTCATCCTGGAGATACCGAACAGACTAGAATTTCAAGAAGCAACGGACTTGCATCTACTTCCGTTCACGTTTCCGGCATCCCTTCGGTCTCACGTCAACCGGAAAGAAATCAAAAAGAAGTTATTGAAATTACAGAACGTGAATTAGATGATGTCATGATGTCTCATAGACAATTTCTTTTACGAAAGGCCAATGTTACTGGTTCTCCGGCTGGTTTAAAAAAACCAGCTGAATTTGAAAATTGGAATTATATGGAAGAAGAAAATAGAAAGCGTATAAGTAGTTCTCCAAAACGTGGTTCTAGTGGAAGATGGAAAAACTACGAAACTGGAGAATATAACACAAGAACTAATGATAACGGATATCCAAATACCATAGTGATTCCTAGCGGTAGATCGTCTTTTCGTGTGACGTCGCGTCCAGGTACACCACCCCCACAATTAGAATCGCCCACAAGCCCTAGTATTGTTAGCCATATGCGGCTTTGATATAAAAAGAAAAACTAAATACATTATGTACATAGCTAAATTCACGATTCATTTCATTAATTTTTTTTTTTTTTTTTTTTTTTTTTTTTTTTCGTAATTCCAAAATGTTTTCGTTACGTTTTTACATTGTTAAATATAACGTTATATTTTTTAATGCATTTACAAAATAAAGCTGCTGCTTTGTTTTAAATACAAAAAACAATTTATAGATTTTAAAATGTTATCAAACATTGAACTTACATAGGAGTTTATACATCGTGTCACACCTTAATATTTGATTGTATCCGGTTATACTTGCGTACATAAATCGAAACGAGCATTTTATTTGTTAAAAGAACCCAAGAAAATCTAAAAAATGTTATTGATAATATTGCAGAAACTATTCTGAGATTTTGAAAAATGTTTTTATTGTATTAACCTTGTGAGTTAAATAGAAACGTGATAAATTTTAAATGTGATGAACAATGATCTATTGTTAAATTATACAGCTACTTTACTTTTCAGCTGCAGATTTTTTATGATGAATTTTTAATATTTATTTGTCGTATTTTAAGAAATTTTTTTATAATAAATTGATCAAAAAGTTTATTAAAAATATTTTTAATTGAGTTTTTTTCCCCTTTATAAACATCGCTAAGTTGCAGCTATAACTTTTGGTTTAAAACTTAAAGTCTATTGCAATTACATAGAATTTTTTCACTTAAATTGTATATATTGTATATAATTCAATAAAGTAGTATTTTTTAAAAGATTCAAATAATATAATAAAATTATAATAAAATTCATCCTTAGAGGTCAGTAAAATGTTCAAGATGCCTAAAATTATCATCGCTTTTTGTTTTAAAGAACTAATTATTACATATTAATATAAGCTAAATATTTATATAAATTTGCCTTTAAAAAAATACTTATTTTTTAAGGCATAAAAGAAATTTTAATTTTTAAAAAAATTTTAGTCTATATGAATTTTAAACAATCAAAAAATGAATATAATTGGTTAAATTTCGGTTTTAAACTGGACGTAAATATTCAAATTTTTATGAAACATTTCTAAAATTTCGTAAACAAAGTTTTTTAAAAATTTTTAAATATTTGTCGACATTTTGTTTATTATTATTTTTATTCTACAAAAGTTTTAAATTAAAACTGTTTTTAATCAGTATAAATACCAAAATAATACAAACGAGTAAGAATATATTATTAATAATTTAAAAATTTTAATAAGCTTAACGAAATTAATTTTCCTTTTTATTAATAATAATAATTAATTTTTATTAATCACATTATTTTTATTTATTATTATTGTTATTATTATTTATAAATATAATTAAAAAAATAAAATATTAAAAAAATTAACCACGATCAAAGAAAAAAAATTATTTATTTATCCCTGTCTCTATCATCCATTACTACTCCCTCTTCCGGTGATTTTCGTCTGCATCCCAGACATTAACAAAGATGGCAGTTGACATTAGAAAGGAAAACTCAATGAGAAAGACGGACACTTCCGTCGCTAAAATGCGTTGGAATTTATTAGCAAAGGTGAGATATTATTTGCGTTAAGCAATTCGTAAACGTTTAAGATATGACTCGAAAAATAAACATGAAATTCGAACTTTGCGCGAAATTAAATGATACCTTAAAATTTGAATGAGAAGTAATGTCTAAAATGATGTCAAAGATGCACTTTTATATTAAGAATGGCGTTTGATATTTAAATAGGAGCGATGTTTCGAACGATAAGTAGAAGAAATTTATCTGGATTTAATATTAGAGATGACGATCTAAAAATAGAATTTGAAGTACGTTTATTGTTTTCACAATAAAATATTTGGCTTACGTCGTCTTCCTTTTGCTGTTTAACTGATACAAATGTTTATTTTTAAAATACAAATTTAATTAATTTATATTATTTTTTATTCCTAATTGTTCACTTGCTACTTTAGTCTGAAAGTATATTTATTCATTTTCTTTGGTTGAAAATCAATATTTTGTAATTACTGAATACATATAAACTTTAATCTGATTCAACAAAAACATATTATTATTTTTAGTTTGTCTTTTACAGATAGTTTAGTTTTCTTATTTTTGATTTGCATTTTGCCTTTGTATTACTATAATTGAATATGTGAGTGCTCTGTGGAGGACTTATCGCTCGCTGTTGACCGGTAGCACACCCACAGGGACCAAGAGGCTCAGGCACCCTCCCAAGAAAAAGGAAAACAAATACTGGGAAGTTTTCCAAAAATCTTTTCCTATTTAAAATGAATACTTTATATATATTATGTCATGTCTTCTATTTCTATACTACTAATGAATTAGCGGTCATGTAAGGTGAGAATTCTATTGAATTTGCATAGGATATTTTTTTTTATCCATTGAACTCTGTTTCCCAAGTTTAAATTTTGAGTGCGCCGCTGCCATTGACGCAGCCAGAAAAATCGCACAGAAACAATAAATAACTGGTGTTTGCCCATTTCTGTATGATTTCTCTTATCACACACTACTGACAGTACATGATAAGTCCTCCGCAGAGCTAAAACTTAGTGCTCACATATTTGATTATTTTTTTTATTTTTGATTTGACTACATTATACCAGTCTAGACAAATAAATAAATAATAATCTTAATAATTGAATAAATATCAGAAACTCCATTATTATATCAAAACTATATATAAAACCTTAATTTTTTTAAGTCTGTAGACTTTTATTTGGACAAACGTGATACAAAAACTGTTTAGATTGAAGATTAGATCCCTAAAGATAAGTTTATAAACACTGTAAAAATGCATTATCCTCATTGCGAGTTTATAGGCTCAAAAAACCTTTATGCATATTTGTTCTAATAAAAGTGCTTCATATTGAGTTTTGAAAAGGAGTTTATTTTTAGATACTTGTCATAACTAAATTGATATACCAACTGTCCTTTAGAATTTATTTTTATATTAGACTTAAGGAGAAAAGAAAAAAATAAAAATGTAAGTGGTAGCATTAATAAATTTTATTTATCTATATTTACTTCAGATTCCAACAGAATTTATAATTCAATATTTTCCAGCTATATTTAGTTAATCCCTATTTATTAATTTAAAACATCAATAATAATAAATTAAAATTATTTTAAATAATTTCCTGCAAGAAATAACATGCTTATCTTTAAAATATTTATGAAATGATTGTATAGGACATATTATCATTGAAGTAACAATTTTTTTGTTGTCAAGTATGTTAAATACTAATATTTGTTAAGTTTAAACTGGAGTTAATTATAAACTTTTAAGAGGGATCAAATTAATTGTATTATATAATTACATTAAGTGATTTTATAATATTTGTAACGAAGTTTGATAAGTCATTGTTCGTTATACTTTTGGCTTCAATCCTGCTTCAGATGTTTGTTCAGCATATTTTAATAGGAATAATATATCACTACAGTTGCAATATATAAAATAATTCTGCCATATTCTGCATGATTCTAAATCTAAGAATTGTTCTTTTATTTTTTATTAAAAGACAGTTTTTTTAAAACATTTTATATGAAGTTCTAAAAA
Source organism: Centruroides vittatus (assembly GCF_030686945.1). Classification (NCBI taxonomy): domain Eukaryota; kingdom Metazoa; phylum Arthropoda; class Arachnida; order Scorpiones; family Buthidae; genus Centruroides; species Centruroides vittatus. Next base: position 835,871 of record NW_027122576.1, read on the forward strand.
AATATATATTAGCTAATTTTTAATATGTATCTATTATTATACATTAAATGATATTTATTTATAAAATTAAAATAAGAATTTAGTCTTAAGTTTAATATTCTGCATAAGTGTTATAAAAACAAAATTTGTGAATCATATTGCTTCATGAAAAAATTTATTAGATATAATCAGGAAATTTTCTATCAGATTCACCTTGAATATAGAAACCAGCTGTTTCTGCCAATAGTTTCTTATACAGTAATTCTTCCATTTATGCAAGTAATTGGTTCCACAAAAACAGCATGTAAATGAAAACTGTATAAATGGAGCCATGAAGTTACATTATGAAAAATATAACTCCACTTTAACACTTAATAATACAGCACCTGTAAGCGATAGAATTAAACCCTATACATAAAATGAAGTAAATTTTAATAAAATTTCAGAATTTATTTTATTCCTTTTGATGTAGTTGTACTGTACAAATGTTTTGTTTATAATAAAATGTTATATGCATTTTGACACAACAGAGATTCTAAACTAATCAACTTTCACCTTTCAAAAACAATAAGAGATAGAGATATTGTGTATGAAATACTGTATCATATGTTAAATACATTATAAAGAAAATATAATATATATAGAAATAAATACAAGCGTCATAATCTACAGAACACTGTCATTCTAAACTGAATGTACAGACGTACTTGTCACTGTCTCCTAACTGTAGTTCCATTGTCAGTTTTTACAACAATAAATATAACTACCATACACAAATGTAGATGAGATTGCAGAATAAATTGAATCGGGGAACTTCCAAATTTGCATAATTATAATATGTATACAAAATACAACTATACATACAATTTATGCAAAGTTAAATTAACACATTTAGTCCTAAAAATTTTTAATTTATGCATTATGGTGGAATCTAATATCTAGTTGATTGATCGTGTAAAATTTAAAACTTTTCAGTTGCGTTAAAGTGAATTTGTGTAAATGGAGACTGCATAAATGGAGGTATTATTGTTTATGAATTTTAAACAAAAGTGACAGTTTCCTGGATGAGTGGAAAAAGAATGGAATGAAATGAATAAAATCATTCATGTATGAAACCAATGTTTTTTGTAAGTTTGATTGCTCAGAATTTCATGAAAATGCATCATATCAAATTTGAAACCAGAATAAAAATTAAAATTTGACAGAAAACTTGTTACTATTTGTAAATAGTTTAACTATATTTGATCAGCCATGCTATTATTTTTTTATAAATGGAATAGATGTAATCTTATTTTCATTAACATCTTGCAAAATTTTTTAATATTTTGTTGTTTTAGATAAAAATATTATGCTTTATATATTTGATATATAACAAAATAGCTGTAATTTACAGCAAATAGATAAATTTGTGATTAAATCTAATTTATAGATTCTTTATAATGTAAGCTTTACAATAATTCAAATTTATTGTGAAGTACCATAGTTTATATGTTGTACTGTTATAGAATATAATGTAGGGAATATATGGTGATTAATCAAATTTTAACTCCCCCTAGTGTTTTTTGCATTTTTCAACATTTTGACACACAAGCTCAAAATGTAAAAAAATAATAAATAAAAATGAGCAATTATTTATTATGACATCATCACAATACCGGGCTGCAATTTTAAATCGTATTTTTAATTTATTTAATTTAAAATATATGCTCTCCGCCTCAGATTAGTAGTGGCTTGCCCCTGTACATCAAACGTTTTCTTTAACAACAGAGTCATGCTGGTCATCTATTAACTGCTTTCGGGGGAAAGTTTTAAGTTGAAAAAACATGACTTCCGGTTTGCATCAGAAGTTCATATATAGTTAATTGAGGCCTCTTGTCCCAGGGTTTCCATATCTGGCCTCGTCTTTCGTCTATTTAATTCTGTTCTTGAGATTAATGAAAGACAGATGGACGGACAGCCAGATGAATGACAGTGGAAATTTATAGTCTACAATTTTTTCAAATTACAGCTCAATAATAATAATAACTATAAAATCCTGTGATGATGATGTCTATTTTGCATTATATTTTAGGACTGAATTGACCAAAAAGTTTGAAACATGGTTGGATTATTTCTATATATGAGGTATTGATGCTATTAAATTTTGATGGTTAAAGGTCAACTGGGTTGTGTCATATCTTTGAGTGGGGTTGGACTTAATGAAAATGTCACTCTTTATTGGCATTTGCAATTGTTTTAGAAACTCGCCTCTGCCTTTTTCTTTGTTATAATAATTTATAATATAAAAATTCATTTTTAATAAAATTTCTTAACAGATGGCACCATACATAATTTTAACTTTGAGCTTGTGTCTGTGTTTATATTTAAAATATTTGGGGATACTATAGATTACCACCTATGGAATTTCGGGTCTTTGAGTATATATCTGAACTCAGGAGACCGAGACGAGTTCAACGATGCCCTACTTTTGGACCGGAGACAAAAAATAATAAAGTTATCATACTTTTTTCCAGCGATTGCACGATGATAGGGAGTTGCGTTGCTCTCTCCACTAAGTTGGCCTCGCTATCGCAATCGGGAGTCGCGTCGCTTGCCATTAAAATTGCCTTTAGTAGACATTCCCCCCCTTTTTTTTACTTTGTTCAAGAACTACCGTGAATCAATAACTAGTGACATTTAGCACATGGCGGCCTGCCAGCGGCTCCCCTTTGGGAGGTCAGTCGGGAGCACAAACAGTGGGAACAGCCACCATGTTCGCTGCCATAGTAACATTAACCGAAATGGCGATCGCGCGATGATCGGAAGTCGCGTTGCTCTCTCCGCTCTTGTATCGCGTGTTTAACCCTACTGGAGATGACCGTAGTCCGACGTCATGGTTTGCAGACTTTACCACAAGATGGCAGTACTAGCAACTATGGTGCCGTGTTCATGAGAGCATTAAAAAAGTATGGTAACTTTTTATTTTTCATCTCCAGTCCAAAAATAGGGTACTGTTGAACTCATCTCGGTCCCCTGAGTTCAAATATATAATCAAAGTCCTGAAATTCCATAGGGGGTAATCTATAGTACACCCAAATATTTAAATTTAAAAGAAATTTTTATCATTATTGAAGAGAATTATTTCTTTTTAAACTTTTTTTTTGTTGTTGTTGTTGTTGTTTCAGTTTCATATTGTGATATAATTGAAAACTATTGGATTTCCTTCCTGGTCTCCTTAACCTACTGTTCAAGTGCCGAGGAAGTGAAGCAAGTGCCCTTGCCCACTTTTTCTATGTGATTTTGTTATCTATCTACATAAAGTTACTTAAAGCATTTTATTTTTGTTTTTAATTTTAAAAATGAGATGATTGCATTTATTTTGTTTAAAATATTTCATAATTAAGAGATTTTATTTCTTTAATAATTAAAAAAGTAGTAACTACATTAATCATGTATTCATGAGTTTGTGAGCCCATGTGTCATTCATGTATTCCATCTGTGAGCCATACTTTTTTAGTATTTTTAATTTATATACTACTACTAAATTTTTATTTAAACATGGGATTGTAAAGCTTTCTTAGTTTTATAAAATTAATTATATTTAATTTTATCAGTCTAAATGTAGTAAGTATTGCTACTTTTTATTAGACTACTTAAAATATAATACATTCAATCAAAATTAAAAAGACTTAAATTAGGCAGATGGCATGGATAAAAGGAGGGAATTATCCATACAGGAAAAAGAAATTATTCTCAGTCTATGGAGAGATATACAGTATATTTATATGGGGATATAGCATCTTTATCAAAGAACGTTATTAAACAATTATATAATAGAGATTCTATGGATAATATATCAAGAAGTGATTTGCTGCAAAAACTTCAACGTACAGGAAGAAAGTTTCTCATAAAGCAGTGAGCAAGGAACCTGACTTAAAGTAATTCAAAACACAGCTTGAAGAATTATTTGGCATTGCAGTACATAAATCTACATTAAGCAGGACTTTGCATAAAGCATGCATTGCTGTCAGAAAACTCCTCATTTCAAAAATTTGCAAATTGGCAAATTTTCAAAAATTTGCCAATTGTAATTCATTTTCCTATAAAGTATTATAAAAATAGCCCATTGGGTAGTGGAGAAATTGCTTTTCTAAGATGAAAACAAATTTGATGCCTGTGATAGTATATGTGGAGGCATGTAGGAGAAAGATAGCTTCCCAAGAATATACAGGGAGCAGTTATATATGGGGGTAGAAATGTGTTCATTTGGAGCTGTATGTCAGCAGCTCGAACAGGAAAATTGGAGTTAATTAAACAAATAATGGATAAATATGTTTATTTGAATTTATTAAAAATAGTCTACATTAAAGTCTAGAAAAACTGAATCTGCACAGAGATTATTACTTTCAGTGATATAATGATCCCAAACATTGTGTGTATATTGTGCATCAATGGATTGCCTAGAATATTCCTCATTTTTTTTACCAACTCCTCCACATCAATCCCATAGAATATCTATGTGCAAAGTTTAAAAATAAACTATAAAATTTTGTAAACAGAGCAAAACAACAGTTAAGAGTTTTAGTCCAAGAATGGGAAAAAATATCACCAGACTTTTACGAAAAAATAGCATTAAATATGCTATGTCACCTACAAGCTATTATAGATGCTAAAGGTGATCAAGAAAATATTAAATGTTTTATTTACTTAAATACTGTTTGTATTCACATTTTTGCAACACCACTTTTAGTGAATTACTGTATTATTAAATTATTTATTTTCAAAAGTTTTTGCAGCAGTATTATTTTTGTACCATTAATACACTTAAATATTACAAGAAGATAATATTTAATAAATTCATTTTCTGGTAATGTAATTTTCAAAATTTTCACTCTGCATACACACGTTTGTAACTAACTCACTGTATATACAATAGAATAATCTATTGCTTATAATCCTTAATTAATGATGTTTTATTTAAAGTTTGTATTAATTATACACATATATGTGTATATATATATATATATATATCATACATACATATATCATATACAGTATATCAATATAATAAACATTGATTTAATTAATACTTTTACTTTAATTAATATTACAGTTGCTTTTGAATTTGTGTTATATTTGTACATTAATAGCTGAATAAAGGAGAGTATTATCAAGCAGATTTATGTTTTTATTCTATATTTTTATAGTTTCGTCTTTATTGTGCAAATAGAAATTGTAACTGTTGTACTATTATACTATAGTACTATTGTAAATGATAATTCTTGCTATATTACTTTGCTATTTAGTTTCTCTAAATCTTTCTTATTATTTGGACAAAACTGTTCTACAGACCAATTTTGTTATTATTCATTAATATATGTTGATTAAGAAAATTATCATGAAGCTAATGTTAAAAAGCAGTCTGTAATTTATGAATTTTTAACTAATGTATGATGGTAGTGAATAATTTGATTGGATAGTTTATTATGTAATTTCAAACTTATAAAATTTTTGTGATGTTTATTTTAAGAACTAATATATTGAATTATTACTTGTCATTAGTTCAGAATTGAAACAGATTCATTAATAAGTCCATTGCAACAATCATCAGAACAGAAAAAAAATAAAAATACTACTTTATTTTTGTGTGATTTAAACATATCATTAAATGTCTTTTTCAAGAAAAGGCTTCAGACACTAATAAATACTTTTATTTTAATTATTTACATCCAACATCATTTTGAATAATCTTATTGTAATTATTTTGAAACGTATATTGTTAATGATATGATGATTATGACATATTTTTTAGGAAGTTCATTGAAGTGTATAATAAGCAGAACATTATATGTATTATAAAATGATTTAATATAAATAAAAGAAATGATCTTGATGGATTGCATAATCAGAAAAAGAATTCTATTTAAATTTAAAAAGTACATGATTAGAAATCATCTATCTATAGTTGTCTATTATTATTTTCATCTCATTCTGCTGTATATCATAATCATTCTATGAATATCACATCTATTGGAACAATCTTTGTCCTTTACCATGATGAGACAATGATTAATTATGGTTAATACCTTAATTAATCATTGTCTCATCATGGTAAAGGATGAATTAAATTTCTTACAATACTAGAGAAGCATTTGACTGGTTGCTATACAATAGTTTATCATTTAAGTGTTAGTAGTTGCCTTACAAAATAAGTGGTTTTGTAATGATCATGTAATGGAGATCTCCTGGGATTTACTCACATTGGTGGTAAATTTTAATAAGCATTCTAAAATTATATTAAATTAAAACTGAAAATGCTAAAAATTAATTTAAGTTATTTATATTATATTAAAATAGATCTTCAGGAACATTATTATAGAATTGCCAGGTGAATAATAAAACAAAATTTGAATGCAAATGTCATGGTATAGAACTTTTTTTATGGTTGTTAAATCACAAAAATAGAAAAAATATAATAAATATGTAAAACAAGTTTTACAATAAAACAAAAATACAATATAAATTTTAAGTTATGGTGCATCTTTTTAAATAAAAAAAAATTATTAATGTAAATTAAATAAGAATGTATAATAAATAAAAATAGGTTTTTTAAGTAATTTATTTAAATATTTTATCATAGCAATTTAAAAATAGATAAAGATCAAAGTATTATATAAATTTTTCCTATAATAAAAATTATATTGAACTAGTTTGAAAGAAATTTTCTAAACAATTTAAATAAATAATTTAATGTCATTGTGCTGATATTTAATGAATATTAGCATCTGATTCTAACTTCCAAGAAATACTCCAATATAAAAAATAAAATGTTGTACCTATTAATAAAATTAAATGTCTTAAAATTTAAATGACTTTTTAACAAGAAAAATACAAGAATAAAGCACATTTGAATTAACACAAAGAGGTTAATTAAATATGTATCATATCAGATTTTAAATTATGTAAAGGCTTTCTGAAAATTATCAAATAATTTTTTGCTGTTTAAGAATTTGATGATAATGCTTGAATGTCTAGTATAATTGTACAGTATATTAATCATATGCATTTGTTATGCTATTGAACTCATATTCCCAGCTGACCATAAGTATTTGTGAAAAACTGTTGTAGATTTTTCATAATAAAATTTATATTATCTTGCTTTGTGTTTTGAGTTTCTGTATTTTTCTAAAATTTATAGTATAGCTGATTTTAATATAGGTCATTATAGTAAATATTAGAAAAAGTTAAAATCCCATTTAAATGTTATAAATGAAGATGTGAATACACTTCTGTATCATTCTAATGGTGAATTTTACATCTGAAGTCATCTAAATTTATGATTTAAATTAAAGTTTAATTAAGCTCTGGGATTAGGACATATGGTCCAGGATTTATATGGCTATATGAGATTACTAAATGATTCCAAAGTTATCATCAGTATATTCAGTATATTTAGTTTTTCAGTTTAAAAATAATCTTATTCCATATGAGTCAATGTTTCTAGGTAGAGTAGTATTTTTTTTTTTCCCCCTGGTTTTGTTTTGATTCATTCTGTATCATATAATAAATGCATTTATATGCTATTAGCTCTAAGCATCATAAACATCATAGATTTCTTTAAAAGACATGAATGTACATCCTAATTGGGGGAAAGCCTAGTCCAACTTAGTAAGATTTTTACTCAAATGAGTACTTTATGGTCCCAAAAAGTACACTTTATTTAAAGTCAAATTTTTCAACTGTATTTGTCTTTTTTATACTTTTATAATGCAAAGAAGTATATTAGCATTGTTGTTGTCACTGCAAATATTTACTAATTTGGGCATAAAAAAGAAGCTAATTTTCGTTTGCAATTCCTTTTCTGATTGTCCCTTGATTGCATCTTGACACATCTTATTAAAGCCCAGATTAGAATCAATAAATTCATTATTTAAAAAAATATATAAATGTAATGCAAAATTGCAAATTTTGAATTAGTGAAATTTAATATGTGTGTATATAATAAAAAATAAAAAAATGCTGATTAGAAATTAAATCACAGCAAATGCATAATTTTGCTCTGGTGTTTATCCTTTATACTTTATACATTATACATTAAAAAGTTTTCAAAAGTCATTTCTATCAGATAGATAAGGATGAATAAACTTAGTAAATTTCAAATATTGTTAAGTAAATTAACTATTTATATCCCCCTGTGCAAACAGTATGTAATCCATGTAAGATAAGATATAAATTAGAGTAAATAATATACAGTGTAGCATTTGGAATACTCTGCTCCAAATTCTTGATTACTATTTCTCCTAAGAGAATTTATTTATAGATTTCTCATTTTAATTTAACTTTTATAGAAAAGTTATGTATTAATAGTAAACTAAACTATTAACTCATTGCAATGCCATAGCCACCTATTAAATTAAAATCGAAAAAGTTACAACAAATTAAAAACTTTAGCATCCCTCTAATTAAAAAGTACTTTGTATTGCATTTTAGATAGTTTTTGAAATAATGCTTTTAAATTTTAAAACATTTGTAAGTTTAAATATATGTAAACTAATGATTCAGATAAGTTGCATCTATCTAAACCTATTTCATTTAATACTGAGGATTACTTTTTAAAAACTCATTTTTATCCATAGGTTCAGTTTCTCTTTCTCTCTTCAATCTTAACCAAATTTTAAAACAAACTAAATGATAGAAATCCAAACTTTCAAATTAGTGAATTTCTATCAGCTGAATTATTAGACTATAGTATTTATTAGATCTATTAATAAATTTAAATATTTAAAGTTTTTATTTGGAAAATGTCAAAAAAAAAAAATTATTATTTAGAATTTAGGTATCTGCATTTATTTATTTATTTATTTATTAACTTTCTGCCCTGTAGGCACTAACAGGGTCTTTTATCATGCTTGTTATGGGTTCACTCAGGCTAATAATGGGGCAAACAGATGGTCTGATATATTTTGGTTAGACTATCCAGAAAACTCTCTGGGGTTTTTTGACTTCCTGGACCAAATCCTGGGTTTCCCAGAGGGGTAGGCTAATGTCTTATAGACTGCTGGATGGCTGAAGTGATTATCAGAACTTAATAAACATTAGCATTTTGAGATTTGAATTAATTAGTGAGGCATACTTGAACATGCACCTGTTAATTTGTCATTTCTACTAAAAAAATTAAATTTTTATAGAAATATGAATAAAAATTTTCCCTGAATGATTGACTTTTGTAATAATATAATCAAATATTTAGATGTTTTTCATTTTTATATAATTTTTATCTTTATCAAAATTGTATTTTTTTTTTTTTGTTTCTTTGTTTTAAGATGATGATAATCCAATTCAGAAATAAATTAAATAAAAATTTGCAATTTTTACTTCATCATCTATAATTAGAAAGGAAAAGTTTTCTGTCATGTTGATAGAATTACTGACCAATAGTGTAACTACAGATTATAATTTATCTATCAATTTTTCCATTAGGAGTTGTTCTAAATAATTTTCTGAGCTTTTTTTAAAAATTTAAAATCACTTTAAAATCAAAATTTCTAATTTTGATTTTAAAGTTAGAACAGTTATCATATTTAATTTATATTAAGCTGGAAAAAAAATTATAAAAATTAGATTCCTTAGACCTCTAAAGCTTTGAGTCCCAAATTATGGCAAATCTGATAGTTTAGTAGTTACTGTGGTATGATTTCTGCATTATCAGAAACAAGATTTTTATGTAAAAATGAATCAAAATTATAAAAAAGTTAAGTTTGTAGTGCATAAAGTAGTGCAAATCAATATGTTTATCTCTGATACATTGCATTTCAAAAAAATTTGCAATATATAAAATTCTAAAATATAAAATAATTATATTTTAGAATTTTCAAATTATTATTTATTATAAATGAACATTATAAATGATCAGGTGAGTTCTATTGGTTGCAATGTATTTCCTTCTGCATATATCTAACACTGATAAGAAAGAACTAGTGAAATTAACCAGGTTTTTTTCGTGTGTACTAGTTCTTAATGTAAAATTGTCTGAAATCATTTATTGTTTGAAAGCTGTAGATTTAGAAAATTGTCATTAAAAATATTTTCGATACTTGAAAAGCATACCATAAATTCTCTGTTTAGGATCCACTTAAAGGACGAGATAATCATTGTCTATAAGGTTAATAGTAAAAACAAATGGCAGCAGATGTATTGAAGGAAATGGGAAAACTCTGTAGAAGGCTTAACCAACAACAAATATAAACATTTACTTATATGTTATATATATATACAGGGTGGGCCAGCGAAAACGAAACGGCAGAGTGTTCGTGTTCGTCCAAGCAAAGCGCTCGGACAGGTCGATTTTACTCTCGAGGGGACATCTTTTGCAATAAAGTTTTTGCGATTCTGAATAAAACAGACAACAAAAAATTTTAAAAACTCATTTATTTTGTATTAACTAAACAAACATTTATTTCGAAAAAAATGTTTGTTTAGTTAATATTCAGAATCGCAAAAACTTTATTGCAAAAGATGTCCCCTCGAGAGTAAAATCGACCTGTCCGAGCGCTTTGCTTGGACGAACACGAACACTCTGCCGTTTCGTTTTCGCTGGCCCACCCTGTATATATAGGTACAAATATTTGACACTGGTAGACAGTGGTTTTCTCATTCTTTAAGTGCATACTATTTTTGGCATGGTGAACACAGTCTTTATTTTTATGCTCCTGCTTAGGAATTTGTCTTACTGGCTAATATAAGACAGCTTGGCCTTTTTGTGCTCTCTGAGTAGTAAAGGGCCTAAAACCACAAATAAAAGAAAAATAAAAAATATATAAGATCATTTTTTTAAATGAAAAAGTAAATAAACATAAAGTCCAGTGCAAAGTTATTATTTGAATGTCACCAGAATTAACATCAGAACTTCAGGTGTTTTTTTTAATGTTCTGTGTGGCCTGTGCCACACAAAATATTTAAAAAATATATATAAAATAAAATAAAAATTTAAAATATCAACATCGAGAGGTCTGTAGTTGTACTAAATACCAAGAGCCCACTTTGTACATGTCCAGTAGTTTAACCTGACTTCACTCCACACTTTGTGTAGAACTATAAAGTTTTAAAATGTTTGCTAGTGTTTGGTTTCTTTGCAAATTATACACACATTAATTTATGTTTATTATACTATTCCTTAGTTGAGAAACTAAAATACAGATATTTACTATGCTTTTTTCTGTAAATATTAGAAAATGTACCAAATGAACTGCAATTGGAGATAATAGACTTGCAAAGTAATTAATTTGAAAATTACTCTTAAAGAAAAAACTTGATTGATTTTTTTTAATAAAATTTTTATTAAAGAAAATTGATTTCCAGACATAAGGAAGTATGCAGCAAAAAGTCTATTGTTACTTTCTACAACTTATGTATGTGAACAGTTTTTTCCTACAATGAATTTAGTAAAAAGTAAAATAACAAATTGGATAACAGATTCACACCTCAAAATTATTTAAAATTTAAATTATAATAGCAGTGACTAATATTCAGCCAAAATTGGATATATTACATTTACATCAGTTATGGAGGTCACATTAAATAAACCTATGTTAATTTGTAATCATATATGGATAAATAATATTTACCCACTTTTTTTTTTTCTTGTATGTGGTTCATGTCAGTTCAAAAGTTTTAAATGTGGCTCTTATGTAGAAAAAGGTTGCCCATTCATGCTTTAGAACAGCGTTTCTCAACCTGGGAGTCGTGGTGATATTAAAGGGGGGGTTGCAAAACAATAATGAAATCATTTTATGAGAAAAAATCATTTAAGTTGTTATAAACTTATAAACATTTTACTTACAATAATTTCTTTTCTTTACATGTGTACTTAATGTGATGGTTGCATTTGTTTTTCATTTAAAATTTTCTCCATACGTGGATCTGTGTTAAATACACAAAAATGTTTTCAAGTGATAAAAGATGATTCCTGTATTTAGTTTTTAGCGCGATTATAGACGAAAACCCTTTTCACAGAGATAAGACATGGTGAAAGGGATTAATATTTTTAATGCTTCTGTGACTAAATTTCCATATTCGTGTCGACGAGCAAGCCAAAACGTATTTAAATCCTCAGATGTAAATTGCAGTTGTAGCGTTTTGTCGGCAGATATTTCGATGAGCTGGTCATGAATCTCAACTGGTAACTTAGCAGCAGCAACAACATTTTCACTAAATGGATTCAGTACACATCTCTTCCAGAAATCATTTTTATCTTCCGGGAAATACTCTGTCAACTGAGTTTTTAGCTCACGCAAATGCATCTTCATGGAATCCAAACTGTGGTGAATAATAGTCTTGTTCATTCAAATTTTTCTCAATATAATCCAAAGTGAGTGGAAACATATCCAAATTTTTGCTTTGAAGGCGAATAATCCAGATATCAAGCTTCTTAATGAATGCATGAACTTTGTCTGTCATTAATAAAATGTTTTTATCACGTCCTTGTGAATTCATATTCAAATCATTTAAATGCAAAAATACATCAGCTAAGTAAGCCAACAACAACATACACTCATTATTCCATAAAAACAATGAGAATGGTGTTTGTTTACACTGGAAAAATATTATTAATTCATCTTGCAATTCCAATACCCGGGTTAACACTTTCCCTCGCGATAACCATCTAACTTCTGTATGGAAAAGAAAATATTTTTTTTATTTTCGCTCATTTCATTGCATAGTTCAGCAAACAGCCTGTTCTGTAACGGTCGGCTTTTAATAAAATTAACCAACTTTACAGCTTCACAAAGAATTTGTTTGAAATTTTCCAATGTATTTTTTGTGACAAGAGCATGTCTGTGAAGGAAGCAGTGAGTCCATTCTGCACTTGGTATAAGATGATCTGTTAATATTTTCATTAATCCACTGTTCTTTCATGTTATCGCCTTTGCACCATCACTACATACTGCAATACATTTTGTCCAATCTATGTTAGTGTGGTTTCTCATAGCTTCATAAAAACACCAAAAAGACATTGTCCTGTTGCATGTCCTGGTACTGTTTTGCAAAAAAACATATTTTCTTTGATTGATGTGTCCCTATTACATTCATACCTTACAAAACATATGGCAAACATGTCTCAGTTCTTATCTGCTGATTCGTCAAATTGAATACTAAAAAATTCACTTGAACTCACTTGCTGAATTATCTGATTGCGAACATCGGCAGCCATGTCATCGGTTTGCCTTGATATTGTGTCATTAGAAAGCAGAATATTTTTCAATTTTTTATCTTCTTCCAACCCTATTAAACCACTGACCATATCAATTGCAGCAGGCAATATGAGGTTTTTGGCAATTGTATGGGGTTTGGACATCTTAGGTACTCTTAATGTACAAGATAAGATGCTTCAAGTACACTTTTATCAGTATGGCTTAACTTAAAAATAGAAGTTTGTTGATTTCTCAAGGTATGTTAATTTTCTTTCGAAAAATTCCAAGGGTTTGTTTTTATGAGCCGGATGTTTAGTTTCCAAGTGTCAAACTAATTTTGATGGCTTCATGCTTTCATCAGAAAGAACTTCAGAGCAACAATGCACTGTGGCTTTCCATCCAATGAGGTGAAACCATAATTTAAATAACTGTCATTGTACAACCTTGTCTTTTTACCAACTGATTCACTGTATGTAGATGGCTCACTTCGTTTTTTCACAAATTTATCCATTTTGCATTAGAAATTTAAAAAAAACAATTCAGTTTCACAGTTGACCGCACACTAAAATAAAAGCGCCAGACGCACACTTTGCATTTGAAACTTAACTGAATTGGTGCAATCGCCAGCGCCTGTTTTATATTAGTGACAGTACGACTTGTTCAAATGCATCCATATGCATTTTCAAACATGCTCTCACAGCGAGTATTATAGGAGGAGATGAAATTACAAAGAGCACGTCCACATCAAGTTGGAACTTGTAAATTGCTCATGTATGTACACGTCATACATGCATATTCATGCCCATTGCTATAAACGCAGCGACATAAAATAATAGGAATAGTTGTATTACATTTTTTTACTGTCGGTATTTTCTTAATGTATAAAATTAGTGCAATGTGATGATAAAATATTTTTAAAAATTTACATTTATAATTACAGTCAAAATTCAATTAGTAATAGTAAGGCTTACTGTTGTTATTCCTTTGGGTGGGGGTCACAAAATATTAATTTTATTTATATTTACTATTTGGGGGGTTGCGGAGCTAAAAAGGTTGAGAATCGCTGCTTTAGAACATAACTCTTTTTTAATTATTCTACAATCTTTATAATCCCAATATTCACTCAAATGTTCTAATGGAACAAATATTGTTTTCAAAAACATATCAATTTCTCAACATGCAAAATATGTATGAGATAGGAATTAAAGTACAGTAGCCCCTCATTATATTGTACATGTTGGGAAAGACCAAATGAGCAATATATCAGATGGTGCAATATATTTTGTTTATTTTCAATCTTTATACCAACTTGCTGTTTTATTGGTTGTATTTCATACAATGGTACTTTCAAGCTCAATGATTGGGAAAAGATAATATTTCTTTGTCTGTAGAAATTCAATGGCAACCAATTTTTTTAAAAATTATTGATTAAAGCACATTTATATTTGGAAGACAAAATTTGAAAGTTATGTCCAAATGATATAATGAGGAACTACTGTAAATTAGAAATGAACATGTATTTCTTAGATACGGGAATTTTTTAATTTAATTTGATCATATCTCTTTGTAATATGTTTCTGAAAACATTTCACAATCTGATAGAGTAGCATGTTGCAATATCTTGTTATTCACATAACATCTGCTAACAACAGGTGCAAATAATGCTATGTTCTTTAAAAATTTAGTTACCAATGGTAATTTAGTAGTTACTCAAAAAAACTTTGACAAATTATTTGATTTTAAAGCAAATATATTTTAATTTGACATATATATAAAATTTATATTAAAATAGTTAGTTTATTTGTTTTAAAGAAAATTACATAAATGTCATTGACATTGTCATTGAAAATGTATAATCTTTAAAATGAATAAACTAGATTACATTAGACACTATGTGAGGTTTAATTTTTCACTATTAATTTCTAATAACAAAAAATTTAAATCTAAAGTTGATAAGTATATGATAAGCATAAAGATATAGCAATAGATTATAGATAAATATATTAGTAGTAGACATAAGTTGTGAATGCCACCTGTTTCTTGCTATTCTTTCTATCAAGGTTATCTATAATTATATTAATTTTTCCTATATTAAATTTACTTGATGTTTTATTTTGCAATATTATAAAATATTATATTTATTATATATCAGTCTTAAGCAAATATTGTTGATTTTACAGGCATTACATGAAGGTAGGGTGCATCAAAATCTGCAGCGATTTTCTAATTTTGGACTTATTCATATGACAAGGTTATATGGAAGTGAATATGAAGATCCCAAAGGGCATTGGTATGAATGCAAATGTGTAGAAGATTCATCCTTAAAATTACAAATTAGGTAATTTTTAAAATATTTTTAATAAAACTGAACTCAAGTTTAACTACAAAAAAATCATTTTCAGAAATATGATAATTATTGTATTAGTAAATATAATATAAATTTATATGGTAGAAGTTTGTATTTTAATATAGATATATATAAACAAGCAAACAATTTGTAGTAATAATAACCAATATTATAACTGTACTATTTCTATTGTTGATAAATTGAAAGATTATCCACTATTTAAAAATGTATAATGACATATTGTATGTTGAAGTGATGCAATGCAATTTTAGATATTGATCATTACCACAACTAGCAATCAAGAATATTACAAATTTTAATGCTAAAGAAGTATGGACTGATATAATTAAAATAGTGTCATTATTGAAATTAAGATCTAATTTTAAAGCATCAGATGGTATCAGAATATTGACAAATATGAAACACATTCTTAGTTCTAATACTCTTTCAAATGAAAGTGAGAGATTATAATTATTACTGAAATAAAAAAATAGCCAAGCTATTAACTTATGTTCATTAAAATAAGTTGATATATAAACATAACATAAAATATATACACACTTATATTATATAATTGTACAAATGAGGTAAAAACCAAAAGTACTTTAGTCTAAAAGATCCATTGTGCTTATATTACATAACTTCAAAACTTGAAATTTCAACAAAACTTTTTAACACTACAATAATATTGATGATAATCACAGTGAGTATAAGAGGACATTTACTTTGAAAAAAATGCATTTTTACTAGACACATCAAAAAATTCAAAATAATTGTGTCTTAACTGTTTCGCATAGCTTAATTTTAATTCTCAGTTTAGCTTATGTAGCTTATTTAACATCATACTTTAAATCTGTAGCTCTTAAATGATCAATAATAGATTCAAAAACTTTTCAAATATAAAATTAAGTTATAATATACTTAGAAAATAACTTTAATATTTGTTCATGTGTATATGTGACGTTGTTTTCTCATGAGATTTACGTTAAGAAGTAGAATGTGTTCTAGATTTAATTTATGCAATGAATTTTTATTTGAAAAAATTTACTGTTTATAAAAGAAATTATGTAAGATTGATTTTTTTTGATTGCACAAAATTTGTAGTAAATAGAAAAAAAATTACATAACTTTTATAAACTTGCATATATTGATATTATGTCTACAGATTGTAAGTTAAGCTAAAAAACTATTTATAATTGCATGATTAATTTTATGCACTTAGAAATGATATTTTTAGATAAAATTAAAAATTATATAAAACTTTTTCTCTTCTAGATTGCTTTCTGATAAAATCACTGTTGAAGAATTACAAGGTTTTGATAATACTGGTAATGTATGTAAGTACAATTTATTCTTTAAAAAATTTGGCAGTATTCTAATCTTATCAGAGGAACCTGGTTTATAATCGACATTACATGGCAAATCTTACTTAGGCTAATAGCTTGTATATCATTGTGATAATAATCTTTCATAGCCATTATTGAAGATAATTTTATTTTCGATATCAGATCAAGGTTCAGTCTATGCCCAAGTAAAAAATGGGTTACAATATATTTAATTTTACTCTATAAATGATTATTGGGAAAGATGTGATATATATATAAAAGTGTAGAAATCTGACATACAACTAATGTTTTATATTATTAAATATAAATATTTATTTATTTAAAAAAAATATTTAAATTGAGACAACTGAAATACAAATATTTCAGTAAAATGTTGATTGCATTACCAATTGACAGAAAATTTAAGCATTGCTGGAATTACATTTAAAACTTCATCAGTTTCTGTAATATTGAATATTAAAGTATAATTAAATTGTTGCAAAAATTATTAAGCTAATTAGGAATTATATAAATTTAGAAGAAAGAAAAACATAAAAATTTCTATAATTTGGTATTTATACTATCAATTAGATATTTTTCAGAAATTTTTAAATTTAACATTATTGTAGTAATATTATAACTGTTGTCATCACAAAACAATTACATTGCAATTTACTATAATTGATACTATAAATAATTGAATGTAACATAAATGGCAAATTAAAAACTTAATTCTTTAGGTATATGGCCATCAGAAGAGGTATTAGCATATTATTGTATGAAAAATAAAGAAATTTTTGGGTATGTTTCTTATTAGTGACTTATATAGAAAATTTAACTATAATAAAAACAAGTTTATTTAATTTTCTAATATAATTTTATAGTGGGAGAAGTGTCTGTGAACTTGGAGGTGGAATGACATGTCTCAGTGGCTTGGTGGCAAGTTTAACATTTTTTAAATACTTTTTCTTAAATTACATATCAACTACAATAAAATTTAAATAAGTTATATATTTCTTTAAATGAATCCAATTAATTTTTTAGTGGCTTAAAAATTAATCATATTTTTTAAAAGTATAGTAAGACCCCACTTAATGTGGGAGATGCGTTCCTAGACGACAAAACGCTAAACGAAACAGCGTTAAACGAAGTCATTTTAACATAGAGTAAATAGGGATAGGAGAACATGCGACCAAAAATAAACAAATTTTACTTCAATTTTAAATTATTTTTATATTAATTTGTATAATAATATATGTTAAATAACACAAAGATGTGCACACAGAAATATGAAGTTCATATTTTTGTGATGAAGGTCTGACTTTTTGAAATTCTTGTTATTTTTGCAATAAAGTCATGAAGTTTCATTTGTCACTTTTTTCTTTTCTTAAGCAAATGTCAGTAGCAGAAGATAGCATCCAAAATGTCTCATTTTGCTTTTGCACTTCTTTCAAAATCTGGATCATTCATTACAATTTGATTAACAATTTTCATTATCGTTACCATAATTTTTACTAAGGAAATCTGTAGAGAAATATTTTGGGTTTTTTGTTTTCAGAATCTCTATTTTTCCAGTTCTATGTGAATTCCTTGTTCTGCCAGTTCTTGAAGGTCTTTGGTAAGGCTTTCACCAGAAACCTGCTCAATATTTTGCTCGTCTACATCTTCTAGTCCTGCTGTATTGATTAGGTTGACAGTTTGGTCAACCTAACGATACAGCAATAGGCTCTTCTTGTTGAGAGTTCTTGGATACCTTCAGCCATAACTTCTTCCACAATTCGGGCATTTATCAGTTAATTCTTGCTAAGCAAAGCTGATATTGTCTATGGCATCCATAATGTTATATTTTTTCCAAAATTGCACCAAACAAACATAAATTTAAAGAAAGTACACCTTTTTGCCACCTTTTTCTGATTGGTTCGTGTTCATAAATAATCACATTATGTAATTGCTGCAATAATTTAAATCGGCGTAAATTTTGAGCCTTTTTTTTAGGCTTCAAGCAGACCACGTTATATCAAATCAGTGTTAAGCGAGGCAGACATTAAGCAGGTCTTACTGTACAACACTAGGCAATTTTTAAATCTTTTTAACAATCATAAATTAATATATTGTTCAGTTCACCATATTTTTGCACAGATTGTATGTTTGAATGGCATTTTGGAAGGGGTAGGTTGTATTCCAACTTTAAATTGCAATTACAAACTTGTCAAACAGCTTTTCCTTTATCTGAATTCACTAAAAACGTCTTTAGAAAACTTGAAAAATCCATTGTGTGCTGCAGACATATTCATTTACCATCACAATTTTCTCCTCAAACCACCTTACTTTCAGTTCTCCCTTATTTATTTTCTGCATATTCAATCCTTGCTATAATTAATATCATTAAACACACACCTATTTGAATTATTTTCTATTTAACATTTATTATGATTAATATTGTGGTATTGGTGAGTGAAAAAAATTTACTTATCTACTTCATTTGATCAATTAATATAACAATTGATCAAAATATTTTACATGATTAGTAAATAAAGGAAACCCAATCTGGACCTAGCAACATTTGGGTGGCTAGTAAAAGGTAAATTACAGAATTTATTTAAGGTTAGGTATATTTTATTTAGTTCTTTTGTGATTTTTCTGTAACAGAGAGGGACAGCCATCAACCAGATTGATATACAATAAGCAATTTATAAAATAACTATGCTTTTATGAGAGTAAGGATAAACTTTTACAGGAAAATATTTTATAAAAGCTAAATTTATAACAACAACATGGAACTTGTTTTATAAATTTAAATAAAAATTCTAATTTATTTCTAGTTTCAAAGAGAGAGAATTTTAAATTAAAATTTATTGGACATGTTTGTGATAACTAGAATATTTTCCTCTTACGAACATTCATCTTGTCTAATTTTCATTAAGTACATATGCATTAGACAATATTTTTATTGAATCAAAACATTTTTATATTTATATTGTGAAATTTATCACTGTATAAACTATTAATAGGTATATAATAAATTTTTCATTTTAATAAAGACAAACATAATGAACATTTTGTTTTGAAATTTTTTTTTTCTGGTTCTACTTAGGAAAGTATTTATCTTCAGAATTAATGTTTATTCCTTTTTACATAATATTATATAATACTCCTTTAATATGAAGAGGATTTTAATGAAATAATAATATATCATAGAGAAATTTTTTATATAGATAGTATTTTTTTTAATAAATGGAGCAAGACATTGAAGACTTCAGTTTTATTTAATTACAAGAATAACACTAATAAAATGTTACACTAATAAATGAATAGTCATTTCAGAATAAATACAATTCATTAAAAGAATTTTTTAATTTGAAAATTGTATAATCTAGAAATGTTATCAAATTCAAATCTTTAATTATTACTCAAGCAACATTAGGAAAAAATGTAGAAGTTAAATATAAAAAAACTATAATACAACTCAAAGCCCAATTTTGTTTTTTTTTATTATTATATATATATATATATATATATATTACTAACCAACAAATACCTAAATAATCGAGCTACTAAATGGCTATAATTAATTAATAAATACAAACGAATTTGGTATAGAGGTAAGCATTAGGTGCCATCTCTTAAATGAATTAATAATTATAATTATTAAAATTATAATTATTAATTCAGTTAAGAGATGGCACCTAATGCTTACCTCTATACCAAATTCGTTTGTATTTATTAATTAATTATAGCCATTTAGTAGCTCGATTATTTAGGTGTTTGTTGGCTTATTAATATATATATATATCATCGGGCTTTGAGTTGTAATGTATTTATATATATACCCTCACCGGAGACAGTGATAGCTGGCTGAGTGCCATAGAGGAGATGCTTATTGGCTGTGGATGTAGGAGTCGTCTCCAGCTAGCGCCATTAGTAACCATGGATGGTTATATCGAAATTTAAGTACGTCTGGAAGTGATGACTGGCTTGGGGTCCGGAGGGCGCAATTGGTAGCGCACCGCACAGCAAGCGGAGGCTGCAGGTTCAAGCCTCACCCCAGGTCAGTTATTTTCTTCCAGATTGTTCTAAATTATTTATTAAATTATTAATTTAGTTAAGAGATGGTGCCTAATGCTTATTTCTA
Source organism: Centruroides vittatus (assembly GCF_030686945.1). Classification (NCBI taxonomy): domain Eukaryota; kingdom Metazoa; phylum Arthropoda; class Arachnida; order Scorpiones; family Buthidae; genus Centruroides; species Centruroides vittatus. Next base: position 856,823 of record NW_027122576.1, read on the forward strand.
TACCAAATTCGTTTGTATTTATTAATTAATTATAGCCATTTAGTAGCCCAATTATTCAGGTGTTTGTTGGTTTATTAATATAAAAAAACTTCTACATTTTTATTCAATAGTACAGCCAATGAACTGCAGAGTTTAATTTTTTTTTTCAACATTATACTAGTAAAACAATATTATAGTGATATTTTCAATAAAATTTATTATATATACATGCATACATACAATACTATGTGTATTCATATTTAATTAGTAAATTATATTAAATTATTTTCATAATTTAATGTAAGACAACAATAATTTCAGAATAAAATAAATATTAATTTTAATTTACTTATTCTTTGTGTATACATATAACATAATAATTATATTTATATAAATATCTTACATGTTTTGAAATTCCAAAAATTTCAGGTTGCAGCTACAGCTGGAGCAAAGGAAGTTTTCATTACTGATGGTAATAACAAAGCAATTCAAAGTATCCTTGCTTTTTATTATTTTACAAAAGCAACAGTATTTAGTATTTAAAAACAGTACAAACTTGATAATTCACATTTATCAGTTTGACACATCCTGTAATCTGACACTAGTTGACTCTAGGGTATTACAAGAATTGTTTCCAAGTTGTAGACCAGCTTCCAACTGGCTCAAATTTTATTTTCTCATTAAATGTAGCATGATATCAATTCTGAGCTTTTGCACAATATTAAATACTTTTAGGCTCATCATCATTGTTTGCTTGAGAAAGATACAGTATCTTATAACAATAATAAATGTATTCATATTTTCTTACTATTATACAGTTATGTTTTTTGATTAATGCAATGTACTGATATCATGCAAATAAAGAATTGTTTTCTTCCCAAATGATTAACCGTTGTAAAATTTACCTTACTTCTAATAATCTGACACTATCTGATTCCATATATGTTGGATTACCAAGATTGTGCTGTAATATAAACATAAAGTGGAGAAAGTGTTCAACAAAAAGAAATTATTAAGAGAGAAAAGATTTTTAATGATTTCTGTAAATTGATTTGAAATGAAGTAACTGAGAACACTCATTCCCAAAATGCAAAGTAAACAGAAATTGATTGGAGTAAATGAAAGTAAATAGGATTATATCATTGACATTAAGTTGTTTTTTTTATCTTAAGAAGAAAATAAATTTAAAATCAATCAAAATTCTAAATAACTATAATTATAGCTGTAATTATACATGTTTAAGCCTAATTATAAAGAAATCTTGATATATATTAATTTAAAAATAAAAGAAATGGTAGTAAAAATTATAAAATTGTTAAAATAAATATAACATTTTATGTACTTATAATTAATGTTGCATATATTTAATTTAGGATATGTGAAATCATCTTTGAAAATATTTATTACATTTGTTAATATTAAGTGACATTTAACATCAAAGCTGAAACAAAAATTTACAGTATATACATTTAATTTAAGTATTAGATTATGGCATACCAACTTGAATTTTTATTTAACTGAACTAAAAGCCATATATAATGTATTTTTCGAATTATATGTTCTCTCTGAATTAGAAGAATACCTATTTAAATTTTGAAAAAATTAAAGTACATGGGAGACTAAAAGTACTTGTACACATAACAAGAAGTTTGCTTCCAAAAATTGTAAAAAAAAAAAAGTTTTTAAGGAATTATATAAATTATGTAAGGGCATGATAACGTTTCTGCTGTGAATCATTATGAAGTGGACCAAAGACAAAATTTATTTATTTTTCCATTCCTGTATCTAAAAGTGTTTAAGAAACTATTACATCACATTGTTTAAAAAATAGAAAAACTTTGAAATTTTGTAACTAAAACTGCACAGTATTAAAAACTAAGTTAAAAAAAAATTATTTAAAGGTGATTTCTAATAAAAATAAAAATATCCCTGAAATAGAAATCTGCCTTCTCGTATCTTAAAAACAATAGGTATATACCTATGATTTGAGAAATATCGTATTTAGATTGTTTTTTATTTATCATATGGACTGAAAGATAATAGTGGAATTAATTACAAAAAAAAAAAAAATGTAAAAGAAACATTAAGTATTCAAAGTTATAATTCAGTTTGTTTATGAAATATAATTCTCACTGAATTGTTTTAGAAAGACAAGTTTATCAAATTATTTAAAATAATTATTTTTATATTAATGTTTTCAAGTTAATATACAGAATGTAACTTTGATGAAAATTACTTCAGATATTGGTTTTATCAAGTATTTACTCTTAAAATTTTCTTTTAAACTGATTGAAATTTATTGATGACATGTAAAACTATCTACAAAATATATATATTAAGATAATGTTTGAATTGATAATGGGAATTTAACTAAATTTCTGTAAAGTTAAAAATGAATTTTAAATGAAGTGTGAATATTCCTTAACATTGAATAGATGTTAATTTGATAATCGAACGCAATCTGCACTGCTTCGGAATTACACAAGTAGTAAGCAGGCAAGTAAATTGAATTTATTTGAACAATCTTTGACTTTATCACTTTGTAACATGTTTAGTATAAACATTAGGGTGTCCCTTATTTTTCGAATATATTTTTTTTTTTTTCTAATGCATAGGGCCTAGTTTTGTTTATTTTACCCTTAAATACTCTCACAATAAATTTCAGCTCATTTTGATCACTAGAACCCGTGCCGACTTGCATCGAATCATTTCCATACATATGGTGCTAGAGAAGTGGCACGTATTCGCTTTGTTCACCATTCTAACACAATTTGTCGGGCTATTAACATGTATAGTTTTTTTCGAAGATGTCAGTGGAATTACGAAGCACTAAAAAACATATTTTCTTAGTCGGAGAGATAAACCACCAAATCACGGGTGCAAAATTACCGTCAAATCGGCAAGTACTTGCAGTTTTGTTTTTTAACATTCGTGAAGTTAAACTAACTGAGTGAAAGTGTAAATCTTGGACTCTCTACCTGATAAATATCCACCAATTTCTTGACACAATTAGGTATAGTGTGGTGATTCGTGGCGAGGTAATATGTTCCGCAAACGGACCGATACAAAATAAACGAATCAGATTATACTTTTAACAAGATATGATTTTTTTATTTTTGCCAGAAAAGAACAAAACAGGTTCTTTGCGGATTTCAACTTCACAAAGTAAAACGTCATACAGGCGTTCTGTTCCTCAGTATACAACAAGGACGCGTTTGAAATGGAACCCGACAAAGTCCGACGCATGAAGACCTTAAAACTAAGCTTATCCTACTTATGACTAGATGAGAAGAAAAGTGAAATTAGGTGGAGGTAGAAATAGAAGAAGAAAGAAATACCCGGGATTTTCTTTTCTTAGTGTCTCTACTTTGGTGGGACACCACTCTTGAGTCCTGCTTGATTATTATGAACCTTCCGTTCTTTCGGTGAACTTCTCGTTCTTCCGTAGTTCGCTTTAACTCTCTCTACGATAGCCTCGAAAATTCCCTTCCTTTCTTAAGCCTGACCTTTTCGACTTGTAGTCTTCGTTACTTTTCTTTCTGCTCTTAACCTATGCACACCGTTCGAGCTCAATCCTTTTCTCTGCCCTCTCTCTCCGCTGTCCAGTCCAAAAGTGACTCCCCCACTCTCTCCCAAGCCCTCGGGGTCTTGTTCTTCTATTGTTTCTGTTGTTTACTTCTTCGGAGCGGTAATCCCACCCAGAGGGTACAGGAAGTGGAAAGGAAAGTTTTAGAGGATAGACAAGACAAAGAGACAAAAGAATTACTAAAACTAACTTATATTACATATAAAAAATAAAAATACACAAATAATATGGTTGACGGCCACAATAAATTTTTTAGGTATTCTAGCTTTTTCCCAAAATATGATACACTCGCGTATTACAAGATTTACGCTTTCACTCACAGTAAGTTAACTTCGCGAATGTTAAAAAACAAAACTGCGAGTACTTGCTGATTTGACGGTAATTTTGCACCCGTGATTTGGTGGTTTATCTCTCCGACTAAGAAAATATGTTTTTTAGTGCTTCGTAATTCCACTGACATCTTCGAAAAAAACTATACATGTTAATAGCCCGACAAATTGTGTTAGAATGGTGAACAAAGCAAATACGTGCCACTTCTCTAGCACCATATGTATGGAAATGATTCGATGCAAGTCGGCACGGGTTCTAGTGATCAAAATGAGCTGAAATTTATTGTGGGAGTATTTAAGGGTAAAATAAACAAAATTAGGCCCTATGCGTTAGAAAAAAAATATTCTAAAAATAAGGGACACCCTAATAAACATGCAAAAAAAACTTTGATAAACATTATCTTTTAAGAAATTATAATAATTTAAAAAAATTTTTAAATCAAACTTTAATTCAAAACTTGTATTTTAAATGTGCATTACTATTAATAATTTTAAAACCTTATTGTTACTTTTATTATGGTGACTCCAACACATCTTTTATATTACCGCAATGAAATTAATTTTTATATTATTAACATGACAATAAAAATATATATTAACATTTTGTGTTCACTTTCTCATATCAAACAAATACTTTCAATAAAATAGAGTAGTCCCAAAATTAGTGTTAGCATCTAATCTGTTGGCAAAATTAAGAGCCCATAAAGCTGAATGATCTTAGACCAGTATTAGAAAAGATTCATGCCCTATTATTATAATGGAGAGTGCTTTGCATGAATACTGACAAATTTAGAAGTTAAATTTACATAAACAGCAGCTCTTTAGAAATTTACATGAATTATCTGATCCATTACTGTTATATAAGGTCATTTGAATTATCTGATCCATTACTGTTATATAAGGTCATTTGGTCATTAGAGACACTAAGAAATTACTGTCATAAGGTCATTTGGCCCCAATCATTTGGGCCAAATGACCTTATGACAGTAATAGATTATGCTAGTCAATACCCTTCAATCAAGATAGAACCTTCAATTGCTTTTACTAGAGAAGTGATATGTAGCAAAATAGCTTTAAATATTGATGAGTACAAAATAGTGGCAGACTGCATTGATCTAATCCTTTCATTCATACCTCAAGTGGTGTGCAAGTGTTATATGCAGGAACTGGTTGTACCTATGGGCTAGCCCATCTCTGGAGACCTAACAGAGTTAATTGTTTTATGGGAGTTCACTGTATTTATACCAGAAGTCAGATATTACACTAAAGTTTTCAGAAAACCTGAAAGAGTAAATCTGTATACACACTGTAGGTTGGCTGTCTTAGTTAGCCACAACTATCTGTCTTTTAGACCCCCTAATAGTCAGGCTAGAGTTGTCTTGCACTCATCCTTACCAATACACAGGAGACACGAAATTAATTTAGGTCCAATTGGCATTATCACGGTTTCCCAAGAAAGATGGTAAATGGACTAATTAGAAGCTAGATTTAAAAAAAATGGTATAGTAAGTAAAAAAAGACTAATGAATTTAACTTCTAGATTTGTAGTTATAGGAAGGTCATAGCCACATTAATTTTGCCATTTGTTAGGATGAACAGCAAACAGAGCATGACAAAGGGAGTACCTGTCATTATGCAGAATCTCAGATCAGATAAAGAACAAGTAAAAAGTGTAAAGAAAGCAGGAGTATAAGTAGTTACACAAGAGGAGATGATAATTTTGTATATGTTTGCTCAACAAACGACATATGGTTGTAATGCTCAAATGCAAGAGTTAGAGCATTACGACCATATGTCCATATATACTAATTTAAAAATAAATGGTAATAAAAATTATAAAATTTAAGAAATGGTAATAAAAATTATAAAATTGTTAAAATAAATATAACATTTTATGTAACTTATAATTAATATTGCAATTCTTTAATTTAGGGTATGTGAAATCATCTTTGAAAATATTTATTACATATATATAGATGTTAAAGTAAGGTGGATGTACGGAACAATGTTTCGTTCATGTTCTAAGTAAATATTTTAAAGTGATTAACCATGAAGATTTAGTTTCACTTGATAACAGATGAATAGAGGAGTCAACATAATTGATTTTTGGAGAACTCATTAAAAAGTTAGGGAAGGAAATAGGGTAAAATTCACATAGGGCAATACACTTCAGATTAGCATTTACTGCACTAGCCACATGTGCCATTTTTAACTTTGGTCATTCAAATTTTACATTTGCTCTTGTTTTCAATTTTAGAACAATCTTCAAATTTGATCTAAGTTAATGATCTAGTTCAGAATGAAAATATCTTTTTTTTTTTATTATTTAATCTTGGTTTGCTGAATAGGCAGCAGTAAAGGATATTTTTGTTTTGTAAATATGGAGTTGTGTGTCTGAGCTGTAATGGCTCTTTTGTTGAATGAAATTTCAGAATGGAAAATGCTTTTTCTTGGCACATAAGCAGAATAAAATGGTATAAATTTCATAATGGGCATCAAATTATTTTTTATAAATTTTGTAATTGTTCAAATAAACATTTTTAAAAAATTTTAGTGTTTTTTACTTTAATTATCTATATGCATTGTAAGGAGTTGATTCTGAACTATTCTATTTTGTTTAGAGATTATTTTTAGGTTGTTGTTTTGTTTATTTTGGGGCATTTTATTTTGTCAAAGACAGACTACCACACCTCTCTGGACAAAATTTTAAAAGTTGAAATTCACGACAACTGCTGACAGAAAAATTGACATTGTCATCCCAAAATGATATATTGGGATGGAAGACTTTTACAAGAAGTTAAAAGAATTATCTCCCACTCCCAAATTGTTATCGGACAACACAAAAAAGTATCATAAAATTGTGAGGGAGATGACATAAGTAAAATAACAGATTACTAAAACTAGTAAAATGTTACCGTGTAATTATGTAAATAGGATGAGTGGGCAGATAAATTGTAACGTTACCACATCTGCTGCACAAAAAGGAGACAACTCAGATGAGGTGAAGCTTAGATTTGAACAAGATGGTGCTAAGAATGAAAGGTTTCCAAATTCAATGAAAGGTTTCCAAATTCCAGGACCAGTAACAGAGTTTTGGTGGCACACAGTCAAATTTGTATGATTCATTGTATTTTTTTTTTTTTTTATACAATTAATTCCTATCTTTCTTGTCGGTTTTGTGGAAATAGAATTAAGGTAGTTCTAATTTAATTTAAGTTCCCAAATTGTCGGGAAGGTTTTGTACATATTTGTTTTGGTTTGATAAAGTATTTCTTTTTATTTTACTAATATTTTCTAGCATTGAATTGTATATATATGGGCTTTATTAATAAACAGAATTTTTTATATTGTGTATAGTAATTCTTTTGATGTTTGATCTTTAGTAATGATAGTTTATGTATAGCTCATGTATGTCCAAGCCTGACACTCTAACAACAAATCTTAGTAGATAACATGTCATTAGTGTATTTTTCAGGCTTTTGCTTTACATTTATACAATAAGATGTTACAGTATTTTGTTTGCTATATATATATATATACCCCAGTAGACCCCCATAATATATATATATATATATTTATTTATTTATTTATTTATTTATTAGTGAAAACTCATAATTATCAGATTATTATGTAAATACAGTAGACCCCCATAACACGGTAGATACATTCTGTGTTGTACGAGTCACTTAGATTTTACAAATACATGAGCCATTCACAGCCCAGCACTTGTGCAGTTTAGGGGGTACGGCTGTTTGAAAGGTTTTCTTCCATAAAATTAATCGATTCTAGACTAATTTGACTCAAACATTTCCAAAACACATATAATTTTTTGGGAATAATCCATATAAACTATGCTATAAACAAAAAATTGTAGGATTACTTACCGAGTGCGCACCATTTGAAGACGCCATTGCTTAAGCTTGTTTTCATCGCGGAGCGGCTCATTGAACAGCAGATACGCATTTCCTGATAAGTTATTCTTTCTGCAAAAAATTCGCTGAATTTTGGAGACATCATTAATAGAAATATAATTTTTATGGCCGTTGAATTAATAAACGTTTTTTAGTAGGTCCGCTGCTCGTTTAAACTCAGCGGTTTGTGCAATGTCCACTATTGATCCAGATTCGACCAATCCTGTCGAGACACGAATTGGCCATCATGTCTCATTCTTTTACCTTGTTATATGAACCTCTTTTACCATGTTGTACGAACCTTTAGTGTGTTATACGAACACGATCGCAATTTTTCCGCCATGTTATACGAATCCGTCTTATATGAGCCCGTGTTATGGGGGGGGTCTACTGTATAACAGATGTAAATTATTTTATTGTACACAAAATATTAGCTAAAACAGAAAAGTCCTAAACAGAAAATGAAGGTATCTTTCAGTTTTTAATTATTTTTAAATGCTTTCAATTATGGATTTTAAACATTTTTAAAAATAAAAATTTGTATTATTAATAAACTGAAAGTACTAAATATTTTATTTCTTATATGATAAAATTTTTTTTTTCAGACTATTACGATGGGATAGTGAAGTAGATTTAATTGATTTAAGATCTAGATTTGATGTTATTTTATGTGCAGATTGGTAAGATTTCAAGTTTTATTTAATTGGAAAAAAATCAATAAAAGCTTTGTTTTAAATTATACAAAAGTAACTCTTAAGTTTAAAAAAATTATTATATATAAAACTAAATATTAAAAAATAATAATAATATCATACCTTTTAACCATCTGCCATTTAGGTGGACAGTATGTCATTTTATTCTGCACCCACCTTGGTAGTTGTCTGAATGCAATGTCCTCCATTTCAGTATATCAGTCAAATAATTGCAATGACTTAACTAGTTATATCATACATTAATGTACAGTACCAAACCTGAAACATTGCTGTCTGCCAGGATTTGATACTATTAATGACTAAAGCTCTAGATGTACAGTTTTTTTTTGTGTTGATTATTATTATATATGCATATAATAATCAAGACTAAAAATTCTAATGCCTGCCGTATATTTTAAGATAAAAAATAAGATTCTTTTATGAAGTAGCCATTTTTGTGATTTATCAATCATTTTCCTTTGTTTAATCAGCCAATACAAGTACAGTAGGTTGAGAGGTATGATATATTCTAGTAATATAAAATTATTTGGCATGAAATTACTAATTTACATTATAATAAAAAAAGAGTATGAGAAATTAATTTTTTTTTTACCTTTCCAAAGACATGTCACAAGTAAAGGCAAAAGATTCTCAAATTTAGAAAGAATATCAATTGTTAGGAAAGTCCTTTGCTTAACAGAGATTAATTTTTACTTTAGTGTTATTTTCTCCAATGAGAATTAAAACTATAAAGAAAAAGAACAACTTTATTTTAATTTAAGAATAAATATTAATTCAAAATAATTAATTTTGTAGTTTATATTTTGATGAAGCCAGACAGCCTCTTACAAATACAATTTGGAAAATAATGAAAGATAATGTGAGTTAAAATAATAAAAATTTGATTTTATTTTTGCCATTTAAAATATTTTTAAGAATTTGTTATAAAAATCAATTTATTTTAAATTTTGTATAATTTAATTTTTAAGTTTATTATTGTTGATTAGATGTAATTTTTATTGCTATAATTAATATAATCAATTAATTAATTAATTAGTCAATATAATTAAGCTATACATCCATGTAATTTATGTACTTAATAAAAATAATTTTGTATTACAACTACATTTCTCCTAATACAGTCAATAAAAATATTAAACTATGAACTGATTGCTTAATATTTTAGTAAACAAGTTAAGAAAACATAAATTTTATTATAATAAACTAGAACCCTTCTAGTTTAATATAATATATGTTTTGTTACTTGTTTAAAAAATTTCTTCACTTATTCTCTTTTGTACTCTCTTAAAAGTAGAAAATTAGTATAGGTGAAGTTACAAGTTCAAAATTTTTTGTTAAAAATCTCTCTCTAAATTCAATAAGAAAAGTTAAGTGCTATCAAATGTTAAATTTTTAGCTATTGTATTTTAATGTATGTGATATTTATTTGATAAGTTATAGTATATATTTCAATCTGTTTTAAAGATAGTTTCCATCTATAGCAATTCAGTATAATTTTATTGAGAAGGATAAGTTACAGCCTCAATCTAAGGATAATGCTTCAAATTAAGTTTTAATTGTGTAAACATAAATTTTTAGAACAGGGACATAAAAAACATATAAGGATGGATCAATAAATAATCATTCAACAGCATGACTGGTTGTCCCAGCTGATTATTTATTGATCCACTCTTATATACAATCAAGAAAATATACTATAAGTTCAAATCTAATAGTATATAAATGATGTCATATTAAAAATTTGACTTTTATTTTGCTCCACAAATATATAAATTGTTCTAGCAGCAGTACCAGATTTCATTATAGAGTAATATTACAATCTATTTTCGTGCTAACTCATTTTTACAATTTACAACTCTGGTGGCACATACATTCTTTTCACAAAATTGCTTATAATGGTTGCATAATTCCAGACCATTTCTGCCAACAACATGTTAAATCTGCATCTTGACGTCACAAATTATTTATGGGTTGTTGACATAGAGACAAAATTTGATAAACCTCTCACAGAGAAACTTGCAGGGTGTCAACTTGCACAACCTTGGTGGCATTGCATGAGATGATACAGCCTGGAAATTTGTCTGTCAGCAATGCAACTGTTTTGTAGGCAGTGTGATAGGTGGCACCATCCTGTTGAAATCACATCTTCCAGATCCATGCCGTGCAATGGCACACAATTTACATTTAGCACTGTTAATGGAATGTCCTTTATAAACAAAATTTAATTGTTACAGTCATCCTAACAAAAATTAATCATAAAGTTCTGTTTGCTTTCATAGGCCATAGTGTATATACCAGTAAAAATTTTTATTGGTTTCAATTTGTTTTTATTGATTTCTATTTATTTTTAATGGGATGATAACAAGAACTGATAATGATTGCCTATTATTACCCACATTTTGAAGTTAATATGTGAAAACACAGCTTAAAATGCTTTTTTATCTGAAAATAATGAAACATTGATAAAACTTTGCTTATATTTATTTTAACTTATGCTTTAGGACATGCTAATTCTGATAACATTATAATCGAAGATATTGTTATCAGTTTTTTAATGTACCAGAAAATTTGGTAAATAGTGTATTAGGCCAATGAAAATGATTTACTAATTTAAGTGACTATATATTTTTAGTTGAAGTTTTAAATAAAAGTTTACTTCATATTTTTTTAGGGGTTAGCTGTAATATTGGCACCTCCACGTGGTAGAACATTTCAACAGTTTGTTGATTTGGCTCAACAAAGATTTTATATCGAAAGACTGATGGCCTACGATACATATGTATGGGAACTGCATGTTAAGGTAAGAAACAATAATTATTTGTTAGGCATAGAGGTAAATTCTGTGATTAGTATCTTTCAATTTCAATTTGTACATTATATGTTTTATCTTAAAAATATTTAATACAAAATTTATCATATTACATTAAGTTTGATTTTTAAAAAAATGAATGTGTATTGCAATTATGTAGTTATTATATTATATTCTAGTTCGCAATTTATTTATGTAATTAATTGTTATAGATTTCTTATTCTCAATTTTGGAAGAAGTTATTACAACTTTATTATTTCTATCTGTTTCAAGGATTGATAGATAAATTCTTATAACTAAATCTTACAAACTTTAAAATGCAGTCTATTTTATTATAGCATCTAACGTTTTTGGTCAATTAATTGACCTTCATCAAGAATGAATGGAAAAATTTTTTGATTTATACCAAATGAAACCGATTATGGAATGTTTTTAACTTTAAAACTTTCTTAATATCTAGTGTGCAAGTCCATGAATAGATAAATAAAATCTACAGACTGATAGCATACAAATATAAGAATACACTAACTATACACACATAAAAATAAAAGTAAAAAATAAAAATTAATAATAAAAAAATAAGTAAATAGATAAACAAATGATAACATAACAGGCACCAACTAATGCCTATTTTTTAACTATCCATGCCTTTTTTTTTCTTGCTGACATATTCATAATGCACCTGCTCTCCATGCCACTGAGACTTTATAGGATTCTCTAAAGTATATAGCCTGTCCTGCTAGATTGCTCTTGTGTATATGCCATGCTTCTGTATATTTAAGATGTCTCCTGACCTGAACCTTATGTATTATTTCTGCTCTTTCCCATTTTACTGAAACCTCTGTTGGGTCTGCTATAACATGTGTCATTAGTGCAGTGACGTTAAGAAAGTTTTAAAGTTAAAAACATTCCATAATTGGTTTCGTCCGGTATAAATCGAAAATTTTTTTGATTCATTCCTGATGAAGGACAATTAATTGACCGAAAACATTAGATGCTATAATAAAAGAGACTGCATTTTAAAGGTTTGTAAGATTTAGTTATTTATTCGTAAGTGCAGTTAGAGAAGAGTGTATAAATTTTTTATAAAATTATTTTGGAAGGATATAGAATGACTAGTTGTAAAAAGTAGTAAAGGTAATGATTTAATGTAATCATATATTCATTTTTCAACTTAATAACCATTTACAATTACACATTTTTCCAAATGTTCAATCAATTATTACATTATTTTGTACAGTTTGTTTTTCCTTGGCTCATTTCCATAAAACAGCCTGAACTTTGGCATTCAATGAAAACTGATAACTTTTCAACACCGGTACTAATTTTGGATACAACCAGATGCAGAGAATAAGAGACTGTCAATGTAGTATTGCCATCATTATTCTCCATCCATTAATTGAAATTTAAAACTGTTCTCTCTGCTTGAGAGGTAATGCTAACAATTTTTTAGGATGGAAGAGGAACACTCTACATCTGGCAAAGGAAAAAGCAGTCAGTACAGTGAAGTATTGCAAACCTATGCACTCTACATATATTTGCAGAATAAAGCCAGAAAGAACTGTGTTTCTCTTTTGTATTGTAATAATACACTGCAGAAAGGAAACAGTGAAGACATCTACAGTTACATTCACAACTGAGGATAAAGAGTTAGAAGTTAACTTCCAACTCTTTATCCTCAGTTGTGCAATATCCTCAGTATCCTCAGTGTGCAATAAGTGTTCATGTACTAAAAGTAAAGTAAATGGTAAGTGGTCAACTTCTAACTGTAACTCTTGATCCTTGATTGTGAATAGGGTCATTAAGAAGCTGAAGTTACAGGTTTTTTCTGTACCCTCTTTAAAGTTCAGATTTGTATCATCATTAGACTTCTGGTTGTTTCCAAAATCCTGACTGTTTGGATGGTGAAGTTCAAATTGTTGGAATGGACCAAAGAAAGCTTAGTTTTTTCATGCATAGAATGTAAAAATGGATCTCAAATTTGGAAGAATGTCACTCTAAATGATGATTACATTAAAAATGAATATACCATACTTTCCAGCGTATAAGATGATGACCCCAGACTTTTACAGTTAAAATATAGAGTTTGGGATATACTCACCGTATAAGACTACCCCTCTTTCAACGCACACCAAATAAAAGTAAAAAACAAAATCAGATTTGATTTCAATATGGTAATGTTAATTTAAATGCTTATGATATGCAGGTACTTTGGTTAAAAAGTCGTCTTATACACTGGAAAATACGGTATGTGATTTAAAATAAATTTGTTTTAATACTTTTCAAAAACTAATCATATCAGTCTCTTTCCAAATTAGTTTTATAAAAATAGTTCTCCTTTATAAAGTTATCATATATCAGGAGGTAACAATACATGATACCTTTATAAAGGTACCATGTATTGTTACCTCCTGAACTTTTAAAAAGAATTTTAGGAATAAAATCTCAAAAATAAATTGTGCAATATTAAAAAATTGCAGTGCCCCAGTTAGTTGTCATGCTTGTCACACAGTAGAGGTTAGATGTCATGGTCAAATCACGAGAAGAAACATTTAAATGCTTGAGAATATATTAAGAAAAATATGAAACGGTTTAAATTATTTGTTCATCAAAAAAATTTTAGTGAGGAAAATCTAGTCATAAACCAAAAAGATTTCTTATCATTGAAAACTAGTGATGTAGTTGAAATTTATTCTCCTGAAGATGAATACAGTTGTTTATTGTTACAAGTTACTTGCTTTAAAGAAGAACTCCAAAAAAGATACAATTAGCATTGAACAATCTATTGCAAGTAATTTTCAATTAAGGACTTATGCAGATGTGATTGTAAATATTGTTAACCCAAAGGATGTTGCTTTAGATTCTGTAGAATTGACTTTCAAAGATCAATGTCTTGCACGCAGTGACATGTTGAGAATTTTAAAATGTTTGATAAATACTTGTGTATATATAAACAAAAAAATAGAATTTTATAGTATTAGGTGTCAGGTGTTTGAGATGTGGTCTCGGGTGAGAGAGTATCCTGTGGTGTTATTACACCAGATTCAAAAATTGTTTATTGTTCTGCTAGTAGTATGGTATATTTATTTCTTCAAATGAGTTCAGAAATGTGGAATTTTGATATTAATGGCAACCTTTATTTTGAAAAAGCAGTGAATGGATTTTTGTCTGATTTGTTTGCCAAGTGAAAAAAACTAAGTTGCAATCATGATGTAACAATAGTACTTTTTTCAAGAACATTTTATGAAGCACGCAGTACTGAAGAATTTCCTGAATATATGAGAGAATGCTTACAACAAGATTATAAGGGACATTTTTATGAAGATTTCTACAGGGTTACTGTGCAAAATGAAAGATATGATGATTGGAACTCAGTTTTAATAATAATAATAAAACCCTTCAATAAATATCAGCAAATTTAGAATGTCACCAAAAACCAGGAATAAAAATTCCACATGCTGTTAATTCAACATCATCTCAAGGAAATTTTTTTGAAGTTCTTAACATGTCTTTGAATGTTTTTGAGAAACACTACATGGACCGTAGCTTTGATCGTACTGGTCAACTGTCTGTAGTTATATCACCTGGAGTTGGTGTTTTTTAAGTTGATCGTGAATATTAAAAAATTGCCAAAAAGTGTAAATATAGAAGAAATTTAGAAATTTATTAGTGTTAGACTATAAAATAATCTTCTTTAAACCATTGTGCATATTGATATTAATTTTATACTACAATAATAGTAATAAACTAAATAATATACATTATATTATAATAATGTATATTATTTATGTGAAGCTTAAGATTAGATTTCAGGTAGTTATTGATTGAATGCATAAATTATTTGAAATTTAAAATTTTCATTAAATAATGCTTTCACTTCTCACTGTTAATTTATTTTTTTATTTACATGATTTTACATGATTTAAACTATATATTCCAATGTTGCAATTTTTGAATATATAGTTTAAACTTATTAAATATAAATTTAATAATTATAAGTTATATTTATATATCTAAATAATTTCCTTATTTATCAGCTTAAAGAAACTCAGTCAGATATTTATGACGACAACTTGCACTATCCTCAAATGTTAATATTGAGAAAAATGTAGTGAAGATAATCCAGTCTGCCTCTTATTCAAGTAGAATACAGGTTAGTATATACTGTACTTCTTAACTTGAATAAATTCATACAAAGGTACTAAAATGCCAGTTTACAGATAGCTTCTGAGCTTAAAAAGTAAAATTATATTTACTAAAAAGGCACCTTTTGCACATTTCCAGTGCAAAGTTTTGTTATTGCATTTTGGCCTCTTTCAAAGGCCTGCTTTAGGTTTCAATTGCTGTTTTTGAATGCTGGCTGAGAATTTTTGTGCTGGAAGTGTGTGTATTTTTAGTAAGTTACTCATTCCAGCTCCTGTATTATGATAGTAAAATTGTAGTTAAAATTAAATACTACTGAACCAATTGCATATATCATACTGGTTATATACATGAACATATGATTTGTTTATAGAATTTTAATCTATACATAAAAAAGCTGACTAAAAAAATGTTAGAATAATTTATACTGCAATTCACATATATATGGAATGTAATACAGTAGAGCATCGATTATCTGACCCCCGATCGATCGACTTATCAGTTAACTGACCGCGTTCTAGTAGGCAAATTCAAATGTCCGCTAGTGATGTGGCGCTACAATATTTGGTTGTCTTGGCTACTTTAATATTATTTTTGTTAAATTTTTGCATGTTTTAGCTGGCAGCACCGGCTCGACCATGAAAGGGAGGCTAGTATTTAAACCAGGCCTAATACACTATACTAATAATGTATTTTTTCATACTTTTCGGTTATCCGACTTTTCAGTTATCCGACCAACTCCAGTCCCCAATTAAGTCGGATAATCGATGCTCTACTGTATTTATATTTTTGGCAGTTTGTATTTGTGCTAGCTGATTTTGAACATTACTTATTACATTGTTTTATATAATAAGTAATGTTCTTGTATATCTAATATTCATGTAACTTGTATATCCTATGATATCAAACATAAACTTAAGAAAAAAGATTTTTATATGCAGATACTGTATAATTCAGTGTTTGCACTTGTATTAAAAATTGTTCAAAATATCTGTATGATATGAATATTGGCAGAAACATGACAAAACATTTCATTTCATTAAGAAAATAATACTGATAAAAATGAACTGTTTTTTTTTTTTTTTGTTTTAAAAAAACCAGTTTAGAGGTAAATGCTTTCAAATTCCAAAAGCAGGCCTTTTACTCTCAAACATTTGTGTGAATGAATTTTTGTTGAAAAAGGAATCAGTTATGTCTAATACTGTTCTTTTTTAAAAAGTAGTATACTTGAATAAATTTTTGAGGTGAAATTAAAACTTTAGTACACACACTAATACTGCAAAATAGTTTTTTAGAATCAACTAATAGAAGTGGAAAAGTGCCAAGTGTTTAATAAATAACACGGTCTTGTGTTTGATGCTCAACATATAAGAAAACACGGTTTCAAGAATACCTAAATTAAAATATAATTTTAATTTTATGTTTTGCTTATTAATCTAGAATTGATGTGCAAAATAATAATTTAAACACATTGGAATCTCATTATAACGAACTTTGAGAGGACTCCCCCAAAATGTTCTAATGAATAAGCATAAATCATCATCAAGTAAGTTAAATAACTATGAAGTCCACATTTGGAACAAAAATAAGTTTGTTAATGCAGAAGCAAATTTATACATACAAATGAATACAACCAAATTATAACTTTAAAAAACTGAGTGGGTTTGAATTTGTCTATTTAATTTACATCTTATCATATTCTTCTTGTGCTTTGCACAGGAAGTATATTATAAGATAGTCTCCTGTATTAGAGGAGACTGACCACAAGGAGTCTGAGACATTTCTTTTCCCCAAATATCCCTCAGTACCCTCATGCCTGAAGGGAAGATAGATAAATAAATAAATAACATAATCAAGAGGCATAAGTAGCTATCCATATAACTGTGTTTATGATAATTTGTGACTCTCGTTAGTTGCTTCCAAGTTTGCACCTTTCTCTTGGGTATAATTTATGAATTGGAAGACAATAGCAAGGAAGAAAGAAGTTGTAATGGAGTCATTATAGTGAAGTGAAAACTAGGAATTATAGTACTGCAGAAAAACAGTTTAAACTGGAAGTTCTTAATAAATATTTGTACAACTCAACCTCCATGAATTCTCATGGAAGTTGAGTTGAGGAAAATCTAAAAGGTCATTATTCTGAAAAGTTTGTTGTAATGAAAGTTCAATATATTTAGAACTTGGTTAAAAATATTAAACTTATAACTTATAAAAAAAAAATCTAGTAAAGTAATATTGTCATTATCGTAACTATTTATTCTAGGATATAAAATTAAATTGTGTAGATGTGTTTTGTTTTGCTTGTATATTTTCTCAAAATTACTGAAACCTGTATATTTAATATATTATGTAACATTTCTTTAAAAAAAATAAAATATATATTATTATTATTATTTTGTATTTTATAGGTAGACTGGATGTAAATGGTTGTGGATCAAAGATATAACATATCTTTGGGAAATTTACTGCCCAGAAAGTTTTTGCTTATCATTTCCACATTGGATTCTTTTGGAGTATGAAGTATTTATTTACAAGCCAGATAAATTCCTTTTACCGTCACTGCAAATTTGAGTTATGCTTCAAATAGAATATATATGTATTTAGTGTTATTTACATGTGCAAATTTACTTTTCCTATTTATTAATATTGTTTTATAGATAAATATATTTATAATTGTTACGTGATAATTATAAGTTTACCTTGTAGATTGCATTATATTGCATTGTTTTGGCAGATCGTAAGCAAGTAACGAGAAAATGTTTTAAATAATATGTGAGAATTTTTTATATTTAATAATTAAAATTTTTATTACTTCTAGTCATTAATGCCAAAATATTTGATTTGCTGAATAACAATGCTATAATGCCATATATTTATTGTATTTTTAATTTATTCATGATTTGAATAACTTAAATTTATATTTAGTTGAACCAAAGACTTTATTTAATATTTATATTTTATAATTAATGCCAAATATTTTTTAAGAAATTAGTTAAGGTAAGCTCATTTTTTGCTAATGTAGAAAATCTTATGTAAGATTATTAACAAAACATGCAAGTTAATTTGAACATTAGTGTTTTAAATTGCTCCATTTGACACTGAAAATTTAGTGATTTTTGTTTTACACACAAAAATCTTTTCCACTTGTATATAAAAAATATCAAAAGTAATTGTTAGTGCATATGTGAATATTTTTGTCACATTACCAGTCCTTAATTCTATATCAAATTCGTCTAGTCGGAGTGATGAGTCGTCATTACTCACAAATTCAGTACCTTACATTAAGGATATTTTTTCCCTTATTAATAAAATCAGTAACAATTAAAATTTGCAGGCAACAAAATCACTTTCCTACTATATTCCTACAAAATCTCTCTCTCGCTCTCTCTATACAAATGAACTGACTTAGCAATAGAAAATTTTTATGGAACAAAAAAAAAGAATTGGAAATTTAAAAATTTTGAAATACTCTATTTAAATGTACGATCCGTTTCTTGAAAAAAAATCAAGTTTATTTGCTACATATCAAATATTTATACTATCAAAAATCGAGGGGAAAAAATATATTTTTTATGGCAGAAATTTAGAATTTCAAAAGTGGAACACACTTTCAAAAATTGTGTAAATTCGGGTCCAATAAATAGTATCCAAAACTAATGAATTATTTAAAAAGAATAAGAAATAGCATTAGATTTCTTTCGGAGCTGGATCGTTTCAGTCGAGTCTAATAAGAGGACGCAAAAAAAGTATCGATAAAATTTCCATTCCATTCCATTCACTTTTATCGTATTGCCTATAGTTCTTAGATCCTTCAAATTTCTCTATTTTATTTTGCCATTAAATATGCCAGCTTGTAAGTTTGAACAGTTTTCCATTCACAGAACGTGCCAAATTTTGCTAATAATTTAAAATTCACTTTATAGTTTGTAGTCAAATAATCACCTTTAAAATTTTTACATAGACATTTCTTAAAATAAATCAGATACACAACTGAAAGCTTTACCGCTTTTAGGATCGTTTGTAATTTTTTTAATGTTGAGTGCAATAAAATGCTACAAATTTTTAATAGAATTTACTATTTTAAAATTTTTGTTAGTTATAAATTTGAATTTTATGCAAGGTTTCATTAAAAAGTTACTATATTTTATTAACACAGTATATTCATTGTAATATTTCCACCTGTCATTTGATTGGATGTTAAGATTTTACGTAATATGTGAATATGTTAAAAATATATATTTATTTATTTATTTATTTATTTATTCTGAATTTATTTTTTACGTTGTATATAAAATATATAAGTTTATTTATTTCATAAACAATTGATGTTATCCTCTTCTATGTTCACTACTCATAATTTATTAAATAAAAGTTGATTTAAAAAAACTGAATCTGTTAATGCGTAGAACAAATAACATTTTTACAGTCAAATTAAACTTGGTACAGGAAATCATTTGGCATATTTGTACAGATATGTAAATCTTGGATAATTCAAAGTCACTACTTTTTTAGTCCCTTGAATTTCAGATTAATGAGGATTTCCTGTAGATCTAGATCTTTTATATTAAAATAGATTTACATATCCAAACGTGATAGAAAATTCATTTTGGTGCAATGTCTATTCTAGGCAATGGCTTTCATTGAATGCAATGGTTCTCGTCAGTTAATTGGTGAGAGGCTCAAAATAATTCCTGTCATTGATAAAGCAGTTGTTGGATCCCACCTAGAATCTGGTTTTGACCAAAAGAAGTGGGGCAACAATGGGAAGGATATCCTCTCATAAAACAAAATTAAATTGTAGTGAACTTGCAGAAAACAGAACTAATAATCGGGATATGGGAGCTGAGGATTTTTCCCTGGGCCTGGAGAAAACCTATGGGCCCGTAGTGATTTCCTACCCTTTTGGCATATACTGTTATTTTTGCTAACAGAAAATAAAAATCCTTAAGATTGCATTTTGTTAATAAAGAAACATTTTATATATTTCATTTGTTCAAAAAAGATGGCTAAAGGGCCCCACAACTGTGTAATTTGGAGCAGAAACTATAGTTTAGCAATGTATTCTGAAATTGTTCTGTTTCTATTAAGGTAAGTGATGCATACATCATGCACTTGGATGGGGGCCTCATCCCATTTTCACACGGAGGTGCAATTGATCTGCTGTGGCGGTGGATCATACAGAAGTGATGCCGACTGGAATCTTGCCGAGGCCAGCTCATTTGAACTGTCTCTCGAGACTCATTCTTTTTTCTTTCCTCTGGGGTTATGCAAAGGACTAATTCGTCAATAGTCTGGGGCAGAAAGATTGTATCTTTGGGATGTGCTCCGTAATACATATCTTTTATAGCTTTTGTCATCTGACAAATTTATAAAGATCGTACCTTACTTTTGGAACATGCCTTGTATCGATGCCATCCAAACCATCAACAGTGACATGCAATAACACGGCAGGAATCCAACCATCAAATCAATATCTGCAGAGTGACAAAAGGGAAGAATACTGAACACTTTATACATGTTAATTTTTACCATTTTACAGTGACAAATAAAAATTACTTGCCTACTTCATATCGATATTGTCATTTATTACTCTGACAATGACTTATCACATGTAAATTAACTTTATATGGTTCTTTTCGATGTTAAAATGATTTGTTTTCCCTACATTAAAAGTCAACAAACTGTAGATATGTATATATTCAAATAGGTTGTAGTCTAACCAAATATCTTTTTTCTTTAGTATTTTCATTACAACTTCAGATGCAATGTACAGTGGAACCTTGCATAACGAGCAAAACAAACAGTAAAAAATTGACTTGCTTAACGAGCAATGTTTCGCATGAGTGACAAGGAGGGGAAATCCCGGATTGTGTGAATGTTCCATCAGTCTGTGTTTAGCACTTGTTCCGCTAGCATCTTAGTGTCACTCGTGATCACACATATTACATGAAAACATCGACAATCATAGCCCATTATATAATAAACACATCATCTCATACTAAATTTAATGACCAATTCCAAATCAAATTTTTAAAATATTTAAATTAATTTTTAATTATAATTATTAAATTTAGTATGAGATGGCAGCATAACTGCTTACCTCTAGTCAAATTAATTTAATATTTAATTATAGCCTTTAATTTGGCATTTTTTATTGGACATATCTGTGATTTTTTTTTTTTTGTTTTCTGCAAATCGAATTTGCATTCCGGGTTGGTTCATTCCATGCTAGAAGAAAAGATATGATGATGATTCATGCTTCTTAACAATGTATATTGTGTAATTTTCTTTGAATAAACATTATACATATAATACTTGAATATTTTTCAGTATGGAACGCATTATCGTGTCTTACATTAATTTCTATGGGAAAAATGTTTCGCTTAACGAGTGTTTATGAGTAAGATTTTGGAACAAATTATGCTCGTTAAGCGAGGTTCCACTATATTAACCTAGTTGATATTTGCATTTTATATATTATATCTGGTAACTTCATTCTGATCTTGAAATATTTTCAAGTTATAGTCTTAACATTCACTTCCATCATTTTGAAATACAGTCAAACCTGTTTTTATGCGGTCTTTTTTTGGTGCGGTATAGTTGGCGACTAGTCTCGTGCGATTTGTCATGTCTCACGTTGACTTATTATAGCTAAATAAACTTATTATAGTAATAATATTGCATGAGTATGCAAAAAATGAAATAATTTACTTTTTAAGTCAACAAAACACCACCTGGACAAAAATATGTAAAACAGACGATAGACGAGATGATGCAGTCAAGTGCTGACATCTGTTGTCAATAAATTCTATTTCGTACGGTTTTGAGTTATTTTCTGTGTGACACTTTTTTTATGCGGTCCCTATTGACCACATAAAAAAAATATTTTTTAATTGTGTTGCGAAAACTATTTTTTATAGCCACTCGTGAAGTTTCGTGCATTTTTTTTATGCGGTCCCTATCCACCGCATAAAAACAGGTTTGACTGTACTACAATCTTTTTTTTAAATAATAATTAAAAAAAACTTGTAATAGAAAATCACTAATTTAATTGACATATTTCTATTAAAAATTTTAGTTGGCAATTTTCACATATTTTTTTAATAAAATATTATTATTATTGTGTTAATGTATTAACTAATTTAAAATTAGCTTTTTAGAAGAAAATGTTCGATGTTAAGAGAAATCAAATTGTTCTGCAAATTCACACAAAAATAAATTTCTATAATTGTATTTTCTTCAGAATTAGCACAAGGTGGCCATTGAGAACAAATCACACAAACCTACTTTTTCCATTCAAAAAAGGAATTCCCGTGTGATTTGTTCTCAGTGGCAACCTTGTGCTAATTCTGAAGGAAATACTACAAATTGAGAGAACAGTAAGCAATCAAATACTAAATTACTATAACTTTGGAAGTTTTATTTTACTGACAATAATGATTATGTTTACAGAATGAGTAAGAACTGTTTTGATTTTTCAAAATGTTGCACATGAAGAGAAAACTATAACAATGCAAATAAATTACAAAATATTAATTACTGCTCAAAATCCTTTATCATATAACCATTCCTTAATTCGCTCCACGTGATTGTCCCTTATTTCCAGACGACAGGTTACTTCATCTACACACATTCTTATTTTAAATTCACTATATGGTTGCAAGTATTCTCTTAGGTCTTGTGCAAGTTTCTGGAAATATTTATGATATTTTGTAAGTAAAAAAAAAATAATTGATATTCATTTAGAAAATTAAGGGAACCGATTCTTAATCAGACAATAAGAATATTCTCAAAGCACATACATGTGTAATTAAATTTTCATTTAAATTATAGAAAGAGACTCAAAAAAATTTAGTCTAAAACCATAACTTATTTCAATAATTAGTGGCATACTATTGTATTTTAAAAGCAAGACATTACATTTAGTCATCTCCCAATAAAATTTTATTGTAAACTAGCAGGTAGGCCTGGCATTGCTCGGGCAAAAGTAATGAAAGAAGA
Source organism: Centruroides vittatus (assembly GCF_030686945.1). Taxonomy (NCBI): domain Eukaryota; kingdom Metazoa; phylum Arthropoda; class Arachnida; order Scorpiones; family Buthidae; genus Centruroides; species Centruroides vittatus. The sequence goes on from NW_027122576.1 coordinate 880,294, forward strand.
TTATAGTCACAAAAGAAAGAGCGTAAAGTAATACTTAGTTTGTTGATGAAATTAAAATTATTTCTAAAAAAAAGGTCGAATTTGAAAATCGAATGTTCTAATATTGTTCGATTTTCATGACGTGTTCTGATTATATCGTTCGATTTTCATCGAATGTTCTAAAGAAGAAAGGTCAAGAAAAACTGAACTAATGCATTTAAATTTGAAAATTGAACATGTTCTTTCTTTTTTTCCTCCAGTGCCGGTAAATCTTGCACGTCACTTTCTCTTGTTCTCCATTGTTGATGGAAGTGTTAAGACTTAATCCTGTCCCTCTCCCCCGTGGGGAGGAATTTCGAAAAATCCCTTTTTAGTGTGCGTCCTCGTGACGTACCCTAACTGCGTACCAAATTTCAACTTTCAACGCCTACCATTTGGGCTCTGCACTGATTATTATTATTATTATTAACTCATCTCGATTATATATATAGATACCATTGTGTTGGTAATGTCTTAATTTAAAATTGGAAATGGTTTCTATAGTAATATTTACAAACACATACCCATATGTCACCTCTCACATTTTTAACCCTCGTGATATTATGTGGACCTTCTGGAACAACTCTCACGTAGACTGGCAACAGATGATTTCTTGTCCTGGCAATAAAGTATGGAAGATCGGGAACGACGTCTGTCAGAATTAAAATAGACTATAATTTCTATGCATTGCTGTCAAAATAAATTTGAATTAATAAAAAGTTCAATATCTGTATCGTACAACAGTAATTGAGAAATAAATTGTATTATTATTACAATGCACTGAACATCTGAAGTAAATAGTTGGTAAATGAATGTTTTCAAGCATAAAAACATATCATAATACAAGATTATTCTTATAAATACAACTTCAATAGCTAGTGAATACCAAAGAGAGAGCCATTTCGTAAGGTCGCTAATAGAAACTTTAAGGTAGTCGTAAAATTACAGGATTTTAAAAAACTATATAAAAGTAGACATCTATTTTACTTGTATGCCAAAACTGAAGATGTTTTCTTAATTTTGTTATGCAGAACTCATAATTATCAAAATTTTAAGAATGTTTCCAATGAAGAAATGTGTGTTGCACATAACACAAAAAGAAACTGTTTCTTTAGATCACACAGTTCTACAAAGAAAACACAATTTTCACAGGCAACTTCCATACTCCAAACAATAGTATTTTCACACATTGATGGCATGCCAGTTTAACTGAAGTTATAAAACATAATTAATTCATTGTTATAATGTAATCATCCTTCTTATACAAAATTATTCACTTTCATGCTTTGTTATTGGTATTGCGGACAGAATTTTACTTTTCTGCAGGCAACACTTGGCAGAATCGTGTGTTGTGTCAAGCAATAAAGATCATTCTGTCTATATATTATCAATTGTACGAAAATGCAGAGTAATCTATTTATTGCCAATTTATATGGATAAAATATATTTTTAAAAGTATCGTACAAATGCAATAGTAAATTATTATTCAAATATTAAACAACCTATTATAATGTGATATCACTTGCTGTCATTTAATTTACATCTTTGTTCGACAGATTAAATATTCATATTTGCAAAAGAATCCCAAAGATAACAGCATCGAATAAAGCAGAGTTTAATCTCAAGTTCAAAGATTCATTAATAAATGCATTGCCATTATCTGAAATTTTACTGTTTTAATATTAGTAAAACAGTGTAGAGTTTGTCAAAGAAACTTTTGTAATAAAAAGATTAGTTGTTAAAAATTAATGTAGAAATGTTGTCGTCTTGAAACTACAGTCTGTTAACAACACAACAAAAACACATCAAATATTTTCTTGAAATGAATTACTACATTAAAAATCATTTGTATGCAATTTTTAATAAATGCTCGAGTCTGTAAACAAATCTTTGAGTCCGACATCTCTGCATCCACACAAAATTAAAACATCTTGAATTGAGTATGGCTTTTACGTGTTTTGTTTCTCATCTAAACAAACCAATATATCACTTAAAGTGAGTCTCTTATTATGTTTGTATTTATTTATTATGTTAAATATAACAAAACATTGCAGCCAATAGAAGTATAAAATCAAATGGCCTCCTACAGTTCTGGATTATGAAACTTACAAGGGGAGAGCACGACCTGGGAAATTCACTTCGGAATGAGACTTGGTATATAGGTAGTACTCCTTTAGGATGTTTAATCCTCAAAACAAGAAAGTGCAATGGCCAGCCAATTTTAAGAAAAAGGCCTTTAAAAATTCAAGCCCAGCTTATGTACTAATAAGTTACGCTACGTCAGCAGCTGCTGAGCAGCTCAGTCGACATCGTTCTTGGCTGCCACCAAGTTGTTCAGAGTTCAAATCTCTGTCTCGATTAGTATTTTTTTTTTCTTTCTAAAAACTTTTGAATATATAAATATTAACTAAAATTTTGAATATATAAATATTAAAATTTTATTATAATAAATAATTTCATTTAAAAAAATGTTTAACACATATTACATGTCATTTTAATTATAATTATTAATATACTTATTAATTATTTTGTATTATCATCATCAACTGTTGGTAAACTGATAGTATCTTCATTCACAGACATTTTACTGTAAAATACTGAAACTATTTGTATTATGGTGTGATATATCACAGAACACTATGATCTCTTGGAAATCCAAAAGTAAACTGACACATTGTCTCCCAATATCAGGTCAGTCCATGCACATTTTTATGACCTTGAGAAAAATCTTGTTTTGCTGTTAAAAATGTCAGTCTAATGTGATACTTTTCACACTGAAGTGTTAAATTGGATCTCATTTATGTAATACTGTTGGAATTGGAAACATTTTAGTTGTTTATTTTTGTTAAAATGGAAGTAAAGGATGAATATAAGAGACATGTTTTATACTTTTTATTTTTAAGTGGTGAGAATTAATAAGAGTAGTAACCTTCAAAAAATTTGATACAATAGAATAATAAATGAAAACTGTTGTTCCATAACTAATTATTTATAACTATTATTATTAATTATTTTGTATTATTATAATTAAAATGACATGTAATATGTGTTAAACATTTTTTAAATAAAATTATTTATTATAATAAAATTTTAATATTTATATATTCAAAATACTTATTTTAAAAAATTTTTAGAAAGAAAAAAATAATAATAATACTAATCGAGACTGAGATTTGAACCCTAACGACTTGGTGGTAGCCAAGACCGATGTGGACTGAACTGCTCAGCAGCTGCTGACCTAGCGAAACTTATTAGTACATAAGCTGAGCTCGAATTTTTACAGGCCTTTTTCTTAAAATTGGCTGGCCATTGCACTTTCTTCTTTTGAGGATTGGACATCCTAAAGAAGTACTACCTATATACCAAGTCTCATCGCAAAGTGAATTTCTCAGGTCGTGCCCTCCCCTTGTTAGTTTAACAAATAACTGGAATTTATATTATTGAGCTGCAATTTTCAAATTAAAGACCTATAGATTCCCATGGTTGTCTGCCCTTCTTTAATCTTGAGAACAGAGTTAGATGGAAAACTTAGGGGCCAGAGGTTCAGATTAACTATATACAAACTTCTAGACTGGACCAGAAGTCACGTGATTTTTTTTACATTAAGATATTATTAAAAGTTGTAACCCAGCACTGTGATGATGTCACAATAAATAATTGCTCATTCTAGTTGTAGCACCTGGTCCTGGAACTAAAACTAAAACTAATACATGATAGCCAGATTTGAACTTATGTAAAAACTAATAATTCTGCTGTGTTCAAAAAGTATTGGAATGATTCATTTAATTTGCACATGTGCAGAGGGTGCCACTATCATTGTTTAGTACAACTTTCGTCAACACCTAGCAGCAATCCGTGTGTCGTCGTCATCCGTTTTCATTTGCAAATAAATGTTTTGTGTGAAGAATTTTTGCACTGTCAATTTTTCAAAATGCCAAGTGCAATTGAACAAAGAATGTGCAATAATTTTGTCTTTGCAATGTGTTCAAATGGCTGAGGAAATGTTTTATCCAGATGAATCGCTCTTAAAAGACACTGTAGATCCACGTTTCATCACCTGTAATACTTTCGACACCAAAACAGCTCAACAATCAAGTGAATGGTGCTCAAAAAGTAAAGTGAGACCAAAAAGACCATGTCGAAGTTGAGCATTCAATGCATTTCAAAAGATGCAGTGCAGTAGGGATTACTTTGGAGGGGACAAAATAAATTTGATAAATTCAAATCTTGCATTGTATTGAACCATTCCCAATATTTGATCACAAGGGTAAATGCAAAATTTTACTAAATTTTTTGTTTATTCATATCAAAATTGTATGTAAATAGAAGAAAAAGTTTGTCTGATAAACTTTCTAATCAGACGTATTTGAATGAATTAAAATGTTAAGGCAAATAAAAACTAAGTAATATTAATCTGTGTAATTCTATTACATAAGCTAGAATATCAGAGGATTGTAGAATCAGCCTAATTTTCTCATCACAAGTATGCACGATTCATAACTTGGACCAACCAACTTACACAAAGGATAATGATGATGATCCAAACTACTCATTAAAAGTTGAGATAATTCATATTCAAATCCAGGCTGTATAAGCAAATATCTTACAATCATCTGGTCAATTAATGCCAACTTAAAAAGTTGGCAAGGGCTCTTGCACTTTCCCAGCATTCATACGGAGTTAACAGATGTCTCTACCTCAAAATAATTCTTTTGCCCTTTTATAATAATTAACATTAAAAAAACATGATTTTTTAAACAAAATTTCATAAAAGTAAACCTATGTGAGGGGAAATATTATAGGCATTTACAATTTTTTGAACGAGTTTTCATTATTAAGTTTTATCCTACTCAAGATATAATCTCCAAAATTTATCATTATCAATGCCCTTATGTAGAAGCATACCTGCCAAATTCAAAATTTTTGGTCCATCGTGTCCTGACATATAAAGCAAAATATAAGTCAACACACAAACACAGAAATATCGTATGTGAATTTTTGTAATCGGAACCTTAAAACATACAGAAATGCAAAATACTCAGGGGGTCAAAATTTGACTAATTACCGTAATTCCACACAAATTAAAGAATGCCTTTATATGTGAAAACAGCCCAGTTTCGTATTTTTCAAATTTGCATCCTTGCCTCACTTATAACGACACGTTCTTATTTGTGCCAGCTTATTTTGCTTATCGGAGAACTGCACCGACATGTTAATGTAAATTAAATGTCAAGGAGGCAGTAATTATTTGGTGTCATCCCTGTAGTAACCACTATTAAATATAAAATGTGAATATTTAAAGAAAAATGCTTCTGAAAACATGTTTTTTAAATAGTTATTTTTTTTGTAGTTTGCAGAATATAGCACTTTTCCTCATCTGTAAGAGTCCATATGTAATCTCTTATATGTATGAAAATACAATTTAACACTTCTTGTCATTCCAGATAACAGCCAGGAAAGCAATAAATTATAAACAAAGCAAACAAAACCAATCTCCGGGACAATTTTACAGAAAGCAAACGTCTTCGACTGCATTAAAATGTCAACGATGCCCATTTAACATGGCCGAAAACGTTTAAAATTGTGCCAGAGATTGGTTTTGTTCGCTTCATTCATTAATTACACCCAGTTTTGAGTAGTGGAATGTAATAAACTATATATCTCCAGACACAACACAGCTATTTTAACAAAGGAGGAGAGTTTACTTGACTCGGGTCTATCCAAATATTAATTAAAATACCGTATCATTTCTTGTTATATATTAGTTATCATATTATTTTAAATCCATTTAGGAATCAATAATGGCATTTACCTGGCGCTTTCCTCCAACCTGCAACAGACGTATCTTTTATTGGAGCAAGTGGGACAGTTACTTTTTTGGCAAGCAATTTCTCTACATACTTCCAATGGTCTTTGACTTCTTCTACTTCTGTGTATTTTGGATCTGGATTCGATGCCCAAATACTTTTATCTGATATATTTGCAGATCGATGACACTAAAAATTCAAATTTACTCTCTTAATCAATATACGGTTAATGGCCAACCATACCATAATTACTGCCAACCAAATTATTAGAATAGGTTAGGTTATGTTAGAACGTGCGTCCCTACTGTTTCAGAGACGAGCCGCCATGTTCGCTACCATAGGTAACATTAACCCAATAATACTATTAACAATAGTGAAGCAATTATAAACTAATTAATTACATTTTACTTTATATAAGTTATTTCTTAAAAATTAAGGCAAATTAATAATAATTGAGATTTAAATTAACCTTTCTAAACGATGTAGTTGCTTTGTTTAAATTACTTTCAATAATTTTTGCAGAATTTCTTAGAAGAAACATCTTATGTGCTTCCACCCGAAGCATGCCTTCGTTCGTCGCCCTCTGGTGAGAAAAAACAATCACGCAAATATATATATTTTTTTTTTTAATGGGCGAAAAATGTTATTTTTATTGAATATGTGTCTCAAAATCTTATTTTATAAAATATTTATATATTATAATTATATAGACATATACGAATTATAATATTAATAAATATTATTTAAAATAAGTGCTCACACGAATTTCAGAGCTTGTTTTCAACGATAGACATATGAGGAACGCGGTAGACACGTAAACAAAGAGTTCTTCATTGACTTTATCGGTCTCTTCCGTGATGAAATAAGACGGAAACGGCCTCATCTCTGGCAACGAGAAAACTGGATTCTCCTTCATAACGCCTCGGCATATCACGCTCTCCTAGTTACAGAATATCTGATAAAACATCAGATACTTGTAGTTCTACAGTCTCATACACTGGATTCCGCTCCCAAAGACCTTACCTTTGTCTTCACGAAACTGAAAACTCAAGTAGGGGATCAGATTCAAGTCGGTACAAGCAGAGGCGAATCCACGGAGGCTACCAGGAGCTTAACTCCTCCTTATTCGAACTGCTTTTCTTCTTGTTTCACGCGATCCCAATTAGATTTTCATCCCTGCACCATGCATTATATATAATGCTGTATTTAATATTACTGCCAAAATTCGAGATGGAGTCAGAGCCGGAATCGAATTCGGAAAACGTCCGGAATTTCTTCACCCTATTCTACATTCCCGTGATGTAAAAAGAAACGGAAAATTCGGCAAATACACAAAAGTCGTCTTCAACTTTGCTATGATTTGGTATTGGTATTGTCATAGTGCGCCCCACGTCCAATCGTAATGGGTTAAAGTTGGACCTAAATCCCATGGTAAACTGATGCACGCGTAAAGGTAGATGCACACGTGGCTCACGAAAAAGCAGAATCGCAAAACGCCGTGGCCTCATATGCGAGAAACGTAAGCAATTTGTTTCTGGGCGCATGCGTTCGGCTTTCAAGATGGGAAAAAAGGGTACGCTACTTTTCTATTTATAGTTTGCTTTTATTATCAAGACTTCTGCGAAAGAAAAAGTGTGGGAAAAAAACATTTTTGTACGAAAAATTAAAATTATGAATTTTATGTGAAAATATATTTTAATATGCCTACATTCACCTCGCGCACGTTCGCATCTGTCTTAATTCAATTGGTTAGAATTTATACATTACAAGCAACGCGTTGAGTCATAAAATATGTAAAGAAATTACCTCGAATTCTTACAACATACAATGAGATTCGAGAAACTCTTTCGACATTTATTAATAAAAATCAATTATTTTACAACTTTTCGTAATCCATATCGAAAGTTTTATTAAATCATTACATTTTCTCCAAGATACAAATAATAAAAATAACTTTTTAAACAACATAAACCACTTTTAAAATATGTTTTATTCGTCTTATTTATTCAGAAATGTTATAAAAATTACTTTAAAAATTAATAATAATTTAAACCGAAACAGGCTCAACCTTTTTAAGGTACTTCATAGATACGGTTTCGTTAACCATCGGAGAAATGCTTCTAAAACTATGTCTTTCGTCTGGTGATTTATCCAAATTGGAAACTTTGGGCAAACATGCGTAAATTATAATTAAACCAAGAAAAATACCGAAACTTAAACAGAGAAAGACGATTCCTAACGTTGCCGTAGGCACGCATAGATATTGAGCTAATGATTGATACTTAAAAGTGTGTGACAAAATTATCATCAAACTTCCACAGACAAGTAAAAATGTCGCTATAATTCCGAGAGACAAATACACTTCGGGTAAAGAATTGCTTTTCTTGGAAGCTTTAGTATCGTTAATTGTAAACTTCATGTTTCTAAATAAAAATTACACAGTTTAAATACGTAAATTATGTGTAAAAAAATAAATAAATAACTCACCTATTATTCTAAATCGAGTAGAATTTGCAAAACGATCAATTTATTAGTTTAATTAACAAACATTTAGAAAAATCAAAATGATACGATACGCCTTTTCCTCTTACTTAACTCAGGAAGTATCGGTTCCACCCCTCGCAGGATGAGTGAACTCATCTCTTGAATTACTTGTTAGCACATTTACATAATTACACTTTTAATTAAATTGACTGAGATTTTAATTGCAACGATTCTAATTTTTGTAACAATTGCAAAATATTATGTATTATTTTCCCAATAACAATAACCTTAAACCATGGCCGAAAAGATGATGCGTCAAGAACTGGAAAGAGATAAGGTCGAAGAATTCGAAAATGATAATATTAGAGAGGTATTTTCCATATTTAACAGCGATGACGATTGTTTATCGGGTAACAATTTAAAAAAAGTCATGAAAATGGGCGATGTGGATCTTAGCGAGAAGGAAATTCGGGATATCATCAAGGCGGTCGATCCGTGCGGGAAAGGAAATATCAATTATGGCAAGTTGATATCCATGTTGGCCACAAAAATGAGAAAATCTGACGTTTCCAATGATGCCGATAACGTGATAATTGAAGCATTCAAGGTTTTCGATAAGGATAACAAAGGCATCGTCAAAGTATCCGATTTACTTCACTCTGTTTCGGGTCTGGAGCCGAAATTCAAGATGTATATGGAAGAATTGGTACTGAATGCCGATCCTAAGAAAAAGGGACAGTTCAACTATCACGAATTTATCCAAAAAATGCAAGGAAAATGGAAGAATTATTTAATTTAGATGCTTTGATTTTCAGTTTGAGGTTAATGGGCACATCAGATATACGCACAAAAAAAAAAAATTTAATATCGTCCGAGAGAACTTGATTATACTTAAGTAATTTTCGTATAAAACATTTAAAATTACCATTCGTGTATCATTTAACTACATTAATTCTCTTAAATTTATTTTCTCTACAAATATCTGATATTTAGCAAAATTACGAGTCTAATAAAGAGAAGTTTAAAAACTTAAATGCTGTCACGGTAATTTTTTACTCGTTAATATGTATTTATTTAACCCATTCCTTCTTTCGGAAACTAAGACGGCCCTTTTTAGCAAACCTATGGGAACGGACCACCCCAAAAATATGTGGAGATTTTAGACCCGCTCGGATACGATCCCGGGTCCTTAGAACGGTGGGCTCCCACTATAACTGCTCGACCACTCCGCCATCAAACTCAATTCAATATGTTGGATCAGAAAAACAATACAAATATAATCGTATGAAAATTTGTTCTCATACACACACACATATTTGCATACATCCCAATCTCTGGGGGACCCGGGATCGAAGCCGCACGAGTCGAAAAATCCCAAGGAATTTTTCGGGGGTGGTCCGTTTGGGTATGTCGGGCCCCGTCCCTCACCACCCGGCCGCCCCATTGTGGGCCTGGCTGAACCCATATGGATTTCCTTAAAGAGGCCCTCTTAGTGCCCACAGGGCGGAAAGAGTTTTAAAAAGCACCACTACCTTATAGGCTCACCAAATGAAGAAAGAAAAAACTAAGAATGGAGGACAAATTGTTCCGAAAAAAAAAACATTAAACGCGTGTTTGAATAGAGGAAGGACATGTCTTAAAGTCAAAATGTAGGACTCGTCCAAGGTCCTCGGGACAATAAAAGTTTTGAAATTAAATTGAAATCGGATAAAATCAAAACAATAGAATTTAAATGTTTAAAGCGCATAAAAATATTTGTTGCGACTTTATTATTGACAATTATTATACAAACAATATTGATCTTTAAAATCATGTCCGTCGAAATTCAAAAAACAAACGTTTCTCTGTTCAGTGAGCAGACAGTCGAAACGTTATCCATAAAGAACTTAAGAGATATTATGAAAGCCGCATCCATCGAACTGGAGGACGAAGAATTGAGAAAGATGATTAAAGAAGTGCAACGGAAACGGACACCAAACCGAGGAATCGATTTTCCTAAACTCTTACATTTAATGTCGATAAAAATTAAAAGTAACGATTTCGATGACGAAATAAAGAATGCTTTCAGAATATACGAAAAAGTAAATAAAGGGACGATCAGCGCCATAGAACTTCGTTATGTCATGAAGACCGTTTGGAGTAAAATAACCGAAGAAAATATCGAAAGGATGATCGAACTGGAAAAAGACGATAAAGGACATATTAATTACTGGGATTTCATTCAAAAATTACAAGCCAAATGGAAAAATCAACTGATTTTATAATTTTTATTACAAGTTAATCCGCCATTTTTTTAAAAACAAAATTGGTTTATGTTTAGTCTGTCTTGATTTCAATTCCTGCTACATAATGTGCATTTAAACAAAATTCTAATATATACATTCGTCTATAATAGATTATTTTAACAATAAAAAGTATATTCAAGTTTCTACAAGTGTTTCAAATTATAATTTTAGTAACTCTTAATTTATTCTCACCTATTTTTACCGGTGAATCGAATGTTCTTCGTCACGAATATCAACTTAAGTAGCGGTTGCAGAATAGCACGAGGCAAAAGACGTTGAAAATAGAATCACGTTGCCAATGTCCAGGGGCCACACATTAGGTAGGTCCTTGGGTTACTCGTGACTTCCATAACTTAACTTTATTACCTTTATTACTAACAGAAAATAAAATCTTTAAGACTGCTTTTTTTAAAACGCTTTTTGCCCTGTGGGCACTAAGAGGGCCTCTTTAAGCAAACCCATTATGGGTTCGGCCAAGCCCACAATGGGGCAGCCGGGTGGTGAGGGATGGGGCACGACATATCCGGACGGACCATCTTCCAAAAAATTCCTAGAGATTTCTCGACCCGTCCGGATTCGATCTCGGGTCCCCAGAGCGGTAGGCTGCCACCTTGATCCAGCCCTGTTAAGACTGCTTACGGCACTGCTGTAGATAATTTTCTTTTAATTTCCTTAATTGTCAACGAGCCTCTAGATCAGTGATTCTCAACTACTGTGCCGCGGCACTTTAGTGTGCCGTCAGTGCAAATACCCATACATAAGTGATGTCAGACAAATAGTTCAATTAGTTCTACCTACTTAGGGCGCGTTTGGAAATTGTAACCAGTGTTACTGGTAACTGCCGGTAGTTACCAAAGCATTTAGAAAACGTGACCTAAATAACCAACTCCGTTTGACGGCCGGATGGCCGAGTGGTCAAGGTGGCAGCCTACCGCTCTGGGGGACCCGGGATCGAATCCGAAAGGGTCGAATAATCCCCAGGAATTTTTCGGGGGGTGGTCCGTTCGGATATGTCGGGCCCCGTCCCTCACCACCCGGTCGCCCCATTGTGGGCCTGGCCGAACCCATAATGGGCCTTCTAAAAGAGGCCCACTTAGTGCCCACAGGGCGGAAAGAGTTAAAAAAAAAAAACCAACTCCGTTTAAGTCACTGTTATGACGTCACCGGTTGTCCTGCGGTACTTACCGAAGTAATTGTGTGTGCCACCAAATTTTTAAATTATTAAAATGTACCGTGACGAAAAAAGATTGAGAATCACTGCTCTAGATTAAGCTGCACTAGAAACCAGAAAACGTTGCGTGTAGCCTGAAGGCCCAGATTCCTTACGTAAGGATTAATTGAATAAGACAATTCAACACAGGCAAGTTCGCCTATATTGCGTTGCCTTATTCAATCAGGGGTGCCTTCTATGGAAAAGCGGCCCCTATTTCTGGGAACCCATAATGGGCTTGCAAAAAGAGGCCTTCTTAGTGCCTACAGGAGGGAGAGAGGGGACAAAAAATCACGGATTTGTTTGTAGATGTTAGCTACTCGGACACTGGTTGGCCAGGTATTTTAGGATTATTTTACAATATTGTTAGATATTTACTTCTAATCCCTTTTATAATGGCACACGAGTCCGCTTTTCGGATCGATTGACATTTTTCCATAACGAGAGTGAACAGTTGTTGAGTGAAAAGACCAGACGAATCATTCGGTATCGAACTCGCATGTTGATTTTCAGCTTGAATTTGCGCACATATCTCCAGAGATCGACGCTTTCGGCAAGTTTTAAATTCATCGGCCATTGTTCCCTTTAGAATAGCATGCAACGTTTGATGAAATTTATTGCCTTACTCGAAAACTAAAAAGGTTGAGTGTGTTGCCTGACAGGACACCCATTGTATACAAATCTGCTAATATAAACTATTTTGAATGTAAATTGTTTTTTAAAGCTTCTTTTACAATGTCAAGGGTGCAATATTAAATTTCACCGAGTATCTTCCGTTACTATTCTATACAATTGAATCGTTATTGTATACTATTGTATAATCCAATCCATTTTCCCATGATTTTCTTAAGGAATTATTTCGTTATTTAATTAATCAATTGCAACGGATTTTGATATATAAAACATAGTTTAATTAACGGGATAAGGCAACGCAACACATGGGCGATCTACCAAACGGAGAGCCATCCGGAAGGACCCTGGGAAACTATCCCCTATTTAGATATTAATCAAGCAAAAAACCCCCATATGGTCAGCTTGATCGGCCACGAACCCGCAATTATATTAATGTTCAGTGGTTTTATCCACTCGGTTACTGGTGGGCTTAATTAACGGGAATGTGTAAAAAAGAAAATACAATGAAAACGAGTGGGTAAACGTTTTATATTTGCACTTCATTCAAGAATCCATAACGCAATAAAATATGGAGAAACAAAATAAAAATCATATTTAATAATAAAAATTCCTGATTCCTGCACAATCATCCATTTAAAGAAATGGACGAACATTAAAGATTCAGAAGTTAAAGATGTAAAAGCATAAAAAAAATATTAAATTAAAATCCCAAATTTTAATAAATAAAAGTAGATCCGGCGATGTGGTTACATTTACTTAGATTTGTATTTATATTTGTTTACGAGTTTCTGAACTTCTGCATCCAGTTCGAATAGATGATCGTCGTTCGCTTCTGGTATCAGTTTTCTCATCGTTTCGGCTAAATTAAATAAATATTCGGTATTTTTACCGCTCGGGCCTTCGCTTTCGTAAATCTGTCGTGCCATTTCGTGAATCGGTGCGGGACCCAAAAAATAAGGGTTATTTTCGTTGCCGACGTATATTGTGAGATCGAATGATTCTACATTTCTGTCCTTCGGAAAGAATGTCACGTGACTTTTTCGTAACCGCCCTTTTCACGAAAATCTAAATGAGCTTTGACATATTCTGCATCTTCGGCTGATATCTTGTATGCGACTCCCCATACACGTGACTAAGAAAAAAAAAATTGAATAAGTTTATTGGAATTCGTAATCAATGAAACATATCACTACATACATTTTTCATGTAAAACATATCTTAGTCAATCGAAATTACAGGAAATAAGAATATTACTTTATATTTCTGGCTATAAAATACAATATAATAAAAATCATTTGATAAACAGGTATTGTACTGTACGTGTTTAAGAAATACAATGCAATTGTTGTAGAGCAGGGATCGGCAATCTATAGCATGCGTGCCAAACGTAGCACGCGGGCCGATTTTCAGTGGCACTCTGATTGAATAGAAATTAGTAAATGTTAAATTTTAATTACTAATTTTTGAAGTTCATTATAACCAGGCCAATTTTGATACTATATATAACAAAATTGGTAATCATGTCGGCACCCAGAATAACAGTTTAATTTAGGTTCGGCACAACACCGCTGAGAGGTTGCCGATCACTGTTCTAGAGTATTTCCTAGACAGCTTTTAAAAACTCTTTCTGCCATGTGGTCACACTGAGGTTTGGCTTATTTGTTTATGGCAACGTGACATGTGGGCAATACCTCCCAGGTCATTTATGGAAAATTGGCCCTTATTTAGGTGTTACTAAGGTGAAAAAACCCGGAAAATTCCATGTATCATGACCATCGGCCAGGCGCGAACCCACGACCGACTACCAGTATTCGGTGGTTTTATCTACTCGGCCCTTTGTGGGCACGGCACTAAGAGGGTCTTTTTTTTAGAAAGCCCATTATATATTTGGCCAGGCCCACAATGGGACAGCCAAGTGATGAGGGTCTGGACACGAATCCAGACGAACCACCCCGCCTAGTGATCCCGGGCCTCTCAAACGGACAGGTTGCCACAACTTTGTAACCAGTGGCACCAACTCAAATAAAGGAGCCAAATAAATATACCAGTCAAAAATATTTAAAAATATATAAATAAAAGTCGGTAAAAATGCTGCTGCTAATTTTAATGGCAACAAAATAAAAATAGTTTGTATGCAGCATAATATTAAAGCAGTGGTGCTGCACCAAAATGAAAATTATTTTATTATGAAAAATTTTTTAAAAAATGTACAGGCTATTGTCAAACATTGTTTTTAACTTTATGTAAAATATTTTCTGGAATAATAAAATCAGATAATTTGAAATTTCTGAATAATAAATAAAATCTAATGCACAGCAAAGCCTTTAGCATTGGTAGACCAATTCTGTTTCTTCACACTTCAAATAATTACAGCAGAGAAAACGCTCTCAGCTGAAAAATTGGATATTGGCAGTGATAGAAAATGCCATTTAAATTACTTTAATTAATTTATGATTTTTCGAAAAAATGCAAAAATTTAATTTTATTTAAAATGTAACGTCCTGCGCGACAGCTCGAGTCCACGCAAAATAAAGTTTCTTTAATTTCATAATAGCGAGGTTGAGGCCGAAGTTTTAAATGCGAAAACGTGTATGTCAGACGTTCGGCGCTGCTTTCCTGTAAGCCTGGAAGTTTGACAATGGTGTTGGAAAGTCAGTGGAATTATGCTTGAAGTTCCAAACGCCATTGTCAAACTTCTAGGCGTACAGGAAAGCGGCACCGAATGTCCGACGTACACGTTTTCGCGTTTAAAACTTCGGCCTCAACCTCGCTATTAATTTAACACGTAGCGACACGTGTAAAAGTACTAAGTTGTAATTTAAAATTTACACGATTTTCTACATTAGGAGCTTGATAATATTTCGTACATTAATTTTTCTTGCTGGCTTCTTTCTGAATTTGTAATGAGAGGTATTTTAAGTATATAAAGGATTTTTTACATACGTAAATGGGATTTTTGTTTCCTACGATCTAACAACACTGGTGAATAAATAGTTAATCTTGTTAATTCTGCTTAAATGTTAATCCTACTTAAAGTTTACAAGTGTGAATAGGGTTTAATATATTAAAGTCAATTAAGAATAATTTGAGTTTTTTTAAGTATGCCTAATATTGCAGCCCAATATGCACATATTGATTTGAGTTGGAATAAGGTAACACAATGTGACAGTGATCTGCCAAGTGGAAATACCTCAGTAGGATTTTCTATGGGAAACTGGTCCCTATTTAGGTGTTAGACACAGCTGGAAAACTACACGTGGCTAGCCCATTGGTCAGGCACAAACCCACAACTAAGTATGGTTTTATCCACTTGGCTATTATCAATACATTGATTTATTGATTATACGAATGGCTCTGATTTATACGTTAAAATTAATTTTAAATTAAAGTATAACCATCCTTCATGGATTATTAGAACGATAAACAATTCAGAAAATTATTTAAGTCAAATCAAGACAATAAAATATTTAAATGTAACATTTAAATAATAGAATATTTAAATATATTTAACATAATTAAGTATAAAATTGTGCTATCCAAACAAAGTCTTTTATTTGGTACATCTGTGAGTTCTAAGTTCAAATTTAAATATAAGAAGCAATACTTTTAAATTGTTGCAACAAAATACTTTCCACAAAATCCATTTTGTGGAAAGTATTGTAAATGTAAATGTAGTAAAAGTGATAAATAAATGTATTACTGTAATTATTGTTTATGTAATTTATATTCTATAAACTTTAAATAATTTCAAAATTAATAGAAACTTTATTAAAATATTTAATTATATATAAAATTTTATTAAAACATTTTCATTTTTTATGATATTTTGTCTGCAGTCTTTTGAATATTGAATATTTTATTTGAATTCTGGCATTTTTCCAACAGACTACAGTAATTATGAAAATATGTGATTGAAGTAGGCTATGTAAAATAATATAAAATTTAAAGAATACTTTTTATACAAAAGAAATAATTCAAAAATTAATAGGAATATATAAAATTTATTTTAACGAGTATTTTCTATTTTTATATTTTTTTTGAAATCATTAAAATTAGATAAAATTATTTTTATTAATAGTTCTCACAGGATAGCATTAGAGGAAACAGTCAAAATAAATAAGAATGGAATTTAAAGGAAAATATATCAATATAAATGTCACAGAAATTGATAAAAAATATTAAATGTAAATAATTTAGGCTTGTAGATAGGAAAGGGGGTATATAGTAATGAACCATAGCAAAAATACAAATAGGCTTACTGCCTGGTAAAGTGACTGGTAAGCAATGACAATCGGTTTGAAAGGAGTCAGGCTATGTCAGGCTTGCTTATCCAACTGCATTAAAGATGCTTTACAATGTAACACACCCCAAAAAACTCTCAATCTAATGTTTATTTTGTGAGCATTACTAGAATTTCCACAGCCCCATGAAAACTGTTGTCAAGCTTGACCCTGTGATTCTGATACATTGCTCTTAAAAAGGGAACAATTTATCCAATTGCAATATATTATATATATATATATATATAACATATTCATGCTGTTTTTATATAATAAAATTTTTTAAATTATATTTTGATTATTCATCCTTTTCTTATTGTTATATTTTTTATGTTACATTTGAAAAAATGATATGTAATATTCATAAATACAGCTAGTACAGTACAGTACAGTACATGTTGGAGACAATCTACTTAATAAATTATTTAATGCATTTTCTATATATGCTAATGATTTGTTGACCTATATATTTTTGTATACAATATACACAGTATACTGTACTTTATGTAGGAAAAAATACACCAAAATATATATTTATAATAAGCATTAACACACAATTTTCTTAATTATACACAATACAATAAATATAAATTACCTCAGGATCTGGAGATGAAATTAAAGTTACAACTCTTCCAGGCTAAAAATAAAGGAACTAATTTTAAAAACCGATTTAATTTAATTTCATAAATTTAATCGAATTATTAATGGAAAAAAGAGAAACTAAAATAAAACAGCAATAACCTTTCCTGGCACGCCGCGATGATCTTCGCTCCCTTGCCAGAATCTTCTCAAATAACCTTTGATATATCCGATCTCGTTCCTTTCGAAAGGAAAATCCACTTTCCACATCAAGGATCCATAACCGAAGATCCACATTTCAAACCCATTTCGAACCATTCGATCTCCCACAGCTGTAAGGTCACATGACGCGAAACGAGACGATAAATGTCCTCCATATCTTCCATATATAATTTATTTTTATACAACCGATCGTTAAATGTATTAATTTATTAATAATCCATAAAATACGTTACAGTAATTCGATATTGCAATAAGTCAAAAATCACCCTAGCGGCGGAACGAGGTAGACGTTAGTGTACGATGCGGAGTTAGATCAGATGCAACTTGTGGATCTGTGACGAGAAGATGAGATGGTTTCCCTGATCGGATTTATTAGTTTGGTGGGGATATTCACGCTCTGCATTCTTCTTTTACTGATATTCTTACTGAGTTCCAAGAAGTCTCAACTATGCGTAGATGACGTGAGTAATTGATTAATTAATTTTTCTCCCTCTTCTCATCCCCCGCATCCTATCAACAGATAGAAAGAGAAGAGAATGACATGAAAATATGGCCGATAATCAAATGTCAATGGAAGTATAAGAAATAAAATTACCATACGTTGTTTATATTTTATATTTCTCAATTGATTTGTTGATTTGATAACCTTATTTAATTTCTTAATAACTAGAATAAAGCTGAACAACATATTTTTATTTTTAAATTTTTATTACAAAATGAGAATTGTTTTTAGAATGTTTATTTTTAACTGTTTTTACAATACTGCAACACACTAAGTAAACATACTAGTTGTTATATTAATAGTAACAATACAGTATATATTCCTTTTAAAATTAAATATTAACTTTATCTGATTGAAATGTCAAACAGTATATCAATGCTTATATTGGATTTTGCTTAATGTAAACAATACATTTTTTTTTGTTCTATTTCGAGTGTTTTATCTTCTATCTATCTGGTAAATGACTACGTGACGACCTGGATGTTTTCCGCTGGAATCGTTTGAGTTTTATTTATGAACTGTTGTAAAAGAATGGGATGTGAAATAATATTCCTGAATATTATTTTATGTTACCATATAATAATATTGAGGAAACTTAGAAATATGTAATACTTCTAATTGTTAAAGAATTTTAAGTTCTTCTCTTGGTATTGTTTAATGGCTGAGATTGTGAGATACATTATAAGTGTTATAAGTTAACTTAAATTTATCAATCAATAAGAAAAAAAACACTCCATTTCTGCTTGGCACCTTAGTCAAATTATTAGGAAAAAATGCTAAATTCGAGAGCCAAAAGACATTGTTTCTAAATAAAAAATTTGTTTTGGCTGAATTTAGCATTTTTTTTATCAATTTTGTTACAATTAAGACTTGTGTAAAATCCAGTTGAATTACAAAAAATCAAAAATTTATCTTTATTACTAGTATTTATTATCTAGTATTATTATTATTATTATTATTATTATTATTTGTTTTTTTTTGTGGTAGTAGTGAAAATTCTTTCTCTCACCTAAATTTTGAGTGTGAAAGACTGAAAAGGAAAGAAGAAAATGGTTACATATTGTAAATAAATATATCTATGTTATCATATACCAAATTGTTGTTGGTAACAATTAAGCAATATGTTCATTTTGTAAACTGTTTAGTAAAATGAATTGTAATTTGATTGATTTAATGTTATTAATTGATTTGTTTACATTGTTCATATAAAATCTTAAATTCACATTTGTTAGTTTTTTTTGTACCCCTGACATTGGGGTTCTTAAATGGTAATAAAGATTGCTTAACTGATTTGATTTGATCTGGATGTTTTTCAAGGCATTCCTCAAATTCTTTCATTCAGATAGTCAGTCCTGGAACTACATTCAGCACTTAATTTACTGATTTTTTATAAGAAGTAATATTATTCATATCACTGCAAGATATTTATTTAAAGTTTAAACTGATTCAATAAACAAGTTTTACTTCATTGTAGGGTAGCTGTATTCTTGAGTTTTACTCTATAATCCTTTATCATCAGATGTAGTATTTCAAACAGCCAAATAAATATTCATTGGTTTAACGATGTGCAATTTATTAATCAATTTTCTCTTCTAGAATCAATTAGATGGAAATTGGTACTTAATGGTTTTTTATTCTTTGTTTTTTAGTTTTTAAAATTTTTTTGTGTGAATATTTTAAATGTTAATAAGTCCCCATATCCAGAAAACATCTTGATGATAAATGGGCAATGGGAAATAATGCTTTGTGTTGCAGCATTTTCTAAATCTAGATTTAAACAGCATGCAACAATTAACTTTCGACATTGTGAAAGAAACTCTCTTAATTCCATCTTACAACAGCTACAGACCTAAAAGCAGCTATTGCAATTCCTTAATGACTTCCATTCATCATAATAGAACATCCAAAACATAAATGGAAAAAATTGAGATATATGTAGAGAATGGATAGAAATAAGTATCTATATAATTTCTAATCAGAATGCATAAAAGTAGGTATCTGTCTTGTTTAAATACAATATAAACAAGTCAAGATAAAGAAAAATATTAAATTTATAAGATATGCTGTCTAACAATCCTCACAGGATTAAGATGTATATAATTATACAGTAAATACTGGATATGTACTTGTACCTAAATTTCCACCAATAGTTGTTTTTTACAAGAAAAATACATATAAGTTCACTGAATGGAGAACAACAACACAAAACACCGGATTGTGTGAAATAACGTACTCTGAGAACCTATATCCGGTGTGATGAAAAAAACAAAAGAAAAAGTTCCACAAACATTTTCGAACTACTGTGAAAATTTACATTTTACACTTTTCCTCAAGTGTAAAATGAAGTTTCTGATGGGACGAAGCGATCGATAAACGTTTGTGGTGAACTTTTTCTTTTGTTTTTTTCATCACACCGGATATAGGTTCTCAGAGTATGTTATTTCACTGAATGGAGGTTGAGATTTTATGTCAACCCGAAATGCATATGCAGAAGAGAAAATTGATTAATAAATTGTATGTCGTTAAACAATGGATATTTGATTGGCTATTTGGCTGAACTATAACATCTGATGATAAAAGATTATACAGGGTGGTAATGAAAGTCACTTAACACCCCTGCTATAGAATATAGAATGTACCCAAAATTAATTCGCTCGTATCAGGAACTTTGTTTTTTTTATACATACATGTATAAATAAACGTTGCAAAAAGTTCACTGAGTTCAGCGTTATATCCACGTTTGCTTGTCGCAAGTACTTTCGACGAACCTTACTGTCGTCGTCTTCAGGCGAGTTCGTAAATTTGCCGAAAAACTTTAAAAAGAAACAAATCGATGCAGAATGGAACGCATAAAGCTTTACCAAAGCCGTTACGAACGTAAATTAAAAATTCAAAAAACATTCAAAAGCCGATCGAGCATCTAGCTCCACGACTAGCGAGGCAGCGCATGCGCAGACCCGCGCTTACGCTAATTGTATATTAGATAACTGCTAAAGCGCATTTAACGCTTGAATAACGTGACCCAAATATTGGGCAGCTCAAGAGTGGGAGTGTTGCGTGCTTCTAACGTGGTGGTAAGGAGGGATTCCCAGATGAAGACTGTTTTTCTATCATTGCAGCACTTGAGCATATGCACTTGCGACCATAGCGGATTGAAACCCTGTTCGAGAGCCTTTTTTGCTAGCTCTGTGGTGTGCCTACCCCTCACCATATCGTCCTGGTGCTCGGCGAGGCAGCTGACAAGCATTCTGGTGGTGGCCCCGATATATTGTGTGCTTATTCCCGTTGCTAGATTTTCCAGTGGAACAGCATAGACCCCCGATTTCTCGAGCGTGGAGAGCTTGTCTCTGTCGTTACACAGAAGCTTGCGCAAGTTTGGAAGTGGAGCTAATGGCAGTACCAGGTTGCGCTTCCTAAATATTCTGCAGATACATCGGACCCCTCTCTATACGTATCTGCAGAATATTTAGGAAGCGCAACCTGGTACTGCCATTAGCTCCACTTCCAAACTTGCGCAAGCTTCTGTGTAACGACAGAGACAAGCTCTCCACGCTCGAGAAATCGGGGGTCTATGCTGTTCCACTGGAAAATCTAGCAACGGGAATAAGCACACAATATATCGGGGCCACCACCAGAATGCTTGTCAGCTGCCTCGCCGAGCACCAGGACGATGTGGTGAGGGGTAGGCACACCACAGAGCTAGCAAAAAAGGCTCTCGAACAGGGTTTCAATCCGCTATGGTCGCAAGTGCATATGCTCAAGTGCTGCAATGATAGAAAAACAGTCTTCATCTGGGAATCCCTCCTTACCACCACGTTAGAAGCACGCAACACTCCCACTCTTGAGCTGCCCAATATTTGGGTCACGTTATTCAAGCATAAGCGCAGGTCTGCGCATGCGCTGCCTCGCTAGTCGTGGAGCTAGATGCTCGATTGGCTTTCGAATGTTTTTTGAATTTTTAATTTACGTTCGTAATGGCTTTGGTAAAGCTTTATGCGTTCCATTCTGCATCGATTTGTTTCTTTTTAAAGTTTTTCGGCAAATTTACGAACTCGCCTGAAGACGACGACAGTAAGGTTCGTCGAAAGTACTTGCGACAAGCAAACGTGGATATAACGCTGAACTCAGTGAACTTTTTGCAACGTTTATACGATCTTTGGCGTGAATATTGTCGTACCGACATGTATAAATAAAAAACAGAAAAATAAAATTTGGTGATGCCTATGAGATCGTCAAGCGAGCTGGGAAAGATGCAGGCATTGGCACTTAGTCGAAGCAACTTGCAAAGAAAATGTCTCTTTTTCTAGGGGGTCAGCAACAGTCTGCTTCCAAATTTTAATAACTCCAACCACTCCCACCTTGCCAGCCACACATGCAACTTTCATCCAGTTAAAAGGAGAATTCTGCTGAAGTCCAAAGATGATTGGTTAGACCTTTCATCTTTGCTGCACCCTTGTTCAATAAACATTTGTGACCATTTGTTTGTAAACACTTGCGAAATTCTTTGGCCCCTTAATGAAGAAAGTAGCCAAAGTGCCACTAGGTCAAAGTGGTGTGGGCCATCTGGAATCGTTAACCAGCTTCCTTAATTCATTTGAAATAACAACTGAATTATTTTTGTACACATTTTTCGTCACACAAAAAAGGAGGACAAATCGATGTTCGGCACAAGATGATGCCAGATGGAGGACAGAGTAGTCAAATGCCTGACAATCCGGCAAAAAGTCAGACGTCTGGCCACCTTACACATGACCCCTTTCCCATTTAAAATTTCAGAGTTGCATTCAACATGGCTGCCACTAAGATGGCAACCATGCATGTAACACACATCAATCTGTTTCCCATTGGTCTAATGTGTTTGATATGAACAAATTAATTTTGGGTACATTCTACATTTTGTAGCAGGGGTGTTAAGTGACTTTCTTTACTACATTATAGAGGTAGAATTCAAACAAGTGTTAGGATACCTTTCATTTCATATTTTCATTTAAATAAATATGCAGTTATAAATAAATTTTAAATAATAGAAATAAATTAATTTAAAATGTTTTTGAAAATTAAAACCAAGCAATTGTTGGATTATATCAGACATTATATTAATGCTACTATTAATTAAATGTGATTTGGGCTAGAGATAAGTGTTAGGTGCCATCTCTTGATAAATTTAATAATTACAATTATATATATAAAATTAATTTAGAAGATTCTGGAAGAAAAGAATTGGCCCGAAGCAGGACTCAAACCTGCAGCTCACCCTTACCATGTGGTAGCATTACCAGTTTTGCTATCCACATCTCTGTCTGATCTTTGCTTTCAGAACTATTAATTTTAGATATAACCATACTGGTTGTTCACAGCAGGCTATCACTTTACCTATTAGTATATATACAAATATAAACATCTGTAAAGCCAAACAATTGCAGGATTATATGGAGCTATATTAATGCTCCTTTAATTTAATTATTAATAATAGCATTAATATAGCCCAGCAATCATTTGGCTCTAATCTAATAATTGGGTTCATAGATAATCCAGCAATCATTTGGCACTAATCTAATATTTGGGTTCATAATAATCCAGCAATAATTTGGCTCTAATCTAATAATTGGGTTCATAGATGTTTATATTTTTAGAAATTCTAGGCCTCCTAGCTTTTGTAAAACATGACTATGAAATTTTATGCATTCTGATTAGAAATTATATAGATACTTATTTCTATCCATTCTCTACATATATCTCAATTTTTTTTCATTTATGTTTTGGATGTTCTATTATGATGAATGGAAGTCATTAAGGAATTGCAATAGCTGCTTTTAGGTCTGTAGCTGTTGTAAGATGGAATTAAGAAAGTTTCTTTCACAATGTCGAAAGTTAATTGTTGCATGCTGTTTAAATCTAGATTTAGAAAATGCTGCAACACAAAGCATTATTTCCCATTGCCCATTTATCATCAAGATGTTTTCTGGATGTGGGGACTTAGGATACAATCCCATTTATTGGAAATTTGATAATTCTATATATGTCAATTATTAAAAAAAGAAACAATCAAAATTGATGAAAAAAATGAAACATTCCATTTTGACTTTGATATTTATAAATTATTGTGTAGAAGCTAAACAAATTTGTAAATCATTTATTTTTTTTAATTATAACTTTATTGCTTTAAAAAATGTATCCTAAATTGAAACTTAAGAATGTAAATACCTTAAATTTGTCATTGACTTTTATATTTATTATTATTATTTTTTAAATTAGGATTTTAATATTAATTACTCATTTATAATTGGCATTCAGTGCTGGATTTTAAATATGTCAGCAGTATCTTTATATAAATCCAATGCAGAAGTGCTTAGAAACATTGCTATAGAAACTGGTTAAAAAAAAATTGGTTAATAGTTGTTCATTGTTTGACTTTCTACTTTTTTGATGATGAATCACTAAGCTTCAAATATTAATGTTTAGTACTTTATATGAGTAATGACTTCTATATTAAGCTGGTGAGTATCTGTTATATTTGTAAGTTCATAAGAAATGCAACGTGATTCATTACGTTATAGTAATTTGATGCTGATGCTTTCTATTCTATTCTAATATATTCAGTAGTTTGTTTTTCATTTGTTGGCCTAACACTTTTTAACAATTTAAATTATAATCAATTGAAATACATGTATCTAAGAAAATTTATTATTTAAATTAAAAATAATAATATATGAAAATTTTATATGTAAGATAAAAAGAATAAAAATTGTTAGTTATTTCTTCACACACTTTGACAAATGCAATGAAACTTTTCAGGGACATGCTCTTATCCACAAGGAGGTCAGCGACTAGTTTTGTTTGAACTAACTTCAATCCTATCTGCAACAAGCTCCTTTTTCTATCTGACCAGTGGGATGGTGGCATTCATATAGGAAAATTACTTAATACAAAGTTACCAGCAAGCACAAAATATGCTTTTAGAGGTTTCAGAGAGTGCCAAGTTTAAATATTTGATCCATTTTTTGCAAAATTAGATTGGTTGGTTTAATTACTATTTTTTATTTGGTCACGAATGATTTCTTAAGAAAGAAGTTAGAAAAAATTTGAATGTCTCAAATTTTCTTTTCATGCAGGCAAAAAAGTCAATGACTATTTTCTGTTGGAAAACATTAATTTCTGTCTACCTGATCAATGAAATTGTGCCATTCTGTACCATTTGAATATTACGATAAACATGACAATGATAGGCTGAAATAACAAACTCTTAATATGGTTTTCATTTTAATATTTTATCTAAAGCTATTTGTACTAGAATATAAAAAAAGTTTTTAGTGTGTTGATTTATCCTTTCCAGGGATTGTGCGAGAAGTTGGTTTTATTTTAATATTTGTTGTCCTTACTTTTTGCCCAGACAGTGCTAGGCATATCTGCTAATATTATATTACTGTATTTATGAATTGTTACCAGGAATTTTACAAAAATGTTTTATAGTTATAGTATATTATCATTGAACTTATCCATTTATTATATATATATATATATATATATATAGTATAGAATTATTAGCAACATTAAAACCAAATGATTGCCAGATTAATTTGGGTTATATTACTGCTGCTATTAATAATTAAATGGTACAAATGTAATTATTAATAGTAGCAGTAATACAGGCTGATCTAATCTGGCAATCATTTGGCTTTAATATAACTATAGGGCTTGGAGATGTTTATATTTTATTAACAGCATTACCAGTTGTATATAGTTAGACATTTGTTAATAAACTGGAGATTGAAGTGCTTTGATATATTATTAGAAAAAATACTGTTTAAAATAATCGATAATAGATTATACAGAAATGAAGAAAATACAAGAAACACTTTAGAAAATATTGAATTGCTGTTAGTTATAAATTATTTGATTTATTGAGAAATAATAAAAGGAGATAGAAGTTAAAACAAGAAGCAGTTATAATTGGCATTCAGTGCTGGATTATCGATATGTCAGCAATATCTTTATATAAATCCAACCATATCCATTCTATAATCAATTCTGATTTTCAATAAGAGGGGAAAAAACAAGGAATACATGGGAAGTTATTAGAAGAAGGCTTAGAAGATGAATAAATGAACACTGGAAAATTTCAAAGTAGAAAGGAAAACATATGATAGAATTAGTCACCCCATAACAGTCATTGAAAATTTGTACAATTAGGTAACATTATTATGATTTGGAAATGAATAGAAAAGTGACTTTTTTAAAAAACAGAATTGAAATAACAAAATAGCTGAAGGTTAGGACTGCAATAAATGTGGATAAGAGGGTGAATTAATCACTACAAAAAAGTAAATGCAAGATGAAATTTTAATAAAAATCATGAAGTATGACTAAGGAAACATCATTGAACAATTAAGTTATATAACAGGGTTGGGCAAGCAAGAGTTCAGCGGAAGCCAAAATGTAGGTTTTGCAAAATGCATGGGAGCCGCAGTTCTGTACTGTCGTGGCAGATAGTATGGTAAGGCGCATGATTTTATTAAATAATATAATAAAGCTATATATATAAAAACGAATGTATGTCTGTTTTTCTGTCTGTTTGTCCTTCATGCATTACCACACCATTTATCTGATTGCCATGAAACTTTGGGAAGTTGTTTAATACACTCCCGCAAAGGTTTCTGGCATATGTGAAGACCACCATTTCCCCCTTCCAAAAATATCTTTATATATGGATTAAGTCTTTTATGTCCAACAGATGGCGCTAACTCCAACGACCAAAGTTTGCTTTTCTGTGAGGCATTATGCTTTTCTGTGAGAATGGACTAAAGCAGACCATTTTCTATCTATATAAATCTATCTATCTATCTATAAATATCTATCTATATAAATAAAATATAACGTTTATTTGTTTCTACTGATTCCTTTGAAATTTTGACACAACGTTGCATTCGAATACACACGTGTTTTTATATAATATACATATCGAAATTCCCCCCACTGGGGGAGAGGGACAGGATTAAGGCTTACTGT
The DNA here is from genome assembly GCF_030686945.1 of Centruroides vittatus. Classification (NCBI taxonomy): domain Eukaryota; kingdom Metazoa; phylum Arthropoda; class Arachnida; order Scorpiones; family Buthidae; genus Centruroides; species Centruroides vittatus. Next base: position 907,320 of record NW_027122576.1, read on the forward strand.
GAAGAACTCTGCTTCTATTATACTATTTTACATGTGGTTTTTTGCATTTTTAATTGTGTTTTAATAGGTTACGTCAACAGAATATACACTAAAAAGGGATTTTTCGATATTTCCTTGCGGGGGAGAGGGACAGGATTAAGGCTTACTGTGAAGAACTCAACTTTTATTATACTATTTTAGATGCGTGTTTGATTACGTTTTAATAGGGTACATCAAGAGAATGTACACTAAGAAGAGATTTTTTTGAAATTCTCCCCACGGGGGAAGTGTTATACATTTATAATAGATACATTTTGAGCCACAACAATGCGTGGCCGGGTCTGCTAGTATAATATAAAACAAATATTGAATTTTTTTAATAAACATATTTTGACAAAATTATAAAAATAAAATTGTAAAAATAATAATAAAAAACAGAAATTAACACTTTCAGCAAGAGCTGCATGTAACTCAAAAAGAGCTGCATTTGCCCATGCCTGTTATATAAGATGTGTATATTTCAAAACATTGACTTTTAAAATATTAAAATTCAAAGATTACATTTACTATGTAATAATTCTATTTAATTTTGAAGTAATAAGGTATGAATAAGATATTAAAGAATTTCACCTTTTAGTTTTGTAAATTTATCTATAGCTTAGATGTTTGTTAAATTGTTCAAAATAGATAATTTACATCTATTCTTAATTTTTGAACTTAAAACTGTACAAGCAAATAGAAATTAATGATTTGACCAGTTTAACTGGAAAATATAATTAAATATTGAATATGATTTTAACAGTCCTAAAATCTTAAATGATTTTAGATTCAATGTAGTAAATTTCATATTTTCAAATAGTCTAAAGATATAGATAAAAACTTCAAACATGTTTTTCTATTATACAACATAAACACAATCATTACTACTGCATCGGTCTCTTGTAATAATAAACACAACTACATACCTATATCCAGCAAAAAACAGATTATTATATGTATATTGTTTTTTGCTGGATATAGGTATGCAATTACATTTATCAACAAAAATGATACAACCTTAACTAAAATTAAAATTTGATTGATAATCCAATTCTAAATATTTGTTTTATTTCATCTGAATTGTATTTTTTAATTTTTTATATGAAATACAGGGTGTTTGGAAAGTCACTGTGCACTTTTCTAATCATATTTTCATAATACATTCATATAATACATATCTAATCATAATCCACCAGACTTTTATCTAAAGGGAGCAGCAAAATCTGCAGTGTATCGAGATCATCTGCATACGGTAATAATGGCATTCATTCATTTAGTCATTCATTCAAGCGAGCAACTGATAGCAGTGTTTAGAAACAAAATAAGGATCCAAGCCTGTATTGAGGCTAATGGGGGTCACTTGACATTGTTTATAATTGTCATTCATATTTATCTCCTGTATTCTATATTGAAACGTATCTGTTAATAAATATATAAGTGTACAGTGACTCTGTATTTTATTGCTGTTTAAACAATTACAATCCATGCTGTTCTTTTCTTAACTTGAAGAAGACTTATTAGATAGCTCAAACATTAGCTTTACTTTATTCCAACTAAACATTTATATAAAGCTTGTACTATTTTTATGAAATAACTTATAATATTTCAATCCATATAAAATTATTTGCATTCCTAACAATGATTTGCTATAATATATAAATTATTTGCTACGCTATATATTAATTCAATTAGTTATATTTGCTATTTTATCATCAGAGGAAAAAGTAACATCAATGAATAATAAATTTATTAATAGTTCGTGCTGCTTTAAAACTAGTTTGTATGCATTGCTAATAGAATAACTTATTTTAATGAGAGTTCATTTTGTCTATTGTAGTTTCTGCTGCAAAAAAAGATGCATCATTCTTTGTTTTTTTAATAATGCTTCATCATGTTAATATTTCTTAAATGTGTGTCTAAAGATGTTAAAATTAAGTTTATAATCAAAGTGAAAATATTTAATATTTGAACAAGAGTCATTTTTAAAGTGAACGAAGTCTCTTCATTTACTTTAGATCATGAATTGCTTACTGAATTTTTAATGTGATCCTCTGAATGTGGACTTAACGTCTTCTCAAATACTTAAAAACGTAGCTTTCATTATAGCCTGAAACCAATTTAGTAGATATTTTTGTAGATTTGAAAAATATATATGGACATCTTTTTGTTGTATTTTCAATCCCTTTACAAATTTTTAAAATAATTTTTTATTTGAGAATTAAAATTCTAAATGTAAATATTGGGATAATTTCTATTCCATTTATAAAGAGGATGTTGAATTAAAACTCTCTCCAGAATAATTAAATATATTATTATTCTTTTTATTATATAAAAAATTTTTAATATTAAACATATAAAAATTTTTAAAAATTTTTATATCAGTAGATTTTCAAAATTGATTTTAATATATTATACTCTAAATGCACCGATGATAGTTCATTATAAATTCATAGAATTATCTATAAACTGATTGTCTGTTCTATATTTATTCCTTACAGGCTAATTTTACATAGCTGAAAGTAAAAATAGCTTCTCTGCTTTTAACTTTGTTTTTATTCTCACATGTTGATGATAAGCAAAATACAATCAGATACAGTTAAATACTTAATGTATGAACATGACAGATGATTCTGCATTACAAACTTTATTCTGGACAAACATTTATTTTTTATTTTATAATAAAACTTTTTGTTTAGTCTAGAATCTCTTCAATTTGATATCAAACTTAGGATTTTTGTGTTCTACTTGAGGAAGGTCGGTTAAATATGGCCAAAAACATTACAGTAATTAAACTTTATGTTGCAATTTATAGTTTTTGTGTTGTTTGAAATCGGTGCGGTTTTGAGTAGTTGTATCATTGCAACACCAGTCAAATGTCATAAATTAGTCCTGCATATTTGCAAAAACTTTAAAAATAATAATAATAATAATTAATAAACAAGTAAATAAATACGTACGTACAGTACATACACACTAGAAACATATTTTTTTAGTAATGAATTTAAAAATATTTATTTTATCATTAAGCCTGCTTTTAAGCAACTAAAAAGTTGTAAGCATTGTTGCTTGTAATTTGTTTAAAAATTTTCCTTTTATAATTATGAAATATTTTGGAATAATTTCATAATATTAAAAAAATTATCATTAAGAAGACTGATGTAATAGCTTGGAAAAGGTAACTGTTGTGGGTGACTGATTGATTCAAACTGCTGACTTTGGAGAAACAATTTTAATACTTTGCCAGATCAGCCAGCTTGCCAATAAATTTGATCATTTTAAATGATGGCAATGGAGCTTCCATTGTTGCTGTCTCTTAGAGAAGTCCAGTACAATAATTTACTTTTATTTAATATGAAATTAAAATGTAAAGTTGCCTTTAATGTGAAACTGTTACATTTATATAATGATGATCATCCTGAAGTAAATTTGGAATGATTTTTAGAATTATAAATGTTTAAATTATTAAAAATTATTATTAAATTAAAATTATTATTAATAATCTGTCTAAATTATTAAAAATTCAAATATTTTTAAAATTTAGACACTTATGAAGCAAATTGTTTTTACCAAAAAAAAAAAAAAAAAAAATGTTGGTATATTTTTGTAATTTTGTTTTTACTTAGTATTTTCAGGATATTTTTACATATATTTATATATAATATGGATTATTAAAATTAAAAATAATAAGAAATGTGCAAGAATAGTTTTAAAGAGATTGAGTAAATCTTTAAAATCTCCATCTTATAATATAATCAAGATGGATGATGATGATGATAATAATAATAATAATAATAATAATAATAATAATAGTAACCCAAAAACAATAAATCCAAAATAAATGAATTTGAATGAATACCAGTTTTAGGGTACATCATGAGAACATACACTAAGAAAGATTTTTTCGAAATTCCCTCTCGTGGGAGAGAGGGAGAGGATTAAGGCTTATCCTAAGAAACAGCTTCTACTGTACTATTTTAGATGCGATTTTTTTTTTTTTTTTTTTTTTTTTTAACTGCACTTTAGTAGGGTATGCCATAAGAATGCACCCTAATAAAAAATTTTTGGAAATCCCTTGCAGGGAAGAGGTCAAGGGTTAAGGATTACCTTGAAGAACTCGACTTCTTTTGTACTATTTTAGATGCAGCTTTTTGTGTTTTTGACTGCATTTTAATAGGGTATGCCAAGAGAATGTACACTAAAAAAGAAATTTTTTGAAATTTTCTTCTGTGGGGGAGAGGTAGAGGGTTAAGGGTTACCCTGAAAGAACTCAGCTTCTACTATACTATTTTAAATGTGGTATTTTGCATTTTTGACTGCATTTTAATAGAATTTTAATAGAATTTCTTAATGTGCATGAGAATGCACATTAAGAAGGCATTTTTGGAAATTCAACTCTCCCAAGGAAAAGGAGGAGTGAGTTAGTCAGTATAAAGTGTAAATAATAAAAAAGGAAAGTAAATAGTAGCACATATAGTATACAGTTTGGAAATTAATAAATATTTTAATCATTTCCACTGTTTGGGTAACCCAAAAACAATAAATCCAAAATAAATGAATTTGAAATGAATATTTGAATTTGTTTCAAATTCGAAATCGAAACAAGTTTTCTTAGATTTTAGAATTTAAAATTAATAATTTTATTCAAGTAAGGTTATCATAGTTTTTGCATTTGATGAAAACAGGTAAGATTGGCTATAATCTAATAATCTTAATCTTTGCTACAGTTACTTTCTGCCTGAGCAATGCCAGGCTCATCTGCTAGTGTTCTATATTTGACATGAATTAATCATTGTATAGTTAAACAAAAATAATATAAAATCTATTAATTTTTGTTTTGAAATGATAATCTAAAATGATAATATTCTGTAAAATATTTCTCTAATTTTTGTTTTTGGATTGTATTTTGATTAAATGCTTTTTTATAAATAAAGGCTGTTTTCAATTTATGCTGGTGATGCATTCCTAGAGGAGGTGGGAGGTGGTATAAATAAAATCAGTCCAAAGTAAATACATTTTATTATGAAATAAATAAGGATGAATTCCAGACATTCTCAAATGAATGTGTGTATGGTCTGTGTATACTATAATATATATATATATATATTTCTTTGAGTCTTTATTGCATTTTATAATAATTTATATTGGCCCACCAAAATTTTTTCTTTTGTTTTTTGGTCCATCCTAAAAAAGTTTTATCTATCACTGGACTAGACTATGGATCATGCACCTTAGTAAAATAAGAATCCAAAGCTGTTTGCTGTGTCTTGCTTTTCTTTCCTTTGAGAATTTCAAAATAAGGTGCTAAGGCTTCGTCTAAGGCTCTTTTTTACAAAGTCACTTTCCTTTCAGTCAGGGTCCATTTTGTAACACTCTTCAGTTGATGAGTAGAAATTGTTTAAGGGCATCAGTAGTTATTATCTTTACAATGTTCTGATTTATCATTATTTGTCTCCATTCTTTGTTTAAATGTTCTATTAAATTTGTCTTTACCACCTTCGATTTGGCAAATGTCTTCCATTATCAAACACACCCAATCAACCTTAAAACACAGCAATAGTTTAATTACTAAAACATTTTCAGTCATTTTTAATGATCATCTTCAAGTAGAATACATAATGGAATGCCACAACGACAGTTTTAGTAATTAAACTGGGAATTGACTCACTGTCCAGGTGAACTATTAATTTTGTCTAGGAATTTTGTAGAAATTGTGAAATTATGATGAAACAAAGTTCTTGCAAATATTGTTATAAATTTACACCATTTGAACAACGAAAGACCTCACACTCACTGAAACTCATCTGCCATTCCGCCATGTTACTCTGTTCATGCTGACGTGTGACACGCAACCTGCCCTCCTGACCTTTTTTTATTTTTTTTTCCTCTGCTTGTACGTTACTCCTATGCAAGTCCCTAACTGTAACTGATTTAGAACCAGCATGCACATTATTCTTTGCATTGTAAAATGACATTGCGCATGTGTCAGGAACTTCTGTTCGAACAAACCTGACCTGCCGTCCGGGTCAGCGATTTTTGTAAAGGTGGCAACACTAATAGCAGCTGTGAATTAGTCTTCCATCATTATCTAAAATTACAGATTGCCATAACGTTTCGGATTTGCTAATTTCCTTTTATTTGACATGACTGTTTTCTTTCTTTCTATTTTTTCCCCTTTATAATCTTTGTTTGTATTATATAAACAAACAAAGATTATAAAGAGGAAAAAATATTAAATTTTATAAGACGTAAAGTCCAATAATCCTCATGAGATTAAGAAATGAATAAAATCATAAAACACTGGATATACACTTGTATTTGAAATTTAATCTCCACCTACGGTTGTTTTTTTATGAATATGTACAAATTATGTATCACTGAAGACAGGTTTAGACTTCACGTCAACCCGAAATTCATATGTAGAAGAAAGGATTGAATAAATTGTACATTTTAACCTTTAGATATTTTAATTGCTGAACAAAGTACTATACCTATAAATATAGGATTATTTAGTTAAAATGTGTAAGAATACAGCAAACCTATAATTAAGAGAGATGAAAAAAACTTAATATAGGTGTATAATTTTTTACCTATATTGCAGTATGTAATTTTTTTTTAAATTATAACTACTTCTATGTAACCATTTATTTAATATTTTTTATATATTTTGAACACTAAATAATAATAAAAAACTTTATGTAAAATTTCTTGGAAATTTATTAGATTTTGGATTCAGCATTACATTTGTTTTCAGTTTATACATTCTCAAAATTTATTTTTATCATACTAATATTTAAATTAAAATTATCATTTATTTTTTAGGATCAAACAATTGAAATTTTCAAAATTATAGAAGCTCTAAGAGAGGTAAGTAAATAATTTTCCACAATATTCTAAATGATTTAATTTACTATAATTATTAAATTAATAAGAGATGGTGCCTAACACCTCTCTCTAGTGACAAATAATTTAGAAATTAATTAAATATAACAACAAAAAATGTAGCCTGATGTGTAGCCTGTATTTGTTTGGCTTTTTACAAATATATCGAGTTTAGAAATGTTTGTATATGTATCATTCTACGGTTCATTGGAACTGCTAAGCTCTCACTTTATCACGGTGGTGACTAGCAAGAGAGTTGTCATAATTACTACTAGCGACTGACTACCTGAATGATATTATTGGTGATTTCTTCAAGATATAGTTATAAATTATTGTATATAATGATATATTTTAACACTAAATCCGGAACCTGTTACCAGTGTAAATCATGTGAAAAAAACCTTTCTTCGCAACTCGATATATTTTAAGATAATTTCTTTAAGAAATTCCTACATTTTGATACTTGATGACTTATGATATAGAATTAATTTCAATATTGTATGTGTTAAGTGTTAATAAATTTTCAACATAAACTAGTTTTGAAATTTCATCATTATCCATTTTTCATAAAACAATAAAAATTAGGTTTTCATTAAGAATTCTGTCAATTTAAACACGTTTGGGATCTTATTTTCAGAATCTAGAAAATTAAAGAATGAACATAAGTAGTTGTAAATAAATTTAAGAACAATAAGAATTAAATCATTAAAGAGTATTAAAATAGAACTTTATATTTAATATATAAAACTGTGTGAAAATTAATTTTTGTTTTTAATATGAATTTAATTTCATGATTTAATAAACTTTTCATTCATAATTTATTTTAAACAGTCAAAGTGTAAATTTATTACTTCAATGATTTTAGATCTGCCCTGTGGGTTCAAGTAGAGGTTGGTCACTTGTCAATAATCATTGTAGTTTGAGATGCTGGCAAAGATCATTTCCTTTCCAATTTTTTGGATCTCAAATTAATGTTTATGCCAGTTCAACAAGATTAAACGTTCCGACAGTGGTAAGAAGCATTTTTTTATTTTAATTCTCTCTTTTTGTTAACATTCTTTAATAAATGATGAATTTAAACATCTAGTGTGTATTGAACGTTATTGCTGATGTAACAACTTGGCCAGAATGGGATCCGGCTATTCATCATCATCCGTTACAGGCTGAAATTTCAGATGATGTCGACTTACATGGAGATTGCTATATGCAGTGTGACCAGCTTGTGGCCATGACTGTTAGCAACAATCCTAAACCTGGAATATTAATGCATAGGTATGTATATATTCAATTTATTTAGTGAAATTTTTAATTATTATTCAGATATATGTGTTATAAATAAATCTAATTATATAACAGCAGATAAAATTTTTTTTTAAATTAAGACTTTAAAAAAATTACATAAAGTTGGAATGGGGTTTAAAAAAAAGATTAAAATGTTTAACTAAAGTTAGCAAATAAATTTACATTGTAAGCTGGTATACAGAAAAAGTTTTGTAGCAAAACAGGATTAATTTTAGTACTATTACAGGGTTTAAAGTAAATCTTAATTTATAAATACAATAACTAATTATATGTTGAAAAATATTTTAAGATGTTCAGTAACAAATAATTAGATTGGTGCAAAAGGTTTGTTGTTTATATACAAGACTCCTTTAAACAAAACTTTTGCTTTCCAGTCAGTAGTGTTGTGTCTCTGTATGAAGCATAATGCAGGTAATTGACAGCAAAATAAGATTATTATTTTCATTCAATATCATTTATTCATTGAACAGAGGTAAAATGACATTTATTGCCAGTAAAAAATTCATTGTCTTTTGTGTAAGAGGTCAAACTTGGCATCAGTTTATTAGCGTGGAAGTATGCAGATTATGAGCATATTATTCTAAGATGGTTTTGTAAAGTTTTGCTCATATTATTGAAACAAATTTGATTCTGCAGCCCAATAATGATCATGACAACTATATAATGAAGAATTCAGGAAACTCTTTTGTTTGCATTGATCAATTTCCCATACTACTGTTTAAAATATGTGTAGTCCAGCAGAAATGGTTGAAAAACACATCCATTTTCATCAACAGAGAAGACATTCTTCTCCTACATGCTCAACTGTGCAGCATATAAAAAATGCATTATAAACTTCAGAAGCTTAAATTTGAAACACTTCCAATCCATCATAGTCTCTTGATTCTCCCCTCATAGGTTATCATTTATTCAATCATTTTGATTAATTTTTGCAGCAAAAGATATTTTTCAGCCAAATGGCTATTGAAAATGTTATCAGTTTTTGAGTTCTATGAGTGTGAAAGTTTTTTAATAGGGATTAAAATACTTTTATTTTAAATGTGAATAAGTTTGAAGTCAATAGTGAATATTTTGAGTAATAAAAATTACTTTGAAATTGTGTAATTTCATTTTCAACATTGTTTGATAAGTATAATAAACCTTCTGCAATAACTAAATCATGTATGTAATATTAAATCTTGTTTTAATTTTATTAAAATAAAATCATGTTTTTATAGAATCAAAGTACAGCAGAATTTGCTTATTGTAATCACTTTTGGGACTCATCTATACTGATGATGATGATCTGATAAAATGAAGTAGAGTAAGCAAATGGAAATTCTGGTTTTATTGACTATTAATAAGACATGCTAAAACAAAAGATGAATCATTAATCTGGAAGTTATACATCTAATTATAATTAATTAATTAAAGTATAATTGAAGTAAAATATACCAACAACTTAAAAATTACTGTAGAGCAAGTAAATGAAATAGTTAAAATGATTGCATATTATCAGTATCACCCAGTTTGATACCAATGAAACATAATATGAAACAGCTTAAAAATGCATTTACCTGAAGACAATAACTATAACTGAATATTTAACTTTAAGTGTAAGCTGCTCTTTATTATAAATATTTCTGGATATAAGTATTTATAAAAAAAACCAGCTTACACTTAAAGGTAAATATTAAAATCTTGAATCCACTGTGTAGTTAAGCTATAACTGAAGTTCTGCTTAGAATAAGTGAACTTTTATAAGTATAAAAGGTTACATATTTAAGCTTAGTTTTCAGATGTCAACAGTTATTTAATGTTATCAAAATTAGCAATCTCTCATTACAATATGCAAATTCTATTGTTTTATATCAACCATTTCAGACATGTATTCAAGAACTTTTTAATTTTAGTATTCTCAACATTATATTTGTTATATTATTAAGATTTATAATAATAGATACTCAAATATTAAAATTTTATAAGATTATTTAATTTTAAATGCATATAATTATTAATAATAAAAACTCTTACTGTTTAATTTTGGAATTTTTTTTTTTTTTTTAATTATCTGAGTAGCAGTTTTACTAAATAGAAAATATGAAACTTGTACATGCAGCTTCTAATCTCATTTAACAGTTATTATTATCATAAAATCAATAAATAATAATAGGGGAAAAAAGTGATCACGTGACATAGGTGTCGCGCATATCGATACGGTTGTAAACAAGCTGTTCCGTTCGAAGGATAGCTTACTTTATAATAATGGAAGAACGAAAATATTTTTTAGGAAGGTTAACAACGGTACAATTAAAGGAAGAATTAAAAAAGTACAATGCCAAGTTAGCTGGTAGAAAAGCCGATTTAATAGAAAGGTAAGTTAAAATAATCTACATCTACATTTTTATCGTTAATTATTACATTTATAATTTCAAGTCATTATAACTATTACATGATAAAGTAACTTACCAGTAGATGAAAGTTTTAAGAATAAGATTTCACAAAATGCACATTTTTCGTCGATAAAAACATTTAAAGATCAGTAAAGTTGTCATTGATTCCTTTCACATTTGTCTAACCAATACATAAGGTCAAAACTTTAATTAAAATAAATTTTTTTTCCTTTGGAATATGGTCATGTACTGAGCCTGATATATTATAACCAATTTATACCAGTATCTGAAATGTTAACTGTACCAATAGGTTATCACTGTAATTTAGAACAATCAATACAAACAAAACTACTTTCTATGAAGTTCTAAGACAATATAAGAGATATATATCTTAATCTTTTACCAAGAGAAAACAATATTTGGAGTATTTAAAATAAATATAATCAAAATGTCTTTTTTATTGGTCACAAGTCATCTTGTTTCAATAATTTAATGCAATAAGACTAATTTCTTCACCAATAAACTTTTTGTACAAGTGAATTTTTGCCCATTTTCTTTTACTAAATCTGGCATACACTATATATATGCCATATTTAGGTGCTTGTCAATACTGTTCAGTTACCTTATACTGTTTATTTTTATATTATATGTAATATATTAAGGTAAGAATATAATATATAATAATAATTTTTGCCTTTCCTGTCAATGAGACAGAAAAAACTAAATAAAATATTGGTGATCATATCTTAACTAGTTATTAAACTTGTTTACAATAATTTTCAGGTTACTGGCATGAGAGGAATCAGGAAACTCATAATTTTTCTATATCCTGTGATAGCTCTCCTGAACTCAAACTTCCTGATTCATCTGAATATAAGGATCTCTCTCCAAGTTTACAAATACCAGTTTTGACTATAGAGACAATTGATGCCTACATGGAGATGTCAGATCAAAGAATGCCACTGTCTGCTGTGCAGATGTATTTTAATGAATTCTTATTAATAATAAGAGGAACAAAAGAGAAACATTTTTTTATATTTTAAAGGTAATGTAAAATCTGAATTAACCAAGGGGAACAGATTTACACAGATTTAGTAATTACAGATGATGGGGTTATAGAAAATGTAATATGTGAATGTACAGCAGGTAAAGGGCCTAAAGCATATTGCAAACATGTATATGTAACACTATTGGCAATAGAAGAATATGGAAGAACAGGCACATATAAGTGTCACAAAACATGCACACAGGTTCTGCAAACATTCCATCAGCCTACCTGCCAACATAAAGGTTCCCCAGTTAAGGCTAGTGAGCTTCCATTTCATTTATTTAAGAAGAGAGGAATGAAAAGAAAATTATTGGAAGACATAAAATTTGACCCCAGACCATCTGGCAGTACAATCCCTGATTATACAAACTTTGTTATTAATTTGGCAATGAACATGCAAAGTGGTTGTGCAATACCGATATTGCAATTAAGGCAACCAGCAAACATGAGGGCTTTAGAATCAGATCATGATTATTGCAAAAGCACAATGTCTGAAATGTTTTTTAAGTGCTTTACATGTAACTGAAGCAAGTAGGGAGTACATAAAACATTTGGAAAAAGAGACCAGATTACAATGAAAAAGTGCAGTTTGGAAGAAGGAACATTTGTTGCATTTGACATCTTCAAACTTTGGAAAAGTTTGTAAATTAAAATCAACAGACAGAGTAAAATTGTGTGGCTCATTACTGTCAAGTAGGCCAATAAAAAGTAAGGCAATTTCTCACGGCTTAAGGTATGAAAAAGAAGCAATTGAAACATATTCTTTTGTAAATACTCCTGTGAAAGAATGTGGCATGTTTCTTCATTCAAAATACCCATTCTTAGCTGCAAGTCCAGATGGGCTAGTGGATGATGATAAAATATTAGAAGTTAAATGTCCTTACTCCAGTTTTAAACTTCCTGTGAATGTGCTAAAGATACCATATTTGGAATGTACTGATGACAAAATTACTTTAAAACGGAATCATGATTATTTTCATCAAATCCAAGGACAATTAGCAGTGACAAATAGACAAGTTGCTCATCTGTTTATTTACACAAAAAGTGACTTCAAAGTTTGTATCATTCCAAGAGATAATAAATTCATTGCAGACATGATTGAAACACTAATTATGTTTTTCCATGAGCATATTAAGCCAGTTCTTTTTTTAAAAAAAATGTTTTATAAACATTAAGTTTATAGAATAATTGAGCTAATTGTTATTTTACAATTTGAGTTTATGTAAAATTTTTCTAGATGGTGTATAGTGTAAATTTTTTTAAATAATAAAAAGAGATTTTGTTTTAAAGATTAAAATTCTTTTATTAGCTTACAAGTATTTATTCAACTATAGTACAAATTTTAAAACCACTATATTACTTTGAATTGAAGTTCCACAATGAAGACCTTACTGTGTATGATAGTATACATTCTTAATCTTAGAATTTATAAACAGACAAAAATTTAAAAATACTATAGATGGAAAACTTAAATTAGGCTAGGGTCTAGAATGGAAAAAAAAATTATATACGGTATTAATAGAGAGCTAGACTAACAGTGAAACAAATTAAGAATCTCTGCCAACAATGCATGGTCTAAAATTGCATAACATAAAACACATAAATATAATTTCACTGCCAAGTTTGGTTACTGCCGGATGCATGTGTTGCCTTAAAATTTTATATGTACAGTACGAGCCATTCCTATAATACGTTCAATATGTATTCTTTTACTAGATATTTTTCTGTCTCGAGATGACAAACTGCTGCTCAGCTGTGCTTTTCCTCTCATAAAAGTGGGTATATTTACCACAACATCTTTAGTAATTAGTTATTCCTGAATGTTAAAACCTCTATCAGCCATTACCCAGTCTTAAAATAATTATTGGATTTTCGTTTAAAGAATTAACAAATCGTACTTTAGAACCGACAACGTATCGCTTAGTCTGTTTACAACCTCGTCGATACTAGCGCCGCGTGCGGAGTAGATTTCACTTTTTTCCCCTATTGCATCAGCATTCTGAAGCCATTTGAAACCTGAGTATCTCAGGGTTCAGATGGCTTTAGAATTCTGGTGCTCAATGGCTTAGTATTCTTTATTGTAAGTTACTGACATAATTGATAATCACATTTCAGAAACTGTTCAAACTGTTTATATCAATTTGGGACAAGTAAAAATTGAATATTTTTTGCTAATTTTTATATTTTGACTAGATTTGGAAATTTAGAAGAAAACGGTGTTGGATGGATACTTCTGTGGCATTTGAGTCATCTTAACTGGTGCTTTTTCCTTGCTCAACCTCTAGAAACTGCTGGAGGTAATTTGTTATTTATTAAGCTTTTGATTATTATTTATGTTAAGTAGCTTGTGAAAAGAGATTAAATACATATAGGCAATAAAGACCAAATTATTTTAGTAATGAAATGATGATGGATTAACTTTCAGGCTAGAACTTGGCTAATTAATATAATAAATATTTTATAATTTAGATTAAAGGTAGCCATTGTAGCCACATTTAAGCCACTATTTTGTATCAAATTTAAAAAGTAAATTAATATAGAAAGTAATAATTTAAACTATTCTGGAAGAAAATATTGATATGGAGTTGTTTGGCTTATTAATAATAGATTGGGTTTTAAGAGGTTAGTCCCACTCCATATCTAAACAAAAGCCCTCAATTTCTTACCATGCAGACATGTCAATTATTTTACCTGGATTCTGTCTAATCTTGACTTTCAGGCTGGTTTAAGAGAGAAATACTCTTATGGTATCTTATAAGAACTTGCCAACTAGTTCTAGTTTAAAGTTAATCTGGTATTTTCATTTGGTTATAAGAAAAAGATTAACTAAATATGTTGAAAATAAATTATCAAAGTATTTTATGATTGAAACTTCTTTTTGTACTGATCATAAACACAATCACATTGTCATATAAAGACAAAATTCCAGTGATTATCACAAGAAATAAATACTTGAAAGAGTTTCACTGACATCTTGCTAAGTACGGGGACAGTGGAACTCTCTATGGACCTACTCCAATGTGATTTGGAAGAGATAAAGTAATGTGTAACACAAAGAATCTTCCTTCATAATTTGTTTTGTCTCTTGACTAGATTGTTGCTCCCAGATTATTTGGGTTTCCAAAGACCTACAATATCAATTGGACTATTTATTCTGTGGTGGAGAAACCTCTTTTGTCTGTATTCCTGATGGAAGAAAGACTGGCTACAGTTATTAAGGCTCATTTGATCAAGAACCTTATGTTGTATCATGTGGTACAGAAAATAAAGATTTGGACCCATTGCAGTGTATAAGATGTTTACAGTGATGAATTACAAGAATTTATTTTCAACACTCAAGTGAGGGGAATATATGCTTAAACATTAAGATTGAAATATTTCACCTTGGGTAGCAGGTGGGACAAAAGTATTTCAAGGTTTGTTCACAGAATAATTTATTTCACGTTTTTTGCATTTAACAGGAAAATTTATTCCAGTCAAGAGAAATGACCATTTTAGGTCTCCAATTGCAGGGGATTTTGCAGAGATCTATTTGACATTTATTGAGACCAGGGTAGTGTAAGAGTATAGCAAATACATTTTGGCTATGTTCAGACATATGGACGACATGCTACTCATATGAAATGAGACAGAAATGTATAGAGTTTACCAACAAGAATAAAGTAAGAGTAAAGTTAGAGATTGAACAAGTACACAGATACTATCTATTGGATATATATATACAGTACATTTGGGCAACAACAAGATAAATATGACCTTATACAGGAAACCAACTTTGGTACCTTCCTATATACATTGGCTCTCACAGGACTCATTCAACTACAAAATGAGTGTTTTGGTCATTACTATAATCTGTGCAGCAAAAGACTAGATATGAGTCAGTCTCAGTAGGAGTCTATATGTCAGATGAAATGGGTGGAAGAGACATGGGAGTTGACACAGATCACAGTAATAAAATTTGTAAAAAAAATAAAACAAAATTACTTATGGTAAAGAAAGTATAAAAACATTTTAAAAATGTAAAAAATAAAGCTGCTGAATGAGATAAGATCCATGTGTCAGCTTTCACATGTCTCCTTCCATCTGTTTCATCTGACATAGACCTTTCTGGCTTGGGCTGACTCATGTCTAACCTTTTGAATGGACTCCAGTAGGGCATATAAATATTCCTCCACTAAAGAGAACTTGGAAAGAGAACTCAGATACATCCTAGAAGTTTCCCATACATTCCAGTACTCTGATAAGTTTTTCCATAATGTCAATGTTTCTAGAAGGAACTTATGCAATTCTCAAATACTTCAACAAAACCTCAGAAAGGAATATAAGAAGGTAACAATGATTACAAGGTTTGAAAAATAGTGCAGAAGCATTTTAAGAAGAGGCTTATCAGTATCAGACCACTTTGATGTATAATCTAGTGAAGAATGAGAAACAGCACTTTTTTTCAGTTTTCTGACAGCATTCCAGAAGAACAAAATAGCCATGTTAATAGTTTCCAGTGGCTAGAAGTGAGTCTTAGAACCTTGCTTGCTATATAAGTAGTACATGTTTCCTGAAGGCAGGAATATAGGAACATCAGAAAGAGCAAGATAATGACAATTGACAGAATACACTTTCTCAAATAAATAAGCTGCACTTAAATGTCACGAGGTCACAATTATACTTAATGAGAAGGAGAACATTCCAGTAAGGAGTAACTGAGAAGTTGATAATTACCATCACCCCCTACCAATTTTGAATATTTGAGCTCAAGGGTTGATACTGGGCTTAAGAAAAATGGATTAAGACAATCAGCAGAGATATTTTTAGCAATGCCCAGAATGTTCCTGTGAATGGACTAAACATTACTAGTCTTTGAAGTTGCAGTGGTTAATGAAAAACATTGAAATTTGTAGTTTTCAAATGTAAGATGTGAGGGACATATTTTGTAAAGACTAGGACTGAGACTGTTTGAAAAAATTTCTTCAAATTTCTATCAACACTGATGGTTCCAATGTTAGAAAGGTGAAATTTGAAAAGAATGGCATTTGTATTTGATTTAGAACATTAATTCAGTCTTGTAAATTTGTTTAGATACTGATGATGGGACATTAGTCTCAAAAAACTTTATCTAATAATAACTTTTAAAAACATTAATAAAATGTTGACCCCTTTAATGAAATAATGTGTTTGTGTTGGATGCTAAATAAATTCTAATGTAATGAACACATTTTTTATTCAAATGAATGCATATTCTAATTAAATAAATGCATGCATAAATAAAAATGCTGTTGCCATTACAGAAGACATATTAAAACTTTTAAGTATAATCAGCTACTTCATGTTTTATAAAATGTTTTTTTTCTATTTGTTTAATGGTTACTCCTGAACAATAACATATATTAAATTTTGCATAACTGTGTAATTTTGAATTTATATTTTCTGCTCAAATTTTGATTTTAAAATTCATTATTTTGCTGAAAATTTCAAATTTTAATAATTATGAAATTTAGCAAAATATTAAACATAAGTACACAACAACCTCGGCATTTTAATAGTTACAAAGTTTTCATTTATGCTTGATTATTACAATACGTGATTTGATACGTGGACATAGATAATGAAAAATATAGCACTTGAAGATTACATCTATATAGTAAAATACATACAGAGCAGAGAAATAAGTGAATTGTGGTAGCTATGTGTGTTTTTTTTTACATGAATTAAATATTTAAAATCCTTCAGAATTGAAATTCTAAACTTTAAAAACTGTCAAAATTTTTTTTTGCAGTATCAAAAAATATATTTTAAAAATTGATGTTTGTGTGTGTATTCTTGATTTTTATCTAGTAATGTAAAAGTTATCGTATTGTTGTGAAAACTGATACAAATAGTTTCAAATCTGATTCAGAGTGTCTGATTTGCATTGTTAATTTTATCAGTTGCTTCAATTTTATCTTTTATGCTGACTAGCCCTATTGAATATTAGACCATCCAAATCTGCAACGTATATTTATATATTATGAGTTTGCACTTTGAAAAACTTTAACCTAGTCCAGTCATTTTAAATTATGAAAATTTTGATACATATAATAAAATCAATAATTTTTTAAAATTATATATAATATAAATATATTGTGTGTGTATATACTGAAAGTCTATACTTTTTTTATTATATTAATCCATAAAGTATATATAATTTAATATCCTGTGCCAAAATATTTGATATTTAATAATTTTATTTTATTTTTGTTAGGTATAGAATCAAATCATTGTCTTTTAACTATGATCTCAGGGAAAAATCCATACTCAACGGCAAAAGAAGACATGGCTTTACAGTTAGCCACAAAATTAAGGAATCTAAAAGATGCAATATCAAGAAGTCGTTTACAGATCCGTCCATTTGTTTTAGTGTCATCTTTATCAAACCTGAGTAATCCGCATCTACCCACAATACAGTCTGCTCTAAGTGATCTCTCGGACAAACCTTGTGTCTTGCTAAGATCAAGCAAAAATTCGCTGAAGCCAAGAATACAGTCAGACATAAAACAGAGCAATGTTTTATCAGTCGTACCATTTTCAACTACTAAGCCCATTACGCTCTTGAATCTCAAAGGGTTTGTGTTGGTTTCAAAGAAACCTAGCTTTAAAATGGAGGATAAGGAAAATGAACAATTGGAGAAAGCAAAAATTAGAAAAAGACAGAAAAGTCTACTCAGAAGCATTTGTCAAGAAGTTGAGAGTAAAGTATGAAAGAAATGTCTATTGCTTAATGGATTTTAATTATAATTAACATCAGTATTTTTGTGAAATATGAAAAAATTACAAACTAATAGAAGCAAATCGAGAATTTAAAACTAATAATAAAGTTTAGACTAAACTTACAAATTAATATTTCATTTAATGAGAAGTGTGATATTTTAAATATTTTTACTACTTTAAATTATAATTGCTTAAATGGTAATAATGAACAGTTTTTATTTATATATTAATGATAGCATGTCAAAATCAAAATTTTATTTTACATAATTCTGTATTACTTAAAACCATAGTTGATGTCAGAAATGAATTTTTTGTTAGATTAGATTACATTTTACTCAAGATAAAAGTCAGCTTCCCAACATATTGTAGGTTACCAGTAAGGTAAAACTGAAATGATATATCACTTTGCCACAGGATACTATATACTCTAGCACAACACAATTTTCAATGAAATGTCACCTGTAATATATTTCTATATATGTATATATAATCATACAAAAAGGGATGTAGGCAACAGGACCACTTACATCATATTCTCTGTTAAATAAGTTAAGCAAACAAATTTTAGTTTAAAATATTTGTGGTGGCCTGCTAGAGTTAAAATAAGATGGCACACAGTAATTTGTTAGGGATATTGTTCTACTCTGATCTCTACCACAGAGTGGTAAACATTTTATAATTATAATTCGAACCATAGTTTTTTAAAAATTTTGAAGCATAAAAAGTTGACTTGCGCCATAATTTACAACACTTAAAATTTCGATTGATATTAACAGCATAGTTTTGTTATATTGTAATGGCATATAAAAATAATTTTACACAATGAAGTTAAAATAATTATAAAAAATAGAATAGAAATAGATAAATCAAATTACTTCCATAATTTTGAAATAAACATGAATGACAAATGCGTAAGTTACCAGTGGATTAATTAGGATTTCACTGACTGTCTAATTTCAAGTTTTCCAGTAGAAACAGGACTGTTACATGGTACAGTACAAATTTGTAGATTCAGTTAGATAAATTTATCACATGACACTCAACACTACTAGTACTACTATTGTAATTTGAGACTAAGTATTATGAAATCATCCAATCATATAAATTAATGTACTGATTTTTATTAATTTTAAAAATGAAACTAACTTTTAATGCAGCTTATTATTACATATTGCCAAGTTTTTCTAAATTATTATTATTATTATTATTACTATTATTATTATTATTTTGTTGTAAAATTGCTATATTGTATATTTTTGTTTATTTATTTTATCATATTTGTATATAATATATATATATATACACAATTATACATTATTTAAATAATAATTATATTTAAACATTTATGTAAATATTATTTAAAAATAAGTCAAAATGCTAGAGATTTGGTTTATTTTAATTATAATAAGATCTGTTTATTTGCTTAATCATAACTACTAATATTAGTGTTAACCAAATTTTCATTCAATATATTAAGACAGGTGACTTCAATAAATTATACTTTATAAAGTTACAAGAAAAATTATTTCTATTAAATTTTTAAACATGATTATTTTAAAATATTTTGAATTTATTTTAAATATATATAAAAGATTGGCTTCTGATATATTATTTGCTAAGTGAATTGATATGGTCATCTCTTCTTAGTACTGCATTTACTAATTTATAATATGTGATATTGTAAATTAGTAAACAATTGTCACTAACTAAATTGAATTTTTTCTTTATACATTCGGTATTAATAGACGATTGAAGTATGCCTTCAGTTGATTCGATTATTAGATTCACAGATTCACTTAAAAACATAATTTTTCACCAAAATTAAATACAAATCTTAATAAACTTATCTGTATTTTTTATTTTATTATAGGAAACAATTAAAAATTAATGTTTGAAGTGATATTACTTTGAAAGAATAGTTTTAAAAATGCAAAAAGAACTTACAAGGTAGAATGGAGAATAGAAAAATTTCATAATAATTAATGGAAATAATTCATATTAGTTCTTATTTTTAAATATAATTTTTATATTCTGTAAGTTTGTAACATCAGTTTTAATTAGTGGCATTAATATTAAATAAAGTTTGATTTCCAGTTTACTTCTATATTTTTAATGTTTTAATTTGAAGAAAAAAAGTTTTTCCTCACATCAATTAGCATACTTATATCTGCTAAAATGTAAATATAAATAGCCATAAACATGATTTTGAGATTTATAGATTGCACCTAATGCCTACCTCTAGGCCAAATTACTCGACGTTTAATTAGTAATTAGTAGCAATAATGTAGGCCGATGTAATCTTGCAATTGTTTGGTGTTAACATAAAATGTTAGAATTACTTGTGTTTGTATTAATATAACATTTTGTAAGTAATTTAAGTTTTTTGTTTTCAAAAATCATTTATTCAAATTTTTTTATTTGACAATAATTTTGAGTTTTTTTTATAAAAAAAAACAAAATTATTCAAGAATCTTAAACATAAAGGCAGTTTTTTCTAAAACTTAAATTAACAAAATGTGTTAAATATAATCATATGTAACAGTTAAATGTTTTTCTGGATTCATTTTCCCATCTTTAAGATTTACAACAGGAAAAGAATCAAAAGTTTTAATTTAGTAAGAATTCAAATTTGGAGAATGCTTTCATGTTTCTATAGTAGCAGAAATAAAGAACAAAAATGTTATCAAAATTTTTATTTAAAGCAACTTATATAAATAACAAATAAACTGAAAATAGATTAGAATTTTAAAAATTATTTTAATGGTGGTTTTATTTTTATCAGCATGTAAACATACACTTAAACATAACCCACTGTTAATAATAACAAAATGCGTTTGTTCTTAGGTAATGATTTTCAGATTCTTTTTCTGTTTTAAGTTTTAATAGATGAATGAATTATATAAATTTTTAGCTAGCTTTATTACTTTGTTTAGTGTATGTTTGATCATTTAAGCAATTTTTAGCTAGTTTAGATTGAATTTTTAATCATTCAAATTAGAGATATAAACACCCATAAACCAGATTATTAGATTAAAGCAAAATGATTGACAGACTATATCGGGCTATATTGATACTACCAGTAGCATTAATATAGCTTGATCTAGTCTGTCAATCGTTCGGCCTCAAATTATGAATTTGAATGAATCCACTGCTGCCTATTTTCATATACATTAATATAACATATACAACAGTTTACAGCTTTTATTAGGATCTTATTTAATCAAATCTAAATGCAAGAAAGTTAGGAAATATGAACAAATTTGTGGAAATAAATATTATGATGAATAGCTAGTCAAAAGGATTCAAGATTTTTTTTTTGTAAAGTATTAATATTTAGAGATTTTATGTAATCTTCTTGAGTAGCGAATTTTACTTAATTTTAAATTAAAGAAGTGGTATTTTCTCTTTCAAGTGCCAGATTTAGAATCGATTTGTCCCCAGGCAATACCAATCAATATCACACCTTCCTTAGACAACACTTTATTAGAAACAATTTTTTTTGGCTTAGTTTATATGTGAAGTTATATAAACAATATTTAATATAAAATATAACTCAAAATTAGAATAGAAATAATCAACAGAAAAACTGCATTAGGTGTTATATAATGCAGGAATGGCATAACTTTAATTATATGCTTGTATATAATTTTGGGTGTAACCTTGTTGTGGAAGGTTGGTGATGAAAGATCTCCAGGTGGTCAACAAGGTCTCGCTTTCTTTATTGTTAATGCAATCCACTTCAATATTTGTCTTACGTAATATGTAAAGGTGTGATATTGATTAATGTTAAGATTAGTTTCAGCTTTGAATGACTTGTTCCCTGGGCAATATTTTGATGCATCTAAATAATTATATAGGGCCTAAATATATATTGCCAAAACTTAACTTTTGCTATTTTATTCATAGTGTTTTCTTTTTTGCTTCCCTTTTTTTGTGGTTCTTCACCTAGGCAAATTGCCTATGATGCTAACTAGATAACATAAATATAGCTAATTCAGGACATCATGTACATAAACTTTTTTCTCATTAGAGTAATAATTAAAGTGTTTTTGTTTTTATTCAACTGTTCTTATAATTTAAGTTAAAAAACAAATAAAGTCAACACTTTGAATAGATTAAATTTAAATAAATTTTCATGGAATAGTCATTCATTCAATGTCAAAGTTTAGAATATAAATATAACAAATACTGTAAAAACAATAATAAAGAATATCTATTTCTTCATACTCTTACTATAATTTTCTTTATACTAGTTCTCCGGTAAATATAAATTGTATGATGTATGTATTCATTTAGCAACACTATGAAAATCTGACAATATTGTAGGAGTATAGTATAACTTGCAAGTTGTGAAATTGATACGCTCTAAATTATATAAACTTTTATCTTAATTTTTCCAAAAAAATAATCTTATTCTATAAATTATCGAAACTTCTATATGTAACTTTCATTTTGTGTATAGTTAAAATTCTTTTTTATACAAATAACTCAAACCTGTAACTAGAATTGCAAGAGATTCTAGTTGGGCTGCAATTTTAAAAATTACAAACCTATAAATTCCCACCTGCATCTGTGTGTTTGTTTGTCTGACCATCCTTAGTCTTGAGAATGGAGTTAGATAGATGAAAATTGACACCAGATATGGTAAGGTTAGAGGCAGGAGGTCCCGATTAACTATATAAGAACTTCTAGTTTGGACCGGCAATCGTGTTGTTTTAGTTCAAAAGTTTTCTCCCAAATGCAGTCAGATAGATGACTGGCATGACTTTATTGTTAACAGGAGAAGTATGATGTACAGGGGTAAGACACTATTAAAATTTTGAGCATTGTGATGATGTCACAATAAATAACTGTTTATACTATATTTGAGTTGTTTTTGCTTCCAAGATAATCAGGAAAATTTTATTACTTTTTCAAATATAGTTTAAATCATGCAATTTCAATGTAAATCAATATGTTAAATTATAAATTTTTAAAGTTATTAAAATAAATTTTACTAGATGTAAATCATATATTAAATTATCATCAAAAACAAACAAAAATAGAAAAAACTTGATATTTGTGCATATTAATATGTTAATTTTGTACATTGCTGCATTTTTATTGGTTCTACATGGATACAACTCATTTTAAGATTTTCATCACTGCTTTTAATAATTTTTATTATTTATTTGAGCATATTTAAAAAATTGAATATTTTATTGGAATAACTTACATTTTATTTCGTAATTTTATCAATATTTTTAAAAATTTGTTTCAAAAATTTCTGTTTCAATCAATATTATAGCTGTAAAATTTCATTTTGGAATAGTAAATTTCTTAAAGAACAATTGATTTGTTGATTTAATATTTCTTTTGTCTAATAAAAGAATTTTATACTGGTTTGTTAGTTTGTACAATGTAAAAAAAAAAAAAAAAATTGTTTAAATTCTTTTCACTTAAAGGTCAATTATAAATTCAGAGTAACAATATAAAATAGATGATAGATATAATTTGAATAGAATTACTAAAATTTAAAATCCCTTCTTATGCATCTGATCTTTGATCAAAGTTCTTGTTTTTGTTTTTTTTTAGTCCAAAAAAGATATCAGATCTGACTCCTGCTTGCCAATTACACTACTTAGACTTCCATTGCATCTTCACTTTTGGACCAGATAACTTTCTATCTATATATTTAATCAGCCAAATTATTTGAATAATGAATCTGGTGTTATCATTTGATTAATTTACGATTTGGGTTAATTTACTTTATGTATTTTAAGATTTACTGAGAAAGAAAATATAACACTTAGATGCAGTTGATAAAACCAAGTGATCCTAAATATTTGTAGTCATCATATTCACTAATTTATTTGGTATTATTGAATTAAATTAGAATTGCAGAAGGGTGAAATTTGTCTAGAATAAAGTAAACAAAGAGCTTTTAATCCAAGTAATTATAATTAAATGCAACTAAAAAATTTATTAAATTATAATAATGGTATTTAATGGATTAAAGGCTGTTATTCATTTGGAATGGGATGATTTATCTTCCAAGAACAGTTTCAACTTTTAAGAATAGATAGGCATTAAATACTGTTCCTTACAAGAGTGCTCACAGGGAAGTGTCATTAGGGTTATTTACTCCTGGTATTTGCTTTATATTTTATTTTCCAAATAACAAATTCATAAAACAAGGTATTTTGAAGGAGTAAATTTATTTTAATAGTTGTTACACTATTCACAGTGTGTATGCAACAGTATGGACCCTTTAATTCTCCTTAAAGTACCATTCAGGAGTTGTACTGTTTGAAATGTGCCACATTATTTTATAGTTGAAATTTTTATTTATTTATTTGTACCGTACATGTTTATTGTTCATGCTGTTTATTTGCACAAAGAAAGATTATATAAGCAAGAGCAAGCTTGTTTATGGAACATGATTTTAGTGAATCAAATCATTGTTGATTGCACTAAACTGTTTTGTCCCATACAAGGCACTTGTATCAGCATACCTCAAATTACTAATTTGAGATATGCTGGTGCAGATGTCTTGTATGTGTTTAAATTAATATATACCAGGTTTGGAAAGTTATTGATTGTTTTGTCCCCATGAAACAAAATCCTGTGGATATTCTTGGTTCTTTATAATCCATTTTTTAAATGTTAAGGATGTTAATACAAGCTATTTTTAAAATAAGATACTTTTTCTAACTTTGTTATAAATGTTTATTAGCAATTATTAATTTAAAGTAAAAAATATTTCAGATTTCTATATAATAATTTACTATTACTATAAAATAAATTTCAGTTTGAAATTATTTAATATAAATTTATTGTTTAGAAAGATACTGATTATCATAGTTTTATGATCATTTTATAAAATTTATTGTAAACGTTTAAGTTCACTGTAAATGAAAGTAATATTAAGATTATTCATCTTACAAGACATATTTATTATCTTTCTTTTATACACACAATAGTTAGAAAGTTATAATAGTCATTTCATTACAATTGCAGAAATTGCTTTAATGTCGTTAGAATTACTTCTCCCAAAACATAGTTAACATTGTTTTCAGAAAAACAGGCAATTTTAATGTCTTTTTTGCACTGTCATCTCAATGTGTATGATAATGCGCAATTGTTATCAATCTTAAC
Source organism: Centruroides vittatus (assembly GCF_030686945.1). Classification (NCBI taxonomy): domain Eukaryota; kingdom Metazoa; phylum Arthropoda; class Arachnida; order Scorpiones; family Buthidae; genus Centruroides; species Centruroides vittatus. The sequence goes on from NW_027122576.1 coordinate 932,817, forward strand.
CAGTGCTTTAAATGTTTTAATTGTTCTTTGCTCAGTTTAGTAATTTAAATTACTGGAATTTGGTATTTCAGTTATACACTGAGTGAAAAACTTTTTATTATTAAATTTCTAATAATAGTGATAAATAGATAGGGTAATTATTGTGCCATTAGTCTTTTCTTGTACAGGTAGTCACTACACAAACACTATATAGGACTTTACAACAGCAGACATATCACACTACAGAAAGCACCATACTAAACACATGTCAATCAGAAAATTTTTAAACACAGATATGTAAATGAATAGCATGTAAACAGATTGGCTTTTTCTGCAGCTATGTTCCTGATCTGGCATGGTGCTAGAATTCAGTATTAACAGAGTAGAATACATTGCACTATTATTATTATTATTATTATTATTATTATAATAATAAGAAATCTTCAAGTTAGACATTTTTGTTTCAATATATCCTTTTAATGTCAGTCAAAACTAGAATTTCAAGTAATTGTAGTCTTATTTATGGTACTTAATGTTATCAGTTAGTTGTCAGTCAATCAGGTTAGCTGTACTAAGCCATTGAAGACCGTTTAGAAAATTCATTACTTTTTCTTATATATTGTAAAATATAACAATCTACAACAGCATTCTTCATATTTTTTACATGAAAATAAATGTTTAATTTTTGTTTGAATTTAAGTGGAAAATTCAGATTTTTTATAAAACTAAATAAGAAATCAACTAAAAAATGTTTTTAATTAGAAGATAAGACCACAAAAATTGTGGATTCCAAAAATTTTATTCTTGAGATATAATTAGAACAAGTTGTGAAGACTCCAAAATTTGTATTTGTCTTCTAGTTAAAAATATTTTTCAGTAAATTTTTATTGTGGTTTTTATTTTTACACACAAATTTATTTAATTTTAAAATCAATACCAAAAATATTCTATTAAATATATTTACATAGCTCCAAGTGTTGTCTGTTGAATTTCTCTCTCTCATTTACTCATTTTTATGTGTTCAAATTCTACTAATTGTTGTTTATTTAAAAATTTTAATTTTGCATTTACAGTACAGTGATGTTAATTTGAATTAATCAAGGTTTGTTAGTTGGTGTTTACTGGCACAAGAGCCATATAGGCTAAGCTGTGCCACCAAACTAATTTAGACCAGTAGTAATTTGGATTAATGGGAGTCACATATTGATAGAGGGAATGTTTATTATTATTATTATTTAATTCAATTCAAGTACTAAATAGACAATAGCATAAGATATTGTTAGATTTGAAGAAATTCAAAGGTACAATAAATGTTTTGATTAAAATATAACCAGTTTATGCAGCCTAAACAACTTAAAACAGGATATACTGTATCATATATAATTCAAATTTACATGTAAACCTCACATGTAGGGTTTAGAAAAAGTCCAATATTTTGATTAGGGAAATGACAGAGACTTTGCATTACTGCAATTATACTGTATATTTTAGATAAATTCTTAACACAGAAATTCAGAACAAGCATAAGCTTTTCTGAAAAAGGCATACTTATCTATCAAATATAATGTTGGTTAAAGTTTTCTTCTTTATAGACAAATAAGTGTTTCTATTTCTTTATTTTGTATAATAGTTGCATTTATGCGTGTTCTGTTTAGATAGCTGTAAAGAGTTTTCTGAATGGCATAGTATTTTCATCCACCTTTTTTCTGCTCTCTTGGCAATAGCAGATCCAGAAACATTTCTGCATCTCCTCTAAAGGAAATGATAGGTAATAAACGATTTTATAAGGTATAAGTTACCCAGCTTTATTCAGAAAAACCCTCAGAGGGGGGTGCAGCTGTGTCCTGTGCATTCCCTAAATCTGCTCATTTCTTTGAGATATTAAGATATTTGGGGAGGTAAGATGTTTTAGTAGGAATGATTATTTAATAAATATTTAGTGCTGTACTTGTGTTTCACCTCAACATATTCTTTATTGATAAACTTCCATTACATTAGATATTGTATTTATCTGTACAAAAACTTTATATTTTAGGAAAAAACATTAGAATTATATGATATTATAATAATAAATGTTAATTCAAGATATTTTTAAGTTATTATAAATTTACCAGTTTTCCAAATAGGTTGATATTCCAAATACATGCTTTACTTGTATGCAATGGGTTTTATATATTACATAAATTTCTTAACAGTTAAAGTGAAAATTATGACTAAAACTTTTCCTTTTTAAATTCAACTTATTATACTGAATATTTGTAATGTTTGTTTAATTTTCAAATTTTACCTTTTAAATAGTGATTCTTTGCAATCACTCTTCTAATGTTCAATTAAAAGTGTAATTAAGTAGGCAAAAACACTTTTATGTTTAATTAAAAATTCATATTTGTTCAATGTTGTGTATGCTCTGTTATGTCTTTCTATAACTAAAAGTTCTAGTACAGTTGTGGATATTATGTGTGGCAGATTTTTATGCCAGTTGTTTTAGTGGAATGTGTTGCTTTGCCAAATTTTCTATAAAATTTAGTTGATGTCTTTATAAGTGATGCATTAAGATTATACAAAGTGCTTAATATTTATACATTAAACATCTGTAACACAATAATTGTGTGTACAAATGTGCAAAAACATACAAAATTATTATAAGAATATATTTATACCAGAACAGATTATCAATCTTTTGATAGAATAGTTACATATGTGTGTGTGTATCATTAGCAATTTATTTGCTGTTATAATTTATAAAAATAAATTATGAAGAATGATATTTAAAATATTAATTAATTTCATAGCATGAGTGTATTTAAGGTAAACAACAAATTTAACAGCATATTCTTTTAATTGCACCTGCTATTTAGTAAATAAACATCGTTGCTTAAAAACATAAATACTCAGGTTGAAGAGTAATTTAAATATGGAATTACATTTAATAGATATTGAACTAAATATTAACATTAATGTGAATGTAATCAAATCACATTATGTATATATTTTTTAACTGCTGTTTTGTTTATAAGCTTTGATGACCATAAAAATTCTTGTGATGATCATACTGTAAATGTATAAAATGCACACACTGCATTAAGAGTTATCAAGTGAAGTAAAATTCAGTTTCATTGTGAAGAGTTCAAATAAATAACCATAAAACCAACCTCTCGCACAATCTCTGTGAAGGATAAATCAACACACTAAAAACCTTTTTTTATACTGGTCAATAGCCTGACGAAGACCAAGTTTTGATCAAAAACGTTAGTTTTTATTTAAAGCTGTTTGTACTGGGATGTAAAAAAGGTTTTTAGTGTGTTGAAATAACCATAAATACTCAAGTAAACGTATATAGAATTATAAATGTTCTGTATTATGAATTGCTTAATTAATTTTTTGAATATTTATGATTATTTATCTGAACACCAATAGTATTGATGTTTGCTTCATTGATAACAATGCTATAAAATTGTTAAACAAAAATAGTGTTTAATATGCAAATTTTTATAAACTTTATCAAGCATGTAGTAATTCCTGAAACTTATCAAGAGTGCAAACCTATAAAAATGCTCTTAAGAACATCCAAATGTTAAAACTCATATTCTAGTTAGCACTCGAGGCATTTCTGAAAATGAAATACTAGGCAACTTGAAGAACAGGTTATTATAACAGAACTTAGGTTAAAATATAAATAAGAATAGAATAAAATTTTTTTAATGCTTACTTTATTGATTGTAATTATGATTGAGATGAATGGTTTAGAGGCATATGCCATTGCATGTAAATAAATCATTCACCCAAATATTAAGTCCATTTCTTCAAACAATGTCTTCTTATACAATTTACTCTTGTTTGTAAAAAATCTGAGGTTGCAGTTACCAAAGCTTTATCTTATTGTATTATTTAGAATTAGTCTTATTTTGTATGTTGCCAAATTGAAAGAAGTACCTCACTTCAACATTTACCAGCTTCCAATAGATATAATACTTGTAATTCCATATCAGGAGAGATACTTTTCCTTTGCATTTTTGAGCCATTATCACTTGCATGCATTTTTTCTGACATATAAAGGGTAGAAACACTAAAAATATAAGAAAATATGCCCAAAAGTTAATTAGATAAAAGGACCTCAAATAAATTACTATGCATGAATGAACATATCAAATAAGTCATAATGTGCAGTTGCATAGAGTGCAATTGTAAAACTGCTTAGCAGGGTATGAATGTACAAGTGTACTGGTACATTTAAAAAAAGAAATGCATCTAATAGATGACCTCGACCACTGTTACTTTATGAATTCTTGAATTTAAAATATAACTAAAACATTTCCTACTAAAATACAATAGAATAGAGAATACTAGAAAATATGAGTTAAACATAATTTTTAAAATTTTGTTGTCTCATAGCTTGAAGCTAGTTGAACATTTTTGTCTTCAAAATTAGAATGAAAGTCAGACATTTTTCTTATATAAATGAAAGAAACACTCTCTCTCTTTCATGCTCCCTTTTTTTAAATATGTATTATTATACAAATAATAACAACTCAAAGCCTGATGAGTATATAATAAATCACCAAACATATTTCTGTATTATTATTTTTATTTATTTATTTATTTTTTTTTTTTGAAGGATTTTTATAATTCAGTGCATTTAAAGTAATTATTATTTTTCTAATATTGGGCTGCAATTTGAAAAATTGTAGACCTAAAAATTCTCACTGTTGTTCGTCTGTTCTTCCTTAATCTCAAGAATGGTTATATAAATGAAAACTGAGACCAGATATGAAAAGTTGAGGCAGAAAGCTCTGATTAACTATATACAAACTTCCAATCTAGACCAGATGTCATGTGATTTCAATTCAAAAATTTTTCCAGAACTGAGTTACATAGATGATTGGCATGACTGTTGTTATCAGAAAAAGCATGATGTACAGAGGCAAGATACTATTAATTTGTAATGCCAAAATATTTATAGATGCAAAAATATCTTGTGTGATTAGTATTTATACAGATTACTTAATCCAATGACCTTATACTCAATAACTTATGAATATGCTTTCTTAATATCTATGGTACCAATTTACTTCACAGGAAAATTTTTGAATCGGCGCACTCTTTCAATTTTTTTGTAATGTCAAATGCAGTTATTTTACTGATAAGCTTTATGATAATTTTTTATGAGTTTTTCCTTTGAAATTTTAATCTGTAATAGTTCTAGAGTGCAATTGCATTATTGATTAGCCAAACCATTATTTCTCAACTTTTGTTTATTATGCATCTTAAGACGTTATTAAATTTTGAAATAACTTACTTTCTAAATCAATAAATTTAATAATACTTACATGTATTCTTCTTATTGATGGTGTGCATAAATTAGCCTATGGAAAGTTGATAACAAAGAAAACTTCATTACACGTGTCGTAAATGTGCAGTGTTGTAAAACTACTATGTTGTAAATTTAAATGTTGTTGCCAGTTTTCAGCTGTTAAAATGAAAATTTAGTGATGTAATTAGTGAATCTTTCTAAAATACAATTGAAATGAATTAATGCTTTGATTTTTGCAAAATTAAAATATTAACATTAACAATACTTTGTTTTTCTTTATATTATACTTTATTATTTTTTTGACAGTGTCTAAAAAATTCTTTCAACACATTCGGTGCCGAATATGCCTTGGAGCATCCTAGACTGCCTTACCCAATATACTGAGGGTGCTCAGGTGCATCCTCAAAGTTTATGTTATCTCTTGGAGAAATTTTATTCTTTGTTTATAAGAAAGTTATCATACACTCCAAAGAATATATTTCATTCCTTGGTTTTTTATTAATATTCTGTGTATTAATTTTTTGTGCCATTGATACTCATAGGTGTCCAAGCACTACACCTTTTTTTCCAGAAAAAAGGTGATTGCAAAATTTCCTCTGATGCTTTTAATGTAAATATAATTAAACAAAAAAATAAAATATTTTCTAGCATATTGATAGGGAAATAGGTTTTTATACCTTCAATGAATGTATTAACATATTTTATAATTAATATTCACATTCAAATCTCTGACGGAAATTGAAAACAAATTAATGGATGCTTAGAAAATGTGGTGAAAAATTCAGAAAAGGTTTTACTTTTCTGGCTGTTATGTATTCATAAAAGGAAGTGATTAAGAAATGAAATTTGGTATAGTGGCTTATGTATAAGAGGCATTGATGCTATTAAATTTTGGTTGTTAAAGGTTAACAGGGCGAAGAAAGAGTGGGGTCATGTGTCATATGTCGAGACAGGTTGGACTTGAAGATTTTATTTGTTAGCATTTACTGTTTTTTATAAAACTTTTCTCTACCTTCAGAATTAAGCTTGTTGTCATTTTATAATTATTAATAATATAAAAAGTTTTTAATAATAAAATCTCATAATAGATGGCACCCCCACGGAATTCTATTTATTATGATTAATAATATGAGTTATTCAAAAAATAACTTTTATAACAGCCAGGAAAGTTATGCAACTCATTACTGGATTTTTTTTCTTAAGATTGATTAAATGATTAAGTCTTATTATGTAATTTTCATAATATTTTTATGCAAACAATAAAGTTTAGGAGTTTAATGAAATCTCATTGTGTTAGATTTGTTGGATGTAAATATAAATTTGTTGGATATTACTGTGGGTTCTCCCAAATGTAATGACGACAATGTTATAGTATCTATCTATTAAATCTTCTTGTTGTATTGTTTGTTTTCTCAATAAGAAAATTAGACATGAAAAATGTGTTATCATTGTTATTTGATTCTTATCAAGCAGGTCATTCAGTATTACATGCTAATAAGTAAATTCATTTTGCAATTATCTTTTTAGTGATTAATAAATGTACAATACTGTGTCAGCAATCAAAACCACTTGCAAATCTTAGTGTTAGTTGCGTTTTTTCAAATTTAGCAATGTTCTTCGAACATTCTGTCAGAAACGGCTTTTCCCAACAAAGATCTATGGCGTTGGCCAGAAATTATACTGTACATTCTTTGCTGGACTAACACCAAGGTTCGTAAGTGGTTTTTGATTGGTTCTGTCAGGTTCATCCCGGAAATACGCTTGTACGTTAGCAATACTGATGCAATTAAACATGAATTTATAACAAAACATGCCTGTTACTCTAAGAAAAACTGAATATGCATTTGAAAAATTATCTACTTGATAAGTATCAAGCAAGCTAATGAGAAATTTTTGGATCTGCAACTTTTTTTTTTCAATAAGGCTGTTTGAGCACTAACTAGATGATGATGATTTGATGATGGATGACGACAAATTACTTTTTAATTGGAAAAACAGTTTGAAACAAATCTAAAAGTTAAGTTAAATTGAAAGATAGAAATTAAAAGCTTTTTTCACATTCTAAATTAACAGCTTTTAAATTGTTTTCAGAAACTTTTTTTAGCCAAAAATTGTGATAAAATTCATGTTTATTGCCTTATTTTACAATAATCTGTATTTAGGCTTGCATTCATTTTTATCATGCAAAAAGTAATAATATAAAATTGTAAACATTTACAAAATGCCATTTTTTTACACAATTTGTGAACTGTATAAATGAAATTTCTTTCTTTGGGTAACAAAATTTATTGTAACTAACATTTTTGACCTATTTTACATCATATTCGACTTGAGATTGCAAATGCTCGAAAGTGGAAAGTCTGTTAGGAAATTAACGTAAATTGAATAGTGATTATTTAATTTTAAATGCAATGAATTAACCTTTATTACATTATTGCGTTTATCTTAAACATTCCTAGAAAAATAATTTTTTCATTAAAATAAAATTGGATGTAGGATTCATCAAAGTTTTATTTGAGTCCTAATACATGAACCAATTTTTATACTTTATTATCATATTTTTTATTAAAAAGACAAATTTTTAAAAATTAATAATAAGTACAGTATTTACAAAATAATTTTGATCATTTTTTAAAAAATTTATTTAATACATATAAAAATTAAAATATTTGGTGAAAGTATTCCTATTTTAAATACTTTGATCACTGTTTTTTTTTTATTTTTTCAATGACTATTTTAGAATTAGGATTTTAATTTGTCTTTCATGTTTTTATTATTATTATTTCAACCATTAAAGTAAACTTTAAACAATTAATTTTGTTTACAAATAGTATCTAGTACAAATAACTTTTACAAGTGATAAAAATATTCAGAAATTTCTTTTTCTTTAAAAATAAAAATATAATGTGTTTATTCTTTATCTAGTTTGATTGAATCTAGGTTTGATTTAGTTGAATATTTTTAATATACAAACCCGATTTGATCAGGTTGTATATTAAAAAAAAATAGTTAAATAATAAACTTCTTGACAATTTATATTGAATATCTTTAAAACCCGAATTATTAAACCAAACAAAGTGCCAAATTATCATGCTATTATATGGATAAGTTAATAAATGATTAGAAACTAATTAATTTGTCTAGAGGTAGGCATTTGTGCCACCATCGCATGTTAATTTTAATAATTATAATAAATTAATGTATTGTAACCAATACTCACAGGTTTTAGTTCTGTTTTGGGCTGCTTTTCTTCCAGAAACTTAGCCATGTAATAGCCTGATAATTTAGCACTTTGGTTTATATAAAAATGAATAATAAATTTATTTTCTCTTCTTTTCAAATCAGTCTAAATGATAATTTTAGTAATTTAGTAAAATCTATGGAAAAAAATTCTGAAATGATTGGGGAAAAAACATACTGCTAACAGTGTGCCCAATACAAATTTCAAAATGGCACCTTATAATTTACATTTTAAAAAAGTAATTAGATTTACTAATTTCAAAATAAATTTTTTTAACCTCAACCTATTAAAGTTCACAACCTACAAAATATTATAAATTATTTATAAAAACAAATTTTTAGATTTTTACTACCATTTGCTATAAAGGAGTTAATAAAACTATAGATTTTTAATTGTTAAAGCAAGACTATTCTATGTAGCAACTCAATATAATGCTTATCTTGCTTACTGCTTAGCATTGTAATTTAATAAAGTTTTTAATCTTAACTTAATTAACAGTGTGAAATTTGAAATGAAAGGTTTTATTTATGATGATAAGAAAATTCTTATTACTGAAAAATCTGTATTTAAAAGAAATCCTTATGTAACAATTTCAGAATTTTTTAAAAATAATTAAATACAAAATCTTTTCATTTATTAATTTAAAAGCCTGTACCAATACAATGTCCAAATTATAAATATAAAAAAATTTATTTTATTTATAAAATAATAAAAAATTTAGCTATAAAAAGGCACGAGAACAAATCGCGTAAATATTTTCCTAGTTAATTCTGTAGAGTAAATTGCAGAAAAAAATTAGAACAGAGAAAAATTGCATATTAAAATATCATGGGGAGGGTCCTAAAAGTGGAATAAGTTTGTTGGAAATTTCTAAAATACACTAAAAATGCAACAATTCGATGCGCAAAATGATTTTGCAAAGAAAATTCGTGAACTTTTTCATATTTCACAGATTAAAGCATATTAATTATTAGTTGTAATCTTTATTTTATTAAGGACCTTAAATTCAGTTGTAAGATTTTATTCAAAGTTTAAAAAAAAAATTCTTTTTAATTGAAATAAATTTATTTTAAAAATTCTTAAACTAAGAAAAAGGATTAGTATGTTAAGTACTAGCTTTATGGATTGGATTTTATAACCGCTTTACTGCAAGTATTAACGAAAGACTCTTGCAAATTCATGTTTACTCTCAACTGATACTTGCTGATAATTCTGCTTTGTGTTATAAATTAAAAATACTTTTTTAAAAGTTCATTCTTTAACCAATTATCACTTCTATTGAAACTTTAATAAATATATTTTAGGGCCAATTAAGTTTCTCACAAATTATCTTCTGTTGAAATTTATACAAAACTTATTAAATTTTGCATATAATAAATAAGTGAAATTGCGTAACCCACTTTTATAAGTGAACAGTGTTTTACTTAAACAATACATGTCATTATAATCACATTGCCTGTATATAATACATATACACATATATAAGTATTTAATGTACTGTATTGAAGAGATAGTGTCTGTTTTTAATTTTTTTTTATGTATAACATACATATTGTAGATGGCAAAATTGTTAGTGATTTTATTAAATAGAGAATAAATTCTGTGTATGTATAGTATGAATAAAGTAATTATAAAAACTAATAACTGTAAATTTAATGTCTATAATTACATTGTTTACATAATTACTAATAGGGATAAACTCTACGGTTGTTGACCTTATTATATTTATAAGGAATTGATTACATAGAGCAAAAATTATCGCAGGAACATTTAAATTTGTTAAGTATTAAACAGAAAAAATGTGTACAGAAGTGAAAAATCTCAGTTTATTAAAAGTTAAATCAAATCTAAGATTTCTAAGTTGCATAAGAATCATTTAATTCATACTTAGTGTAAATAAATCAAGTTTTATTGTAATTAAAAATACATTTAAAAAATTTATATAATAATTTTACATATTAGGAGTGCTAAAGTGGAGGTCCCACTTTGTAATTTTCAGCCGTGCGGGCAACTGCAATCGCAACAGCTATTCTCATTAACTAGCGGATCCCCTCCAGATACTGCGGGAGTGCAACCGTGACGAAAAACAGTTGGTTCTCGTGTCGATTGCATGTGCACGGCCAATAAACAAATGTTGCGACTATTTAAAATGATAGTAAGTTGGAGCATCAAGTCGGAATCACAATTTATAGGATTAATCCGTAATAACAAATGCCCACAGAATTTCTTTATCAAAATTAGATTTTCTTTCTTCATCAAAAGACACAAGTTCTGTTTGTTCATTTTTCTAATTACACGATGTTGATTGTAATCTACACTTTGATCATTACTAGAATTTCATTGGTGAATTCGTAACCACATCTCAAACGTGTGACCGATCCACCTAGACATTGCAGTAAACCGTGCGTCTAAAAATTTTGCAAAGTGTGACCCTCTCTTAATAGTTTATTTTTTGCATAATCAACCCTATATTATATAAAGTTTTATTTATGTAATAGTATTTTCTAAATAAACATTGATGCCTAAATGCTTATTGGAATATTAATTTAATGACTATAAAACCAAATTTCTCAAAATAACAACTCTACAGTTTATCCTATATAACTAATGATTTTATTTGTTTTATTTTAAAATACTTAATAAATTTATTATTTTCAGTTTTTAGATTTGGAAAACTTTTGAGCTTATATTTTAATTTAACAGAAAAAATATTTATTTAATTTTATTCAATTAGAAATGAAATTTGTTGACTAGATTGATATATAATGCACAAATATATGGCGTAATGTAGCCTTAAACTACAAAATAGAAAAATAAAAAATATTTAAATACGAATAATAATTATTTGGGATGTTTTTTGAACAGAATTGTCTTCCCGGGCATAAAAATTATCTAAATTTAATTGAAAATATTGAAGTAAAACTGCTTTCTTTCTAATAACTTTATTTAAAAAATAATTATATATGCCTAAATCTTCTAGAAACCATAGTTTCCGAAGTAAATCATTCCCTACTATTTTCTATAGCATGTAACTGCATGGTTTTATACATAGAAAACAGCTACGAAGATACGCACAACAAATAATTTTCTTTATACCTGATTTTAATTTTCTCAATTCCTACCTAATACTTTTAAAAAAAGGCATGACGATATACGTTTAATTTTATGTAATTTTTCGTAATAATAAATATCGAGTCAAAATGAAATGTCGTTTATACTAAATGCTTTTTACGAAGAAGGCTGTTGATCATTCGATACAAGTAGCGTATTCGAATCATCGACGCCCTCAATTATCTTAAAAAAATTGATGTTAGGTGGTCCCTTATTCCTTAAAAATAAATGTCATTTTATAATTCCATACTTTATTCCTCATTTTGTCATGCCTCTGTAGTACAGTGTATTGAACTTTTTACAATACTTTATAGATTTAATTGATTATCATTCTAGAAATTACATTATTATTTTTAAAAGTTTTTTTTTATTACCAATATTTAAGACAGAGATTCATGAATAATAGAAAAATTTGAAGTTTATAATTTTTTTTTTATTGAGCAAGCCAAATTTGTTGATAGTTTTCAAAATTTACTTTAATGATATTCTGGAATTTCTATAAAAGTAATTCTTAATACTATACTTATGAGGGTAGTCTCAGAAGTACCTGACCTAACAAAGAAGACAAAAAATTTGGGAAAACATATCTTTATTTTTCAACATAGTCTCCTTTTAGCTCGATACACTTTTCCCAGCGACATTCAATAGCTTCGATACCCTGTTTATAGTGAGAACCATTGAGCTTCTCAAAATAGCCATCTATTGCAGACTTCACCTCTTCATTGTTGGCAAATCTTTTACCACTGAGCCATTTTTTCAAGTTTGGAATGAGAAAATAATCCGAGGGGGCTAAATCTGGCAAATAGGGTACACGAGGAAGCAATTCAAACCTTAACTTATTGATTTTGGCCATCACAATAACGGATATGTGAACTGGTGCATTGTCTTGATGAAACAACACTTTCTTTTTCACCAAATGCAGCTGTTTTTTCTTGATTTCATCACTCAAGTGCTGCAATAAGTTTGCATAATACTCACCATTGATTGTTTTTCCTTTTTGAAGATAATCAATGAAAATTATCCTATCATCATCCCACACACCGGGTGTATAAAATATAAATCGAACTCACTTGTGCCTATTGACCGGTGTGAAATAAATAACTTCAATTCAACGAACGTTTTCTGGACGCCTTCCGTGTCCTTCTTCAGGTTAACTGCTGGATTCTATTATTTTTAAAAAAAAAACTGCGTTCCGATCTTTTAAGAACAAATTCAAATGAAGATAGTTCGAACGCGCGATGACCATCGCGCATGCGCTATATCTGTCGTGCTCCTTGTCGTACTGTATCATATTCTTTTTAATCTTTGTATTCTTTTTTATCTTTGGGTCACATGATTTCATGTGTTATCGGACCCAAATAAATCTTTATGCATCCTCTTGTAATAAAGTTTGCCAAGCAAGCGAAAGAGTTATCTCGTCGCGTGAATTAATGCATGTTGTTTTAGTTTGCGCTTTATGTATCTCTATCGCTTCCAGCCATTTGAGGTGTTCCATCCGAGTCGTTTTAGTTATTAGCGTGGCCCCGCGAAGTCCACATTAATGCCCGGTTCAGAAGCGTACACTGCAAGCGACGTGGTAGCTCTGTTGTATCTTATATCCGCCTCGTGTTCTTTAACCCTGACTTCCATAGAGCGTTTCGTTGATCCTATGTAGATCAGATCCCTATTAAATCTCTCGTCCTTTATCGGGATTCGGTATACTCCTGCCATTCTATTCGGGTCCGATGGGTCCTTTCCGTTACGTAACAAAGTGTAAATGGTTGGGCCTCTCCTATAAGCAACGGTGACCTTACGTCTCCTTGCGATAGACGCGTATACGGATTTCAATGTCGGGTTATACGTGATGGGTATTCTCTCCATCTCCGTGTTTTGGTTGTTACTTTGTGCCACTGCAGGTGCGTTTTGGCTCATTCGTGCTCTTTGGCGTTCCGCCATTCTTGGAATAATGTTGCGGTAGCCGTGTATATCCGCAATCTTCTCAATATGTTTCAACTCTTTCTTAAGCGCTTGTTGAGTGGAAGAGTGCGTGTATGCCCGTCTGACCAATGATCTAAATGCTGCTATTTTGTATTGGATCGGGTCGCATGAGTCACTCGGGATGTATGTGGGGCTTGCACATTGTTTGCGATACACAGAGGTATGGATGTTGTGCGAGTCAATCCTGATATCCACATCCAAAAAATGCACATTGGTATCACTATGTTGCTCAACTTCGATTGACAGACCATACGTGTTATCATTCATCTTTTCTACGAATTGCGCCAAGTTCGGTGTTGTCTTCCATACGATGATGACGTCATCTATATAACGTCTGTATAGTAGGATATCGTTGGTGAATCCCGGGAGTGTTTTGGATTCGAGTTGTCTCACCACCAACTCACACAAGTCCCCTGACAGTGGACTTCCCATCGGGACACCCCGCGATTGTGTGTATGTTACATTTTTTAAATTGAAACACCGACCCGTAACACATGAGGTGCGCTAATTCCAACACATTCTGGTGGAGGGCTGTGTCATTTACTTTCGTAAACAGGAAGTCTCGAAGTGCGCAAAAGCACGGTGGTACACTTGATGGAACGGATACAATCGATTTTAAATCGTTGTATCCTTCCATCAAGATACCACCGTGCTTTTGCGCACTTCGAGACTTCCTGTTTACGAAAGTAAATGACACAGCCCTCCACCAGAATGTGTTGGAATTAGCGCACCTCATGTGTTACGGGTCGGTGTTTCAATTTAAAAAATGTAACATACACACAATCGCGGGGTGTCCCGATGGGAAGTCCACTGTCAGGGGACTTGTGTGAGTTGGTGGTGAGACAACTCGAATCCAAAACACTCCCGGGATTCACCAACGATATCCTACTATACAGACGTTATATAGATGACGTCATCATCGTATGGAAGACAACACCGAACTTGGCGCAATTCGTAGAAAAGATGAATGATAACACGTATGGTCTGTCAATCGAAGTTGAGCAACATAGTGATACCAATGTGCATTTTTTGGATGTGGATATCAGGATTGACTCGCACAACATCCATACCTCTGTGTATCGCAAACAATGTGCAAGCCCCACATACATCCCGAGTGACTCATGCGACCCGATCCAATACAAAATAGCAGCATTTAGATCATTGGTCAGACGGGCATACACGCACTCTTCCACTCAACAAGCGCTTAAGAAAGAGTTGAAACATATTGAGAAGATTGCGGATATACACGGCTACCGCAACATTATTCCAAGAATGGCGGAACGCCAAAGAGCACGAATGAGCCAAAACGCACCTGCAGTGGCACAAAGTAACAACCAAAACACGGAGATGGAGAGAATACCCATCACGTATAACCCGACATTGAAATCCGTATACGCGTCTATCGCAAGGAGACGTAAGGTCACCGTTGCTTATAGGAGAGGCCCAACCATTTACACTTTGTTACGTAACGGAAAGGACCCATCGGACCCGAATAGAATGGCAGGAGTATACCGAATCCCGATAAAGGACGAGAGATTTAATAGGGATCTGATCTACATAGGATCAACGAAACGCTCTATGGAAGTCAGGGTTAAAGAACACGAGGCGGATATAAGATACAACAGAGCTACCACGTCGCTTGCAGTGTACGCTTCTGAACCGGGCATTAATGTGGACTTCGCGGGGCCACGCTAATAACTAAAACGACTCGGATGGAACACCTCAAATGGCTGGAAGCGATAGAGATACATAAAGCGCAAACTAAAACAACATGCATTAATTCACGCGACGAGATAACTCTTTCGCTTGCTTGGCAAACTTTATTACAAGAGGATGCATAAAGATTTATTTGGGTCCGATAACACATGAAATCATGTGACCCAAAGATAAAAAAGAATACAAAGATTAAAAAGAATATGATACAGTACGACAAGGAGCACGACAGATATAGCGCATGCGCGATGGTCATCGCGCGTTCGAACTATCTTCATTTGAATTTGTTCTTAAAAGATCGGAACGCAGTTTTTTTTTTTTTTTTTTTTTTTTTTAAAAATAATAGAATCCAGCAGTTAACCGGAAGAAGGACACGGAAGGCGTCCAGAAAACGTTCGTTGAATTGAAGTTATTTATTTCACACCGGTCAATAGAAAATTATCCCACGCGCATCCCAAAAAACTGACGCCATGACCTTGCCAGCAGATGGAACTGTCTTTGCTTTTTTTGGAGTTGATTCTCCCCTTTCAGTACATTGTTTTGACTGTTCTTTCATTTTGGGTGTGAAGTGATGGACCCATGTGTCATCCAAGGTTATGAATCGATGCAAAAACTCTGCTTTATTGCTGCAAAACATCACCAAACACTTGATTGAAACATCCTCATGATGCTGTTTTTGTTCCATTGTGAGCAGATGCAGCACCCATCTTGCGTACAGCTTTCTCATGTCCAAATTTTCAGTCAAAATGCGATGTACAGCACTTTTTGAAATGCCTACCATGTCTGCTAGCTCTCATGCTTTGAGTTGACAGTCATCCAATACCATTTTTTGGATTTTTATCACCATTTTTGGCATGGTCACCTCATTTGGTCAACCACTGCAATGTTCGTCTTGGCAGCTCGTATGGCCTCGTTTAAACTTTGCCACCCTATATTTTATTATTGTAAATGAGGGAGCAGACTCCCCCAGAGTAGAATCTAGATCAGCTTTAATATTGGTTGGACCGAGATCTTTTAAATGAAAATGTTGTATTACATAATGATGGCCAATTTTTTCCATGTTTACAAATTCACTGGGATCATTCACTATTGATCACTATCAAACAAATACTAAACAACATAGCATCTTCAAACTTAAGCTTTATAAGATTGGTGCTTTCAACCACAGTAATTTTTTCAAACGACTACTGCCATCTATATGTCAAGTCGAGTACTTCTGGGACAACCCTTGTAATTATAAACAATTTAATTACAGTAGTATAATAGTTTAAGAAATTGCAGCAACTAATAAATAACATAAATGAAATAAATTTTAAATTGTAAAAGATTGGAAAATGGAAATAAAAAAGAATTGTTTTATGTGGGATCGGTATACGTGGATTTGTTTTTGCAAGTGGTTAGATCAATCCTTAAATGCTCGTGCCGACCATTATTGTTATGGAATTCGATATACACACACAGAGTAAAACATTTTAAACACATTTTAATGATTTTCTGTTAATTGTAAAAGCTTACAGAATGTCTAGATCCAGGACTACTCAAAGAGGAGCACAGATTTACATGGAATTTGTTACGTGTGGTATCTCCCAACATGTAAACTCTGTGAAAATGAGACTTACATTTTTCTAAAGTTAAAAAAAGATAAAGAAGTAAAGGCTGTAGAAATACTAATGTTTTTGATCTGGCTAACAGACTATCTTCAGGCATAAAAAGAAGACACACAAGGAACATTTTTTTTTTCTTTTTACACCTGAAAATTGCCCATTAATTGGGTTAATGAATCAATATAAAATATAAAATTTAGTAAAACTATCAAAAGGCAATAATTTATTTAAAGAGTAGACTTACAATACTTGTTCAAAAGTAAGGTATTTAGAAAAAGGTTTTATAATTTAAATCTTTGTGTTACGAAAAAAAGGCATTTCAAACACTTATTGTTAGAATATCAAAATTAGATTTGCAATTGAATAAGAAAGTAGGATTGCATTCGTTGTTTTGACGCCGGTTAATTGAACCAAGCGAGATTTATGTTTAAATCTAGTATTTATTGAGTGTTTCAAAAAGAAGCAATGTTATCTGATTTAGTGGCCGATTTTGGAAATTCATTCCTTTTAAACTTTACTTTTGAATGACTTAATTCAGTTCGTAAACAATAGCTTTCACGCTTGTTCAGTGTTGACAACCAATGATGTTTATGAATATACAAATGTAGTTAGTAAGCTGGAGTTTAGACTCAGTCGTCATGTTAAATTGTGTAAAACTCCAGGAATATTGAGCGATGTGTTTGTTTATGCTCGTAAACAGAACCAAACTGAACTGTTGCATGTGTTTTGTAAGCACCCAAAATCCCAGCTTCAGTCTGTGGCAGATTTTTCCTGTCATATTCCTTGAGGATAGCACAATTTGATTGGGATTCTGAATGGGTTATGACATTCGCCGACCTAAACTTGATGTCCATTCTGAATTTGGTTGAGATTGGTTGAGTAGTTTTGGAGAAGTCTTTACATCCAATGACATTTGAATGTAAAGAAATGAGTTTTGTCCACTCTGCTCAGTTATAAGCATATCATATGTTAGTGGTATATGTCAATCATTGTTATGATATTCATTTTTTTAATAATATATTGTGTTACTTGTTTCAAATAAACAAGGAATTTATAGTAAATAACATATATACTATAGTTATTCATATAGATAGATTCAAAATAAAAATATTTATCTTTAACTCTGTCCTTTGTGACTTCTTGGCCACCTACTTCAACAAGGCCCACGATGGCATGACCAAGCTAAGCCTATAATGGATGGAAGAACGTGGCCAAGCATAGATGATGATTTGTTTTTACAAATCATCATAAAACTTCCAAAAGATTTAATCTGGGTCTTTTCGGTGTACCAACATACATCTAAGGCAGCATTTCTCAAAGTGGGCGATATTGCCCCCGTATGGGCGGTGAGTAAATCTAAGGGGCACTGGAGGCAGGGTACTGAATGGTGACCAAAGGCAAAAGTTGGGGTCACTGACAGCTGTTCCCTATCCTCTGTTAAACGGATAAGAGGAGACATTGCGTTTAATGGTTTCCAGATGTTGAGAACAATGTACGGTAAGGGTGCAAAGTGTGAGATTCATAGAAAAGTTTTCCTAAGAATATTTCCAATCCTTTCTCACACAAGAGAAAATGGGTTAGGGGGCGATGGGTTTAACTTTATGGAACAAAGGGGTGGTGGATCGAAAAAGTGTGGGAATCACTGATCTAAGGGTACCTTTGTGAAGTTAAACAAGAATGATGACATTATTCATACTTTCGCTGGACATTTTGACCAATTTATTTACAATAAAATGATTGTTTCTAACAGTGATGCACCCAGAGGCCCTGGCACCCCCAAAAGAAAAAGAAAACAACATTAGAAAATTTTTCAAAAATCTTTTCCTAATTAAACTTTATTTTTTATTTATATTGTTTCATGTCTTCAATTTCTATACTACTAATG
Organism: Centruroides vittatus; assembly: GCF_030686945.1. NCBI lineage: Eukaryota > Metazoa > Arthropoda > Arachnida > Scorpiones > Buthidae > Centruroides > Centruroides vittatus. The sequence goes on from NW_027122576.1 coordinate 951,638, forward strand.
AATTGTTGGTCACATAAAGTGAGACTTTTATCGAATTTGCATTAAAAATTTTTCTGTTAAACTCGGCTCCCTGAGATTAAATCCAGATTGCACCACCGGTTTCTAAATCCAAGTTATGAATGTTGCTAATGCATTCGTATCTGAAATTTTTTTGTTGGATTGCTTTACTCTGGACAATTATTTGTTTTGTTTCACTTTTTAATATACAATTTGTACACTTGAATGAATTTAGAAATATCAATATGGCCAAAATCCATTTTCTTTATGACATGAACTATTTCCTTTGTAAATTTTATTAGAGTCATTTAAAACTTTGTCATTATAGAGCATGCATGTGCAATTAATATTTTCAAGACTTTCATTACTTGTTTAACTCTCTTGACTTTACAAATTAATGTGTCCTAAATTGTTTCAGATTTCTGGTAATTTTTAAAGAGTTTCATAAATATTGTCAAAGCTTCAAGTTTATTTATTTTACTTTAAATTAAACTTTTATCAAAAGGAGCCATCTATTAATTACGCATACAGATTTCTAACCACTTTTGACCTCCTTCCTGTTGTGTATAATGATGTGCTTTTGGTAAATTCCCTTTCCTTAATTAGTTCACAGACCCTGACATTGAAGAAATAACTAAGAAAAGATATTCTCAGAACTCCAATGAATTGTTTATTTACATGACTAATAAATGGGCCTAGATTTATAAAAACAAATTTGTATGCTGCTAATACCACAAAAAAGTCCACATAGACAATGCCTCAATCTCCTCTCTCTCTCTGTCTCGTACAATGATGTACAAAAATTCCTAGGGTTTCCGACCCAGATCCTGTGTAGCAGCAGGCAGATACCTTTACTACCTTGGCCGTAAGTTAATATGATGATCACAAACAATTGCCTCACATCCAGTAATTTGCATGCTATACTGTAAGCATTGCATTTACAATATGACATAGCAAATAATGCACCACAATAATGAGACTTGTTAGAAAAATATGCAGACAACATTTATTCCTTGTTTTTTACTGTAAACTTTTAAAACATTTTAAAAATATTCCTGTCACTTTTTAAATTGTAGTGTTATTAACAGATATTGTATGACAACAAGCCTCTTCTGGTACCGGCAGAATCCCAGATGCCTATCTCCGTCGACTCGTCGTGATTTTAATTCAATCATCTGCATGCAATTCTGACATTCTGCTAATTGTATTCGAAATGTAAACTGAGACTTTTCTTACACTTTGTTTTGTTAAATGTGTATTGACATAAATATAAATTTTTCATACATAAACATCAACCAAAAATTTTGTATTGGAGAGAGGTATACATGTATAATGTTCTGTGAAATTTAAGCATTAAAAACCAAGGGAGATTCTACTGGAAAAACGGGTACTGATAGTAATTTCAAGAATACCCTGCAGGATATCTAAGTTCATAATAAAAATATAATTGGAAATTTTAATAAATTTCAAATTTGTATTTGGCAATACTTATTATTATTTAATTGTGCAATAAATGTGCCAAGTGTGTAGTATGTTTGATTTTAACAAATATTGGTATTTATAAGAACATTATAAAAGACGATTTGATAAATATAATTAATCTTTATAAGAACTAAATGGAATTTTATCTTGTATTTTATTATTTTCTGTTTTACTTTAAAAATGGTTCGGCAGCCTTAGCTTACCTATTGATTGTGTAAATATCTGTAAGATATCTTAAGATAATTTTAGCTAATGAGATAGAGGGAAACATGATGACCTTTGATGTAACGCCTGTAATTGACACAGAATTCGCCAAATGTATGGTACCTGTACTTATTTATTGGTCTTACAGTGTAGGGTCATTGTGCTTTCCTCTACTTCATTGGCTAACGTACAAACGTTTGGATGGCATACATTTTTTCTAGAATGTTCGATTCCATTTATTGAAAATGTTTACATAAATGACATTCCATTTTAAAAATGGAAATATTAAATGAATTTGATTGAAGAAATGTAATTGGTAGATTTTTATTTTAAAACTGATGGAAGTGAATGTGCTGTAACAATCACTGTTTCACCAAAAATGGACGATGTGGATTCTTCAAATAATACTAACTTTTTGTCAGAGCTACTAGTTTGGTCCAAAGGGATCTTTGTGGGTCTACATTGTCCTGTTGTGGCTCTCCGTCACCAAAGAAATGAATGTAACAAATGCATTTGGAACTCTTCTAAAGAAATACTACCTCAAGTGAGGATGTGTTCTAGCCAGATGTGACCACTATGCATTATGCTCATAACAAGGTCACCAAGTTTGGCAAAAAGTTTATGAAAACGGTTGAGAAGTTGGATTGCCAAGGAGTTGGAGGATGTTATCAAGTCCGAACTTCACCACTTCATAGCTGATCACTTCTGGAGGTTAACAAAGATAGTTAAGACTAAAATTCAAATTGCAATCAGTCATGGTCCCAAACTTCTTGTCAGAACATTAAATAAGGTTTTTTGATACAAATAGTTGTTTTAGAGTAAATAATGAATTTGAAATAACTTCCTAATCCTAGTCGGCATCACTGATTAACATATCCTCATCCTACACACCGGGGTGTATAAAATATAAATCGAACTCACTTGTGCCTATTGACCGGTGTGAAATAAATAAATTCAATTCAACGAACGTTTTCTGGACGCCTTCCGTGTCCTTCTTCAGGTTAACTGCTGGATTCTATTATTTTTAAAAAACTGCGTTCCGATCTTTTGAACTATCTTCATTTGAATTTGTTCTTAAAAGATCGGAACGCAGTTTTTTAAAAATAATAGAATCCAGCAGTTAACCTGAAGAAGGACACGGAAGGCGTCCAGAAAACGTTCGTTGAATTGAATTTATTTATTTCACACCGGTCAATAGGCACAAGTGAGTTCGATTTATACTTCCTAATCCTAATCTTAATATCCTAATAATCTGCACAAATTTCACTCTTATTCACATAATTGCATAATAACAGATTTTTAAGAAAGAATAAATTTAATTTAAAACTATTAATTTAATTTTTTTAAATTATATTTATCTAACCATTTTTAACAATTTTAATCATGATAATATAGTTTAATTAATGCACAGATAATTAATATTTTCCAGAATGATAAAAACACAGTTTATTTGAATGAAAATAAAGTGCCAGTTATGCCTACTGTTATGATTACTCAACCGGACGACGACAGTCCAGAACACAAAAAATCCATATTTCGTAACCTTATAAAACGTGCAAGGAGACTTTCGGATGCTTCGTTATCAGATAGAGAAATAGATTGTCTGTCTAACGATGATTCCACTCAAAAGACCTTACCCGAATTTAGGAAAAGATCTAGTTCCACGGGTAGCAAACCCGAGAAGAAAGATAAAAAATATGCAAGTAGCGACAACGAAGGCAGTCATAAATTTTTTGGTTCGTTATTGTCAAGAGCAAGAAAATTATCTGCATCTTCTAGTAATATTGGAAATAATAATTGTAAGTCAGTGTCGTTAAAAGAATTAAATAAAGAAACCTTTCTTGATTTGAAACCGAAGAACGAAAGTGGGGAAAGTGTTACTGACAAAAGTAAAATCCAAGAATCTACTGCATACAAAAATGCTGAAGTTATTCAACCTTCCTCAATAACCGAAGGCAAGTATTTTATTAATTATTTAAAAATTTAAGTAAAATGAAAACCAATAGTAAAATACAATATTTAGTAATAATATTTGAAACAGAGGACTTTTCTCTAAATTTCTGCTACTGAAAATTGTTAAATATTAAAAAAATAAGAAAATAGAGAGAGGTTTTTTTTCATAAAAATTCTTCTCACTAGACTCTAGTTTCTACATAAACATAGATTTAGCTTGTGAAATTTAAATTAATCATTGTAAACAAAATTTTATTTATTTAAGTTCATATCCAAAACTTTTTGTATTGTTGTACAAGGAATCATCTCGCTAGTTTTTATTATCCATTACAAAACAAGTACATTTTAAATAATAATAATAATAATTAAAAGATGCGATAGTTTGATGCCAAAGGACCGGAATTCTGTCAGATCCTGGAAATATTTTGGTACAATCCAGCTCGGATATGGGAGTCCCATCCTTTGCCATCCAGACATTACGTTGCCAATCCAGTCCTAACGCTTACAGAATAGAAAGAATTCAAAATTATAATAAAAAATAGGAATAGAATACAAAGTTAATTTTAAATAAATAAATAATTTTTATGCTTAATTTTTTTTAATATTCTGTAACCAAATCAAGAATGTTATGTACTTTTATACCAAAATAAGAAATATTAAATATATTTTACAGTTTTAAACACACTGAGACATGCTAAAGAAATATAAAATCATCTTTATTATAGCATTTTAATACATAACAAATAAAACTGAATACAAATTGCAGGGGGGAAAATGCATATCCGACAAGGATTTTAAAATGGTCATTAGTTTAAAGGCTGATGTCCAACTTTTGATTGGCAGGATACTTAAAGTAGTTGTCAACTTGAATTGCAGGATATCTGAAGGAGCTCGAAAGTATCGGAGCCAGATGCATTTCCGATCTCTTGTCAGAGGTAAGATTGATATTCTAAAAAATAAGATAAAATTAAAATATTTTAATAGTTATGTAAATTTAATGAAAATTACAGTAGCAGCAGGAAAAAAAATCAGTTTAAGTTTTGTTTAATTTAATTATCTTGTTTTAAAATTTTTAAAACAACAATTTGAGTGTGAGGTTAAATTTATAAGTGTTTACTTGTTTGAAAATAAACAAAATTTCAAAAAATACTGTTGATTCACTTTCAAAAACACTGTTTGAAACATTTCGTAACAATAGAGCATTATTTTATTTGAATAAGTCTTAGGAGGATATTCTCGATATTATATGCAAGTGCTAAAATTTTTATGACATTCCTAATAATGGTGGCAGACTATCAAAATGTTTTAAAATATAATTTAAGATTTAAAAATGTAAAAACATTAACTAAAAACAAAATCAAACCAATTTAATATTATTTGTTAAATTGTAAAGACTTCTTTTTAACGATTGACCAAAAAAAAATTTAATCTAAAAGCACGATAATCTTTTCCAATTTTAATGACCAAATGTGTGACAAAAAAATCAAACTGAAATTTCCAATGAATTCTATGAAACGATTTAGATTTATGTAAACCTGCAGAGTTTTCCAGAGAAGTTTAGGCTGATAGTTATGGATCTGTTGCATTTTTATTGACTTTAAAATTATTTGCCATGTTTTTGGCAAATTGGACTTGTGTTTATAATTTTTTTTATCTCCGTGTCAGTTTGCTTATGTAAATCAAAGAGGTGTGATCTGGGATGTATTTGTTATGTACAATATTGCAGATTCATTTGTATAAAAAGGTAGTATTTACAGCCTTTATAGACACTTGAGAAAGCATTTGATTCAATCTTGGTTGCAAATTTGTGTGAAGCTAAAGTTTGTATTGTTTTTCCTAAAATTATTCAAGAACAGTTTGGTAATTATAAAGTTACAATTAATAGAATAGTACATTATTAAAAGGAGATTATCTCCTCTGTTATTTATTTATGATATATTAGTAAAACTATGAATTAAATCAGATTATTGAATTAGTATTTCTCCAATTAATCTTTGTTTCATTTGCACCAATTACTTGCTCATAATAAAGTGACAACATATATTGATTTTAGATAATTGCACAAAATAATTTACCATATTTTTTCAATTAAATCTCGGGATTTATTTTTAAAATGTACGTGTCCCCTGGTTTTTTTTGAGGCTGGGGTTTATTACTTTGCAATGGGAGACAATTAGATTAAAAATTGAAATACCTTAATTACTTGTTCATTTTCTGAACTATTGGAACCACGTGTTGACTGTTTTTATGGGTTGCAGTTACAATTATTGGAATAATTACCATTTTTGTAGTTAACCCAATTTGAGGTCTTTGAATTTAATTATTACAATGTTGTTTGCATCTGTTTCGACATCCTTTGGTTGAAACTCGTCATCTGTAACAGATTCGAGTTTTTCCGATTACACTTTGGCCAATAAGCTCTCGGCTTACAAACTGATTTTGACATTCCCACACTCTGTATTTGACAACATTTATAATTTTATTTCAAAATATGTGAACCTCAGAATAGAAAGCATCAATTGATTTGAGACGACTCAAAGGAGCAGAATTTTAGTTAAACTCCTTATCCCCATACAGTGCAGTATTTGAACATGTTTCCTATACTTTACAGCCCAGGGTTTATTTGAGTCCTCAGTTTAATTGAGGAAGAATACAGCATCTTAAAATAAATCCTCAAAAATGCAAATTACAATTTGTTTTTTGGCTGTTTTCCTACATAAAAATTTCTCAGTTATATTTTCAAAATAGTTAAGTTGTTCAAAAGATAATAGAGGATAATCAGAGGCAACCTGTTTTGTCCTTGGTATCATAGGATTATGAAATATCCATCAGAGGTGACCTATTATAAATACCAAAATAACCTGGTAGTTTAACTACCAAGTTTGTTCCATGCTAAGATGCCATAAGTCAGCCCACTTAAAAATAATCCTAATAAACTTAATAAATAATGTTTATATAAGGAACTCCATTACTTCCTGATGCTCTGTTTATGCATATGAAAGGTTTTAACACATTTCTCTGGCATAATACTTATGCCAGCCATGATTTCAATACCAAGATATTTGACCGAGTTGGCTACCATTACTTTGGTAAAGGTTGATTTTCTCAATTAAGGCTAAATAAAACACTCTCTTATATAAAAGTTTTATAATGTAAATTGTATTTAGTGTTCTGCAATGTTTTCATATCATATTTACTAAGCATAATGCTTTAGACCAGTGGTTCTCGACCTGTGTTCTGCAAATTTGCTCCATGCGGTTCATGAAAGAAATATTTTAAAGTTTTTATTGCAGATTTATTCCAATGTATTAGTTTACATATTGAATAAAATAGTTTTATTTTTCTTGCAAAACAATAAAGCAATAAATTTATAATGTGAAATTGCTCTTCAGTTTTTAAATATATATAGGCTAATGCTCCACATAAAGTATTGGGTTGTTCGGAAAGTAATTATTGCATTTTTCTATGAAAAAAACGAATTCTTATAATAAATAAATATTTTATTGAATTATATATTGACCATTTTGGTCAAATACCTGTTGTCATTCTTTCTGGTAATATCAAAATTTTTATGAATGTGAAATCATGCTCATTGTTTACAGAAAACTGATCCAAGTGATTTTTGACATTGTCATTTCAAATAAATGTCTTAGTTTAAAAAAAATTTGTATAGACCGGGACAAGTAATAATCTGAGTGTGCCCGATCTGGCGAATATGGTTAGTGTGATAACACATCCCATCTAAGCTATAACAGCTTCTGATGAGTTACTAAACTTGTGTGAAATTTGACATTATCATGATAAAACACTACACTTTGTTTGTTGATCAATTCTGGCCTTTTCTGTTTGATGATATTACTCAATTTGTTTACTTGATGGCAGTACACTTTCAAATCAATTGTTAAATTGTCTGGTAAAAGCTCAAAAACAAATTTCTTTAAAATCCCACCATAGAGATCGTCTCTCGTTAATAACATGTTGAACCCATATATCGAGCTTTGAAACGAAACCAATTCGTTTTAAGTAATAATAAATGGTTCAATTTAACAGATTTAATCTCTTAGTGATTTCACGTGTTGTTATACAGCAGATTGCTTCAATCAGTATCTTTATTTTGTTTTCATTGGCTTCAAATGGCCATCCAGAATGTGGTGTATCTTCGATGTTAAAATTGCCAGAACGCAATTTTGTAAACCAGTTTTGGCACTGTTTTTCTCTCAACACATCATCTCCAAACATGTACCACAATTTTTTTCTTGTTTGAACAGCATTTTGATTTTTTAGTTATAAAAAAGCAAAATATGCCGAAAATGATGCTTTCGATTTTCCGTATTTGATGGGTCACCGAAAAAAAAAAAAATAAACAATTGTACAGAATCACACAAAATTTTCTACAAATAAGCCTTAAAATGTCAGCTGTCGAAGTATATAATGAAAATGTGGTTTAAAATAAAGTTGGCTGGTAAAAATACATCTAATTCCTCTAGTAATAAAAAAACGAAATCACTTTCCGAACAACCCAATATTTAAGGCCATAGAACACCATTTGTTAATGATTGAGAACCATCACTTGAGACCATATTTTGTTCTTATTTGGTCTAAAGAGGATATATTTATATCTTCATTAGTACATTAATGGTGAAATAATCCCAAAATATTGTATAGATTAGAATGTTTATCCCCCTTTTGTAATTTCCTTAAAATAATAAGCACATTATCTGGGTTGTATGTTTAAATATTTTGTAGGATTCAGAAGTTGTAAGATGTAAATTTTGAAATAAAAAAGACAAATTAGATGATACTAAATTAAATTTATGGTAATTTCATAGTTATAATGTTTAAATCTTTTTATAATAATTGCTTTACACAAATTATTGCACTTGTTTCTTTTTTTTTTATCGATATTATCTTGGATTAATTTGTTTTACTAAATGTCATTTTGGTATTTTTAGACCATGTTGTATTAACACATTAGGAATAATCTTAATTTTGTAAAAATAGAATTAGAAGTCTTATTTCCAATACACTGTAGATGTGCTTCTGTCACTTACTCTAAGTTGGTTTTTTTTTTTTTTTTTTAATTCAGAAATTTTGATCTCTTTCATTTAGAGAATAATCTGAATTACAGATTTAAAGTTCAATATTTTTTGTTGTAGACAGTTTTTGTTTCAAAAATCTTTAGCAATTATTGATTTGAAAAAGTTGAAACTACTAAGTTTAGAAATCTGTTCAATGTTTATCTAATATAGCTTTATGGATGGTGTACTGTTTTTATCGTAATTTTATAATCTTGTATGTCATCATTAAGATTAAAAAAAGCGTATTATCATAATTTTATAGTGTTTTTAATCTTATCATTTATTTATTTGTTCTATCAATATTTAATTTATAAAAATGCTATACAGTAAGACCTTGTTTAGCACTGACTTGATATAATGCAGTCTGTAGTGTCGCCACCAGGCCGGTTTTCATCCGGACAAGCTGGTTTTTAAATTCATGGTCTGGATTAATTATTAATTTGTCCAGTTTTTATAGAAATTGTGATAAAACAAATATTGCCTAAACAAAATACTCTCAAATATTTTTATAAATTTAAACAGTTAAAGACTAACTTCACACCCCCACCCAAAGTTATCTCCATCTTACCCCCTAGGCTGGGTGACAGAAAATGTACTTTTAAAATTCTAACTTGCAAATATCTCTGGCAAATATTAGGTTTGTTCTAACAAAAGTCCCTAACTGGTTTGAATTTGAAACCGTACAAGGCATGCACAAATTCAAACCAGTTAGGGACTTGTATTAGAACAAACTTATTGTAAAGTGAATATGACAGTTTCAGTTTAAAAGTTTATAATTTCTATTTTAATTATTTAATATGACAACCCAAGAAATTGAAAGCCCTAAAAAAGAGGAAGCGAACTTGTAAATTTAATAAAGATTGGCTGACACAAAACGAATTTCAAAAACGGTTACGACCTGTTCGAGACAGTGTTGCCAATTTTTATAAATTAATGACACTTTCTGGGTCAGCAATTTTGAAAAAGGTGGCAACACTAGCGGTCTGCTCGAAGCCTAAAAAAGCTCAAAATTTATACTTATTCAAATTATCGCTGCATTTCATTGATTCATATATAATAAGATTATTCTTGAATACAAACCAATCAGCAAAAGGTGGCAATTCATCATAGTGCTGTACTTACCCTACCTAAAATCTATGTTTTTTTCGTGCAGTTTTGAAAAAATTAACATCATGGATGCTATAGGCAATATCGACTTTGCCTGGCAAATATTAACTGATAAATGCATGAACGGAGTGTGGAAGAAGGCATGGCCAGAGGTATCCAAGGATTCTCAATGAGAAGAGCCTATTGTTGACTAAATTGTCAACCTAATCGATACAGCAGAACTATGGGAGATATGGAAGAGCAGCATATTGAGGAGTTACTGCAGGTTTCTGGTGAGAGCTCTACTTACGATGACCTTCAAGAACTGGCAGAACAAGGAATTCATGTAGAACTGGAAAATTGGTTCTTCATCTTCAGAATCACTAAGAACTTGTTACAGATTTCCTTAACCAAAATCATTGATCAAACTTTTACTATCATTACCAAACTACCAAATCTTCCAGTCTGAATACCGGTATTAAATAAGTACTCACTTTTTGAATCTTTGTATCCGGTACTTTTTTACTCTCCAGAAAACGAACGTTTTCAGCCTCACTCGAGGTCTGCTTCAGCTTAAGAAAACAAAAGAACAAAAGAAAACTGGCTTCCCAATTATTTGAGAATTATTCTTCGAGGAACGTTTAGCTTTAAAATAAATTCGAACATAATTTTCAAATATATGCATGCGCTACGTAGCGTTGTCGTCTTCTTGTTCTTTGCATATGTAACGCCAGGTGTATGAAAGTGCGTTGCTGTCTTTAGAGTTTATACATATCCCTGCACGGCCGGCCCTGTATATTTCAAGGGCTTTGAGGGCCCTGATGTCTTCCATCTGAAAGGCTATTCCAGACCACGGGATACGCAAAGTACACCCATTACTCAAAGGGCTAGAAATGAGGATTGGAATCAAGAACCAGCCAGCGGATATGCAGTTGTCAAATACAACTGGCAATTTCAGGCTTTATATAAAGAAATTGCAATTAAAACTGGTACCAGATTGACATACAGAAGGTTCCCAGATATTTATAAATTATTGCGCAATGCCAAAGACAAAATGAATCATCTTTGGGCTCCAGGTGTATACAGTACTCCAGTGAGAGATGACATATTATTAGGCGGGAATTAGTATACATTGGCTCCACTAAACGTTCCTTCCAACAGAGGCTCAAGGAGCACAGATACAATATAAACCATGCTCGTTACACCACCGCCTTATCCACCTACACCACTGATCCAGAGATACACACGGACCTATCCAATGCCAGATTGATAAATAGAGCCTTTCAGATGGAAGACATCAGGGCCCTCGAAGCCCTTGAAATATACAGGGCAGGCTGTGCAGGGAAATGTATAAACTCTAAAGACGGCAACACACTTTCATACACCTGGCGTTACATATGCAAAGAACAAGAAGACGACAACGCTACGTAGCGCACGCATATATTCGAAAATTATGTTCGAATTTATTTTAAAGCTAAACGTTCCTCGAAGAATAATTCTCAAATAATTGGGAAGCCAGTTTTCTTTTGTTCTTTTGTTTTCTTAAGCTGAAGCAGACCTCGAGTGAGGCCGAAAACGTTTGTTTTCTGGAGAGTAAAAAAGTACCGGATACAAAGGTTCAAAAAGTGAGTACTTATTGATCAAACTGTAGTGATGAATAGATTTTGAAAGGGGTGCAAAAGCAAGACAAAGCATTTTGGATGTGATCTCCTGCTACAGATATTTGTTTAACGAAAGAAAGAGAAAGTGACAAATGACACTAGATGATTTTTTTTTGTGACGAACTCAAGAATTTCAGAAGAGCCAGGACTATCATCACAAAAATGAACTTTATATTTCTGTGTGCATACGTTTGTGTGTTATGTAACATATTTTTATATTAATTTGCATGATAATATAATTTAAAATTAAAGTAAAATTTGTTTATTTTTGGTCGCATGGTCTTCTTTCCTTATTAAAATGGCCTCATTTAACGCCGTATCATTTAGTACTTTGTCATCTAGGAATGCATCCTAAGCACTAGACAAGGTCTTACTGTATATAGGTTAACATTTTGAAAAGGAAAAAAAAACAAAATAATGAATGGTAAAAATAATAATTAATTGCAATTTAATTAATGTGTGATAAATTTATTTAGTAATATAAATGTTAAAGTATTTAGAAACTGGAGGAAATGCCAGAAACAAAAAATTTGACCTAAATTTATAGTTAATTATTACATTTAAAAATATTTTAAAAATTTACTTTACCTTTATTTTTTAATATTCTTTATATACATCCTTTTTCAGGTGAAATGCGCATTTAAAACTTCTAAGTCGTATATTCCTCAAGATGAGTCAAAGAATATCTCAGGCCAATGGATGTAAGTCTTGAATAATTAATATATGATCTTCAGCTTTCTGTGTGTGTGCCATTTAGTTTTTATCAAAACATCTACAACTACATCATTAAATAAATTTTACTGAAAGGAAAACATTATAATTTTTTAATGCATTTAATCGTTTATGACCATTACTGTATTATTTGTAAAATTTTGTTTTGGATCATCATATATTAATTTTCCAAACAGTAAAACTATTCAGTACATTCTTTCTGTTATCCAAGATTAGTAGAAACTTCTTACTGCAATAAGTAACTTCAAACCTATCCAAAATAATGAAAAACTTCTATACTTAATTTGTCATCAGAGTATTACAAACTATAAATTTGTAACCTAAAAATAGTATATGTTAATCATAAACATTTGAACTAAGTCACGATCCAAGTAAGGTGGCATCATCATTCATCTCTTCTATTTCATTCTTATAATGCCTTTGTATTAACTTTTTAAACATTAACTCATTGTGCTACTTTGTTTATGTATTATACAAAGTATAATACTGTATAATTTAACTTTTTGTATGTAATATTCAAAGATAAATAATTAATTATTTAGAATACTATTTATGTACTGTAATCTAAATACTAAGTACAAAACCTTTGATGTGAGGAGATAGTTATAAAAGGGTTACAATAAATAACGAATTATATTATCTCTATTACAGTTTTGTAATTAAAACACAAATACAATACATTATTACACAATCAACATATAAAATACTTGGGAAAGAAAATTAACTTGGGAAGAACTATGTAAAATATTTAATAAAAAAAACCTACCTATAATTTTTATTATTTAAGGTTGGAGAGGTGGAATAAAATGACCCCAACTGATGCAGTTATTCTAGTTTTTTTTTAATTATCCTAGCTATACAATAAACATTATTATACTGAAGTAGTGGCAAACCCATAACCTCCTTAGAATAAATAATTATAACATTATTGGATTGGAGGAGAATATGGTTGGTGACAATGATTACATTGGAGTTAAAAAATTTTCTGTTTTTGATTATCAAAACAGAAGAAATAATTGCTCTCCCTCAATCCTATCAGTCAAAATCATTTTATTCAACCTTCTCCAACCTTAATTCAAAGTTTAAGAACATTGGATGAGGTGTTTGTAATCTATTCTGTTAAGCAATTGAGTCTATTAATAAAATCATCTACCTTACTATTGAGGGTGGCATGCAATTGCAACAAAATGCGAACACCTTTGTCGAAACTTCTTTCTTCCAAAAGCCAAGGAACATCGTTCTCCCATCCATCGTGCTGCCAGCTCTTTTGTTTAACATGAGAGAGAAAAATCTTTTTTACACCTAGAGACATTAAAAATATAACAAAAGAAGACTCACCTATAAGTAGAAAAACGAATCGACATTAATAACTTTTCACAAATTGTAAGATAGCATTTAGATTAATAAAAAGAAACATTTAACTCTCCTAATTAAAAATAAATATATGTAATTTGATTTGTTATGTTGTAGTCGTGCCAAATTGAATTATACAATGTACTGTCACATTTTTTGTACTTGAAATTTATGACGTAGTTGCCATTAAATGCAACATCATGTTATAAATTATCAATTTGAAGATACCAATATGGATTTTTACAGAAAAATAATATTGCGAGAAAATATTTATATCAGTAAAAAGAAGCAAAGATAGTATTGAATGAGTACTAAGATTTAAAAAATATCAGAGCATATACCAAATTAATTATATAAGTTGCATAGTTTAGTTTTAAAATGATTTAAATGCACTTAATTATAATTTAGATTCCTGATCTCTGAGATTTCTGTTTTCATATTGCCTTCAGTTAAAAAAATATGATTAATTAAGGGAAATAACAAATGAAAGTGTATTAAAGTGACGAGTGATTTATAATTCCTATACAATGGAATTGTTTGTATTGTAACTGTTATATCTTTTGTAAGAACAAAATCTTTGGATAGCATATATGAACACTAAGAATTTTTTTCACAAACTGAAAAATTCAAAATTTAATGATGTCATTTTACAAACACATATTAAAAGCTAAAATTTTGTAATTTTTTTTCACAAGGTACAAAGGTAAACCCAAGTAAAATATTCCACCGTCACAAATTATTACTGGCATCGCTTATTAAACGGCAAATCTTTGCAGATTCATTCCGATAAGGTTACTTATCTAAGCTTAAATGTAACTTATCAAATATGTAACTTTTATTTTATACCCATAACTTTAAAGTTCTCTTTTTGTCAAAACATATCAATAATAACCTTACAGGACTGAACTTGGCTAAAAATGAGTTTAATATAAATAGATGAAAGATATATATTGATGACAACACAGCATATCCATTTCATACCTTTATAAACATTAGAACTTAAATAGTATTAATCCAGTTTTTAATGCTAATTGATTTTTAATAGTAGAAGAGTGACAAAGTGTTCTGTCTGAGATATCATTTTAGATTTTGAATTAACAATATATAAACAATTAACTTTTATTATATTTAAAAATGATGACACACAAATAAATATTTAAATTTGAATAAGTTTTTCAATTTTAATAGGTGCCACGGAAGTCATAAAGATCTGATGATGATGATAAAAGTACAGGATACTCCCGTAAAAATTATCAGGTAATATTTTAAAATATTAATATATTTATACAAACCAGTTGTTCAGATGCATCACTCATAAAAACCAACACCAGCAAATAACAGACAAAAACATTTGTAAATTTTCCTTTTTTCTTGTTATTTGCTGGTGTTGGTTTTATGAGTGATATATTTTTAAATACTGAATTATATGAAAATATTTTTTTATTTAGTTAGCAATAAACATTATTTTTTAATAATTAAGCTTAATATTTAATTAAAAAGTGATATAGATATAAATTAATTAAAATAAAAATTTGTTTTATTAATGTAAGTTACTTGTGCTATGGAACGATCCAAGTTAAGCCAGCAACTGTTTGGAAGACATTATGCAATCCATTAAGTCGATTTATTTATGATGAAACTGTAAAAGTAAGTATTTTCTGTATTATGTTGTTGTTAGTAAAATGAGTAATATATAGTTTAAAACACATAATGGTTTATATACAGTGTGATTCAAAAAGAACTTTAAAATTCAAAATGTTTTCACTATAAATTAGCAACCAATTCTGTAAGTGTTCTGATTGAAATGCTCTCAAAATTATAAAGAGAAACTACTGATAAATAATTGGACTATAATATGGCTATGTAATTAATTAAATACTAAATGATTTGTGTAGCAGTAGGCAGCTATGCTTCTTTCTTATACTAGATTTAATTATTATAATAAGTTTAATTTAGAATTTTCTGGAAGAAAAGAATCTGCCTGGGTAGGGATCTGAACCCATAGCTCTCACTTACACTTACTGTGTGGATGCATTGCTGATTATGCTACCTGGACTTTCAAACTATCTTTATATCTAAATTAATAGTTCTGGAAGTAACCATACAGGTCACTTGCAGCACTGACTGGCGATAACTTAAGTGTCCACGGCCTTCTCTTTAGCACTCACATGGCATTGTTCGTGTGTGTAAACACACAATCTCACAAATTCAATTTATAATTAAAGCCAAACAACTGCTGAATTATCTGGCTAAAATATCATAAATGGCTATGCAACTATAAACTGGGTTTGTGAGTTGATGTTTATATAACATGAAGTTTTAATTAAAATGGTTATTTTAGTTTGATGTGAGCACCATTGATAATATGACAGACGTCTCATCTGGATTTGATTTCTTGCCAAACTTGAAGCAGCATAACTATTGTTACTTTGGTAACTGTGAGTGCAGCTGTAGTTTTTAGCTTGGCAAGATTTGCAAGAAAGGATGGAATAAACAATTGATCTTTGAATTTTTCTTCTGGATTTATATTAATTAGGTGTCAGCATGGCCACTTCCTTTCCCCATATTTATCAGTCCTGTTAATTGATCTATTGACCTATTGACTTCCTCAATAAACATTTCTCAAATTCCTGACATCTGTATGATAATGGGATGGTGTGGTATCTTGATACAGAAGGATGCATGCACTTTTGGCATCATCATTTAACTGTGGAATGAGAAAATTTTCCAACATATCTGGATACACAATACCACAAATGGTTCTGTTACAGAAAAAGAAGAGGTTGTATACTTTATCTTTACTAAGAGTGCTAAACATGTTCCATATTTTCTTGTGGATTTTTAAAGTTGCAAATCCTGCAGTTGGATGTTCATTTTACCATTGTTGTGAAATATCAACTTGAACAATATTATCGTCAGTGACAAGACTGTTTCATCTTCCTCAATCCGGTTTGACTTGTCAGTAATTTTTTCCAGCATTGCAAATTTAGTTAATTTAAATGTAACTTAAAGCACATGAGTTAATTTATGATGATTTACAATATAAAAATTATTATAAAATATTTTGACACATTTTGATAAATAAATCCACAAAATATATGAAACAACTGATGATGATGATAAAATATAAAATTTTAAATATAAAATTACAAAAAACTTTATTTAGCTAATCAAGACAATTTTGAAAAAGTTTTTAAACATAGTTTATTAATTTGTAAATTTACCATGTGGGGAACAAGTAAATATTTCATTTTAATCCAAGCAGACACAAGATTTCACTCTAGATGGTGTCAAAATGCTTTTTAAAATAAAAACAGATTTTCTTTTTTGCAGTTCTTTTTAAAATTTTGGTTTCAGTTTTTCTTAAAAATTGAAACTATAGTTCGGTAAGGATGATCGACTCGTCCTTACTTCAGTCACATAAATGTGGTATTAGGCAACGATGTAACAAGTGATCGAACCGATCGGAAACAAAAAACAAACAATGTTACAGTTTTACTTTTAAAACATGCAATTTCCTTGAGTTTTGGCAGATTTTCCCAATTAACCGTGATGTTACTCTATTGCCGTATCATGTTTTCTACTGCAAATTTCCCCCTAGCTTCATTCGTGCAATTAGATTTATCCTGCACCTCTGAGTATCAGTAACAATAAAATATTTCTGTATAGATCTTGTTTTATAATATTTATATAAATAATCTAATAAGAAATTCTTGTAGAAAAATTATCAATTGGGTATAAGATTTTTCATATCAAACTTATATTGTAGGGCAGAAATCATTATTTATTCCATTATATATTAATTATTTTTATATTTTAAAAATTTTAGTAAATAATTTTATATTTTTTGTTCATCATTTAATACAAGCACTTTTTTTACAGAAAATAAATGTTGTCCAAAATTTATCAAGTATGCAAAAAATCAGTAAGTATTAGATAAAGGTGCTACCTTATTCTTATAATTATATCATATTTATATAAGATAATAAAATCATGAAATTTACCTGAAATCAAAAGCAACAACTGTCTGAAATAAATTAATATTTTTATCATTGGATGAACATCGTTTCTCGCTTTAAAAATGACAATTTTCATTCAAGAACGATTTGAATTAATTATAATTGTTTTATCTTTTTAATATTTATAATATGCTCATTTTTGGATGAAAATTATCTGTATCATTTCTTGTTTAAATCAAATCATCTGATATATTTATAAACTATGAAACAAAATATAGATACATATATGTTAAACTGAAACAAGTTATTATTATTATTATTGTGTTGGGTTAAGTGAGATATACTCGGTTAACACCGGTGGCTGTGTACTATGCCGGACCAAAGTCAAGGCATAGTAACCAAAACAGAAATTAAAGAAGTGTATCAGTGTGTGTGTCTGTATTCAGGAATTTTCTCACAATATGACATGTATTCAATATAGTGGCCTTCTGTAGTGTGATGTATGTGTTTCTATTCAATTGTAATGTGCCCAGGCTTTTGTGTAGTGTGTGTGGTATGACACCTGTAGAGGAGAGAACTACAGGTACAATAAGCACCCTATCCATCCTCCACAGATGCCTTATTTCCTGGGCGAGTTCTGTGTACTTGCTAATTTTTTCAGTGCATGCGTTTTGTATATTGTGAGTGTTTGGAATGGATATGTCTATAATGTATGTGATTTTATTGTGTTTGTCAATGAGTGTGATGTCTGGTCTGTTGTGGTAAATTGTTTTATCTGTGATTATGGCTCTGTCGTAGTACATTTTGTGCGTGTTGTTTTCCAATACTGTCTGTGGAATGTATTTGTAGTATGGTTCGTGGATGTCTGCTAATTTGTGTTTCTTTGCAAGCTCTTGGTATATTATATTTGCTACTTGGTTATGTCTGTGTAAATAATCTGTCTGTGCCAAGAGCTTGCAACCAGAGGTGATGTGTTGTATAGTTTCTGGCATGATGTGACATTTTCTGCATATGTCTTTTGTGAGTGTTGCATCTTTGAGTATGTGTTTTCTGTAGTTTTTAGTATTTATGACCTGATCCTGTATGGCAATCATGAATCCTTCTGTCTCCCCAAAGAGGCATCCCCGAGCTAACCAGCTGTTTGATGCAGTTTTGTCAACAAAATCCTGGGCCAGATCGTAAGGATGCCTGCCATGGAGTGCCTTTCGAGCCCACGATTGCTTAATGGTGTCTATGCTTTTTATATGTTGCGTTGTGTCCATATGATGTGAGTGTAAGTTTAATGGTGTGTTATTCGAGTCTGCTAGAGTTACTGCTTTATGTAATTGTGATGTTTCTTGTTTTTTGTAGAAAAACTCTCGCAGTGACTGTATTTGTTTGTAGTGAAGGTTAACTATGTCAATCAGGCCACGTCCGCCATCTTTACGTGGAAGGGTTAATCTTTCTGTGGCGGATTTAGGATGATGTTGTTTATGCTTAGTAAGTGTTGTTCTTGTTTTCCTTTGGAGTTGCTCAAGATCAGTGTGAGTCCAATGTATAACTCCAAAAGAATATGTAAGTACTGGGATGACATATGTGTTTATTGCTTTCACTGTGTGTTTTGCATTTAATTGTGTTCTGAGAATAGCATTTAACCTACTTTGGTATTCTTTAATTAATCTTTGCTTTATTTGTGTATGTTCTGTTAGTTTGGCCTGTTGGAATCCTAAATACTTGTAGAACTCGCCCTCTTCCATGGATTCAATAATGTCTCCATTTCCAAGTGCAAAATCTTCTTTCTTCAGGATTCCTTTTTCTATGTGAACTGTTTTGCATTTATCTAGGCCAAATTCCATTTGTATGTCCTTGGTGTATGAATGTGTGATTTGTAGGAGTTGATGAAGTTGTTTTTGTGTGGATGCATAAAGTTTTATGTCATCCATGTACATGAGATGTGACAGTGTAAACTGTGTTGTTTTTTCATGTCTGATATTGTAACCATATTGCGTGTTGTTTAACATGTTGGATAATGGGTTCAGGGCTAAGCAGAACCAGAGAGGACTCAAGGAATCTCCTTGAAAAATTCCTCGCCTAATAAAAATTTGGTTTGTTTGTATGGAAGTGTTATGGCCCTGAGATGTAGTGTTGTTCTCCAGTGCTGCATAGTGTTTTGAAAGAATGCAATGAGTGATGGATGTATTTTGTACATGTGTAGGATATGTAGCAGCCAACTGTGTGGAACACTGTCGAATGCTTTTCTGTAGTCTATATATGCCATGTGTATGTTTCTGTGTTGTCTGTGTGCTTGCCGTAGAATGACTGAATCTATGAGTAACTGTTCTTTGCATCCCCTGTGGTTTCTACGACAACCTTTTTGTTGTTCTGTTAGAATGTCGTGTTCTTCAACATGTTTGTATATTTTGTTTGCAATACAGGATGTCAATAATTTGTAGAGTGTTGGAAGACATGTAATTGGTCTGAATTGTGTGGGGTCTGTGGTATTGTTGTTTTTAGGTTTCATGTAGGTGATGCCCTGAGTAAGAAAATTTGGCATGTCTTGTGGATTGATGATGATGTGTGTTAGATGTTTAGCTAGTTCCTGGTGCAGTGATGTAAACTTTTTGTACCAGAAATTGTGAATGTTATCTACACCAGGTGTCTTCCAGTTGTGTGTTCTGTTAACAGTGTATTGGAAATCATGTATGTTTATTTCAACACAGGGCATAGTTGGTATGTTGTGCAAGTTTCTGTTTTCCTCCTCGATCCAGCCTGCATCAGCATTGTGCGTGACAGCACTGGACCAAAGAGAAGACCAATATGTTGTGAGTTCTTCTTCTGTTGGTGTGCCACTGTGCTGTGTATCAGTGTTTGCTTTGTTATTAATTTGTCTGTAAAAGAGTTTTTCATTGTTTGTAAATAATTTATTTTGTTGTTTTCGTAGTGTACATGTTTTGTATCGTTTGAGTCTACGTGCTTTGGCAGCAAGTTTTTGTTTTAGTGTATCAATGTATTCTGTAATGCGTGTGTTGTGATGTTCATGTTTTGTGTGTGTTTTTATTTTCTTGAAAATGTTTTTGAGCTGTTTCCTTAATTTGGGTGTTATGTTGTTTTTAGTGTATTGTGTTAGCCTGCCTAATTGCTGTCTAATGTCATTTATTTGTGTTTCTATTCTTCTCTGCCAGGCAGGCTTGTGATAGAATTGTGTTTTCTGTGTATTTGTCTGTGATTGTACTTTCAGTCCATGGTGTGTCACTACTGTGACTGCCCCAGCATAAACTAATGTATGAATGTCTGCGAGTGTAGAAATTGAATGAATGTAGCGTGGTAGTAAGTGAGTGTTCACATAATTTAGTGTTTTTCCTACTTCCTTTGACGTGTTGATTTTTGGTATTCGTGGTCGTTGTGTGGGATCTGTACCTGTATATTTAGTGAGTGTTTCCTGAAATATAAGTGAGAGCGTATTAACTAAATCCAAGTCTATGTTATCAGTGATGGATGAGGAAGTGTCTGTAGTATCATTAGTGGTAATTGTTGTATGTGTGTTATTATCAATGCTTGTTGCTGGATTATCCTGACAGGTTACATGATCTTCATTAATGTTAGATGTTTCTGTCTGTTGATGTATTTGATCAGCAACCTGTTGTTTGATAAGTTCAAGTGTTGTTTGTGGAATAAGGTTGTTGTGTATAATTGTTCTTTTTTGATCAACAACCCTTTGTTCGGTGACAGTGAGATGAGGATACTGTTGTGTGAATCTATGGTGTAGTTGTTGTCTGTATGCTGTCATGTTTGTTTCGAGTTTTGTGATGGTGTAATAAGTACGGATGATAAACTCGTTCATTTCTACTGTCCATTTCATCCGTTGGCGTGGTTTTCCAGCCTTTGTGGTCTGTGGATGCATTGCCACAGAAACACCAAGGCTGGGTTGGTTCCTCACATCTGTTGAGGGCATTGCAGTAGCCATGCTTGGGCCGGTGCTGCTTTCGCCACCGGTAACCAAGGGAGACTGTGACCTATTTTTCGAACGTGAGCCTCTGCCTAACCCACGAACGCGGACCTTGTTAACCCGGGCGACGTCCGAGCCGGTATCACACTTTGATCTAGTTATTACCATGATGAATATCTCCACAGAATGTGGGCGTGGTCACTCTTAGCTTCATTTCTCCCCATAGACCTTACTGGCATGGGTGTCCCTACCAGGAGCTTATGCTCCAGCCTGCATTGCCCTATGGATCAGTAAAATTACTGGGCTCTCCCACCACGACCAGGTGGTGACCACGGGAGAGTTATTATTATTATTATTATTATTATTATTATCATCATCATCTTATTTTTTACATGAAACTGGATTGAACTGTGTAACCTATTATGTAAATAAACTTTTATTGGAGCACCAAAAGGAAAAAAGAAGTGCAGATTCTTCAGGTAGTTTGCCATTTTCAGAAACAAGAAGAATAGTTTATACAAAAGGTTACACACAAAAAAGTTGTTATATGGAATAATTAGTAGAAGTGGAACTGAAAAACTCACACCTAAAATTTTGTAATCTCTGGAAAAAGTTCAGTAAGTACAGCATTATTAATGCTGTACTTACTGAACTTTTTCCAGAGATTGAAATAATTAGTGTTTTACTGAATGGCATTTGCTACAAATTGATATGTTTGTATGTTGTCTCTCTTTCTAAGATTTGAAAAAAAATTACTTTTATTTTAATAAAATTTGTTATGTCTAAAAAAAAGTTTGAGTATATTGAAAAGCACTTGTTAAACATCGTCATAATGAACATATCATTTTTTAAAGGTAGTTTTAACAATTATTAAAAACATTGTCATCAAATGCTGATATTTAATTATAATATTTTTATATTCAAAAATTTAGTTTGAAATAAGATTTTTTAAATCAATTATCATCAATCATTTCTTTATACATCAGTGGTTGGCTTTGGTATTACAATGTGTCAGGTTTAGTAGAGTTGTTTGTTTGTTTCAAAACACAATATAAATAAAGGAATTATCTGCCATGTTTGTAAATTTTAAAAATATTAATTTAATCTTTTAATTTAAAATAAAAAATATGGAAACACATATAGACTATAGTACATTAAAAAGCAAATCTTCCTATACATACCAATTTCCTCAAACCCTAGAAAATGAAGATGTTCTAAGCATGAGAAACATTCTATACTGTGTAGTGCTTTGATGTATGTAGTTTAACTGAATCTAGAGGTAATATTTTTAGACAGCACTTTCTATTCCAAAGTTCATGGAAACATTTTTTGAAATAAAATTATGAATGTTGTTGAATACCAAATGTGGGAAAGTCACCATCAAGTTTGTAGCAGAAATCTTATCAACCAAAGCATAATTAGGAAAACTTGATTAATATCTACACCATTTCTAATCAATTCAAGATCTCAATTACTATGACGACATTGTAATAGCCAAATTGAGTAAACTACGAAATTAGTAATTATGAGTTATGGTTACGAATTTGAAATAAACATAGTCAATAAATCATTTCGATAGTTCAGAAAATTGAAAGAAATACTTGTACATCTTTATTATCTTGCAACAGGAGACAAATAGGTGAACTCTAGGTTTTCAAATAAACCCCAGAGTTTAATTGAGGAAATATGGTAATACTTGTTTCAGATGTTACCCATAAATCAAAAGTATCTTTTTGACAATTTTACATAAAAAAATAAATACTTTTGTAAATTTGAACAAATTACAACTACAATAATCTGTAGAGAATAATGCTTCAATTCTGTAATAAGTATCAAGTGTAATCTGTACTTGGAAACTTCTGAAAAATATTATCAGACTTGTAATATATGTTTTAATACTTAAGCAACTCTTGAAAAATTTCATTGTACTGTACATTACAAGAATCTTTAAATTAGAGTTAAAATTTTAACCAGAATGGGATGTTTCTTATCTTTTTATCTCAAATAGCAGCAAATCAAGACTTTTTTGCTTCCTTAAATCATCAGAATCCTGGTGGTGATTAGAACATATTTTAAACACAGATATTTGTCATTTCTAACAAAGTTATAAACAATTCTTATGTATATAATTTTCAAAATTATACAGGGTGTCTCCTAAAAAGTGATCAAGCTCAGAAAGAACTGTCAGGTCCATGTAAACAATGTTCACTTTCATTTATTATCAAGTATTATTCATTGGTGCATTAGTGAATTTCCTCTACCTTCCAAAAAATGGACTAAAATTATCTCAGGCCCTATTTCAGATAGAACATCGTTTCCAATTGTAAAGTTGTACAGCAAATTAAAATTAGAAAAATCCACATTATCCTTTTCTAATTGAGCAAACAGAGGCTGTACCATGTACTCCTGGAAATTTAAAGGATTGTGTAAGTTAGACTTCCCTGCAGTGCTGAGCTGCTCTAAGTATTTGCTTCTCAAGCTTTAAGCAATTTCTGCAATAAAATGCTACGTTCCAAATTATAATCTTTTTCCTGTGAGATCTTTTGTGAAACCAAAACATATCCTTCATTGACAGCTTGAGAAGCAAACACTTAAAAAGCAGCTCAGCACTACAGGGAAAACAAATTTACACAATCCTTTAAATTTTCAGGAGTACACGGCATATCCTCTTTATTCTTTTTTAATTGAGCAAAATCTGGACTGTACTAATTTTTATCTGCTCTACAACTTTACAATTGGAAGTGTAGTTCTTTCTGCAATAGGAACTGATGTAATTTTAGCCCCTCTTTCTTAGGGAATGGGAAAATTCACTAATGCATCAATGAGTAACCCATGCTCAATAATGTATGAAAGCAAGCATTGTTTACATGAATCTGACAGTTCTTTTAAGCTATTAGCCTGGGTTGCTTTTTAGGAGACATCCTGTATATTATGATAATTATTTAAACAATTCCTATTTAATATTAAATTATTTGAGAATCAATTTTAATAACTAATAAAATGTAAAATGAACCTACTGTCACATGGTGTTATTAAATAACACCATGAGACAAATATTTTGTCACATACTATTAAAACGAACTATTAGAATATTCAGTTACTGACATTAAAATAAAATTAAAAAATAAGGTAATGTTTTGGATGATTGATACTATACATAGGGTGTCCACTTAAACATCTATCCTGGAACAAGAGTGATCTTTTCAACATTGGGTAGGTTATATAAATTACAACTTCCAGACTTTTATCAGGCTGAATTATGGCAGCTTAACCAGTTACTGTACCTTTAAACCAAATTGCTTTGTTCCTGATCATTACAATAACCATCTTATAATAATTTTAAATTTAGAATATTCTGGAAGAAAAGATCAACCTGGAGCAAACTTGCACTTGCAACACCTGCTAGCTGTTACCAGTTATTTTATCCTGACCCCATCTGATCTTTGATTCCAGAGCTATTAATTAATTAATTTAGATTTAAATATTAAATGTGGTATGGTTATATTTATTATTCTGGAAGAAATTTATTATGAAATTGTCCTTAGAAGTAGGCAGTTAAGTCACATTGCTTAGTTTCTTATCGTTAAAGTAGCCATAATTCAGCCCAGTAAAAATCCACTGTATGGATTTTGTTTGGAAATTGATTAGGTTAGGTTGTCAATTGCAGTGGACACAAATACAAAGCATGTCATGGTAACATGATATCCAATCTGTAACTAGTACAACAGGCAAAGAATGCTACATAGCAATTATTGTTACACCATCAAAATCAGTGTAACATGTTAAATTTAACAAGATATTGAACCGCAAGTCCATCACATTTTACAGACTGATGAAGCACTGTTTTCTTAGAAGGAAATGTATAATCATCACAGTGTGCATGATTGGGCAGAGTATATTCCACAATTCACAAACATGCATGACACCAAGTGTGTCAAGTGTGTTTTACTCTCAATGTTGGGTATGGAATTTGGAGTGACCAACTTTTTGGTTTCATATTCATTAATGATACCCTGAATAGTGACCAAACGTTCTAAATATGAGTGGACAATGACTTGATGACTTACCATTGATACATCTACAGGTTTGGGTACCAGCATAATGGCACACCATCTCATTCCTGGAAAGATGTACAGTATGTAAATGGTTCTGTGAGCAGTTTGGCAACCACCAGATAGGCCAACACTACCATTACATGGCCAGCATGTTGCCCAGACTTGATTTCTCTGGATTTTTTTTCTGTAGTGTCATCCAAAAGCATTGGTATATGATGCATATCCATTAGCAGAGGCCTTACTGGTATCACTATGTGCCATCCATAATGCCATGCCACTGAAGTTGGTCATATTGAATGTTTCCTAACAAAATATTGCAGAAATTAATACAAAAAAGTAAGCTTTGTTTTTCAAGGAAACCAGGTGGCACTATTGTGCATTTCGTATCTGAGATATACTGTGTTATGGCATTGCAGTATGATTGCTTTTAAATAAGCCTGACGTGTTTTGATTTATCCGCCCTTAAGACAACAATGTCATTGTCAGTCAGTCATTTTCTAGATGCCCTGATGTTTGGCCATACTGTCTTGGACGAAATATTGTCATTTTCATTGCATATTGCTATCAATGATTTACATCTGAAATACTCCTTAGTAGTGTGGTGTAGTCCTTTTATCATTTTTTCGACATCTGGTATTGTGCTGAAGGTATAGACCGAAGTAGCAGAGAATAAGATGGGCCATGTTTGAAGACATTTAAGAGTACCTCTGGTGGTTGAATATTATCCCAACATACCAGGCCATGTGTTCGTTGGTTGTCACCCTCAATTTTCCAAGAACTCGTATTTTTTCAAGAAAACCACTGGAGATAGTTTGAATATTATCCCAACATATTTTTTCAAGGAAAATATCTCCAGTGGTTTTCTTGAAAAAATACGAGTTCTTGGAAAATTGAGGGTGACAACCAACGAACACATGGCCTGATATGTTGGGATAATATTTTGCAATGTTGTCATTATCTTTTATAGTCAGAGATTATTTGAGATGATTTAGCATAACATACAAATTGCTACTGCAAAATAACCAAAAGGGAATCACTGGAACAAGCTTGCACCATGTGCAATGCTGGAAAGATTCCTTTACTCCTGTATATATTTATATATAATGTAAATTAAGTTAATAAATTTCTGATAATTTAATTTTACAAGCTATGTGTTATAAAAAATATCAATATAACACAAAGGAAATATAGATTTATATATTTTTTCAATGTTATAGTATTTTAATTTTTAACATAATCAAAATAAATATTATTTATTTTCAAATATAATTACTTTTTAGACAGGATTTTCTTTCACGGATACAAATAAAATCTTTATCCTGTTTCTAGTACATACTCTTCACGAAGTTGTCACCTTAATGAAGAAAGAATCTCAAGAATTTTGTTTATTACAAACAGTTTTAGAGAAAAATTCCAAATTTATTTTGTCATATCAATCAATTGAAAGCAAAATATGTCCTTTGCCAAGTGATTCTCTTAGAGGAAAAGTAAATAAGTATTTTTTTAGCAAGTAGAAAATTATGCAACAAGCCAATAAATAAATTTAATCTTTTCAGATATGTCCCAGTGGATGGATTGTTGAATTTCCTAAGAAAAATAAAAATAAATGCAACATTACATTTTTAGAACAGGTATGTATTTTTATTTCATTATTTTATATATTTATAAAACTTTAACTTTTCTTTTCCTGTTCTCTTATAGTTAGCTGTTTCTGATTCAGAAAGTCTTCTAATTGAAGAAATGGGAAACAATCAAGCACAATACATCATCAGTCTGAAGAAATATTTAACTGCAAAATTAATCTAAAGTATCTAATGAACTTTTATAGACATTAGTTGTAAAAATTTACAAAAAATGTTGTATATTGTAGAATTTAAATTTTGTGTATATATTTATCTATTCAAAGTGTATCTAAATACTATATCAATTATAAATGTTTAAAAATCATATTAAAAATTGTTATAACATATACTTAAAATTTGATTTATTATGAAAAGTTTATATAAATACAAATTATATTTCAACTTTTTATATTTATATATTATGTTGTATATTACTTTTTGATATTTTTCTATTGTTGGATTGTTTATTAGTCGGTTATACAATGCCATCCGTCATTTGTAAAAAACAAATACGTACGAGCGATACATCCGCAGAGGGGGACAAACAAGGCACTTGCCATCCTATGGATTCCAGTAAAAGTGATTTGAGATATGTAACCTTACATCCTTGGCCATGGGAGGCTTTGATGCAATACTGTATTCTATAATCCACTTGTGGAAAAAACCCTCAAAAAAGTTAATGATGTAATTATTTGTCTCCAAACCTTGCTCCCTGGAAAATTTTCTGCAGATGCCCATGCTATGACCAGTGATGAGTCGTATTGATGTACTTGTGTTGATGCAAGTTAGCTAAAATATCAAATAATTATTTACAACTAATTTCAAAACAATTTTTAATATTTTAACTATTATCAAACTGGAAAGTTATTTTTTAAACAAATTGCAAACAACTAAACAGAAAACAGCAACATATCAATGTTTTTATTAATGTTATCTGTGATAAATTCAACATTTTATATATATATATATTTACACCTTAAGATTAAGTCTTTCCTCTTTGTGAAGAGAATAAAACAGCTCAATTTGAATTCACCTGATATATTAAAATTTAGTAAACAAAAATATTGAACCTTGTCTTAAAACAGACTAGTTCCACTTTGGATATAATAATAAATTTGTTAATACAATAAATTGATAGCTGTTATAAAATGATATAGAAAAGAATTATCTGGCGAGTAAATGTAGTTCAAGTATTTAATATATAATGTTCATATACTAAGTACATTCTATTGGAGTGTATTGTAAGTGATAAACTAGATGTTAATTGAAAACAAAAATATATATTCTAGTCCAAATTATTCTGTAAAACCCACAAAATGGCAGAATAGCATTTTAATATAAATAATAAAGTTATAAATGTTTTTAAAATGACATAGGCTAAATTTTCAGTGTAAACTGATGAAAAATTGATCTTAGAAAGTTGGAAATGTAATCAAATAATATAATTAAAATTATCTTTTATACAATAAATCATTTATTTATAAAATTTCTTTAAAATATTAAATTCAAAGCTCAAAATTTGTAAAAATAATTTTAATGTAATTTTATAAAATTGACTTTTCTAAATACTAATAAATACATTTATTGGTATCTTATCTCATTAGGAATGTTTGTCGTTTAATTGAATGAAATGAGTGTTTTTAATTATTGAAATTCCATTAATCAATGAAATTTATTGCTTATTTTTTTTTTATATTTTGCAAAGTAATTATGTTCAGATACCTGTGAGTAACCTCATTTAATTTTGATCTCATTCATCATTTTAATTGCAGAATATTGTAATTTTGCAAGAAATGAGTTTCGAAGTTGGATAACAAAGTAAAAAATGTGTGTCCAATTTTACTTTTCTAATAGGATAGAAATTAAAGTAAGAAAATTTATCTTTAACGAGTTCTCATTATACTATCATTCATCCTAACTTCGTCATTTTATATCAAGTATGTTATAATGAATTTTTCTGATTTAATTTTTAAAAAATAAAAACAACTGTAAATAAGTTTTAAAAAAAAAATGTATTGTTAAATTTAATAAAAGCTATAACAATATACTTGCATTACTGAACTTCTCTGATTATTATAGCGATTTTTAGCCACAAATTTCATACAGAATAATCATCATTAAAATATTCAGTGTTACGTTATAGCCCGTGTATAGTGTTGACTTCGTCATTTTTTGACGGAAATATTTTCTTATAAAAGATTGGTTTGGCAATTGCCCCTTTTGCCCAAAAGGATATAATGTGCCACTGAAAATATTGATAATGAAAAACAAAGTTCAAACGACGTTATAGAAACTTTACAATAAAACAGTTTTTTTGTAAATAATAGATATATTTGGAAGACAATAGAAAACTTGTAAATACATCCGACTTTTTAGTAAAATATTTTCCACCCGTACTAAAAACTTATACGATTCGTTAAGCCACTTTTACGGATATAACATTAGCCAACTCGACTACACATTTTACAAGTAACACAGGGCTTACACGGTGTGTCGGTTCTAAGCCCAAAGCAATTTTGTATAATTTTTAACAACGTCCCGTTTTCGCTCCCAGTATCCGATTAATTAACAAGTAACTGGTCAGCGAATGTGCCGATGTGTCACATTAAGCTTCGAAATATCACGCACCGCAATTAAAGACAGAAGTTAACGAGTAATTGGGACGGAAAAGAGAAAATCGCCATTTTATCCGGAATAATTGTTAATGTCGCACGTGGCCACCTCGGGCAGGTGGCGCTTTTGGCTAACGAGCGATCGAGTCAATTAGGAGCGCGAGATATGGAAGGTCACGTTCCGTTGTGACGCATAGATGAAGTTAATTTGCCGCTTTCTAACGCTGTACGCGCCGGTAAAATTTCGTCTCGTATGCAGTTTTTCCATTAAAGTTCTAATAATTTATAAAAATACGAAAGCGCATACGTAACAATTAATAAAAAAAAAATTTTGAATAGACCAATAAAAATCTTTGGTATAATTAATTGTGTTTCAAATGTAATTAGAAGTGAGTTTTAATGTACTAAAAATTATTAATATAACCCTATAAAAGTATATATATTAAATTACAATATTTATGCATGATAATGAACAAATATACGTAAAAATTACTCGACAATTAATTAAAATTATTCAACTTTCACTATATTATTTATATAATTAAAGATAATTTATATTAATACCACTCCAAATCATTATATATTTTATTTTTAGTTTTGTTATAAATAAAATCATTCAAAATATTTTTTTTTAATTCCAGAAAAAATAAACATAAATATAGTTTAAGGCAGGAATATTATTTTAATTTTCCTTTAAGAAGGGTATCAAATTTTATTTTGCGACTTAAAAAAAAGAAATTAATTAAAATTTTATTACTTTTTAAAATCAGACACACGGAAAACGTACGCACGCCAATAACGAACTACGACAATAAACAAAAAAAATTATATATATATATATTATATTTGCGTGGCGATTGGTCGAAGTCCGAGAAAAATCGGCCAATCGTAGAGGCAAATTTATGTAGCCACGCCCTTTAGGCGTGACGGGAAGACCGAGGTGTGGGTATTATTATTATATATAAATGATAGGAATTTAAATAGAGAGCAGTCAATTTCCGATTGTAAATCGCTTCGTTCCCGTCAGAGAAGTAAGATGATCTTTATCGAGTAGAAGAGCACGAGAAGTAAGTTGCGTATCGCGTAAAACATTTTCCGATTGGTGCGATCGGTGACATCATCGGGAAAAGGCGTGTCCAGAAGGGGAAAGGAGCAGCGCTCGGTGGAGATAAGAAAAATCTCGAGTTTTGACTGTTAAATTAAGGAAGAGCCTCTGGCGAGTGACGTAAAATAAACAACTCATGATTATTATACATTAAAATCACTTAAGTCCCGTAAAAAAAAGACCAAAAAAAAAAAAATGGTTTCAGTTATGAATCTGCTTAACGGTAACCGAATCTCTCAAGGAAGCGCGTCGTGTGATGGAACCATTCAAACCCAGCGATCTCCTTTCGCTATTCAGGAACTGTTAGGATTGGGTTCGACTCCGGTGGATCCCAAATCGAACTCCAACAGACAGTCGACGGGTGGTTGTTCTTCTCTTTGTCTACCCATGACTCCTTATCTGCCCGCCACCAGTCAGAGTTATCAAGGAAGAAGCACGGCCGACGGACACTGTTACGCCGATTCTGGAAGAGTGTACTTCAGTCCACCGACTACTTTCGTGTCCGGACTAACTGCCTTAACACCCTCCGTCTTTGGTTTCGACCAGTCCAGTCCGGCCATACATCAGACGGACGCTAGGACAGGTAAGAAAGTCAAAAATCTCATCCGCAAACGATAAATTGATTGGTGGTAAATCGGTAGAAGACCCGAAAAACTGCCAAAAAATTTAGCATATTTAAAGTAATCCAACATGTTTTTATATAGCCTATATTTTTTTAAAAGTTAAATCTCCAGATTAGAGAGAAATACAGAAAATAATAACAACACCGAACGATTACTTTCGGGTGTACATTTTCTCCCAAAAATTTCCAGGCTGTAAAGCCACAAAATTATCTAGTTTAATACAAACCGAGGAGGTCCAGAACCAATAAAGGAAAAAAGTGCATTTCCACCATAAACCATTTTTTCGGGAAAAGCTAAAAAACTGATACCCTGAATTTTATCATGTGTAGTACTAGATTATTGTTATGGATTAGTGTACTACACACTAAATTTTGGTGAGACCCGAGTATACGTTTCCGTAGATTTTAGCGAAAATGACACGATCCAATAAATAAATGTGTTCCTAAAAATGGAAAGACGATACAACGTTTTGTTCTGGACCTCCTCGACTGTGCTTTTACTGTATTCCAGACGTTCCTGTCGAATTAGTCTCTAATTATGACTAATTAAATTTACACGAATTAATCTAATAAAAATTAGTCGTTACGTATAATCATTGGCCGTCGTTGACGTAAAACCCAAACCTACAGACATTATAAAACCATTTTAATTTTTAGAGTAAATGTTTAATTATTCGTCTCCGTAATAAAGTAAAGCATCTTTTTAAAACTTTCGCCGAATTTAAATGATTTTAATAGATTGTTAATTTTTAATAGAATTAATTGTTGGATCAGATGGGACATTTTAATTCGGACCCAACTCGGCCTTTAAAAATTAGGAAGGGCCAATTCTACAGGCTAACTCGAAACTACAATTAATGAAAAATACGTGTTTAAATTGTTATTCTCTATTGTTAGTAGACTATTGTTAGATAGGATAGTGAAAGAATCGAAGAAAGAAAGAAAGAAAGAAAAAATCCTCAGATTTAAATCGGAAGAGATTGAGATTAAAGATGAAGAAGGAGGAAAAAAATATATTTTCTCTTGAAGTTAAATCGCTCAAAAAATGATTTGGACAACTCTTAAGACGTTTGCCGAAAAATATTTCTAAGTTGGTTGCTATAATCTCGTTTAGATAGATGGATGACAATAATATGCTGTTATAAGAATCCGCACCTCTTACATTTCTTTATAGTCGAATAAATTGCCTTCTGCGGATAAGATTTTTTTGAAATTTATTCGATATTTCTCTATATAAATATGATTTAAGCTCGTGTAAATAATCTAACATCTATTTTATTCGCATTAGCTTTACCCACGACTTGATTTATACGCGTTTCTCGCGAAATTCTCTGTCAATGTGCTAAATATGAAAAGAGATTTGATAATTAATTAATTAATGAAACTACATTTAAATTAATTCATTTAATTATTCTCTTATTAATATGTAATTAAGTTTATAATTTAATTTTTTTTAACGAGAGCTTCTAAATTATATTAAATTGGACTGTGTACAAAATTTTCATTTCACGAATTTTTAGATTTGTTTTCTCTATGTAATTTCATTCTCTAAATTTGGTCTATTTTCTCTGTGAATTCATTCGAATTATAGTGAAATAATCATTTTAAAAATATTCAGGAGAATTATTTTGCCTAGGTTATCTACACGGGGAAAAGGATGATCAACCGCTAAAACTTAAAACAATGAATTTATAGTCGTAAAACTTTAGCATGCTCCTTTAATTTAAAAATAAGAATCCCGTTTAAGTTTGAAAAAAGCTTATTTTTCATAATTTCCTTAGAATCTCGTAAAAAAGAAAAACTGTTTTGGCCTAACTGTTTTTTCTTTGGAGATTATCATTATAAACAGTTCAAGAAGAGTCGACATATATTTATTGCAAATAACAAATAAGAAGAGGATTTAAAACAATTGAAATCAAACAGTAAGGCTTTCCTATTAAATTATTACTGACAGAAAGAATACTACTAAAAATAAGCTAATAAAGCAAACTTATTAAATTTTGAGAAACTCCGTGTTTTAGGTATACTCTACTGTTAAAACTTCAGTTAAGAAGCTTAGACTTAGCACTGTTTATATCAGAGATATTAGTAAATATCTAACAAGTAAAATTTATTTAATATATATATATATATATATTTTTTATTTTATAAGATTTAGATCTATTTTACGCTTGTTTTTTAATCATTTATACACAGATTTCAACGTTAGAACGTAATGATTACTTCGTGATCTAATTTTAAAAAAATATTGCAAGTTATGAAATACTCCATTAAAATCACCAGCATTAGAATTTTCTTTTTAATTTTTCATATATTTTTATTTTATTTTACTTTCATTATTTTTGGTTTGGTTTATGTTTATTTTTATAGATTATGATTGGGCTGCGGAAAGGTTACAAGACGATTATTCGTATTCGCAGGATCTACATTACTCGGGTAAGTTTAAAGAGCCGAAAACTAATTACTATAAAATATTTTGATGAAAACCCCCATTTAGATTTTGTAAATTATGATATTAATCATTCTTTACTAAGTGGATCGAATTTCTAAAAATAACTCCTCTTTTTTTTACATTAGCCTAAATAAATAAGTTCAAATTCAACTCATCACATAAATATTGCCTAATTTTGTAATTTGCTACGAAATTTTTCGAAGTAAAACCTATAAGAAATTGTTTACGAGCGGAATTTTTAATAATATACAAAAATTAATTCGTTCGGCACTTTACAGACTTAACAAATAACAGAAAAATCAATTTAAATTTTACAAATGTCTAAACAAATAAACTTATTAATTTTTTTTACAATTTAAATGCATTGTTTCATTCATAAAATTATTTATTTAATCGAAAAAATTAATATTTTATCCAGAATTTTTTTATGCGTTTTGTCAAAATTGATGTAAGACTACACTTAAAAGACTTAAAAATTAATATCTAAACATAGAAGCGATTTATGAAAGACTTTCAAAGGATTAATATAATGCCATTTCTAATTAATATAACAATGATTATATTATTACCATTATTTATTCTCCCGATTA
The DNA here is from genome assembly GCF_030686945.1 of Centruroides vittatus. Classification (NCBI taxonomy): domain Eukaryota; kingdom Metazoa; phylum Arthropoda; class Arachnida; order Scorpiones; family Buthidae; genus Centruroides; species Centruroides vittatus. The sequence continues at coordinate 986,126 of NW_027122576.1, forward strand.
GTCTATTCTTCTATTGTTAATTAAGCCTAAAGATCGCAATGCACGAATCACCATTAACGAATTGTTTTATTATTATTATTAAATAATTTCCCGTTTTTCAACGTCAGATAAAATCAGAATTCCGCGAACAGAGTCGATTTTTTCCCTCTTTAGGATCGTACGAAAAATACTATCCGAGTGTTCGAGTTAGTTAATAATCGATCATTGAACTAATCTAGAGACATTCTTGGGCCAAGTTTGATTTTTGAAAGTTGGAAAGAAGCTTAAAGGCCGAGTGTACTCGTTCCGGGCTTCTACATCCTTCGGGATTTTCTACAATGTTTGCATTAGTCATAACTAAACCAGTTAGGTAAGTGGAAAGCGGGCCCGAGATTGATTCTGAACGTGAAGAGCGAATAATCCTCCTGCAGCTTGTTGTGACATTGGCCTAATGCTTTCGATGGAAACTTCGTTGTGTAGTTTTTTATCATTCTTACGTATGGAAATATTTCGTGTTTACAGATAATTAGGGCCTACAGCTAATGTTGTCTATCGGTTGTTAAAAATAATAATAATAATGTGAAGTTGTTATTAAACCGATAAAATATGCAGGACTTTCTTTCAGTCTTTCCTAATTACTTAAAAAGAATTTAATGTAAGTAAGAGTTTATAAATTCTAATACAGTAGATATATTAGAATATGTTATTTTGTCGTGATGTAGGCTATTAATTTTATATAGAAAATTCTAGTACTGGGTAGAATATTTTCAATAGATCTGGCTTAATTTTCGTGTTTTATAGTTTATTTAATGGCAATTAAAATTGTAGCATACACTATTTTAAGTAAACTTTTATCTAAACATGTTAGAAGTTAAATTATAATTTTCTGTTTTTTAAAATTTAGGCGTAAGATTTTTATTAGTCTAGTTTTATTACTACTATTTTTTAGATTATATAATAAAAAAATAACACGCATTAATTCTCATTATAACTTTTGTAATCTAGCTTACTCACTATAAACAAATTTATTATTTCAATAAGTTTCTCTTCATAATTTATCCAAGTTAAACCATTATTAAGAGACTACGCGTTAGTTTTACTTTATTTTTTAATTTTTTTTCGAGAAATGTAACAAACAATTGTTCGAAGATACCGAAGAAGTGATTGGCAATCGAGGTGATGTAACTATGCTCTTCGTGTCAAGAGTTACGTTATTGTCAACATTATCTTGTCACACCTGTGGTCGGGATCAAAGGTCACACTGGGCCAAGTGTTGACATAGGGTGGGATTGATCATCTCCTGGTATTCAAGGTTATTCGAATTCCGCAGCTTAAAAAAATGCCTGTCAATAGCGAGTATTTTTATAAAATTATATCAGTTTATATATATTTCCATCGCTGGAAAAAAATAATAATAATAATAATAGTAATTTTAAAACTCTCTCACTCCGTAAGAAAAATATATAAATAAAAATTCAACAAATTAAAATAAACTTTATCAGCAAGATAAGAAAGAATTAAATTTCTCGACGTCATCATATTACTTGGCAGTCTTTAAAAGTGCATGCAAAACTTTCTCTTGGATTTACTTTTAATCACAAATTTGAGAAGCGAAGAGGCGTCTAGCGTAACATCGTCTTATGACAGGAAAGATGGAGTTGAATTATCTGCGAAAAACTTTTAATTATCCCACGTCACATGACACCATCACGAGTTTGCTAACGCGCACACAGAAAATTTCCTTCAAAGCTGATTTGACAACAACTAAACTCCGGACTCATATTTCTGTGGGGGTGAAAAAAAACAAACAATTTCTTGGCCCTCCCGAAACATACTACTAGACTAGTATACGTCGGATAGACAGAGATGGAGTGAAGAGAGAGAATCAGGCAAAACTCTGCTTAGCGCATCCTACCTTTGGCCTGGAAAATAGTATTGATCGCCTTTCACCCAAGTAATTGAATTCCGGATTGACTACCTCCTTAAGCCTTTAAGCAGCCGAATTAAAATGTAAGTCATTTTACACATGGTTGAATCGCCAAACAGATTTGGTGTTTTTCCCATGTCGGGAGGAGCCATCTGCCGTGTAAAGCGCAAGCGCGTTCTGTCAAGTAGCCCGTACAGATTAAGAAGATAGTTAATCACGAACGGAGGTTTTTAGAGGATTTTACATACTTCACGTTAGGGGGAGAGTTAGTCTAATACCTCCGTCTCGGTTCTCCCTTCTAGCTTTTGTTTAATATAGATTAACCATTAAATTCTTTTTACTTTTGTTTCGGGAAAATTAACGGGATTTTTACTTGTCGAGTAATTTTAACGTAAAAAGATTAACCGACCGGGTTTAATAAGGCATTAATGCTTCATTAAACTCTTTTCATGTAAATTACTTTACGCGTTAGATAATTTTCATTTTTAGTCGCAGTTAATTCCCTTTATAAATTATAATAAATTTTATCATCATTTACCTCTTCCGTATTATTCCAACTTAGTTATGTTTTGTTATGTATTGATTTAGGGCTTCTCTCCGATTTTAACAATAAATCTTACTCGGGCGAGGAGCAAAATGTGACTAAGAAGAAGAAGAAGAGAAGGCACAGGCAAGTGTATTCTAAGCATTCAGTTTTTTAAGTTGTATTGAAAAATATAAGGCTACACATTTACAAGCAACCCTAACAGATTAAAACCATCACTGTTACCAAAGCTTTGATGTTAGAGATTTACCAGTTTTAAAAGTACAGTAATTTCTGCCTTACAACGTGGGATATTATGTAGATTCGATTGCGAGTCCATAATATTATATTGATCAAAATGTAGATTTTTTAATAATCGCTAACAATTACGGGGGGTGATGTGGGTAAGGATCCCTCAGAGGCTTTAGGAATAAAATTTAAACTAAAAAAAAAAAAATCTAGAACATTTGAATTCCTACTGTAAGTTGTATTAGAATTTCAATGGCTGTTGTTTATAAATAAACGGTACTTTAGGGTACGCTTAATTTTTCTTCGTTGTGATTATACTTTTTACTTCATTCTCCCAGATAACCCCAGAGCAAATCTTACTTGTTAGCTACGCCACTGATCGCTAAGGTAATTTTTAACTATGCTAAACTATACTTACTCGATGGTTAGTAGATACATCAATATCTATATATATTTAAATCTAATTCACGAACTGCAAGCATCAAACAGGAGTTAACTTATTTTTACAATTATTTCGAAAATAATTCGTTGTGAAATTCTTAATTCGATTTGATAAGCAACACGGCAACAAAAATTCCAACTTAAAAAACATTAAAAATTTCGGTTCCGACTCCGAAATTAGTTCTTGAGTGTTTGAGTCAACAAATCGCTCTCTCTCGTCAGGATTTGACAAAATTGTCAACACGGCGACTGTCTTGTGTCAATGAATTGATTAGATTGACATTTTCCCGCTCGACATTTACTAAAATAGGATTTTTCGCTCTGTTTTCAGGACAATATTTACTAGTTATCAATTGGAAGAGTTGGAAAAGGCCTTCAAGGAAGCTCATTATCCGGACGTGTACGCTCGAGAAATGTTATCTCTGAAAACAGATTTGCCCGAAGACAGAATACAGGTTTATATGTTTGTTTAAACAATAATAATAATAATAACTTACGTCTCTCTTCTATTTGTTATATAACTGAGCGAAACGGAGTTATCGAATTTCACTAAAGATTATTCGATAAAATTATAAACTGGTCATTGTTCGAGCCGGATGTAGAATTGGCGCGTTATTGAAATGAGGCGCTTTGCTTAATTTCGGAAAACTCAATTAATTATCGTCACGTCTTTGCAGGTGTGGTTTCAAAACAGAAGAGCAAAATGGAGGAAGACGGAAAAATGTTGGGGCAAGAGCACGATCATGGCCGAATACGGTCTCTACGGTGCCATGGTACGACACTCGTTACCACTCCCAGAGACTATACTGAAGAACAAGGATGGAAATTCCACTTCTTGCGCACCTTGGTTACTAGGTACATCTCGAGTTTTCTAATTACAACACAGCAGAAAAAATATGGAATGTAGCGTATCCCCCGTTCGCTCTATTGTACTATAGTTTCGTTAGTCGTTTTCTTTTATTGTGACGATTGTAAAAAAAACACTTAAAACTGCAGAAAGGTGTGTTTTTTAACGCTTATCGATTAGATCTGTCAACCTAAAAGGCAATGTATACATATTTAAAAAATATATATGTTATTAGTTGTTGTAGGTCTACTGATTTGGATAATTCGATCGATACTTTCAGGAATGCATCGCAAATCGTTGGAAGCGGCGGAAAAATTAAAAGAAGCTGATTCGACTACGGAAAGGGAGGATAAGTTGCAACAGACGGGAGCTGAGAGCGCTCAAAATTCCGATCATTCAAGCGATTGTTTCGCTCAGAGAAGAAGCAAAGCCGAAGGAAACGGAGTGGCAAATGTTCCATCTTCGTTTTTCTAGGTTTATCTTTATAAAAAAATAAAAAAAAGGAGTGTACAATATATTCAGTCGGGACAGGTAATTCTGTTGCTCAAAATTTATGTTTTAAACTACGACACGTACATAAATTAGAAAGGTTAAGAGAGGAAAAAAGTTCTGTTTAAAACAGTATAATAAAAGGGTTTTTATAAACATCTCTTTTAAAAGAAAAAGGAACGTAAGAAAAACATATTTATTTATAAATTCAAAGTAAATTTAGTTTTTTATTTATTTGACAATTGAATAAACTACCTAAAAAATAAAAAAATGCGAAAAAAATCGAAATTTAACCGTCTAATTATTAGTTTTAAAAAAGTACTTTAAACCACGGTATGGTGTTTTAATCGGCGGAACACACCAGAAACATGTCTTCCATCTTGGAATTGTGGGTATTCTAGAATGTATTTTAGTTTTTAAAAGCATAAGTATTGTATGAATGTTATCTGTTATAATAAAAGAAATCCTTATAAATCTGGTCTGAAGATTTTATCCAAGAGATCGATTGTATTAAACTGTGACGTGTAATAAGACAACAAGGGCGGGTGTCACGTGGTCTGTTATCTAATTCCTTCTTCCTCTTCGCTCTGGGAGTAATGAAAGGTAATTTTCAAGGAAAAGGTCAACAAAAAGCGGACGAGTTTGACAGATGGGACGTTACAGAAGTCTTTTGACAAAATTTCTCTTTTGGCGAGCGGAATGAATAGCGAAATGGTAAGGCTGTCATTTTAACCTTTGTTCGGTTTAAAAACCCGTTTAAATATAATAGAGAAAGGCTTAAAGTGATCAGTAATTATCGAACGAGAAGATAAAAATTCGATATTGGCGACGAAAAACGAATAGAGTTAAAGCGATTAAACCGTTATGGCAAAGTATTAGTAATTCCGATTTTCGACGTCTTCGCTAAGTGCCAAAACCGAGAATAACAATCGAGCAAAAGAATTCCTTCCTCTAGACTCGAGTGCTCTTTGAGACGGCAACAAGGCCCCCTACCTGGAAGGCCGTCTTTGGATTGATGGACATCACGTGTTGACATGCTTAGTAAACAGAGTCTGTAGCGAACAAAACCTTTTTAAAACCACCCCGCACCTAACAACAATGATGACCATCGGGGGTCAGGACACAAGAGACTAGCTGAATGAACACAAAAAACTCCCGTGGAAAGAAGCGTGAAAGACTTGTAGAATGCGTTTAATCGACCCTTTAATCGTTGGGATGTGACCCCCTAGGGTCGGACTAGGGGGTTGGACAGTTTCCCCGGAGATTCATTGTACTCTTTCCCTATTAATTTGTAAAAGGGGATGCCCCATCGGCTAGATATTGTGCGTTGTGTTATTTGGGACCTTAACGGATTGAACACGTTATTTTTCGATACGTTCTAATAGAACAACCATTTCGTTTTTCATAAATTACTCTTTATTCAGATTAATTCGACTAGAATTTTTCTGTTACAACACACAGAAACAGTTATCGTGTGAACGGCCAGAAAAACTCTGCACTCAAAATTTTAAAGAAATATAGCTTTTCCGAAAAAAAATTGTTATCAAATCATTCGTATTTCTTTAAATAAATCTAAATATGAATTGTAAAATTATAACTTACGTTTTAACTAGTTTAAATATATTTAAAACCTAGTTTTAAAAAGATTATTTTTCTGTTTTTAATCATCTGTTTCTTAACAATATGCATTTATATAACATCAAATTACAATATTGAAGTACATAATCGAACATTTATTAATAACTTTAAAGCATTCAGCTAGTTTATTGTATTTGATAAAAATTACTTGATATAATTTTTTATCAAATACAATAAACTAGCTGAATGTGATCGACATTACTCTGGTTTTGGGGAGTGGGGATTGGTGACGTTGGGTTGGAAGAGTGATAAAAACAATGGTTTTAGTAACTAAAATGTACACTTATTGATTCCAGTATTTACCATAATGAAACTTCAAAACACACAATATTGCTCGGGCTTAAGTTAAAAGGGGGTGGACTCTAGGGGTGATTGGGAGGAACCTACACAATAATTTTTTAGGATACCGAAGAATATTCGTGCCAAATTTGGTGCGGACACATTGAAGGGTATAGATCCTTTTACCTAACATCTAACATACATGTTTTAACTTATATTATATTATATATATATATATGTGTGTGTGTGTGTATATATATATATATATAGAGAGAGAGATTATTGTTGCTCGATAAACAATCAACAATAAAAAAACAAAGAAAGCATAAAGCATAAAGCGAAAAAAATATTAAATAAGTTATAATAAATTTTTCTTTTGCGATGTCAAGGATTATAAATTTAAAATTATTTCCACTTTTTTTACGGAATTGGTTTTAATGCGTGACAATAATTCTCTTAATGAACTAATTAAGTTAGAGTTTTCTGCGATAAAAACTATAAAAATTGAATGGAATTTTAATTTTAAAGGTAAATTATTTAAAAACCGAAAATTAAGACAATATAATCGGTCGAAAAATTCTAATTAATATTTATTAAGAAAAACATTGTACATCGCGTATAACCTTTTTAACTTTATATAGTTTTAATAACTTAGTATAAGGCTTTTTATAATTAAATTTCTTATTTATGCGTACGATAATTGAAGAAGAGTGTAAAAATTAATAATGTGTTCATTACGTTTTTTCCCCTTCCTCTTTCTTATTTTCATCTAAGCTTATTACCCGATAAAATTACATTAAAAATAGCCAAGTTTAGCTTTTCCTTAAAGCGTAGTAATTATGCAGAAAGCTTACATTACAGGAGCAATAGTTTAATTAGTGTCGAAGAATAATAATGTTCGGTCACTCGTTTCGGAACGATTTTTGTCTATATAAAATAACAACCCGACGAGTAAACTTGATAAATGTTTATACAAACATGCGATTAACTCATTTTAAAATAAATAATTAAGTATTATTTACAATTATCGGTCACGAATATCTAGCGTGTATTTGCTGTTCATCAGCTTTTTTTTTTAAGTGAAAATTTGCGTGTTTATTTAGCTTCTTGCGATTGAATATTTTTAATAAAATATTCACTTAAAACGGACGTTTTATAGCGTATTATTCCCTCTTTAAAATATGCTAAAACCTGCAACGGATTCGGCATCCGACAATCTCCACGCTCTTTAATCACGTGAGCGAAAATCGATATAAGCTCCGTCCTTATTGGCCAAACTACCCGAAGCTAACTATCATTAAAAAGACCTACTTTGCTGCCATCTAGCGATTACTTTCAGAAGTTAATTACTTTATTTTTTAAATTTCATTATCGTCTTTTTTTCCAATTAAAAAGAAATTCGCTCTCTAATTATCCTTTCATTTTCTGCTAATATATTTTTCGGTCGTAACGTTAAATTAATTTAAATTTCTTACATATAAAATATTGCTACTGATTAGCATTCGACTAATAGTATCGAACGCGATTACGTGATGAAAATATGTTTTGTATAATTTAAAAATCACAAATAAATAATAATTATATTATTGTTAATATTTACAATTCTCTTAATTTAAATATATTTTTAAAATGTTTTTATTGGTATGTAGAAATGCTTGCCCCCTACCATATACATGCATTTACACACTTACACACACACACACACACACAACCACGTGTAGGATTTAATTATGGTATGTATATTTATCAGATTTCGGGATGAAAAGGGCGGTGAGTAAACCCTAAAACATTAAAATGCATCGTCATCGGACCTAGGTATGTCCTCAAAGTTTCAGCCTTCTATCATAATTAGAAGTAGATAAAATTTGAGGACATAGAAAACTTAAATTAAATTTTAAACGCTTTTGTAACTGCAGCATTACTTATATTTTTTCATAGGGATAATGCTTAATTTTTCTTCCTTTTTTGATTTGTATTTATTAAATTATAAATACCTCTATTTAATGATTTTAAATTACAATACCGTATTGAATTTAAGGTGTACTTTTTTCGCTTATAACCGTGCGTGGAAATGATCTTCGTTACTTTCCAAAATTCAGTATGTCAAGTAGACTAAGTACAGGTACAACTAACAGAAAATATAAAATAAATGGTGTAACGGTGTGATTTTAAATACACGATTAGCATTTTTAATTTTTAATAAAATTGTTTAAAATTATTTACTTATTAATAAGTAAATACATTGATGAAAATAAAATGTCTTTTGGTCGTGTCCAATCACCAGAAACGGCAGTCTTCAATTGCAGAGACGACTTTTTGAGGCTACGCCTCTGTAAACACACGCAAAACAGTTTAAAACTGTTTTGCATGTGTTTACAGAGGTTTTTTTCTCTTAATTATTTGCTTGTCACCAGTAAATTTTAAAAAATTCACTGGTGACAAGCCAATAATTAAAAATGCAGTTTTGTATATATATACAGGTCAGGTGCAACAGCAGGTATACAGTTGAGAATTACAAATGTTTGGTGTTCATTTTTTTTATTATCTTTTATTAGTTCGTATTCTTTATTTGTGATTTAATTTGTACATAAAAATAAATGTGTTTTTTCTTCCTATTGTATGTTTTTTTTCCATAATAACAACTGTATACTTTTGCACCCTCCTGTATATTATGTATGTTTTTCTATGTATTATATTATGTAAATATCGTCAGCCATTTTTAATTGAAAACTATCTACTTATAACTATCATTCAAGTTCTTTCCTGGAAATCCAAGCCTTAAATTCTAAGTAACTTATAATTAAATAGAAGTAATTCAGAATGGAATTTTAAATTATGATTTTATTTTTGGTACTATTACGTTTTATTGTTTAAAATTTTCTAATTAATCGAAAAATAAATGAACGAAAAACAGTATAATATCTCGTATAGATTATTCTTTGTTTTAATTACTTTTACTTCTTTTTGTGTGTTTAAAGTTTAAACTTCACTTGAATTAAGCTACTCGTTCTGAGATAAAGAAAATGTGTTATTTCTACAAAATACAATCTCGCATACATCATTTTAGAAATAAATACTTATAAAATTTACCTGAAATTTAACTCTTTCTGGATATGAGAGCGTTACTCTGTGGAGAAAATATACATCACACAATTTTAGAATATTGTTTATACACATATATTAAATGCCGAATATATGCGATTAATTTTACACACGTAAATATTATTATTATTTTCTTTTTGTTTAAGTTTTACAGTTTTGTTTCAAATAAAACCAAACTTTTATAACCACTAATCATGCATAATAGCATTCAAAATTAGTACATATCTGGTTCTTGTACTGTACCATACATTTTTTTGTTTACCTTAATTCCCTTTTAAACAACACCAACGAAAAAAAATAAGCTTATAAATTATATACAAGAATCAATACAATTAATTTGAACAATGATTATATATAGGCCTACATATAAACCTTATACACAAAAAAACAATAAATAATTGTTGCGAAAGAGAGAATTTTAAAAATTTTATCGATAAACCAAAATTAAATTATTCAATTATTTCTAATAATTAAATAAATAAATTTTTAAAAAATTTTTAATAAAAATCTGATTTAAAAAGAGATTCATTTTTCTACTGCGAGATGGCGCCAGCTTCAGAATAGTAAGTGAAATAACATTATAATAAATTAATATATCATTATTATCGAACATTAATCATAATTATCCTTATTAACTCCTGATTCTCATAAAGTATGCAAATAACGTATTTATATACAATAAACACCTAATAAATTATCAACTTTCAAATTACTTCCTGGTACCGTTAGAAATGATATTTGATTGTAGACAGCTTATAAAAACAGATGCATTTATTCAAGTTACAAATTATTTCGATTTTTTTTCATCCCTAATTTTCACCGTGACGTTCAAAATATATATAATTTTTCATAAGAGAAATCAATATATTATTGCTGTCATGGCGATGGGTCAGTTCATTACTTGGCGGGATCTTTCAAGAAAGTTTATAAAAAAGGGGGAAGAATTTTTCTTTGTTTAGTTCGCCCGTTTTCCTATAGGTGGTGAGAAACAGAACATATGTGATACGTAAACCAACAAATGTGTATACGAGCATGGGAGGAAATACGTCATATGTATACAGAGAGGTATGTATAGATTGGATTAAAAGATAATATAAAGTATTATTTAACTAGCCTCGTGTATAAGCAGAGATAAATTTGTTTAGAATTTTAAATAATTAAGAAATAACGAGGGTGGCGATACTTTGAATGGTTTTTAGAACTTGTCTGAATACTTTTTGATTTAAAATCACCGTAAAGTTCTTTGTTCTAATGCCATTACAAAATTTAAAAAGGCCAACAGAAGGAAATGAACCACCTGGAAATGTTTGTTTGAATGGCACAAACGTTTAGATCTGATTACCTAAGACGCCTTTAAAGTTCTTTTCTGGTTCCCTATTTATTTTTATAACTGTCAGAACTGCGGAGTCTGCACCTGTTTGTGCTTAACTGACAAAGAATATATATTTAAACACGTTTGCAAAAATTAATACCGTCATTATTAGTATTATTATTATTACTGGAATTGTGTTGTATTATCGTTCCATTACTTCAACATTAACTTGAGTTTTTAAGAATTTTTTTTATAAATTTAAATAAATATTCACTGCATCGTAAATACGATATGCCACAAAGACACTTTTACAGGAAAAAACAGCTCGTTAACTATTGATACATATAATTTAGACGTCGTTTAAAATATTAATGAAAGAATTGTATCATTAAAAACATCGTTTGGAATAATAATACAATTATTCTAAACGAAAATCAATTTTCAAAAAAATCATTAAAGTTACGTCATGGATGTCAGTGTGTAATTTTTAAAATTTATATAAAATTTTACTGGAAATGTGTTCATTAACAGAAAATGATTCTTCTTTCTTTCCACGATAAACATTTAGTTATTTTTAATGCTTCTCCTAACCCCCCCCTCTCTCTCTCTCTTTCGTTGGAATTAGATAATCTATCTTCAACATAAGCTGGCAAATTCAGACGTGTTATGCCTCATTTTAAAGGAAAGAGGAGCAGTAGAACTATTTCTAGCTGTGAAATGACCTTTGATGCCTCAAATTCCAGAAGTAAAAACAAAGACTTTCTTTCCTAACTCATCTCCATCTTCCGTAGTAAATCAATGTAAAAGCTTTCCTGTATAATGTTTTACTGTTAATTACACACTAAACCATTGTTTCTCGTGTTTTCTCCTACTTGTTCTCGTGTTTTTTCCCATTAGTCTCAACTTTTTTTAGGCCTATTTTAATGCGTAGTTTGTACGTTTAACGTTTAATATTTATTGATTTGTTTGTTTATCATTATATATAAATACTAAGAAAATGCTAAAAATTAATTTCCCACAAACCTAGTTTTTATAGTAGGACGATAGAGTTAAAAAAAGGACATTCACCTATTTCTAAATTGCTCGACATCGTTTCACACTTTCCTGTGACGTCACAGCGAGAGGGAGCACGTGACGAGAGAGAGAGAAAGAGGGCGAGGAGAAACGTCCGTTGTCGTCTGCTGGAACGTGTTTTGTTTAAATGGGTATCGCCATATCTTCTGTTTATAGAGAGGTAAGAATCAATTAATTTTAATGGAATTAAATAATACGTCCCGAAACGAACGTCAAAGATCGGTTTACTTTATTTTTTTAACAAGTGATCAATTCTCACGTTATTTCCTAATAAAGCGAGATCGAAACGTCATTTAGCACGTGATTAATTTCCAATCGTCTGCTCTAATTTTTATTTTTTATTTTTTTAAGTGAAATTATAAAATTATCAAGGCTGATAAAACTTGGAAAGTTTTGTATTTATAAAATATATATATAATTTTTCTAATTATAAAGTTTTAATATATCCTTATGTAATTCAATTTCATTTATGAATGTCGTTTTTAATTTTTTTTTTAAATTTTAAAACATTAAAGATCGATGACGTTATTGATTTCGATTGGCCGATTATTTATTCATTTCTGCACGTGACGATCATTCAGTGGGTGAAGTTATCTGTTGTCATGGAAATTATAATGTGGGTGGGGTTTGTGGGCGTGTTTCGGAGAACGATTGATGGAGATGTTTGCAAGTGTTGTAATTCGTTAATTTGATATATTTTCTTTTGTTCTAGCGTTTCGCTGGAGAAATTGGTCTTTTATTAAGCGAAATTTTTTAAAAAAGATATTCAAGGTTGCATTTATTTAAAAAAAACCACCACCAATAAAGTCAGGCGTCTACATAATAGCGCCATTAAAACGATTGAAGTTAGATTATTATTGATTTTTCGAAAAAGTATTATTTCTTCTCTAGAAAAAACTTATTATTTTAAAAATTTTTTTCTTGCTTAAACAAGAAAATCATTGCATTTTTAAATCAAATATTTTATTTCTTTTTCTTAATATCTTTTTAAAATAAGTAAATTAGCGCCATCTTTTGTGTATAACGTAAATTACTATCACGTTTTAAAATATATAATTTATATATATAATTGATCTTTATTTTATAATTTATTAATAAAATTATATACGTCTTCGTAAATGAAACTGAATTACATAAGGATATATTAAAACTTTATAATTATATAAATTAAATATATATTTAACTTAAATAATATATATATATATATATATATATATATATATTCTTTTATTATTATTTTAAAATATCTCATTTATATTTACGTCTAAAGAAAATTATATTAAGTTCCTAGTAAATGCAATAATTAAGTGAAGAGAGTAGAATGTGAACATTTTTTACAAGCTCTACCTAACATCATTATGAATAGAATGCTGTTTGGTTGTCATGGTTACCTACATAACAAACTTTCTCCACAATATTATTATTATATAAACACAATTATACGGATATAGTCGCGTCACAAGTCGGTGCAGTTGTATTCGATATAATTTCATTTATTTTTTTTAACATTTTTTTTTCATTTTATTCCCATCGAAAATTAATTATTATTATTTTTGCATTACCATAATAAATGCACCACACAGCGGACATGTTTAATTAGACTCGGTAATGAAAATTTTAAAAAAAATGGGGATAATCAGTTTTAAAATTGATTATGTAGGATGCATTAAGTAAATAATTTGATTTACTTTAAAAATAATACAAAATTTACAATTTAAATTAAAAATTCAAGGATTACATTTAACTATGGAATACGTATAAAAAAAATTTAGGGTGTAATAAAATAATCGATCTGTTACGTCCTTGATCGTTATCATGCGACAGAACAATCCAATGGGGAAGTTTTTAAAATCAACAACAAATATACAAACCGAAACAGTACAGAGCGGCTAGACGCGAAAACCGAAAGACATGTCGCGATTTTGGAAAAAGTTATGCAAGAAAAAATACCAAAGAGGAAAAGAAACTAATTTAGAAATATCTCTAATCGATTCACAGGTTTGTGTATATATATAAATAATCCGCGAGAATTTAGAAATTCCACTCTTCATTACGTCGATCGATACGTCTTTAATGAATGACATTCGGAGTATCGATACATTTTTAATGAGTGGCAACACTTTGCATCGATATGTCTTTAATGAATGTCGTCATTATTTGTTTGAATAATGTAGTTACGTAAGTTCCGTTTTGTAACGTAATTAATGGCAGATAATGTATTACGATGAGTGTTCTATCTCTCGATCGTCTGATTTGGTAAGATCGTGTGTTTTACATTTGCAATATTATTTTATTACTTCTCTAATCGTAAAGTATAATAATCGATAATACGTTTTTAAATTAAAGTAATTGTGATTAATCTGAGAGAGAGTAAATTGGATTCAAAATAGGTTCCATTAGTTTTGAAATCATAGACATCGATCCGATTGGTACTACATACGTTAATATTTTTTATTTTTTAATTTTATAGAAAAATAAGTTATGGCTGATGGATGAAACAAATTTAGATTTTTTATAAATATTTAAAAAAAATAATTTATTAGTAATTTTTTCTGATTCCAAGTTTAGTTACATTCCTTCTTACGTCGCCTTCCATCAATGTCGCTTGTTAAATGCACGCTTCGAAATTAGTATTTTTTTTTTTTTTTTTTTTTTGAATGAAAAACGTCAAATTCGTTCGAAAATTATAATATTTTCCACTCTTAATTTGCAATTTAATATTTAAAATTTTTTCAGAAGTTTTACTCTAGTTTAACAGTTTAAATTGGAAATTTTTTTTGCGGGCGTTGCAGACGCCGCTCCCGCTACACAAATATTGTATAACTTGTAATTATTGCAATTATTATTATTTTTTAGTTTTTACGGTACAAAAAGATACATTTTTATATTCCTTGTCCTTTTTCATAATTGATGATAGTGAAATAAAGTATTGGTTGCGTTAAATATAGATTCAAAATCAATATGTCTTAGCACATCTACCTGTGGCTCTCCAAGCTTATTTACTAGGAAAAGTGTATAGAAGGAAGCATACACACTTCTGCACTTCACAGGTGTAAGAAAGATAAAGCTACTCTTCTTCGCTAAAAATGATCGGGGTAAGTACAGTACATCTATTACTACTTCATCGCGGTTATAGGAAGCGATTAAAGTAGAAACAACACGTATTTTTTTTTTTTTTTTTTACTATAAAAGTAATTCAAGAGGCGATACATTATACAATTCTTTGTCCTTTAACTAAATTTAGCGACGTAATGCCGTTAAGTACCATCTCAAGTTAATTCATTTACCAAATTGTATAGAGTAAATTTGCAAAAACTCACACATACTAAGCCAAAACTATATACTGTGTTACTTATGGAGTTAACACCGCTTTACTATCGATTTCTACTATTTTAGTTTTAATTTATTATTACAGCGGCATTAGAAGATATTAACGTCGCATTTACTTTCTTAATGGTGCATAAAGTTTTAATTTCGTTCTCGAATAAATTAACCACTTTTTTATAAATTTTATAACGTGTTTCTACTTATTTATATGCCGCGTAAACAGTAACAGATGGTCTCAGATCATTTAATGTATACGAATTTTTTAGTGTAGGAGTTTACTGCGTAACTGCGAAAAGCTGGTTCGTATATTATTTTAAATATTTATCTTGTTTATAGTTATGTAAATAAATTCTATAAAAAGATCTTTTATATTCAGAATATTGAAGTGTCAAGTATCATTAACGTTGTGTAGTGTAAAGATACATTATGTCTACAGACACTACTTATATGCGTAGGGCCTTTCCGGTCTGCAATAAGAGGCCTTTTTCTGCATAGGATAGCCGGATGGTCAGGGACTGGGCCCTACAAAAACCCCATATCTGAGTTAACTCACTCATGTAAGTTAACTCAAAATATGTACTGTACTACACTATATATTTAGATACAGGCCTATCTTTAATATTATGCACCCACATTTTGTCCGTTTTATCCATTATGAGTATCTAAACTATCAACTGGATAACAACCATCCTGTTGTAGGTTGAGTTTAATAATAGCGGAACAATACATTGGCCTAATCTAGTTATTTTGAGAATCCTGACCAGATTTTAATCTCGATTCCTCAAAGATATACTTTAGTCTTTTTGATTGAAATCTCGATTAAAAATATAGGCTATCTTTTGTACATTGATAATATAAAAGAATATACGTATAAAACTTCACAATTGTATAATTGTTAAATTAATTTTTTAACAAGCTTTTTTTTAATTTATTATTAATCATTTCTAAAACACAATTAAAAAGGTTCATTGCCAAGCTATCAATATCTTTTGGGCATATCTTTCCAAAAAGATGAATGACGCACTTTTAAAGCAGTCATATCAATCTATGAGTCATTTTTGCTACTGGTACCGTCGCCATTCCTTTTCTGTACATCCCTCTAAAACATGAATTTCTGTACAAAGTTTAAATTTTATTTACAGTGTATATATATTATATCAGATTTTAAATAGATCTGTATGACTAAGGCAACAAATGGACGCGTAATCTGCCTGATTCCGTATGATTTGCTCTAAGATTAAACGAGCTAAGATTTTGTGTGTGACGATATTAATCAATTAGCACATTTTTTACACAAAATTTGGTAAACAAAATAAATTTGTACTTAAACTACAAAGTAAGCAGTTTTTCCGTCTTCTCTGCAGGAGTTTCAACTTGCTTCTTTTCACTCTTTTTTGAGTCTATGCATCTATTGTCGTTTAACTTAACTCCTCTCGTCTCCCTCTTTATAGACTTTAAAAGTTACATCCTGCTACTCACCTTGTTTCTACCCGATGGAATTCGTATAAGATCTTCTCATAACTCTGCAAGCGGAATTTTTGAACACTGTTCCTAACTAACTTATAATTTTAAATAGTAATTTAGCTGTATCATATTGGAGACCCCATCCTTACAGAGTAATATTAAATTTTAGAAGCGCGAGGCTTTAACCGTAGCCTCGAAGCATAAGGCCTAAACCGTTGTTTACCTTACGAGAACCCGATATTCAATTTACATCCACACTGTTTTTAATTAGAAGCAGAAAAGTTGTGTTAAAAGTACAATTGGACACGCATTGATTGTGATTATTTCTTCGTTTTCCAGAAAAATAAGCTTGATAATGTCGCATAATTAACAGAAAACTTAAGAGTGGGTTCGCGAAATCAGGAGGGAAGGTTTGACAATTAGATGTACTGTACAATACGTGTGTTAACTGTTCACGTCACATGTATAATGTATACGTAAAAGAACTTACTACAATCAATAGAACAATATTTTAAAGTATTTTCAATGTTAATATTACAAAATAAATAAATGTTCTAATTTTTACAATGTTTACTTTCCATCTAGGACAGACAGCTCATAAAGCTCTCTTTCATTTAGTACTGGAAGGGCATAAGACCTTATCTAGTCGTCCATCGCTAAGCCTCCGATAATAAGATTCAATAAGATTAAACGGATTTTATTAAAGAGAAATTTTGAAGTTTCATTTTTCCCAAAGATTACTAAACAATGGACACTTCAATGAGACAATAAAATATATTGCTATATCTTTATAACGTTCCTAATGTAAACATTGCGTGCGACTATAAACCGATTGACAATTTACCGTTACTGATGGACAATTGTATCAGAAGTTTGGCGTTTAATTTAAAAAAAAAAAAACACGAAGATTTTCGATTTTTTACAGCATCGTAAATGATCCTGTACTTTATCTATCTCGCATTAATTGCATTATACAGAATACTAATGTAGTTTTATTATTTTGTAAAATATTAATGCTTCATTTTATTATAAAATACATCATCGATCCGCTTCAATCATAAAATAGTCTTGAAATAACTACTTTATGGGAAATATAATGTGTGTATCTGATTCTATATAAAGATGTGATACGGAATATAGATTAGTTAGAATATAATTAATAAACAGAATAATTTCCCATATGAATACTGAATAAAAAAAGGAGTCCTCAAGATAAGATTTAAATGTAACCATCATTAATAGCATTTATAGTAAAACAAAGTTCTCCAAACATTACACGAGTATAAATATTTAATTACCAGTGGCATCTTTAGGTATATGTAGTCTTAGGCTTTTGTCTTAAAGCCTCGTGCTTTCGGGACTTCAAACGTGCACAAATACACTTGTACTCTCTAATTGTCTAGTAATCGGGATCCATGTACTATGATCCTAGTGACCTAGGGGCGAGCAACCTTTAAGTGTGCGTGCAAAATTCGCCGAATCTTTGATGTGAGCAACATTTTCTCACGTGCCAACTGAAAATTTTGGGTGCATATAATTATCATCATCATATTACTAAAACAGTTGATGTTTGTTTTTTTATTGTACTTTTATTTAGTATCGCTTTACTCGATAAAATTATATTCTATTAAGTTAAAACATACAACTCGATGATGATGTTGGCTATTTCTTTTTAATATGAGCCCCGGATAGCATGCCAGAAAAAAGTCGTTGGCGTGCCACGTTTGGCACGCGTGCCAAAGGCTGCTCTCCCCGACCTACACCTGGTACAACGAGGTCGAGAGAGAAAGGGTACAGGCTCTTGTGTAAGATACCTCGTAGGGCCTGGACCCGTACAAAAGCAGGCTCGAACCTAAACTTTTAATTATATCATTAGAAAATCAATATAATTCCAAGTATATATGAAAAAAATGTAATAAATTGGGATAGAGGAGCCCCAATAGACCATCTAAGACCTCTTGTTAATCTTTCCTGATCGCTCTACGGCCCTTTACATTATAGTATAAGGAGCTTCGAAGGTCCACGCTTGACTAGGAGCCCGGCAAAGCCTAAAACTTTCGCTAATAATTTAATTTTCTAAGCTCCAATTCGTAGTTAAGAAAAGCTACTAAACTGAAAAAAAGTATTCAGTTCCGGATTATTAACTATTTATTTATTTTTTAAACACACTTCGAAGCAATTTCCTTTTGATACGCGAACACAAATGAAGTATAATATCGGTATTCACCACACCCGATTCGGTCAAGTAATAATAAACAAGGTGGAAAGGATAATATTTTTAGACGCGCCTAAGTGAGAATTGTATTCATCACATCGACCTCTATCTAGAACGAGTAAACATCCGACTTCCGGATAAAGTTTTTATCTATCATCATATATCCAGATAATTCGTTAATAAACGAGATAATATCTTACCTGCTTCACCAGTCTCTTCAACGTATGTAAATATACACTTTCGATGGTTTCTCAATATTTATGCCTACTTGGGCCTCGCATCACACTCGGGATTTATTATACTTATTGTATTGAACGGAGGAAACGCTAGGTAAATTCCTTAATCCTTATCATTTTCCCCAGATGCACTTCGAACTACTTCGTTCCTCTTCGTGGGTGTTAAAGTTATGCAAAATCATAATTTACATTTACAACGTCGGAAGTTTCTATTGTATTCCATCAAAAATTGCAATATTTCACTACTTTTTAAGATTATTAACTAAAATAATACATAGAAATTATTATTATTATTATTATTATCATTTACAATTAATTACAATATTTAAAATGCATCTTCTATTTTTTTATTGCAATATTTCCGTTTAACATTTATTTTGCCGCGACCCATTTTAATATATTCCTCGCTTGACGTAAACTTTTATACTAAATAATTAAGATACATAATTTTAACTTAATTAATTTTATCTTATACCATGTTGTTTTTTGCGTACCATTTTCCCCCGAGCGTAAGAAACTACTTTATCCTAATTGCTAAAATTTTTTAATTCAACGTTGTCAAGGAATGTATCCTATTTATACTTCCAGTAGCCTTTAATTGTTCTTGTAAATTTCCATCTAACGTAATCCTCCTCCATTGTGGCTCCCTTGTATATACGAACCTTTTCCACGACTGGTGTGAAACTTTTCCCATTTCTTGCATTGTTAATATTACCTACATAATATAAAATCGTCGTTAAGTCCGATCCTACTGAAGATGCACACGACCCCCTTTATCTCCCCACCCTCTAGACCTTTAACCACCAAAATTTAATAGCACGAATCTCCCTAATATACAAACCTCTCTGCAAAATTTCAGAAATTTTCGACAAAAAGCACAGAAGTTGTTAAGCTTCAAATCCTGCCACAAATACACACTAACATCCATATACTAAAATTACTCCTCCCGAAATTTTTTGCATTTCTCGACGTTTCAAGCTCCCGAGTTTAAAAACGTAAAATTCTTGGGGGAGTTAAAATTATAGGCTACATAATTAATGCAAATTATTGTATAATATTTAGCTTGTAAATACTGTACCAAAAAAAATCTTCCTTTTGTACCCATGATGAGGAGCGTAGTTCGAAATGCATTTGGGAAAAATAAAAAGGATTAAGGAATGTACAAGTGTTTTCTTCATTCCCTACAATAAATGTAATAAGTTTTGATTCTGATACAAGGTTTAAGTAGGCATAAATATAAAAAAACAAAATTAAGGGTAAGAAGCCACTTCTACAAACTTTCAATGGTCATTTAGCCCCACTGGTCGTAAAGAATCGATCAACCGCTTTAATAGTGAATATAGTTGTTGTTGTTCTTGGACAGGGCGTTTATATGGAGTTTATGGCACAGTTAGGCACTATACTCCGACGAGCTTGGTTTGATCGCTAGGCGACCGATGAGCCGGCCTTAACGTACGCGAGGGGAGATAGAATGCCTTCCGGGAGGACTTTTATGGGGAGCTGGCCCCTATTTAGGCGTTATCTGCAAGGAGAAAACCCTGTAAACTCCTAGCTGCCAGCCTGTCCGACCGGGGCGCGAACCCACGAACTTCCCAGTGTTTAGAGTCTGGTTACCGCCGCTATGAGCGACAACGGAGTCCACTCGGCCACTGTGGGCAGAATATATTAGTTTCATTCGACAGATGTAAGTTGCCAGATCGTTAAAATTAGAAAAAAACTTATATAATTTGAATAAATGAGGAGATAAACAAAACTTTATTTATGTAGAGGCCGGGTTTAGATTTGTAGCCTGCAAGAGCCAAATAATAATGAATTTAAAAAACGCGAGGTCCTAAACTGTGTCTTCATAGTATAAGGCGTAAACTGTAGCCCGAATCTGATCAAGGATTGGATTTTGTTAACGCGAGGCATCAGAACATACGTTTTGGTTTATTATAAAAGGACCCGATTTCCAGTGGGATCGGACGGGGCCTTCTATAATGGTGAGAAATGGAGAACGACTCTTGGATCTAAAATTACCATCAAAATTAAGAATTCCGGAACGGATTGAACTCGGAATCCTCACGATGGAGCATTCTGAATATTTATCATTTGATTTTTAAAAAATAAAATAAAATAACGAAATTAGGTTATGTGGCTAAAAAATCTCGGCTGTAGTATTGGATACGAGTACAGAGTACAATGTCTATACTCGTATCCGATACTATTTTTATCGATCAGTAACGCCTCCATCATCGATCATCAGAAGCTGTCTTTCAGCGATCGATCAATAATCTCCCTTTATTCCATGTGTGAAATAAACTGAAACTGCAAACGTTCTATCAAAATGCTAATCCCGTTTATCGTCGAAGCTAAGATTAACGAGCAATTCTAAATACACGAGATTAAAATTTTATTCTGGCATACTTTAAACACGCACGGATACACGTTGAAGTTGTAACAGAAGGTAACACATGCTTTTGTTATTGATGTAGTTTAATCTAATATCTTTATTAGACTGCAATTGAAAGCAGAGGGAAACTAGACATCGCCGAGTTCGAGTTACAACATTTCGATTATCGTTACATGGTTAAGAGCGAAGAAGCCGAAGACAAATGGAACGGATGGCTGAAACCGTCCTGCATCCCGATAACTATCATCCTGATCCTGATCATCTTGGTCGTTATTTTACCTCTACTAGATGATAAAGATGCTCAGAAGAAGAAAGGCTCTAAAGATGTTAGTTACGGTGGATGGAACAATTGCTCCGATTCTTGCTTGTTAGTACCCTTTCATTATAATGCCTCTACAAATTGTGTATGCGTGTGCATTGTGTAATTGTTCATTTCAGCTTAACTATAGTGGAAAATGTGCCGAAGGACTTGAAAAATCTGTCGCTATCGCCTCTACATAACAGCATCACTTCTGGTTTGCAGGACCTTCTTGAAAAAGCTCAAAAATCATTAGATATCGTTACAACAAACTGGAATCTACCTTCTGCTAGCTTGGAGGAGAATGTAAGTTCAACATTCGAGCGCTTTGTGTTCTCCATTCAATCTTCCTTAATGTTTTTCCTAATCAGGTTAATAAATTGTACGAGGAATTGGAAAGAGCAGTCAACGAAAAAGGAGTACAGTTTAGGATAGTTAGAAACGACCCTTTTGTTTCTTCTAACAATCAAAATGATCTCTTTAATTCTGGTAAGTTCGTTCATTAAATATTTTTTCACTAATTAAATAAATATACTAAAAATACGTTTATGTAAACAGGAAACGTAGAAATAAGAAATATAGATCTAGGCAGATTGCAAGGATCTGGATCTGTGACATCGCAGTTATGGATAGTTGACGATCTTCACCTTTATATAGGTTCGTCATCGTTAGACTGGATGACCATCGGTCAGGTAAAGTGAAGTCCAGACATTTATGGAAGAATACTCTAGCCACATAATTAAAAAGATATTTGGATAAATTCCAGATGAAGGACATCGGAGTGATTATATATAACTGCAGCTGCTTGGCCGAAGATCTGCAGAAAATATTCCAGCTGTACTGGACGTTAGCGGGACCCGATGTCAAAATTCCTTCCGATTGGCCTTCGAGTTTGGAAACCACGATAAATAAAGAAGTGCCTCTTAGTGTCAACATCAACGACACCTTCACCCAAATTTATTTTTCTGTAAGGAACACTCATTGGTTGATTGTAGTTATTTTGTACGCAATTACCGTGCTTAGTCACGTTCGTGAGAATATTCCGTTACATTTTTAAACAAAAATTGTAATTAAATGTGTCTCGTTTCCAGAATTCACCCAACATCTTGTGTCCGAAAGGTCGATCTTCAAATGTGGACAGCGTTATAGACATCATATCCAAAGCTAAACATTATATATACATATCAGTCATGGATTACATACCAGCCATGTGCATTAATAAAAATATCCAGTAAATTACATTACGTTTATTGATTTTAAAGTCAGTATATTAAGAAAATAAATACACTGATACTTTTCGTTTTTAGCTATTGGTCTGCTTTTGATGAAGCATTGAGGAAGGCGGCAGTGGAAAAGAAGATTTCCGTAAAGATATTGGCCACTTATTGGAAAAACACACATCCTTCTATGATTTATTTTCTAAAATCTTTGGCGGTTCTCAATAGTAGTATGATACATATTGATGTGGTAAGGTTCTTTCAAGAATTACAAAATATTATTAATTATTCATTTCTGAAGACATTTTAGAATTATATTCATATTCATTGTACTGTAAGTAATAACTAGAGTGAGGGCATCTCAGCAATAAGTCATAAATAGTGTCATGAAAATCATAACATAAATTTTTATATGTATTGATGCGATTTTTAGTGCTCTAGTAATAACACGGAATTATATTACTGTATATGTTTAAGCTGAAAGAACACTATATGATTCTATTCTATGTTAGCACAATACATGTTGCAATTCCAGTTTAAGAACATTATGTCAATGATAGTCATCCACTAAAATTATTGTGAGATCCAATGTCTGAGAAAAATGATACAAGCAAGCCATAGTTTAATTCATAGATTAAAATCGTGGCTTGCTTGTATCAAACAAATAATGTTTCTTAACAAATCCATATTTATACATTTTCTTATTTACACTGGTGGAAATTGAAAGAGTAACACCCAGACGGAATCGGTGGAATTTCGTGAAACATGGTAGATATGTACGGGATCATACCCAGAAGAAATGACAGCAAAATTGAAATGAACCCACAAGAAATGTGCCCACAGCGATTCTTGCAGGCATTGAATCGACAAGTGTTTGGATGTCTTGTTGGGATTTTCTCTCTATAACTTGTGCAGTCAGTTGTATAGTTTGTGCTGGGTTGCCAAGTGACATGATGCATCTACCCATGGCATCTCGAGACATGCACTACTGGGGATAAATCTGAGATATATTGGACAATCCATGTTTGTGATACCTTACAGGATTTGTCTGAGAGTGCAACCCAGCTTCAAGCAAAAATAATCTTCAAAAAACTTGATAATTTGTTGATCTGTTTGATGAAATCGTCTCTCTTTCTATAATTTAGGCTTAGTAAACATTAGTGTTGCGTTGTGTTACAAAGACACTTGGCAAGTTTTCCATCAAATTTCTTTATTCAATTTAGTCAATACGATACGTTGTCTTGTATACGTTTCGGGCTTTATCCCTCGTCAGTCAACTTGTATTTTCTCTTCTTGTCTGTAATCCTGGTGTTGGCTTCTTTGCATTTTTGTTTGATGAGTCTCGCCATTTCTAGTTTCTTTTGATTTGTTGATTTGTTTGATGAAACTGTCTCTCTTTCTATAATTTAGGCTTAGTAAACACTAGTATTGTGTTGTGTTACAAAGACACTTGGCAAGTTTTCCATCAAACTTGCCAAGTGTCTTTGTAACAAGATAAGACTAGTGTTTACTAAGCCTAAACTTGATAATGTTCAAAAGTAGCACTCACCAACATCAAAATCTAGCAAAATGTAGAAATTTTATTGTAAACTAAACATTCTGGTAATTCTAAATGTTAAATGTAAGTTTAGTGTTATATTCTGGGAATTAAACTAGAGGATGTCTGTTAAATGCTGATGAAAACACCAGCTTCAAGCATTTGGTTTACAATTGTCTGTGGGGTAACCAAGTGTAACTGTGCTCGAGTCTGAGATCAGTCCTCTGTCTGTCAACGACTGTCATCCACACAATTTGGCAATCTTCACATGGTATTGTTTTTCTGTTTGGACTAACATCAGATCTGTGAGTGCTGGACCTTTCTGTAACCATTTCACTGCCATTTCATTGGAGATTTCATGGTATGATGTCCCCTTTAGAACATGCCAATTATCCGACTTCTCTCAAAGTCAGACATTTGGGTGTACAGAGTTCACATTGTGGAACTTGGCATACATGGTTACTGACAATCTGTGAATAAAAAATAAAATAAAAATAAAAATCTGTGAATAATAAAATCTACCTAACACAATTCGTGACTTATGCAAAATTGTATGTTTTTAGTTTATAATAAATGCCCCATAATTTCTATACTACTACATGTACTTCATCCAATTTTTAATCATTCAATACTCTTTATATGGAGTTACTTTGATCCAACATTTCATACATTTTCTGCAACTCCATCTGGGTATAACAATTTCAATTTTCCCCAGTGTATTTAATAATTTGTCAGATAATCCATCGCAGAGGTCTACGGACTCATTGTTCTACGTTATTGTTACTAGTATATTATCATATGATTATCTGTCACTATAGAATTACATTAGTGCATAAACTGGACCAAATTATACGTTGTTTCCAGCGTAATTCTATGATTTAATAATTAGTAATGATCATAAACAGTTTTCTTTCTTACTAATGTAATAATTAGATTTTTGATTTTAATAAGTTCTTTTAAATAAAATAGTAAATTTATTAAAATTAAAAAGAAAAATCTTAACTATTTATTATTACTTTTTAAACAGAAACTCTTTCAGTTTCCTTCAAATACAAAAATATCCATGTCACTGAACAGAGTAAACAGAAATTCATTTGTAGTGACAGACAACGATGTCTATTTAAGTGAGTATATTGATTACTTTTTCTACCTAAAGATTAATCTAGTTAATTTTTTATTCAAAATTTTATGTTTTCAGGCACATTTGGATGGTCCGGCGATAGTTTTCTGAACACCGCAGGCCTGGGTATGATCATCAACCAATCGCAAAACGACACTACCAAATATCAACCCATCAGGCAGCAGTTCCAAACAATTTTCCTTCGAGACTGGATGTCAGTCTATGCACATCCGCTTTCGGATTTTGGTTGATCGCACCTTTGCAATAATATTCCGAAATTAATCGTTTAAGTCACGGGTATGATAATTGCTCAATGTGACATATGCAATGCAATCAAAAAGGATTTTTCAATTTAAATGCACTAATCATTTTGATTAAAAACATTTTCTATGTACAGAGTAATAAAAAAAGGCATATGACACCACAAAAAAAAAACACCGAAAGCAGTAAATGTTAATTAATAGATTAAACAGACTTCATTGTAATTAATTTAGCATTGAGGCCTTCAGAAATAGTAGCTTTAACTGATAAAGATGTGAAAATTACTATAAATTATCTAATGAAAAATTTTTGAGATACTACCATTTGCTCTTATTTTAGAATATGATTTCATTATCTAAAATATGGATTGCCAAAATGCAGAAGTACCATAGAACCAAACTGTGTTCATGTAGAATAGCTAATTTTTTCCCTACATAAATAAAAAAAGAAAAATATTTTTATGTAGACAAAATTGTATAAAAAAATGCTATTCTTTTTTGCTTTTAAATACAAGTGTACCCTGATTTATGTAAATGTTTTGTTTTAAAAATAAGTTGAAAATTTTCCATAACAAATATATTTGAAATGGTTACTAGTATAAGTTATGATATGGATCATAATTAAAGGAAAAATAATAAAAAATTACATTTGATTTACTAAATTTAATGATGCTTGTATGTGTATGCACATAATCATGTTAAAACTAATGATGACAAATTTATAATATAAAGTAAATTTAATTACTTTAATCCATTTTTATTTATGGCCAAAGCAATTAAGGCATTGTCGTAATGTTCTGGGGACCCAAGATCAAATCTGGACGGTCCAAAAACTCCGGAATTTTTTGGGGCGGTCCGTCTCGGATATGTCAGTCCCATGCTTGACTATTCGGATGTCCCCTCTGTAGGTCTGCCCAAACTCACAATGGATGTATTTGAAAGGCTCTCTTAGAATCCACAAGATGGAGTCAAAAGTGAGAAAAGAAAAACAAAATCCATTTTTATGATTAAAGTTTTCCCATAAGTCTGAATCCTGTAAATTACACATTACATACATGAGTCGAGGAGTACCTGTATTTCTACCATAAGAATCGTTAACTATTTCTTAAAGTGAGACACTCAATTATCCGAGATTAGAATGATTGGGATGTCAAAAGAGCCTACGTACGAGTCATAAAGTCATCACAAATTGTCTGCTTTGCAGGCTATTAGAATACTAGCCAACGGGGAAAGTGAAGAGGAATGATGCACTTTATGGAAGTCTCCAGTTTATTATAAGTAATTTCAGGTTGCTTCATAAACCTTAGTTGGGTGCAGTAAGTTACCCAATTGGGAAGTCTGGGTTATTTAGAGAGCGTATACATCAGCGATCTGAAAATCCTGCATTTGTATCCTGTTAAATTTATGTATCTTACGTCCTCGTACACTAACGAAGACTGTTCCATTTAGTCGGTAAAGGATTTAAATGGAACTGGATTAAACAGAACAACATTTTTCTCATTTGTTCTGGGTAATTGTGAGAGAGTACTGTAATGTAAAAAAAAGAAAAATGTTAAAAATTTTTATGGTAAAAGAAAAGTAAATAAATAAACTTTTTGTGATTCGTAATATTGATTGAAAGACAAACTATGCAAAAGTGATTATTTATTTATTATTTATTAAAATAATTCTTAAAGTTATCAAAAGATAAATTTTAAAATTTCATTCTGAAAGATTATAAATTTGCAAAGTAATAATTTCCATTATTGATTTCAGAATAACAATTTTTTGTTTTAAATTTAAATCTCTTTGTTATATATTTCTCACAGTAACAAATTTAATACTTTTGTAAATTGATGTTAAAAAATAATTGTAAAAATTGAAATAATGGATTTATAATTATTGTCCTTTAAAATTTTGTTATCGTTATTATAAATGATTAAATGTGTATAAATATTTGTTTATTCAATATTATTCTATGCAGGAAATGAATGCACCATCATTAAAAATAAACTATTTTAAATAATTTCAAAAGTGTACAATACCAAAGGCTAAATACAAAAAGTAAAAATATTGTTAAAATCTTCTAAACTTCCATTCAATATACCAGAATGCAATTAACACCAGCAGAGTCGATCCTCCTTTGTATACACTCTTCTCTGGCTATACTTTGGCAAACTGTTTAAAAGTTCCTCTCACATCTGATATTTGTAAAACTTTCTTTGTAAAATAAAGATTAGAAATTTCAGGATGAAATATATCTAAAAAATGTAAATAAAAAAGTCGTTTGTTTAATATTGCATCTGACACCCAGCATTCTGAAGTATTTTAAATAATAACGTCTGAAAAAATATGATGGATTATGTACTGTGAATAACATCGATGAAATGGCGTGCAATGATAAAATGATTTATCCAAAAAAAAAAAAAATTGATTAAATAAATTTTTACAAAGAGAGCTAAATATATTTGTAAGTTTATTACAAATTAAACATCTTTATAAAAATATAAAATATTGAATTTTATATCTAGATATTTTGTATATATATTATCATCCTCTTATAAAAATATTCTTGAATACAAATTTATTTCCATTGAAATGATTAAAAAAACAAAAGTAACTATTTAATCCGCTTTACTTTGGAAGCGCTTTCACTTTTTGTTTGATCCCTTCGAAGACTGCTCTCATCCAAATGCCGACGGCGTGGGCTCCGGGATCGGGAGACTTTAACAGGTCCGAATTGACGTAGCTCGCCCTGCCAGCCCTGGCCCTCAGTTCGGCCGTGGTGGCGGCAGAAGTTTCGGCCGACTTCACCGCCGCTCCCAGAGCATCTAACTGATTTCCATCATTAACGAGATGTAAATGAAGACTGGCACACGCTGGTATAAGAGCATCTAACTAAATGTTAATTTTCATTAGTTGTTGGAAATCAATAAAAATGTATAAAATTATTAATTATTTCTTAATATAAATATGCTACTTCACACTAATAATATTTAGAAATAATTTATTCTCTCTTTAATTGAGGTTACATTAAATTAAATTTGGAACTTTAACATTACGCTCTTTCTCAACTAATGAAAGCAATTATCTAAAATATTGTTATTTTTCAAAATATTACACCAACACATGCTAAGAATATTTCTGTTAACAATTTACTAAGAAATTAACTGACTTGTAGGTTTGTTAAAAAATTGCTTCTATTAATTTCAATTTTTCATTTAAATTAAATATGGTCTTATTAAGAAAAGAATATTTTAATGAAGCTTAAAAACAAAATAAACTAAAATTCTAGCATTTTGGACTTGCATTTATCAGGAAATGTTTAAAGAACCTATTAATATGATTATAGCATTCTATGATCCTTTAAGTACACCCGATGACGAATCCAAAAATGGCCGGCCGGATGGCCGAGGCAATTAAGGCAATCGGCCTATTACTCCGAAAGACCTGCCATCAAATTCAGGCAAATGATCCCAGAAATTTTTGTGGGAAATATGTTCTGGATATGTTGGGCCCTTACCTCGCCACATGGCCAAATCCACAACAGACCTGGTGAAAAGGGCCTCTTAGTGCCCATGGGGGAAAGTTAAAAACAGAAAAAGCAAAGTCCAAAAAACAATAGAATTTTACTATAAAAATAGATATGTATTATATCAATGGTGCAGTTTTCTTTATATTGCTTTAAAAATCAATTCTTTAAATATTTCTTCAAAAAAATTGATGAGACTTCATAGGTTAAATCTGAAGAAGTTAACCGATGTTTTTTTGTCTGGACCGCATTTCATCAGAGACAAAAACTACTGAGTGTTATCTTCATTATTCTTTATTCACTATGCATTTCTGGTGCAAGATTTTTTTGTGTAACTTGCACCCTTCGTCGGGTGTTACATTTCTACAAACTGGTATAAATACAATAACTATAGTGACTATTATGGAAAAATTACAACTTTACAAATTATAACTATTATTATAACTTCCATTATTTGGATATATTTACACAATATATATGGAAACCTGTTTTATGTTTAGACATACAGCTACGCGGTGTTGATGTTGCAGC
Organism: Centruroides vittatus; assembly: GCF_030686945.1. Taxonomy (NCBI): domain Eukaryota; kingdom Metazoa; phylum Arthropoda; class Arachnida; order Scorpiones; family Buthidae; genus Centruroides; species Centruroides vittatus. Next base: position 1,016,094 of record NW_027122576.1, read on the forward strand.
CCCTAAGGCATTTCTGACAAAAAAAACATCGGTTAACTTCTTTGGATTTAACCTATGAAGTCTCATCAATTTTTTTTGAAGAAATATTTAAAGAATTGATTTTTAAAGCAATACAAAATAGAATTTTATGTTTTTACGCTTTATTTTGTTTTTTAAATTCCATTAAAGCAAATATATTTGTATTTTTAAATTTGTGGGTCTTTTATTAGTGTATTTTTTATTGTTAATATGATTACTAACAATTTGGATAAAAATATAAATCAAGAAGATAAACAAGAAATTATATTTTGTTTAAATAAACTCATAAATAACATCACAAATAAACATTATTAACTATTAATGATTCCAAAAGTTGATAATTTTGTATACAAAAAAAGATTTCAACAACTTACGATTTCATTTCCTCACGTTTACTTGCAATTATTTATATAAATCATTTATTATAAACGATCGCTTAAGATAATGCTCAGAAATATAAAATATAAATATGCAAAAATATGCATCACCAAAATCTGAACATGTTTATTACACAACTCAATATAAATTCTGTCAACACAAAGACCATATTTCACAACTAACATTGATTTATCTTAATTCATTTACTGAGAAAATACTGAACAAATACAAATTATATTCATTTCCAATTCCTCAGTAACAGCAGATACATTGATTTTTTTCTTTTATCTGAGTCTTAATATCATATTGTTTGTAGATGTCAGTTCTCTATTTATAATTCAATTTGCACACTCATAATAATGTTGACATAATTTTGCTTCATTAGAAGTTGGCATGCAACAACAAATAAAGTTGGTTTATTTAAAAAGTATATGTATTAAAGGTTGTAAGGAAAATAAAAGCAAAACTGCAGCTATCTTAATAGATGAGAACTGTTTTCAAACTATCTTAATCTGATTTCATCTCAAATGAGTTTTGGAATAAAGACAACATTTCCCAGGAGTTTCTTCAATTTGAAGTAATGGAGACTTACATAAAAATATAATTTTTATGTAAGTCTCCATTACTTCAAATTGAGTTTTGAAATTTTCATGGCACAAATAATATGCAAAAAAACTTCAAATATGAATGCAAGAATCTGTTCTAATATAAATTTTTATAAATATAAGAGCTCTAAATTATATATTTTAAGTTTTATAAATGATAATTACAAAATTTGTAAAAATATTATACTATACTCTTGCTAATCTGACCATTCCTTGCACTGAAGTGTACTAGATTACTGAGAGTGTATAGACCTAAAGGCAATAAATGATGTGATCAGAACCAATCTTTTTCGGAAGCAGGAGGACAAATAATATAGCGTGTTTACATACAATATTGTATACAGGAATGAAAACTGCGGAATAGAAAAACAGCAGGTGTGATATCACTAGCATTTTCATGAAAACAGAAGTAGGGGAGAGCGGGGCTACAAGTTCCGTTTTTTAATCAACCTTATATTTTGTTAAGGAAACATAATTCTAGCATAAGTATTAAGAGATTAAAATTTAGTAATATATCTAACTTTGCTATAAATACAGTTTTTGGGGTTGATTTTTTTGTAAGTTTTTTTATAATTAATAATACAATACCTAAAGTCGGAAAGTAACAACTTACCCCGGTTCGGGGCTAGTTGTTAACAGGGTGGGGCAAGTTGTTACAAGATCTATGGAAGGTGTAATATGTAAAAAAAAAACAATAATTTGTTTAACTAAGTATGTATTTACAGACTAATCAATAATATCTTATCAATAATTAGTTGTTTTTCTTAAATTTATTATAAAGAAAACATTTTTACGTTTCAACATTTATAACTTTTACTTAAAGAAAAGGGGAGAAAGGAACATCCTTTCCGAGTTCTTGTATAACACCAGAAGTTGCAGGCAAATTTACAACTCCTGATGACCCTGGCTGATCCAAGATTTGTCTTTCGTCAGTAAAGCTTACATTTAACAAATACTCTGCTAACTTGTTTTTCTGTTCCTCAATAAAGACCAATCTTACTTTTTTGTAGCCAATCGCAGCGTTTTCTACTTTAGATTTCAACTTCTTTACAAATCTATATAACGTCATATGACAAATATCTAATTCTCTGGCAACAGTTTTTATTTTTTAACCATCTTTAATAACTGCACCTGCAGCTCTTTGCATCAACTCCTGAAATACAGAACCCCGTGTTGTTTTTCGAACATAAGTTCGCATACTGCAAAAGGAAAAAAACATTATTTTTACTGCATTACCGATACAGATGAACTGGGGCAAGTTGTTCCAAGGTCACAACATGCCCCCAAAGAAGGGAACATCTAGCCCCGATAACACATGGGTTCAAAACAGCAACTACTAGATTAGGTTACGAGACATATACGATTTTAGCGTAGTATATCAAGATACTCGATATATTTTTGAATAAAAATACCAAACAACTAATCGCTAATTATTTAAATTCACCAGATATACCAAAAATATCAAACACGAAAATATTTACTTATGTGGATCAGCGACGTACAGGCTCTCTTTCCAATGTACCGGACGTCACTAGCCTGATTAAGATAGCTGCCGTCGGTGCGCAGAAACGTTCGATTTCATGACATATTTACTAATTATATATATATTTTTTCCTTGTGGAGCTATTTCAGTCGGAACAACTTACCCCGGGAACTTTTAGCCCCGCTCTCCCCTAAGTACATAGGCAATCACACTGGGATATGACAGATAATTGAGAGGCTGAATTAGCAAGAGTGTACTGTATTTGAAATAGTAAATGTTGTAAAATAGTAAATATATCAGTATTACAAGGACAACCTTTTATCATGTCACATCTTTGACCTAGAAAGTATAGAATAAGAGCAAAAGCTTTTTCAAACACTTAACTTAGTTTAATATCTAATGTAGTTCGTATTACATTTTTGTTATTAACTGTATTCTTATGCTTTTTTAACTCAATAATCCTGTATTTATAGGTATAGTAGTACTATACCTATAAATATAGGATTATTAAGTTAAAAAGCATTATATTTTTGTTTAATACATGTTAAGAATTACTAAACCTGAAATCAAGATGGCTAAGTTAAAAGAAACATTAAACTGTTTCTTCAGATGTTGTTAGTGCAAAATAACACATCTGAATTCAATGACTGATGAATTATTGCTAAAATATAAAATACATTTCTTACTTACAAAGAGGTTTATATTAGCAAGTTTGCACATTGTTATTTCTTTTATGCTTACAAAGTTTATAAATAGTCTAATATTGAACATCATAGATAACGTTTGCACAATAACTTGTTATATTTTGAAAATGAGAATGTTGGTGATGATCAATTGCTCTTGATCACTTTATTACCTTAAGATCATGAAATTTCATAAATTTCTTTATCAAAAGGATATATTTTCTATCAAGTAATCTTAAATTATAAAATTTGAATCTAACAATACAAATATATCAGATTCTACCAATTTAATTATAATATGTAGTGTAGTATGTGTTTCTTACCTCACTACATATTTTATAACATATTACAGAATGCACACTCCTTCACAATTCATTTCATTATTTAAAGTATCCTCTCAAACATTATTAAACCATTCATAAATAGAGGTAACCCCCGTATAACACGGCACTTCTATAGCACGGATTCACTCTGACATGGTTTGAGAATTGGGTAAAACCTTCGTACAACATGAAATGTAATAAATTTTTACATACTTAAGTACTAATAGTTCACGAAAATTATTATTTTTGTGAACTATTTGTACTTAAGTATGTAAATTTTCTTTTCCCGCCTTCTGTCGATACACATGGCCCCTCTTGAAACTTGTTCCAATGTTGCCAGATCTCCACGTTTCTGCTTTTGATGTTGCCAGATGTTTTTCCCTTATTCCATACTTGCTTTATTCTTCATAAGTGCTTAGCACCATATAAGGAAATTTATAAGGATCTTTTAACTAAAAGCAAGCAATTTAAAATTACATACGTTTTGCAAAAGGTAAAGCATGGATCTGAAGATAATGCAGAAAAATGTTCAGAGGATAAGGATTACTTGCCAAAAAGAAAACACCGTCGGTTAATAGTGCTTAGTGACGATGAAGAAAACATTGTTTAATTTTTATTAATATGTATCACTTAAGAAAATTTTAATAAAGATATTTATCTTAATTATGAAAATATAATAACATATTTTTTAATTTTCAGAACCTAACCCCCCTGTTTCGTATAACACGGATTCGCATAACACGGCAATTTTTTGGAACATAACTCCCGTGTTATACGGAGGTTACATGTATTGTTCTGTCTTTCAACATAATTTCTTCTCTTTAGTAGCCATGTTTGATAAAGTGACATCAACATTTTACTATTGTAATTGGTTCTGTTATAAGTAGCTACTCCAATTGGATACTGTTACAACTTTATTTTATAACTTAAGCTTACAACAAAATATTTTGCTTATACTTTATATTATTATGGTGATTCATAAGGTTATAACAAAAATACCAATGTGCAAACTCATTACTATGTAAAACATTTGACATAATTATTTCATTAATAAGTTATACACCTAAATAATAACTGAAATTAAATAAAATATAATATTGATTAATTTTTTATACAGTGAAATACTGTTGTAATAAATATAAGAATAATGATTTGTTAAAGTAAAGAATATTTTTTTAAATATTTAAATTGATAAAAATATTCTTGGAACAATATTAAATCAAAATAATAAAAGTTCATTCAACTATAAAAAAATAAATCAACATGACTGATATATAATCTGATGTTATACATTGAAATGCTTTGACTATCATCTTTTCAAAAGTTTGGTGAATGTAATAAAGTCTGTTTAAAATTCCCAATTAATGATACTTATCTCATGCATTAAAACAGCAAAAATTGTTTATAAATATTATTTGTAATTATATTTGCAACAATTAAAGATGATTTTAAGGAATTCTGAAATTCCATTCTCAACGTACCATAGTTCTATCTCCTTCTTCCGCTTCTCCATATTTCTTCATCATATTTACTCCTAAATTTATAGCTTGGCACCAAGTTTTAGGACTGCAATCGGTTTCAAATGCTTGAGCAGCACCAGTAAATAATAATCCGTATAGACCACCGGAACACCCACCCATGGATATCTCGGCACAATGCGCAAGTCTGAACAATGTTTCTTTTGGATACGATGTAGGAAATTTGTTTAAATTACTCAAAATTTCTAAAACAAACAAATAATGAAAAATTTAAGAAATTCCCGAGGAAAATCTACAACATAGATTAACAAAATATATACCTTCAGCTCCTCTTTTCAAAGTTGATCCACAATCACCATCTCCACCTTCTTTATCTAATTCATTGAGTTGTCTTTCACTAGATATTATTGCCTGACAAGCAGTTTGCAGTGCATGATTAAATAAATCACAGCCAACTAAAAACGAATGGAATTATTACTCTTATTTCTATATGATACAGCCTTCTTGTGTCATAAAAAAGAAATTGCATTATTAAACAGATAATAATTTTCTCATGAGATGTGACCTAAATTCCTATATTTCTATCACTTTCTCGCTAAAAATAAAAAAGCATTTAATGTATTTTTGTCTACTTCAAAAATCAATTAATGGTTGCAGACAAGAAAAAAAAAATCAGAAAATTTAGTTAATAATAATAAATAATTTATATCTGCAACAATTTATAAAAATCATTATATTAATACTATGTAATATATAGAATGTCAGTACATGATAATGATTTGAATAATGTATCAGTAAAAGAAAGTCAAAGTGAAGTTGTAACAGCATGGCTTTGTCTTCGGCACAAAGCCATGCTTTAACATTTGTTTATCTTAATCATCTGTACTCATACTGGATATATGAGAAAATAAAGATCGAGAACCTATTAAAAGGTAGAGGGGAATAGGTTCAAGTTAAAAAGTACTGACTATTTTGATTTAAGGAGACCATATTATATGAATAACCGTATATATTGTGGTCAGGACATGTAGACAAATTGAGTTAACACAGTTTGACTTAGCACGGTTTTACTGTATGCTTGACAAAGATGAATCTTGTTAAGAAAACAATGCATACATAGTTAAAAATAATTACTATATTTGCAGGAAAATTTCAATTGATTACACAGAACTTTGAAGACAATTTAAAATATAAATAATAATAATCTACTAATCTTAATTTGTCATAGAAACTTCAGAAAATCTGTTTATAAAATTAGAATATACAATACCTGTAAAAAGTTTTCAAACAGCAACAGCTATGCAAACATTATTGATTGCAAGAATTTTTTTATTTTGTAACAGAATCCTAGAGTAATAAAAATTCTGGAATTTATTTCTAATGATAAGAGCTTTTATTATGCAAAATATCACACTGAAAAAATAATTCAGAATATAAAAAAAGGAAATATTGTCTAATCCTTGTCTGGAAAAAGTTTTCAAACAGTAAAAAAATGAAATGAAAATTCTTTAGTATTATGTTGGGCCTCCTTTGGCCTTAATAACAGCTTTAATGTGGGATGACACTGATTTAACAAGTTCTGAGCAATAGTTATCATTAATTCCCTCCAACTCTACAACAAAGTAGCCTTCAATTCTTCCTTTGTGGTAGGTCATTTTTTATCCACTAAAATTTTAGGTTTAGCTCACAGATTTTCAATAACATTTAAATCAGGTTTGTTTGGTGGCCAAGGTAAAAATTTAATGTTTCTCTTTTTCAAAAATTCTTTTACATTTTTCAAACAATGACAACTTGCATTATCATCCTGGAAAACAACTTCCTCACCCCCAAATTGATTTTCCACTACAGGAATCAGTAAAGTGTCCAAAAGTTCTTCGTACAATTTGTCATTTGCAGTTTCTTTTAGACCATGTAGTTCATCCTTGCCTTTTGCTGACAAGTAGCTCCACATCGTAAGACCAACTGGAAATGTCTTCTTACATAAAATACATTCTTGTCAAAACTTTTCATCTGCTCTGTGCCTTACAAATTGTCCGGCATTGTCTCTGAATCCAACACAGTCTGTTTTCATCTAAAAAATAGTGAGGTTTAGGCTGAAGTTTTAAACGCAAAAACGTGTACGTCGGACGTTTGGTGCCGCTTTCCTGTAAGCCTAGAAGTTTGACAATGGCGAGCACGATTCCACTGACTTTACAAACGCTGTAAGGAACTGAGTCCGAACGTTATTTTTATTTTATTATTATTTCCGTTTTATTTATCTTTTGTTTGGGGTTTATGTTTATTTAGGACGAAGGTTCCCCACCACTCTCTTGTTAGTAATGAAAAAATGAAGATAAAACAACTCACGGAGAAATAAGCGCCTGCAGGAAAAATCTTGCGCACTTGCGCTGCCCAGCGGAAGTAACAGTCCGCAGAGAAAAAAATGGAGGGGGGAGTCCCCACATTCACTAGTAAAGAAATACTTGATAAACCGTCTTAACATCTCCAGAAAATTATGATAAATACTTTGTAAACGGTTTATAAGCTTTGTCAGAAACTTAAAGCTGCCAGAAAAGAAAATTAATGTTAGCAACTAAGTATGTAAATAAGGGGAGTAACTCAGCTGAAGTGTGACGTCACCTCACAGTATAAAACCCGTACGTTAACCGAAGAAGGAGAGGTGAATTCCAAATCGAGGCGACTTTGAGAGAGAGGTGAATTCGAAAGCGAAGTATTTTCTGATAGAAGTCCAGATTGATAATTGGACGATCCAAGGTGTTAAAGAGGAGTTCGATTGACGATTTGACGATATCGAAGGGATTGAGGAAATAGTTTCTTCGTATAATGAGATGACAGATAGACATTTAATTAGTAAGAGATTTTGTTCATAGTTTCTAAGAATTTGATTTGTCAATTTTCAAAGGGGAATTACTATTAAGTTAAGCTAAGTAGCTAAGTTTATTGTCGGGTTGACTTGTTGATTTTCGTTAATAAATTTTGTTTGGATTATTGACATTTGTACGTAGTACGTTCTAGTTGCTAATTAAATATATTTGAACTTTTTTGATTTGACTTGATATTTATCGTTATTATTACTAATTTTTCGGTGTACGCTTAAAAGCCCAGGCCTGGCAAACTAATCTCGAATCCGCGTAAAGTACCCGTTAGGTTAACGGAAGATTTACCGACCGCAATTATAGTCGGTTTCCTAAGATACTAAAAATAGTACTTTACAACGCCATTGTCAAACTTCTAGGCTTATGGGAAAGCGGCACCAAACGTCCAACGTACACGTTTTCGCGTTTAAAACTTCAGCCTCAACCTCACTAATTACTTTCTCCTAACCATCAATGGTCCACTTTTGGCAATCCTTTCCCATTCCATTCATTTTTTCACATGTTGTTTTATTATGGATAGTTTTGTTTTGTGTTTACAAAATTTGTAATCCATCTCATTTAACCAGTTTCAAACAGTACAATTGCAAACATCATGGTAAACTTTCAATTTAACATTTAATGCTTTTAATGTAGCTCTTTGATTTTGTTGCCATATGCATCTTAAGGCACAATCTTGGTTCTTGCTTGTTGTCTTGGTTGGCCATTTCTCTTCAATGTTTTTTACACTTTCAAATTTTTCATATTTCTTCCATGTATAATTTACTGTTCAAATAACACAACCAAGAACCAAACTTCACTCTGCATTTTCCCTTCCAGAATCAGTCACAATTTGGTTTTGAAAATCCTCACTGTATTCTTTAACAGGGCCAATTTTAAAGTAATGTAAAGGCAACAATAATGGAAATAGATGAAAGTAATACTTTCATACTACTAATTTGCATAAACTAATATGGTTATTGTTAGAGATTTCTACTAGATTCAAAAACTTTTTCCCTGAGAGGGGAATGTTTGAAAACTTTTCCAGGTGTTATAGATATTAGAATATATATCATTAGCATATAGAACACATTAGAATAAAAGCTTATACTCTTTCTGAGTTGACATTGAAAGAAATTACCTATAAATTATTATTTTTGAATTATTACACAATATCATTTATAGCTTGAAACTAGTTTTATTAAATTTATATTTCTGTAGAAACTTAATGTCCTCATATTCTTTCTCTTCATTTACATAATCTAACCTGTTAGAAAATATAAAAATGTTTGAACAGGAAGAAGAGAGATTTTTTGATTTGTTATTATTTAAGAGTTTTTGAAGTTCAACTGAAATTAGGTCATTTAATCTACTGCTAACTATTACTATTATATTGTATTAAATACTTACAAGGACTGAGTTTGGGACCAAAATCTTCAGAAACTTTGTTCACAACAAAATCTGAGACAGGTTTTAAAGGTGGTGTTTGTCTCACTTTGTTCTCAGGTAAAAATGATTTTATCCAAGAGGATGCTTCTGTATGGTCATCTGTTATTTTAAAAAAAATGTTTTATCATTACTAATTGATTATTCACTTTATTATTACTTTTAATATAATTAAGTGCAGTACTAAACAGTCTGAATTCTTACGTACCCAAATAAAATAAATCAGTTTTATCTACTTTAAAAACAGTTAGAGAGACACCGGCCATCTCCAATGAGGTAATGAAAGTTCCGCAGTATACTCTAGTAACCACTGCACCAATATTTTCTAAATAAAACATTTCAATTAGTTATAAACTATTCTTATTCGTGAGAGCAAGTAATTTGGCAAGACTTTAATTACCCAAATATTCAACAGCTTCTTTAGTCATAATGTTCATTTCTAATTGAGACAATCCACCCAAGTTATTTACAACAAGACATAAATTATTGCCTAGAAATATATGGAACTAATAAACATATTATATTCATTCTATTATTTTATAAATATCACAAACTATAATTTTTATAAAATTAATTTGTTAATATGTATTATGTCTTTGGAAAATTGATATGTAAAGTTCTTTTGTTTGATTTCATAAATAATCTGTAAATTTTAATAAAAATAAATTTTGTTTTGATATCTTAATTTAAAAAAAAGCATTAAAATATCACATGACATTAATTAACAAACAAATTAATTATAAAATTTAATCATCGTAATTTTTGTTATTAAGTTTTTGATACTGTAGTGCAGAGGGTGCCACAGCACAACTCCGACTTATATTTTTTTGACAGACGACGAGACACACACTGCAAGTCAAATGTCTACATTGACATTAGTCTTTGCCCAGTGAATTGCCAGTTCATCTGTCTTTCTTGTAGATATCAAGTATTCAGTTAAAAGTAAAGAATTAAATTATTTTTTGGGCTGTTGTCTTACTCCAGCCTTACTGTCAGGACAAAGCCACACAGACATGTGGTCAGTGTGGCTTTGTTCTGATGGTAGTCTCTGTCATAGAAGAAGAGTTAGATTAGGCTAACCTACCTAACTCTTCTCATGTTACTGCATACCATGCTAAGCATAGAATCATTTTTTTTTTTACATTATTTTCAGTGAAGACTTATTAATATTACTAAATTGTTTAAACCAAATTAGATTATCTTAAAAATCTTTAAAACAGAGTTTTTTAAAATGAATTCTAGGGTCTTTGAAAAGAATCTAGAGTCAAAAGACTTTTGAACCTTGGCAACACTGAGTAGAATGAATGCTGATTGACTGATTTTGACTCTCAATTCTTTGTTGAATATAAGAGTAAAAGAGATGAACTGTACATCATTTATTTATTCGTTCATCATTCAACCGAATACTTTTTTGCTATTATGAGTCAAGAATCATTTATTCATAAAGCTTGAGACCAGAATGGTTTTCGATATTGGAAAATTTGTATAGTTGCATCTGATTTGGTTTGATCTATTTTAGTAGTTTCACTTGACTTCATTTTTCTTTATGTTGCTTATTTAGAAATTTTTATCAGTTTTGATAAAACTAAAACTTTTCATGTGTCTATGTGAATACTTTTTAAAAATGTTCTTAGGGTATAAATGAATTAAAATATTTTAAAGATATTCATATAGACATGTTAAAATAATTATATATATATATATATATATATATATATATATATATATATATTCACAAGGAGGTGATCTGAACAAAATAATATGTATTCGATAGTACCAAAAAATGTATTTGTATAAATTTTGAATGTGTTCTGGTAAATATGTTAAAAATTGGGATTAAATACACTCAAGGAATATGAAAAAGTAACATCTTTTGTACATATACATACTTCTCATAAAGTTTAGTAACCCAGAGAAAGGGCCTGGAAATAACACTGGAACATTCTCACTGCTTTGTAGAATTTTCCATTTGTAATCTGTGTTGTGTCAATCTGTCTATGGAATTCCCAATACAGGATTCTCAACCTGTATTCCATATTTTTAAATATAATATTAGACAAAATAATAAGTTATTTTATTTTTTCTAAAAATTTCAAATCATTTATTTTGTAATATACTGGTACTAAACAAAAGGTAATAGAGTTTGTGCATTGATATTTTTCATTATAAAATATTTTATTATAACTTTACAAACAGCCATCATGTTATAAGAATAAGCAAAGTCTCTCAGTATAAGCCTACACTATAAGTCAACCATAATAGTCATTTGTTTATAATTGGGCAGATAAGATGTAGCAAAAGATTGACATTAATTTCTCAAACATTGGCTGGCAAAGATATGTGAAATGATTTGTAGAAAATATCTGAAATGCAGTATTAATTACATTTATGTTAGATTACACTCAAATGCCAGTTAACCATGATGTAAACCAGAATGCCAGTTTACACTAGATGTGAGAAAAGTCATTTCTGGTTTACACTGTAATGACCATACAAAAAATTTTTGGGTCAATTTAATCCTTTTCTAATAACCAATCAGAGGTAGATGATATACAATACAAAGATAAAACATAAATCTCCTTTAAAATGATTGACAAGATATTAAAAAACACATACAGGAAAACACTCGACATCGACCTTTTTCTGTAGGATCCGACATCAGTTACTTCATATAGCACTGAAAATCAACACATTAAAAACCTTTTTTATATCCCAGTACGAATAGTTTTAGATAAAAACTAACGTTTTCGACCAAAACTTGGTCTTTGTCAGGCTATTGACCAGTATAAAATTGTAAAACAGTAGTGAAGATCCTTACATAATCTGTTACGATCTTTACGATGTTCTGTCTCGAGTTGGTCTTTACGACTCGAGAACGTCCGTACGATGGTTCGAGGAAAGCTACACCTCCACACTCAACAAGTGAATATTTACAGTTTATTTACACAACAAATATTTACAGGATGTACAAGTTCGACAACATTACATACACTATGCAACAAGGATGTGGCATCTCACGTCGGCTTGTCTATTGGGGACTGTTATACTCCGGGGAACTCAGGTCGCTTTTCGGAGATGGCTCAACCGCGTGGCCGTCCTGTCTCTGCACTAACCCTTCTCAGAGGACTTTCTAAGAAGAGAACGCTCTCTCTACACCTTCAAGGCTTACCTAGTGTCAGAGACTACCACGTATCCGGTCTCTCGCCCTTTCTCCCCGTTTCTCCCGCCACCCTTACAATTTAAGGGATTCTACGGCGACAACTTGCGGCCAATCAGGTTCTTCTTTTCCCCTGGGAGCTTCCAAGACGTCCGCCCTCCTCCGAATGACGTAGCTTACAAACGTGTCCGTCCCTTGTTTACATTTTTCAAGTCGACCAACACGTGGCAAACACATTGACATGTACCATAAACGGAGATGCTACTCCCTTTGTTCTTTCCGGCCGTTTATAGCCCCAACGCCAGGTGGGACTAATTATCTCGGTCGCGTGGCTTTTCGACCTAGAACGCTAAAAGCGAACCTTTACAACAGTATTGACCAGTATAAAATTCAAAAGTTTCGAATTTTATACTGGTCAATAGCCTGACGAAGACCAAGTTTTAATCGAAAACGTTAGTTTTTATCTAAAGCTATTCATACTAGGAGATAAAAAAGGTTTTTAGTGTGTTGATTTATCCTTCTCAGGGATTGTGCAAGAAGTTGGTTTTAGCACTGAAAAGTTTTTTTCAATATCAGCCAAGTTTTTTAATAATATCTTGTCATTCATTTTAAGGAAGATTTATGTTTTATCTTCGTGTTGTATAGAGGGTTGATTGCATTACATAATGCCGAATTAAGAGGCCTATAAAGTAACCTAAATGCCATGGCGTCAGTTTCGATTATGCTCAATCTGATGGCCATGTTGTGAAACTAGAGACCTACTTTGAAGTTTCCACTGTAGAAGACTTCTTTGAAGAACATTCATGTCCAAACGGTCTCATTCCTCCTTACAGGCTTTCCATAAGCCTGCCATTGCTTTTGGACGACGGCTTCCCAGAGCTCGTTTCAATAGACCGAATGCATAGTAGTCCATTGGAGTTGTGTCGGGTGACTTCACAGGAATGCCATCAAATGGGATGGTATGGATTCCTGTTTCCTGTTCCAATACATGGATGAAATCTTGGATCGATTTGGAGGTATGACTGGAAGCTTTGTCTTGATGTACCCATACATTTGTTTGGTCATTTCCGTACAAAGCAGGGATCTCTTCACATTATAGAGGTTCCAAAACGTTAGTCTGGTAGTACATTGAATTAATTTTAATGTTTTTTCAACTTTTCTGATGTTTAGTTTACCATAATAACAATAACCCACAATGACCATAAAGCCTGATGGAAAACTTTCGCAACATTCCTTAAACCATTTTTGGTATGGTCTCTCATCTGATCGTCTGTAGTAAGTTGCCCATGATTTGTTACAACTGTCCATGTACACCCATGCTTCATCAAGCTGACTACAAACTGCCACTTGTTTACTGAAAGATACTTTTCATACAGTTTCCAGCAGTTGGTCTTTCATTCTTGGATGTGACGAGACAGCAGCTTGTAAACTCAACCTTTATGACATTTCTCCAGTTTCAAATTCTTGTGAATGATGGCATGAACTGTGGACTGGGCTATTCCAACACTCTGGGCAATACTTTGTTGGGTTTTTGGATTTGAACTACTGATCAGTCGTCACACTTTTGCCATCATCTCTGGTGTGTGGCTTGGGGCATTCCTTTTTCTGAGCCAAATTGAAACACTTGACGACAGTCCTTGCTCTAGCAAATCATTTCTTTTGAGAACTGACTGTATCCCATATCGTGAAATGTTAAAACCACAATTTTTGCACATTTTAATAATTTGAGTTTGTGAATATTTTGCATCAGAAAGTGCAGTTACATAACCTGTCCAAAAGTCTGAAATTTTAGGTAATATTTGTGATAGATAAACCTTACTTATCAAAAGTAAATCTCAGAATATACAGCAGCACATGGGCCAGTTGCTTTTATTTTACTTCCTACAACTGAAACTATGGGTAATATGCAAATCGGCATTGTGGAATGCGATCAACCGTATGCATATCATCTGCCTCTAGTTAACTATAGAGATTAAATTGACCCAAAAATTTTTTTGTATGGTCATTAAAGTGTAAATACATAAATAATCCTGGGAAAAATATAACTATGCAGTAATTTCGGGTCTCCCTCATTTAAATCAACATGCTGCTCAATGTGTGAAAATATATGTAATTCCTTGCAATTAAAACAGAATATTTACAGTCAACAACTTTATTTAAAATTATTATTTGCTTCATTCTAAAAAATGAATATTCTAAAATTAAACTTTTTCTCTCATTCAAAAATTATTTGATTGATAAATAAATTGAAACATACTGTGGTATTGAATGTATATTACAATTTTTTCATAAAAAGATTTAATGAAGATTACAGAATAATTTTTAAACAAATAATAGGATTATTTTAAATAACACTCATTTGCATGTTAAATAATCTTCTATTAACAAGTAGATAAATGTTTTAAATTCCCAATAATCTACAAAATGAGAATCTATGATGATAAATATAGATGCCTGTGTGCTTCTATCAACATTCATTAGGCTCAATTCTTTCTTAAGTTGAATACTATTCAGAGAAGAAAGGCATAAACCAGCATTTACACTTATGAATAATTTGCATAAGAACACACTAACCATATGAGATATGTGTAAACAATGTTTACACATCAATTTCTCATACAAGTAGAGTGTCCTTATATGAGTTACTTGTAAGTATACTGGTACATGCCACTTTATGCCTTTCTTCTCTAAATAGTGTCAGATTCGATTGTTATCAGAATTAGTGGATTTTAAAATATAATTTAAAATATTTACCAGAAGCAATTTTAAGTCGAGACGCAGAGTCTTCTCTTGTCATGTGATTAAACATTATATGAACAACTTCTGAAGCAGAACAAACCTATAAATAAATTAAATTAAAGACATTTACTAAATTCAATTCACTATTTTGAATATATATTTCTTCCTTCTAAATTATACTATTGAAATTATAGTTTGAAATAAAAATATAAAGCAATTCAATATAATAAACTAACAAATAATATAGGTATTTGATAGCAAGCTTTTCTCACATTCAGAAGAGCTGTATTCTATGAAAGCTATGAATTATGAATAAACATTCTGATGGAACAATTTGCAATCCTTATTTTATCCTTGTCAAACCACTTTATTGGTTGGTATCATGTTTTTTGAGGAATTCTTTCTGCTATTTTTTAAAATCATAAAACAACTGTGATCCCTCTATTGGAAAATTTTGATAATCAGTGAATATTGCTTCTGCAGAGCAACATTCAATGAAAAAACCCCAAAAATTTTTCGAGGGCAAATACACAATTAATATTTTAAAGTAAAATAAAAATTAAAAATATTTACTTTTAGTCTTGAAATTCCTGCTTCTCCATGTATTCCTATAAAAAAAAGATTTATTATCAGTATATTGTATCAAAAATTGTACACTCTTTTATATAATGCTTAACAAATATTACCTAAACCAAGTTCCATTTCATCAAAATTTATTTTGAATAACTTTCCACTACTTGGCGTGCTACAAGCAGAAAGACTGATTCCAATTGTTCCTGAAAAACAGTTTCTAGTAAATTAACATACCAAACATTTTAAAAAATCAAATTAATTTAAATAATAGGAGAATTCAAAATTAATAAAAATATTATTATTCAAATTTTGTCTAATACAAAAATCATTTAATAAAAAAGTTTTTATCCAGGACACAAGTATAAAGTTTGAAAACATTTTTTTGCCACCACCAGAGAGAACTTTATAACATTTTGCACACTGAGACAGAAAAGTAGCTTCCAAATAAAGGTCATCTCCGCCATTAAATTGTTATTTCCTGATGGTGTATGAAGGAACAATGAAAAAGAACACTTTTACAGTTCGTCTAATGAAAATTTTCTTTGTAAAATTTTTTCAAAGTTTAAAAATCATTTGTTTGAAATTTAAATATTAATTAAAAGTATAAAAATCAGTAAATATAATCCCACACATTAATAAAATTATTTAAATATCTGCTTGACCAAAATTTATCTGTTAGATATAAGATAACAATAGAAAACAGATATTGTTTGCTGCTACCACAGCCTTCATGAGATGTTGATGTGTTTCAGCTGGAATTATTTTCCATTCTTCTATGAGAGCATTACTGAAGTCAAACTCTAAAACTGGACAAATTTGCTTGGGTCTTGGTTGGTGCTTTAATTCATTCCAAAGATATTCAATGAAATTCCAATCATTTCTGTGAAAGCTAGTCAAGTTGTTTATTGTAATTCCTTTAAACTATTTTTTTACAGATGTTATTTCTTAGGTAAGAGCATTGTCATTTTAAAATAGAAAAGTCTCTCTGCAAATGTCTTAGAATATTAAGCATATCCAGAATCAGTTTAAATAGCACGAAAAGTTTGCTTCATGAAATAATTAGGTCTAGGCAAAACAATGAATAACCAACCCAGATCACAGTGCCTCTGCTGTCAAACTTCACAGTTAGTATATACATAGAAAAATTATTCTACTGGCATTTTCCAAACTCAGACCCATCCATCAGTTTGCCAAATGGCAAACCTCGATTCATAAAGTCCCAGAACTTGTTTGCATTACTTGAGAGCTCAACGACAATGAAGTTATCAGCATTCTACCTACACTTAGCATTGATCTGAAGCATGAAAGTGATCCTATTCCAACACAGGTGCTTCTTTGGATATATTTTATAATAATGTGTTACCTTCTGCAAATAAAATGCATGACATGACAATCAGAGCCATATCCTATAATAAAATAAGGTGCCAAATGTAATGTATATCAAAGGTACCCAAACATTTCAATCAATGGACCAAGTAGACTCTATAAAAATGACCAACCTATGTATATAAAAAAATATTTTCTGAAGAATGCATATTATTGTTATCTGTAAGATTATATGAAGTATTATTTTCTTAGACTTAAAGTACCAAGGACAAGTTAAGCTATATTAGGGAATTGTAAATTTATAAAACTAAATTTTTTTATCGTTTATAACAAATGTTTCAAATATCTTTACAAGATGGCTGGTTGGCTGAGCAGTTAAGAATGTTTTGAACTTTTTTCTAACAGTGGCACCCTAACTTGGTAACTTTTTCTTCAGGCACCTGTACAGTACTTCTTTATCAATATAGAGTTATTGCTTTTTCTCCTACATCAAATGCTGAAAATTTTTCCCAGAGGCCTGAAGATACATGTGAACGTGACACTCCACGTTGTCAAACACATTGTTCAGGATGACAGGAGTGATCTGTTCATTGGGTTGGGTAATTGCCATCTTCAGTTCCACAGTGTATGGATTGTTCCCACACAGCCATCCCTTCAGTGCACCCCAGGGATGCAGCAAAGTGGAAATGAGGGATGCATAATTTACAGGTCTCATGCAATACCATACATATAGCTTAACTTCAATGACACTACAAATTTCTTACTGCACAGTAACTTTTCAAACACATGCATAAAACTTTAACAAGTGACATGTCAGAAATTAAATGTTTGAATAATAAGTTATATATTTTACTCAATATCATAAAAAACATACCCATTTCGAATAACTTTCTAGTTAAGGCTGACTTTATTTCGCAAAGTGATCGACCTTCTTCCGCCATAGCTCCAGCAATCTATAATACGAATATGAAATTTTTATTTCAATTATAAAATGTAAACCAAAATCAAATCAACTTGTTATCAAATAATTTTTAAAATATTCAACATGTTGATACTATTTTTATAATACTTATTTTAAAAAAAAAATCAAAATAAATAAAAACCAAACTACAAAAATCTTGTGTAGAAATTAATATAACATAAAATCATTTATCATAGTAAAAAAATAATAGAGAAAATTTAATATTCTCTATACAGTAGAACCTTGCTAATTTGGATTCAAATGGATATCCGATGGAACTTCATTTGAAATCAAATTTTATTGTGCACTTTAAATGAACAAATACAGTTGTTTGTTAAGCTTTTGCAAAAGAAATAGCAGTATTTACCAATTTGAACTTAAAAAAAAGCTAATTTTTGTTTGCAATTGTTTTTCTAACTGTTCCTTAACCATATCTCAACTCATCTGTCTAACAATAAGGTAATAGTTGTTAAAGCCAGAATCGAATCAACAGATTCATTACTTTAAAAGATACACAATGCAAAATAGTAGATATTAGAAAGAGTTAAAAGATTAGAGATATTTATACAAATTAAGCACTTTTTGGAATTTTCAATCTCCTCTTTGAATCAACAACATTCAATACTCTGACAATTCAAACAGAACAACCATTCGTACATAATTTTTTGAATTCAATTGATCAAAATTACAAATTTGAACACTTCTTTAACAAATTAACAATTATTTGAGGTACAGTATATATAACAAGCATAATAAACATGAAATAATAATGTCTGTGCATAAACTAAGAAACAAAAATACAAATAAAACTAAAATAAAAAGCAGATAAGGTAATGTAACAATTAAAAATGGTAAAGTATAAAAATAAGAATAAAATAACAGTAGATAAAAATGCATAGATAATTCAACAGTATGCACAGACATTTAAGAGTATTAAAACCCAATGTGAAACATTATCTATTTATACCATACAAACCCAAATCTACTGAACTTTGTATGATACAAATAACCAAGACTTGGCAGAAGCTTAACCTGGAGCTTAATGTACAAACATCAAATGCTGTTGATCTGAAGATGAGATTGAAAATCCCAAAAAACACTTAATCCAAATAAATATCCTGACTCTATTAACTTTTTTTGACTTTCTTTATAACATTTATACCTATGAAGTGTCTTTTCCAGGTTTGAGCAAGCGGTAGTCTGAATTATCACATATTCCGAATTAGTGACGTTCTACTGTAATTAAATTTTAATATGGTTGCCCTACATCCCAATTGGAATGCTTCATCCCTATTAGAAAAGTTTTCCTAAAATTGTCCTGATTTGTTCATTTCCTCAAAAAATACTCTGATTTGTGCTTTAAAAAAAAATCAAATAAAAACTGTAGGAAATAGATGTCATACACGCAGCATGTGCAAGCTGTCCTCACAATCTCATACTCACACATCTTTGGCACATATATTGTGTTCTGTGGCTCTGTGAAGTGTTACATGATGGCTTCAAAACTATTGATGGTTTCATGCAATCATTGACAATGGATCAATCAATGGTCAGTTCTGATTATAGTCTAGTTTTTTTTTTTTTGCTTTTTTTACCCTGCGGGCAGTAAGAGAACCTTTATATTTAATCATATCCACCTGGATTCAGGCAGGTATATATACAATGGAGCAATTAGATTATCTAACAAAAATTTAGTCATAAAATAATAAAAAGTGTTCAATAATTGATAATTTAATTAGAATTATTCACTTATTTTCCAGAGTAGCTACCTAATACTGGGTATCCATCAATCTTTATCACAATGTTACCTCACAGTGTCCCAATTCCTGGTTTTTGAACTTATAGCAACCTAATTTTAATGAGCCATTAATGTATAAAGTTTCAATTTAATTATGCAGGAATGTTTCAAAATTATACTTATCAAACACTGGATATGTTCATAAAAATAACAAGAATGATAAAGGTGAAAAAAGCCGTGTGATTGTCACTAACACAATCTCGTGTTCAACACTTCTAGAATAATACAACACGGTTTCACAACAAATTAACAAGAATGATGTCATTATTCTTACTTATGCTAGACATTTTGACAAATTCATTTAAAAAATGGCTGTTTCTAAAGTTGAATGTTGTTAGCAAATTGTATCTGAAATGTTTTTCCCAGATTTCTTTGTGTGGAAATTAATTTGCATCATTTCACCTTTTAATCCACAATTTGTACACTTAAGTGAATTTAGAAATATCAATTTCACCATATTTTCTTCATGATTTGAACTATCTCTTACCTTTGTGAATTTTGTTAGAATTTCATAATTATCATCAAGAGCATATATACTGAGCAGAACTAGTCTTGTTATTAATTCATCTAACTCATTGGATTTTATGAAAATATCCATTATTAACACAACTGTTCTACATTAGTACACAATTAATGTAAATAATAATCATTTACATTATGTATTAATGTAATGATATAGTATTTGAATAGAGAATATGCTAATGCATTGATTGAACAAGGAAAAACATTCATATGTTTTCTAATGGAATACTTTTCTAAAGGAAAGTGACAAATTAACATAAAAATTTAGAATGAATTTATAGAATTTAGTATTATTTTTGTGTCACAGTTTGGTAAAATATATCAATAGATGTTCCAGTTTCATTTCAAAGTGTAAATTGGAAATATTCTTCTATCTTACAAGAGGAAGTTAGTTTTAGACTAAAACTAGGAACTTATCAAAAATAAGTAAGAAAGTTTCTGATATTTCTATAAACATTTTTTCTTAATGTTCTACAAGCTTCTGAAAACATAAAGCATAGTCTTTTGATTACTGCACTACATTTTTGAATCATTTTTCATCACTTGAAAAACATTTGTCATCCAAGTGTTCATTTAATAGTTTAAAAAAATGATCTTATAGTCTGGATCATGTACTGAACAATTATCTTCTTTTCAGATCTAAAAGAACACCTGGACTGCAAATGTTTTTCAAGCAACGAAGATATACAGAAACATGTACTGCAGTGATTCCAACAATCAAAAGATTTTCATACAGAATGTTTTCAGAACACTGAACTCTTAGAATTTTTAATTATAGCTTCAGATCATTTACTCAAATAAAATTTTATCCTGATTTTTAAAAAATTGTTGAATGTTTTATTTTTCTGTTTAAATTAAATGAAAATGGAGTTGTTTGAGTCAATGATTATATAAAATTTATTATTGAATAATGATGTAAATTCAAATTCCATCCTTATTTAGTATGAATATGCAAATGTTATGATTTTGAGAGATTACTTTTGATTCATTTTCACATAATTTAATTGATATTTCAGGCTGTCATACAAAATATTAATTTTTTAATTTGTTATTATATAATGCAAATAAATAGTTTGGTTCATAATATCTTTGACTCTACCTTGAAAATTCATAATAATAAATTCAGCATTCTTCAAAACATACTTTATAGATTAAAATGGCACCACATAATCCTCTTCTTCCCGCCGTCTTGTCTTTACTAACTAAAGCGCAGTCTTCATTTACAATGAATGTATCGACTAACAAACCCTCAATTCTGGCACGTTCAACTGCCAATCCAAAATTGAGTCTATCACCTGTATAATTTAGCAATATAACCAGTGTGCCAGCTGTTTAAGAAAAAAATATTATAATTAATATTAAATAAATAGCACTTATTGCGTAAAATATTCATAATGTATCTATTATGATAAACTTAATTTTAAAAATTAACTTTATCATCATATCTTAATTAATAAATTATTATTAAATTACTAATAAGATAAATAAAATGAGCAATTATTTATTGTGACATCATCACAATGCCAGGCTGCAATTTTTAATCATATTTTTAATTAATTTCATTTAAAATATATTCTCTCCACCTCAGATTAGTAGTGACTTGCCCCTGTACATCATACTTTTCCTTTAACAATAGAGTCATGCCAGTCATCTATCTAACACCTGTCGGGAGAAAATTTTTGAACTGAAATAATGTGACTTCCTGTTTGAACTGGATGTTCCTATATAGTTAATCGGGGCCACCTGTCCCTAAAGATTCCACATCTGGTCTCATCTTCCATCTATCTAACTCTGTTCTCAAGATTAAGAAAAGATGGATGGACAGACAACAGTAGAAATTTATAAGTCTACAATTTTTTCAAATTGTAGCCCAAAAATTTGAAAATTACAATTGTAGAATGATTACATTTGTTATAATTGATTACTCTGTAATTAACTTTAAATAAATAAGTTACATACTGCAGGGATCATGCTACATAGCACTAAAATCACCACTTGGCAATGTTTTTCTCAAAGAGGCAATAAAAATATAATACTGGCAATAGCAAGTGGCAATAAAAACCCTAGTCTGCTTATTTTGATATTTGGCATAAAATTGAATCACAAATTACACTTCAGAAAAAATAGCAAAATGTCAAGCTTCCATACAATGGAAGTCCCATGCACTACACACATAGCAATTTCACAATGTCACATGGCAAGTTCAAGCAGAAAAGTAGGAAGTGACGTTCAGAACTAAAGGAAGTTTTGTGCAATACTGCCCAACGTTTCCAAAGTGGGATTTTTTTATTGACTGACAGAAATTTTAGGAAATTTTTTGGGATGACTTTCCAGATACCAAACTGATAAGACTACTGGAACATTTATTACATTTATTAGTATGTAAAACTGGTGGCAATAAATAATTTAAAGTGGCGAAAAAAAATAAAAAACTGGTGAAATGGTGGTGATATTTTTAAATTTCCAGAGAAACCCCTGTCTATATATATCTACCATAATGAAGTCAACTAAATGGAAAGGGGCAGGACCAACATGTCCTGGATCATGAAAAATTTCTGGAGAGTTGCTCACCTGTATTTGTTTGATCCCAGATCCCCAGTAGTAGTAGGTCAACACTAATCACTCAGCCAACCAGCCATCATTCTAAATATATACTATTATTACTAACTTTATTTTATTATTATTACTATATTTACTCAAATGTTAGAGACATTTTTATTCAGGTTTCAGTATTTCTGAAAATAGGGTGCATCTTAGATTCTACATAATATATCATAATTTGCAACCTATAGTACCACGCATCTTATTTCTCTGTTAATAGAGGTCACTAATTCCTGTATATCATTCTAATGATTTTATAAGATCAATATCTGTAATAGCAAATATTTAAGCACAATTTAGTTCAATCTTGTTAGTCAATTACAATAACATCATATGTACTAAACTGAAAATTTCAAAAAAAGTTGCGTGGCACACTCAAAAAAATGTTGCATTTCCAATGCTTTAAATGGCATTAAGGATAATTGCATACGGGAAAATTTAAGTATCGAATTCAATGTTAATTCAGAAGAGCCTAACACAGAAGTGAAGAGGTTTTTGACTGCTACCATAAAAACAGTATTATATAGTTTACTTTACCATGTAATAAGTACTAATTTGATCAACATAAATTTGTCTCAACTTGCCTATTTAAAAAAAGAAAACTATCAGTGAACTTGCAGAAATTAAGATTTGTTTTAGATTCAATAAAGACAGCATTTCCTTTTTGACATATATTGCTTCTATAAAACTCCAAAAAGAAAAACTGATATACACCTATCCTCCTTTTATGTGGTTTTGAAATAAAGCAGTTGACAAAAGAAAACTAACCCTCTTTTTATGCAATAAACTTTTTACATGAAAAAAAAAGTTTATTCATAGAATACTGTATGTTGATTTTATGTTTCCTATGCCACCTTATGTTTACTATATTTACTTACAAATAATGTTAATGATAAATGATGTTAGAATAAAAAAAACTCATTTTCTTTTGTAAATTGCTTATTTTTTCATTCCATTGAAGTCCTGAATACTATCAAGCATTTTTCTACTGGATGCATGCACTGTACCTTTCTATGCAACTTTTGTTTTACCAGGCATTCTTTGAAATGTATCCATGGTGCAAAAATAAGGAATAAGTGTATTATATACAGTATAAATAAGAAGTTAAAGTAGCCAATACATCACCAACTGCCATAAATAATCAGGCTAACTTTTGGATATATACGATTAAAGATTAGAAATAAATTTGGCTCTTGAGGTAAGTGTTAGGTGCCATCTCTTATTAAAATTAATAATTATAAAAATTTAAATAATAATTCAGATTAAACTGGAAGAAAAGAATTGGCCCGAATCGGGACTCTAACCCGCAACTCCTGTTTACCGTGCAGTCGCGTTGCCAGTTACGCTACCCAGACCTTCGGTCCGATCCCATCTTCCAGCATATATAAGCCAAAGACATAACCATCAACGGCTATTATGGCACCAACTGGGGACACCTCCATACCCACAGCCAGAAACATCCACTCAAGGCACTCAGTCAGCCATCGCAACCCCAGCAAGGTGTATATATATATATATATAAATAAACCACACACCAAACCCGATAACATTAAGCCAATACATCACAACTGCCATAAATGTTTTACGGCAGTTGGTGATGTATTGGCTTAATGTTATCGGGTTTAGTGTGTGGTTTATTTATAAGTTAAAGTAGCTTATTCAAAGAGCTTATAGGAAATTGAATGCAAAAACTGAAATAATAAATGTAAAATTTGATTCACTTGATAATTTCCCAAAATCCTTAAATTTTTATAAGTTTAAATGGATCATTAAATTTTTCACATCTTTATATCAAATGACAGAGTTACTTGATAAAAATTTGAAAAAACTGCAACAGAGTCCAAAGTTCCTTTGCAATTCAATAACATCCAAAGAAATAGATAAATTCATACAAATTTATATTTTTAAATGCAACAACAATTTTCCTTTTATAATTTCCACAACGGTTAAACAATTACCAACTTAAGGAAAAAAACATTCAAATTGCAAAAATCTAGATTAAGCCAGTTTTATTTAAAATAATTCTCAGTTCAAAATTAATAATGCAGATAGTTAAATAGTGACTATTGATTTTCATCTTCTATGATATAGTAATGTAAACAGACATTATAACATATCAACAGGATTGTTATGTTACAATGTAAACACTGTCCATTTAGTTTTGTATTCTATTAATAATACTGTATGAAAATTAACATTAGAAGTTGAAATATTCTAAGATGTGAGTCTGGTATTAAGTGAAGATCAAGAAATAAGAGAAAATAGATGATATTTAGAAGATTGAAAAAATAAATCTTTAAATTTACGAGTTCACTTTCTCTAGAAATTGTTTGATTCAAAGTTATTTTGGATGTCATACAATGATGATCATTCTATGATGATCATTGTGTGAGACTTGAGCAGAAAATAAAACTTTTATCAACATAAAAATATAAGAATGTAAGCAGAAGATTGTAATCCAAAAATGATTCTCTAATTTATTTTAAATATAAGTTTTTTTTATTGCTAAGGTGTAATCTTGTCTTTTGTCTGTTATCAGTGAAAATTGCATGTTTCCAAATAAAACTGTAAAGTATAAAATTTAAAATATTACAATCGACACACGTCAATCTATGGTATAAATTAGTATTTTTATTTTATTTAGATTCAAATATATGGAATTTGATCATTAAAATGCATCATAACTAAAATTTTGTAATTAGGAGTGAAAAGTATTCAGAATTACCTGGATTATTTTGAGCTACAATTCTTATACAATTCAAAATAACTGCTGCTGGAGGGGATGTAAAAATTTCACCTTGAACACAGGCTGTTAACATTCCCGAGCCAACATAACCTGAGAAAACAGTAATTGGATTTAAGCATTTTATGTTATATAAATATTATTTAATATTATCACTAGTTATTTTTTAATATTAATATACTGTTAATTATTTTTCATGCTACATTAAGGCTAATTTTAATTAATTGATTATTGGAATTTAATTTAATTATTAGAATTTTAATTTAAACCAATTAATTAAAATTAGCTAAAAATTTCAAATTAATCCAGCAGTTTAAGTTTAAGTTTGTGGTTATTAGTAAAACTGAATTAATATATTAATATTAAATAATACATAGAATAAACTGATGCATCTAATTTAAATGTAGTTAAGACTAGAAAAATTTTCATATCATCAACATCTTTTGGAATTTTCCATATTTTATAAATTAGTAACTTTTTTATGAAGCTTTTTATCAAGTTTTGCAAAACAAGGTTTTATATTTGCCATGTCTCATTGATATGTTGCTAGCACTGTGAGCCAAACTACTATATACAAATAAAAAGCCAAAATAAATATTGATCCCAGCAACTTTCTATGAGATATGCCATCCAAAACTCATTTCTTGGGAGTGTTGAATGATTTGCAAAAATTATTGATTAAAAACTGATTAAAATTAAAAATTGGAAAAGGGACTAAAAAATGCTTGTATGGCATAAAATGTATTGTCAACACATTATTTGCTGACATATATTTCATATACAGAATTTGATATTTACATATAGGGTTGATGCTGAATGATACATCACAACAAAATTAAACTAAACACATTTAATATTCAGATTATGTGACACTGCAAAGTGAGCAGTTGAGAAGAACTGCTGAAAAAACAAAATAGGATCAATTTTTGAATGAGATGTATGTAGTCAAAGAAACATAAGAGAAACTTTGGTCACCTATCTTTGGAGCCAGTGCAAGAGTATCTGACAGCCTTAGGCAAAGAAAATTTAGGCCTCTCTGTGCATTGTCTATATGTTTAATTATATTATCATACTAACACAAGCACACATATAAATATTGACATTTGTGGGTGTATATCATTATGGAAATTTTAAAAAAACATTTAATGATCTATCATTTCTTCGTTTACAAGATCGGCACGGTTAATGTTACCTTAGGAAGCCAAGATGGCGGCTCGTCTCTAATTCCAGTAAGGAAACAGTGGGACGCACGTTCTAACCTAACCTAACCTAACCTATTCTAATAATTTGGTTGCTAATAATTATCGTAATTTATTAGAATAGGTTAAGTTAGGTTAGAACATGCGTCCCACTGTTTCCTTGCTGGAATTGGAGACAAGCCGCCATCTTGGCTAACTAAGGTAACATTAACCATCGGCACCCCTAGGCGATGGGTCTATGTTCACATAATGGTAAAACCGGCCCTGCCTATCGTACGAAGAAATGTCCCCAAATACACGGTTCCTTTTGGATTTTTATCGTAAAAGAATGGGCCACAACTCTAGCAAAGTATCAATGATGCCAAAAATCATGTAGATTTATAGTCAACACAAAGACATCTCTCTCTTATTCCTGATATATGTATATATAATTTTATCACACTAATGTAATTATTGTATACACAAATTTATGTCAGAGTTTTTAAAATATGTTTGGAGGAATGAGACTAACCAGCCATTGCGGGTTCATGGCCAGACCCTCCCCCCGATATCAACGTGACTTTATTCGATCTCTTCACTTCTTCTAAATCGTGTCTGACAACTATATTAGCATTTTCGATTAACCTAAGGCCAACATTAGCAGCAACAAATCCTTTCAAACTATCTCTAACACATGTATTTGCAGAATTAATCAATTTCTTTCTGTCGTCCATTTCTAGCGCGTACGTAACGTTAACATATCACATGTATCAACACGTTGTTTTAGTAAGTAGCGCCCTCTAATTAAAAATCCTTTTAATTATATTTAAAAACTTTTTTAATGATTTATAACAAGCTTTTAAATTGATATTAATTTTTTAATAATAGTACCGAATAATATTATTAATAAATTATTTTTCTGCAATCGTAACTAAAATTAAATTTCATTTTTAAATTATAACAAATTGTGTTAGAGCCGCTTTACTAGGCAATGCGCCCATCGTCACGACGGCTGAGGAAGTGAGGATTATAATGTCGTAATACTTTTTCTAAAAATTTTACTTTCGATATTGTTATGGTGTATATTGTAGACACAACGTAACAACATCGCAAACAAAATTTTTACGTAAAATGGAGTTATGACACTATAGTCATCAGCCGGACGGCCGAGCTGCTAAGATCGGATAAGTGCGGGAAATTTTGTGGAAGGTCCTTCCGGATATGGCGGGCCTCGTCCCTCACCATCCGGTTGAACTCATAATGGGTTTGGTAAAAAAAAAAAAAAAATGCCATCTTAGTAATCATAGGGCGGAAAGAGTTACAAAAAAATCGTCGGCAGACGAATAGTATTTATCAATAAATTATTTTGCTTTATTTGACATTATAGTTTACAGATAGCGCATAAAATTGACTATTTCAGAGACAAAATGTAAGAGTATTTCGTCGATTCGCGGTTTTTCCTATTCTTTAACTTTTCCCTAAATTGTCCTCTCATTCGACTTGATTGGTTTCATTCGTATACGACAACGCGACACATGGTAACCTGCCCAGGAGAATGCTTTCCGGGAGGTATTTTACGGGAAACTGGCCCCTATTTAGCAGTGGCGTGCCGTGACATTTGATGATAGGGAAGCTGTGTTTCTGTAAGAAGCCGACTTACAGGGGCAATCAATTAATTGCGCGTCAGGGCCCGTTCGTATTCGTTTGTTCGATAAGCCAGTAAAAACCGTATACTTCTTTAAATGTATTTTTAATAGATTATCCGACGTACTTAATAAATAAGAAAGTTCAATATAATTACCTCTGTTATTAGATTCAATAAATTCCCTACGCCCTCTAAATGCCAATTCTGGCTTTGAGAAAAAACATATAACTTCTATTAATTTAGATATATCTATTAATCGTAATTATCTTGTTATAATTTTCAATGTTGATTTTATATTGTCTACCAAAGTTAAATTCTATTCCGCTTTGATTTCCAAATTGCTTCAATTTTACGAAAGAATCGTCATTCGTCATAAATTTTATCGTCAAAATGTCGAAATTTTTTTGTCGACGTATTTATATTTAATTTAGGCATCGGTCTTTCTCTTTTAATAATGTTTTCTTTTTCATTATATAGTCTTGAACCAAAACTTTTTTAAAATAAATTTTTGAATCACTAGCCACGATATAAGGGCTAAAATTAAAATTATAAAAAAAAAACTTACTTGGTAAAACAAAATGTGTGATGAATATACATTCTTAGTAAAAAAAATTCTTCAATTGTATGAATATACTTTTAAAGAAACTTATAATTAAATATAACTTTGTGAAGAAACGTACATAAAAATAAAAATATTCTTTACTTTTTAAATCTTAAAACAATCCACTTAAGTTAGTGAAATAGCTCCCTACGAGTGGCTAATGAATGAAATCAGAGACGGTCCAGGTAGGTGTGTGCGTGCCAAATCCCGAGGGTGCCGATACTGGTCAATGTCAAATGCCTCTTTTGTCGCATTACTAGTATATCTCAAAGGACGCGACAGGGTTGTTGTAGATTTTAAACGTTTCTCACCATAGCTGTAAAAATCTAAATATGTTAAACTTAACAGATTGTCCGTCGTTCGTTTTCTAACTAATTCGTTTTAGGACCGAGTGTTGACGGCCGGATGGCCGAGCGGTAAAGGTGGCAGCCTACCGCTCTGGGGGACCCGGGATCGAATCCGAACGGGTCGAATATTCCCCAGGAATTTTTCGGGGGGTAGTCCGTTCGGATATGTCGGGCCCCGTCCCTCACCACCCGGTCGCCCCATGGTGGGCCTGGCCGAACCCATAATGGGCCTACTAAAAGAGGCCCTCTTAGTGCCCACAGGGCGGAAAGAGTTAAAAAAAAAAAAAAAAAAGAACCGAGTGTTCACGGAAATTTCCAAAATTTACAACTTTTTCGGTCACTCTCATTGAACTGGAAAAATTTCTGTCTTTATTACATCTAATATTATGAAGAGATCAGACCCCACTGTACTCGGCAAGAGATTGGTTCGGTTAAGCTTCTGTTTAAGTAAAATTTCGGCTCTTTCGTCAGGGTTTTATATATGTTTCTAATCGCTTAATTATTTAACTACTACTTAAGTAGAAATAAGTTGAAACCGGTTACTTTGTACCTGAATATCTGTAGTCTCGGGAAAACAGTGGAAAGACAAATTTTAATGACAACGGATATATAAATCGTAAATTTAAGGAAAATAAATTCTAGAGCTTTTTTTTTGTACCATCGTACGTCTCATTCATTAAATTTGGTTGTAAATGATGCTGCCAAAGTAACAGTTAATTTTTTAACACTGTACTAGAATTGTACACGTTTTTTCTGCATCCCCTTACAGATGGGACATACTAAATCGTAATATCACCGGCTTAACATTGAAATCCGTAAGTAATATAAGATGGGAGAACGGGATAAATGCAGAATAAATATATCAAATATTTTAATGGATTTTTTTTTAAACTCCTGTCAACTATACAGAACTATCATAAAAATATGCCAGTAAATTTCTATCGGTTGGGTTAAGTTATAAATCTAGTCTAGGGTGAGCAACCGTTTTTATAACATGGGTCAGAATAAATTTTACGTTTTTTCCGCGGGCCGTAGTAGTCAATTGACGCCTTCTTGTGACTCGTAATTTTTTTAGTCTGCAAATATGAAATAAATAAATAAAAAGTTAATTACTACATTTATTTCTCTTATCGTTTCCGAAAATTACAAAGAATTGGAAAAATAACTATTAATTAGTTATTTTTCCAATCTATTAAAGATCTCGCGGGCCGTAGCTGGCCCGCGGCCCGGGGGATTGCCCGCCGTTGATCTAGTCTGCTCATGATTCACATAATCGGGCGAGGGTGGCCGAATATCTAGCAGGCGGCTAACAGCCCACAACCGCTCCGGGATATAAAGTCGGACTCTTTACGCGTGTGTCGCTTCTACCAGCTAAACCGGGTGAGGTTGGTGCACTGTAAACCGCATGTGCTAATGCCTATATAATCTGGCTGATTAGAAACTGACCCGGTTTCGACATTCCTTCCGCCACTGAATTATTCGAATATACAATAGCAATCTTATCGTTTTTTTTCACATGTAGTATAGAAATTTGTAAAAGATACATAATGCAGTTATAATAAAATATTCATTTTAATTAATTCAAAGTACGTTAAAATATGAAAATTTATATTTTATAAAATACAAGGGAAGGTCATTGGAAGGTGGAAGCGGCGCTTCCATCGCTTCCAATGACGGCACGCCACTGCTATTTAGATATTGCTAACGGGAGGAAAACCAGGAAAACTCCACGTGGCCAGGTGCGAACCCACAACCAACCACTAGCGTTCAGTGGTTTTATCCGCTAAGCTACTGGCGGACACCATTCCAGTTAAGAGTATATTTTTGTGAAGTTCCCGATAGCATAAAATAAGCACGAATCACAAATCAACGGTAATTGAAAACATTGTATTTAGCTGGAAGTTGAAGAAGTAATCGTGTTTAAACACAATGAAGGCAATTCAAAATTATTTTAAGAAGACTGGAGATTTAATTTGAGAACTCTAAAATATAGTAGCATGTTTTTGATTAATACAATGCACTAACGTCATAAAGATTAAACAAATGTTCTCTTTCCGAATGATTAAGCCATTGAATTCACCTTCCAATAATCTAGCACTCTCTTCATCCAATCATATATCTCTGCTTACCGAGATTGCATCGTAAATCCAATTGTGGGTATAGAAATGCGTATTTACTAAATTTATTTATTTAACCATTTAAGTCTCTTTTCAATATTCTCGCGCGTTTATAAATACAAAAGCCACGTGACTTTCGGTAGACCGGAACTTGGTATATAGTTAATCGGGCCTCCTAACCCCGAGCTTTCCATATCCGGTCTCGATTTTTATCAATCCAACTCCGTTCTCGAGATTAACGAACGACATTGGGAATGTACAGTTCTGCAATTTGAAAGACAGCTCAATATTGGTTTCTTATTTTCTCGAAACTGCGAAGATTTTATTATTCTTACGTACAGAACTAACTTCTCATAAAATTTACTCGACTTTAAATATTTCATGCTTAAAAATTATCGTGGTCTGTCCATTGTCAGTCAAGATGAATTATACTAATTTGAAAATATCTTTAATTAATTTTAAAAGCAGCGATATACAACGAGCTAGAATATACTACATAGAATGGCTGTGACTATGGTTACAGCACTCTTGGTGGTGACGTCGGGTACTATCGAAGAGTTAAAATATTCTAGCTCGTCGCCTTTACACAAATGCCACGCTCCCTTGACTAAAAGGAAAATGGCGGATGTTTTTTTTTCTATTTTCCTCAAACATGGCGTCACTTCAGCCACTCGATGTAATACATTCTAGCTCATTAAGAAAATATTTTATCATGTACAAGAAATAGTTCTTAAATGAATTAGGGCACATTCACAAGAGTTGACTTTTAGTCACTTTGTCAGATACAAAAAGTCATTGAAATTAGAACAGCAGTATACTTCAATAGAGTTGACCACACACCAGCGACTGTTCAGTAGCCACGATAAAAAAAGATTCTATTCTAGTCACTGTTGCTTGCAACAAGACTGACGTAACCAATGGAACGCGCAATGTTGTGTGTGTCCATTCAAATGGGCGATTATTTTGTCGTCAACTCCCAAGTGCACTTCTTGTGATATTTTTTCTCTTTTGCCCAATGAGGTTTATCACATGTCGTCACAATCATGTGATCTACAGAAAACACATTTGTTGTTACTCATTTCTTAAAACATATATTTTATCAAACTCTCCCTTTGGTCGCCACTTGGCCTATCAATAGGTGAATCATTTATCGCTTTGTATTCAATTCTTACTGGGCCACATAAGAAGTGAAATATGTGCAAGCTCTACAAAATCCATTTTCATACTGAAAACTGGAAAGTCTAAGATATTTCTTAGTCAAAGCTGCAATCTGTAGCCTGTGTAAATGTTTACGACTGGCTACGCTTCTGTTGCAGATACATATTCATTGCTTGTGTGGTTGGGTATGCAATTAATCATAAGCAGCAGCAACTAGCAATTTTTTTGTGCATGACTAAAAGTTTCTCGTGTGAACACACCCTTATAAATATTTAAAATCAGCAAAGCTGTGCTTATGTAAAATTAAGACTTCAATACAACTGTTAATGAGGTAATACACAGAAGGCATAGTTTGTAAAAATGAACCAACAAAAATACCCCAGGTGCCATAAAGGAATGTAAATAGGCATCTGGGACAGACCGACCATGAAAGATTCCCAGTGTTGGGGACACTGGAGTTTGAAATTGTACCAATGTCAACTAATCCTCTGGATTGTTAGAATTTGATGATGGGGTGCAAATTAACAATATGTAAAAATAAATATATAAAATACAACGTTTAACAAAATTACTTTGATTCTGTTATCGTCCATCAACTGGAGCAAACGACGGACGATAATGGAAGCAAAGTAATTTTGTTAAATATTGTATTTTATATATTTATTTATACAATTAAATGTATTACCGTCGGCCATGTTTTGTATTTTATATTTACTTAAAACAATATGTAACTTTATTACCAGGTTAGAAAATTTTTCTGGACTAGAAAATATTACGACGATTCAACAATTCTATTCAGAAATGACAGTTTACATTGGCAAACCTGAAAACTCAGATGTGACCCGAAGTCTTGGATGTGACGGAGGGATGCTTATTGAATGAACTTTCAAATAAGCAGGGAATCATGTCCTTTGGACATTACGTATTAACCTTCTTCATCATGTTTGCAATTTTATCAGTGGACTGAAAACTCATTGATAAATTATGAAATATATCTAAATTAATAGTTCTGGAAATGGAGGTTGGACAGAGATTGCAGTAGTGTAACCGGAAATGCATCTGCACAGTATGCAGTAGTTTTGGGTTTGAGTACCACTTCAGGTCAATTCTTTTGTTCCAGAAATTCTGAAAGTAATTTATATAAGTACTAAAATTGTCACAAGATGGTCAGTTGGAGGTAGCTGGCCTAACCACCTACCTCCAACTGACCAGGCATGTCAAACTCATGATATTACGGGCCACGTGATCTATTTTGTATTAAGTCGGGGCTGCATGTTTTCAATGTTCAAAAAATTAATAAAATACGACTTTTAGAATGATTATATTATGTATTATGTATTTATTAGACTCAATGTATTGTATATTATACATACATAGACATTTTATATTTCATGTTATTTTTTAAACTTAAAAAAATAAATTAAAAAATATAAAATATTTATAGTAAACTATAAATATTTTATATTTTTTATAAAAAACAAAAATAAAAGTTATAATAAGAAATAAACAAATCACAGTTTAGTATCACTTTTTAGAAGATATTTGACAACATTTTTCACAAAGCAAGTCATCAAAATTTGGTTGAATATATTCAGCTGATGAAATTTTTATTCTATCATGTTTCTAATCGTCTTGTGTTTTTATCTCCATTCGGCTTTGGCCGCCGCTTTTCATTTGGCGCCTCGCACCAGTGCGCAGTGTCCCGAGCGATCACGCAACCACACGCGACACCAGCGTCAACCAAAATGTTCAAACTTTCCAACTTCAAGCGTCAAAGCTCAATATTTAAAAATTTTTAAAGAGTCTCGGCGGGCTGCAACCTGTGTATTGGCGGACCGCGTGTTTGACATGCCTGCTCTAGACAAATTACTTTGTATCTAATTATTAACTTACACTTATTAGTCCAATAATTTGGTAGATCATTAGGTTTTAAAATCTGAAATTCTTCTGTCTTCTGAAGAATTTCATAACTTCTAGTAATCATTAACAGTTATATTGTAAACTACAGACTGAATATGTATATTAGAAATAATTTATTTCTTAGCATATTAAAACAGATTTCTAAATAAAAATTACATCATTCTTAAAATAAGAACATAAACTTTAAATATAACATTATGATGGACTAGTACAGTTTGCATTCTTTAACAATTGCAGCATTTGTTAATCATGACATTGGACAGTTTTCTTAGATCTTAATTTAAGCAGTTCTCATCCAAACAATTTTCTCATCAATAAATTATAAATTGCCTATTAATAAAACTAAGCCAATTCTTCTGTTGTATTTTATTCCTAAAAGGATGTATTAAAATTAAATATAGCAAAAAATAGGATGTCTTCAACAATGATCAATGAATCGCTATCAGACCGGATTCGAATAATTTCTGTATCTTGGCAGCAATGTCTGGATTCTTCAAATGTCTGAAAATATGATACAAATGCAAATGTATTAATACAGTATAAACATTTTTAATTCAAAAAAAGACAACACATGTTTAAAATGTTTTCTTATAATTAATCGACTAGGCATGATTTGTTTTCTGCTGGAATGCAAACCAAGAATTGAGTCAAAGCACTAGCAAGTCAATAATATTGTTTCGAGGGGCCATCTACAACAACACTTGCCACTACCGCAGCAGCGACATTGCTGCTGGCATAAGAAAGAATTTAAAAATTGCACATACTTGTGCTAGCAACATCAGATACAGTCACTTTGATCCCACTTCATTTCAAAAATGAAATCAGGACACCCCTATTTTTATTACATTTTTCTAATTTCCTTGACTCACATTATGTAAAATGATGAAATTCAATTAAAACTAACCAATCAAATTTTGAGAACAAACTCAATTCTATAAACCCCTTATAAGACACTTTGCTTATGCTCTGTCTCAATAATAAGACTACAGTCACAATATTTGTCAATGGAAAAAACACAAATATCACCTTCACAAGAAGAAAAGCACTCTGTAATCATTATTCATTTATTGTTTTGCATTTTTCAAATTGATATACTGGTTTAGATGATCATTTCTAGTCTTCCAAGTGAATACATCAATTTGATTTGATAGTATTTGTAGAATCAATGACAACAATTTGAAAATATGTTATGTACTGGAATAGAAATACTATTACTGCTTAACTATTCTTCAATATCTGAACTTCCAGCTTTCCAGTTGAAAATTGAATAATTTCTTTCTCTACAAACATATCAATATGAAAAACAAATAACAACTAGAACTAGTCAAGAACATAGATACACAAATAATACCAAACATTTAACGTCCACAAATTGCCAAACATTAAAGATTTGCTATTTCGATTTTGCATCCAGTTTGCATCCACGTTTTCTTTCTATATCTATGTTAAATGTACATAATTTAACATAGATATAGAAAGAAAACGTGCAACATCAGTACTATAGTAAAGAAACAAAGTGTAAATATGGATATGATGAGAGAATTTGGAATGAAGTGAACTATGATTATTTTTTCCTGCATGAACATTAATTTGCTCATTCCTGCATATCTTCAAATTTATAGAAGATTTAGTGATTTAGTTGTCATCTGTCAGAAATATTTGCTTTAAGAATGATCATCAAATTAACTTACTGATTTAGTTATTGACAAGACTATGTCTTGTTTATAAAATCCTGCCGCCATTTTTGTTACCAACTTAGAGGTATAAAGGAGTACATGTCAAGAGTTGATATTTGGCACAGAGTATTAGGTGACCAAATCATTTGTGCATAAAAAAAATCCAGACATGTAAGTAGTCAGGGGACCAAGAACCAAGTCAAAATAAAATACAAAATGGCGACCCTCTTCTACAAACAGGCAAAACAGGCATCTCACCCCACAGAAGTCGGGTAAAGAGAGTCCCACCCACAGTCATTCTATGAAGTGAACTCTGACCTTAGGACTGAGCAAGTAGTATCTTCTATGTTAAATAAAATTTGTTATCTAATTTTGTAAATTTGGGAGTGCTTCAAATATGATGTTAAAATGGTTTTATGTCGTTACAAGTGTTTTTTTAACATTATCTAGTATAGTAAAATTGTGGAACCGATAAAAATTTGACATGTATGGCAGAGGGTGCCACCACGTGACCTTTGCCCTTTGACCTCACTTTGCTCCTAAACTCTAACAAGGAGAGACATCTTTTTACTTCATTTAGTTAACCTTTCAATTCGACAGCCGTGCCAATCTTGGATTTATAGTATATCTCGACACTATTGTAAATATGGCATAGCCAATACAAATTAAGTAAATGATCAGTTTCTCAGTTAATTTTTACCGGCAGAACAAAAGACACAGAACACGTGGTCAAGGTCAACGTGGACATCACGGACAAGGTAGAACATGCCACGTACAGATTTTAGCCACACCACTAAAGATGTTATATTAGGGTTGTTGTTACATCCAATGATGTTATAATTGGGTTAAACTGTATATTGTTTGTGCAAAATAAAAAATAATTTTGGACAATACAATAGCCATGATTATTTTTTTCAAAAAGGGAAATTTTCGTTACGCATTGACAAAAATTCAACCCTGGCCGTCACGCAACGAAAGAAATTTTGACATTGGATAGGGTATACCTGGATAGGTTAATTTCACCGAAAATGCATCGTGGACAACCTTGTGGTCGTGCACGATGCATTTTCGTTGCTCAAAACCAGCGATACCAAAGAAGATTGGCAAATGAGAACAAGACCCACTTGAGCATCAGTGATTCCGCTTAGTAGTGAGTCTCCGAGACATAGTCTTGTCCCAAATACGGCTTTGCCATTTTACTTGTTTTGTTTTGTATTCACAATTCGAATGGCACATGATAGAATGTAAGAACACATCTGTGATCAAATCAAGATCAATATTATGCTATGAATTAGCCAATCTTGTTACAGAGAGAGATACAAGTAGATCTTACAGTAATATGATTTTGTTCTTTATCTTGCAGAGACTATAGTAATAGATGTCTATCGTGTGATTGTAAACTTTAATATAATTAATATAATTAAACAAATAAAATTCTCTCTTTAAATATAACCATCTTAAACTCCATAATTCTATATTAAAGCCAAATGATTGCCAGATTATATTGAGAGTTGAGAGTTCGAGTCCTAATTTGGGCCAATTCTTTTCTTCCAGAATCTTCTGACCTTCTAAATTAATTATTAAAATATTAATTTAATTATAATTATTAAATTCAGAAAGAGAAGGCACCTAATGCCTGCCTCTAGTGCCTAATTACTTAGCATTTAGTTAATAATAGTAGTAGTAATATAACTTGATATAATCTGGCAATCATTTAACTTTAAATGAAATCACCATCTTTATTCTGAATTTATTTGTATTTATATTAATAGATAGAATAGGTCACATGTAGAATTTCATTATTATAATCAAAGATTACATAAACTTAAAGAAAAAAATGTTAACATACTCTTGTAATGCTTTTGGATCACTTTGCATTTGTTCTAAAATAAGCCTCATTGCTGGATCTGCTAGTATTCTTTGAACTTCTGGATCTTCCATTGCATGTCGTCTCACTTCTTCGGGATCTGCATTAGATGCTAATCTACATTTGCGATATAGATCTACTGCTTCCTAGTAAAACAAATATATTATTTACAATTCATGTTTTTACCATTATTTTATTTCCAACATTTCATTTATTTTAAAATAATCACATGCATTACCTGACTATTTGGATCTAATTCGACTGCTTTCTGAAAAGCCACAGCAGCTTTACCATGTTCTTTTAATGCCATTAAAGCCATTCCTTTACGTATATAGCCTTTAACTGGAATAAAAATCATTTTCGCACACAAATTTAGCAATAAAAATTATGAAGTTAAATGAAAAGAATATTAATTTGGACGATTTTCAATATTACCATGTAAATGATTAAAATAAAATTATTCTTATGCTAAAAATAAAAATGAATCTTAATTAGTACCATATTTATTTGAATACTAGCAGATAAGCCAGGTATTGCTCGGGCAAAAAGTAACAATAGTAAAGATTAAGATTATTACATTATAGCCAATCTTACCTGTTTTCACAGAATGCAAGAATTAGGTTCCTGTTTCCAGACTAATTAGAGAATTTTTAGATGGGTCTAAAAATATGTTCGATTTCCACAAAAATGCAAAAAACCGCATCTAAAATATTAATAGTACAGTAGAAGCCAAGTTCTTCGCCCAGCACCTGTAAATCTTGCATGTTGCTTTCTCTTAACACTTCCATTATTAAAGAATACACTTCTTTCATCCCCATGTCCACTTGCTGTTCAGGTATTAATACGTCAAAACGACCATTATATCTATTTCCATTAAACCTTAGTCTCACCACCTTTTAAGTTTCCTTCCCAAAACAGCTATCTAATTTATGTCTTCTACTGATAGTAGAAGTAGAGTTCTTTGGGGTAATCTTTAATCCTCTCTCTCCCCCCCCCACAAAGGAAATTTTGAAAAATCCCTTCTTAATGTGCATTCTCATGGCATATACTATTAAAATGCAATCAAAACCACAAAAAACTGCATCTAAAATAGTATAATAGAAGCTGAGCTCTTCACGGTAAGCCTTAAACCTGTCCCTCTCCCCCGCGGGGGAAATTTTGAAAAATCCCTTCTTACCTTACGTTTCTATATTCAACAGTTGACTCAACAGTGAATTTTCCATTGAGTTCCTCTGTTGAACGATCTGACATCACATTTTGTAGAAAAAAGAAACGTTTCCATTGAAAGGACACTTTTCATGATGGCCGACTTAATTAAGAAGGCAATGATTGTAACTGTTTTGCTAAATAATTAACGTAACTCGCTTAACCATTATTCAAACAAATCCTTTTATTCAAATGAATTCTTATCTGTATCATTTTCTAATATACTGGGTCTTTCTTTAATAATTTGAATTTCTTGAATATTTATATCATTAGGAAGACTTAAAGAGGGCCAAATATCAGTCGTAATCAATTTTGGACAAATATATGGAGGTAGTTTATTTATGAAAAAAAGCTTAATATTTCAATATTGACCAAATTATCCAACATAATTGTGCAATCACATGTTTTATCATGTACAGATCATTCATTAATTTGTGCATCCACAGCAAGAGCAAATGGATAGTTTCTATAAGAGAAATTTACTTTTTCACGGAACCTATCATGTTAGTTTGTTGAATACTCAACAGTCTTTCAGGTCATTGAGCTGTTGAGCTCAACAGTGAAACAGCGCTGACTTCACTAGTCTCAATGGAAAACTCAACAGTCCATTTAGAAACATCGTTTTCTCACCCATTGAGTCAACAGAAACATACGGTTAGTGTACATTCTCATGATGTACCCTAACTGTGTACTAGATTCCAACTTTAACTCCTAACCGTTTTGGCTCTGCGCTTATTATTATTATTATTATTATCAACCCATCTCAATTATATTATAAGATTCTGCACACCCAATTTTTTTCAAGATACTAGTTTAAAAAAAAAAATAATAATAAATTTGATCAATTTAATTTATCATATATTTAAAAATTTTACTAATTTTATGGTTGTAACAGAAGAGCCACCTTTATTCTTGCTGCTTTGTAGCATTCAATATGGCAGTGATCAGTTTACAAATCCACATAGTAGTAAAATATAAATATACTTAAGGAAAAAATCAAACTTTTTATATATCTGATAAAGGTAAATTATCTGCATTTTTTAGTAATGTATTAATATTTTATAAGGAATTAACTTACTAATTAAATGAAAACAAGACTTCTTTACTTTGTTTCATTTGAACTGAAGATGAATAACTGTTAACAGACCAATAGCTTAAATTAAGTAGTAATATAGATATAATGATTATTAATTGTCAGTCTCAGTGGTATATTTAACTTGATTTATTCATTCTCATTTTCAAAAATTAGTCTCACAAAAACATTTACTTATATTACTCGTAACTATCAATTATAGACAATCATTATATTAAGCAAAATCATCAAATTGATAAGAAAAATTTGTCACTAGCAAAGTAAGCAAAATGCTTAGAACAAACTATTCTGTTGAAAGTTTCTAATTCTTAAAAATATTTAATTCTATCCCTGGTTAATTCCAAAGAGTAATTAAAAAAGACCTTGGCCTGTAAATCCCAGTCATGCAATTTTTGTTTCTCTGACACAGTTTGAAATCTTTCTTGGAATAATTTGTCATACTCTGTGATGATCATTATGCTTGGAAGCAATTTTACTTATTTGTCTACAACTGAAATTTCAATTTCCCACTTTATTCAGGTTAAGTTAAATTCTTTATACCCAAAACCTCTTCCATTTCCTAATTGGACATATTTAAAATCAGTTTAGTGTTATTATTTATGATTCAGCTGCTTTAAATGAAGTGACTGAGTCACGATTAAAGATTCTGACAGATTTCCGGCATTAATAAACTTTAACACAGAAAAATTGTTTCATTCCAAAGAATTTTTTCCATTTAGGCGAGTTTTACTATAATAAATAAGACTGAATTTTAATATCTAAATATCTAAAGCTGGAATTTAGATATTCTGGAAGTGAAAGTTGACAAAGTAACTACATATTAAGCAAAAGTAGCTGCTTATCATCCAGCTTCAGGTCAAGCTTTTCTCCTAAAATTTTCTAATTATTTAATTATTATTAATACAAGATGACTTAACTTAACTTTCAGATCTTTATTTAGTTTCATTAATATAATTTAAATATGATAACAAGTCACAATATAAAAACTGGCACTATTGTGTAATAAGGCTGAAATTCATTTATCAATTTAAAACTGTGACAACCTTCCAACAAATACAAAGAAATAAAAATTACAGCTCAAATTCCTTATTCATTAAGTAAGGGAATGTACTAAGATTTATTATTAACGAATTTTAAGAAAACATTGTTTCAACTATCATTCAGTTTCTGCTTGAGAAAACTGATCTTCATTATTTCCATAGGGTATGCTTTGTATGTAGGGAGATTGCAACTTCTTTTCCTTATTTTGTTAACCTGAGAATTATTCACAATGGAAGAACATCTCAAGTAATTTCCAGTTAACAAAAAAAGAAGTTTCAATCACCTGACATTCAAAAAGACCCAATGAATTTTAAGAATCAAAATAAGTTTTGAAACAAATAGTCATTTTTATTCCAAAAATTCGTTTGTATTTCAATTTTGATATTATTTTAATCCAATGTACCACAAATTTATTAAGTAGTACAATTATTGCTTTAAAAGATAAATAAAATTCATTCCTTTAAGTTTTATTTAATTCACTTTCAATTTACAAAAAACTATTTACCAAATGAAGGATTTAATCGTATGCAATCTTCACAGTCCCGAAGAGCCATTCTAAATTCTGCTAATTTTTGATAACAAGCTGCACGATTACTGTATAATTTTGCATCGTCAGGATTTCTTTGAATTGCTTCGGTGTAATGTTTAATAGCAGTTGGATAATCTCCTAAAAAATAAATCATATTTATTACAATAAAAAAAATTATTTTAATAAATAGATATGTATATACTAATACTATCAATACATTGCTGTAATATTCAAGTTTATATTGTGATAGCATCAAATTTGATTAAATTGCAGTAATCCCTTGATTAACGCAGTTAACACATTCCACGAAATTGGCATACTAATCAATACAGTTTAATTTAACTAAACTATCAAACTAATTAATTAATCTTAATATTTATAATTAACTGACAAATTAATCAAGACTTCCAAAATTCTTACTAACTTTTTACTGTCCCTTTAACGACACAAATAATTTAAATTAAATTAGATAATTCTTTGAAATATAGCTGGTGATCCCAACAACAAAAGAAAACAATTTAATTTCATAATTTGTTGCTGATGTCTAAGTAATTTCATAACTAATGTATTTTTTATTTGGTTAATTATTGATAGTTAATAATTAAATTATTAACTAAATAAATTTAAAATTTTGAATTTTATAAATCATGGTATCTCTTATATAATAATAATAATAATAATAATCTGGAATTAGAACCCTAAATCTAGTTTTTCTTAATCTAATGATTATAAATTTCAAATTTATTTATTATAAAAAGTATTGGTGAAGATTTTCTTTTTAAAATATTAAATTTCCAAAAGATGAAAATTTCACAATATTCATCCCATCATTTGGCTGTGACAATTTTCTAGTGAGTAATTTCCCCATAGACTAATTTTGAGAAAGTTGGTCAGATGATTTGCTATACAGGCTTGCATTTCGTTCAACATTGCAAGTTTGCCAAATGTGTCAACAACTTATAAAATACAAACTTACCCTCAAAAACATACCACATGAATTAAATTCTTACCTATGCTATTTGAAATCTATTATCAATTTATAAACTGCATTAATTTGAGAAATGTGTTAATTGAGGGTTATTGTAGTCTGTTATTAAGAGTAACACATTCTGAAAAATTTATAAATTACATATTTCGTCTTTGAAAGAATAAACATTAAAAAAATAAATATAAGCAAACTTAAATTTTCATTGATGTGTGTGTTCTGTTTTTCTAAATAATTGGATATGTAAAATTTGTACAAGCAGAGATTAATTGAAAAATCATAGTAAATCACAGGTTAGATTCTACAATAATTTTTCATATTAGAGTTTTTTTAACCCAGGAAATTTTTCTTATCCCGGAAAATCCCGCAAATTTCTTAAAAATTTACTTTTTTCTTATTTTATGTTAAGGTTGAGGAAATTTTGCAAATAGAAAGTATAATTAACTCATAAACTGTCAGAATACATTTGTATTTATTAATTTTAAACCTACTTATTAGTTTTTTTTAATTTTTGCTCATTATGGCATGTCACAAATGGTCAATAATCAATACGTAGCTTATTTGTGAGAGGACACTCAAAATTCTTTTACCAGTGATTATCTGGAATAATTGTGCTGTCTTAATTTTTAACCATGCCCAGTAGCTTCAATAACTGCATAATGCCATGTTGTGCAAATTGGGCAAGGATACAAACAAGTACAAAATCTGCAAGTATGAAGTTTTTCGTCATAACTTGATTATTAAAGACAAATGAACTGCTGAATTATTGGGCTATGATGTTTCTATTAAAGCAGTCGAGGTAGACAACTCAAGAACACTAGAGAACAAAAAAAGTACTACAATCTCGAAAACAAACTAGAAATCTTTCAGGATACAGGTGAAAAACACACAATATTTGTCTTCTCTTAAATGCATTAAACACGATTCCAATCACATCAATTGAATCGGAAAAGGCATTCTCGGTAGCAAGACTTTTCATTACTAAAATAAGAATTAGATTGAGTGATCGAGAGTATCGACCATCTTTGTTTTTTAAAATCTTATAAAAATTTACAATATTTTGTATTATATTTTATTTAAAAAACGAAAATTGCCTTCTAAGTTAGAAGTTTGATCTAAGTTCATTTTTTTTAAAACTCAATTCAAAGCATTTTGTTGTTGTTGTATGCAGTTTCCAGCAAGCTTTAATAAATTTTTTCTATTTGTGAAAATTTCTAGTAGTTCAAAGGAAATTTTTAATATATATCTTACACAGCGTTATTAATATGATTTTGAAGGTTGCGGAACATATTAAATTACTTTAAAAAACAAAAAATAATTATATCATTTGATTTCATGATATTTTGTATATCTTAAAAATAATTAATTTTGTCCTGGGATTTCCTGGGATCCCGGAAAACAGTTCACTTTTATTCCGGAATCCCAGGACAAGCAAAAGACCGGGAAATGAAAAACCCTATTTCATATCAAACTTCATGAAGTAATTTCAAGTTTTGTATCTAACAAGGGGAGGGCACGACCTGGGAAATTCACTTCGGGATGAGAGTTGGTATATATGTAGTACTCCTTTAGGATGTTCAATCCTCAAAACAAGACAGTGCAATGGCCAGCCAATTTTAAGTAAAAGGCCATTAAAAATTCGAGCTCAGCTTATGTACTAATAAGTTTCGCTAGGTCAGCAGCTGCTGAGCAGCTCAGTCGACATTGTTCTTGGCTACCACCAAGTTGTTCAGGGTTCAAATCTCAGTCTCGATTAGTATTATTTTATTTTATTTTATTTTTTTCTTTCTAAAAATTTTTTAAAATAAGTATTTTGAGTATATAGATATTAAAATTTTATTATAATAAATAATTTCATTTAAAAAAATGTGTAACATATTACATGTCATTTTATTTATAATA
Organism: Centruroides vittatus; assembly: GCF_030686945.1. NCBI lineage: Eukaryota > Metazoa > Arthropoda > Arachnida > Scorpiones > Buthidae > Centruroides > Centruroides vittatus. The sequence goes on from NW_027122576.1 coordinate 1,061,045, forward strand.
ATACAAAATAATTAATAATAATAGTTATAAATAATTAGTTATGGAACAACAGTTTTTATTTATTATTCTATTGTATCAAATTTTTTGAAGGTTACTACTCTTATTAATTCTCACCACTTAAAAATAAAAAGTATAAAACATGTCTTTTATATTCATAGGTTAATTTCATTTTAACAAAAAAAAAAACAACTAAAATGTTCCCAATTCCAACAGTATTATATAAATGAGATCCAATTTAACACTTCAGTGTAAAAAGTATCACATTAGACTGACATTTTCAACAGCAAAACAAGATTTTTCTCAAGGTCATAAAAATGGGCATGGACTTATGGACTGACCTGATATTCAGAGACCTATCAGTTTACTTTTGGATTCTGAAGAGATCATAGTGTTCCGTGATATATTACACTATAATACAAATAGTTTCAATATTTTACAGTAAAATGTCTGTGAATGAAGATACTATCAGTTTACCAACAGTTGATGATGATTATTATTAATACACTTATTAATTATTTTGTATTATTATACAGTAGAGCGTCGATAAGTGGAATGTCGGTAAGTGGACATTTTTTTAAATGAAATTATTTATTATAATAAAATTTTAATATTTATATATATTCAAAATACTTATTTTAAAAATTTTTTGAAAGAAAAAAATAATAATAATACTAATCGAGACCGAGATTTGAACCGTGAACGCTGAGCAGCTGCTGACCTAGCAAAACTTGTTAGTACGTAAGCTGAGCTTGAATTTTTAAAGGCCTTTTTCTTAAAATTGGCTGGCCATTGCACTGTTTTGTTTTGAGGACTGAACATCCTAAAGGAGTACTACCTATATACCAACTGTCATCCCTAAGTGAATTTCCCAGGTCGTGCCCTCCCCTGGTAAGTTTATCATTTCTTTCTTACTCTTCATTGAGACATATTATACTCATTTAAAAAATTAATTACAACATTAAAATAACATAAAACAAAATTGTTCTATAAAAGTGGTGTTTAAAAATTAGGCTGAGTAAAGAAGTAATTTTGTAGATTAGTGTAGAAACTAGATATAATTGCACTTTCACTATGACATAGTAAATGGGTAAATCAATGTATATTCTTTTTTCTGCTCTCACTATAAGAATATCATGAGATTTATGTGCATATTTTAATTTCAATAATATATATAAATATAAAACAAAATCCAAACATGAGCTATGTAAATTTTAATTTGCATAAATTGAGAAACAAATTAATGCACTAATTGAAGTAAAACTAAGATAAAATATGCTTTATTTCACTCTCACATTTGAATTTTCACAATCTTTTAAAAGAATTTATATGTACTAATTGATTTTCTTTTATTGGAATTTCTATATAAAAAAGTGGATATAAAAAAAAACACACTAATATTTGAAAATTTTCATAAGTTTAAAGATTTTATTTCTTCTATTAGTCTTAACAAAAATTTGTGTTTTAAAAATATTAAAATATTTATTCTATAAATATATTCAATAGAAATTTTTAATAAAAATACCTTTTTGAAAGCAATCATTGCCTATATTTTTTTCTTCAAGTGATTTTTCAGGATCTATATATGCTTTTCTTTCTTCTTCTTTTAATAAGTTTTTCTACCTACATTAAAATATTATTAATTTTGAATATCTGTAATCTGCAATATCATAAATTACAGTAGTTACAATGTATTTGACAATTAACCAAAAGCTCTAACCATGAAACTCCGAATATTTACTTAGCAATCACAAGATTGGCAATCATTCCTGTTACTGTAACAAAAGTAAAAAATCTCTGAAATGTTATTTGCTATTTTGGGTTACCAAAATACAAAGACTTTCTTCTTTGATCTATTCTATACCATTTGATTTTATTAATAAGTACTCATGTTTTTCTTTTTAATTAACCATAGATAATAAAACAACTAAAGACAGCAATAACTGAGATACTAATGAAATAAAATGAATCTATCTTGAGTTGTTAAAATAATCGCAAATTAACTCAAAATTGTACATTGCAAGCATATATTTATGAGCACTTTTAATAAAGGTGCTCACAAATATATGTTTGCAATGTACAATTGTGAGTTAATTTTCAATTATTATAACACCTCGAGATAACTTTAATTTTATTTTATTATTACATATCGCTATCTGTCCATAACAACTCTGATCTTAACTGTTTCAATACATAAGATTATAAATTAGATTATACATTTTATTTATTTTGACAGAGCCTTCAATTTATATGTAAATAATCTATACAATTTTGTGAATTTGTAAATTTTTTCTCTATCCAGAAAATTACATGTCTGGCAATTAAAATTAAATGATTAAGTCTATCAAGCCAACTCTGTAATGAAATAACATATTTATATGTAAATTTATTATTATTTTCATGAACTTATAAATATATTTTTCACAGAAATGTTGTTTGAAGTATTACTTTCCTTGCCTTATTTTAAACCAAAGTATTTTTAGAAGATAACTCATCATTTAACATTTAACAAAATGTACTCAGCAAATAATTACCGTATACCTCGGCGGATAAGATGATGTATAAATTTTCGTCGAAGTTTTATAGTTTTAGCATATATCTGTCCTATAAGACGACCCCCAAACTATCAATGGCCTATGAATTTAGTTTAGACCAGCAATCATTATCTGAATAATGATACTGTATAGCATATATGGAATTATGTCCTATTTGTAATTTTTCGAATGAACAAATTTTATTTTCTTGCATCTGGTGATTTTTGCAAACATTTGCACTAATTCGGGCATTCGGGTAATGACCTTGACTATTCACAAAAACATTGTATGGGCTATTCTATTTTGTGCACATACCCTACTCTCTTCTAGTAAATAATTACAGTTTGTCTGTCTTTTTATAATGGTTTTAATTTATATAAATTTCAATCTATTTTTTTGTATCTGTCCTATAAGACGACCCTGGATTTTCAGGGCCATTTTTTATGGTTCAACTATCGTCTTATCCGCCGAAATATACAGTAGATTATCAAAACACACCTTATGTTGCCAAGATAATTTTATTGAAAACTGACGTTTAGCTCATCATACCGTTACTTATTATAGTATGAAACACATCTAATTGCATCAGTAAAATGTTCATATTAGTAACAACTACAGGTTCACATTTTGTATAGATATAAATTCATTAATTTGTCATTGAAAAAAATTTAATTCATAATTAATGAATCAAATTTAATTTAGAAGAAATTCAGTTCCAACAGCTGAAAGTCAAAAGCTAAAGAGAATTCATCTATTCTCTCTCCTTTGTTCTATTAACAAAGGAGAGAGAGAGAGAGATAAAAGATTTTTTCTAAATCAATTCTTTGTTGTTCAAATGACTTAAATAACAAAACAAAACTGATAACATTATCAAACTTTACTTTGAAATTCTAAGGCTTTCTTGAAAATTAAAAGCAAAATATTTTGATAATTTGCAATTGTTGCTACAAAACTATATAATAACTTTATAACAATGAACTATATAATCATTATAATCATCATCATCAATAGAAATTTTCAAATTAACTAGATCAGCTTTTTTTAAAAATAATTATAATAAAGACAAATAAATAGGAGGTATCAATACCATTTTCACTGTTATAATTCACACTTTAAAATTTCTAGTTTATTTTAAACTATTTTAAATAATAATATGAGGGTTATTTTTTTCCAACCTCCACTAATGCACAAAAAAAAATTGGAAGCATGTGAGACAGGGACAGGGTGCATACCTAGAGAGTAGTATATTCCCTCACCACTTAGCGTTGTGCCAAGCTATTTTAGACATTTGCTACTCTGCAGTAAACACGTAAACATGATGCCGCCAATCCAGTCTCCCGCCAACTATGAAGTACGAGCAGTAATTCAATATCTATAGGCCAATGGAAGTGAAACTCATTGAAGGCTGTGTAATGTGTATGATGAGAACCTCATGAGCTACGGATGTTTTCGTGAATGATGCAGGAAATTCAAACAAGGACATGACAACATCCATGATGAGGGCGATCAAGGGAGGAAGTGGGTGATGACTGACGATTTGGTAGACAAAGTGGATCAATTGGTGCAAGAAAGGTGTCGGTTTACAATTTCTGAGCTCAGTGAGGAGTTTCCTCAAATTTCAAGGTTCACTATATATACCGCTGATTGACCGCATTAAAGGGTGGCTGAATGGCCTGCTGGCAATGTTCTTTGACATGGGTATACAAAAGCTGATGTCATAGTATGATATCTGCCTGAATTGACAAGGCAATTATGTAGAAAAATAGGTGACAACTACCTTCTACAAATAAAGTGGTTTTGTTCTTCATTCTTGTTTTTTTATTCTGGGTCAATGGTGGTTAAAAAAAACCCTTGTAACAACGAAAAAGAATCATTGCATTTGATAAATTTGAAAAATTCTTTTATTCATACAAAATAAATATGCAAAATTATATTGCAATTGCAGACATACAATGAAAATTTATCTAATACTAAAAATCCATTTTAAAAATTTCATTTAAAAATATATAATTATTTGAAGATAAACACAAAAAAGAATTTAAGGTTTTCTATGTCTTTCTCACAGCATGGAAACACAATTAAACAAAAGCAGAGTTAATCTTTCAAAAAAAAAAAGTAACAAAAGAAAACTGATATAATCATCAGAGAAAAACAAAAGGCTCTTCCTCTCCTTTAAAGTAAGGGTTATTTCACTTATGTTTCATTGTGTGCGTGAGTTTCGGGTGATTGTAATTAAACTACTATTCAACACTGTCTAGAAAGATATTTAGCAAACAAATGGAACCAAATTTGATGTGGTGACATTTTGGGACATTCAGAAGACATTTCCACAAAAAAAAAACTAGTACCAAAATGCACTGTATCACTTTTAGCACTACAAGCAACAAATATTCTGTTTGTACAAGATACTCACGCTATATAGTGATCTTACTGATGCATGGGATACTGCTCATGTCATTCTCATTCTGGAGATGCTAAATAGTATGTTCAAAGGGCAATCATAATTAATTCTCTGTGATGTTTCTCACATGCAATATGCTATTGTCTTCAAAAGCTGCCAAATTTGCAACATAGCCTTGATAACCACACTTTTTAAGTGTCTCAACAAATGAAACAGCTTTTTTGTTGCTTGCAGTACCAAAAGTATTATAATGGCAAGTTTTAGTACTAATTTTTTTACAGAAATGTCTTTCATATGTTTTGAACTGTGGACATACAAAATTTGGTCACATTTGGGCTGCTAAATATCTCTCTAGACAGCACTGAATACAAGTTATTTAATTACAATCACCCAATATAAGAAGTTAGAAGACTTCAACTTATTTTTTGTTTGTTTTCAAATTATACACATTTTTCAAAATTTATCTTTTTATAATTTCATTATTTGTTTGAATGTGACATTTGGTCATTTTCTAGATCAGCCAAATTCATTCCTTATATAAAAAATGAATATAGTTGATCTAGAAAAAGTGCTGAATTTTAAATACAGATATAATTTGCTGTTCAACTTTTATGTAAGGACTAATATTGGACTTCAGGATGTTTATATATTTAAAAGCTAAAAGATATATCACAGTTTTACTATACTTTTTAAACTAAAAACTGTAAATACATTCGATTAAATGTAAATAATATCTCTAAAGCCAAAAATCACTTTCTATCCAACAGTTATTGAAAATAATTTTAAAAATATAATGACAATGACCAAAAAGTCTGCTACTTATTTCCGATTAAAGGAACAAGTATAAAAATAAACATTGATTCCTATATCAAGATTGTTAAATAATTCGTAGTTTAAACAAACATTTTTGAAAATTTTTTGGAAGTGTATGAATTGTAAATAAAATTACTTTGTCTTTTATGTAAACCAATTAATGATATTTATCTTTACACATGTGGCATAATATAGAGAATTATAATTTTCAGGTAATAAGTTTATTGACTTCCTTTTTAAGCTTTTTCTGTTCTGTGGACACTAAGAGGGTCTCTTTTCAGCAAGCCCATTATAGATTCGACCAGGCTCATAATAGGACAGCTGTGTGGTGAGGGATGGAGCTAAACATATCCAAATGGACCACCACCTGAAATATTCACAAGTTTTTCAACCTATCTGGATCAATCCTGGGCTTCCAGAGCCCTAACTGCTCGGCCAGCTGGTCATCGATCCATGATAGCACCTTATTAATTAATTTGCATATACTTAATAAATTCAAACAAACTGTGTAATAAACATTCTACTTGAATATTTATAATCAACTATTCATTTTAATTTTGATAACATTGGTAAAAAGACACCAAGAGAACCTTTTTCTTCACATCCATTAACATGTGAAGAAAAAGGTTCTCTTAGTATCCACAAGGCAGAAAAAGGAAAAAAATGAAATAAATTTTATACTGAAAAATAATGCTTACAAATAAATTTTCAAAAGCTAAACATAAAGCTACAATCATAATAGTAATGCTTAAACTATTTGTTTCTTTTGTAAAAATATTTCTATTCTAATAAAAAAACTGTTACATCTGAAAATAATTAATTTTTATAACACATTCTATAAAGAATGTGATATAATTATAGCAATATAATAATAATTAATTTATGCATTTAAGTAAATCTAAAATTCTTACCTCAGAAAGTTTAGTTAAGATTTCGGGAGTCCTATGTTCGGCTAAGGCTTTCTGATAATATATTTTAGCTTCTTGTAATTTTTGCAAGTGACGATAAGCTAATGCAATGCGGGCATAAGCTCTGAAAAGTTGTTTCATTTTTTAAATTATTTTACAGTAATTTCTAAGCAAAGCTCAAATATAAATAAGCATTGTATTTATTTATTTACTTAGTTAACATTTAGTGTATTATTCCATGCTTATTTTAATGATTAAATTGTACGAATATAAAAATAATTATAATCAAAAACAGACTTGTATATTTTCATGCACACATAAAAATGCTTTAAGAATATTAACAAATAAAAAATGTTTTTATATGGTACAGTAATGGTTAAGTAATAGATAATTTTAAGTAAAACTGATCATCTTACAAATTTTTTGTTTGTTTAATTCAGTGTAAACTCCTAATGTTCTTAAAAATAATAATAAAATACAACCTTCTTCTATTAGTCTTAAAATTATAACACTCAGCAAACAGCTCAATTATAATCCATAACAAAGTGTGAAAAATTTCATATATGCCATTAAATTAGTATTCTGAAAATGAAGAGTTTGTTTTTCAAAGGTACTTTTCAAAAATTTAATTTTAAGACTTATAAAATATGCTTTCCTTCTAGATTATTTTTCAAATATTTTTTTTTTCTATTAAAAAGACAAACTGAACTAAGACAAAGTCATAGAAATAATTATTCATTACGCTGTATATAAACCGAGTGAAAAGTTACTTAACACATTTATAAAACAATACTTATTTGGGCAGCAGAAATTTTGACGTGATAGAAACATTATATAGGTTATATCTAGGTTAACCATCTTTATGCAAGTCAACTGGACAGTAGCCATCTTGAATTCATCTCATAAATTTTTAAATGAGAATGGAATCATGCACTATATGAAATAAGGTTAGAATTTTGAGAGAAGTGCAATGGTATGCTTATTTTCCATTTAATTTTAATTTATGAAAAGTTACAAAACCAATCTCTCCTTTTGCAGGTGTTATTGAACAAAACTGGAATACCAGTAGTGAGTGAGGAATGAACCTAGATCATCCTTAAGTGTGGAGACAGGTGTTTATATGACACCTATCTTCATGGCTTATCTTTGTTAGATAAGTCTCTTGAAACTTTTATGAAAAATGTGCAAGTACCACACGGTTTCCATGGGAATGTCATTGATTAAAAGTTCTGCAAAATTTTCCTATCCAACTCAGTTCAATTTTGTAAGAGTATTAAGCACCTTTTACTTGCCCTGTATAATAAAATGCTCATCAGGTTAAAAAAATTCTGAAGAAAAACAAAAGTACTATTTAAATTAGTTCTTGTTGTTATTTTTTTTAACTTTAAATGTAAGCTGCCTTTTATAAAAATTTATATCATGCAGCATTCTTTTTTCTTCTCTGGTGTTTAAGTGTCTAGTAGGTGAAACAACTGATGAATCTTTTTACCAAAATTTTTTATTAATTATTTGACAAATACATTGCAGGTTACTACCCCCTCTTCAGTGTCATAAATTACAAATAAAAGTATAAGCCATAAAACAATAAAATACTTAAAACTTAAAATAACTTAAAACCAAAGTTTATAATTACATAATCAATGGATTCTTACTATGCACCAATTTAGTGCTTTCAATCACAAACTTTTACAAGACCACAAGTAAAATTTCTACATTGACGCTGTCCAATCTGAAACCGGTTCCTGCGGTGTTCACTTCTGACTTAAATTCGGTAATAATGACATTATACCAACAATTATCAATTTGCACACCTATATTACAATTGATATTATTCTCATTTATTATTTTTACATGTTCTTAAAGTTTCTTTTATACATGTTTTCCTACATGGTTAATATTGACATTGTTTACATCATTATTACATTTACTATTTTTTGTATGTTGATAGCATGCTGAATCACTGTATCCTAGTAGTTGTATCACTGCCTGATGTACTTTTATCCTCACTTGCAACTTTCTTTTTTTTCTTCGATGTATAGAAAGAATCCCACAGATTATGTAATTATAAACTTTGGTTTCAAGTCATATTATTTTATTGTTTATGGCTTATACTTTTATTTGTAATTTATGGCACTGAAGTGAAGTAGTCACCCAAAATGTACTCATAATACTAGTATAACAAAGTCACATATTTAAAACATCCAGAAAAGATCTAAATATAGTAATTAGAGGCTATCTATTAATTACATGTACAGTTTTTGAACCACTTTTGACCTCTTCTATTCCTGTTCTGTACAATGATGTATTTTGGTAAATTTTCCTTTAATTATGTGTACAATGGTTCATAGACACCCTGACATTGAAAAAATGACAAAAAGTTCTGCAAATATTTCTTAACTGATAGTTAATTCACATGACTATTAAGAAGGCTTATAAAAGCAAATTCATATGCTACTAATACCACTAAAAAAAGTCCACACAGACAATGCATTTATCCCCTCCTTCATGCACAATAATATCATTGTCTGTAATAATGTACTTTTCATGATCTCCTCTCTTTTTAAATTGTACACAAAATTAATGGACAGTCCCTTGCTTTTAAATGTTAATACACCAAAAGATTAAAATAAAAAAATTTAAGAAATACATAGAAATTCTGATAGAAAACATACTTTTTAGTAATTTTTGGGCAGTAGTTAACTATCTGAAATACTTTTATATATAAATAAAAGAGAGAATTTACTTATCTCATTTATTCATATATAAACATGGTGCCAAGTTTTGTAAATTTTTATATAATTCTTTTAAATATCATAACTTTTCAGTGTGGCATAGAATATCACATTCTCAAATATGTTTTTTTTTTTACATGATATTTGAAAATATGATATTCTACAAAAAAAACCACTGAAATATCTGTTGTACAGAATGATCAAACAAGCAGTTTACTTGTGAGGAATAAACTTGGTAATTCTAATTAAGAAGTTTCAAATGTTTTTCCTCAAGTCTGTAGTAAATGAATCTTAAAGAAATGATTCTTATATATAGCAAGGCAATAACAAGCATATCTGACTCACAATATTGCCAAGTCTATTTCTAACAAACTTATTGTTTGATCACCTAATATTTAATTATTTATTTACAATTATTCAAATATGTTTACAAAAAGCCATTTGATCAATTTGATAGTTCTGTTGACTTTATGATAAATTACCATATTCTGATTAAAACCACACCAACCTCTATGTACATTTAAGTAACTTATGTTAAATTATATATCAAACGTTTTAGATTCAATTTTAATAGTCAGAGTGATTTTATTTAAGATGTGGTTTGAATTTTAGTTAGTTTTTCAGAATCTTATGACGAAAATTGTTTTTGAAAACATTTAAAAACAGTAAAAAGTCTAATTTGTAAAATGTATTTGTTTTTAATATTTGAAATGTTTTAAAACTCATTTTTACTAATTAATGATTATAAAAGAAAACTAGTAATTAGATTATGTATTATTATTACAATTATTATTACATTGATTATCATTATTATTAAAATCGATTATTAATATATACACCACTCCACACTGGGATATATGTACAACAGACACAGAACCAACTTCCAGTTCTTAAATACAAAAAACAAACACTGCACAGACGTTTGTGCAGGGTTTGTTTTTAGTATTACACACACCAGAAGTTGGTTCTGTGTCTGTTGTAAATTGATTATTAAGCTGATATAAAAAATTTCTCAAATCAACTTCAAGATTATCCAAAAAACTAATTATTTTTTCAATTAAACAGCAAACTTACTTTGCAATAATCTTAAAATCTGCTCTGTTTTCACGACCAACTTCTATAGCTTTCTCACATTCCTTTATACATTTCTCATATTCTTTCTGTTCAATATAAACAGCTGTAATGTGAAATTCAATACCTAAATTAATACTTAGTTTTATTTTTTTTAAATTAATTTTCCTCTTATAGAGCAAGTAAAAGTATTCATCCTTAAAATTTATAAATATTACACAATACTACCAGAAAACTGTATTTAATTTAAATATTTATTTTGAATATCAATAGAGAATAGTTAAAAAGACTTACCTGCTTTATTAGTAAGAAAAGTCATATCTGTTGAATCTAGTTCAATAGCTTTATCATAATGCTGTAATGCTAAATCAAAGTTTCTTTTTTTATAGGCTTCATTACCAGCAGTCTTCTCTTCTAGAGCCTAAGATAATAAATTTTCTTAAATTATATTAAAATTGAAGATGATTATATTCACTTTTGATATAATAATATACAGTAAGACCCCGCTTAACGCGGGGATGATTTTCTAGATGACAAAGCACTAAGCAAAACAGCATTAAACGAGGTCATTCTAACAGAGTAAATAGGAATAGGTGAACACACGACCAAAAATAAACAGATTTTACTTTAATTTTAGGTTATTTTTGTATTAATTTTCATAATAATGTATGTTAAATAACACATTAACATGTGCACACAGAAATGTAAAGTTCATTTTTTGTGACGAAGGTCCTGGTTCTTCTGAAATTCTTAAGATCGCATCTAAAACGCCTCGTTTTTCTTTTGCACTCCTTTCAAAATCTGGGTTATTCGCTACAATTTGATCAACGATTTCAATTATCATTACCAAACTTTACTATGAAAATCTGTAGAGAAATTCTTTGGGTTCTTCGTTTTCAGAATCTCTATTTTCCAGTTCTACACCTTTTTGCCATATTTTGCTGATTGGTCCGTGTTTCGCGGCATTTCATTGATTCATACGTAATACGATTATTTACAAATCAATGAAATTCCGGGTAAAATTAAAACCAGCGTAAATTTTGAGCTTTTTTTAGGCTTTGAGCAGACCACGTTATATCGAGCAGCATTGAGCGGGGTCTTACTGTACTTTTAATTTCATATTATTTAATGAATATCTTAATAGCAAGTCTCTAGTTATGTAAAAAATCTATATTTTTTAAATTGTAAACCAAGAGTTGGCAACTAAACTACAATCAATTAGACATATCCTTTGATAATTTCTGGTTGATTTTCAAAGCCAGAAGAGAGATATTCTCCAACTGAATCACACATATATAGATTTTAATCATATATCATTAGATAAAGATATACATCATCTTTGTATCATTAATTTTAAAAATGATCATTACTAAAATATTGTTAGTTCTGTAAAATCCACATAATTTTATTTGTTAGTTTTTTTATTTACTTTTTTTTTGGTAGAAAGAGAGGTATTTAATTTTTAAGTAACTGCAGGATGTTCTCAAATAGATAAAAGCCTAAAATTTCTAATATCTGGCATACCTGAATTAAATTTTTATTATTTATTAATTACCCTCTTATAGTTAAAAACTGTCAAAAGTTCATCAGACTACAACTGATCTAATTAAATGATTTAAGAATTATAAAATTTAAGCCAAATGATTGCCATAATTAATTGGGCTATTAATATGTTATAATTAATAATTAGAAACTAAGTAATTTGGTACTAGATGTAGACACTAGGAATCCATCTCTTATCATGCCTAATGTCTACCTCTAGTACCAAACTACTTAGTTTCTAATTATTAATTATAACATATTAATAGCCCAATTAATTACGGCAATCATTTGGCTTAGTATTCAATACATCGGGTTTAGGGAAGTTGATAATTATAAAATTTAAACTATTGATAGACATATCATCATTTACTAAAAATATTAATTAATGGCTATATCTGGGTGGACAAAAAGCCTACAGGTAAGGTCAACTCTGATGTAAGAATGTTATTTCCTGATGAGTGAAGAGAAGACAAAACAATAAATTTTAATGTATTGTCTTTTTCTGGAAATTTTTTATGTACTATAATTGAATTAATTTAACTCTAATATATCTGAAAAACACATGCCTAGAGCAAGACTGAAACCTAAACTTTTCATGTAATACTTGATGATAATGATGTTACATCATTCAGAATCCAGATTTTGATCTAGAGACATATTTAAATTTAGGTTACAACTGCAATAATTATTAATCATCAAACCAATTGGGAATAGTCATTGGGGGCTTCCAAATCAGAGCTATCTAGCTATGTCACATGTACATTTATCCAGTACATATTCACGTTATGGAAAGAGTTGACAGTTCAAATTCCATAATAAGCAAATGTTTAGGCAGTAGGCAGTTGAGACTATCAATTTCAACAAAAAACATATTGCTTGCTTAAGGAAAAGAAACAAATAGAATTTATTCAAAAAATATTTTTAACCTGTAGCTTGGCCAGCACCAAGCTAATGATATATACTATATTTCAAAATAATGGAATGTTGTAATTACGAAAGCTTGTTTATTTTAAGTATTAATACTATATACTAAAAGAACTCAACCTTGATGTCATCCATCTTTTTTTTAGAAGTCCGTTTAGAAAAGCTTCTAAAGTAATCTCTTGTGAAGTACATGATAAATTCTTCATGTCATAGTGCTTTGAGCTCTGGACCTCACTCAATCTACAATCTATAACTTATTCTTGTAATGGGACATGCAATCTCAAAACCTACAGCCAATCTAGCCAAACTAATGCCATATTCAGAATCAGTAACACAAAGTTATCCTAAAATTTCTGTAATAATTGGCAATAATATTAATATTGACCAGTATTATTATTTTGACTAGATACCATATCCTGCTTACTTTCATCAGAAATAATTATTTAAATTCACTGTTTTTTTAAAAAAATAAACTGTATCAATAGTATCTGAGGTTAAATTAGTGCATTTCTGAACTCAGCTGCTAACAATTAACTTTGTCATTCCTAAACCATGCGAACTACTAACATTGGCAATGATTTGTAAGTAAATTAAGAAAGAAAATAATTTTTTTAGTAATAAAAACTTGGCTATGCTTTATTTTTTTTTAAACAAATTCAATAACAAATATTTATGTATTAGCAACATTTTTAGATTTATCTTTATCTTCATACTCTAAGAAATTTTTCATAGAACCAACTTTATTACAGAAAATATTGTTGATGGATGATGATAAAACAAAATTAGAGGCTACTATTCCTATTATTTTTCAAAATATATAAAAAGATTTGCTATTAATTGTTTTATATTCTTCAGTTATATAATGTTTAAATATAATTCAGAATCACTCAATTCCAAAACATTATAAAAATATTTAATGCATAATTTTTTCATTGTTGAGTATATGCTTTAATATTAACACATTTAAACTGTTTAATTCTGGTAACTAATAGATATTTAATGAGAAACATTTTCAGCTCTGCATCAAGCCATCTTCAGCTTACATAAAAAATGTTTAAAACAGTTTAACAGTTATTATTTCAATACTGATGCCAAATTTTATAAATTTTCATGATAAGTTATGATAATTAAAATAAAACAAAACAAAAAAAAATCTGTAAATCATAAAATCAGAGAATATATTTTATACAGACTTCAGAACATAAACAAGAATTGAGTTTATGTTTAAATTAAAACTTAAAACTTTCTCAGAAATCATCAATTCATCCATTTAAAGTTAAATAAACATTTGTAAAAATATTTAACAAATACGTAACACAAATAATTAACAGAGTATTAAAGTATTATATTTTTGTCATAATACATTATTATTTACTCCTTTTTTTATTAAAGTAACAATGATTATTTTTATATTATAGTATTTTTTAATGTTTCTTTGTCTTCCTGTTTTGTAATTCCCATGTTCTAGGTACTAACTTGTTTTGCTTTCTAATTACGGTGTGTGTTTTTATGGACAGTTGTCTCTGTCTTTTAAGACAATATTTTTTGTATGTAAAATAAACATGCAATAAATTAGAATAATGATGAAAATATGCAAAGAATTTGGATAAAAAAATGGATGTAAACATGCTTTAAAAGTTTATGTATATGTATTAACTTTTCTTCTATATTTAAACGTACATGTTTGTTATTACTAGATTATTATTGGATCTAAACTTTCCCTGATAAGTCACGTGTTTACCATTAATAAATTAACCAAAGAGCACGTGGTTAACGTGATAAAAACGTAAACATTTTAATTTTTTTTCTGGAGTAGAAATTCGAATTTTAATATTAAAAAAATGGAAAAAATATTTAATCCAAACGTAAACAACAATAAATGTATATTACAAAACACGAATAGCTATACAGAATGCTACAACCAATCAAAAAATTCGATAAAAACTGACGTCATTGATTTGATGACTGAAGAAATTGTATATACATACACACATTTATTTAAACAAAAATTAAAAAAAATAAAATAGTACAACGAAACGAAAATAGTTTATAAACCATACAAAACTCACCCCTTTTTTCGCAGAATCTGCCATTTAATAAATATTTTTTACAATTTTTAGAATCACGTTGAAGATCGAGCAGCACACACGACTGTACGACGACCGATCGACCGCCCTCTAATGGTGGAAAATTTTCAAGTTTAATTTTGTAATTTATTTTTTTAATAATAAAATATAAACAATTAACTATAGGATATATTTTAAAAATTTTTTAATTATAAGCCCGAATAAATTACGTGTAATAATAATACAAAGTAAACTTTTACCAATAACGAATTAAATAATTATGAAAATGTATCGATCTAGCGTGTTGTTGCTTCTTAATATATCTCTTAACATTGAGGTTATTAATATGTACGGAAAGATCTATTAATGGAAAATTACATTTTTTTTAATTCCCGTTTTGGCATTTTTAATTATCAAATATAATTTTAGTTTAATTATATATTTACTTAATATGTTTAACTCGGAAGCTTGTCGCGTAAATTATTTTAATTATAAAACGATGCCAATTATCTCGCGTGCTTAGTTTTATGTATTTATCTATTGCAATAAAAAAAATGGCTATTTATGGTTCTAAATAATTTTATATTCATTATTTTCAATGATAAATTATTTTTAATGATTTATTGATTAATGTAATGTATTGATTAACCACTCGACACCCGATAACATTCAGCTGGCGGCGCTAAAGTTAGAACGGATATGAGTAAAAGTATAAACTAAAATTAATATATCGACCGAACGTATACTTAAGAAAAACGATAAAGAAAATGTCGTCTTAAAATTTAATCTGTAAAACATATTTTAAAAAATACAATATGCCCAAAAGGCAGTTAACTGTATTTCGCTAACAATCTAGCTAAATTGCGTAAAAATTAGCCAATTAAATTAAGCGAAAAATAAATTTATTTAAAATTTTAATAATATATTTTTAAAATATATATTAACAAATGCATTAATATCTTAAAAAATCTTAGAAGAAATTAATTAAAAGATTCGAGCCATGAAAGAGGAATTAAAGTCTCCATATTAGTAAATCGCAGAGGACATGGTATTAAGAAAAATCGGGAAAAGAATTAATTCAGAATTTAAAAAAAAAAAAAAAAAAAAAAAAAATGATTCAGAAAGATGTAAGGAGGATGGTGGAAAAAATTTCTGGTGCTATCTCAAGGGAAAATCTAATTTTTTGATCTATCAATACAGTTAATGCGGATTATTAAACCAGCTTAATTTAATATAAAAGAAAATTCAGGTCAATTATAGACTTGATTATCATGTTCTTGTGTATCTCAAAATATTATCATTATTTTTTGAATCTACATTTATTAAAACTAGAAGAATAATATACAATGTAAAATATTTTGAATAACGTATTGCTTGGCGCTCGTATTTTTGAGGATGAAATATATAAAATAAATAAAATTTTAATGTTATTTCTTGAAAAATAATGCCGTATCATAGGATATGTATCATTCTGAAAGACATACTTTATATAAAATGTCTATCGCTTCGATTCTGCCATGGTTTGTCGAAGTTGTAGGTATTATTCTATTGAAAATATGTGTATTAGAAATGCAATGATATATATATATATATCTTGGCTATTTTATCTATTTCCATTTATATATATATATTTAAAAAAAAGACAGATTTAAATGGAATAAAGGTAAATATTTCTTAAAATTTATTATTTTTAATATTTTATTGATGAAAAATAATCGGTATAAAAACGTCGATAAAGTATTTATGTTTTATTTCAAAACTCAAACTGTTCAATAATTTTTCTAGAATATATTTTTAATTTAAAAATTTTCAAAATAATAATAACATTTAACTATTAATAAAAATATTTTTTTTTTAAATTTTGATTTTGTTTTTGTTTTTCTTATATACCAGATGGCGCTCTCAAAGATTAATTTATTTTTGGTTATTTTTAAATTAAAATTGAAAAGTAATGATTTTTACAAAATAAAGTATTGATTATTTATTATAATTAATTTTATATTATTGTTTTGCTATTTATTGCAAAAGTAATATTAAAATTTCGGGAATAACAAGTTATACAAATTATATTCTTGAAAGATATTTTCGGTAGTGTGATATAATAAAACCGTACAAGTTTCTGATTGTGTTTTATTGCTGTTTTTCTTTTTAACAAGTTAGTACTGGAGTCACTTTTATGTAACTGTTTAATTAGTAAAATAAAGTAAAATAAAAATAAAAATTTTCATTCTCTTCCACCAGATGGCAATAGATATTTAAAGTTAAAAATTAACATTTAATAAATTTATGTTTGTTTTCAATGACATTAATATGTAATTTTAACTTATTAAAATAAATGTATCAAAAGAATAAATAATGAATCTGTTCTTTAAAATAAATTATGTAAATTATTAAAATTTTATAACGTGTAAAAACTTTTAATTTAATTTCAAAACAAATAAAAAAATTATAATAAGAAAGTAATATAAATTTAAAAAATATAAATAATAATATTCTGAAAGTCAAAAATTTAATATTTTTAAACAGTCTGCTATTAAGAAAATCGAGATAACGCGAGATCTCGTCACACGTGTTCGCAAACGAATTTTTTATTATTTTTTTAATATTAAAATTTGCAAGCATTATACAGAAATTTAATTAATAATTAATATTTTAAAAGATTGCAAAATCAATAATTTTTAGACGTCAGTTACTTTCGAATAATATAAATATTTTAAAAAATTTAGTGCTGCCATCCAAAAATCTCTTTTGATCCAGCAATTTCTTTTTAATAAAACAGATGTTTCCGGCTTATATTATCAGCAAAAAATACTTATAAGATTTACTAAAAAATTTCCATACGATAGATTATACTCATTTGACGTCACAAATATTTTCTAAATACAAGAAATTAAGTAATAATTTAAATGACATCGGAAATATTTTAAAACAAATAACAATAATATCACGTATATTAACACTTGTTTAATAATTAAAATACTCAACTATTAACAAACGACGCAGCGGGTAAATTTTTGAATCGAACCAATAATAGCGAAGAAAGTATTTTGAATATTTAAAAATACACCAATTACATTCGACGTGTTCTAAAATTTTTTCCTATTGAAAATTTGAATTTAAAAAAAAACGAAATGAACGTATTTGAACTACAAGACGATATTAACACGTCTAGTATTTGGAAATCTCATTTGAATTTAGAAGAGAGAATTGCTCTGGCTAATTCTTTAGAAGTAATAAAAGGAAAGAAAAATTTTCAGCTGGTTCAATTTTGGGGGAAAATTATTGGTAAGAATGCCACTTATTATATCCTTATAGGAAGAGGTGAAGATATTTTATTAGATAAAAGCTTTTATTACAGGTAAGTCATTGTATGTATGACTTAAAAAATTGTTCGTATACTTTCCACCTTAACATCAATTCTTTTCCTGGTTACAGTTTTGATTGTTTGAACTGGAACGATTTACCTATTGCTAACAATACGTTTGATATAAATCTGATCAATTCTACTTTCATCGGATATCCTTCTTATATTTATAAAATCGATTCGAATCAGTCGGGGAGAGAAGTCAAAGATGAAGATGCAGAAGAAGATAAAGATATAAAAAATTCGGTAGAAACTTTAATAAAATAAGTTATTTGTAAGATTTATAATAAGATATAAGCAAATAATTTAAATTTCTTATATTTGTATTGCTTGGAGAAAAATCAAAATCGCTCTCCTGGTAGTGGCGCATCATCCTAAGGGCAATTTCACGGGACCCCATGAAATTGACAAATCAATCTTTTATAAGAAAATAGTTCTCTCAAAAAAAAAAAAAAAAAAAAAAAAAACCCTCGAAGAAAAATACTTGAAGTCAAACACTGTGCTGTACATTGGGCCTCCTAATTCAAATTTGCCTGAGCCCCTTGAAAGTATAACGCGCTACTATCTCTGGGGCCTTGTCTTGCGTAGGCGTGAAAGAATTTAGGCATATTTATTGGTGAAGATATGCCTTTACTCTATCGGTGGAAAAAATGCTAAAGGATAAATATTAACACTTACGAAGGAACATGTTATGGATTTAATTATAGATCATTGCGTATTGAATGTCGTTTTACTGAATTAATTCCTTTCGGTTCACAATGATTCATAACCATATTGACTAAATACATGTTTCGGCATAAGTATGTATCAATATTTTCCCTTTAATATTTTTTTCCGCGATGGAGTAAAGACATGTGTTCACCTATTCATCTAAAACTGCTTAAGAAATTGTATTGTTAGATTCAGAAGGGGAAAAAATATCAGTTTTAAATTAAAAATAAAATATTTTGTATTTGAGTAATATAGACAGAAGTGTATTTGTTTATTATTTTATCTATTTTATTTATTTATTTGTCTGGAAACAAGTAGTGTTTTCAAAAATACACTTGGCTATTTTATCTGTTTTTATGTAAACTTTTACAAAATATTTTATCATTGTTACTGATTTGGATTAGATAAATTTGTATAGTCTTTTTATAAATTTACAGACTGTATATTAATACACACACACACATACACAAGTATGTACAGAATATATGCATATGTATTTGTTGATTTTGTATAGATATAGATGGTCCAAAAGTCAATTAATCATTATAAAAATTAAATTTCTCTTATTTAAATACTTTATTACTTTAGTTAATAAGCCTTGTCTTACTCAATACACATATTGGAATGGTTTAACAAATTATAATACTTTTTTAAAGCACTTTGATAGGCTTTTTCTAGACTTCTACGGTTAACTGGCTTTGAGTCACTGTATGTTTGTGTTAAGTAATTCTATGCGGATGCTTACATACATATAAAATGTTTTAACTTCATCAAAATCTGTAGGAGAGCATTTGATGTTCAGAATTTAATACATTATAAATATAATAAAAAGGAAACTTAGTTGAAAGATTAAATTGTCATCTCAGTTATTATTATTATTATTATTATTATTTCCTATAAAAATCCAGAAATAATTTAAGACATTCCTCTAAAGTTCTAAATATTTTCAAAACATTTTCAGAAAATATAATGGTTATTGAAGAAGGATAAATAATAATAAAAATAATTTTCACTTCTGTCATCTGTTGAACAATAGTAATTGAGTTAAATAATGGTTTAAAACATATATATTATGATTGTATTTGTTCTAACATCTAGATCAAAATTGCTGATAAATGCTCTACATATAGAATTTAAAAGAATAATAATAAAATGAAAAAAATGGCGCTGGTTTGATGTGAGGTTTTGAAATTATTAATGGGACAACTGGTTGTTACATGGTATCTGGAGCTAGTTTTACACTATAACTAGTCACTCTAGCTGAATTTTAATGCATTACTTATTCTGAATACATGTTAATGATAATTTTAAATTATATATTTATATATTAAGTTATATTTATAATTATAATAATTATTTAAAAGTGTTTAATAATAATACGTTAATAAATTTAGAAGCGTATTCTGTTAATCAAATAAAATTTTAAGATTTTAATGAAATTTATTTACTGAATCTTCGATAACGGCCACCTCTAAATGGCGGCCATTTTCTCAGAAACATATAAAGTAATCTCCAAAGAATGACCACCTGCGAACAACGGCCATTTTTTTACGTCGCTTTCAGGGCTGTTATTCAGAAGTTCGACTGTATTACAAAAATAATTTAACTATATTACCTAATTTCGTATCTTTCAATAATAAAATTGTATTCTTAAAATTGATATTCATTTGGTTAAAACTTTAGAAATGTCAAATTTAATTAATATGAAAATTTATTTTATTAAATTTATATATATACAAATAATAACGCCTGATTCATCGGCAGTAAGTTAGTTAATTAAATATACAGATATTACGTAACTTGGACTAAAGATAGGCCATTAATTCGCCATCTTGTATTAATCCGGCATTACCATTTGATTATTAATACATAATTTGGGCTTGGTTTACTATATAAATACATTGTATACACTATACAGTAAAATACAGCACAGTACAATACAAAAATTTATTACAGTAGAGCGTCGATAAGTGGAACCAATTGGGGACTGGGGTCCTTCCAGTTAATGATTTGTTCCAGTTTCCGACTTTGTACGAAAAAATACATTAACCTGTCCGATGTTCAAATTTTTCTCCGTTGCGTATCGCTTCCTGTTGAATTTTTCTCCGTTGCGTGTCGCTTCATGTTGAATTTTCGTCGATTTTAAGCCTAACGAAAATTTTTATAATAATCATCGAGGCTATCGTATCGTTAAAAATTATTTCTGCATTTTGTACAAACAAAATAAATATATTAAAGAATATAAAAAACATGAAAATTATACTTTAGAAGTAAATTTAGTATCAAAAACATTCGATTCAGCACGACACAGTCCGACTGAAAATCGTTCCACTTTCCGGCCATTCCACTTACCGACGTTCCACTTATCGACGCTCTACTGTATATCAATATGTACTGTACAGTACAATATGAATGGCTTATATACAGTAGTACTGTATATAAGCCATTTACTATATACAGTATATAGTAAATGGCTTAACCCATTTATATAATAATCTACACTAAAAAGGGCGAATTAAAATCTTAAAATAATTAAATTTGAATCAAATTATTTAAATCTTTACGTCGAGAAGATTAATTTAATTTCTCCTCTCTTCAACTTTTAAGATTTAATTTTTCAATTTTTATATTAGTAAAACTTAAATATTTGTGTTGCACTCGTACACCTAATTGACATTTTATATTCCTGTATTAATTCAGTTTGGTTTTGTATTTAGTTCTGTTCTTAAACGGAACAATAACTTTGTTCTTTCTCTGTGAGACACTTGAGGTGTTTATAAAGTGAAAATGTTAGAAGTATTTAAAATGAATTATTGTAACACTAAGTTAATTGTTTTCTTACATACTATCTATTGTTTCGATGTCCTGTTAAAAACCATGACTAAATAATATTAACTGTTAGAATTATATAGAAAATTCTTACCGAAACATAATTTAGTCCTGTAAATTTAACAAATGGGTTATAGTGATGAATTAGTCATGCACTTCTATGTTTCGAAAGTAAGATAGTTCCTTTCCAGAGCAATTTATGTATCACAAAGCATTGTGTTAATTTTCACGATGTCTTTGAACTTATAAAGAAAAGGCTTTCAGTTTATCTAACATATATTTTTCTGTTATTTGTCTCTTTTTATTCTCAGATTTTATGAAGTTTTCCTTATTGTTTCGTGATTTTAATTGTAACTTTTAATTGTAAGATGGTGTAGACTGGATCGAAAGTGCTTGCGTGCAATAAACTTATAAGCTGGAGAGACGATATTAATTTTTATTTTGTAGGGGCCAATCCACGAGGAGCTGCAGATTTTTCATTGACACATACGCAAAAAAAAATCATTGTTTTTTAAAAACATGATGATTTATCGGACCGTCCCGAATACCGGCTGGCACGTGTTAATTTAATAAAAGGTACCTGTACTTATAATTATTCAAATATTTTTGAGTTAGCCCCCCTTTGGATTCTTCTGGATCTGCCACTGTTATTTTGTAAATTTTAATTTTATTAATAATTTCATATAGATTTTTTTTCTTAAATACTAAAGCAGTGATTCAAAACTTCTAAAGTCCTCTATTAACAAAATGGCATCCTTCTAGATCGAAGAAAGATTCTCATTATGTAGGCCTTCTGCATTCTATTGTATCTTTCAAAAAACCCGTTTTATTTATTGCCAACTTCATTTCCATCACAATAAACCTCCGTGTTATTTAATTATCCGATTAATATCAGTTACGTTAACAAGGTTGTAGTTTAATGACTATCAGGCTATTGTCATTGTAAAATCATAAGTTCAACAAAGAAATTCTAGTTTTACCGGAAGTGTAGAGAAGTAGAATTTTACATTAAATTCGATAAAGTTTTCTTGTATTTTTTGTTAATTTAGATGTACGAAGAAGAAAGAATTGCAAAAGTAGTTGCAATGATGGAAGACGAGGTATCTATAGCGCCTATTGGTGCTTACATTCAAACAGTGGATGGCACAGTCAAACCGAATCCTTCTTTTTCTGGTCTTTCTAAACATATGGCCATTCGTGCATCGTCTTACGTTCATCTGCGTAAGCCTGCCACATCTTGGACCGGACGACTATGGAAGAATCTAGAATTCCTTCAACCAATTACAGAAGATATCATACCTGGTTAGTAGACTGTAACTTTATACATCTCCATAATCGCGATTATTATAAATATAGCCTTACGACTAATTAAAATTGCAATATCTAGATCAGTGGATGGTTCGTCTAACACCGAATCATAGCTCCATAATGATCATGAATTACCTTTGGCCCGGTATGGTTTTCTATCATAAAATTCAAACTAAGTCCTTCTCCCAGTTGTATATAGGAGACGGGAGACGAAACAATGATTTGCAATTCATGTTCTGAGCTTCGATATTATTATGCTTTGAATAAAACATGTTTAGAATATAAATAAATATTTTATAATTTAAAATGTATTCGATTTATGGCTCCAAGTGGCCCTTGCAGTTTTAAGTGTACTGATTTCTTATTTCTGTTAAATAAAGAGGAAAAATGAGTAAATATTTTAATTTATTTTACTAAGTATCAACAATATCGTTGTTCATCAGAAACATATTTAAAGCAAATATATATATATTTTTTGTTCGACATTTATTTTTAGGAACATTTAATAAAGAATTGGCTTTTTATTATTTACACTTGAGCTGCAGCAATGGCTCCATTCGCTGAAGAGGGACTAAGAAACGGACTTGTAACTGTTGTTACTTCAACAACAGCTTCAGGTACTTGAAGATGAGCACTGCATTGTCCGACAGTCGTAAGCTGTTGATGTTGAGGCGTCACACACAAACGAATATTGGAAGCGTAACTCGTAACTGCTGCACCGTTAGGAGAATGCTTCTGTAGAGTCCTGCTTAATTTTGGTAATAAATCGTCCAGTATTTTAAGAAACGCCGCGCGAAATTCGGCATTTCTAAAACCGTAGATCCACGGGTCTACCGCACTGTTAGATAGGAGTAAAAGTCCTAGAAAGAATGTTGCGTGTATACCAATATCTCCTATCAGTATGCAAACGTTAAACGGGCACCATAACAGCAAAAATAGTCCTACTGTGACTGCCAGTGTCCTTCCGTAACGAGCTTCGCCACTTCCCGTAGCTTGACTTTGCCTAAACGATACTTCTACCGAAAATATTGCACGAGCGTGGGAACGAGCTATCACATAGACGTAACCGTAACATCCCACGATGACAAGAGTACATGGCGCAAATAGAAAACAAAATAGAAAGATACGCACTTTATAAGAAATCACATTGAAGGAGCAGCGAGCAGCAAGTTGATCTTGCCAGTGCCAGGCCACAATTGGGACGGAAGCGGTTAGTAACGAGTAAATCCAAAACGCGCTAACGTATCTTCCCACACTCCTATGCGTTATAATGTTGTTGTAACGTAGCGGAGATGCCAAAGACGTGTAACGATCCACTGCAACGGCAGTTATACTCAACAATGACACACTGCATAGAAGAATGAGAACACAATACGGGAAGACACACAGAAGATCACCAATTTCTTCGTCTTTGGATATTTCAAAGTAAAGTCCAAAAGGTAAACATAAGCCAACACCCAAATCTGCAGAAGCTAGAGACAACAAGAAATAATTACTGGGATTTCGTAGGCGTTTGAACTTGTGGATTGCCACGATTAACAATGCGTTGCTGCAGATGATAAGCGGTGATAGAACGAAGACCAGTAAGGCCGCTGTCGTTACGTATCCCAAAGAATCCCACGGACCGGCGGGTGATAAAATGGCATCGACTGTCGAAGAGTCATCACTGATATTACGAATTGAGGGCGGGTCGCTAATATTTCCCGTTGTCATTTCTGTAAAGAAAACGAACAGAATTTAAATTTTCTCATCCTTGGGTGGGGTGAATGCGAACAACTAATGACACGTACGGTACACATATATATAAGTTACACACCATTTCTTTATTCAGGAAATTATAATATAGGTCTGTGACCCATATCAAAATAGGCCTAATGAATTCCAGTTTTCTCGGCTTTTTATCTCCATTTTAGACAATTAATTATTATTTATTTGTTTTAAAATAAAGAATTCTTATAAAAATTACGTTTATTTAATTAAAAAGCGATTTTAAAAAAATAATAATAATAAAAGGAGGAATATTTTTTGATCTTTTCCCGCTTAACAGTAGGATAACAAATATTGTTTTCGAAAGTTTTCCCCGTAAACAATGCAAATCATTATTATTAGTGAAACGAGGTGATCGTTCGTATTTTACAAAATAGTGACCTTAATAGCCAATCGTTTTGGATATTCATAGAAATTATCGAAGCGGGCTGAGTGACCACAGACACAAGTGAAAAATAGGTCAAAGCCGCCTTTCGGTAGCCAACAAGAGTCGATTGCATCACAATACCACGAGGAAAAAAATAATAAAAAAAAACAGAAAAATTCTTCTTTCCCTTTGCACGGCTTTATTACTTTATTTAAAAAGAATCCGCAGCTTTATTATGAAGTTTGTTATAGAAACTAAACTTATCCGGACTCTTACATTTTCGAATTGGGTCGGTGCTGCGTAAGAGAAAGATTTGGGACGTGCGACTAGAGCTTTGGTTAAAATGACTTTTACGACCTTGTTTCCTGAGGAAGACAGTAACTACAATCCTGTCACCATTAACCCCGTACGTAAAATCGGGTAATATACTGTATTAAAAGAGTTATCCGGACATTAAATCGCGACTTTTTCCGAATTCGATACTAATCTTTTGAAGGAGAGAAAAAAAAAAAATATAAGTAACTTCGAAGGAAAATTTCATTTGAAAGAAAAGATTATATCGAACGCCTTGTGGCACTTACGGAAAATCGATAGAAAGTTCGAAACGAAAGATTTTCTGCATCGTTGAATACTGCAGCAAAAATCACTTGTCTCATACGTCAGATGAGGAATTTCGGGGATATGCGCGGTTGCACTTTGTCGCGCGCCATTCTAAGACACGTATCAGTTTACTTTCTTCCACAACACCATCTGTAACCTTACGACTAGATTGCTACCGACGGCACTTTATGTACTGTACGTTTTATCAGTACGGCAGCATCCCTCAATAAAGAAAACATCATCTTCTCTTATAACAAAGAAATAATAAATTCCCAGTTTTAGTGGATAACTCAGCAACCTTTACAGACTACTCGAGTTTGAAGGGTATGTCGAATTTACTAAAACGTATCGCTTTCAGCTAAGATAAACTGCAGTAATAACCACTTTTGTTCCGGCTCGAGCATTAATTTTGTCAGTTGTCATCGTAGTTAAGGATCGATAAGGGGTTCTTTTAAACAATTTAATTACGGGCGGCGCCAGAGACAGAAGTACATAATATAAACTTGTCTTCCACGCGTAACACGAGTCTCCGTAGACGTGACTTCAGAAAAAAAAAAAATTTAACACGAACAACAAAGTTATTTTCGTGGCGGTGCGATGCCGCTTGCGTAAAACGACCTCCAGAAAATGGCTGAAATTGTTAATGATTAAGCTAAACAGTGCAAGAAGCTGTGTACAACATTGTGTATCGCGTTAGGGAAGGTGTCCGAATAAGATCGATAGAACACGACCTCCAGACTCAGTGACTCCACAATGGTCACAAGCTTCAAAATACGATCGATTATAGAAGAAATCCATCTTTTCTACTTCCGTACTAAACAAATTCCTCCACTGCTTCGAAACTTTGTTTTTTTGTTTTTTTTTTCTTTAAGGTCTCGAACGACATAGGGCGGTCACGGACTGAAGCCATTGAAACCTTCCTTGTCCCATATCCTATAACGGTTTTTATTCCACGACCCTGCAGGATCTTCATATAAAATGTAAAGAAAAACGGTCATTGATTTCTGTAGTGTTTATCGTGATTAATTAATCGAAACTTTATTTTTAATCAATGTTTTACATCCTTGACACGTCACCTTGAAGGGTTTGATAAAAGGTGCTGCATTCCTTTTGTGGAGTTCAGAGCGTCCACAGATTTCCTAATCAGTTTAAAGCGTTACATTAACCTCCTTTCATCTACAGGCAACTCCACCTGTAAATGAAATGTTGGAATTTTAATTTAATTCGATTTCCCAAATGAAATTTTTTTCTTTCTTTGAATTAAAACAGGAAATCGAACGATGCTTAACGACTATTGACATGTGTCTAACCTCTAAAAAGACATAATATAAAAATTTTTAAGAACACTTAACTCTAAGAATTTAGATGAAAGGATTATTAATTTTTGAAGGATTAATTTTTTTCTTATTACCTTCATTACGTTACTCGGTAACAAAGTTTTATTAGCATGAAGCCTTCTATGAAGGTAATTCTTCTTTAAACAGGATTTCTATGTTGTTTTTGGTCAAGGATATTCGATTAATTTCCTCTTTTTTTGGCAGATAGGAAGCGGGTTTATATAAAAATATTCGAGTTATATATATTAAATGATTTTATTTTTATTTTTATTTTTTCTTAACGCATCCTATGTTACGACCTACACTTTTTTTTTTTATCGTAACTTTTTAATGCTCCAACAAATTCCCATTACTTAAAATTTCTCCAGGTTATATTCGTCAGAGTTCAGCTATTAGAAAGTACTTTGCATCTATTTTTAAATTATAATTCCCGGCTTAGAAATTACTGCTTAAATAATCACGCCTGAAATTACTTTAAAAAGTATCTCAAATATTTACTAATTTATCTAAAATATTCGTTATAAGGAATATGAAACGAGTGTTAATCTACCCTTTCCCCTAAATTCGTCTTCCCTATTGATCAAGATTAAAATTGAATTGTAATAAATATAATCTAAATTCCTATTTATTCTAGTTTAATTCTAAACATTAGGACTAGACATAAAAGCCAACAATATAACAGGCCCTAAGCTAAAAAGGTTGCAGCTTAGGGTCTTTAAACTTATTAGTATTTTGGGAGTAGGAAAGGGCCTCTTATATGTTAAATTTTAGCATCACAGGTCTAAATCCGACCCCAAAAGACCTGTTCAAATAAAACTATAAATACTTCTAAATTTTATGATATTTTATAAAAATTTGCATTTCCAAAATCAACTATGCATCTACAATTTATATCAGTATGTACTGTACATAATATACATAATTATAGAAGGTCTTTCTATGAAGGGCCCAACTGTAAACATTGTTTTGATTTTTAATATATTGGAGGCCTCAAAAAGGAATAAATGAATATTTTAAAGGCCTGTTTATAGTTTCAACTATTCTGGGTATGATTATAAATACAGTCAAACCTCGATATAGTGCCATCTTAAATAGCGTCACCCTGGTAAAGTGCCAATTTCATAAATATTAAATAGATAACTTTTTATCATCTGTGAATTACTAAGTGTTTTATTTTTCATTGCAAACAACACCGTTGTTTTTTGTGCATGTACAGTACAGTTTACGTCAGCATGTATCGTGTCACGTGTATCACTCCGCCATCCAATTATATATGAGCGCGCGAAATTCAAATGTTTTAAATTTAAACCGCCTAACTGACATTCTTTTAAAGTTATCCTAAAACCCAACGTTTTGCTTTACCATTGAAACCTATTGAATTTTTAAATTCTCAAAATCTTTTGAATTAATTGGATTAAAGTTATTGTAAATGTTATATTTATTAATTTAATAACGTAAAATTTATTCCAGTCATCCTCAAGAATCTCGTATATTGTATATATAGAAATAAATTCAATAATGATTGATTAGATAAAATAGAATGTTATAAAAGTTGATTGAATGTGTGTGACGTAATAGACGTTAATAAGAATTGCTCGCAGACGGAAGTAAGTAGTGTGCATTTCGACCTACAAATCTTATTGTATATCACTGACACTTTTAACATAAAAAATGCACATTTCAGGCCTTTTAGCATGCATAGAATAGTGCATACATCTGGCATGTAACGTGCATAGAACAGTGCATGTAACGTGTATACAGCAGTGCATGTAACGTGTATACAGCAGTGCATATATCTTGCATTTTTGTGCTTATATATGTGCATACATTGCGATTTTAAACGCATATAAATTCGGTCCTTATTCGTTACCCATTACTATACATAATTCATATTACCAGTTTTTTAAAGATACTTCAGTTTAGCACCACATTCCAAGTAGTGCCAATTTATAAGGCGCTAAACCGAAGTTTGTACTGTAGTGTTCATCGTGTAAACAGTAGATTCAAAAGTCTAACAATGTCTAACGTAACTTAATACTACATTTTAACAGAAGATCAAGTATTCTCTATGTAAATAATGTCATTCCACGTTACATATTGCAAAATATAACGTGTATAACATCACGTTTCGACTAGATATTCGAAGATAAAACGTAATAAAGTAAATTTTTTTTTTAAATAACAGTAATCTAGTCAAGAATTCGAGTGTTTCCGAGTTTATTTTCACTCAAAAACTGTAAAATAATACATGAAAGTGGCGTACTTTCGCGAAAAAATCAATTCTAATCCCAAAGAACTAATGGAGTTTCAAGGTGAATTAAAAAAAGTAATAAAAATAAAGTAACTAACCGCAACTGTAAGGAAATTAATGGTGTTAATGCTACAGCATCAATATCAATAATGTTATTGTAGGCAGCTCCTTGTATAATTAATAGGAAAGTTAAAAAAAAAGGATGGCAAACATCATTCTTATTCATTGCTGAATGAAAAAAGGAAGCGATTTGCATCTATAAAAACGATAATTATTTATAAAAGAACATCGAAAGAAATAAAGAATTAAAATATCCCTGTGTATTTTATCATAAAAAAAACAATAAAAATAAGGATAATTTAATCAGAGAAGCAACAAATTGTAATTGTTACACTAGAGATTTTTTTGCTACTTCCAGTTATGTAAAGTCTAAATCAATAGTCTCTTACTAAAAATAAACTGTAAAAATTAAAGCTTCTATATAAAAATTAAATAATTTAAATGATTTTACTGTAAATTATTATTAATTTTTAATAGAATTCTATTATTTTTCTGTCTTTTTATATACAAATCGATGCAGGGACAGGTTTGAGCATAAGCTAAACAAGCCGCAGTTTAGGGCCTCGCGTCGTGTCTACAGCTTAGGGCCTCAAATTTTTATAGATATAATTATTTGGTACAGAGGAAGGGCCTGTTATATGTTACAACATAGGGCCATGACAAGTCTAAGTTCTCAATCGAAGATAGATAAAATGGAAGAGGAAAAAAAAACGCTCAAAAATTTGATTTTTAAAGGTTTATTAATTAATTAAAATTAATGAAAAGTTAAAATTTAATTAATTTATAGTAATATATTTAATTGGCGTAATTTATTAATTAAAAAAAAATAGAAGTTTTGCTCCCCGTATTGCATTTTACACGCGAAACATCAAACCGAAAACAAAGAAAAACATGCTAAAAAATTGAAATTTTAAGTAATTTATTAAATAAAACTGATTAAAAATAAAGAATTTTACATTAAATAATTTAAATTAAACGGAAATATGACAAAAATTTATTATTTTTTTAAAGCAGAAATTCCACTTCCTACGTTGAATTTTACATATTAAAGATCAAACTGGAAGATAAAAAAAATCGCTCGTAAACCGAACTTTCAAGAATTTAATGTATAAAAATAAAAGCATTTTGCACGATAAAAAATAGTAAATAATTTAAATTACACGTAAATATAACAATAATTTATCTTTGTATAGATATTTCTTCATATTTTACAAGATAAAAATGAAATCTGTGTGAATTTTCCTACAATTCATGTGACTGTCGCATGTGTTACATTATTCCTACTGCATTTTCCTATATAACTAAACATATATATATATATATATATAATACCTAATTTTTCTTTTAAGTTATCGATAGCATTGAACTGTATTTATTTTTTCTATATTTTGTTTTTTAATATTAAAGCAAATATATTCTGACACATTCTCCACGACAAAATTTACTTAATTATATTTAAGGAATTTAGGGAAATAAACAGTAAACACGTATACATTTTCCCCCCTATTTTTTAAGCCAGAACAATGCCGTACTTAGCCTATTTACGAACCAGCTCGGTAAAATCTAATTTATTTCCACTAAATTAACTTTTAAGTCTATAATTTATTCGAGTTTCTTATCCTCATCGTGAGTTATTGCATTATAGAACAATAAGAAAAATCTATTATTTTATTATTATTTTTTAAGAAAATGAGAAAAATTGTCTAGTTTATTCGTAAAATTAGGGATTTACTCGCTTTAATTCGACTTAAAAAAGTGTCTTCACGCATCGCATCTAGGTTATCCCTGATTAAAATCGCGCTGTAAACATGAATTCTGCAGGTATTTTTACAGTAAAATCGTTGTTTACGGTAAATAAAAACGCTTTATAAAATATATTTAACTATATAAAGTCAAAGATCGTTGCACTTTGGAAGAATAAATATTATTTTACGTGTTACAAAATTTGTTTTTTCTATAAAAATTCCTCTTACTAAAAACTTAGACTATACAAAACAATTACGTTTACTTTCTTTATAAACAATTAGGTTCAAGAATTCATTTTTTTATATTATTTTTCTACAAGTTTAAGAGACGTACTTGAAAAATTACAACATATCAAACCAAAATCTACTTGACCCGTATCGAGATGCACTGATTATTCTTCCTTATCTTGTAGATTTAAAAAGAATAAAATAAAATAGACTTTTATAAAGTAATTTAATCTAAAAATGTTCTAGAATAAGATAATGATCTATTTTTAATCCTTAGTTTTTTTCTAAATTTAGCGAATATAACTGTTTATAAACACCGAAAGGTCAACCTTGAACCGAAGATTAAGCTTAAGATTAAGATCCAAACAGTAAATTAACGATTTAACAGGCTTTAAATTATATAAATTCGTTTTATAAGGGGAAATAAATTGACTTTATCTATCGAAAAAGTTCATCACCGGCCGAATTTTTCCTTTCTATCGTCGATATATCTTTTACGTTTAAGGCCTTTGTACTCGATTTATATATAAAATAATAATAATAAAAAAAATTTATCATAAATCTATTAAACACGTTGTATAAAAAGGACAGAACATTTCTAGGTCAGCTTATAGAAAAATACTTTTAAAAAATTACCTGGGTGACAACTAGATCCCCGTAACACTTTTCAAATTCGTATAATCTGAATGTTCCACTTTCGGTGAGTTATAAAAAATATTCATAATTTTTCTATGCTTCATAACTTCACATTGAAAACTTCACTTAAGTCGGTGGCACATCGTTCCGTTTCGTGGTGTGTCGAGTGCAGACTGATAGAAATGCCGGACGAGATCCCGTGTAGGCTATACACTACACGCCACTCATTGGTGGATTCGAGTCACGTGCCAAAAGGGGACGTTACGTATTGGACGCCACACTTCATTCAGACGTTGTGTCGGTGATGTAGTGAAACGTCCGAGACTGTTTGTGGAAGTTAACTGAAGGAAATTTTCTTTTGTACGCTTCGTTGGTAGAATTAAACAGAAGGGGTGAATGGCTGATGTGGTTTAAGGGGGCAATGCCCCTTGTAAGTTTTACTTTCGTTCTTTTTTTTTCTTTCTGTGTCTTTCTTTTCTTTCTACACTCGTCTGTATTACTGTCACCTGCCGTACCATAACTCTATTTATGGATTTTGAAATTAGAAATTAATATGAATAGGCTGTCGTAAACTGCTACTTATTGCACTCATTTGTGAGGTCGGATACGTCACAGATCGTCTGAGCTTCTATATTTAGTAACGAGTAGAATATATATATATATATATATATTTTTTTTTTTCTTCTATTTTAGTTTCTGTGTGATCGTCAATTGGCACCGATTGTATGGAAGAGGATTCACGCATCATCGCTTGATAGGTACCATTTAATAATCGATCAAAAAAAAAGCAATGAAAGTGATTATTAACGTCCACGTCTCGATTGAAGTGGGGTGTTTATTGATGACGTAAGAAACAATAGCGAAAGCGCTCGTACTAACTCATCGAATTGGCCTGTTTTAAAGACGGCACCGGTTCAAGGTCATAAGATTCTCTTCGCGGTAAAATTTATAAGATGATTTTAAAATTTTTATCCCTCTTCACCGGTCCTCCTCTAAATATTTTGATTTTATCTTTGTTTACGATGATAATAGGCATAATCTGTTCGAATTTTAAAGCGAAACTTTCCCTCGGGGGGCCATTCGTCTATATTTAGCTCGTACGAGTTTTGGAAGTCACGCGAGTTGCGTAACACTCCCGTCCCGCAAGTCACGTGATTAATGAAGCTCTATTCACACTCGACGATTGATAAATGGTATCAGTTAATGACCTTTCAAACTTTAATATAGTTAAGAGAAACTCTAAATATTGTTAGATCTGTACGATAATGAAATACGTTTAAGACCTCGCAATTTTTATAAATATAAGGCATTTTTATAAGCAAATCTTATAGCAGATTTGCATGCTTATAAACAGGGGCTTAAACTATATATAAGAGGCCTTCCCTCTTCATCAAATAAACTCAAAAGAGTCAGGCACCGAGTTGCAGCTTCGTAGAATGAGGCCCTAACTGCACCTTAGTAACGCGAGGTCCTAAGTTTCAGCTTTATTGAATGAGGCCCTAAACTGTAGCCTTATAGATCGAGAGCTTAAATTGCAGCTTCGAAGAATGAGGCCCAAAGTTGTTGTTTGGAACGAGAGGTTTTGAGAGGTAGCTTGTTGAACTTTTACGTGTAAATCCGTCTCTACTTAGAGATATGTCTTTACAGATAAAAAAAAAAATTGAACGTGCAAACACTTCCAACGATTTACCCAAAATTTACAGGTTAAAATCGAGCATACTTGAACCGAAAATCAAAGAGAAAGTTGACAACAACGATAAGACAGATTTTTTCCCCAAAGCAATGACCAAGATTGCGTGACTCACTCCCTTAATACACGAGCAGGGAACCTTCACCCCTTCATCCACGAAAATTTTCTGAAGTGCACACACAAACATATCAGTATATTAAGTGCACTGACTGAGATATAACATAGATAACGACTGTGTTACGAGTTACGTGATTTATATATATACATTGTGGTTAGTGAAAATAAGGAAAATACGCCACAAATAAAGAAAATAATAATATAAATATATATATATTTATAAAAAAATCCCCAAAATATATATAAATATATATATATAAAGATTAGAAAATAAGTAGGTAGAAATTAGAACGTGTAGTTGTTTGTAGTTTAATATTATCGGGACAAGTAACTGTATTGTTTG
Organism: Centruroides vittatus; assembly: GCF_030686945.1. Lineage (NCBI taxonomy): Eukaryota > Metazoa > Arthropoda > Arachnida > Scorpiones > Buthidae > Centruroides > Centruroides vittatus. The sequence goes on from NW_027122576.1 coordinate 1,095,386, forward strand.
TTCTCAATTAGACTAAAGACTCGAAGTAATGTATTTATTATTAGAAGCAAGGACGACGGCTTTTCCATCCCCCTTTATAAAAACCTAAGTTATCTCATGCTATCTTGTGGGTAATAGCTTCTAGATGAATATTTTTACTAATTTTTTTGTATATATATATATATAAAATAAGTGTTCATATCTGATTATAATTAAATTTCTACTCCTAGTTAATTGTGCAAGTGTAGAATAACATTAAAAATCTGGATAAATCGGACACCATTAATAAGAATTGATTACACTTGTCTTTATGACCTGAAAAATCTGAAACTTGTTATTTTATTTTCTAATTTTTTATTCTTTGGCCTATTCTTAAAGAAATTGTTTAACATTCTGACATCCTTATCTGTTAAGGATCGATCTTACCAATCGGTTTAATTAAAATACTGTTGTAAACTTGTTTTTTTAAAAGGGGTTCCTGACTAGTTAAGCGCTTGACAATAAATTATCTTCATTTATTGCTCTTCGATTTATATATATTCGTGTTTATTTATAAGTTTATAAGGATAATCTCGTAAGGAAAAATTTTTATCGGTAAGCTTTATTTAATTCTTTACGAACGAAACAATTATTTTATAAGGCTTTGACGTCCTTATTTAGTAATGAGGATCGATCTGACCGATCGGCTTCAATTAAAATTTCATTTTCGATCTTTTTTTTTATTCTTAGTATTTTGATAGAATTAACGATTATTTAACTCTTTGGATTAAATTATGTTTTCGTTTTGAAGAGGAGGAGGAAGAGGGGGATCATCAGTGCGATGATCCTGGAAGAAGAGGATGATAAGGAGGATCAATGTACGGTTCTTGAACGTAAAGATAAACAGGAGGATCAGTGCGCTGATCATAGAATAAGAGGATGAAGGGAGGATCAGTGCGCTGAGTCCTGAAGAACTGAATAAACACGAGGATCGGTGCGTTGATCCTTGAAGAATGGGAGGATCAGTGCTGCTTCTTGAAGAAGAGGATAAACTAGAAGAGGATCATCGAGTTAATCTTTGAAGGGGAGGATTAGTGTGATGATTTTAGAAAAGGGTGAAGAGGAGTATCATTAGAGGATGATTCTCTTCCTCAAGACATTTCTCAAGAAGAAGATTCTTTTCCTCACGAAGCATAATGTAACTTCGAACAATAATTTTACAATAGTTGATGAACGTGATAATGGAATTTCTTTCCATATCAAGCTTTTTTGCTTACTTTTCCTCATTTTTTCTAAATGTTTTGATTGATGTGGAGCCTAAAAACTAAGTAGAGAGATTGACGTAACTTCACTTTCTTAATAATCTTTTGTAGGAGAAATTGCTATCTAGTTGAATACTATAATTAGATTTATCTTTTTCGCTCTGTCATCTTTATTATCTGAAATTTATTTTTATTATAATTTATCCCATCCATTAAACGAAGTTATTAATCTTATATGGAGCAACTGTCTCGGTTACAGAATCTACTTCTTAATCATTCTACTTTTTATGGGCTGATAATATTAATAATACAAGGAATAATTAGAATAATATAATGAATATGTATGTATAAAGCTGTATGTTACTATAAATATAATTTTAAAATAGATTATAAATATGACTTAATTGATTTTTACCTTCTCGATCTTTATTGATATATTGCTATAGGGCATAAAAAGTCTTTAACTCGGTATTAGGGCCGGACTTACCTTTGTTGTAGCTCCGGGCTATATTATATAACAGACCCTTCCTTCTCCATTAAACAAGTTTAAAAGCGCGAGATTCTAAGCTATAGTAACGTATTATGAAGCCATAAGCTGTAGTGTTTGAGCACCTTGTGATGAGGCCCTAGCCGTGAGCACCCTAGTGTGAGGCCCTTAACTGTGATTTCATAGCATAAGGCTCTATGCTGTGACCTCACAGTACAAAGCTCTAAACTGTTGTATTAGTGCGAGGCACCAAGTTGTAGTTTCAAGTTAGCCTTATACTAAGAAACTGCAACACAGCGTAGAGCCTTACATTATTAAATCACAACTTAAGGCCTAGAAAGCTTTAAAGCTTTTAGGCCTTAGGGTCTAGATACTACTAGACGTAGACCGTTATACAACAATACGTTCTTATAGTATAAGGACCTAATGCGATGCCCCAAGCTAACTTAGGTACGAATCCAATATTACCTGTTACCAGAACGATATGGAAACGATTCAAGTTTCCTTTTTATCGGACCATAAAAGGTAGAAAAATACCCTTAAACGTTATCCCAATAACACAATCCAGGAAATAAAAATTAAAGACAATGAAAGAACTTTACACTAGCTTCAGGCATTATTTATATATGAAAATACTTGCACATATATAACGTTACTTGTCATTTATGACACTATCAGATTATCTTTCGAGATTTTTATGAGGAACGTACGGTAAGAGGGTCAAAAACAGGAATTTCATAACCTTGTTATAGTTGAAATTTATGTATAACGGATGATTGTTTGAAATTATTCATTTTTTCTTTTTTTGCCATGTTTATGCTATCGTAAAAATTTAATATCAACGAGAAAAAGTAGTAAAATTGATGAAACAATCGCATTTATTTTTATTAAAATTTCCCCTTATTTTAGAAGATTGATAACATATGCAGAAGGTTATCGATTGTTAAGCCAATCGAATGTTATTGATGTTTTGGTCCCCTCGTAACTGAATGGAAAATAACTTTTAATTATTTTTTCTAACTTAACCTATATTTATACAATATATTTTTTTAATTTTTCGGCTTTTTATCATCAATTTTTCGATCGATATGTCAAATACGTAACAAATTAAGATTAATAAGTCGATCTACTCATAATATAAAAATCTTAAACGATGCCTCCTTTCTTAAAAATAGCTTGAAAATGTAAGAAATTTCTCCATTAAAAAAATAATAGTAATAAAATAAAATAAAATTTAGAAAAATAGGACAAGTAATTGTCTGTAAAATGAACGTATTAAGTTTAATAATTTATTTTTAAAATATATATATGCAGTCAAACCTGTAATCAACGGCCACTGAAGGGAACGTAAAAAAGTGGTCGTTGTTCGGAGGTGGCCGTTATAGGAGGTTTGAATGTATATATATATATATTAAACTTAATATGTTTATTTTATAAAATATTTTATGATAAAATAAGATAAACTCTTACACGTAAACAAAATAAAATTTGTCAGTAACCCACGAAGCAAACACGGTGGCTTATGGGCCACCCTGTATATAATTACATAAACTAATCTATAATAAGTGTAATATGCAGTGTTTTTTTCTTTTACAAAATCGATGGAAATTAATTTAATATTAATTTTAAAAAGGTTTAGTAACTTTTGTTTCTCCCCTTATATAATTTATATTCTATGCAGCCTAAGAAATTATTCGACGACACGAGAATTAACGCGTTAATTTATGGGAAAATCAATCCTAAACATAGAAGTTATATTTGTTGTTAATATACGATTTCTATTTTGTTTACACCCGGAGTTTATTGACACCTGAAACGTTTTCGAGACAAACGTTTATCTATTTTAATGACCAAACACGTGAGAACGTGTCCAAATAACAGTAGAGCAGACACCTGGAACGGATGAGTCTGAATATATGGGTTTGTAGTAGCTTAAATTAACTATTTATAGCAGTCAGGAAGTGTTTAACTGTGATGTCACTATTTACTTTTAAGCTCCCTTTAGATATATATATATACATTTTTTTCTATTTTTTTATAAAGAATTTCTAAGATTATCACCATCGGTGATGATTTTCCACTCTTGTCATCGCGTTCTTAGTACGATAATTTAGTTGAAAATTATTAGAGCGTCAATCTGTCTGTCGAATTAGCGCTATCTTTCTATACTATAGTCTTTCTTCCTTTTTTTTTAATAATTGTTTATTGTCTTTTCTTTAATTTTCTATTATTATCTTGGCTATTAAAGTTTTCTTTTATAATTAATCACTTCAGATAAAATTGTGAAACTCAAAAAACTTTTTCTGTAATGGAAGAGATTATCTTGTAATTGAAAGCTTTGATGGGAATTTTTTTTCCCCTGTTTTACTTTTAGAAGTTTTGTACTTTATTATTATTATTTTTTCTGGCTTTAGTTACGAAATGTAGTCCTAAACTCCAAGTTTTATGCATTTATCCGTAAATGTACACCGGTTTATACAGTATTTATATAGTATTGAGTACTCTACGGGATGTATTATATTTATTCTGGCTCACGTGTAAGTCTGTAAATCTGATAATAAAGACGGCAAATCTGATGATTAAGCTATGTTCCTGTAGTTTAGACGTATATTAGTATATAGAAGGCTATTTACGTAACGTAAATGTTTGATAGTTGTGTCCGTCGAACTTCCATAACGGCCAACTGTAAACGGCAGCCATTTTTTCAGGAATCTTGTTTTTTTTTGTTGTTTTTGAACAAAAATGCATACAAAATAACCATTATATAACGGCAATTTTTATGTTTTCACTATTGGCCGTTGTTCAGAGGTTTAACTGTATATAAATAGATGTAATTTATAAACAGAATACAAGGTACAAAACTACTTAATAACCATTATATATTTTATTAGACAAATTTTTCTGCCTAAGAACAGTAAAAACACTGTATACAGACGTGCCTAAAAGCCAGTTAACCACAGTAAAGATTATATTATAATTTTCCCAAATTAGCATGGAAATTATATAACTTGAAGTGTTTAATATTTAAATTTTAACGAATTTGCAAAATTTATGATTTTAATATTTGATTTTAATGAAACTCTTCAATAAAACAAGTAAATATCTATCCTATTATTTAGAGATTTATACCGAATTTCATATTAAATTCATAGAATTTTATTTATTCACATTAAAAAATTATTCTAAATTATATTATATAATTACAATTAAACTTAAAGAACTTAAAATAAATAAGAATCTCGATTCAAGAACCTCAATTTACGAAGAATCTCGATTTAAGAAAGAAATCCAATTTAAAGGGAGGAAAAATCAATTTGAGAATCTCAATTTAAGAAGAACCCGGTAGCGCGCGACTAGGCCCCCCCCTCGTCGTCTGAAGGGGGCCTCAAAAATTACATAACGAAAAGATAATTATTTAAGAGTTTTATTGGATTTTTAATAATAATAACAACACTTACATAGAAGCCCTCGAAAGAAAATTGCGCCTAGGGCCTCAAATTTGCTACTGGAAGCACCGCAACGTTGAATGCGGGAAAACATGCGCCTGAAATTCGAAATAAAGCAGGATATTTTTTCAAAAAAAAGATACTAAGTGACATTTTAAGAATTTATAAATATTTTTGCATACGAATAAATAAAATTTAAATATATCTACAATACATAAATTTCCATTCCATCTTTATACGAAAAAATAAAATATTTAGTATATATTTTTCCGGTTTAAACCAGTTGCGAAATTAATTCCTAAATATAAATTTATTGCATCGTATCGATAATCTTTTTAATATTAAAAACAACTTTTATAAGTTTAATAATAGTAAATGGCGACGAAAGGACGTTAGATTCGAAGAGGAAATTAAAAAAAAAATCATTTAAAAAATTAAAATAAAATTTAAATAATAATAATTATTATTATTTAAAAAAAAGGTTGAAAAATTTACATTAGCTATTTTCATTTTCGTACAATCAAGCGAAAGAAAAATATTTTTCTTTCCGTAAACACGTTTAAAATAAAGAAAATAATTTCTGTTAGAAATAGAATGTCGACACTGTTAAAAATAGCAACAATACAGAGATAGACGACCTCACATCATCCATGTGGAACGATTTAAATAAATAAGTATAATGGGATTGCTATCTCCACACTTATATTCATGTTTAATTCATAGACACGTGACCGAATAATCATGCTTATTCGTATAATTTGCATAATATACACTAATTGCGCGACAGATTTTCGCAGATTTTTTTTTCTTATTAAATTTGCAATATTTTCGCAGTTTTCTCCTCTTAAATCCGCAGTATTTTTGCCGTTTTTTCTTAAATCCGTAATATTTTCGCAGTTTCCCCTTCTTTGATCCGTAATATTTTTGCAATTTCTTCTTAAAATCCGCAATGTTTTCTCTTTTTACGAGTGATTTATCGTTGGTAGGTGTTAACGAACTTTTACATATATTTTCGCAAAGGGGTTCGCGCTTACGTTGCAAAACTTAATTGCAAAATAATATAGGAAACGTTAATTCTACTGGGTGATTGGTTGCTTAAATGTTCTTCGATCCTCCGGAAATTAGGAACAGATTAGACGAGTGATTGTGTTAGCGGTGATGGTGTCAAGGTTGTTTAGAATTCTTTGATGGCGATTTTTCTTCATTTTGCAGGCTCGGGTGACAAGTGTTGTTTGTCGTGTAACGCTTTAACTCGCAGAAAACACAAATAAGACAATTGTTTACTCGATTTTCCTTTAAAAACAAAGATTATATATCCTTAAACATTTATTTTTTTAATGCTTGTATAGAAATGACAAACAGATAGTGGAGAAAACTGCAATTGGTTGTTTATAAGAAGTAGATTTCGACAAAAACATACGTACGATTTGAAAATAAAATTTCGATATAAAAAAGGCATTACTTTGAAAAATTGTTTAAGTTATAACAGAAAAAATATTGCTTAACAGTTTAGCAACCTCAATACAGTATAATCTTTACAAATTGCTAGTTCTTTCAGCAAGATCTATAGAAGCAATAACCCAATTGCCTTAATAAACAGCAATAACTGTAAATATTTTCAGCTTTTTAGCACCGAAAATGTTCTGGAATAAGAAGAAGAAAATCGCATTACTGCCGACATTTTGCGATCAAAACATCGATACGTAGTACATTTTCCTCGACAGCATTTTCCACACTAAAAAAGAATTCCCAATCGTGTAAATTTGCGTGTTGCAACCAAGAAATTACGTTGATTTTGTTAAGAGGATATAAACCAAATAAATTGGATGATAAAATTTAAAGAACGAAGAACCATGCTAGTAAGAAATTTGACTATTTACCAAAATCGGTGACAGAATGCCGACGACCGAAAACCATTTGTCACAGCCAAGATCCATTAACAGATCTCTACAACTGTCATTAGAAAACTACATGATGTCCAACTTAATGGTTTTTTATTGTCGTCCCGAGCTTAAATGGTGTTGGAGACGGTTTAAATCTACTTGTTGAATTAACAATGGTGGCAATTTATCAAAGCGTAGGGTCGACATTACCAAGAGGTGTTTTATTAAATTAACATCTTTCACAAGTATATACTCGTATATATATATAGTTACGCTTTTGTAAGATATTTAGTACCAGATACTATCTTAAATTTCGAATATTTTTAAACATTAGGGTTGATTAACCGGCTATATATTAATTACAATCAAAGATATCTTAAAGGAAATATCAATAAATGCATATCAATCGAAGTCTCGTAGCGCAAAAAATATTCTAAATATAGATTGGATGAGGAAGAAATATGATACATCAAGTAAGCATTTGGTAAGTGTAAAAGATGAGAATGGGATGCTCATGAGGCCAAAAATCGTTATCCTAGTTATTAGGTGATGCTTGACTTTACAAGATCTGTACACATGATTCTGATCTTTCCTTTCAGGTCATAGACTTGTCTATAGGATAAAGGTCAATGTAACGGTTGAGTTATGGTGTCTAACGTTTTCTGCTGAGTCGAGATGTATGGAAAGATCAGCGTTATTTAATTTATAAACCGATTTTTTATAAGTGGAAAAAAAGCACATAATATCAGAAACCGTAATGACGTTACGCTGACGCAATAGATTCGAAACTCATTAAGGCTTTAAACTTTCCTCGAAATAATTTATTTTAAGCAAATTTACTATAAAAAAAAAACCTATACTAATTTCACTACTTTCTATTTTAGTCGTCACTTCAGGATTCATATAAATGAATGCGCGTAGGTTGGCGCTTGCATTAAAATTAGTAATTGCATTTGGGATAAACTTAATATTTTAAATTTATTTCAATGAATCGGAATGTGTTGTTACGTATACGGAATAATCTACATTTCTACAATAAATTACATTCCATTTAAAAGCAAGAAGATATTTCGAAAATATGTCAAACGTTAATGAAAAATTCACGAAAATATTACTTCTTAATGGGGTCGAGCTTTAATTAAAACAAAAATCTTATCGTCTGATTGTTAATTAATGATGATAAAATGTTAATGGTGTGATGATAATTTCGGTAATTACATAAACGTGATTAATTATGTTTCGTATGTCGTGATGGTGTGACATTCCAGCTATCGTATCCTACTTGGACCCTTTAATGAAGGAATAAACTTAAAAATATAAAATATTTCCTTTTTTTTTTTTTTTTTTAATGTATATACAATATTTGATGTAATCTAATACTCGGATGTTATACGATTTCCTAGTGGAAAATCACGTGGCATCCGAGCCAAATCTTATGAAAATTTTCATACTTTTCGGCATAGAATAGCATTTCGACGAGGGGGAAAAATGTGTAAAATAAACTTAAAATTATACAATTAAAAACAAAAATAAAAAATTATATATATATATATTCTTTCTTTTAATGCGTATATTTGATATAATCATTACTAGTTACTTTTATTGCTTACATTGACATAATTAAGTAGCAGAGTTAATTTAAGTTATTTCCTTTTAAAAGTCCTTACTCCAGTCCAATAATTATTTCTTTTTCTTTTTTTTTCCCTCGATAAAGTAAAATAAAATAAAATAAAAAAGAAATGCAAATCGAAACGCGAATATCGAGTACTATTTTTAGAATTATTCGAAATCTAGTTGTGAATTTTCAATTTCCTTTAAGGAAAGGTAATACTATGGAGGAAATAAAATTTAAATAAATAATGGAAAAACCTATATAAAATTTTTGTCATATTAATCCTAATATATATATATATATATATTTTCTTAAACAAAAAATAAACTTAAAGTTTATTTTTAGTTTTATTTTTATAGATTTCTTTATATTACATATTGTATATTTCGCGTGCATATACAGTACAGTACATATAGTTTTTAATATAAATTGTATTAATTTTAATTTATAAATAAATAAATTTAATTTAATTAAGTGAAACCTCCGACAACGGCGGCAATTTTTTTTTTTTTTTTGAAAAACAAAATAACCTTCAAACAACGGCAACCTCCGAACAACGTCCTTTTTTTTTTTTTTTTTAATGTTCCCGTCAGTAGGCTGTTTAAAAATAATTTATAATATATAAAATTAAATATGAAAACTATAAATTATTTTATATTATGTTTTAATTCGGATGATCATGCAAATTTAATGACTGGATTGTCGCTAAATCTAGTGTAGCAGTAAGGCGATTCAAACAATTAGAATTATATTCAAACTTCGATTTAGCGTTGCTGTTTTTTCGTCTCTGAAGTTGAAACTAAATTGAATGTGGCGCTAAATTGAAGTGTCGTAATATTTTAATTATTATATTCTATATTATAATTAGATTAGCGAGCAAGTCTGAAATTTGAAAGTGATTTGGTGATATGGACAAAATTTACAATGCAAAATCGTACATTTAGTAATTCACAGACGATGAAGGGTTCTTTGTTTAAAATATTTGAGGGAAAAATCCTTTCAAGAGTTGGAGGTTTATCAGGTAGCGTTATTTTGGAGAACGTTACATCGAGGTTTGACTGTACACGTAATAACAGTACACAGTAAATGGTAAGAGTGATTACTAAAGTTTTTATGAATTAACATTGTCAATTTTATTTTAATTTGTTTTTTTATTAGCTTCTGATCGATTGAAAATGGCGAGAGTAGAAGGCACGGTTAACCGTTTTAAGGCCATGCATACGAAGGGGTTTGGGAGTTTTTAACCTTTCCTATTCGAGAAGAATTAAAATTAAATAGGATATTATACTGTACATAACTTATATTTATTTTGTACTCGTTCAGTTCCTTCTTACTTTACTGTATTGTGTTACACTGTATCGTAGAAATTAATAAAACTTCACCCTTTTAAAAATCCTGCGCATGGGCCTGGGCTCACACAGACTTGAAGTCTATCACAGCTGTAAAATGCAGTAAATCTTTAAAAATTAAGCTTTTACATGCCGTTTCTCTTACGTTTACTGTACAGTACATCCTTAGGTATGAAATAAAAGATGCTGTCATGGACTCTTTTGCAGTTTTTTTGAACACGGTATTTTTGCCCTCGTCTCGCTCTCACATTGAAAAACGCGTTTAGAAAAATTTGGCAATTATGTAGAAAAATAATTTAGATCTTATAATTTCGTGTGGCTATTTTTGTATGTTATTTTCATTTGTCAATAAATTAAAAATTATATTTAATTAATAAACAAATAAAATCAAATTTACATGTTTAAAACTAAATTTTAAGTAGTTATACAGCTTTTCTTTATATACTGTATTTACTAATTTTAAATCAACAGAAACAAAACTAGAATCGAAATTCATATAAAATTAATTTTAAATATAGTTTAATTTAAAATTTACCTATTTTGTTTTTAAAATATTTTAAAATTTATTTAACATAAATACATTCGAAATACACAAAAAATTATTCTATTAATAATAATAATAATAATAATAATAATAATACTTTGAAAGTTTTCTTCTTATTATTTTGATTTGCAACAGCTTATGATTGAAAATAAATAAAATTTAAATGAAGTAAACAATTAAGTTTTAAATATATACAACATTATTTTAATTATTATTTGTTATTTATATAAATATTTATCGGGCTGCAATTTTAAAATTGCAGACATTCCCACTGTCTTTCCTTAATCTCAAGAATGGAGTTATACGGATGAAAATCGAGACCACATATGGAGTTCTGGTCTAGACCGAAACTCACGTAATTTTTTTAAAATTAACAGATGATTAAAACCGGTATTGTGAGGATGATACAATAAATAATTTCCCGTACTTTATTATAATTTACTATATACCAGTATTACGTATTATCGATAAATAATGTTTGAATATACAGTGAAACCTCATTATAGCATCGTTCTAACATTCTAGTAAAGCGTCAATGAACAGATCTTTCCCATAAGTGCTAAATAGAGAAGCCTTCGACGTCTGTTAAATTGCTAAATATGCTATTTTGTTTTTATCGTGTAACGTGTGCTTCGGTTTAGCGCCACTCTCATTAAATGTTAATTTTACAAACCACCAAATGGGCAGTAAACCGGGTTTCTACTTTTATATATTCTGAAGTTATAAAATTAAAAACTTATATTACTTTTATTATTAAAAATTTAAGGAAATAATTTAGTCTTGAATTAAAGTATTTATATTTTTAAAAATAATAGTTAGAAGGGAGAAAATAGTTATCAAAAATTGAAGACTCTGTGCATTAATTTAGAAAATAATAAGAATAATTTTGGTAATTTAAATTTTTAATTTTTTAAATTAATAATTAAACTAAAAAAATTTAAATAATTATACAGTATTTTTGTTATATTTAAGCTATAACGTGAAGATATATATTTACCGCCACCATTTTCTCTCCTATGAAATTGTCAATTAATCGAGTGTGGCGCTAAACTGAATTCGAACAACAAACATACAAGCAAACCTCGATTTAGCACCAACGTTTCGCCTCCGAATTTGGCACTAAGTGATGTTAAACTGAATAAGTTAAATATTAATTTATAATTATATTTAACATTAAGAATATATTATTAATTAATAAAAATTAATATATTTTTGAAAATATTTTATTTTTTATCTTAATTTTTTACGATAGCTCTATTTGTAAGTAAAAGTCGAATAGAGAATTTTTAATTAAAAAAGTAAAAATGTTATTGTGAAATTTTAGTACGAAGTCGCCTTTAAACAAATTTTTATATATTTTTTTGCAAGTGTTTATATTAACTAGAAAGCTTTTTTAGTTTAACCTCAAGGGAAATTTTTCATAATTAGTTTGTATATTTAGCGTCAAGAACGAGTGGTATTACGTTTTACACTATTTAGTAATTTAGCACGTGTTTCTTATCGCTACAATCACGTAAAATTTCAAACGACTTTACAAAATGAAATAATATACGCATATATACACTAAACTAATTATTAAAATTTATTTGATAATATTAATTTTAATTTAAAATCGAATTTTACGTAATAAATTACCATTAAAATATTTTAAATTATTATACGAGTTATATTTGCGGAATTTAAAAAAAATTTAATTTTAAACTAATTATTATAATTAATTTAGTAATATTAATATTAATTTAAAATCTATTTTTATTTAATAAATTTTAATTAAAATATTTTGAATTTTTTTTTTAATTGTTATAGGCGGCGGGTAAGACAGCACGTCATTATCACGTGATACTTAATTAACTAATGATATAGATCCGAAATCTCAGCAGACGATTATCAATCAGTCACATGACGCTGATTAATTATCATGTGACATCAATCGAACCAATTACAGACTTCTCCCTTAAATTACTTGAGAGTGAATCGACGCCATTTTGAAACATTAGCGTCATATGTTTGTGGCATTTAATTAATAAATTTAATCGTTTAAAATAATTAACGAGAAGAGGAGTCAAAAGTATCATTAGGTTTCATCACAGAAAGTCGTTAGCGTTAGAAGTTTAATAAGTGAAAGAAATTGTTCAGAAAGTGCCTTGAAAGCTTTATTAAAAGTGACATTATTTCCTATAAATACAGTAATGGTTTAAAATAACGCTATTATGATCTCAATACATATCTATTTGAATTGGTGGTTATTATGAATCCGTATTTAAATTAACGGAAACTTTCAAATTCCGAAAGTTCTGAAGGAGAATGATGAATGGTTTAGTTAGGAATTAAGTTTGGTAGGGGCCTAGGCCGGCTGAAGGTTTTGCGAGGCTTCGGGAAAATGTTATTAGTGGGCCCCAACATTATGTGTAAAACAGAATTTTATCGAAAAATTGTATATTTTTATTAAACATAATTTACAGACATTAAATACTTGACCATGGACGCACGCAGGAGGAGCAAACGAGACACATGCCACTCTATGGAATCGAGTAAAAAATGCCACAAATTATAATGGTAAAAACGATTGAGATGTGTAATCTTAAACCCTCGACCATGAGACACTTTACTTTTCTGCGAATGTCTGTGTACTCAACAAAGAATCACAGAATATAAAAAAATATTATTGGCTTTCTCAAATTTTCTTTGAAATTTGAAAGTGTGGGTCACCCCGAGAGCGGTACCACACACTTTCACGGTTTTCCGGGTCCGATGTCTGAAAAACCGGCGTATGAGCCGGCCCTGGTAAGGACTAACAATTATTCTGTATTTAAATTACAATATTCATTTTACTGTACATGTGTATGTTTGTATATTTTGTCAACATAAATATTTTTAGAACAAAACAAATATCATAAAAATAAGATTATTACATTTAAATAAAAATTGATTAAAAAAGGTAAATCCAAATCCAATTTTAATATTTTTATTAAAATTTTCTTTTTCTTAGTCCCATTTGGTACGCCAGTAAGAATGATTCGGAAAAGACTTCGTAATCCGATGATAAAAATAATTTAATAAAAACAAATCAATGAAAGTTTTAGTAGATATCAACGTGTTTTAGTTGTCTTTAGAACTATTCAAAGATTCCTTTTTTTTCTTATTTGGTATTACATTATAGTGCTCTGTTTCTGTCCTAAAAATATCACCGATAATGAATACATGGCACGAGAACAATTTGTATTTGTTTGCACATTTTTACTGTTTTAAATTAAGAATAAAATATAACAATAGAAGATTTATTTTATATTTTATATAAAAATAAAGGAAACACTAGAACATTCATGTAGGGAAAGGTATACTTTTCTCTAGATCAATGTTTTTCGAATTCTGCTTAGCAAATATTGATACTGGCAAATTTCTATATCAATTGTGGACTGAATAGCGAAACGCTATTCAGTCCACAATTGATTCACATAAAAGATTATATGAAAAAATTTCCATATTTTAAATTTTCATACGAAGGAAACTTTCCTTGATATAATTGTTTTATAACTGATAAACGTCACGAAGAATATTGTAAAGTTTAGTGTAATTTAACGAAAAAATCGTTAAGGCCGATTTTTTTTTACAATATTATTTCTAAAGAAATCTCGAGCCATATTTTAACTATATTAAAAAATTGCTCACGCAAAATCCATTCATATATCGACGCTATTTTGCATAAGTCTACTTAATATTCTTTCCATACGTTTCATACTTCACTTCTAACAAAAATATTCAATTTTTAAAAAACAATATTTGTGATTTTAATCAAACATTCTTGTCTAATATTAATATTTAGACTGTATTTTCGCATTACACGTCAATACTAGACTTACCAAAGTGCAATTTTTCTTTTAAATCCTTGTTTCCAGAGTATTCAACACAATCGATAAGAACATTTTTCAACAAGTTTGGCCTTGTGCTGGTCGCTGATAATTTATTGATGTTACTTGTAATCGATTGTTTTGGCTTCGAAAATGATTCTTTGCCATCATTATGATCTAGAAAGACCAATGGAGGTTTCTATTGTAAGTTATACGGCTTACACTGTATAACCTTTCTACATTGGAATGCTTTTAAACTTTTATAAAAGTGTTGAGAACAGCCTCGGAGCAAATTCGAATTTCTATAAAATTCAGAAAACTTTGCTTCATTCATTCTATAAATGCTTCCTGATTATTATTATTATTGTTATTATTGTTTTATCTTGGTTAAGTTATTGATATTTATCCTACAGGGTTATGTGTCTTTGTTAAGCTTTTACAAATTATTTACGTAGAAAATAAATATAAAGTATTAATGTATCCAAGCGGATATAACTTAAAAATCGTTTAAATTCAATATTTTAACAATAAATTACCGAAAAATTAATATTATTAATTTAAATAATGATCCGGATTGCAGTAAATTTACAAAATTTTTTATCTTTTCCTGTTGTAGCTTACATTATTCTTTTCCTGGGTTTATTTTATGCAGTTCTTACTATTATTTTTCTTATAAGCCAATAATTTATTATTATTTTTTAAAATTTAATCTTATTTTTCGCCACTAATTTTGAATCTTATAATACTTTTTGGCACTTTCTTAGATTATGATTTCCGGCCAATTATTTTAATGCACTTTAGTAATTTCTCGCTAAAATTTAATAAATAGGATTAAAATATTAAAATTAAAAGTAGGAAAAAAAATCTTTTTCTTATCTTCCGCATTGAAAAATTAAATATCTTAAATGCCATTTATAATCAGTTTAAAGATATTATCATTATTTATATTTATATTTTGATACGATTAATTTAACGAGTCGATAATAAATAATTGCAGTTCAATATCCAGTGATGCTATCATATAGTAATTGTTCAGATCTGTGAAAAATCGATCATGATTGGGCGCCTGTCTGGCTATTTGTTACGTCATACCGGTCAAGGTCAGTACGGAGGTAGGTGCCAACGACATAGAAAGCTGTTATTGTATCGGCGATTTATTTTCAATTTCGTTGCCAATCTGGCAACGAAATTGAAGAATGAGTTAAATATAAGTGAGCAGACAAAACACTATGAAAGAACAAGGACGTTGACACTTGGAAAGGAACGTATCACACGCAAGGCACATAGAAGTGACGTAACAAATATAAAAAAATGACAATAATCAAAATATGTTTTGCTCTTTTCAACTAAATATTTGCTATATTGTGAGGAGCTTATTTTGTTTGTTTTTTTATATATTTTCAATAGATGCGGGTCAATGTTTTTTTTGTTTCTAGTGTATTGGTCTGGATCGGAATTTAACAGGATCGTGATCTGTTTACATGAAAATATTTCTTGCCAGTAGTATTTTGTAGAAAAAAATACGAGAATGCTAAGAGGATGTTAGTGTTTTCTTATTTTAGATTAATCAAATCCAGGATATTTTCTGAAAATTATTTTCCTCCGCTGGAAAGAAAATCTCGAAGATGATTTTGAGTTCTGATCTCTTGGCCAGCAAAGGTTTAAATAAAACGTAATCTATAGTTATTTTCCGCCTCCTCCTGAAGGATTATCCCAGATCAGTCAGTTGCCAATATATTTTTCTTTTCTCTTACTCTTGTCCAGTTTTATTCTCTTCCATCCATTTCCTTTTTTTCTCTGGTCTATTCTTCTGTCGGACATCTTATTGCTACTTTTATTTTATTCTGCATCGGATGTCTGAACAACCTGTCAACTCTCATACTTATCACACACTCGCATCGCCAAAAATCTGTACGAATTGCCATTCCATTGCTTTTTTAATATCAAATCTTTGACTTTGTTTACCAAATCTATGTTACTTAACGAGCTAATAATAGATTTAGAATATTTTTATATTATTAACCGCGACATTTTAAGAATGAAAAAAATTCGGGTAATGGGAATTGCAAGGGCAAATATATTATGTAATTTAAATCTGGTCATTCTTTTCTTGGTCATATTGAGGTCAGCTGGGACCTGAGAATTGTTTTTTCTTTGTTCGATCGTTACGGCTGAAGTCACGGATTTCTAAAATGGTTTCCTTTTTTAACCTATGTTGACTCCATTTAATTTGGCCCAGAGGCATAATGCCGCTCGAAGCCACAAATGTTTTCTTCTGCACAAATTGTACAGTTCACACAAGTCTTCTTCGTTAATTTTTTTCCATTGTTATATATCTGAGCCTATATATATATATATAACCTGCATTGTATTATTCGATGTATAAAACATTTATTACTAAGTTTAAATTTCATTTTTCAGTTTAATGTTCAAAAATCAAAATTTAATGATGGCTTATCTTTCACATTTCTTGTTTATTTAGAGTAGGCATTTTTTTTTAAAAAAAATTTAATTTAATTTATTATCTGAAATAAATGACGTCAAAATGATTTACGATAAAATATTCAAGCACTTTAATTTACTAAACGATGAAGGTTTTTTAAAAATAATATTAAATATATCAGCAAACATTAGGTGATGTAGTGATTTGATGTGTATTAATCACTTTGCCGACAACGCTGTAGGTGATTAAATATATCTTCAACGATGTAACAATATATCTTAAATATATTGTGACATCGTCGGAATGCCGGATTGCAATTTTTAATCACATTTTTTTAATTTATTTCATTTAAAATATATGTTCTCCACCTTCAAATTAGTAGTGTCTTGCCCCTGTACATTATACTTTTCCTTTAGCAATCGAGTCGTGCCGGTCATGTATTTAACTTTTTTTAGGGGAACTTTTGAATTGAAATAACGGGACTTTCGGTTTCTACCGCAAGTTCGAATATAGTTAATCGTGCTTCCTGCCCTTACACTATCCACATCTGGTCTCATGCTTCACCTATCTAGCTCCGTTCTCGAGATTAAGGAAGACAGACGGACGAGAGTTGGAATTTATAGGTCTAGTCTAAATGTTTTATTTATTTATGTTTCATTTTTCCAACGTGTAAAATCACCATATGATAATTAATTTTTTGGTTTCACCATGTTTTTCATGTCAGGGAGAGGGGGAAAACAAATAAATAATGCGAATTAAACTTTTCTTTCTGTTAAAACACTGTTTTTTCCTCCCTATTTGTCGATATTTTTAGTGGTAGTTAAGGAATTTATTTAGTTTACTGGGAAAGTTCGAAATTTTAAGAATTCCTTCTGTAAACAAAATGAAAAAATCTGATAAAAGATCGACTTAATTTTTGTTATAGACTGATGCTCGGTTAACATGCTCTGTTTATTATTTAAAAGAGATTAAGGTTAATAATGCTTCCCCATCTACCATCTTCATCAATAGTCGTTTCTTACAAACAAACTTAAAGTAGATATCTAATTATTTTAAAAAAAGTCATAAAAAAATTTCTAAATTACAGCTAATTTATAAAAATTCGAAAATATAAATGGATTTATCTTTAGTAAAAAATTTAGAGAAAAAAAGCAGTGATAGAGAACAATACATGAATATTGAACAAAACGTAATTAATACCAATTTTAAATTTATTTTTTGCCGTTTTGATTTTTGATTTATTTATTTATAAAGAATTTAAAAATAAATATCATTTTTGTCACGAAAACTGCTATTTTGTTGTTTTATAAATATAATAAATTATATTTGTAATAGATTTCTCATTATTTTGCTAAATTGAATAAAGATTTGTCAATTTCATAACTTTTTTTTTCACTATTGTCATTATTACTTTTAATCTTTTAACTCTTATCTCTATTTTTCCTCCCTTCATTTAATATTAATTGCCTTCCATCGATTTAATTAAAAACATTTTTAATTATTTTTATTTAATTTTTATAAATTTTTCAAAAAGGAAAATATTAAATATTTCTATATATAGACTTTATTAATCTTATAATATTTTCTTACATTAAAACAGAATTTGAAAAATTAGTCATAGACTAACTATGCTGTCATTTTTATCTATTTTCGAGCTGTTAAAAAATTTTATGCGATTATTTCAACAGATTTTTTAAAAATAAATTTCAATTTAGTATACGTTTTATTTTTAGTTTGTCTTCTTATTCTATAAAATTTTTCTTTTTATTTTTTATAACTTATATATTTTATCACTATTACATATTTCATTCTTTCTTCAACTTGTCACACGGAACGTTTTTCTATGAGTCGATTTCTAGCGTGTCTTTCTGTCTTGCCTATTGGTTATTTTAAGCATTTTTATTCTCTAACGTCATTCTAGAATATTTTTTATTTTATGCTGTACTTTTTTACATTTTTGAAATTTCCAAACGTTTGATGTCTTTTTACTTTATACGTATATATATATATTCTATTCTTCTTAGAAACTATTTTGGCTGCAGTTTAAATCTTTATATTATGTAAAAAGCACTGAAGATTGCCACTGAAGAAGTTAAGAAGTTACTTATACAATGTGAATATATATAAAAAAATAATAAAATAATTTTCATTTTTTTCCGCATTTAGGCGAATATATATTATTGGGTTGCAATTTGAAAAAATTCTAAAACCTATAAATTCCTAGTGTCTGTATGTCTGTCCTTACTTAACCTCGAGATAGATGAAAGTCGAGAGCAGATAAGATTAGGGAGGCCACGATTAACTATACGCGAACTTCCGATATAGACAGGAAGTCACGTGATTTCAATTTAAAAAGTTTTCTCCACCGGCATGACTTGTTATCAGGAAAAGTATAATGTACAGGGGCAAGAAACTACTAATTTGCTATGGAAAGCGTATATTTTAAATTGATTAAAAATTGCATCCCGGAATTTTTACTCGTATATTTGTGTTTAATTTAAATTTGATTTCTTAATTTCGTTCATTGTTCTGCCGTGTTACATGCAATAAAATCTTACAAATATATTTATTGTGTTTTACTTATAGAATTTATGTTCCTAAATTTAGTAAAAGTACATCTTTATTTAACCATAATTAAGTTAATTGATTTTATTTACAGAGATGTCAATCTGTTGGGAAAACAAAATTAGTTTCAAGGACTCGTAACCGTCACGAGGCACGTATCCGTAAGTATGTCATCTAGGTTATCTTTTCTTTTTCTGAAAGAATATATTAATATTAAATTGAATAAATTCTTACACGATAAAAATAGAATGAATCGGAGTTTATATTAGTTTCTAAGAAATAGCTCATCAATTATAACTGATTATGCCATTGAATTCCAGTAATATCTGGAATAATAACATCAATATTAGTCACGAATATATGACAACTCACTTGAGTTACAGCTGTAAAAATAAATGGATACAACAACAAACTATGCTACCTCTTATCATTTTCACCGTTTAGTTTCTAGTATTTAGATTTTCCTAATCGTGTTATCGAGACGTATATTTTATTTTTCATATTTTAAAATAATTTCTTAATAATTAAAGAGAAATTTACGCCTATCTTTATGAATTATAAATTATTTAATTCTTTTATTCTTACTTTAAAGCAACGAAATTACGTTTAGTGGAAAAAATATTAGTAAAATTTTTACATTTGTAGCTGTAACTCACAATAGAAGTTGTAAATTACGACTACAAATGTAAAAATACCGGATATTTAAATCACGTTTTACGTTTTTTAAGCAAAAGTTATATTATATATATATATATATAATTTATGCCTTATATAAGGTATAAATTATATATTATATATTAGGCCTATATAAAGTATATATAATATATATATATATATATATATACTTTAAGCAAAAGTCAGTGGCGGTTTTAAGCATTAGCAATCTAAGGTTTTTGTCTATGGCTTCACACTGTTTTAGGAACTTCAGATAGTTACATCTTGTCAGTATCTGGTCTCCAAATCTAGTATCAGCTTGTATAATATCAAGTATTGTGTGATAGATTTTTACATTATCCAAACTTACATAAGAGGGACTTTTAAGTTCACGTTTATCTAGGGTTTTGCACAACTTAAAAAAATAATCTAGTGATTTTAATAACTTATAATTATAGTAATCGAGGTATGTACGTATTTCCAAGATGTACTATATTATCAGAAATGATAATTCTCGTTAAGTGTAAATAGTACGAATGGAGATAAACTGTTTCTTTAACTGATCCCGAAGAACATTTATAGTCGGATGGATACCGGGCATTAACAGATGGTATTCAAAATAACGTAATTAGATCCCGATCGGGATGTGACAATCTTTAATTGAGTTCAGATGTCGTAAACAACCTAGCACTGTTCCTCTACCGTGCCTTAGGTGTTATTAATAACTATGGAAAATGAATAACATCTGCTGAAACAATAAATACCAGATTATCCATATATAGGAAGAATATTTAGATGGGTCATTCTACATCCTGCAAGGAAAGTGACCCTGAAAACAGAAATGAATAACTGATTAAGCAATAAAAAGAATGGTCTTCATTGATAGGAGGATCAGACATTTTGGGAGAGGTTGAGTAATTAAGAAGATGAGACGTGAGCAGAATAAACTGTTTGTTTACCTCAATTGTTTGTTGCTGTAATATTGGCGTGTTATACTGAATAACAATATAAATAAGCTCGACGTAGCCTTGTAAATAAATAAATAAATAAATATAGGTGGAAGGAGGTGACTTATTTCAGGAAGAGCGTGAAAGACAAGAAGTTGGAAGACAGGAAGACAGCTGGCCTACAATAGTTGGGAAAGAACGAGTCGCTACGAGAAGGAGAAGCTTTGCCACTTTGCCACTTTGCCACAAAGCACACCTAACAGGACAGAGACTATTTGGATTTGAGTTGTATAATAGCTGCTGTTGTAATAACAAAACTATTCAAATCAATTTGCCATTAATGTCTGTACATTATCTAAGGTAGACTAATCAAAATAATTTCCTTACATTACAGAACAAATTACATTTTTTTCTCTCGAGATTAGCCGATTAAATTATATTAGACTTAATATAATGTATTATATAAAACACTAGACTCTGGAGTTTTTTACATCACACTACGTTAAGAATCGATTATTTTCAAGTTTCGTCGTGTAATCCACATACGGTCTTTCGAGACTAAGATTAAAATCAAATAACAGAAATAAGTCAAGTCACAATTCTAATTCTTAGGATAATAAAAAACTACATTTCTTTTTTAATCTACAGCAATTAAGATTAATTGCCTTCTTGAATATAAATTATTAATTATCTTATTGTATAATGAAAGATAAACACAAGAACAACATTAATAAACGTTTATTTAAATAAAAACTAGTTTTTATTGTTGTGGCATCAATAACATATATTGTGATGAAAATATGTTACATTACACAATGCTGATAAATATTTACTGGGAATGTATAACATTACATAACAGTGTTAGGTACTGTACAATTATTAAATATGTGATTAAAAACAAAAGAAAAAAGATTTTTATCTCATTTTTACTTTCTCGGCTCTGTTATATAGGCCTATAACAAAAGGAAAGTATGGCGATGGGTCAAAAAATGACCTCCCAAGGTTTTAAAATTTTTGGACTAGGAGAACCTTGAAAAGTCGATAAATACAAAAAAAATCTTTTTTTTTTTTCTGTATATATTGATGTTAGTGTGTGGGGGTACGATTTTGTTCACTCTCTTTGAAGCTTAATAACTCCTGTGTTTTTTGTCGAAAATTTCTGAAATTTTGAAGGGAGGTTTGTATGTTAAGGGGATTGATGTTATTAAATTTTGGTCGTAAATGGTCGACGGGTCGTGTGTCTTATCTCGAGTAGGATCGGACTTAATGACGATTTTACTAGTTATCAGTATTTACAATTTTGTATAAAACTCATTCTTATCCTCAAAATGAAGCTTTTTGCCATTTATAATAATTAAAAATATAAAAACTTTTTAAATAAAATGATAACAGATGACGCCACACGCAGTTTTAAACGTTGCCGGGAAAGTTAAGCAACTCGTTGCCGGATTTTTTAAATAATAAATTAGAAATATTCGTCTTTCTTGAATTATTACTTTATATAGATAGATGTAAGGATGCTTATTTGTAAAAAAATATTTTCTGGACTGCTCATCACAAGTGATGTCATGCGATAAGCACGAATATTATGCGATATTCTTCAATCTTCTATATCGAAATAGGTTTTTTTTTATTCCCTGTTTGTATCGTCCCTTTTACATCACAGATATTAATAGTCCTTCCAGAAGTTTACTCCAGCTCAAAAGATTCTGTTTAAATTACAGTCCATCAGGATGAAAATGTCGTAGATATCACAACCCGATACAGTAAAAATGAAGCAAGAAGTAAACAGAAATGTTATATTTACTAATAAATAATTAATATTTACAAAATATTAAAGAAATTTTATATTGAATTTATCGTTATAAGAGGGAAAAAATTTAAATGTTTACTTAAAATTATTATTATTAGTCGACAGTTTAGTAATTATAGCTCCAGTAAGAGAACGTGTTAAGTAAAATCAATGAATTATGTCAATATGTAACTACTAATATTCCACTCGATCCGAAATTGAATTAATCCACTCGATAA
This sequence comes from Centruroides vittatus, assembly GCF_030686945.1. Taxonomy (NCBI): domain Eukaryota; kingdom Metazoa; phylum Arthropoda; class Arachnida; order Scorpiones; family Buthidae; genus Centruroides; species Centruroides vittatus. The sequence goes on from NW_027122576.1 coordinate 1,118,415, forward strand.
ACAGTGTAAATATAGTTTGGTCGGAATGATAATGCGAATATGATACATTTAAGGAAAATTATAAATAATCAATAAATTGTATTTACAATTATTTTATTATGACAAAAATTATTAAATATTTAATTAACGATTTACGCGGGTAATTCTGATTTTAAAATTTAACATTAATGCTAAATATAGAGTTTAAATAAGCAGTTTTATAAACTCTATAAATATTTAGAGTTTAAAATGTTTGAACTGTAAATATATTTATAAAATTTCTTTAAAAGCTATGGACTTATAAACTCGAGAATTTAGTTTGTAATATATCTAAATTGTAAATATAAGAATTTTTACAATTGAAGAAATATTAGAAATTTTTGTATTAAGCATTTTGAATTATATTTTTTATAGACGTTCTCCTTATTACATGTTAAAGTTTGACAGTAGTTGAAAATGACATTTCTTTCATTCATATTTCAATTTTAGCGAAACTCATCTTTGCGATCACATCACTTCTAAATTTAGAAAATTTTTCCCAATACATATCCGTGCGTTAACTGATAAAATTGTCTCCAATAAATACTATATATATTCACCGTGTGTATATTTATTTATTTATTTATTTATTATTGAAAAACTTGCATTATAAAGGTAATCAATATATTTTAGGGATAATGTTTAGGGATTTTAAAATTTTAAAAAATTTATTAACTCATTACAAAAATAATCTGGATTTTTGTTTTTTAATTTTCTAAGAGTAAAACTTTACTTTCTCGGCTCTGTTATATAATACAATCTGTCAAAAACTGACCTCCAAAATTTTTACATTTTTGGACTCGGGAACCTCAAAACATCAAAAAATGCAAAAAAAAAAAAAAATAATAATAATTCAGGAAGGTTTTTTGTACGTATGGATGTTAGTGTGTGGGGGGACGCGATTTTGTTTACCCTGTTTGAAGCCTAATAACTCTTGTGCTTTTTATCGAAAATTTCTGAAATTTTGTATGGAGGTTTGTGTAATTAGGGGGATTGATGTTGTTAAATTTTGGTTGTTAAAGGTCGATCGGGTGGGAGATAGAGGTGTCGTGTGCCGTATCTGGAGGAGGGCCGTACTTAATGACGATTTTACTCGTTATTGGGTTGCAATTTGAAAAAATTCTAGACCTATAAATTCCCACTGTCGTATTTCTGTCTATAATTCTTTAATCTCGAAAACGGTGTTAAATAAATGAAATTTAAGACAAGATGTGGAAAACTTGGGAGCAGAAGGCCCCGAGTAAGTACTATATATAAACTTCCGGTATAGAGAGGAAGTCACGTTATTTCAATTCGAAAATTTTTCCCAGAAACGCGTTAGATAGATGACCGGCACGATTCCATTGCTAGTAGGAAAGTATAATGTACTGTACAGGACAAAAACACTACTAATCTAATGTGAAGAGCATATATTTTAAATTAAATAAATTAAAAATATGATTTAAAATTGCAGCCCGGAATTGTGGCGATGTCACAATAAATAATTGCTCGTTACCATTTACAATTTTTAAAAAATGTAATGTTAAAACTACTATATTCCATTTATCTCAATGATAAGTCTTTATAATAAAGTTTTATATAGAATAAGTGTTACAATAAACTGAGGAATCGAATAACTTGGAAGCCGAGAGAAAATTTTCTTTCCAATCGATCAAAACCGATGCAGTAGAAGGCTTAATGTACAGAACTTTATCAACTTGATTGAAAATTCTAATATTAGAAAAGTAATTAGAAATTATAAATAACAGAAAGCTTTAATTTGTTATAATTGGATCTATATTCTTATTAAGTTTTAGTTTTAATCTTTCCATTTAGAAGTTCAAATAATCCGTTTGAAATCAAATTTAATATTTGTTTTCGTCTTAGAATTTACATTAGATATATAAAGGGTCTTTATTTATAATAATTAAATTCGAATGAATAGAGTCCATTTTAAATTAATAGATATTTTATATTTACTTTAAAGAATTTTTCTCTATTAACACTGTCACAAAACAGTTTAAAATACGCGAGACAAAATTAATGATGTATATAAAGCTTAAATACCTTCAAAATATTTGATTACAATAAGTTAACATAAAAAATTCGATTATTTATTAATATTAATTTGAATTCTATAATTTTAAATATTAACAATTAATAGACATTATTACCATTAGGAATTTTACCCTGCTTCTGGGGCAGCAAAGTATTTAATATTACAACTTTCTACAGCCGTCATCCCTTTCCCAGTATTTTTTAATTACAAACTTATATAAATTATGAGTGCCTACTTCTGTAAGATTAATTAATTGTTTTCCATAATACTAAGTTGTATTCCAGTTAAACATTTATTACATATTAAAGTTATTGCCTTCTAGCTCTTTGCAGTCCCTCAGAAATGTGTAACGTAGAAAAGTCCACCAAGGACATTGTTGCGCTAAACAATTGACGTAGGTGTACCTATATAGAATTTGTGCAAAAATTCTTTTTTTTTATTAAGTCCAATTTGTCTGTAGATAGAGGGTTGAATTGATGCCTTAATGATTTCGAAGAAAGATAATGTGAAATTCTTCAAGTTTGTAGATGTAATCCAAGGCCAATTTGGAGTTGCATAGTATAACGATGAGTTAATAATGGAGTTAAACAGTTTTACGTGAATTCTACTGTCGGTGATTTTCATTTTGTTACACAGAAAAACTAGATTATCAATCAAGGTATTAGTTATTAGTTATTTTAAATAAGTAAATGGTTTAAAACCATCATTCCGAGAAATTAATACTTCCAAGTAGCCTATTTCGGTCGTAAGTTTCAGTTCTACACACAAATAGTATTTCGTTTCTTTCTCTGAAATTTTGATATCTTTCCAGAATATCACAATCTTTGATTTTTTTCTTCGTTAATAATAATAAATTTAAAACTCTGTACGATTTTACTCTGATTTTAACAATAGTAGCATTTTTTTTTACTATCCTGCGAGCGTTAAGAAAGCCAAGAAAGTTCTCTTAATACCCACTTATTATGGTTCGGCCAGGGCTATAACTGGATGGCCAAGTGGTGAAGGATAAGACACTACTGTACTGTACCTCAACACTCGGCCTATCCACGTATGAAAATTTCTGAACCGACCACAGTGCCTAATCTCGAGTTATACGAGTTTCACGTGGTATCAAGTCGTCCATATTCACTGAATGAGTTCATGAGAAGTCTAATCTCAACACATCTCATATAACTCAAGACTAGACACCCTGGACTCGAATACCCGGTCTTCTAGCGTAGCAAACTGATGTCTTTACCGTCTTTCTGTCGTCTATGTATCAGTTAGTCTATCACTAGTCTTCTATGAATAGTTTTTTTTTTTTCTTTCAAATCCGGAAAAATTAGAGATTTGTAAATTTTATGGCCGATATGTAATGCCAAATTAAGGAAATTTTGGGCTCAGCAAAACTCGTGATCTGGATCTCTCCAAAAAATGGCCCAATCATTTTATTTATTCTTGGAGAAGTTCCGAATGTTTATGTCGAGTTTTTACCATATAATTTTTTATATTATACATAAAATTTTATTTATTTATAAGCGAATTTACAAATTTCTGGAACCGCGTAGATCCGGGCTTGTAAGCTTGTCTAGTTTACCACGTCTAACACGTAAGTCTGGTCTTGCTGATATTCTTATTAATTACAACAGTAAGGTCGATTAGTCTTATCATTGCCGTATAATAATCCATTTGACAGTAGACTAAAAGTTTCGATATCTATTTCATTTGCAAAATAATTAGATAAATGATTACGTAGAAGGTGAAATACAGCAATTAAAATATTTGATTTCGTAAAATAAATATATTATTAACACGAAAATCAATTATTGAGACTATATTCTATAGCAATAAAATTGATTTAATGTATTTGGCATTTTATTAATTTTTTTCCTTAAATTAATTTAATATTCGATTATTTTATGCACGACTTGCCATTAAAACTAACGATGTTATCGATTATTGTTAAAAGTCAGTTAAAAGATTTACTTTGCGATAAGTGGTGAATTGTTATATAGATTGAAAACGCCAGATAAATATATATCCAACAAAGTTTTCATCTCGAATTTATCTTAATTCTAGTTCATAGCAATTTTTAATAATTTAAAATTGAAACTTTTGTGCATTCAACGGTGAAGTTGCGTATTTCCAATATGTCAGCATTGTTCTATAAAGATAGATCTATTGTTAAGCTTCAATAAAATTTCTCGACTTAATACTGGTTCAAGTTTTCACCTTCCTCTAAAGCGGTAGTGGGCTAACTTTTGGGGATAAGAGGCCTTATTGTATCAATGATTTACAGCTGAGAGCCGCACTTAAAAATTATAAAACGTGCCGTTTATTCTTTTAACAATTGCCAAAAAAATACATGTACAGTACACATATGTATTACGTAGTTAGTTCCACGTAGATCTCTACGTGGAACCTAAAATTTCGCATGCAAAATTTCGAATATTGGCAAATTGATGTAGTTATGTAGAACTTATGAAATTTTGAGATTTTTTCTTTCTTATATAATTATTACAGTGTTATATTGTATTGCAACACTAACGTAATACACCTGCCTTTTTCTGTATACCCTCAGTTGTTAAGTAAGAGAAATAATTTGAACGTTTTGTATTAAAATGTCTTATGTTATATTCTTTTAATGAGGGTATACCTCGACAAATAAGGCAAATTACTTTTATCTTTAATTTGTGCTTTATATATATATATTGTTCGGCAGGCATTCGTCATAGAAGAGTCTTTTTCTTGCTCCATTTTCTCTCTTTTGTTCTTCCCTAGAAAGAAAAATTGTAATCTAATCATTTTAAATTTGAACGAACAATGAAAAACTCACCTATTTGTGAAATTGAACAAGTAGTAAACACATAAATACTGTAGTCATAAGATAAGGGGCAGATTGGCGAATTTATTTTTTATCTACTTTATTTATCGGTAAAATTTTGGGCATTTCGGTTATTACTTACAAGAGTTGCACAAATTAGTTGCAAGGGGTTTGCCCTCTTCTGCTCTAAAGAAATACGTGGATAAGTAAGTAACTAGACTTTTCCATACAATTCTAAGATTATTTAACTTTTTTCACTTTAAAACAGAATCGAATATTATATCTGTAACGTTGCTTTTACTGTGATATTAAACCTATATCACATTTTTCCATGCACTATTAAAGTTTATTAATGGAAAGCTTTATTCACCTTTACGACGTTCATCCATTTACTATATAAATGATGAGAAACTTTATGGGTAAAGAGTCTCCAGACTACTTCACTCGTATCAACCTTTCACGCTTCAGTTTTCTGGTATTCTCATCAATTCTTAATACGTAAATCGCTAAACACGACCACAGACCATTTCACCTTTCCACGTCTAAATTTAAATTATTTAAATCAAACAGTAATTGGCATTAATACGATTTTAGACTTAAACGTGCAAGTATTACACGGGCATACTTTATGTCGTAAATTATTACGATTTAATCTAAATAAAATCCAAGTTTAGAGTCATTTGGATAAATTAAATGGACGAGTTTACGACGAATAATATAAGAAAACTTCTCCATTGTTCCTACAATTTTCGATGGAATGAGTTTTTTTCCACCCTTCTAAAAAATCGATAAAAATCGGAGAGAAGCTTATTGACCTATGACACTTTCCATCTCTAACTTCCACTTCCATTTCGATTTCTTGTGTACCATTTATATCATCATTCACGTGGCCACTTTTTACGAAATCTTTCTACTTTTCACTCGAATCGATAAATATGAGGTCCAAAACCATTTATACATTTCAAGTATTACTTAAAACTGCACTTCCTAACGTTATTTCCTATATGCGCTAACTAATTCTGTAAATTAATATATATATTAAAATTTAGATAATTATATAAGATTTCTTACTTTTTATAAATTATTTAGATGTTTTTATCCTAAATTTTACGATTTAAATGTTGTACAGGGGAATTTACACTCTTTTTCAGAATTACAATTGAAATTTACAGTTTAAAATTTTATTAAAATATGTTTTAATCTCAATTAGAAAGTAAAATTAATTAATAAATTCACGATTTTATATTTATATCAATGATATAAGGTTTAACTTGAGGTAGAGTACATTAGCAACATCTCTTTATACTGTTACATCGAACGAATTTTATGGATTTTATATAGGAAGAGCTTACTCAAAAGTATGTTTACTAGGACAAAAGTAGTGAAATTCATGAAAAAAAACTATAAATTGAAGAATTTTCCACAACTTTCGTATCTTCCGCAAGATATAAACGAGCTATATACTATCTCACATCCATCTTTTATTGTTAAAAGTTTATATAAGTTCCTCGTTTGTAAGGAGGTCGGTTTTTACGAAGCAGGATGAAATAACAGTAATACTTGACCTAACTCCGGATAAGTGAAAGTAGTACGAGGTGACGTCACACTCGTCTTAACCCGATTTCCGTCGTTACATCACTCCATCTACCTTTAGCCAACTTATCGTCCCGAATCAAACGAGAATCTCGTACAATTTATCTAAATGGAGCGGATATCGATAAGTTACTTTCGGTAAAATGTAGGTTTGTGGTTACAGGAAGTGAAAAATAAACAATGAAAATTTATTAAATCCATTATGGACGATAAACACTTCAGAATACATAATTTTGGCTTACGTATTCCTCTTATTGATGCGAATCATAACGCTATTCTTGGAGGGGGATGCGAATTATCACACTAATCTCGCGAGGAATGCGCATAAATTAAGCAAAATAATCCATTTTATAAGAAAAAAAATCGATAAAAAATTTCTTAGAAATAACGTATGCTTCTATGAAGATATTCCGAGCCGGAAACGACGCCCGAAGCGTATTATTTGATCTTAAAAATAACTGCAGACGAGCCAGAAGGGCAATACTGATGAGTTTTGGAATAAATTTACTGTTTATTAACTAAAGTAATTTAATCAAAAATGAGTTTATCATCAAATATTTTAATAGACCTATGCCTAAAAATGCGGAACAAGTAAATGGAACAAGATGCCCATCAGCAGATGTTACCGGTGATGCATTAGAAGTGGAGAAAACGGAAGAGAGAGAGAGAGAGAAAGAGAAAAAAAGGTGTCAGGATTTATCTGCATCGAGGGGGGAATGCGGAAGAGAAACGATCTCTTTTTTCCCATTTGACTCGTGAGAACGGTGTCGTTTCAATTATTTCCGCACCCACCCTTTTTCTCTAAAGAAAAAATAAAAAATAAAAAAAGAGGCACGTATATTCACTTCAATTTTACTTTCTACACCGATACGGTGATGAATCGGAAGTTTGTCCTCGTTTCTATTAATCTAGGAACTGTTTAGTTAGTCTTTTCATAAACCGAATTCATTGTTAAAACCCTGTAAGGTCAAAAGATGACCCAGATTTCTCTGTATGCAGATAATTCGATGAATCGTCGGAACTGGATTTTCTCACATGATTAAATTAAAAATCTTACATCTGTGTTCGCCATCCGTTAGTTTAAAAATGGATTATAGAGTTAACTGATAAAGCTTTGTGTGTATGTAACTTACAGTACGTTTTATTACTATTTATTTGTTGAATAATAGAACTTACTTCGTGTATATTTTTCCATCTTTTTAGGTTATTTTCAAGTTTTAGGAACGTTTCTTCGATACGTGTGCAGCTTATTTTTGAGTGGCATTTACATCAGAAACCATTGAATCATTCGGGCAACGAGATCTCTATCTTGAAGTAAGTTTTGCTAACAAAGCATTTTCGTTTTTTTTTTTTTTATTATTTCTCTTCGAAAAAATCAATTTTTAGTTACGTTTTTAGAATTTAGAACACCAAAAGGACCATTTTAGCGCTAAATGAAAACTAAAGAATTAATTGTAAATACGTGGGAAGGAGGAGAAATAACTCATTAAAAGAAAACAATCGTTAAACAATTCTTTATATAATAAAGAATTCTGAAAATACATGAAGACAAACGTCATCGGGGAAAACTTCATAAAGTTCAAGGTCTAAGCATCTTATCTATCGTTCACACATTTCTCTTGACACGGTAAGTATCCAAACTGTTTAAAATTGATTCGGCCCACGAGCATAATTATATGTTACTACAGTGCAATCATTCCAGATTGATAGCTAGGAGATGTTCAAAATTTATACAATTAAAATGCTTAATGCTTTTAATTAATTCCTACGTCGAAATTTATGTGAAGGAAACTTCACAAAAATGTATCGTTCTCTCAAAGTCGATAAAATCGAATTTAATAAATAACACGTTTAAAGAAAAGAAATTAAATAGTGTTTTATCACGTGGGAAAAAATCTTGGGAATTTTCTGGCGATGGTTAATTTGGGCAAGGACACTAAAAATAGCCCATCCTCTGATGGATTTTTAATGTCCTTAACCGTGAATTTGTTAAAAGTCGAGTCTTTTCACGAGAAATTTGATTTAGATTCGATAATAATATTCAATAAAAACTTATTTTCCTTGAAATTCGAAAGTTTTCTCGTCGGTCGATTTCATTGTCGTAGAGCGGTCGACGTCTCTTTTGATTGAATTTAATTAGAAGTTTTGAGGTCACGACCTTGTTACTGCTTTCCAAGCAACCAGGACACTGACAATGCCGGTATACCTAACAAGTTTATTTACGCAGAGAAAGTACGAGTTAAAATCTTATGAGTATCCTCGATTTTGGATTTAATTCACGGATAACCAGCATACAGAAGCAAACAGGCCTGCCATTAAATGACGTCACTCGTAAGCCATTTTTTTGTTTTATTTTTGTTTCTCTTTACAAATTAGCCATCGACCCGAGTCATTAATTTTAACGTCACCCTTATCTGGTGGCGGACAAAGGACAGAAGAGCTTTTCTACGTCACACAACGTAGAATACACTAGCTACTTTCTACTTAAGATTAATTTTGCTTAGTGTTTGCTGACATTAATAATTAAATCCGTGTAAAAATTCGAGAGAGGAAAAATATTTAACAGAGTTGTGTTCGATTTGGTGGTTAGGAAATTTTACAGGCGCCGTGTTTTTGATAAATGTGGCGTCTCGAAAGAAATGAGACGAAGAAATAATATTTTCTCTAACAGAGTGAACCGTTATCAATTGAATTTCGCTTGGCATAACGGGTCAGCATCCTCTTTACCAAACTATGTCATTCCCATCGACTTACACGAAGAACTTTAAACATTAAAAAGTGAATCGTCCTTGATTAGGAAAAAAATCCATTTGTTTGCTTCCCTCGAGAATTCTTCGACATTCGAATTTTATACACGTGGGATGTAACGATCGTTTCTTTAATGTTAATCTGTTTATTTCTTCAAGATTTCTTTTTAAAGTTTTGAAAAATTCATAAGTAAAGATCAATAACCTCACAGATATTAATTCAGATTTTCTTCCCACTTTTTTAAAAACTTTCATTAACCGTAAGTTTTCGTCTAGATTAACAAGCAAATAGATTTTTTACTCCCATTTCCGAGAATTTGTTGAAAAAAATGTGAATTTTATTTTATTATTAATAATTTAAGAATTACGTATTAGTTTGATGGACTTACGTCGTATTGACTCCTAACCGTATCCTGCCGTTGCAGAAGGTTGTGTATTGCACAACCCTACTCTAACAATAAAGTATATGACGGCATAGGAAGTAATTACTATTTTATTAATTTAAATAAATAACTGAATCGAATTTAATAGGCCTATAGTACGTAATTCCTTTATCCGCATACTTACGTCTACAACGGTATTTTCGAGTTTTTAACGGATATGACGTTCGATCTTACGACGTATTGTCGCTGTCCAGTTAAAATTACCGTGCAAATCCCCCATAAATTTACATATTAAGTTTTTCTTCAAAGTTCTTTTGTATAAGAATGGCTTACGGTGACGTTCCTTTTTAAAACTTCTCAAAGATGACATATTTTGTACTTAAATAACTAAAGAGTCGGCGAACGTTGCTAGGCGACTAAACAACTTCAAATTGATTAAGTTTTTGGTAGGCAAGTGACGTCACCGACTTAATTGTTTAACAATTGAAAGCACTTCTCGTTTTTTTAAATATTCGAACATTCGAAGAACCTTTTAATAAATTGTTTCCTGGAAGTTACCGACGAAGGACGAGACGTATCTTCAATTTAAGTGTGATTCAACACTTAATTTACTTGTAAAAGATCGAAGGAATTAATTTTCCCCCTTTTCTGCATTCGGGTATGTAGAATATGCATTGGTATGATTTATGTAGAAATATTTCATATTTTACTAAGGGTTATAAATTTTTATTTCACTTCACGTGACCGCATTTATAACTATTTATAGTTATTTTGTTGTCGGTTCCACGTCTGTCATTGTCACACCACCCGATGGGAAGATCAGGAAAGTTTGCCAGGAAGAGGAAATTCAACTTTGTTCTTTCAGAGATACTTGTCCAAAACATTTGCGATCTACAGATGAAAGCAGAACTTTTCTTTCTTCCTTTTTTTTCCAAAAGATATATCATATTTTTGTGTCATTCGTAAAATAATTTTCTTTTTTTTTTCTTTTTTAAATTGTTGATAAATATCGGAGCAACATTGAAATTTCAATAAACAGTTTCTTTTCTTTTTTTTTGAAATTTATTTTTATAGAGGTTGGCTTTATTTAATGTCATAAAACGATTTTATTAATGTTATTAGTTTTCAAAAGTCAGTGGTAAAAGAGTGGTTTAATTTTTTTTATATTGATTTTTTGATTTATTCGGTGGATTTCTTTAATAGATTCAATTATAAGAAATAATTGGAAATGATTTACTTCCATTTTCTTTAAATCCTTTCCAATTTCATTCTTCGTTTTTCGTTGAAATGTATTTAAGACACACTGGAAAAAAACAGAAAAATTGTTTTAAATTTGATAAAATTTCACTTTTCAACCGGATTGTTATCGTTTTAAACATTCGTTATTCATAGAGAAGTCCGAAACGATGCACTTGCTCAATTGATCAAACGTCATTTCTGCGATATTATTCTAGCTTAAATTATGTATGTAACTATAAATTATTCATAGTATAATTTAAGTTATTGTAAAGTAAGTAAATTTATATTCAACTTCACTTCCTGATTTGACCTATAACATGTTGCAACTAACGTTTATTCCAATTTTTATTATTGTTATTATTATTATTATTATTATTTAAGTAAATAAATTAAACTTTAATTTGTTTTCGTCACGTCTCGCTTAATACTTTAACAATTCGTAGTGTAAAAAAATTAATTAAAGTTCTGGCAAAGTCCTTTTTTATTTTGTTATATCACGTGCTCTTTAATTGTTATTCCATCTAATCAATCAATCACCGTTCGTATCGCGAATGTCGTTATATGTGCGTGGTCTGTAGAAGATATTAGAAGAGGATTTTCTACGTTTTATTGATTGTTTCCTCTTGACCCACGTGACTAAAATAACCCGGACTTAAATGGAGAATTTGTATTCGATATGACATATAACCATTTTTTAGAATTATTGCTGTTTATAGACATTTCGAATTGAAATATACTACAGGGTTGAAGTGAGCATGAAAAATTATTATTATTATTATATATACACACATTACATCAGTATTTCGTAATGACATTTAAGTAATGTTTTCAAAAATGATAACTACAATCAATCTTGAAAGGTTCTTATTCATTTGTTATAAACGGATCAATTCTTTCCAAGAATATATTTTACGCTGACGTATTTTTTTTGTTTCTTTTTTTGTAAAGTGCGAATTTATAAATTCTTGAAGGTAATTTCGAAATTCTCAAATTGAATTCTTTTCATATTTTATTTATATAATGATTAAAATTACAATGTAAACAAAAGGGAGACAAAACAAAGAAATTGCCGAATTAAAGTAGTATTTTTAACTATATTTACCTGCATGGTCTTGAGCAATAAGGACAATGTCAATTCCATTTAATAATTCCCAATTATATATTATTACTTTACTTATGCACCTCTTAAGTGACATTTTGGTCACATTCTCTTTCTTTTTTCCCCCCTTCATTATGCTCTCGAAGCGGTAAGTACGAGAGAATGGACTCGTGATCTGGAATTTCAACCTACATAATACTGTCATTGAAATATTTCCGTCAAGGCATTATCGAAAATTCTTGTATCATTTTTTCGTTTTGTAATTTTCTTCCCTTCAACAAAAGCTCAATAACCTTCGGAGGAAATTAATTAGATAATGATTCATTTTCTCTACAAGTTCCTGGTTTGTGGTTGCAGATAAGAGATTGTTCAGAATGTTGCCTTGTAATCTGAAGTTAGTTAATGATTTCTAGTATTATAGCTCATTTTTTAAACTTAATACGTTTTGCACGCTTTATATTTCGTTACATTTATTAACCACCATTTAATCTATCAGAATATTATTCGGCATTAATGTTAAAATTATCCGTATACGAGCGCTTAGAATTGTATACTTAAATCTCATTCGTAGTTTTATTTGACTTTACTAACATGTATCTTAATTAAGGCTATCCAATGTTTGGAATTCTGAATAAATTCTGGAGTTAACAAGAAAAGTAAATTTAATCTTTTAGAAATTGACTGATCTACCTCTTGAAAAATTTTTTTCTGCGATTTACATTTGTAAATACCAATTATAGAACCATTTTGTATTTTTAATTTCTTTTCTATTTAATTTCAGCTGCTATTATTAGAGTTTTTATTTTATTTTAATATTTTTAAAGGTAAGTCATTAAAAATTTATTATTATTCTTATGAACGTTTAATAATTCTTTAAGTTATTAAACGTTAATATGAATTCGAAAAATCATAATGCCGTAAATATATTTCGGTTTACTTCCTGCATTCAATAAGTTACACGAACTTGTTTAAAATTAGTAAAAATTAAGACAAAGATCTGTCAAATTCAGTCATCTTTTATTCATTTTATTCACAGCAACATTACAGTGGCACTGACCTTCTTTTTATAGACAGTTTATATTTATTTTTCTAAATATATCTTAATTATTAATTTAAAAAAACATACGAAATAAATCTTAATTAATTTTAAAACATTTTAAATTATAAACTTTGTACAAAAATTAATTTATTAAAACTTAATTTAGGATATATGAGGTGGTGAACACGTGTAATTGCTGTATAAACTAAAAAGTAGCGCCTCGTATTGATATATTGTGTAGTTGAAAGCCACGCTTGTTGTGTGAGCCATTTACAGGCAAATGCTGTAAAAATAAGTAAAAAAAAATCTAACGTTTTACACGTGTTTATGTTTATTGTAGCCTGGAAAATCTTAAGGCAACATTAGCGGACCATTTTTGTTTCTCGTATACAATACTTTAGAAGCTTGAGTAATGTGTCTAACTTGTAATCGGTCAAAAATAACAGAGTAAACTCTGGTAGAGGGCTCAATATAGGCTACTGTTAACCAACTATCCTACACCTCTAAGGGTGAGATGATGAATTAGATGATAATTATATATATATATTTTTTCGGAAAACACTATTATTTTGCTCGTTATTGTGTTGTTTGGTATGATAATAAAACTCCAATTCGGTCAGTTTTTTTAAAATAAAATTTATTTTTGCAAGTACAACTTCCAGAACTTTTTTCCACGTCTCACCCTCACTTATCCTATCCATTTTATGAAGATTCTTATATATGTAAGGATCTTCAAATCTTTAAAAATGTACCTTTATACGAAATCTTTAATTGGGCTGCAATTTGAAAAAAATTGTAGACCTATAAATTCCCACTGTCGTCTGTCTGTCTGTCCTTCCTTAATCTCGAGAATGGTGTTAGATAGATGAAAGTCGAAACAAGAGAAGATTAGGAGCAGGAGGCCCCGATTAACTATATAAATACTAGACCGAAAGTTATCAAGCCAACACTGATTTGAGGTATTCAGTTTTAAATGAAATAAATAAAAATATGATTAAAACTTGCAGCCCGGCATTGTAACGACGTCACAATAAATAATTGCGCGTTCTTATTTAATTATTTTACCAACGTATTCTATCACGATACCGAATTATTGGAAAATGTTAGAAGAGAGTGGAAAAAACTTTCCTTCGATATCTTCTTAAGTTAAAAGAATACAGAAACTATTCGTTTTCTCATTTTGCTGTTGAAAAAAATTCTGCTGTGTCATTCCATGATAGTTTTCAGCCTCTCACAAAAAAAAAAAAATAATTATAATAATAACAAATGTGTTAGAAATTCATTTTAATGAGATTTCAGAAACATTCATACAGAGTACTGGTATTATTATTTTCAGAGTAAAGAAAACACATATTTATTTATTTAAATTTAAACAAGATTACATAGTACGACGCAGCGAATACAAATGAATATGATTAGTTTGAATAATAGAGAATACAGATTTTCAACGTAGTCGAATTTTTTCATGAAGTAACCTTTCATTATTTTCTATCCCTCACGAGCTTTAAATATTTCTTTCTTAATGTATTTAAGACTAACGAAAAACCTATTTGTTATAGGTCTATATGCGGAATCGTGTGTTATCGAGAAATTGTTACATTAGTATTTTCCAATTTATTGTCAATTAAGAAGTTCATACACGTCAGAGCATAATTACAGGCAGGTGGCGCAACGATTGTATGCCTGATCTCGTGTGATTTAACGTGATAATAAAGAGCATTGCGAAAACTAGAGGCCCGAATAATTCATTTAACACTGACGATCACTTTTAGTACGAAACGAATGTTTCAAATCATTGTGGAAAACATAAATATATATTAATAGATTTTGTAAGATTTGGCTTTCAAAATATTTAATATAAAACTTAAATTTATAGTTTAATATATTTGAGAGTTTCAATAGAAAACCGACGTTGTTAATCTACCAGAAGCATTTGTAGATTTTAAAAAATCTGACGTTGCAATGCTCTAAACAAGGCAAGGAGAAAAAAACCACAATAACGAACGTTTCAAATGATGAGTAGTAAAATATTCCTTTAAAATTGATGTTAATTTGCTTCAAAAATGAACACTGCAGAACAAATGAACAAATGCAGAACGGATCACTGTTCTGGCTATTCTTGCTTTTTTCGGCAAAAATGTTGCGTCGCTTGCAACGACAGTTGCAAGCGACGCAACATTTTTGACTACAAAGTATCATGTGTTACGTCATTAATTAATTCATGTTTTAGAACGCTCATGTTAAATCGCTCTGCAAATACAGTAGAGCGTCGATAAGTGGAACCAATTGGGGACTGGGGTCCTTCCAGTTAATGATTTGTTCCAGTTTCCGACTTTGTACGAAAAAATACATTAACCTGTCCGATGTTCAAATTTTTCTCCGTTGCGTATCGTTTCCTGTTGAATTTTCGTCGATTTTAAGCCTAACGAAAATTTTTATAATAATCATCGAGGCTATCGTATCGTTAAAAATTATTTCTGCATTTTGTACAAACAAAATAAATACATTAAAGAATATAAAAAAAACATGAAAATTATACTTTAGAAGTAAATTTAGTATCAAAAACATTCGATTCAGCACGACACAGTCCGACTGAAAATCGTTCCACTTTCCGGCCATTCCACTTACCGACGTTCCACTTATCGACGCTCTACTGTAGTCTCTTTTTCTGGATGTTGCACTTTGAAAAGCTTCGAGTTATCACGTGACTTATGAGGTGGGAGGTAGTACCAAATGTTGAACACTCACTCGGGTATACACGGGTAATCGTGTACTCGTATCCGTGGGTACTCGTTTAAAAAACTGTGCGCTTAATATAAAAAATCATAAACGTGCAAAATAATTTTAAAATACGATTAGTAAACTTTATATATATATAATTTAGTCTATCTAGTAGTTTCAATCGAATGTTTACACTTTTTCCGACTGTTATACATAACAGAGGGAAAGTATGGCGATCGGTCAAAAAAGACGTCTCAATATTTTTACGCTTTTGGACCTCGGTGACCTTTAAACGTCGAGAAATGTAAAACAATTCAGGTTTTTTTTTTGTATGGATGTTAGTATGTGTTTGTGTGGGGGCACGATTTTGTTCACCCACTTTGAAGTTTAATAATTCAGCCTTTTGTCGAAAATTTCTGAAATTTTGCGGAGAGGTTTGTGTGTTAGAGGATTGATGCTATTAAATTTTTGTGGTTAAAGGTCGAAGGAATTGGGAGATGGAGAGGGGTCAGGTGTCGTATCTAGAGTGGGGTCGGACTTAATGAAGAATTTACTCATTGGTATTTACATTTTTTTCTTTTATAAACTCACCTCTAGTTTTAAAATTAACTACAGTAGAGCATCGATTATCCGACCCCCGATTAACCGACTTATCGGTTAACCGACCGCGTTCTATTCGGCAAATTCAAATGTCCGCTAGTGATGTGGCGCTACAATATTTGGTTATGTCTTAGTTACTTTAATATTATTTTTGTTAAATATTTGCGTGTTTTAGCTGGCAGCACTGGCTCGACCATGAAAAGGAGGCTAGTATTTAAACCAGGCCTAATACACTATACTAATAATGTATTTTTTCATGCTTTTCGGTTATCCGACTTTTCATTTATCCGACCAACCCCAGTCCCCAGTTAAGTCGGATAATCGATGCTCTACTGTATTTTGCTATTCTATAATAATAAATAAGTATAAAAAGTTTTGAAATAAAATATCATAATAGTGGCACCACCACAATTTCAAATGTTTTTGCCGGGAAAGTTACGCAACTCTTTGCTTAATTTTTCTCTAACAAACTATCATTTTGAATTTTTAAAAGCTCAGTTTTGCCAACTAACGTTCTTAATTGGTTAATAAATTCGAATTTTTATGTATTTCTTCTTTGCGCGAATTCTCTCGTTTACGAGCGCCTTTCCAAATGTAACTTCCGGTAAATCAGGTCCACACATTAAGTAAACATTTTCCACATCCTTCTACACCATAATGGTTAGTTGATTTGAATATTTTTTATCGTCGACTCTTCAGTTTAAAAAATAGCGTCTACCTTTGTTTACATCGGAAGAGAAAACCGCAAATTAATATAAATTTTTGAAAACTCCGCATGAAATGTTCCAAAATGTTATGGCACTGCCCAGTTACTATTCTCACTTATTTTAAAGTGTTTTTCTGTTCCGACGCTTGGGATTAAATTCGAAACAACGACGGTAGAAAGAGTTTAATTAAATACAAACAATGGCAAATTAGCAATGTAACAAATCTGCAACGAGTAAGCGTACAAACGAAGAATATTATACATATAGCAGATTCCATTATGATTTTATCTTCTAATAAAACCACCGGTGGAATTTATGTCGTACACAGCCGTTTCATCAGGAAATTCCAGACTTCTGGTCTTAGTCAATCAGACAATATCATCTGTAAGAGCACGTGACCGGTTCAAACAAGTTGGATGTGCCCTGCCTGTAGCCAAGACAGCATTCGTAGCGCAGCTCCGTCGCCAGCAAGGTTTCTCTTTGACGTAGGAAACAATTTATAAATAGATATAAAAAGTTGTGTTAAAAGTTTGTATAGATTTGTGGAAAATTCCATTCCAAAGGTTTTGTTTCGCTGCCCTTCGAGCTGATCAATAAATCTTTTCACCTTTTCAGTTCTGTATAACCTTTCTTTCTCGTTCTACAGGCGCTAATTTTTTTTGGCTAATTCATTAAATTGGTAATCATTCCATTAATATACAAATACATATCTTAATCACGATAATAAATTTATATTAATTTTTAAAGCATTTTGAATTCTTTCAATTTGTCTGTTTAAATTTCTGTTTTTTCTGTTGTATGACTCATTCGAATCATTGAAATTTTACCGTTTTAACTTTTTTTTTTAATTACTGCTTTATCGATCTATTTAATTAGTAAAGTGCGGAATTCCATTTACAGAAGAAAGTTAATATCTTAGAAATTCTCAAGAATTTTCTAAGTTTATATTGAAAAAATAATAATAATTTGAAGATTTCCGATCTGTTTCTTAATACTTTTTACAGCGATTATCCTAAATATCCCCCTCAAATTGGAATTTTGTGATTTCGTATTTCTGTGATATTAGGTGATTCCTTGCTAAAATTAATCACAAGTTAAAATAATATTTATAAACTCGTCTTTCAATAGATTACATTAATCTGTTTCTGTAGTGTTTGTTTTCCAAAATGTTATGTAATATATTTTGGAAAACGTAATTACAAAATAATAACGTATGTATAATTTGGAAAATTTTAAAGTGAAAATTTGCTCTGTATTTTATATATTTTACTGTATCTTCTTAATGAAGTTTTATTTTTATTCGTATACAATAAAATCTGTGTAAACCGGACTCGCATGGTACCGAATTTTTTTCGGTTTGGCAGGTTTCCTCTTTAAACAGGTTTTTTTTTAAATACCGAAAATCGTTGCGTTCCGAAGCATTTTACCCCGTTTACACAAGTTTCCGTTTGGAACAGGTTTTATTGTACTGTACATTACAAAGATCGGGTGGTATTGTTTACGAGTTAAATTTCGTTCTATACAGATTACATAATGATCATTGCTGATTTTTATAGGTAAAAATAAAAGACGTATAGAATAAAACCTGCTTAAAACAAAAACCTACCAAATATTCCATACGGTAAGAGTCCGGCTTACACAGGTTTCACATACTAAACTTATGTAATGATCAAAGGCAAGAAATAATCAAAGATGTTGGTGTCTGTATTATAGGGATCATGATGTCATAGAGCAAAGGTTCTGAAAATGTTGGGAAGGCTCTAAAAATTTAAGTTAATGATACACAAATTTTAAAAGTTTAGCAGTAAAACCTGTTTAAAACGGAAACGTGCATAAACGGGGAAAATTTTTCGGAAGGCAACGATTCTCGCTGTTTAAAAGACCTGTTTAAAGCGGAAACCTGTCAAATCGGAAAAACTAAGAGTCCGGTTTACACAGGTTTTTACTGTATATGAATCAAAATAAACCTTCATTACGAAATTTAATGAGGATATTTATTTATCTTATGTGTTTAATTTGATAATTTTACTTTAAAGTAATTTCAACATATAAAGGAAGTATCATTAAGGAAATTAATCAGATAAAATTAAGACATCTTACCATTGAATATAAAAATAAATATATTTTTAGAATCGTATTATAGTCGTAAATAGATTATAAATATTTTTATTTTGCTTAGTTAATATCGCAGTGTACGAAAATAAAATCAATTTTGGAGTAAGTCACTATTTTTGTATCATTCTCAAAACAAAGTAACAAATCGAATTCGCTTTCGATCGAATTATGTTTTATTTCTAATGCTTCTACTCGACTCACGGAATAACAAAACTCGGTTTCTAATGCTTCTACTCGGAATAACAAAAGTACGAAATATATTTTACTATTAAATCATCTAAAAATTAAATTTCAATATGCTTCCATTTTGAATTTTAGATAACAGATGGCATTAGCTGCACGGGGAGTACCGAAAACACCGGAGTCCAGCATACTAATTGTTCCCCGGACATTTTTGAGCGTGTATTTTGTGGAATCGGATGGATTAATTTTGTACTAAAATAGCAAGAAAATACGCTATTAAGTGATTGAAGTCATTTAATGGTCGAAGAGTGGCATACATAAATGAAAATAATTACTTAAATATATACAATATTGGTTAGATTTTCGGAAAAATTAGATGTATAAATATCTAATTTAAATAATTGCTTAAAACTTTTACTGACGACTTAATTTTCTAAAAAGTAATGCAAAATGTGATTCAGAAGGTTGGTCTTAAACGTCGGGAGCGTATAGAAAGTTGAATTGGAGCAACTTTCGAACCTGTGTTGGCTGGCCTAAGCTTAATCCCGAGTCAATACAAGTCGTCTAATGTAAAATTCTTTTGGGGGCATATCAAAAGCCTCATTTACCAGACAACCGTAAACACTGTTAGCCAGAATTCTTTAGTAATTGACGTGGTCACAGAAATGCCTGGAATAGAAGGTGTTTTAGAGTTTCCTTTGAAGTTGCAATGCCTGCATTGAATGTGGAAATCGCCAAATTCGAACAGCACATTTTGTATGTACTCATTGTTTCGTTATTAAACGTTCGTTCGTTGGCATGTTTTATGTTGTCATGCATGTCGTACTGTCCGCGGTATAGTTCCTTGTATTAGTTGGATTGTAGTGATTGAGGATTACGTCAGCAAACATAGGTTCCTACTCTAAAGTTTCTCTATTTCAACCCCTCTATAAGCTTTTGACGTTTGATACCTCTCTTCTGAATCATTCTATATATGCAAATACTTTTTGTATACTTTTAGAAGATTAATTTGATGTAAATATTAAATATATATGTATAAGGTAAGTGATGTGACTATGGCCATGTCAATCTTTATAGAATTTATTTACCTGGTGCCATTTTATGGAATTTTCATAAACTTTTTGAGGACAATGAACTTTGGTTTCTGGTAACGAGGAAAAAATAATTAGATACTTCATTCATTTGGAACCATAAAAAACAGTTCATTTTTGACAGTAATTTTGTGCCATATTAAAAGCGTACGAAGTTAATAACTTACTTCCCTTCCCTTTTAAAATAAAAATTTTCAACCATTAACCAATGAGAAATGCTGTTTTAGTGTCAATGAAAATGAAATAATTGCTTATTGAAAATCACTACAAACCTTTTCTTTTTTTGGAAATTAAAAAAACAAATTGTTTTAAGATACAAAAAATCAATTATTTTATAAATGATAATGAAATTAAATATCCTTTTCTTTGCGTTTACATTACTTTAGGCATTCTAGAGACCAATGAACAGGTTTACTTTCTTCAATACTAACTGCAGCTATTATGACCAAGGGTGGACATGTAAACAACCTGGGCGATTTTTCAAAAGGTAGGTTACTCATTAAGTTAAATTTCGATAAAAATACTGCAATCATCATTTAAAAAAACTGAATATCAGCCTGTCAAACAATCGAAATTATCTGTTAATAAGACACGAGAACAAATGCCACCGCGCTCGAGGGAAATAAGAAGCGCGTTTTTCAAACTACATAATTTCCAGAAAATGGCGGCACCACACCATTCTTTGTGCTTTTACAATAAATTAGTTAAATATTTAGTAAACATTGTATAGTTGTGTTTATTATTATACGTTTATAGCCTGCGTGATAAAGTTCGAACAAAGTTACTCTCATTCGGGTCATTGGTATAGAGCAATCGATATTCGGTACTACATCAGTATCGAAGTAGTGTACACGTACCGAACATCATAGACGATATATTGTAACCTTTAAGTAATATTATCGTATTCGTGCGATAATACATTTTGTTATATTTTAATTCTTCAATTAATTGAGTTATTATAATTGATAACGAGGATTATATTGAAAGCGAAAGTACTCTCACATCATTCCCTATCTGGCTATTCGTACGAATCTACTAGCTAGTAATAAAATTATATAGACTAATTGCAGATTTGATGATATAATTTATTTTATTAAACGTAATTTACACAGTTGAAATATTTCTGTTACTACCGTAAATTTTCATTAATTAACGTATTTTTCTTTAGGCTTCGGTTTTCCTTCGAGGCCTCATCAGAAAGTTGGCTTTATCGTCTTCCCACTTCGGTTATAATAGGAACAGCTTTGATGTGAAACAGAATGGTCATCATAAATGAGATAGGAAATTTGACCCAAATTACTCGAGAAAATTACATCTGAGGAGGATTCGAATCCGGATCCCTCCGGATCCGAATTTTCTGAATAATTCTATATTTAAATTCCTCTTTAAATAACGAAGTGTGTGTAATCATAACAATGGTGTTCCCGTATGATAAGTTGTCTACGGCAAATCTGTGCCTTATTACCGATAGCCAAACAAGCAAAAAGAGAACAAGAAGCAATCAAGTGTCAAATTTTATATTTTATTTATTTGTTAGAATCGACAGTGATTGGAGATGCGATGGCGTGAGAAGTGAGAAATTTAGCAAGATGTGACAGTAAAAATCATGGTACAAAAATCGAAATGGAAGTGATTATTTCTGTTTGTACTTTGTACGAACAGAATTTCTTTAAATCATGTTTTATTAGAAGAAAAATAAATAAATAAACAAGACTAGAACTGAAGGGCTATTGCCGAAATGCATCTTTATATAAATTTCATTTTTTTAATTTCTTTCGTAAATACTATATAATGATTAAAGGAGTTTTATGTTGTTTTTTTAAAAAAGTCATTTAACTTTTCGTTCGGCTGAAGTTTAGTTTATTAAAATTAAAATTGAACCCACAGATGGCTGAGTGGATGAAAACTCTGAACACATGCCACGTGAAGAAAATCCGAAAAACTTCACGTGTCCAACACCTAAATAGGGGTCAATTTCTCGTAGAAACTCCTCTCGGGAGGCATTACCCCAGGCAGATTGCCCACGCGTTGCCTTGCCGTCTCCAGTCAGTACAAAACTGAAATTTAAATTTTATTTATTTTTAAAACTGTTCTTTGCCTTTTTAAAATAAATAAATAACTAATTAGATGTATTTAATCTATTAAAAACTAACTAAATGACATTTTTATTTACGTTTATCTTGTAAAATAATGTTAATTAATCCTTTAGGGTACCAGAATTGTTTTGCATATTACTTATCATAAAATATGTAGTTTTGACAGTATTTATTTACTTTTCACTTCTAAAAGTTTAAAAATTTATTTATTTTTTTTAACTAAAACATTTTACTCTTTATATTTTGTTTGCTTGTTAAGTTATAGCAACGCAACACTTGGGCGATGCCTTTCGGGAGGTTTTTTAAGGGAAACTGGCCCCTATTTAGGCATTACAGACGTGGAGAAAACCCGGAAAACTACACGTGGCCAGCGAGGCGCGAACTCACGACCGAACTCCCAGTGTTCAGGGTACGAAGACCGCTTGGCCACTGGTGGGTCCTTTATATTTTGTATTAAACTGAGAAGCAGAAATGTAACTACACTACACTCTTGCTAATCCGGCCCTTGATAATCGGGCCTCTTAATTATCCGGCATACCCCCTCAAAATATCTTTTTCTTATTCATGTTTATTATTTTTTTTTTAAATACATAAAATAAACTGTAACATTAACTTTAATAATAAATTAAATTAAATTAAACTCGCAATTACTGTATCCCTGTGCATAATTTAACAATGAAAAAATACAGCATCAAGAATAATCAGTACGGGCCACGTGGTTTATTGCCTTCAGTCCCATACACTCAGTAATCTGGCATTCCTCCACTCAAGAAATGACCGGATTATCAAGAGTCTACCGTATTTATAACAGATGCAATAGGAGTTAAACTCTATCCACGCGGAAATAATCTTTAATAGGTTAAAGATAAAATAATTTTTATTTAATAAATAAAAACTCATTTAAAAAATTTATATTTCGATTATATAAAATCGAAATACAGTATAGGGTTTTATCGACTTTTTAAAAATAAATTTTATTTTGTACGTTGTAAGTATAAAAAAAAACCGACAATAGTGGTGCCTTGTTGTCCTATCGATTCTTTTCGTTCTTTGTGATGTTAGTAATGATTGCCAGCTTAAAAATAACTAAATGTTATTGCAAATACAGCGGATCCGAGTAATTATTTATAAGTGCTAACATAATCAAATTTAAATATTCTCGCCTATTTACTCTTATACTTTGTATACTCGGTAACTTATCTAATATAAATTGGGTCGCGGTGCATTACTCGTAGCCAAACGGACTATTTCGTCTATTAAAAATACATCTAATCGTATGTGTTTTCAACTTTATCAATAATTTAATTAATGAATATTTAACTGTATTTTATTACGTTTTAATAAGTGTGTTTACTTTCGCTAGGGGGCGTCATTTTGTCCCAAAATTGTGCCGGGCCAAATAAACGCGTTTATGTGTACTGTGTTTATAAGTAATTTATTATTATATAATTTAGAAGTATAAAGTACTAGTGTAGTTTTAATTTACTAAATACAATAGCGGTTTATGTCCCTTCGATGCCCCAGGCTCAATTTTGTTATAAGGGCCTTTATGTAAGTGTTTTTTTTTTTCTATTTTAAAAATACAATAAAATCCCGAAATACTGTAATAATATGTTTTTTTTTTTATTCTTTATAATATACACTTTTTAAACGTTCACTAAATTTTTAGAGATATATTATTTGTTTTGCTACGTAATTTTTGAGGCCTCCCTGGAGACGACGAGGCCTCAAAAATAAGGTGCAAGAGGCCTTGATAACTTTCCTTGCAAACCGGAAGTCACGTTATTTCAATTCAAAACTCTCCCCGAAAGGTTTTAGAATATTTAGATGATCGGCACGACTCTATTGTTAAAGGAAAAGTATGATGCATAGAGAGCAAACCACTACTAATTTAAGGTGGAAAGCATATATTTTAAATTAAATACATTAAAAATGTGATTAAAAATTGCAGCCCGGCATTATGACCATGTCACAATAAATAATTTCTCGTTTTAAAATAACAAATTTCTCCCAAGAAACGGATTTATATGATATAAATTTATTGCTTATATTATTTATTTTATAATTAATATACTTGCGAATTTACGAAGAGATTAATTTATAAAAATTTTTCAGGATATATATAGTCTTTTATTTATCTCTTATTATTATTTTTTTTTAAATCAGCAAAAATTATATCCTGTATAATTAAAATCTCCCGCTTTGGATATTTGATACGTTTTTAGTGAAAAAATTCCCGAAAGATTGCTCTTTTTTTTAGCAAGAATTGAAGAAAAGATTGCTCTTTTATTATTATTATTTTTTACTCTCCCGGCTCTGTTATTATGTAACAGGGAAAGTATGGTGATCGGTCAAAAAATTACTCCCCAAGATTTTTATATTATTGGACTCGGGGAACCTTGAAACATCGAGAAATGAAAAAATTCGGGTTTTTTTTCCCTGCATGTATAGATATTTGTGTGTGTGTGTCTGTGTGTCTGTGTCTGTGTGTCTGTGCGTGTGCGTGTGTGTGCGTGCGTGTGTGTGCGTGTGTGTGTGTGTAGTGTATGTGTGTGTCTGTTTGTGGAGGGGGTACGATTTTGTTCACCCTCTTTGAAGCTTAATAGGCTAACCCCCGTGATTTTTGTCGAAAATTTCTGAAATTTTGCAGGGAGGTTTGTGTATTAGGGGGAGTGATGCTTTTAAATTTGGTTAAAGGTGAACGGGGTGGGGAGATAAGGGGGTCATGTGTCGTATCTCGAGTAAGGTCGGACTTAAAGACGATTTTACTCATTATTAATGTTTACAATTTTTTTATAAAACCCGTCTTTACCCTCACAATGAGGCTTTTTGACATTTTATAATAATTAAAAATAAAATATCATAACAGATGGCGTCACTAGAATTTTAAATGTTTTCGAGAATGTTAAGCAACTCGTTGCTGGATATTTTTTTATTTGGCCTTTGTTTCTTTGACTACAAATGCTCTTAACAACACTTCATTTACTAATTTCAAAATATTTTATATACCGTGTATATACGTGGTACGATCCAAAAGTTCGGGGAATGCAGTAATCTACGACAACAAAAGTGTATTTGAAGTTACAGCGTATGAAATGGATTCTACCAAACCACCTCTACGTGTTCAGGTTAGTTTCATCCATGTCATGTGATTAAACCGCGAGCGCTGCTGTTTTTTTCCGGAGATAGTTACCTTTGTTCTGCGACGTAATCAAAGTGGAGTTTCAAGAACAACCTCCAACATTTCGACTTCACCGTGACCTTTCACCGTAGAATCACCGTACACCTTTCTTAGCAAGTTTAAAATCTCCGTAGGTGTTTTACCTAAACGCTGACAAAATTTAATGTTGGAGGTTGTTCTTGAAACTCCACTTTGATTTCGTCGCAGGAGAAAGGTAACTATCTCCGGAAAAAAACAGCAGCGCTCGCGGTTTAATCACATGACATGGGTGAAATTACCTGAACACGTAGAGGTGGTTTGGTAGAATCCATTTCATACGCTGTAACTTCAAATACATGCTTTTGTTGTCATAGATTACTGCATTTCCCAAATTTTTGGATCGTAGCACGTATATATTACTATTATTTTTTGTTCAAGAAAAATTTAAAAAATATCTATGATTAAATATTAATATGAAATCTTCTCATTCTTCTAAATTGTTTCCATTAATATCTGCTTCGGGGGGAAAAATGCAGTATCATTATAACTAATGACACTCGTAACTTAATGAAGCGTCACGCTTCTGGAAATCATCCTAATCACACTCAAATTAGATTTATCACGGGATAATTAAAAGCATATATGCGCATATATTAATTAAATGCTTCATTACATTCCATAACAAATTATAAAACATAATCAAAAAGTATTATTTAATAAAATTTTATATTTTAGTTTTAAAGTATTAACAATAAATTTATTTAATGACTTACACATTGTTTTAATACGAACAATACGAATAAAATTAAACAGGTTTCTTTATATAGCTTGAATATGTTACTATATTCTCTTTCTTCAACGTTAAAATGACGCCAATGGAGACCATTACTCCACCCATTAAAGTATATATATTTGGTAAATCGTACTTCCATATAATGTCCCAAATAACAGTAGTTGCTATGGCAAATATATTACATATAAGACTAACATTTCCAGTTTCGTAGTTTTGAAGGGCACTAATATCAAATATATTGACAAAACCTCCTAAAAAGAATTGCATCACCGGCAGCCATTCATCGATGCCACAATATAGTAAACGGTAATTCGTTAAAGCGGGTAGCATTATCGAACAGATCATTAAACCGATAATACCGTTATAGAAAACAATTACCGAGTAATGGGTGCGTAATAAAGCGGGCATACGTACAAAACAGTTCGATATAGCGTTAGTCGTTACTCCACACAGCACCGTTAGCATTCCCCAAAGGTAAAAATAATCATAATCGTCGGTTCTGTTTTCAAATTTGATCATCAGTAAAATTCCTCCCGAACAGAGTGCTAGAGTAGTTACACGCGCGGAAGAATAGGGATCCTTAATGACGATTCTGGCAAAAACTGACGTCATTATAGTTGTACATCCGCATACGATAACATTTTCAAGTAGAGGAATGTATAATAGAGCCGAGAATATAAACAGGAAGGCGAAGAATTTGGCGACGGAATGTATTACGATTAAAATCATAGTTTCGTATTCGTAGACGAAATTACTTTTTGTGTACATCATAATGGGAAGGGAATGGAACGCCATTCCAGAAAAAAACTGCACGGCGGATTGTACGGACGAGACATAACTCAATCTCTGACGGATTACGAACACAGTAGCAAAACTTACGCCAGCCACTCCCAAAAATACAAGACACAATGCGCGTTTTATTGTCTGCTTTCTGGTGTCTCGTTTCACTTCCGATATTATCATATACACTTCGGAGTCGTTCCGATTCTCTTGGGTTAGATGGACAAAGTCTGTCTCACTTACAATTCTCGATCGAATTTCGTCGATTATACTGCTTCGTCTGTCCATACTTAAGTAATTAATTATTACTAATTTACGAAATATAAATAAATATAATCTACGGAACAAATATAACTGGAAGATTTCGTTCGAATTTTAGTTTAAATAATTCGAATGTTTTAATATTTTGAATTATTAACTGTAATTTGTTGTATAGGCCTACATGCAATTTTAGTATTGATGTAAAGAAACACACATTTATATTAATACATTATTAATAATAGATTTCATTTTGGTAGGGGGAGACCGGCGCTAATTGTTACAATTTCAGCTTTATTTATTTATTTTTTAAATAATTTCTTAAAAATAATTTTCCTAATGCATCTGAAATATTGAAATATTTAGCAATGAACCGTACTTTTTTGGATATGTTACTATATCCTACACACACATACTATATATATATATATACACACACACACACACACACACACACACATATATATATATATAATTATATATGTATTAACTTACCCGGATATGGGCTATGTTGTTACAGAGTCGGGTAAAGTTGTTATATTAAATTATTTATATAAAAATTAGAAATATAGGCAAAATATTAAGGGAGAGACAACACCATGTAAGGCATCGTTGGAATGTCACGACTTTATGATGATCTGCAGATGTTCAGAGATAATTTTCTTTCCTTAACGTCCTTTGTCGCTTTCTTGTGTACAGTACGTCTTCATGTATTGACTTTGTGAGTTTTCCTCTTATGTTCGTATCATTCTTTAAAGGGAAAGCCGAAAACAATAACATGTCAAAAGTGTGGAGTGTTCCTAAGTTGTTATATTGTAACGACGTGTAGCCTCGAAATTCCTTTTACTTTTAGCCTAGTCCTGTCCTTAAACTATGCAAACAGATTGATCGGTAACCACGCAAAATTAAATTTAAGTAGTAACATAAACATGTACTGTACAATAACAGTAACATATGTTCAGATGTTCGAGCCAAAATCACGCGTGAAACAACCAAAAGATGTTATTTTACGTGTGATTTTGACAACCAACCTTCTGTACTTTCAGAACAGAAGACGATGAGAAAGAACGCTTGCTATTTCGGCTCACTTGCCTTTGCCAACCCCAAACTAGCAGAATCTCTTAAAAATTCATCGTAATTGCTTGCCCGGTCCCCTTATAATTCTGTATAAGTGCGACAAGGTAAACGAATTAATTACTCGATTTTATGGATTTTAAACAAGTTTATGGTAATATTTACCATTCAATAGGCGTTTAGAATAGAATTAAGCAAGATTTTCCTACAGGTCTTCTTATCAAAGTTATTAATTTATTCTCTTTGATTAAGTATTGGAAAAACATCCAACCGAATTTTAACCGATTTTACTATCAGATCAGATTTAAAGTTTGTCAAATCCCGATATAAATAATATTCTCCTAAATAAACAAAGAATACAATAAAACTTATTCCAGTCAAACAATTCGCTACTGTAAATTACGAGTGATGGCAAATAAAAACCAAATTGGCAACAATAAAATGTGTTGAAAATTATTTTAAATGTCGAGAATATGTTTAAAGATTTGATATAAACGAAAAGGCACAGGCAATTTAGGCTTTCGTCGACTTAAATACGTGGTTATCCGGGTTCAATACTTGGGATCCATTACTAGTTGGGTTCTTATATCTTGCATAATATCGAGTATTATCTGATAACGGGCTGTACTGTACGTTGTATAACCTTATATAAAATACCTCGAAAATCCACGCTTGTATCTTAATTGACACTTGAAGAATTTGACAGGATCAATTATCATTTGAATTCGATGCGAATCGAATGAGTGTGGAAAGTATTGATAACTTTCTTTTCTGAATATCAATAACCCCCAATTTTATTTATAAATTTTTAATTTTATTTTAAACATTTTATAAAATAAAGTAAAAAAAAAAATATCCACAGAAAGAAGTTCTCTGTTTGTATTGATTCATAAGAAATGTGAAAGAGATATATTGTCCACAAGATAAATGGAAGGCAGATGACACTTTTTAACTTTGTAAAACACGGAAATTCTGATTGTTTTATTTGTTCGTGGCTCCAGAAAAGATTTTTATAAACTTTACATTAAAGACTATATATATATATATACTGTACATATATAAATTCATTTATATATTATTAATAAATATTCTCTTCCATTCTCCTTCCGAGAAGTTTATTTATAAATAACTAGCTGACCCGGCCACGCGTTGTTGTGGCTCAAAATGTATCTATTATAAATGTATCAGACTTCCCCCGTGGGGAGAATTTCAAAAAATCCCTTCTTAGTGTACATTCTCTTGACGTACCCTATTAAAACGCAATCAAAAACGCATCTAAAATAGTATAATAAAAGCCGAGTTCTTCACAGTAAGTCTTAATCCCGTCATTTTTCCCGCTGGGGAATATCGAAAAATCTCTTTTTAGTGTATATTCTGTTGACGTAACCTATTAAAACGCAATTAAAAACGCAAAAAACCGCATGTAAAATAGTATAATAGAAGCCGAGTTCTTCACGGTAAGCCTTAATCCCGTCCATCTCCCCCCACTGGGGGGGATTTCGACATGTATATTATATAAAAACACGTGCGTATTCGAATGCAACGTTGTGTCAAAATTTTCAAAGGAATCGGTAGGAACAAACGAACGTTATATTTTATTTATATAGATAGATAGAAAATGATCTGCTTCAGTCCATTCTCACAGAAAAGCAGAATGCCTCACAGAAAAGCAAACTTAGGTCGTCGGAAGTTAGCGCCATCTGTTGGACATAAAAGCCTTAATCCATATATAAATATATTTTTGAAAGGGGGAAATGGTGTAGGGGTATGAAAAATAGATAGTAGCCGATTCTCAGACCTACTGAATATGCATATAAAATTTGGTAAAAATCGGTAAAGCCGTTTCGGAGGAGTACGGTAACTAACATTGTGACACGAGAATTTTATATATAAGATTATTTTACAAAATTAGTATAAGTTTTTAAGTTCGAATTAACTAAAACTTAAATAACGCGTGCATAAATATCTGCTACTTAAACGAAGTATGCTAATTTTGATGGATGACGAGCAACCTAAAAATATTCGAATTTTTTTCTATATAACATACAGAATATTAGCGATGAGTGAATAATCATTTATAAAGTTCGCTCTCTTTATGTCATTGTTCAGATATTGAATAAAATATTTTATCTATTTTGGTTGGCTATACAAATGCCATCAACCCAGTTTCTCTTCGTGTGAATTTATTTCGTGTCGTATTATCGTAATTAAACTCAAAAAATCTTTGTTTTCTTTTATTCTAAATTTAAATTAATTAACCGAATTTTACCGAAATAGTCTCTTTTATCTTTTTTTATTTTACAATAAATAAGATTGTTTCTCCCTTGTTTCTCTTCTAGACTAAGTAACTGTAAATCCAACTTCACCGCATGGACTGATGTAAGAGGAGCAAGTTTATTACAGGCGTCGTTGTGAGTAAATAAACTTTATTTTATTCTATTGATTTGAAGGAAGAAAGGAAAAACTTCCCGAAACTTTCAAACTGATAAAGTTTCTTTTCTTTCAATATTTATCTAATGTATAATTATAATTCCAGTTTCACATTGACAGATAAAAATTCCATTTTTCGTATGTATCATATTTCATGTCTCTTTTGTAACTAGAAATAAATCAAAATCTTTAAAAAATAATTCAGCTCTGTCATATTGATTTTCAAATATATATATATAAGAAGATATTTTTATTGTTTAAAGCAGGGCCTCGTGTTCTCTTAGAGAACAAGTCTCTGCTTTGTTTGTTTGTTTACGTGTGTCGAGCCACTTATGTGTTTGAGGACACATTTAAATAAATAAAGCGAAGTTAAAAATTATAATATATTTTTTAAATAATAAAATTTGATTTTAAAAAATTAATTTTTTCTCTACACAGAAGAAATCCAATGGAATAAATACTTTGCAACAATTCTGTTTATGGCAACACGACACGTGGGCGTCCTGCCTCCCGGGAGGAATTTATATGGGAAACTGGACCTTATTTAGGTGTTACTAACGTGAAGAAAATCCGGAAAACTTCACGTGACCCACCCATTGGACAGGCGCGAACCCACGATAACTACCAGTTTCAAAAGTGGGTAACAGTTTGTTTAGGCTTTTGTATATATGAGACACGTGCCAAGCGGCGTTGCTGGTTCTCCAGTAATACGGAGTGATTAAATTACCGTTTGTTACCATATAGATGACACCAGAAATACAGGAAAGATATGAGGTATCTTAGAATATACGAGATCCTCCAGTGGATACGAGGATAGATACGAGGTCCTCCAGTGATAAGGACTGGTTAAATCAGCATTTCTTACCATAGAGATGATATAATGTAAATACAGGAAAGATAGAGATGATGCTTAGAGAGTTTCTCGCAATTGCTTTCTCACTAGATAAAAATTATAATTACGTCTATGTATTTTACTCTTACACTTTTAAAGAAGCGTGAGCTTAAGAACTTTAAGAATTTCTAGTTTGAAGAGATTGTAATTTGCATGAATTATATGACAGCATAGTGAGCAGGTTGTTAAAAATGTTATCATAGTCTTTTTATATTAACAAAAATACACAACATAATTTAAAGAATTTTTTCTATCAATAATAACAATCGCTTTTAATTAATTAAAATTAAAATAAAGAATAGTATACTTTAGACATTTTTTATTAATTATCTGTGTATATTTATCACGTTTAAAAAGTAACTACAATTATATGATTCATAACAATCAGAGACGATTACTATTCTTTTACTGTGTATTAAAAATTTCATTATAATTTTATGCTAAAATATATTAATATATGCAAATAATTTATAGAATTATTGCCAATAAAAATCATTTTTAATTAATTAAAATTAAAAAAAAGGTAATTATTAAAGAAAAATGATAACACTAATTATATTTTCAATTTTTCTTTCAGTGATTATTAATAATTTGAAAGGAAATGACAATTCGAAGAGAAAATTAGATACTGAATCAGTAAAGTTTGAGTCGTTTTCAATTTGAAATAGAAATAGTCTCATTTCCTATAATTTTCCTTATTCCCTGCCCCTTGAGGGATTATTTATTTTAATGAAAATTAAATAATAATTTCTTTGTAATTGCTAAATGATTGTAAATCACTCAATAATTGCAGAAAAATTATTATTTAAATGCTTAAGAAGGCTTCTTACATACTTCTTTAAAATATGATGAAAAATTAAAGAAAAATAACAATAATTTTTACTAATAATCAGTTTGTTTAACGACATTAAACAGCACATTTCATTAAATATGAATTAATTGAAATGAATTATTTATTTTAAATGAAATTTATACAAATAACGAATCTTTATTTTATTACTTGAATTTATTATAACCAATGTTATTTAATTCTTTCTGATATATAAAATATTAATCATGTAGTTTGTTTATGTCTGAAATATGTCTAGAAGCGAATGGCAGACGTAAATAAAGAACTGGAAATATAGATTAATTCTCGAATTTCAAGAAAATATTTGTTATATTTACTATAAATACATTTAAAATATTAAACAAAATACATTCTAAATGTAGAAATTTTTAAATAATAAAAATGCTCATAGAAAATTTCTTTATCGGAAGAAATTTTAGATAATAAATAATGTATTAAAAATATAAAAATACTAGCAGGTAGGCCCGGCGTTGCTCGGGCAAAAGTAACGATAGCGATAATTAAGATTATCAAGTTATAGTCACAAAAGAAAAAGAGTAATTTCATCACCGAACTAAGTATTTCGAAAGAAAGGTCGAATTTAAAAATCGAATGTTTTAATATTGTTCGATTTTCACGGCGTGTTCTGATTATATCGTTCGATTTTCATCGAATGTTCTAAAGAAAAAAGGTCGAGAAAAACCGAACTAATCTGTTTAAATTTGAAAATCGAATATGTTCTAACATATTACTCTTTTTCTTTTTTCTTTTTTTCCAGAGCCCGTAAATTTTGCACGTCGCTTTCTCTTGTACTCCATTGTTACGTAACACTTCCATTGTTGACACTTCCATTGTTACGTGACACTTTGGAACTTAAATTTGGTACCCTAACTGTGTACCAAATTTCAACTTTCAACTCCTAACCGTTTTAACGAAAATGAAGATTATTACGTTATAGTCAACCTTACCCGTTTTCACAGAATGCAAGAATTAGGTCCTTCCTGTTTCCAGACTAATTACAGAATTTTTAGATGGGTCTAAAAATATGTTCTATTTCCCGCAAAAACGAAAAAAACTGCATCTGCGTCTTGCACGTCACTTTCTCTTAACAATTCCATTGTTACGTAACACTTTCATTGTTGACACTTCCATTGTTACTTGACACTTCCACTGTTGATGGAAGTGTTAAGCCTTAATTTTGTCCCTCTCCCCCATGAGGAGGTATTTCGAAAAATCCCTTCTTAGTGTGCGTTCTCGTGACGTACCCTGTGTACCAAATTTCAACTTTCAACTCCTAATCGTTTGAGCTCTGCACTGATTATTATTATTATTATTATCAACTCGTCTCGATTATATATATAGATTTATCTATATTAAGATAATAATATTTATTACTATAATATACATATATATATTTATCTCCGTACGTATAAATCAGTATACAGTACTTTATATAAGTTACCACATCATACCTGAATACAACAACGTACAGTACCTATATACCGAATGCTTAAGGTACAAACATGTGGAAATATGTATGCATATTACGCATTTAATGGGCCATATCAAGTACAGTACAGATCTATTATGGTACACGTTAAATAAATATATAACGATAGCTGTTATAGATGTTATAGATCGGTAAATTTGCAAATTGCAAATTTTTATTACTGATTTACTTGTAATTCTTAAATTTCGACTCCAAATTGAAAAATTAGTGCACTGGCGATTACTTAGTTTGTCAGCGCTAAACAATCTTTATTACTCTAGGACCAATTGAATTTCCCTAATAGATATTGTTACCATAATACATTCCGATTTCATATATATAGCTCATATCTCATGCTTCATATATAGAATAGTTACGATATAATTATCGAATATACTTATTCCATACCACTCTACACGTATTCAACATATAGGCTAAATATAATTTACCTGTGCATAAGATATATTCAGACAATTGTACAATTTTAATTCTTTTTATAACCAATTAGATTTTTGGCTACAATCCGATTTAAGAATTAGAATTATAGAAAATTTTTTAAAATTTATTTTATTTTCTTCTATATTTTTAAAGGATGGATAAAGATCTATTCGTCTCACGTGAATTTATCTGACTTTCATCTTTGCTATTTGAGGTTTCTACGCTCTTATTTTTTAAGAAAATAAATAATAAAAGCTGGTTTTTACTCTTATAAGTTTTATAGCCAAAATATCTTTTTAAAAAAATAATAACAGGAGAATAAAATCCTATACCAGAAGGAAATCGAGGAAATAAGAGGAAAAAAAGCTTAATGCTATCGAACTGGCGAAATTTTATTTAAAATTTCGCCAGTCGACTATTTTCGTGCCATCTGTTGAAAAAATGTAGTACTAAATTAATTATCTTCAAATAAATTTTCGCGTTTAAATTGAATTCATTACAATTATTTTATCGGCGTGATTAGCCGTATAATTATCAGAGATTAACGTAAAAAATAAATAATTAAATAAAGTTTGAATATATAATATTATGTTTAATTCGTTGGAATTCGTAGAATGGTTAAAATTTCAAAATATCAATGACTCAGAGCAAGGCCACGTTTGACTCGCCAAGACCTTAAATTATAATAATTAAAAAGTTCTTTTTCGCCATTAAATAATAAATTTAAAATTATTTAAAGTTGAAGCTGTGGTTTGTTTAGATGATGTGTTAAAACCCTATCATGAGTTACGGATTATTCCGTGTTATGCTGTATTTTCATTCCTTTGCATAGAGTAGGAATCGTGGGATGACAACATCGTATTCAAAAAACATAACTCAAAATGGATAAAATAAAGATTTATTCATTTAAGATTGCCTCCATTTTCCAGGTATTTAGATAAATAAATTTTTTCTTTATAGAGCAAAAATTTATTTGAACGGGCAATGATTTATTATGACGTGGTCACAATGCGGGTTGCAATTTTTAATCATATTTTTTAATTTATTTGATTAAAATATATACTCTCCACCTGAAATCAGCAGTGGCTTGCCCCTGTACATCATACTTTACTTTAACAATAGAGTCGTGCCGGTCATGTACTGTACGTAACACCTTTCGGGGAAGAATTTTTGAATTAAAATAACGTGACTTCCGGTTTGCATAAAATAGTTTGTATATAGTTAATCTGGATTTTCTGCTCCTAAGGTTTCCATATCTGGTTTGAAATTTTATCTACCTAATCCCATTAATGAGATTAAGGAAAGACGGACGGACGGACGACAGTAGGATTTTATAGGTCTACAATATTTTTAACTTTCAGTCCCACGACAAAATCCAAAATTCCCTAGTATAAATATCATTTTATCATTTTGAAATTGCGTTACGTGATATTCTTTTTTTGAATTAGTTTTTTGATAGTTTCAAATGATCAAATAACGGGAAATTTGATATCAACTGTTATCAATTGATGAAATAATTTCGGATGACCGAATGATACGAAATATATCAATTAATATCGCTAGATTCCTGTTATCACATAATAACAATTGAAATTTGATGCCGCTTGGCACATAATATTAATTCTTAATACATGGTGCCAAATAATATTAATTGACATTATTTGGCACCGTGTATTAAGAATTTAAAAATATGAAAACATTTTATGAATATTTCACAACAATTTCAAACGTTTCATCATTTAATAATTGGGCTGCAATTTGAAATAAATTGTAGACCTATAAATTCCCACCGTCGTCCGTCCGTCCGTCCGTTCGTTCGTCTGTCTGTCTTTCCTTAATCTCCGGAGTCAGATAGATGACCGGCCTGACTCCATTGTTAACAGGAAAAGTATGATGTACAGACACTACTAAAATTGAGAGCATTATGATGATGTCACAATAAATAATTGCTGGTTTTTTATAACGTAATGTAAATCGATTAAAATCTAAAATTAGAAAAATTTCAACTTTACAAATAAAGACAATGACTCTTATATCTTAAACATGGCGCTTACCTTTTACGATAAGAACCACGTTTAGAGACTCGTTTGTAGGCCAATTTAGAAAGATGTGGTCTACAAATATACATTTTGAAATTTTGCAAAGTAAGTGAATAAAGCGAGGTACACACAAAATAGTAAATAATAACAAATGAGCAATTATTTTATTGTGACATCGTCCCAATGCCGGGCTGCAACTTTTCGTCACAATGCTTTCAATTTTAGCAGTGTCTTGCCCTGTACAACATACTTTCCCTGTTAACAATGGTCATCTGTCTAAATTCGTACTCGAAATTAAAGAAGGACAGTCAGACGGACACCAGTGGGTGTACAGTTTTTGAAAATTTCTGCCCAATTAGACGAAAAAATAGCCTTATCTCTTATATTTCTATTATAGCAAATCTTTCGATTTATCAATATCTTTCTAGTGACAATATTGTAAAAAATAGTGGAAATATGTAAAAATCAAGAAAAAAAATGACTAATAGCGTAAATTTTACAGGTGTAAATTTTTTTCGATTTTACGTTTTTTACGAGATAGATTTCTTTATTATAACGCAATAAAACACGACAGTATAATACAAAAGTGTATGGATAAGAATTTATCAAATATTTTTTAACTTAATTATAAGAAATTCATCTGGTACTTTGTAAAATTTGACATTTCAAAAATGTTTCGACAGTCTTTTGTTAGCATTTGCTCCTAATTTCACCGAAATTGTCTCAGTCAGTTTGACATATCTGGCAGACGGAAGGACGAAAAAATTATTCTGGAATTTAAGACAGAATTATTGAATATATATATGTTAGAGTGCGTCAGTCTATAAAATATACAATACATTTTTCTGTATTTTATGAAATAAGTAAATAAAAAACACTGTTTATTTAACGAAGTACGCCGAAACTAATCGTTGAAAGAAGCATCCGAATTCAGCTGGGTATCGAAAGAACCGGAGAAAACTTACGGGCACGTAATGGTTCATATCCACGTAAATTAACGTTATTTTTTCCAACAAAAAAAAGTATTTAAGGCTGCTTTTTATTAATAAAGAGACATTCTACTTATTTTACTCGTTCAAAAAAAAAAAAAAAAAAAAGACAAAGAAACTCATACAAGCTCTCGACTGCCCAATTTATAACAAAGTATACGTCAATCAAAAGTAGGTATATTACAAGGGTACAACCTTGTAACATACATTTTAACAGAACGGATCAATAATAGTAATTTAAAAAACTCTAGCTTTATTCCCGTTAGCAATAAATAATACCGAGATTTCGGGTGATTGCGTCAGGATATAGAAATGACCAAACTTCAAAGCGATTGATAAAAACAATGCGCGATCGTGTTTCATCACCGGTTTCAAAACATTTCAATTTTTTAATAAGTTATTTCACAAGCCTTTTCTTTCTTGTCTTACTTGTTTCTTAAATCCGGTCAAAATATACAATTTCAAATATCTATGTATATCGTTTTTAATTCTCGTTCCAGTCGAAATCTATTTTTCTATAATTGTTTTTAATTACAGCAGTTGAACTTTGTACTTCTCTGAATCGTTTCTAGCCCGCTAGTGGCTGGGTGGGCAGCACCAAACACTGGTAATTAGTGGTGGGTTCGCGCCTGGCCAACGGGCCCGCCAAGTGGAGTTTGCCGCATTTTCTTCATTTCTTAACTTTCGGCGACATGTTACAGCTTCGTGGGGCCAAGGAAAATTTGAATTAGGGGGCTCCGTGTACGGCTATTGACTTTGGGAATTTTTCTTCGAGGAGATTTTTTTTGGGGAAATACTTTCTTATAAAAGTTTGGTTTGGGTCTTTTGTCCTTAAGATAACGCACCACTGGGAAATTTTTCTTTTTGAAATCTCCAAATAACGGCCACCTTCGAACAACAGATATGTTTTTTAACGTAGCCGTTTGTTTTTCGGAGGTTTTACTATTTTATTCTTATGGGTTTTTTTTTCCAAATGGTATTCTTGGAAATGTAAATTTAGGAAATTTGAACAATGGTGTATTATATCAACGGTTTTCTAACAAAGATGTCTTTGTTTGGAATATTTATAAGGAATGTGTTTTGACTACCTGTCAAACCATTAAATCTAATTTCGAAAGGTTTGCACGAATTACTGTTTTCGTGGCTTTTCAGAAACCGCATTTAATAGTTTGGCAATGTTGTAACCTTGATATTTTCGAAGAGGCGCGGCTGAATAAACGCTAAAGAATGCCAAATGATTATTTACAACTCCCATTGATGACTCATTTCATGCTTTATTTGGTATTAAAGTTTACTAAGAACAATTATGAAATTTAATTTTATATCAAGATATTTTTTACTCTTAATTTCTTAATGTTATTTATTACATTTTAAAAGTTATTTCTGTAAATTTTGCAATTCTAATCACGCATTAGAAAGATTTTTTAACTTTATGGTAGATGTTCGGCTTTCTTACAATACTCAAAAAAAATCCATTCATTAGTTAAAAGACTATAACAGCATCGTCGTGTAATTAACAGTGGAAAAAAAAAAAAACAGAATTATTGCTAAGAATTTCAAAGTGAAAATTACTCTACTGCATATTTTAAAATGATTGTTTTATTTAGATTTTCCTTCTGTGAGATCCCCAACTTTGCAAAATTGTACTGGACAGGGTAGATGGTGGCATTTCGGGATATAAAAGGAGTAGAGTCGGGTTCCAAATCGTTATGTGGTTGCGAAAGCATAGAAGAATTTGTAAATAGAGTTGATGCGTCATAAATAAATAGTAATAAACTCAGCAGTTCACCAATGGCCGAGCGGATGAAACTATCGAACACTGGTCGTAACTTCACCGGTATGCTGGCCACGTGGTTTCTCATAGAAAGTCCTCCGGGAATGACATAAATTTACAAAGTACAAAAACTCAACTTTCAGGGTTGATTGGTGGAGGTAACGGAAAAACATGAATCTTTCGATATTTATCTATAAGAAGTTTTGTAGGCATAAAAATGAGATGCAATTTTATTTAAACTTTTTTCGATATCTCTCGCCGATCGGCAGTTATTCCGCAAAAACCAGAAATCGACATTCAAACTATAATACGAGACGAAAGAAAAATAGTTTTATGTTACGAATGAATTACTCTACTTGTAGGCAATATTTCAGATTTTTTGAATTTCCGGGTTTTCTAACCCCCTTATTAGTCACTTCTTGAAAAATAAAAATAAAAAAGATTGGAATTGGTCAAAGTAGTAGTCCAAACTTGGTGGGTCATAATGGAACCTCGTAACTTATGATTCTTATTGTGTGAGGTGCTTTGGTTTAGCGTAAATTTCACAGACAATTTCAATCGGATAGAAAAATCCAAGGAATTTTTCATGGGGATTTTTCATGAGAACTTTTCCGTTCTCCATCATCCGGCCGCTTAATTGTGGGCCTGGTCGAACCCATGGAGTATGGACAAAAGGACTTTCATAGGAAACAAAGAACTACGTGAAATTAGCATAAGTTTGGCGATCCAATTTATATTCTTAACGGGAAAAAAAGTTCTGGAAATCATTTTATTGCAAAATGAAATGACAAAAATGGTTCTTTCGAGTAACGAGTTACGAAATTTCAGGTCCCGAGGGTATTTTTACCAATATAAATGAAAGTTTTCGTAACTGTGGTCTTTGTAATGCCAAATACGATAAAATTCGGAGAAATTTTAAAAATACTTTTGTGTGTATATAGGAAGAAATTAAGCAACAAAATCCACTTCAGAAATATTTATAATTTTATTGCAACAGATTATTCTATTTAAAATTTTATTATTTTTAATTTCATAATTGTAGAAACCGAGAGAAAGATATCTTTTTTGTCATTGTATAACTTCAATATCATTATTAATACGTATTGTTGTATAGGCAACTGTCACGAAACGGTTATTATTCTAAAAAACAATCACGTGGAATGTATTCTAGAATGATAATTTGACACAAATATTCAAAAATTTCTACTCTATCAGAAGCTTTTAAAGTTTAAAACTATCTTAAAAGTCTAAACCGCCATAGTTTATTTTATGCACCAGTACCAATATAAGAATTTTTACTGGTACATAATTCATTATATATAGTAAGAGGGAGAATTGGTGTATTTTTATATGATTAATTTTCGTTATAAAAAAGAAATATGTATACAAAAAACTTAAACCAACACCTTAATGTTCGCTGAGAGATTTATTAATTTAACTAACGTTTTCGGCTTACTCAATAAGCCATCTTCAGGTTTTAACTTTCGAAAAAGAAACAATATCGTTCCATTAATAGAATACAATTGTTTGAAAAAATTCAAATCATTAGTAACGGTACAACAGTACTAGCCCAGATGGGGCAAGCTGAAGGATCAGTGGTACGGTGGAATGAGGCGAGAATCATAAAACAGGTACATTCCCCAACTTTGGCGAGAACAGCGGAAAAAATGGAAATTATTAGTAACGGACAAAAAATAAAAACAAAGAGGATGAACATGGTAATATAAATAATCACAATAAATAGTGCACAATAGCAAACACTAAGGATACAAGGGTGGTCTTAAAAAGAGCTCCGAATTTGTATAAAATACTTAGAAACGATAAAGGGTTAGTTAAAAAAGAAGATAAGGCGGGTGTGTATAAGATTCCCTACGAGAACCAGCTATTAGGTATTAATAAAGATTATGTAGGGGTTACTACCAGAAACCTAGGAATAAGGATCAAGGAACATAAATATGATATTAGAAAAGGTTCCAACACAACAGTACTAGCCCAGATGGGGCAGGCGGAGGGATCCTTGGTACATTGGAATGAGGCGAAAATCATAAAGCAGGTACACTCCCCAACTTTGGCAAGAACGGCTGAAAAGATAGAAATTTACAGAAGCAAGATAAAAGATAAATGTATTAACGCAAGGGACGCAGAAGGTCTTCCTTCGGCTTGGAAATATGCCGTTAAGAATTTATAAGAGGCACGTGAGCTCTAGTATATTTTAATGGTGAAGTATTTCTGGTTAGGATAGATAGTATTATATATGGGCACGGGTAAAACGTTTTTTTTATCTTACATTTGTTGTATCTTTTACGATTTTATTGTATATTTATTTATATTACTATGTTCTTCTTTTTTTGTTTTTATTTATTTTTGTATATTTATTTATTTATATTACCATTTTCTTCCTTTTTTGTTTTTATTTATTTTTGTATATTTGTTTATTTATATTACCATGTTCATCCTCTTTGTTTTTATTTTTTGTCCGTTACTAATGATTTGAATTTTTTCAAACAATTGTATTCTATTAATGGAACGATATTGTTTCTTTTTCGAAAGTTAAAACCTGAAGATGGCTTATTGAGTAAGCCGAAAACGTTAGTTAAATTAATAAATCTCTCAGCGAACATTAAGGTGTTGGTTTAAGTTTTTTGTATATTGAATTCTGCTGGGTACGAGTGTGGTTTATACGAAATATGTATAGCTTAATCGCAGTTACAGTTTATTTAATATTTTGTTGAATGTTTTTTCTATTTCTAGAAATTACATAATAAATAATGCAGTTAGTGTAAATAATTCCTTGGCTTAAGAAATTCATCAATGAGTGGCTTAACTTTTCCTGCATAAAAGTTAGAATTGTGAGTGGAGCCATCTGTTATCAGATATTATTAATTACTGTAAAATGGTAATTTTCTAGTAATTAAAAATTTTATAGTAAAAAAAGCTTCGTTTTCAGGGTAAAGTCAAGTTTTATATTAAAAAAAAATAAATAAATAAAAATACTAATAATCCGAGTAAAACCTTTGTTAAGTCGGACCCCATTCCAGATATGACACGTGACCCCACTCTATCTTTCCACCCCTCGAGCTTTAACCACCAAAATTTAATAGCATCATACCCCCAATACACAAACCTTCCTGTAAAATTTCAGAAATTTTCGACAAAAGGCACGTGAACTATTAAGCTTCAAAGTGAGTGAACAAAATCCTGCCTCCTACACACAAACATTTATACACACAGAAAAAAATTCCACAGAAAACTTTTTGCATTTCTCGACGTTTTGAGGTCCCGAGTCCAAAAATGTAAAAATATTGAGGGGTGATTTTTGCCCGATCGGCACACTTTCGCTCTGTTACCAATATATATAACAGCTGGGAAAAGCAATTGTACTAATTTTTTTGGAATTTCTCAATAATTTTAAATTTCTGTGTTAAAAATTCATTGATATAATTTGAATTCTATGGTAATTTATCATCCTCATCATCATCATCAGCAGCAGCAGTAAGCCGTAATTATTGACTGCAGGATATAGGCACTCCATTGCTTTCCTTTCTTTTACCCTATCCACGATAATTTACATTGCAGGAAATTCTCATCTCGCTATTTACAGCGATTAAAAATTCCTTCCAATTTATAATCATTTTATTTAATATCGTTAAAATTTAACTGGTGTAATTCCATTTCCCGATTACTTTATTAAAAAAATTAAATTTATGTTTTTCTACCGTACAGTCCATCCAGTTCCAGTCACGAGAAAGATGCTGCCATCTATTAGTAATTATTGTAATCGTGATTTCTTTATTTTTACGCAATCAATTTGGCAGCGCGCGAATAAGATATATTTAGAGAGTTAAGGTTTCAAAATAAGTTTCATAAAAAGAAATCATTCTATTTTGACTTTCGTGTAATCGTACGAAGGAGCGCATCTACATTACAGTACACTAAAGTTTATATCCTCAGCCTGAAAGCCACGATACTTAGCAAAAACTTGCATTTTTAGTTGCCAATTTTTGAGTCTTTTGTATAATCCGGACAAAAAGTAAATTTATGAAAGTAGTTTATAGTTAATTTCCAGTGTAATTATCGGAAGATTTCGTAATACAGCTGAGCCTCCAATGGACCAATTCTAAACGGCGGCCATGTTTTTTTCAGGAACTTATTTTTGAACAAAATATTCGAATATTCGTGTACATATGAAATTCGTATTGGCATTTTTTAATAAGTTATTTGGGAAGAGGATTAAATATAAAGAAAATTATCATTATTCAAGACCAATATTGTTAATAAAAAATACATTTTTACTAACATTATTCATTACGTTAATTGTTGTAAATATGAAATTGTCGTAGCATGTGATAATTGCGTATAAGCAAATGAAACAATAAACGTTTCTGCAGTCTGTGCACTGAATAAATGCAGATTTTTACAATAAGACGAAGATTTACATACATATCACTGGAAAAGAAAACTTGGTTAATGTTTAAAAGCACTTCATCATCAACTAATTTGGAGGAGAATCATTCCTACCTATTTTTTTTTTTTTTTTTTTTTTTTGTAACTCTTTCCGCCCAGTGGGCACTAAGAGGGCCTCTTATAGCAAGCCCATTATGGGTTCGGCCAAGCCCACAATGGGGCGGCCGGGTGGTGAGGGACGGGGACCAACATATCCGGACGGACCACCCCCCGAAAAATTCCTGGGGATTTTTCGACCCGTCCGGATTCGATCCCGGGTCTCCCAGGGCGGCAGGCTGCTAACCTTGACCGCTCGGCCATCCGGCCTTGTCTACCTATTTGAAAATATTAGAGCACTTGATGTTTTCCTCCTTCTATCGCTTTTGCAACTTTTGAAATAGACGAAGAACTCTGCTGCAATTAAATCTTGCTTTTGAAGGATGCTTTCACAATATGTAAATTTTGTAATATTATCGTGCAGTGATTCTTCTGCAGAAAACATTTCTGCTGTCGATGTTAGCACGAGATATCGAAGCCATCTTTTCGTTCTTTAGTGAACGAAGATGCAATTATAAACACATTTAGGTTAAACTATGACTGTTGTCTGGTTTAACCTAAATGGTAACAATCATTGTTTAATTAACCAGAGTCGATAGATATACTGGTCCTTGCGCTGTACTTTCAAGTACAATTAATGTCTCAGGTTGCCGATAGCTGGCGTGAGAGTAGCGGTTAGGCGAGAAGTTTGTTTATCTATTTTGTTAGTAGGTAGTTTTTCCGTTTTCAAGCAATTTTCTAACTTTTTCTACTGTTCTGTCAAAAATTCTTATTTGTAATTACATTTTTAAATTTTATATCATGTATAAAGAAAGAAAAGTGTA
The DNA here is from genome assembly GCF_030686945.1 of Centruroides vittatus. NCBI lineage: Eukaryota > Metazoa > Arthropoda > Arachnida > Scorpiones > Buthidae > Centruroides > Centruroides vittatus. The sequence goes on from NW_027122576.1 coordinate 1,163,156, forward strand.
TCTGGTTTATAAAAAAAAATAATATGATGATTTTAAATTACAGATGAAGATGTAGATAAATCGAAAATAGTTATATTTTCGATTTAATTTATCCAGGTTTTAAATAGACATCTGTTTAAAACTGTTAAAACTAATATCTAATAACAGAGACTTATCACACTGGTAACATAAATATGCATTCTGGTGATAGAAGTGTCAATCTTCTACTATTTTAATGTTACCAGTAGCATTGTGATAAGTCTCTGTTATTTCTACTATACTATAGATATTAGTTTCAACAATTTTCAAGACAAGAAGCGCTTTTAAAATGTTTAATACTTATATTGCTACATATTGTGAATGACAGGTTTGTACTGTATATAATGTTCTTGTATAATATATCTGTTTAATAAATAGATAATGGTAAAATAAGTAAATAAATTTGCATTTTACTGTTTTGTTTTATTACATACTAGCAGACCCAGCCACGCGTTGCTGTGGCTCAAAATGTATCTATTATAAATGTATAACGCCTCCCCCGTGGGGGGAATTTCAAAAAATCCCTTCTTAGTGTACATTCTCTTGACGTACCCTATTAAAACGCAATCAAACACGCATCTAAAATAGTATAATAAAAGTCGAGTTCTTCACAGTGAGCCTTAATCCTGTCCCTCTCCCCCGCAGGGAAATATCGAAAAATCCATTTTTAGTGTATATTCTGTTGACGTAACCTATTAAAACCCAATTAAAAACGCAAAAAACCGCATCTAAAATAGTATAATAGAAGCCAAGTTTTTCACGGTAAGCCTTAATCCTGTCCCTCTCTCCCGCAAGGGATTATCGAAAAATCCCTTTTTAGTGTATATTCTGTTGACGTAACCTATTAAAACGCAATTAAAAACGCAAAAAACCGCATGCAAAATAGTATAAATAGAAGCCGAGTTCTTCACAGTAAGCCTTAATCTTGTCCCTTTCCCCGCTGAGGAATATCGAAAAATCCCTTTTTAGTGTATATTCTGTTGACGTAACTTATTAAAACCCAATTAAAAACGCAAAAAACCGCATGCAAAATAGTATGAATAGAAGCCGAGTTCTTCACGGTAAGCCTTAATCCCGTCCATCTCTCCCCAGTAGGGGGAATTTAGACGTGTATATTATATACAAACACTTGCGTATTCGAATGCAACGTTGTGTCAAAATTCAAAAGGAATCGGTAGGAACAAACAAACGTTATATTTTATTTATATAGATAGATAGAAAATGATCTGCTTTAGTCCATTCTAACAGAAAAGCATAATGCCTCGCAGAAAAGCCAACTTAGGTTGTCAGAAGTTAGCGCCATCTGTTGGACATGAAAGCCTTAATCCATATATAAATATATTTTTGAAAGGGGGGAAATAGTGGTCTTCACATATGCCACAAACCTTCGCGGGAGTGTATTAAACAACTTCCCAAAGTTTCACGGCAATCGGATAGTGTGGTAATGCATGAAGGACAGACACACAGACACACACACAGACAGACATACATTCGTTTTTATATATATAGATGTATGACAATTTAGGAAAACCATAGCTTATACTCTGATATATTTAACCTGTTCCTAACTTTTTTGGCTCAACTTTAATCTCTCTCTATCTCATTAATAAACACAATATAAATTGTGAATAACATATATCATAATTCTTTTCTCACTGCAAACTACAATAATTTACCTAATATTAATAAATAAAAAAAGGATATGAGCTTATGCTTGATAAACTCAAAAGCCATCCTAAATCTTTTTTTTTTCAAATCTATCCTATCTTAACACATGGTTTAACAGTTCTATACATTTCTATAATTAGATTATATAATTTTCATTTCCTTTTCTTCCTGATTTAGAGATTTCTCAGGAATCCCGAAGACACCCCATATTAATTAATAACGTATATACAGGCTTAACTATAAATTTTTTGACTACGTTTTCTTCCCCTTAATGAAAACCCTTAAAAATATTTATAAATGTACGCAAATTCTATGCAACAAACAAACAGTGTAATCAATTTAAAGTCTAAAATCGTGAAAGTGACACTTAATAGAAATATAAATATTAACGACATTTACGAATAAATAATGTTCAAAACTGATTAAAATAGTATTTATAAGCAGTCCTTTAAAAAAGAAGTGAAGATCCTTATGTAATCCGCTAAGATCTTTACGATGATTCGTCTCGAGTTAGTTCTTACGACTCGAGAATGTCCGTACGATGGTTCGAGGAAAGATACACCTCCACACTCAGTCCAGTGAATATTTACAGTTTATTTACAAAACAAATATTTACAGGATGTACAAGTTTGACAACATTACACAGACGATGCAACAAAGGTGTGGTGCCTCGCGTAACAGCTTGTCTGTTGGGGACTATTGGACTCTGGGGAAACTCCGGTCGGTTTGCGGAGTTGGCTCAACCGTGTGGCCGTCCGGTCTCTACACTAACCCTTCTCAGAGGAATTCCTAAGAGGAGAACACTCTCTCTACACCTCACGGGCTTCCTAAGTGTCAGAAACTACCACGTATCCGGTCTCTCGCCCTTCTCCCCGTTCCTCTCGCCACTCTTACAATTTAAAGAGTTTCACGGCAACCACTTGCGACCAATCAGGTTCTTCTTTCCCCTGGGAGCTTCCAAGATGTCCGCCCTCCTCCGAACGACGTAGCTTACAAATGCGTCCGTCCCTTGTTTACGTTTTTCAAGTCGACCAACACGTGGCAAACACATTGACGTGTACCCATAAACGGAGACGCTATCCCTTTGTTCTTCCCGGCCGTTTATAGCCCCGACGCCAGGTGGGACCAATTATCCCGGTCGCGTGACTTTTCGACCTGCTACGCTAAAAGCGGACCTTTACAAAAGACAAAAGAAATATCTGAATTAAAAACGAGAAAATTTCATATATTAAAAGAAATTCGAATGTTTACAGCTGAATCTGCCTATGCTTCAGCCAAACTTCGGACTACGCGCAATCAAAGCGCTCGAGGTGGCAGAAATATTTATTAAACTAGAATAGTAGTTACAGCTATTGGCAGTGCAAGGACCAGTATATCTTCTTCTTCTTCTTGAGGAGGTTGGACGCTTGCTACATGGCTTTTGCGTCCCGTGGATGTTTATTGGCGGGTGCGATAGTGGCGTCCTATGGTAACGATATACCTTGATGTACTCCTCAAAGTACATTATCAGGGGGTCCTGACAGGTGGCGAGAAGGTGAGAGGGTAAAGTGTCAGTATATCTATCGACTCTGGTTTAACCTAAGTACGTACTACAAGCAACCAATGCCGTATGTCATCGGGCTAGATATAGGCTATAATACTAATAAATTATGAAACAATTTGTACTAGAGGGAAATGTTAGACGTTATCTCTTAATAAATTTAATATATAAGTTTTAATTAAATAATTTAGATTAGTGGAAAAAAAGAATCGGCCTGGAGCGGGATCGAATCCAAGCGCATCTGCACGGTAAGCAGGAGTTGTGGGTTCGAGTTTCGGTCCGGGCAGATTCTTTTCTTCCAGTACTTCTAAATTATTTAATTACAAATTATAATTATTAAATTTATTAAGAGATGGCGCCTAACGTCTCCTTCTAGTACCAGACTGTTTCATAATTTATTATATTATAGCCGATATCTAGCCCGATGACATACGGCATTATTTGGCTTGTAGTTTATAATGTATCGGGTTTTCTTGCTTTCTAAGTGGTTTTATATGGAGTGTATGGCTGTTAAGCACTACTCCGAAGAGCTTGTGGTTGGTCGCTAGGCGACCGAAGAGCCGGCCGTATAAAATGGCCAATGCGCACGTAGGGAAAGAATGCCTTCCGGGAGAAGTTTTTAAGGGAAACTGGTCCTATTCAGGCGTAATCGACGTGGAGAAAACCCGGAAAACTCCACGCTATAGAATAACAAGTTCTGCCCCATCCGCAGTATTCATCTGATATATTTCCATCAAATTTCAATTTAAGAGTTTAGGGAACTTAAATTTTTGAGTACAGTGAGATTCGTTCATTACCGCCTGGCCAGCCCATTGTGGTTCTAGCCGGGCTGTGAAGCACTGTAAGCATGGAAGACGTGGAAAAAGTTAAAAATAAAAATAGTAGAGCAAGATGAATAGTTCACAATTGAAAGGCATATAAAAAACTCATTCCAGAAATTCGTTTTCATCGAAGACACCAACTGTTATTGCAAAGGCGTGAATGATTTAGTTAGTTAATTGGGGTGCACAATAATACAAGCCGGTGGTAGTTATTTTAAATAAAATGGCAAAAAGAAAACCTAAAAAACATGCCCCTTTCGAAATAGCAATTTCATACGCATCAACACAATATAAACTTATGTAAAAAGTGGATTTTAAAGTCTACGTTTCTTTAGATCTTCGCACAATTTAAAATAGCCACTAAATATTGTATATATACAGTACATACATTTACAAATAAAATAATTCGATGAATTATTCTTTATCTAATTAATTTAACAATATATAGACGAACCCTTACGTAAGATAACATTCGTAGTTATATAAATCAAATACTATAATATAATATAATAGAAGGGTTTGAAGTACAAAATAATCGGTGTTGAAAGAGACACGGTCGAGCCCCCGCTCCTCGAACGTCTTTTCGGGCGCGGTAAGAGTCCAAGAGCCTCGTTCCGCGCCGTCAGAGCAGTCCAAGGAACCCTCTTCCTCTACGCCACCGCCTTCTTCCATCGGAACCTCCTCCGGATCCACTCCAACATCTTCATTCTGTAAAAAAAATTTGCAATTAGTCGAGTGAAAACAAAAGCTTAAAATACGTCGACGAGAAAAGCCAAATGCTCACCGCAGTTCCCTAATTAAATCTAAAAGATTCGAATCGAAAGTGGAAACGGCCGACCATCGAACGATGGGCCGAGATGTCTTCTGGCAACGATTCTTCTGGGAATATTAAATAAATTCTTACGCCTAAGGTAAATATGGACTAAGAGTTACCTAAAAATTCTTTTATCTTCTTTCGAAAACGGAAAAACAGTACGCAATTTAAGAGTGCAAGGAAAGCAAGTCCGACACGAACGAGAAACAGATACGAACTGCGAATCGTCATGTGTGACGAATTTCGAACAAACGTTAAAAGACGCTTCAACAATGTTCGAATTTCGTAAAAATAAAAATAAAAAAAGATCAATTTTATTATTTAAATGAATTAATTTATAATTTTTTTAAAAATTTTGCTTTAATCATTTTCTTGTGTTCGAATTTGATAAATAAATTATCTTCTGCATTTACATGGTGCAGAATGTCCATCGTTTCGTGCAATTTTCGGAGATGGTCGAATGTCCGACCATCTCCGAAAATTGCACGAAATTCATTTGAATAAGTCGATAAATAACTTTTTCGTCCATTTTCGACCATCGGATGAAATAAATCAAATTCTTAAGATTTCGATTTATTTCATCCAACATTATTTCGCTTTTCGGAAAGATTCCTTCGATCGCCGTGGGGGTTGCACGTTGCGCATATTAATACAACATCAAACTGGATAAAGTTAATATTTAAAAAAAAAACGAAAAACCTTTATAATACGGCCGAACGAAAATGAATTCCGAGACAACGGAGGAAACCGACACATAGGATAAATAGAATGAGCCAGGGAGAAGCGACCATTCTTTCTCCTTTTTAAAGGATCTCTCCTTTAAATTCTTAATTTGATCGGTTAATCAATTTGATACTTCCGTTCGACTTCGTCCGCGAGTGTTGATTGAACTTGAAACTTTCGCTCGTATCTCACGCCATAATATTTTCTTTTCTGACGGCTAAGAATTTTTTTTTTTTTTTTTATGTCTTCATTACTTACAACGCGACAATTTTGCTTTCAAAAGAATTCTACATTTATTTCCAACTTTTGTCATGTCTACCAGAGTCAGAGTCAGAGCTGGATTTTTCCGATTGACATTCTAAACATTCCAATCCGTTAGTTCGCGTTGACACGTGACCTCACGGGACTGCAATTTGTAGAAAATTGGAGAAAAACAAATTTCTTCTACTCTTAACTTTTAATTTTTTTGAAATATAAATACTGATATTGTATATTGTATATTATTATAACAATATGAACTGTACATATTTTGTGTAATATTAATAAATTTCATCGTTAAAATTATATCTGCGCAGTAACTAAAGGGATTGGAGTTGTGGTGTTGGAATATTGAGCTATTTGAATCCAAAGAAAATATTACATTAATATATCTACAAGTTAAAATAACAAAATAATAAAATACATAAAAAACGTTGGTTAAAGGTTGAAAACGTTCGTTACGGTTAATAAATAATTCTCAGTGAGATAAGATGTTTTGTGTAGGTATAACATAAAAAGCAATTATTCTCACAGTTTTACAAGATTATTTTATTTAAACAAGTTTTATATGAGGTCTTTCGGACATTAAGGTTTGCAACTCGATCATGTGCCTCTGCCTCTGCGGATCCATCACAACCTGTCTAACACGGATCACTTTTCAGATATTAATAGTAGACCAGTAATAAGTAGTAGTCATTGACTATCTTCTCTTCCGGGAGGAGGTCAATGACTACTTTTGCTCGAATTACTTCAACTCCTTTCCGCAACGGTCTCTTCTTTCTATAGGACCAGCGGTATAATAGCATTAGAATTGGAAAATCCAAAATACGAGGTTACCGGCTTGCACAAAATATGATTTAAGTGGTTTTCGAGGGTGTCGAGTTTAAATATTTGGTCTGTTTTTCGCAAAATTTAATTTGTTGTCAGATGACCATTTGATATTCGACTGTGAATGGAACAGTTTCTTAGAGGTAGAGAAAAATTTTAAGATACCACATTTTCAATTGGTGTCTACTTGACCAATGAAAGTGTTCCATTTCGTACCGGTGGAGTATCGTGTTAAACGTCACAATGGTAGGCTAAAAAAACCAAACTCTTTATATAGTCTTCGTTTTAATATGTATTATAATACTTGATTTATGTAACTACAAAGGTTATCTTAGGTATGATAAACCTTTACCTAACACATTTTCAAAATTATTTATTTTTCTACTGTACACAATTTCAAAAATTTTTTAAATGCGTGACATTAGGCAGTTAGTGTTTTAAACCCTTGCGTAAGATAACATTTGTAGTTATATAAATAAAATACTATAATATAATATAATAGAAGGGTTAGAAGTACAAGAGAATCTAATAATCTTAATGTTTGTTGTTATTTTTTGCCCGAGCAACGCTGGGCTCATCTGCTAGTATCTTATATTTCTATACTACAATATTTATGAATTAGCTCCCGCATAAAGTGGGAATTTTATTGAATTCCGTAATAAAAAGGTTTTTTTTTTCCCCGTCAACTCTGTTTTCCCAAGATTAAAGTCCGAGTGCACCACTGATGCAAGACAATATGCCAAGGTGAGGTGGCTTCTGGAAGGACTTTTCTTTGGGAAATTGGCTACAAATTAAATGTAAGATATTTGAAGAAAACTCGTAAATTCCTCGCGGCAAGCCCTTTAGTCAAGAGCGACCATGGACCAACCTACCAGTACTCAGTGATTTTATCCACTAGGTCACTTAAGAAATTGTATCCAGCTGTTAATTTAATTTGCTGTTTTTCAACAGGCGCGGCGTGTCGAAGAGCGTACAATCCATATCGCATAACTAGAAATAGCGATTATTATAATAGTGATTATAAAATTTTATGACTTTTTTATATTATTAAATATCAAAGTTCGAATAATATTAATCATTGCTCAACGTGTTAGTGTTCTGTAAATTAGAATTCAGATAATTTCTATGAAAAATGCTTTTTTTTTTTTTTTTTTTAAACTCTTTCCGCCCTGTGGGCACTAAGAGGGCCTCTTTTAGAAGGCCCATTATGGGTTCGGCCAGGCCCACAATGGGGCGACCGGGTGGTGAGGGACGGGGCCCGACATATCCGAACGGACCACCCCCCGAAAAATTCCTGGGGATTTTCGACCCGTTCGGATTCGATCCCGGGCCCCCCAGAGCGGTAGGCTGCCACCTTGACCGCTCGGCCATCTGGCCGTCAAATGAAAAATGCTTATGAATATTCCAGGCAACTTCCTTTTCATCTAGTTATTTTGTCTGCGTTATGATTTGTTATAGCTATGCATTTGGGAAATACGCAAATTATTAATATAATTTATATAAAATATTATTGACGTTAAATTATAAATAGTATTTCGTTTTTCTTTTTCTTTTCTTTAGAATAATGTGTTATTTATATTAAAAAAAAATAAAAAAAATAAAAAAATTTCGATTTGAGTTGGCAACTTCACGAAGCGCTGTTGTAGCGAAGTCTGATTTGCGTTTTGTGGATATGAGGCATTAATTTTTATATTTTTAATTTTGTAAATAAAACGATTGGAATTTCAAAATAGTGATAATTTAACGAAGTAATTATAATTTAAAAATAATCGAACGATTTCGCTTGCGTACAATCGCAACGAAACGAATTTTTCAAGCAAACGGTCTGAAAATAATTCAAAACACATGATACGTTTGACTTCATGGGTGTTGGGTCCGTAACCTAAGCAACACATCTTTCAATTGGTCCGGTCCCACCCGAAATACCAAATGTAAGATCCCGTTTAATTGGCCAATAATTGCCGGCACTTTCTGTAAAACTATGTCATTGGTCGCCGACGTGTCATGTGACCGATGACGTTTCGTACGGTGAAGGAAGGAGAGGAAAGATGGACGAACGTCGTTGGTTTAACTACTAAGATCAATTAATTCGTTTCGATCGCGTATTTGGAAATTTTTAATATAAACTGTGATACGTCAACAATCTATTCATTCCTATGTTCAGTTTTTGAAGAGCGAGAAAGTCGAGGATATCGTTGGGAGTAATTGCACGTTGTTTTAGGCCTAACAGTTTGTACATTGAATTCAAAATAAGATACGAGATGGATTCGAATCGCCATCGATTCGATTAAGAAAATATCGGCTTATGATTGTAAGTAATTCTTACATTCCCGTCAATTGCGAGGCATCTGTTCGTCGTTGGTCTCTACTATGGAACTCGTTATCCACAAGTTGACTTTTAGTTCAAACAGATGATTTTCTAGAAGGAGAAATTCGAATATTTATGTGTTTATTGATGATCGAGTTTCCTCGTTTTGTTAACAATCTGACCATCACCTAATTCGGTCTTACTTACCGATAATGTCTTCACATCCATCCCATTCGGCCTCTCCTGGATTTGTGGATAAAATTGACCCTTTTAAAAAAGGTTCCGTCAAAAGAAAACAAAAAAAGTCACAAGGATCCTCGCGTTATAGGTCAACAAATGATGTAGAATTACAAGCTTTGCCTCTATTGAAAGGTAAGTGCTTGTCAATTACATTCTTCCTTTCTGTAAATAAATATTTGCTTATAAATCCTTCCAAAAAAATAAAAACAAAATTGATTATAATGTGAAAATATGTTGCCTCGGGGGATTCCTTATATGTCCTTGAATTCTCATCTGTTATAAGGAAGATTTAGAAGGAAACTAGATTACATTCTGTTTATTTTTAAATAAAATTATGCAATGCAGTTGCTAATTTATGAGTACATTTTTGTACTTGCAAATCAGAATAACATAAATTACCATGTTAGATTGTTGTGTACAGATTTGTTAGGGTTTTAAATGAAAAAATTATGTTGTAATGTTCTACTCAAACTCTGCCTTGTTTTCATTCACTCTGTGATAGAAAGTGTTGTTAATTTATTGTCTTGGCCGAAAGTATGCGTTATGGTAAAACATTAGTAATTGATAATATTCGTTATTTAAATCACAACTATAAATGTTTTTGTGTGTGACCAACAAGATTTTTTAATCCCGTTACTATGGGTAATTTGACATTGTAATAAAAATTTTGCACTTTAAAAAATAATAATAAAACATTACTTCTAATATATATTGCATCATAATGGAAAATAAGATTTCATAACTGATATCATTATTTACTTTTTAATCTTTTCTCATACAATGGTTTAATGTTAGCTGGCTTATTAATTGAATTTTAGTATATTTCTTTTGAAAAATGATGTATAAAGTCTTTTTAAATAATATATATTTATATTAAAAACTGCACTGCAGCATATTATTAATATACTTTAAAAATAGGGTGTGGCATCTATTTAAAATTCTTATTAATAGCTATATGAATCTTTTCCAACATTTTCAATTTTATATCATTATCATCATTTTATTTATTCTTCATGTAAATGTTTTTATTAAATGACAAATAGGCATGATTATGCCATTTCCTCTGTTGTAATTCAAACTAATAGTAAGCTGTTAAATGTATAACTTTGTGTACATATATCATATTTACAATACAAATTATATTTAACTATTACAAATACACACTTTACTTCACTTACATAGTTCAAAAATAATATTTTACAACATAAAAATGATTTTTTTTATTACTCCTACTAAATGATTGATAATTAAGCTTTTTAATAATGAAAATTTTATAAATGTTTAAGTATTTCTTTACTAATTATGCATATTTACATACATGTAATTCATGAAGTTATTACATTTTATTCAAAATTTACTCTAAACAGATTATTAGGATTTCACGTCTCATGACATGAGATTTATTTCTGTTGAACTATGAAAATCAAATTATTGCATGCATAGATAATTATTATGTTAAATAATTGTATTAATGAATATTAATTTATAAATAATTGTTTTGAAATTTCAGTAAGAATAAAAATATTAAAGTATGAGAAATATTAATTGATATTTTTCACATTTAAAATTTTTCAAATGTGTAACAACAATTAGGATTATGTATTTGGAATGCAAAGAATAAGTTTTTTATTTAATTTTATAAATGCATAAACCACTTGAGAAATTTGCATATTTGATATATTATTATAGCTGTGGAGTGATTTGGAGAGTTTAGTTTTAGCTAATTGTATGAAGTCAATGTAGTACCTATAATGTTCTCAAAAAAAAAAAAAAAAATATATATATATATATATATATATATATATATATATACACATTTAAAATTGAATTTTTTTTTATGTTATTCTATTGAATAAGACTGTTTTTTGCTATTAAAATGAATATTATTACTCTGAATTTTTTTAAAACAGGTAAAGTTTTTAAAATAATTTATAAATTTATGCATATTATCCTCATTTGATTGATTCATATTCAAATTTCTTTTTGTCATGCATTCTGTATTTAAAAGCATTGTGTAAATAATCTGAATAGAAGAAAAATATTCAGCCTTTTTATATTTAAAAAAGTTTTCCTTATTATTTATATAATTCATTTTTTAAAATAAAATAAAAATGTATAATTATTAAATTTAATTTTTCTAAACCTAAGCTAATTTTATTTTATGCTTGTTTCTATTATATTACATTTATTAAATTGTAGGAATATTGTAGTAAGTATAATTGAAAATTTTATAAATATATTTTGAACTATTAAAATTTGTTTAAGATAAATAAAAAGATAATTTCAATAATATTAAGTTGATTGATTCAGTTGAAAGTTCATATTGGATTGATAACATGTATATCTACAACCTGAATACAATCAATTAAAAATTTTTTAATGTATTTATATTAATATAATTATTCTAAAATTTAGTTAGCTGGTTGTATTTTTTTTTTATTAGATAATGAGTAGTAAATTCCTATTTGATGATATAATTTACAAACAAAAAAATTACAGAAATGTATTTGAACTATTTCCTAAAACAACCTAATTAAATACATTTGATCTTCAATGATAAAATACAAGCATTCATGTATACATAATAAAAGTCTAATTAAAACACTTTACATTGTTGTTTATTACATAGTTTTTTTTAATCTTAGACAAATACCAAATGTTATCAGATATTTAGTTTTTAGAAATTGAATCATATAAATTCCTAAGAAATTGAATCATATCTTTATCTAAAGTATAAAAACATTATATAAAGTAGTTATCATTACATATTTATGTAAAGTGCTAATTTTTCTTATATATATGTATATATATGTATATATATAAAGAAAAAAAAATTAACTGGAACAGATTTAGTGCTATAATTATCTTCTGACATTTCTTGATGTCATAGCTTATATAATCATTCACATAATTATGCACGTTTCCTGTGCATAGTATAAATATTTTTGTATATAAAATTGAACAAAATTTATCACTATTTCTTTATTAAATTTTACTCTCAACTCTCTGTAAAGCCTTTTCAATGCAGTATCAGTTTAGAAAGACTTACAACATTTAAATAATATTGAAGTGTAAACATTAATTATAAATTTAACAATTAAAATTTATTTAAACTACAAATAAATCTTTATGTAAGTTTATTAGATATTAATTTTGATTTTGTGAGAAATAAAATAATAATTATCTATTATTTTTATTTTATTTTATTTTTTAAACATTTCTTTCAATATAGAGTTGAAGCAAAGATGAATGAATTTTTACATTCATTTCAAACTATTTATAGGTTACTATACCTACTTGTTCTATGTATAGATTAAAAGTATCATTTACTAATAAAATAAAAGATTGAATGGCTATTAGATATTTGAATAATAGAATAAACAATTATTTAATTTTTATCACATGTGTAAATTTTATTTGATTACAATGAAGTAAAATACTACAACTATTTAATTTTGAAACAATAAAACAATATATGAACAATATAATCATCTGCATTTAAAATTAATATCAGTTATATAATTTTGGGAAATATGATACATATAAATTCAAAATTTTAATAATTTTCTTTTTCTTAATCTGAATGGACAAAACTTATATTAAGAGTACTTGAAATGTAGTAAAGATCTATAAATATTTGCTCAAGTTTATTACTTACATATATAATAAAAAATTGTTTGTTTTATGATTTGAATTACATATTTGAATTTTTAATAAGCTATAATTTAATTTAAACAAATGTAAAACAACAATAAACTGTTCTATGTAATCAATTATATACTGTATAAAATATTTTATGAGATGATGATAATGGTGAGGTAATAATATAATAATTCAATTTTATGTATTAACAATTAGCTTATGTATAATAATATTAAATCACGTAAATAAGATTATTATTAACTTTTTCACAGATTTTTATATAAACTATAGCATACGTAGTAAAATATTACTTTTTTTTTAACACCACGATAACTATATATATTAATGTTTTTATTTGAACTTGCATAAATAATTTACTGCAGATTAAAAAGCCAATAAATATAAATGATAAACTATTTTGCTTTGATTAATAATTTTATTATTTGCATAAATTAGTTCAGATAAATTTTAGAATATGTTTAAGATATGATTTTATCTTGCTTTTCTTTCTAAAAAATATTATTGATTAATAGCTTGAAAGATATTGTTGATAACTAGCCAGAACCTGTCAAATATTTGGTTTGATCAGAATATGACTTGCCTATGAGTTTAATGTCATGGTCCTTACAATTTTGAATTGCATTTGTATTGAATAAAATCTCTAAATATTTTCATAAATGCTACTCATTTCTTCTTCCTTAACTTTACAAAATTCACATGTGAAAGGAATAAAGATTTTGAAATTTGAGAAACAAATTTTTTTAAAAATTCAGAATTTTTTAATTTCAAATTGATTTATAATTTTTATATATTACTTTTTGAATCTCTCACTGAATGCAATATTTTTAATAGGAAAATTATTTATTTTTATCAATTTTTGTAAACATTCTAATATTTTTAAAAGATTCACTCTGGATGGAGATGTTTCACAAAAATGTTCATACATTGTCATGCCTGCACAATGATAGCCTGTTTAATCAATTCCTTACTATTATACAAGTATGATTTTACAGACTGTTCTATTTTATTTTAAATTGACTGTTTGGTGCTGTCAGCTATGATAGATTATTTTTAATTATAAATTGAAGTGAAATGACATGTCTAAGTCAAATATCATAAAATGAGAGAGATTTATTTATAAGATATGAATAGTTAGAAGGAATTGCTTTCAGACCTCTGTACATATGAATACAATAACCTTTATTCTAAGAGTATACTACTTGTAATGAGTAAGAAATCATTGAAGAAATATTTTACTATTTTTTACAATACTTTGATAACCAATGTATTTTTTTTATTTGAATGTAATAATAGAAATTAGCAGAGGTTAATAAAGACAACATGCAATGAGAATATTTTAACATTTTGCAATATATGTTGTGTTTTACATATAAGTATGTTCTGTTATAATTTCATTATTGTTAAATTAGTAATATATAAAATTCTTCTTAGGTATTAAGGAAAATTATTCAAAATGAATTTTATTTTAAAAACCAGCATTACTTTCTTAAAAAAAAAAGTTTATTAATATTTTGAACTGTCACAAACAAAACCTTTTTTACCAGTATTGAACTTAAACTAAACTTCCGAATGTTTTTAGACCTGAAGCAGGCCTTGGTGAAGGCCGAAAACGTTCGAAAGTTTAGCTTAAGTTCAATACTGGTAAAAAAGGTTTTGTTTGTGACAGTTTATTTCTCACTCCAGTATTTCTGATTAGAAGACTGTTATTTTATTAATATTTTTTTGTGGAAAGGGAAAACATTGAAAAAAATCTTTTTATTTAGAAGTATTTTTATCACAACAGATAAGTGCATTTTTATAAATTTGTACGGTTTTATAAGCGATGCTATTTCCAAATATCCTTAACCATATATGGATTTTTTTCTGAACTGTTCCATCTACTGTGAAATGTTGAGTATCTAGGAATTAACGTACTTTTAAAGGAGGGTAAAAAGAGGAAATTTTTTGATAGCACATCTAACTAAATGGAAAATGAGGACTTTTTTTTTAGTTTAGGTGTTTTGCAATAATCATTACTTATAGTGAATACATATATTGTTCATTATTCTAGATAATGTTCTCACAATCAGATGACTGATATAGAATTAATAAATTCAACTTGCGTAAATATATTACCTTTCATCCACTCAACAATACTAACAGACACTAATGTTAACAGACTGTTGTTTATCAGTCAGTGGCTTCACAATTACATGGATAAAATTTTAATTTTATTTGGTGTCAATGTAATAAAATATTAATATTGACTATAATTCAATATCTTGTTTACAAGATCTGTATGAAGACTGTTCAAAACTAAGTCTTGATCAGCAGAATTTTTATTTTTCATGTTTTTCAGCTGTTTATACAGTCATCATCAGGATACAGTGAATAGTATAGAATTCAAATGTGTAACTTTAAAGTTAAAATAATGTAAAATACTACAAGTATGTAAATACTAAAATAAGAAATAAAAAATACAAAACAGGATAAATGCTATAAAATACAGTAAATACATAAATAATTAATAAAATAGAAAATAATAATAATGCTACAAAATTTTGTGAGTAATACTGAAATTGAACTCATGTATCTCAAACTGTGTTTCCATGCAAATGAAATACATTGTGCATCTTTATGATTATTGCACATAAGGTTCCTTGAATGCCAGTTGATTAGCTTTTCAAGGATTTTTCTGTAGTGTGGTTTTCTAGTGGTTCTCATGAGCTTTTACTCATTAAACTGTGGAGTGTTGTCTGGAATAGTGATCATGGTTGCCTGTGATGTGGTGCATTTTGCTTTCTTTGTGTCACATATACTTTCCTAAAAACACAAATATCTCCTGAGAAATGCAAAAAACCCTATAGATAAGAGGACTACTTCCAGAATATATGAAATGCAGTTTTCACTGCCTAAAGTGAAAAGTAGGTAAATACATTAGTCTACCTACTAGGATTATGGAACACAAATATAAAGAGAGGAAAGCAAAATGCATTGTAACACTGGCTACCGTGGCCATTATCTCAAAACAACACTGCATTTTAATGAGGTAAAGCTTGTTAGAACTTCCAGATACCAAACCATGGATAAAATCCTCAAAAAAACTATCTTTCTACAGATATGCAAGGAACATCATGTGCATTAACCATAAAGATGCACAATCCTTTCCTTTTGCATGGAAGCATATCCTTTGAGGAAGGAGTTTCGTGTCAGTGTTATTTGTAAAATTTTGTATCATTATTATTTTCTATTTTATTCTACTTATATTTTATTTTTTATGTATTTACTGTATTTTTATAGTATTTTTCCTGTTTTGTATTTTTGTTTTTCTTATTCTATTATTTACATACTAATAGGTTGTGGGTTCGACTCCTGCTCCAGACCTGTTATTTTTTCCAACTGTTCTAAATTATTTAATAAATACAGTGGAACGTCACTTAATGGGCATAATTCGTTCCAGAGTCTTACTTGTAATGCAAAACACTCGTTAAGCAAAATAATTTTTTCCATAGAAATTAATGTAAAATACGATAATGCATTCCACGCTGAAAAATATACTCAAATATTTTATGTATAATGTTTATTCAAAGAAATTTATACAATAAACATTGTTAAGGAGTGTGAATCATTATCTTTTCTTCTAGTGCAAAATGAACCAACTTGAAATGCGAATTCAATTTGCAGAAAACCAAAAAACAAATCACATAATTTGTCTGATAAACACACCAAATGAAATGCCAATTCTTGGGCTATGCAAAGGCTATAATTAAATATTAGAAATTAATTGATTTACTTAGATGTAGGCAGTTATGTTTCCATCTCATATTAAATTTAATAATTATAAATAATTAATTTTTAATTTAGACATTTCTGGAATTTAATTTGGAATTCGTCATTAAATTTAATACGAGATGGGAGCATAACTGCCTACCTCTAGTCAAATTAATTAATTTCTAATATGAAATTATAGCCTTTACCTAGCCCAAGAATTTCGCATATCATTTGGCGTGTTTATTGTATAATGAGCTATGGTTGTTGATGTTTATACATAATATGTGTGATCACAAGCGACACTAAGATGCTAGCTGAACGAGTGTTATATAGAGCATGCGCATAATTCGGGACTTCCCCTCTCCTAGCCACTTATATGAAAATTTGCTCATTAAGCGAGTCATTTTTTCACAATTTATTTTGCTTATTATGCGAAACACTCGTTAAGCGAGGTTCCATTGTATTAAATTATTATAATTATTAATTTAGATAAGAGATGGCACCTAACGTCTACCGCTAATACCAAATTACTTGATTTTTAATTATTAATTAATAGCAAAAAATAGCCCGATTAATTACTGCAATTGTTTGCTTTAGTATTAATACATTGGGCTTTGAGATGTTTATAAATATTACTTGTTAGTAACAATATAAAAATATTAATTAATTATTGCCAGTAAAAATTTGTTATTATTTTTACTTTTAAATTGGGCATTTAAACTCTGTTTGTATATTGATCATGGCTGTACAAACAGATGAAAACACTTTGAAATATAAAAATTATGCTGATTAAGACTTAGTTTTGGAAAATATTAATAGTGACAATAAATGCATAATGCTGTAGATTATTATGAATATGAATGATAGGAATAATTTATGTAAGCAAACCATTAGTTTTGCTTAAGAGTAAATACTTTGTATTACCTTTATAAAGTTTTTATCATAGTTTGAGTTTAGTATTGATAATATGTTGAAAGCTGAACATGATAAACATGTTTTTATTTTTTAAATTTTAATGTGGTAACATCTCATTTTTACATAAAATATTCATCACATATTTCAAACTGTAAGCTGTTGAGATGTTTACAAAGTAGGAAATGCCTGTATAACAAGTTTTATTTTTAATATTTGTAATATTATTAATATTTTGAACATAACTTATGAATTAATATACAGGGTGATTATACAATCTTAATTTATTTTTGTGAAAATGGTAACAAAGGCATTTGTATGGAGGTCATAAGAAACATCTGATTCACAAAAAGAGAATTATTGTTTGTGCTTGTTTTAGTGCAATGTACACCGAAGTACAGACGAGCTTCACTCAGAAATTCAGGAAGTCTGCTCCTAACAGGACCAATATCATACTGTTGGTTACCAAATTCAGGTGAATGGGTAATGTACACGATGCATAACGTTCTAGAAGACCCACCATACTGGATGAAATGGTTTAACATACAGAAATTACAATAACACAGTCTACGTCATCAACCAGAAGACTAAGCCAGGTACTCACAGTACCACAACCATAGCTCCAAATGTGGAGATTCTTCATTATAACCTCATAAAATCACCATAATGTGTCCAAGTGTTACATAAGCTGGAGGAGGAAGAGAAAGAGGGCTATTCCACTCACCAAGCAGCATGTCATGACTTAGATTGTTTGATGTCTTGCCATTTGTTACAATTTTTACAAAAACAGAGATTTAATAATTACCTTGTATTACTCACACACACACACACACACACAATATTTTAAAAATTTCTAAAATATTTAACAAATATATGCATAAAAAATAATTTTTAATATTTCTAATATAATTTATTCTTTTAACTTGGAGGTAGTGATACTGTATCCTTTAATCATATTAATTTATTTTTTAATATTTTTAGAAAACAATCCTCATATCGGTACATCTAATATCCAATAATTTTTTGATAGCACATCTAACTAAATGGAAAATGAGGACTTTTTTTTTAGTTTAGGTGTTTTGCAATAATCATTACTTATACATATATTGTTCATTATTCTAGATAATGTTCTCACAATCAGATGACTGATATAGAATTAATAAATTCAACTTCAATAAATTCAACTAGTACTCGGAAATTTAAAAGGCTTAAGAAGTTATATTTAATATTTTTATTTTTATTTAATATATGTTTGATATTTGCTTAGTATTCTGATCACGGCTTCTATAAGAAGGAAATAGGTTTTAATTAGATAATAGGTGTATTATACATTTTTAAATTTATAAAATATTTACAATGAAAACTTTAAAATTTCATAATTTTATATCATTATTTTTATATATTGATATCTTAATAAAATCTGAATTGTTAGTTTTGCAAAAGATTTTTTTCAGTATCTAGAGATATTAAATGCTTATAATCACATATTTAAAAAAATTGATTTTGAGAAAATAATCCCCAAAATATGATTTTTTAAAAAAACAATTAATGTTCTATATATATCAACATTTTGAAACCTGATGTATTGATACTAAGCAAATGATTGCCATAGTATTTATATTCTTGGAGAAATATACATAATTTACACAATGGAATATCTGTTTCATTAAGATTTCATTCTTGATTTGCTGAAAGGAACAAATTGAGGAAGCAGTTTGTAATATAATATTAATAACTATGTGAGAGAGTATTTATAAATATAGGACTTCTCAGCCAAGTCATTCATAATTTGGTAATTGTCTACATCTTTGAAGCTGTATTACAGTTAATTATTACTAAGCTTTTTTAATGTGTTAATATTAATCAATTTTTGAATATTCCTATAATAAATTAATTGGTAAGATGTATCTAAACTCTGCTGGTATAGTTGGTTCAATAATAATTAAGTTTCATATAAGTAGTTGAAATTTTT
The DNA here is from genome assembly GCF_030686945.1 of Centruroides vittatus. Taxonomy (NCBI): domain Eukaryota; kingdom Metazoa; phylum Arthropoda; class Arachnida; order Scorpiones; family Buthidae; genus Centruroides; species Centruroides vittatus. Next base: position 1,182,671 of record NW_027122576.1, read on the forward strand.
AAAAAGTGGCATATTGTGGATATCTAATGTCATGCACTAATCACCAAGAATAGAAGGTATTTTAGAACAAATCTTAGAAGGCTTTACACTTTAAGTCAGAAAGACAAGACCTAAGTTAATGTATGGAATGTAGCAAGCTACAGATGTGGAAAATTCATAAAACACAAAATGATGAAGAATTTGAGATGACTGAGAATATGAACAAGATACAGTAGTAGAAAAAACAAGGACAATAATTTTGTGTCATCTGGTTGAACATAGAGGATGGGGTTTTCAAGAAGTAAACCATTGTTCATGCAATACAATATAATGTATAATGTAAATGAGGCTGTCAACATTAGAGAACCCAATTTTCATAAACTTTGAATAGGAAAGAAAAGTCATATTTTTCCAAAGGAAGTGTTACTATGTTACTATACCCATTAAGAAATAGAAAGTGAAGGACCTCATATAGCTTCTCCATTTCATTCTAGTACCATATTATACATTATATAAGAATTTAACAACTGATAATGATGGTTTTAGTGAAAATCCTGGAATTGACGATGAGGACAATATACAATAGCTTAAATTTCTGTGCTTCTGTAAATGCATTTTGTTCTAAGGAATTGTAAATAAATCTAGTAAAATTGAAATTCAAATAAAGCATAAAATAAATGTTTATTATGTAGAACATCCTTCAAAACAACAAATTATGACTAAAATATGGATAAAAATTTGTAGCCCTGAAAGTAATTGTATTGTGGCTTTAATCAGTTACTTAATAACTTGGCACTGTTAAGTTGAAATCAAATTGCTCTTCTGGAAGTAATTTTAGTGATAATTTGAACTTTTATTGTTATTAAAAAAATATTTTTCTTAATTTTGGAAGCTGAACTGAAACATATTTTGCTTTCAATTATCTCAAAACTGTTGTAATGTTACATGAACCACTCTGATTCTCAATCACTCATTTTTGGTTAGATAGCTTAATTTTAAAAGACCACAAAACTGAGAAAAGATTCTTCAGCATATAATATATAATATGTAATAAGGATCATAAAGTATGGTAAATAAATGAGCATATAACACACGTAAACAACAGATCTTAGAAAAGCTATCTAATTAATGTAAGTTTTTTGTGTGTATCAGTTTGAAAATGTATTTCTAATCATTCTAAATATTCTGTCAGTGGATGACATAGGATAGCTGAGTTTGCATGAAAATATGAAAAAATAATACAGTACTACATAAGTTATCAAAGCTGAATTAATGTAATAAAACATTCTTCAATTATGCAGATGGTACAGTTTTAAAAAGTAAATCATAAATTATTAGAATAATTTCACTGCTTAGGTATTTCTATTTACATTTCTGCCTAAACAATCTTCTAAGTCTTCAGTCTATTTATAAATAGTATGTTTTAGTGTCAGTGAGTTAATTAAGCATGATGATGGCCTTATTGTTTTGAATTTTTTTCATTCTTTTGTTGAGGATGATGATAGATGGAGTAATGAATTCAGTATTCTGATTACTTTTTTGCTAGCTTTATTACAAATCTGTTGAATGTTAATTCAGGAAAAGGAGTATATATATAAGTTGGACTTGTATTTAATTAATAAACTTTATATGCAGTGATTGTATTCTCCCATATAAAGTGAGTTTGTCTTAAATATTTACATATGTAGATTTATTATGCATTTTTAATGACACAGGTCTGCAAAAATGTTTTTTTCCAAGTGCATCGGATATTTTTCCTGAATTATGTGTTTTAAAGATCGGAGATTCTAAAAATGGCTTCTGTAACATCCCATCACGTATAGGTTTTTGCAAAATAAAAACAAATTTTTGATAAAAATTCTTACTTATTACAATGAACTAAATATATTATATTTTCTTACAACTAATCAAAAAATTGTTTCTCATATTTATACACAATTTTAGGTCTACTCTTTTTCTTATGAAACCTTTTCTTCTTCTCTTTGATGCTTCTCTGAACACATTTCCAATTTCCTTCTGTGATTTCTCGATTGAGCATCCAACAGTAGTCAGCTAACGTATTGACATCCCATTTTCCTTGGTAACGTCTCTTGATATCATGGACATCCTGGTGAAATCTTTCACTCTGTTCTTCACTGTAGGCTCCCAAGTTTTTGGGAAAATAGTCAATATGGGAGTGTAAGAAATGAACTTTTAAACTCATCTTGCATCCTTGAGCTTCATGTGCTGCCAGCATGCATTGTACAATGGTTTTGTAGTCAGGGTCCTTAGTGTTCCCAAAAATTTATGTACTATATTCTTGAAAGAGTCCCATGCTTCCTTTTCCTTTTTTCCCATTGTTTCCAAAAAGAGAGGATCAGATAAAAGTTTTCTTGTGTCGGGGCCAATGAAAACTCTCTCTTTTAACTTTGCTTCGGACAGTTTCAGGAACTTGGAACACAGATATCTGAAACAATGCCCATCTCTTGGCAGTGATTTGACAAACTGCTTTATGGGCCTCAATTTAATATGAAGAGGTGGTAATAACACTTTTTCTGGGGAACCAATGTTGTATTGATGACGTTTTTCTTGCCGGGGGTTAAACTGTCTCATGGTGGCCAGTCAGTTTTTGTCCAGTGCAGCTATCTCGCTCCACTATCCCATAAACAAAGAAAGCAAGGATATTTTGTATAACCTTCCTGCTGATCCAACAATATGGTTAGTATTTTGAAATCTTCACAAATCATCCATTGGGGCTCTTGATATTTGATTTTTTCAAGAATCGGAGCCAAGTCAGTATAGTTTTCTCTCATATGAACCGAGTGTCCCATAGGAAGAGATGCAAATACATTTCCGTTATGCAGCAGGACTGCTTTGAGGCTAGTTTTAGACAAATCAATGAATATGTGTCATTCTGTTGAATCATATTCTATTTTAACACACTTCATGAGTCCATGAACATCATTACAATAAACCAGATTTCCCTCTTTGGAGAAAAACTGAGTAAATTCTCTCTCTCGATGCCTATACGACGAAAATGAGGTCCCAGATGATAGCAGGTTTTTGTTTTTTAGCCTTGATCCTAGCAATTTGGCTGCATATTTTGAAAGACTTAAGTCTCTTACTAGGCTGTTGAGCTCACTCTGAGAAAAAAGTTGAGGTCCTTTGTCAACAGAAAAATCTAAGCTAGATTCGTCCTGGGAAGCTAATGTGTCTGAGTCCTTTGACTCACTCAGGATGTCATCTAAATTAGAAGGTGGCTGTGGAACTGGTATTTCAGAACCATGGGACACTGGACGAATAGCTGAGTCAAGGTTAGGATAAAATATTTTCTTTTTATTTTTTGTATTAAATCTTTTAACATTACTGAACAGAAGTAGCAGTCGGTTGTGTGATTTTTCTGTTCATGCCATATCATAGGAATTCCAAAACAAAATGAGTTTTTCTTACCCTTAAACCACAAATGAAGATCTTTCTCGCATCTTCTGCACACCTTATGCAGAGCCTATGCTTTGTATTTATCTCCAAGTTTCAATTTGAAATACACAAAATAAACTTTCTTCACAAACTCACTTATGTTTATTCGTTGACTTTTTACTGTGTATTCATCACAAACATAACAGAAGCTATCAGGAGAAATTACACAACCTCTGTGAGCCATATTCCAGAAAAAAAATACAAGCACAGTAGCGTTCGAATGCTGGATATAAACTGAGTGTGGCATTAGATGGCCAGCGAGATACTGAACTTATTTAGCTTGTTGAAACATGATCTAATCCAACAGCAGGTTGTTTATATTTATTTCTAGTATCCCAGATAACATGTCGAAACATGCTCAACCTCACCAGTAATATTACTCACTATCAACTTTTAACCTGTTTCTACACGATCATGCGACCTTCATCCTAATGCTAAAACTACTTAACCCACCTCCCCTACCACTACTCTCTTCAACCATAAACATTTTTTAAAAATAATTGATATAATTAATGTGAGAAGTCTTTGTTTTAAGGCCATTTTTTAAATAAAAAAAAAGAATACTAAATTTTAAGTTAACTAGGAATTTCGTGCTAAATACAAACAAAAACTTGAGTGTAACAAAAAAAATTGACAAGATGGAATTTTTTTGGTATGTTTTTCATTTTTACCAAGTTGAAATCTATAAGAAAATGTATAAAAATCCTATGCAGTTTTTTACTTGCAGACCTGTGTGATCTTTTATGTACAGGTTTATCGAGTACTTTACTAAGTTCATTGGTATTGTTGACATGAAAAAGAATAAATAATTTTGAACATCAAAGCCTATATATATATATATCTGTTGTTTGTATTGAATTTTAAATGTAAATAAAATGTTGCTTTTGAGGTACATTTCATCTAAATATATTATAAATAAATCCTTGATTCTTCAAAATAATTTTATTTGCATAGTTTTAAAGCACATTTATTTGCATAGCACCTTTTAGATTTTATTATAAACCTCTTAATATTTCAATACAAAATGTATATATTATTAAAATAGCTGCTGCTTTTTTCTTTAAATAATTGAAATTTACAGATGTAATAATAATGCTACTAAATACATGATGATCTTTATAAAATAGAAAAATTAAACAGCTTTATTTGGAATCTTTGATTATATTTTATTAAAATTTTGTTTCTATGTACACTAACATTTATTACTGAAATTTATTCATGTATTATTGGTATTAAAATTTAAAATTTTAAGAAATATTAAATATCATAATAAGAACTTTCATATTCTTAACATTTATTTTTAATTAAAAAACAGAATGTCCAATGTCTAAACAGGAAATACTGAAAAAAGCTTTACCCAGAAATGTTAAATTAGTGTGCATAATTATAAAAATTTTAATTATATATATATAAATAGAAATTAAATATAGAAAAAATATATATATTATCATATTGCTTGTTTATTTATTATATAATTTTTAGATTATTATAGTAATTTATGTATTATATGAATAATTACTCATTTAACATTAGTTTATTTGAATTTTTTTCTTTACAGTTTAACTTCTGTCATTTTCAAATTTCTTTATACATGATGAAACAATTAGCATAACTGTTTGCTTTTATGTTTTTTTTATAATGGATTAATAGTAGAAAAGTGTCTGTTAATTCTACTGTATATGGAGAGCATATTATATTATCCACTATCTAGCCTTTTTTTTATAAATTTAAAATTAAATTTTTGTGATTTTCATAAAAATAGATATTGTTAAAAATAATGAATGTCATATTATTTGAATATAAAAGATATGATAAACATGTCCTTATTTCTGTTTGCAATTTATTTTAATTATCTCTTAGTTTTGTTAAAATTTACTTCAATGTTGTTAATTTAAAATAGCACTTATGATGGAGCAAGAAGAAATTTATTTACAGTTAAGTAATATAAATAAATAAACATAAATATACAATAAACCATGGCCAATTTTAGTATCCAAATGTATTCATAAATCAAATTATTTTTTGGACTAGAATTAAACTAATTCTTAATTAATTAAATTGTGGAATTTGACTTAAAGATAAATGATTGAGCTTCGAGCAATTTTTAAAATTAATAGTTAGAGAATTAATTTCAAATTTTAATTAAATAATACAGAACATTTCGGAAGAAAAGATTAGCAAGAATGAGACTCAAATCTTCAATCTATTACTGTGCAGATATGGTATACTGCTAAAAATTAGCTTAATTTTAGTGTAGAAAAGAATCTGGCTTTTAAACATATTTTTTTTGTTCATAAATGTTTTTTAATTTGAATTTAATTGTCCATTGTATTTTGAATTTGATTTTTATTATATTTTATCTGTTTTATGACTTCTATTAATTACTGATTTGTGTAAACTGAAATTACATTCTACAAGTGAAATAATAAATTTGTAGTTTGTAAACAGTTTCAAATATAAATTGTGTGTGTGTAACATCTACCATAATAAATAAAAAAAATAAAAGTGTTTTTAATTAAATAATTTTACAATCTCGTAAAAGTTATAATAAACTGTTACATTGTCCTTACAATTAACTTTTTGATTATTTTTGTTCTGGTGAATTATTCTAATCAGATATGAATAACTTCACTTTTTTATATCAGGATTTACAAATTATTGATAATTTGCATGCTTTAATTTCAGATTACAACTAGACTGACTTACTGTTTTTAATTGGAGCTTTTAGTAAGTTCAGTTGTATTGGAAGAATGGGAGTTGATGTTTGAATTTTGTTAATATAATATTAGTAAAATATTAGTTTAGATAAATTTAGGTTTTTAGTATTATTATTTGTAAAATTGATGACTGTCAAGAAATTTATTTAGAGAAATGTGTTATTTTTTCAAGCATTCTATAAGACAGCAAGATTGTAGGGTAGATGTACCAGTTTTGGCCAGTGTACCAGTTCTGGCCAGAAAACAAATTTAACTTAAAAATATAATCACCACATATTCAAATCTGTCCAATGAAACAAACTTTTATTGTTAACTGTGTGAACAGTTAACAATAAAAGTTTGTTTCATTTGTGATTATATTTTTAAGTTAAATTTGTTTTCTGGCCAGAACTGGTACTACACTGACCAAAACTGGTACATCTACCCTATATAAAGTTTCATTCTGTAATTCTTTAATTTTGTGTATACAGAATTAAAAAGTACTGTTTTTAATGGTTTTTTACTTGACTAATATAAAAAGAAATGTTTTGTTTTCCAATGTCTGGGAAATTATAAAAATATATTGCTTCTCCAAAGTAATGAAGTATACAGCATTTGTATTGGAAAGAGAATACATTCTCATTATGATCCCTTGACATTTAGAACACAGTTCAGTCATCACAATGCCCCTTCAGCCACAAGGTTAAAATAAGAGGTTTTTTACAAGTTGAATAGACTAAATCAGCCTGATTCTTTAAAAAATTGAATAAAAATTTGCTGTAATGAATATTTTATGGATGTGTGCAATCAGATACTGAGAATTGATCACCCTCAGAAGTAATTTATGTAGAGATTGTGATGATTTACTGTATCATTTGTTCATAAGAAAATATATTCAAATGACAACTTTTGTCTTTCAATTTCAAAATTTATAATTTGTTAGATTTTCAATGTTGAAATAATTTAATATTTTTAAAATTTTATTTGCTAATTCTGTATGATTTTAATACAGTTTTAAATTAAAATTACAAAATATCTTATTAATGTTTGTAATTTGTAGACTTGTAATTTAAATTTATGGTGAAGTAAATAATTGGTGTTTAATTTATATAGTTGTTGCATTGGGAACCAGGATTTTATGCAATCAAAATTGTTAACATTTGGCAATCATTAAGGTGTTAAATTGAAATATTCCAGTTTTGAATATGTTTTGTATGCAATCAAATGAGTTTTGTTACTTTCCTAAAGTTTTTACAGCCTAAATTGTCACTAAAAGAATTGCTAATATTATCAGTAGTACAACTAGAATCAATATTAGTGGGGCTTGAATTAGAACATGAAACTACATTTACTTTTGTACTACCATGGATGTATCTACTAGTGTTACGGATAAAGAGTAAATGCTTAGACACTGTTTATCACCACTGCTTATACACACATATATTCAGCGGGTTCGCACAGGTTCAGCTGAACCCGTTGTTAAAATTTCCAGTTTTCCAAACCTTGTTAAACACACGGAACATTTCTCAGTGGTTTTGTTTTTTTTTTTTTTAAATATATTAAAATATATGTATTATACTCTGTAATACTACTAAACTAGAGCCTTATACCCCGTTCGCACCGAGCATTTCAATCTAGATTGTGAACAAGGTCGGGGACTATGTCTTGGTGCGATCTCTCTCGACCGTTTCAATCTCGACCGAAATGAGGTTTAATCGCAATCGATTCAAGAGAGTTCTTGAATCTAGATCCAGTCGTAAGAGAGATCCCACAATCTCACATACATGAGATAATACAAGATGGCTGTGGAACACGTGTCGGGCTATGGACAGCGAAATAAAAAGGATATTGTATTTCGAGAGATGATGACATCTGTGTATTATCAGCAGTGCTGTTCAGGGTAAAAAATTTCTCTGCCTAATAAAAAAAAAAAAAAAAAAAAAAAAAGGTTGACAGCACATTCCAAATATGCCACTGATTATTAGATATACTACAAGAAAAGGTATTGTATTTATTTCTAGCCAAAACTTCCATTTCGTTTGTCAGTGATTGTCAGGGAAAAATTTTCTGCTAGCGAACCCTTTGTTAACTATTTCGAATATTACCACTGTGTATAAGTGCAATAAATATGCACTTACATTAAATCATAATTCATTTGTCACATTCAAATTTTCTTTGTTTCAAGTTTAGTTCTTTATGTCCACAGCAATTAAAATTATTAAAAATTATAATTATTAATTTAGATATGAGATATGAGATGGTACCTAATGCTTACTTCTATACCAAATTCATTTGTATTTATTATTTAGTTCTTTATTCTATTGACAAGCCATCTCAGCAATATGTATGTATAAAACAGTGGTAATTTTGTTAAAAGTTTGTTTATTCTTTCTACTGGATTATAAAATTAAGGGAATTATGCACTTGAATCTGCTGTTTTGGAATCTTTTGAACTGACTAAATTTTCCCACTTTACTTGCTTCCTGCCAAATGTGTCTATGGAATTGATGAAAGATGGTATGACAAGTCAAACATTTGTATTGATTGATGTTTCTTTACTCAAGAAATAATTTGCTTTATATATTTACTTTCATTGAAAATTTTTTTAATGAAGTCAGTATTATAATGACAAAAAGTAAATTTTTCTATTGTTCATGAATAAGCAAATTTTCCAAGCTATAAATACATAATAATTTAAATTATGGTAGAGTCAATGTGTCTACCAGGCTAGATAAATGTCAAGTATTTTTCGTAGGTATTGTGAATAATTGTAAATGAGCACATTTTTATGATATGTTTATGACATGAGATGAATCTTGGTGGCAGTTCAATGAACTGTTGGGACAAAGTGATCAGTTTGTGTGCATTTCTGAAAGGAACATGAGTGAATTGTGTAGAGCAGTGGTTTGCAACCATTGTGAGATTGTGGCTGGTAAATTCTTTTTAATATTTTTTTATAAGATGAGGGCCTGGTTCCAACAAATTTACTGATCACTTGTAAATACCTTTCCAATTATTTATAAAGTAGGTACACTTATGTATAAAAGTACAGTATGGCATGCTGACAAATATAAAAGGCTATTTAAATTAGTTATCAATCACTGGACTAATAAAATCTTGTGGCAAATTGTAATGTTTTCACTTCCACATTATTACATTAAGTTTTGCATATTTTCATTGATTTATCCCATTCTGAACATCAAAAATTTATATTATTCAGTATGATTATTATCCTATTAAATTTATTTTAATGATGTTGGCTTGAAAAAAAAAATGGTAGTGAGAAAAATATTTATGTATTGTAACTTCCATAGAAATCAGCTGAGCAGAGGAAGGCAGCAAAAGGATATCAGCTTGTTGGTAAAACCCTTATCACATATATATGCTAAATATTTATATATATGCAAAGTATATAATTTAATAAATAAAAATATATGAATATCTCAATTTGAAATACTAGTTCCAACACTAATTAATATTTTGAATTTAAAAATACAACACTAAAATAGTATAACTTTTTCAATAACTTGTAACCACTTAGTTTCTTTTATTACAACTGAGTTTTTGAAGATTTTAGTTAATAGACTTTTGTTGCTGTTTTCCTGTCTGTTAGCTCATTAATTTTGGGATGAATTGAAGTGATAGCCAAATGGAGATAGAAAGCTGCAGATGGTTCCTCAGTTTTGTTTTAAGTACAATCATGACAGAATGTGTAGTTTCATAAAGATATGTTGTGTAAAAACAAAGAAGAAATGTAAATTTGGATATTCATTTTTTGTTCTTATCTATGATTTCAAATTACTCATAAATTAAAATTGCTTTCCAGTCTTTTTTGATTAATGATAATTCAATAAATTGAAGGGTTTTTTTTAATGGGAAAGGGCTGTTTCTTTGTGTTTAACAAAGGAGATTCACAGTCCACATATTTTGCTTCTGGATATCCTTGTGGGACAATTAGGACAATACTTTTCAATTGATGACATTTTCAAGTTGGCCGTATTAATATCTGAAACAAATTCTATGAATAGAAATCATTGGCTTCCTTAACGTTATTTCAGTATGACTGGAACATTTCATTACTTCCCAAAGATTGGTTTTTTATTGCATTTCACAAAATATTGTTAATTCCAAATATTTATTTCATGTTGATTATTCCTGTTTCAAAAAGGCATTTAAATGATTATTATAACATTCTTAATTTTTTTTTTACTATATACTTGTTTGTAATTTGCTTTTTAGTTGGTTGTACTTTATTTGTTGAATTTTATATATTTTAATCATCAGGTTCTGTTAGTGAGGGATAGGAAATCTAATGTCGCAAGACTTTTCCTATTGTAATTGAAAATAATTATTTCTTTCTACAGTTATATTATGCCAGAGTTTGAGTTTCTTTTTGAATGATTTGATCTTGTTCCAAGCATTAAATATTGTTAAATTTGGACCTTAAAGTTTTAAATTTGTGTCATTTATGTAAGAAAATATGTTGCTGAGATATGTCAGCCTGGCTACCATTTCTTATCCTGGAAATAATGGGACAGGTCACTTTTCTTATCAGTTAGAAACATCTCAACTTCTACTAAACTCTATCTCAACACCAGAAAATAATAATAACTACCTCTTAATCTTTTACCTCAACTTCTTTTCAGTTTATATAACCTTGGTGAGAACTTTACCACAGAATAGCCAATGAGGAAAAGATTTTGTTGATCAGGTCCTATTTCATTGCATAATGCTGTTAACAGTCTTTATTTAAAGCATTGTTTTTAATATAATTAATAATTTTAACAGATTGAGAAAGGACTTCATTAAGTTCAGGTGCTTTTTTTAAGGTCAGATTTTGCTTATGAATGTAGCGCTGCATTGACTATAAGTTATTGTCTGTCATAACCTTAATTTTAGTGACTAAACCTGAAATCTTACCTTTAAGACAGGCAGCACTATTAGATTTTTTCATTCAAGACCTCTCTCTCCAATGAAACCATTTAAAACTTTCAAAATTTCATTGCTATTAGAATGCATAGTTAATTCAGAAACACCTGAAAGGTCATAATTTATGTTGGCTAATATATTGTACATATGTAAATAACATGCTCTTCTGAATATTTGTTGATTCATCCAATTGTAATACAAGCAATTTAGATTTTTAAAATTTTTTTCTGTGAGTTATATTTCTGTATCTTCTGTCAGCCTAATATTTTATTACAAGCAGAAATCAAAGATAGCTTAATGAGTTCTTTTCCAGTGGAATACAAGTTTTTATATTTAGTTATCTGTAATGATATTAAATAGGATGTCATCAGAAGTGAAATGTCAGTGGTTTAAGTTTGGAAATTAATTTTTTTTTCTATTTAAATGCATCTCTTTTGTGTATAAAGAATTTAATGGTTTGTTGATTAAATTGGAATATTTTGTATTGAGATGCCAGGTAAGTTGTGATGGCTTCATAGCTTCATTTCCTTGAATAGTAGCACAATTGACACATTGAGATCATGGCATTGTTTGAAACCAAATTTTAGATAGTTGTTTGTGTACTTATGAGTGAATGCCAACTTTTTCTTCTGTGTTCTGATAGTTTTTTCCTCCTTTTGTACATCTTGGAGATCACTCTGTAGGTTTGAAGTGGATGAATCACTGTTTGTTGCATTATAAACACTTTTAATATGCAATTTCTTAACAGTGAAATTAAACAAAGTCCTTTGTATTTTATTTATATTAAAATTTAAATCGGTACTTCTATTATTTTTAAAGATAGATAAATTCTGTTTATGAATTTCATGACATTGCTAAGTTTGCATTTTTCATTTTTTTTTGTATGCACAATGATCAATGATCAGGTGAAAAGTGAAAAAAAGGTATGTAAAAGTCAGATATATTTAAGAATAGCTTCTGATAAACATCCTGGTTAGAGTATAAAATTTTTATCAACCTATACAAATTTTATATTTACCAGGTTGTTCAATAAGTTTTGTCGTTTGATAAGCAAAACACGATTTTATGGTTTGAAATACATTTTATTATTCAATATAATCTCCTTGAACTTCAATACACTTGTTCCAGTTATCTAATTTATGGATTCCATCCTTGAAGTGACAATCTGGAAGACTCGAAATACGCTTTCACAGCTGCTATTACTTCTTCGTTTGATGAAAATCGTTTTCCATGCATGAATTTTTTGAGATGTGAGAACAGCCAGAAGTCTGAGGGAGCTAAATCTGGCGAATAGGGTGGATGTTGCAACAATTCGTACTTTAATTCACTGATTTATGTGATGGTTTTTTGAGCTGTGTGAGAGGGTGCGTTGTCTTGAAAAATGATTTTTTTCTTGTGTAAACCAAATCTTTTCTCACGAATTTTTACATCCAGTTGGTCCAAAAGGTTACAATAATAATCTGAGTTTATTGTTTTACTAGTTTGGAGGTAATCCATGAACAAAATTCCTTTTGCATTCCAAAAAACTGATGCTAACACCTTCTTGGCGATTTCTGGACCCTAACTCGCTTCGGAGCCAAAGTACCAGGTTCACACCACTCCTTAGCCTCTTGTTTTGATTCAGGATCATGGTGGTAGACCAAAGTCTCATCCGTAGGATTGAAACAATGCACAAAATCCTTTTTATCCTTTCTAAAATGCTCCAAATGTTGCTGAGAAAGTCGCATTTGAATGTGTTTTTGTTCCATTGTTAGCGAATGTGGCACCCATTGTGCACAGCTTTCTGTAACTCAAAACTTCAGCCAAAATATTGCTCACACTGCCTAATGAGATCCCTAGGGCTTCTACTAAATCTCTCTCAGTTAATTGACAATCTTCCAAAACCATATGCTGTATTTTTGCTACGATTTTTGGTGTTGATGCACTTTTTGGACGTCCTTCACATGGATCGTCTTCAAGATTTATACGATGACATTTAAATTCAGCAACCCATCTTTCTACTGTTCCAATTGAAGGTGAAGAGTCCTTATACACTTTTAACAATTGTTCATGAATTTGTTTGATGCTACACCTTCAAAAAATAAGAATTTTATCAGTGCATGATATTCAGTTTTTTCCATTGTAAAAAAGTACAGTGATGTGTCAACTTTGAACAGCTGTAAATATATGAATGAGTTGACAGATCTACATGAAACTTCACACATGTTCATAAAAAAGTAGTATCATTTTTAAAGAAATAAAGCGACGAACCTAATAGAGTCATCTCTTATCGAATGACAAAACTTATTGAACAACCTAGTATGGCTATGTAATGAATAATTTTAATATATTTTGAAAATCAAATGCTTTTATTGGTCATGTTTTTGAAATTGAGTTGGAGATGAATGATCATATTTCCATTATATACATTACTACAATGCATTGCACATTATATACATTACACATATACATTATAATAAAATTATACATGAGTGGTTATGTGTATTAGGTTTTAGGATGAAGAGCTTGATGCAGGTGGGATCATCTCTAATGCATTGTCATTGGATTTACAAGGAGGAACATGGCAGTATGTTGTTATCAGTTTCAATGAAGTTTTAAGAGCATCTTATATTCACTCATACTACACCAAAGCCACATGATCCACTATTCACATATTCTTGAGAAAATGGTGCTAAAATTTTTCTGATCATACATTAATACTATTGTAGAAAAGAATTTTTTTTTTTTTTTTTTTAAGTTGGTAGTGTAACATCCTGCTTAAAACATTGCATGGACAGCTTATGGTATTGGGTTTGAGTTCAGATAAATATTTTTACATTTAAAATATTTACATGTAAATCTTATTTAACTCAAAAACTGGAATTGTTAACAATAAAGTAACAATACACCATAAATACTTACTCCAGCACAAAGTTTTGATAGAAACACAAAGGTTTTTGACCACATTTAGTGACCATTATCAAGCAAATCAGCTGTTTCACAAATTATATTTTTGTTTTATTATGTTTAAATCTTATATGTTTAAATTGTTATATACAATTTTTAGTCCATAGAAGAGATTTTGGCAGAAGAAAGTTTAGTTAACAAAATGGAATATCACTGTCATCTGTGAAAATTTTCATACATTTGTGAAATTAGTTTGACCATCCCATGAATCTATTATTAAAAACATTAAAATTTTTAAAGAAGAAATACTATTGTATTTGTAAGAAAAATAATAATCATTAAATCATTCTCAATAATTTGATTCATTAATGTATAAGAGTGAAGATTATAAAAACAAAATTAAAAAACTCATACAAATTTAACTGCCCTACATTAAAAGAAAAATTACATTGGAGAAATAACCTGATTGTAAATTAAACTATGGTTAATTTAGATAAAGTTGTAAGAACTATTTTTGAAAAAAATATAATTTTTGAATAGCCAGCTTAGAAAACAAACAAATGTAATATGCCTTGGAAGAAATTGTTAGATTAACTCCAGGTGATTCTGTAAATAGGAACTGCCTGAGAGCAAAATTGAGTACACCGGTGCAACCATTACCTGAAAAATAAACTATTAAATATTATAAAAAAACATAACCATGAAATTAAATACATTAAGCAATTTTAGAAAAAAGTAATTTAGTTGTGATAAAAGTTGATAAAACAAAACAGGTTGTAGTTTGTATTAAAAAAATGGTTAAAATAAAAGAAAGTAGAAATTATGACTGAAAAATTTTGAGGAATTAGAAGAATTAGATGATTTTTATTGGGCAGCTATTAAGAAATCTAGTTAATGTGATTAATATAGCAAAAGGAAAAGAAAATACATTAAAGAAGCAGAATTTATAAAAGCTGATTATTAATATTGAATTTGAGATTTAAAACCTATAAAATTGGTTAGAAGTACAGACTGTTAGTGGAATTTAGATAACCAACTGTATATGTATAACCTTGAAAACTTATTAAAGAAAAGATAGATGTAATAAAAAAATTCTGAATTGACTATAAAAATTACTAATGATTGATTTAACGAATTACTAAAATTCTTTGTGAAACTTTTTAATCTCAAAATTTTATCTTTAGATGATGTTTCAATATATCCATCTACACCTCATAATGGTATAGTAGACAGTTTAATTACAGAAAATTATGATAATGGGATAATAAAATTAATAAAATTTGTAATTAAATAATAATTAAATAAATTTTTGTGAATAACAATATCATGTACATGCAAAAAATGGAGTCTCTATGGACTTTATTGTTGATCCTAAACTGACTTGAAGTGTTCATGATATTGATTGATAAAAACTGTATGAAATAATAGACTCGTTTTTATGCCATAATGTTGATGATTATTTAGTGTTTATGATCTTAATACAATTAATCCTAATAGTATTGTACAGTTAGAAAATTTGATACACTCTTAATATTGAATTTGGTTATGAAATAGAATAACAATTTTTTTAGATGTTATAATAACTAGAAAAAATAATTAAATTGAATTTCAAAGATATTATAAATCTTGTAATGTGTTTAAAACAATTTACCTTTATTCATATGTACCTAAGTATATAAAATATATCATAAACTTTAAATTTATGTTTTAAAAACTTTAAATTGTACAACAGGACCAGTTAATAGCAAAAAGTGGCATTAAAACTAAGTTTTAAAAATGCAGCTTAATGATTACCAAAGGAGATTATTGCTAAAATGGTATGAAAAAGTTTGTAATAGTTAAATTAATCAGGATTGGCCTGTTTCTCTCTCTAAATATGTTGTGCCATATATTAATTTTATTTTTTCATACAAATTTTTAATGCAACCTTTACAGATACCACTTAAATTAATAGCTAAATTATTAATTTTTAAAGATTTTACTAAATTATTATCTAAAAATAATACTAAAAACACAGAAATTGACAACCTATATTTTTCACAAACAGGAGTTATTTATAAATTTAATTGTACTGATTCTAATAAATTTTATTATAAAGGTGAAATAGGCTGATCATTAAAACTAAGATTAAAAGAGCATTTATCATCAATTTGAGTAAAAAACATAATTCTGCTGTATATTTATATACTAAAAATGTGGTTTAGATAAAAATTCTGTTATAATCATTGCAAAAGAAAAAAAAATGTTTAAAAGAAAATATTTAGAAAAAATATATATAAATAAAATCAGTCTAATAGAATAAATATAAATTACATTAATGTGAACAAATTGTGGGAAAATATTCTTAAAAATTAATGTATTTTGCCTTTGGCCAATGTGATGCAGTAGGACATTCCTATATAAGGAAATGTAAAGCAGTTAGCAAAAACTTGAAAAATGATTGTGATATTGGTTTACAAAGTTTAAATTATAATATAATTATTTTAATTAATAGTGTGTACATTATACAGTAGGTTACTGTGATTGATTTCGAAGAGTCTGAAAGATCAGTGTACCTTAGGTAGGATCAATGAAAATTCTGATCCAAAATGCATTTAAATAAAATATCTGATAATTAATTGTCATCTTCTTGAACTCGTGAGCATCAGATTCGAAGGACATAATATTTCAGTTTATTCATCCAAAAAATCCCTTTTAAGTGGCTATAAAAGTGAGTGACTATATTCAGCAAATATAGCTAATTTTAGCTTTGTATTAATAAGTTATTTTTTTGGGGAGGCAGTTTTTATTGTAAAATTGCTGTATTTTGGGACTGCAATTTTCAAATTGCAGACCTATAAATTCCCACTGGTATCCATCTACCTGTTGTCTCTCTTTCTATAATTTTGAGAATGGAATTAGATGAAAGATGAGACCAGATACAGAAAGCTTAGGGGCAGGAGGTTCCAATTAACTATATATAGTCAAGTGATTTAAATTCAAAAATTATCTCCAGAACATAGACAGATGACCAGCATGAATAGTGTTATCAGGAAAAGTATGATGACAGAGGCAAGACACTACTAAAATTGACAGCCTATATTTTAAATTAAATAAATTAAAAATATGATTCAAAATTAAATGACACAATATCCACATCAAGCTTTACTATTGAAATTGGAGTGGATGGGTTGCTGTCTTGGTTGACAGACTTTCCTCTCTGAATGCCTAGTTTATTGGAGACTTCTTTCAAATATGTTGGATTTACTCAATGTTTTCTCCAACCTATTAACCGGAGTAATACTTTTCGATATTTGCTAACGCTTTTGATTTCCCTCCTGGGCTCTTCCTCAGGCATTCGATAAACATCGTAGGAGTTGGTTGTTGACCTTCACACTTCCCCATCCGACGGTCGGTGTTTGATTACGTAATACTCCAAAGCGCATGCTAGAGCAAGCTATTGAAATTTTTAGAGCGGAGTGCGAAGCCACAAGCATTAATTTTAAAGAAGAAATGTCCCTATCTACATCGTGGCAATTCCTAATGGACGACAGCATTTAAATTATATTTATTTCATGTGTTTTGAGCTTATAGTAGGAGGGAGGATAAGCGGTTCACAGTTAGAAGTTTTATTAGGCTTGGTGATGCATGCGCTATGGAGTATTACGTAATCAAACACTGTCAGATGGGGAAGTGTGAAGGTCAGCAACCAACTCACTACGATGTTTATCAATTGCCTGAGGAAGAGCCCAGGAGGGGCATCAAAAGTGTTAGCAAATATCGAAAAGTATTACTCCGGTTAATAGGTTGGAGAAAACGTTGAGTATATCATCCCAGTGTATTAGAAGTGGAGAATATTTATGTTGGACTTTTAGTGAGGATACCTCAGGAGTGTTTTGTTCCTATTTTGTTTTTTCTGTATATTGCTGACTTACTATATTAACTGGCCTTTAGCATGTTAGGGGTCTTGTATGCCAAAGATCTTTGTAGAGTAATTGAAAGTTTTAATCAATCACATTCACTGCTAGTGTAGAACATTTGGACCTGTGCCATTCAGTGGGATCGTTTTTTCAAGCCTTACAACTGTATCTTAATCCCAAGTAGAGTAAGGCTTATTATTAACAACTCTGTTTCTTGCCCTTACATATTACATATAGCTTGTCAGGACATATAGTAGTACCATTTGTCAGAACATAGTCATCTGTGGTGAAGATATCAATAAAATTAATATTAAATGTGTTTAACATAGCTGAAGCAATAGGGATATATATATATAGGATGAACAAATTGTTCATACTTTGTGATAAGTGGCACAACCATTAAAGGGATTTATATTGAAAAATAGAATACAGAAAATTTCGTTGTGCATTGTCAATTTAATTTGTTAAAATTATTTATTTATTTATGAGTGTTTGTAACTTTATATCTTATCAATTGTTGTAATTTACATAATTTAATACAAATAAATAGACTAATGCTAAAAATATAATTCTGTATGAGTTGAATATTTGATAAAACTTAATAAAGATCACCCTGTCTTACTCCTGTTAACTTATTCACAATTAATAAAAATATTTTAAGATTACTCAAGCTAAATGATAACATCTGCCCCATTAATATTAATACTATGCTTTTATTTGTTGATGGTCTAATTTTGATGAACTATAAAATCACCTTCTGTTGCTGAGAAACATTTGTGTTTGTTTAATAAAATGCTTCTCAGCAACAGAAGGTGATTTGATAGCTCATTAAGTATAAAAATCTGAGTTTGATTGTGGTTTTTGTCTAATTTTGAGTTCTTCGAACTTTTCAGATCTTAAATCATTGAAAATAAATAACTACTTTGTGAAAGATTTGAATAACAATATATCTTGAGAATGAACAAGAAAATGGGATGAAATCTGACTGAAAAATATAATTTACCTGAATATTAGGACCATAGAAAGAGTTCATGATTATGTATAATTAGGGTAATCAAATCAAAAACAAATAACAACATTTTGAAAATAGATGAAGAAAGAGCAGTCTGGAAGTTATATAATTGTATTAAAAATACAATTATAAGTAAGAAAATTGATTCAAACTTTGTAACAGTCACATTCATTCTGCATTACTGTGTGGATGTGAAACATGAAACATCACACTAAAGAGGAACAAAGTATCATTACTATACAGAGCAACAGAAAGAAAAATTTGCAGCATTAGCAAAAAATTCACATTAAATAATCAGAGATAGGATTGCAAATGGTATTCAGAGATGTTTTGAAGCTAATTTGTAACAGCAAAAAAAAAGATAGGCAGTCTACATAGAAAAAATGAATGATATAATAGACATTTACAATTGCAAATTGGTATCCCAAGATCATCAAAGGAAGACTAAGAACACCATTTTTGAGATAGAAGAATTCCTGACCAAAATTTAAAGCAAAGAATATTAGCCTCATTTTAAAATGCATTCTTTGAGAAACTTTGATAATATAGTTATACCATAGAATGAAAAGAACAATAGTTTAAAAATATATAGGAAATACATTTTGCTATATATTCATTTGTTATGCAAAATAAAATTTCTTTTAGTAGTCACACCATTATCTTTCAGATACATTCATTTTTTCCCTAAATATTTATATATAGAGTTGGAAGGAAAAATGAATATTGCATTGGAAAGTGGCCAAATATCTAAAGCATTGAATTTTTAAAACAAGTTTACCCCCTCCAGTATTCTTTCACAGTTTGAAATTTTCTTTTATCTTAGAAACATGTAAAGTTATTCTTAAGTTGTTGTTGTAGTTATATCCTTAAAAAAAGATTATTGCAACTTTTTTTTTGGTAGGATATTCTTAATTTAAAAAAAATTGCTTTTGTTATAGTTTACATTAGACATTATACATTATAAATTTATTACATTCTACTCTAAAGTTAAATATGATATTAATAATAATGCTTATTAACTTATTGATAGTCCTGTATTTTGTTTCATATTTCCACATGATTGAATTACTTCTTGATAATTTATAAAAATGGCCAAATATTTTGAATCGTTTAAAATAATCAGTAATTTTCTAAATTTTATATTATTTTATGAATGCTTTCTTTATTTATTGTGAATAAAAAATTATTGGATTTTAAAATTTAGAAATTTTGATAGATCACTCTAAATACTTTTTTACTGAGAATTACTTTCTTTAGAAAATTTTTATTATTTTCTCTTATTTATAGAACATATAAATTTAATTTAGGTTATGGAATTTTTTTGATAAAGTGAAAACTGTATCAGAGTGATAAAATATGTTCACTCTATTTTTAAATGATTATCTTTTGTTTATTGCCTCTACAGAAATTGGAATTTGATTGATAGTTTATAAAAGTAAGAAGTAAATTCTCTTTTTCCATATTATTATTTTATTGTTATTTCTTTAAGTATAGGTAATTTTATTTCCATTGTTTCTGATGGCATTATTTAAAATATCATAAGAGAAATAACACATTAATTTTATTGTATTTCATTTTCCTTTACTATTACAGTTTAAGAAATTAAGAGTATGTTTCCTAAAGCCTTTTTAGCATAATATAAATAGGATTTGTAACTCTTAGGTCATGAGTTACTGATTGGGAAACACTGTTCTAGAAATGAAGACATTTAGATGTTTGTTGGCATTACAAATTATCTACTTAGTCAAGCATAAAAATGGATAAAATAATATCCAGTATGAATGATAATCAAGCTAATTTAAAAGTGAATTTTATTATATTTTTCAAATGATTTTGATATTGTATTTTTTTTTTCTTAAATTTATTAGTGATTATAACTATTTTTAATTATATCTTCCAAAATTTTACATATTTATTTGTCTTTTCTAAATATAAATGAGCAGTTGCTAGATTAAATTATCCAGTTAATTTTATTATTGATTGATAATTGAAGCATTAAAATATTCTATAATCTTGGTTGAATAAAACTTTGATCCAGAATAATTCCTACATATTTAATATATTTCAGATTAAATTGATTTTTTAAAATAAAAATTAAGAAACTCTTCAATATGTTTCAGTATTAATCAAGTATTCATTTTTTCATAAGATTGGTATTTTTATCCATGGAATCATAATGTACAAAGTAGATTTAGATTGGATGATATCAATAAAATATATACTAAATTAAGAATAGAAATGTTACTATTATCTATTAAATATTTACAATAAATAGTTTTAATTTGAACAAAATGATAATAAAGTAGAGTATAACCTGGAAGAATAGGATGTCTAATCTTTTGGTTAATTTAGGTCAGAAAATTCTAGCCAAATTTCCTGAAGTCAAATCCATTTGGTCATTCTTTATTATGTATAGAAGAAAGCATACTATTTGAAGTACCTTAATGCTAAAACAGGTTTTTTAGGAGTCCAACTATGAGTGTTGATCCATAAGGAACATGTGCCAATATTTTTGTACTGGAAAATTTGTCCCCTCCCAACATATTTTTTTTATATCAAACTACAAAAATTAGAAGTAGAACTTATTTTATATATCCACTACAATGAGAAATTTTTCTTACTCATTATCCCCCAATACATAAATACAGATTCATGTTGATGAGTCAATGGATCATTTTTTTGTTTTGGGGAATTAAACATTTTTCAGATACTATCTCTCATCATTGAATTCCACCATTGTAGATTGAATTAAGAATTCTAGAACATTATTTTTTTATGACATTTTTGACTTAAAGTATGTTTAATAAACAGAGGCTTAACTAAACAGATAAACATGTATTACTAATTTTAGATAAAGATGAGAATTAAACTAAAATAAAAATAAAATGAAACTATAAAATAACATAAGAAGTAAAATATGACAAGAGTAAATACAGGTATTAAAAGTAGAAGTGTGAAAATAAACACCTCTGTTTGGAATTAATAACTTTATGATACTGCTAGTTGCCACCCCTGTTTGAATTTGGATCACGTGTTATATGTAGCATCGGATTCTATAGCATGAAGGAAATACTTTTTTGTGAAACTAAATGAAAATGGTGGGATTTAAAGTAACCAACGGGGAGCAACTCAAAATTAAAAATATTCAAATAATTAATAATGTTTTGCAGTGTTAAATTCTGATCCCATTACTTTTAAATTTGTATGTTAATGGTCTGATAGTGCAACTTGCTAAAACTGACCTGGGATTTCTCTCTCTGATCAAGTTGGGTTTGTGTTGTCAGCATACATTAATATATGTAATTTTGTTGATACCCCACAAATGTTGCAAAATAAAATTGCAATACTGGAGAAATTTTGCTGTGACTATGGATTAACTATAAATGTTTCTAAAACTGGTATTCAAGGGTGGTAGATGATTATCCAGAGAGAGATGGTTTTTTAATAATCAGGTTGTTTATTTACAGTTGTTTTACAAGTTGTTTTGAATTACATATACTTGGGAGTGTTATTTTCATTTCCTGGACAATTTTTATGGACTAAAACTTATATATAAAGCAAAAATGGCAATGGGTTCAATATGGCTTATTCTTTCAAGAGCTAAAATTAATTCTGCTTATATCTCTGTAAAGTTATTTCACTCAGTGATTTTCATCTGTATTTATGCTGCTCCTGTATGGGAAATTAGTTATGATAAAATGGAAATTGTCCTTGTTTTATATCTTAGTAAAATTTTTGTTATATAATAAAATTTCAGCTTACATGTTGCATTTGGAATTTGGTGTTTCTAGAATATCAGTAATAATAATAAAAGCAATAGTTTCATTTTGGATTAGACTATTCAAATTAGATGATAAAAGTTGTTAAAGAAGCATATAAAAAATTGTATAAATTATGTCCAATGATGGATAATTCTACATATAATTGGTTGTTGGCATTGAAAAATTTGCTAGATTGACATGGTTTCTTTTTCCTATGGTTGTCTCAAGATCCTCATTTGATATAAAGCTATCAAACATTAATTATAAGAGTGTGCTGTGAACAAACCATAAGAAGATTGGTCTTTGTTGGAAAAAACAAACATTTTCAATTATATTGTAGTATTAAAACAACTTCTATGTGTAAGGATTATTTGTTTATGGACATAAATTATCATGTAAATGTTCAATACTGTAACTGAGATGCAGTCAAAATTGTATTTTGACATATATAGTAGACTAATAATAGATCTTAAAGCTGCGGTCACACCATGCAATTTCTAGCCACACAGGTGACCGCAACTGCAACAAGCGTGCGTTGCGCACATTTTCTCATGGTCACACATTGTTTGCTGGAGTTGGAACTTGGAAACACATGACCTTATAATAAACCAATAAAATTACAGTAGCTTGTTTTTAACTACTTCTGTGAGTTTTCTGGTGGTTTACGTTCTTGAGAGTATTTACGGAATTTTAGCCACTATTCTTATTAAAATGGCAAGCAGTTCCTTTTCTGCAATGAATAAAAGAAAAAGGTGATCATTTTGATAGAGCTGGCGAGAATACACGAAGAGATAAAGTCTTCAATAAAACGAAGAATTAAGATTCCATAGTCCTTCGTGAGCCTGAATAAGCTCAATCAATCTTGATTCTGTAAAAGTATCAACCCTCCAACTTTCCGCCATGATGATGAACTATTTTCAATGTTGCTACCATATGAGGTGGCACAAAGGCATTTGATGATTGGATCATGTTTGCAATCAGTACAAGTAGAACAAACTTTTTGTTTCTAGTCACAGTTGCAGTCACACCAGTTTTTGAAAGGGGTTTACTAGTTAACGAGAACAGCCGTCGCGGCTGGAAATTGCATGGTGTGACCATGACTCAAGAGAATTTGTAGTATGCAAGTGTATGAAACTTGGGAACATGTATTCTTTCAGTGTATGAAATTTGAAGCATGCAGAAAAAAGTATTTGATAAGATTTAAATGCTGGAAAGATATAATTAATTTATTACGTTTTTCAAAAAATGATTATTATTGTGTATTTTATTTCATATTAACTTGTATGAATCTATTACATTAATTTGTTATATTGTACTAATTCCAGCTTTATGTAATGCTTTAACCCCCTTGTAAGAAACCAAGATTCAAATAATAAAGAATTGAATAATTAATAACTATTTTTTTATTAGCATATTCATGATGAGTACATTGTGGACAGTCTGATAGACTATAGTTGCCATCTTAAATGTTTTTAAAAACAATGTTTTGAAGTTGTATTATTGGAAAGAGTTTAAGCCCCTGCAGCCCTCCTCTTTATTTGTCACTGCTTTTCAGTTCATTATTTGGAATAATTCTCAGGTTGTTTGTTGGTCATTGAATTTATAAGTCCTGTCTATAGGTCAAGGGAATTGCTTTCCCTAACTTAAGATAGTGTGATTTGCTGTGGTGATCACTAACTCTACAATTTTGACAAAGAGGTGTCTTGCATCATATATAATGATATCTGACACAAGAGACATCCCTATCAATCTTCTGATATTGAAAATTAAGATGAAATTAACGATATTGTTTAAAATGTATGTTGAAATTTCATTGTCAGTACACTGTTGACAATGGAATCAGCTTTCCAGATATAAAATGCCTATTTCAACATCTATTATAGTTCAAATCCTTTTCCTTCTAAGCAAGCTGCTGTTAAAGTTAAAAACTCTATTTGTTTTAATTTTTACAATACTATACACATTTGGAGAGAGAGAGTCTAAAACAAGGTTGCAAAACAATCTACTTGTAAATATTGTTTGAAATTCTCTGTGCAGTAAGCTAGAACTTTTGTATATAAGTTTCAAAACACCTTTTTCTCTTTTTTTCTAGCAATTTTTTCAATTAAACTGAATAAACTAACATTTTTGGCTTTTTAATTCTAATATTGTTTGATTTTAAACTTTCCAAGGATAAGTAGAAATGTCACCTAATACTGCTATACAGAGCATAGTTTTAGATGATGGTGCTTATAACCTGTGCCACCTGCATGTGCTGCATCACTGCTGATAATTTTTAATTGGTGTATATTGTTTTGTTGTCAAATTGGGTTTATGGCAAAATAAAAATTCCAGGAAGTTAGGATACTGGATTGCATAGATCATGAGAAGTAGATGATTATCTTTTTTCAAAACAGTCTTAGAAATTTCTTGCCGAATTTAAAAAATTTACTTTTGGCAATTTGATTAGCAGCAGGTTAATCCATGGCTGTTTAAAATTGCATGTATAGTAAATCCTCAATTTAACAGACCTCCAATTTAATGGACAAAAATTTATGCTGTAGGACAAAATTAACTTTTTTATTTGCAAATACAGTAGAGCGTCGATTATCCGAAAGCTTTTTAGTCGGACTGTGTCGTGCTGAATTGAATATTTTTGATACTAGATTAACTTCTAAAATGTTGGTTTTAATGCTATAAGACAGAATATGTTAAAATGTAACATTATAGTTGTAAAGGTCGCTTTTAGCGTCCTACGTCGAAAAGCCACGCGACAGAGATAATTGGACCCACCTGGCGTTGGGGCCATAAACGGCTGGAAAGATCAAAGGAGTAGCGTCTCCGTTTAAGGGTCAATGTGTTTGCCACGTGCCGGCCGGCTTGGGGAAAAATGTAAACAAAGGGACGGACGCGAACGTAAGCTACGTCGTCGAGAAATAGGGCGGACGTCTTTGGAAGCTCCCAGGGGAGAAGAAGAATCTGATTGGCCGCAAGTTGTCGCCGTAGAATCCCTTAAAAGCTAAGTGTGGCGGAGAAACGAGGAGAAGGGCAAGAGACTGATAATACGGTAGTCTCAGGCACTTGGACAGCCCGCTGAACGTAGTGAGAGAGTGTTCTCCTCTGACAACGATCTCAGGGACGGGTAAGTGCGGAGACTGGACAGGCCGTATAGTTGAGCCAACTCCGGAAAGGCGACCTGAATTCCCCGAAGTTTAACAGTCCCCAATAGATAAGCCGACGTGAGATACTACATCTTTGTAGCATAGTGTATGTATTGGTGTCGAACATTGTACATCTTGTAAATATTTGTTGTGTAAATAAACTGTATATATTTACTTGTTGAGTGTGGAGGTGTAGCTTTCCTCGAACCATCTTACGGACATTGTCGAGTCACAAAACCCAACTTGAGACGATTCATCGTAAAGATCGTGACGGATTAATAAGGATCTTCACTATAGTAGATATACATTAATTCTATCATTAATCAATAAGTATAAATCTTCTAGGAAGACTAAGCATATCAACCAATATTTCTTTGAAAGTATACTGATAGCATACATACATACATGCATACATTACATATATTTATATATATATGTTATATATGTGGGCTGTTTTGTTTTTTCAATCTCCGATGGTCCATAAAACAAAGACAAGTGTAAATAACAAAACGAATTTATTACCAAAAGTTAGGTACAAACACAGTTACTTTTCAACATAATCACTGTGAAGATTGAGGCATTTCTCATATCTGTGGACAAGCTTTTCTATCCCCTTGTCATAGAATGTTGCCACCAATGACTCAAGATGGGCCCTGACATTTTTTTGAAGATTGTCATTAGTCTTGAACCTCTGCCCTCCTAGCCACTTTTCCTGTTCAGGAAAGAGGTGGAAGTCGCTCGGCACTAAATTAGGGCTATATGCTGGGTGTTTAAAGATGGTGAAGACTTCCAGCTTAAAACTTTTTAACATGTGAAGACTTCCATCTCTTTCCTGAACTGAAAATGTGGCTAGGAGAGCAGAGGTTTGAGACTAATGACGATTTTTAAAACAACATTGTTAAGGCCATCTCAATTCACTGGTGGCAACATTCTATGACAAGGGGATGGAAAAGCTCATCTACAGATTTGACAAATTCCTCAATTATCAACTTTGAATACTTTACTCTTCAACACATCTTGAAATCTATTAGTAAATAATTATAAATTCAACAAAATTATTATAGGCTTTAATATTTTAATGTTAATAATGGTTTATAGATAAATCTTTTCAGTTTGTTGCTTAATATTTTAATATATATATAAAAAAAAACTTCAACATTTGTTTTAGTTTCTGGCAAAAGAAAAAAAGATAAAGACTACATATTATAGTGAGTATATTAACAGAAAATAGAAAATTTGAAGAAAAAATTTCATTTAACAATGTTTCTAAAACAATAAAGTATAATTTGAGAATAAAAAAAACTACAAATTTTTAGTTTTTCTCAGGTTCTAAGAACATTATATGAATTCATTTTTAAAAAATATATAATTTAAAATGAAAAAGAACATTAGAAAATTAGATGTACAAAATACACATTAAAAGAAGATTTAAGAAAGAATCATTTAGAAAATTCAGTTGAGAAGGTAATACTTCTTATTACATTTATATAGAGTTATTAAAGAAAATAAGAAAAAGTAATTGCAGCAGCATGCATAGAATGGATGCAAAAATTTTATTATTACAGAATTTAAAAAGTTAAAGTGAAATTTTTAAAATAAATCATAAGAAAATATTGTTTCATTTAAAACATAACTTTGAAATAGTGCTAGCCTTTCTACAAAACTATCATTATTAATATTATTATTTACATATATATAATTTGTTTTAAATGAATATTTATTATTCTCTGATAATTTAAAATAAAGCAAAACTTGAATTTTGTTCTTATGTTCTATTTTTATCTATGATGTTTGAGATTCAAGATAAATTGTAAATTTTTTGGAAACATTTAACAATCAAATGCAATTTTTTATAAAAATTTTTTTAAAAGTATTCAGGAGTTTCTTAAATAGAAAGAATTTTTATTTTTGTGTTTGATTAAAAATTATGAAACTTTATTAGAGTGAATTTAAATAAAAATCCTAACATTTTGTGGGCTTATAAATCCAACTTCAGAATAATGCAATCTAATTTCTTTCAGATTGTAAATTTAATTTTTTGATTACATTTTCCTGAAGATGAGCTTATAGGTTTGAAAATTTGAGATTTTATTTTATTAGAGCAAATTCTTGTAAATATTTTATATTAATTTTTGAAAGGAGCATTTTTGTTTATATTTTCTTTTTCTTTTTAAATATTGAAAATTTTAGTTTTAAGCAAAATTGTATAACCACTTCTTAGTAAAATTATTATAGTTTTTCTTCCACATAAAAAATTTATTTTCATAACTAATAAATATAATATTTAAAACAAGAATATTTACACAAATTCAAACAGCAGATATTTGTAAATGAGAAGATAAACCTTATTTAATATAGAATGTCTGTGGTATAACGACAAAATTTCACTTTTTTTTTTTTTTTTTTTAAGAAAAACAAACATGCAAATTGATAGTTCTTTCTACATTGAGTTAACTTCCTTACTTACAAGTCTGATGAGAATTTTCTATGAAATTTATGTATTCCTTTATTTAATCTTGAGGATCATTGAATTAATTTTTTCAAAATGTATAAAGAAAACTTTTTATTTAAGTAAAACTCTATTACAAAACAATATATATTATAAAATAATTTTAATAGCTTACTCAAAGCTCATTGACTCTAAAGATTAAAGATAATATACATTTTATTTTTATAATGATCCAAATTTTATGCATTGTGATTATTGGAATGTAAGTACAAAATCTCCAGAAGTGTATGTTAATTAATTACACTTGACAAGTATAGTATAAATGGTAAGTTGGTTAATATAGCATCACTTGCTATACATTTAATTTTGTTCTGAGAATATATTATGCTCACAAATTAATTAACATGTCTTCAAATTTCGTATTAACAATGTGCTTGTTAATAAACATTTAATATACAAATTATCTGATTGAAAATAAAATAAAAATCTGGATAGCTACAAATCATAAGCATACATCTTAATGTATACTTAGAAAATTGTATATTTCTTTAATATAAAAATTTTGGTGATAAAGTATTCAATGATATATTTAAAATAGATGTAACAATAAAGAAAAGTTTCTTGTTAATGGTACAGGTACGCAATAATAGATAAGATAACTTTGACAAAATTTTTCATCAAATATGTTAAGATCGGAGATTGATAGGAATTTCTAACAGGAATATTTCGAGTACGTTATACAGGAATGCATATAAAATATTGATAATGGGTGTGATCTTAGAATCAATACATGACAATCCACAAGAATAATCAGCAGAACATGGTATAATGTGGAATTTATATTATACTTACACAGCAAAAATTTATATTCATTACAGTTTAAAAATATGTCCTTTCATATTTTAATTTCTAATTTTCAAAACATGTTCTTATGTAAATAATTCTCATTTTAATAATTTAAAATACAGATAGTAATATATTATGTATAGATATTTATATGCAAGCTGATAGTTCAAGTAATAATTTAATCAGTTTGTGATTTTTTAAACGTTTTCTTTGTAAAAAAAATTAACATTAAGAACATTTAATTTTTAAAATCATTAAATAATGATCAGATATCACTAATCACTATTCAGTAAGAAAATTTATGTGCTATGTACTCATATCTTTCAAAACAAGTAAATAGAGTTTAGTGAGTCAAGGTTAACCCAAATGAAAGTTGGTTGACTTCCAATTATTATTTTAAGAATAATAATTATAATGGGCTTTTAATAAATATTACATATGCCTATGATGATTATCTGAAAAATTCTTTAAATATTAGGAGAATTTTTGAGATATTATACGATATATATTATATACATATTTAATTTTAGGATGAATTTCTTGAACTTTAAACATTAAGTACTTTGAAAAGTATCAATATTTAATATTATTTTTGCAGAAAAGTTTAAAAAAATCATTAGTCTGAAATTGATAATTTAACTTTGTTGAATGAACATTTTAAAAATATAAATGTAAGTGTATATTCATTTATATTTAAAATTTTAGCACTAATATTAGTAAGGATTTACATTCTGTGATTAAATTACAATATTTATTATTTTTTATGATAGTATATTCTACTATATTAGTGATAACTTTAATCTATGATTATGATAGATGTCATTACTGTCTTAGCAAAGACTGATAATATCTCTTCTATATTAATTTATTAACAGAATTAATGATGAAAGATTAAGTATCTTATACTGTATTTTTAATGGAATTAATATGTATAAGTTAATCAGATAATCTTAATCTTGAAAGTTTGCTTTATTAGAAAAGAAAATATGATTAAGTTGATAAATTATCACAAAATTTCTAGAAAAATTTATATTTTAAAATTTGACATTATATTAACGCTAATATTAAATTAAAAATTATTGAAATATTTAAACAAATCTGTGAAGAAAACATAAATTTTCTTAATTTGTTTAAATATTTTAATAATATAAAATTCACAGAATCCTTTTTGTATTTATTCATTCATGTAGGAAACAAGATTATTTATGTAATTATCAAAGGTGTTAAATTATTACTGGAAATTATTATTTATTATGTTTTACATCATATATTCCAAAGAACGAGATTACTCCCCTAAACAAAACTCGTGCATAAAATAGCTATTAAAACTAACAAATGAATATAAAAGTAAACAAAAAAAGCTAAAAACAATAAAAATATACTTGCTGTACAAGCTATAATAAAAATTATAGCTTGTACAGTCAGTTTCTGTTTATAAAGCTTCTTAATAAAGGTGGTAAACTCTAAGTTAGAGATCATCCTCAAGCTTGTTTAATGAATAAGCAGTACGAGTGGAAAAAACCGTTGTGTGGTATATAACGTATTTCTTCAAATATTTATACATGACTTGTTGCAAAGGTTGTACTGATAAACCTGAAGATGAACTTTGTTAGGAAGTAAAGTCCCATTATAGAATTTATACAAAAGAATACTGTTAAGATGGCTGATTTTTTCAAATAAATAATACATCTCTAGTCTAATACTGGCTACCTCAGGGGAGTCTGTACAGGGTAGATTGGCTAGTTTACAAAATAAAAAATAAACCATCATACATAAATGAATGACATAAGGAGTTGTGACAGGCAGTATAGCACACCAGACCAGTAAACTATAGTGTATTACAAATTGAAAATTAATGCAAAAGAGTAAACTCAAAACATTTTTGATGAGAATCTCACAAAACTGTCACATTATTCCATGTTGAATGGATAGACTTTTTATTATTTTTTCAATGTGATGCTTAAAAGAAAGTTTGTCATCAGAAATAATGCCAAGATTGTTTATTGAATCAATGTAGGGAATATAGCTATTGTCTAAATTAAACACAGGTTGTTAAAATGTATAGATTACAGAAAAACCACATAATGGCAGATTTATTACAGTTAATGTGAAGGTTATAGGATAAAAACATGGAAATGATATGGGTTAAATCAGGTTGCAGTGTTGTAGAATTGTTGTTAATTTTATGTCAAATCAAATGCAATAGATATGTTAGCATTTGCTCTTTAATTTGATTTGCTATTATAAAATGCCAATTGATATAAGCTGAAAAGAAAAGAGTACTGAGAACGGAATCTTACATTGTAAACTTTTTTCATTTTATAAAGTGTGCCAGTTTGTGTGTACTTGTAAAAATTTTATATATATTTTTATATTAGTCAAACTGTCAAACTGAATAATTAAAGTTTGAATTTTATATGAGTTATAATGTAAAAGAAGATTAAATTGTCTTAAAAACTTGAAATTATTATTATTTTTTTTCCATATATTTTTAGATTGAATATCCAGGTCTCTGGTTTCTTTGCTATATATTTTACTAGATAACATACAAATTTAAATCATCTGAATTTTATTATAAGAAAAATTTTAATTTAATTTCATTCTTGCATTTTTAAACTTCATAATTGAATTCTAATTTTAAAAATATTTGTCTACTTTCCTTATAAGAAAGGTTGTAATGATTAGATCTATTAGGATTAATACTTATTAAAACATTTATTTAGATCTAAACAGAGGAGGGGATATTTAATTTGAAGTTCATATTAAGAGTGCAGATAATTTAGTAACAAATTTGAATAAATGGAAGCTTCAAATAATTTTAATAACATTTTAATCTATAAAAAAATTTAAGCAACTTAACATTATATAACATATTGCTTAAGGAGTTAATCTGTACAGAAATGGATAAATAAATTTTTGTGATTGGAAATGACCATTTATTCTTCATCTCAAATTGGAAATATGCCAACTAATCAGAAGATTCTATCAAAAAATATTCGATTTTCTGGAAGCACTAGAATAAGAATGGGTATAGCAACTCTTAGAAAGTGCTGATTTTTTTTTTTTCCTACTATATAATAAATTCTGCTGCTCGCTTTTATTTGTATTTCCTCTACTTTAAAATTAAATTTGACATATATAATTCTCAAAACTTTTCTAAACGTTCCTATTTATTCTTTAAAGGGTTAAGTTGCGATGAAAAATATTTCAAAATTTTACGAAATTACAAGCTGTTTTTGCCGACTAAATCATAAAAAAATAAAATAAAATTATTGTAATTTTATCCAACTGACACAGATTGCCCTCTGGTTTGTTCACTCTTCAAATCGTTCATTGTTTCTTTGTTAGGACAAATTCTGTTGCCAAAAAGTCTGCATAGACTTTTCCGGCAACAGTACTTGTGTGCTTGGCAGCAGGCAGCATGTTGTTGTTCGAGTTGTTAAAGGTTGTTTTGCGGGTGTTTCGAATTCGATGAAGTATGGTAAGATAATTCTTTTCCCTATATAATATAGGATAAAAATATACGTTTCGTATGACGTGTCTTTTTCTTCGATCGAATACGGGCAATTAAAACCATTGTTTGTGCGTGTTACGGAACGTTGATTTATTTTTTATTTTTTGATTTTTCGAGATAATTTTAACAGATAAAACGTCATACTTCGTAACGTTTAGGCATTTCCGCTCTAGCTTTGACACTTTTCGATCATTTTTATAGGAGTTGAATAAAGACCAACTGCTGCGATCTCAGCGTTCTGGCTACAAAATTGGAAACGTTGGGGGGGGAGAGAAAGGAAAAAGTAAATGTCTGGAATTGTTACCAGACAGAATTCTTTCTTATTGTTCTCGTAAGAATACTTTCTTTTCCGTATATTTCGAATCGCACCTTCTGTACCTTGAATCTAAGAAGATGCGATTCGTAATAAACGTTACAAATAAGGAAGTCCTCTGTTAAGTTATTTGCTTTGTAGATTAATATTTTAATTTCATTGGCAAATAATAGTTTTGAAAAAAGGATTGATGAAAGTTAGGAAGAAATGCGGAATTTCACTTTTAATTTCCTTTTCACTATGCTGGCAGTCGTAATTGACGGAGAGTTTTCCTCACGAGGTTGCCTTGGCGATAGTACGCTCGGTTGACAATTCGGTGACGTCAATGTACGTCATAAGTGCGACGTCAGAAAGAACTTTTTCGTTTTTATCCGTATAATAGAAGAATAATATAAGGATCCTGGTATATAATAAGTATTCTGATATATTCTTTTCGAATTGTAACATTTACTAAATTATAAAGTTTTAAAATTTAAACTTAGCAATTTTTTGCGCTTTTTTAAAAACAGGATCGTTGAACAAATTCGATTGTTTTAGTGTTTTAAAACATCATTTTTTTTTTGCTTTTTAAAATAAAAATTATAATAATAAATGCCAAATAATTAATTAGCATCAAATTAATCTCGTATTATGTTTATATTTTAACAACTGTTGTAGATGTTTAAAGCAACTCAATGTAGAAGTTAATAAATTTAAATGAGAGAATAATAAATGAGAGAAATAGAACTTAAATTTGAAAAAAATTAATATGCTGTTTAATTGATTAAAAATTATTACATTTAAAAAAATTTTAAAAATTTGTTTAATGAATTAATTTCTTCTGAGCTGAAATTGCCCTGTTGAACTTATATGGTATCTGTTTTGACTATAACAGTTAAGCTGTTTAAAAAAAATTAATGTTTTATAGGCTGCGGTTTAAAAGTATTTATTTGTTCTAGTTTAAATAAATTGGGACTGCATTTATAATATTTATTTTCACAAATAAGGGTAGAGAATGAAGCAGTTTATATGGGTTTTGCCATATGTTATAGTTGCACCAGTTTCCTGTCATTCAACTTATAATAATCTCAAGGCTAAACTTATTGTCATATACATTCTTTTATAAGAGTGCTAATTAATAATAGTTTAAGTAATAATTTTTAAATATAATAAATAGATTGTTAACAACTTTTTCCATATGTATAAGCTTTTATTAACTGAGTGAAAGAAATTTATTGTTAAAATAAATTAATCTAATTTATATATTTTCAATTAATTTATCAAAGTAAAAGATTTTATTTTTGAAATTCATGAATTTGTCAAATGAATTAATTTTCAATGAATTAACTAAATGAAAACAATTGATTTTATAATAAATGCTAAAATTATCGAAATGAATAATTTTTCAAGTTTATTATTTTAATTTTTGACTAATGAGTTTCTTCTATATGAAATTTTATATAAAGGATGCAATTTTTAAGTTTTATATATATTGAATGTTTAATATTATAAACAAGACACATTGAAAATTTATTCAAAAGTTTCCTAACTCACTACAAATTTTCAATAATGTTATTTTCAGATTAAAAAATAATTAAAACTTCAATTATAACAAATAAAGTAGTTTATAAAAAAAAATTATTTTTCTTACATTTGAATATATTAAACTAAAACTTTGTGGAAAATGAATAGAATTTTTTTCTATAATTCATTAACATTTTTTATATACTTTTGTTAAACTTCTACTTTTTGCATTGTTTAATGTTATTATTCCACTTTATATTAGGTACTTTTGCTTTTATTTGAAAATGATGTAATAAATTAAATAAATTTATAATCTTCCATCATTTATGATGATAATTTTATGATTTTAATGATAAAAGGATATAATTGAAGATGACACTAGTTACTTTTATCACTGTTAGTCTCACATTTAATTATATTAACTTTTATTACATTGAAATTTTCTGTATTTATCTCATAATCTAAAATATTGTGTTGTATATAACATCAAAAAGTAACTGTAATTTTGCAGGTTTTAGTTTATGATTGTTTTGTTTGGAAGTTTTAAAATATTTTTCACAGACGTTATTTTTTTATTGTTATTTATATAAATTATTTTACAAAGAATATTAGAGTTACCACTGAATTGAATTTTCAGGTAAATTTTAGAAAGATTTCATTATATTAATAAATTAATAGTAATACAAAAAGTAAAAAGAAAAACAATTTACTAAATTGTAAGAAATGAAACTTAAAATTTTCAGTTTTACAGGCTGTCTTTTTAGATACTATCTTCACTACAATAGATTAATCAATAATTATTTTCATTCTTACCTACTGCAGATTTTTATTTAAGAAAAGAAGCATTCGAACATGTTTGGGATTCAATCTGCATCTTTTCTTGTCACAAATTCAACCTGAGGTGCTGAAGAGGTATTGTTTGTGCATATGACAAGATATTGGAAATATCTGAAATGTTCAAATTTATTTATTATTAACATTATATTGGAGATTGCAAATACTTGAATACCAGAATGTATTTGAGTATTTGCAGATCATATTCACCCATCTCTAATTAATAGTCCATAATATTCTGTTGACTTTTGCAGAATGTGATTTTCATAATTTATAATTTTAGAGAGATATTTTGAGAGTATATTATTTTTGAATTTAGTGAAAATTACTATTTGTTCATCACAGAAATCAAGAAATAATAATCCAGTAGCTAACACTGATAATTTATAATTAATAAAGGAAGCATTTAAATTTACTACAAAATAAAATAAAACTTATTTTAGTTATTTCCTTTATTTAGTGCATAAAAAAAATTCACTTTATCTAAAATTTTGCAAAATTTAGATGTTAGAGTAAAATTAACAGGAAAGGTCTATAGCGAATTGTTTAGCTGAAATTCTGGTGGAAACTTGAAGGTTAAGAAGCAGAGTAAAGTAGTAATAATAACAATTTCTATATCTAGAGAAAATAAAAATAACTGTAACAGATAAAAGTGAAAATATTGCATTAAACTGTCACAAAGTTTGTTGACAAAAAATCAAAATAGAAAAGATAAGAAATTTATTGTATTTTGTATTATTAATGAAATGACTGTGTAGAGAACAATAGAATTAATGACTTAAATTTCAAAGGATGGATAACTGTACTGTACATTAAACAGAATTTAATATATTTAATGATATAGCTTTTTTGTATGTCACAGTTTTGCATTATTGAAGAATCTTAACACATGATGGGTTACTAGACAGACTTAATCCAATAGACAAATATTTAATCCAACTAGTAGCTAGTTGGATTAAATATTTATTACTGAGTTAAAATTGGGATAATTGTATGTATTCTGTACATCAATATAATATAATAAATATGTTTTGATTTATACTCCTAGGAAGAGAAGCAAATTATTATTTATGATCATACTTGTATTCAAGTTTTTCAGTTTGACAGATAGACAGCTTTAAGATATTTTATTAAAATGATAATTTATAATTTAAGGAATGATGAAATAAAAGCCAAAATAATCCAATAAGAATATTTTATTTTTTACAAAATGAAAGATAAAAAAATTATTAAAATGGTCTCCTCTGAAACTGTACTATTCTTGTTAATCAAGTTTTAAATATTTCTAAAATATTAAAGATATTATGGTAATTTATACTATAATGCATAATTTTGTGTTTTAAATTAATTCCACTTTAAAGGTTCTTATTTTAATAAATAAAAATAAATTTAAAGTAAAATAAATGCTTGAAGAAAATTGTGATTTATTTGATTTATCTTTCATAGCTTTGATGATATCCGATCAAACATTATCTACTTCCTATTATAATGTAGAACATGGTTTTGAAATTAATCTTAATTTAGTGCTAATGGCATTCCTTTCTAAAAATTTTAATGTTTTTGTGTTTGACTCATTTTACTTTGTTATCATTGAATAGAAAATTAATCCTTTTCAACCTCAAAAATGTGTAAACCTGAAGATTATAAAAAAATTTTGAGGTTTATTGTTATAATGAAAAGTTGATATTCTTTTATTCTTTATTTAATTTCCAGTTGTTTATAATAAATGAATTTTAGTCTGTTATAATTATTCTGAAACTACTTTTATTTAAGAAATGCTTTGAAAGATATAACTGTTTGAAACTCATTTGTTTTCACAGTTTTATTAAATTGTTTTGGAATTCAATATATACAAACTTTATATTAAATTAATTTATTCTTAACTGTGCTATAAATAGAATAATAAATATTTAGTCATTCTCAGTGCATTTAAGAATATGCATTTGTTAGATAATTCTTCATTTGATTGAATACTAGTTTACAACTATATGCACTGGCTGTAATTCATCAAACACAATGTTAATTTTTTATACCAGGAGTCAACAATGCCATGCCTATGGTGCATATCAGATGCAGCCTCTAGAACCATAGTCATGCAAGTGCAAGTATGTGTGTGTGTATGTGTGTGTATATATATATATATATAACATAAACAGCTACAAAAAACTGGTAGCTGTTTATCAGAAGTATACTGTATATACCGTGTCAGGAAAGCATTTTTGACCATGCATTGCTATGTGATTTCCCTTTGTCTAGGTGTACTCTCTCTCTCTCCTGAAAGTTTGTAACCACTGTACTGATACACCCTGAATATTGAATAAAACATATTTAATATAGGTTGTATATAAAAATTATATTCATTTATTGAAATAAAATTTCTTAAATATTTTATTAATGAGTTTCATTAATATTTGTATTTAATATCTAAAATTGTAATAATAATTTGATTAATTTCTTGAAGAGACAATTTAATTTTGTATTATAAGGATAAATTATGCTACATGTTGTTTCTAATTAGTGAATAAAACTCATAAATATAGCATATGAGTCATGCAAAAATTTTATCTCAGATGCAGTTTAATCTAAAATTATTTTACCTCTGGTTATAAGATTGAAATGCATTACAGTATGTCTACTTCTTATGTAATCACCTCTTATAAATAACCTAAATTTGAAATACACTTAAAGAATATTACTGCATGTTAAGAAATGAACTATTTTATGCCATGTTAATTATTTTATTATAGTGTTTAATTAAACAGTATAATAATCAGCTTTATTTTTATATTTAAGAATTATGCTTGCGTAGCAATCTTTTTGGAAATGTCGCACAGTTTTTTGAGTGCACACTGTATTTTAGATGACATGTAAATTGATAATTTTAAATATAAGTAACTTTCTAATTTATACTACTTATATTTTATGAATAAATACAATAATTATTTAATTTTATTATTATACTCCTCTAGACCAGTGATTCTCAACCTTTTTTCGTCATGGTACACTTTTAATAATTTAAAAATTTGGCGGCACACGCAGTTACTTTGGTAAGTATCGCAGGACAACTGGTGACGTCATAATAGTGATTTTTTAAACGCAGTTGGTTATTTAGATACATTTTCTAAACGCCTTGGTAACTACCGGCAGTTACCGATAACACCGGTCACAAGGTAGAACCGAATAAACTACTTGTCTGGCATCGCTTATGTATGGGTATTTGCAGTGGCGGCACACTAAAGTGCTGCATCACAGTGGTTGAGAATCACTGCTCTAGACTATATGTTAATCATGTAAAGCATGGATGAGTTCATGTAACCAGAGAGAGTTAAAGGAAACTATGGTTATAAAATGTAATAATATTTTCTTTGTTTTAAATTTGACACTATTGACTGAATTTGAAACCTATAAAATTAGCTGATATAGATCTTACATTAATTAACTTTTAAATAGTCAAATAACAATATATAGTATTTATCAATGTATCAGTGAAGGGAAAAAGATGGTATAAAACATAATTTATTTTTAGAAAGACATTTCTTTTATTATATGGATATTATTATTTCCATGTTTAAAAATAGTATTTTTTTCAGAACGTTTTACTTGAAACTAGGAATCTACAAATTAAGTCTGTTAAACATTAAATAGAAGTCATTTAGACTTGAAACTGAAAGCAACACTACAACTAACTTATTAAGTATATGAAAGAGTCAGTGAAGATTGAAAGTCAGCATAAAATGATATCTGAAACAGATGCTTTTTAATATATTATTCATTATGGATTTATTTCTAGTATTCAGTTAATAAATAAAAGCATTAATCAAATAGTTGGTGTTGTTTACAGCAACATATTTGAAGAATTTAGTTTATAGTTTATAGTACATAGTTGAAGAGACTAGTTTAAAGAATTTTTATCATAATTTCATCTTAATTGCAGAGGAAATATCTGCAATAAATATTTATTAGTTTAACACTATTTAATCAAAAATTTCTTTCTTTCTAATCATTTTAATTTTGTCTTGGACAAGTATAATAATTTCTAATTGTTACTATAAACAAAAATTTGAAAGAGAATACAAAAAAAGTTGTCTGAAAAAGTCCCACAAATAGTTTTCATTTTTAAAGGATTTCCAAAAATAAATAAATATAATAAATTACAGCCAAATTTACTTTAAATGTAGTAACCTTATTTCAATGATTTGTATGGTTTATTTGTAGTTCTAAGATCACAGATGCTTAATATAGTATGTAGCATTATATTACATCATAAGTACTCAATAAGTTGAAATGAATGAATGTTTAATTGTTTAGTTCCATTTAAAAATAATATTGAATTATTTGGTCAGAGTTATTGTATCAAATTTATATATATATATAAGAATTTTTTTCTATTTATAAGCAAAAGTTATAATTTTTATAATTAAGTAATAAATATAAAAAATTAAATGCATTTAATGAAAAAAGTTAAATTTTCTAAAACTTTTTTTAAGACAATGAAATGTCTTTCATTTTATAACTTTAAATGTTGACATTATCAAGTTGATAAAGTAAAATTCTTAAGAAAAGGGGGAAAACATATTAACTATTTTTTTTCCAGATGCATTTTAGTTTATGGACTTTTCCTCTATAAATACTCTTTTCAAATTTTATGATTTATGATATAAGTTTTTCCTTATTAAATAATTTTTTAATTCTGAAAATTAAAAATAAACTTAGAAGTTGTAGAATTATTATATTTTTTTAAACATATGTATATATTTAATTAATAGTTATCAAAAAATTAATTTTATTGTAAACTTTTTTACATATTAGATTATTGCTTGAATAAATTAATTTTTTTTTGAATTGATTTCTTTTTTAATGGAATTTATATGCAGTGCTAACAACTTTATAATCAAACTTCAGTATTTTTATTATATTTGAACAACTTTTCTATTATGCAAAAGTATATAGAAGACATAAAATGAATTCTTCAGAATAACCCATGGGAACATGAAATTGGAAAATACAATATTTGATCATAGAACAAGTACTAAAGGGTGAACTAGTATTAAGAAAAATTTATTTTGTTCAATTTAAATAAAATATATGTATATAGAGCTATTTATATATATAAATAATTTACTGATTTCTCTTCATGATTGAGAAAATATATAGTTAAATAAAAACTTATGTAATAATGGAAGAATGATATATGAATTAATTTGTTCATTTGTAATTCTATCAAATCAAATTATAAGTTCTGACTTATTTAAAACAAAACTAAAAATATTTTTTAGTTTTGTTTTAAATAATGCAGTCATGTATTAAGTACAATAATAATAATTTTAATATTGATGATAATTATAGGTACAATTATTAAATTTATTAATAACTATAATTAATTAATATTAAAAATAGAAAACACGTCACAATTGCTTAAGCAGATTAAATATGTAATTTACTTTATATTTAATTAAGTGTATAATTTTTATGTCAATAGTTTTTAAGTTCCTTTAAAAATAGAAATATCATTTAATTGTAAAATTAATGTTTAAGCATGATTATTTCACTATTGAAAATAGTTCAGGTAATTAAAATTATAGATTTTTGTGTCTTGTTTCAAAACTTCTTTTCAAATTTTCTTTATCGATATATAAAATAAAATACATATATAAACATCCTGATGCCTGATATTTTAGTAAATTATAGATGCCATCTCCTATTATTAAATTTAATAAGAGATGGTGCCTAACACCAATCTCTGGTACCAAATTATTTAGAATTTAATTAAAAATAATAGTGGTAAAGTAGCCCAATTTAATCTGGCAATAGTTTGGCATATTAATTAATATACATTAGATATTAGATTTATGTATATATTTGATAAATAATATAAAATTGAGATATGGTGACACTAATATGATAAAACACTAATAATTTTTTGTATTTTTGGTGGCAATTTTACAATAGCTGGTTTTTAATTGATTGATTTTTATAATTTATCATTGATTTATAATGTTTGATATGTACCATACATGTGTACAGAGTTCATATGCACCTGGAAAGTCAGGGGTTTTCATTAGCGTTCAGAAAAAGTCATGGAGTTTGTTTCCTTGGTTGCCTTGTTGAGTTTGTTTGCTGACAGTATGGCTGACTCTGAAAAATCTAATACTCTTAATAATCTAATGTTGGTAGGAAGTTAAAATATTTCAAAATTTTTTTTATCTCTTGCAATTTACACTTTCAGTTTGGGGCAGATGTTAGTGAACTGATGGAAAAAAATGATAACAAAGTACCAAAAATGATAAATAACTTAATATTAATTCAAATGGTATTTATCATTTTTCATTTTAATAATTTTGATCACATAACAAAACAATTTCTGATTTCTGAAACTTTTTTCCAGTTTATTAATATTTTATAAAGTTTGGAAAATTTATTAACAGACAAATTTGATGAATTTTTGTACATGGATTATACAGAATTTTTAATAGTAATTAACGGCTTTTTTCAAAGCCATGAAGTTTTACAGTTATGAGTTAATAACAGGATAAATTATTATTTAATAAAATGTTTTAGTTTTATGTAGAGAAGACATGTCATAATTCTGTCTTGTTTATTTTATTTTTAATTTTACTAATTCATTGATTATAAAAAATATATAACTGTTAATTAGAAAAAATAACCAGTTGAAAAGTTGGAGAAGCAATAGCATATTCGCAGTGTAAGTCAGTTGATGTTTTATTTTGTTAATGTGCCATACTGTAAGGGACATGAGAGTCAGGGAATTTGTACAGAGTTGGTCAGGGAAAGATATGGAATTTAAAACAAAAATTTGAGTATCCTGTATGTAATAAATTTTTTATAATTTGAAACATATATCTTGCATGTATAAAGTTATATTGATCTTAATCACAGAATATGAATATGTATAGTTCTTCTTACATCAAAATTGAGAGGTATAGTTATGAAGATATCAAATGAAATTTTAAGGAAACATCTGAAATATCAAAAAAATAAAATATTTTATGCACTGACTCTTCACAATACATAAATGCACCACATAAATTCAACTCTTGGTGCCTCATAGAATGTCAAGGCATTTGAGCAGTGTATTAATTTAAATGCCATTTGCTTACTTTTAAAGGGGTTTATCATTATTAATTTACTTCACATTACTTTAAATTATAACATTTTCTTCATTCTACCACTCTGTTAAATTCTTTAGTGAAAAATACCAAATTATTTTGTAAATATTGTAACAGTTATGTGGCAAAGCATGTTTATGCATTGTACAGGTGTGGCAAAGCATGTTTATGCATTGCCACACCTGCATAATGCTAATCTGAGTAATTAATTCCTTTCTATTATATGTTTGATTATTTAGAGCATTTCATAGCATATGAAGTTGTCAATTAGATGATAACACAGATTATCATTTCTAGACATTTCTATCCAAATTTTGTTATGGTTATAAATAACCCTGGATTTGTATGCTCAGGCATGTTTTTTCCCCATAAATGCTATAATGGAACCTCAATATAAGCACTATTTGGATTCAAGTGCATGAAATTAAGGTTGTAAGATAATGTGTGTCTGTTTTTTACTGCATATTTTGCAGACTTGACTATGTATGGTTCACATTAGCATGTATAATGCCACCATGCAGTTACAGATAGACATTCAAAATTCAGATGTTTTAAATTTGAACAGCTAACTCACATTCTTTTATACTTACCGCACAACTGAACACACTTTGTGTTATCATGGAAACTTATCATTTTTTAAATTATGTAAAATTTATTCCAGTCATCCTTAAATATGTTGTAAACAATTGTATATATAGAAATAAATTCAATAAATGATTAACTACATAGCATAGAAAGTTATAAAATTTGATTGAACATGCATGATGTAATAAACAGTAATAAGAATTGCTTGCAGACAGAAGTAAGTGGTATGCATTTTTATTTACAAATTTTAGTGTATATTACTGGAATTTTTAACATGCAAAATGCATACTTCAGGCATTTTAATGTGTATATGTATATACAAATATTGCAATTTTAAACACACAAATCTGACCCTTATATAAATAATATTAATTAGAAATTTTATAACCATTCCAAATGAACACTAATAGAATTATCATATATTAAAGCTATTTCTTTAACAAATATGAATTCATTGTATATTGTTTGCAAAAATATAACTATATTTGAATAATTTAATGCTATAAAA
Source organism: Centruroides vittatus (assembly GCF_030686945.1). Taxonomy (NCBI): domain Eukaryota; kingdom Metazoa; phylum Arthropoda; class Arachnida; order Scorpiones; family Buthidae; genus Centruroides; species Centruroides vittatus. Next base: position 1,226,108 of record NW_027122576.1, read on the forward strand.
CATAGAAAAGAAATTATAGCACAGCATCTCATCCATTAGTAATTGCTGAATTACAGAACATTGTCAGTATTATATCACTGGTGTTGACAGAGTAAACTGAGTTTTTTGAAACTCTAAGTAAACTTATATCTTACAGTTAGCTTTATGAAGGTTGATGATGAAATATTAAAAATGTAAGAATTTATACTAAGATGACATTATTTTTAAGTAAGTCTTCAAAATGTATTAAGAGAAATTCAAATTTATTTTGTGTACTTAAATAAATTTTTAAATATTATGCTTAATTGTTATTAAGTAAGATTATCATTTTAGATTGTCATTATCTTTCTGATTAACACGGACTTCAAATTATCCCACATTGAAAACATGAATTTTCAATTTAAAATTAATTTTGCTAAATACTTGATTACAATTCATTAAACTTAGTAATAAAATTTCATAAGTTAGGGGTATTAATAGTTTAAGTAAAGATTTTTTTACCATGTATATTTATCTGCTAAGTTTTTATTTTACTTACAATGGATGCAAAACCATTCTTGGAAATTTATTTTTTGTGTTTTTGAATTTCCTAATTAATTAGATTATTTTTCATAGGAAAATTTCCACACAATTAGAATAAATTATTTATTTGATTTAGAAAATATAATTTGAGTATTTTTTGTATTTTTAAGAATATGTCAAATAATATGTTTTCATATTTATATTTCTTTTTAAGAAATGTCTTCTTTATCAATACATTATTTTTCTTATGTTGGAAAACATTTTCCAGTATATTTTTTAAAAAATGTTTTAATTATAGAAACTAAACTATATGTAGTTTTCTATTATATAATAGGATTCTATTATATCTAAAAATACTAGCCCCCCCCTTTTTTTTTAAAGACAATCTAACTGTCATAGTTGTTTTATTGTTCATTATTTTTAAGGTTTAGAATAGTTTAGATTTTATTTTCAGAAGCAATTTACACTTTTTTTGTACAGAACCGGTTGAGAAACAACCTTGAGTCATGATTTAGACCAGTGTTTCTTGACCTCTAATGAATCGTCGCCCCTTTAATAAAACTGTTATGTTTCATTGCCCCTTCACTTTGAAAAAAAATTTGTTGGTTTATTAGTTTTTTGATAATTATATACTTTATAAAAAATTAAACATTTATTTACTCAGAATACGTATTAGATTTTGATATAAATAACAAATTGTATGATTCCTGCTGCTACTGACACAAGGCTTGACAGACGTACATGAGTGAAATGCGATGACAGCATTAGTCACTGTGAATCCTCACTGCAAGCTTCAAAATTTCGATGCCGAGGGCTGAAGCTAACACCAGATTCATATTGCATTGAATAGACTAGTCACTAGTATAATGTTATTTGTTTAATTATTGTACAATATAACGAATAAAATATGTAGTTATTCTTAATATAATGTTTTACTATATCGCCCAGAAAATTGTTTTTGCCCCAAAATATAAATTGTTACTAATCGCTGTCTCAACATGGAAAAACGCCCACATGAGGCAATATCACTCCCATTGAGAAACACTGGGTTAGACCATCTTTGTGTCTAGTCCTCTTAAGCAAGAATATGATTTTGCAACTGTTTGTCATTATTAATAACTGTAGTTCAGCCTTGACAGAGAAAAGTCTCTAACCTTGTTATTTTAAAATAATGTGAGATAAGCAGAGGGTCGGGGAAAAACCTCGCTGACCACTTACGCTGCACGGGTTGGTAAAACCCAACCTCATCGTTGTTGGATGGCTAGGAGGGCAAAAAGTGAGTGGGGAGGTGCGTCAGTAAGTCGACAGGTGTCCTTACTTTTACAGGAGACTGGTTTATTAAATAACAAAAGTGAACATACAATAAAGATATACAGATAACTACTGCTAAAATGCGGATGAAATATCCTTATTGCTAACCGTGATCTAACCAATAAAGTGGTCACGTGCCTAACTTCTAGTGGGAGAGAGTTTACAAAGTCAATATACCTTAATATGTGGTCTGATGACCGTATGCGACGACCTCCTGGATTATGGAAGCTGGATCAGTCTTATGTCTGGGACTGGACACACTGGATTCAGACCTTCCTGGACGATCGCCCTCTTTCCAGAGTCGATTGGGTTTTTATATGATTGTTGTTGGCACTGAGCCAGCCTACCATTCAACATTCGATGACTAATTTGCTGACTTTTGATGACTTGGATTTTTGTTTTCTCTTTCTGATTGGATCGGATGTGTAATCAACATCCGATCGATTTCCGATTGAACTTGTGGGTCATGAACCCCTTTAAACTCTCGAATTTACACCCTCAAAACCTGCAGACTCACAATAATATGAATAAAACTTGATTCTTTGCATTTTAACTGTTCTGTACTGTGTAGGAAAAAAACATAGTTCTAAAGATAAAACAATTTCAACAAAGTCTAAATTTTTTGTAATTATTCTGTTTTAAATGTTTTAAAATATAAATAATAGATATAAATGAATAAAAAATGGAGGCATATGCTACTATTGAAAGTTTAGTAAGCATAAAAAAATAATATTTAATCTTGCTTTTATTACAGATGTACCAGCTGCAGAACAAGAAGAATTATTTATTAGAAAATTACGACAGTGTTCCATGGTGTTTGATTTTATGGATCCTGTTGCTGATCTCAAAGGTAAAGAGATCAAACGAGCAACATTAAATGAATTAGTGGAATATATTACTGCAGGTAGAGGTGTTCTAACCGAACCAGTTTATGGAGAGATAATTCGAATGGTTAGTAAAATTTTTTCCTCATTATTTTAATTATTGAAATTTTTTTTAATTTAGACGTTATACAACCAACAAAGTAGAGATGAACATTATTATGTAGAGAATTTTTTTTTTAAATTTAAGATTCTGATTTTGAAAAATATTTTTTTGAATTTTGCCATTTGATAATCGCAAGTAATATTCTGAACTTTGATTATATGTTTATAGTGTTAAACTTTGATTAGTATCAACATTTTGTTCATTTTTTGAAATTTGTATTGAATCAATTGTAACATTACACTGAAGTATCTCATATGTTGGTAATACAGGATATTTTACTAACAAAAATCTACACATAAGTTTGACAATTTGAAAGTTATATGTTTTGGTGATAACAATACCATTTTCAGTGGAAAATTGTATATTTAGAAATTCACAGATACTAAAAGAGTTTTCTATAATATTTATAGGGAAGATATGTTTATAAGTATTTATTGGCACTTTACAAGGCTTGTGTTATTTAGGAGGTCATTATAACAAGGTTGGACTGTACATGAAAAATAGAATGCATATTGGATTTCTAATTGTTTTGCCAATATATTACAATTCTTAAAGTTGCAAGATATTTATTTTACCAATAAAAATATAATATTCATGAGTTTCAGTACTTTTCTAAAAAAATAAACAAATAATTTTAGTCACTATATTGTTCATTAGCTGTGTATTTTCATTTATGAAAATAATTTATTAGTCTTTTATTTTATTATGTTACAGTGTGATTTTATTAGGACTTTTAAGAGAGAAATATTCTCTTAAGAGAAAGTCCATTGACAAGGAAATAACATTACTACTTCATTTTGTGCTGTAATTAATAACTTAATAATGATAATAGAGATACCATTGAATTTATGGATAAGGGATACAAAGTCTATAAATACAGTAGAGCGTTGTTTAGCCGAATCAATTGGGGACTAGAGTTGTTCAAATAACTTATTTTTCGGATAACCGATTATGTACGAAAAAATATATTAACCTATCCCATGTTGAAATTTTTCTCTGTTGCATGTTGTTACGCATTGAATTTTCGTTAATGTTAAGCCTAACATAAATTTTTTAAAATAATAATTGTGGCTATTGTATCATTAAAAATTATTTCTTTATTTTGTACAAACAAAATAAATATAATGAAAAATATAAAAAATTATATTTTGGAAGTTAATCTAGTATCAAAAACATTCAATTCAGCATGACACAGTCTGACTGGAGTGCTTTTGGATAAACTATGCTCTACTGTATTTAAAATTTCAGCAGTTTAAACTCATAGAACACATACAAATAAAACAAGGACTAACAAAGCAATATAATGTTAGATTTAGTGCAATACTAATAACACAGCTGAATGCAAAACACACATTTAAAGCTATCAATACATATGTTGTTTCCATTATTAACATATTTATTTGGAGACATGCTGAACTATAGCATTTTCAAAGGAAAATGCAAACAACATTACCAAAAAACAACAAACACCACCTTAAGTCATCTATAGAAAAGCTGACTCTTCCTCAAAAAGGGGGAGGGCAAGTCCTTTCAGATAATTTAAACTTGCATTACAAACACAGACGCTGTTAAAGTTTTTCTACAGCAAAGAAGAAACATCAGAATTACATTCTTGCAGACAAAAACAGTACACATTAAGCTTACACAACACTGACCTGGATCTAACACAGTATACAGAATGCACAGATGCTATCAAGCAATCTTGGGTGCTCAATAGTTAGCACTCTAATGATTTCAGCCAGAATCACATTGACAGAGCTGTATCAAACTGTGGTCAACTCATGGATGTATCTTTTGAGAGAGAGAAGGGTTCATGATTGTCATACAAGACCAGGTCATAAGTACAAAAATTACAGGAAGCACATTTTAAAAAACATTTACAGATGACACAGGAAATTCTGAAATGTGTGTAACTACGTTCATTGCCATAAAAATTAGCCCATCAAGAAGGAGTTTTCAGAATTGAATGAGACTGTATGTGTGTGAGTGTAACAGTGATATAAGTGATTACAAAATGAAAGTGAAAGGATTATTTATTGCAGGAAATATTACAAATGAAAGGCGATTCTATTACTGTGTTGGGCTTTCTCTAGTAAAAAACAAAAACCTTAAATTTCCAGCAATAAAAACATTTATTTTTATTTTTATTCTTACTATGATATTTAGCGCATGCGCTGTTTGTTAGTTTCTAATATACGACGGCGTTTTTGCTTTGGAATTTTTTTGAATTTTTAAATATTTGTATTGCTTGAGTTCTTTTTTCTGCATTCTTTTGTTTAAGTTCGTTTTAACTGATGATGGCTGTTTAAAACAGTCGAAAACGTTATTATTAAATGTTTTTATTGCTGGAAATTTAATTGTTTTTTAATAGTTTATTTTCCAGTAGCTAGTTTACTTATGGCTTTCTCTAGTGTGAATACATGTGATATGGGTGGGCATGGATGCATACAGGTACCATATGATGATGCTTCAGCATTTCAGTCCATAGTTGCTTGCAGCAACTATGTACTGAAATGTTTGGCAAAAGTTCGGCTAAACTCCTAGGCTGTCTGACTTGGCATCCCAGGTGATCTCAGACATATTTGATTGATGACAAATCAAGGAATCAGGCAGGCCAGGGAAGTGTGGCAATGGGAAAGAGGCAGTCTTGTGACACCCTTGCTTGTGTGTGATTGTGCATTGTCCTGTTGGAAATGACTCAATGAAGCCCTGCCATGAGAGTAACACATGTGACTGCAAGATGTCATTAACATACCACTGGAATGTTATGGTCTCTTGGATCACTACTAGATGTGATTGGCTGTCATATGTGATTGCACCCCAGATCATCACACTAGCTGTGGGGGCAGTGTGCCACTCCAAAGTATAGACAGGATTGAGGCATTTGCCATGGGGCTTCAAGACACGAACATGACCATCATCAGTACTTAAACTGAATCCAGATTTATTGCTGTAAATGATCTGGTTCTATTTTGTTGTGGTCCAATCCTATCACATGCGAAACCACTCCAAACAGAAGTGACGGTAGGTGGTGTCAATGGCTGCATATAAAATGGCCACTGCAATACCAAACATTTCTCACCCTGACACCTTGAAATAGTATAGACAGGCATAGGGTCCTGTAATGATGGCACCACCTGTGTCAGTCTCATATAACAAACTTTAAGTAATTTGACTCTGCCCCACCTAATGGCACTACAGAGTACAAAGAGACTGCCCCACCTAATGGCACTACAGAGTACAAAGAGACTATGTCTTAATCATAGGCCTGGTCTGATACCCAGCTATTGGGTCTGGACTCTTTTTAAGTCTAACCTGAGATTAATGCTCGGGCTCCGGTTTCAGTGGGACCACCAACCTTCATGACCTTCCTTGCCTTCCCTGCCTTCCTTGCTCTCAAGTCCAACCCTCTTACAAGGACATACGTTTTGGTGCAGCCTGTACTGCACATGGAGTTTTCTACCAATGAGAGACTTGCTCACAATGATGGTCAGCGGGGTCTCCTCCCCTAGAAAAGGGGGCCCTGCCAAGTGTGTCCACTGAGCTCATAGGTCAAAAAGACCTATTACCTTTTCCATCAAATCCTTTAGTTTCTTTAGTTTCCTTTACTAGCTGTTAGCATTCAAAGTACTTGTTCAGGAGGCTTAGACCAATCAATTTGGTCAGCCCCTTGGTGGAAATCCTCAGTAAGAGGACAGTCAAGTACGTAGTGCTTTGTGTCACACGAGGACACTCACAGGAGCAGATACCATCTCCTTGTCCAAACTTGGACTTAAAATGAGAAAACCTGCTGTGTCTAGTCAGTATTTGCATCAGAAGCCAATTACAACACACTGGAGTACGGCCAACTTCAGGGACGAAGGCATAGGTTGACCTACCTACTTGTACTTTGAATTCCAGCGCTCTTGGTAGTATGTCATCGATCGTTACAGTAGAGTATCTTTTATGTATGTAGTTGAGAGTTTCACCATCCTCGTTACAAATGGGCCCCTGGCCCCCGTCTTGGCCAGTTGGTCTGCGTGCTCATTGCCTGGGATCTGATGTGGCCTCGGACCCACCTCAGAGCAACATGTCATGCATGCCTTGCACTCAGTATCTTACCTCTGATCTCCTGTATAAACTCGTCCCTGTGGTACCTGTTGCTCAAAGCCTGAAGTGACGACTGGCTGTCAGAGTAAACTGTGACCGGCTATGGACCTGGATGTTGTAGGATCTACTGGGACGCCCTTTCCAGGGGCACCAGTTCCACTTGGAACACAGACATCTCCTCGTTCAGTCTGACTGACTGACTATACATATGCACTCCATCAGAAAAGATGCAATATGCAGCACCTACTAAGCTACCGTTTTTAGAGCCATCAGTGTATATTTCAACACCGATTCCTGTCGGTTCACTGACATCCCAGTCTAATCTTATCTTATGGGCTGGATGGACTCTTAGTATATCTGTCTGACGTCTGTCCGAGTACATCTAATTGCAATGCTTAGCCTCTATACTTTCCACGGTTATTCTGTAGAAGGCCGCCTCTTGGCTGACCACCAGAGGCAACAGCAGCTGCTTGACCAAGACCAGGGCTGCGTCCATAGACACGGTTCTGTATGCTTTCATTACCTGTAGGGCGGCAGGTCTCTGAATCGTAAGCAGCTTCCTGCTCATTTTGATGTGGCGGAGTTCTTCCACCAAACACCACAGGCATAGCAGATAACATGTTCTACGATCATCTTGTAAATGGCTTGAATTGCTTCTCTGCTAAGACCATAAGTCTTGTCTGGTCAGTCTCGATAGTGCTGCTATTGTGAGGTTTGTTCTGTCTTGAACACTTTACAGATGGGGCATCCAGCATAGTGTCTGGTTGATAACACCGAGGAACTTTAACTTGTTCGTTCACCCTTCGGATGGGGTTGTCCTTGATTCGGTGTATTGGTTGATGTGCCAATACTCCTGTTTGGTCCACCATCAGGGCCTCTGATTTCTCAGGGCTGAAGGACAGCTTATGCAGCTCTCCCCAGTGAACGAGCCATTTTATTTCTTTGTTGCCATGAATCTCCATATTGCGTCTACTAACACCTGCAACTACTAGCAACAGATCATCTGCGTAGGCCTGCAACTGGACATCGTCTGGAAGGACAAGCCTCAGCGCCATGCCTGCAAGAATGTTCCAAAGGAAGGTTCCTATGTATGATCCCTGGGGACAACCCCTCTCCAGTTTCCTTACAAACCTGACACTTGGTATCTGGTACAGTCTCTCAGGAAACTCCTGGTAAGAGATATGATGGTGGGATGGCAGACACCTCATAAAGCAAACTCTTGCCCTGCCCCGCCTATTGGCACCACAGGGTTCGAAGAGACTATGCCTTAATCATAGGCTTGGTCTCGTACTGTAAGGTAGTCTTTGACTCTTTTAGTTGGGCCACTGGGTACATCTTTCGGGCTCCCATCCGTTCCCTTAGGCCCAACGCACTAACTTTGGCATAACTTTTGTGTGTATATATGCAGTCTATGCTGCATTTTAACTTTGCTCTGTCATGTATTAGCACATAGTATAATCGTACAGACTTTTATTTTATTTTATAGACACTTAGACATTCAGACCTGAGGGGCCCTTCCCTACGAGAGGAAGGCACCCCGCCCAGTGTGGCTGCTGGGCTTTATAGATCAAGTAGATCTATTACTTTAACCATCAATTCCTTTAGTCTGTTTAGGTTTCCTTTACTAGCTGCTAGCGTTCTAAGCACTTGTTCAGGGAGCATACTCCAGTCGACCTGGTTGGCCCCAAAGCGGAAGTCCTCAGTTAGAGGACAGTCAAGCACATAGTGTCTCGCGTCTTTGCGAGGACACCCACAGGAGCAGCTACCATCTCCTTGTCCGAATTTGGACTTGAAATGGGGAAACCTCCCGTGTCCGGTCAATATTTGCGTCGTATACCAGCACAAACTCACTGGAGTAAGGCCAACATCAGGCACGAAGGCATAGGTTGACCTACCTACTGCACTTTGAGTCCAGCTCTCTTGCCAGCATGTCATCAATCGTCGCAGCAAAGTACCTTTTATGTATGTTGCCGAGGGTTTTATTGTCCTCGTTACAAATGGGCCTCTGGCCCCCGCCTTAGCCAGATGGTCGGCACGTTCGTTACCCAGGATCCCGATGTGGCCACGGACCCACCTCAAAGCAACGTGTCGCTCGTGCCTTGCCCTCAGTATCTTGCCTCTGATCTCCTTTACCAACTCGTCTCTGTGGTATCCATTGCTTAGAGCCTGAAGCGCGGACTGGCTATCTGAGTAAACCGTGACTGGCTCTGGACCCGGATGTAATAGGATCCACTGGGACGCTCCCGCCAGGGCCACCAGTTCTGCCTGGAACACGGACGCTTCCTCGTTCAGTCTGACTGACTGACAGTGCACTTCTACTCTGTCAGAGAAGACGCAGTACGCAGCTCCTACTAAGCTATCATCTTTTGAGCCATCGGTGTATATTTCAACGCCGATATGTGTCCGTTCACCGACATCCCAGTCGAGTCTAATCCGATAGGCCAGATGGATCTTTAGCACATCTGTCTGACGTCTAAGTCTGACTGGGTACATCTGATTACAATGCTTTGCCTCAACGCTTTCCACAGTTGTTTTATAGAAGGCTGCCTCTTGGCTTACGACCAAGGGCAACGGGAGCAGCCCGGCCAAGACCAGGGCCGCCTCCGTTGACACAGTTCTGTACGCCCTAGTGATCCGCAGGGCAGCGGGTCTCTGGATCGTTAGCAGTGTCCTGCTCTGTTTGACGTTGGCGGAATCTTTCCACCAAACCCCACAGGCATAGCAGATAACGCGCTCTACACTCATCTTATAGATGGATCAAAGCGCTTCTCCACTTAGCCCGTAATCCTGCCTAGCGGATGGCAGACAACAATACCATCGGCTATGTGTGTGCTTGTCACAGGACCTGGCAGTCCTCTTAGCTAGTGGTCTTCTGAGGGCATCCTGAGTCTGGGCACCATGTGTGCAAGTTCTTTATCATCCACTGGTCCCAACACCACCTCAGTGTTGTTAGAATTGCCTAGATGGTGGGTTTTTCAGCGAGATGACCATCCAGTTTCTCTCGACTCAATGATTCTTTCCCACTTAAACTCTGTTAGTTGTTCATATGGTCTTTTATTGCAAAGTAAAGGTATCTCTAGTTGTACAGCGTCCCTCTGCAACGGGTAAAGTACAGACATAATGCATTTGCCCGCTTTTTTATAGGTCAAGGGGAAGCACTTTAATGCCCTCTGTTGGCATTGCACAATGAGCCATCATACTGTAACTCTAATCATTTCCATATCTGCTTGAGATTTATCTGTGTACCAAGTTTCGCAGTGATACAACAACTCCTTGTTGTGCTAATTTTTATGGCAATGAGTGTATATGACACATTACATTGGTTATGAGCTTTTAACACAATCTCTGAATACTTACATCAACATAACCAAATAGCAAACATAATGTATCAAAGGTTTACACACAAACACAAACTTCTAGACATCCAGGAATCAATACACTCCTCAGTTGTAGAAAACAACACACAAAATATACTGACTTAACCGTAATCACAAACAAAACAATCCATAACTACAGATCAAACATTACATTCATTGAAAAACAAAACAAAATTACAAAAATTAAGTAACAGTAGAAAAACATTACATTTAAAAGAATGCATCTGTAAATGTGTTGTTACCAATGTAATAATTTTTCAGTTTTATTATGTAAATAAAGTTTTCCTAATTCTAACTTATTACTAACGTCAATAAAGTATTTAAAAAATGAGCATTAATATTATATTTATCTAATGCTGATATATTAATAAGATGTTATATATTCTAGATTCAAGTTACACAACTGGTTCATTATTGTTTTATCTTGTCTTAAATTTATTTTAAGAGAATGCAAAACAATAAAGATTTCTATATTAAAGGACACAGTAGTTTTTAACATAAATGGATACTTTTACATATTGTTACATAACTCTGGATATCTTCTGTTTCGAAGTTAAGACAATGAAGAAAATATACACATTTTCAAGTCTATGTTTAATCCATTTTCACCAACCACAGAAGTAACAGCTAAAAACACATGAAGAAAAACTTCACGAAAAGACAAATAGTAAGTAGAAAATTCACATGGTTAAAACGATATCAACGTCAGCCTTTCTATGGAGGATCTGACGTTTTCACATTAAAAACGGAAGTATAATCCTCTTACCATACCATCAAGTCCTTAACATATTTATAACTGGTCTGGCCCTCTAGTGGTGGTTCCGAGTATTCCAATTTCATTTACATATTGTTACATAACTCTGGATATCTTCTGTTTCGAAGTTAAGACAATGAAGAAAATATACACTTGGATTAATGTGAAAATGGATTAAACTTGTGAAAATGGATTAAACATAGACTTGAAAATGTGTATATTTTCTTCATTGTCTTAACTTCGAAACAGAAAAATAAATGGATACATTGCATATACATAAATGACATCAAATTGCATCAATATAAGTATTTTAGAACACTAACCCAGTTAACTGAAACATTATTAAAAGAAATATATATGCAATTTAGGTTAAATAAATACAAAACTACAAATTATATAGTTCAGTGGAATGTAGTTTTTTTTTTCTTTTCCTGCCATCTTTACTGTTTTTGCTTTTTAATAATACTTATATTCAGTCAGGTTCACAATGGAGGCAGATTGGTGGGTGAAGGACTAGGACCAACATATCTGGAATAGATAGTGCATGAAAAATTCCACATTTCCAGAGCAGCAGACTGATACCTTAACCACCTCAGCCATCTGGCCCTTTCTAGAATGGATTAATAATTGAACTCACATAGTAATAAAAAAACATTAAAATATTTTTAATTTATGCATTCACTATTTGTAGAGTTTAATGTATTTTCGTGGATTGTCTGGCATATCTGTCTATCGGGGAAGATAATGAAAGTAGATATTTCTGTATGGTAAAAACCAGTATGCCAGTATATACCAGGGAATGTCAGCATATCTATAAACAATGACCTGAGCAGATTTATCTTGTCTTCATCATCGCCTACCCCTCATCTCGCAACTCTACAAGGCTTTTCAATTCAGGGCTTAAATTGTACACCACGGATACAGATTTCCCTGCCAACAGGTCTACAACATCTGTTGTGACCTTCTGATGCTTGAAAGCCTGTTCATAAATCTGACCTATTCTAGTCATGGAGTAATCATTGCCTATACATTTACTATCTTTCAAAAAGTGAAAAACCAACCATAGCGAATAAACACATTCTCTCCTTTGAGTGAGGTACCCATTGCACTAGTCTCTGATAAGGCATTTTGTTTCCTCAACACTTCCTTTCAAGTATGGTGACATTGCAGATTTTTTAAGAAGCATATCAATTTGTTTCTCGTGCAGTGTTTCTCATTCTTCATGTCAGTTTAAGTGAGGTTATATGAGTAAAAGTGTGAAACTGTCAGCATTACATTAAAAACTACAATTATACATTTAATTTCTGCATTTTATCTTCTTTCTAATGATATAAAATATTCATGGAATGCCAAAGTGGTTTTTTCTGGTTTGTTTATTTTATTGTAGATTTCGAATATGGTAGATTTTTGCCAAATTCATTGAAGAAAACAATTTTTCACATGAATATGGGGACCCAAACATCGTTAAAAGAGCATTAGCAAGTTTCTTCATTGATATAAAATTATTTGGTAAAGAATCCCATATGTTTAATATAATATTTTCATTTTTAGTGTGGGATCATTATTATCTTCACTACTTTCAGACATTTTTACTTCTACTTTGGAAATGAAGTTTTCAAATTTATTTTTCCATGCTATGCTGCTTTGAAATTCAACTAATTCCATTTTTAAATCATGGATACCTAGCCACATAAATTCGGTTAACTCCATTGTTTTGAATTCAGTTTTGTATGGGTATAAAATAAAGTGAAATGTATTTTCCAAACTTTCAACTTGATTAAATCTCCTCAAAAGCTTGTTTTATTTCCTATATAATCATTAAATATTTTTAAATTGCATTTTCTTCAATGTCAAGCGTATTTTCAAAAATTATTTTGTTTTGAAAATGTTTTTGTAATCGAGGAAAATATTTCATGATTTTCATTTCCAAATCTTTAGTTAAGATGTCAAGTTTTGTCATAAATATTTTAATATTTTCAAACATCATTAAAACAATTTGTCCATTTCCTTGAAGTTTTTTATTCAGTTCATTAAAATGCTGAGTGATGTCGCATAAGAACATTAAATCATTTAACCAATCTATATTTGAAAATTCGTCAAAACTATAGTTTTTCTTTTTGTTCAAAAAAAGCTTAATTTCTTCTAATAAAATGACAAACCGATTAAGAACTTGACTGCAACTGAGCCATTGAACGTTGTTGTATGTCAAAATCCCTGAATACTGTCACTCAGTTTCCTCTAATAATTGTGCAAATTGTCATTTATTAAGACCTCTTGCATTTATAAAGTTGATGACTTTTATTACAACTGGCATTACATTGGAAAATGTTTTTAAACCTTGCTTCACATGTAGAACTTGCTGGTGTATTATACAATGAAATTCAATCAGAGAATGTATAATATTTTGCTTAAGATACTGAATAAAACCAATGTTTTTCTCCACCATATTGGGTGCACCGTCTGTTGTTACAGAAACAATTTTCTGTAGGTCAATATCCATTTCTTTAAATTCAATATCAAATTCTTGAAAAATATCAAGACCAGTGCACTTCCCTTTCAACGTTATTAGTTTCATTAGCTCTTCTTTCATTATATTGCCTGATTTATATCGAGCAAAAACTGCTAATTGTGCATAACCATTTACGTCATTACTCTCATCTAAAGCAATTGAACACATTTCTGCATAATTTAAGTCGTCGTGTATTTGCAAAAAATTTCTAATTCTATTATTAGATGTTTAATTGTATTGTGACTTATTGGTAACTCATTTTATACACTTTATAATCAAGTCTTTTTCTTTAAAATCTGCAAACAAAGTAGCACTACATTCTAAAAATGCTTGTTTTACAAACTCTCTTTTTGAAAGAGGTTTCCCATGGTGAGCAATGCAATGGGCAACTTGAAAACTAGCAGCTGTAATGTTACTTTTTGGAATCAAGAAAGTTTTTAAAACACTGGTTTGTAAATGATTCTTTTTTCTTTTGTAAAAAAATATGTTCTTCTTTCTTCATCTGTTGAAAGGCCGAGATTAGAATGCAACTTTTCAAAATGTCTTATTACATTGTATATGTGGGAAGTGACTTTTTCGTTACAAATTACACACAGACATTTTATTCTTTTCAATCGCACCATATTTATCAAACAATTCTGTTTGATATGGTCTGAAACTTGTATCATTTGTTTTTATTTTTTAAACTGCTGACATAGTACAGGGCTACAACTAAAAATATTTATATTTAGAATATAATAATTTGAGTAGAAATTAAAAAAAAAAAGAAGAACCCGATCTAACTGAATAAAAGATGAAAAATTTGCCTAGTGTTTAAGTTTGTCATTACATTGTGTCTGTGCAAGAGAGAAAAAAGAAAAATAGAAATTTCTTATTAACGTACTTGATTTACATACATATGTAGATGAGAAACTTTAATAAAAAAAATAATAATAATGTTGAATTATTAAACACTTCCAGATACGTACAAGGCTGCCATTTAGTTCAGCACTGGTACATCTCCCCATTCTACAATGCAATGAATATGTATGCGCGTCAAGTTTTTGACTAATTGTCATTAGTCATACACAGGTGTAGTGACATGATAGAAAATTGGCTAGCCAATGTCCACTTGAAAATATTTAATTTTATAAATTCGACATTACATATATATACTTTATTTTTTAAATATTTTTGATTGTCCTCTCTTTTATGATATAAAAAATAAGTATAAAAATCAATACATGGGTCATTTAAAAAGGCTGCATGGGTCATAGGTTTGCTACCACTGGTATATTGGAATAAAGCCATACTCTTAAGACAAGAAAGAAATGAAGTATCATTAAGGCTCTTAGAAGAAGTGTGTATATATATACACACACACACACACACACACTTCTTTTTCTAAGAACCTTAAGATTTTGAAGATACAATGAATATCTTATTGAATGTAGAACAAAAATTGAACATATTCCATAATGATACTTCACTTCTTAACTTCATTTCATACTTCATT
This sequence comes from Centruroides vittatus, assembly GCF_030686945.1. NCBI lineage: Eukaryota > Metazoa > Arthropoda > Arachnida > Scorpiones > Buthidae > Centruroides > Centruroides vittatus. The sequence continues at coordinate 1,241,131 of NW_027122576.1, forward strand.
AACTCTTCCATAGTTGTGACACACACACACACACACACACACACACACACACACACACACACATATATATATTATAATATATATATATAATTTTTGGTAAATACAGACAGATCATAAATAAGATTGATGCATGCACATGCACTATGTCACAACTATGGAAGGTATTAACAGCATAGATTTCCTTGAATGTGTGAAGAAAACTGTTAGGCAAATTGAATTGTAAAAAATGTATTTAAGCTTTTGAATTATGTTTGAATATTAATAGTTGTTTGAGTAATTTGGCATTCTAAGATTATTGATTATTCAAAATAAAGTTGTTCCACAGCAGATACTGATGACAGCCAAATGTAAGGTTGAAAATATATTATGAATAAAAAATAAGCAGTTTTTGAATTAAGAGTAATTACTTGTTATAATTTTATGATATGGTGTTGATTTACAGATTTTGAAGATACAAAGAATATCTTATTGAATGTAGAACAAAATGGAACATGTTCCGTAAATCTTAAAATTAGAAAGAATATGGTTAAGTTTTAATGTCCTCTACATGTTTTAAATTTATATAAAAAGCACATTAACAATAGAATATAGTTACAATGAATTAACCATTTCTATACTTATTTTTTTCAAAGTCAAGAATGCAGAAAATCAAGCAAAGGGTAGTCGGATATTTTTATGTAACAGTATTTATATATAAGATTTATCTTAAGAACATTTGCAATAGATACAAAATAGAACATTTTAAACACTTAATACAATAAAAAAAATCTTATAAATTCAGATATTTACACAATTAATAATGCAGACTGATTTGTAAAATAAAAATTTTTATTTCTGCATCTACTGATGTTTATTTGATTTTTTACAGAGGCTGATTTCAAGATTAACTTGTGATTATATAATAAATTTCTGAAATTTCTTATAGTGGTAATACAGGGAAAATGTTTTTTTTGTGTATTACTATTACATGCTATTTCTTGTATTAGATTTGAATAATTTAATTTTAAATTATATGACATTGTTGTTTTAAAATATTTTATAATTTATAGATCTCTTGTAATTTGTTTCGTACTCTGCCTCCAAGTGAAAATCCAGATTTTGATCCTGAGGAAGATGATCCTACTTTAGAAGCTTCTTGGCCACATTTGCAGGTATGTTTAAATTTTAGAATTTTTTTAATTTCAGGGTTAAAAAATTATTTTTATTTCAATTTTTATTAATTATATTCACAATGCAAATATATAAAGAACAATAGAGTAATCATTTTTAAGAATTATGATCATGATTGTTATATAAAATTTATAGAAATTATTGTTTTCATTATTGAGCCAGAATATTGATTTCATTATTATGTGTTAAAGACTCGATTTTGCAGAAGATTAGTCATTTCCAGTTGATTATTATTCAGGGTTTAAGTTGGAAAAAGTTTTTCTGTAGTATTTTAGCTAATTTTACTTAAAAAGTTGTAGCAAAATTGTAGAAGCTGTAGCTAACATTTCTCATCTGTGAGGCTGCCCAGAACAATACACAATACATTATTGTTTACATATTTGTTTATTCTCATCGATACTGTACATTATTATAGTGTATTGCACTACCAAAATACCCATAAATCTGTTGTTACAACCAAAAGTATCATACATTATTGAACAATCCTTCCCTGGTGTGAATCAAAACTTGGAAAGTTTTGATTCACACCAGGGAACAAATGCTGAATGAAAATCAAATTTCCATCTTTGGGCCATTTATGGAGATGTTTAACAAGTGCTGACATTTTTTTTTACATCAAGACAGTTTCCAATTGGAATTTTTGTTAATGCCATCTCACTGAAACTTTTCACACTCAACAGTGTGCAAAGAATAATTTCAATAACAACAATTGAATTTAATTAATAATAGCAATAGTAATATAACCATCTGGGGTTAAAGTTTACCTAGGGAACCCCAATGGCCGCGCTTCCGGTCGCCATTTTGTTTACTGTACTACGCGCTCGTACTATGTTCAAAAACTTATGCAAATTAGATAGTATTTAGAATTTATTGAAAAAATAATTATTACATTAGTAAATAATAAATGTTTCAAGATTATTTTACAAGTTTCACCAACTATAAAATAAAACAAATCTTTACTCACGTGTTTGACGCTTTTTTACATTTTCTTTTCGTTTTTTTCTCACTTTTATTGGATTTACGATCCTTATCACTAATTTTTCTCTTTTTACATGATATTTTTACACGTTTTTTAAGTTCAACACATGAATCTACTTTTGTTTTTTTACCTTCTTACACTCATCTCTTTGTGGAGCAGCTGGAACAAACTCCAGTTCTTTCCATTTTGGCTCAATTCAAGACCCAAGATAAATAAAGCTCAAAGTTTTATAAAAATTTGAGGTTAATGTTACCTTAGGTGCCAAGATGGCAGCTCGTCTCTGATTCCAGCAAGGAAACAGTGGGGACGCACGTTCTAACCTAACCTAACCTATTCTAATAAATAACCATAATTATTAGCAACCAAATTATTAGAATAGGTTAGGTTAGGTTAGGTTAGAACATGTGTCCCACTGTTTCCTTGCTAGAATCAGATGAATTGCCATCTTGGCACCTAAGGTAACATTAACCAAATTTCAAAACGTTTCCCTGCTGATTTCAATTGCCATTTGTGATATTTTTTATACATAAAAGAATACAAATAGGATTCGGACAATTCTTCTACATGTTGCAAATTCATGAATATTGCAAATTTCACATCACTCGGTATTTTCTTATCCATCACTAAATCATCGAATCCATAGTACATTAATCAAGAGAATTGTCCAGAGGTATAATTATTCCAAAATTTTTCCAAATTAATGTCAGCGGTAGCCATTATCTCACAAAAAAAATACTTCTATGAACAGATATTATTATGAGAAAATTATTAAATTTGCTTCACATTTCAACATTAGAACTAGAACAAATAGAAACTTACCTATTTACTATTAAAAATAACAGAAAGTAACACTTTTTCTTCATAAATGTTTGACTAGTCAAAATAACACACACAGGAGTCTTACTGCCATGCAAAAAAAAGAAATTTATATACGATAGTGTAATTTTAAAATTGCGCCACCTACAACGAATTTCTAATATCACATGCTGTCGAGATTACCGGAAGCGCGGCCATTGGGGTTCCCTAGGTAAACTTTAACCCTATCTGGTTAAGGATGTTTATGTATGTAGTTAACATAATTACTCAGTATTTAACTTTATTCAGAGTGCATTGTATATTTTCTGATTTCTTTAAGGTTTATTAAAATCAATATAAATTGCATTCTATTTGGATTATATAAGATGGTCTACATTAAATTTAGTTAGTTGAATTTAGATTTTTGTGTAGAGGAGTTTGTTATTTCCAGTTACTGTTTTTGTAATAAGATAAAAAATTTTGTCGAAATTGTTTTATTTACAAATGCTTGAGTCTGACTAAGCTAGTAGAGGAATCAAAGATATCATAAAATTTATTTCATTGTAAAATATTATATATAATTGTAATGATAAAAAATTCTTTAAAGTTTGAATTTCTGATTTTATGTCGACATAAATAATAAAAATGGCTGTCATTTCAAGCTAGAATAGCAACTATTACAGTAGTAGTCACTGCAGTTATAATTATCATCTGGAACAAATATTTGTAAATTTTTATTTTTGTTCAGAGTAGTTTTTTCCTGAATGAAGTATAAACATATGATTGACCTTAAGTACTAATATTGGAATCAGAATTGAAATTAATTATTTAATTAATAGATAATAAATTTGGGATATAAATTCAAATTAAACAGATGTTAGAATAATGCAATATAATTTTAATTAAATGTTGAATGTAATAAGAAGTATTTGGATTAATAAAAATATTACATTTATTAAGACTAAGTTTGTCAAAAAGAAATACTCCTAAATAAACTATGTTCAACTCTCAATACTTTTAATATATGATCTTGTTATAATTCAATCATAAGGAAGCTACGTTCCAGGAATTACATAACTGATGTACTAAGGGAGTGTTTGCCAATTCAGATAAAATTTTTTTATTTTATGTTAGATTTATGGGTTCATAATGTAAACAGTAATTCTTTTTGTTTCTCTTCAAAATAGATTTATAATTTTTAAAATTTATTATTTGTTATAATTAATTATTAATTAATTGTTTAAATTACACTCCAAAAAATTTTAAGTATTATTATTTATTCTTTAATTATCATTTATTAGAGATGTTTCATAAATGTCTACAGAATCTAGACTGAACTTAGTTGACAAAAAGATGGTCAAGTTGTGCTACACTTTTTTCTAGAAATATTACATGTGTGATGTTTTAAATGGCAGTGAGTATAACTGCATGTGAGAAGATATGAACATTGAATCTGATGTTGATTAATATAGTTTTAGTTACTAAAACTAGGGACATGACTAAAACTGTTGATTCAGAAAAACCTAACATGGCAAACAAAGAGGTTTCTGATTCTCATACCACAGAAGACAGTGATATATGACTTGAAGTAAATATTGAACAAATTTGTCAACAGAATCAGTTCTGTTGACATATTTTTGTCTCATTGTCTATTTAAAAAATATCTGCATAGCATGTATAAATTAAGGCATGTCTTGGATTCAGTTAATTGGTATCTTATTTTTCTAGAAAGTTACATTTAATCTACAGTTTCTACAATAATCTACAATGTACAATTGTAGACCTATAAATTTCCATTCTTGTCCATCCACATGTCTTACCTTACTCTTGAGAATGGGGTTAGATAGATGAAAGACTAGACCAGATGTGGAAACCTTAGGGAAAGGAGGGCCCAAATAACTGTACACAAACTTCCAATTCAAATCAGAAGTTACATTATTTCAATTCAAAATTTTCCCCTGTGAAGTGTTAGATGGATAACTGGCACGACTCTATTGTTAAAAACCAAATATCAAATTTAGCCTTTTAAACACTTAATGAACCATCAATAATACACCATCAATACAACCATCAATACACCTGTTGCTGAGAAATATTTATTAAACAAAACACTATTGTTTTCAACCTAATACAATAGGCCATCTTCAGGTGTAACTGAAATTCGAATGTATTTTAAAAAATTTAACGTTTTAACGATGGAAGATCTGAACATTTTACATTTAAATTTAAAACAAAAATATTAGATAAATTAACAAATAAGTATGATATACAGGGACAAGACAGTACTAATTTGAGGTGGAAAGCATATATTTTAAATTAAATTCATTAAAAATATGATTAAAAATTGCAGCCTAGCATTGTGACAATGCCACAATAAATAATTGCTGGTTTAGTATTAAAGATTTATTTCATTTTAAGAAGAAATACAATGATGACTGGTGGATAGGAAGGTTAGTAAAAGAAGGCTGTGATGTTAGTTTTATACTTAGCCCCGTTAAATTAGAAAATTTACAGTTACAACAGACTCAAGGGATAGAAATACATTCTGGGGTTTAGCAGATTCCAATTATAGTTAGCCTTTCACTTGATTAAGAAAGAGAAGCTTTTCGTCATAGAACTGAATGACAAGCTATGACACAGTTAGAAAAAGCAAAGATGAAATCAGTTGCATTTATTGTTTCCACAAACATTAATCTACTTTTATTACACTTAGTTTTATTATAATAAAAACCAAAACAAATGTCAATAATAATTTATTTATTAATATGAATTCCTTGTTAGTTTTATTTTTTATATATCTTGTAGCAATGTACAGTGTCTTTCTATTGGTTTGAGAGATACTGGTTCAAAATTTGATTTTAAACCAGTTTCTGATGGTTTAGGTTAGAGTAGTGGTTTTCAAACTGGGGTTTGCAGTCCTCTAGGGCAGTGGTCGGCAACCTTTCTGACCTCACGGACCACTAAACTCACAATTTTGAATCCTGCAGACCACTATCGTGAATTTTTTTAAATGATACAAAGTCTGTAGTATAATAATGATCATAAAAGTTTAATTTTACATATTACATATACATATTAAATATTAATATGAAATTTGCATGTTTAATTATAACAAATTAATGCACGCTTAAAGTTCATTGCTGCTTGTTTGAAATAAGTTTATGGATTCTTAGCGCTTTTCCACAAAGGACGACAATCGCACTCACAATATTGTTTATTGTTCATTATTTATTGATAAAAGTCGCTTCGTATTTGCTTTCACATTCAAATAAAAACCTCCAAAGTGTGAAAAAAAGCAACTAAGCATTTTGCATTTCTTTTGTAATACTTTGCATAACCTTCAGTTGATCAATGTCCAAATTTCTCCATGGACCATCCAAATTTTCTCATGGACCATTGAATTCAATGGTGCATGAGATGCCTCTTTGGGGAGACAGAAGGATTCATGATTGCCATACAGATCAGGTCATAAACACTAACAACTACAGAAAACACATATTCAGAGATACAACAGTCACAAATGACAAATGCAGAAAATGTCATATCATGTCAGAAACTATACAACACATCACTTCCGATTGCAAGTTCTATGCGCAGACAGATTATTTACACAGACATAATCAAGTAGCAAATATAATACACCAAGAGCTTGCAAAGAAACACAAATTAGTAGACATCCACGAACCATACTACAAATACATTCTACAGACAGTATTGGAAAACAACACGCACAAAATGTACTACAACAGAGCCATAATCACAGATAAAACAATTTATCACAGCAGACCAGACATCACACTCATTGACAAACACAATAAAATCACATACATTATAGACATATCTGTTCCAAACACTCACAATGTACAAAACACATGCACTGAAAAATCAGCAAGTACACAGAACTCGCCGATGAAATAAGGCATCTGTGGAGAATGGGTAGGGTGCTTATTGTACCTGTCATTCTCTCCTCTACACGTGTCATACCACACATGCTACACAAAAGCCTGGGAACATTAAAAATTGAATAGAAACATATACATCATACTACAGAAGGCCACTATATTTAATACATGTCATATTGTTAGGAAATTCCTGAATACAGACACACACTGACACACTATTTAATTTTTGTCTTGTTTTGAAGTTATTCTGGTCCAGCATAGTACACAGCCATTGGTGTCAACCGAGTGTAACTCACAAAACCCAACATAATAATAATAGGTTTTTTTGGCATTATGAAATTCTATCAATAGTATCATATCATATATGTTTTTGAGGGGAATAACATTTTGGTGTGCCGTGTTGAGTCATAGGTGTGCTGTGAGTAGAAAAAGGTTGCGGAACACTGCTCTAGGAGACCATGAAGCGGTCATTTCAGGTAAAGCAGTTGCTCTTATCCCATTGAATGTACTGTGCATTTGATGACTAAGATCTGCCATTTTCTGAATAAATAATTATCAAAAAATGTTTTGGTAGCAGTAGCCTATATGTTAATTGTAGTTAATTTTGAAGGGTCTGCAAGCAATCTAAAAAATTGTAGAGACCATCATCATGCATGAAATCCTAAAAAAGTTTGAGAACCACTAGGTTAGAGCATCACTCCTTGCTATGCTGATTGTCTGTAATCTGTTGGCATGGTGAGTAATAATGCATTGATCTGAATTATCCAGATCTGTGATGATACATTAAACAAGACTCATCTGCTATAGGACTAGAATTTAGAACTTCTCATTAAAAAATTGTTAATTTTTTTATTAAGATGATAAGATTAGTGACATAGTTGCATGTACTTCTAGTGAGACAGACTTCATCTTCCTAAAAATATTGGTGAAAAGTCATTGTGTAAAAAAACTTTTTTTTTTTGTATTTTCAACAGGGGGAGAGCACATGTCTACACTCTGCTTATCTTTTAAGCTGTGGTCACACCATGCGATCACAGCTGCAGCAAATGCGAGTTGCGCACACCTTCTTGTCGTCACTCATTCTTTGCTGATGTTGCAACCCGGAAATACGTGACCCTATAATAAACCAATAAAATTACAGTAGCTTGTTTTTGAGTTCTTTCGTGAGTTTACCAACATTTTATGTTCTACTTGAGAGCATTTACAGAATTTTAGCCACTTTTCTTATTAAAGTGGAAATCAGTTCCTTTTCTGCAATGAATAAAAGAAGAAAAATGCTATAATTTTGTTAGAGCTGGCGAGAATACACAAAGAGATAAAATCTTTGATAAAATGAAGAATTAAAATCCCATGGGTATTTGCAAGCCTGAATACGTTCAATCAATTTCAATTCTGTAAAAGTATTAATCCTCTAACTTTTCGTCATGATGGTGAACTATTTTCAATGTTGCTACTGTATAATGTGGCACAAAGGCGTTTGCAATCGGTGCAAGTAGAACGAACTGTTTGTTTGTAGTTGTGGTTGCAGTCATGCCAGTTTTCAAAGGGGATTTACTAGTTTACAAGAATAGCCATTGCGATTTCAGTTGCCTGCATGGCTGGAAATTGCATGATGTGACCACGGTTTTAGGGTCACTCTCATAATCCTATACATTACACTCTGACCTCATGGTAATCTTGTTGTGAATAAAGCCATTTGATTTTATATAGTCATTGGAATTAAATTAAGTCGTCTGGCTTCCTTTTTCTTACATGTTCATCTCAAGCATAAAGAAAATCATATACTAGTTATTTTTTTTAGTTTTTGAAGTAACATAATTTAAATTATATAAAATTTATCATAAGTATACATAAATATAGTCATCACATCAAATTCACTATCTTAGCATTAACTTCATATTAGCAGATAAATTTTTGTTTATGTATAAAACAACTAATAGAAAAAAATTTATAATTAACTAATTAAATTTATTCTGAAACAAACTGAACTCTGATAACTCAAAAGTTGAGAATCAGATATTAAACAAGCTAATATTAATTTAGATATACAAACTACTTTTGATATTAATATTAATTTATATCATTTCTTTATTCACAGAGTAATTAATACGATGGAATATTAAACAAAAAATAGTATCAGTAACGATCGAAGACAATTTATAAAAATACATTAGTTGTAATCATAATGGCCTCCATTGATAACCTTGTAAATATATACACATAGGATATATAAATTTAAAAGTTTAATTTATCATCTCTTATAGGAAATTAAGAAATATAATTAAAATAGCACAAATATGTTCTTTTTTATAATTTTTTTTTAAGAGTAGTATCAAAACATACAGGTTAGATATATCTTTTATCTTAATACATATAAATTATTCTGTTTCATGAAAGGCTGAAGTGATCTAAAGCATGTTTTTTATAACAAGCATTTGATTATCCAAAATGAAGCAGGTGTGTATATAATAATGATGCTAAATTGTCAAAGTTTGAGTTATTTAGTGCTACAGCTTTCACCTACATAATAGCGTTAATAAACTAAAAGAAACAATTATTTACTACTATTAAATATTTTGCTTTTTCTTACAAATTGAAATGTACTTTTCCTCATTTAATAAAAATTTTTTTTAGTTCTTAGAAGAAATTTGAAATTTTTATCTTTGAAAAGTGGAAAGCTAAAACATTGGATATTTTAAGAGTAAAATTTATTTTATAATTAATAAATTACATTTAAATAGAGGATAAAATAACAAATCACCCATTTATATCTTATATTACTAAACAAGTAATTAATCTTATTGAATGATGTTCTGTAATAGAGTTGTCTTTGGCAGCTATTATATGTTTTAGACAGTTGTAAAGTATCACACTTCTAAACATTGCCAAGAATTGGACTTGCTTGGTTAAATAGGAGGGGAGAAAAGGATCGACTTGAATAATATCTTCATTATAAAGACTAAACAAATTAATTTTTAAAATTTATTGAAATTTAAATTAATGTTTTTAATATTCAGAAATATTTTTGATATTTTATAATTTTCTGTTCCGTTTCCTACAACAATTTACAAAATTACATATTTCTTAAATTTCTTATATGAAAATTATGTAATAAGTAATAAAAGTAATTTGAATTGTTAACACAGTATTACTTTTCTAACTTTGACTAAATAATCAAATGTAAAAATCCAAAAAATTAAACAGTTAATCTGTAATGGATAAAATATTATGAATGATGCTCTTTATTTAAATAGTGCAGTTTTCAGAAAAATATGTTTAGAATAAAATTACCAGCTTGTTTGATAATGTTAATCACTATTACATATTTTAAGACATAATAGTGATTAGCATTAAGGTAGTTAAATGTTACTTAAGTGAGAGTTATGTATCATGATTATTATGCAATCAAATAATAAAAATATAATGAATTTTTAGAATTGAATTATATTGTATACCCTCCATTTACACAACATTTTTCCCCCCTATTTAATTCCTAGAAAGGCTTATTGATATTTGACCTTGACTTGTACATTAACTTGTTGATTAAGCTTATTCATGAAATTATTACAATAATAATAGCAGAAACAAACAAATTATTCATTTTTACATTTGAAAGTTTAATTTCGAAATGTTAACTGGAAAATTTCAGTCAAATTTTTTTCTTGTTAATCTTCTATGTGAATTCATCTTACCAAATCCAAACTGACTATCCAGACTATAATCCATCACTTCTACTTTTGTAAGAATTTTAAGTGTATTAAAATGAAAATATACCACACACACAAACTCAGGTTAATTTTCTAAAATAATCTAGCCTATCTTTAGCATTTCAGAATAATTTTATATGTTGGGATGCATCTAACTTTCATTTTTTTTAGGCAAACATTATAATATTTAGTCTCTTAAGTTTATAGTAATTGTATCAAATATTGCAAAGCCTGATAGAAACACAACCAAACGACTGCCTTAAATAATCAGGCTAAAACTGCTAATTTAATGATTAATACTAAGTAATTTGCTATTAGAGGTAGATGTTAGATGCTATATCTTAACTAAGTTGATAATTATAATTTTAATAATTTATTACATAATTTAGAATCGTCAGGAAGAAAAGAACTGACCCGGGGTGGGGCTTGAATCCACAACCTCCAGGTCTGGATGGCACAACTGGCAAGCGGAGGTTGCGGGTTCAGGCCCCACCCTGGGTCAGTTCTTTTCTTCCTGACGATTCTAAATTATGTAATAAATTATTAAAATTATAATTATCAATTTAGCTAAGAGATGGCACCTAACGTCTACCTCTAGTAGCAAATTACTTAGTATTAATCATTAAATTGGCAGAATTATAGCCTGATTATTTAAGGCAGTCGTTTGGTTGTATTTGTTGCAATTGTTCTTTGGATAGATATTTTATTGAAGAATTTGAACAATTGGTTAACTAATAATACTTTCTCTTATAATCTATTTAAATAGCAACAGATTATTTATTATATAAGGATGCAATATTGTGATGGAAGAATGAATCTTCTGAGTTTTTTATACCATTATTCTTTTAAATAGATCTACTATAAGATAGGTGATTGATTAACTTCACAGTTGGTACAAGACAAAAATGTGACTGTTGTCTTTACAAAATTCTCTTGCATAAACTTGTTTATGCAAGAGATTTTTTTGTATTAGCTTCACTGAGACTATATAAACAACATTCAAAAAAATTTCACAAAAGTGCCACTAACTAATGTGTTACTATTTTTAAGAAATATATTCATTCCAGGAAATACACTAGGTGCAATAATTTTCTCTATTTATATTAGAGAAAAATGCAAAGTTATTCTATATTATTCTATTGTAAGTTTTTTAATCAATTATTTTTTTTCCATTTTAAGTACAAAGGGCAGGTATTTAAAATAATCTTTAAGGCAACCTTATAGTCAGCAATTTTTGCAAAAGTTTAGAAAGTCAAGTATAATTAATTTTCTTATGATATTTCTGGATTATATTTAAGAACTATTGTATATCAAATTTACCATTTTAAAGAGTTATATATAGCAAGTTGTAAGGTGAGAACCAGAGGGTTCTATCTGACTTAAAGACAATTTTTTAGCAGAAGAATTTAAAATTTTGCCAACTTACAAGATAAGAATCAAATTGTCACCCAAAAAATTTGTATCTACTACTAATAAAATGACAAAACTCTATGTTAACAGAAAGATGATTGTGTAAACAACAGATTAAAATAAAAGAAATGAAAAAGTGAAGAAATGTAGATAGAATTCTCTTGTTCCTACCTCATAAAATGTCTATGGGTTTTATGTAGAAGTTGATCTAGGCTAGCGATGTTTTTTTATAAAATATTTGGCTGACTGAACTGAGCAGTTTTGGTGTATTCTCTGTTTAAGAAACACAACTTTATATTCTGTGTAATTTATATGATCTGTTTGGATACAAAATCTCTACCTTCCACATGTGAATTCAAAGAAGTAACTCAAATTTTATTGAAATCTGGAAGGAGTATAATTATATCAGAAGTATTCGGGCAATCTTTGATTTCCCTTTATTATCTCTGGATATTTCATTAATATATATGTTAATTTATTTGTTTTAAAATGAATAAAATACAGTAGACCCCCCTATAACACCAGTTCATATAACATGGATTCGTATAACATGGCGAAAAAATTGCGATCGTATTCATATAACACGCTAAAAGAGAATCGTATAACATGGTAAATCATCATTGTCGACGCGTGTTGCGACAGGATTGGTTGAATCTGGACCAATAGCGGATATTGTACAAACTGTTGAGTTTAAACGAGCATTGGACCTACTAAAAAACATTTATTATTCAACGACCATAAAAATTATATTTTTATTAATGATGTCTCCAAGGTTAAGTTATTTTTCTGTGAAAAATTTGCTGATCAGGAAACACGCGTCCACTGTTCGACGAGCTGCTCTGTGACAAAAACAAGCTTAAGCAATGGCATCATCGAATGGTGCACACTTGGTAAGTAATCCTACAATTTTTTGTTTATAGCATAGTTTATATGGATTATTCCCAAAAATTTATATGTGATTTGGAAATGTTGAGTCAAATTAGTCTAGAATCGATTACTTTTATGGAAGAAAACCTTTCAAACAGCCGTAGCTCCTAAACTGCACACGTGCTGGGCTGTGATGGCTCATGTATTTAAGTGACTCGTACATCATGGATTCATATAATACGGAATGTATCTACCATGTTATAGGGGGGTCTACTGTAATCTATAAACATTTACAGTATAAAACAGAATTAAGAATTTTGATGAACATTCTGCTTTTTCTATTGCTATTCATCTTTACTCCTGACAATATACAAGAAGAATTCAAATGGCCCAGATAAAATACTTATGTTTTTAAATACATTTAAGCATCTGGTAAAAAATGTGAATACACGGTTTACAAAAATTATTTGCAAAAATGCAAAAAATCTTTCGCTTGTACGTATAGGATGATCTAGGAATTTAAAGCTGTGATAAATGAATAAAAACCTCATCTTATATGCGAGTAAATACGGTATATAGAAATATAAAGAAATGTATACAAATGCAATTATATATTTATCTATTTATTTTAAACTTTGTATTATACTTGTAAAGTACTATTTTTTTAGTAGCTTAGGAAACCGACTATAATTACCGTCGGTGAAACTTCCGTTAACGTAACGAGTACTTTACGCGGATTCGAGATTAGTTTGCCAGGCCTGGGCTTTTAAGCATGCACCGAAAAATTAGTAATAATAACGACAAATATCAAGTCAAATCAAAAGTTCAAATATATTTAATTAGCAACTAGAATGTACTACGTACAAATATCAATAATTCAAACAAAATTTATTAATGAAAATCAACAAGTCAACCCGACAATAAACTCAGCTACTTAGCTTAACTTAATATTAATTCCCCTTTGAAATTCGACAATCAAATACTTAGAAACTATGAACAAAATCTCTTACTAATTAAATGTCTATCCGTCACCTCACTATACGAAGAAACTATTTCCTCAATCCTTTCGATATCGTCAATCAAACTCCTCTTTAGCACCTTGGATCGTCCAATTATCAATCTGGACTTCTATCAGAAAATACTTCGCTTTCGAATCTACCTCGCTCTCAAATTCGCCTCGATTTGGAATTCACCTCTCCTTCTTCGGTTAACGTACGGGTTTTATACTGTGAGGTGACGTCACACTTGAGCTGGGTTACTCCTCTTATTTACATACGTAGTTGCTAACATTAACTTTCTGTTCTGGCAGCTTTAAGTTTCCGACAAAGCTTATAAACCGTTTACAAAATATTTATCATAATTTTCTGGGATGTTTAAGACTGTTTATCAAGTATTTCTCTACTAGTGATTGTGGGGACGCCCCCCTCTATTTTTTTTCTGCGGACTGTTACTTCCGCTGGGCAGCACAAGTGCGCAAGATGTTTCCTATGGCGCTTATTTTTCCGTGAGTTGTTTTATCTTCATTTTTCATTACTAACAAGAGAGTGGTGGGGAACCTTCGTCCTAAATAAACATAAACCCCAAACAAAAGATAATAAAACGGAAATAATAATAAAATAAAAATAACGTTCGGACTCAGTTCCTTACATACTTAATTTGTTTATTTACAGTAAATATATATATTCTTAAAGTTGATAAATTTAAAAAGTATTTTAAATTTATAAACTTTTTAATTTATTTTCTCAGTCTTTTTTATAATACATGACGAAAAACATTATTCTTCAAAATAATTTCCACAAATTTTTTTTATAAATTTATATTCTGGAGTTTTTCCTGTTAAAATATTCAATTTATCTTCTGCATTCTCTAATTAATTCAAGCCACTTATTACATCTATAAAAATATAATGATGTTATATATTTCAAATAAAAAATGAAATGAGGAGTGCTAGTCTATTTAATTCTGAAATAATAGATGATTTGTAATTGTAATTGTTGGGGGAAATGTTAAAAATTAAAATTACTAAAATTATTTTTAAAATTAAATAAAACTAATAATAAAACTATAAATTAAAAACTAAAATATTATGAACATTGTTCTGCAAATGATTTCTATACCAGCAACACTGGCATTTTGGTATTGTCTCCAATGGGAACTTTTTTCTAGGAAGGGGTCTCTATCCATTTTGCCAGTGTAATTTTGAATGGAGTCAAAGTTGTCATTCAGATTCATTTTCTTATCCAAAGGATTTATTTTCTCCACTTCTGGAGGATTTTTCAATCTATTTTGTTTTATTTTTATTTAGTTCAGAGAATTTTGCTGTTTTTTCTGCAGAGTTTTGTTTCTTTTAGTTCTGCAGTATCCAGAATAAAAACAGTTTCCATTTAGATACTGTAGAACTAAATACCATCAGATACTGTAATTCCATTTTAACAGATGCCTCAAAACAAGTAAATTTGGTTCTGAAATGTTTTTGAAATTGTTATATTGAGAACTGTAAAATCAAGGATCAACAATATTATTACTTTTATCTGGACTCTTATTCTATTTTTGTTATTTTATAATATATTTTAAAAAATTTTATTTTCAGCTGGTGTATGAATTATTTCTTAGATTTCTTGAATGTCCAGATTTTCAACCTGGAATTGGAAAGAGAGTGATTGATCAAAAGTTTGTTCTTCAGGTATTGTTTTTTTTATATCTTTTTTACATTTATTTAAATTTTATATTAGAATATTTTATTGCAATTAAATACATTTCTGTAATATTATTAGGTTTTATTTAACCAAAATATAAATTATTTAATGTAAAGTTAATGCAGTCATCAGAATGGATCACTATTTTTAAATTAGTCACTTTTTCTCAACTATTTCGGCGATATATCACTATTTCTTACTTTTTCTTTCGTTATGGGCAATAACAATTTTGTCACACCAAGCTGTTACATGTTACTTTATTAATTAATGTTTAAATACTTAAATTGCGACGTCCATAATGTCTTGTTGCACATTGAAAACTTCATGTTATTACATGACTTTTGAGGTTTTAAAAATGTTAGTTATGCAGTATCGTGAATGTGAGAGTGCACAGTCTAACATTAACAATTTTTTTCAAAGTACAATATTTTAATTTCTTCCAAGCTCATCACAGTTAACCTTTACACCTTCAATTTGAGGGCGGGTGTTAATAAACCAGTCTGTAAAGGAAAACCAAGTGCAAAAAATGATAGTGTTGTTTTAAATTATGTTTATCATTTCTCAATTTTTGTTTTAATAATTTTGATAGTGTTACAAAATTACTGATTAATTTTTTTTCAAGTTAATATTTTATAAGATTTGTTTATTAAGGGACAATTTAATAAATCATGTAATGTTTTACTTTCCCAGCTTGTTATGTATATAACACAGGAAAATATTGGAATTGTGTCAAACTTGATCCTCAGAGGTTTTTTTTTTTTTGCAAATCTCCACATTTGTTTTGATATCTCCTGAATCCAAAAAAATTCCATGTGTGTTGGCTAATATTTCGTTTAATCTCTCGGGACGGGGTAATTATTAAGAAATGAAATTTAGTGCAGTAGCTTATATATAAAGAGCATTGATACTATTAACTTTTGGTGGTTATGGATTGAGGAGTGGAAATATAGAAATGAGTTGTAACTTGTATAAAGTCAAACTTCATGAAGATCTTATTTATTAGCAAGGCTGAGGCCAATGTTTTAAACACAAAAATGTGTACACTGGATGTTCAACATCAGCTTTCCTGTAAGCCTAGAACGTCCAATCGTACACCTTTTTGCGTTTAAAACCTTGACCTTGCTATTATTAGCATTTAAAATTTTATATAAAACTCATCTTTACTGTCAAAATTAAACTATTTGCAATTTTGTAATTATTAATAATATAAAAGTTGTTTTTTAACAAAATCTCATAATGGATGGCACCACAAACTAATTTTAAATTTGTTCTATTACGTTATCATGTTTTTGCCGGAAAAGTTATACATTTAATTTCTAGAATTTTTATTTAATGAAATGTCTTGTTTTAAATTTTAATAATTCTGCAACTCTGAAAACTTTTTCTAATTAATAATTTTAACCAAAAATTTTAATTTACAAAATTTAAGAAGATAACTTATTAGAAAGAATGGTAAATATAGAGGCAATTTTTCTGTTTTTTGAAGAGAGACGTGCTATATATCTTTTAATAGACTCTTCCTGCATTTAATTACCAAACTGGCTGATTGACCCAGCACTTAATAGCTTATTGTTATGTTCTCAAAAAATAAAGAAACCAAGTAAAGAATAGTTCAAAATATACAGCTATAGCAAAACATAATTAATGACCCCGTTTTGCTAATTTTGGTCAACTGACTCATGTACAGCACACTTGAAAACAAAACTAGAAATTCCTGCATTTTGGTTTTGCCAGAGACTGGCGTATATTTGAGTCTTTGCTGTAAGGCTGCATTTATGCAAATGTGAAAAGAGGGGGGAAACACAAAAGCAAACTTTTTGGATCAAAATTCCAGTTGTGACACCATTTATGTAGAAGTGAGAAATGGAATTTCGTGTATTTGTGCAAGAAATGCACACAAATGTCTAGACACCGTGTGAGCATTAGTTCTAAGTTATGCCCCTGTGGCAAACCGTACCAATAGCAGGAAGCTCAATTTGTGATATTTTCTGGTCATAATTATAAATTATGATTGTTTTATTTGAAATTACTATTAGTGAATAATGAAAATACATTATTGTTTTTTAAACAAAAGAAAACATTCTCAAACTAAATTAAAACGTCAAATGAAACAAAATCATAAACGTAAAATAACATTCAAACTTGACTCTTTACAAATAATATATAATCATCATGGCCAACTAATTTTATTTGTCACTGTTTAGTCACTTTTTCCTTGTTAGGAGTTACTATTCTCACTTATTTTGAAGCCATTTTCTATTCCAAGGCCTGTTAACATATTATTGTATATTGAAGATTTTTCTGTGACTTTACATAATATGCAAGGCATATTTGAAATGTTTTAAGCCTAAATATGAAAGTAGAATTGGGAAGGATAGATATACTGTTATGATTGGACATGATAGGATGCATCCTCAAGTTGGCAATGGTAAAGTGGACAGCCAAAATTCAAACAAAATTGGCAATTGATAGTAGATGACACTCACATTTTAGACAATAGATAACAGTGCTGACAAAGACATGGAAATTCATAACATCATCCTTCAGTATAGTCAAATAACAATGAAATTTATTGTGGGAAAGATGAAGGCATTGCTAGAGTGCAAGCAATCATTCATGAATTGTTGGATGTGCAGGAAGTGTCTGCAAAGTGGATCCTTCAAAGTCAGTTAGTGGACTAGAATTACCATCCTGCAGTGTTGGCAGAACTACGTTTGAATATCTGAGTGACAACAGGAAAGATATTTTGTCATGTCACAATTATTCAGGATGAGACTTGCATCTATCATTTTGATCTTGAAATAAAGCAGCAATCAAAACAGTGAAAGCAAAGGACTCTGCTTTCAAATTCCTTTCCTTAGCTTTCCTTCCCAGCAGAATGTAACCTGCTGCTCAGATTCATTGGTGACTGCTGACTTCTTGAACAAAGGACAATCAAAACTAATTACTATTAGAACTTGATCTGGCAACTGCAGAATGCCATAGAAGGAAAACACCCTGAAAGTTGGAATGGAGAGTCATTTTCTATCAAGACAGCATATTATACTACATAGCATGTCAGTCTTTGCAAGTAATTCATAAGTATGGCTTCAAACTTTTTGAAGAAAGATCTTGTTTGCCTGATCTGACATCATAAGATTTTTACTTGTTTTCCTCTATGAAAATTCACTTGAAATGGTTGCACATTCTCAAAAATGATATTTTCAGAAGCAGTGCATGTTTGATGTGAAAGTCAGAAAACATAATTTTTTTTTTATTGATGGCAGTAGTATTATGTCATAGAAGAATAAATCAAACATTTGTAGAGTTTCAACAAATGGCAATGACCTCTTTACAGGTAGGCTGGAAACTTTTCAAACATCCTGTATAAATTACATCAGATAAAAGAAAGTTTTTAAAATAATTAAAAATATAAAGAATTTGGATTTAAAATAATAGCAAATTGTCTTTTTAAATACTATCATCCTTATAAAAATTAACAATAAATAATTGAAAATAACTGCATGTTAAAAATTTAAATATTGGAGAGAATCTGATTAGTAATTAAGAACTTTTGTCAGTTGTAAGTGTACTTAAATATGAGGAAAATTTCTAAGTCTATGTAGACTGAGAAATATTCATTTTAAGATAGTCACTCAAAGTTATAGAAAAGTCATCAATACTCACTATCACTTTATTTTTTATAAAGCTAGATCACTTGTAATTATCAAAATGAATTGAATAGAAAATAGAGGAGTGAGGAAATAGGCAAATTCAGTACTAATATTCATAGATGATTAAAGTAATTTTAATGAGATTCCATGATTAAATTATCATGCCAATTTATAGATAACATTTGTAAAATTATGAAAAATTGTATATTGGTTTATAAATTTTAATCAACAAGTCTTGTAGATCTATATTCTTACATTCACTTATGGCAGTTGTACAGTACAACATTTATGTATTCCATTTATAATAGTTCCAAATATATGAAAGTATATTGGGATTATTATTTTAAATGTGATTAGTAATAATTATATTATTAATATATATATATATAAACCTGAACATTATTATAATCAATCATTAAATACCAATTATTTCATATTAAAGTTTGGCTAACAATTATCAAAGCTTAGTAATTTGATGCAAAGGTAGACAGTTAAGCCATTATGTTGTATTACTTTTAATAATAATAATAATTTTTGAATTAAATTTAATAATTTAAAATATTCTAGAAGGAAAGAGCAGACTAAAACCTACAACTTCTGCTTGAATGAACTATTATTGCAAATAGCTTGTATTCACTATACATGAAATCTGTACTTTGATCTTCTGTTATTCAGCATTAATGCATAACCCTATATGAAAGTTTGAATTACTGTATATTGCAAAGGATGTACAGTATTTTGTGAATTTTTAATTTAATTTTTTTTGTTTACTTTTATTATTATCTTAATTAAAAAAAAATAAAAGGACATCATTTTAGAATTGAATTGATGAGTTTGACATCATTTTTGTACTGTTTAAAATTTGCTCAATCAACTTTTCTTTTGTCAGCAAGAAAACCATTCTTTTGGATCTTGAAACTATAAATGCATCAAGAGTATTTGTTTTTTTTTTTGTTGTAACAAAGAATGAACAAATGCCAATTGAAAACAGTTACAAAACAAAAACCTTTTTCATTTCTAGAACAGTAGCTTGCATACTAAATGTATTAGCTGTCTTAATATCTAACAACTAGGTTTTTACATTTTATATTGAAAGTAACTTTTCACATTGTTCTAGAATAATAATGCTTTTTAAATATATAATAAAATAAAATTTTTTGTCATTAACATCATTGATTTATTTTAACTGACATTTATAATTTCTGAGAATAAAAAAATTTCTATTTTTTTTTAAGGACAAAAAAATATAATAAAAATTGTTATTAATCTGTAAAGAAAAACACTGTATGCATTTATATTGTGCTTATTGTGGATGAAAAAAGTTTCTGTTGCTTAATCCATTATTATTTGGATAAATTAATTTAATTTAAATTGTTTTCTACAAAAATTTTTAAAATTCAATAATGTTGGAATATCTTCAATACTGAGTATCATTTATTAAGCAGATTAGAAAATAAACTGAAAATAATAAAAAGTATTGTTTTTAAAATAAGATAAAATGTAAATAGATTAAAGTGTTTTAGATAAAATTTTACTTTAAAATAAATAAAAACTTGTTAAAGAAATTGTTTATAGTAATTCTGAAAGCTTTTTACTCAAATTATTTTGTTTTTAAAATTAGGTAACAGCAAATTTCACTTGTTAACAGTTTAATTGGATTAAATGTTCATTTAAAATTAATATTGTGCAATTTCTTCTGTAATTTTGCTTTATATGTTATGATTTTTCTTTGTAAATGCAATATTTTTTTATTAAAAAAAAAGTTAAATCTCTTATATAATACATATCTTTTCACACAATAGTATTTAAATAGATTAAACTATGATGTGTTGAAAAGAAATTGTTAAAGGTATAAAATATCAAGTAAATAGACAAGAATATGTCAAGTAAATTTTTTTATTAATGCTATTAATTGGAGGTAGGTAAATCCTATCTACAAATAATTGAATATTAGAAAGTATTCAATATCTTAGATATTATGTTGATAAAAAATAAATTCAGATACTATGAAAACCTCCAATATTATGCCGTATGTATAGTCATTTTGGAACTTGAGGGACCTTGAAACATCAAAGAAATGCTAAAAACTTTGTGTTTTTTTTTCCCCAGTATGTATATAGGTATGTGTGGAGGGTATGATTTCATTTATCCACTTTGAAGCTTAATAACTCCTCCATCTTTGAAAATTTCTGAAATTTTGCAGAGAGTTTTGTGTATTAGGGGGATTGCCATTAAGTTTTGGTGGTTAAAGGTCAAAGGAGTGGGAGAGTTAGAGGGGATTTGTGTAGTATCTTGAGTGGAGTCTGACTTAATGAAGATTTTATTCATTATTGGCATTTACAATTTTTATGAAACTTATCCCTACCCTCAAAATTAAGCCTTTTGTCATTATGTAATAATTAATTATATAAAAATTTTTTAAATAAATTATCATAACAGATAGCATCACATGCAGTTTTAATGGTGTTGCCAGAAAAGTTGTACAACTCATTGCTGGATTTTTTTTATTAAAGCCAAACAATTGTTGGATTTTATTAAGCTATATTACCACTACTATTACTAATTAAATGTAGTAATATAGCCAGACATAATCCGGCAATCATTTGGCTTTAATATGTAACTATTGAGTTTAGATATTTATATCTGGATTTTTTTAAATTGAGAATAAAAAAGCAAGAAAAATATGAGGATCACATCATTTGAAATTCTAAAGTTTGTCAGGGACATTGTAGATGGACAACCCTGGGAATATAGGAGAAAGTGATGATGATAATATTTTTTTGAAGCAATTTAAGGTCATAAAAATATTGGCAGAAATACAGCCTGCAGAAAATTTGGACTTGCCATCACTCAGCTTTTTCCTCTGAAGATATGTAGAGAGTATTGTATATGAAATGCCAGTGTAAACAAAGAACTATCCATCTATATTAGGGTTTCTCATTTCCCAGTCTTTTGCTTGTCTCGGGATTCCGGGATAAAAGTGAACTGTTCCTCGGGATCCCGGGAAATCCCAGGACAAAATTAATTATTTTTAAGATATACAAATTATCATGAAATCAAATGATATAATTATTTTTCATCTTTTAAAGTAATTTAATATGTTCCGCAACCTCCAAAATCATATTAATAACGCTGTGTAAGATATATATTAAAAATTTCCTTTGAACTACTAGAAATTTTCACAAATAGAAAAAATTTATTAAACTTTGCTGGAAACTGCATACAACAACAACAACAAAATGCTTTGAATTCAGTTTTAAAAAAATGAACTCAGATCAAACTTCTAACTTAGAAGGCAATTTTCGTTTTTTAAATAAAATATAATACAAAATATTGTAAATTTTTATAAGATTTTAAAAAGCAAAGATGGTCGATACTCCGATCACTCAATCTAATTCTTATTTTAGTAATAAAAAGTCTTGCTACAGAGAATGCCTTTTCCGATTCAATTGATGTGATTGGAATAGTGTTTAATGCATTTAAGAGAAGACAAATATTATGTGTTTTTCATCTGTATCCTGAAAGATTTCTAGTTTGTTTTCGAGATTGTAGTACTTCTTTTGTTCTCTAGTATTCTTGATTTGTCTACCTCGACTGCTTTAATTGAAACATCATAGCCCAATAATTCGGCAGTTCATTTGTCTTTAATAATCAGGTTATGAAGAAAAACTTCATACTCGCAGACACTTCGTACTCGTTTGTATCCTTTCCCAATTTGCACAACTTGGCGTTAAGCAGTTATTGCAGCTACTGGGCATGGTTAAAAATTAAGACAACATAAGCACAATTATTACAGATATTACAGGTAAAGAATTTTGAGAGTCCTGCCACGAATAAGCTATGTATTGATTATTGACCATTTGTGACATGCCATAACAAGTAAAAATTAAAAAAACTAATAAGTAGGTTTAAAATTAATAAATACAAATGTATTATGACAGTTTATGAGTTAATTATACTTTCTATTTGCAAAATTTCCTCAACCTTAACACAAAATAAGAAAAAAGTGAATTTTTAAGAAATTTGTGGAATTTCCCAGGATAAGAAAAATTTCCTGGGTTAAAAAAACAACCGGGATCCCGTTTGAGAAACCCTAATCTATATCATTTCAGCATTTGATACTGTTAGAAGAGAACAAGCACTCTTTGAAAGAGTATAATAAAATGTGGTTTGTCACTATACTCTCTGTAATGAAGTTGATGATTGCCTAAGGAAGAAATGCAATTGCCACTTCAGATGCCCACGAACAGACGAGTCGATAAAACCACTGAACACTGGTAGTTGGTCATGGGTTCACACCTCACCAACAGGCTGGCCATGTGGAATTTTCTGGAGTTTCTTCACATTAGTAACACCTAAATAGGGGCCATTTTCCCAAAAAAGACCTCCTGGGCGTATTTCCTCTCTTGATAGATTGTCCATGTGTCATGTTGCCATAATCAAATAACACCAAGCCACTTCAAACATTTATTATAAACGTCTGACATGTCAGATTTTATATAATTATTAAACATTTACTAACATTTACTTGATTTTTTTTGAAATCTCTCCTGCTAATTATGCTAAAGTGGGAATACCAAAGACTGATCAGTATCGTGGCTGTTGATTGGGACACTCCTCTAAGTTTTTCTACAATTTTTCTTATAGTTTTGAGTAAGTGTCCACTACTGCAACAGTTTCAATATTTTCTAAGCCAGAAGACCATCCAGAATGAGATTCATCTGCAAGATTGAAATTCCCTGTCCCTAAATTTTTTTGAACCACTGCTGACATTTTCTGATATTTGAGGAATTATTGCCATACACACTGCATATATTGTTTGTCACTGTAACTGCAGTGTTTTAAAAAATTATATAACATTACATGACTTAAATATTTTGATAAGCTCATTTTGATTGACAATAATAATTTCACTTTTTAAAAATAGTCAAAAACCATTATTAAAACTGTTAAGTAATGAAAAAAGTTAGTACTTGGGATGATTGGTGTATTATGTAAATTATGTTATAGCATGAAAACAATGCTCAGAAAATGACATTACTTATGACTCAACCCAATATATAAAAACTGTGTATTTATTTAAGTATAAAAACAAAATGATTACAATTAAGTAGATTTAACTACAAAACTAATTTGGAATTTAATTTCTTATTTGAATAATTTTATAAAATGATTTATTAAAACTAACATTTTAATTTCAGCTCCTTGAACTATTTGATAGTGAAGATCCAAGAGAGAGAGATTTTCTGAAAACAGTTTTACACAGGATTTACGGAAAGTTTCTTGGTCTTCGAGCTTTTATTAGAAAACAGATCAATAATATATTCTTAAGGTAATTTTTTAATAAATTTATTGATGAAATTCTTTTAATATTTTATTTATAGAAATTAGTTTTAAATATATCAAATAAGGTACATTATTATTGTTATTTTTAATTATTCAGTTTATGAAATTAAGATTTAAGCATACTAACTTTAAATAAATCATACAAATCTATGGTTATCATTAACTAAATATATCACTTTACACAGTTATAGGAGTCATGAAGGGGCATTATCCTGGATTAACAATTTTATATACACGGAATATACAATTCTGTTTTAGATCTGTTACATTCTAGTAAATCAAAAAATCTAATATTAGAACATGCCAATATTCAAATTGTTCATTACCTGGATAGCACATGACAATTGCATTTTAATTCAAAATAAATTTAAACTTTCAAGCATTGACATATTAAATTGGAAAACTAAATACAAATATTTATGTTTATGCCATAACAATGTAGATAAATAATTTTTTATTAAAGACAAAGTAAAATTAAATACCATTCATTGTAGTTGCCTCTTTGTCTAGACAAACTGCTTTAGAAAGAGCAGTTTTTATCTAGAGAGGTTTATGTTTGCTGAGACCAAGCAAATGTGTTATATTTAGACATTAGAGTTGCCTTGCTAAAGGTTATAGAAGATAAACACTGCACATATAACCAATATCCAGCAAGAAGAAACTACAAGCGAATGTTTTCATCCATGTTTAAGGGGCATTGTCAGACTAACTGTTAGCCTGATGATGCCCATTAAACATGGATGAAAATGTTTGCTTTATTTTTAGTTTCTTCTTTTCTGGATATTGGTTGTATGTGCAGTGCTTATTAAGGTATATCCAGTTTTGAATAGTTGAGGCTATAGAAGAATTATTTATTGTCACAGTTAATAATTCTGTACCCATAAAACAGAAAGGTGGTGGTATGGATCTGTGGATTTAGATACTGAAGGACTAACGTTATAGACACAAAAGTGATCACAGTGGACAGTGGGCAACTATGCATTGTCAATAAGATGTGAATCTATATGTGTAATGTAATATAGTAATATAACATAATAATTAAATATTTAGAACTAATCATTTTATTATGATTCTATTAATATATTGAAATGATTTTGTGACATTTAATCTATTTAGAACCCTCTGAATTTGTTTATTGGTTCTAAATTGAAACTAACTACTTTATTATGGAATTATAACAGAACAGTTAGTTTTAATTAATTCTGTTATAATACAGTATTTTGATAATATATTACAAATGTATCACATTAATTCTTATGAATCATAATCATTTGTATATTATATCTTACTGATGATGCATAATTGCCTAGTATTAGATATTTCTATTGTTTTGAATCTTATTTAGTGCATTTATTTACTTTTTATTACTTATAAATTTTATTATGTAAGTAAGTGAAAGTTTAAAATAAAATATTTGAGATATAGCGTCATAGAAGCCTCTTCTGTGAGGCTTACAGAATTGTGTTTGTTCTCAAAATCTGTTTTATCAATATTGATTAAAATTTGTCATTTTCCATTAATTGCAATGAGGAATCAAAAATGCAATAAAAAAAATGGGGGCCCATGACTTTGTTTTTGAGATATAATGTTGTTTCACAAGTACATGTGACAAAGCAAAATCACACGAATCACACAACTTTGTTGTGCGATGTTTCACGGTTGCTAGCATGTCTTCTATGGGCTTCACTACAGAGTTGAGTTTGTTCTCAAAACTTAAAGGGTCAGTTTTGACAAAACTTTGTCATTTTTCAAAATTGCAATGAGGAATTCAAAAATATAATGAGTGTCCATTTAAATGTAAAAAAAATAGGGATTGAAAGATTTCTGATATACAAAGGGGTTAAACTGACAATGTCAGTGTTCTCTGATGCGACTGAGCATGCCTAAAACGATTTAGGCCTAGGGTTCAAAAATATAAACAGCATTGAGTGCACCTAACAAAATAGGCACAAAAAATGAACAAAGCATCACCTCTCCGTGTCAGCAAGTGCAAAGATTGTTTCTCTGTACCTGGACAGTGCAAGGATCATGACTTCCTTGACCGGCAGATACAAGGATTGCCTCTCCCATAGCCAGCAGGTACAAGGATTGCCTCTTCTGTGCCTAACAAGTGCAGGGATTGCTTCTTTCTTTCCAGCTGCTTCTCAATTCTATCATGGTACGACAAAGTATTTTTAAATTTAACTAATTACAGTAATTAATAAATTTTACATTAAAATTACTAGCACAATGTCATAGTAATTTTGATGTAAAGTTTTTAGAAACATATTAAAAACTAATTCCTTCACATACCCTTCACATCATTGTTTCACCTTTACCTAATTGCTTCACATATAATTCTCATTGTATGTGAAGCATTTAGGAAAGAATTTTCTTGGGCCAACAACATGTCACTCCGAAAACACACTGTAATAACCTGATGGAGCATGTGGATTCAAGTGGCTTCTTTTTATATGCCAAAAATTTCTAATTCATGGGAGAATTCATTGATAAACTGGTCAAAAAGTCTTCAGTGTCTGCAGTCAAACTCAAGTCTGTTGAAATAAGAAACTGTGTTAAAGGATCTCTACACTGTTCGTTCATACAAGTTCCTGTGCAGTTCTGTTTCTAATCTTGAGAAAACCAGTTTTTTTACTGAGAAGCAGTGGGAGAATATTTAAAAGTTTAGTAATTAGAAACATTAGTCTTATTGTATTCTTTGCTATATTAATATAACAACCCTGTAATAATTTTAACTTTGCGATTCAATTGTATTTATTTTTATTTAATAAAATATTGTTTTAGCTGCCGGAAAACTTATCAGACCTCTAGAAGTATATTTAATTTGTTGAATTGCAGTTGTAGTAATTGAAAATATTAGTCAGCAGGCACATTAGAGTATCAGATATGTAATGAATGAATTAATGTATTTATTGTATATTTAACTGTAGCAAATAAAAGAAATATTAAAAAGTAAGAACAAATGACAGAATTAAAGCCTCTCCAAAAATGCATTTTAATTAAAACAAGTTCTTTATTTCAAAGATTTTTGTTTGCTGCCTAATTATAGAATTTTGACACTTGATAAATAAGTAAATATAGGTTCATTTCTTTTTAACTAATTTTAGAAACAGTTCATTTAATATGTAAATAAATGAAATATTTAATTAAATGTGATCTAATTTTCTTTTATTAGGTTTGTGTATGAAACTGAGCATTTTAATGGTGTTGGAGAACTTTTAGAAATATTGGGCAGGTGAGAAATACTTATTTTATTTTTCTAGATTGGTAGCAAATTTGAAAATGAAGATTTAAGTGTTGTAAATTGTCATTAACATATATTCGTTATTGCATGGTTACGGATAGATCACTGATTCAAATCTTTATAGAGTATATTGGATTTTAAAAATAATTTTCAGTTTCATAGTCAATGCCAAACTTCATTATATAAATAAATTTTTTTTTAGTTTGAATAAAAAATAATGTATGAATAGAAGATGTGGTGCTTTATTATTGATAAAACTGTGCTTTTGAAACACTTTTTTTTTTTTATAATTTTGAATCATTGATGAATTTTGTTCACTCACAAATGAAGCTAAAATTGATTATGTAAATAAGTTAAGTTATTAAAATGCTGTTGTTAAAGGGGTGTTTGAATGACTATTGTGTACTCCTTAGTAGATATCTTCATAATTTTTTAGATAAAAGCATGATTATTTTTTTTATGTTATGAATTTTTTTATGTAAGTTGATTAAATTGTAGCATGCTAAGATATTAGTGTATTTTGTAGTGATTTGGTTTGGTGCATTATTTTCCATCTGAGTCATGCCAATGACCATCGTCATTCATGTCATTTGTAATAGACATAACTATGGATGCTGTTTAGTTTATAATGTGATAGTATTTTATAGTAATCAGTTAGTCTTCCAGTGCAAAATAGGCAAATTGGATGCTACAGATTTTTCTATTATTCCTGAACCGACCATTTATATTTCTTTAATATTGTAGCTTGTAACATCTTGATATTTGTTTTGTGGGATATTGAGAGATGTTTTTGTTGTCACACACTAAGTATAGTTAACACTTCTAGTCATATCCATAAAAATTTTTTTACATAAAATCATACATAAAATCATAATTATGTTACTGGATATCACATTCATAAATTTTAAAAGTGAAATTTTGATTTCACTCTTTATTTTATGTATTGATGATAATGACAGAACATGAAAATATATACATAATTAAAAAATATCTGCATCTCTCTCTCTCTCTCTCTCTCTCTCTCTCTCTCTCTTTTTTTTTTTTTTATTTCCATATTTGTTCAACTATTTGAATTCACATGTTTAGCATTACAACAAGATTTAACAAGGAAAAAAATTACAGATCAAGTATTTATATGAAAAATAACAGTTTGTCATTTATAAATATATTAATTTATATTTGGTAGAATTCAGATTAATCAAGTTTCCCATTATTCAAGGCAAACCCATAAGCAAATGCACTACTTTTTTACAATTTTTAAAAACTTTGCTGTGACTGCACTGAGCACTTAAATACCATAGTGTCGTAATGACACCAAGCGAGTGGACAATTTTAAACTGAATTTTTTAAAATTTACTTTCTGCCCATGAACACTGAGAGGGTCTTCTCTGTGCTTGTCGTGGGTTTGGCCGGGGCGGCGAAAGAGAGCTCAATGTGTCCAAGACAGACCATCTGTGAAAAAGATGCTGAGGCTTATTTGAAACAGTGCAGAAAAAGAAGGAAGAATCACCACAGAACAAGAAACTGAAAGACTTTTTAAAGTGTAAAATAACATGTATTACAAAATAATTTGTTTGTTACCTTTTTTCATTTAACTTCAATCATTTGTATTTGATTTGAAATATTTTACTTTTGTTTGGAAGTCAATAAACTGCTATGAATTCCATAGAAAGGTTGATACTCAAAGTTTGGAGATCCATACTCACACACACACACACACACACACACACACACACACACATATATATATATATATATATAACATTGTGTGTGAGACTTACTACTTTAAAGAAATTTATAGAAGAAATATGTATTTTGTGAAGATGCCATTTTACTTCAAAAATTTCACCACTGTTCAAATAACATGTATTTAATATTAACAAATATTTATTAAATTATAAATTAGTATTTAAATTTTATTGCTTTGAAATTAAAATAAACAAATTGATTTTTGTGTTTAGTATCATCAATGGTTTTGCCTTACCTCTTAAGAGTGAACATAAACAGTTTTTGGTTAAAGTTCTGATTCCTCTTCATAAACCAAAATGCTTAGGATTATATCATGCTCAGGTAAATCTTATTGTTTTTTATATTTTATTTACCTGATTTAATCATATATAATGATGATACTGATGGAAAAATTATTACTAAAAATTAATTTGCCTAAATTTATTATATTTTAAAAAACTTAGTCCAAATTATTCTACAAATATAGTGCTAATTGTTAATTGAGAAAATTCGAAACTTTTTTTATTGGTGGAATGCTTTTGACTCCACATGTGTCATCTTCGGCACAAAAGTTGTTATAGAATAGAATACAATAAACATAAGAACATTTTTTAATTTGTTTGATGAAACCATGTCTCTTTCTATAATTCATTGTGTGTTTGGAACACAAAACAACACAACACTAGTGTTTACTAAGCCTGAACATTTTTAAACCAATGCCAAAGTTCAGTTCGTGAAAATGCCCAAAACTTTTAAAATCATTGATTTGCATCAATTAGAATAAAAATTAAATAAAGTAATGCAAAATAATGAACCTAAATTAAAATCAAATAAATTTAAGATAAATTAAAATGTAAAACATAAAAAGGAGTGTGTAGGAAGTGATGAATGATCTATTTTATTTAGCAGTGACAGCCAGCTAGAGAGAGCATTGGGTTATTCCATCCTTAATATAACATTAAGATTTTCAGACAAAACATTTGTTCTAATGAATGCCCTGATAGGGAAAACCCTTCTATATACTGCAATGTGTGTGGGATGGTCCCAGACCACAACTTTTTCACACATCCACTGTGTGAAGTGTGAAATGTGACTAGATTGAATGTCTGTGTTCATTTACATGTTTTTTTTAATCGATCTGATTGTGGATTGTATATAATAAAAATGTGTGTTTCATTTTTTTATGTTACAGCATAAATCTCTTTGAGATCCTATTTCATTTGCTGTTTATTACAGTAGAGGGATGCTCATTACCATTTATAATTTCATAACTAGCCTACCATTTAAGTGCCTAGTGTATGTGGGTCAGTAGCACTAAAAAGGGGTCCAATGGGTTCTTTGTTACAGGAAAACCGTAACATGTTGATTTTTTTTTTAAACCTAATAACATATTTAGGCTGTAACATTTTTTGTGAAACTCTTCTACCAAGCTGTTGACCATACTGAATGGAAAGTCATGAGACTTAGCAATGTTATTAGTTTGACAAAGCTCTTCAACTCTATTTTTAAAGGTGGATGAAAGGTTATTGCCCTAGCAACTAGGGCTGTAAATACTGCTGATTTATTATAGATAGTAAGATTCAATTCTTACTGAATGTAGGAGGCAGTTGTGGATTTGTGATGAACTTGTTTAGTTGTAAGGCTATTGTTATACTTATAGATCATTATGTAAATATTAATGCATAAAATGATAGATGATATTTGAAAGTTTTGACCATTTTCATGCATAGGCCTTTGGCATCGGATTCAAAAATATTTTCCTTCTGTATCGTGTTTTATTCTGTGACAGTTTCTTGTTTTTGTGCTGAAGATGAGTTGTATGGAATTGAAAATGTTATACTAAAAATTTTTGGTTTCCTCCCTTAACAATTGGCCTAAATGTAATAAATTACTTTGATTGATTTCTAAATTTATATTTAAAAATATGATTTAAAATTCTCCAAATATTCTTTAAAATAAGTAATAAAATTTCTTTTAATCATTTTTTAAATACTGCTATAAAAGCCAATGCATATAATTTTGTTATCTTTGTGCATTTTATCAGTTGGCATATTGTGTTGTTCAGTTTCTCGAGAAGGATGCAACTCTTACAGAGCAGGTAAAATTGATATTGTTGATTAAATTAAAAATCAAAATATGCACAATAATTTTTAAAATTTTGTTTTTTTCATTTTCTTATTGTAGGTAGTTAAAGGATTATTAAAAATTTGGCCAAAAACTTGTAGTCAGAAAGAAGTGAGTATTGTTAACTGCAAATTTTAGAGGAAATATTTTATTTGATTTAAAATTATTGGTTGGGTAATTTTTTAGAATGAAGAGAGAAAATATGTATATTAGTTTTCTGTCACTTACAAATCCATATGTATGGATTAGATTAAAAAGGAAAGATATTGTTTGTTAATTAATCACGATGAATGATAAAAATTAAATATTATCTTTTATCTGTAAAGAAAATACACATAATGATAGAAATTATTAAAAAATGAATTTATATATAATCTTACTTCATTGTGAAGAGCAAATTAGAGGGTTGATTTTTACTTTACATTTTACAAATATTCAGTATTTTGTTTATTACTATGGTAATATCTTTCTAAAACAGAACCTGGAAAAATGGAACTAGCCTGAACAGAAAAATTGTTTGGGACAAAGCATTCTCTGTGTTAAATTTTACTATAAGTCAGAAACCTGTCCAATGCAGAAATGGATAAGGTTTTTGGATGCAAAGAATTTAACTTAACCCGAACAAAATTAAAGCAGATCGATTAAAGCAGAAAATTAAGATTCCACTTGTAGGAAAATTGCTTACAACTTGTAACTTGTTACAAAAGTTTTACTCAGCAAATTTTGTTTGAAATTTGTAACGTGTAAAGCTTGTAATAACTATAAGAATTTTATGCAACAGGACCCTGATTTTATCTTACAGTTTTAAGATAACATTAGTAAAATTTTTTTTCAGTTGCTTGGTGTCCAACATATGTAGTAAGGTTCAATAGTTTCTTGTCTGACCCTAATTTACTGGAAGAAAATGTATATCAAAAATAATTCAAAAGAATTTATTCTTCTTATATGTCAATATATTTTTTACAACACTTTATTAACAATTCCTTATGAAAATAGTCTAAATTTTTCTTTTCAAAATCTGCTGTTCATTAGTTTTAAATTTTTCTCCTGCAAATCTGACTTCAATTTTGAGAACAAATTATAATCACGTAGGGCCAGATCAGGGCTGTAAGGTGGGTGATTTATCAAGTGGTCTGTAAGTCCATGACCTTGAGAAAAATCTTGTTTTGCTGTTAAAAATGTCAGTCTAATGTGATAATTTTTAGCTTTAGTGTTAAATTGGATCTCATTCATATAATACTGTTTGGAATTGGGAACATTTCAGTTGTTTATTTCTGTTAAAATGGAATTAACGGATGAATATAAAAGAAATGTTTTATACTTTTTATTTTTAAGTGGTGAGAATGCTACAAATGCAGCCAAAAAAATAAATACTGTACATAATCAAATTGTAATTAGTGCAAGGACTGCACAGAAGTGGTTTAAAAGATTTAGAAACAATGATTTTAGTGTGGAGGATAAGGCTTGTACTGGAAGACCCGTTGACTTTGATGATGATGCTATCTCTGCACTAGTTGAAGCAGAACTATCTTTAACAGTTGATGAAATTGCAGAATGTTTAAATTCATCCCATGGAACTGTTCATAGACACCTACAACAAATTGGAAAAGTTTTAAAGCTAGGAAAATGAATACCAACATGAACTGTCAATAGCTAACCAACAACAACGTGTAAATATTTGCACGTCTCTTTTATCCCATATTGCTTTAGAGCCTTTTCTTGATCGTCTGGTTACTGGAGACGAAAAATGGATCCTCTATAATAGGTTGCATCCAAAAAAAATTATTTTGTGTGTTTGGTGGGATATGTCAGGTGTAATTCACTTTGAGCTGTTAGAACCTAATCAAACAATTACAGCTCAGATGTATTGTGAGCAATTAGAGCATTTAAATGAAAAATTGAAAAAAAAATCGATCGTCATTTGTGAACAGAAAGCAGGTTCTCTTGCAACATGACAATGCCAGACCACATGCTGCAAAAATAACTGTACAGAAACTTGAAAACTACAACTGGGAAATTTTACCTCATCCACCATATTCACCAGATATTGCTCCCAGTGATTATCATCTTTTTCGCAGTTTGCAGAATTTTTTAAAAGGGAAAACTTTTGAGGATGAGAACAATGTAAAAAAGGCTATTTCTGAATATTTTGATTCAAAACCGAAATCATTTTACGAAGACGGGATTAAAAAGCTACCATCAAGATGGCAAGAAATTGTACAAAATAATGGTGAATATATTATAGATTGAAATAAAATTTAATTAAATATTTTTGTAGATAAAAATATGCACAAACTTATAGACTGACTTGATAGTTCCTTGAAGCAACATTTTTGAATAGCAGCCTTCACAAGAATTGATATGTGCACCCAGTGCATTGTTGCACAACAGCATGCAGTGCAAGACAGCTTGTCACGTTGTTTTTTTAATGGCATCACTTAATTGGTGCATTAAAGAAGCATAATATTCTCTGGTGACAGTGGTATTGTGTTCTTTGAAATAAATCACAAGGATTCCCCCTTAATAATCCCTAAAAATTATAGCTATGATTTCGAGATTGTGTCACTTTTGCTTTTTTGGTCCTTGAAGAACTTAGGATGACATTCTTCCATTGATTCTTTTTTGATAGAGGATTATGATAAAGAACCATAGTTTCATCTCCAGCAATAATTGATTCAGTAACTACTTTTTCTCATCCTTCACAAAGAGATAAAAACTCCCTGCAATATCTCAATTGCTTTTTCTTTTGAACTGAAGAAAGAAATTTTGTCATCCATCTTGCACTGACCTTATTCATACCAAGATGTTTGTGTAGGATCCTCAGCACTGTGATTTTTCATATAGCACATTTGCTGCTTATTCCCTGGTTTTTAGCTCCTGTCTTCCAAAATATCTTTGCATTGATGTTTCTTTAGTAACCATTTTGGTAAACTTTATTTGATGTTGTTTGTCTTCATTGAACTCAATGAACAAAACAATTCTGATTAGGAATTCTTTTACTGTGGAATATGAAGGAGGAATGCCTCCATAAACTACATTTGGGTAATCTTTAATCTCTGATGGACTTTTCCTTCTTTTGTTAAAATTTTAATCTTGACTTAATATTTTATTTTAAACATTTTCAAAATTCATTCCGACTATGTTTGCTTTCAATAAATTGACAATATCTCAGTAAAAAATTAACAGATTTAAATGAAATTTTTCTTTGAATTTATTAACGGATCAAATGATCAGCCAATTACAAAATAATACATGACTATTTTTTTAAAAAGGGTCAGTCAGGCTGGAAACTTTTGGACCTTACTACATATTACTATTGTCCCTTTTGTATCCTTTTACTATTTTCTATATAATACATATATTCTATATTAAATAATCAGCATCTTGACAGAAATGATGTAACCTTATTTATACACTTTTATCATAGACTATCATATCCTTTGCTCATCAATAGCAAAATGTATGTTTGGGAATCGAACCATACATTGTAGACAATGACTGTCAAAGATCAATGTTTGATTAGTTTAAATAGCAATTTCATTTATCTCTGTATTCTGTAAGTTTATCTCTTGATTGTCTTGTGATTACTGTCAGTCACATGCATACAGTCAAAACTGTCTGGCATTTTTAATTCAGTCTAATTCTTTTGTGATATGAGATCTTTTAAACTGAAAAATTTTAATTACTTTTTTGAAAGTAGAACAAAAATTTCAGATTAATAAATAACACACTATAATTTTGAAATAATTAATTGATATTAAGATTAAACATTATAAAACACATTTGATGAATCTTTGTCAATGTCTTCATCTAAAGCACAGTAACCCAAACCAATTTTTGGATTAAGTTGCATTTTTTTTCCTTGCAGAAATTTTCATTTATTAATTTTTTCAGAAAATTGATATTTTCAGTTAAAAATGTTTTGTCATTTTAAAAAACTGTTACAACAGTTTTTTAAAATAAAAAAGGGGGAGTGAATATCCATTTTATGTGAGGGTCATTCAAATGAAACCTGACCAATGACTTTATTTAGTAGGTATAGTACACTACATTACATTAGAAGTAGTCCTCTGATGAGTAAGGCACTTGTTCCCACTGTGACACCAGACATTTGAATCCTTGTTCATAGAACTCAGTGGGTTGATGTCTGCACCATTCCTGAACTGCGTCTTCCACCTCAGCATTCAATTGAAACTTACACCTTTTCAGATGTATCTCAAGTGCTCAACTAAAGTTGGATATCATCATCCATAGACATATTGTAACTAAAGAATATAGCTCCTAAATAATTCTAATCAGACATTTGAATGGTATAAAAGTTTAACTCAATTTCATTTAGATGTTGAGACGGAAGCAAAAATTATTTCACACAAACCGATATTTTTGATAGCTTTCCGATTATTTTACATTTAAAGATTCATAAAAGAAAACTTTAAAATGTTATGAAAAATATAAAGATGTGTTGCATAATTTATAGACATTTTTGTAATTTATTTCTTTAAACATAACTATGCTTTATATATTTTATATACAATAAATTGAGCCAATACTATAAATATAGTGTTGGTTGAGAAAGTTTTTTACTTATTCATACAAAAATACACTTCTGTTTGTTACAAATAAAATATAAACTTTAATTTTTTCCTGTTATATTTTATTGTAAAAGGTTATGTTTCTGGGAGAAATTGAAGAAATACTTGATGTTATTGAACCTTCTCAATTTGTTAAGATACAGGAACCTTTATTTAAACAAATAGCAAGATGTGTGTCCAGTCCTCATTTTCAGGTAACTCGTGAAATTACTCAGATATTACAAATACATTGATTATAAAATTATTAATAATAATAATAATAGTTTATATACATATACTATTTTTTCCTTTCCAATAATTCCGCACATAACTAGAATTTATACAGGATGATCAAATGAAAAGTTTACTTTCTAGGATCAGACTTGGTAACAAGTAATGAGGAGTTTCAAATGTTATTCCTAGAGACTTTAGTAAATAAATGTTCAAAACTGAAGTGTTTCTGATAATGTATAGTCAGTAGTAACAAATAAAATAAACCCTTCTAACCTTTTACCCGGTGTCGTTCTATTTTTAGAATCATTCTATTTACAGAACCGCAAATGTTTTCACAGCCCCTCCTGGGCTCTTCTTCAGGCTTCGTCGAATAGGCCGTCAGTAGTAACATTGGCTGGCTCAAAGCATTGCCAAGTTTATTTCATTTCTCCCAAGTAAACTTTTTATTTGATTACTCAGTATAATATAATTCGTGCACATACATAGCTTTGTATAATATTTGATACAAAGAAAAAATCTAAAAAGATGAAAAAATGTTTTGTGTTAGTCTTTAAAAATTTTTTTAAATTGATATTTCTGGACTGTTTTGTAATACTCCATTTTTCTTACATTTTTCATTTTAATTTGAATGCATAAATTTATTGAATTACATGTATTTTTTATTTGATGTACTGGTACATGGTATGTCCTGCAGCCTTTGTGACCGATTTTCGATGCAGTTCCTCATAAACTGTCTGTTGATGAATGGTATCTTTGTTCAGTGTTACGTTTCAGCTATTCATTGCTAAATGTTTTTGGCATAATGATATTTTTATCACAAGTTTTGCTGATAAAGTGACAGTAGGTTTTTTACTGTGGTCAAAAGAATAACATGAAACAGTGTTCTAACATCAAATTGTTTTTAAACTAGACAAAACAACCACAGAAACTCTTGAAATGATTACATTGCCACCATACACAGTTTTATTCTGATAGTTTAAACATTTTTGTGAAGATAGAAGACAGATGACAAGCTCTGCTCAATTTGTCCAAAAACAACTCTGATCCTGAAGACCATCAAAAAAGTTGAAATTATTCTTGCTGACTGTTGTGCATTTGTTAGACTCATTGAAGAGCTAACTAGCATTCTGAAAATCATTTTTCACAAGAATTTTAACCAAAGATTTGGACAAACAGAAAGTCTATGTACATTTTGTCCTGCACATGCACATGCTTTCAAATAAGCAAAAAATGATCAAGTGGAACACTTCCATGACATGATCAGAGCTTTGGATACTGATGCAGACTTCTTGAAAACTGTAGTTACTGGCAGTTGAAACATAATTATTTTAATATTAGTCATGCGTGAAGTGCAAGAGTTCTGAATCCTAGATTCTGGATCATCAAAAATGAAAAAGTGAACATGCAGAAGATTTTGAATCAACACATACTTATTGTTTTCTTTGATTTTGTCAGAATTATCCACAAGGAGTTTTTTGTGAGTGGATAATCAATGCTACGAATTATTGGGTATTAACTCATTCTTCAGATGTAGCCACAATACCAGGAAAAAGACACTCGATCACTGCTGCATGGTAATGTTCCAGTGTATAGAACAAAGCTTGCACAAGATTTTATGGCCAAAAACATTGTCATATACAGCTTTATCATCTACCTTACTCATTGGATGTTACATCATGTTACTATTTCCTCTTCCTCAAACTTAAAATGCAAATGAAATGTGATCAATATGACATCTGATTAAATTCTGGACATCCAAAAGGTTTTAAAGACTAACATGTTAAAATCAATTTGGAATCCAACTGCAAGAAGCACTTCAAAAATTTTTATGATCCTTTCCAGTAGTTTGTTGAATCAAAAAGAATGTATTTCAAATAAGCAATTATGAAAAAATTGTTTGCATTGTTTTTTATCTTCCAAGACAAATTGCAAAGGATACAGGACACACCACATAGTTGGATAATTTTATTCATTTGTTTATTGTTTAATACAAATTCAAATCACCTTGGTTAAAAATGCATAGAGAATTAATTTTTTTTTTTTTTGAAATAAATACATGCAATCAATGATACTTGGATAACACTTAAAATTTGTAATTTTACAGCTACTGCAGAGAGAATTTTCAATTATTTTGCATTAGAAATTATGTTTTAAGAAATTTAAATCAGCTGATTTATTTGACTATAAGTTAGTTTCATTTTATTTTTAAAGTTAAACATTTGATTAGATACAAATATAAATTTAACAATTGTTAAAATGATTCATTGTATAAAAATATTAAAATTTTTATTTTTTAAATTAAAAATGGAACAAGGATTGTAATTAAATAGTTCAAAACAGAAAAAAATGTTTGACAACCAACAAATCAAAATTGAGTTGTAGCAAATTAACATTTATAAATTTTGTATTGTTTTTGTTTAATTTTAGGTTGCCGAGAGAGCTCTTTATTTTTGGAACAATGAGTACATATTGAGTTTAATAGAAGAAAATAACAATGCAATTATGCCTATTATGTTTCCTGCTCTCTACCGAATTTCCAAAGAACATTGGAATCAAACAATAATTGCTCTAGTCTATAATGTTCTTAAGACATTTATGGAAATGAATTCAAAACTATTTGATGAACTCACAGCATCTTATAAAGCAGATAGGCAAAGGCAAGTCATATTTCTTTGAAAACCGATTTAATGCTTGCTTAAGTTTGAAATGTTCCTCAATACTGTAAACTAATAATAATTCAATAAAATAATCAGAAATATTTTGTTTTCAGAGAGAAGAGAAAGGAAAAGGAGAGAGAAGAATTATGGAAAAAATTATCTAAATTAGAAATGCAAAAGAAATGATCATTGGTAAAAATTATAATAATAATAATGCAGTTCCACTTCCTATATTGGCAGGAGAAACCAAAATCATGATTGTGTTATAGCACCCATAGCCAAAGCTTATATATTCTTCCCCAACCTCAGTGGTTCAGGAGTAATTTAAAGTACAGCCACAAGAAGCTGTTTCCCCATCTTCTCTTCACACTTCAGACTGTATATTAATTACCTGCTTGAAAGACAAGCTCTGCAAGAAGACTTTTGCAAATATATCTTTTGTGTACGTAAGACGGAGCTCGAAAACTTATAGGTAGACCAAATACGAAAATGATGTCCACCACACCAGTTACCATCGTTGTTGTCCCGTTCCACATTATAGAAATCGGCAGGCTAGTATATTTTTGGCGCAATAACTCTGGTACAGAGAATAACCGTTCCGTGTTACTATTACCAGGGGCAATATACAATCTGTGCAAAAAATCATTTCTAGTGGCCTCTAAGGATATAATTTGGGTCAAAGAATATGGAATGGATAATTTTCACACAAATTTGTCTTTGTGAGTAATATGTGATTGTAATTTACACTGGAAGTTGTCAAGCTGCATGAATTGAATTTTTTTTTTTCTGTGAAAAACGATCGCATCTAGAATTTAAATTACATGCACTTGAAAATGGGACTATTATATATAAGTTATCACATAAAGAGAAAAATAAAAAATATAGATCATCCAATTTTCTGTAACTGGAATATGATGTATTAATAATTTTTCCCCCTTTCACCGCTTTGCTTTTTAAGTTCATCGTTGGAATATAAGTTGTTAAGGCAAAAAAAAAAAAAACAAGTTTTGTGTTGTCACTAATGTCCAGTATTAGCTACAGACAAACTTGTATAATCAGTGCTTGCTGTGGCCATGCTTGGACCGATCTGGTGTAAATAAAGAAGGGTTACTCAGTGCCCCAGAGAATTTAATTATTTCAAAACATTAAGGTTTTACTGTATTCATTTTGATGCAGTAGTCTATGTAAAATAAATAGAAAATTGTAGGATTTTGTTGCAGGTTAGCTTAACGTTTGCATGTGAAAAATTTACCCAGTTGTAGTTATTTAAAAAAATATCACAATATTATTTCTAAAATAGAAATAATCATAGTTAAAAAAAAACATTTTAAGTGGACTTGGATAGGTGGATAGGTTTAGATAGGGGCTAAAATGAACTTCAGTCCAGTAACACCCTATAATTACATGTTTTAGAGAACTAAAAAAATATATATATGTCTTTATTATATATTTTTAGCCCCCAAAGATAACTAAAATCCACCATATATCTGATTTTGTTGTATAAAAACACACAACACTATTGTTACTTATCTTTATTGAATATAAAAGGATGCACAAGTATTCTTTGCATGTTTTGCACGTGCTTGGAGTTGGTATGTCGTGTCCAAAATACATATTAACATTCCTCCTAATAAAATAATAATCGACAACGAAATTCATTGTGGCATTGAAAAGTAAGTGAGATTCTAACATCAAATATCATCGAAAAAATTATAACAACTGATTATAAAGATGAAATTGGCAATTGTTTTAAACAAAGTATATTTAAAATAAACCGATAAAAATTTCTATATTACTATTCCTGTATATATTTTAAAATCAATGATAGTCAAAGATTTAATTAAATGCAGGGAAAGAGAGAACATTTTATGTAGGCAGTACTTAATGTATAAATCAATGTTTCTCATATTCCCTAAACCACAAAAATTAACAATGAACTAACATTTATGAAATGACTACAAATGGATGTTTTGAAATTTTTAATAAGAATAAGATTGTTAAAGCTGACATCAATAAAAGAGAATAGATATAAACATTTGAGAACATTTTGTACCTCTTAATGACAATTTAAAATTAATTTTACCATACATGAAATTACTATATTTACACTACACTAACAATTCAGAATTATATAAAGTACTTTCTATACACTCATGAACAAAAAATTGCACATCTAAGGGGAGGCATTGGAATTGGACGAAACTTTATTAGTGAGAATGTAATGATGAGAGTAACAAATGATTACAGTATCATAGCACAGAGGCAAGTTTCTCTCAAACAACAATACAATTTAAAAGAACCCTTAATACCTTGTAGGACTCCTCTGCATGGATGCATTTGGAAATATAGTTGGGTATGAAGACATAGAGATTTGCCCGCAGGTGTTGCAACTGCCATTCCAAGATATCTTGTACTCAGAATGCCAGCTTTGGCCATCTATATCATCTGAAGGGTGACAAGTCTGGAGGTCACCAGGCAAGGAAGAGTGGCGACAACTTGACAAAGCCACAGGAAAGCCGTAAAAGGTGACACATGAGGAATGAGGAATTTCTTGAACATAATGCTGTGCTATTAAAGTCCCTTACACCTACTAGAGGTGACCGCCTGTCAAATGAGATGGATCCCTAGACCAGCATACCGTATCGTAGTGGGTGCAGTGTACCACTCAATAGTGAAGGCAGGATTGGAGTGTTTGCTAGTAGTTCTCGCCACACTAACAAGGTAGTCATCCTTTACCAAACTGAACTATGATTCATCACTAAAGACAATATGCTGCCAGTCAGTAGCAATGTATGCTTCTCTGTCACAGCATCACTGCAAATGAAGCCAATAACATTGATTGCATAGCGATTGCCTTGTGTGCAAATTTGCCTCAGAGGAAGAGATGGGCTTCCTCTACCATTGGCAGCGAGGCTTCCATTTCTCTGTATGGCAGAAGAGAATATCATTTCAACTGTTCATACTTGTCTTAATCAGATGATCATCTCACCTGATGGTCTGTCTGGTGCGTCCAGAGCCTGACCACTGTAATGTGCACTAACTTACCCACTGCCTCAACACCACCTCACAGTCCAATTAGAATGGCCCAGATAGCAGGCAATTCGGGAAAATGCTATTCTTCTGTTCTCGACCCTATGATGCAGCCTTTCTGAAACTCTTTCAGCTGTACGTAATGTATTTGACTACATTGGAGGGGCCTGGCATTTGAAGACAACAGGTACACTGAAAATTCTGAACACTAAACCTCTGTAAGCCTTTTTATAGAATACTAGGGTAACTGCTTTAGGACACTATGGTGATGTTAAGTTGCATGCAATCAGACCACAATTATAATCATTTACATATCTGTCTGAGACAGAATTGTTTGATTACTACAAAACTTGGCATAATTATATAGGTGCATAACTTTTTGTCATGAGTGTATAGCTTTATTTATACTAACTAAATATAAGAAAGAAATCAAAATAAAATAATTACATTTTGTAAATGATTTAATAATTTCATCAATTAATTTCTGAATAATAAATTTAAATAATAATCATAATAACGAAAAGAGCAACGATTCAGTTGTGGAATATAAATTGATAGAAAAGAACTTAATATAATTTCGTTTTACATTTTTAACATGTGTCATAACTAAGGCTAGGACATCTAAACACTTAAAATCATACATAGTGGTTATAATTTTTATAACTTGTTCGATTTTTAGTGTGTTTAATCCTAGTTGTAGTTATAATGCTGCATACTTTAAAATTTTATAACAGTGATATATTTTATTATTAAGTTTTTATAATAGTAGTCAGAAATTATGATGTATTTGATTCTCTTTAGATACATCCCAGTCTTGGAAATTGATGACTATAGATTTCATTTATTCCTGTCTTTAACTATATTTGAGCATTATGTATACGAGTGGTGTTCAAAATGTATCAATAATTTGATACATTTTGATAACTGATTGATAACTATTTTTCCTGACCAATTTGGTCAGGAAAAATACAGTTATCAATCTGGAGATCAGAAACTCTAATCTCCTTCAAAATACTCGTGCTTGTGCACACTTTTCCCAGCAGTTCCACCATTATTGGAAGCATGTCAGAAATGCCTCTTTGAAAATGGTGTTCGGCTGTGCCATCACGTTCCACATAATGTTTTCTCCTGACACCTTTCAGTGAATTGGGGGTTCCTTTCAGTGGCATCTTCAGCTTGAGGAACAGCCAAAAACTGCACAGAGCCAGATTTGGAGAGTAGGAAGCCCAATGAAGCATAGGAATGTGCTGTTTAGCCAAGAAAGTTTGAATCATGGGTAGGTATTGTCATGATGGAGCAGCCAAGTCC
Source organism: Centruroides vittatus (assembly GCF_030686945.1). Classification (NCBI taxonomy): domain Eukaryota; kingdom Metazoa; phylum Arthropoda; class Arachnida; order Scorpiones; family Buthidae; genus Centruroides; species Centruroides vittatus. The sequence continues at coordinate 1,284,552 of NW_027122576.1, forward strand.
TGCTGCAAGGTCTGGTTGTTTGTGTCAGACAGCATCATGAAGGAAATGGAGGTTGGTCAGGTGGCACTCTGGTAATGGTTTTGCCTTGTGATGCACCATACCATGGGATTTGAATCATGGCTTTCATTCATTTTGTTGTGCTTTTTTGGCCTCAGTGGTGATGAATGTCTGCTGTGATCAGTCATGGGTTTATGGGTCATACCCATAAATATATGATTATCATCAGTGATTACAGAGTCTAGGTTAGGAAGTGGGTTGCCATTTGTGCAATCCACTTCCTAGTTGGATTGCACAAATGGCAACACAACTGTTAACATTGAAGCAGAAGCACTTGGAGTTGCTTCTGCCCCAACGTTAACAGTTTCAGCATGAATTTTGAGGACACTGCATAAGCAAATACCCTCTCAAAATGGCATCTACCAAACCACTCACTGCTTATCTTCAGCTCATCTGCAAGTTCTCAGATGATGACAGTTCTGCATGACAAAGTTGCTCAACAACCTCATTTTGGCTTGTTGCAGGTCCACTGAAGTGTGGTTGGCTCACCACCAGTGTGTGGCCGGATGATCTTTGAAGCAATAATTACACACCCGAAATCATGTGGTGCTCATGGCATCCTCACCAAAAGCAGGCCGACTCTTCCGAATTGTTTTGATTTTGGTATCAGCAGGCTTCTGGCAAAATTTGATATAATAATGCTACTCAAGACATTCTATTTTACAGGAAATGAAAATGAAAATGTGACGGGCATTTGCTACATGCACTCATTCACACGTTTATTGCCAATGACTGACGCTTTCTGCCGACGAGAAAAAATTCACATTTGCACGTGAAAGTTTCCTATACCTCCTGGTCAGCAAACGTCCAGAGCTTTGTTTTCACTGGAAAAATTAAATAATCGATACTTTTTGAACACTCATGTTTTTCTCAGTCATTCCTTAATTAATGGTATCAAAACGTGTCTTTATCTTTCTTTTTGTCCTTTGCCTTCTGTTCCATCTCCCAGTAATTTTTATATGTCTCTTCTGTTTATTGTTACACATACTTTTCACATTTTAATTTCATGTAATATGACTATAAAGAACTAAGAGAAGGAAAATGGTATTGTTTTTTAGGTCAGCATTACTACAAACTACGAAAACTAGAAGTGAATGGAATCAAATTTATGGTATACTTGTAATTTATTTTTTTAATTCGTGAGAACGTATAATAATTTAATTAGCGAGGTTGAGGCCGAAGTTTTCAACGCGAAAACGTGTATGTCGGACGTTCGGCAGCGCTTTCCTGTAAGCCTAGAAGTTTGGAAAGTCAATGGAATCATGCTCCACATTCTAAAGGCCATTGTCAAACTTTTAGGCTTACAGGAAAGCGCTGCCGAACGTCCAACGTACACGTTTTCGCGTTGAAAACTTCGGCCTCAACCTCGCTAATATCTATTAATGGATCTTAGAGGTAAAAATTGGAGATTACCAATACTGTTAAGATGCTTTGTTCGACCATGCTTAAAATTGCGCATATTAAGTATCTGATTACGATCTTCATAATCTGAAGACGAAATGTCACACTTTGTGGTTAGAATTTTGAGATGACAGGAAAACCTATCTATCTCCTTTTCCTTCCACACTATAAGTATGATAAGTTCTGAAGAAAAAAAGCCTATAATATTTTAACGAAGAAAGTTAACTTTACAAATCATTTTTTCTTTTCACCCCTTAGGTTAACAGAAACTGTAACTTAAAAGTTAATGTCTGTTTCTATTTTAAAACCAGAGAATTGAAAGGAATTCGCCCACAAATTCAAAATCATTGTATCACGGAAAAACCCAATGATTAAAAAAAGCACTCAATGTACAAATGATTATGACACAGACAGTTGTCAAACATCGAAAGCATGTATGCATCCACTAACTTGCAAACAGGTCAGGGATGTAGAATAGTGTCGCCGGTCAAAAAAAACCTGCCCACACCGAAAAGTAATGTCCAAAGAGGTAGCGTAGAGAAATTTCTAATTTGTGGGTTGGTTTCTTTGTCATGTACAGTACGTACAAATTTTGAAGTTTTGTTTCTATTCACTTCATTTTGCGGCAGGGTTATAAGTTTTCGAGATTGTAATCTGGTAGCTGCGGTGATATTTTTTGTAATGCCAAAGTCCAATTGCATTCTGCTATTTGAGTACCTTTTCACTCTGCCGTGTGCACTAACAGGAAATATTAATCGAGCCTATCGTGGGTTCGACCAAACCAACAATGGGGCGGCAGGGTAGTTAGGGGCGGGGACAAACTACTACACGAAAAATTCTGAAATCTACGGGTCTTCCATATAATAGGCCGACACCTTAACCGCTCGGACTTACGGCCTCTGTCGTTGAATACACAATGTAATTCTTGAACTGTGTTCTTGGAATACCAATGGGGGATACGTTAAGCAATTCCCGCTGTAGCTTGCATTAATATGGCCCCACTACACGATAATCTATTGTTAAATCAAAACAAAATTCTACCAGTATTTTATTGATGACCGGAATTTTATATGGAAAGTACTAATTTGGTTTTACAATGGCTACAGCGGAAAATTCCTCGGTAATTTTGAACTACTTCCCCTTGTGGAAATCGCTTTAGTGTGTTTCGAAGTATTGTATTCTATCCTTAAACATGTACTGTATTTAAGGATAGGAAAATTGCTCGTTGTCCGCCGAATATATACTGTATGCCCCGTCTGTGGGCGCACAACAGGACGGGTTCGACGTGACAGAACACCCGCGAAAAATTCGATGGGTTCGTTACTCGTACAGATTAGATTCCTTCTGATACGCTGACTCAAGGCTGGCTGTGCATGCGATTACCAATAGATGGCGTTAAAAATGTCACTCTTCTATGGGGAAAAAACCTTTTTCACTAGCAATAATTGTGGCAATAGTCTGTTAGAAGCGCCGCGAAGTTGTCTTTTGCACGTTCTTGCAAAACTTGACACTCGGCAACTCAGAATTTAGACAGTGCTATTTATCGAGTGTTGAACTCTCACTACTTGCCGAAGTGGCGCCGGTAAGACCTCGTATTGCAGCGGTAATATTAGTTCTAAGTAACAAATAAATCTAGCGTGTTAAAAGATATAGGAAAGTTCTAACAGACCGAAAATAATAGAAGACAATAATTGTATAAGAACTGTTAAATATGTACAGGAACAAATGTCTTAATTTCATCCCGTCTTCAAATATTCGTGAGGGCCAACCATTAGTTAAACGAGAATGACGTCATCGTTATTCTTATTTCGTTAGACTTTTCGAACGATTCGTTTATAACTAAATGGCTGTTTCTAAAATCGAAGATATGTTGCTAGTGCAGCCTTATCTGAAATATTTTTCTTAGATCGCTTCGGGTGGACAATTATTTCAATCATTTCACCTTTTAATTCACAATATAAACACGAGTAGATTTAGAAACATCGATATCGTCGGGCGCCATTTTCTTAACGAAGTAAACTAACTCTTTCCTTCGTGATTTCGTTAGAGTTTCGTTCGAAACGTCATCACCGCAGAGCATGCGCACTGAGCGAGACGACTACTATTCGAACGATTCGTTACTAACGCGTTTGACTTTACGAACTTACCCAAAGTAATCATATTTGACAGTTTTTGAGTTTTACAAATCGTACAATGCATGTTCTGCAGAATTTTTTAAAGCGACAAGTTTCGGAGCATATTATCTATTCGATAAGGTGAGTGTTTGATTAGTTACGTCTATTTCGTTACGCGAATCTTCCATTTTCACTCTAGAAATACCGATTACAATCGACCGCCAATAAACTGTAACTTTAAACTATTGGTTATATTTTATACTGTCCCGACTGCACAATACGGGAAAGTATTGTAATCGTGTTTAATCCGTTTAATAGAGAGGTTGCGGTCGACGTTTCCAGCCCAAACGTAAACGTCGGACGTTGACGCCACCATCGAGCAATTCTAGAAGGTTGATAATAGCGTTCGCTACGTCTAGCAGGACGAGTAGAAGTTGGGCTTAAACTACTACATTTTTTTGTGTTTTGGGTTAAAATTATGACGTATTTTATTAAAATAATGATTATTTAAGCATTTATGAATAATACTGTAAAGAAACAGACTATTTTAATCCAGAAATTATTTAATTATTCAATTTTTTTGCAAGTGATGTGAAGTGCCTATAGAATTTACATATATTTGTGGGCTGTACTATAGATTACTCCTTATTTAGAAAACTAAAATGGCGTAGAATGCATTGTGAAAGGCAAGAAATCGTTAATATGATAACTTTCTTATTTTTGGTCACCGGTCCAAACGTAGGTATCGTTGAACTCGTCTCGGTCTCCTGAGTTCAAATATATACTGTCACGAAATTCCATAGGGAGTAATTTGGTTTTTTTTAACTCTTTCCGCCCTGTGGGCACTAAGAGGGCCTCTTTTTGCTAGCCATTATGGGTTCGGCCAGGCCCACAATGGGGCGACCGGGTGGTGAGGGACGGGGCCCGACATATCCGGTCGGACCACCCCCGAAAAATTCCTGGGGATTTTTCGACCCGTCGGGATTCGAACCCGGGTCCCCCAGAGCGGTAGGCTGCCACCTTGACCGCTCGGCCAAGATGGCGGCGTTTCCGGTTGCGACTGCCGACGCTCCCGACGGCGACTGGTGGAAGCGAGATGCGATCACGTGACTACCTCGGAAAGCTTAGCGCTGGCGACTGTAGAGGGCGTTTTTAGAAATCTGGCAATTTTTGTATGCAAATCGCTTCGTTCGTCGTCGATTTTTTCCTTGCGGTAAAATTGTGCAAATTTTCGTTTCCTTTCGCATGGTCGTGGTGTATGCAAGACTTTTTTTTTTGTTCTTTAGAATTTTCCTATTGTTGTTTTTACGGTACGTGCCTCTATTTTTCCTTTCGTATCGAGGTTTATTCCTGATATTTTGCATTTTGTTTGTTTCGTTTTTTCGAAATTTAGAAAGTAAGAAAGAAAAAAAAAGAGGAGATTAATAACAATGTCGACCGAAGTGATATGTTTTCGGAAGAATTCTGGACTAGGTGTGATTCGCTAATGTTCTTCGAATTGCTTGGAAGCGAATTTAACGATTTGGGGATGGACGAGAGAATTCCGTCCGACGTGAAATTGGCCGTAAAACTAGGTTTGCAACTTGTCGAGGCCGTTTATACCGTTTGTTCCCGTGCGTCTAAGGTGGTGTACCGTGCCGACAGGAACTCCGTGGCGATGAGATGCGCCTATTGTGTAAAAAGAACTCCTCCGCTTTCGAAGGTACCTTTTTGGGGTAAGTGCGGACGCATTTCTTGGGGCAAAGTGTTTTCCTTCATATGGCACTTGCTGTGCTTGGAATGCACGCTAAAGAACGCGGCCTTTGCGTGCTCTATCAGTAGTCACACGTCTGTCGATTGGGCGGCAAACTACTTCCGTCTAGTAATGATGATAGCCGTGGAGAATGTTTCGTCGTTTAAAATAGGAGGACCCGGCAGAACCGTGGAAATCGACGAGACCGTGATAGCCAGACGTAAATACGAAAAGGGTCGCAAACTGAAGGGCACCAGATGGGTAGTCGGCGGAGTGTGTGTCGCGAGGATAACCACGCATGCTTTGTTTGAAAGGTCAACGACAGGAGCGAGGAGACGTTGAATTGGATAATTTCGAAATTCGTCAAATCTGGAAGCCGGTTTTTACCGACGAGTGGAGAGGTTATAATAATCACATAGACGACCTAGAAGATGTAGAAATAGTTCACAAGACGGTGAATTATTCGAAAAATTTCGTGGACCCTCAAACCGGCGTAGTACACACTCGGAAGATAGAAAGGCTCTGTTTTTTAAGACTCCCCATAAAGCATTTGCCCAAACATTACACCGAGGATTTGTCGGATTCTTATCTGTACATGTTCATGTACAAGAAGTTGTTTAAATGGCACCAACTAAGGCCCGGAAAACGATTCGAACTGTTTGCGAAACATTTAAGTTACATATATCCGGGATCGGGTAATATCCCTGTATGGAAGGAACCACCGTCTGTGCCCGCCGCCCCAGAACCCCGAAAGAAAAAGGAGGAAACGGCAACGAAGGGTAAGAAAAATACAAGTGGGAATGTAAAACGGACGAAGAAAAGAAAAAAAGAATCGTCCCAAGCCGAATTGAAAACCGGTCACCACGTCGTCATTGCCAAGAAAAAAGAAACAAAAATGACAGCCTTCGGAAACGTGAGTAAATTTTTTTTCGAAAACTTAGTATTAGTAGTAGTACTAGTTTTTACATACAACATACATTTTTTTAGTTAGGCGTCGGCGCTTTTCCGAGGTAGTCACGTGATCGCGTCTCGCTTCCAACAGTCGTCGTCGGGAGCGTCGGCAGTCGCAACCGGAAACGCCGCCATCTTGGAATACCTCTGTGCAAATTAACCAGTAATTTATATAATCCTATTTATGTTCATAATTCTGTAGTAGTAGATTTGTTCTTCCACGGCATCTTCTACCATCAACAGCGTAATACGTTTGTAAATTTTCTAAAAATAATTTCCCGAGCTGCTTTCGGATTTACATAAGCCACTACTTCCCTCAACAAAAGTATGATGTCCTATCGTACGGTAGGAGACACGACGCTAATTAAAAATAATTATTTAGTGTTATTAAACATCCTATAAATACTTTAAAATAGTTTGTTTATTTACCTTCGCTGGTAACATTCGTCGTTGTTAAACGTGTTCCGCCTTTTTTCAACAATATCCCATGAGTCAGTGCGCGACGTGACGGTGTGGCGCAACGTGTTTTACTTGGAGTTCAAACGTATACTTCTGCTTGCCGTACAAGTTTAACGTTTGAACTTCAGCCGCAATATCTCGGGATGGGATAAAGATTAAGGGTACTTGCGAATCCTTGTCCCAGATGTTGGTGGCCAGGGCGGTGCCACCATCCGGTACAAGGATTGACAAGAACCAGCAGATTAAGAAATTAGGCTCTGTAACTTGTGTATAAGGGCATGGATGCTATTAAATTTTGGAATACGGAACTCGAGGAGATAGAGGGAGTGACGTGTCATATCTCGAATGGGCGGATTTATCGTAAATGTTAATAACGAGTAAAATTTTTATCGTTTTTAAAAACTCGGCTGTAGCCAAAAATTAGGCCATTTTTGCCCGGTTAAAAAATTGATAATCGTATGTCGTAACAGATGGCGCCACACACAATTTTAACTTCCAGCTAGTTCCTTCTTTTAAATGGAGATTTCTTTCGTATTTAAGTTTAGAGGAGTAATTTTGTCGAATTTTTTGTTTTTGCTATCGCTTAAATTTATATTCTAGTATAATTGAAAATTATCGGACTTCTTTTTTGGTCTCCTTTTGACTCCTGCTCGAGCGGCACAAGAGTCGAGCAAGAACCCTTGCCAATTTTTGTTTTCATTTTCAAGCAATAGCAATACACGCTTCGGTCAGCACAGAGCACAATACATTTATCTTCGTAGATAGTTTCTGTGAGAGTCCGCAGATGACGCCAACCGAGTGCAAATTAAACTTATGCGTGGAATTACGCAACGAAGCTTCCCGGCTTTACCAGAAAAGTTTGCCACACGCTCTTTTATCAGACTCCATTCGCCAAAAGTTGTTGATCCGGGCTTCGTCCCCCTATTTAAGGAAATTTCCTAGGACAAAATCTGAATCTACTGGAATATGCTTATAAAAATAAAATTGCGTGGAAACAAATGAATGTTATTCAAAATTACAAAAGCTCAAATTTATGCTAATTGAAACTTTTTATAACGATTTTACTAAACGGCGATTCAGTAACACGATGATGATAATTTCATCTATGTTTATATCCAAATATATTTTAAGTCATCGTTTCGTTACATTATTGTTTATAACATCAAAGTTGAGGCAATTTCCTCTACATTGCTGAAATTGTGTTAATTTCTGCTTTTTATTATTATTTTTACAATTTTATTTCCATAATTTTGTGAAGATATGTAATTATATATATATGTAATATTTAGTAATTTATTTCCAGGTTGGTGCAATAAATTAAATTGACATTTCAAATCTATTCTTTTAAAACAAGTTCTCGACCCGGATGGGGGACACCCTATCCTTCCCTGCCTTACCATACTATCCGCCACGAGAGTACAGAACTGCGGCTTCCATGCATTTTGCAAAGCCTACCTTTCGGCTCCCACTGAACTCTTGCTTGCCCACCTCTGGTTTATAACATCAAAGTTGAGGCAATTTCTTCTACAGCGATTTTGCTAAATTGTATGATAATAGGCCTACAGTAATGCCGTCCTTATAAGAGGAAAAAATGCCGGTAAATCACAATTATTTATTCATGTATAATTATAATTTAGCATAGGTATACTTAAATTAGCTTTTGGAACCGATTTAAACGTAATATATCGAAAATATTTGATTAAATATTAGTCACTGCTAGTTTTAAATTAGTTTCGATTTCAGTTTGTTAGCCGGTTCTTGTTTTAATTTTTACTAAATTCATGGCGGGAAAAACTATTACATAAGTTATAAAAAATAGCGTTTGAGTTTTTGCTGCATGCTTTCTTAAGCTAGGAAATTGATATATTTATTCATATTTTATGCGAGGCGGTTCGCAAGAAAATATTAATGCGGCCCGAGGGCCGCGAGTTGCAACATCCATCTTATAGTATGGAAGCACTTCGATCCAAACGAAAGAGTTAACGTACGTATAGGACAGTTCCGACAGAATTTTAACTTGGAATTTCGAACTAACCCTATTCCTCAACGCATAAATCTCTATCCCCAGGCGGGACAAAAGGAGTTACGAGTTAACGGGAGTTCGAATTAACGAGGATTTCCTGTAGTAATAAACACCAGTGGCGTGCCATCATTGGATGCAGTGGAAGCGCCGCTTCCCTTGTATTTTCTAAAATATAAATTTTCATATTTTATCGTACTTTGAATTAATTAAAATTAATATTTTATTATAATTGCATTATGTATTTTATTACAAATTTCTATACTACTGTACTGTACATGTGAAAAAAACAATAAGATTACTATTGTATATTCGAATATCATTAGCGGAATGGAAGCGCTGTATTGTCGAAAACCGGGTCAGCTTCCAAGCAGCCAGATTATAGGCATTGGCACATGCGCTTTACAGAGCACCAACCTCACACGGTTTAGCTGGTGGAAGCTACACACGTATAACGCTTCCAATGTTTCTATCCAGGACCGGTTCTGGGCTGTTAGCTGCCTGCCTGCTAGATATTCGGCCGCCCTCACCCGATTATGTGAATCATGAGTAGACTAGATTTATAACTTACCAGTAAACTCCTATAGGTTTACTGGTATGTTTTTATGTAGCGCTGTATAGTTGACAAGTGTTTAAAAAAATCCATTAAAATATTTGATATATTTATTCTGCTCTCCCATCTTATATTATTTATGGATTTTAATGTTAAACCAGTGATATTACGATTTAGTATGTCTCATCTATAAGAGAATGCAGAAAAATCGTGTACAATTCTTGTGTAATGTTAAAAAGTTAACTATTACTTTGGCAGCGTCATTTACAACCAAATTTAATAAATAAAGCCGGATGCACACATGCGGCGCGGCAAGGAAAAGCGGCAGAATGACGTCACTTTTTCTCGCCGCAGAGGTCTATTTCGTGCCGCTTTTCTCATGCCGCGAAAGTTGGTCGAATTCTATCTTTCGCGGCGGCCGCCGCCAAGACGCGTTTCTATCAGCCAATAACATTTCGTCTGGCAGTCACGTGAGAAAATACAATCACGTGGTGTTTTAATGGCGGAAAGTTCGACGTGGTTAACCGAGATAACTAACATCAGAATAAAGAGGAAAGAATAATAAATTTAACACAAATTCTACACAGATACAGTAATCATATATTATTTAATTCAAAGAACAAAACAACCGAATCTTACTCGAAATAGTATTCTTTATCGAGAGATCTTAATCGAAGAATAAGCCTATTTTGTACATCAGTTCTTTATCGATCCAACAAAATATCTCGGCAAGATTCTTGCCAATACGATATCTCTAATCCAAAATATTCATTCGAATCTTCGACGAAATCTTCTAGCTAAATAAAACGAGCCGTACAAAACAAAATTTGTAAACACGTGGATAGCGGAGTGTCGATATCGTTCGCCATCTTGAATACTGAACGCATGCGCCGAAATGTAAACGGATTGCCGCTTGTGTGGTCGTGCTGCCGCGCGGCGAAGACGCGTTTGCGTCACCGCTTTTCCTTGCCGCGCCGCATGTGTGCATCCGGCTTAAAGACGTACAAGGTACAAAAAGCTTTAGAATTTATTTTCCTTAAATTTACGGTTTATATATCCGTTGTCATAAAAATTTGTCTTTCCACTGATGACGCCAAAAAACGGTTAATTTAGAGAAAAATTTATTAGTTTAAAAAACATAGGTAAAACTCATTTGTACTCGGACGCCCATTGTTTATATCAAACTGCCAGGCAGAAACCATAAATCGCGGAAGGAAGTCGTCCTATGATCGGTGGAAGATCGAATTCGTCTTCGAATTTCACCTTTCTCGCGCTCCAGGTAGGAGTCTCGTTACGCTTAGTAACGAGGGACTAGACCAGTGGTTCCCAACCTTTTGTAGGATGCGGAACACTTTTGTGAGCAATTTTCTTTAGCGGAACACTTACTTAAGTTAATATGAAATACATAAGCTTGTCATCAGTTATTTTATTAGAATTGAGCAGTTATAATTCAAAATCTCTACTCATATTATTAACGCCAATTCTAAGACAGGAAAAAATATACCTAAATAACTTTAATGGGAAACTTGTGCCTGATGTTTTTTACATATTTCATTCAGTTTTTATCATTGCCTTTATCTTATTCGAAACAGTAATACACTTCATCAGTACGAGTCGTACATATATATTTAAGTTTATGAAAATTTTATTGATATTCGGCGGCTCGAATACGATTGTACTTACACTTTCCGATTTGCGACTAAATCTGCGGAACACTTGGGAGATGCTTGCGGAACACCGTTGGGAACCACTGGACTAGACACTCGGAAGCGTGACTAAGGGAGAACAACCAATCAAAATGGACGAAAGAAAGAACGGAGATTGGTATAATCCCCAACCGAGGACACCTCACACTCGGTTAACGTTCCGAATAACCAAAACGCCGTGTATTAAGGCGCAAAAAAAGAGCAGTTTCTCATCTATTTTGCCAACCTGTAACCCTGCCACTTCGGACTTAGACCGTGTCGCCGACGCCAACAGACGAAGTCTCCCCACCTGTCTTTTGGATTTGTCAACGCCACTGTCCCGGGGCCACCTTCGATAGACGATCAAAGACCTCATCGACGCCCAGAACGTCCGAACAGCTGATTGTCCTAAAGCATACTATTTTGTATATAGTGTAAGTTTATTTTATGTTAAAATAAACGGTTTTTGTTACGTCTTTGTTTTTCTCTGCTACCACTCGCATACGAATGGACCCTAGACCATCACTGACAAGCAATTAATTGATTACCCCTGGAAGTCGGCTTCTTACAAAAACACAGCTTACCTATCATCAAATGTCATAGCACGTTGCTGGTACATTAAGGTCGGGTTCGAATTCGAATACCATCCAGCCCTCCCACATAAGTTTTGGTTAGCAGTTCGGATCGAAGCATGGTTTTTTATTTTCCACTCACGCTGCTCGGTTCCATTGTGGATCTAAACTACCTGTAAAGAACATAAATATTTTCCCATGCATACACATAATATACGTAATTAATTTCTTAGAACAAACTAAATTGTCTCGTATCGTTTTAATCAGTTATAAAAAATTCATAATGAAATTAATGCAGAAAACTTCTAATCCAAAAAGTCGTTTACAAGAGATTTTAAAACAAGTCATTAATTTTTCATAAATGCGCTTTAAAATATTTAGATGGATCGATTCTCCGTGCGACGTAACATTCGAACTTCCAAAAATCTTGAGTCTGTAAACATAAAAAATTACATTAAATAACTTATAACTCTATTATGATGCTTGCAACACGGAGAAATTTATAATTTATGTAAAGAAGTAAATAATTATTTTTAGTTTTTCTTTTGTGTAAGATGTTTTGCGTAAGATTCTGGGAAGATGTTTTGCCGAAAAAGATTCGATTGAAATAAATAGAAGACAGGAAATATTAGATTCGTCCAAAAGACCCGCTGCGGCACCAATTTCTATGTCATTTCCGAAAACTTTAATGTTTACAAATGTATCAAACAGTTAGAAAAACCAGCTGCACAAGAAAATCGAACGAATATTGTCAGAAAGACATTGTCCATATTATTTTTTAAACTGATTCTTGCCCCGGACGTACCGGACATAGGTGTGCAGTGTGCAACCTCATAGTATTTGGTTGGAACTTTTTTGAAGGGACAAGACTGATGTATGACACCGATTGTGATCTAATCACTTTGAAGCCGGTATAATCACGTAAATATAATGAAAATAAAAATTATATTTACTTGTAGAAATCGTGAAAGTCCCTCTCTAGATTATTCCACAATTCCGGCCGTTGCTTTCTCCAGACAATAATTTTCATTTTCTTTCGTTAGAACCTTTAAGAAATGTAATTACGTTCATTTGTATTATTTATGTATATCTTAGTATATTACTGCATTATACATCGTTAACACTTACAGTATTTAAATATTCTCCATATTGCATATAACAGATAAAGAATTTTTTGTACATTTCATCTGACTAATATTAAAAAAGAAAAAAACAAATATAAAAATTTAATAAATTAAAAAAATATATATAGCCTTTTAAAAATCTTTACAGTATCGAGGCCACTAGGATTAAGTGCGCACTCGTTTTCTAAATAATCGAAGACGGAAGAGAAACCAAGGCATTTCAGAAAATCACCTACCTACAAGTAAATGTTAAAAATCATTATTATAATTAAATTTAGAAATAATTTTATATGATTTAATGAGAGACAACTCACAACATCTCTGCTTTCGTCACTCAAGAAATCGTCCAGGCAATCAGTGAACTGGGACAACTGATCTCTAGATAATGCTGGAGTATTCACATTTTAAAGATTAAGTTATTCAATAATTTATTGAATTAACTTAAAGTTCTATAAATGCTATTTCTTATCGTTCACGCCATAATAAACCTAGAACTGATCCCTAGAACGGCTTGCAACGTCGTTAGGGGTGCTAAATTAAAGTGACTCGTTACTGCATAAGCAGTTAATTCTTACCTCGAAAATCTTACGCAACGAAACGTGCATAATATAATACGTTAAATTATATAGATTAAGGTACATACTTCCAATTTTTCCAGAAAAGTGGAAAAAGACGATCGGTAGTAAACATAAATAAGAGAAATAAAAATAATTGGAAAGAGCTTCGGTCTTATTTCGAATGTGGATCCACGTATTTTCCTTCCCTTTAAGCTTTTTGTTCCTCTACGACAATTCTTTTAGTTCACCTCGCTTAAATATTTAGGACTTACCATACGCTAATAATGAGGCTTTTAAATTGCAATGTTATTAATTATTTTATTAACAAAAATAATTCCAACAATTTCATAGTATTGCGGGAATCATCAGTACTGCGAGAATAAAGTACCGAGGAATCGTTAATTTTATTATAGGTTCGTATTCTTCGTGTCTAATGACGTCGTGCTAATATTTTCATTGCCTTCAATCTCTGACACAATATATCTGTTCTGTTTATATTATACTTAGAAATATCATAGAAATTCAATTTACTTTTAACAAATAATTCTAAGTTACAGGAGACAATATTTTATGTCGATTAAGGGTCTATGTTTAATGGGTTTTTTATGTTTTAGCCCACCGTGTAAAATTAGGATCTGGTTCAGAAAAGTTATAATAAATGTTGATGAATATAAAATTTTTTCTATTACTTTACCTTAATTTTTAACTTTTGTAACGGGTTATTAGTTTTTTCGTGCGCTATTATTATTCAACCTCTCGTCTACTATCGAATTATATTTTCAATCTTCATCGCTATTATTTAGTTTTATCAGCTTTAATTAATTTTAATTGATTATCATTCGAGAACTTATTTGCTCGTTTCGTACTACAGTCAAACCTGTTTTTATGCGGGGGATAGGGACCGCATTAAAAAAAACGCATAAAAAAAATCTCACGAAACTTCACGAATGGCTGTAAATAATAGTTTTCGCAACACAATTTAAAAATATTTTTTTATGCGGTCAACAGGGACCGCATAAAAAAAGTCTCACATAGAAAATAACTCAAAACCGTACGAAATAGAATTTATTGACAACAGATGTCAGCACTTGACTGCATCGTCTGGTCTATCGTCTGTTTTACATATTTTTGTCCAGGTGGTGTTTTGTTGACTTAAAAAAATAAATTATTTCATTTTTCGCATATATCATGCAATAATATTACTATAATAAGTGCATTTATGCTATAATAAGTTTATTTAGCTATAATAAGTCAACGTAAGACATGACGAATCGCACGAGACTAGTCGCCAACTATACCGCACAAATTAAAAATTCGCATTAAAAAAAATCGCACAAATAAAAATCGCACATAAAAAGAGCGCATAAAAACAGGTTTGACTGTATTTTTATATTTTAATTTTATTTCGTCTATTTAATTTGCTTTTTAATGTTATATTTTGAAGTTTTATTCTATTTATCTTTAAACAATTCAAAATACTGATTATTGATGTGTGGCATGTCCTAAATATTTAAGCAAAATAGATAAGTTTATAAACTAAAAATCTTCTCATTGACTTAAACCTAAACTTGGGGAGAATCTTTTACCCCCGTTATCTTCCCGTTCCAGGTGGAAGTTTTAATTTCGGCTTTTCGCCATTTTATTACTATTATCAATGTGCAAAATTTCGCTCAAATCGATCGAGTCGTTACTTCGCAAACGTGTTTCGGCGATTTGAAAATTTGAGTCGTTGCCTTCGATAATAATTCTTTACTCGTTCCGGTTCAGTTTAATGAAAGTAGAAAAAAGAATGACGAATGCTCTCTTCTCTTATAATTCTATACATGTATCTAACCCCAATTATTATTTTTAAAATATTTTACAAGACGTCCAACCATTTTTATAAAATCACGAATGATTTGTAAGTAAGGTGTTCAATAAATTACGTGTTTTCAGTCGGTCTTGCTTGTCGACCGTCAGCGGTAGGAATTAAATTCGCATTTAATTTCTATCGACGTGGGGATCCGAAAAATCGAAAATTCCAAGAAAATTTCAGGGATGGTCAAGCTTTCTCCTCACCACCCATTATACTTCTGCATGAGTATGACTACGCAAACATGTCCTGTCAATACTCCCAGGGAGGAAAGAGAAAAAGCTAGAAAAGTGTATATTATACTTACCGCAAATTTCATCAGAGGAATGAGCCAAAGTGCAACTAACATACACCAAAAAAATGGATATTGCAATTTTCCTCATGATTTTTCGACGTAATAACACAGAAAAACTATTTTAGTAATTTGAAACGAATTCAAAGCGATGAAAACCCGGCTCTTTACAGGAAAAAAAAAGTAAAGCGATTAAATATATACGAGTATATTAAAGCCGATAACGAGTAGAGGAAGTTTATATCTTAATAATAACGTTTCCTTTTCCCCTCGTAGTTTATAGTTAAATCTGTCGTTTTATACGAATTTTAATTGTAATCTATAATTTTGTTTTATAAACTTATTTATTAATAAAATAGTTATTAACTGTGACGTGTAGTAAGAAGTAATCGATAGTAAGACAGGAGAAAAAGTTGTCATTTAAAATAATGTAGAAAAAAATTAACAACAACAAACATTTCAAAATAGGTAAATAGTACTTTAATTCGACTGTTGGCGTAGAGTTTTGTTCTGTGAGTTGTGGAAATTTTTGATTTTTCTAATACATTTGTCATCGTCTTTCGACTGTACCATTTCGTGTTAAGCTTAAGTTTAAAATTCTAGAGCTTTCTAGACCCAGTAGTTTTTCTCTGCGTGCCGGATGAAGAAAAATGATAAGAAAATAAGCTTTTTTGCAGATCTTAGCACTTTTCGATTGCTTGTGTTTCGGCAACCGCTTTATACAAAATCTTGAAATTTTGCACACTAACAATTCGAACGAGACGAGATATTGAAAGTTACTATAGCTATTCAGGGACGGAGAAATCGACCCCTCGAAAGTCGGAAACTTCGATTCCTTGTATATGTAGTCATAGTCAGTGTCATTTTTACTCCCCTTGATATAAGACCAGTGGCGTGCCGTCATTGGAAGCGCCGCTTCCATCTTCCAATGATATTCCCTTGTAGTTTCTAAAATATAAATTTGCATATTTTAACGTACTTTGAATTAATTAAAATTAATATTTTATTATAACTGCATTATGTATCTTATTACAAACTTACATGTGAAAAAAAACGATAAGATTGCTACTGTATATTCGAATATCAGTGGGCTGAATTTGCAATAATTGTGTTTAATTTGAGCTTTCTAGACCCAGTAGTTTTTCTAGCAATAATTGTGGCGATATCTGTTAGAAGTGCCGCGAAGTCGTCTTTTGCACGTTGTTGCAAAACTTGACACTCGGCAACTCAGCATTTAGACAGTGCTATTTATCGAGTGTTGAACTCTCTCTACTTGCCGACGTGGCGCCGGTAAGACCTCGTATTGCGGTGGTAATATATATATATATATATGAGTTATAATATATATATAAGACTTTTTTTGTATTATTTGTAACTAATTCTTTCCGCCCTGTGGGCACTAAGAGGGCCTCTTATAGCAAGCCCATTATGGGTTCGGCCAGGCCCACAATGGGGCGGCCGGGTGATGAGGGACGGGGACCGACATATACGGACGGACCACCTCCCGAAAAATTCCTGGGGATTTTTCGACCCGTCCGATTCGATCCCGGGTCTTCCAGGGCGGCAGGCTGCTAACCTTGACCGCTCGGCCATCCGGCCTCAATCGGTGGTAATATTAGTTCTAAGAAATCTAGTGTGTTAAAAGATATAGGAAAGTTCTAACAGACCGAAAATAATAGAAGACAATAATTGTATGAGAACTGTTAAATATGTACAGGAACAAATATCTTAATTTCATCCCGTCTTCAAATATTCGTGAGGGCCAACCAAAGTAATCATATTTGACAGCCAAATTGAGTTTTAACAAATCGTACAATGCATGTTCTGCAGAATTTTTTTAAAGCGACAAGTTTCGGAGCATATCTATTCGATAAGGCGAGTGTTTAATTAGTTGCGTCTATTTCGTTACGCGAATCTTCCATTTTCACTCTAGAAATACCGATTACAATCGACCGCCAGTAAACTGTAACTTTAAACTATTGGTTATATTTTATACTTTCCCGACTGCACAATACGGGAAAGTATTGTAATCGTGTTTAATTCGTTTAATAGAGAGGTTGCGGCCGACGTTTTCAGCCCAAAACGTGAACGTCGGACGTTGAGCGCCGCCATCTGGCAATTCTAGAAGATTGATAATGGCGTTCGCTACGTCTAGCAGGACAAGTAGAAGTTGGGCTTAAACTACTTCATTTTTTGTGTTTGTTTTAATAAAATAAATAATTAGGGTAAAAATTATGACGTAAGCATTTATGAATAATACTGTGAAGAAACAGACGATTTTAATTCAGAAATTATTTAATTATTCAATTTTTTTGCAAGTGATGTGAAGTGCCTATAGAATTTACATATATTTGTGGGCTATACTATAGATTACTCTCCATTTAGAAAACTCCCATTTTAAAATACTAAAATAACGTAATATGCATTGTGAAAGGCAAGAAATCATTAATATGATAACTCTTATTTTTGGTCTCCGGTCGAAACGTAGGTATCGTTGAACTCGTCTCGGTCTCCTGAATTCAAATATATACTGTCCCGAAATTCCATAAAGAGTAATTTATATATTCCTTATTTGTGTTCATAATAGCTTATCATAATTCTGTAGGAGTAGATTTGTTCTTTCGCAGCATCATCTACCATTAACAGCGTAATACGTTTGTAAATTTTCTAAAAATAATTTTCCGAGCTGCTTTCGGATTTACATAAGCCACTACTTCCCTCAACAAAAGTATGAGGTAGTCCTATCGTACCGTAGAAGACACGACGCTAATTTAATTATTTAGTGTTAAACATTCTATAAATACTTTAAAATAGTTTTTATTTACCTTCGCTGGTAACATTCGTAGTTGTTAAACGTGTTCCACCATTTTTCAACAATATCCCATGTGTAAGTGCGCGACGTGTTTTACTTGGAGTTCAAATGTGTACTTTTGCTTGCCGTACAAGTTTAACGTTTGAACTTCGGCAGCAATATCTCGGGATGGGGTAAAGATTAAAGGTACTTGCGAATCCTTGTCCCAGATGTTGGTGGCCAGGGTGGTGCCACCATCCGGAACAAGGATTGACAAGAACCAGCAGATTAAGAAAAGAAATTAGGCTCTGTAACTTGTGTAGGGTATGGGATATTAAATTTTGGAATACGGAACTCGAGGGGAGAGAGGGAGTGACGTGTCATATCTCAAATGGACGGATTTATCGTAAATGTTAATAACGAGTAAAATTTTTATTGTTTTTAAAAACTCGGCTGTAGCCACAAAATTAGGCCTTTTTTGCCCGGTTAAAAAATTGATGATAATCGTATATCGTAACAGATGGCGCCACACACAATTTTAACTTTCAGCTATCTCATATTGTTTCTTTTAAATGGAGATTTCTTTCGTATTTAGGTTTAAAGGAGGAATGTTTTTGTTTTTGCTATTGCTTAAATTTATATTCTAGTATAATTGAAAATTATTGGACTTCTTTTTTGGTCTCCTTTGACTCCCGCTCGAACGGCACAAGAGTCGAGCAAGAACCCTTACAATTTTTTTTTTCATTTTCAAGCAATAGCAATACACGCTTCGGTCAGCACAGAGCACAATACATTTATCTTCGTAGATAGTTTCTGTGAGAGTCCGCAGATGACGCCAACCGAGTGCAAACTAAACTTCCAAGTAGGAAGAATAGTTTTTGTTTTGTCAAACCGAGATTGTAGAAATATTTAAAGAATACATTTTATTTATAATATTTGCAGTAACAATTAATGATCAGGGCGAGTTGAGTAACTTTCCGGGCTTCACCAGAAAAGTTTGCCACACGTTCTTTTATCGGACTCCATCGCCAAAAGTTGTTCATCCGGGCTTCGTCCCCCTATTTAAGGAAATTTCCTAGGACAAAATCTGAATCTACTGGAATATGCTTATAAAAATAAAATTGCGTGGAAACAAATGAATGTTATTCAAAATTACAAAAGCTCAAATTTATGCTAATTGAAACTTTTTATAACGATTTTACTAAACGGCGATTCAGTAACACGATGATGATAATTTCATCTATGTTTATATCCAAATATATTTTAAGTCATCGTTTCGTTACATTATTGTTTATAACATCAAAGTTGAGGCAATTTCCTCTACAGCGATTTTGCTAAATTGTATATGATAATAGGCTACAGTAATGCCGTCCTTATAAGAGGAAAAAATGCCGGTGAATCACAATTATTTATTCATGTATAATTATAATTTAGCATAGGTATACTTAAATTAGCTTTTGGAACCGATTTAAACGTAATATATCGAAAATATTTGATTAAATATTAGTCACTGCTAGTTTTAAATTAGTTTCGATTTCAGTTTGTTAGCCGGCTTCTTGTTTTAATTTTTACTAAATTCATGGCGGGAAAAACTATTACATACATAAGTTGTAAAAATAACATTTGAATTTTTGCTGCATGCTTTCTTAAGCTGGGAAATTCATATATTTATTCATATTTTATGCGAGGCGGCCGCGGGTTGCCCATCCGATCTTATAGTATGGAAACACTTCGATCCAAAATTTGAGAGTTAACGTACGCATAGGACAGTTCGACAGAATTTTTACTTGGAATTTCGAACTATCCCAATTCCTCAACGCATAAAATTCTCTATATTCCCCGGCGGGACAAAAAGTAGTTACGAGTAATCGGTAATTTCGAATTATCCGAGTTCGAATTAACGAGAATTTCCTGTAGTAATAAACACTCGAACTCGTACCTAAACCACATTACTACAGATATTTCATTTTAGCGCCATTGTTTGTTCGCCTCAGAATTAAACAGTGGCGCTAAATCGAGGTTTGACCGTCAAGACACAATTACGTACGAATTAACAATATTTCTATTTTAAATCGCTGTTAATGTAAATTAATACTAATTTCCAAAATAGGTATTTAAATTTTTTCATTGACTTTTGGTGGTTAATGTAACCCTTGGTGCCAAGATGGCAGCTCGTCTCTGATCTAGCAAAGAAACAGTGGAACGCACGTTCTAACCTATTTAATAATTTGGTTGCTAATAATTATGGTAATTTATTAGAATAGGTTAGTTTGGGTTAGAACGTGCGTCCCGGCCGGATGGCCAAGCGGTCAAGGTGGCAGCCACCGCTCTGGAGGACCCGGGATCGAATCCGAACGGGTCGAAAATCCCCAGGAATTTTTCGGGGGGTGGTCCGTTCGGATATGTCGGGGCCCGTCCCTCACCACCCGGTCGCCCCATTGTGGGCCTGGCCGAACCCATAATGGGCCTTCTAAAAAAGAGGCCCTCTTAGTGCCCACAGGGCGGAAAGAGTTAAAAAAAAAAAAACGTGCGTCCCACTGTTTCTTTGCTGACGATCTTCGCACCAAGGGTTATATTAACCGACTTTTGTAAAAATATGATTTAGTAAATAATTCATAAATGGGTTACTTACAACGTGATCGCATTCCTTACATCGTGTAATAAATTATCCTTTCTCCAAATTCCCAAAATTGAATACGCCACGTAAAACACATTGTTGTTCATTTTGGGTGTACTATAGATTACTCCCTATGGAATTTCAGGACTTTGATTATATATTTGAACTCAGGGGACCGAGCCGAGTTCAACGGTACCCTACTTTTGGACCGGAGACGAAAAATAAAAAAGTCGTCACACTTTTTAAGTTACCATACTTTTTTAATGCTCTCACGAAGACGGCACCATAGTTGCTAGTACTGCCATCTTGCGGTAAAGTCTGCAAACCGTGACGTCGGACTATGGTCATCTCCCAGAGCGTTAAACACGCGATACGAGAGCGGAGAGAGCGACGCGACTTCCGATCATCGCGCGATCGCCATTTCGGTTAATGTTACTTATGGCAGCGAACAGTGGCGGCCCGACTGACCTCTCGTATGGGCGCCACCACACGCCGCCATGTGCTAAACTTAGTGATCGATTCACAGTTCTTGAACAAAGTAAAAAAGGGGGGAAACGTCTACTAAAGGCAATTTTAACGGCAAGCGACGGGACTCCCGATCGCGATAGCGAGGCCGACTTTAGCGGAGAGCGACGCGACTCCCTATCATCGCGCGATCGCCGGAAAAAAGTATGATAACTTTTTTATTTTTCGTCTCCGGTCCAAAAGTAGAGTATCTTGAACTCGTCTCGGTCCCCTGAGTTCAGATATATACCCAAACACACGAAATTCCATAGGGAGTAATCTACAGTATACCCTTCATTTTAACCAAGAAACATTACAGCAACGAAAACGTTTACAATAAAACATGACGTCACCAACAAAAATTAAGTGTTGCCACTGTTGCTGTTGGCTGACTCTGGAGACCGGGTTATAAATACAAACTATAGGAAGCACATTTTAAAAGACAACGCTTATAGAAAATACCCGTGGTGCACGAAAGTATACAACGCATCACTTCGGGTTGCAAGCTTTGGATAGACTACAGTGGTACTAACGACTAATTTACAATGCTTCGAAACTATCTGTAAATTTGACAAAAATTCGCTTCGGAGTTCGAACCGGGCACGCAGTGAAAAAATCCGCTCGAAGAATAAATGCAATCTGTTGTGATCTGAAGTCGTCTCTCGCTCTGACTCGAGTTTCATTTTCGCGGTATTTGGTTATAAAACTCTCATTAGCAATAATGTGTTGTTTCACAACTGTTATAATTAAATAACCACAGCTGTTAAAAAATATGCAAAAAGTTTCTGTTCAACCAATGTAACCTTTACTTATTAAAGTCTAAAGCCCTGGTCACAGTATGCGATTTCCAGCCGCGCAGGCGACCACAACTGCAACAAGCGCGAGTCGCGCGCGTCTTCTCGTGGTCACACATTGTTCGTTGACGTTGCAACTCGGAACACGTGACCCTATAATAAACCAATAAAATTACAGTAGCTTGTTTTTGTCTACTTTCGTGTGTTCGCCGACATTTTACGTTCTACTTTAGCTAAAATTCCATAAATACTCTGCTTTTCTTATTAAAATAGCAAGCAGTTCTTTTTCTGGAATGAATAAAAGAAAAAAGGCGATAATTTTGTTACAGCTGGCGAGAATATACGAAGAGAAAAATAAGAGAAAACATTCATGCTGGGTTAAAACTTGGCGAAATGAAAATAAACGGACTAAACAATCTGGCTTTCACCAGCTGATGAATGAATTAAGGCTTTCGGAGGCCGAAGCTTATAGGGGATATATCCGTATGAATACCAATACTTATATATAATTTAGGCGAAACGTTTCGTAGTTTGACATATCAATTTATAGTGGGCCATAATTCGATATCAGTCATTATCCCAGAGGTTTTGGATGCTATTTATCAATCTTATAAAAGTGAATATTTGAGGGTTGAAGTGGTTTAGAAAAAAGCTTGAATGATTTAATTCATTTATAATCGATATATTTTTTCTTTTATATCAGCATTTATTTTATTCAATTGTATATTATTAAATGTAATCAAACTTTTTAAAATAAATCTAACAATAACTTTTATAAATTCAGATTTGATTTATATCAAATATAGCATTTAAATGTACTGAAACTCAGTTAATACAAATGTTATAATCAAGATATGTTGACAAATATACAACACAAAGTATGACGTGGCACAAAAACGTTTTCTGATTGGATGCGCATTTGCAACCGTCGCGAGTAGAACAAACTTCTTGTTTCTAGCTGTGGTTGCAGTCCCGCCGGTTTTCGAGGGGGGATTACTAGTTAATGAAAACAGCCGTCGCGGTTGCAGTCGCCCGCGCGGCTGGAAATCGCATAGTGTGACCAGGGCTTACGAGGAAGGTTGTAATATCGACGATTGAAATGAAAAAGAACTTATAGCGAAGCGTGCCGAAGTCGACGGGGTGCGACCAATTTACATTTTATTATATACTATTTACGTATATACTGATTAATACTATTTATTAGTATTTTAATTTATTGGGGTATTTAATTGTTATTTTCCCTTAAATTATATGTAATTCACTATTTAAGTTTATCAAAATGCATATTATTTAGGGTCTGGAAATGGATTAATTCACTTTCCGTTATTTCTGATGAGAAAAACTGATTCGGACTTCGAACAGTCTCCTGGGAATATTAAATTCGAAGTTACGAGGTACCAATGTACTTATGTTTGCTATTTTGACTATGTCGATATGAGACATCAAAGGCTTGCACGAAAACATGCTACTACACACGGAAGAACCATACTACAAATACATATCTCACACGGTCATAGAAAACAACGCACACAAAACGTTTACTACGACCCAGCCGTAATCATAGAAAAACAATTCGTTGACAAAAACAAAATCGCTATATATCAGACATATCTGCCAAACACCAATAATACAAAATACATACTCTAAAAAATTGGTAAATATTCAGAACTCGCCTTTGAAATGAAGCGTCTGTGGAGCACGAATAGGGTGCTTATTGTGCTAATAATCCTTTCTTGCATGGGCATCATACCGCATACAAGAAAGTATCGCCAAACATTAGAGCTTCAAAACAATACGTGCATTATACTACACACGTCACACAGCCAGGAAATTGGAAGGCCAAACAGTTAAAGTGACAGTCTACTGATGCCCGATGGGTCGAAAACCTGCAGGAATTTTCAGGAATGGACTGTTCCTCACCACCCTGTCACATTACTGTGGGCTTGCTAAAGGATTCACTTAACAGAGTTTTAAAAATAGTCAGGAAATTCTTAAAGTAGACGAAATGTGTTTTTCCTATAGTGTCTTGACTTTGGTCTGACATTTTTTTTTTTTCCAACTCTTTCCGCCCTGTGGGCACTAAGAGGGCCTCTTTTAGTAGGCCCATTATGGGTTCGGCCAGGCCCACAATGGGGCGACCGGGTGGTGAGGGACGGGGCCCGACATATCCGAACGGACCACCCTCCGAAAAATTCCTGGGGATTATTCGACTCGTTCGGATCGATCCCGGGTCCCCCAGAGCGGTAGGCTGCCACCTTGACCGCTCGGCCATCCGGCCGCTTTGGTCTGACATAACACTAGGCACTATATGAGATACAGGCCACTAACACCATAATTATGTAGTACTTTGATACGAATTCAACATATCGTATATCATCATTATACATGGTGAAAAATTGTAAAAAAAAAAACTTCAAAATAAGCTAACATAAATTATACAAGGTAAGCCAGTGGAATCATGCTCGACATTCTAAACGCCATTGTCAAACTTCTAGACTTACGGGAAAGCGGCGCCGAACGTCCGACGTACACGTTTTCGCTTTTAAAACTTCGGCCTCAACCTCGCTATAATTTCTTATAAAAGACTTCTAGAAAAAAATTGTGATGAAAGATTTCCAAAGACGTCTATTAATACCCAATTAGCTGATATCACTACAAAAACATTAGTTATGAATTAATTAGAGAGGTTGCAGCCGTCAGAAACGTGAACGTCGGACGTTCGAACGCCGCCATCTGGCAATTCTAGAAGATTGATAACTGTGTTTGTTGTCTAGGCGAACTTTTTACTCACCATGCTAAACTTCATTTTTTTTGTGGTGTTTGGGGTTAAAATTATGTCGTATTTTATTAAAATAATGATTATTTAAGCATTTGTGAATAATAATGCAAAGAAACAAATAATTTCTGGATTAAAATCGTCTAACTATTCAATTTTTTTGCAAGCGATGTGAAGTGCCTATAGAATTTACATATATTTATCTTCATAATAGCTTATCATAATTCTGTAAGAGTAGGTTTGTTCTTTCGCAGCATCTTCTACCATCAACAGCGTAATACGTTCGTAAATTTTCTAAAAATAATTTCCCGAGCTGCTTTCCGATTTACCTAAGCCATTACTTCCCTCAACGAAAGTACGAGGTAGTCCTATCGTAGGGTAGGAGACACGACGCTAATTAAAAATATTTAGTGTTATTAAATATCCTATAAATACTTTAAAATAGTTTGATTTGTTTATTTACCTTCGCTAGTAACATTCGTCGTTGTTAAAGGTGTTTCGCCATTTTTTTAACAATATCCCATGAGTCAGTGCATGACGTGACAGTGTGGAGAAACGTGTTTTACTTGGAGTTCAAACGTCAAACGTGTACTTCTGCTTGCCGTACAAGTTTAATGTTTGAACTTCGGCCACAACCTCTCTATTAAAAGATTGTCTTGTCTTTTAATTTTTGTTATTGACCTCAATAAATAAGGGAAGTATTGGAATCGTGCCACATACGATCGGCCCTCCTTGGTCCCCAGACTTACAGCCAATTGAAAAGCTGTGAACCAATTCAAACGTGCCTTAAATGATTTTTATAACCCAGCTAGCAGTAGTCACAAACAATGGGATAATAAGTAAAGACAGCTGTCTGAAAGAAGGATAAAGGTGGCTACACACATCATTAATTGATGATTTGAACATTTTTTTTAACCTACTAAAATAAGGAACAAAGTTGTTTGTGGTTCATATGCCAAACAATAACTTTTCTGTCATCATTTCTTAATATTGTGGAGTTTTTGAGAAGGTATAGATTGTTGTAACTAAATTTCTTAAACATTTCTATTACGTTAAGCATAAAAATTTATAAGTCAAAGCTTGTCCCTCACTAAGAGCAAAAATATGTTTAGTTTTGACCAGTGTAGTTGTTCACTTTTTCTCTGTGGTAGAAAAAGTAGGGCAAGTCAAATGCATTATAAGCTTTATGGAAAAAGTCGGCATTTTATTGTCCTTTGTAAAAAAGAGCCTTGTCATATTTTAATTTGAAATTTTTTAAGTTTTTTTATAAATTTTGTAAATGTTTACTAGAGTATTAAAATTCCTTTAAGTCACTGAATAACTGCAATGCAAATAGAATTTCCAACAGCGGGACAAGATACTAGGTGTAGGTACTTTAATTCATTCGTTCATCTGTGCCAATAAGTATTGCATCCCAGAAATCTGCTTATTCTGATATCTCTCAAAGTTCTTGGGAACAACTTTAGTGAGCAAATAATTCTCAATTCTTGCATTTGAATCCAAATCTGTCTTTAGTTAGAAATGCATTAATTTTGATTAAGCCTAATATTAAAATTTTAATATAATAAAATTACTGTGAAACAAACCTGCCAAAATGAAAATAATTCAATACCTCATAATTCTGGTACACATGGGTTTTACTGTACAATATAATTTCGAAATTATACTTTGTGAGAATAACTTTCAAAACATATATTTCTATTATTCAAGTAATTATTCAAAACTATATGAATAGCCAACCAGAAGGCAAGGAAGTTAAGGTGTTGGCCTACTGCCGTGGGAGATATGAGACCAAATCTGGGTGATAAAAACAACAGGAATTTTTTGGGGATGGGTCTGCCACGGATATGTCAGACTCATCCCCACAAGCATAGCCAGGAAGGGGCATGGGTGGACACGGCCTCCCCCAGTTAACCTGATGCCCCTCCCAGAAAATTACAGCCTCTACTAGGCCCCTCCCATAACAAAATCCTGGCTATGCCAATGCCCATCCCTCACCACAGGGCTGCCCCATTTTGGGCCTAGCTAAACCCAGTAGTGGGTTTGAAAAAAAAAATCATCATAGCTCAGAATATATGAAATTAATTGTTATATTCTGTACAGAGATATTTTGTATTCTTACTGTAAAAATGAATGTGGCAAGCTTCATTGTTTTATACTTTTAATTTATTAAGTATCTCTCTGATATATTTATTTTAAGTTTTTAAATCAATGCCTTTACGTTCAGAAATTAAACAAACATGATGCTGAATATAAACAATAGTTTATTTTAAATATCTACATTATTGTATTAATATATAACGTGAACAAACTGCAACTAATTAATTGAAGTTAAATGGAATAGAATCTATGTCTGCAGGAATGAAAGTTTCACTTAAAAATTAGTATTTCAGTGAAATTAAACTACAGATAAGATTTTCATTTAAAAATTAAGTTTACCCTGAATATTAATGTTCCTGTACAATAGTGTGATCTTTTAATTTAAAATTGTACAATGTATATACATATAATGTTTGTACATCTATTGATTCAACTTGCCATTGCAGAAGAAAATAATGAAGTGTAGAACTCGGGTTCTGATAATTTTAAGTGATATTTGCTTACAATGTCTTGTATTTTTTGTCTTCGACGAACGTGGGGAGGGGGACAGCTATAAATAAATTTTAGTTTTACAGATGGTCAAAGAGTTTTACCACTATTAGTATTAAAAACCTACTTACTTCTCCGAATCTAATCGTTTTCTGCGGCACAAGTTCAAGGCTGTCTGCCTTACTAAAGTTCCCAGAGTACGTCTGCTCACTACCATACCGTCAACCAATGGAAGAGCAAGTGTCATACTTATAAAAAAAAAAGTTTTTGGTAACTTGCTACATAATATTAATTTACTGTATAGAAAG
This sequence comes from Centruroides vittatus, assembly GCF_030686945.1. Taxonomy (NCBI): domain Eukaryota; kingdom Metazoa; phylum Arthropoda; class Arachnida; order Scorpiones; family Buthidae; genus Centruroides; species Centruroides vittatus. Next base: position 1,312,300 of record NW_027122576.1, read on the forward strand.
CTCTAAAATTACTAACCGACCAACTGGACCTTGCATTTTAATGTGAAATAAACCACTCTGCAGTGCATGAATGAAAATAACATAAGAATCTTTCTCAGGACAGCGAGGTGTAAAAGCATTGGATTCTAATCCAGTTGTTGTGTATGGAAGCAAATCGGCTTAAAAAATATAATTATCAAGTATACAATTAGTGTATAAAACGATAGTTTTACATAAGATCAACATTTAATACTTACAAAGAGGAAAAGAAAGATAGTCATCCAAACTCTCTAGCCAAACAACAATAACCTTAGCTTCACAACCAATTGAGGTGCTTTGCTGACGTCCAAATTTGCGACCAGAACTTCTTCCACTCTGAAGATGAATATCTGGACATTCCAAATTAAGAGAGAGAGCCCTTGGTTTGGAAATATCTGACAAATGAGAGGGATCGGTGCCTTCGTCTAACGATGTCATTCGCCTATCATTTTCTTTGGGTGATGTATCTGGTCTGACTGGAACTGTTAAATATATTATTATTTTTTTTTTTTGAAATTTTAATTCATACTTTTCATCTATTTTATTTATAACCTTTTATTCTTAATGTCACTTCTCCCAATGAATCATCATCATCATCTTTCAGTTCGTCGTTCAGATGAGATTTTGTTTTTGAAGGAACAACAAATGCAATTTCTGATAACACATCTGACCAATATAACACTTGATGTTCTCCATTATATAAACTTCCACCATGATCAGAAGGTATATCTAGCAATTATTTTAATCTCGATTAGAAATCTATGTACAAAAATAATTGAAAATAAAATTAAATACAGAAATTACCAAAATCTTCATTTGGCTTCACTTTCCAAGCAGTAGATGTATGGCCAGTCCATCCGGCATGTTTAGATACATCAACTGGCCATCCCAAAGATAAAAGAAATTCCAAAAAGTGAGGATGAATATATTTTGGTGACTTGTCTAAGAAATAAAAGTAATAAAAATTTTGATTCAAACTGCTTAAATTAAAATCTAAAAACTTACAACATTATCAAGAATTTCTTCAGCAGAAGCTTGTCCACTCTTCATATAAAACACAAACACCGTATCACTCGTTCGGGTAGATATCTTATCCAATATGTCCAACTGTTTGAAGAACCCCGATTGCTTCTGATCCAGAGCCATTAATGATGGCAATGGTTGTGTCAATGAATCCTTAAAACAAGAAATTATATCTTTTAGCAAAATACATAGTGAATACTCCTTCAAAATATAAAAATATTTTTGTTTCACCTTTAAAGTCTCGAGAGATAGAAGTCCTAAGTGGGAAAGGAGGAGACGAGATGTTTGAAATTCTTGACAAATACTGAAAATTAATTATATTACTTTATAAAATAAATTACAATTACTTTTATATTTGCTATATGAATTACAGTTGAATTTTTAAGTTAATTACCTCGGAGCTCTACATTCAGTTTCGGGATTTGGATATTTTCTTTCACTTGCTTTGATCTGCCGCTCAACAGCTTCTTCAAAAGCAATTTGATTGTCAACAAGTTTTGAGAGCTTTTCATGTTCAACAGGGTCTCCAATAACACTTTCAAGAGGTGGAATACTTTTATCTCTACAGATATAACAATTTAGATTAAATAATAAATTAACAGATGAAAAAAATATAACAACAATGCATATTTACGCTTTGGTAAGGGGTATCCTTTCTACACATTCCGGAAAATAACGAGGACGTATCTTGTAATGAATTCCTAAGTTATTCATCGGCAAAGGTCTTCCAGGATTTGTCATTTGCATTTTTGATCCAGACTAAAAATGTACAATAGAAAATTAGCAAAAGAATTGTTATAAAATGCAATCTCTGTTTAAAAAAGAAAGATGAATTTACTTTGTGGCGAGGTAAATGGCGGAGTTGCATTGCCCAGGCATTCCTCCCAAATGGACCTCGAATCAATGCTGTTACAGTGGGCTGAGGGTCTTTAAAAAATTTAATGTTCTTAATATTAAAATAATAGATTACTATTAGAAAATTAATTCAAAAACTGCTAACTGACTATGATTGCATTTCTATATAATAGAAATATATTTTAAATACTGTGTTTTCTCACTTCTAATGTGAGTCTTTACTTTTCTTTCTTTTTTTTTTGGAACTTTTCTGGTCTCATAAATTGGAGTGCACATTAGAATCAAAGTCAACCTACTTTGTAATGCGGCCTTCTTTGTGTCATTTTTTCTTACTCTGCTTGGCAATTCACAGATATTACATTGTCAGCAAAAACAACAAGTCCCTCCCACTACTTTAGTTTTGGAACAGTTTGGTGGAGTTTTGAACTACAACAAGTGAAGTGAATAATGTCTAGCAGACAAGTCTCCTATTAAGTTACGTTTAAGTTATCCACTATTTCAAAGAATATGTACTAGTACATAGACATTTCAGTCTGATACTACATATCTGGTTAATTTCTTATATGTGCATAACCACATGAATCTCACTCTTAAAATGTTGACTGTACAGTAATTTTGTCAATTTTGTCTGTGATTTTGTGATTTTGTATTGGTCTGCAGATCCTCTGATAATGTAGTCATCATAAAGCACTGTAGACATGAATTTAAAACATTTCTCAAAAATGTGTTTATTACTGTTTAAATACATTAACTTTTTTAAGGATGTGTTTTCAGTGATATAGGACATGCATTACATGTACAGTACAAGCTTACTTTTTTCAAATTTTGATGTCTTAAAAATCTGATGTGCATTAGAATTGAGAAAATACAGTAATTTGCCAAAAATTATTGATTGAAAAATGTTATAAAGTCTAGATAAATTTAGTACAATAATAAACTATTACCATTTACTGTTAAAATTAATCACTTTATTTAATTTAAAAATTCAAATTATTTGAAGTCTAAAAAAACTCGTCAAATGAAACAAGGAAGTTTTATATAAAGAACAATTTTGACTTCTATAAGTAAATCAGACACATTTATAAATTCATAAATTGTGTGTATAATTAATTTAAATTTAAACCATACAAGTTGATTTCTATAGAAGTATAACCTTGAAATAGCTTTGAAAAATTCAAAATTGTTTATTATGTAAAATTTTCTTGCTAAATTTTAAAGGATTTGGGGAATTGTTTTATAGTACCTTACTTATGTGGCCACCTCAGAGGGGTAATGAAAAAAATTGGCATACAGAACTGTAGAGTACCACACTGAATCATGCTAAAAATTACATGATTATAAAAGTACACAGAAAATAAAATGGAAAATTCACATAATACTGCACATCCTTCACAATATACATTATCAGTAATTCAAACTTTCATACAGGGTAATTGTAATGTATTAACACTGAATAATAGGGCATTGAAATACAGAGTACAGTGAATATAAGCTGTTTACAGCAGAGTACATTTCAATACCCTAGTGAAAATAATATGTTTGTAAAATAATAAAGCTTTTACTTAAATACTGTAATTTAATAGGAGAATTCAGAATAAAATTATTAACTGTAAGTCATTAAATGTGCAGAAGTGTCCAATAATTAAACCAGCTTTTACATCATTGATATTTTTTCTTTGTCGAGTGTTGCAAGTGAAGTAGACTGATTGTCATTGATTTACATAGTTGTATTTTTATAAAATACAATCAGATTTTGTATAAAATTATTAAACAAATATATGATTGTTTTCTTCTTGACAAATTAATTCATCCCTAGTATTTATTAAGTGTAAGTGAACATTTATTTCATTTGACTGTCATCTGTTGGAAAGATCACAGCAAACTACTCCAAAACTATAGCAACAAAACTCAATTTCATTTAAAGTGCTTTAAAGAATATTTTGAGTTTAAGAACACATAACGTTCTTGTTCTGTTGGCCAGGTAAATGGAGAAAAATGTTACTTTTGGACAATCCTTTCTGGCCACTTAAGTCAGGTGGCCATCAATACGAGGTTTGATTTATATTAAAACATACAGTTTTATAGGGGAATTTCAGGAATGGCAACATAAGTGTGAGATCCCAGGGAGGTAGAGGAAGTTGTATCTCCCCTTTCTGGCAACAGGTCATTGACCTTTCACTTGTCAAGATGGCTAAGCTTACGATTGCAGTCCCGAGGGTCAGGACTGTTCTGTCGGGCGAGTGGAGGGGAGGTGAGATGGGGTCGACAATAAGGCAAAAGCGATGTTCGAGTCAAAGAGGACACCATTTAACAATTAAAACAAGATTTATTGGAATGAACAAAATGGACAAAATACAAACGTAGATTTCGACTAATTTCCCTATCTCGCATAGGTTCCCTATTCTCGAGAGAGAGTTTACAAAGTCAGTTCATACCTCATTGTTAATTTCCTTAGAGATTTGGCATGTAGATATCCAAGAAGTGTTTCTAGGTATCCAGGAAGTGCACATTATAAAAATGTGCACTTCCTGTCGCGATTTTATAAAAAAATCGCGACTGAGCACGTTGACGCTGGAACTTAAGGTCCAGAGTGGTGACAACCTGCGATGGTGTTGGTACGGCTGATGATAAGAGACTCCCCAGAGGGGGGAAGGAAGCATCTTTTATAGCTTTAGGCTGGGAAAATCGGTCACGTGATTGATGGTAGATGGCAATTTGGGTCATAGGTGCTCCCGGGATCAAAATAAATGACAATTTCGAGCGCTAACTATAAATTTAAGTTGCAAGATGATCTGTATACCGCATGAGAACAATGGATAGTCGACAGTTATACGACAAGGGACGCATATTTTCTCAGCTAGGAATTTTTCTAGATCATCATTATATAATAGAAAAGAAAAAAATTAGATTTTTGGGTCTAAGGCAGTGTTTCCCAACGCTTTTTTGTGCTATGCCCCACCTAAGTCTTTCTAAAATTCTTATGTTTCCCCACGTATACGTTGAACTCTTTTGGAAGATTTCTTGTCGTGTTCGTTGAAGTTTTTCTTGCACTTAATTGCCACACTGTTTTATGGTAACCAAGATAAAACCTGATCTTTTCATCAAAGTCTCTTGCACTTTCCAGTCGTTGCCAAACGCGATCTGAAACACCACAACTCGTGTCTGTCCACCTTGAGGTCTGGGCAAAGAGTCCTTTCTCCTCTTTCACCAGCCTAAGGGCCTCGTTCATCTCTTTGTTCTCAGTGGTTCCCAGAATTGTTAATCCTACCCAAGGGAAAAGGGTTATAAAGGAAAGTTCTAGAAGGAAAGGGAAACGAAGAACAAAGAAAACTAAAACTAACCAAAATCAATATTTACAATAAATATGGCGTACAGTGGCTATATGGTTAACTTTAACTCTGGACAAGTGCATTTTTGAATTGCCCCCCTTAACAATCAAATTGCCCCTCTGTGGGGCGTGGGCCCCACGTCAGGAAACACTGGTCTAAGGGAATTCCAGATCTCACAATAAGCAAAGTGGCCACAAAGTAAAGCTTTACTACATTTTATATCAAAATTTCCTAAAATAATAGGAAATTTTGATAAATCATATTACAGTAGATACTTATACTAATTCTAATTAGTATAAAACAAAAGCAGTTATGCTAAATGATTGCAATCAAGATGTTTATCATCATCACACGATATAATTTTGGTTTTACTGTTACAAATCAATCCACCAGCACCATAAGTTCAATAAATTCAGGTATATCCTTTGCTTCTGGTGGCATATAAAATAACTGCACGTGTGATCACAAGTGCTATTTTGATAACATGATAAGATAATAAATAAATGGAATGAATACACAAGAGAGTAAACTTTTCCTTATCCTCAGATATTACAAATTATATCCTACTCTTATTTTACAAACTACAGAGATCTGATTGTTGATATTAAATTAAACCATTAATCCAATTTGACATTTGTAATTTTTGACAATTTTGTTTAATTTTTTTATTTAACAAATTTTAGTTTGACCAGTTCATAAATTAAAAACTGAAATTAGCAATAAAAACTAAGCATTAGAAAAGTTTGCAGTATTCAATTTAACTCAATCTAAAAATAATGCAGATATAAGCATAATGGAAATTTTTGAAAAATTAAATAAAAATAATTACCATATTCCATGTATCATCATTTTTGCTTTCATGTATTAAATTTAGAAAATAAAAAATATTTAAGTAATCTTTAGATAAAACGACATGAAATATATTAAAATAATAGTCATTGATATGTTTCTAAAATCAGACTATGAATTTGAAGAAATTTAATTAAATTAAATTTCTTCAAATGTATAGGGAAAGTTTTCAAGATTTCTTTTATTAATTATTTCAAAGCTAAATTATGATTTTGCTATTTTCTTTCTATAAATTTAAATCTAAAATATATATTTACTTACTTAATCAATCCAAATTATACAAATGTGGTTTTAAAAAGCAGCATGCAAAAAAATGCACATGTTTTGCAAAGGAGTATTGCTTATCTTCTCATCATTTTCAAAAGATCTTTAAACTGAAGTTTATACAGTGCAGCATATAGAATGTTTATCAATATCTAATTTTATAAAAAACAAAGAAAATAATTTTATTCTAACCTTGATCATTTCCTAAATGCTCTTCTAGAAGTGCCAAAATTATGGAATTATCTGTTACAAAATATCGGAAATGCTCGATGGCATTCTCGGGTGAGAGATTACTTCCATTCCAACTGTTACAATATTGTAACAGTGTTTTCTCATCTAACAATGATGAAAGTGTTTCAGAGCCGTATGGAGGAGGAAAATAACCCTATAAAAGAATAAATAAAATTAGAATATATATCAAATATATAATTTTATGAAATACAATACAATTATATTAAATAATAATAAAATTAATGACATTCTATTCTGGATATTGAAACAGTGACAGACTGCTTTTATAAATATATTCTATACATTAGTCATAAATTTACAATAATCTATTCTAATACAAAAAACTTGAAAATGGTTTAAATTATAGTAGCAGCATGGAAATGCACCACTATAATACACACTGAAAAGCATTCAGCAAAGTAGTGTATTTAAGCTATAATTGTGATTTTTAATAAAGAAGAATGCATAAAGAATCCAAGAATAAAACCAAAAACATGCAATTTAGCAATTGCATATAATATTAGTGAGCCTTAGCAAGTGTTATTTTATACCACAACCTCACCATACTGTTAATGAGCACTGTTGCAAGAACTTGCTGTCCAAAGTTATGAAAGTAAAAAGTATTACAGCATAAGTAGGCCTGATAAACATAATATGAATTATTTCTTGTTGAATGGGATCCTAATATTTCATAGGGTCACCTCAAGCCTTAACAGCTTTGCTGCATTTGTCACAGACAGATGAGTTTCTTCAAATATTCTATACCAAGCTTGTGATATCAAACTCTTCTAATATAATCCTACAGTTGCTGTTTATTTTTTGGCCACATCTCAACAATTTTTATGTTCATAATATGTCAGCAGTACTAAATAGGGTTGTGGTTAGAACTGTTACCTGGATGACTCAAGCATCTGACTTTGGGCCTCTTGTAGGAAATTTTTTACCTTCACAATAATTTGTTTGTCAGTGTATATGACAATAATGCAAACAAACCATAGAGATAAGACACATTATACTTTACTCACCATCTTGGTGCAGTGATATCCATGAATATGCAGTATTTCTTGTCATGAAATTGTTCCTTGGTTGTTAGAATTAGCTTGGTAGATAAGATATTTTTGTAGCACAGACCCCATTTATAAAGTGTAGTCTGCTGACATCATTATTGGATACACATACATCCCCATACTATTTGACTTACTGGAAATTTTACTATCTGCATCAAGCAATCCCTATTACAGATGTACCTTTTCTACACCTAGGATAAGCTGTCAGATTCATGCAGGTTAAATTTGGCTTAATCTTAAAACAACAAAATCTTATATGTCAACATTCCAATCTAATTACATGCTGTTTAACCCAGTTAAGCTGCTGTATGTGCATTTTACTTGTCAGTAATAGCTTCTTATATGAATGGTAAGATTTTAAACCCATATTACACAAATGACATTATACAGTTCAATCACTCACTTTACTTTCAGTTCAGAACTAGATGCATGTTTGCACAGGTTGAGATTTTTCAGTTCCCTATCCTGGTACAGTGTACTCATATATTTTCTGTCTAATCCAGCTTTTTTTTTTCAATTTTTCCATGTTCATATCTCCTGTTTAACAAATGCACAACTGTTGATTGACAACAATGGATTTCTCTGCACTATTTCATTAGAGGATAAATCTTCAGCATTCATAGCAACAATTGAAAAATTTTTATACTGTTAACTGTCAAAAATATTCCATTGTCCTTATAAAAGCTCTTTATCCTTGCATTGACCATTGGTATAAAAACCTGTGCAATTAGTAGAAACATTGCTGCAATAGACTGTCAGCCAATGAAACGCCTTCTCATGTTTCTGATGTCATGAACAGTTCAAGCTTTACAGTTTCTAGCACACATTTTCAGCATATTGAGACTTTATTTTTTAAATTAAACAAATTTTTTTATAGAATTTTATGGGTGATGCAATTCTCATGGCCACTACCACAGATCAAAAATACTAGTCAATAGTAAACTCATATGATGGTAAGAAGGAATTAACTTTTATTTTGAGCTTTTATGAATTATTTCTTTATCCAGACCTTGTGACAATGGCAAATTCTACAGGAAAATAATACTCAAACTGACCCAAATGACAGAAAAATAGGAATTATTGTCACAATGCAAACTAAATTACTCCAGATCCCATTGTTATATCATTTTTTATGAAGATAAATGCAATGAAGAAAAATTTTGTTTTCTCTATTGCTATAAAAATATTATATAATTTATGTATTAATAACATATTTTTTTGAATGACAGTCATGTTGCATAAAATGGGAGACCAGCATGTCGGAAACTGCAACTTATTGGCATGCCTGTTAAACCGCAACTAAAATATAAAATAAATCACATCTAACAAAACTAGTTGTTAATTAAACATTAAAGAAAATATTCCTCAGAGTACAATAAAATAATAACATTGTAATTTGAGTGACTTAAAATCAGGAGGAGAGTTTTTGTTTATAAGACAATAAAACACTTACAACTAATTGACAGTAGTAGTAGTTAGTCAGTGTGGGCTACACTGACCATCTATCCTGACCTTAAACACTTTCCTCTCAAATTTCACACAAAGTATGTTAAGTGGTATAAGCTGAGATAATTTAAAGAGAGTTTCTTAAATTTAGTATGTTTATTTTTGTGTTTTTGAATCAAATAACAACAAAATACATAAAAAAAAGCATTTTTGAAATTCCATGAGTATTTTACATTGTTAGAAAGAAGACAAAATGAAGAAATTAATAATTGTCAGTGGCGTGCCGTCATTGGAAGCGATGGAAGCGCCGATTCCACCTTCCAATGACCTTCCCTTGTATTTTATAAAATATAAATTTTCATATTTTAACGTACTTTGAATTAATTAAAATTAATATTTTATTATAACTGCATTATGTATCTTTTACAAATTTCTATACTACATGTGAAAAAAAACGATAAGATTGCTATTGTATATTCGAATAATTCGGTGGCGGAAGGAATGTCGAAACCGGGTCAGTCTCCAATCAGCCAGATTATATAGGCATTAGCACATGCGGTTTACAGTGCACCAACCTCACCCGGTTTAGCTCACCCGGCTAAACGGGTAAGCGACACACTCGTAAAGAGTACAGCTTTATATCCCGGAGCGGTTGTGGGCTGTTAGCCACCTGCCTGTCAACTTCCAAGCAGCCAGATTATAGGCATTGGCGCATGCGCTTTACAGAGCACCAATGTCACCCGGTTTAGTTGGTGGATGCTTCACACATAAAGCTTCTAACTTTATATCCCAGACCGGTTGTGGGTTGTTTAGCCGCCTGCCTGCTAGATATTCGGCCGCTCTCGCCCGATTACGTGAATCACGAGTAGACTAGATCAACGGCGGGCAACCCCGGCCCGCTGGGCCAGCTACGGCTCGCGAAAAGTTTCTATCCGGCCCGCGAGATCTTTAATAGATTATTAAATTGGAAAAATAACTAATTAATAGTTAATTTTCCAATTCTTTGTAATTTTCGAAAACGATAAGAGAAATAAATGTAGTATAAACTTTTTATTTATTTATTTCATATTTGCAGACTAAAAAAATTACGAGTCACAAAAAGGCGTCAATTAACTACTACGGCCCGCGGAAAAACGTAAAATTTATTCTGGCCCGTGTTATAAAAAAGGTTGCCCACCCTAGACTAGATTTATAACTTAACCCAACCGATAGGAGTTTACTGGCATGTTTTTATGATAGTTCTGTATAGTTGACGGGAGTTTAAAAAAATCCATTAAAATATTTGATATATTTATTCCGCTCTCCCATCTTATATTACTTACGGGTTTCAATGTTAAACCGGTGATATTACGATTATAGTATGTCCCATCTGTAAGGGAATGCAGAAAAAACGTGTACAATTCTTGTATAATGTTAAAAAATTAACTGTTACTTTGGCATCATTATTTACAACCAAATTTAATGAATGAGACGTACAATGGTACAAAAAAAGCTCTAGAATTTATTTTCCTTAAATGTACGATCTAAGTATCGGTTGTCATAAAAATTTCTTTCCACTTTTTTCCCAAGACTACAGATATTCGAGTACAAAGTAACTGGTTTCGAGTTATTTCTACTAAGAAGTAGTTAAATAATTAAGAGATTAGGGAATGGTGACATAAGTAAAACCCTGCTGACTTAAACAAAAGCTTAACCGAAGCAATTACTAGCTCAGTACAGTGGGGAACTGATTTCCGTGTACACCTGGTACTAAAACGAATTGCAGTAGTTAGAAAACAAATGACTATTAAGTTTAACATATTTACATCTATGGTGAGAAACGTTTAAAATTTACAACGGCCCTGTCGCGTCCTTTGAGATATACTAGTGATGCGACAAAAGAGGCATTTGACATTGACCGGTATCGGCACCCTCGGGATTTGTCATGCATGCATTCACTGTACACCTACCAAAATCGTCTCTGTTTCCATTCGTGAGCCACTCGCAGGGAGCAATTTTAACTCAGTGGATTGTTTAAATATTTAAAAATAAACAATATTTTATGTTATTTTTATATACGTTTCTTCGCAAAAGTATATTCATACAATTGAATATTTTGTACCAGGTATGTATAATTGTATATCCATCACAAATTTTATTTTACTAAGTAAGTTTTAATAATTTTATTTTTAATTTTAGCCCTTATATCATGGCTAGCGATTTAAACTGTAATTGTGATATTGAAAATTTACTTAAAAAAAGTTTTGGCTCAAGACAATATAATGAAAAAGAAGCCATTATTAAAAGAGAAAGACCAACGCCTAAATTAAATATAAGTACTTCGACAAAAAAATTTGTTCGACATTTTCACGATAAAATTTATCAAGACGTAAAATGGCTTTGTGGATGCATAAAAATGCAAAAATTGTTTTGTTGGCCTTGCCTATTATTTTCAAATGAAATTAGTGTGTGGAATAAGAATGGCTTTGACGATTTAAATAATTTGAGTAAAGCTAGAAAAAGACACGAAAATCGTAAATGTCACATCGATTCTTTCGTAAAATTGAAGCAATTTGGAAATCAAAATAGAATAGAATTTAACATTAGTAAACAATATAAAATTAATATTGAAAATTATAACAAGATAGTTACGGCTAATAGATATATTGTATCTAAATTAATAGATATTACATGCTTTTTAGCAAAGCAAGAATTGGCATTTAGAGGGCATAGGGAATGTATTGAATCTAATAACAGAGGTAATTATATTGAACTCGTTTCTTTATTAAGTACGTCAGATAATCAATTAAAAATGCATTTAGAGAAGTCTACAGTTTTTACTGGCTTATCGAACAAAATTCAAAATGAGCTCGTTAATTCGTTAGGAAACGTTTTATTGCAAGAAATTAAAAAAGAAATTGAAAACGCAAAATTTGTTGCTATAATTGTAGATGAAACAACGGACATTAGCCACAGAGCCCAGATGTCGACTGTATTTCGTTACGTGAAAGAAAACGGTAACGTCGAAGAAAGATTTGTGGGCTTTACTGATGTGAGTGAGAACAGAGACGCAAATTCGTTATTCACTCACATTAAGAGTTACTTAGACGAATTTCAATGCACTAAAAAATTAGTGGCACAAACATACGACGGTGCTGCCGTAATGGCCGGACAACATAATGGTGTCCGAGCTAAAATTAAAGAAATATCCAAACATGCTATTTTCGTACACTGTTATGCTCACAGATTGAACCTAGTTTTCTCTCAATCTGTTGGATATATAAAAGAATGTAAAATATTTTTTCAAACTATGACAGGATTTTCTTCATTTTTTTCTAAATCTTCTAAAAGATCTCACGCCTTAGACCTAGAAGTCAATAAGCGTTTTCCTTCAGCCACACCTATTAGATGGAATTACAATAGCAGGATTGTAAACTGCGTTATGGAGTATAAAGAAGAATTAAAACTTTTGTTGTTGAATATGGTTGAAAGTCCAGAACAATGGGATTCTGATACTACAATTGCCGCAAGAGGATTATACCATTATTTAATAGATTTTGATTTTCACTTTTTATTACTAGTTTTTCATCAAATATTTGCACATTCAGATATCCTTTTTGATATATTACAAAAAAAAATTTTAATATAGCATATTGTATTACTAGAATAAATCACTTTATTGATTTTTTACGACAGAAAAGAAATGATTTTGATTTGATTTGGGACGCTTTGAAAAAAGATGAAACTTTTTTAGAAATTCAACCAAAAAGAGGAATGAGACATACTGATATTGAGTCTAAAAAGGATTTATATAGACGTCTGTTTTATGAAATAATGGATACATTGATACAAAATTGTATTGACAGATTTGCCGACATAAAATCTCTAGAATTTTTATCACTTTTAGATTTTAATAATTTTAAATATTATGAAAAACAATTTCCCGAAGAGAGTTTTAATGCTTTACGTAAATTTTATGGAGAATTTTTTAATTTATGTAAATTACGTAGTGAATTGCAATATTTATATTCGTGTCCGGACTATATTGGCAAGTCACTCTTAGACATAAAAAATATTATAATTAATGATGACCTAAACAAAGACGTACTAATAGAATTATATGGTTTAATATCATTAATTTTTACAATACCATCTACCAGTGCGTCTGTTGAGCGTAGTTTTTCAACAATGAAGCGAATTCATACATTCGCCAGGAACACTCAGTCGGAGGAAAGATTGTCGTCACTAGCGTTGCTTTCTATAGAAAAAGAACTTTTAAATACGTTGATGGAATCAACGACGAGTGACTTTTATGATAAAGTAATTAACGACTTTGCGGGAAAACATCGCCGAATAGAGTTAATTTATAGAAAATAAAAAAAAGAAACAAGTTTTTCTATAATTGTATTATGTATGTATTATTTGTATTTTAGAATTAAAGTACATAAATTGTTTATTTTTGTCATTCGCACGTACGAATGGACCCTAGACCATCACTGACGCGCAATTAACTGATTGCCCCTGAAAGTCGGCTTCTTACAGAAACACAGCTTCCCTATCATCAAATGTCATGGCACGCCACTGATAATTGTAGTCTTAGATGTAATGTTGACAGTTTGTTATAGATCGACATGCCAGTAAATTTGTATCAGATTTAACTATTTTTTTCTATAAAAATAATACAACTGAATTAAAATGCATACCACATGATCTAACATGCAAACTAAAACAGATTCAGCTGCATCTTTAACTCTCATAGATACTGGTTTCAATTCTTTCTCTCCTTTAAGTCTTGGTGGTTCTGGTAATTTATTTTGCAAAGCCAAAGAATGTGGAATATCAATCTAAAAAAATTAATTAAAATAAAAATTTATTTATTTAGTAACTTTCATAATTTCAGGAAGAAAAACATCTTATACTTACCAAAGATTTTGAACCCGATATACCCAATTCAACTACTTCTAATACTATTCGTACACAATCTTTATTTTCTAAAAGATCAGGATGTTCAAGTAGCCATGTGGTTACACACTGATATGCAGCTACTATAGTTGAATGTAAATCTTTAGAATGAGCAGGTGGTGGACGTGAGCATTGGTAAACTATATAATCACAGATCCATTTGACGGCTTTCTGACACACTTGAGAATCTGAAAATGTTAACAGATTCTAAGTTTTATTAGAAAATTATCTAATACTTAAAATAATCTTCACTAATTCTTTAAGAAAAATATAATAGTATAAAATATCTTACCTGCAATAATCTGGACTGTTTTTCCAAATAAAAATAAATAAAGTACATTAAATAAATTTTAATAAAATAAAATGTATAAGTAATTATAATAGGTAATCAAATGAGAAGTTTTCTCTCAAGAAACAAATCTGCCAAATCACTGGGCCATTTTTGGGCTATGTTGGGTAGCATAATTGGCAATGCATCTGCATGGTAAGCAGAAGTTGCAGGATTGAGTTCTTCCAGAAATTTTTAATTATTAAAATGAATATGAGATGGCAGAATATCCATCTACCTCCAGTCAAATTAATTAGTAATTTAATCATTATAGTAATATTTATAGCTTAATGATTAACATAAATACCAAAAATAGTCCAACAATTTGGGATTAAATCAGGTTATGAGTTGTTGTTATAACAACACATATGTCAATTGAGCTTATTACCATGCCACTATGTAATAAGAAACACAAATGTTGGCATTTATTTGGACTCCAGACTCCAGGAATAACATCTGAAATTCTAAATAAAAAGCCTTTGGCACATAATGAGTTGATCGAGTACATCAACTTTTGCCGTTACCAAATCCGTTCCTGGCAAGTAAACTTTACATTTGATCACCCATATACATTTAAAGAAAATAATTTTAAATTTACTTTCTAAAGGTAGATGAATCCGTGCTAATCCTGATAACACTTCCAACGCAGCTAAAGAAACATTAAGATCAGCTTTCCACGAAGAAATCAAACGATGACAAACCAAATATGTCGCACGCATAAACAATGCATGGGCCGAATCTATAATTAACAAATATTAAAAATTATGCATTATAATATAAGAAATTATAAAACACAATAACATATTTTTAAAAGATTAATTTAAAAAAATGATTATTGATATTAATTTTACAGAGTCATACTTAATTTAATCATTAATTTATTTTGAGAAATTAAATAAACTATATAAATTCTTTAGAATAAACACACACAAAATAAAATCTTTAACAGATTTCAAGTAGCCAATGATAATATTTGTTATTCAAAATGTTAATTATTAATTCATCATTAATGTAATAAATAATATTTGTTAGTATTTTAATATATTCATGCTTAAGAACATACATGCAAAATTCTTATTATTATTCCTAGGAAAATTGAAAGAAGAGAGGATTTATTTGATTTTACAAAGTCATGCCCCAACACCACAAAACTTCATAAATAGAAAGACCTGCACTGAAAGGAAAGTTATGAATGTGAATTAACATTTATTCCAGAATATTTTAATATATATATATATATATTACAGAAAATTTTCCAACCAGAAACGTTTTCAGATAAGAGAAGAGATAAGATAAACGGTATTAGTGCAAAATTGAGAAAATGTCAACAGTAGTGTTAGTTTCCAAGGATAATGCTGGAAAACAATCAATTACCAGCAGATATTTGTTCACTTTCATCCAAAC
The DNA here is from genome assembly GCF_030686945.1 of Centruroides vittatus. Taxonomy (NCBI): domain Eukaryota; kingdom Metazoa; phylum Arthropoda; class Arachnida; order Scorpiones; family Buthidae; genus Centruroides; species Centruroides vittatus. Next base: position 1,328,055 of record NW_027122576.1, read on the forward strand.
TAGGATTGAAGACTGCGTCAATTATAGATGTATCAGATATAGAACCTTGTCTAGACGTAGAACCTTCACTTACTTCTGGACGATCTACTAATAGTGAGAAAGGTCTTAAAAGCAACCTACAATGATTTATTCTAAGGCACTCTGGCAAAGCACACTAATGTTAATTTCTATGCAGATAAAATAAACTATTTACTTTCAACATTAAACATACATATATAAATTAAATATTAAAATACTATTTTTATTATTTTATTAAATTTAGAAATGCTTTAGTTAGAATTAACTTACAATTTCAATATATTAGACTGGAAAAACTTATAAATTTTTTAAAAATTACTTTTTAATGTATAATGTATCTAACATTTTCTTCTAATCATTCCAAAATCCTAATAAATATTATATAAATATAAAAATTAATAATGAATTTCTAAAAATAATAAAATATATTATCAAATTATAAAAATTGATTAAGTATAAGTTTATTAAAGAATGGTTCCTACATTATAAACATCTCTGTATAAACCAGAATTTGAATTACAGATTCAAATTCTGAGTTATACAGAGATGTTTATAATGTAGGTTTGGTTAATGGAAGCTTTCAATTATTGCTGATTGTCAACAGAGAGGTTAAGGCGCAAGTACAAATGTTAAACTTGTACGGCAAGCAGAAATACACGTCTGACGTTATAAGTCCAAGTAAAAAACCTTGTGGCGCTCGTTTACATCATCATGTGATTCAGTGAACGTCGCGCATTGACTAACAGGAAATTTGTTGAAAAAATGGCAAATACATTTAACATCAAGGGTTACCAGCAAAGGTAAATAAACAAAGTAAACTGTTATTAAACATCCTATAAATAGTTTTAAACACTAAATAATTATTTTTAATTAGCGTTGTATCTCCCACCATACGATCAGATGATAGGACTATCTCATACTTGTTGAAAGTAGTAGTGGTTTATGTAAATTCGAAAGCAGCTCAAAAAATTAATTTTTAGAAAATTTACAAATGTATTACGATGTTGATGGTAGAAGATGCCGTGGAAGAACAATCCTACCTTAAGATAAGTTATTATGAAGACAAATATATGTAAATTCTATAGACACTTGCTAAAAGATTGAATAACTAAATTATTTCTGGTTTAAAATTGTCTGTTTCTTTACAATATTATTCACAAATGCTTAAATAATCATTATTTTAATAAAATACCTCATAATTTTAATCCCAAACACCACAGAAAAATGAAGTTTAGGCCAAACTTTTACTCGCCATGCTAGACGTAGCGAACGCCATTATCAACCTTCTAGAATTGCCAGATGGTGGCGTTCAATGTCTGCCGTTTATGTTTTGGGTTGAATACATGCACCTCAACCTCTCTAATGATGTGTGGGAACCCAGACTTCAACCAAAATAACACAATTTTTTGTTATAAATATAATTGATCATTGTCATTCAATAATTGCCAACTATTACTTGAGAACATCTTGTTTTACACGTTCTCGATACCAAAAGTGATGGTTTCCTGCAATCTTTTGGACTTCTGACCATATGCTACTGACTTTAATATAACAATTAACCTGTAACCCGGTCCTATAACGGAAGTCATTGCCAGTTCCTTAACCCATCATGTTTGCACTGTGACTCCTGACAGGACTAACTTCATCACCAAAACCCAGGACAATTCTAGATTTCCCTTCTACTCCCAGGACAGGGAGGTTACATCTGCCAGTAGATCAACCAAACTTCAGGTATTTATGTCTATGTGCAATATCCTGTAAACTCTCTTGCAACCACCTATGGTGTCTAGGTCAGTTATTTCCACACAGTACGATGTATAGATCATGTAATCCTTTTTTCTTTTCAAATAAACAGTTATTAGTTATTAAACTGGCATCTGAGTGATTCACTTGCAATTTGCCATCTCTCACACCTTCTCCATCCCAAATCTGCCCACATGACCTAGCAGCAACAACAGGGACATTACACAAAAACAGCTTTAGTTGCTGTGTGGTGTTTTCTATCCTGACGTAGTCATCACTGAAGCGACATTGATCCTTCAGTCAAGTGGTGCAAAAGTATATGAAATGCTTTGTGCATTGTCACAAATATCATATTTGGTATCTATGATATTTGGACATAGGTATTCATCAGGCAAAACACAAAAGAAAACATGCTTGAATGTTAAGTCATTCTAGATGGAACACAATTATGAAATTTGAATTTGAACATAAGGACAAATTGATTGCTGCATAGAATGTAGATTAGCATAGATGTAGTACTTTACCATAGTGAAAAAGAATTACATTCAAGTAGTAGTAGTCTTCCTTATACATTAATTCATTAAAGATTTATATAGCATGACCCATAGCCTAAACAAATGTACCTATCCCACATACTTCAGAGCAAGAATTAACAAAGTTTCTTAGATCCTTAATGCTTCAGTCCGAGCTAGTGGTGGTCTACTCTGCCATAGAGGCAAAAGCTACAATCAATAAAATACTTGGATCTTTAGCACTGAATGGGTTCTGATTTTATAAAATAGATGTTGTTTCCATCTGTGCTCTACTTTGAAGCAGTAATGCTAATATACTGTTATTAAACAAAGGGTTTTCTTAGTACATAATTGCTTGCTGTTCTCTCTTTTGGTTGTATGTTCTTTAAAATTAAGCACAAATTTGCTATGAAGAACTTATATAGGAACACTTTTTTCCTGTATAATAAGTTCTCTGTAGAAAATCTGTGCTTAATTCCAAAGAAAATACAAAAGATTTTCTATGCAACAAGTATTGGAAATACATAAGGCCATTTTACTTGTAACACAGCATAATTATTTTTGCCTTTAATAAGGAAATCTACCTTCAGAAACAAGAAGTGCCAATGGGCTTGCCCCTCTCAGCAGTCCTGGATTAACTAATTATGAGAAACATGGAGTTTACAGTATTTTCTGCATCTCTAGTAACATGTTATCCACAGGTCATGGAATTAGAAATTGGTTCCACAAGTTTTTACAAGTTTCTGCACTGTTGTTACTCCAGGCATAATTAAGAGCATTTTTTAAACCCTTCCTTGTTTGATGGAATTCACAAAGTACAATAAATACCATGCATTTTTGATTGGATTTAAATCTACACTGTTCAGTGACCAGTCCATCCTTTCTAATTTTCTTTGAGTGAAGAATTCCGCAACTGATGTTGCTCTGTTGCATGATGCACTTTCGTTATTTCAGCATGAGGACCTGGAAAACTATATATATATATAGTTTTCTAGGTCCTTATGCTGGGATAATGCCCATATCAAGAAATTTAAAAAATTTCACTTTGCATTTCACATACTTGTCTTGATACTCACCTTTCCATTCCCATACGAATGAACAACCATCATCACCATACTTGATGTTGATCTTTGACTCATTGCTAAAGATGGCATGACTCCATTCTTCTACAGTCCAGTTTTTTGTTCTTTACTGTTCTGTTAGAGATCTGTGTTCTACTGATTCCAGACCAAGCATCATTCAGTTGCTTTGAGGTTGCTGTGGCAAACTGCTAGTGCAATATTCTTTCTTGGCATCCAGAAGTTATCTGTGGGTGTCCACTTCTGGATCTAGTTTTTAGTTTTTGTCATTGTATACTTCTTCTATACCTTATTTACAGTGAACTGTGAAACTCCATTGTCTGCACAACACAACATTGAGAATATCCATTCTTCAGCAATGCAATGATATTATTTTTTTACATCATCAGACAGTTCAGTAATTGAAATCATTTCAAGTGCTAATATTAGGAACTACCAAAAACAGTTAAGGTGGACAAAACAACATTGAGTATTTTATCACTTTTGTATTAGATAAGAAATACACTAATTTTCATAATTTTCAATACATTATTTTAAGTAGATAAGCAGAAGATTTGATACATATTTCCACAACTTTGTATGATTCAAAACTTCTTCCTGGACCAGTCTGTTATTTTTGTCCTAAAAACTTTTCTTTTGCATTTAATTGCCATTTACTTGTTTAGGATTTGTTTATTGGAACATAGTTTTGTTATCAGTTAATTTCTGTAACAAAGTATGAAATTGCTATAATGACACAAATGAATTGTTAACATCAGAAAATGTGTGGTGATTCTAAACTTTTTCCAGGAAGTAGGTGGTATTTGTCCATCTCTAGTTATATATGTTTTGAAACCTAATATATTTCTATCCTATTTCAATACATATACTATATTTACTCGTGTATAAGACGATGCTGCATATAAGACGAGGTTTGACTTTAAAGATCAAAATAAAGAAAATTAGTTTTATTAATACAATTCTAATTTTATTTCATTTAATCACAAATAAAATATCAAATGCACATAAATGCACACATTGTCCTGCAAAAATTACTGGCATTTTAAACTTTAAGGAAAAATCTTTTAAAATCAACAACATAGTTTGTTCATGTAAAGCTGGACAACCGGAAATCTTTTTTGTCAATTCTTAATGGTCAAATTCACTCTCCGTCAATTACACTTATGAGTTTCTCCAAATTCTGATTTCCGAATAATCAGCTGATTTCATGTGGAAATGGATTAAATCTTATATCAGGCTCCCATGTGATTTTGGAATTTCAATTCAAAAGCTTTGCTTTTCCGATTGCTATTCATCTTTACTCCCGACAATACACAAGAATGATTCAAACAACCCAGATAAAATACTTTTGTTTTTAAACATCGTAGGGTGAGCATCTGGTAAAAAATGCTAATACACGGTTCACAAAATTATTGAAAAAATGCAAAGAATCCTTCACTCACACATATAGGCTGACCTAGGTTTTTAATGCAGTGAAAAATGAATAAAATCTTCATCTTATATGTAAGTAAATATGGTAAATGCACAGGAAATTCTTGTTAGTTCAAAATTCAAGAGACGAAATAATCACAACTTCAAATTATCAAGTTTTGAATTATCCAAGATTTACATATTTCTGTACAATATGCCAAATGTCATGTAATTAATGTAATTCATTAAGAAAGCAGAATACAGCTACATATACAGAATGCTATTTTTGTTAATAATAATAACAACAACAACAACAACAACTCTCCCATGGTCACCACCTGGTCGTGGTGGGAGAGCATAGTAATTTTACTGATCCCTAGGGCAATGCAGGCTGGAGCACAAGCTCCTGGTAGGGATACCCATGCCAGTAAGGTCTCTGGGGAGAAATGAAGCTAAGAGTGACCACACCCACATTCTGTGGAGATATTTATTATGGTAATAACCAGATCAAAGTGTGATACCGGCTCGGACGTCGCCCGGGTTAACAAGGTCCGCGTTCGTGGCGTTAGGCAGAGGCTCACGTTTGAAAAATAGGCCACAGTCTCCCTTGGTTACTGGTGGCGAAAGCAGCACTGGCCCAAGCATGGCTACTGCAATGCCCTCAACACAAGTGAGGAACCAACCCAGCATTGGTGTTTCTGTGGCAATGCATCCACAGACCACAAAGGCTGGAAAACCACGCCAACGGATGAAATGGACAGTAGAAATGAAGGAGTTTATCATCCGTACTTACTACATCATCACAAAATTCACAAACAACACATGACAACAACTACACCATAGATTCACACAACAGTATCCTCATCTCACTGTCACTGAACAAAGGGTTGTTGATCAAAAAAGAACAATTATACACAACAACCTTATTCCACAAACAACACTTGAACTTATCAAACAACAGGTTGCTGATCAAATACATCAACAGACAGAAACATCTAACATTAATGAAGATCATGTAACCTGTCAGGATAATCCAGCAACAAGCATTGATACATCAATTACCACCAACAATACTACAGACACTTCCTCATCCATCACTGATAACATAGACATGGATTTAGTTAATATGCTCTCACTTATATTTCAGGAAACATTCACTAAATATACAGGTACAGATCCCACACAAAGACCACGAATACCAAAAATCAACACGTCAAAGGAAGTAGGAAAAGCACTAAATTATGTAAACACTCACTCACTACCACACTACATTCATTCAATTTCTACACGCGCAGACATTCGTACATTAGTTTATGCTGGGGCAGTCACAGTAGTGACACATCATAAACTGAAAGTACAATCACAGACAAATACACAGAAAACACAATTCTATCACAAGCCTGCCTGGCAGAGAAGAATAGAAACACAAATAAATGACATTAGACAGCAATTAGGCAGGCTGACACAATACACTAAAAACAACATAACACTCAAATTAAGGAAACAGCTCAAAAACATTTTCAAGAAAATAAAAACACACACAAAACATGAACATCACAACACTGTAAGAAACTGAGTCTGAGCGTTATTTTTATTTTATTATATTTTGTTTGGGGCTTACGTTTATTTAGGACGAAGGTTCCCCACCACTCTCTTATTAGTAATGAAAAAAGAAGATAAACCAACTCACAAAAAAAACAAGCGCTGTAGGAAAAATCTCGCGCACTTGTGCTGCCCAGCGGAAGTAAACGGTCCGCAGGAAAAAAAATGGAAGGGGGAATCCCCACACTCACTAGCAAAGAAATACTTACTAAACTGTCATAACATCCCAGAAAATTGTGCTAAATACTTTGTAAACGGTTTATAAGCTTTTGTCGGAAAATTAAAGCTGGCAGAAAGAAACTGAATGTTAAAAACTAAGTATGTAAATAAGGGGAGTAACCCAGCTGAGTTGTGACGTCACCTCACAGCATAAAACCAGCACGTCAACCGAAGAAAGCGAGGTGATTCCTGGTCGAAGTCCAGATTGAGAATTAGGTGATCCAAGGTGTTAAAGAGGAATTCGATTTGACGATAACGAAAGGATTGAGGAAATAGATTCCTAGTATAGTGATATGACGGATAGACGTTTAGTTCGTAAGAGATTCTGTTCATAGTTCCTAATTATTTGATTTGTCGAATTTTCAAAGGGGAATTAATATTAAGTTAAGCTAAGTAGCTGAGTTTATTGTCGGGTTGACTTGTTGATTTTTGTTAATAAATTTTGTTTTGGATTATAGACAATTGTACATAGTAAATTCTATTTACTAATTAAATATATTTGAAACTTTTACTTTGACTTAATATTTGTCGTTATTCTTACTAATATTTTCGGTGCACGCATAAAAGCCCAGGCCTGGCAAACTAATCTCAAATCCACGTAAAGTACCTGTTAGGTTAACGGAAGTTTTACCGGCCGCAGTTAGTGTCGGTTTCTTAAAATACTAAAAATAGTACTTTACAACATACGCATTACAGAATACATTGATACACTAAAACAAAAACTTGCTGCCAAAGCACGTAGACTCAAACGATACAAAACACGTACACTACTAATACAACAAAATAAACTATTTACAAACAATGAAAAACTCTTTTACAGACAAATTAATAACAAAGCAAACACTGATATGCAGCACAGTGGCACATCAACAGAAGAAGAACTCACAACTTATTGATCTTCTCTTTGGTCCAGTGCTGTCACACACAATGCTGATGCAGGCTGGATCAAGGAGGAGAAAACTTGCACAACATACAAACTATGCCCTGTGCTGAAATAAACATACATGATTTCCAATACAGTGTTAACAGAACACACAACTGGAAGACACCTGCTGTAGACAACATTCACAATTTCTGGTACAAAAAGTTTACATCACTGCACCAGGAACTAGCTAAACACCTAACACACATCATCATCAATCCACAAGACATGCCAAATTTTCTTACTCAGGGCATCACCTACATGAAACCTAAAAACACAATACCACAGACCCCACACAATACAGACCAATTACATGTCTTCCAACACTACAAATTATTGACATCCTGTATCGCAAACAAAATATACAAACATATTGAAGAACACGACATTCTAACGAAACAACAAAAAGGTTGCCATAGAAATCACAGGGGATGCAAAGAACAGTTACTCACAGATTCAGTCATTATACAGCAAGCACGCAAACAACACAGAAACATATACATGGCATATATAGACTACAGAAAAGCATTCGACAGTGTTCCACACAGTTGGCTGCTACATATTCTACACATGTACAAAATACATCCATCACTCATTACATTCTTTCAAAACACTATGCAGCACTGGAGAACAACACTACATCTCAGGGTTAGTAACACTTCCATACAAACAAACCAAATTTTTATTAGGCGAGGAATTTTTCAAGGAGATTCCTTGAGTCCTCTCTGGTTCTGCCTAGCCTTGAACCCATTATCCAACATGTTAAACAACACACAATATGGCTACATATATCAGGCATGAAAAAACAACAGAGTATACACTGTCACATCTCATGTACATGGATGACATAAAACTTTATGCATCCACACAAAAACAACTTCATCAACTCCTACAAATCACACATTCATACACCAAGGACATACAAATGGAATTTGGCCTAGATAAATGCAAAACACTTCACATAAAAAAAGGTATCCTGGAGAAAGGAGATTTTGCACTTGGAAATGAAGATGTTATTGAATACATGGAAGAGGGCGAGTTCTACAAGTATTTAGGATTCCCACAGGCCAAACTAACAGAACATGCACAAATAAAGCAAAGATTAATTAAAAAATACTGAAGTAGGTTAAATGCTATTCTCAGAACACAATTAAATGCAAAACACACAGTTAAAGCAATAAACACACATGTCATCCCAGTACTCACATATTCTTTTGGAGTTATACATTGGACTCACACAGATCTTGAGCAACTCCAAAGGAAAACAAGAACAACACTTACTAAGCATAACCCATCATCATCCTAAATCTGCCTCAGAAAGATTAACCCTTCCACATAAAGATGGCAGACGTGGCCTGATTGATATAGTTAACCTTCACTACAAACAAATACAGTCACTGCGAGAGTTTTTCTACAAAAAACAAGAAACATCACAATTACATAAAGCAGTAACTCTAGCAGACTCAAATAACACACCATTAAACTTACACTCACATCATATGGACACAACACAACATATAAAAAGCATAGACACCATTAAGCAATCGTGGGCTCGAAAGGCACTCCATGGCAGGCATCCTTATGATCTGGCCCAGGATTTTGTTGACAAAACTGTGTCAAACAGCTGGTTAGCTTGGGGAGACGGAAGGATTCATGATCGCCATACAGGATCAGGTCATAAATACTAAAAACTACAGAAAACACATACTCAAAGATGCAACACTCACAAATGACACATGCAGAAAATGTCACATCATGCCAGAAACTATACAACACATCACCTCTGGTTGCAAGCTCTTGACACAGACAGATTATTTACACAGACATAATAAAGTAGCAAATATAATACACCAAGAGCTTGCAAAGGAAACACAAATTAGTAGACATCCACGAACCATACTACAAATACATTCCACAGACAGTATTGAAAACAACACACACAAAATGTACTATGACAGAGCCATAATCACAGATAAAACAATTTACCACAACAGACCAGACATCTCACTCATTGACAAACACAATAAAATCACATACATTATAGACATATCCATTCCAAACACTCACAATATACAAAATGCATGCACTGAAAAAATTAGCAAGTACACAGAACTCGTCCAGGAAATAAGGCATCTGTGGAGGATGGATAGGGTGCTTATTGTACCTGTTGTTCTCTCCTCTACAGGTGTCATAGCACACACACTACACAAAAGCCTGAGCACATTACAATTGAATAGAAACACATACACCACAATACAGAAGGCCACTATATTGAATACATGTCATATTGTGAGAAAATTCCTGAATATAGACACACACACTGATACACTTCTTTAATTTCTGTTTTGGTTACTATGCCTTGACTTTGGTCTGGCATAGTACACAGCCACCAGTGTTAACCGAGTATATCTCACTTAACCCAACATAATAATAATAATAATAATAAAACTGCAGGTAAACCAAGTGTCCGATGAGAACACAAGATAGGTTTTATAAAAAGTACGGCAGAATTATGTTTTATAAGAAGTAAAGCAGAAGAATGTAATCCAAATTACTTTTAAAGTGGCCAAAAAACTAATAAGTCACCCAAATGTGGTAACCTAGTGCCTACAAATTCTCAATCTGCTACTTGCAGCCCAATCTTGCAACTCTAAAAACCAGTTGTATTTTATAAAAGGGTAGTCCATGAGTAAGGTGACACCCAAAAATGTGTTACTGTAAAAACAAAGCCGTATTGACCAGATTAGAGTTGTTCTTGGTTTGTTGTTCTCTTATATCATGGAGGCACTTCCAATGTAACGAAGGAGTTAATATACACATATTACAGTTTGAATAGAATTTTCAATTCAAATTTTGAAGTATCCATATTTTGAACTAACCGAATTCTTTAACATGTAAATCTTTATATCCCCAGTCAGGACAAAAGTACAGTTATGACTGATGGGATTTTGAACTACTTGAGTTCAAACTAACAAGGTTTTCCTGTATTCATATAATTTGTAAAAGTATCTAAATTATATATTTAGATTTGAATTCAATAAAATATTTATTGGTAAGATTTTATTATAAAACCAATTGATATTCTATAAATTCGGCATATTTTTTTCATCATTTTAAATAATTTTACATATATAAAACATTATAAAATTGATTAATACAATTGTTTTAATAATTTTAAAACTAAAATTTTTTAAATTTAATTAAATTCGAAAAACTGAAATATTTTAAATAACAGTTAAATACTTGAGTCTAAATTAAATGAATAAAAACAAAATATCTGTTTCTAACCAATTTTATTTTCTATATGCATTTATTTTTAAGTTTAAGAACTTTTAATTTATAAAAATGATATAGAATAGTCTAAAATTAATGTAAATTTACCTGAACAAAGTAACGTAGAAACAGATTCAACAAGGTTAGCTTCATTACCAGTTGACTGAGTAACTTGTTCTACCTCTTCACTTGCAGCTGCATCTTGTACACAAAGTAATAAACCACCTAAAAGATTTTTTTTATTTTATTTAATTTTAAAATAAATAAACTAAATAAACTGAAAACATACCTAATAACATTTGTGTGTTAGTTGAATCTGATTCTACTTGTAACGCATTAATAAGCAGATTAATAAGTCTTGGCCGTAACGACTGGAAAGTTATTAAGGGTTTCTCACTGGGTTTGGACAAATCTACCAAAAATATCAACTGTTTAAAATGAATTTTAATTTAAGGAAAAATTTACATTTATTATCTTATGTAATGGAATGAAACAATGATAATTTCAAAAAATAAAGTATATTTTCACCTTTTATTGGAAGATTGTGGAAATGTAATGGAAGAGGAAGCATTGACAAAAGCAAATGAATTGATGCTTGGCGAAGGTCAGACTGGGGAATGTTTGGATGTGATCTACAGATTATTATGAACACAATTTTCTATAAATAATTATAATAAAAATAAAATAACACAATGCAATTATATCTACAGAGTGCCCCCAATGAAACTGTTGCACTTGTTAGATAAGGATTGTATCAACCCTAAATGAACAAGCCAATTGTTAAATGATATGAGAGATGCATTAATCATCTACATATGCAAATATTATTGTTGATGCAGAACTGATTATGTTATGAAAACAAAGCAAAATATAAAGCAATGCTAGGTTTTTAACTGAAAGGTCTGAAAACCAAGGATATTTTGAAGTAGTTGTCATGTCTGGGACTAAATTGGAAACTTATCCAGAGACCTATGAAGTAGAACAGGAAAATCTAACCTGCTTCTCAACAAGGAAAACTCAGATCTGTATGGATGCTGGAAGTGATTAAGCACATAAGAGAATGGCTCAGACAAAATCTGGCATAGTCAAGAGAAAGACTGGCAGGTGAACTCAGGATCAGTAAATCATCAATACATCAAATCCCTCTGAGTGATCTATACTTCCATGCTTACATGAAACAAAAAGTTCATGGCCTGACAGAGAAGCAGGAGATGGCTAGGATGGAGAGATGCATGAAGTTAATTTCCCAGCACACAAAATCATTAATTATTTTTTCTGATGAAAAAATATTCCAGTTGCAAAACACATTCAACGGCCAGAATGACTGCATCTATACAGAGTCAGTAAAAGATGTTCCTAAAAACAAGAAACAGGTTTGGCACTTTCAGAACATATCCTAGATCATGATCCTGGCTGGAGAAAATTATGCCAGAGTTAATCATGCTAAATGAATGGTCCACTTTATCCCTAGACATTAACCCATTGGACTATTGTATTTGGAGATTATGCTGGGGACAGAGTCAACATCAGGAATGTCCATACCATCAAGGATTTTATGGCCCATTTGACATATATTTGGGACAAGATTCCAATGGATATCATTTGTGCCAAGTTTAACACTTTTATTCTGAAGATGAAAAAGGTTGTGCAGGTGAAAGAACGACCACAAAAGCACTATTTATAATATTTTTTTTTTTGGAATTTAAACTATTATTCTAAGTCATGTAAAAAAATAAAAATTTAAAAATAAAAAATTGTTTGTATTTTATTGCTTAAGACAAGTGTGACAGTTTCATTGGGAGCACTCTGTAAAATTTATTTTCATTAAAATATAAACTCAACAACAGAATCTTTCAAAAAATTAATTCAAATTAGTACTCATTCAGACATGAAAGTATATTAATAGACTTCACTTGATAAGATAAATTATAGTCAACAAATAAAATATTATGAAGCTAATTTAAACTATGAAGTAAAAAATCTAATAAATTATTTTTTTATACAGCTTTTTATACAGCTATAGATTATGAAAATGTTTTCTTAGCACAAAAGCACTATTTATAATATTTTCATACAGAAAAATAGTTATATTAATACTTATAATATTTAATCAGTGAATATTTCTAGATTAATCATAATTCAAGCTTAATTATCCATGAAATCCTCTCGTTAACCTTTTGTACAATGTGACCTTGTACTCAGGACAGTATTTTTTTTTTCCCATATGTACACCACTGATTCCAACTGCATGCGATCATCCTGAAGGAAAGGCATATTTTTGAAGCAATAAGTACACTAAACAATACAGGAGTAAAAATCATTTTGGTTTTGAAAAACAGTTGCTTTTTTTCAGAAGAAATACATATAACTTGTCCTCATTATGTATTATGCCTGCTTGTGTTATGGTGTATGGTGTGGAAAAGATGTTTCATTTTTTCCTGCTAGTTTTATCTTTCTTTCCTTACTTTTGTTAGTAAACATTAAGAATTTTTAAAATATTTATTTTTGAACAACAAACATTTATTTTGTATTATAAATAATTGATAGATTATAAATTAAAAGTGTTACATTATGTTTGTGTTTTTATATTTTTTACTACAGGAAAAGTTTGGTTCATTGATTTGTACAACTTTTACGCTTTTAACTGCAAGTATGATATTTTTATAGATTCATCTGACTACAAGATATGCCTTGCATTCTTCAATACTATTCAGAAGGGGAGAAGTGAAATGCAAAACCTACTGTACAAGACGAAAGTGAAAGCAACCTAACTGCAGAAAAAATTTTAGTAAATGATCATAAAAGTGAATCTCAATGTCTGGTTCAAATAGTGCTTAGAGTAGTAATATGTTATATTATTTCCCCCCTATTTTCCTTATTAATTTGTATTGTTTTTTGTGTATATATTATTTTTTTCAAATAAATAATTATAACATATGATAATGAAGAAAAACAATGGTAAATATTATTTAATCTGGAAGCAAAAACTGTCCGTCTCCATGATGGGTTGCACCTGTTTGTTTTAAAAATACAGACTGCACCTGACAGAAGATTAAATTTGACTTTTGTAGAATTTTACAGTATAAAAAGTTACATTAAAAAAAATTAAATATTGACAATTTTTAAAATCATATTTTTAATTGTTGAGTAAGTAACATATAAACTGTAGAATCATGAAGTTTTTATCTGCTAACTAATTTATAAGCTTCAAATTTGATGTTCTTGTTCATTTTTGTTATACAGGGTGACTGAGAGTTTTGCAATACAGGAATACTATAAGGCCTGAAACAAAATATTTTTTATTTATGTTCAAAGTATTCTCCTCTGGCCAAAATGCACTTATGTAATCACTCCTTCCAAAGATCAAAAGTATGGCACCACTCGTTTTCTTCAATGCTATCAAAATACTGTTATGAAAGCTTCGATTTCATCCTCTATGTTAAATTTGCAACCTCTCAAATGTTTTTTGAGATTAAAAAATAGCCAGAAGTCACACATTGCCAAATCTGGTAATTAAGGTGGTTGTTCAATGATTCTGATAGTTATTTTGCTTGAAGGAAATCAACAGTCTGTTGGCAGTGTGCAACAAAGCATTATCATGATGCAAAAATTAGACCTCAAATTTTCAGTGATTCCAAAATTCTAGAAAGAGAAACTGTAGTGTACTAATTAGCTATTACTGTCTTCTGCTTAGTTGCTTTCACCAAGTCAGTACTACAGAAAAAAAAACAGCAAACATGACTTTTTTATTGCCTTTTCATGCCTGTTGAAATTGGTCATCTTTATGAATTCAGATTTGGCTTTCTTGATGTGTGGAACAGTCATAAAACAGTATGCATGTCTCATCACCTGTGACCATCTTGGAAATAATCTATTGTCCACCTTGGTTCAACATTTCCAGAGTTTTCTTAGAGATCCTGACATGCTCTGATTTTGGAAAATCTGTCAACTGATGAGGTATTCATCGCGACACACTACTTTTTTTAAACTGTAACTCCTTATACAGAATGTCTGCAATTATAGGGGCTCCAATCTGTAGTCTTTCCTGTATCATTTCATAGTACATCTTTGGTCTTCTGCAATCATACGTTGGACAGAAATTACATTTTCAGGAGTCACTGCTGTTTGTGGTCATCCTTCATATCGTGGAAGGAAGTACAACCCCTCTGAAATTCTTTGTACCACCTAAACACAGTAGTAAAGGATGGAGCATCATTCCCAAAAGCAAATTTCAATCACTCATAACAGTCTTTGTCATTCAGTCCAAAACAAAAATTATAGAAAAATGTGGCACCTTTTCCATTTGTCGGGTAAGATGCCTAGCGGAGTCACATGTTCTAGCGTGTCCGATAGGGATCGGCAGTAGCTCACAATGGAAACTTTAGAACCTTAACTACATCACACATTATTTGTTTTTCACAATTTTTAATAAATTCTATTTTAACTTTTAGTTTTAAAATGATTCTAGAAACATTTGCAACAAAAACTTCGTTCTTATCTTGCTTCTATTCTTCTCGGATGTAGAAAATGAGGTAATGGTAGCCAACTACAGCTGTCCACACTCAATAGTGGCCCAACGATTCATCATACAAACACATGACAATATCTGATGTCACCGTTTGAAAATATCAAAAAGTAGGCATCTTCCCCCGCTTACCATCTTTCCCTGAATCACTCTATAAGTTGCAGTCAAAACCAGTTTTAATTAGGATGCATTTTAACTAGTTAAAACTAGTTTGTACTGGATGTCTTTGTCAAAACTCGTTTTGTATAGTTAAAACTAGTTTTAACTCAAATTCATTTTTGACTAGCAGTTAATTCTAGTTTTAACTAGACAAAACGGGTTTTAACAAAGACATCCAGTATAAACTAGTTTCAACTAGTTAAAACGCATAAGAAAAAAAAAAAAAAAAAAAAAAAAAAAATCGCACGAAAGTTTACGAGTGGCTATAAAAAATAGTTTTCGCAACACAATTAAAAAAATATTATTTTTATGCGGTCAATAGGGACCGCATAAAAAAAGTCTCACATAGAAAATAACTCAAAACCGTACGAAATAGAATTTATTGACAACAGATGTCAGCACTTGACTGCATCATCTCGTCTTAAGTCTGTTTTACATATTTTTGTCCAGGTGGTGTTTTGTTGACTTAAAAAATAAATTATTTCATTTTTCGCATATTCATGCAATAATATTACTATAATAAGTTCATTTATGCTATAATAAGTTCATTTATGCTATAATAAGTTTATTTAGCTATAATAAGTCAACGTGAGACATGACAAATCGCACGAGACTAGTCGCCAACTATACCGCACAAAAAAAAAATCACATAAAAAAAATCACACAAATAAAAATTCACACAAAAAAAGACCACATAAAAACAGGTTTGACTGTATATACTATTTGAATAGTAATAAAGTTTAAGTGTAAGCATCTAATAGTTAATGTTACAGATTTTTAAATGAATACAATCATTTTATTTTTCAAACAGAGGATGTGGTAACATTTCTTTGAATTTCATATAAATTGTTTGATCATTAAAAGTTTCAATAAGTAACAAAATTCATTGATTTCTTATAATATTGATTTTGTATAATTTACTTAAATATCAAAGATAAAAATTTTAAATACTAATTGAAAAAAATCTTTATACATATATATACTCAGAAAAAAATTTAATATGAAAAGTGGCAGCATCAAATAAAAATAGTAATTTTTTTTTAATATATCACACAAATAATCACATTACATCATAACTTAACAGTTGAAAAGTTTTCAATGTTTAAAGTATTTTTTCATTTTATTTAATTTAATATCAACATTTTTCAAAATTTTAATCTTTTAAAAGTATTTAAAGTTTAACTCACTTAATTTTCAATTCTCTTTCAGGAAGAACTAATTCTAATGCACGAAGAAGATGAGGAACCAAAACCATGACACCATCCAAATCTTGACGCAACAGATCACAAGAATTTAATAAAATACTAGAAAGAATCAATCCACGAGCCTAAATATAAAAACTTCTTTTAATAATTTAAAAAATTCAAAAAAGGCTTTAAGTTTATTTAACTTGATACAATGAATTGATTAATAAAATCTTATACCATATAGAATTAATCATAAATTCTTGAATTAATAATAAAGTTCATTTTATATTATCTACATTCCTAGAACAGAATAGAACATTTTCTTATATAATATACAGGGTGATTCAAAAGTCACAGAAATTTTAAAAAATTAATAACTCAAAATCTATTTACAGTAATATGATGTGTTTTCACAGAAATGCTTAAAAAGAAGCAGGATTTTTTTGTGTAATAAAAATTTTAGGACCAAAATAGTTACATTTCTTGCCATAGATGGCACTGTATGAAACTGAAAGCATTTGTAAATTTGTTACAATAAGAATAAAAAATAAAAATGTTCTTATAGTAAGCTCTAGTAACAACTACACAAATTATATAATCTCATCAAATACCGTCTATGGCAAGAAATGTAACTATTTTGGTACTAAAATTTTTTTCTTTCTTTCTTGCGCAGACACAATACAGCGACAGTTAATTTAAACACTGGGCAAATTTTCATCCTTTATTAGGTTGGACCTTCCGCATGTCAGGTGGATGTGATTAACTAAAATTTTTATTACACCTAAAAAAATCCCACTTCTTTCTAAGCATTTCTGTGACTTTTGAATCACCCTGTATAATTACTTTTTTAAATGTAAGAAAACCTTTTGATTTTAAAAGTATATGCAACAGCATAATGCATTTAAAATCATTTAACAATTTAAAAATGAATTCTTATTTTTAAATTGTTAAAAATATTGTTTAAATTGTTTGTTATACAAGTTTTGCAAATATAACTACTAACTAATTTAAATATTACAAGAAAAACACTTGTGATGATAATTTAATGTTAATGTAATATTGCATGTATTGAATATGCATGTCTATTCTATTGTCAAATAAAATGCCACAATGCAATTTGTCGAATAATTTTGTGTATTGTATTTAATAACATAATTTATACTATTTGCAATTTATACTAAACCTAAAACCTATTTAATGTTAAAATACTGAAAAATATTTATGCAATTGTCAGAATAAGATTTTAGATTAAATATAATATATATCTTTTTTTGATTAAGAAAGTAAATTTAAATATTTTATAAGTAATTATGCCCTTACTTCACCATCCATAAGACCATATTGTACAGCTAAATAAAATCTAGCCAAATAAACAGGCAAAATTTCTTCTCCAGTACGTTTAGCACAAAACAAACGGCATAATGCACCAACAGCTTCGGCTTGTCCTGCCTCAAAATTTTCTATATTTAAAGTGAATGGCACATCTGGTGATGCTCCTTCTGGTCGAGAATTAATCACAAGAGAATTATGCCGTCGACGAATACCATCGACTTCTAATATAAATAAAAGAATATGTACTTATAATCAGATAAATAATAAATGTCATAAATGATATAGAAAGTATTTTTCTTTTCTCATATATGTAATACTAAAAAATAAAATAAAAAATAAAAATGCTTAATATACCTTCTACTAAATAAATTAATCATTCTAGTTAAATCATTAACAAACATCTTTTATAGAAAAAGGATACAAATATATATGATAAAATACAAAAAACTTTTATAACTGATAAACAATTTTTTGTAAATATTTGTTTTACAACAAAATACACAATTATAAACTAAAAAATTTTCAATATGCTTGATATTACATCAAATAGTGCACCACTGGTTATATTAGTTAAAAAAACTATGCTGTCATTTGACACTATTAAAAGTTTTCTTTGTTCTACCTTTAGTTTTTCATCACATGAAATCAAGCACTATCAATGTCTACATTATTTAAACAGTTGATTTAAAGCAGGAATATAGTGTTATGTAAGTTCATTCTCATTAATTTTTGTGTCAAATAAAAAAATTAAAAAGATCCAAATTAAATAAAATTGTATAATAACCTGTTAAATCTATGATCAGTATACTAAGATTTATTATGCTAGTTATCATTTTTTGGTACTTTTGTTTTCAAATCCGTCTCCATATAATTTTTTAATCATCTAATATCTGTATTATAAATCTTAATGTAATGTAGCTTTTTTTAAAAAACAAAGAAAACCTGTATTAATTACTATATCAATATAGTGGAGTTTCAGAAACTTGACTCAATAACTGGACATTCTGTAAAATTCATCGTGTCGTCCAAAAAAAGAGAAATACATGTAATTAATTTTTACCTCTATAACTTGACACTAGGATCAAATAAGTTATTGTCCTTTACTGGCAATACCTGATAATAGCATTAATTCTACATATTAACAAAGAATATAACTTTTTAGACACTTTTACAAGGTGTCACAGCAAAATGCCACAATGCAAATGTCACTAACTGAAAAGTATCTTCTGAATAGCTGATATTTTTTAAATTAAAATTTAACTACAAATACAAATAGTCATTATTATAGTCAAATATAAATAGTCATTATTGGTATGTAGTTAATACATGTAGAAATTTTCACATATAATACCTTTACAAAAATTTTGCTATTTAGACTAGCATCATTGTTATGCTGTAAAACTCATCATTTTCAGTAACTTGTCACTACCTCAGTCCACATTAAGTCAAGTTTGTGGACTCCACTGTATTAATGTATTACATTTTTTAAATACATCATTTATTATATTCAAATTTTTTGAAGCATTCTCCTACTTCAATAGCTTCTACATAGTTACCTAACACATTTATACAACCTCTTAATAATTTAAGAAGAACATTTTTAGAATTTTCTGAAATAAATGCATTAATCTCATCAAGTTATATAATTTTTTGATAAAAATTTATCTTCTGCAATTTTTAATATTAATGATAAAACTTTATTTGATTTATTTGTATACTACCTAAATCCAATTTCTTTAAAATAAAATAAATTATTAGCTCTTAATAATCAAAATCATAGTTTTCAAAACATAATTAAAATAATTATATATGTACAATGGGTATACTATAACCCCATGGTGGCCACATTGTGGCATGCAATCTACATGCAGCTCTTCTATACTTTTACTGTGTTTTCTGTGTACTTATACAAATTGTTTTTATGAATTCAAGACATACTAATTATACCCATGAAATATTTTGTAAGTTTCCTGACTACCAAGTAGTGTGACATTCACATAGATTGTAAGCAGATTGTAAGCAAAACTTGAAACTTCAACAGGCAACTGAAAGCCAAGGGTATGTTTGTATGAATCAAATTTTAAACAGCAAGTTCCAACTACAAACTTATAAACATTGTAACAAAAACAGTAAGTAATGAAACATTAATATGTATTTAGATAAAAGAAATGAATTTATAATAAACCTATTTTTTCAAAGTTTATTTAGCTATCCTTTCTTATGTACTGTACCTACCCAAACCTACACATTCTTAACCTAACATAACAGTGATATCATATTTACTATAGAACAGTAATAACTATAGTATTTCAACCATATATAATGTAAAATACTGCAAATAGCGAATGCAGTTCTCACTTATATATAGGCCTTATATGGCTCCTACTTTGGCAAGGTTTGGCCACCCCTGCTATAATCTTTACATAAAGCTAAACTATATCAATATATTTCTAACCATACAATTTATAAATTACAATTTTATGCTAATTATTGTAATTTTGATTTTAATACAAAATCTGTTTCAATTGTTTTCATTATAACATAATATTTATAGCAAACTGTTCACAGCATTTTAGAAGGCCTTTAATAGTTCACTATATGTATTATAAGGAGTCGAAATCAATCGTTATTTTATGTTTTGAGCATTATTTTTAGTTATTACTATTTTCTTTTTGGGTACATTTTATTATGTTTTAAAGGATAAAACTCCCAAAACCCCAAAAATAACAAATTCAAAATTAAAAACGTACATTCACTTGCATACATGACTGATCTTGTAATGCTGTAAATAGGACTGTGCGGCATTACACTTTGTAAGCCAGATAAAGATGACACACCAGTTCAACCAAGATGTTTATCTTCTGAAAGCAAACTTGAGAATACAAGTATCAAAGGCAATCGATCTACTTTTGGACTGAATTGTCTGGCAGTACTTTGGTGATGATTAAGTGCTTAACTCATAAAAGAAGTGTATTGTTTGTTTTTTTAGTTGATACTGGTGGAGGTTAAATTAGTTGTACTGTACATCCTGAGTTGAAAAAAAAATTTTCTTATAGATTATTTGTTTTGTTTATCTTGTATGTAATTGATTTTGATTTGTTGTTTGAATATTTGAAATAATATTTATTACTACTAACTTCTTGTTCATAGTTCTTGTTGTTTACATATTATAGTTCAACTTAATAAATATTAATGTGGATTGTTTTGCTTACATATGCGTCGTATTCAATTTTTTTTGTTAAGTCACAGGAATTAACTCACTGTGATCCAAGTCCAGGCCTGGTAGTTGATTGAATCCTAATTTTGTGTAACACCACTTCTTTGAACTCAGTTTTGATTGTGCAGTACATTACAATATGTAGTCATCATTACAAATTTTTGACTTCTTAATTATATTTGTCACCCACTAGTTGATAAAATGTTATCTTCAAGATGTGTGTTGTTAAATATTTTCAGAAATATTCTAACAATGCACATCTTGAATAATTTTACATTTTTAATGTGATAAAACCACTTGATAAATTAACAAATACATATTAAATACAAAGCATAATTCTTAAAAAATATTTTAAATAATAAACTATAAATTTAAATAAATAAAAGAAAACTCAAAGTTCTTGTTAAATCAAAACTAAGAATTTATTACAAATGGTTTCAGCCTACTGTTTGGCCAGCTTCAGCTAATGGTGAAGCTTGTCGTTGGACGAAATTAGTTGAAACTAGCTAAACAGTAGGCTGAAAATGTACATAATAAATTTTTATTTTCGGCTTCCTTAACAAGAAGTTCCTTTTATTTAAATGTAAGTTTAGTGAATTTCAAAAATAAACTTATATAATTTTTCTTCATTCATCCACATTTTAAAAAATTAACAATAAATAGAGTATATTTGACATAACACTATTTAATTAATTTAAATTTTTCACATAATTCTCTACAAAACTTACGATCAGAATCAGAACAACATGATGCTAATTCAGTACCAATAAGAGATGCTTCAAAGAGCCAGGCACCGAAAAGATGAAGAATAGAGTTGCATTTTGGTCTCGAAGGTGATGGTAAAGGACGAAGTGGCGGAGGAAGTGGGGCAGTGGGTGTAGCAATAGGTGATTGACTGACTGATGGAGGTTGTGCATCTTGATGAGAAGTTGATATATTAGTGGAACTTCCTTTAGAACCTGTCAAACCAGCAATTAATCCGCTTCGCTGCACACCAGCTAAAATATACCCAATAGTTTTCAAAAGTTGTCTTTCATTTTCTATTAAAATTTCATTGCAAAATTATTTTAAATAAAATAACCTTTAGCAGATGCAGCAACTAAACTTTTTGTAATACTTCTTCTGTTATGAGGGGGAGTTGCAGATGTATTAGTTTGTGTTGTACTGGTTTGAACCTTTTGATTTTGACAGCTGTCATCAGCTTCATTATAATGTACTTGAGCCATTCCTAAATATAATTCAATTTAGAAACTTAACATAATTGATTTAAAATTGATATAACGTATTTACTCGCATATAAGATGAGGTTTTTATTAATTTTTCACTGCTTCAAAAACCTAGGTCATCCAATGCGCGTGAACAAAGGATTCTTTTCATTTTTGTATAATTTTTGTAAACTGTGTATACGCATATTTTACCAATTCTCACCTTCTGGTGTTTAAAAACAAAAGTATTTTATCTGGGTCATTTGAATCGTTCTTGTGTATTGTCAGGACTAAAGATGAATAGCAATAGGAAAAGCAAACTTTTGAATTGAATTCCAAAATTACACAAGAGCCCAATATAAGTTTTAATTCATTCCCATATGAAAACAGATGATTATTTAGAAATCAGAATTCAAAGAAACTCATAAGTGTAATCGACGAAGAGTGAATTCAACTGTTAAGAATTGGTAAAAAATGTTCCCGATTGTCCAGCTTTACATGAACAAATTATGTTGTCGATTTTACAGATTTTTGCGGGACAATGTGTGCATTTACATACATTTGATATTTTACTTGTGATTAAATGAAACAAAATTAGAATTGTATTAATAAATCTAATTTTCTTTATTTTGATCTTTAAAGTCACACCTCGTCCTATATACAAGATTGTCTTATATTCGAGTAAATACGGTATTTAATGCTTATTATAGTTTCTTAATAATCATTATGTAGCAAATTACAAACTTTTTCTTAAAAATAATAATGCATCACATAGCAATGTAAACTCTTCTAGACAAATGACTTTTTTTTTATTTTTCAACAACAGAAATACTCCACTTCTTAATTGCAAATGTGAACTAATTTTTATGATTTAAATTTTATTTATGTGAAGAGATCAATAAAATAAAATACCAAATAAAGAAAAATTAGTTAGTATAAAACAAAATTAAAAGTCATAAAGTACTTTTAAACAGAAAAATGGTCAACAAACTAAATCCTTTTCATCTTTTTTTTTTTTTTGCTGTATTATAAGTACCATAATTCATAAAATTTCAAATAAAAGAGAAATTATCAAATGAAAATTTCAAATTCCGAAATTTACATCCATTATTTTCTTTAAATGCCAAAGTTTATATTTATTTCTATAAAGTTATATTCACGCTTGCATATATATCGATTTAATATTAAATTGAATATCATTCTAGTTTCAAAATGAAAACTTACCTAAAAATGCATCAACCAGTGTTGCAATGCCTTTCATTGCTTTTAAAAATATATGAGGTAAATTATTAAGACATGGATGATAAGAATTATCCATCAAAATTTTATTATTGTAACAGTGAAATTTAGGCATTTTACTAATTACTTCGGGTCGACACAGGTCTACAGGATTTCCTAAAGTATGCAAAAATCTAAACCATGCTTGAGCAACACATTCATTTGTCATATCTGAAGGGATCAAAATTTTATCCTCTTTGGCTGATAAATAAAACAGAAAAATTAAAATAGTTATCTCTAAAACAAAGAGAGTGTTTATCAAAAATAATTACCAAAATATTTACTTACGTATTTTGACTTCTGAAAAATTTATACCATACATAAAATTCAAAACATGTACAGTAAGTACCAAATTTACTCTATTCCATTGATCTATTAAAGGAATACGATGGTGCCAACTACAACATAATTCTCGAAAAGTTTTCCATAATGGAGGAGTTGGAAAACATCGACGACAAGCTAATAACCAAACTTCAAATAATACACCCAATATTCTTTCGCATAACTGACTACCAATATCATCTGAAATAAACAAATTAAAATATTATATAACTGGCATGAATTATACATTTATAATAATACAAGTCTACAGACAAATTTATTGATAAATGTTTGTAAATTACATGATTTTTTTTTTGTAATTTTTAATGGAGATTTTAGAAATTTTATCCATTTTTCCAATCATATCAGGTTTTCTGAAAGTGAATAAATGTGTATGCCATTATTCACATATGTTGTTTTATTGAAATCAAACATATTAATATGTCTTAAAAACTTTTTCACAATATCTTATTATGATCAACTTTCCCAATGTAGTATTATTTATGTGAATTTTAAAATTGGCAATTTCTTTATGTATGTGACACTCCAGCTTTGACTTCTGTCGATATTATGGAAAAGTTTAACTTTACAATGAAAGATTACACCTCTTTTTTATTATCAGTATGTGACAATCACTCGTCATAAAATATTCAATGTCAGACAAATGCCCTTTGTTTGGTATGATTCCTGAATGTTCCATCAGTTCAGAATCTGTTAGGCCTGGAGGGGCAATAAATCTGGCAGGGGAACAGGAGGGGTATAAAGGGTCAAAGGGCCGAAGGAACCTCTCTCTTTCTTTTCCGTCTGGAGATCTGGACAGACCAACGAAGTGATCGGCTGCATAAGAGAATCGGAGAATGGAACCGTCGGAGAATAAGGAACCCGAGACGAGCTTCTGAGACACCTGTCCATTACTTGATTGTATTTGGTAAATATAATGTAAATAATTTTCCCGGATCGGGATAAAAATAATTGTTACGAAAATCAGAGCAGTAACTGTAACATATATTGTATGATGTAAGAAATAATTTAACTTTTAAATTTATTCTTTTCTTATAAAATACACATATAAATTAGTTTTTTTTTTATTTACAGAACAGTATATATAAAATTTTAAACTTTGTCACTTTAAACACAATTAAAACAATGCTTAACCCTTTCCATGCTGGCGATCTACAGCAAATAATTGAGTGGAATTCGTCAGGCGGCGCATTTTTTGCAGTTTTTGGATAATTTTTAAATCGCGATATTTTGCTTTAAAATCGCACTATGTTTAATATATTTTTGCATTTGATTAAGAACATATTACAGTTTACGATTGTTTAATTTTTAGTTTAATAGAAATTTAAAATAATATTAAAATTTGAAGCTTACGAACAAAAGAAAAAAATAATTAATTTACAGAAAATCGCTAAACTTTGTACATTTGTTAGTTAGATACATCTGTCTTCTTTTAAATAAAAGAAACCGCAGCTCTCTAGCTAGAGCGGGGGAGAAGTTATTGCCATTATTTACACTATGTCTCTAATTACTTGGCAGGGAGAGGGTCTATTTTACCGAAATATTTATGGCCCAGGGGTGGTCACAAAACACTTTTTGGTTTAAACAAAGTCAATCGACCTACAGAATAGCGAATCAAAGCTAAGATCGCTGGAAAATCGAATATAACGCAAAATAATCAAATTTTTTGATTAATTACGCCGAAAGGCATATGCCGCATCACGAATTAACGGCAAGTCACGTGACATATGCCTAAAAGTGTATAACCTCATGGAAAGGGTTAATTATTAAAACTGTATAGGCATCAATAAATATATTTGATATCAATTTTTAGAATTTTAGTTTTTTCAGGGCTACGGAGTCATTTAAAAATCTACTGACTCCAACTCCTACTCTGACCAGGGACAGACTTGTTACCAAAATAAGCCCAGGAATTCTAATGTCATGACATGACCTCAAAATAAAAGCTTCAATAAATAGAGTTCTAATAAAAATATAACATAGAAACTTTTTCATTCCAAAGCTAAAAGACTCCTCTAAGTAATGACATAGTCAATATATAAATATGTATTCAATAATTTTTACTTTCCTGGCTGTTATATATAACAGAGGGAAAGTGTAGCAATCAGTCAAAAAATGACCCTCCAAATTTTTATATTTTTGGACTCAGGACACCTTGAAATATTAAGATATGCAAAAAATTCAAGGGTTTTTTTTCTGTGTGTATAGATTGTATATGTGTATGTGTGGCACAAGTTTGTTCACCCTGTAGGAAGTTGAATAAAGCTAAAACTTCTGTGGTTTTTGAATTAAAGTCAGATAGTTTAACACAGGAGTTATTAAGCTTCAAAGTAGTTGAACTAAATCATGCCCCCACACACATCTCGAGTTGGAGTTGGTAAATTTTTAAGAACTCTGACTCTGCCGTCCTGATTTTTTTTGCTAACTTTTATGATTTTTTAAATGTTTATTGAAAGATTAAAAACAATATTATAAAAATAATTTGTTTTAATTAAAAAATGCAAAATTGATTGAATAAAATAGTTAAATTTTATTACATGTAAGTTCAAAGATACCCTACATATTCAAAAACTGAAATATTAATAAGTACCGTATATCTCGACAGATAAGACAATAGTTGAATCATAAAAAAAGACCCCCAAAATCCAGGGTCGTCTTATAGGACAGATACAAAAAATTAAATTGAAATTTATATAAATTAAAATCATTATAAAAAAATGGACAAACTGTAATTATTTACTAGTAGAGAGTAGGGCATGTGCACAAAATAGAATAGCCCATATGATATTTTTGTGAATAGTCAAGGTCATTACCCGAATGCCGAATCAGTGCAAATGCTTGCAACAATCGCAAGGCAGTATTGCCAGATGCAAGAAAATAAATTTATTCATTTGAAAAATTACAAATAGGACATAATTCCATATATGTTATACAGTATTATTATTCAGATGATGATCGCTAATCTAAACTAAATTCATAGGCCGTTGATAGTTTGGGGGTTGTCTTATAGGACAGATATAAGCTAAACTATAAAACTTTGACAAAAATTTATACCTCGTCTTATCTGAAGGTCATCTTATCTGCTGAGATATATGGTATTTGGTTAAGTAGTTGTAAGCTTCTTGCTTCTAAAACATTAATTTAATAATTATCTCAATAGCCAGTTGGTAGAGATATGAGGCTTACCAAACTGCAATGGAGCCAAGTAATCAAAATCACATTGAAAAAAAGACTTTTATTGGTGGAATGCATTTTCAATGGACCCTCCTCAACCACAACAATATGACTACAGATACCTACAATAATTGTAAAAACAATATATAATGTTCAACCAATAAAAGTCTTTTTTCAATGTAATTTCAATTACTTGGCTCCATTGCAATTTAATAAGCCTTATATATGTACCAACTAGCTATTGAGATAATTATTAAATATTTGGTTAAGATTGACAAGAAACCCCAAAAAATAAATTAACACATTGTACAGATCTATTTTTATATAATAATTATTATTATAATCATTCAACTTATTATTTTACCTGGTAAAGATGGTGGAGCAAGTAAAGTGTCATTTACAGCTAACAAAAACAATAATAAAGCATCCCAAGTCTCTCTTTCCATTATATTGGAATCCTGGGCTACTGTTTTAATTGTTCTCAATACTCTGTGGCATAGCATTGCTTGTCGGCTTATCACATCGCCACCTGATTATGAATAAGATGCATTAATGTTTAATATAATTAATTTTGATTATAATTAAAATAGATTGCAATATTACCACTATCAGTACGAGGCAAAAACAGATTGTATAGATGTTGGATCATTCTTCTAGCGTAATTATTTGGATCCTCACATACAGGTTTTGGAACGCATGCCTTTGGTTTAGTTAAAGCCATTATCCATTCACAATATACATGTACACAGTCTCTTATTGCTTCATGTTCTGAGAGAGGTAAACTTAAGCCATAACATATAACCTATAAAAAATTTATAAAACATTTAAAATTTTTTTATAATACATTTTTAAAAAAAATTATAATTATACTTTAAATTACATTATTAAATGTCTTTCTGACACCAACAGACAGTTGTTTTTCTTATTCATTACAATCTTTAATGTACCAAATAATCACAAATGCTAATAAGTCAAGGAGTCCTACCATTTTTATTGCAGATAAAACATTTTCTGAAACCAACTTCAAATTAGTTCAAAATGATAGTATGAGAGTCGTAAAAGTACATTGAAATTACGAATAATTATCAAGTTCCTAAGTCGGAAAGTTTCAGGGGTCAACTCGGGTCAGGAACACGTGTTGGTGATGTAGACCAGATGCAAAGGAAACTTTCTTACTTATTTTAAAACAAACACAACGCGATAATAAACAACAGAGGGGATGTCAACCGAAAGAGAAGAAGCTTTGTCTAGGTGCTCGCAAACAAGTGTCGGAATCGAGAAACAAAGGGGGGTAAATGGCCACAGAACATCTGGCAGATTGTTTGGGGTCAAAAACGTCAGAGAAAAGGGTCATAATGGCGTAAAATACGAGCACAGACTTCAAAGGCTCCGTCAACGCCTCTTGGACATTTCCTGAACCAGATCCGTCTCGGTTTTCACTTAAAAACAAAAGAATGACCAATCGGGGTAAGGGAAAGGGAAAATCTTATAAAACCTTGAATCTCAAGGTCAAGTGTCGGTTCTCTTCCGGACAAGTGTTGCTGAAAAATCTCAGGACCTCTGTCCACCAGTCCGTCACGCCCATCCAAGCCTCTCCTCCAAAGACAACGGACCCTCTGCTTGTTGAGAAGTGTGTCTGCCAGAACATTGATCTGTTGCCCGTGTTCCAGATCCCACCTCAGACTCTGCGGACTTTTCACCAGGAAGCCCTGGGGCCACCACAAGTCTCACACCTCATCCGACGTTCCTTGTTTTTCTAGTATAATGTAAGTTAACTAGTTGTTAAAATAAATGGTTTTGTATAAGACACTTGTCATCTTTGTGTCCTGCCGCCGCCACCAACATATGATTTGCCCCTAGGTTTTCCTGACGTGCAATTAACTTATTGCCTCTAAAAGTCAGCAACCTTACAATAAGACTTCTTAATTAATTAGCATTTATTAATTTTTAATTGTAATATGAAGTTGGAAGATGAATCTAGATCTTTAATGTATACTTCCTGTATTTAGTATGCATAGATAAAAGTAGAAAATTTTCTTTCAACTGAATTATTTATATTCTCAATATAACTCTCAGACATCAGATAATCTCAATATAACAGCCTCATACATATATAAATTATAAATATTAATATTACTTCCTTCCAACTCTAAATTCTGATCTTTCATTCATGTATTGTATTTGGTTTTACAATCAATAAATAAATGCAATGAAATTTATTATATTCAGAGGCAGACAACATATTTAAAGCGAGAAAATTCTCTGAAATTATGTACACCTGTTTCTGGACTTACAGTTTAATGTAATCTTTAAAACTAAAATACTCATTTTCTCTTATTAGCAGCAATCAATTAATTAATTAAATACACATCACTGATCTTTGTTAGATAATTTTAATTAATGTCACTTAACTTGCAAGTTTTTTCCATATATTATATTACAGATTGCACAATAAATTTTTAAAATTGAAGTGCTTTTGGCTTTGCCCATCAACACAATTTACATCATCTGTTAACACATCTACTTTAACATCATCATTAATTAAATTTTGCTACTTTTTATATTGTATTGTTTTTTTAAGTTTTTTAATTTTTAAATATCATTTTCTTTAATGTTAGACAAACACTAACAGTTGGTGACAAATCTTAGGGAGCTTAGAAAGTATAGAATAACAATATTAAATTAATTATTTAACCAAAATTTCTATTTGCAAATGTTATTTCAACTTGGAATTTATCATAGGTGGCAAGTTTTTCAATGCTTACTTAATATAAGCCTATATTCTTCAATGTATTTAGTTTTTACTTTGTTTAATGTATATCTAACTAAGACTAGGTCTTATTTTATATCATTTTAAATAAACTTTACTTTCCTATGTTATGTTATGCGTAAAAAAACTTCTAATGAATGGAAATGGTGGGTTGAAACCCTAGGAATTTTTTGGGATGGTCCAGTGTCATTGAGAGGAGAGAGCAGCAAATATTTCTCTGGACCCAGAGAACATTTAAGAACCCATAATAGTCTATACTCAAATAAATTAATGTTATTTTACTAACAAAAACTAAAATCTTTAAGACTGCATTTTATTAACAAAGGAACATTCTACATATTTCATTTGTTAAAAAAAAGGGGCTTGTCTTCCTTGGGTCCTACATAAGCTCTCAACAGTCCTGGTAGTCATCCCATATATTTCAGCCTCATTCTCCATTACCTGGTTGCCCCATTGTGAGAGCTTGGTCAAACCCATAATGGGCTTGACAAAAAAGGCCTCTTAGCACTCTCAGGGCAGAAAATAAAAAATACAAACAAAATGACTATGTTTTCTTTGTAAACGTAATGAAATAGCTAAGTAAACTTTACAAGTATGACTTTGCAATTTTATTTTATATATTCTATCACATATGACAGGCAATCAATTAGTATACTTATAAACATTACAAATTAAACAGCATCTTATACTATTTTGATTCTCATTTCCATCAGTATAAAGTATCAGTTCAAATAATACAAATGGATGTAAAAATAAAAACTATTAAATGTCGGTACGACAATATTCACGCCAAAGACCGTATAAACGATGCACCTCGTCGAAAGTACTTGCGACAAGCAAACGTGGATATAACGCTGAACTCAGTGAACTTTTTGCATCATTTAAAAACTATTAGTTTAACAAGATTGCAGCTAACATACATATTTGGATCAATAAGTCAATACGTCAAAACCTTTTGCTAATAAATGGCATTATTGTATACATTTAGTTTTCAATGTAAGAGCCATTTTGCTCTATACACTTTCTCCAGCTCATTTATTTTTTCCAACAGGTATTTTCCAGCTCTTAAGAGGAAAGTCACTAATCACTAAGAGCTGTTTGGGAGCTCTTGAAATCTCATTGTTCAACTGTCATTTTTATGACATGGCTGGTTTGAAAGGGGCATTATTGCAAAGAAAGCAAAGAAAAACTCCTTTTGATTTTTAATACAATTTGCAGACCTCACTCACTAGTTCTGAATAATACTGAAGAAGAACTGACCAAATTTTTTCAAAACAACATTCTTCAAAAAGGCATTTGAAGATTTTGTCTGCCATTGGAAAAAGAGTGTGGAGCAAAATGGCTCATACATTGAAAAATAAATAAACATAATAATATTTTTTATTAGTAAAAAATTTAATAGTTTCTATTTCTCCATCCACATGAGTCTGAGGATTTATTGAACCAACTACAGTAGAATCTCATTTTAATGAATCACAGAACTATAATTTCTCAGAATAAAGGATTTTTTTTCCAAGTCCCACCAAATCAATGTAATTTTACCTTCTTTCAGAAGACCCATAATTCAGAATACAGGTACTCCTCACTTTACGTCTGAGTTCCGTTCCGCCGACTACGTCGTTAAGCAAATTGGTCGATAAGCAAGGAACTTGCGCCGGGAATATAGGATTGTTGTAAAATTATAC
Organism: Centruroides vittatus; assembly: GCF_030686945.1. Classification (NCBI taxonomy): domain Eukaryota; kingdom Metazoa; phylum Arthropoda; class Arachnida; order Scorpiones; family Buthidae; genus Centruroides; species Centruroides vittatus. Next base: position 1,359,707 of record NW_027122576.1, read on the forward strand.
AAATTATGCAACAAACTTCAAATTTATTCAATAATTAAACCAGTACTGGAAAGATAAACTATTAAAAAACAAAAACCGTAATGTTTCCATACGACGGCATTTTTTACTTTGGAATTATTTTTGAATTTTAAATATTTGTATTGCTTGTGTTCTATTTTTCTGCATTCTTTTTTGTTTAAGTTCGTTGTAACTGATGATGGCTGTTTAAAACAGTCGAAAACGTTATTATTAAATAGTTTTTATTGCTGGAAACATTACGGTTTTTGTTTTTTAATAGTTCAAATTTATTCATAAAAAGACTATTATAGTATGCTATTAGCCTATTATAGTACGCGCAAGCCTATTATAGTACACTTAGTATGCATATCACCATTCACCATTGACCGACACTCAAGCTGAGAAAGGGAATTCCCCGAATTGCAGGTCAACATTTGATTGGTCATAAGTGCGAGTGATCGTTAAGCAGATAGGTCGTAAAGTGAGGAGTACTTGTAGTAGATTTTTTTCTCTATCTTCATTTATTGTAAACTTGGCATATTTTCAATGTTTAGTTAATATTTCAGTTTTTCTGGAAATTTGTAGTTTGATGATGCACTTGTTACATTTGAGATATGTATAACTGAAGAATTTTATAGAGTCAGCAAGCTGATATGCTCGAGAAGGAGCCACCTAGTGAACACTAATTATTGAACAAACAGACTTATTTAGAAGTCAAAGAAATACATTTATTTGGCAGTTTTGAGATTTCTTTATTTTCAAAAAGCTGTTAAAAAGTTTATTCTTGGGTTACATATTTTCTATTGTACATTTAAAGTAATAAAAAAATGTTTTTTTTTTTACTCTAACCAATTTCATTTTTCTATTCTTAACAAATGTAATCTACTGCTTTCTTTGGAGATCAAAATGAAAAATTTCCCTTAAACTCTAGTACTTTCAGGCTTTCCCGAGTTCATTGTCAGAGATACCAAAACCATTTCAACAAAAGCATGATATGGATTCTCTGTATCAGGAGGATATGTGCTGCATCTCTGTTGTTCAATAATTAGTAAATTATCATCTCAATTTTTTTTTTTTTTTTTTAAACTGAATTTAAACTAAATTAACATGTTAATAGTTTAATGATAGTTGTGTAAAATCAGATAAATTCAGAAATGATTAATATATATTAGTCATTTTTTAACATACTCAAATTATATGCTCAAAAAAATAGACTTCTGTTAATCCTGAATAGTTCCTCAAGTCAAAAAATTGATATACAGTATATGATAAAACAGGAAATAACAATAAAATAAAATTTGCTCCATATAGTTCATAATAAAATAAATTAAAAAGAAAAACTGAAAAGAATAAAAACAGACAAACAGTAAAAAAATAAAAATAATTATATTATAAAAATAAAATTATATTAAGATGTAGTTAATATATATTGTTTAAAAATTATTTTTGTTTTTAAGCAATAAAATGTATTATTTAAGTGCTCTCCTCAAGGTGGTTATTTCACCAGCTAAACATTTTCACAGCCTAGTGTCACAACAACTTCAACCAGTTAAATTTTTTTTTTGTTATAACTAGACTACAGAACAGTGGTTTAATACTGATATTATAATCATTAACTGTAAACGGAGAGATTCATAAGTAAATTTTCAGTCAACTAATAATATAAGTTGATCACCTATAATTTATTCCTGGGACAAACAATATAATTTAAGTAGAACTAGAGAAATAAAATTATGATTTAGTTTAGTAATTATTGAAATATATTAAAATACTGGTACATACTTCCATACACCACTGAACTTCTTTATCAGAATTTAAATTACTTGGTTCACAGTTTGGTGTGCTGATTCCAAGATTTAAAGCTAATGGTTTAACTACAGCAATGACGACATCTCTGCCAGTAGTTCCTGGAAGCTTATGTAACACACTCCATCTTTTCTCTTCTGCTTGTGCAGTAGCCGGAAGAGATACCCATTCAGAGTACATTCTAGTAGCTAAAGTTAAAATTTAAAATGGGTGAATTAGAAATTTATTTTTCTCATATTTTATTACATACACAGACAGACAGACAGACACACACACACACTATTATTTATATATATATATATATTAGTTACAATATATATAAAGTTACAATATATTTATATTTTGTAACTTTGCTAAATCAGTAAATAAAAACTAATATAATAAAACTAAAAAAAGTAATAAAGACAGCATATCATGAAAGATGGAAATTATACTTTAACAAATAAAAACTACTTTTGTAAGTAAAGCATGTTTGGAATATTTTTCCATTTTCAGAGATTTTTACACTTCGTATCTTTTGCATAAAAATTTGGGATTCAAAACATAAAAAATCTTTTAAAATAGCAAATTCCAAAACTTTGAATATATTAAATTAATCTTTACAAGTTAAAATATGGTCTGGTTGCGCACACATAATTTTACGAAGTTCCATCATTTTCAAATCTTATGTAATGTTTTATGTTCAATATTTGATTCTACAACCTGATGATGACCATTGAAAACGTTTGTTTGTTTATTAAATTTCTTCATTTTTTCTGAATTACTGGTGTTATTTTATTCAATAAAATATAATTTCAATCCTTTTGACAAACATTATGAATTTTGAGGTTAATTTGTTTTTAAAAACTGATAACACATTGATTGTTATCAATATTTTAAAACAAATATCCTATTCATAAAGAAAACTGAGAAACTGAAAACAGTAATCAGAAGTTAAATACTGTTTACTACTCAGTAAAAAGTGGCAATGTTATTATGTTACAATATTCAATATTGTAATGAACAGCAACTATTTTCTGATCATTGTTTACTACACTAAAAATTAGCAATACCAATGTTAGAATATTTCCTAACATACAAATCAAAATTTTTATCTTGATATTAAAGTTTCATTATTGAAAGAACTAGTTGTAGAAACAGTAATTAATTATAATACCAATTGTTTCATTTTTTACTACTTATTTTAAAATGAGATTAAGAAAAGGAGTCCCTTCTAGAGTGCCATAAAAGCACATTAAAGAAAGCATAACAAGCAATCAATTCATAGCCCAAATAAAAAAGTAAATGGGATGACTATCTCCATGCTAATGCCAATCTTAATGTCCTAAAGACACATTGGAAAAGAGAGTTTATAGACCTCAGATGTTTTACCCCTAAAAATCCCCAAATAAGGGTTTTAAAGGGGTAAAATATTTTTTCTATGGTACATTGTAACTTTGAAGTTGGCAATGCTGCAAAAAACTTATGTTCTAATGAAAAATGAAAATAAATTATCCGATGTCCATATCACTGGCTAACTTCCAACAAAAGTACTGGTAAATGTTAAAAATTTTATTGAATTAGTAGTGAGGTTGAAGCTGAAGTTTTAAACATGAAAACGTATACATCGGACGTTTGGCGCCGCTTTCCTGTAAGCCTAGAAGTTTCACAATGGCATTTGGAATGTCAAGCATGATTCCACTGACTTTCCAAATACCATTGTCAAACTTTTAAGCTTACAGGAAAGGGGCACCAAACATCCGATGTACACATTTTTGTGTTTAAAACTTCGGCCTCAACCACGTTAATAAACTAAAACATAATATTAACAATAATTTTTTAAACTATAATCTAATCTACATGTATAAAGCAAAAATTAAATTGTAGTAAATTGGTTATAAATATTGTTTTAATTAAGAAAAATAAATAAATAATTCAACAGTGTCATTTCTTAAAATATTAATTAATTAAAAATAGAAAAATGGAGTAATTTTTACAGCAAATCATGTTACAATTATTTGATAATGATAGAAACAAATGACAACATTTATAATAGTTCTAAGTTTACAAAAACTAATCAAGTCACAATTTAGAACCTCCCGTTATGAAAAGCCCAGTCCTATCTTAAAATAATATAAATAAAACATAGCATACAGAACTAATTTTTTAAAAAATAAGTTTTTGATCTATCACTTTAAATTCAGTTACATTTAAAAAGTTAGATTAATAAAGTAAATATCAAGTTTTTATTAAAAAAAAAATATGTTGACTTATTAAACTTTCATGACAAATATACTTCTTCAAAAATTAAAGAGATTGTTGTAGAAGAATGCTACTGAGTGATCTAATTGATATAAATATATAAGCTAATTTAAAATAGAAATGTTATGTAAGGCATTTTACAGTTTCCTATAACATTCTTTAATATAAATAAATTAGCATAAGTAAATGTGTGTTAAAATTCTTTAGTGTATGTAAATTTTATTTATAATAACTTTTTATTTTTGTTTGTTATTGCCACCTTTTCTTCTTTTTTGCGTAGGTCACTAAATAAATTTAGCTTGAACCTCAAAAATGCTTAAAAACAGCTCTGGTAGTAAGTTTAATACTGTTCATTAAATCATTTTTGTAAATTATTTAAGAAATTTAGAAATGCTTATGTACCAACTTGGTAGCACAGTTTTTAATTATTCATCAAGTTGCAAGTTGAAATTCTAATTCTCAAAATTTTCATCACAACACTTATGTAAATGAACCAAACACTCCAAAAACCTTAATATAAGACAAGTGAAAAATTTTAATTAAATGTTAAAGCAAAACATTTTCAATCTACACCTAAGATCTACTTCATATTAGTTTCTGTTCTCCGTTCAATGGAATATCAGAAAACACGACAAATTATAAATTTAAGATTACATTTCAAAAATCACATGTAAAATTATGCAACACTCTAGATGCAGGGGTATAACAGTACAAATCAAATATTAATATAAATTCATTTTAAAGTATTTTTTGCCTACTTGGGCCATTTTTAATCAAAACTTTTACACTTTTAGTATGAAAAAACTTCTAGGCTGTTTCTGTTTCCCATTTTATTACTCCCAAATTCTTTTGAACATTTTTCATTCCTCTTCAGTGGGTATAAAGGTGAAATTTTTTTGGCATGATATTTACAAACTACATAAATGTAAAAATACATAAAACAATTTTTATAACACAAAATTACAATATTATTTATATAATAATGATTACATGAACTTTCTCTTATGCATTATAAAGGCAGTAATACTGCCTGATTCATTTTTCACTTTTTTTTTAAAGCTAAATTAATATGTAAATTTAATTTATTTACATAAAACATAATAACTAAAAAAATAGATATGTATGTGTGCACGTATACTGATTGTCAAACAAATAGGTATGTATGTATGTGTGTTTATCTTTGTAATTATAAATTGTGAATACATGTGATTAATATTACTTTGTTTTTTATTTTATGCAGGTTATAAGTTATTAATAAATATAAACAAATGACACTAACCCGATAACATTAAATCTCAATACCAAAATGATTAATTTACTGCGTTTTTGTTATTTCTTACTCCTGTTTTTAGGTTTTCAGTATTCGACTGAATACCAAATTGTAACCAAATGTTCGTTGCATAACTACTGATTAATCATTCATCATTAATAGGCTAACTTAACAATTGTTCCATCATTATTATTTTTTTTAATGAAAATTTGTTAATTACAGTAGCATCTCATTTTAATGGATTACTCGGGCTGCTGAAAATTATCAATTATTCTGAGAATGCATTATATTGCAAACAATGGATTTCCCTGTACATGCAGGAAAATATCTGTTATTTGAAAAACTTTGTTTTTTAACTCTACATATAACAAACACCTGTACTTGAAATTATTGTCTCTGAGATATCTATCCTTTATTCTAAAGAAACACGTATGTTACAAAATCTTATGCTGTTACTGTGTACACACTGATGAAAAATATATATATATTATAAGCACAAAAAAAGGTGAAGTATGTATGCTCATTAGCACTTCACAATTTGTTAAAATCTCATCCATCCTGGTTCGTTTTAATGCCACTTTCCTCCTAATGAACACAACAACCTCTTGATATTAGCAATGTCATGTACAGTACAGCCTGTTCATTTGTGCTGAAACTCATCAGGGAGGTCTTCGTGACTTGAAAATACTTGATGGTCTTGCTAAATTTCAGCACTACACTTGGGCCTGTGTCAGAATGTTCACTAGGTGTCTCCTTTTCAATCATAGCCTACTGACTCTCTTCATATAATAATTGTACATATCTCAGATGTAACAAGTGCATCATCAAACTCTACAAATTCCCAGAAACATCCAAATATTAACTAAACATTGAAAAAAATGCAAAGTTTACAATAGATAGAACTAGAAAAAAATCTGTTATTCTGAGTTACAGATGTGCTGAGAGGACATCTGTAACTCAGGAGGTAAAATTACATTGATTTGGTGGGATCTGGAAAAAAATCCATTATTCCAAGAAATCTATTGATCTGTGATCCATTAAAACAAGATTCTACCAAATATTTTGCAGGTTTGTTTATAAGTGCCTTAATAATTCATCTGATCTCTATCAGTTTATTAAAAGTTAAGCATCATATTACAATATAAATTATTAAATTTTCGTTCATCAGTTTTACCTGAATAATAACCACAGCTACTACTTTAAACTGCTTATTTCCTCTGTGGTTACTATTCAAGGGTGGATATTATTTCTTTTCCACATAACTGTTTCATGTTCATTATTAATAAAGTATTCATATATTTATTTATGACAGATTTTAGAGCAAATTATACATGATATGGCAACTGGTATCATTTTTTATAAGTGTTATTTCTTTCAGTGTTGTTAATAAAACACTATTTTGTAAAACAAGACAAGACAGACATCCTCTAGGGCAATGTTCTGCAACCTTTTTCTACTTGCAGCACACTTATGACTTAACATGGCACATCAAAATGTTACTCCTCTCAAAAACATATGATATGATACTATTAATAGAATTACATAGTGCCACTAACCTATTATTATTATTATTAAACAGATGTCAACACCTGTGAGCAAATTTATTTTACATTTAATTTCTTAGAATACATGCATGGCTTGTAATAAAGAATAAACAATCATCATCTTATTTCATCAGTGCTGCGGCAGAGAATGAAATGCGAGCATACAAAACACAGCAACTGTGATAAAAACATATAAATAAAACTTGAAATTAATAGAATATGTAAAAATTCACGTCACACCTTTCACCTTGTGACGGCACACCGGTTGCAGAACACTGCTCTAGAGAAACCAAGACATGACCAAAACTTCTATTACTTCTATAACTATCAAGATGGTCCATATCTAAAACCAAAATTAATTTCAAGAAACTTGATATAACACAGTTATAAAAATTATTAAAACAGCATTACTGTATTACAAATAATGCAATAAGCTTCAAATTTAGAATGTTATTAGCATTACAATGTATTTGCATTTACTTTACAAGCATACCTAAAACACATGTCATCCATGAAATATAGAATTAAGACTATTCTATAAGAAAAGTACTGACCAAACAGAACAGCAAAGGTCTTTATTACACTTTATAAACCCAATAATTCTATTAATCTATTAAAAGAAAATTATCCATAAAAATGGCAGGATGAGTATGAAAAAAATAGATATTATGTAAAAAATAAAAAATTGGATAAAGTTTATAAATTTCCACACATTAAAGGACTAATTGAAGAACAAAAAGAAAAATTTTAACAAGTAGGACATAAACCAATATCCATATTAACCAACAAACTAAAATTTATAATCAACTAAAATTTACTACAATTTTACAGATACAAAAAAAAAACAAATAAAATAAAGAAACAAAATTAATTCAGTAGGTGTAGTGTATGAATTAGTGTAATTGTAATAATAATAAAGGAATTTATATAGGAGAAACAGGTAGACAACTCAAGATTAGAGTGAAACAACATTTAACAGCTCTAAGACTATAACACCATTGGTGACCAATGGTGTTATAGGATAAAACATCAACAAAAAAGTAAATGTATAATTTCAAATGATATTAATATAATATCATTTGAAAAATATAGTAAAAAGAGAAAAAAGTAATGGAACATTTTTCTATTGTAAAAAAATTAAAAAACAAAAATGTAAATTTACTAAGTTTAAATACAGGTATAAATGTGTCACCACGATTGTAATGCTGCAGAAACAAAATGAATGGAAATAATATGTAAAACGACAGTTGTAAGTTTTTAAAAATTATTGTGTAAATTTTGTTCTCCTTTTGTAATTTTTGTTCTCCTTTTTTGAGATATTTATTTGTTTATAGGCTAAACTTAATCTTATGAATGTACAGTGCTGATGAGGATCGTAAGATCAAAATGTATATACAAGAAAAATAAAGAAAATAATGGTTTTAAAGTCTTTTTTTCATACCAGTTTATTGTTTTTAACATTTCACCTTGGATGAAGAGTCAGGAAAGAAAAAAAGATAACCAAGATTTTATCAAAGTGTTATCAAATTATATATATTTTTAATATAATTTTAGTAACCAATAATGAAGCTGTCATTCTAGCACACTAAGAGGCATAATCAAGCCATTTTGTGAAAAACCTCTCTTAACAGGAGCTGAGGTTGCTGGAACACAAAACACGTAAAGAAGAGTTTTATTCTCACAACCTCAGCATGCCCTAGAACTAATATCTAGATCACTGTTGCCAGAATAATTTTAGCACTGCCTCCAATGTGTGACATAAATAATTTTAATATTTAATATTTTATTCTTTTCTTTTCCGAAGACACAATGTAGTGACCGTAAACTTAAAAACACTGGGCGAATTTTTCATCCTTTTTATTCGGTTGGAACACGACCGAATAAAAAGGATGAAAAATTCGCCCAGTGTTTAAGTTTACGTCACTACATTGTGTCTTCGAAAGAAAAGAAAAGAAACGAAAATACAAATACACGTGTTCCCAAGTGTGACATAAATAATTTTAAATATATTAATAATTTTATTATTTTAAATTTTTCCAATGCTTTCACAACTGGGACCAGATTTTCACTTTCCAAGACTGAGACACTCCATTTGGGTCTTGAAACTCTGCCAAACTACTTTCTAAATTCCAGTAATAACAAAATAATTTAAAAAATAAATCCTACTGTTCATTGAACATTTTACATATTTCATTTTCTATTAAAATTTGTTAGATAAATAAATATGGCATCTACTTACAGTAGTACAGTATGTACTATTTTACATTGTTTTCCTAAGTTTTCAGAAATCCTCAAATGGTAGATGTGGCTACTATTTCAGGATTTGTAGTAACCACATATACTATTTGAGGGCAGTTATTATTTCAAACTTTAAGGACAAGACAAGATCACTATTCAAGGGCAGTTATTATTTGAATAAAACCGATATATTTTAGCTTTTTTAATACTGGGGAAATTTCAATACTCTTACTTACAGTCTCTACAATATTCTTATTTAAAAATATATTAAGAAAAAATAATTTTAATACTTGCAAAAAATAAATATTTTTATACACAACATTCAAACACCTTCATTTCAATAAATAAAAAACTCAATAAAGAACCTAAATGAATTAAATTAAATTTATTATATTTTCCTCATACAGTAAATTCTAAATTTAAATATTTTCCTCATACATCAATATCTAAACTTATATTACAGTGTTTTCCTCATATAGCAATATCTAAATTTAATATACAAAATGAGTAAAGATGTACATTTTTACTAATTCTTATTTGTCAGAAATAGAGATGTATCTTATATTTGCAATCCAAAACAACAATCAGAATCATTGTGAACAGATCATGGAATATGTTACACTTATGATAAACATTTTTGGCTAAACTGTTCAGTAGTCACATTAGTTCAAATAAATTTTGCCAGTAACAAGTGTTTAATTTAAATTCTTTCATAGCATTTAAAATGCCTTTAAACAACATTATGATACAGCATTAAAAGAAAAGTTTTTATGTGAAGAAAAGCATGATAATAGAACTTCTGTACATCATTTGTTTTGTGATATTTGTGATATTTGTTTTGTGATATTTGATATTATTTAACTTATTTTGTTCTCACTTAATAAAATTGATTATTTAAAAATTTTTTCTTCATAAAAAAAAATTGCAAATTTGATTCCAAAATTCATAGTACATCTAAAAGTCAAGAAAACACGGTGTCTTATGCCTTTAGAATTAATTATTGTTTCCCCAGTTGAACTCGTTTGGATGAACAGGTCTGCTTCCACGTCCCTAAAGGAGCAGACCTGTTTATCCTAGGAGAAGGAGTGCAGAGAACTCTGTGAGCCTGGTCAATTTGACAAGTGGTTGAGTGGGAAGTGAAGGACTGTGCTCTAAAAGCAAAAAAAAAATTTTTATTTTTATTGTTCATGGTATTCAAGGAGAAGATCATAAGGACTTTTGTAAAACACTGGGATCCAAGGGATCAACATAAGTCTTGACAATATTATTACTTTTTTGCAGGCACTTTTGGTAAATTTGCTAACTATTCAGCTATTGAAAAAAGATTATTATACTATTTTGTCTGTACTGTTCATTATAACTGTAATCATAATTCTCTGGTTCAATACTCTTGCCACCAGTATTCTTTAATAATCTTGTTTCATGTATTAATGCAACTGTATTACCAAGTCCTTTGTCTTTTCAGTGTCATTAACTAAGAACTGCTAATGCTGTTGAGAGCATTGTCAAACTCATTTTCTTGAAGCATTGAATGCAGTGATCGCCACAGTGGTCTCACTGGTTAAAAGTTTAATCTGCAGCATTTGTTTCAGTTGCTTTTTTCACTGCAACAAGATCATTCCTTGCATGGTGAATATGTGCAAAGTTAAATTCTTATACAATGTGACAGTGAAGTTATAAGGTTTCGATCACCATAAATCAATATTCTGTTTCTACTACCGTATTTTACGGACTATAAGACGCACTTTTTTCTTCGAAAAATTGCCTCCAAAATTCAAGTGCGTCTTATAGTCCTGTATTTTTATTTTTTTTAAATTGCTTAAAAATTAAGGTGCGTCTTATAGTCTGTAGCGTCTTATAGTCCGTAAAATACGGCAATATTTCTTTTAAAATACTCATTATTAAAATAAAATCAAATTTGACAAAACTTGCTTATTTAAAATGTTTTATTATCTACTTAAGAAGCTGCATACACTAAATTTAAATCATTAATTTTACCTTCTAAACAAGGCATTGCATCGCAAAAATGAATTACTTTTAAAATGTTTTGAATTAAATAATTTGCAAAATATTTCAACAGCTGCATTGAGATCCATCACTGGACTGTAACTGCACTGTGTGTTTGTGTGTTTGTTGTTAAAATAACTTCAGATGTAATTGTAACAGTGATAAATTTAAAAAGCTAATTGTCACTTTACCCTGGAAACAATCAATCCCTATATACGTGACTCATGTCTTATTCCTACCTCATTGTTCCAAACATCTGGCAATTATTGGGCTGCAGTTTTAAAAAATTGTTTAAACCTATAAATTCTTACTATTGTCCATTCATCCGTCCATCTTTCCTTAATCTTGAGAATGGAGTGAGATAGATGAAAGACAAGGCCAGATATGGAAAACTTTGCATGGCAGGAGGCCTCAATTAACTATGTAAGAACTTCCTATGCAAACCGGAAGTCATGTTATTTCAAGTCAAAATTATTTCTGCTGAAAGGTGTTAGATAGATGACCAGAACAACTCCATTGTTATAAAGGAAAAGTATGATGTACAGGGGCAAGCCACTACTAATTTGAGGTGGAGAGCATATATTTTAAATTAAATAAACTAAAAATATGATTAAAAATTGCAGCCGGGCATTGTAACAATGTCATAATAAATAATTCCTCGTTGCCTTCTGCTACATCTAAAATTTTATATTTTATACTCCCACAACAGTATGTAATTAATTTATAAAATCTTTTGATAAGAAAATAAGAATTCACTTTTACAATATTCATCAATACAGAATCATTGTCATAAAATTATTAGGGGTATTCATGATATACAGCTATTATTATTGAACTGATTTTTATGGCTTTTACTTTTCTCGGCCTTATATTTTTTTTAATACATGGTCTATGGCAAAAGCTTAACAGAAAGTTGCCTTAAAACAATGTTTATTAGTTGATGGTTGAGATCTGCAAACAGATCTCATAATAACCATTTGATCATCATATCTTACAAGTATTTGTAAGATACAAATATGATACAGTGAAAAGTAATTCTCTTAAAAGACAAATGTTAACCAGTAAAGTCAATATAGATGATATAAGAATTGTAACTTTTTTAATGACAATCTCAAAAAGTTTAAGGTTTATTTTGTCATACTTCTAAGTATCAAACCCCAGATTTACATGCATTGGATCTTGCATACAAATATCTTGTACCTGTTACAGCAAAATTCAAGAATAAACACACATTAATTTATAATTATTTTATGCCTATCTGAATACCAACTATTCATCAATCCTATTTCTGTATTTAGTGAAGAGATTGGCTTATCTTCACTAGAATTAAATACAGAAATTTGTTGTTTTCTGTTATGTCATTCAGTCTCAGTTGTTCCCTTTTTTCTCATTTCATTTGGTCCATTTAAGTGTTCACATTTCATAGCTTTCATAAAACCCAACTCATCTAAAAGCAAGAAAAGCTCCTCATCATAAATACCCTTATTGACAGCATGTAACATTAAGCTTATAATAACTGAGCTCATCTATTAGTAATTCAGTCAAACAAAACTGATCGCACAATTTTGTCTTTACAGATGATAGTGTTTTTCAAATTATAAATCTACAAAACTATTCTTAAATAAAACTATCAGCATATGACAGTTATTAAATGATTAGATGGTTTAAATAGTACAGACAGTGGCACACCTAGGGAGTGGACCAAGAAGTCCCGGCACCCCAAAGTTAAAGGAAAAGAAACACTAGTAAATTTTCCAAAAATATTTTTCTAATTCAAATTCATTTTTTTATTTATATTGTGTTGTGTGTTCTATTTCTATATTACTTACGAATTAGCAGTTACATAAGGTAAAAATTTTGTCAAGTTCACATTAATAATTTTTTTATCCGTTCAACTCGGCTCTCCCAAGGCTAAATCTCGAGTTCACCACCAAGTACAGATATCAGCGCGAAACGGAAGATGTGGATTTAAGGTCAGAACAGAAATTTTCAAGAATGGATTAACCCAAATATCTAAAATCCCATTCCTTATCATCTAGCTCAGGAATGCACAACCTAAATGTTGTCTTGGACTGCATTAAGTTAAACTGATTTTAAACAGGCAACAATATAGTTAGAATATATTCATATAAATCTTGAACAAATATTTATGAGTAAACCCAAAAATACAAAACTATATTAGACTCAAATACATTATATGGATTTAAATTTAAATAATGCATGAGAATTTATGAATATTTGGGTAGGCTTATCAATCTATCAATATAAATATCTTAGCAAAATCAGACAATGTACCAAATTGAAATATGTAACGAGCAGCATATTTTCTGCCCCGTGGGCAGTAAGAGAGATTTTTAATCACGCCCATTACAGGTTCGACCAACCCACAACAGGCAGCCAGGCAACGAGGGACAAGGCTCGACGCACCCAGGATGGACCATCCCCGAGAAATTCCTGGGGTTCTTCAACCCATCAAGATTTGTTTCTAGATCCCAAGAGTAGTAAGTGGATGCCTTAACTACTTGGCCATCACACACACACCACACCTAGCCAAACCTATGACGACATTTAAAAAAATAACCCTGTAAATTTTTACAGTACAGAATACAAAAATTTACATTATTAATTTCACAACCTTATCAGCTATTAATATTTTTATGTAATCAACTATAATCTACAAGTTATGTCTATATTTATCATTAAGATTTATAACTTATTTTTAAAATCTTAATTATATAGAAAATATTTATACTCTTACTTATTAATTAATATTTAAATTATTGCAAAAAGTTATAAAAGGGAAAAATTAAATCATTTGATTTTCATCTCTATTTTTTGTTATGAAATGTCATTAACATTAATATAATATTTATAATTTGACAATAAGGCATGAAATTTTTTATTTTTATGTATAAAAGGAATCATCTTGGTTTATTTTTTTTTGTACAACAAACTTGTTACATTCAAAACATATGAAACATATGAAACATATGATAAATAATTCAACAAATGAATAACACTCATATTTATAATTACCTGAATATAAATAATCAAAGCAGAATGTTTATGTGTATATATAATGATTATAATTATTCTGAATTAATCATTTTAACTGTAAACAAACATAACTATTGACGTTTAAATAAAATTGTTTTAATTAATACTCCCATCTCTCTTCAAGAATTACATTAGGGGGCGCCAATGTCGTAAGCATTATAGCTTTTTTTTAAATCATGTATTTTATTTATTTATTTTTATTAATGATTAATTTTTTTACACCAAATTTATTTTAAAAATTATTAATATGTAATATTTTATCTAAACATTTTTAATTTTAATTATTTAATTTTATACCACAAATTATCGGTAGGTCTACGTCATGCGTTTTATGGTGGTTTTTTTTTAAGATACATTTTTAAGAGTTTTTGGTGGAGTAGAAGATTCATTTTTTCTCTTCTACTAATCTGTATATTAACTAAAATAGGGTTTCGGCTCTTCCGACTTAGTTTGTGTAAATAGCTGGGTCTAAAAGTACGGTTCGGGTATCAAATTAAAGCTCTTATGTTGTAAATGCCGCCGAAGAAAGATTTGAGAAAGATGCAATTGTTCAGTTATAGTGGAGGCAAAGATACATATGCAGTGGTGATATTCGAAATATTTAACAAGGGCTTCGCTAGCAGAAAATTTTTCCCTGACAATCACCGACAAACGAAATGGAAGTTTTGGCTAGAAATAAATACAATACCTTTTCTTGCAACCATATATCTAACAATCAGTGGCGTATTTAGAACGTAACGAGCCATGGGAGAAGGCCAAGTAACAATAGTGTTTTAGAGCTGTCGACCTTTTTTTTTATTTAAGGCAGAGAAATTCTTTACCGCAATATGGCGCTTCTAGGAATAGGCACATGTCATCATCTCTCGAGATACATTATACTTTTTCTTTCGCGGTCCATAGCCCGACACGTGTTCCACAGCCATCTTGTATTGTCTCGCGCGCGCGTGACATTCTGGGATCTCTCTTATGACTGGATCTACTTTCAAGAACACTCTTGAATCGATCGCGATTAAACCTAGATTGAAACGCTCGAGAGAGATCGCACCAAGACATACTCCCTGACCTTGCTCACAATCTAGATTGAAAAGCTCGGTGCAAACCGGGTATAAGGCCCTAGTTTAGTAGTATTACAGAGTATAATACGCATATTTTAATATATTTTTTTTAAAAAAACAAACCCACTGAGAAATGTTCCGTGTGTTTAACAAGGTTCGGGAAACTGAAAATTTTAACAACGGGTTCGCCCGAACCCGTTCGGAAAACTTTAACAACGGGTTCGGGCGAACCCGCTCGGAAAACTGAAAATTTTAACAACGGATTCGGCCGAACCTGTGCGAACCCGCCGAATATCACCACTGTACATATGTTAACTGTAAGAGAAATAAAGCGACAAATATGGGACATCGTCAACTGGGCGACAAAATAAGAGATGAACAATAGGACAAAATACAAATTTTTTATTTTCTTTATAAAAATCACCATTCTTTTCTATTGACCCGGTAACCTTAAGGATGATTAATATAAATAATGTGTATAGTGTGTATATATATATAACAAACAACAAAATTTATTATATAACATTATTTATTATATTTATTTTTTTTATTTTTTTAACTCTTTCCGCCCTGTGAGCACTTAAGAGGGCCTCTTTTAGAAGGCCCATTATGGGTTAGGTAAGGCCTACAATGGGGCGACCGGGTGGTGAGGGACGAGGCACGACATATCCGAACGGACCATTTTAATATTTATTTTTATATTAAATATATTAGAATAAAAATTAATTTGAATAATATTTCCGATTTTCCTACAAAATTATTTTAAAACTCCGCATTATCGCTCAGCAGATGGCGAGTTGTAGGCGAGTTTGTACTCCAATGGAGTGAACCGATTCCCTTTTGGGGAGCGCTCCTCAATTCTTCCCTTCACGTGGTGTTTTTTAAATATTTCCAGATTAAAAAATTATTCAGCAATATAAATTTAAAAAATATATGGAAGTGTTAAGCCTTAATCCTGTCCCTATCCCCCGTGGGGAGGAATTCAGTAAAAATGTATGTTATATTTATTTGCAATTTAAGTCACATAATATCAAGAAAAAAATTATTTTACTGAATTTTAGCGTTTATTTAAATGAAGCGAATCAAAATGATAAAACTTAAATTTTGGTGAAATTTTAAACCAATTTTTAAAAAAATAATAAAAATTAAATAATTTTGTTCTCTGCTCATGAAAATCTTCATGAAATGATTATATTTCAAGCCATTATAAATTGCACGTATCGGATGAATCTTGTACAGCTGTAAAAATAAATAAAAATAAATTAATTTTAGTAAAATCTACAAGAAAAAAATAATGAAAGTAGTAAATATTGATAAAATTACTTTCTAAAAGAAACTCAATGATGTTTATTCCAAAATATATTTCAATTCCTTGGCACTGAAAGATAATTATATTTACTTAAAATACAAAAAACATTAATATAGATAATTACAGTAATTGCTTATTTTTTCATTTTACTTACGATTAAAATAGTAGCCAATGCAATGATTCCTGGTATTTTCCAAAATTTGCAAAAGTCAGTTTCTCTCACAGTATTATATTGCTTCTGTTTTGAATGAATAATTTTCAGATCTTCGGTCTTTAATTTTTTCTTCATTTTTGCAATATTTTCTTCCAAAATACATAATAATTTATAAATCCATTCCTTCATAATAATCCAGGTAATTTCACCCCATTTGCAAATGATACTCGAAGCCACGTGCATCCATTCGATGAAGTATTCTTGTGCAATGGATGTGTATACTTGCAAATAAAAAAGAAATTTGCAGAAAATATATTTTGTATTATCTAAAATACAGCTCAAGTTTTCTGTAAGCTTACTGTAGAATGGTGCCAAATAACTCTTCATGCAAGTAGTGAAGCTCAAATGGATCTTTTAATATTTTCAAATATATCTGGAAATGTTAACTATTATAATTTGAGATTTATATTTAATAATTTACAATGTTTTAAAACAAATGTTTAATTCAAAACTCTGTAAAATTAATTTAGATAATATAAAGAGTAAACATTTAAAGTCTAACCATTAAAATCATCGCATGCAGCTTTTGACTTTTGCACGAGAAGTAAGATCGTCTTTTTCTGTTTTCTTGCCTATATAATAATAATAATGTAATTATCATTATTATAATTAATGTTTATGAATTTGTTTGTATCAATAATCGTTTGAAATATATATATATATATATAAATCACCTGGGGCATCTCTTGAAAAGAAACTCAATGCCACAGCACAGAATGAGAAGAAAATTAACAGAAGAAAAATCTTTTTCATCAACTTCATTTTCTACATAAGAATAAATATAAAATATTTATCAAATTAAAAAAAAACCTTATATATGAATATATACGACTGGATGGTGATGCTGTTAACCCGTTTATATCGAATTTATCATAAAACCGGCTTATAAACTGTAATCTTTAGACGGAAAATTGAACAAATTCGTATTATTTTGGCTCAACTTATCCTATTATTATCCCAAATTTATTGTAAATTAATGCACGTTCTATGGAAGTAATTTAGTCGAATTTTTTCTTACCCTTTTATAACACGAGATTCACCTTCAAAACTACCGGAATTTATTGTTATATTGTTATATTGTTAGTGTTTATATAATCAACACTAATATATCCTTATTGTAACGAAAGAATTAAAGAAACCATTATCATTCATTGTTACAATAACAAAGAATACAAACAGACTTAATTAAGTTAATGTACAGTTGATGAATTATTTATAAGCGCTGCTTAAATATGATTATCAATTTTATTTCTGCGTAAATGTTTAATAAATATATCATAATTAACCGTATTTTAATAATTAAAAGCAATATTTCACTGCTAGCAGTTGAAAGTTAAAATCGTAAACTTTAACTGTCAACGTTTCAATTTGCTTTTGTTTGAGGTGAAACGGAAAAAAAAGGTTTATTTTTAAGTTCTTTACTGATTCATTGAATGCAATTTTCGCTTAGAAACAGCTTTGAAAGTCACCATTCGGGGAGACTATCCGATTTTCTTTTGAACAATTGGTTTGAATTGTTTTTTCTTTTTCTAGGTAAGTTTTAGCCTAGTTGGTTGCTAATTTTTTTCGGATAGTTCTCCCAAGTAGTTCTTTAAGTTTTATTTTCTGATTTGGATTTAGTTTAAAATTATAATTGTAAAATTTATAAATTATTAATGGTATTACAATTGATGAATATATCTGTGAAATGTTTTTTGTTATTTTATAAGATTATGTATACTTTTGTTTTGTTCTATCCCCGCATCGGGGTCTTTGTACCAGAATGCTTAATTTAAATAAATAAATAAATAAAATAAAGTCACCATTCACTATTACATTAATAGGATTTTTCTTCTTCCTCTTCTTCTTCCTTCCTCTGTAGCCCTTTGACGTGTCATTCTAAATGCCATTATTCTTTCGTATTTCAGCATCAAACGATGGAGATGAAAGCTTGAAATTTTCTTTTATAAAAATACATTTTTAAAATTATTATTTTAAAATATAATGAATTTAGAAAATGAATTGTTTATTTAAAGTAAAAATTTATAAATAAACTATGAATGTACTGAAAATAAACTGTAATTTACGATAAAATTTGTTATTTCTTAGAGTAAGTAATGATAAAAATCTTTCCTTAATGCTTTATATAAGATTAAAATAGAGTTTATAACAGAATAAAATAATTTTAAATCATTTATAAAGTTAGTATTAAATTAACGACTTTAACTGTTTCCATAAAGTTATCATTAGGATTGTTATCTTCCACGCATTCTTCACTCATTGCATTATAATTCTGATTTTACTAGCTTATAGTGATGAATTGTACTATTGAAAATTACATAAATATTAAATGTTGCATCTCAAAATTATATACAAGTTATTTAATTTATGCTGAACTCTAGAGCTTCTTTTTGTATTGGGGCGAAGCTTACTTTCAGGAGCGATTCTATACCTTATCGTGATTCAAAGCCTAAAATATTGTTATATTTACAAATTAATGGTTTGGAAAGATGTAATTTTTCATAACCAGTTATTTTTTGTACTATTTAATTAAAAAAAATTAATAAATCAGAAAATAATTAAATATTTTCCTTATTTTTACCTCTCCAATTAATGCAAGAGTTGGGAAAAAAGTTTTAATTACGGAAGAAAAAAATGTTTCAAGGTAATTAACTAATTTTTGTAAATAATATCAAATTAAAAATCATCAATTTAACCGTTTATAAGATTAATTTTTTTCTTAATTATATTTAATTAAATGACAATTTCCGGATGCAAGTGGCGTAACGGAGATTTTAATTAAAATCAACGAGGGTTTCCCTTTCGGTTAACCAATTATATGTTTATTAATTTGCTTTAACGAACATTTAAAAATTTTATTAAACAAATATTTAATGTGCTTAATTATTTGTCGGTTAATTAGAATCTAACTTTTAGCCCCTTTTTACGTTTTATCAATGACAATCTCTGCCACCTTTCATCTATCACCCCGAATATTTTAACGTCGCACTAAATTTTGTATTCTTATATAACAATGTTCGAAGTTCGGAACCGTCGAGCTTTTTCGCTAGCGAAAAAATTTCGCCACCAATCGTATTCCCACTAGTTGTCACGTGGTTCTTGTTGTTTTCAGAATGGCTACAGAAACTTCCTACGCAATAGAGTAAATGTTGTAATTACGGATGTTTAATATTCCTCTCACCCAGCATCGTTTTCTTTTTGACGTATCATTCTTTCTCAATAAATAAACAAACGTGGTTAACGACGGAATGTCGGAAGCGGCCGTTTTGTTTTTCGAAATGACGTTTTCTCTCGCTTGCAAATGATTGGCTCCTTAAAATTAGCAATCACTTTTCGCTTTTGGTTGTATAGGTCAATTTCGCCAAGCGAATAAAAATCGCTTTTCGCATTCGCTTTCGCTACGAGCCGACCTACTTCCATCCAAACGGCTCGTCGGCCATAGACCTGACCTCCTGCTCCCCGGACTTATTAGGTTCCGCCTCGTGGCGCCCTTGCGCGGACACTATAATTAGTGACCATGCACCGATATCTATCACTCTATCCCGCCCGGGCACCCCTAGCCCGACGACTGCCCCCACGTCTACATCGTACCACAAATTGGGGTCGGTACTCCAATAATCTTGATCAGCTTTGGACCTCCGGGGATTCACACCCCACCTCTTAAAACTCCTTCGTCGACAATATCCATGAAACAGTTACCGCTAACACGACAATTCGCTCTATTCCAGTGGCGTGCCGTGACATTTGAAGATAGGGAAGCTGTGTTTCTGTAAGAAGCCGACTTCCAGGGGCAATCAGTTAATTGCGCGTCAGTGAGGGTCTAGGGCAGTGGTTCTTAACCTTTTTATACGCGCAGCCCACCAAATATTTCATAATTTTTTGTGACCCCCATTTTTTAATAATAATTTATATTTGATAATTTGATAATTTATCTATAATAAATTGATTTTTTAATTATTGCTTTATTTTTTATATAATAAATGTAAATCATAACTTTATTATTTCATTATCTATTTAAATAACATTCAAACTTCACAATTAAACACGAAAACTCGTTAATTTTTAACAGAAAATAAAATAAGAAACATGTCGATAAATCGATCCAATGTCGATGCTAAAACTAAAACTAAAACGCCCACTTGTCGTAAGGATTTTGCATATCTTTTGCAAAAATATTTAAATTTTTCCTAATTATTTTTAAAATTCCAAGCATTAATAGTTTCTTAAAATTGCTTTGGAATAAAAGAAGTAAATACTGCGGTGTAAGTAGCATATTTACATTTATTTCTTCTGTACTAACAAAGTTGTATGTAGGAAGAAATACAAAATAAATAAATAAAAACTAAATAGGAAAACTTTATCTTTCTTATTTCACTTTTCAATACGATATTCGGATTATACATCAATTTTCTTTTTATTATATTCCTGAAGGAAATTTTGCATAATTTGGCGGCCCCCGGCAAACTTCTTATGGACCCCCAGGGGCCGCGGCCCCCTGTTAAGAATCACTGGTCTAGGGTCCATTCGTATTCATTTGTTCGATAAGCCAGTAAAAACTGTAGACTTCTCTAAATGTATTTTTAATATCACAATTACATTCTGAATCGCTAGCCACGATATAAGGGCTAAAATTAAAAATAAATTATAAAAACTTACTCGGTGAAATAAAATGTGCGGTGGATATACATACCTGGTACAATGTATTGTTCGATTGTATTAATATACTTTTAAAGAAAATTATAATTAAAATATAGCTTTGTAAAGAAACGTACATAAAAATAACATAAAATATTCTTTACTTTTTAAATCTTAAAACAATCCACTTAGTCAAATATCTTGATACGAGTAGCTAATGGATGGAACTAGTGACGGTCCAGGTAGGTGTGTAGTGAGTGTGTGCGTGCCAAATCCCGAGGGTGCCGATACCGGTCAATGTCAAATGCCTCTTTTGTCGCATCACTAGTATATCTCAAAGGACGCCACAGGGCTGTTGTAAATTTTAAACGTTTCTCACCGTAGCTGTAAACATCTAACTATGTTAAACTTAATAGTCATTCGTTTTCTAACTAATTCGTTTTAATACCAGGTGTACACGGAAATCAGTTTCCCACTGTACTGAGCGAGTGATTGGTTCTGTTAAGCTTTTGTTGAAGTAAAATTCTGGCTCTTTCAACAGGGTTTTATTTATGTCCCCATTCCCTAATCTCTTAATTATTTAGTCACTTCTTAAGTAGAAATAAGTCGAAACCAGTTACTTTGTACCTGAATATCTGTAGTCTTGGGAAAACAGTGGAAAGACAAATTTTTATGACAACGGATATATAAATGGTAAATTTAAGGAAAATAAATTCTAGAGCTTTTTTTTTTTGTACCATTGTATGTCTCATTCATTAAATTTGGTTGTAAATGATGCTGCCAAAGTAACAGTTAATTTTTAACACTGTACTAGAATTGTACACGTTTTTTCTGCATCCCCTTACAGATGGGACATACTAAATCGTAATATCACCGGTTTAACATTGAAATCCGTAAGTAATATAAGATGGGAAAGCGGAATAAACGCAGAATAAATATATCAAATATTTTAATGGAGTTTTTTTAAACTCCTGTCAACTATACAGAACTATCAT
The DNA here is from genome assembly GCF_030686945.1 of Centruroides vittatus. Taxonomy (NCBI): domain Eukaryota; kingdom Metazoa; phylum Arthropoda; class Arachnida; order Scorpiones; family Buthidae; genus Centruroides; species Centruroides vittatus. The sequence goes on from NW_027122576.1 coordinate 1,382,075, forward strand.
AAAAACGTGCCAGTAAACTCCTATCGGTTGGGTTGTTATAAATCTAGTCTAGGGTGGGCAACCCTTTTTATAACATGGGCCAGAATAAATTTTACGTTTTTTTCCGCGCCGTAGTAGTTAATTGACGCCTTCTTGTGACTCGTAATTTTTTTAGTCTGCAAATATGAAATAAATAAATAAAAAGTTAATTACTACATTTATTTTTTTATCGTTTTCGAAAATTACAAAGAATTGGAAAAATAACTAATTAATAGTTATTTTTCCAATTTAATAATCTATTAAAGATCTCGCGGGCTGGATAGAAACTTTTCGCCAGCCGTAGCTGGCTCGCGGGTTGCCCGCCGTTGATGTAGTCTACTCGTGATTCACGTAATCGGGCGAGAGCGGCCGATTATCTAGCAGGCAGGCGGCTAAACAGCCCACAACCGGTCCGGGATATAAAGTCGCGTACTGTTTACGCGTGTGTCGCTTCTACCAGCTAAACCGTGACGTTGGTGCTCTGTAAAGCGCATGCGCCAATGCCTATAATCTGGCTGCTTGGAAGTTGACAGGCAGGCGGCTAACAGCTCAGAACCGGTCCGGGTTATAAAGTTGGACTCCGTACGCGTGTGTCGCTTCTACCAGCTAAACCGGGTGAGGTTGGTGCTCTGTAAACCGCATGTGCTAATGCCTATATAATCTGGCTGATTAGAAACTGACCCGGTTTCGACATTCCTTCCGCCACCGAATTATTCGAATATACAATAGCAATCTTATCGTTTTTTTTCACACGTAGTATAGAAATTTGTAAAAGATACATAATGCAGTTATAATAAAATATTAATTTTAATTAATTCAAAGTACGTTAAAATATGAAAATTTATATTTTATAAAATACAAGGGAAGGTCATTGGAAGGTGGAATCGGCGCTTCCATCGCTTCCAATGACGGCACGCCACTGCTCTATTCCTTCCTCGGGGAAACCGAGCGCGGCCGCATTAAAGCGCAAAAACGTCGTGCGTTCCGTCTAGCCTGTAGGTGGGCGTCTTACGCCTGGTGGGATAAATACAGGCGAAACTCGGACGGAAGACCCGTCAGGTTCGCCGGGAGTGCTGGGGTCGTCTGTGTGCCTCCTTCCTCCCACTCAACGCTCTACCGCATCTTCGGTCGTCTGAGGTCTCCACCGATGACCACGGTCATCCAACATATAATCCAAACGACAAACACTCTACTCAGTCCTAGACAGCAGATTCCACCCATTAGCTACTAGTAGGGAGCCATTTGACTAAGTTTGGATTGTTTTAAGATTTAAAAAGTAAAGATTTTGTTATTTTTATGTACGTTTCTTTACAAAGCTATATTTAATTATGATTTTCTTTAAAAGTATATTCGTACAATTGAAGAATATTTTGTACCAGATATGTATATTCACCGCACATTTTATTTCACCAAGTAAGTTCTTATAATTTTATTTTTAATTTTAGCCCTTATATCATGGCTAGCGACTCAGAATGTAATTGCGATATTGAAAATTTATTTTTAAAAAGTTTTGGCTCAAGACCATATAGTGGGGGGGAAAAAAACATTATTAAAAGAGAAAGACCAATGCCTAAACGTCGTTCTAGAAAAAGAAAACGAAGGAAAGAACACGGTCACGTGATCGGGCGGGCGAAAGGCATTATAGAAAACGTATGTTCAGTAGTTTCATAATATAGGTAAGCCTTTAATTTTAACGACAAAGTATTTGAATGCTTCCATATTTTATAAGTGTCACATGACCAAATAGGGGTTGAAAAACATCGCTATGCAGTAATCCTTTGTTCCTAGTTTTTTTGTAATTGCAACAACCTTAATTGTGAAAGTAGGGATGAGTTTTATAAAATAAACAAATTGAAAATGCTGTTAACGGGAAAGATATCTGTGGATGCATGTGGCATGCGAATGCGGATGTTGGCGTTTATTTCATTTAATATCTCAGGATAAATTAAAGACGATAACACGAAATTTGGCACGGTAACTTTATCATCATCAATGTCCCTATAGTCAAGATCGAGGAGGTGGGGAAATAGTGGCGATCTCGAGAAAGATCTGACTTAACGAAGATTACTCGTTATTAGCATTTACGATTATTTTTATAAAACCAATCACTACCCTCAAAATTAAGGTTTTTGTCATCTTATAATAATTAATGATATAAAAACATTCTTTACACAACACAATCTCATAAAAGATGGTAGGAGACACGAATGTTACTTTTTAAAATACACGCAACTCATTGTAGGAATTTCTTTCGGTTTTCTGGGTTGAAATCGTCGAAATTGGAAAAATCTCGGAAGGACAAAGTTGATACAATTCAAATACTTTGTTGGCTTCTTTTGTATATAACACGGTAAAGTAAGTTGGAAGATTGGTTCAAGTTGCCTAAAAACCAATAAAATGAAAAGTTAGACCAATTAATGCAAGGGTTCCTAATCCTTTTCGTGTATTGTCCCCTTTTAAAAAAGTATTTTTTCTGACGACCCATTCAATGTTATGTACTATATGCCAGGGGTGGCCAACTTTTGTGTACGTGAGATCTACTTTTTATCTTCAAAATATGTCGCGATCGACTTGTTGTCATAGACATAGTATGTATTTCACACCTCCCCCTCCCCATTTAGACTATGTTTATACACTGTGTTTCAGTACGAGGTGCAACTATGGGTAGATAAGCAAAATATATGTTCAAAGCTATTTTTTTATTTTTTAAATCACTTATTAAGCTTTCGAGGTATAGGCTCATAAAGAAAATAAATTTCCAGACCCAACTTTTGATATTTGCATCTACGAGTTCATTCCGTACAGGCGGTACCTAAAAAATTCGATTTTTCGACTCTTTTTCAAGATAAATTTTTAGTAACTTAAAATATAATTTTCTTATTAATTGCAATGTAAAAGTTGTAGTACTATTTGTTCATAAATATGAAAAAGTTGTTATAAAAATGCATAGTATGGCTGATAATTTGATTTCACTTTCGCGATTTTTTTGGGCCAAAAAATTTATCATAGAAAAATGATACCAAGGTTCAGACTTATTTTTCGCTAATCTATCAATAGTTCGCAGGATTGCACCTCGTACTAAAACACCCTGTATATCTACCTACGTAAAAAACAACGTTTTCACGTACGTAGATTATTAACGGTAGGTAAATCATTTAACGGGCCAAAACGTCCAGGGAAATTAAAACATCATGAGTAATTATTAACAATATTAATTCAAAATAGCTACAGATAAAGACAGATTTAGAATTTGTTTTATTATCTTAACATTAATGGGAGGACTGCGTTTGCATGTCTCTAACCAATGAGTCATAATTAGGTGTATATCCTGATGAAGATAATAATAATGAGTCTTCAATATGGGAATCAGTCAGGACAGAACGTTGTTTAGTCTTCGTTAACTTTAAGTATGAAAATGCCAATTCACACAGGTATGTAGATCCGAAACAAGAGTAAATATATTCGGTGATAGTGGGCTATTTTTCTCAGTTGACGTATTTCCAAAAATCTCCTTCAAATTTTCTGGCTTGTAAGATTAAATCAGTTTGTAAAATTTTAATTTCATTTTCTAATGCCTTTTGCTCCATATGAAATATTAATATGTCTGAAATTTTTTGGCTAATACGTTTCACACAAATCTCTGTTAAAAGGAAAAGATATAAATTCCACAATTTATTTTTTCAAGAAAAGAAGCTACCGTATGACAGTAGCAAATATCCAAGCTAAATGGCTGTTTTTCTGAGTCCAGTCACAACTGCATGCATACTGTTACGTTTGCGCGTTACGTTCGATTACAAGTGTAACACATTAAGTCAAGACATCGCGAGCGATCGACCAAAATTGCATTCGCGATCGACTTGTTGGCCACCCCTGCTATATACAATATTATATTATATATAATATAACCTCTTATATAATTATTAAAAGACATTTATTTAAGAGCAAGAAGAAAAATGTGTAAAATTTTAAATATTTGCAAAGTCTTAGCTATCCCCGCAAACTTTCATCGACCCCTGAAGAGTCAACCCCGTCAAGAAAGCCGGAGTTATTATAATAGAATGTATTTAACAAAATATTCCAGTTTTAGAATTAATAAATTACAGGAGGGACAATCGTAAATTGCTTATTAGCAGTTTATGATAAATTTAAATTTGATTTCGTACTCGAAACACCAATACACTTTGGGTTTTCAACGTCAAACGGCATAAGAAATGCAGCAGCGGCCGAATGGATAAAAATGGAACAAGCAGCTCTTCGCCTGCCGTTCGTCATTACCAGACGAACGACAACCCAGAACTCACCACGTGGAGGTGGCTGCTTCAGAGTTCCACCAAGAGTTGGAAAGAATCCTACTCCACAAGTGACCAACATCGCTTGTCGAGTCGAGTTCTTCCTAACTCGCACGATGAAAATATTCATAATTACCTCTGAATACTCCAAATTCAGCTATTCAAAACTCGCTGTATTATTACTAACTAAACTAAGGGATACAATATTACAACAACTAGTAATAAAGACGGAAATCTATAAATACACCTGGTCGTAATAAAATGCACGTTAGGGCCACAAAATTTAGTTCAATCTCATACCGAACTTCATTAATAAAAAACAAAAGAAAAAAATATTCGCCCTGCGCGGGATTTAAGAAATCGAGACAGAAAGCCCTCTCCATTTCTGATCGGCCTCTTTACTCGAGCGGACCTTAAAAATACAAAACACAGAGTCCTCTAAGCCTCACCGTCTTTTGTCTTCACTCCAGCGAGCCTTGAAGATGGGACACAGGAAACTTTCTCCGCCTCTCCTGTCTTCGCCCGAGCGGGCCTTAAAGCCCTGTGTCCCGCATCTTTAAGGCCCGCTCGAAGGAAGACAGGGGATTTGACCGGAGGCGAAGAACGTTCCTTGTGTCCCGTATCTTTAAGGTCGAGCAAACCTTAAAGATGGGGGACACAAGGAACGTTCTTCGCCTCCGGTCAAATCTCCTGTCTTCGTCCGAGCGGGCCTTGAAGATGCGGGACACAGGAAGCCTTCTTCGCCTCCGGTCAAATCTCCTGTCTTCGTCCGAGCGGGCCTTGAAGATGCGGGACACAGGAAGCCTTCTTCGCCTCCGGTCAAATCTCCTGTCTTCGTCCGAGCGGGCCTTGAAGATGCGGGACACAAGGAACGTTCTTCGCCTCCGGTCAAATCTCCTGTCTTCGTCCGAGCGGGCCTTGAAGATGCGGGACACAGGGAGCGTTCTTCGCCTCCGGTCAAATCTCCTGTCTTCGTCCGAGCGGGCCTTGAAAATGCGGGACACAAGGAACGTTCTTCGCCTCCGGTCAAATCTCCTGTCTTCGTCCGAGCGGGCCTTAAATATGGTTGACACAGGGAGCCTTCTACGCCTCCGGTCAAATCTCCTGTCTTCGTCCGAGCGGGCCTTAAATATGGAGGGACACAAAATGTTAGTTTGAATAAAAAGTAACTCGAGTAAAAAGGCCGACGGGAGATTCTATCCCTTTTCTCGAGCGGGCCTAAGAGAAAGGCGACACAGAGAGTCCTTTCTGCGTCCCGTGCATTACCGAAGTTTACTTAATCGCAATTTTTTCGCGAAATCTCAAAGAAACGCGGAACTTTCGAACAGATTTACGCTTAATAACAATTGCCTACAAAAGCCAACAATGCATTCTAACAATTCGTTACGTATTGTTAAAATGTATTGTTTAGAACGCGTGACGTGTTACGATCCCGTCATATTTTTACGTCACGTGTTACGTAAAACGTTAATCGGTTTGAAATATTTTAGAAAAGATTATTTTATTAAATTCGTTCCACATTAAATAAATGTTCAAAAACTGAAACATGAGAAATAATTTCCTCAGGCTGCAAAGTATTAATTAACTTTCTTCATTGAAAAATAAACCATCAACGAGTTGGTCTTCTTCTTCTTCTTCAGTGGAATCATGCTCGACATTTCAAACGCCATTGTCAAACTTCTAGGCTTACAGGAAAGCGGCGCTGAACGTCCCACGTACACGTTTTCGCGTTTAAGACTTCGGCCTCAACCTCGTTATTACAAATTCCTCTTTGGATTTTTGGATTTTCACAAATACAGACATTACTTTAGAATAAACGATCAATAGTTCGCAGGATTGCCCCTCGTACTAAAACACCCTGTATATCTACCTACGTAAAAAACAACGTTTTTACGTAGGTAGATTGTTAACGGTAGGTAAATTATTTGACGGGCCAAAAAACTCACGTCCAGGGAAATTAAAACATCATGAGTAAATTATTAACAATATTAATTCAAAATAGCTACAGATAAAGACAGATTTAGAATTTGTTTTATTATCTTAACATTAATGAGAGGACTGCGTTTGCATGTCTCTAACCAAGGAGTCATAATTAGGTGTATATCCTGACGAAGATAATAATAATGAGTCTTTAATATGGGAATCAGGACAGAACGTTGTTTAGTCTTCGTTAACTTTAAGTATAAAAGTCACAGAAGCATTGGAAATATTAATTCCTTTCGCCACGTCTTATCTTTGTGAAAATTGTTTTTCGTCTATGGTTGCATTAAAAACTAAATACAGGGGTGCATATACTTTTCGTTTTGTATGAATCGATCTGTAAAAGCGGATCAGTCCTTGTCACGTGATACAGATAGTTTCTGTCATGGCGGAAAGTATACAAGTAGGATCGAAGATGGCGGCAAACATTTGTTAGTTATTAATAGTCTCTCCTCGTTAGTTAACATATACTGAGTTTTAAAAATATTATACGTATAATATCTTTGTAACTCTGTATATGTTAACTAACAAGGATCAATTAATTAAATTAAAATTATCCATTTTATCTCTCGATATTAAAACTGTAGTTAGTACTAAACGACATACGTAGTTATGAATTATCCTTTATTTGACAAAATTGTTTGTGCTCATTCATACGAATTTTAATTCGTATTACTGTATGAATAAAATTGTTTTCCACAAAATAACATTTAAATAAAAATTTTACAAACTTAAAGAAAATAAAACTTGCAGAAAAGATGAAAGTGCACGCCATACAGTCTTGACGTTCAACTTCTCAAAATTGTCTCTAAATACTTATTTTTTCATCTCAGTTTATCGGATATTTTAATAATGATGTTTTTACTTGCCATTTAATAGTTTTAAATAAGTTTCTTTGTCAACAATTAAACGTGTTTCTTCGTTATTTACTGTAAGCTTAACTTTAACCATGGAAGCCGCCATCTTTAATCTTTTTTATCCGATCCAAACGATCCTATTCTCCGCTCGGATTAGTTTGATCGCGATCCAGTTGATCCTAGATGGCGTTTGTATACGCAAATAGAGATTGATCGGATCGCAGTAGTTCCTTTGTATACACGATTTGAACGATCGAAGTGATCTTGGATCAGTTAGATTCCAAAAGTATATGCATCCCAGGAATCGTCTTTTATCACTCGAAAACAAGTTGCTTTTGTGTGTTTCTAACGTAGATCCACGTATGGAGAAAATTTTAAGTGAGAAACAAATGTAACCGTCGCATTAATTTCTTTTATTTACACGTGTACTTAGTGTAAGTAAAATGTTTATAAGTTTATAATAAATGATTTTCTTCTGATAAAATTATTTCATTATTGTTTCGCGATCTCCCTTTAATATCACGTGACCTCCATGTTAAGAAACGCTGGCGTAGGGAGAAGAGTAAAAACAAAACTCTAATATAATTTTAACGTCGATTAAACAAGTTATCTATAATGTTTTTTTTAAAAAATATATTGAATATTTATATTACAAAATGATGGTTCAATTGAATTATAAAACACATTTTTGTAAACAAATAGATTTCTGATACAGAATTATGAATATGATGTCTATGATATATCGAGTAGGTGGCCGTAGCTTATCAAGAAACACGTGCTGATTCTGCCGAAGGTAATAGGTTTCGAGTGTGAGTAAGGAAATTTACAGTAAAGTTATGACAGAATTATTTTTATTTTTTCAAGTCGATGCATTAAATTGCATCCGAGTAAATTCGACGAAAATAACGCCATCTCTCGGTTTTACCTTGCGTTGACTTTCAAACCACGTGCTTTGTAGTAGGGTATTTAAATGCGATGTGAGACGAGATGCTGTTCAGAAAAGTCATGTCTAACTTGCAGAGAACCGTTTACGTTTGGTCCGAAGTTCATGACCTATTACCCTGCTTGCGATCGTCTTTACCTGAACTTAATTTTAAACAGATAAGATTAGCTGGTAAATATTTTATTAGATTTATTTTTAACATTTTGTATAAAAATACAAGAATTATAGTTAAAGTGCTGTAATAATTACTGTATAATTATACATAAATATCTCTACTGATATTATTTATATATAATATACATATTAACTTTAAATTTTATAATTTATATAAGGAGCTTCATATATTTAATTTTTTTTTTTTTTTTTAAATTCATTTATAAATATAGCCTATATTAATATAATATTATCGTGTCCTTTTTAGAGGAATGTAAAAAATGCACAGAAATCCTTCCAGAAGAAATTGAAATAATGAAAGATGCTGAAATCCTAATTGCTGATACTTCAGTCATCTCAAAGATATTAGATTATATTCCAAATATGAAATGGGTGCAATCAACTTGGGCAGGTATGAAAATTAATTTTTAAGTATCGGTAAGATATTTCTGCATTCGTTTCTCATTTATTTTGTTAATATTTTTATAATTTTTTATTTTGACATTTAAAAAGTCAAATTAGTCAATGTGGTTAATTTAAAAAAGTAACAATACATTTTTAAGAATTGATAGTGCTGAAATACTAATGTTTTGACCTGGTTAATGAGTTACCTTCGAATGTGAACAGAATTCATTCCTCTTAAACCCAGTTCAAACTAATTAATACTGTCACTGAGTGATATTGGATCACATTTCTGTAGTTGCCTGACTACTTTCCTTTGACAATCTTGTGATATTACTCTTCATCTAGTTCTAAAGAACCAATAAACATTTTTTCTATTGCCTAGAAACTATAGCTCAAAAGAGTTTGTTGACAAAATGATGAATATTGGCAGTTATGGTGTGTTATAGTTTTGTGTTAACACTTCTTGATAGTGTTTTATATTGGAAAAGAATTAATAAGCATTATATGTATTGCTAAAGATATTTTATATATTTATATGTATATTTTATAGTTTCAATAATTTAATGAAGTAATTATGATGATCTCATATGTATGATAATCAATCAAAAAACTTTTTTGTCTCGAAATTGCAGCTTAGTTGAAATACAGTAATACCTCAGTTTTCATTGACTTCGGTTATCGTCAGTTTCAGTTTTTGTCGATTTTTTTCATGTAAAATTTGGCTCGATTTTTGTTGATTGCCTCAGATTTCGTCAGCGTGCTCAAGTGACCTCGCTGCTAATTTTGCAAAAACAAAGGTCGACCCATGTGTTTTCTGGTGTAATGTGGCATTATTTCTCGTTGTGTGAACATTACCCCGTGACGACCCACTGTTGGCCAATGGTTTTGTTCCCTGAATACTTGGAGTTTGGTCGTGGGTTTGCGCTTCATTAGGGCAGGCTGGCCATGTGAAGTTTTCTGGGTTTTCTCCAAGTTTGTAACACCTGAATAGGGATCAGTTACCCTTAAACGGATTTCCTGGAAGGCATTATTCCCCTTGATACGACCATCATAAACACATACAACTACTATTACATGACAATTACGTCACACTTTACCACAGGACACTATAGGCTAGAAGCTCATGTCCAACTAGCTTTTACAAGACAAGACATTATCCTGCGTGTCTAGCAGAACAATTCCATTGCTTTTCATTTTAATGCTAATAATCTTATTTTTAATCTATTAATTTCTTATTGCTTTTAGTATTTAATGCTATATTAATTCTCTATAAAATGTGTTTTTGGTATGTATTTTAGAGTGTCTAGAACAAATTAATTGGATTTACATTGATTCATATGGAAATAATTGCCTCAGATTTCGTTGGTTTTGGATTTTGCTGATTGTTTTCTGATCGATTATTGATGAAAACTGAGTTATCCCTGTAAGTGGCATTAATATTTCACTGCATGTGAGTATCTCATGATTGTTGCATGAAAAATCCAACATGTTGGATCCAAGAGTTTCTACCTACTTTCTTTTGAAAAGTATGACATAGAAGGATATTGAATCAATAACTGTACAGTGAATGGTCAAATATACAATGATCAAACAAATTTAGTTAAATGTCACATCCAATTAATTTGCTGCAAAATCGACTAGTTTACACTTTAATCTTACACCTGTTCATACCTGATGATGACCAGCGTCAGATTGAGTTTGAGAAGTTTTGCTGTACTTGGTCTAAATTTGTAACCAAAGCTCCAAGGGCAGGGAAAAACTGAGTTACAAACGATTCAAGTTAGAGAACAAGAAAATAAAAAATGCCAATTCTGAATGGATTTGTTGTTTTATCTCTCTGGCATTTATATAAAGAATCTCTGATAGTTTTTTCTTTTTGTTTTAAACAGCTCAAATAATGCCTTTCAGCAATATTATCTACTTACATTGAACATAAAGCAAAATGTTCAATGTAAGTAATGGCAATTGTACCTGCAAAACTGTTCATCTTATTGAGATAGATGATGTCTCACTTTGGATTGGAACATTGTCTGAAAATTGGTATTGGAGAGTAGATACAACTGTTTGAAAATTTTATGGAAATCCAATAATTAGGATCACTTTGAATAGAATAAATATTAAAATTTGAGTTGGGAAGTTAAAATCAACATAAATTGGCGTCGGGGGACCACAAAACTTTGACTTGGAGAAAATTCAAGTTAAGAAATTCAAGTTGGAGACATTGAATCCTACCAAGTGCTTTGTTTTCTTTGAGTTAAAGAAATATTCGAGTTTACAGATGTTTTGAATTAGAGAAGTTTTACTGTAATATACTAAAGTGACTCAATGTAAATGGTATGTGTATAATTAAAGGTCTGTATACCAAATATAGGCCCCTTTTTTTTATACAATCATGGTGAGTCCAAAGTCTTTTGTACCCTTTTTCATTCCAAAAGTACAGATGATGATATATTAATTCTGTTAATATAGTTACGTAGTCATGAATGAAGAATCAAATAGAACCTGTTTTTTGTTGCCTTTTGAAATTGATTTTCATGGTAACCTTCATACCTTGAAAGTGGTTGAATTTTAAAATATTTCAAGATTTTCAATCCAAGAGAAAATATTTTTATTTTACAAATTTAACAAAACTATTTCTCAGTATGTTTATCATTTTTAAAATAAATTTTATACAATAAAAAATTATTACATATAAACTTGCACCTTTTGTACATTTTATGTTCTGTAACTTTGGGTCAAAAACACTTAATTTTTATTAAATTCATTGCTGGATGTACAAAGGTGTAAGTTTTTTATGAACTATTTACCTCTAGTTATTTTTGAATTTCATGGTTATTATTACAAATGAATTTAAATGTTTTTAATGTACACATTTTAAACTAAAAATTAGTTATAAACAAACTTTTCAGATGAAAAAAACTCATCCTGTATCATCAAAAATTTAGAATAAAACAATTTTGTAATAATCATCATGATGCAAGCATGTAATTGAAAACTTTAAAATAAAAAATGTGAAAATATTTACTTAATAGAAATCATATTTTCACCTATATTATCTAGAATTAAATTTAAAGAAAAAATACTTAAATCTTCCCATTTTTATGTTCACTTTTTTCAATTTGTTTTTCAAATTTAAAAAATAATATCTTAAAATGAATCTTTTAATTTAATAAATTACTTCTATTACAAAAACAAAAAAAAGTCTGTTCAACAGATCTTTCCTTACAGGGACCTGCTGGAGCTGAAGTTTGTCTTTCCTGTCAATAAACTTCAATCAGAACTGCATTAGTAACATTTACATATTAGTAAAATGTTAAAGATGACAATATTTAAAATTGTAGTATAAATTTTATTCAAAATAGTCTTGTCTTAAAGCATTCTTAAAGATGTTTTGTTTTATTACATATACTATAATTGGAAACCCTTCTATTAAAAATATTAAATTCTAAAAGATTAAATAAAATATGCTTCTATTTTATTTAAATCTTTTTAAGAATTCACAATTAAACAATATTCTAACTTGTTTTTAGAACTTTTATGTTATCTCTACTCGATAAAAAGTTATATTGTTAAAATTAAAAGGTTACCTTGAAAATCAATTTCAAAAGGCAACAAAAAAAAGTTTTTTTTATTTGATTCTCTATTCATGACTATGTAACTATATTAATTCTGTTAATATAGTTACATCATCTTTTGTACTTTTGAAATGGAAAGGGTACAAAGGACTTTTGACTCAGCGTGATTGCATAAAAATGGACCTGTATTTGGTATACAGACCCTTACTTATAGACATACCATTTACAGTGAGTCACTTCCAAGCATCTATGAGTGAATGCATTAATTTCAAGGAGAAAGAAATGTTATCCAAAGCATGGCAGTTTCTAGTTGATAACTCGATGAGGCACAAGAACAAGATAGGCTCAACTTAAAAAACTTTTGTTAACATGTGTAATTATTGTATTTTATTTTAATGTTTTCATTTTAAAACTACATAAATTATTTGTTTGTAGAACTCTTAAAACTTAAAAAACATTTGGTTTTTCAATATTGTAAATTTAAAAATAATGGTTATAGTTCTACCATTAGAACTCTGTTCTTTTCTTTAATTTAGGTTAAAAACATATTAAAATACAGAGGCAGACTCGTGAACAGGGTTGAAAAAGTTTGTTTTGATTAAACCAGTACTGGGAAAGTGTGTAAGATGTATCTTTGTTTCTAGTTTTTCTACACATGTTTTCTTTAATAAATACAGTTTTACATCTTCATTATATAATTTAAATCTAAAATGATTTACAATTAAATTTTTTAAAACTGTTTCTAAAAATTATCATGAGAAGTCATCAGAGTAAATTATTTTTAAAACTTCTTGAACTGCTTTTGAATACTGTGCATTACCCAGCCAAAATTTCATAAAACAAACTGTACTGTAATTTTCTTTGTTTTTATTGACAAAATATCCTTCCAAATTCACCTTTTTGGATAATAAAGAACCTTTGATAAATGAGTATTGATTTACTGGAGACTGAACTGCACTTGTATTTTTATAAATCCTAATTTAGAATTTCTTAATGTCTTCAAATATGTCTAAATAATTTTTCTTTAAAATATCAAATACTTTTAAAAAAATATCAAAATATTTATTAAGACCATTTCAATATTTTTCATTTATCATATTTGAAAATTAAATTAAATGAGTAAAAAAATTGAAATTTTAATATATTATTTGAATAATAATTATTTGAATATGAACTATGTAGAAGTAATGAATAATTTTAATTCCAGGAGTGGAAGCTATCTTTCGAAATTTTGATAAAAATAAAGTAAGCATAAAAATGAAATAAACAAATTATTATAAATTAATAAGCTAATTATTTTAAATAAAATTTTTTTTGTAGATTCCAAAGTTTATTGTTACTAAACTTGGAAATGAAGGATTTGCTGATTATATGGCTGAATATATTATAGCACAAATTATAATTAATGAAAGAAAATTTTATGAAATGTGGGATGATCAGAAAGAAAATAAATGGTATTATTATTTTTTTCTTTCCAATCTTTAATTATGCTTTATGAAATACTCTGAACAAAACTTAAGAATTTTTCTGAATAGTAAAGTATTTCATTAAATTCTTGATTCAGATTTTATCACTATAATTTTATAACTAAGTCTCGGCCATCTAGGAACTAAAAATCATATTAGTAGGAAAGCAAATTAATGGATAGTAATACTGAAAATAGGTTTTTAAAAAGCCACAATGTTAATCAAACTGATTCAAAGAATAGTGTGCTACAGGTCATCCCCTTCAAGTGCCCAAAAAAGACTAGCAAGAGCCCTTGCCAGCTTTTTTATTAATTGTTTCTCTCAATGTTTCTATAATGAAATCCTCTTTTGGTATATTTTTAGGAAAATAAATGCATATTACCAGATATCATCTGAATGTTTCATAGATCTTTTGGAATTGATCTCTGTGAGAAGCTCCCTTGTAGAGGTGTTGGTCTTATCACCAAGTGGTGGTATCAGGTCAGTTAGGCCTACTCAGTTGACACTGGATGGTTTGTTTCCTCTGTTTATGGTCAGAGGTGAGGAAATAGTATAATTTCCCTCTCCTGTCAGATCTGTCACCATTTAAGATAAATTTTTGTGTCTTAACTCACTCTTATACTTGTCATCAAAGTTCAGAGTAAAGGCTGGATCGAGCGGCAGTCATGGGTAAGACAATAGGCGTCCATTCTCCGAGACAGGTTACCAGGTCAACAAACAACAAAAGTTTAATAACCTAAATAAGACACATGTACATACAAACACAATAGCTATGATAATTTGATAATACATCAAAAGGGATACAAAATGTCATCTTACTAGATACTTACGTCTACATTAGCAAGGTTGCAGCTGAAGTTTTCATCTCTAAAATGTGAACGTCAAGTGCCGCTATCTTGTAAGTGCTGCTCAACATTCACATTTTAGAGATGAAAACTTCAGCCACAACCTCACTATTGATTTGAGAGAGAGTTTACATAAATCTATCAAGTAGAATACCTCCTTTAGTGGTAGGGAGACTTCTCTAGAGACAGTGTTCAATGGAGACGTTGTGTCCACTTCGGAAGGGAGAGAAGACGAGAGCTAGTGAGACTAGAGCTTGTTCCAAGATGCATCCGGTGAGCCATCATATGATTTTTTCATGAGATAGTGATGACTTGGATGAAGGTTTATTTCTTTCGTGTCATTGTTTAAGTCTTGTGACTCCCACACACTTGTGAGATCGAGGGAGGTAAGAGGAAGTCGTATCTCCCCTTTCTGGCAACAGGTCGTTGACCTTTTACTTATCAAGATGGCTAAGTTTACGAGTTTGGTCCCGAGAGTCGGGACTCTTCTTGTCAGGCGAGTGGATGGGAGGTGAAATGGGGTTGACAATAAGGCAAAAGCGATATTCGAGTCAAAGAGGACACCATTTAACCATTAAAACAAGATTTATTGGAAGTAAACAAAGGACTAGTCAACTTTTGTAATTATTTCCCTAATTCGCATAGGGTTCGAGAGAGAGCTTACAGGTTTAGTTCATACCTCATCATTAGTTTCCTTATCGAGTTAGCACTTAGATATCCAAGAAGTGTATATCAGTATCCGGAAATGGCACACTTTTATAAAGTCACGACTGAGCACAGTGACGCTGGAACTTAAGGTCCAGAGTGGTGACGACCTGCGATGGCGTTGGTCTGGCAGAGGATAAGAGACTCCCCGGAGGGGGGGAAAGAAGTGGCTTTTATAGTTTTAGGCTGGAAAAATTGGTCACGTGATCGATGGTTGATAGCGATTTGGGTCATAGGTGTTCCTGGGACCAAAGATATATGACGAATTCGGATGTTAACTATAAACTTAAGTTGCAAGATGATCTGTATACAGCTTAAGAACAATGGATAGTTGACAGTTATACGGCCAGGGATGCATATTTTCTCGGCTAGGAATTTTTCTATCGAGGATGTTTATAATAGGAAAAATTATTACAATTTTGAGTCTGATGGAATTCCAGATCTCACACACTCAATTAGTCATTATCATATGTTGAAATCAAACCAGAAAGAGGGGAGGGTCTCCAAGATCTCCATCTGCAGATCTAAACTTTGGAAATAGTGCTGTAGGGAATTTAACTTCTTAGCTTTTTTCTAGGTTACTAAGATTTATGTTATAAATCAAAGTTTATTACTATTATGTGATATCTGTATCATTAATTGTTTTCTACTGTTTGTATTAAACATAAAATGTCATGAATAATATAGGTATTTCTTCTACTTAAAGACAATTGTTGACTAACTAGCACTAACTTTTGAAAGAATTAGTTACTATAAAACAAATCTGCTGAAAGATAAGTTGAGTATTTTAGTTATAAATATTCAGTTATAACAAGATGGTTGTTATATTTAGAACAAAGAATAGTAATTATATTCTGAAACATTGTAAAAAGACTTGAATTGAGATCATTAAAAACAACAAAAAAAATGTAAAGTTGTTTCTTGTTTGAAAATTCTGAAGAACGTTTTCATTCAATACTTCTTTTTGATATGGTATTGATTAGGCAGTTGCTTTGATTAGTCGTTTTTGCTGTAATTGTTAGAGAGATTCAAATAGAATGTCCAAGATATATTTTTGGCAAAAAGATTTGTATACATAAAAAATGATTTGGTAAAAAATAAATCATAAAAACATTAATGGTATTCACACTATCAAGTCTTCAAATTTTAAAAATTGGGCAAGTATGGTCATAATCCCCCACAACAAGATGTCTGTGTATGCTTTCTTCATTCAGACAAGCCATGAGGAATATAGCATGTCAATATATAATTGCATGCTTTCCACATTATTGGTTTATTAGTTTGGTTTAGATTAATTTTTATAAAAAAAAAGTCAGTGTAGAGTTTTTTTTCCTTTTATGTGATAAATAACTTCACATTACCATATGTACTGTACAGTACATACCTGATCATGTAGAACTGAAATGTATAAATTACAATTAATTTTTTTTTGTTTTCTTATAATATATTTAATAAATAAAATATTTTATATAAATATTTTATTTAAGTACTTTAAAAATAAATATATTTTTAACATGCATTAGCATTTAAATATTTTATTTTTATAAAGGACTCGTAGAGAAATAGAGAGAGGTCGATTACTGGAAAATCTTACTGTTGGAATTTTAGGAGTTGGGACTATAGGAAAAAGAGGTATTATTATATTATAAATAACTTTCCTAAATTAGTTGTTTTTATATAAATTAATTTAAGAGAACTTTCAAAAAATAATAAAATTGTTTAATGCAATTGTTTATCAGGTCAGTCCATAAGTTCATGTGTATTTTTATCTACAAAAAAGCAGCAAAAAATTTCAAATAAAATTAAATTCTATTTCAATCTATAATGTATTCACTATTATTTTGTACAATTTCTTGCCATCTTGATGGTAGCTTTTTAATCCCGTCTTCGTAAAATGATTTCGGTTTTGAATCAAAATATTCAGAAATAGCCTTTTTTACATTGTTCTCATCCTCAAAAGTTTTCCCTTTTTTTAAAAAATTCTGCAAACTGCGAAAAAGATGATAATCACTGGGAGCAATATCTGGCGAATATGGTGGATGAGGTAAAATTTCCCAGTTGTAGCTTTCAAGTTTCTGTACAGTTATTTTTGCAGCGTGTGATCTGGCATTGTCATGTTGCAAGAGAACCTGCTTTCTGTTCACAAATGATGATCGATTTTTTTTCAATTTTTCATTTAAATGCTCTAATTGCTCACAACACATTTGAGCTGTAATTGTTTGATTAGGTTCTAACAGCTCAAAGTGAATTACACCTGACATATCCCACCAAACAGACAAAATAATTTTTTTTGGATGCAACCCACCTTTTGCAGTCGGTTTTGGCTGCTTGTCGCAATCCGTCCATTGTCTTTTTCTCGTCACATTATTATAGAGGATCCATTTTTCGTCTCCAGTAACCAGCCTACCAAGAAAAGGTTCTAAAGCAATACGGGATAAAAGAGACTTGCAAATGTTTACACGTTGTTGTCGGTTAGCTATTGACAGTTCATGTGGTAACCATTTAAGCTTTGAAACTTTTCCGATTTGTTGTAGGTGTCTATGAACACAGGGCCGGATTTACATAAGGGCATTTGGGGCCTGTGCCTGGGGCCCCCACAAAACTAAAACTTTTCTATTACCGCGACAGCCTAGTGTGGCTTAATCATGAGGGCAACAGGCAGAGAAAACCAAACCCGAGAAAAAACCTATGAAACATCGGAAAATTTCGGGGAAAAATTTCACATAGGTATTTTTCAGTTAAATTAAAATAATTAGTTTTACACAATAAAATATATGTATGTTTACAATAACCTTATTTTAAAATGAAATTTACAACTTCCTAGTTGATCTAATTGAAAGTACAGTATTTTGTGTGAATTTTCTAAATCATCAAATTTGCCTACTCTTAAAGGGGGGATCCCCACCGAATTTGTGCCCAGGGCCCCTGGATTGGTAAATCTGGCCCTGTATGAACAGTTCCATGGGATGAATTTAAATGTTCCACAATTTCATCAACTGTTAAAGATGGTTCTGCTTTAACTAGTGCAGAGAGAGCATCATCATCAAAGTCAACGAGTCTTCCAGTATGAGCCTTATCCTCCACACTAAAATCATTGTTTCTAAATCTTTCAAACCACTTTTGCGCAGTCCTTGCACTAATTAAGATTTGATTATATACAGTATTTATTTTTTTGGCTGCATTTGTAGCATTCTCACCATTTAAAAATAAAAAGTATAAAACATTTCTTTTATATTCGTAGGTTACTTCCATTTTAACAAAAATAAACAACTGAAATGTTCACATTCTGAACAGTATTATATGAATGAGATCCAATTTAACACTTCAGTGTAAAAATTATCACATTAGACTGAGATTTTTAACAGCAAAACAAGATTTTTCTCAAGGTCATAAAAATGTCCATGGACTTATGGACTGACCTGATAGTATAGCCAGGAATTAAGTCTGGCAGGGGCAAACAAATATTTGACTGCTATAATTTAAATTTATGCACTTGCAGATCTCATAAGCAGTGTAACATGCATTACTTGTGAAATATATAAGGTATAATGAGATATAATCATGTTAGACAGTGTAGTCCATAAAAAGTAAACTTAATTTTTTTCCATAACAATAGTGTAGTGATATTTCAGCCAGCATGCTAATTAAGTAATATCAACTATTGTCTGTTCACTTGCAATGTGTCACTAGAATATGTTGCAAAGTTTCTGTTGCTTTGTCATGGATTTGAATATTGACCAGAAAATTGTGATTTTAAGTTATGTTTTAAGGTGGATATTTCTTCTACAAAAACCATAAAACTGGTACAAAAGGTTTATGGTAATGTGTCAAGTGCTTCAGATGGTGGTCATAGTTTTATCACAGAATAGAATTGGTAGATGATGAGAGAAGTGGCCAATGCACATTGACTTTAAACAAAAGAAAATGTTACTGTTACCATCAATGAATTGGTGAAGAACAATTGCCAAATAACATCACATGTAATAACAAACTTTGAACATCCCCAAAACAGTTCTTCACATTTTGAGTAAAGATATGTGCTTGTTTTATTTCACATGCTTAATTTTATTGTCTTCACTATATTTTTTAAATAAATTTTTTATAAATTTTGCATGCATTAATGTATTAACATATACTGTGTTAGAAAATAAATATGATTTATGAAATATTTTCTGGTTTCAACTGTAATTCATTGTTGGGACTTTTGTTAATTTGGGGAGTGGATATCTTTGTTGGCTGGCAGTTCCTAATTATGTATAAAATAAGTAAATAAACAAGCTTTGACAACTGAGCTAAGAGAAGATAGCCATGTTATGTCAGGACATCATTGTAATCATGGATGTAGATGAAACTGTATCTAAACTGCAAGCATACATAAACTTTTTACATGAAAAAGAATTCTTGTTTTTTATCACCTCATTACTCATCAGACTTGTCCCCTCCAAACTATTTTCTATTTCTCATGTGGTTTAAGCTTCAGTTTCAACAACTTGTGGAAGTTCCCATCATCTAAAAAGCTGCTACCAACAAATTAGAGATAATTGGAAAAGAAGGATTTTTTTTTTTTTGCTCTGAAAATTATATGACTATTCTTAAGCCTGCATACATGTCAATAGATTGTACTTTGAATAAAATATGTGTATTATCTTTCATGTTTTTGATTTTTTTATAATTCCTGTTCAAAAATTTCTACACTAATATATATATATATATATATATATATTAATTATATACTGAAAGAGTACAAAGTGGAAGAAAATATTTGTGAGAAGTGAATAAATCAGCACTCCATTGGTTTTGGAATGTAGAGATAATGAATGAGATTATGGCAAAGTATAAACAGATTCTGTGATTGGTAAACTTGAGAGGTGCAGGTCTAGGTAAAAGTGGCTATAATAGTTGAGAGAATGAGATTTAATTTAAGAAAAAGAAAGAAAAAAATATATATAAAGAGATGATATAAGGGAGGCAAGAAAAGTATGCTTGGCTAGAGTGATATACAGAAAGCTATTATTGAAATAAATGAAATTCAGTCAGATTGGGAATGTGATAATTTTATATTTTATATAATAAGTTTTTAAAATATTTTTTCTATCAGTATTACAGTTTTATTTAAAATGCATTTTACATTTTATTTTATTAAAATTTATTCTTTTTTGAGGCTGTAGCTTTTAATCCCCTTGTCTATGCTAGTAGTTTAATACATAAAACATTGTGATATAAACCTATAGTTCTTATTAGCTGCATTTATCATGTTCAAGATACATAACCAGATAGAACATTTTGCAAAAAACCATTATTATTTTGAGAGTTGACTGACTTGAAATAAATAATAGATTAAACAGATAACAACTAGAAATTATTTTTTTTCTTTTAATTATCTGAATTGAAATATTGTTATTCATAGTAAACCAAAGCAGTTATGAATTTGAAAATGTTAGAAATGACTTCTTAAATAACAGCAACATAATAAATTTTATTACATTATTGTCGAGCAATCATATAATCAATATTTAACTTATTAATTTGTCATCTTAATTCAATTTCAATTAAATATTGCTACATAAGATAATAAACTCAACAAATAACTTTAGAAGTTTTTTTGTATTGCTAATAAATCACTAACATTTTGGCCACTTTTAATGACCACCATCAGGTAACAGTGAAGTAATTGAACAATATACAAAAATCAAATGATAGAGCATAACATAAACGTTTAGAATAAGAGTGCTGTACAACTTCAAATTAAAATTAAAACAAGAACCATTTACAAATCAAAAATGAATAAATGTAGGAATAAAATTTACAAAAATAAAAACATAAGGAAGTTCTCGCACCACACCCTGTATTTGAAATGCACTGCACACAGCAGCCGTTCAGCATGCATTCAGGAAACAGTTTAATATTGTGCCTGTAGGTCATGTTTCTGATTGAAAATCGATTTGTTCAGTGAGTGGACACGTTTATGGACACTGGTAGTGTGCAGAAAAAGAAATCAGGACCTTCAAGAACCATCAGGACGCCAGAAAACGTTGAGAGAGTAAGGCTGGCAATTTTGAAATCCCCTAAGCAATCTGCACTTAAACATGCAGCTGCACTTAGAATTGAGGGATGTGTGGTTCCAACAAGATGGTGCCGCAGCTCACACATCATGAACCTCAATGACTCTTGCATGAACATCTCATCTGTTTGAGGGGCGATCTTCAGTGGCCAACACACTCGCCAGATTTAGCCCTTTGCGATTTTTTTCTTATGGGGATATCTTAAATCCTTGGTGTATACCAATCGTCCAAAGACCCTGGGTGAGGTAAAGAACGATATTTCTGCTACTATTGCCAACATAGACACAGACATGCTGGACAAAGTGGACCGAAACTTCCGATTTAGACTCTCCAAATGTTCTAACCAGAACGGAAGCCACCTTCGAGATGTCATTTTCAAAACCTAATGAAATAAAACTTTAAATGTACCTCTATGTAAAGAAAAAAAGAATTATATTGATATCGCTAATACTTTTTGTTTTATGATTTTTTTAAAATAAGGAAGTTCCCATGCCGCACCCTGTATAAATAGTGAACAAATGTAAAATATACCAAAAACAGATAGAAAAAATTACATGGTAGAACATTTTTTGTTATCTGAAGGTCATTAAAAATGGCCAAAAACATTGGTGATTAAAAGTTTGTGTGTTGCCTATAAATGCTATTCCTTGAGTTTATCATCTTAATCAATTTTTAGATTAGAGGCTAATTATCAATATTGAATTTTTCCCTCATTTTCCTAATTTATCTTCTGTTCCTTTCATCTGACATATAACTCTTATCCAGGGCCGGATTTACCAATCCAGGGGCCCTGGGCACAAATTTGGTGGGGGTCCCCCCTTTAAGAGTAGGCAAATTTGATGATTTAGAAAGTTTACACAAAATACTGTACTTTCAATTAGATTTGAACTAGGAAGTTGTAAATTTCATTTAAAAATAAGGTTATTGTAAACATACATATATTTTATAGTGTAAAACTAATTATTTTAATTTAACTGAAAAATACCTATGTGAAATTTTTTCCCGAAATTTTCCGATGTTTCATAGGTTTTTTCTCTGGTTTGGTTTTCTCTGCCTGTTGCCCTCATGATTAGGCCACACTAGGCTGTCGCGGTAGCGGTAATAGAAAAAAAAATTATGTTTAAACATAATTTTTTTTTAGTTTTGTCAGGGCCCCTATTTTGTGGGGGCCCTGGGCACAGACCCCAAATGCCCTTATGTAAATCCGGCCCTGCTCTTATCAGTAATAAAGGAAAGACTTATGATAATAGACATGTACAATACAGTATATAAACAACCAACAACCTAATTGTTTATATACTGTACATAGCGTATTGTTAACAATTTATATTTCCGTTTCTTTTCTTTTCTTTCGAAGACACAATGTAGTGACGTAAACTTAAACACTGGGCGAATTTTTCATCCTTTTTATTCCAACCGAATAAAAAGGATGAAAAATTCGCCCAGTGTTTAAGTTTACGTCACTACATTGTGTCTTCGAAAGAAAAGAAACGAAAATACAAAACACGGTTTCCTCAAGATAGAATTTATATTTGTCATTTATTTGTTTAATATGTTTAGTTGCCAAATTTCTGAAACAAAGAGGATCTATTGTTTATGGATTTGCAAAACGTCCAAGAACAGTTGAAGAATTTGGAGATTTTGATAAGTAAATTTTTAAAGTTTGTTATATATTATTAAAAATAATTAAAGAATTATTGTATGAAAGATTTTTTTTAATATTCAACTAAATATTTTTCAGCATTTTTACAGATATTTCAGAATTGTTGAAACAGTGTGATTATATCTGTAATGTGTTACCAAGTACATCAGAAACAAACGGATTATTAAATGGAAATACTTTACAGAAATGTTTAAAGGTATTTTGAAAACAGAGCATTTATTTAAATACAGGCTGCCCTGAAAGTCAGGAAACTGAGATATGTTAGTTGCCATATTGGAAGCAACTGTGTCATAAATAAAAATAAGCAGGCATTTTAAACTAATTTTAACTGTTTCTAAAATAAAATACTTTATCTGTTTAGTGCCATAACTAGGTAGGTGTACACTCAAACCTGTTTTTGTGCGGTTTGTTTTGTGTGCGGTATATGAATTTCAATCAAATTGGTATACTGCACAAAAATAATTGCACAAAACACATTGCACATATAAAAAATTGCACAAAAACAGGTTTGAGTGTAACAGATGCTTAGGCTCAGGATAAAGAGGGCCCTAAAATGGGGCATCAAAAATGATCAATATTATACTTTTTAAATTTTGTGGCCATTCCATAATGTTTAACAAAAAAGTTAAAAGAACTAATCATTCCTATCATACTTTGTTTTTGTTTTAATGTATTTTTTCCAAAACAAAAGGAACCAAAAAATAAAATCTAGCACAGGGCATATGAAAACCTAGTTACAGCACTATATCTTTTAGCTGATTTTGGACCAACCTATATTCTAACACCATATATTTTTTTGCTTATTCTTCATCTCACAGGCAAGAGATGAAGAATAAACTTTTTTCTACACCCATGGGTAGTCTGTCTCAGATATGTCAAGCCTCATCCTTTAATAGCCAGCCATCTCTATTGTGAGTTTGGTTGAACCCACAACAGAGATGCCTGGCTAGTAAAGGATGAAGCTTGACATAAGGTGTACTATAGATTACCACCTATGAATTTCAGGACTTTGATTATATATTTGAACTCGGGACCGAGTCAAGTTCAACGGTACCCTATTTTTGGACCAGAGACGAAAAATAAAAAAGTTACCATACTTTTTTAATGCTCTCGTGAAGATGGCGCCATAGTTGCTAGTACTGCCATCTTGCGGTAAAGTCTGCAAACCATGATGTCGGACTACGGTCATCTCCAGGAGGGTTAAACACGCGATACGAGAGCAGAGAGAGCAACGCAACTTTCGATCATCACGCGATTGCCATTTCGGTTAATGTTACTTATGGCAACGAACATGGTGGACGTTTCCACTGTTCGTGATCCTGACTGACCTCCCGGAGGGGAGCCGCCGGCAGGCCGCCATGTGCTAAACGTCACTAGTTATTGATTCACGGTAGATCTTGGACAAAGTAAAGAAAAAGGAGAAAACGTCTACTAAAGGCAATTTTAACGGCAAGCGATGCGACTCCCGATCGTGATAGCGAGGCCGACTTAGCAGAGAGAGCGACGCGACTCCCTATCATCACACGATCGCTGGAAAAAAGTATGATAACTTTTTTTATTTTTCGTCTCCGGTCCAAAAGTAGGGTATCGTTGAACTCGTTTCGGTTTCCTGAGTTCAGATATATACCCAAAGACCCGAAATTCCATAGGTGGTAATCTATAGTATCCCCTTGACATATGAGACAAACTATCTATGAAAACTTTCTGGGTTGGCCCAAATTAAATTCTATGTCCCCAGAACAGTAGGCTGATGTCTTAACTGCCTCAATTGACTGGCCATCTGTATTTTAATACATGTTTCATTGTAATACATGTAATAATGATGTTTCATTAACCCGGCATGTTGGGACCAATGTAGTGCTGGGTTATCGAACATGATCACTTATTGGATGATGGAATTTTTTTCTGGTTTTTTTCGATACCCTGGACACAATTTTACCATATCTTCGTATGTAAAACTGTACAAATCCACCTTTTATGATTGTTTACTTGCCATTTTAATTTTTCCAGATTATTCCTTACCTTGGTTAGTTTGAAACAAGAACACACTAACTAGAATCTTACTTTATGCTTTGTATACTTTTATCTATATCTACTCTATATTTTATATCTATGTTAATACTAAACCAAACAATTGCCATAATTAATTGGGCTATAAATTTGCTATTAGTAATGATTAAGTAATTTGATATTAGAGGTAGATGTTAGGTGCCATCTCTTATCTAAATTCATAATTTGTAATTTTTAATAATGTATTAAATAATTTAGAATTGTCTGGAAGAAACCACATATTTAAACTTTAGATATAACCATTTGTCTGGAAGCAAAGAATTGCTCAGAGGTCCTGGTGACATAACTGGCAAATGCACCGCACAGTAAGCAGAGGTTGTGGGTTAAAATCCCACTCTATGCTAGTTTTCTTCTTCCAAATGGTGCCTAATTATAATTGTTTATAATTTATTAAATAATTTATAACTATCTCTTATCTAAATTATTAATGTCTAGATATTAAGTAACTTGGTATTAAAGGCAATCATTAATAATAGCAAATTTATAGCTCGATTAATTATGGTGATCGTTTGGTTTTTGTTTCAGTATAAAGGTCAGAGTTTTAAATTTTAATTTAATTTTAAATTTAAATTAATTATTTTTAGTCTTAGTTAACTGTACCTAGTTATGTGTAAATACAGAATACCCAGTGTACCAATAAAACCCCCCAAAGATGAGCTCGACATGCCAGCTTATCAGTTTGCTGGCATACTGGATGCCATGTTAATGGAATTTCACTGTATATAATAAATACAACTAACCCAATAGTTATTTCAAATACCAAACGAACAGCCAAATTCTTTACTGGACTAAAAGGCTAAATAATTACTAAGCAATTTAGCATGAAGCAGACTACCATTTCTTGTTAAATATAATAATTATAAATAAATTAATTTTTAATGGCAACCTGGTGGCCTACTTTCTGCCAAATTGCTTAGTAATTATTTGGCCTTATATATTGATATAGAATCCAGCTGAACATTTGAAGTTTTAAGATGATTCAATAAGTAGTTGAAAATGAAAGTTCATAAAAATTCAATATTGTCAAGTTTATAATTATAATTAAAATATCATCAAACATAAAGTGGAATCTAAAATTCGATTTAAAAAGAATGATTTTTCAATTGGGTTTTCAATATTGTAATTGCTTACTAAGTATTTAAATATTCTATTTTATGTTCAATGATATTTCAATATAAACCTGATAATGGCTGATAAAATTAGTTGAAAACGTTAGTTTTTTATCAGTGTTCTTTCCTTTTATTTATTTTTTCTTTCTTACTGGATTTTGGTGTGTTGTGATTTTTCTTACATAATAAAACTTTTTCAAATATTAAAATGTTGATGGCTAGTTGACTGATGTAAGATATTTTGAATAAAAGATGTTGAATGCTTTCGTTTACACTACATTGTTTGTTTTAAAAATGGATTTCTAGTTTTTTAGTTCACATTCTGTCATTTTAATAAATTTACTTATTATAAACTGTATCATTTTTATCATTTTAACTGCTTCAACCTTATTTATGATCATTTTTTAGTATATAAGAAAAAATTACTTTAGAATTTTTTGATTTAATTACATGTTGCTTTTGATATTTATATTGAAATATTTTTAATTTCATAGGACCCAGTTTTCATAAATATTGGAAGAGGTGATATTATTAAAGAAGCAGATTTAATTCATGCCTTGAAGTGAGATATGATTAATATTTTATTTTTACTTAAAATGTTTTTATATATCCGAAGTAAACATAGAAAATCAATTCTGGATAACATGATTAATAAATCAATTATTCAAGTTTTCAAGATGTCAGAAAATATTAACTTTTCATTTAATAAAATATATTTTCAGAATGTTTATCATTCCATTATAATACCATTGTAATTTAACAAATTCAAATGATGATGGTATAAAAGTACCATCATCATCAAAGTGTGCTACTTTATCTCATCCTGACATATTCAATGCCTGCACATGCACAATTTTTTTTTATTGTTTTTGGATTCAGAGGGTCTCAAAACATTAAAATTAGCAAGAAATCCAGAAGGTCAATTGTGATAAGATTACAATGCTTTCCTATGTTATGTTATAACACCTAGGAAAGTAAAATATATTTTATAAATTTATATTAATAAATTTTGTTTTGCAAACATTTCTTTTATTGTGCATGTAAAAGAAAATCAAGTAATAATTATGATTTCGGAGAACACAGTCAAGGAAGAGTATTTGAAATTATGTAACACTTTTACAATAAAAATGGAAATGGTTTTAATATTTAGTTAAGAGGCTGTGGTGACTAGTAAAATAAGTATCTGATGTAAAAAAACTACCAAAAATATATCCGAAAAAATGTTTTGAGAATTTTATAGTAATTTTAGGATATTATTGTTAAACAACTAACATATTACATAAGATTCAATTTTTAAATTTTTTACAAATGATTATAGTTTAATTTAACAGAACTACTTAAATACATTTTTAGTGAAAAATGGATTTCAAGAGCAGTATTAGATGTATTTGAAACAGAGCCATTGCCATCAGATAATCCACTTTGGAAAACACCAGAAGTAAGATATTATTTTAAAATGTAATTTAAAACGTAAACATAAAATATAATTTAATCTTAAATTACATAAAATGTAGTTAATATAGTAACTGCTTATAAACACAGGTAATTATAACACCACATATTGGAGCTATAACACAACACCACCAAGTAAGTACAATTACTTTATTTAAGATATAATAACTTTTTAAAATAATAACAGATTAATTTTATTTAAGCTGAATTAGCATAAAACCAAAATTGAAATATTTTTCATGAATGCAATAAATTTGAATAAAATGTAAATAGTTTCAAAAGACATTAACTATTTTAATGAAATTTAAAGGTATTTTAGAATAATTTTTATACAAATATAAACACCGATCGAAAACCCATTCTAAGCAAATATACTCCCACAACTGCCGTAAATGAACAGGCTAAATTTGGATATAATGATTATAAATTAGAAATAAATTTGGCAATAGTGTAGCGTTAGGCTCCATCTCGTATTAAAATTAATAATTATAATATTTAAATAATTAATTTAGATTAAACTGGAAGAAAAAAATTGGCCCAAAGCGGGACTCAAAGTTGCAACTCCCGCTTACCGTGCGGACACGGCAATTATACTACTCCAGTTTAATCTAAATTAATTAATTAAATGTTATAATTATTAATTTTAATACGACATGGCACCTAATGCTGCACTCTAATGCCAAATTCATATCTAATTTATAATCATTATATCCAAATTTAGCCTGTTTATTTATAGCAGTTGTGGGAGTATATTTAATTTTTATACTGTAATAATATGTGCTTCTAGTGCAAATTTTGTGCATTTAGAAAAGTTCAATTGCTGTAAAGTTCCATTTTAAACTCATCATTAATGATGAATGTGTAAGAATGGGTGCTTATGGTAACATGCAAGATAAAATGCATGAAGTGCAAAATAATTGGAGAGAATTTTAAGAGGAAATTTCATAGAATGGGTCCTTGGTTGTGATGGATCAGTGAAAGGAGCATTGGCAGCTCCTTTCACTGATTTAAATGTTTTTTTTTTCAGATTGCATGGTTTCATGAAATCTGAAGTGTACCGTAGAACAATTATTATGTAACTGATTGTATTACTGCAAAGGTTTGAAAAATAACACCTGAAATACTTTAAAGTGTGATCTATGAAACAGTTGATTACTTTAGGGACTAAAGATCTTGATGATTGTCTGCAAAAACTGATAATTAAGTGTGTCAAATTCTCTAAGGCATTTAAATAAATATATGCTTCCAGTCTTATAGGGATTTTTTACTATATATTTTGAGAAATAATAAGAATAACTTTTGAAAAATCTTGTATTGTTCTGATTGTGAAACTGAAGTATAAATTTTTAAAAACAAAAGTGAATGATTATTTGATTATAATAATCTTTTAAGTATACAAGTATGTGAAAAGATTTTTTTTAGTTGTTTCTATATATACAATTTAGAATTTGTCTTTCAAATTTACTGTGTTTCTATAATTTAATGGACACTCTTGGGATTGAAGACTGTCCACTTAAGATACATCAATTTTTAGCAGATACTGTTTTTTTGTGAAAGTATGAGGAAAGAACAGAAATCGAAAATAGCCAAAAAATCACTGGAATTATGGTGCATATATTATTTTTACTCAATAATTAACAGAATTTAGACTAATAGCATTAAGTGTCATTTTGTACTAAATTTAATTAGAAAATATGATTCTAGATTTTTTTCTTAAAAAATTTAAAGAAAATCTAGCCTGGAATGGAAATCCAAACTCTAATTATTCTAAGTCAGCAAATACATTATGCTCTCTAGATAAGTATTTTAATACATAATTCATTTGATTCTATTATTTCCTCCAAATTTTTCTAAATTGCTTCATTCTTTCCTCCCATTATGCAAGTAGAAATGCTGGTATCAATCTACTATGTTTACATGCAAATTGTCAGAGTGCTATTTAAAAATGAAATTATGAAAACTTTATTTGAAAAATTTAAGAACACACTGAAAAATTCTATAAAACAGTGAATGGTAACAAAGAATATCTTAAAAATGCCATGCTTTTCTTGGGAAATGTGCAATCCAGGATATTGTCAGTTTATTAGAGATTTGGAGAATGGGAAACTTTTTTGGTTTGTTCACCTTCAGAGGCCATATCCACTTTAAAAAAAAAAAATAGGTCTTATTACTATGCCAAAACTGAACATTTTGTTTACTCAAGTACAGGTGTTATCTAAATGCAGTGTCTGCTAAACCAATGTTTTGCTGTGTAATATAAATGATCTACTTTGACATTAATTTTTTAACATTTTATTAATTACAAAATTCACATTTGACTGCCTACCAGTGTCTGTTTTCAAGCCATGTGCATTTTGTTAGAAACTGATAGATTTGAAAAATCTATTGCTTACAGGAGCCAACTATTCGAATGGTATAGATTCTCAAAGTTTGTGTAACTTCAATTTTTGAAGTTGGCCAGTCAAATAATTTGCAGAAATGATTTTAAAACTATAATAATTTTCAAGAAATAGAGAGTAATGACGTTAAATTTATATTTTAAAATAAAAAATGAAGAGTAATCAGAATTAAACAAAGGCATAATCAATATTACGTACATAGCAACAATAAATAACTGTCGCTGTAATTTTTAAATTTATCAACTTAAGATTCTTGATTCTGATTCAGATTCCATGTATACATTTTATCACCAATTTTTCAGTTGACAAATTGAATTCATCTGCAGTTTTTAAAAAACATTCTTAGATAATCTAATTGACCATGTGTTAGTGGTTAATTCTTAAATCATTTAAGTTTTTAACATGAATAACAGAAACATAAATATATTAAATGTAATTAAAGATGGTTTTCAATTTTTAAACTGAAGAACTATTTGATTATAATTTTCTTGTTTAAAATTAATATCTAATCTCCAATAAAAACGAGACATTAATGAAATGATTTATTTCTTCACATTAATATTTTAAGTTAAAAAAATACTTTCTTAATTGAAATATTTATTTTTTTCAGTTCTATTTTTATGAAATTTGAAAAAAAAATACTTTCAGGTTGCTGAATGTTTTAAAGAAAATTATAAAAGATTCATTTCTGGAAGAGAACTGCTATACACTATTGACTGGAATAAAGGCTACTAGAATTAGGTAAATAGAATATTAAAATATTTTGAAAATCATTCATTTCCGAAACAAAAAATATAGAATCAATTAACTTATTTAGCTATATCTTTTGCAGGTGTTGAAGATTTATTGTATCATATGAAATCGATAAAAATTTGATATTTTTCTAAATAAAATAATTATTTTACTCAGGAAGTTAAAAAAATTAGTTTTTATATATATATAATATATATATATATATATAAAACTAACTCCTGAAATGAAAATGTGTGTTTCTATTTCCTTAATGCAAAATTGGAAGAATCAAGCTTAATTTGACATATAATCTTTGTTATAGCATCTTATTGTTCTTAAATAGATCATAATTAAACTACTGTTATTCAAATCATCTTTGTGATTTATATATATAAAAGCAGAAATTATAAAATTTGGGAGGCATTTCCAAGTGCTCTGAGAAAATAACTAATTTTAAAAATCCCCACACTGAACAGATTACATTCATTTAAAAATAATCTGAAATAAATACAGCAAAAATAAAAAAATAATAAAAATGTCTTAAATCGCTTTTATGATATTTTGCCTGAAAACTAATAACCATGAATTTAGTTATTCTCTACTGCATTATTCAAGTTTGTCATTCAATCATTATGAAAACTAAAACAAACGTTCCCTGATTTTTTTTTGTTGTTGTTGTTAATCTACATAAATAAAAATGTAAATGTTCGTTTGTTCAAAATCTTAAATTTCGGAAAGTTCTTAACCGATTGCTTTTAAATTTTGACACAACGTCGCATTCGTGTTTTTATATTATATAGATTATTTACATATAGATCCACCTCCCGAAATATTCCTGAGATTTTTCGATCCCGAGTCTCAAAGAGCAGTGAGTTTTCGTCCGAGTTGGTCCATTTCTCCTTCTGTTCGCCTGTCCTTCCTTAATCTTGAGAACAAAATGAGACAGATAAAAGTCAAAACAGGTTATGAAATGCTTAGCAGCAGAAGGCTCCGATTAACTGTGAATATGAACTTTCTGTTTGGACCGGTAGTTACGTTATTTCAATTCAAAAATTTTTATCGTGAACGGAGTTAGATAAACGGCATAACTCTATTGTTAAAAGGAAAATATGGTGTACAGGGACAAGACTACTAAAATTGAGAACGTTGTGACGATGTCACAATAAATAATAGCTCATTTTTATGTACTGTATAATGTTAAACTATGTTTAAAACTTTATTTTTATCAAAATTATTTATTGTGACATCATCACAATGCCGGCCTGCAATTTTTAATCATATTTTTAATTTATTTCATTTAAAATATATGCTCTCCAACTCAAATTAGTACTGTAGTGTCTTGCCCCTGTACATTATACTTTTCCGTTAGCAATAGAGTCGTGCGGATCATCTGTTAACTGCTTCCAGTTTTGAATTGAAATAACGTGACTTCCGGTTCGCATCGGAAGTTCTTATATAGTTAATCGGGTCTCCTAAAGTTTCCATATCTAATCTAGTCTTTCATCTATGTAACTCCGTTCTCGAGATTAATTAAGGAAAGATGGATGGACAAATGACAGTGGAAATTTGTCTACAAATTTTTTCAAGTTGCAGCCCGATTAATGTGAAACTAGTATACTCGAGTTTTCCTAAACGTTTTCCAGTAATATAATGTTATAGAAATTAAAACAAAGGCAGTTTTTTTAACTCTAACCGCAGCTTACCCAGAAAGAGAGAGATTTTGCCTCTATTGCAGATAATAAACTATGCATTTTATATTTAGGAGCCGTTGTACGCCGACAATGAAATCGGTGTGACTTACTTTTCGGCTGTGACAGTCTCTAGTTATCACTTTCAGGATTTAATCTGAACAAACTCAGAAAATTTTCACGGACGATCTGTCCCGGATACGTCGGGATGTACAGTACCAATGGCGGAGTGGATAAAACCATTGAACATTGATCGCGAGTTCGCGCCTCACCGACGGGCTGGCCACGTGGGGTTTTTTCACGTAAGTAACACCTAAATTGAGACCAGTTTCCCATAAAAGACCTCCCGGGAGACATTGTCCATGTGTGGCGATGTCGTATACAAATAAAACCAAACTTTGACGGGCTCTGTCGCTTACTACATTGTCGTCACATTTTGGGTTAGGTCCAACCCATAATCAATATGATTGAAAGAATGTCTTAATACTCACAAGCTAGAAAGAATCAAAAAAGAAAGAAAGAAATTTTTAAAAAGCTATTGATTGAAACGTGTCGCATCAAAACAAATCATATGAGAAAATAATTGATGTTTCATCTGAGAAGAGCGGCATTTAGCGTATTAGCAAAAAAAAAAAAAAAAAAAATTCACTTTTTATCCGAAATTTTTCAGGGATTTTTCGATAACGTATCTCGATTCGTATTTTTAAAAAATACACCAATCATTTATGACTACGTTTAAGTTTCTTCCAGGAGAAATAAATTTGGCATAGTATACATTCTTCCCTATAAATACGAAGGGTTCG
The DNA here is from genome assembly GCF_030686945.1 of Centruroides vittatus. Classification (NCBI taxonomy): domain Eukaryota; kingdom Metazoa; phylum Arthropoda; class Arachnida; order Scorpiones; family Buthidae; genus Centruroides; species Centruroides vittatus. The sequence goes on from NW_027122576.1 coordinate 1,415,289, forward strand.
TTGACATTAACAACTTAATGCTGATTAGAGTAAGCTAACTCGAATCTCGAACGTTCAAACGTCTAAACTTCTCAAAGATATTAACAGAAAAAAAAATTAAAGTGATATTTACCAAACTTACAATATTTAATTCTCTCAACTTAATTAATTTTATTAATTTGTTATTTTTACTTATATTAGACTTTTTATCTCTTATTATAATATTCAATTCAATGGAAACACGCAACTCTTCGCTTGCCCTTCGTCATTTACAGACGAAAGACGACCCAGAACTCATCACATGTAGGTGGCTGCGTCCAAGGTCCTAGATTATAAGGTTGCCAACATCTATAAAAGAGTGGTTGTCACCAGCCACGTGAATTTTTTGACTCAAAGATAGGGCAGAAAGCTACCTCTGCACCATGCCTTCCTGCTCGGCATTGGCGTGTGTCTCTCTTAGTTTGGATCCGGCAGCAACACTATGACGAGAAATCCCATCGAGACACTGCAGCACAGATCACCAAGCCTTCCCACCACGACGGGGAGGAAAAAAGTACCCCTGCCTTGTTTGCATACTACCCAGTCTGACAAAAAGCCAAAAGTCCTGATCCGAAAGGACTTATCCCGGGCCAGAAAGGAAGTATCCCGGTGGCACCACGAGGAGGTAAGGCTCGGAGGATTTGGGTTTCCGCCCCCATTTAGTCCGAAGAGACTCGTATTTCGTCTCTCCGCATTAAATGAAGTCAAACAATTAAATAAGACGCCCGATTGTTATATTACATTCTTATTATTTGTATTGTCGTCGTTTACTGTTTCGTCAATCGGTATATTCATATTTCCACAGAAATTTTTGCAATTTATAAATCAAATTCTTCACAATTATATTAATGTATAATTAATGAATTAAATTATTGCAGACAATTTGTAAATTCGTTCTAACAACAATTCAACTGTTCGAAACTTTCTATTTTATTACTATCTAAATAGTTAGATGCAATAATATAAATAGTAACTAAAACAGCCGGTAACATATAGTGTAACGATACCAACCTTATAATAAAACAAATGCATAAATATTCCAATAATATAAACGGTCTTTCGCCCTACATGGGCATTAAGTATCGGGGGAAAGCAGCCGCCTTTTTTTCCCGTCGGTATTTTTTACTCGCCCTACGTGGGCTTTAATAATCGGGTGGAAAGCAGCCAACTTCCCGTTTAATAGTTCCGTATTTCTAATAAATAAAATTATAAAAATAAAATTTACAGAAGTACTTTCATTTATTCTAAAGTAATGTTAATATGTTATCTTATATTTTGGAAAGTTCAGAAGAGGAATTTATATTTTCCACACACACACACTAATACATAATCCGCAAATCATTTGTTTTTAGTTTTTAGGGTTCAGGAGGTCTCAAACGTCAACATTCCAAAAAAAAAAAAAAAAAAAACCCCGGAAGATCAATTACAATTATACACAATTACAATATTACGTTATTACGGCCAGGTAAGTAACACGTATTATGTTATAACTGCCAAGAAAGTAAAATGAAAGACTAGTTCCTAAAAAAGTACAAAATAGTGCTCTGAATGAGACGATTGAAACCTTATCAGAGCTATAGACCATGTCCATAGAAATAAAAGATCAAAGGAACCGATGTCTACATGTGACCCTTTAAGAGATATAACTCCTCAAAATCAGACTGCTTGTTAAACGTGCGATAGGCTTAATAAATCGCGCCCCGGAAGTAGTCGGTGCAATAATGTTTCATGAACTTTTAGCCATCTCTAGTAAAGTGAATTTTAATTGATTTTTAACATTGTTTTGAGAAGAAACGGAGATCGTCACGGCCCACTAGCACTAACTAGAGTACCTAGATATCAGAGTAGCGACGCACGAGTCATCGCCTCCATGTTCTGTCGACTGTCGTCATTTGGTCTACGGGTTTACATTAAGAAATGACGATTTTTTTTTTAATGTAAACCCGTAGACCAAATGACGACAGTCGACAGAACATGGAGGCGATGACTCGTGTGTCGCTACTCTGATATCTAGGTACTCTAGCACTAACCATGTGCCATCTCTATCGGCACGTCGCTGATCGGCGCCACAATACGATTGCATGGCTCATTAAGCCTAAATATCAAGTAATAGCCTGAATTTTATTTTTATAGTCTAATCAATCATACTTAGAAATAGATAATGCAAGACTAATATTGGAACTTGTGCCGAAGAGGCGATGAAGGCTGCAGTGCAAATTTTTATAGGTATGTTGAAAAGCAAATAATAAGCTAGAGGATGAGTTTTCAATGTTATTCTATTATGCATGCAGAAGAATCTTTACAGTTGACCAATGGAAGGAATTTTCTAGTTATGCTCTGATGTGTTCTAAGATATTTTATGGTTTAACACATTTAGTTGCGATTATTTACATATAGTTTTTTGTTTTGGAATGAAGAAAATGTTGGTAATCACAATTTTTATATGGGGAAATTTTGCATGATGTCAAACAATGTATATCTATAAACTCTAAAATCATGGTCAAAATTTATTGAACAATAAATTATTTTATGAAAAATTAAGATTTAATAATATTTGACAGAAAAACATTAATATATTCAAACATTATTTCTCTGTAATCTATGTATTTAAGCTTATATTTTAATTTTTAGAAAATTGAACATTTGTACAATATTATATACTCTACATGCTCATGAGAGAATGGTTACTTGATTCGAGGAAAGTGGACATCTGGGAATTCGACCCGATCGAAGCTGCAAACCTATCCCTTCCTTGCATCTGCTACAGATTCGCCCATTCGACTAAACCAGTTTCAATTTTTAGTTTGTTTATGTAGTTATGGCAACACAACACTTGAGCGATCTGCCTAGAGGGGATGCCTTCCGGGAGGTCTTTTTAAGGGAAACTGGCCCCTATTTAGGCGTTACAGACGTGGAGAAAACCCGTCTGTAACGCCTAAATAGGGTCGTGGGTTCGCCCCGTTCTCTGAACAGAGAATTCGGTCGTGGGTTCGCCCCGCGAGGCGCAAACCCCCCCCCCAATTCTCTGTTCAGGAAACGAAGACTGCTTGGCCACTGGTGGGCCATCAATTTTTAGTATTCATTAAAGTGAAAATGGAATTAAATAAGCGAAAATAAAACATAAATAGTTATAAATAATTTTTATTTTATATTCTTTGTTATTGAAATTGAAGAAACTTTTTAATTGCAGATTGTATCAAACGCAATTTATTCAAAAGCAACACATCACGATCTCTCTTCTGAAGCATTCTATAATAAAACATGGCTCTAATAAAAATCCATTCGTACAATTCTACATTCTGTTTAAAAATTTTATATTTCTTCCTCAAAAGATAACTCCGAAAAACACATTGAACGATGTTGAATGCATTCAAACAATGGGTATAAAAAAGTCTTTCACAATTCATCCTCCACCAAGATTGTATTTTAACGGATGCTAGTGTCTTTCGAAAAAATTAAAAAAAAAATTATATTTCAAATAAATATCACTTAAATACGTTTTAAAATACCTGAATGTTTCTCAATTGTTCTAGTTTTTCCCTTTCGTAAATATGGCTCTCGTATATTAGTTTTATCTTCGCGAACTTGAATGTAAGCCTTATCTATTTGAAAGTAATGGAAATTATCAACATTTATTATCCATTGTTTATCATAAAAATAAATTTCCATACTTTAACTCGCTTCATTGTCTTTCTAAGTTTGGACCAGTTCAAAATTGTTCTCGATCTTGCCAATTTTCTTAAACCCATATTATGTTTCAGATATATTACCCATCGGTTCGGCCTCTTAAAAAATGCATAAAATAATTGTAAATTTCATTATACGTACTCTATTATGAAGAATAAATATCAAATGTATTGCATTCATTGGCGATTTTGGCGTAAGCAATCTAAATCCTCAAGATTTAGGGCCTAAAACTTTCGTACGGTCTCGGTCCAGTTAGTACAGTAATGTCACGAAATGTTATACTGTGCTAATTGGGATTCTATGGCTTGTACAGCGGCGTGCGGTGAAAATTTTCAAAAAGGACCAGATGTGAGAAAACTTATTTTTCATACATTATAACAATTATTTAAACACCAGGAAAAAATTCATTTTATTTGCACGCTATTGGCACATTAATTTTACTTTCCCAGCTCCGTTATAAATGAGTCCTGAGGGTTGTTCAGGTTTGTTCGTGAAAGTGTTGAATTCAGCGTAAAGAAAGGGAGAACGGATGGGAAAAATACACGAAAAATGCATATTTTTTATATAAAAGGTTTCAAATACAACTGCATTAAAAGTGATATTTAGAAGGTACTTCAAGGAATTTAGGGGACTAGCCTAGTCCTCGTAGTCCATTTTCGGCACACCACCGGGCTTGTACAATGTTAAATATTGTGTGATACAGGCTTTAACTTATATAAATGCATATAGGGGATCTCTTACGTCCACGTTTGTCCAAAACCCAGGCCTCGGATAAACGTGGACATATGAGGCCCCCCTGTATGCTTTGAAGGTATTACATACCTCGGAAACTGCTTTATATGTTAAACTTGAGCGCTTTCGTTTCTCTGTCCTTATCTGCAATTTATTTAAATATTTTACTAAAAAATAAAGAATAATTAGTTTTTCTCTTAGCTTCATCCTTACTCTGATAGCGCTATAAATGTGATTTATTCTTCGTGATTCGGACTGTTTCTTTCGATACAGTTCGGAAAGTACGTTCTTCATTTACAATCACATTTAAGATTTAATAATGGAAAAAATAATCATTTAAAGAAAAATCAAGATAAAAAATACATTCTCTTACTTCGTACGAACTTATTTCGATTTCTTTTCTTATTAAAAAACCGCGTAAACAAGCTTGAAAATGTATAAACATCAAATTAAAATCTATTTCTTCTGATGATTTTCGTGAATTTATATAAGAAGTATTTAGAAATTTGTGGTTCTTTATGGTGTTAAGATTGTCACCAGCGATGTTAAATCTGTCACATTTTCTCGATTTATCAAAGTTGTTACTTCTATTTAAAAGTGTAGACGACCAAGTAAAAATATTCGGATGAGAACGTAAATTCTAGTTTTAAAAAATTTAATTTTTACGTAAAAATTTGAATTATCTTTTAAGAATTTTAGTAAATATTTACAAAGAATCTACTTTTCTCTTTTTTGAATTCAAATTTTTTCCGTTATGCTCCTTCCACCATTTTTGAATTGCTGTAGCTGTATTAATCTATAACAAAAGACGATAGTTTTTAACAATTTTTGTAACTTTCTGTTCTGCACAATGTGTCATTTGGGTTTGGTACAGAAATTTCTGAGATTGCAAGTGGGTTTTCGATTCTGGATCCCTAGAGCGGTAGATCGACACCTTGACCGCCTGGATCATCCGGTCTCCGAAAGATAATGACTAAATATTGTTAAATCTAAAAATAAAAAATTTGATAAAATTTTACCCATTGATTTCGTTTCTTTTCGAATTTGCGTCTCGCTATATAACCCTTCGACAAAATTTGAAAACTGTAAAGTAAACGATATCTCTTCTTCTTCATTTGAAATGCTGGAAGCTGCATGTACATTTTCTTCCAAGAAGCTCGAATTTTTGCCTCAGTCTGGACATTTAAAAACAATTATTATCTTAAATATGAGTTATTCTAAATTAATAAAAATATTTTTTTAATGTATAATATCCATTATTTTATGAGGTGCCGTAACTAGATAGGTGCAAATGGTACAGAAGCACAGAATCCAGGACAAAGGAAGTTTTGCGGCCATCGGAGCGATTCCATAACAAAGTTTAAACTTAAAACCGTAAAAATTGTAAATTATACATTGTACACACACACAAACAATTATAAGAACACAAAACGTAAAGCACTTAGATCTAAGATGTTCATCGTACACTTCATAACAGATAGAAAGATGAGCTTGTGTTCAATGAGGACGAGAACAAATAAACAAATCTGACACAACTGCTGCACACCTATAAATGAGACATAAAGAAGACGTCTCAACAGAGTTACAAAAACGAAAAGAATCCGAGGAAAAATTTCAATCGTCACAAATGTTTAAAACAGTAACTAAAACCAGTAATCAAAAAGCGAACATAATTGCAAGATAGCTACCAAAGTTGATTAATTTAATTTATCCTCTTCAACACAGTTTAATTACAACACAGCACATTTAAATATCTCATTTTACAATAGAATTATGATAAAATTCTAGCCATATGCTAACTTACCATAATTGCCAGCCTGTTATATTTTATAGAAAGATAATTTCTTATTGCATGTTGTATAACTTTAATTTGCTTGAAACAAAAATTCCCGTAGAATATAATTCGTTTCCAATTTCTTATTCTCGTAATTGCATTTTTCTTCAAAATAATAGAATTTTAAAGTTTTTATATGCTAATATATTTAATCAGCAGCCTAAAATTAAATGTACATTACCTTTTTTTTCAACTCTTCGTACGAATTGCTTTTGATTTTTCTCTGACAATCGATCGCAACTTTCCTCTGCAATGATCCTGTGCCATCGCGACATATCCTTCTAAACCAACGTTGCAATTTATTAGCCGTTGAATTCTTATAAAATAAAATTATGCAAATTAATTAAAAATACGTGAAATATTAAATTATTTAATAATTAACACATTACCATAAAGATAATGATTGCTTTTAAATTCACTTGATCTGATCTGATCAGATAACCTCTAGATAAACTTTGTAATCTCTGTACTAGGAAATAGAGTTTCTGGTATATTTTTCTTTGTATGACCATTCTCCACCAGCTCTGTGTAATAACAGCTGAATGTTGCTAACCAGCAAAAAATAATAGAATAAAAAAAGAATTTAAACTTAAATTTCTATATTTTTAAAAACTTACCATGAGCTCGTAAGTAAAGAGGATAATTTTGCTTCGAACGATACGACCTCTAATAGCTGCTTGGAAACTAATCAGAACAGGCCAATTTTTGTTGTACTTGCGATTTAGCAAGAACAGTTTTATCAATTTTTGCAGCTTAATTACAGCAGCTTTCTGTATAAAAAGATTTAGTTATTTATTAGTCCACTTATTACAAAGCGCATAAAGTCTGGAACCAATAGGGAATTTTTCCTCGTTACAGGTTGAGTGATTGTGCTGAGTAAGACCGGATGGAGATAATTCTCCTTGTCTGTCGAAGATCCTCATTAGTTTACGACAGCAAAGAACAAGAAGCTGACAGAATAATGGTGTGGTGCAGTTAATGGAACATGCATGTCATTGTGTCCTTCTTCTTTAAAATATCTGTTATTGGGGATAATTATCATGATAGGAAATAAAATAATACCGGACCATCGAAGTAATGAAGTATGTGTTTTTGCTTATTTTTTCCATTGGTTTCAAACTTTATGCACACCCTGTATAAATATTTACTATTTACAATAAATTTTACTTTGTTTTTATATTGCAGAAGTAATGATTTTTTACAATTCTTCCTGATATATTTTAAAATAATGGCACAGTTTTTCATTTGTAAATATTTTCTCTTTTCAATCATCATTTTAAAACGAGATTGCAATGCGATCAAATGATTCAACTATAAAATGTGGACAAATAGAATTGTATAACATGAAAGATATATATATATATATATATATATATATATATTTATTACAGATAGTTTCTGTTACCTGAACTTGATTTAATATTTTGTATTTTACTTCAACTCGAATCCACCATAACTGAATAATTCTAGAAGCTGTATCCTATAAAATTTGTTTGTGTAATATATCTAATTTAAATCATTTTAAAAACAATCTTTAAAAATATTTTCGTTAACTGACTTTTTAGATCAACATGCATTTGTGATATAAAATGAATTATAATATTTTTAAATTACCTTGATAATTCTTGATAGTATTTTTTTCACGCGATATCTTCTCAAGATACTTTGGATAGCAATCAATTTTCTTTTATATCTCATTACTAGAATTCGTACGTGAATCTTCCACCAGAGCTGTGCGAAATAACATAATCATGAACTCATAAATTAGAATTTATCGTTTTGAGAAGGATGAGGGATGAAGAAAGACGCTTTGATTCATACTACTAATGCAAAAGTATGTTATGAGATCGAATCCGATTTGAATCCAGATATTCATATAACAAGTAAATAGAGAGGTTGCGGCCGAAGTTTTAATCGCGAAAACGTGAACGTCGGACGTTCATTGCCGGCATCCTGTAAGCCTAGAAGTTTGACAATGGCGTTTGGAACGTCGAGCATGATTCCACTGACGTTCCAAACGCCATTGTCAAACTTCTAGGCTTACAGGATGCCGGCAATGAACGTCCGACGTTCACGTTTTCGCGACTAAAACTTCGGCCGCAACCTCTCTAATAATCGCGAATGAAAAATTAATTGAAATTAACCTCTTATTTCCCATCCATCTGACTAACTTAGAAGTAGTTTTTCTCATTCCTGTGCCCACCAGTAGACAAAATCCTTGAACACTAGTAGTTCATCGTGGACTTTCGTCTTACCAACGGGCTAGCTAGGTGAAATTTTTTGGGTTTTATTCACATCTAAGTAGGGGCCATTTTCACATGAAAGTTCTTTCCTGGAGGCATTTTCTCTCTTTAGAAGATTGCCTATGTTTTGCGTTGCTGTATCCTATTAAATCAATTCTTATTCTTAACGAACAAAATTGAGATTGCCATATAGTCTAGAATTTACAATATTAGATTTTTATCCTTCAATTCGTGGCATACTCAAGATGACAATCCAATGCGATTTTAATAATGTTATACAGTCAAACCTGTTTTTATGCGGTCTTTTTATGTGCGATTTTTATTTGTGCGATTTTTTTATGCGAATTTTTAATTTGTGCGGTTTTTTTTTGTGCGATTTTTTATTTATGTGGTATAGTTGGCGACTAGTCTCGTGCGATTCGTCATGTCTCACGTTGACTTATTATAGCTAAATAAACTTATTATAGCATAAATGCACTTATTATAGTAATATTATTGCATGAATATGCGAAAAATGAAATAATTTACTTTTTAAGTCAACAAAACACCACCTGGACAAAAATATGTAAAACAGACGATAGACCAGACGATGCAGTCAAGTGCTGACATCTGTTGTCAATAAATTCTATTTCGTACGGTTTTGAGTTATTTTCTATGTGAGACTTTTTTTATGCGGTCCCTGTTGACAGCATAAAAAATATTTTTTAATTGTGTTGCGAAAACTATTATTTACAGCCATTCGTGAAGTTTCGTGAGATTTTTTTTATGCGTTTTTTTTATGCGGTCCTTATCCACCGCATAAAAACAGGTTTGACTGTATTTTATTGCTTTTACGTGCAAATATTAAAATGTTTGACAAAACATTACGCTTGGCCAGAGCCAGCCTTAAGTCGATTGGATAGATTGGACTCAATTGAGTCTGCGGGCCAGTGGGTTTCTAGTTCGTTTAGCTACGGCAACGTGACACTTTGTGCGATCTGCCTAGGGAGATACCTCCCGGGAGGTCTTTTTAAGAGAAACTGGCCCCTATTTAGGCGTTACAGACGTGGAAAAAACCCGGAAAACTCCATGTGGCCAGCCTGACCGAGCGAGGTGCGAACCCACGACCGAACTCCCAGTGTTCAAGGAACGAATATAGCTTGGCTACTGGTGGGCCGCGGGCCAGTGGGAGTCCGCGCTGAATTTATTGACCTATGCGAAGAAAAGAAATTTTTATTCTGTAAAGGAATTGTTATCTTATTTTACAAGAATTATAGATTTTTCAGTTGTTAACATTTTTTACAATATAAATGTTTTAGCGGTTTCATTATCGTTTAATTGTTTATTTTTTAATGATTTTAATTTGGCCCGCGTTTGCTTAGATACTCTGCACTTGGTAATCTATTACTTCTAATGTAATAATTTATTGGAATTGAGTCTTTCAGTGCCCAGCGGATAAAATCACTGAAACATGGTAATTGGTCTGGAATTTGTGCCTGACCAACGGGTTGGCCACGTGAAATTTTCTATGCTTTCTTCAAGTGTCTAATACCAAAATGCTACAGTTTCCTATAGAAAGTCCACTCCTAGTCAGATCGTCCATTGCATTGCCTTATTCCATTGATCCAATCTTATTTTAATTGAATTATTAGAATATTTTACTATATAACGAAACAATTAAAACTTATAAAGTATTAAAAAATTAAATTAACGATTTTGAATCTCACTCGAAGAAATATGTGTCCATTTCTTCTAATGTTATTATGAAAAACAAAATAGCGAATCACATTTTGAACGAGGATGATTTTTTCATTAAGTAATTCCACCGAAACTGAATCCTGAATAGAAAACATTAATTTGTAAATAAATATAAGAAATAATTATATCAATAAATTTGTTACCTTTATCCTTTTGCATGTTCTATTTTTAAAAATTCGCATCAGTGAATAAAATTCTTTAATCTTCATGAATAATTATCATTTTCCTCTTTCAGATATAATAGTGATAATTTGGAATGGTGTTTTATTGATAATGTAATACACGATTAATTTAATAATAATAAATGTATACTGTATTGTTAGTTAAACAAATACTTTTATTTTTGTTACTTTATTAATGCTTTCATCTTCTCTTTTAACAGTAATTTCTATCAGGCAGTTAAGGCGTCAATTTACTTTTTGGGGATCCGAGATCGGATCCAGGCGGAGGAAAAGTCCTGGCGAATTTTCGTAAATGGTCCATACTCATCCTGGATTCTGTAGACCAACAATGAAGAATCCAGATGGTAACGGTCGGAACCAGATTTCGGGTCAAGCCACCTATGAAAAATTCTTTAATGGCTCACCTGGATTTGTTTCCTGATTCCCAGAGCGACAAGCTGATGCTTTAACTACTTTGGCTGTCGACTTATTGCATATCCATTTAAAAATGTGTTGAGAAATTTACATTTTCACATAAGATAATGTCTTGTTATCAAAAACTTGAAGAAAAAAAAATACTGTACTACATACTGCAAGCAGAAATGTTGGAAATATATATTGAGAATGGGGAGAATGGCTATCTGCATTCAGTCCAACCACTCACGTATAATTAGTGCCCACCAAAAAGTGTGCACAATTCAATTTGGACACTATTTTTAACATTGGTTTCTGGCATAATTTTAAATAGCGATGTAGAAGGATAGGAGACATGTGAAAGATGACACAAAGATCCGATCTCTTTCAGCTGTTTTGTGTTTTTACATTTTAAAAACATTTTTATACTATCGGTATATTACTAACAGCTAATTTTACTGTTTTACTTTTTTACAGATATCATTACTGCGATCCTAACAAGAGAAATTGTGGTCATCCTTAATTTAGTTTCTGAATGTCAACGAAATTCCGGTTGGCGAATTTTTGGCTATTTTCTCAGACCTTTTGTCACTGCGAACACCTGGCAACACTGAAGATTGTTTAAAAAATAAAAATATTGTGAGGACGGCATGGCGAATTCTACAATTCCTAGTGATTTCTTAAGAAGTGTTCTTCAAAACGGAGTTGGTAGATATGTCTGTCAGTTAAAGCGAGTAACTTTAAAGTTCTGTAAAAGTCACGGCGGTAGTAAAGGTGTTAGAGAGTTCATAGAAACGGAATTGGTTGACTTTGCACGCCAGAATCCCGGGACCGTAGTTTACCTTCAACCGAGGAGGCATCGAGGACCCGTTATAAGTGCCGAGTATTTAAATGGTAATAAAGACTGGTTATATTGTCAAAACTACAGCCGAGACGAAGTTAGAAAATGGCTGGAATATATGAAAAACAAATCTGGATTACCCATTGTGCGAATAAGGAAGTATCATCATACAGATAGTCCAAGCATTCAAGGTGTATGGCATCCCTTCATTCATAAACCTACGCATCTTAATTTAGCTAAATTTCCTTGCCCGGAACGGAGTGAACATTGTACTCCAGGCCTTTCGGCTACTGAACAATTGTTGCAAATTGCCAAGGCTGAGAAAAATGTTTATGTAGATGATGAAGATGTTGATTAAATTTATTTCATACTTAACTGGAGTTACAAAATAGAAACTCTAAAATAGAAATTAGAATTTAATTTAACAATTAAAGTATATAGAAAAATATTAGCAAGCTGTTAAAATGTAATGAGTTTTTGATATTTTACTGGAATTTATTAAATATTTATACAAATTTTAGAGTTAATAAAAGTAAAAATTAGAGTAAACTTACTTAATATACATGTAAAGTGAATTTTTTTGACATTTAAAACATGAAAAATGTGTAAATAAAATTATGGTACGTTAATAAGAAGTGATTATACAGATGTTTGTTTTGTACAAGTTTTAATCATGATTTTTAATTCAAAGTTTTAATTTTTAAGAAAATGTGTTTTTTAGTGTTTTAAAAATGGAAATTGGACTGTCTGAATATAAGCATAAAATTATGAATATCTATTCAGATGTAACGTATTAACAACAAAAGTGAATTACAAGTGTTCAAAGTTTTAACAACTTATTATATTTCATCTACAAATATTTTTCTAAAACAAAATAATATGATTTAGATTTTAATCACATTTCTGACTAATAAATGATAGGTATAATTAACTGGAAAATTTACAGGTTAGTCATTCAAGTAAGATTACTATTAATTTTAATACAAAGTTGAATCTGAATTCAGTAAAAGATTTATCATGTGTAGATATGAAAGAAAATATTCATAACCAATAAATTAATTTATTAACATACAGCACTCATTTTGTTGTTATATGTTGTAGCTATAAATTACAGTGTTTTACAAAATTGAACTAGCTAGCTGCTGTATTTAATTATTAGCAGGGTGGCCATTCATCTGGTGGTATTCTGGTCACTTATCTATTGAATGTTTTGAAATGGAGCTATCTGCATTGCTTCTTATTCTAAGAACTGATGCAGTTTCAAAACATGATGAGTGCCTAGTGTGTCTCCAGGTGACAAGACAGTGGGTAGGTAAGGTTGGAGAAATAGAAGACATTGCCTGCCTGGCATATCTTAAACTTTTGCATCACTCACCATTATAATTTACCTTCTCTTGTTTATTTTATTCTAACTCTCCTATCTAACACTAGCATTCCATTTTCTATCTGTTCACATGTGAATATGGCCTGTTAATTGAGTCAAAAAATGTTAGCAATTTTTTTTAACCTTGCTGTTAAAAATGTTTTTTTATGTAACATCAACTCAAAACTCAATTCAATTGATTAAAGCCAAATGATGTACCAAATTAACCTGAAAATAAGCTGATAATTGGCTTTGTATTCTTTACTTTAGAGCTTTTGTTTGTTTTTCAAAGCATAATTTTGGTCATATTTCTAAATGTTTTAAACAAAACAGGTATTTTATGTATAATTTTCGAGTTTTGGATTCAAACACAAATATAAGCAAAAAAAGTTTATTCGAAGATTCTTCAAAATTTTTATAATTTTATGTATTATACAAAATTGCACATTTTTAAATGAAACAGTATGCTTCAAATAGATCAAATTCAAAATTATAAAAATAAATGATATAATCTTGAATAATCAAAATTATTGTCATATTACATGTATTAAAATACATTAAACAAGTTATCCTGTATGCATACAAACATACAGTATATTTTATACATATTGCAGCAGAGGTAAGAAAAAGAACATTTCTTAGTTTGAAAATTGATCAATCTAATCTAAAATGAAACTAACTAAAACTCCCGACTAAGAATTCAAATGAAATACAATGACAATAAATTTTTAACAAACATCTTCAACATCAAAAATAATTACATTTATTTAAGTTAGTATAAATGTTGACAATCTACCCATTTAATTAAAATTAAATTTGTATTAATTGACCTGTATATAATGGCTGGATCTGATGATAAAGCTTTCATGTTTTCAAATTTATTTTTTTTTAGAGAGGATATCTGTTTATAGATATTAATTTTTATAATGTATTATTGAATAATGCTCACATAATATAAATTTTCCTGTGCATCTTAAATATATAACTATATATTCTATTAAGATTGAGAAGAGAATTTAATTTAATTTCATTTGTTTTAAAAATTACTTAATTGTGTAAATAAGGATTTTACAAAACTAAAATCAGACAATTTATTCATTTTATTAATAATTTAAATTAGTAAAATCTTCACACAGTCTCAAAGCATATACAGTATATAACATATTATAAATATAACATATGATATGGTTAGAAGCTAATGAATAATTATGGAATGCTGTACTCTGAAACATTTTCAATCACCATAGTGTACTTCCTAAGTCTACATTTGTTTATATTTTATATATCTGATTTCCATAAATGCTTTTGACATTCTGGGGATAATTGTTTTTTTATTGATTTACATAGTTTATATTGTACTCTTGTCTAGGATAAGATTGTTCTGTACAGGAAAATTGATAAGCTTTATAGATTTCATAATGAAAAAGATTTAAATAAGTAAAAAATTTTGGTGTTTTGTTGTAGAGATGTTTGCAGAAGTTTGATTAATGGTATTTGAAGAATACTCTGTAAGAGTTAGTAGATAGTTTAAATATTTGGGTATAAAAGTTTTTGATTGTTATGATTTATAATGAGCATAAATAGCTCATTACAAATATTTCACAGACTATTACTTTGTTACAAAATCCTCAGGCTAGAATTTCAGTTATTGAAAAAGTACATATTGAGTTCCAATTTCACAACAGCAACACTTCTCGGTTTAAATTGCTATCAGAATTTGAAATATATACATATTTTAATCATATACGGATTCTAGAGGAATGTAAAAATTGCCAAGATTAATCACAAATGAAAAGTTGATGGCTAAATGATTAGTCAAGTAGATTAATAGAAAATGTATAGATTGGCATTTTATTGTTAATCATCTGAATATTTGTCATAATCTTATTATTTGATATTTATTTAATTATAGCCTTTCATCATAAATTCTTCATATAGCATTTCTTAATGTTACAAATTAGACTGAATAAATTCCATGTCAGACAAAACTCAAATTTTTTTCCTATGAGTGCAAAGTTTGTCGCTGCTTGTTTGATATAAGTTTATGGATTCATGGTTCTTTTCCATGAAGGAGGACAATCATACTGATATTATTTATTTATTTATTGATAACATTCATTTTATGTTTGGTTTTAGATTCAAATAACTCCCATTGAGTGAAAAAAGCAACCAAGTATTTTGCATTTCTTCTGTAATACTTCATGTAACCTTCCACCCAGTTGGCAACTGCTAGTCTAAACAATCATCCATATCTATATATATATGTGTGTAAAATTCAAAAAAATTAATGTTTAATCATTATGCTTAAGTTGAATATATTCATATTATATTTTTTTTCTTTTTTGTACCTGCTGATGCATAAGATGATTGACTCTTATCAATAAAGATTTTAATTGGAATACTGTAAAATAATATATCTGATAAACCTAAACTAATTACTTAAATTAAAAAGCAATGCATTGTTGACCAGTTGGTATAATTAATTGCAAATGATACTAATTAAGTTGACAAGATGTTATTAATTTAAAAAATTTTTCTCAACCAATTAGTGTGTATTTTTGCTGTATAGAATGATTTTTTATCACCAGTCAGTTATGAAAATTATAATTGATAAATGAAAACAAACATCACATAAGTTACATCCAAGAATTTGTGCCAATGTAATGTTTTTAAAATAAATTTAACAACTTAACATGAAAAACTTGACTTTTAATATTTAATTGCAAGAAAAATGATATTAAAAAAAAGCTAGGAAAATTAGCAATAATAATTCATATTTTTTCATCTATAATTTATATAATTTTTTAGCAACTATTGTTGTTTAGAAATCTTTAGAACATTTACCAATGAGTTTTATTCATTTGGATTTTTCATAACACTTTAGTTTTATAAGTCGTTTTGTAGTCAGAACAGATATTTTTATAATTTTGAAAACAATCTGAAGTAAAATAATAAATTTCTAATAATTACAAGTTTTACTATTTATAAGGAACTAAGAATTTACAGTACATAAATAAATTAAAAAATGATTTTTAGATTTAAAGATAATTTTATTACTAAGGCAAGCTTGTTAGGCTGGCTACTCAATAAACAATTCTCCAAATATTGAATACAAATTAATTATAACAAAGTAAATCATTGGTTCTATCTCATATGTTTTAATCAGTAATTTATCAGCTTCTATTATGACAATCAAGATTTATAAGAGTAGCAATCTTTTTAAGTGAATTACTGTTAATATTTTAAAATAAAAAGATGAAAAGCTAACTTTTATAAATTAAAACTGTTTTATTTCATGTATGGGACATCAAGGATTAAAAAAAAAACATTTTTCTTTTGTTTAAAGGTTAATGTTACCGTAGGTAGCCAAGATGGCGGCTCGTCTCTAATTCCAGCAAGGAAACAGTGGGACGTTCTAACCTAACGTATTCTAATAAATAACCATAATCATTAGCACCAAATTATTAGAATAGGTTAGGTTAGAACGTGCGTCCCACTATTTCCTTGCTGAAATTAGAGACGAGCCGCCATCTTGGCTACCTAAGGTAACATTAATTAACCTTTAAATTTAAAAAATACATGAAATGTAATTAATATACATTTTTGCTAAATTTTTATTTCTACTTGGTAATTTCATTACTTGGCAACAGTAATTTATTGTAAAGATAAATTTTATCGGATCACGTGGTTGATACGCTACTTGAAGTTTCGTAAAAGTGTCAATATACGTTTTCGTCATTAAATATGGCGGCTGGAAACTTTGAAGGAAAAGAACACGTTTCTTTTTACGTAAAATACCGACCAAATCCACCTGAGGTTATTACCAATAAAATAATAGAATACTTAGGAGAAAAGGTAAATTGATAATTTTTAATAAATTATTTAAATATTTCACATTTTTTTTACAAATTATAATTATAGGTATGTTGTTATTAATTAACGGAGTTGTTTTTATTGTTAAAAAATATTTACATCTGCTTTCTGATATAAATATTTCTTTTCTATCGTTACCAGTTACTACCGCCATATTGTTTCACGCGTCGTAAAGTGATGTTTACATCTAAGCGACGCGTGAAGTAATATGGCGGTTGATTGATTGAAAAATCGCGATTGGTGCGAAGCGAATTTTGCAACATATTCTGTTTATAAAATCGCTGGTTAATTAGCAGATTGGTTCCATTATAATTCCTTAATATTATAATGATTTATGCAAATGAAGAGAAAAGAAAATAATGCATATTTTTCATCCTTACAATTGCCTGACTTATTTTGGTTAATGTTACCCTGATTCCAGCAAGGAAACAGTGGGACGCACGTTCTAACCTAACCTAACCTATTCTAATAATTTGGTTGCTAATAATTATGGTAATTTATTAGAATAGGTTAGGTTAGGTTAGAACGTGCGTCCCACTGTTTCCTTGCTGGAATCAGAGACGAACCGCCATCTTGGCACCAAGGGTAACATTAACCCTTATGTTTATTTTGTTTATATTTTTTAAATTTGAAATTATTTCAGCAAAGAACTGTGCCCATTTATCGATCTATTGATATAATCGAATCGCGCTGAAGAAAGGGAAGTTTGCATACAATAAGCCTGTAGAGCTAGGGTTTCGCATTTCCCGGTCCTTTGCTTGTCTCGGGATTTCAGAAAAGAAGTAAGCTGTTTCCCGGGACATAATTAATTTTAAGACATAAAATAAATTTCAAAATCGAATGATATAATTATTTTTCATTTTTTAAAGTAATTTAATACTTTCTGCGATCTCCAAAATAATAATAATGTTGTGTAAAATACGTATTAAAAATTACCTTTGAATTGCGTAGAAATTTTCGCAAATAGAAAAAGTTTATTAAAATTTGTTGGAAACTGCTTACAACAAAAATACTTTTGAATTGAGTTGAAAATTTAAAGAAATAAACTAACTTAGATCAAACTTCTAACTTAGAAGGTAATTTTCGTTTTTTAAATAAAACACAATACAAAATGTTGTAAATTTTTATAATAAGATTTTAAAAAGCAAAGATGGTTAAGACTCCGATCACTCAATCCGGTTTTTATTTTAGTAATGAAAAGTCCCACTACCGAGAATGCCTTTACCGATTCAATTCATGTGGATGGAATCGTCTTTAATGCATTTAAGACAGATGTTATACGTTTCACCTGTAGCCTGGAAGATTTCTAGTTCGTTTTCCAGATGCGTTGTAGTACTTCTTTCGCTCTCTATCTCTAGTATTTTTTTTTCCCCCTGCCTCGGCTGCTTTAATAGAGGCATCGAGCTTGTGGCCCGATAATTCGGCAGATTGGGTTAATGTGAGCCTAGGTATACAAAATGGCGGCGCTTCCGTAACCTCGATGGCAAGTGTTTTTAGAAAAGAAATGTAGATGGCGCTGATAGTAATGATACCTTCGTATGCAAATATCCATCAAAAAATTCTGTTCGGGAAACATGAGAAATAATGTGAATTTCGAATTTTGGTTACGATGTAGACAGATTATGCATGTTGTTAATTTTTATTTTGTATTTTTTTAAAGTTTGTACAATTTACTCGAAGTCTAAAGTTATCGAGGAGGAAAGTTTGTCAATGGTAATTAACATGATAAACGTGTCATTAATGTGTTTAATGCGTGTTAAATGTCATAAAAGTGTATTAGAGGTGTGTTAACATTGTGTAAGTGAGGTAAAAATTTTTTAAAGGATTTATATGTGGTTCAAATTTGCGTTTAAAAGTGTGCAAATGTGTGTTAAACGTGTTTAAACGTGCGTTTATAGTGTGTAAATGTGTTTAAAAGTGCAAATGTGAGTTAAATGTGTTTAAACGTGGTTTAAATGTGCGTTTATAGTGTGCAAATGTGTTAAACGTGTTAAATTTGTCATAATCAAATATATGTAATAATGATTTCCGACACGAAAGACAACGTGAACGACACATGGAAGGCTAGGTGGCCGTGGATCGCAGGTGCCAACCTCTATGGGGACGCTGCCTATCGTAGATGAAAAGTCGAGAGATGTGAATCGTAAGACTGTAGTTTTTAATTAACAGGAGTAAAATTTATGTACAATACAGGCAAATTTTGTTCGAACCACTGATGTATAGAATCTCGTAATTCACTTCGTCCACGATCGATTGAATTTATAGGTAGTATGATGACTTTTTTATTTTTCGTTTCTGGTCCAAGAGTAGGAAAAGTAACCAAAAGCAGGGGAAAAAGTGAGTAGCAAATTTACGTTTTAAAAATGTTTTAGTTTTAAAAAATATTAAATATAGGCGCCTTTATGTTATTGTCGACGGTCGCCATCTTGTTTGCACATTTGCGTGTGCAAACAAGATGGCGACCGGAAGCGCCTCCATTTTGTATACCTAGGCTCACATTAACCGCAGATGGTTAGCTTTAATAATCAGATTTATGAAGAAAAACTTTATACTTGCATACTTCGTTTGTATCTTTGCCCAATTTGCACAATCCCATTGCGCATAATGCAGTTATTCAAGCTACTGAGCATGGTTAAAAATTAAGACAGGATCAGCGCAATTATTCGAAATATTACAGGTTCTGAAAAGTAAAGAATTTTCAGTCCTGCCACTAATAGACTTCGTATTGATTATTAACAATCTATAACATGCCATAACAAGCAAAAATTTAAAAACCAAATAAGTAGGCTTAAAATTAATAAATACAAATGTATTCTGACAGCTTATGAGTTGATTATACTTTGTATTTGCAAAATTTCCTCAACCTTGACACAAAATAAGAAAAAAGTGAACTTTTAAGAAATTTGCGGGATTTCCCGGGTTAAAAGCTGTGATCCCGGGATCTAGTTAGAGAAACCCTACTGTTGACTTTGCGGATTTGGTGCAATCCAGTTCATAGTGTAATCGAGATTAATTAAGAAATACTTAATTCTTATTGCAGTATTTATGAAACCGTGCCGGTACTTATTCTGCAACTTGAACACTAAGTTTACGAAGATCTGTGATTTGAAGGTATGTTTTATACAGCATAACCTTTTATTTTTTATATACAGTAGTGAACCGAAAATCGGAATCAATTGGGGACTGGGGTTGTTCAGATTAGGGATTTGTTCCGATTACGGTTTATGTACGAAAAAATATATTAACCTGTCCGATGTTCAAATTTTTCTCTGTTGCGTGTCGCTTCCTGTTGAATTTTTCTCCGTTGCGTGTCGCTTCGTGTTGAATTTTCGTCGATTTTAAGCCTAACGAAAATTTTTTATAATAATCGAGGCTATCGTATCGTTAAAAATTATTTCTGCATTTTGTACAAACAAAATAAATATATTGAAGAATATAAAAACATGAAAATTATACTTTAGAAGTAAATTTAGTATCAAAAACGTTCGATTCAGCACGACACAGTCCGACTGAAAATCGTGCCGATTACCGGCGATTCTGATTACCGGGGTGCCGATTTACGAGTCTCTACTGTATTTCAATTTGTAACCGTATACTTGTACTGTACTTTAGTTGGCTGAAGAGGGGCGTCAACAGCCCGAAACGTGTACAATCACTTAATACACGTATCAACTGAATAAAAAATAGTGATGAAATTTGCCACGTGTCCGAGTAAATACACTATATAGTTAGTGTTCAAGTTGCAAAATACTTAATTATTATTAAGCATGTATTGGCAAAGCCGTTTAAAACATTCCCGTAGATAAATACAGGCGCGTCTTGCTCTAATTGCTTTTCTTTAGAGTATTTCACTAATATCAAACTTTTCAATACCATCGTCTTTATTTTCTGCTTTTGCCCTGCTCTTAAGAGGACTTTTTTTTTTGGACAATTGCGACCATTTTTTAGACCTAATGGCTATTGCACTTAGGCATGTGCACTTAATAAATGGTAATGTAAATGTATTTTTAGGCTTATTCACGACTGAAATGAACTATAAATCGACCTTGCAACATGGCGGACGAAAATAAGTTTGCATTTAACATTGTATGCAGTCACTTGAATAGTTTTTGTATCTATTCATGGACAAAACAAAATCGAGTGATATATTTGCTTACGCAGGAGAAGAAACTAAGCGGCGTTTTATTAAAGAAGCTGTGTTTGATGGGAAAAGAGAATTAAATTTTGTGTGACCTTCGCAACGAGATAGAATAACAGAGTGTTAAACCGGTTACTAGAGCTGAGGCGAATTGAAGTGCGGCAGCCATGACAGTTTCGGTGGACTCCATCTATTGACTAAATTTAAGTTAATGATAACTGAAGATATTTTGCAACTTACAACTTACTTACTTACTTGTTAGATAAAATCAATGAAGTTGTTGTTTTTACATATACAATGTATCAAAATATATTGCGTAAAATTTATCATAATTCTATTATATTATTTCATAAAATTACAATTATTTATCAAAATTTTCTGGATTTTTAGAAAAATTTTACAAATAAAAAATTATAATTTTTATTAAGTGATAAAAATTTAATAAAAATTTTCTATTACTTAATAAATTAAATAATAAAAATTAATGTTAATATACACATATTGACATTATATTACATATTAAGCATAAAGTTTTACAGTGCAATGCAAAATATATTACACATATTGTATATCACATTTAAAAATTAATGATGTGTATCACTGTCCTTTAAATATAATCATTTTTGTAAACATTTATCTTAATATTTTACATTAGTTGACTGCAGTAACTAAAAATACAGTACTTATGTTGCCATGGGAGTATTATCAGCATTAAGATTTCCACAACCAAGATCAATATATCCTATTACTTCTTTCCTATCACAATCAACCTGTTTTTTGTCATTTCATCAATAATTAAGCAACATAATAGTGGATAGGTTGAAATTTTAGTTTCATCTCTGATTTTTATAAAAGAAAAGAATGTTCAGTAAAGCCAGAACTACCATCAATATAAGAAGACCATTTCTGTAGAGAAGGTAGCAGGTATTTTAATAAGCTGTCTTAGATACTCATGTGCTTTACTAGAATAAAAGTGAAGAGTTAAAGCCAACTTTTTAACTTCTTCTGATATTCGTTGTCTTCATTACCAAAAAGCTGATGTTTTAATAGATCACGAAGCAGTCCATTAACGTTATTTTCTATCATCATAGCATCGGATTTAGAAAGCATTTCTCTGAGCCTTTGAATAATGTTTTTGAATTGACAATCTTGTTTGAATTTTTTTTATTAGACTGTCTGCTACATTTAAGTTTCTTTTGTAGCTGTTCACATTTCTGTCTTGTTAAAATTAACATTTCACGCATCTTCTTTGTAGATGGCAAATATGTGTGATCATGAGAGACCGCTACTTCATATTCTATCTTTGCAATTTTTTTTTTACAGGCTTCTGAAATAGGGTCTTTAGATGTTCGTTTTCTTTCCGAACGTTTTATTGCAGGGATTTTTTGAAGATGTGGAGGAAATGAAAAAATTGTAGGAACAGAATTTGGTTGTAAATATCTTCTACCACTATTGTAACTGAAGCATGCTTCTTCAAAATGAGATGAACAAATTTTACTATTATTGTTTGATTTCCAACGATGGCGTCGCATTGGTATAAGCCATTTCTTAAGAAGAGATTCGTCAGCGAGTGGAAACCTGACAAAGAAAAAGCTTTATTTTAAATTTCATTATCACTCGAGAAATTATGAGGACTTATTAATTAAAATGAGAAATGTGTGTTCACTTGAATTCGCATCATTGACCGCGTATTCATGACACGATCCAATTGTTTGCGGTCTTAATTCTATTTTAGAAAGAAAATGTATCGTTCGTTGATTCTTATTATCGTATACCGAGCGTTATCACACATTTGCACTTTATCTACATGAATATCTTGTTTGTTTTTATTTTAAGAACTTTATACGATCTAACTTGCATAAAGTGTGCTGATTCTGTCGTAAATAGAAAGTACGCTGTAACCGATCCTCACTCAAAATTTAGTGAAGATAAATAATGTTTATTTTCCATAATGCATATTATTTTATTACAGATTACATCGCCTTATCGACACGTCTTGGACGTTGGATGCGGGAGCGGACAAAGTTCCCTTATCTGGAAACCGTATTTTCAAAGAATTACCGGATGTGATATCAGCGCTGCCCAAATAGAAGAGGCCAACAAGAGTAACACGTTTGACAACGTAAATTTTATGTTAGTTGTCCGTTAATTCTAATTTATTAGTCATTCTAATCATTCATTTCAATTCTAGAATCGAACTTTTAAATACAGTTTGAAATATATGTGTTATAGACTAAATGATTATGTCATTATGAATAATGACAAACAAAATCGGGCACTTTAATATATTCCAGGTTTTTTATCTCAGTATATCAAATTCAGAGGCGTAGCTACCTAGAACGTACTGTACAGCTCCAGGCTGACAAATCATCATGGCGCCAAGTTAGGAAGGGCGAAATAAAAACTTGTAAAAAGATTTATAAAAAAAATTTTGGATTTAATAATTAATCAATTAACTGTAGATTTGAATCCGTTCGACAATTATGTACACTTTTTAAGTGCTTATTACTTTCATATCTTGTCGCATCATCTGATAAAAATATTCTGGAAGGTTCAGAATTGTTACAATCGGCATATCCCTCCAACATTTCGCCTAGTTTTGGACCTCAACTATTTCGATTTAAAATGTGTTTATACTCAAGTAAGAGAGATTACTTCTACACGCGAAGTTGCCGAACTGCTATTAATTCACATCTCAGCCTCAAGTAGCTTTTCGACATTAGCGAGGTTGAGACTGAAGTATTAAACGCGAAAACGTGTACCGCTTTCCTGTGCGCCTAAAAGCCGCTTTCCTGTAAGCCTAAAAGTTTGACAATGACGTTTGGGATGTCGAGCACGATTTCACTGAATTTCCAAACACCATTGTCATACTTCTAGGCTTACAGGAAAGCGGCGCTGAACGTCCGACGTACACGTTTTCGCGTCTAAAACTTCGGCCTCAACATCGCTATTATTGCAGCATGCCTCATTTTTTTTTTTTTTTTTACTTTACCGGCGACGACAGTGACAACAGAACGAAGTTTTTCAGAACTAAAATTAATCAAAACGTATTTAATAAACAGCATGTCAGAATACCGTCTTAGCTCTGGCTACTTTATCAATTGAAAAAACAATAGCTTGTTAACTTGATCTGGAGAAAGTGATTGACCGATTTGCAAACGAAAGAGCGAGAAAACAATTTTGAAGTTTTTTATTTATATGTATTTGTTATGAAACTAAACTTGCATACATTTTGTCAATACAGTTTATTATTATTATTAGGTACTCCGTACTTAAAGAATTACATTTTGTTTTATTATTATTTTTGTATTTATTAAATTGAATATCTTATTGTTGAAATGCCTTGAATCTCAAAAAAAAAATTGTTATTAAGTAAGGTTTTAAATCGAAATAATTAGATATATTTTTTTAAAATTAAATGTTCAAAATAAATTTTGCGAGACCTTTTATGAGGAACAAGGGCGCAACCGACTCTACTTGCTCCAGGGCGCTGAATATGTAGCTACGCTATTGGTCACTATGAATACTGCTATCACTTGGTTGGCAAAGTGGTGATAATACCTTGAGGAGTGATTATTCAACATAAATTAGCCAATCAACACTCGCGTCTGAGTTGCGTGTGCGTATTGCGTTTAGTATTAAATTTTAAATCCGTGTGACTAATAGTTAACCTTGTGCGGCATTTTAATTTTACTTTTGTTTCTTAAAATAGTGTTTTCTTTGAAAAAGTAACGATCATGAAGCAGTTATTAAGTGATATGAAATAACTGCTTCAAAAATTGATTTAAACGAGTTAATAGCAGCAAAAGGTCAAAACAGTCAAATTTTTACAAAATCAGTGTATTTGACAATGATACAAAAAGTGAGAGATAAAAATGAAAGTGACTTCGAAGTTACCAGAAGGATATCAATGTTTATGTAGCTATGGCGTTGTCGGAGAAATAGAAAAATTAATTGTGCCTGTAAAAGAAGGCAATTTGATTAAATATTATGTTCTCACCGAAGAAATATTTCAGATATTGTATGATGACCATATTGCTACTGACCGGGGCAGCAGAAACGTATGGAAAAAGAATTAAGTACGAAATATACATATTACAAGGGATACGAGATATAATCATAATTTACTAGAACTTATGTGAAATTTGTCAGAAAAACAGCTAAAGCTAAATACAGGTGTTTTGTATAGAAAGTTCTCCCTGGTGGCAAACACAGTGCCAAAGTGTTGCATTGCTTTATTCGATTAACCAATAGAATTCAATCATTGCAATTCGTGTGCTATCCATGGGTGTCGAATTAAATTTTGCTATTAAAAACTTTTCATTCGATTTTTACAGTGTGTGCCCTTCAGAAGATATACCATTGGCCGATAATTCTGTAGACTTGTTATCCGTAGTTACCGCTTTACATTGGTTTGACATTGAAAATTTTTTTAAAGAAGCCAAAAGATTATTGATGAATAATGGAGTTTTAGCCGTTCAGTCTTACCACAGAATATTCAAAGTGATATTCGATACAGATGAGAAAACGGTGTTAGCAAACGATTTCATGAAAAAGGTTGAAAATTTTATTATTTTGATTTCACTAAATTTTAAATGTTTGCAAATAATATAAGAAACTTAATTTATGTATATTATTATAATTGTAATCTAATTTATACTGTAGTTATTTTTTGACAATTTACGAGACTATTGGTCTCCAAAGTTAGAGCTTTTAGATAATGAATATCGCTTGGTGAATTTTCCATTCGGTGATATTGTTAAGTAAGTAAACTCTTTTTAATTAAAGAAGTGTGTGATATTTGAAATTATATGTAAATGCATCCTCAAACAGACATTCCGGAATAAAAAATAGAAGTAAAGTTGCCGTGGATACACTTATTGGATTCCTTAACAGTTATTCTCCTTACCGAGCTTTCACAAATGATTATCCCGAGAAAGCAGAATGTTTAATGAAAGAATTAAAAGAAAAGTAAGAATTTGTTTATGATAGAATAAAATTTAATTTTATAATAAAATTTAAAAATAATTTTCTAGGCTTTGTGAACTGAATGGAGGAGAAAGTAAACCGCTGATAGTGGAACAAGACCATTTTTTGATTCTGTGCAGAAACTATAAAGATAATTCTTAATTATATTTCGTGTACTTGTTCACAATAATGTAATAAGATATACAAAATACAAAACATATCTCCTCGTTTATAGTTATTAATTAGAAAATAAACTTATGCAAGGTAAGCGTAATTTAAAGAAGAATGTATAAAAATAAGTGTAGCGGTCAAAATTTTTGTTGCCGTATCACGGGAAAATGCCTGAACGTATTTTAACCAAACTTCATATTTTGAATCTGTCTGTTCGGCAGAAGGTTTATAGGTACAGTACATATCATCTCAAAATATACATTAATTGAATTAAACTGTAACGGATTTCTGTTTATTTGTTTCTCTCTTCGCTAGATGGCGACACACGAATTAGTACTTCCTTTCAAGGGATTATCTAAAAGTTTTTGTTGGAGTTTACTATTATATTTGAAGCACTGTCATTAAAAAATAAATAATTAATTATAAAAATATTTGAGGCATTACAAAAGTGACGTCATTATGCTAGATGGCAGTACGTGAACATACGGGTAAATATGGCGGGGTTTTCGAGTAGTTACATTGTGTTCGTGATGCGTTAGGCGGTAAGCTTCTCCTTCGAACCTCTTCTATCACTATTAAATGGGACTCATCCTGACATTAAACATTTCTTAAAGAACATTAGGGGCGCGTTTGGAAATTGTAACCGGTGTTACCGGTAACACCGGTTACAATTTTCAAATGTGCCTTCTAAATGACAAGTTTTGGTGCCACTGAAATACTTGAAAGAAATTTCGGTAAATTTCGTGCCAACATTCAAAATTCGAGGACAGATATATCATTTAATAGCATACCATTATTCAACAAACTACTCATTCGAATTTAAATGCCTACAATTTCGTTAGTCTATGCTTTGCAATAACCATTAACAAGTCACGAGGCCAAAGTCTGAGAGTTGCAGGACTTGACTCAGATGCAATTGCTTTTCACAAGGCCAACTCTACGTTGCATGCTCATGTATTATTAGCTGCAAATCTCTGTTCATTTGTGTCCCTAATAGTAAAACACAAAATGTTGTATATCAGGAAGTTATTCAATAAGTTTATCTAGAAAATATTCCACATTTTTAATAGGTATATTATAAATCTGGCCTGAATCTGTAACAAATTCAATTCTCTGCAGATATATTCTTTAGGTAAGTAAATATAATTTTGCAAAATAAGTATCTCCCATCAACTATGGGTAACACAGCTAGTAATCAATAAAATTTGTGTGATTTATTTAAGGATTTTTAGGAAAATAATATTTTTAATAATCAGATTTTGATGTAAACTGAAGGATTAGTTTCAGATATATCAAATTCAGAATCAATCAATATTCATCTCGATTGATGTTCAGTTTATACAATAAATAATTAAAATTTTTACATGGTTATCCACATCAAAATTTTATCAGAGTTAAATAAATTTTAACAAATTGCAAAGAAAAACCTCAAGAATCCAAGCATTGGTGAGAGACAGCCAGATGGCCAAGACTTTATCTTACTGCTTTGGAATCCCTCTCTCCCCCTCCATCCTGTGGGCACTAAGAGGGTCTTTTTGGAAAGCCCATTATGGGTTGGCCAGGCCTACAATAGAGCGACTGGGTGTTGAGGAACAAAGCCTGACATATCCACACAGACCACTTCAAGAAATCCCTGGTGTCTCTCTTGACATGTCCTGATTCAATTCCAGGTCCTACAGCATGGTAGTCTGCCACCTCAACCACTCGGAAATCCAGCCCCTTTGTGGAATCTGCTATCGAGTCCAGTGAATAGTCACAGGAATTTTTTTATGGGCTATCTCTCCTGGATGTGTTCCCATCTCTTGTCACCTGGCTGCCTGTCACAACCACATAATGTTATTGTATGGTGCTCCAATTGTCATTGTAATTTAAATACATTTAATAAATTTTTTGTGTGTCAAGTAAATACAATTACTCACTTATTATATTTGCACATTTTCCTGTAGATTTTATTGGGCTGCAATTTGAAAAAATTGTAGACATAAATTTCCACTGTTATCCACCCATCTTTCCTTAATCTTGAGAATGGAGTTAGATACATGAAGGTTGAGACCAGATATGGAAACCTTAGAGGCAGGAAGTCCTGATTAACTATATACAAACTTCCAATGCAAATCAGAAGTGTTATTATTTCAATTCAAAAATTTTCCCCCAAAAGGTGTTTGTTAGATGACTGGCATGACTCTATTGTTATAGGAAAAGTATGACATATAGGGGCAAGCCACACATTCTCTGTTCTCAAGATTACAAGAACAAAGGATTGGATTTTCTTTTTAGTTATATTCATTGGCTGTAAGCATTATGTGTACGGCCAATAATAATTTCAAGATGGAGTAACATGTATCACTTGTGCTGTACCAGGTCAATATCCTTTCTATGGCTCTTCCTTTCATATTGTCTATAAATGTATTTATATACAGTATAAGTGCGTTAATTTCTCATTTTTATCGATAATTTACTAAATTGTTTTAATTTAAATAATCCAGTTGACAAAATGAGTAAAACTGAAATGATAATGGCAATTATATTTTTGTGTCCAAGAGTAAACAGCATTTTATAAATGACATTTATTGGGAAACTTTAAAAACATGGTATTTTATTGTAATTGTTAAAAATTATTTGAATCTATTGTTACAGGAGATAATTTAATTATATATTGTAATAATGTAATCTTTGATGGATTTAAGAGCAGCTAAAAAAAATCTGCTATTTTATAGAGTAGATAAAGACTATTTAATAATTTGATGATATATTTTTATTTTAAAATATTGAAATATGTCATTTTTAAATTGATTATACAGTATGATCCCCACTACATGCTCTATGTACAAGATAACCCAAAACTAAATTAACAGATATATATTTTAAGGTTATTTACCTTAACCTTAAAGTGTGTATCTTGTAGGTTTTGGAGCATCCTACACCTGTTAATGATTAGTAAATTTTTATAGCACCAGCTGATTTGGCTGAAATTTTTTTAAATTAAAGCAGTTTCAACTACAAAAAAGTAAGATTTTTAAATCCTTGTTTGTTCCTAGTTGTGGTTACCATTTTTATTTTATTTCCCATACATGGCTGTATGCTTCCTTCTGTCACTTGCTTATTGTTCTTCATTTTCTTGCCATATAAACCATATAGCCTTGCATTTTTAATAATCTACAGTAATACTTCTATTACTCCTAATAGAAACAATTAAGCTAGTAAAAAATGCAGTTACGTCTGCCAAATCTAACTTTGGTATATGACTAGTTTTGTCCTATTTGGTTGTTAATAGAAATTTTTTTTCATTGAAATAGTATTTGATTGAGGTCTTACTGTGATGTTTTGGCATCTCTTCAATATAAATAGAAAGGAAAAAAAACGAAAAATCATGAGATGAGAATCTTTAATTAAAGAAGGTAGGTGACAGCATTATTTCCAGGTGTACATAAGTTTATATATAGAGAGAACAAAATTAGAACAAAAAATGAACACTTTAAAAACTCAAATTAAGTTTTATTTTAATGACTAATTTTTACAATGCTTTGAACTCAATTTCGAAAAATACATGTTTAAACTGCGAGTCACTTCTTGGCAAATCGGTATGAAACACTAATGGAAAATACACTATTTACAGTAGAAATAATATGCTTCGGAATTATTCTATGTACACGATAAACAATAAATTACCGACATACCTAATAAGTGATAAAAATCTTCCTAAAATTTGCATAGCACAGTTAAATGTGATGTAACAGTATATCATTTTAAATGCAAATTTTCAGAAACAATATACACTTTGTATTCTGAACAATAAAGTAAATTGCAATAACACATTCATACTTTACCAACAAATTAATGCTTAATTAGATTTGGTTGTAATATAATTCTAAAATTTAAAATTATAATAAAGTTAGTTAATTTTTTACATGACTTATCTACATAATACCATTAATAGTAATAAAACATAATACAAGTAAATTACCCAAAATTATTGACATGTTTGATAATAATATTAAAAATACATTCTAGTTTTAAATGTAAATATATCATCAAATATTCTCAATAATTTTTATGTATTGTTTAATACAGTAGAATAGTTTTGTGTTATCAAATTGTTAGGCACATATATTTAATTAAATTTTAACATTTTAATAAAATTTTAGAATATTTATTCAATTGGAAAAAGTTCATTCACTCCCAGAATAATGCCAATTAAATTTCTGCACTCTTCTTATGGACGGATAAGAAACAATCACATATATTCACGTTCACTTTTTCAATCAAAACAATTGATCTTTTTTGTAAATTCTTCCAAGAAAAATGTAAATAATTTAACATCTTGCATATTGAGTACTTTGAATACATAGCTGCCATTTAAGTACACAATTGGTAATTATCAAAACATATTTCCAAATTATTTTACATGTCATAAATTTTCACATAACACTAGGTAAGTTTTGGTACTTGACTACTGATATTAGGTGTTGCAATATCGTGGCAACTTTTAACACAAATGAGTTGCATCAATGAGTATGTCTGGTAAAGAATACACAGCTGGAGCAAACTGAGACATATACTGTTTCATATGAAACAAGCGATGTCATTGGCTTACTTATCCAGGCAACTTCCCCAATGATCGTACTACATTTAATTAAACATAAAGAACTTTCTTGAACTGACATTACTACACCAACAACAGTCAAGTATCAAAACTTGTTACCTTTACAAAATATTAGTAATCTATTTACTAATATCTAAGTACTTAGAAGGGATGTAAAATTTTAAAAAATATAACTTTGTCTTATGCCACTTTTATAAAAATTTTATTTTTATAAAATAATGAAGTCATAAAGATATAAATTTTGTTCTTTGTAAACAATTTTAATTGAATCTTTGGCATTTATAACCATTTATTGCATAGATTTTTAGAAGAATCTGTATTGAAAAGTTTTATAGCTGCATTAATTTAAGACAATGCTGATTTATAATTGGTAAATTTATTGATTCTTCCTAGCTGTCACCCTCGGATATAACTGAAAAGAAATAAAAATTTAACAATAAAACTAAACAAAATATAAAATTGTTGTTACTTATATTAATTTTAAATAGAATAGTTGAGATATATCTGAATTGATTTATGTATTTAATTAGATATTATGTATACAGGGTGTTTCAAAGAAATGTGAACATTAATGTGGAAGTAATTTGTCATCTGTGTAGTCCATCATGTGCAAGAAATCAAGACTCACTTGTCAAATTCTCAAAAAAATATAGTACTACCACCTTGCCACACTGCTTATAGAACTTCTTTATATATACTAACATTTTTTTGAAGCACCCTGTATACATAAAAACAGTTTTCATTGAGAATGCCATTAACCAATCTCAAAACAGACAATGATTCACAGTACTAATGACCTAATATCAAGCAATTACATCAAATTGATAGATTTCAGATGCAAAGAGACTGGTTAGAACTATAAGCAGAGTTATGCAACATACCAAACAGTCAGTGAAATCAAAAATTCTTTACTTAAATGTTTTCATTTCTATACAACGGACTTTGTAAGGTTCAATTAAAAGAATATAGTATTAGAATCTTATAATCGAACCCAACAATGTCTGTTGTATATGGAGGAAAACATTTTTTTTAAGTAAAGGATTTTCGATTTTGCTAGTTGTTTGGTGTGTTGGATAACTGTTGATAGACTTGTGTACTTTGAGATAATTGAATCAACAATTATAACATCAAAAATTCATAACTTTGCCAATTAAGTTTAACAGAGTAATCAATTTACTATCCAAGATAATGTATTGCACTATTGTCTATGACAATGATCTCCAAATTTTTTTGATCGTGTACCCGTAAGACAAAAAAAATTTATAAGTTGTACTTCCTATAATAGAGTATATATATATATATAATGTTTTAACATGTTGCTGTTTACACGTTCTAAACACAGTACACAAATTATTTATAACACAACAACAAAACTATTTGTAATTTAATTTCAACACTAGTGAATAACATTCTGGCACTCCACAATTAATTAATAAAGGCACAACACTGGTTCTTTGCCAGCCACACACACTGGTCAGCAATGCTACCCACTCCAAAAGGAAAGCACACTTTTTCCCTCTCTAGGCAGGAAGATCTCTCCCCGCATTCCCAAGTCTATAGTTACACAACACACCTGACACGTGTGACAGAGCTGTGGACTGTACATCAACACTACGTAACATAAACACACGTGTTACAATTTTGTTAAATTGAATATCGAACTTAACAATATATATATACATACATACATACATACATACAGGGTGATCCAAGTCACAGAAATTTAAAAAAATTAATAACTCTCAAACTATTTACAGTAAGATGATGTGGTTTTCACAAACACTTAGAAAGAAGCAGGATGTTTTTAGGTGTAATAAAAATTTCAGTACCAAAATACTTACATTTCTTGCCATAGATGGCACTGTAGGAAACTGAAAGCATTTGTAAATTTGTTAAAATAAGAATAAAAAAATAAAAATGTTCTTAGTGTAAGTTCTAGTAACAACTACACAAATTATGTAATCTTTTCAAGCACCATCTATGGCACGAAATGTAACGATTTTAGTACTAAAATTTTTATTACACAAAAAAAAAATCCCACTTCTAAGCATTTCTGTGAAAACTGCATCAATTATCTTAGTAAATAGTTTGTGAATTATTAATTTTTTAAAGTTTTTGTGACTTGACACACACACACATACATTTGTGTGTGTGTAATCAAAAATCAAATTATTTAATTTATTTTAAACAATATACATATGTTTAAAGTAAATTACAAATTTACATTTTGAATTACAGTTACAGTATTTTGACTGTATAGGACACACACAGTACAGCACACCCCCCTATAACACAGTAGATACGTTCAGTGTTGTACAAGTAACTTAGATTTTACAAATATGTGAGCCATTCATGGCCCAAAGTGATTAACTTACCGTATTTTACGGACTATAAGACGCACCTTAATTTTTAAGCAATTAAAAAAAAAAAAAAATACCTATAAGACGCTACGGACTATAAGACGCACCTGAATTTTGGAGGCAATTTTTCGAAGAAAAAAGTGCATCTTATAGTCCGTAAAATACGGTACTTGTTATACTTAAAATAACTTTCTTTAGTAATGAGACTTAAGGCACTACATGACAACAATTTTTATGGCTGTTGAATAATAAATGTTTTTTTCACAAGAAAACTCAACTTTTCCGCCTAAAGTATCCATATATACATGTGCCGCTGGACGGCGGTCATCCAATCGGCGTCCTCGCTATGCTGGTAGCTCTCAAGTAGGTCCGCTGTTCGTCCACTATTGGTCCAAATCTAACCAATCCTGTCGAGACACGAGTCAGCCGTG
Organism: Centruroides vittatus; assembly: GCF_030686945.1. Taxonomy (NCBI): domain Eukaryota; kingdom Metazoa; phylum Arthropoda; class Arachnida; order Scorpiones; family Buthidae; genus Centruroides; species Centruroides vittatus. Next base: position 1,448,863 of record NW_027122576.1, read on the forward strand.
ACAATCTGTCTCATTCTTTTACCGTGTTCATAATATTTTTTAGAGATCAAAGGTCATCACACACCTTTTTAAATCAACATTGAGCCTGTATATATTCGTTACTAAATTTAATATTTTTTTTTACATTTACTAGTGTTCAAACATCAATTAAGCAATTGCTTCAATGATTCTATTTGTATTTTCTTGCTGGACATTAACAAGCACTATACATAGAACTAGTGTTATTATTATCCACGTAAACTAATTACATCTTAGTTTTCAATTTTCCAGTTTATTCCTCAGTTTTTCATATCTATTTTAACTAATCTGCTTATTTTTTTGGGAATAATCCCTAAAACATAACTTATGCCCTGAGAGACTTTTGTTCTTTTTGATTTTTTTTCCTACTGTATTTTTCATCTTTAAGATGAAATTCATTAGATTAAATACCCAATACATTTGACACCATTTTAATGCTATAGTCAGCAACTGTGTTCCTTTGATAGCACTGAATATTCATTATTTCAATAACCACTTCCAAATGTAATGTTAATGGAAGTTTTATTTTCATTTTATGTGATTTTAGAACTATTTACAAATACAAAAACTCAAATGATGCTAAAAACACAACGATAAGAAAATAGAAAAGTAGTAACTAAAATTATGACAATATTTAGAACCAATTTTATATTTCATTATTTGAGCAAAGATGAGATATAATTTGGAAATCATATTGAAAATCTATATGGCATAAATCTCAATTTAAAAAATATATATATAATATAATATAATATATATATTATGTTTAAATTTTATATATAATCGAGACAAGTTAATAATAATAATAATAATAATAATAATAATAATAAGCTCTCCCGTGGTCACCACCTGGTCGTGGTGGGAGAGCCCAGTAATTTTACTGATCCATAGGGCAATGCAGGCTGGAGCATAAGCTCCTGGTAGGGACACCCATGCCAGTAAGGTCTATGGGGAGAAATGAAGCTAAGAGTGACCACACCCACATTCTGTGGAGATATTTATTATGGTAATAACTAGATCAAAGTGTGATACCGGCTCGGACGTCGCCCGGGTTAACAAGGTCCGCGTTCGTGGGTTAGGCAGAGGCTCACGTTCGAAAAATAGGCCACAGTCTCCCTTGGTTACCGGTGGCGAAAGCAGCACCGGCCCAAGCATGGCTACTGCAATGCCCTCAACAGATGTGAGGAACAAACCCAACCTTGGTGTTTCTGTGGCAATGCATCCACAGACCACAAAGGCTGGAAAACCACGCCAACGGATGAAATGGACAGTAGAAATGAACGAGTTTATCATCCGTACTTACTACACCATCACAAAACTCGAAACAAACATGACAGCATACAGACAACAACTACACCATAGATTCACACAACAGTATCCTCACCTCACTGTCACCGAACAAAGGGTTGTTGATCAAAAAAGAACAATTATACACAACAACCTTATTCCACAAACAACACTTGAACTTATCAAACAACAGGTTGCTGATCAAATACATCAACAGACAGAAACATCTAACATTAATGAAGATCATGTAACCTGTCAGGATAATCCAGCAACAAGCATTGATAATAACACACATACAACAATTACCACTAATGATACTACAGACATTTCCTCATCCATCACTGATAACATAGACATGGATTTAGTTAATACACTCTCACATATATTTCAGGAAACACTCACTAAATATACAGGCACAGATCCCACACAACGACCACGAATACCAAAAATCAACACGTCAAAGGAAGTAGGAAAAACACTAAATTACGTAAACACTCACTTACTACCACACTACATTCATTCAATTTCTACACTCGCAGACATTCATACATTAGTTTATGCTGGAGCAGTCACAGTAGTAACACACCATGGGCTGAAAGTACAATCACAGACAAACACACAGAAAACAAAATTCTATCACAAGCCTGCCTGGCAGAGAAGAATAGAAATACAAATAAATGACATTAGACAGCAATTAGGCAAGCTGACACAATACACTAAAAACAACATAACACCCAAATTAAGGAAACAGCTCAAAAACATTTTCAAGAAAATAAAAACACACACAAAACATGAACATCACAACACACACATTACAGAATACATTGATACACTAAAACAAAAACTTGCTGCCAAAGCACGTAGACTCAAACGATACAAAACATGTACACTACGAAAACAACAAAATAAATTATTTACAAACAATGAAAAACTTTTTTACAGACAAATCAATAACAAAGCAAACACTGTTACACAGCACAGTGGCACACCAACAGAAGAAGAACTCACAACATATTGGTCTTCTCTTTGGTCCAGTGCTGTCACGCATAATGCTAATGCAGGCTGGATCGAGGAGGAGAACAGAAACTTGCACAACATACCAACTATGCCCTGTGTTGAAATAAGCATACATGATTTCCAATACACTGTTAACAGAACACACAACTGGAAGACACCTGGTGTAGACAACATTCACAATTTCTGGTACAAAAAGTTTACATCACTGCACCAGGAACTAGCTAAACATCTAACACACATCATCATCAATCCACAAGACATGCCAAATTTTCTTGCCCAGGGCATCACCTACATGAAACCTAAAAACAACAATACCACAGACCCCACACAATACAGACCAATTACATGTCTTCCAACACTCTACAAATTATTGACATCCTGTATCGCAAACAAAATATACAAACACGTTGAAGAACACGACATTCTAACAGAACAACAAAAAGGTTGTCGTAGAAACCACAGGGGATGCAAAGAACAGTTACTCATAGATTCAGTCATTCTACGGCAAGCACACAAACAACACAGAAACATACACATGGCATATATAGACTACAGAAAAGCATTCGACAGTGTTCCACACAGTTGGCTGCTACATATTCTACACATGTACAAAATACATCCATCACTCATTGCATTCTTTCAAAACACTATGCAGCACTGGAGAACAACACTACATCTCAGGGTTAGTAACACTTCCATACAAACAAACCAAATTTTTATTAGGCGAGGAATATTTCAAGGAGATTCCTTGAGTCCTCTCTGGTTCTGCTTAGCCCTGAACCCATTATCCAACATGTTAAACAACACGCAATATGGTTACAATATCAGACACGAAAAAACAACACAGTTTACACTGTCACATCTCATGTACATGGATGACATAAAACTTTATGCATCCACACAAAAACAACTTCATCAACTCCTACAAATCACACATTCATACACCAAGGACATACAAATGGAATTTGGCCTAGATAAATGCAAAACAGTTCACATAGAAAAAGGAATCCTGAAGAAAGAAGATTTTGCACTTGGAAATGGAGACATTATTGAATCCATGGAAGAGGGCGAGTTCTACAAGTATTTAGGATTCCAACAGGCCAAACTAACAGAACATACACAAATAAAGCAAAGATTAATTAAAGAATACCAAAGTAGGTTAAATGCTATTCTCAGAACACAGTTAAATGCAAAACACACAGTTAAAGCAATAAACACATATGTTATCCCAGTACTCACATATTCTTTTGGAGTTATACATTGGACTCACACAGATCTCGAGCAACTCCAAAGGAAAACAAGAACAACACTTACTAAGCATAAACAACATCATCCTAAATCCGCCACAGAAAGATTAACCCTTCCACGTAAAGATGGCGGACGTGGCCTGATTGACATAGTTAACCTTCACTACAAACAAATACAGTCACTGCGAGAGTTTTTCTACAAAAAACAAGAAACATCACAATTACATAAAGCAGTAACTCTAGCAGACTCGAATAACACACCATTAAACTTACACTCACATCATATGGACACAACACAACATATAAAAAGCATAGACACCATTAAGCAATCGTGGGCTCGAAAGGCACTCCATGGCAGGCATCCTTATGATCTGGCCCATGATTTTGTTGACAAAACTGCGTCAAACAGCTGGTTAGCTCGGGGATGCCTCTTTGGGGAGACGGAAGGATTCATGATTGCCATACAGGATCAGGTCATAAATACTAAAAACTACAGAAAACACATACTCAAAGATGCAACACTCACAAATGACACATGCAGAAAATGTCACGTCATGCCAGAAACTATACAACATATCACCTCTGGTTGCAAGCTCTTGGCACAGACAGATTATTTACACAGACATAATCAAGTAGCAAATATAATACACCAAGAGCTTGCAAAGAAACACAAATTAGTAGACATCCACGAACCATACTACAAATACATCCCACAGACAGTATTGGAAAACAACACGCACAAAATGTACTACGACAGAGCCATAATCACAGATAAAACAATTTACCACAACAGACCAGACATCACACTCATTGACAAACACAATAAAATCACATACATTATAGACATATCCATTCCAAACACTCACAATATACAAAACGCATGCACTGAAAAAATTAGCAAGTACACAGAACTCGCCCAGGAAATAAGGCATCTGTGGAGGATGGATAGGGTGCTTATTGTACCTGTTGTTCTCTCCTCTACAGGTGTCATACCACACATACTACACAAAAGCCTGGGCACATTGGAATTGAATAGAAACACATACATCACACTGCAGAAAGCCACTATATTGAATACATGTCATATTGTGAGAAAATTCCTGAATACAGACACACACACTGATACACTTCTTTAATTTCTGTTTTGGTTACTATGCCTTGACTCTGGTCCGGCATAGTACACAGCCACCGGTGTTAACCGAGTATATCTCACTTAACCCAACATAATAATAATATAATAAATTTCTGGTACAAACAGTTTACATCACTGCACCAGGAACTAGCTAAACATCTAACACACATCATCATCAATCCACAAGACATGCCAAATTTTCTTACTCAGGGCATCACCTACATGAAACCTAAAAACAACAATACCACAGACCCCACACAATACAGACCAATTACATGTCTTCCAACACTCTACAAATTATTGACATCCTGTATTGCAAACAAAATATACAAACATGTTGAAGAACACGACATTCTAACAGAACAACAAAAAGGTTGTCGTAGAAACCACAGGGGATGCAAAGAACAGTTACTCATAGATTCAGTCATTCTACGGCAAGCACACAGACAACACAGAAACATACACATGGCATATATAGACTACAGAAAAGCATTCGACAGTGTTCCACACAGTTGGCTGCTACATATCCTACACATGTACAAAATACATCCATCACTCATTGCATTCTTTCAAAACACTATGCAGCACTGGAGAACAACACTACATCTCAGGGTTAGTAACACTTCCATACAAACAAACCAAATTTTTATTAGGCGAGGAATTTTTCAAGGAGATTCCTTGAGTCCTCTCTGGTTCTGCTTAGCCCTGAACCCATTATCCAACATGTTAAACAACACGCAATATGGTTACAATATTAGACACAAAAAAACAACACAGTTTACACTGTCACATCTCATGTACATGGATGACATAAAACTTTATGCATCCACACAAAAACAACTTCATCAACTCCTACAAATCACACATTCATACACCAAGGACATACAAATGGAATTTGGCCTAGATAAATGCAAAACAGTTCACATAGAAAAAGGAATCCTGAAGAAAGAAGATTTTGCACTTGGAAATGGAGACGTTATTGAATCCATGGAAGAGGGTGAGTTCTACAAGTATTTAGGATTCCAACAGGCCAAACTAACAGAACATACACAAATAAAGCAAAGATTAATTAAAGAATACCAAAGTAGGTTAAATGCTATTCTCAGAACACAATTAAATGCAAAACACACAGTTAAAGCAATAAACACATATGTCATCCCAGTACTCACATATTCTTTTGGAGTTATACATTGGACTCACACAGATCTTGAGCAACTCCAAAGGAAAACAAGAACAACACTTACTAAGCATAAACAACATCATCCTAAATCTGCCACAGAAAGATTAACCCTTCCACGTAAAGATGGCGGACGTGGCCTGATTGACATAGTTAACCTTCACTACAAACAAATACAGTCACTGCGAGAGTTTTTCTACAAAAAACAAGAAACATCACAATTACATAAAGCAGTAACTCTAGCAGACTCGAATAACACACCATTAAACTTACACTCACATCATATGGACACAACACAACATATAAAAAGCATAGACACCATTAAGCAATCGTGGGCTCGAAAGGCACTCCATGGCAGGCATCCTTACGATCTGGTCCAGGATTTTGTTGACAAAACTGCGTCAAACAGCTGGTTAGCTCGGGGATGCCTCTTTGGGGAGACGGAAGGATTCATGATTGCCATACAGGATCAGGTCATAAATACTAAAAACTACAGAAAACACATACTCAAAGATGCAACACTCACAAATGACACATGCAGAAAATGTCACATCATGCCAGAAACTATACAACACATCACCTCTGGTTGCAAGCTCTTGGCACAGACAGATTATTTACACAGACATAACCAAGTAGCAAATATAATACACCAAGAGCTTGCAAAGAAACACAAATTAGCAGACATCCACGAACCATACTACAAATACATTCCACAGACAGTATTGGAAAACGACACGCACAAAATGTACTACGACAGAGCCATAATCACAGATAAAACAATTTACCAGAACAGACCAGACATCACACTCATTGACAAACACAATAAAATCACATACATTATAGACATATCCATTCCAAACACTCACAATATACAAAACGCATGCACTGAAAAAATTAGCAAGTACACAGAACTCGCCCAGGAAATAAGGCATCTGTGGAGGATGGATGGGGTGCTTATTGTACCTGTAGTTCTCTCCTCTACAGGTGTCATACCACACACACTACACAAAAGCCTGGGCACATTAGAATTGAATAGAAACACATACATCACTCTACAGAAGGCCACTATATTGAATACATGTCATATTGTGAGAAAATTCCTGAATACAGACACACACACTGATACACTTCTTTAATTTCTGTTTTGGTTACTATGCCTTGACTTTGGTCCGGCATAGTACTTAGCCACCGGTGTTAACCGAGTATATCTAACTTAACCCAACATAATAATAATAATAATAATAAACATGTCATATTGTGAGAAAATTCCTGAATACAGACACACACACTGATACACTTCTTTAATTTCTGTTTTGGTTACTATGCCTTGACTTTGGTCCGGCATAGTACACAGCCACCGGTGTTAACCGAGTTATATCTAACTTAACAAAAAATAATAATAATAATAATCAGCACAGAGCCCAAACAGTTAGGAGTTGAAAGTTGAAATTTGGTACAGCGGTTAGGGTATGTCATGAGAACGCACACTAAGAAGGGATTTTTCGATGGAAGTGCTATGTAACAATGGAATTGTTAAGAGAAAGTGACATGCAAGACGCAGGTGCAGTTTGTTTTGTTTTGTGGGAAATTGAACATATTTTTAGACCCATCTAAAAATTCTCTAATTAATCTGGAAACAAAGGGACCCAATTCTTGCATTCTGTGAAAACAGGTAAGGTAATAGTCTTCGGCGTCGTTACTTTTGCCCGAGCAACGCCAGGCCCACCTGCTAGTGTATATATATATATACATATATACATACATACATACATATACATACATATAAAATTTAAACATAATTATCATCAAGAATTATTTTCGTTACTACTTGAATTAATTTAGTTTTTGAAATATGTTATTTAAATTTATTCAATAATTTATGATAAGTTTCAACAATGAATTACTGTAAAAATTTAAAACATTGCTTTGTTACTTACTCCAAGTAAATTTCGAGGGACGTATCCTTCCTGATTGTTTAGCTGCGACCACCACCATTCTCTTTCTAATTCGTCTCCTTTTTTCAGAACTACTATTTTATCTCCATCTTGAAAACTCAGTTCGTCAGGATTTTGTAGTTCATAATCATATACTGCATAAACAACTCCACCATTCATAATGCCTAGTTTTTCTTGAAATACCTAAAATAAAAAAATATAATTTATTGAACATTTTTTTTTTCATTTATTATTATTAACTGGCCTGTGCACAAGATTTTTAGAAAGTTAGGGTTAAAGAATATATATTTTTTTATAACAGATACACAAAGTAGATAGAATAACATGTAGACTATATTGTAAAAATTAACATACTAAGACAAAAATGAACAAGTAAAAAATTGTTATATACAATATACTGTTTTGTTTAATTTGTTTTAATTCTTCCCAAATGGAGGATTAAACCCTCCCATGTGCACAACCTTCATTAAATATAAGATAAACATTAAATCAATATAAAAATTGCTTCTTCAGAATTTATACTTTCATTATTCCTAGATCCTATCCTTAGGGAATGAAGTTGAATTACAGGAATCAAAAAGCATTAGGAATAATGACGATATAAAGAAGCAGTTTTTGTAAACAGAATAATATGGGAGGAAATTTTTTGTGAGAAGTCATTAAATCAATATTTTTATCATTTTTGCTCCATTTAAAAATTTTTGTATCAGTTTAATTATGTTCTTAATTATCATTCTAGATCTAGATGTTTAATTAAAAATATACAGTTACAGTAATGACAGTTTTACAGAGATATAACAAATACAAAATAATTTGTATTAAAAAGAACTGAATAAATTTAAAACCAAAATTATCTAAGGTGTACAGACAACAGCAACATACTTGTATCAGCAGAGGAGTAAAAATTGGTAGAGTTTAATGTATAAATAAGTAAAATTTTTATAACCCTACTATATTTGGTTATGAACAACGATTTTAATCAAATTCTTCCAATACATATAAACTTAATTGTAATCTGAAAATAATCTTGCTTTTATAAGGAAGAAATTGTACTGTTGTTCGGCATTAGGTTTATTTATTTGCCAAATTAAATGCAAATATTTTTGACATTTCAAAATGTCTTCCTCATACAAAAAAGAATATATAAAATTTGAATATTGGTTTTAAATCTCTTTACCTTAATCAAACATAGGAGCATTTTTTAACCTAAATGTGTTAGTTTTTGCATGGGTTATAAAATTTTCAGTTTAAATTTAACACAAATACAGAAACTATTCTCAATATATAAAATGTGAATAAAGAATAAATAAAACGCAAAAGTTGATAGCTAAGATAAGGCTAAGTAAAATAAAGTTAAAATAAAAAAAAAAACCTTAATTTTTATTTAGGTTTTATAAGTTTTTATAGTGTTAACCATATGTCAGGAATTTAAAGAGTGGAAAAGTTGCAGGGTTTTACTAAAGATAAATATAATAACTCCCAGATAAGCAATGTTCTGCAATCTAAACATCGCTTGAGAATGGAAGTTTGGGCCCATAATCTTATTTCACTATTTTCTAATATGTTTGTTGCAATATCAGTGGAAGATATGGTGTTTTTTAGGGTTTCTCATTTCCCTGTCTTTTGCTTGTCCCGGGATCCCAGGACAAAATTAATTATTTTTAAGATATTTTGTATATCATGAAATCAAATGATATAATTATTTTTCATTTTTTAAAGTAATTTAATACATTCTGTAACCTCCAAAATCATATTAATAATGCTGTGTAAGATATATATTAAAAATTACCTTTGAATTACGTAGAAATTTTCACAAATAGAAAAAATTTATTAAAGTTTGCTGGAAACTGCATATAAAATCAACACAAAAATGCTTTTTGAATTGAGTTAAAAATTTAAAAAAAAAAAAAAAAAAAAAAAAAAGATCAAACTTCTAACTTATAAGGTAATTTTTGTTTTTTTTTTTTAAATAAAATATAATATAAAAATTTATAATATTTTGTAAGATTTTAAAAAGCACAGATGGTCAATACTCCAATCACTCAATCTAATTCTTATTTTAGTAATGAAAAGTCTTACTACCGAGAATGCCTTTTCCGATTCAATTGATGTGATTGGAATTGTGTTTAATGCATTTAAGAGAAGACAGATATTATGTGTTTTTTTACCTGTAGCCTCAAAGATTTCTATTTCGTTTGAGATTGTAGTACTTCTTTTGCTTTCTAGTATTCTTGATTTGTCTTCCTCAGCTGTGGCTTCTTTAATAGCAGCATTGAGCTTATATCTTGATAATTCGGCAGTTTGTTTGGCTTTAATAATCAGGTTTATGAAGAAAAACTTCATACTTGCAGACTTCGTACTCATTTGTATCCTTGCCAATTTGCACAACTTGGCGTTACGCAGTTATTGAAGCCACTGGGCATAGTTAAAAATTAAGACAGCATAAGCACACTTATTCCAGATATTACTGGTAAAGAATTTTGAGAGTTCTGCCACAAATAAGCTACGTATTGATTATTGATCATTTGTGACGTGCCATAACAAAAAAAAAAATTTAAAAAAACTAATAAGTAGGTTTAAAATTAATAAATACAAATGTATTTCTGACAGTTTATGAGTTAATTATACTTTCTATTTGCAAAATTTCCTCAACCTTAACAAAAAATAAGAAAAAAGTGAATTTTTAAGAAATTTGCAGGATTTCCCTGGATAAAAAAACAACTGGGATCCCATTTGAGAAACCCTAGTGTTTTTAGCATCATCCCGATGTTCATTTAAGTAGGTTGATAACTTTCTAGTTGTAGCACCTATGATCTTTGTTCCCCTATGCACTTGCTATAATGGGATTATATAAACCCCTGATTTCTCCAAAAGGGAAAGAGAATCCCTATCATTACATAGAATTCTGCAGAATGACAGCTGAGGTTTGATGGTTAGTGTTACCCCATGTCTTGTTATAAGCTCGAGCTATTCATAAAGTTACAGATCCTAAGTATGGGAAAGGTTTTGCAAATATTAGCTTCTTGTTTTTGTCATGACTGTAGGATGGTGAGTGAGAAGAGAGAATTGCAGGACCAGGTTGTTGTTAAATTTAAATTTGGAAATTGCATAGAGCTGTAGTCTGCAGCTCATCCTGTATCAATGTTGGAGAAGAGAGATACAATTATGCCCTATGAATCAAAGCAGAGGACATTCCATATTTTGTTTGAGGAAGACATTTTGAAATGTTGAAAGTACTTGCTAAATGCAAGTCCTTTCATTTAATTCAGCAAATGAATAAATCTAACACCAAAAGACAGTACAATTTCTTCCTTATATTTGGTGTCCTAAATGAGCTTATAAAGTTTTACAATCTTTCTTTTAAATATGTTTGGTCATTAAAATTGGGTTGTTTATATATATCATACTATGGTAAAGTTTAAATTCAGCTGGGAGTATGACAGATCATAGATAATAAAAGACATCCCCAATTGGCACAACAGCAATTAATCTGTTTGGGTTTTGGTATACAATTAATTAACTTTAGGTCTTGAAGCAAAGACTAGACTAGGTCTGAGTACATAACTAGTAACAGTAAGCAGTTGTGGGTTTGAGTCCCATTCTGGGGCAAATTTTTTATGTAATTTTCTAAACTATCTAATTAAAAAATTCAAAATTAATTTCTGAATAGTTTAATCCTAGTCTGAAAATAATCTGGATTTTAAATATATTTTATTATAATAGATAAATAAAACTCACTTACTGGAGCCTGTAACTGGTGTGAAAAATAAACAAACAAATTCAAAGAAACAAACGTTTATTTTTCACACTGGTTACAGGCTCGAGTAAGTGAGTTTTATACACACCTGGTGTGCATGAGGAAGTTGTATTATAATAGATATTTAATGAGTATGTGTTTCATATATTATTAAACAAATTGTTAGAATAAATTATTAAATTTTTATACAATAAAAATTAGTTTTATGGTATGCCATTTTTCATAAAAATACAATAGATTTTTAGCAGACTTTTATCAAGAAGATTAATGTTGCTCCAATGTTTTTTCCAATTCAGCAACTGGAATGATTTTATCATTCCAGTTGCTGAATTTTTTAAATAAATAAAAACTATGTAGCAAGGTTTCCCCAATGATTCCACTGAATCAAAAATTGAATTATATTAATAAAGTCAACAACTTCATTGCAATGATGTGAGATAAATTTATTAATTAAATGTTTCTTGAGATTTATTTATACTTGCTTTATATCAAATATTAGTTAAGGAATCATTACATAAATTCCAGCAACAAGTTGCTTAACTTTCCTGGCAACATTTAAAACTGCATATGGTGCCATCTGTTATATTTTATTTAAAAACTTTTTATATTTTTAATTATTGTAAGTTTAATTTTGAGGGTAGGATTGAGTTTTATAAAAAAATTATAAATGCTAATTAAGGAATAAAATCATTAAGTCCGACCCTACTTGAGATATGACACACAACCCCCTCTATCTTCTCACCCCTTTAACTTTAACCACTGAAAATTTAATAGCATCAATCCTCCTAATACACAAAAATTTCTTGAAAAATTTCAGAAATTTTGAAGAAAAAGCACAGGAGTTATTAAGCCTCAAATAGGGTAAACAAAATTGTTACCCCAAACAAAAACTAACATCCATACATACTGAAAAAAACCCAAATTTTTTTGCATCTCTCAACATTTCAAGATCCAGAGTCCAAAAATGTAAAAATCTTGGAGGCCATTTTTTTTTACCGATTGCCATACATTTCTTCTGTTATATATAACACACTAAATCAAACAATCATCATAATTAATCAGGATATAAATTTACAATTATTATATAAATAGCAAATTTATAGCTTGATTAATTATGGTGATTGTTTGGTTTAGTATCAATGTATCAGGCTTTGGAAAGTTTATTATATATATATAACATAGCTGAGAAAGTAAAAATTGTCAAATAAAACAATTTGAAACATTCTACCAATTAAATCAACCTTATCTATAAGAATTTTGGGGATATTTATATAACAATAATGAATGCATATATTTCCTATTTCATTCCTTAAAAATTTCAAATAACAATATCAGTAATGCAATTAATTTTTGAATTTAGAAACTCATTTATAAAATACAAACAATTAAAAACAAATACTCAAAGACATTACTTAAAAGCAACATCTTCACATTTTTAATTCTTTTAAACCAATTTTTAAATTAAAAATTTAAATTCAATAAAGGCTATTTTTAGCTTTTTTAAAAAATTACAGCACATTAACTTTCTTGAAGAATTTCTAGACTCATTGAATGTAGCAATAAATAAAATAAGTAACTGTAGGGTTATATGTTAACTTGAATTTGTGTGTGTCTGGAAACAATCCAACCCAAAGTATTAGAATGGCATAACCGGGAACATAGCCAATGCGTAAAATTTGTGGGTTCAAATACCTCTCCAAATGTATTTTTTTGCCAGCTAGTTATTTTTAAAATTAATTAAATTAGATTTATTGCCAACTCTTAGCATTGACAATTAAATAATTTATTTCATACTGCCTTATAATCATTAAAAGAATCTATCAGTCTAATTTTGTCTAAATTAACAGGAACGGACTATATAACGACAACCCTCCATAGCAGTGGTCAGCAACCTTTCTGACCTCATGGATCAGTAAACTCGCAATTTTCAATCCTGCGGACCACTGTTGTGAATTTTTTAAACAATGCAAAATCTGTAGAATAATGATCACAAAAGTTCAATTTTACTATATTAATATGAAACTTGTTTGTTTAATTATAACAAATTAATGCATGCCTAAAGTTCATTGCTGCTTGTTTGAAATAAGTTTATGGATTCTTAGCACTTTCCACAAAGGATGACAATTGCACTCACAATATTGTTTGTTGTTTATTATTTATTGATAACAGTCATTTTGTATTTGGTTTTAAATTCAAATAAAAATCCCCAATGAGTGAAAAAAGCAACTAAGCATTTTGCATTTCTTTTGTAATACTTCGCGTAACCTTCAGTTGATCAATGTCCAAATTTTTCCACAGACCATGCAAATTATCTCGCAAACCATCAATGGTCCACGGATCACCAGTTGCCAACCACTGCTCCATAGCACTTGGCTGACTATCCCAGAATTACATTAAAGTCAGTTAAATGCCACAGAGGACGAGTGCATAATCCTCAATTAGTATAAAGAATGGTCAATATGGGTATTTCTTCTAAATTAATTGGCCTGGAAGCATAAATTATTGATAAAACTTAAGATTACTAATTAACCTGGACACTAGAGTTTCTGAAACGGGATCCCGATTGTTTTTTGACCCGGGAAATCCCGCAAATTTCTTAAAAATTCGCTTTTTTCTTATTTTGTGTTAAGGTTGAGGAAATTTTGCAAATAGAAAGTATAATATGCAACTCAAAACTGTCAGAATACATTTGTATTTACTAATTTTAAACCTACTTATTAGTTTTTTTTTTAAATTTTTCCTCATTATGGCATGTCACAGATTGTCAATAATCAATATGTAGCCTATTTGTGACAGGACTCTGAAAATTCTTTACTTGTCAGAATCTGTAATATATGGAATAATTGTGCTTATGCTATCTTAATTTTTAACCATGCCAGTAGCTTCAATAACTGCATAATGCCAGGTTGTGCAAATTGGGCAAGGATACAAATGAGTATGAAGTATGCAAGTAAGAAGTTTTTCTTCATAAACCTGATTATTAAAGCCAAACGAACTGCCGAATTATCAGGATATAAGCTCGATGCTGCTATTAAAGAAGCCACAGCCAAGGAAGACAAATCAAGAATACTAGAAAGCAAAAGAAGTACTATAATCTCAAACAAAATAGAAATCTTTGAGGCTACAGGTGAAAAACACATAATATCTGTCTTCTCTTAAATGCATTAAACACGATTCCAATCACATCAATTGAATCGGAAAAGGCATTTTCGGTAGCAGGACTTTTCATTACTAAAATAAGAATCAGATTGAGTGATCAGAATATTGACCATCTTTGCTGTTTAAAATCTTATAAAAAATTTACAATAATATTTGGTATTACGTTTTATTTAAAAAACAAAAGTTACCTTTTAAGTTAGAAGTTTAATCTAAGTTCATTTTATTTTTTAAATTTTCATCTCAATTCAAAAGCATTTTTGTTGTTGTTGTATGCAGTTTCAAGCAAACTTTAATAAATTTTTTCTATTTGTGAAAATTTCTACATAATTCAAAGGTAATTTTTAATATATATCTTACATAGCATTATTAATATGATTTTTGAGGTTGCAGAACATATTAAATTACTTTAAGAAATGAAAAATAATTATATCATTTGATTTCATGATATACAAAATATCTTAAAAATAATTAATTTTGTCCTGGGATCCCGGGACAAGCAAAAGACCGGGAAATGAGAAACCCTACTAGACACTCAAATGCATCGGACAATCAATACTTGACATCTTTGTTGTTGTTATTAAAACTGAATAATTTCACTCTGAAAATAGCCCTACATTTGGATTTTATGACTTGAAATCATAGTTTAAGGGCATAAGAAGTAATTCCAATTTTAATTCAAATTTTGAAATTTTCATACTGGCATTTCATCTTTGACAATTTGGTTATATAGTTTATAGGTCTATGAATGTGTCTTAATGTTTTTTTTATATAATATCCTCAATTATAGTAAACAGTATATTTTTAAACTTACTATAAAGATATTCAGAACAACCATCAAAGCCATCTTCATCTTCTTCACATTTTTCAGCAGCTGTTTCATGATCACTTAAAGTAGTTGCAAAAATACAGGCACCATGCTCAACTAAGTACTTAACCATTGGAAGATTATTACAGGAAGCAGCACAATGCAGTGGAGTCCTAAAAATAAGGAAGAATATATATATATATTCCAATAGAATTTATGCAAAAACTATTTAAAGGGCCAAATAATTTCTTACCAGCCATCACTATCCTGAGTGTTCACATCACATCCTAATTCAACTAAAAATGTGACAATTTCTAAATGACCAGCACAAATGGCATTATGTAATGCTGTGATTCCTTCATCATTAGCAGCACTTGGATTAGGAACCTAAAATGTTTCAGACTACATCAAGTATTTATTTTCAAGGATTTCAAAACATGTTTTTTT
Organism: Centruroides vittatus; assembly: GCF_030686945.1. Lineage (NCBI taxonomy): Eukaryota > Metazoa > Arthropoda > Arachnida > Scorpiones > Buthidae > Centruroides > Centruroides vittatus. Next base: position 1,464,864 of record NW_027122576.1, read on the forward strand.
TTCATTTTGAATATGTTTTTAGTTTGAATAATTTATGTTTGTATGTATGTTTATAGAATGTAAATTACTTTGTCCTTCAATGTTCTATCATTGCTTAGAATTGATAATTCTGCATGTAAAATTTCACTTGTTTTGCCTGAGGAAACAAAAGACTTGACCACAGGGGGTTAAAAACTAGTGGAATTAGCCAGATGGATCACAAAGCACTTATTTTTTATTAGATTAGCAAGCAAAGTAGTAGTTTCTATAGTATTTTATATACGTACAGTTATATTTGTAAGATGTATATACTGTGTATCATATGTAATTAATTGAAATTAATATTATTTGTATTAAAGATTAATTTGTCTAGAAGTTTGTTTTTAAAAGTCAATATTTAGTGAATTATCATTTAATATTTATTAAATTACTATGAAATTTATATACAAAAGTAAAAAATAATATTTTAATGTTGAAAAAATTTACAAAAGTTAGTGCATAAAACAGAAATGACAATCATCCAAGGACTTTTGGAGTTATCGTGATTTATTATGAGAAATGCTTAAATTAATTGATATTCCTGATGATGAGTCATAACTTGAAACTGCTTGAGCAATTGTTATATCTAGTTTTTTTGGTTTTTTTTTCTTTTGTAATTTTTCCTCTATTAAAATGTTATTTTTTGTTTTATCTTACTTATGAAATTGCATGTTAGTTCACACATGAAAGCTTTTACAACATAACAGAGCATTTCTATTGACTATGCAATCAATTATAGAACCTATGTTACATACAGTGTTTTTCATTTCAATTAGTTATTGGCTAATTATCAAATATATTTTGAAAACAGTTTAAAAGATATTTCTATGACTTTATTTTCCATATTACCATTAAATCTATAAATAAAAATAATTACCTCACAAGCAGTTTTCTTAACTAATTCTACTTCTCCCTCTAATGCAGCATCTAATAAGAGAGCTAATGGATCAAAACTAACTCTTCTGGGACTTTTAGCAGAATCTTTTGTTTTCAAATTGCCTTTCTTAACACGCCTTAAAGCAACGGGTTCATGTTCGTTGGTAGAAATTTCTTGGGAAGAAGGTTCTGTTATGGCTTTTGGTTCTGAAATATATTATATAATTTATAGTTAATAAAATATCACTAATTAAATCTAAAAATTCAATTTTATTTGATATTATTAAATGGATAAAATAATAAAGATTACATTGTTACAATAAGTAACTGAATCTTATTAAAATTCTTCTAACAATTGAATTTAAATAAATAATAAAATATGGAATGTAGACTCAGTTATCTGAATTGATCTACCAAGAATGATAAAAACATTTATAGTTTATCTATGTTCTATCTTAAGAATATTTTATACTTTGATAATTTTAATCTCAGTTGGCTGTTTCTTTTGATTTGAAATTCAAATAGCCTCGAGTTTAGAAATTAATCAATTAATTTTTATAAGTGATCAATTCTAACGCAATTCTGTATTTAGCAGCGATCTCCTAAAAAGTATTTGAGAAAACCATATTCAGAAATTATAGATAATATCTTTCATTAACTTTTCTTATGAAATTAAAATTAATTTGTGAAACAAAGTATTTCCTAGTATAAGAATGAAGCTGATTTTATTATTTTACATACACTCAAACCTGCTTTTTGTGTGGTCTTTTTTTGTGCGATTTTTTATACGTGCAATGTGTTTTGTGCAATTATTTTTGTGCAGTATACCAATTTGATTGAAATTCATATACCGCATACAAAAAATCACACAAACAAATCGCACAAATAAAAAATCGCACAAAAATAGACCGCACAAAAAGAGGTTTGAGTGTACGTAAAGGAAAACTTTACATATCCCATTTTCTTATATAGAATAAGAAAATATCGAGTAAATTTAAGATTTTTGTAGCTGCTTAAAAATATAAATGCTCATAACTTCTGATAAGTACTGTACATCTTTCAAAACAAATTCTTAAGATAAAAGTTTTTTTTTATGTAGAATCAATATGCAATAAAAGATGGAGGTTCCTATTTAAGAAAATGAAGTTGATTCCATTTTTACCAATTGTGGCCACTATCTTGTGGTCTCCTTGAAGTCTAATATTTTTAGTTCAATGATTTCTTTTGTACATCATTATAATCTATTTTAATTTTGTGACATTTTTGCAAGAAATTTGAAGGTTATAAAAAACAGAAAATGTTGTGTTAAATGATGTTTGAATTTTCTAAGCTTATTTTTTCCATTTTATTCAACTTCATATATAGCTTTATAACTTAGCAATGGTGGCAGCATGATACAAATTCAAGATCCAGCCATCAGCTCCATTCTTATTCTTAGAAATATTACAATTTAAGTATTCTTTATACAAGGTGGTCAAAAAGTAAACTAACTTACATATATATTTTAACATTATTTTAAAAACAGTTAAAACTTTTTCAATTAACTAACTTTCAGACCAATCTATAAATTCTTCATGCTGAACTTTATTTTATGGATATTGTAGTTGCTAAGTGGATATATTGTTGAATATAACATTTAAAACAAGTAAACGAATAATAAAATCTTACCACATGTATATGATAAATTGCTTGGCGGAACAGTTTCGCAACCGGAATCACCATCCCCTTCAGTTCTAATGTTATTTTCGTTGTCCAGATTAATAATGTCATTAAAATGACTAAACGGTTCATCTTTTTCTAATTGTGTTTCTGTTAAATCTGTTTTATTATTTTCTTCGTCCTTCTGTTTTTCTTCCTCTTTTTCATTATTTTCAAGTGATGATACAGTTTCTATAACTTCTGATAATCTATCAGTAATACTTGTCACAGAACTATTGCTATTGTTTTCTCTTTCTGAAGCATCAATAGAGGTATGTTCGCTTTCAGTTGACTGTAGATTTAGAGAATGGTCATTTTTATGATGTGTATGCTTATTAAATTGAAGTAAAGAATGTGATTGCAAATTTGATTCCCCTGTTCGCTTATGTGAAGATAAAATAGGAATACTACTTCTAAGACGAGGTGGTTCGACACCAATGGGTTTCTTAATTGTCAGTGGTTTTGGCTGAATTGGTAGTTGTCCAATTACTGTTCTTTTTTGACTCGAATCTTCTCTTAAATTTGATGTTGAATTTTCAGAATCATTGAATGAGCCGTCATCATGCTTTGGTTGTTCCTTCTTATCTAAATGACTATTTTTAGTTATTCCTGATCTCAAAGAGTATCTAAAACAATAAAACACAAATGCTAATTTACTTGAAAATTTTCATTTTAATTTATAATTGCATTATTATTAACTAAATCTAATAATAGAAAACTGACTTTATATCAGACAATCAGTGTCTGTAATCAATATGTATATAGTGAAGAAAACAAATTTTAATAACTTAAAATGCTTTATGACAGAAACTGATCTAAAAATATCGGTATATGCTAAGTTACTTTTATTCTGCTAATTTTAAAGCATGGTAAAATATGGAGAGATTTTTACATTTGAGCTTTTCCACAATATATATAAGAACTTAGAATGTTATAATGTTATATAGAACAAAGATAAATAGATTAAATAATATATTATTCAATGTTTTTTTCATTTAAAACAAATAAAATATTCTATTAAGTTCATATTCAAAATTTTCATGCTTTCAGTGTAAATGCATGCTATTAATACAAAATCAAAATATTCAATATTTTTTTGTGAAAAATAGCTCAAGCTGAATTATTTTTCTGGTTTGTACATTAACATTTATTTTCAGGATATTTTATATAAATTAGTTCATCAAAACACAGCTGAAAAAAGGTTTATGCATTCATGCTATTTAGAATTCCATTTGTTTTCCAGAACTACTAATATAACATCTTTAATAGACTGTGTAATTTATAAATTAATTGAATTCTCCTGAAAAATATTCAATTACAAAATCACTTATATTATTTTAATAGTGCTTTGACTGTATTTCAAGGCTTGAAAAGTAAGACTTTGAGGAAAAATTAGGATAAGTAGGACAAATTTAAAAATAGCAAAGATCATCATTTAGAGAAGGATGTTCAATAAAATATTGTGACAGTAGCAGTCTACAGTACATATTTCATCATTAACAAGGAAAGGAAAGATAGAGTTAATAAAACAAATCGAGTTATATAATAAATTATTTTTTTTAATGTGAAAACTTCCTACCAAAAACACTGCCATTCATTAGTTACAAGAATAATAATCCTGGATAGGTTATGTCCTTTATTTTCAATAACATTTACAATTAGTGAATATGTAAAAGCAATTTTTAAAAAATACAAAAAATGAAAAATGTTACTTACAATATCAAATTAAAAATTTATAATAAATTATGGTAAGAAGCACAGTCAATATTTTTTTTTTAATTAACTTTTTGTGCTATCAGGTTCATTAAATATATGATTCAATATTGCTTTGTTTTTTCTATTTGTTTCTGTTCTGCACTTTTATGAAACCTTGAATGTCAATCAAAGTTGAAATGATAAAAAAAGAAATAGATTTGTGGATTAGATTCTAGACCAGTAAGCAAGAATCTGCTCCCATAAAACAGGGAAGGCTGCAAATTTTATAATGTTTGCTTTGTAGAGGAAGCAAAATTTAGAAAATTCAGAGCCTAACAATTGCCACTGTATCTTTTATCTTGTATACATTAAAATCTTGAAATCATCTTTGGATGGATGACTCCAAAAAACAATTGTTCCTTAAAATCAAAGTTTAGTATAAAAACTAAACTAAATTCAAACCTAAATTTAATTATTTTTAGTAGTCTCGAGAAGTGCTTGATAAAAATGAACATATAATCGGGGTCAACATTAAATCAAGAAATGTTAAAATGGAATTTCGCTATTTATCAAAATGACAATAATAAACTCAGCAATGTACTACTTTTATTAGAGCTAAAATTATTTAAAAGCAAATTACTTTAGAGCAAATAAAAACAGTTAATTTACTGGATATATTGGGCCTGAAGTTAATGTTAATTAAATATCAGTAAACATCCTGGTAATTTAATGAAAAATTGCTACAACAGCTTAGAAAAACTTGAAGCAAAACTCTTCCCCTCATGATCTTCATTGAGGCTTGATTAAATACTAGAAAAATCATAGTTGAGATTTACAAATTAAAAAATTAAATTTCTAATTTAAAGAAATTCAAAGTTTACCACTTAGTGATTACAAGATCTTGCATTACATATATGAATATAGGAAGGCAGAATAAAGAATAAACCTTACATATGATTTGTTTAGAAAAAATTGATCCTGTACTAAAAGACAAAAAAATAGTACAATTAGGACAATTTCTTAAAATGGAGGATATTTCCTACTTTTCTACTAAACAGCAGGAAAATAGGATGAATATGAGGCCTGTTACAATGTTACATGTATCAAGTAATTCATATAATAAATAATGCTTTTATCATCATACTGATAACAAGACTAATTATAAATTTAAATTTGATTAGATTTATTTATTAAAATTAAACATTATTGTCTTTTTTATTTAGATTTGGTATAGTTTTTATCAGTAAAATCATTAGTTAATGACAATTAACTTACAGACAGTAAATGTTAAGTTTATTTTCTATTAATATTAATGTGAAAATCAAAATTTAAATATGCTTTTAAGTTTAATATATATTCATATTTTGACTATGGTATTATTTTTAAGAAAATCAACTGGGCAGTGAGGGACAGGGACTGATCCAGGATTTATCACTCCTCTGAAAATTTCCTAGGTTTTTCAACCTGCTTGGATCAATCCCAAGTTCCCAGAGCAAGCTTTAACACTGTGGCCATCCAGTTGGCACTAAAATGGCCTAATTTATAATTATATGAGAAATTATCATAATAAAGCCATCAAATATCAAGAACTACTATACAAATAAATTATTTACTAAAGAAGACAATAAAAATAAATTCTTCATAGAAGTTTTTTCTACATAAACATGTGATAGACATTTCTATGATATTTTTCTTATCATCAGATTAAACAAAAATCAAATTAAAAACTTTGAACTCATTAAAAGAACTCAAATGTAAATGGTACTTTGAGTTGTTATAAACTTGTTGGCTTCTTTGAGATAAACTATTTTTCAAGATAACATATCATCAGATCTGACAAGTTTCCATAAAACAGTATTTGAATCAACACGAAATTGCTAGTGTTGTAAAAATCATTTCAACATTGAACTGCCTCAATTTGAATTATTTTTTCTGTATTTTGGAAACTTATTGGATCTGATGATTGAGATATTGCTATCTTGAAAAACATTTTATTCTTAATAAATCTAACTCCTTTGTTTTTAGCATGTATGGATTTTATTTATGCATGTGGTCCTTAACGTCTGAACCTCATTGGCTCCTTGCCAGTTTCATAAAACAACTTTTTTAAAGCGTATGAATATAAGATTCTTTACGTAATTAAGATACTGATTATTTAACTTTTCAGTTAAGTATAGAAAAGATGCATAATTAATGTTTATAAAAGTCTTTTGTATAAAAAAAAAAGTATAGAGTTTATTTTTTTCATGAAGGAGTGAAATAAAATACACTGTTTGTTTATTTCTAAATAATTTTTATAATATAAATTTACTAAAACACGTCCTAAAATAATATAATATACTATAATTCCGTTGTTAGACTACACGATCTTAAATTGTCAAATATGCCATACATCTAGCATATGTGATTATTCAATACAACTACATACATTTTAATAATTCAATAAATAATCTATTCATATACAGTGTTATTATATCCCTAAAATGTTAAAATAATTTTAAAAGTTTGATGTAAGCAAAACTAACTAAATATATCATTAATATGATTGTATAACATATATATGACTTTAAATTAACAAAAACATATAAATTATAATTAATGTACTCCATTATATTGATCAATTTTCTGTGTTTTTCCATATTAATATACTTTAAAATATTTTTTAAAATATCTTTTAGCCTAAAAATAACTTTTAAAGAATCAGATTTTTTATAATAATCAGTAAAAAATTGAAATTATTTAATCAATAAAAAAACATGCAGAAACATGCTATAAGTAAAAATCACACTGTACATTTTATAATGAATTAGTCATAACTTCATAACAAATATGCAGGATGAATCTGAAATTTTATGCTGTATAATTAAGAGTTGATACAAAGCTAGAATAGAGGTAAAACGATATGTTAATTTTTAACAGATTTTCAAACTCCAATTCTGTTCTTTTTCTTGAAAACGAAATTTTAAATAATGGCAAACATTTTTAGACTGTTTTGATGTATCTTTAACATCAAGTGAGAAGGTAAATCAAAATAATTCAAAAACTTAATATCTTAGAAAATGAACTTGTCTCAAATTAAATATTTTTATTCTAAAAATTATAGATTTTTCTTTAGTCACTAGTTGATTGTTCTCCATTTTATTCTCCATTAATTTTTATTTCTCAAGCAATATACCATATTTATTCTAATAAACAACAAAATGACAAGATAAAAAAAAGTTATAGACAGCACTCTCTAATAATAAATGCACTGTCCATTGGAGAAGGATAAGGCTTATTGCAAATTGAAAAATGTTGTATATTATTTCCATGTATGTTAAGAGTGATATGACTGAATAAGAAAGTGTGTGTTGAATGTTGCATTGTTGCTCAAATAATAATAAAGTGAAAAATTACCAACTTTATTCCATTAATAGTTGCCCTCTAACAGTAAGCACACACTAATAAACAGTAGAGTGGCAGACTGTAAAGTTATAGACAGCGTGCTGTTTATTAGAATAAATACGGTATTTAAAACAAATTTTCTGCAAAGTCCAACTGTTACATTAAAGATATTAAAGTACAAGTAAACCATAATATTTTTGGGACAAAGGCTGATTTTCTGAAGTCATTCAATCCAACATTTACTTTTAAAAGTAACTGTTTTATTGAATAAACACTAAAGATGAACTTTTGTACTCTTTTCTTTTTTAACTCTTTCTGCCCTGTGGGCACTAAGAGGGCCTCTTTAAGCTTTAAGCAAACCCATTATGGGTTCGGCTAGGCCCACAATGGAGTGGCCAGGTGGTGAGGGACGGGGCCCGACATATCCGGACGAACCATCCCCCGAAAAATTCCTGGGGATTTTTTGACCCGTCGGGATTCGAGCCCGGGCCCCCCAGAGCAGTAAGCTGCCACCTTGATTGCTCGGCCATCTGGCCTCTGAGCTTTTGTACTTGTAAAATATGATTCATTCAATTTTTAGTTTGATAGAAGCATTTCAACTCTCAATTTTCTACAACTTAAAATTTTACTTTTTTTTCTTCTGTTGTTAAGGTTAGTTCACCCAGACATTTGCTAGTGAAAGTAAAATGTAAAAATCAATTTTTTTTCCCCTCAATGAATTTGACTCACTAATGTTTGACTACATTTTTTGCTATTTTCATCTCACAAATCAATTGCCATCAAAGGCAAATGTCATTTCAACAAGATGGCTGATAATAGTGAGCTGGTAATAATGCTGTTATCATGCATCCATTTATTAAAAAGGATTTTTCATTCTTTTTAATAAAAAGAAAAAATGGAGCATTATTTATTTCAGTCAAAAGTTGTTTCTTGTCATAGATTGCATATACTATCTTTGTTGCAGCCATATTGGATTCTCCCTCTCTCTTTACAACAAATATGCCTTTCTAACTGCTAGAAATATTTTCCACTAGTAAAAAAGTGGACTTTCAGTGCGATTTGCTAAACAGAAACATTGCTGGAAACAATGTCACTAATGATGTGAAATTTGCTTCACTTTTTGCATTTCACTAGCAAATTGCACTTGGTATAAACTAACTTTTATGCAGTGAACTAAGTCCAAAATTATAAATTAATCAAATGATAATACTGATTCATCTAGCTGTAACTTGCCTAATTAAATATAGATATAAATCAATTATTAATTAATTAATTTGAAATATTCTGAAAGAAAAGATTAATCCAGAGTGGGACTCAAACCTGCAATTTCTGCTTATCATGCAGATGCATTCCCAATTACAGTGAACCCTGTTAATGTGACCACTTGTGTAAGGTGACCATTTGAGCTGGTCCCTTCAGTGGTCACATTACAATGGTTTCACTGTACTTGGAAATACAACAGTGATAATTATAATTAATTGATTTAATTCTAATTATTAAATTTAATGCAAGACGATAACTTAATTGCCTATCTTTGCTCTATATCTACATATATAATTAACCAAGTTCTGGCAAGATGAATCCAGTGTTATCATTTCTTGTATTGTATCAAGTTTTATATAATCAGTATTTAATTAAGTGAATGTCTTTTATTAATATATAAATTAATGAAAAATATATTTCAGGTTTATTACATTGATTACATTTTGTTAATGATTTTAGCAGTGAGTTAAAAAAACAAAAGCTATGTTCTATTCAATTTTTATTTCTATTAATTTAACTTTTCAAGCAAATTAGACTTGCCATGCAACAAAAGCTCAGCTATTTTTGAATGAACAAATTTACCTTGGGAAATACTGATAGTAGAGCAGACGCTCCTTGTAGCCACTGAAGAAAATTGAAGATATTCAAATTAATTACTATCCTTATCTAATTTTATATATAGTATATAGTATCAAAATTAATTTTCTGTGACATTTTTATCATGTCTTAAATTTATATTTTAAATATTTATAAATACAACAATACTTTGACTCAGAGCTTTAAACCATGATAAAAAACTAAAAACTGTTTTAATATTTTTCAATTAATAATCTAATTTAAATAAGTGAATCAATTTTATAGTAAATTTTTACTCTACATTTTTTACTATAAAATAAAAAGTTTGTGTTAATACTATATTTTTTATATCTTAACTCAGATTATTTTAAAGTAATAAATTTTAATGTATGAATTAGATACAAGTATGTACTATTTAACAACAAAGATATATGCTGGAAAATGCACGATAATTCACTGGGATTGAACACTTACTTTGCTCAATACCTCATGATTGCATAGTCACATTTGAATAACATGTAATGTAAAACATACTTTGGTTGACTACTTTGTCATGAAATAAAGAATCATTCCATTTATGTATTATGCTCATCTTTTCATTTTATGTAGAGATATAACAAGTATTCAGTTCCAAGTAAATCACCCTGTACATTATTAAGTGATCATCATAAAATGCGCTTAGACAAACTTATGTTGTGTAGAATTGTTGTCAACCCTCAGTCTTTTGGGTTTAGAATCCACTTTTGGAAGCAGTTGTTAGTCTGAGTTAGGAATTCTCCGTTTTGAGACAGCATAACACCATTAATGCATTGTCTTCCCCGACATGGATTTACAACCAATACATTAGGATAACATTTAGCCTCTGTATTTCAAAATCAGTCTTTCCTAGCTAATTAACCTCATCTATAATATAAAGTTGGTAAGTATGATGTAGTCTACTACTCATATAAGCTAAACCTAACACAATGATAAGTATTTATATATCTAAACATAGAAAAGATATAATAAAATATGGTATTTCATGTTTTAAACTGGTTTAATTTATTGCAAAACTGGCAGACAGACTTAGCATTGCCTAGGTTAAAAAGCAAGTAAACTTTAAATACGGTTTGGATAAACTTTTTGGATACACCTTATGTACTTTTACATGACTGGCTGCACTGTAGGTTTTGTTTATACTTGTACATTAATTATGTTGCATGATGCTGCCTGTGAATTTTTCAGCTCCATTATAATTTTATGGGACATTCATTGTACATATGATTTGTTATTAAGCAGCACATACCTGTATCAAACTTAACAGAATTTAGATAAAGAGCATTCCTTCCACATACATTCAAAACACCTTTTGACATTTGTTCACTTATAAAATACTGATATCAAAATACTCTAATATAGGACAATAGAAATGGAGAAAGAAGTCTAAGATCATTCAAAATCTGAAGATACCAATATAGGATCATCTCTAAAATTCTAATCTTTGTCCTTCTAACCGATATCTTTCAGTTCAAAATATTCTATTATCCTTGAACTCTTCCAATATCAAATCATAATTTAAATTAATTTAATATACTTGCTAGATTTGTTTTAACTGTCAATTTCAAAGATGTATATAAAAATAACATGCCCACAATACAAATATTTCAAAAACATTAGGGATTTTGAAAATTGTAATTTTTTGAACATGTTGTTTGCTATTTTTTTATTCCTTATGGATTAAAAAATAAATCATAAGAGAGATAATTAAAATGAAATAAATTTGAGATTTTTCAGTGTTAATAATTTATTTGAAAGCAATATATATTTTCCAAGAAAGATGAAAATTACCAATTTAAAAATGGAACTTGATCATTTCAAAGAAAAACCATTATTAAATTATGTAAATTCTAACTTACAACTTCCTCCTGAGATTGTGTTATCTTCACTTTATTGACTACTTTAGCTAATTTAGTTTATAAATAAATAAGAAATTTATTTAAAAAAATAAAATTTTAAATATAACAATGAACAAAAAAATTGAGTGAAAAGAATTTGTAATATTTATTTGTTACATTTCAATTTTCATTCTTTTAACTTCCTATTCTGTTCAGATCAATGTAACCTATTTTTGTTATCAAGTGCTTATAAAATGATGATTTATTTGAAACTTTATTTGAAATTCTTTGACTTTTTTATCATTATCATTATTATTTTTATTTTTGGATCTGTTTAATCTTTGATAAGTTTATTACATCAAATATAAGGACATTTAAATTATGTATTCAGGCTAGTGTCATTATATAAAATTATACTGAACTTTACTGACATACCTGTAATTTGGTTTTACAAAATTACAATGTATCACAGACCCATTGATAAAATTCTTTCGTGTTTAGTCCTGCCATTTATATTAAATAACTGTGATCTGACATATATAATAAAAATTTATACAACATTGTTAGTGTGTGAATTGAAAAAGAAAAAATATTTATTTCAGCAGGTGGTGGTGGTGATAAAACTTTCACATATTGAAGATAACCCAAAAACCTAGTAGTTGGTATTTAGATATAAATATCAACAATTTTGGGTTATAATTATCATTAATAGTATTATTATTATTAAGTATTAACTTAATTATTATTTATATTTATAATATACTTGAATTAGCAGATGAAAAAATCAGATAAATAAATGAATCTCTAGAGTGATTTATTTATCTAATTTATCTCATGTCTGTAAATCAAACAGCATTAGAAATTCTGTAGTTATTAAAGAAAGTAGATTTCCATCAGAAAATAATAATAGAACGAAACTTGTTCTAATACTTTAAGCTATAACAAAAGCTTCCTGACATAAAATCCTAATTTCATGTCAGGAAGCTTTGTTGTAGCTCCAATTAATATTCTTTTGTTTAAATAACAAGTTTGAAAATATCAAATATGGAAGAAATAAAATTATATGTCTATTTAGTATCTTAGAAACAATTAGAAGTGTTTATATATTATATATAACAAGCAATAAATACTTATGCCAAAAAATAGTTACTATTACTGCTCTGAGTCTAAAAATAATTTTCACTTGTATTCTCATACATAATAATAGCATATCTGATAAATTGATCTAATTCATATTATATATTACAATAAGTATATTACATAATTATGTCAACAATTTTTATTGTAGTTTCTACTAATAAAACATTAAAAATAAACTTAAATGTTTTATGTTTTTAAAATTGTCTCAAAATATAATACCTATAAAATACGGAAATATTTTTTTTATTTTTAGTTTAAATTACTCTTTAACCTGAACAGGTCACAGATCTGAACATTAAATAAGAAAGTAGATACAAAAAACATGAAATTGAATGAATGCCTGATGATACTGTAATTGAAAGTCAATGAAAATACTCAGATCTTTATTGAAAAATGTTACTTTTCAAATAAATTACAAGATAACACTGGAAAAATAGTTTTATCTTATATTTTTGCTATGTAAGAGATATGTAAATAAAACCAACAACATATCTCTTAATTATTAACCCAAAATACTATTATACTACTATTCTCAGGAAAATTATCCACAACAAAATCATAGTTATGATCACATCATTACTTATATTTTAGATTTAATTATTAAATTCAATACCAAAGACCAAATTTGGGATTTATAATTTATTTTTCCAATAAACTGCAGTCAAATGCTATTAATATTTATCTAAAGTTGTTTCCAAATTATAGAAAAAATAAATCAATACTATTCAGAGAAAATAAAGCGATAATATTAAGCAAATATTTTTGAAATATTCAATTTAAAATATCTGCAGATCGTTTTATATAATATCAAACATTATAAAAATGATATTTTCAAAATTAATGATATTAAAGCTTGATTTTATAGAAAAAAAATTCTTTACCTAAATCCACTTGTATTTTCTAATCCAGAACTTTTAAGGACAGCTAATGCTAAATCCACATTTTCTTGTTTATCTCCAGAATTTCCATCTGTATGTATTTGCCTTGGTGGAGGAAGAGGTTTTACTGGTTTAGGAGGAACTATTGGTTTGTTTTGTGTAGATGAACTGCTCTCGGGTAAGAGTTTGGCATTTTCACTTTTTCCAGGTAATGATTTTACCCATGGAATTGAATTTGTGGATATATTTGAATTTGTTGTAATATAATTAGATTTCTCTGTTCTTTCTGTTTGATTCACACTACTATTGAATGTATTATTGCTTTTAATTGGACTGTAGGGAAGTGATGTTGCAGTATTGGATGGTTGCTGGAAAGTAAATATTAATCGAAACTTATTATTAAAGCCTAAATGGATTTTTTTTATCTTGTACAAAATAATATTAAAATATAAAACAACTTAACATCAAGCTTAATCATAGTACTATAAAGTGGCATCAAAGTGATGCCACTTTACTGCTCTGTATTAGAGTATGTTAAAAAAATAAAAATAATTAAACTTACATAATTATTACTACTTGTTATGACAGGATGAACGACAGCAGTACTATTACTTCCAGAAACAGGAAGTGGTGAGGCTTGACTTAAATTATATACAGGGCCATATGGGCGAGGAGTAAAATGGTTTATCCTAGATGATGGATAAGACTTATTTGAAGAAACGTTAGATGGGGAGATGTTTCCAGCAGGAACAGCTTTTGCAATGAGCATATTTCCCTTTTCAATATCAGGTGGCATAAATGCCACGGGTCTAGTATCCACTTTAGGTACGGTCGAATCAGGTTCATCAGGAGGAGTTCCATTTCTTACAGCAAATTTAGTATTATAAGGCAGTGTTTGATACTTAGGATCATTCTTATTTGGAAAAAATTCTTTGAAATCATCAATACTAGTCAATTTTGCATGAATATCATCTTGAGACCTTTCTTGTTCTTGGGGTCTCCTGACTGGTTCAACTGCAGCAACATTACAACTTAATGGTCTCAATTGTTTTGAAACACCTTGCTTAGGAACTGTGACTGTCATCTGTAATTGCTTGGAGAGTTGTTGATTATGTAGCTGCTTACGATGCAGTCTCTGTTTCAGTTCCCATATCCTTTGATCTGCACGCATTACTTCATCTTGACGTTGTGTTATAAGTTTCCTCTGTTGTGTTATTCGAGTGTTTTGTTGTTCAGTTAACTTTGTGTGATACTATGAAAAAAAAATTACACCATTTATAATATTTATCTCTAACCAACTCTGTAGAGTAAAAACTGTCCTTACCAACAGCTCATGCCGTAATTTAACAAGCTCTTGAGTCGAGGAAGAAATGGAAACATTATCATTTTTGAGTTCATTCAGATTTCCCTGCCTTAATTCATCCAACTGAAGTGTCAAATCGCCAACTTTTTGAATAGCTGATGACAATTCTTTTTCTTTCTCAGCAAACAAAAGCCGTACTGATTCCAATTCGGATGCTAAATATTAAGAATACATACAACAAATTAATACTTTTTAATAAAACATTAAAAGTAAAAACATATCACAAAGACAGTAACATAATTATATTTATTATAGATTCATTTAATAATTTACTACATAATATTCAGAAACTTAATATATATATATTGATTTGTATGTATACATTTTGAATCTGTTGCAATATATGTGTTTGTTTATGCTAGTAATTATCTAGGTCAATTTAAAAGTAATAGTAATTAAAATTATATATAAATGAATACGCTTTATTGGCAATAAAATTGTAATTTATTTTCATACGAAACTGATAGAAAAGAAATTAATATTTACAGCAAATTGTTTATCCATATTTTTCACATATTCGACTATTACCATTATATCCAAAATATCATTACAATAATAATATTTCAAGCTTATGTTTACATCTGATTATAGACTAATCATCAAACTAGAAGATGTAATAATATAAACTTAGATTCAGAGGTGTCAGAATGAAATTTGAATGTGGGGATAAAGTAATAAAACTCAATCAATAATCATGTGCCAGTTTTTAATGATTTTATTCTATAATTTTTCATTTTAATATATGATATAACTTTATATATAATGAAACAACATATTACATATAAACTGTACAAAACTTGTCAATATTTTTGTCATCTTTATTTTTATTGTAACTTGCATAGGAATATCTTTGTTGTAGAGTGTCTCATGCACCTACATAACCCTTTTAGAGTAAAATCATTTGAAATTTTATCTGTTAGTTGTGTTTTTAAAAGGGAAGAATAACAAGATTCTAAATTTTTTTTGTAAAATCTTCCATTTTATATTGATAATACGATACACTGAAAATATACTTTATACAGTTTCACAAACCAGGTATGGGAGCAAAATGTATACTTATGCACAGCAATACTTTGTAAGATATAAGCACTAGTAGAGTGATAACAAATAAAAACCAATGCAAACTTTCTTTTTGTGCTTGCCATGAATTCATACAATTTTAATAAACACATACATTTAATCAGTTTATTTATGTTGTAGAGAGTTAATAAGTAATTTAACACCCTCATACAAAGCAAACTGGTATATTAAAAAAGTGAATATCAAGTAAAATGATTGCTAATTTTTTTTAATTCTGTTTTTAAAAATCAACAAATAATAGTGAAATGCAATGATACTGTACTGTTTCACAGTAAACAGTGCAAAATTATTTATAATAATACAAATCTCAACTAAATGTAATCATAGCTAACAATCTGTTCAAACAACTTTTAATGTTCAGATTAATGTCGGTATTAAAAAACTGAAGTGATTATTGTTTTATATAATTATAGTAAATTAGTATTTCGTGGTATGCTAATTACATTTCTATTTGTGATATAATGTTGAAATTGGATTTAAATCTGTTTAAAATTCTTTCATTTACTTGGAGGAGGGAAGGAGGAGGGGAAATTGAAAGTAACTAGAACTTGAAGTAATATATAAAATTTTCAAGTAAAAAAACAAGATAGGATAATATATTTTTTAGTTAATGAATCATCTAGTTATTAAGAAAATCTGTAACTTTATGTAAGGAATTATACTTTCCAAGGTTTTTTATTTTTATATTTTAGATTTTGATTTCCACGGAGATGTGTGAATGTTTCAGTTTTAGAATTATGTTTTTGTTATCAGGAATATTTTGGAATTGTGGAATTTGCAATGTTATGGTTGATTTTTGCTTATTATTCTTGCAATAGATCATTTAAACTATTTAATAAATCACCTAATAATTCCAGTACTTTAATATCGAGTATATTAGTCTATTTATATTGTATACAACAGAAAAAAACCTATAAATTTGGACGTTTAACAAATTTCTTAGAGGCACAATATAAAGACCAGTGGTGAGGATTGTGATCACAGATTCCAGAAGCTTTTTGCTGAAGGTCACTCTAAGTGACCTTTATGGGTACGAATAATTATAAGTAATTATTTATTATTTATATAGCTATAAATAATATATGCAGTCTGGGATAATATTCAATAATTTTCCTTCCCAATATTGGAGGATAATGCCTACCCATGCTCTCATAACTCTGTCTATGATTCTAAGTGCACACTTTCAATTAGAATTTCAACTTTACTGAAAAAATTTTCTATTATCTCAAACTGATAAACGTAACAAAAGTTTTAAAGGTATTTTAAGAATATATTACTATTATATTTTTTAATTGTAATAAAATATATATAGTTTAAATACATTTAACAGATAAATGAGCTAATGTATGCCTGTTAATAAAAAATATTAGTCTTATTATTTAAGGTTGAATAAGTGATTAGTAGGTAAAAATATGCATATATAAATCATTATTAGTATAATTTTTGTATCTAGTGTTATAATTTCGACACAAAAACTTGAATTATTTATATTCTAAATGCAGTTTAACTTCAATTAATATGTGTTTTCATTATGAAAGAAAATACTTTAGCATTAAAAGAAAAATAATGAAAACTAAGACATGGATATATAAAAATAATGCATTTAGATTTATGACTTGTTAAAATAAACAAAGATACTTAACAATCTGATACTAACAACAGTATACATATCATAAATTTCATTATTTTTTATCAGTTAAGTTTAGAAATTCAGTCAAAGAGCAACTGTTTTCATCGCTAATTACTCTTTTTAAAGATGTGTTGGAGATACTGATATCTTATTTGGCTGTTCATCTTCTTTATTAATAATATAATAATCTATTCACAAGCCCATTCAACATATCTTTAATGTGCTTTAATCTTTCGTTATTCATTTACTAAAGTATTTTACTGTTTTGAAGTCTAAATGTCGTCATCAATTCAGTATTTCAACTACTTTCAACAGAAAAATGTTCATATTTTTTCTTATCTAATTTTTAATATTATTCAAAGCAATAAAAAATGTTACGAAGGTCTAAGCTGCCAAGAAAAATCAATTTCGTCTCAGAGCAACTTGGATATTTTTAAAATTACAGGAATGTTTATTTGTTCAGTATGGAAACTAATTTTTATTTTATTTTATGACATTAATAAGAATAATTTTTAAAAAAATTGAAAATAGGTCAAGTATATAACTCAATACTAAACAATTTAAAATTGGAACAGATGAGCACTTTTACAGTAGGTTTATCAAGTGAAAACTAGTGACACAATTTAAAAATTTATATCAAAACAAACTAAAAATAGGAATAAAACTATCTTAATTGACAAAATATTAAGGTGTAAACTCTTTGAATAAGAAACCTATTCGAGATAAAAATATTCGTCTACTTTATTACAGAAAACTTAACCATAATAAATGGATAGCTGAATGGCCAAAGCAGTAAAGATGCCTCCCTGTCAGTCTGAATGAACGGGTTTGAGTCCAGATAAGGTCAAATATTTTTATGAATGGATTGACCCAGATATGTCAGGTCTAGGATTGCCAATTGTTTGGAATTTTCCAAACTACAGAATTTCAGTTATTTTTGAAAAATTGTTCAGAAACATTCTGAAAAACAAATCAGGAATTGGAATTGTTTTTTAGCTCATCTGTGTTTTTTCATTAGAAGTTGGCATCCCTAATTGTAATCTAAATTATTTTCATTCCTGCTTTGTTTTTTTCTTTTTCTGCCTGTCTCATTCTGCCTTCTTAGTGTCTTGTGGGCACTAATAAAGCTTTTTTTCAAACCTACCCTGGTTCAGCCAGGTCCACAATGGAGGAGACAGGGTGATAAATGACAGGTGCCCAATATATCCAGAATGGACTCCCCATGACAAAATTCCTGGAGTTGATTGCCTAGATTTGATCCTTGGTCCCAAAAGCAATAGGCTGATGCCTTAATAGCCTCAGCTATCCAGTTGTCTCATCATCACCATCATGAAGAGATGTTCCCAAGTTTGATTGTAAGTTTTCTTTTGTTCATTATTTTTTCAAGTTTAGAATTTGTTACTCTGAAAAATTTGGCAACTCTAGTTAGGTCCCATCCCTCACCATCCAGCTGCTCCCATTATGGGCCTAGCATTGAAATAAAGCCCTCTTAGTGTCCACGAGGCAAATTGAATTTTAAAAATAAAAAAAAACTGTAATAAATGAAATCATAAACAATAACCAGATTAATGTGTCATTAATTTTTTTAATTCACAAAAAATATTTTAATATAAATCTGTATTTAATATAATTAACCTAGTAATTATCAAATTAATTAAATTGATTTGGGCTAGTTAATCAATTAACTAACTCAAATCAATTAGAGTTTAGAACTTTATATTGTTGAATTTAATTTAGGCAGTTAATCTACACCAATTTTTAAAATTAGTTTCAAAAGCTATGTGTATGGGTTATAGTTATACATTTCTTAAAAAAATATGTTTAATGTCTGTTTAGTCTTGTTATT
Organism: Centruroides vittatus; assembly: GCF_030686945.1. Taxonomy (NCBI): domain Eukaryota; kingdom Metazoa; phylum Arthropoda; class Arachnida; order Scorpiones; family Buthidae; genus Centruroides; species Centruroides vittatus. Next base: position 1,484,185 of record NW_027122576.1, read on the forward strand.
TATATTATTGTTAATATAATCAATGAAGAGTGAAGAAATATTTGTAATCCTCACATTATTAATAACATATTGCCTTTAAAAAGGAAATATAACTTACCATTTCTATAACAAATTATAACATAATAAATACTTTATATTCTTTATATATCCATTTATTTTATTCAATTTTATTTTGTCTCATAGGAAATTAATTATTAACTTTATAAAGATATTCTGACAGACAAGCATCATTATATTATTTGATGCAAAGCATTACATATTATTAAAAATTATGCATAATATACAGTATATCAAATAGAGTATTACAATAATAAAAGAAAGCTAGGATAATACAGTAGGAGATCACTAAACCCTGATAGTTTGAAATTCTGGTTAATCTAGGAAAAAACCTCTCTGAACAAAATATAATTATCACACTTACATGGGCACTCAGAATATGCAACGTATAAACCTTCAAAATACATTGGAACAGAAAATGAAAGCTAGTCTCCTGTCTCCTCCTTCCTATACAGTCATACACTTATTCATAGAAAGAGGTTAAAAACCCTCATATACATGAACTGAGTGTTGGTTTTTAAAAAACTAACTAATGTCTGTCATCCTGATGTAATAAAATAGATTCATCCAACTACAGTATATTGAGAAACCCCATGTTAATATCAAAATAGAAAATATTTCAAAAAAAGAAAATTTCATATAACTTAATCCAAAAAAGACTAATCTAAACAGATTCTACAATATCTTTCATAGATTTATATGAAAAATATATCCATTCTCATAAATTTTCCGTATTTCTAAATAATTAAAGCAAGTATCCGTAACACCGTCTTTCTGTAAATATTCAACGAATGTTAATATTTAAGACACTCAGAATTATCAAGATAGCCATAAGAACATAGATATATTCTCACAGCAGGTTTGATCAGAATTGGGCCAACAAGTTCAAGGGCTCAATACATGTTTATTTTACAAATAAACATTAAAAAATATTTTATTATTATTTTCAAATATTTTCAAAAATCAAGTTTTTATATTATTTACTTGTAACTAATTTTATCATAATTCGGCTGTTTTTAAATCAACTTCTCTTAGATTGAACTTAAACCTATTAATTAAGAATGATTGATTTTTGAAAAAACTTAAAATCATATAATAAACAATAATGAGCAAATTTATTGACGTCATGTTGTTTATATTTTCAATTTTGGTTTGCTTTTAGTTGCATTAGTATTAACTTATATCAAATTCCCTATTAGTTTACTTTTAATAAGCCACATATATTTTGTAAACATGTAATCTATATAAACACTATATTAGATTTTATTTTTTCCTGTATTTAAATTGATATTAAGCAACTTCAAATTACATCAGAGTATAGATATTTGATCTATAAAATAGGATTACAAGAAATTTAAGCTTCTATATCCTGAAATAAGCTTTAAATTTTAATTGCAATTTTTTTCATCCCAATGTATTTCTAGTTAATGTAATCACAAAAATAATCATGATATATATAAACTGTTTCTTATTAACCTTAATCATTCATACTAATTAAATATAAAAAGTTATTTTGAATAATTTAAATGTAATTTGTTTCAAAAACTTAGACAACATTCCAATGCAACTAGGTAACTATTTGGAACAAATCCATAGGAATGAGAAAAGTTCAGAATGACAACTGAACAGAAAAAAAGTTGAATATTAAATTTCATTCAAAGAAAAAAACCTTTTAAATTCAGATTTTATTTATTTTTTAAAAATCAACTAAGATAAATAAAAGTAATAAAAGCGTTAAAGCTTTTATGATTAGAGGATTGTCAAGTGTTTGGAATCTTCCAAATTATACAGAATTTTAAAAATGTTTTAAAAATTGCTTGCAAAGTGAAAACCGTTTTGAAAATATTCTGAAAAATGAATGAGGAGTTTGCTTGTCCCTTTTTTCTTGTGGGAAATTGGCACCTCTAATTGTAATCTGAATTACTTTCATTCCCACCAGTTTGCAGTTTTTATTCTATTTTTCTCTTTCTGCCCCATGGACACTTAGAAGATTTGTTTTAATCATACCTATCATGGGTTTGTCCAGGCCCACAATGGAGATGGCAGGGTAGTGAGGGACAATATCTGATACATCCAGAATGGACTTCCTCATGCTCATGCAGACTCCAGTCACTCATGAAACTTCCTGACATCTTGATTCTGGGTCCCCACAGTGGTAGCTGACATCTGAACTGCCTCAGTCATTCAGCTGTCTCCTCCTCATTATCATAATCATCAAAGGATGGAAAAAAATGCTGCCACCTTTGTAGGTTTTCTTTTCTCATCACTTTTCAAATTGGTTTCTTTCACAATATGTTTGAAATTTCTTACTTTGAAAGTTGATAACCCTAACTATTTATAATTCCTTTACCTTAGTTGTTTAATGTGATCAAATATATTGTAATTGCTAAATTCACAGTAAGTTCTACTTATTCCTGCTATCAAATCAGGATAATTAAATTAATTTTAATTCAAAATATACTAAAAATTTAACAACATAACAAAATTTATTAAAAACATTTAATATTATTTTGTAAAATATTTAAAAACTTTCTAAAAATTATATATTTGTTTTTAATTAATACATTTAGAAATTATATCTGAGAACAAGCATATTCAGCACACAACTAAGCAAAATATTGTAATTAACAACTGAAATTTTAAACTACATAACTTTTAGAAATCAACAATGTAATTTTAGATCTAGGATGATGACTTAATATTACATTTCTATAAATAAATATTTATCAGCTTATTAAAAAAAGTAAGGAAATTTCTTGACGTCAAGTTATATAAATTTTAAATAACTCGGCCTTCAAAATTCATTCGCAATTTATATAACCTTTTTATAAATGAATTCCAACGTAGACGAAGGTTTTAATTAAATACAATTAACATAAATGAAGCAATCTATTACAAAATATTCGAATTTATTCTTTAAACGGTAAAAAATGAACGGAATTTTTAAAAATCTATTTGAAACATTTATTAAATTGGACAAAAGTGCACTTTGCCTTAGAAAATAAGAAAACATTTTGCATAATAAAATAAATGAGTTCAAAGATTCTCAACATATGTTTGTCCTCTTTCAGTTTCTTTTAATAACCGCAAGACAGTTAAATCATTCATGAAGCATACAAAATTAATCCTCTTATCCATCCAATGTATATAAGGAAATGAAAGACACACATAATTTTAGCAATTCATTGTCATGTTAAATCTTATAATTCACATAATAAAATTCTGTCAAAAATCCAATTTGTAAATACTATTTTTTTATTTATTTATCATCTTTGTTGGATATATTTATCAATACAAATTCTGCTTGTTGAATTATCACAATGATAATAAGTAGGTTATTTGTAATCATTATTTATTTTATGTGCTATATAATCTTTATGACATCTTTATATATATTTTCGGCCAGTTATCGCACCTTAAATGTGGCGTGCAAAACATCTAGATCAAGTAAAAGCCATCTTGTTGACCGGTCAACGTATTGTAAGATACAGAAAAAAACAATTCATGCAGGAAGAATAATTCAGAATTTTAAATATTTAAAGCACCGAAATAACACGTGACCTTAAAATAGGTCAAGACGTCTGACCTAATGCGCGCCCCCTGTGAAATTTTAATTGATTTTAAAATATTATTTATTTATTTTTCAAATAAAATAAACGTTAATTTATCGATATTTTATAATATAAATTTATAATTCATTTTAAAATTCTAGAGATATTTTTATTATCGATTGTAAACACGGCTCTGTTTTATGTTATCTTTGCCGAAAATACCGACCGACTCGTTCCTATTCAGCCGGCGAAGATTGATATAAAAGTTTATATCTAGTCGCGGACCAGATCTTTCGAGAGGAAACTTGCAGACAATCCGAAGGCAAAATTCCAATGGCGTGTGTATCTAAAAGCGTTATTTAGTTAACATTTAATCTTATGTCAAGGTCTGAACCGCGCTCCATTCGGTGCGTTTTTATTAAAAGGCGCCGAAAATTCTATATTAGTATTACCAAGAACAAGGTGTAATTTACCGAACGGAAGTGGTTTATGAATGAAAAACACGCGGAAAATTTTTTTCATAATAAACAAATTACTACCTCTATCGAAAGAAATTCAAGTACATATATTTATAGGGAATATATACAACTATTTTTAACGTGTAATCTAATTGTTTCGCCTTATTTATCATAAATTTCTTTACGCAGAAGCGGTAAATCTTTTTAAAATTATTACTATTATATCTTTATTTAACGTTTGTTTGTACTAAAATGTACAAAATTTACAGTTATTTTCCTATACTTGAAGTTTGAACTGTGATAAAATGCAGTAAGGAGAGCGCATAGAATAGACCTGTTTTGTAACACGAGAAATGTACAGATGGCCCGCATACAAGAACGAGTTGGGAAGACGCTCGCTGCGTAATATGAGATGTGCACAAAGAACCTGATCGTCGGGGAAGATTCCTAGCAGGTCGAAAGTATTTACTTCTCGATCAGAAAAAAAAAAAAATACATGGCAATACAAAGCGCTTTCGGTATCTTTGAGCAGGTTTTTAAGTGAGATGTTCAGGTTTTAAAGTAAATCTGCTTTAAAGTTTATTTTAATTTGGGTATATTTTATTTCAAATTTTATTCGTTTTACTAAACAAAACACTTAATTCTTTCCATTTGGCACGATTATATACGCACATTTAGTACCATTAAAGAGGTTATTTTCAAATTTTAAAGGATTATTTTTTTAAAAAAATATTAAACTTTAAGCATTTTTTAAAATTAAAACTTGAACTTTATTGTTGTAAAATAATAAAGAAAAAGCCCGATTTAATTCCAGAAAACGTTTATAAAGTACGAGTTTCTCATACAGAAATTGATCTCCAGCTTTAAACAGGATCATATCTTTAAAATTTTGTTTCAAGTTTAACATTTGAGCATCATCCAATAAAATTGGATCCATTTTTGTAAAAAGATTTAAAAAATTTAACGTGTAGAACCGCATAAATTCGCTTAGTTAGCATATCAACAATTGGGTCAAGGTAAGACTTTTAACTTAAAAGATTTTTTTCTTTAATTTAACGAGTATTAAGCCCTATTATATATACGTGTGATATACATAAAAAAATTATATTTATAACTCGTAATTCATTAATAAGATCATATCGCATGGGAACGATACTTGAGAAGTTTGGGATAAACAGTAAAAATCTATTTTTTGCAACGTTAAGTTATATCATAAGACAAGATAGCAACTTCTCACGTTTTGCACAAGCATCCGGATTAAGAAACAGTATATTTTCTTAATAAAAAGATAAAAATAAAGCTTAATTAAACTAAATTTATGCTAATTTAAAATTAAATTTCCGACACAAAACAGCTTCCGGAACTCGTAGAAGATAAGGAGTTAAAAATAAAACCTAGAGTAATGCGTATATACAGTTAAACTTCTTTTAGCTTCCCTCTAAATAGCGTTACAAGTGAACATCCCCCATAAAATATTGGAGAACCTTTCAGTATCTTAAATTTTGCATTGCAAACTGCCAGTAGCAGACCCCCGCTACTATACGTAATTCTTAGCGTTTGAGGCACTTGGGTTTAGTGCAACACACTCCATTTAGTACCCATTTCTGAGTGGAACGAACGGAGGCACTAAATGGAAGTTTAAATGTATATATTTTACATACAATGGCGTTACTTACATAATTTGTTGTTGTTAGCTCTCTGCTGTTCGACTTGTCCATTGAGAGTCCTTAATCGACGCAATTTTAATTCTTGTGATTCAAGTTTTTCTTGAAAAAATCGTAGTCGTTCGTTTTCTGTCGTTTGTGCCTCTTGGTGATGTCGAGCCTCTTGCTGTTTTAGAAATTTCAGTCTTTGTACTTTGGCTATCAACAGTTGTTGTTGAGCTTCGATCTGTTGTTGTTGCCTGGCGGCTATTTCACGTAATTCTGATAATGTCAAATCGCTATTTTCTGGCAACTAAACGGTTAAAATAAAACAATAGGCGTTCAAATTAACTTCCGAAACACATAAAACGGGAAATTAACTTAATTAAATTTCGTTTACGTAACTGGATAATCGACCATTTTCGGATGCGACGACGAGCGCGTCGAATCAGTTTTACTGATAAATCATCCAATTTATTCATTTCTTTCGTAATGTTTAATGTTTTCGAAAGGTGAAGAAAGTAGACAATTAATTAGATTTAGTGGTGTACATTCTACATTTCAGTTAATCCGAATAATCGTCTTACTTTCTTGCTCACGGCGCGTCGCACTGTGAGGCCACGCGCCGGGAGCGACTACGTGCGCTTCGTCGCTTCTAGAAATCGACTAACAGCGATAGCAGAGAATATCAAGAACAACACCGAGTAAATATTGCAAATTCATATAAAAACATCCCGTTTATTAATATCACAAATCTGCAATTCGCTATCGATTTTAACTCGGCAAATTATTAGAATTAATTTCGTTTTTTAAAATTTCTGTAGTACAAATTGTGGCGTAGCGCGATTACACGCTTAAAAATAAATATTTTGCCTCTGTTAAAATCTTAAGTTACGTCATTACAGAAGAAAAAGGCCGATAACCTATTAAAACTATAATGAGATATGTGACGCGAGAGGCGAGCGTGATATCGCATGGCGTTTACATGAATACATAACGTGAGAGCGACGCGACTCCAGTTGCGCCATCGCATCCGATTAGAGATAAAACAATACGCGATTAAACAATATCGCAAGCAATTACGGAAACAATGAATGAAAACTGCAATTCAAGCATTAGTCTGCACGCGATTTTTAATTTTACTACAAACTTAAAATTTTCTTAGCTTAATCCTACGCGATTACCATACAATCGCGCGGAAAATCCACGCATAGAACTGGATTAAGGGATCCAATTTCTATGAAAAGGGCCGACAGGGGAGTCTTAGAGTCGCATCCCTATGTAAACAGATTAACAATAGGGTATAATTAATCCTAATACTGGTTTTAAACCGAACAAATGTTCGATGTAGCGGAGTTCAACGACCCTTTCTAACACACTAAAATCCAATGCATAACAGTCCGTAGTTACCATTTCGCACCAACAATGGTACATTTTAGTCCCTAGGAATGCTTTGTAACCAAAATAATACCAGTTCTGAAAGGATAGTTTCTAAAACTTGTCCGTCGACCCTCTTCAAACTCCGCTTTCATACATCGTTAGGCAACGGTCGTAGGGAATTTTCTGTAAGGACAACAACCCGACACCGATATAATCTGAAAGCTCAAACGGAAAAAAATCATCTTTATTTATTTATTTTATTTTTTCTAATTATAATTAACTAGGCGGCATTTTAAAGACTTCCCTCTAATTACATTTTTAAGTAGGTGATGACTGATAGAAAACCTTTACCTAGAAAATTAAGTTTAATGCGCGATGTGTATCTGCCAATGGTTTAATTAGTAACCTAAAAAAAAGTAAAATAAATAAATAAATTACAGGTCGCTCTACAACCTTTACTGTAAATGGCAAGTAGGACAAAAGTGATAAATAAATCTGCCTTGAAAAAGCCATTTAGGTGTACGTTATGACGAAATTTGACAGTAGATACATAACTCTATATATAGGTCTTTTTTAAATTTAACTACACGCGCCGGCTTAGGTATCAATTAACTTAACACTAGATTTTTTTCGGTAAAATGGCTGAAAATTTGGACTTACCAGCACCATCTCGCCGTTATTTACAGTTTGGAAAGTAAAATTAAACCGATAAAACCGACCACACCTCGCCAACACGTTAACAAAGACAGAAAAGTTTGCGTCAGGTTTCGGAGTCCAATGTACAGGAACATGAAAAGGTTTTGAGGTAGACGAATTCCTGGTCTAAATCTCCATCTCGTGTTTCCTCTCTTCGATTCCCAAGTTTTCTATACTCCAACACCCTCTTTCACCCTGCGGTGAGCGACGAACCACTCACTTCTTGGTCCAGCTCCAAACGGCGAGTAGACAGAAAGAGCAGAATACGCTCTAACCAAGCGGTCACGTGCGCGTGACGTCACGCATCGGTGTCTGTTTTTTAACACGAGGTGCAAAACAAGTTTACGTCTTCGCTCGTTTGGTATTGACGTTAGCGCAATTAACGTATTCGTTTGTGTATATAACTTTCTTTTTTTCTCTTATTTTTCCTTTCTGTGAAGTTCGTGTATAAACGTAAGGCGCACCCCTCTATTTAGAGCCGTACACGTGTTTATCGTACGCTTTCCGCACACGTGCTCTTACCGAACAAAATACGAGTTCGTCTTGTATCTAAAAGAAGCACGAAATTCTAAAAATGTCGATTTAATCATCCTTAAAAGTTAGAACCGAATCGAGTGGTGTATTATGCGATTTTTATCACGCCCCTACACCCTTTAATCGGGACCTATCTTTATATATATTGTGCGTACGCGCATACACCAAATTTGGTATACTTATAATGCCGTTAACAGCCGCTAGGTGGAGCGACTTATCGCCCATATAATAGACTATTCCATTGTTTGAGGGGGTGTGCGACGATTAACGAGGATCTTCGGTTTTGTGATTTGCGGATTTCCTTTCTTCCGCCGTTTGTCAGTTTCGTGACTGCTTTTCCTTTGCTCGATTGACGTTTGTGCCCGAATCTCGCTTATTGAATCACGTATATTTAGCGAAATTACTGTATTTTAGCTTTCATTTCTTTCCTTAGAAGAACTGCTTGCGTATAAACGCAACGAACCATTTAAAAGCCTGATTTTTCCTTAAAGGATTGGCCACTTTCTATATAACAACATTATTTCCCTTTTCTAGGAGGAGGAGCATCAAGAATGTGTTAGAACACCGTAACGAGATAGGGAAAATATGTGATTTTTCCAAACACTAAACATAATTGGAAGTTTCTCGATGTATTCTGTTGACAATTAACACGTGTGTGACAAATCTATTTAAATAATTATTATGGTTGTTTAAATGTCTCTATCTAATTTATTTAGAAAGTATAAGGTTCTAACAAATATTTGCTCGTACACAACATTTGTTAACACGGGCAAACAAAGGAAGTAATTAACTATTGTCTTGATAAATTCTGTATCGAAGAAATTGTTGTAGCTGAAAGGGTCTCGATAATCAGGAAAATTTTTCATAATCCTGTGAAACAGGCGGTAAAGGCGTCAGCCTGCTTCTTTGAGAGACCCGGATCGACCCCCAGGAATTCTTCACGGGCGGTCTGTCCCGGATGTCGGATTTCATCCCTCGTTATCCGGCCACCCCGATTCTGGGCCCGACAGAACTCACTACGAATATCATGTAAAAGCCCTATTCTTTATTATGCTTTCATACTTAGTTAATATATTGAAAAAGTTAACTTTTTTGGACTCCAATATGAATTACCTTAATAAAAGATCATCGAAGGCAATTCAACTTTGGTACTTTATTGGTGCTTTTGGTATTGATATTCTATTGGTAATTTTTAATTTTTACCTTGTAGACAGAGAGCTTTTTAATCATACCCAACAAGAGTTCGGCCATGCCCATTATGGGTTCGGCCAGGGCCACAATGGGGAGGCCGGGTGGTGAGGAACGGGTCTCGACATATCTGGACAGACCCCGGAAAATTTCTGGGGATTTAACGACCCGTCCGGATTCAAATCCGGGTCTCCCAAAGCGGTAGGCTGTCACATTGATCGCTCGGCCATCCTGGCGTCCCGCAAGGGCTGCTGAGGTATGAGGCCCGACATATAGAGGGGTTTGTCCGGCGCCATCTTTGTGATTTGTTTACGTTTTGTTTACGCGCGCTTTAGCCTGAGTTCTTGCGTTGTTTATTCTTCGCGAATATCACTATGGTGAATTATTGTGTAATTGGGTGTAATGCTAGTTTAATCAAAGGAACGTCATTTTTTAAAATTCCCGGCATTATTTGTCATCAAGGACCCCAAACCAAGGAGCTTTCACGACGAAGGCAATTTGCACGGCTCTCGAGAATTAACCAGAAAAATTTCAATACGGATAAAGTGAATATCAATACAAGTGTGTCAGAAACATTTCATTTCAGGTAAGCAATAATATTTTATTACTAGTTATCAATAAATGATTAGATAAACTTTTGCATGAGTGTGTGCAAGCCGGTTGCATAAATTCCATTGTTAAAATTATTTAACTTTATTTTTTTTGATATTAACAACCGCAGATTTTAGTTTGAATGGATAAAGTTAGGTGAAAAATAAGTTTCTTAGTCTCTGTTTGTAATAAATATACAGTAGAGTTAATATTAAAGTGTTAAGCAAAGTTAATCGCTTAGCAGGTGAGGAATTAGAAATGAATTTTGAACCAATTGTCCTGCCAGTCTAATTTACATAAAAAATACACACCAGTGGCGTAGCGTAGTGGGGGCGGCCCGGGCGGCACTTTTTAGGGGGCTGCAAAATTTCACAATAAATAATATCTTGCAAAAATTTGAACCTGTACAATACACAATAATGATGATTGTTCTTGCTGAAAAGTTCTTTAGAATTACTGTATATTTTAGTCTTTTATATTGAGATACCTAAATAAGGGGCGGCGAAGTTTTCTTCCGCCCCGGGCGGCTGACACCCAGGCTACGCCACTGATACACATCTTTTATTTAAGATATAAACCAATAATTTCTATTGTTCATTTACAGTTAAGTTAAATTAGTTTACATTAAATAAGTTCATTTACAGTTAAATAGTTAAGTTAATGTTGCTCACCAAAATAACTTAACATTTCTTTAAAATGTTTCTTTTTTACGATGACTTTTTTGCATTAGTAACAAGTAATCATTACATAGTAACCTTCAGGGATAGAAGTGCATTTAGATAGCCCTTCCGGAATTTCGACAACACGCGTGCTTTGAAAGTGAATCTAGGTGTCGCTGTCTTTAGTGTATAAGATTTCTAACGTCATTTCACTTCTAGATTAATTTCCTAACATCTTATAACTTTGTTAGGGGCCGCCATACATTACGTAAGGTATTTTGGGGTGGGTGGGGGTCAAGGATTTCTTACGATTTCTTACTCAGGGGTAGGGGGTAATAGATCTCGTCTTACGTAATATTCTTATTTTTGATCTCGTTGAGTGATGGAGTTTTGAATTTGGCTTTAATTTGGCGGTTTCTATTAAGAACGGTCGTTGTACTAACGCCATCAAGTGTGACGTGATAAAATAATAACGCTAGCAGACACATTTTTTATCATGGGAGAAAGGCCGTGTAGTTGTTTCTATCTCTTTTTTTTTTTTTTTTTATTTGAATAAGTGCACCACTCCTATGGGTGCATAACACTAAGTATACATAAACCGAAATACATGGTACAAAGTAAACATAAAATTAGTATTCGGTTTTTGGTGAAAACTAAAATGTGAAATTAGAAATAATCTTATCTTCCATATTTTTTGAACATAATTGTAAAAAGCATCAAACAGTGGCTTCTGAACAAGCTTATCGAATGGATATGGCCACCTAAAACTATGCGTAAAAATTTCTAATTTCAGAATAAGTCTATCTTGATCGTAAATTGGACAATAATAGATCATATGGTGAACGGTGTTTAAGTTTTCTGGAGAGCAAAAGCAAGAGGCAGTTTCTGCCCGGTTATACATGCTCAGTAAGTAGTTGAGCAGTAGCAAACGTTAAATCTCTAAGTGATGAGAACCTGCATTCAACACTAGGAAAATAAAGTTTTGTTATTCTACCAGTTTTACTGATAAACTATTATTGATTCCACTTTTGCCTAGCGTTGTCATAAATATAATTTTTAAGGCTGCTGCGTGAGAGAGGGATGCGAGTGTAGTCCTCCTTTGCAGCTGACTTATCCTCAAAGTCGGCTTTTTCATTTCCTAGTATGTCAGTATGGCCACGAACAAACACAAAAGTTATCTTATTTACAAGATTTTTAATATGGTGCTGGATATATGTGATTTTATTGCTATTGCAATTGGGATTTAATAGAGCTTTTAGGACAGACTAAGAATCACTGTAAATGTTGATAGACAGAGTTTTGTTTGGTAGTGAAGTGGCCCACTGAACAGCTTGGTAGACAGTCATCTTCTTCAGCTTGATATGTGGAGGTATCTGTACCTTCTAACATATTTTGAGCAAAATATGTCAGTTTGGAGGAAGATACAGATACTTGAGCCAACATGAAGGGTGCTTTTGACCCATTTGTGTTGATATTAATGTCTGCATGGTTATCCATGGAGGAAGCAGATGACATCAAATGTACAGTACCCTGGGGGTAACCTTGTTTACAGGGTGATGATCAGAGATAAGATAATTGCAATTTGGTAGCATTTGAACAGCCGTAGATAGGACTAGAGACTGTTGTTGAGTCTTGATGTTTGTAGTTCTGATGTAGTAGTTCAGAACCTTTTCTACAATACATAGTGGCAAAGGAAGGAGCTCTGCTAGAATCAGACAGGCATTAGTAGAAACATTTCTGCAGCACTTTGAAATTCTGATGGCAAACTGTCTTTGAAGAGAAGTAATTTACTTGCTACTCAATTTTCACTAGTTACATGATCCCAGCTAGAGGCCGCGTAAAGTAGCATCGGTTGTGTTGCCCCATTATATAGAGTTTTATAAGCTTTACGATTTAGTCCCCTGGTGCACCGAGCACATTTTATCAGCATGTAGTTTATTTTCTTGGCCTTAGCCGAGATGTAACCAATATGGCAACGGAATGTGGTTTCTATTATCTCTTGTTTTATTTTGTATGACGTTTCTGTTTACACGTGCTGGTCGATTCGTCAATGTTTTTTGCGTCGTTTTGTGAAAATTAAAATTAATATAAAAATGAATATTATGACGTTGATTAATGATGATAATAATAAAAAGATTGTTAATAATTAAAAAATAAAGTTCTTAAAATAAATTGTTCATTCGAATTTATTAAATTTTTATATATTTAAATTTGTTCACATAGTCTTTTATAAATAATAGTGCGAGTACATATTAATTAACTAATTAATAATTATATATTTTGGACCTAAGGTTTTTAGGGTTTCATTAAAAAATTTATTTTTGTTAAAATCTTTCTATAAAATTATGCCTAAATATTACGTAAGATAGGGAAGGGGAGGGGGATCAAAGAAAATATTACGGTTTCTTACACAGAGGTGGGTGGGGGTCCAGAATGGCTAAAATCGCCCATAACGTGTGGTATGCAACCTGCAGATGCAATTGCTCGAAATGTGATGGTCGTCGTAAATTAAATTATCGAAAGTATCGTGATTCCGTTTCTTTCAGATGTCATAAACGCAAAACGAACATTTCATTTGAAGTAATTTTTAAACGTAGATTTGGGAAAATTTCTCGGGGAACTACTTTTTCGTTTATTTGGCATCTAATTTGCATAGAATGTACAGTACGTTGAGCGGCGCCTGTTTGGCTGTGGACGTGAGTAGTCGAACAACGGTTGACTGGGCGAATTTCATATGACTCATCATTGTTTCATAGTCTAATTTTACCGTAACGAAAATTGGATGGACCTGGAAAGGTTGTCGAAATTGACGAGATTGATGTGAACAAAAGGAAAAAACTAGGAGAATGGTTCAACCTGTTTGTTCGGCATAGGAGTAAGTTTTCTCCAGTGTTTTAGTTTGGAAAGAGCCAGATATTGTACTTTCAGCCCCTAAAGTAAGTAGAATAAATTCGAAAATCGTATGAGGAAGAATGTAGACGTGTGTTAAGAAAGCGAAAAAAGTTTCTACGATGAAAAAGGACCCTAGCGGAAAACTGTAAAATGGCGTAGAATGCATTGTGAAAGGCAAGAAATCGTAAATATCATAACTTTCTTATTCTTGGTCTCCGGTCCAAAAGTAGGGTATCGTTGAACTCGTCTCGGTCTCCCGAGTTCACATATATACTCAATGTCCCGAATTCCGTAGGGAGCAATCTATAGTATCCCTATCAATAGGAATATGTCAATGGTGAGTGAAAGATTTTTTTCTTTAAATGCCGGTGTAGTAAGTAGCTGCGCCGGTCACCATGTTGTTTGTGAACGCAACGTCCACAAACAAGATGGCGACCGGAAGTGTCGCCAGAGGGGCTACTTAAGTGCAATTTCTACCTACATGGGGTATGAGAGTGGCCACAAACCAACTGGATATCGGAAGCGTTATGAAAGATCACATAATCAGGAGAAACACAGTCACTTGTAAGATAGTTTTGGGCCTCTAAAGATTTGTGAGTGTAGTAATTTGTCATCAAAACCAAATAGTTTGATGTCACCAAATTCTACATTAGGCACGACTCTCGATCTACAATGATGGTGATGGCTTCGTATGGATCGACACCTTGATATGAAGAAACTTTTTCTTCGTATAAAGCATCTTCTTGTCCTGTCAGACTGCGACCACTACACAAAAACATTTGTCCGTTTACGTAAACAAAAACAAAAAAAAAATACCTAACGTATCACTCATCAAACGAAAGAAATTGAACGTCTAAACGCGATGTTTTTAAATTTCTGTAAGTACAGTACCTATAACAACAAACAAAACAAGCGGGTTTTCCCATTTCTTTCGCAATGCCTTTTAACAAGACTAAAGTTATCTCGCTCACTCTATCGTGATTCATACGGCCTCGAGTTCCAAACTGATATAACCCGATGCCAACCGATTCGTATTTCGGAACAGTCGGGTCGGTCTAATCTACTAGGGGAAGATGGTGCAAGAGGGGACCATGGGGTAAGACGGGGACGTCTGTTTATTCGTGGTTAATGTGCTTTCATCTAGCTGTTATTTGGGGAACTAAATGTCAACCCCGAAAGGAATCGTGGAACGAGAGAACGTCCGGATCGCTCTCTTTGTTTGGAAGACATGTTTTTCATGTTTCAGCAATACTTCATCTAATTTTGTGTCTCCTACAAAGTTTCTGCAAAGAAAGTATCTTTGTAAACTTTTACATTACCTTTTAGATGAAGATATTACGGTATTCGAAATAACCTTTAAGACAAACTAAATGTTTAGTTTTGAAATAAAATCTGTTTTTGCAGTCAGTATGAAAAGTGTTGGGGCAAGATGGGGTACCCCGTCTAGCACCAGGTTGACCATGAATATGGCCAATGAATCCAGAAGTATTTTCGGAGGCAGACTTTATTGCTGCAGAGACGATAAACAGCCCCTTCAGCAGCAGGACACACCAAGATGCTCGTTTTAGAACAAAAAAAAACCATGAAGGCAAAGGTATGCCTTAATCTGGGTGCAAAAATGGTCACTGATTACACCACTACAAGTAAGCCTACTCATTCAGTTTTTACTCGAGAGACTTGAGTAGAAACGTAGAAATAATGCCAATTCCAGATGTTGGAACCAAGAAAAAAAATCGAAAATAGCAGATGGAAAACAACAATCCTAACAGATACACCGTACCAGCAGCAGCTGATGGAACAACAAAAACAATAAACAGCAGTTTCGGCACCCCCAGGAAAACGGTCTTTGATTTTACGGAATTTCTTTCGGTAAACAAAAGTTACAGGCATCAGCAAGGGTAGGCTTAACAAGAAACAAAACACAAATGACAATGCCTGTATTCTGGAGGGTTATACTCTGCATCTACGGTTGGGCTAAATGTAGCCGTTGATAATGGGCACACTGTTCTTGCGCCAATATTGAAGAAAGCGACAGTTTAACCATTTTAATTTATCCTTCTTGTATATAAAAATATCATCCCCATCTTACCCCATGGGTGGGGCAATATGGTGCATTTACATTAATTTTAAAATATTAAATTCTCTTCTTTTTAAAAACGTTTTACAAAAATTAAATTTTGTATTATATATTATCAATTGTTGTAGTTGCTGAAAATAAGAAAACATTATTGTTCTCATCAAAGTGATTGCCATTTATGACTTTTCAACCTTAGGGTCGATTTACACACAACAGTGACGTGCCGGCACAGTGCAGTAAGCATCGATAAATATCACACATAGCCAATCAGAATTTCATGTACGACACTTGTGTGATTGACAGAATACAGATCACGTGTAGTAGATGAAACTCTGGTTGGTTGTGTGTGATATTTATCGATGTTTATGCACCAAACGGTCGCTGTTGCGTGTAAATCGACCTTTAACGTTCTCATTTTGCCCCACCTTCCCCTATATCCGCGGCGCGAGCGTCATTCGTGGAACATCGGATCAGTTAGAAGAAACGTTTCTCAGCCATATCAGTAAAGAGCTACACAACTAATTTCCACGCATAGTCGTTCGTTTATATTTTGGTTTTTCTCTCTCCAATATTCAATTGATATGCGGATTCTACGAGAGCAATAAGTAAATCGGACAACTAAAAATTTTTGAAAAAACGGTGCTTAATGAAACGTCAGTTCGAAATCTAAATTTCAAAATCAGTTACCTTTTTTCCAGTAATTTGACACAGCAAATGTAAAGGTTAAGCATTAACAAACATTTCGATTCAATCATTTTAACCTATCCCATGTTGAAATTTTTCTTTGTTGCATGTGGCCGCCATGTTGAATTTTTGTCGATGTTAAGCCTAACAAAAATTTTTTTCGGAGGTCCACAAATCTGTTCTGCACCAGGCCCGGAAAACCCTAGATACACAGCTGCCCCAAGGAACTAAGGTTTCATTTTAGTTTTAAATTAAAAACTTTTTTTACCGACGACAAAATTAAAACATTTGTTATTAATCGAAAATTTGTATTAGAGGGTGGTGGTTGTTCGGTGGAGTACCTATGTACAGTACTACTGTATTTGAATATGAGGCCAGATGGCCGAGTGGTCAAAGTGGCAGCCTACTGCTCTGGGGGACCCGGGGTTAAATCTGAATGTCGATAAATCTCCAGGAATATTTTGGGAATGGTCCGTCTGGATATGTCAGGCCCTGTTTCTCACTGCCCAGCTGACCTATTGTGGGCCTGACCAAACTCATAACGGGGCTTGCAAAAAGAGGCCTTCTTAATGTCCACAGGGCAGATAGTTAAAAAAAAAAAACTATTTGAATCACACGATTTGATGTGTACAGTAAATGTGTGGTGACTATTCAATTTCTTTCAATATCTCAAGAGAATAATGAAAACCTAGAGTAGTCTTTAATTTAGCAGATATACAGACTTATGCACTATTTCATTATGAGCTTAATGTACTATCTCAATTGATCAATATTAATATGTAAGGGTTACTGCATGAAGATTCTCTTACCTCTCAAAAAAAATATGAATACAATAGACCCAATCGTTACTCGGACCGTTTTGCTAATTTCAAATGAATATCTCACTTTCGAAATCTCGGATTCTAGTATGGTAGAAATTCCTTAATCCGGCATATGTGGACCAAAGTGACATTTGGAAAGCCAGGTGCTTCTACCATCACCATTAAAAATCAAGGAAATAATAGTAATACAATATTATTTCGACTGAAAACCCCTTGGTTAACGTGTTTCTCGGGGCTATGGAGTTAGAAGCAAATTCGTTGCTTGAGGAATGGATGAAAATGGACCGACTCCAACTCCCATTTCTTTTATCATATACTTTATATTAAACTCTATAGAGAGGTTTCATGTCGACATCACGAGTGACGTCATGAGCATGCGAAATTGTCCAGCGCCATCTTTGTGACTCTTTCTGACTTGTTTACGTTTTGTGTGTGTTCACGTGCGCTTTAACTGGAGTTTTTGTGTTGTTTTTATCGTCGTGAATATCACTATGGTGATTTGTTGTGTAATTGGGTATAATGGTAGTTCACTCAAGAACAAAGGAACATCATTTTTTAAAATTCCCGGCATTATTTGTCATCAAGGATCCCAAACTGAGGAGCTTTCACGACGAAAGCAAACTGCATGGCGCTCGACAATTAACTGGAAAAATTTCAATACTAATAAAGTGAATATCAATACAAGAGTTTGTCAAAAACATTTCATTTCAATATTTACATTAATAAACACTAAGTTATATTTTAAAACCTAAAAGAGTTTACTGATTTGCTTATATTAATTTAGTTAGGTATAGTGCATTTATAAATGAACAACTAATGTAATTTCAGGCTTTAGCTAGTGCAAACTTATAAACATTACACGTTAAAATTAAAAGCAAGTAGGCTTATTATATGCTAATTTCAACTAGAAAATAAAGGTACTGAACAATTTGAATTAAAAAAATTGCCACATTGTTTTTAATTAGACTTTTTTACTTTCAGACAAAATTTCTTAGTTAAGAAATATGTTAAAAACATGAGTTTAAACAAACAAAAGAAAACATCTTTCCAAGCAATATTACTTCGCTGTTATTCATTACTTTTATATCAGGAGAAACCCAGTCACTTGTTAAATAGTTATGGGTCTCTAAAGATTTATAAGCTTTCATTTGTGATTGGTTTTGACAACAAATTTCTACACCCTAATAGTTTATAATGTCACCAAATTCTACTTTCGGCCACAACTCTTGATCTACGACGAAGTCTGATAAACTGGCTTCGTACGGATCGCCTTGACAAAACGAAATTTTCTCTTCGTACAGAGCTGCATCTCGTCCTGTTAGACTGCTAGAATAGCCCGCAAGAAAAGAATCTTTTTTAACTTAATCCATGATAATAAAACTGCAGTATTTTTGTACGTTTAAACTAAAAGACGTCGAACAACAGACCACGTGCAAGCTAAGCGAGCGAAAACTACCACAAAAATGGCGAATGGGCAGAGCAAACGCATGTTTTATCACGTGACGTGCGACCTTGAAACCTCTCTATAGGAGCATTAACCTGCTATCCTACATTACAGGCACCCCTTGTAATACAAGATATTTCTTTGCAGATATTTATATATTAATACATTTTATGTTTGCTAATTCTAAATTTTTATTGTCAAAAGACCCATACAAAATGCAAGTTAAATCTAGTGTTTTGATTACTTTACTATAACACACACAATGTTCTCTCTCCATTGTGGTTGATGATGATAGTAGTAATGATAAAAAAAAACTTAAGTACCTTGTTTTGATAGGAATTCCTATGATTCCCTTAAAAAATAGACTGGACAATTCACACTGTATGTTAGAGTCCCAAAAACTTGACTCTCGATAACTTGTGTCTTAAAAAAGTGTATCACTTAACACCAGGATCAAAAAAGTTATCATTCTTCACAGGCAACACTCAAAAATAGCATCAGTTCCATGTATTAACAAAGAATATAGTTAAAACAACCTTTTTCCATAGTAAAATTGCAAAACGCCTCAATACGAATGTCGTTAACTCAAAAGTAGCCAATATTTTTTAAAATTAAAATTTACCTATAAATAGAAATGATTGCTATTGATACATAGTTAATTTGTACATGAATTTGCACATGTACACCTTTATGAAATTTCCACTATTTAGGATAGCATTGTCACTATGATAAAAAAAAATCATTTTTGGTAACTCTTCCTCTTCTTGGTCCACAATAAGTTTATGGGATTCTACTGTGTCGATAAAATGCCATTCTGGGTTAATAGAATCGAAGTTTATATTAAATCGTTATTTAGAGACCAGGTTCTGAGTCAGACTTTTTGAGTCGAAATTGGAGCTTGGTCTACCGACTCCCCCAACTCTCATCAACTTTGTACAAGAAACATCAAAAACTTAAATTGTTATTTAATATAGGGTGCTTTGCTTGTTAAAGCTGCTTAAAGTGTCTAGTTAAAAAAAGTTTAGCAACTTTCCAGGCTCAAAGTGAGGTTTGAAAACACTAAAGACAAAACTTAAGGTTGCTATCACAAACAGCAAAATTTATGAAATTCATTAGACTAAAAAAATAGAGAGAGAGATAAAAGTTAAATCAGAATAGCCAATAACAACATCAGCTATAATTTGGTGCCTTTATTTTTATAAACACTACTGTTTATTAAATCAAAATTTTAAGCAAAGCAATAGAAGGATTCTTTTCTTCCAAGATTGAAAATCACTTTAAACAATTTCTGTAGCTTAAGTATCTTTTAGGCAAAATGTATTCATAGTAACAGCTATACTGAAGCTTGAATGATGATGAAGTGAATTTATCATTAAATGTAAATAAATTAAGAATCAGTGCCACATTATTATTATTGTTGTTCTGTTATTTTTTTATAATAAAATTTATATTAAAATATTCTTCTTTCATACATTTACATTAGATAATAAATGAGCCAGTAAGGGAAAAAAATTTACTTTGAATAATCATATATAATCAATACGAATTATTAAATAAAGCAGACCTCCAATAAGTTTCCAAATCTGTCATAAACTAACCATAAAACTGAGCAAATATATTTTAATGAAAATGTGTGTACTCTGTATACACAACCAAGGATCGAGAGTTAACTAATTACCATTCACTTTAATCAATAAATGTTCACATACCGAAAGTAATTTCTAATTCTTGATCCTTGGTTATAAATGCCCGCTAGAAAAATGGGGTGAGAGAGTAACAATTTCAAGCAAGGAAAGCTAAATTAAACACAAGCTACATAAACATTACATAAGCTAAGTACATTAAAGTTAGTAGTAAACTATCCTTTTTCATTCATTCAACTTAGATATGTAAACTGAACAGTGAAAATACTAGATATTTGTAAAATAGAATCTGCATGTTTTTACAGAATTTCAAATCAGTATATTGTTCTGTTTTCTTTTATAATATTTACAAAATATTCATTACATAATTTATAAATATCTCAGCCATATTGAGGTTTTTATGTAATTATATAAAGCAAGGCTTCACATAAGGCCAGTTTCCAAGAACCTATCAATGACATTAAGTGAATTTTTACTATATGCCAAATAATACAAACAAGATAGAACAACAACAACCAAATTATAGCTGGATCATGTTTGCAACCTCCAGCATTTATTTTTCCATCTCAGAATCAATTTTACTGTTAATAAAAGTAAATTAGTATTTTTTTTTTAATAAGAATACTAATTTTTTCTCAAGATATTATAACAGAACATTAAGTGATGACTTTGTGTATTATACTGTTTATTAAAAAAAAAAAAATGCTTGGCTTTGCTAGTGGAACCAATCTATTATTTAAATAAATATTTGAAACAAAGAAATCAAACAAAATCAATTGTCAAAAATTATTTTGAGTATTTTAATTTTTGAATGCTGTCATGGAAGGAATAGAGTTCTAATAAAATAAATATCACAGTAAATTGTTTCTCTACATTATGACCTATATAAAAACAACTCAAGTATTCTTTTTTTAGTTCTACAGATAATTTACAATAGGATAAAAAGTAAAATGGAGTTTTGACAATAAGAATTTTCTTCTTAAACATGCTTATTTAAGTTTTAAACTAAGCAGTATTTCAAATAAATTACTTATTTTCTAAAGGTCTCATTTACAACAACATAGTTAAAAAAAATTGTATAATGCTGCAAAATTGCCTGTCCCGATTCTACATTAATTTACATTATGTACAAATATGTTTGCTGAGATTACAGATCTTTTTAGCCTTGTGTTAAGGCACTATATCCAGCTCCAAGACCCCAACTAGTTTCAACACCATCAATTTTCTTCACCAGCTGTAGGAATATATTTGCAGCATGTAATAAATTTATAATAATAAGAATTCAAATATTTTTCTCATAATGAAATTAATTTTACACACTCACCACTAATTCTGTATCCATATTTAATCCTAATCCATGATGTAATAAAGCAATTATATATGTACTGTCTAAGCACAGGAAAGCTTGTTTTAAATTTGTCTTGTTGCATGCTATAGGGAATATTTAAATATTAAAAACAAATCGACATATATGATATATACAAAAATCTTACCTTTACTAGCTGCTTTTTTATATTCATTTATTGTTAATTTTCCACCCTTCTGCCTATCTGTAACATTTGTAATTTGTATCAATTTAAAAGCATATTTAGATAATACAGCATAAATAATTATACTTAAATAATTATGTATTTAAAGTCATTAAATTCTTTTCTAAACACACACAATTCCAAAATCTTAAACTGCTGAGTACAAAATAAAAGTCAAGGGTTAGTTTACAGTCCAATGACAGCATGGTACTGCTAAAGTTCACAGTTTTATCACATTAATTTGATGCCTAGTGTAGCAAATGACATAAATGCACACTTCTGGTGTAAAGACAATTTCAAAGTTGAATGATGTTCAACTTTGACATTTGATGCTAATGCAGTGTTTCACTGAATTATCTGTTGGCCAGAATTTGACTATAAACTGGACAATGTTTTTATCAACAGCAATGGCTTGAAACATGTTACCATTGGACTGTAAACCAGCCTTAATCAATTTGTAGCTCTCACAGCAACATTCACTTACAGAACTTCAAGTTAAGATGTTCAGTATATATATAAATAATAAAATCATATGCTAGATTTTTAAGTACTGACAAATGATCTGCCATATTATCATTTGGAAATATTTAAAAATCTAGTTTTTGATTTTGCTGTTTTTATATATATACCATACCAATGTAAAAGTGATAGCTGGCTGAGAACCATAGATGCTAAGTTGTCCCCAATTGACACTGTGAGTGACCAGTATGGTTATATCTAAATCTTGGCCCACCAATGGCCAAGTAGGCTTCATTCCCTGAACACTGGGAGTTCAGTTGTGGGTTTGCGCCTCACTCGGATGAGCTGATCACTTGGAGTTTTCCGGTTTTCTCCACGTCTGTAACGCCTAAATAGGAGCCAGTTTCCCTTAAAAAGATCTCCTGGAAGGCATTCCCTCTAGTCAGATTGCCCAAGTGTTGTGTTGCCATAACTAAACAAGCAAACTTAGGATAAGCATCATCATCACATAAAGTTTAAATGACATGTATTTTCCAATGAGCTTTAATAGCTCTGGAAACAAAGATAGGTTCAAGTCCATCAGTTAGGCTAACTCCAGGCAATACTTTTCTTCCAAAAATTTTTAATAATTACAATAAAGTCATTTTTAATTTAAAATTAATCACAAGATAGTAACCTAACCACCTACCTCTAGTCAAATTGTTTTATATCTAATTATTAAATTAGCCTTATTATAGCCTGATAATATGGCAGATTGTTTGGTAACATTTAATTTGTAATTACAACCTTATAAAGTAACATTAGTTTGTAATTTCATCATACATATTTCATAATCCATGTCAGAAGCTCTATTATTTGTTTTAGTACATCAATACTAAGGCTAGGACAACTAGACACTAAAAAAATCATATAAATGGCTATAAAAATTATAACTTATGTGCAAATGGAACACAATTTTGAGGCTGCAGTTGTTAATTTTTTTACTGCTAGAGTATTAGGTAAATTTCAAGAGAGATTTTATTCTAACAAAGTTTGAAATATAAAAATATACTGAAAAAATATAGCAATTAATAAACAGGTAAAGTCACTAAAGCAGTTTCATCATAAGAGTATCTTATTTTTATTTTTAAATTAAATTTTTGTAACAAAATAATTTAAGTTAGAAATGTAAAACTGGAAATCTGTCCAATCACAAATCTATTTTAAATATTCATCAACATAACAGTTGAAAGTTATCAAAATACAATGAACCATAATGTTAATCCATGCTGTTTTAACATAAATTTAATCAGCACATGTACAGTACTAATTCCACTGTGTATAATAAACATACCTATAATACCCATATCAGCTGCCCTATCAAAATAATATGATAAGGCAAAAATAATTCGTTTTGGCAATTCTACTGGATGATCAACAGTCATATTTAAAAATGTTTGGGCCTGTTTATAACATGAATCAAAATTATATTTTCCAGATTTCATTCCTCTGCAAAATATAAAAATTATTATAAGAAAACAAGTATTTTCAAATAAAATTATTTGATAAGATCCAAACTCTAAAACTTGCTTCACTAAGTAGCTTTTTCCTCCATAGATCCATTTTTCCTTTATACTTGGGTGGATACAAGGACTATTAAGAATTTCATGACCTTCTTCAAATTCTGAAAAAATTAGAATTGTTATAATTCATTTATCAATGCATAATTGAAAAACTTGTTATATGATCTCACTTTTATGACTTGTAGTAGACTGCAGAATTCCTAATCTTGCTGACATCAGTCCCAAACCAAGGTAACTGAATGTTTTAAAAACTGAATTTAAATAATAATGATTCCATCATAAAAATAATTAAATATTAGCACTATGGTACCTGTGTGTATATAAAATAATGGATTCATTTTGGATTGTTCTCTTTATGATGTACTCCTTTGGACTAAACACAAGCGTTTTCACATCATTGGGAGCAAACGTCACTTGTGTGGATCCACCTCCCAAGTCTAATGTTGCTATGGAATTTTCATCACCTAACAGATCTACAATAGTGAAATTACAGGAGCTATTTTATAATGAATTTATTAATGCTTAAAATAAAGAAACAAAAACATCATCATAAGCAAAGAGCAAATTTTATAGTCAATCACAAATCTAAATTACCAAAGTGGTTTAAAAGCAAGCAGTTGGGCCAAATTATATTGTTTAAAACTAAATCCATATTTAGTCCAAAAATCAAATCCAGTGATTTTAATTTGATAGATTAATCATAAGCCATCTACAACATAAATTTGAATAAAAGTTTTAACACAATTAATTTACAAGATTTTTTTTCATTTACTTATTTAATAATGTAAATGCGTACACTTTTAAAAGTATTACAGTAAATTATTAACAATAATATTTAAATTGAGATTTACATAAAATACTTTTTTGAAAGTTAAAAAAAATCTATAATTTCTTAAATTTACAGTAGAAAATTGTTATACAATAAGACCCTGCTTAATGCTGCCTCGGTTAACACTGATTTGATATAACGCCATCTGTTCAAAGCCTGGATAATTCTATATATAACATTATAAAATAAGACCTCGTAAGCTCAAAATTTATGTTAATTGAAATTATTGCGGCATTTCATTGATTCATATATAATATGGTTATTCTCAAACACGAACCAATCAGCAAAAGGTGGCAATTCATCATAGTGCTGTACTTTCCTTAAATCTATGTTTGTTTGGTGTAATTTTGGAAAAAATATATCATCATGGATACCATAGGCAATATCGACTTTGCTTGGCAAGAATTAGCTGATAAATGCATGAACGGAGTGTGGAAGAAGGTATAGCTGGAGGTATCCAAGAATTCTCAACGAGAAGAGCCTATCATTGACCAAATTGTCAACCTAATCAATATAGCAGGACTAGATGTAGACAAGCAGGATATTGAGGAGTTACTGCAGATTTCTGGTGAGATCCTTACTGACCTTCAAGAACTGGCAAAACAAGGAATTCGAAAATAGTGATTCTGAAAATGAAGAACCCCAAAGAATTTCTCCACAGATTTCCTTAGTAAAAGTTTGGTAATGATAACCAAAATCGTTGATCAAACTGTAACGAATGATCCAGATTTTGAAAGGAAAGCAAAAGCAAAATGTTTGGATGTAATCTTCTGCTACCAACATTTGCTTAAGGAAAGAAAAAAAAGCAACAAATGAAACTACACAACTTTATTGCAAAAAAACAAGAATTTCAGAAAAGCCAGGACCTTCATCACAAAAATATGAACTTTACATTTCTGTGTGCATATGTTTGTGTTATTTAACATATATTATTATGCAAATTAATATAAAAATAACTTAAAATTAAAGTAAAATCTGTTTATTTTTGCCCACGTGTTCCCCTTTTCTTATTCAGTGTTAAAATGACCTCATTTAACACTGTTTCATTTAGCGCTTTGTCATCTAGGAACATATCCCCCATGTTAAGCAGGATCTTACTGTACTTTCTTTACATTACACCAAACAATATATCAGGGGTAGCCAGACCTTGTCACAATAGAAGCAATATATCAGAACATATCAGAAACAATATATCAGAAATACATGAAAGCTTCATTCTATATTGGAACAGTATTTTTTTATATAACATATAAATTCTTTGTCTATATATTAGGGTAGGGATCTGATATATGGGAGCCAAAATAAGGTTTTTAGAAGAGCCACAGTTTAGCCACCAATGGTAATATATTTACTTAATGTGTCCATAATACTATTTAAAATACCTCTCATTCTAATTAAAAAAGCAAAGCTGAATTTATTCTGATTGTCATTTATAGAATTCTTTATATGTTTCCTAAAAGGGATAATGGAGTAGCTAAAACAAGATTAATGAAAGAAATGGAAAAAACATTAAACATGTTCATTTTTGAAAATATTAAGGTTTCATGTTTTTTGAACTGAAAATAAATTTGTTTTAGGTATCAAGTGTATTACTTATGAAATACATTAGTATAATTTTCTCTTTAGTCATTACTCATATTCTTCAATTATACAGTGTGTGTGTGTATATGTATATATACACACTGTATAAATATTAGCATTATATATATATACAGTAGAGAATCGAAAATCGGAATCAATTGGGGACTGGGGTTGTTCAGATTAGTGATTTGTTCCGATTACCGATTATGTACGAATAAATATATTAACCTGTCCAATGTTCAAATTTTTCTCCGTTGCGTGTCGCTACATGTTGAATTTTCGTTGATTTTAAGCCTAACGTAAATTTTTATAATAATAATCGAGGATATCGTATCGTTAAAAATTATTTCTGCATTTTGTACAAACAAAATAAATATATTGAAGAATATAAAAACATGAAAATTATACTTTAGAAGTAAATTTAGTATCAAAAACGTTCGATTCAGCACAACACAGTCCGACTGAAAATCGTTCCGATTACCGGCGATTCCGATTACCGGGGTTCCGATTAACAAGTCTCTACTGTATATATATATATATTATAATGCTGATATATTTTTTAATGTAGTAATATTGTAAATTACAAAAGAATATTCTTAAAATGGTACAAAACACTGGAATTAAGCCATCAAAAATAGGACTGTGGGTAAATCCTCCAGTACATCAAAATAAATAATAAATAGAAAATATTTAGATATAAATAAATAGAAAATATTTTTAATTAGTAAGCTAATTAATGAGATGGATAAAATGTAAAAAATTTTACATTCTTACCTAGAAGGAAATTCACTGTAAACCAGGCAAATAAACCTGTAAATATCAACAACATTTATTTAATGTTGATAAAAATTTAATAAAAACACAGCAGATAACTAAACTACTATTAACAATACAATTGTAAAATTGATTTCTCATATTCTTGTACTAACTGAAGTAAATGAATTTTAGAAATTTATTGATTACATCTATAAGTCCTTGATTATAGGCCTCAGGATGCCAGCCACCCTACTGCCTGTAACTATCATTTGTTTTTTTTTATTAGTTGTTTCTACTTTGCTGCTAATAGTATATTATCCATTAATATATGATTTTTCAGAAACAAAGGGATTAGTGTTTTGTAATGGAGGAAGACTGTTAATAAAAATTTTATTAATTTTATGAAATGTAGAAATTACTTTTTTCCCTAATTTTAAATATTTAGGATTGAACTTTTCCTCCTCTGGAGTTTTTAATTATCATTCCAATAAAACAGAAAAAGATATACTACAGAAGACAGGATGTCTTTTGGCACTACAGACAAAATGAGAATGAACACTGGTAAAGCAATGTTTAAACTTTTTGTTGCTATGTTAAAGTCTAAATTGACATATTTGATTCCAGTCTGAGGTTTAGATCTTATTGAGAAGATGCAATTAAGATATTTCAAAAGATTATTTAAGCTCAAACATTCAGTGCCTGGTTCTGTCATAAGACTGAACCAGGCACTGAACATTTGAGCTTAATTAATCTGGCGAAATTAGGGAGACTCCTGTTTGAGTTTAATATTTTAAAAAATATTTTATTTTATTGATCTTACTCATCACAATCTCCATTATTGTGTTTATGATTTTTTATAGAAGAAAGGAAATTCAAGTAAGAGAAATTTGGTGTTAACAATGAAAAGCATTTTTGATAATTTAGGCCATTCTTTTGTATTTTTGAATCATTCACAGCTACAGTTACGAATTTATTTGTGTGATATAATACAAACTAGATGTGATCAATTATGGAATCAAGATATAATTTATGCTTCAGTTCAGCAACATAATATTTATGAAAGAAATACAGGTTAGCAGACTGCCAATTACTTAAATTATAACATTGGATTGCCAATGAAAAGTTTGTTAATGCAATTACATCTTAATAATACCAGATTATGTTTAGTGGTCATTATATAGATATTTCTAAGAGGCATTGTTGTCCATATTGTATTACCAATCACAATTGTATATTAACATGTAATTTTGCATCGTGCTCAATTTATATTTGTTAGAGAGAGATTCTCACTAACAATTTTTTAAAGAATTATTTATATGATAGAAATATGTCAAAGGTAAAGATATATAAATTGCATAACTTTTTGGTTAAATCCTTGTATTATTTGTGTTAACTGTATTTTTAAGTACAATTAAGAGATCATTATGTGGCTGCTTATTATTAATTTTGTTTTATTTTCCCCTCTTATATGGGAGTATTACATCAATTATCCATTAATATAAGCATTAATTATGCCTTTGATATTTCTATGGAAATTAAGTTTAAGAATAAAAATCATATTACATACCTTCATCCTCTCCATCCATAACTGATACACTATCTTCACGTATTTGGAATGGAAAATTGTGAAAAAGAAGTTTCACCTGTTGAAATAAATAATAAAATTTACAGTTGTGATAATATCAATATTTAGTTTAATCTAATGATGACCTGCAGGCCATGTGGTCCTACTATGGTCCCCAAGGTTTAGCAACATGATCTTATTCTCTTGTTTTTTTGCCTCAAATCATTATGCAATCTTAATTAAGCTGATATTCACAAAGAACATTAAAACTAAACTCATCCAGTAAAATGATTAGAATAAACTATTACTTGTCTGCATATCATTAGCATACATTATTTTAGTACCTAGCCTACTGGTGATTATTAATTAAGTATGATGGTACTTGACAGGCTTAAAACCTGCAACTCAATAAGAGAAGACACATGCAGCCTGCCAGAAGCCTACAAAGTTTACTTGAACAATCTTTTCTGGATGAGAGCTACACCACTGGCCTAGTCTAGAAAAATTACTAATTAAAAACAACCTTTATTATATTTGGTATTTTACATGTTTATCTAAAATAAACTCATCGTTTTAGTTTCTTGATGATTATCAAAAATCATTTAAATTTAAATATATCTCCACAAGTCAAATAATGCAGTGTGAAGAATTAACTTGATAGTAAATTTTGATGTACATTGTAAAATGTAAAGAAAGTTAAATCCATTTTTTGTTGTTGATGTTACTGCTATTTTCTGTCACAAGGGCCACCTAACCCAAACTAGACCATGATCCTGTACAGTAGGTAACCATAATTGTAAAAACCAATAACAAGTTTGCACTCTTTATATAGGACCTAGTTAAGTCAATTACAATGAACAATTATTTATTGTGGCATCATCACAATGCTGGGCTGCAATTTTTAATCATATTCTTAATTTATTGAATTTAAAATGTTCTCCAATCTCAAATTTGTGGTGTCTTGCCCCTGTACATCATACTTTTTCTGATAATAGTCATGACAATCATCTACGTAACTCCATTCAGAGAGAAATTTTTTAATTGATTTCATGTGACTTCCAGTCTAGACCAGAATTTTGTATATAGTTAATTGGTGCCTCCTGCCCAAGCTTTCCATATCTGGTCTCAACTTTCATCTATCTAACACAGACAGACAACAGTAGGAATTTTTAGGTCTACAATTTGTTTTCAAATTGCAGAGCAACAAGGAAAAATATACAAGAAATATAACAGTAGAAAGTCAAAAAGGATTAAAATCAGAGCAACTGTAAAATGTTAATAGCACTTAAAGACAGTTGATTTAAAAGTTTTTCAAGTATATATATAAAAGGATAAAAGGTTGACTGTTAAATGCTTTATACAGGCAGACCAAAAAATATGACAAATAACTAAAATATTTTTAATTGTTAAAGCAAAGGTACATAAACAGAATATAGGTGGCTTATCTCCCATGAAAAAGTGATTATGTGCAAGATCACTGTTTTATGTGCAGTCAAGCTAGAACAACTGAAAGCTAATTGATTTAACCAAATATAAATAATCACACATTCAATTCCAATTGGATATTATGAATATTCAAAAACTACACAATGCTGTGATAATTCAGTTTATTATTACAAGATTTAACAATTACATTTCAGGAATAGGTAAATTTAAAAGATAATATATTAGAATAAAAATAAACTTAATAATCGATCTAATCTCCTTAAGAAGCTACACACACTGTTAGCCATAAAGCTGTTCAAAATATTTTTAAAAGTCAAGTTTACTCCTCATTTATTTTCATATTAATTTAAGAGTATAAATAATATATTTTTTGTATTCCTAAACAAGCTTTTTCTTTTTCATGTTGAACAAAATTTATGATTAAAAAAAAAACACCCTGCAGGGATAAATCAATAGAATTAGAAACAGTTTAGTTTCACAATCCCAAACTCTGGTAAAAAAATCTTAATCATTACTGCAAAATGAAGCTGACATTACAGAGAAAGATCTAGCACACATTCTTTCAAAATCTTATGGTTTGTTCTTTGCTCATTTCATAAATCAAATGTACAGAATTCCTGAACATTTTTAATATAGTTTCTGGGAGTTTCACAGATTTTATGGATGGCCAGAACAATTCATTTTCAAGAGCTTCATGGCCCTCTCTGTTGTATCCGAAAAATTATAGTAATCATCAGACAAGAAAGCCAGTTTGTGTACTACTGAATTACAGTATATGGAAAAGTAATTTATTCAGGACAGTTTTGCATGTGATAGTGTGTTTCAAAACAGACTGAAGCTAAGAAATTCAAATAAATACAATAGAATATATGCTTATGAAGTAATATTTTTGTGTAGGAAGCAATAATTATAAATTGAACATTAAATAATTGTTTTCTATACAAAAATGCATATATTCCTTAAAAATTCTATAAATATATCTGGAATTGTTGACAAAAGCTTTTTCAATTGTTGCAAAGAAAATTTTCATATTTTTTCTCTCCTTCAAAACGTGCAATAAATGTTCACTAATACAATATAATAAATTCAGTAATATTTTATTATTATTGGGCTGCAATTTGAAAAACTGTAAACCTATAAATTCCCAATGTCATCCATCTGCCTGCCTGTTCTTCCTTAATCTCGAGAACAATGCTAGATAGATGAATGTCAAGACCAGATATGGAAAACTTATGGACAGGAGGCCCAAATTAACTATATACAAGCTTTGATCTAGACTGAAAATCATATGAATTCAGTTCAAAAATTTCCCCCTGAATGGAGTTACATACATTACTGGCATGACACTCTTGTTATCAGAAAAAGTATGACATATAGAGGCAAGACTACTAATTTTAGATGAAGAACATTTTAAATTGAATAAATTAAGAATATGATTAAAAATTTCAGCCTGCATTGTGATGATGTCACAATAAATAATTGCTTATTTCATATTTTATCTTCCATTTGGTTATTTGCAAGTCAACAGCATTTGAAATTTCATTTATAAGATTTTATATTTTCTAAATAGCTTATATACAAGTGAATTACAAATTCAGATCTATTAATTATGATTAAAACATTAAAACAATTTATCAATAATAAATTGTTTTAATGTTTAATATGATGCTGTCTTTCCAAAATAACTTCTATCATCAGTTTTTTTGAATATAGAGAAATGGAGAGTGAGCTTTACTATTTTTGTTTGTTATATTCTTTTTAGTTAATGCTTGTTTGGGAAATTTTGGGATACTCCCAACCATCAAAATCCTAAATTTGTTTACCTGACCAGATATCTTTGAGAGTAACACTATTATTCATTTGGGGTGATAATTTGGAATATAAAATTGTTAAATAACCATTGTATAAAGTATTAAGCAATTAGCCTCAATGTTGAGAGATTACTGCAGGTAGCAGTAAAGTTTTGGCACCAAAATCTAACAAGTGAATGTAAATGAGATAAGCCACTGTGCCCAATAATATAAATAGACAATAACATTGACAGTTTGAGGTGATGTTTTTCTTGACAGTAATGATAGGTTATGAAAGTTCTCAGTGATTACAAAATGTTTATACTTTTTTAGTTTTTCTTTTTGTTGGTTTGTGGATAGTAGTAACATAATTTGTTTGTTAATCAATTTTGATTAATAGTTATTGCTTATAAAATAGTCAAATTATTAATAAGTTTTTTTTGGTGAAATTTAATAATTTAAACAAAACTATTTAAAAATTTTTCCATTTTGTTTCATTTTCAAATTTTGCAACATTTTCTTAATTATTAATATTGTTATTACTAACACATACAGTGATCATTCAGTGCAGCCTGAGTTAGAAAGTCAGAAGCCTAACAAAATTTAATACCATTATGAACCTTTCAGAGTTTAAATTCTAAAAGGAAGTGGAAATCAATTGTCTTTTGACATTTTCTATCAAGTGTAAAATAAGTAAATATTTGCAATTATTTCTAAATTTTGCAGTGTTTAAATTCTTATTACTTTGCTATGTGGCACAATCTATCAAAAAAATATATTTTTAGGCTGAAATTTGAAAATTGTAGACCTATAAATTCCACTATCACCTGTCTGTCCATCTTTCCTTAATCTAGAAAACAGTGTTAAATAAGTTAAATTCAAGACCAGATATAGAAAGCTTAGGAGCAATAGGCCCTGATTAACTATATATGAACTTCTAATGCAAACAGGAAATCATGTTATTTCAATTCAAAAATCTTCCTCTGTAAGGACTTAGTTAGATGACGGCATGACTCTGTTGCTAACAGGAAAAGTATGATGTACAGGGTTTTATGATAAGCATTCTGATAACTTTATGATAAGCATTCTGAACAGCATCTGATTTAAAATGTAATGATCAGTTTTTTCTGTGTGTACTCATATGCATATATTTGTACAAATATCATTTATTTCACACTGTGAGATAGTTTTCCTTCTTACGGGAAAAAGTATTACAATAGAGCATCGATTATCTGAAACAATTTGAGACTGGGGTTGTTTGGATAACTGATCATGTACGAAAAAATATATTAACCTATCCCATGTTAAAATTTTTCTGTTGCATGTCACTTTGCATTGAATTTTCATTAATGTTAGCCATGATTATTTTTAACAAATTTTCGTTAGGCTATAGTATTGTCAAAAATTATTTCTTTATTTTGCACAAACAAAATAAATATATTGAAAAATACAAAACAAAAACAATTACATTTTGGAAGTTAATCTAGTATTAAAAATGTTCTGATTCAGTATGACACACAGTCCTCAGAAAAACACTACACAAAACCAGCAAAGCTCACCACTCACGATGGGAAAAAGCACCTTATTCAAATACTGGTGCATCTTTAAGTACCCTCGCATGGTGCGCCAGTGCTGCCAGCTAAAACACAAACAACAACAAAAATATTGGAGTAACCCAAAAGATAGCCAAATATTGCCGCACCACATCACTAGTGGAAATTTGAATTTGCTGAAATACTTTCGGTTAACCGATGTTTCGGTTGATTGGTGTTCGGATAATCGATGCTCTACTGTATATACAGGGATAAGGCGCTACTAATTTGAAGTGAGGAGCATATACTTTAAATTAAATAAATTTAAACAAAATATGATTCAAAATTACAGCCTAGTATTATGACAATGTCACAGTAAATAATTGCTCATTTTTTATAATTTATTAAATCCACAAGTTTCCAGAATGTTTTTTGAATTCTGCCACACAAGGGTGTGTGTCTTGGCAGCCATTAAGATACTGTGTAGGTCTGCAGTTTTTTATTTTTCGTTGGCAACATGCCTTATAAAACTAGTTCAAGTAGACATTGTGCAGTGATTGGCAGCCATAATAGCCAGAGAATTCTCTATAAGTGGTTTGAAGCTGTATGCAATGTATATGAAAACATAATGCATTGATATTGTCCACATATTCAACCGTTCCACTTAAATTTTCATGGCGTGAAAATGAATGTAAGAGAATGGTTAACCAGCCATGCATGTATAGTACATCTAGCTAGATAAATAACTTTGCCATCATTAGACACAAGAACACACAGAATGGTTACTTGCACAAGGTTTAAGCTGTTGCTAGTTTTTTTTTTTTTTTTGCTAAAATGCTACAAGAATTTAGATTTAGCGACAATTTTCTTGACACATTTCACTAAAAAACTAACATTTCCCAAGTGGTTAAAGCATCTGGTGAAAACTAGTAAAAATACTCTCTATAATTTAATATATAAAAACAAAGTAGGTGTTATAAATGAATTTCTATTAGTAATTTCAAAATCAATTATATCCTCAATTCTGTAGGTCTGCAGTTACATAGTTCTTGCAGTATCTTAATGGCAGCTTGACAATGGTGCCACAGTATGAGAAAATGTATGAACCTTCTCTGGAAACTTGTGGATATAAAAGTAAGAAAAATATCCATATCATATGAAAATATCCTATTAGTTTTGAAAAGATGCATCTAGTGTTTATATATTTGTCTATATATAGTTACTCTACGTACATGTCTACAGAAAACAATAGATACATTATATAAAGCATTAATTATAATAAAATAATATACCTCATTTAAAATTTTGTCTGCTGAATCAGATGGAAGTAACCTTAAGCCAGCAGTAGCTTTTAACAGAACAGGAGTTTTATGCCACTTATCAGATGGAACAATTTGTGTAGCTCTTTCCAACAATGGTACAATACTTTCAGCAGCCTGTCAAATAATATTGTTGTTATTACTTATATATCATTTGAAAATTTGAATATATCATATTCAAAATATAAATCAATCCTTTTATTTTAAAAAGTAGATGATATTTAATTAAAGTAATAAAATATCTTTACTTGCTAAATTAAGTATAGAATGAATTTTTGTTAATATATTAAGCTAAATAATGTGTGTGTTATGTTAGATGTTTAATTGTTCTTTAGTATCACTTTACAGACTTGCTTTGAATACAGTTTTAAGCAAAATGTCCTTGAAATTTCTGTTCTAGGGCTAAAAATTTAGTTTTGAAAATATACTTAGATCCCACATAATTTTATTACACAACAAAATCTGCCAACTCACATTGAGTTAATAAAAATTGAAAAATGCCTTAATTGCAGAAATATCAATTACCTTGTGTGGATTCTCAGAGTAACTAGATAATCCTGGTCTAACTTCTTGGAAATATTCATCAGACAAAATTAGATGTTCACCTGCAATAAAAATTAAAATTCATTAATTATCTGACAGAAAATTATCACATGAAAATAGTCAATATTTTTAAATGTAACTAGTGATTTTATATTTATTGAAATATTTTTTCATAAAATGTGGTAAAAATGTTCTAAATCAATTTTACTTCACCAAAAATTTTTTTAGACAATCTTTTTTTTTAAAGTCAAAAAAATTAGAATTATTTTCTGTAATTCATGTTTAGAAATATTCTTAATTACACTTTCTATCAATTTTTATGAGCTTTCCACAAGTATCCCAAATTTTTATTTTTGGTTACATTATACCAAGAATACTGTGAAAACTGAAAAAATTTATTTTTATACTTTTACTGCATTTATGTAAATAAAAAGCATTTCTTTAAAACTTATATTTTTATTTTCTGTCTTTTAGTTTTGTGTTTTTAACACTGAATTATCAAAATTATTCTTGTTTTAGCATTTAATTGGGAATTGGGTGAAGAATTGAGTTACAAGATTTTATGTAGATAGTACAATTAAAATGGGGCAATGATTTGTACTAGGTGTAGTGCCATCGATTATCAGATTTTAACAAATTTTAATTTTTTGCTAATTACTAAAATTGTTTGCAAACTCCAAAAAATATCATCATTGGAAATACATATGTATGCAAAGTTTCAAACAAAGCAGAAATTGGGGAGTATGTGGAAATTGAGTTACTTTATCTGGACAGACAGACAAAGTTAATAAAAAGTGTATAAAAAAATATTGTATATGAAACTGAGTTTGTAACCTTACTTTCTGATCCTCTCTCTCTCCCCCTCAAGCAACAACAACAACAACAACAACAACAACAACAACAAAAAAAAAACAGTCATAACAAAAATTCAAATTATAAATGATTATATACATACACCTCTAATAAGTAAAACAAAATAATAATTTAGATGAATACAAACTAAACAAAAAAAACTAACTTACGTTGAGAAAGAGTTCTTGTTTTGTTATCTGAAAGTAAAAAAATTAATAAATAAATGAAATAAAATCTTTAATTTTCAGTCTTTTCCAAATCTTCTAATTCTACTTCATTCTAAAATTTTGATAATGATAATATGTCGATAAAGTCTCTAACTGAAAATGAAATATCTAGACAGTAAATTTTTTAAATTATAAAAGTGTAACAGTATATCATATCATTACCCAAGAATTATTGAAAAATTTGATTTTTGAATGTTTTTTTTGGCTTTTAATCACAACAAATAATTTCAATACATTAAAGTAAAATATTTAACATAATTCTCAGCAAAATTTTGTTTTTTGTTCTGAGTTACATAATTAAACCAGAATGCAAACTTGACACTTACTAAAATAGAATATAATTAATAGATATCAAATATGAATATAAGAAAATATACTCGAATTATTTTCTACAAAAGGTTTAACGTAATAAACTAAAAAGTTGTTTGTGCGCTTTCATTTAAAAACATTGTTTACTTATAAAAAATTAAGTCAATCATTTTCATTTGAATTTCATAGCTAAATATGTAAATTCTGTTACATACACTAAGTTCAAATCATAATTATTTCAAATAAATTTAATATTATGTCCACACTGAATAAAGCAGAACTCTCTTCTTTAATGTTGAAATATATCATTCTATGAAATGAATCAAGGATTTTGTATTTAAAAACAGAAGAGTGATTTATTTTATTTGAAGTTTGTCATCATACTCAAAACAATAGAATTTTAAATGAGCATAAACTGTCAAATAATTCAAATTCATTATTCTGTAGAAAAATTTCTACAGAATAATGAATTTACACAGCAAATTCAAAGATATTTACAGAATTTACATATCATCCTAAGTTTCTCATATTATTATTATATCAAAACAAAAAGAATGTAATAATAATTTTGTAATCAAGATTTATCTACAGCAATCATGTACTTACAAAGAAAATAAAAATTTATAGAAAATCTTTATAATATATGCAAAAACTCAACAGCTCAAGGAATCAGCTTAAACTGTTTGAAAACAAGAAAAGTTTTAATATGTAAATTTTCATAATAAAATGAAAATATAACCTACAATATAAAATGTTTATTTAATTATTTTTGTTATTTATTTAAATATTCTGAATTGTGTGTTAGAGTCTATATATCCAATTATAATTGAAAATAGTTCTTAAAAACTTTAGAAGCTATTGCATTTTAAACTATTTCAGTAATATTAAAAGATATCAGAAAAAGATCCACCGGAAAGTACAGAGAAGAATGAAAATCATTTAAAGAAACACTTCATATAATTTCTATTATACAGAAATTAATATTTTGTATATTGTTAATTCATGGTGTGGCTCAAAAGTCAGTTAATTTTTAATTACAATAAAATAATCTAAGAATAGTTTCAAACAGCTGCATGTTACGTGTAATTCAATGGCAGATAACAACATGCAGCTGTTTAAAAAAATTATTTTAAGAATGGTTTTGAACATATATATTTTATATCTTAGTTAAGATGGGTTACACTATACATTGACTTTTAAATACACTTATTTTGACTTATAACTGACTATTGGGCCACACTATACATTGTCAACACTCAAGTAAAGTTTCGAGTTCAAATCTTTAAATTTTCAAATCATCACTTGAACATTTAAATTATTATTGATTAATGATCTACTTTATTCATGATAGACTTGAACTTTTTCAGCTTTGTTTTAATGCCAACAGATAAAAATAAATGTATAAATTATGTTTCACCAAATTTTATTGTATACTGTGATTTTGAATTAAAATTTGTAACCAATTAAATATAAGCAAAACTAAACACAAAAAAAATAAGTGAGAAACAATTTTAATTTAGAATTATATAGTGAGAAACAAATTTAATTGATTTTTAATTGATTAAATTTGTTCTCACTATATAACTCTATAAATTAAAATTATGTTATTGTGTCATAAAAATTATTATTAATACAAAATACATTTCAAAAATTCTTCATAGATTAAACTGAACCACTACTGTAATTGCTTTTTGTTTTCTGTTTCAGTTTGATATTATGATCATCTATTCAGCTTTTTTTTTCCATTTTTTTTAATACTAAATTTAAAAATTCGCAAGAGAATTTTAATTGATATGTTTTAATTTTAGTGGTTTGAAAAAAAATTAACTGAAACCATTTTTCATTATTACACTAAAAAACTACTGAAGATTTGAAGCATTAATTCATGCAATTATAATATGAAAAACAGCAACAACAACAATGGCCAAGCACAATTCTAAATGAGACCATCAAATAAATTTAATTTGAAGTTTTAAGAAGAGCTGCATAATTTTAAATTTTACATTTATAGAAAATTTATATATTTCTAGATAATATCATTTTCTATAATTCAAACACTTGTTAGAAATCCTACAATGACGAAAATAGAATATATAATAAATTAACATGGTTATAAGCAAAAATAGTGTTGAACACAAAAATCTTAGATATATTTATTTTGTAAAAAATATACTTTTATATTGAATTTATACTATATAAAAATATTTAATATTTTTTTTATACAGGGTGTCCTGCTAAAACTGGCCCCACTCCCTAACTGAATAAAACTGAGCCACTTTAAATCATTATGCAAGTTTCCATAATGTGAATAAAACTTAAGTTTTCAAAAAACTTTTTTTTTGTCTAATTCTATTTTGTCTCATTTGTTTTTTCCTCAATAAGAAATTACAGTAATTTACTCAAGTGATGAGTGATTTTACATGGGACATCCTGTATTATTAATATATATATAAATTAAAATTTTGTAGTATCTTTTAATAGTATTTAAAATTACTTACTAGTGTTATTTAAGAAATTAAATACATGAATTCTCGTTCCTGTGCTGCCACCATCAAATATGATGGCATATATGTTGTTGGATGGATCTGCGGAAGATAACTCAGAAAATGGACCTACCACAGGTACTGATATTGTCAAGAAGTACAACAGAACACATAGGAAAGAAGCAAAGCTGACAATCATGATGAAATACCACTGTTTAAATGTTCTAATTCTGTAATTAAATCTCATGCATGAAATAGTTGAGATAATTCCAATTTTTTACTACTTAATCTGAAACGAAAAACAAAATTTGTTTTATTAACATGTCAAGAATACTTTTAAAAAATTCTAATAAAATTCTATAATATAAATTAAAAAATAAAGTAAAATAACACACACACCCTATATATATACATACATTAAATTCCTGCAATAAATATTGAATTTATTACATAATGATAAAACAAAAACTTAAAACATTCAAAACAAAAATTTTGGATTATAGAAGTTAATACAAAATTCTGAACTTTTTGAAGAAAATTTAACCTGTTTTCTAAAAAGTTTTTCTGTTGTAATTTTTAAAAAAAAATAATTACAAGCTTTATTAAATAGAAGGTTAATGTTTTATAAAATAATCTTTTATATCAATAATATATATTATCTAACAGAAATTCAATTGCAATGGTCAATAAAAGCATTTCAATATCATTTTTATTATTATATGAAAAATAGTACCAGATAATATTAAAATTTACTAAAAGATGATTTGTAATATTTATTTAAGGATTATATTTAGTCTAATGACCTTTTTACAATGCCCCAATACAACAGAACCAGTAATCAAACAAAAGCCTTTTAATATGACTTACATATTGTATGTAAGAAAATAAACAAAAATTTGATATAAAATAAACTGTAGCCCAATATGTTCAATCAACCAAAAACTTGAACTGCTGGATCATCAAGAAGCTAAAACCAAGCCATTAATAGGGTCATAGCCCATTAATAATCTGGTAGTTCAGGTCTTTGGTTGATTAAAAAAAATCTGTCATATATATTTTTTAATTTGTTTTTGTATTAGATTACAATTATCTATATTTTTTTTAATATCTTCTCTTTGTTCTGAAAATAAATGAAATAAAATAAGATTGATCTCTGACCCAGAGACAACATTAATTTGCTATTAAATTACAAAAATAAATGTTTAAATATTGTAAAAATAATTAATTTATTCCACAAATAATTTGTAAGTACCAATGAATAAATATTAAAATTATTATTCCTCATAAAACAAGTAAATAATAAAAAATAATTCAATATAGTATGAGTGACTGGTATTTTGGTAAAATAAAAATCTTGCATACTAAAACACACACAGCTTCAGCTTAAAGCAACTAAACCGAATTAAGTAAATAGCTTTCCAGTTAGTAATATAAATATACCAAAACAAAAATATTTTAAAATAATATTTTATATACAACTCAATCATAAATGTCAAATTAATTTTATGCAAGTGCAAACAAACATTTTGGTTTTTAAAGTTCCTAACAAAATTATTTGAATTGTTTTTTATATATTTATATAAACTGTAAATAAGGAATATCAATTTTACAATTATCATGATTTTCAATTGAACACAATCACTATAAAAAATTAAATGTCAGAAAAGATAATAAATACAAACTTTAAATTTTATAATAATGGTTTAACATGTTCAAAAACCAATTTTCCTATCAATATGCTGAAAATGTTTTTTTTTCCTTTTAATCATAATATGCATGTTAACAGCATCAAAAGAATTTTTACGGTCTTTCTCCAAAAAAGTAAGGCATGATGGCTCAGTCTGTACCAATAAAAAAAATTGATATAAAGAATACTAATACAAAACCAATGAATAAAATGTATTCTTTAAAGTGTACAATAAATAATAAAAATAACTTACTTTCTTATAAACAAGAAAAAAATTTTCCAAGCAAAAACCCTGGAGTAACATGAGTATCCTCAGCACATTGGGTGAGACAGTATATGATGTTCAAAGGCATCTTCAGCACATAATGTGCTAATCATAGCCCAATCATAAAAGAACAGACAGAATTTTATTTCAATTACATATAACTAGCAGATATGCCCAGCATTGTTTGGGAAAAAGAAGAACATTAAAAAAAAATTATATTAAGTGTTTGGTTATTTAGCCAATTATTACCATGTTTATCTCAAGGTATTCAATAAATAAGAAAAAACAATGTAACAAAACAAAACCACAAAAATCTACTTTGAAGAAGAAGAAGAAAATTGATCTTATTTAAATTCATATAACAAATTTATCTAACACCATTCTCGAGATTAAGGAAAGATAAAGACGAATGGACAATAGTGGGAATTTATAGGTCTACAATATTTTTAAGTTGCCCAACAAAAATAAAAACAAACGAACTATCAGATTGAGGCAAATGGAACAAAGATTCCTGCTTGGCACTCTGAAAAACTAAAGTATATACTTGCTAAGAATGCAATACTCAGAAGGTATGGAATGGCACAACATTAGTTGACAATGATAGACAGGAATTGATGTTTTTCAACAAAAAACAGTTGTTGACTTGCAAGAGAAAATAATTGAAGACGTCAAATTTTTTTTCTATTGTTAACTCTAACATACCATTCACATCCAAAAATATGAAATGGTAATTGGCCAACTAATCAAACTTCACAAATAATGTTTTAACCAAATATTTAAACTCTGCACCTAAAAACACATTTTGTGCTTGTTGGCAACTTTGTTATTTAGTAATTTTCCTATTCAAATGCAATCATCCTGCTGCAGGAAGGGGTTGAAATTAACTCAACCAAAAATAATCATTGGTCTTTTCCTAGATGGGAGTATAGCCCCTGAAAAGTTTCATTGCATTTGCTCAAATTGTATTTAAATGTATAAATAACAACTAACAAAACTTTCTTCTTTACGATTAGATATACAAAAGATCAAACAGAATTATCTTCTTTGTATAATCTTATTTGTATATCTATTAAATTTGTTATCTGCCTTCAAAACTATCTTATGGTTAATTACAATATATTAGTCACAAGACTAACTTACCTTAAAAACAGAACAAATAACAACAACAAATAAACAGAGGATCAAATTATAGTATCATAAATGTATTTTCTGTACTAATTCATAAACTCCAATTTAATTTCAAATTTAAAATAACATATTTCTGAGTGTTCAATAAAAATTTCACTAATACTGATATATAAAAGAAATTTTAATTTATCTGTATATAGATATTTGTTTGAAAATGATTCAGAATGATAAAGTTTTAATCCAAAAGAAGTAATCCCTTTGTTTAATATTAAATTAAAGAACTGAACATTCAACTTTAATTATAAATATTGGAAATTAGTCCCACAAATATGAACTTTCTTTATTGTAACATTTTTTCACTATAATTCATACAATTCATTTATAGTATTTTTATTTACATATAGTTTTTTCATTCATTCTATTTAATCTAGATAAATTAAAATATAGTTACTTTCTCAATATCACTGATAATGTTCTGATCCTTTTATCATACTTTTTTTTTTAGGTAGATTATATTGTATTGACTGACTGACTACAATTTTTACATTCTAAAAATACTAATGTAATTTAAAAACATTTATATAATTCATAATTTAGTAATAACTGAAGACAATGACTAAAGTTACAGAACTATTCACAAAAATTATAAATAGAACTAAAAAAATAAAGTAAATTTTTAGAACAAAGTAATGGCAAGGTTAGATGAATAAAAAATAATAAATTCAATTATAACTAAATATAAATTTGAATGACAAAAATTATACTTAAATTTAAAATTATTGTCATAGAAAAAAATCTAAAATAAATTTATAAGTTGGTTATTCAGAATTAAAAAGATTTCTGCACAGAACTAGTTTGATGAATATTAAGTTAAATTTACTCACAATTTAAGTATTTTATTTTATTTAAGAAAGTTTAAAATTAATTTTAAACTATTTTTCTAATTATAATTTGGGAAATATTTGATATAAACATTAAAAGGAAGTTAGAATTAAGAAAAAGTTTATATCAATAAATATGTTATGATATTTGGATTAAGTTACCTGAAAATCCATGATTGTTAATTATTATTTACAAAAGCATTTTTATATAGTTTAAAAAGGAATAGAAAAAAGGATTAGCAGATTTAAAATTCTATTGGTTGATCCATTTCTATTTTCCAATCATTTTAAATTACAACAATCATATGCAATTTTACAAGATAAGATGATTTAATTCCAGTTCCAGCGAGTCTAAACTAAACAACAAATAGCATATCAAAAAACCAGTTTTTCTTATCAGATCAATGACACTAATTTACTAATATCAAATGCAACAAATGAACTTTAAACATCAAGTAAATAAAAAAATATAAAAATTACTTAAGAAGTTTATAGCATAAATATTACATTATAATAACAATATTACACTATACAAGTCAATGAAAATTTAAGTACCTGATAAGAACAAATTTCTGAAATTAATTTTGACACGCTGATTACATACACGCATGGAGATCTACAATTTAATGTGTATACCATAAATGATTAGTATAGAGATTTAGTTCTATTTTTGTTTCAAGGTTCTAATTCCTTAAATAAACTTCACTGCTTCAACTGTGTAGACTACTCATTAGACATTCTATTAAAAGGGAAACACACCTGGAATTTACTATTTATAAAACATTACTTAATAGTGATCAATAAAAAGATACTACTACAAAAAATATACAATCAAAAACTTTTAAAGCTAAATCATCATCATTTGTCTTACTTGTTAGTGGAACAATTTCAATTTTTTAAAATAGTTTAAGTAGTAATATTGCACTTAAACTATAATAAACACAAGCTGATTTCTAAATTAATGCACTTGTTATTTTTTAAATTTTTATTTTACGTGTTAAATTCAAAGTGATGTGTTGGCATACACACTTGCCAACATAAAGGAATGTAATTTTAATTCTTTCCAACTGAATGAGCATGATCAGAATATTTAAAAGTAAATATCAAAAGACTAACACATTTAAAGAATCAACAGCAACAATAAAATTCCAAATTACTTTGTAATGAATATCTCCTCCTCTAATAGAAATCTCTGATTATATCAATTCATATTTAAATTATAATACAGAAACAAATATAAGCTGAAAAATAAAACTTTGAATCATTGCTAACAACTGCTGTATTGTTATAGATTTTCATAAAAATTTATTGAGAGAACACTGATAAAAATGATATTCTCTCTTCAATAATAACAGCCTAGATATTAATGAAAAACTACTACAAACTATTTGTAATTATTATATATATATCTAAATGTTTAATACATAAAATATATTAAATAAAATACACCATAAATGTCAAAAATATTTACTTGCAAATAAAAATGTCTTGCTGGAGTTTTAAACATAATGGCAAGTGAACGGTTATCATCAGATATAGGAAATACTTTTATGTAATAAACACAATTTAATTAATTTACAGTGTGATTCATAATGTATAACAGGACAAGGGGAGCCAATTCTATGGTATATTTGAAAGAAAAAAATCCCACATGAACATGGTGAACATAGGTCTTATTGTCAGTATTTAGAGCTGTAGCTTTGCAAATGAAAAAATTATATAGTAGATGTTTTGGAAAGAAAAGAATGCTTGTATACTCAGAATGTACAATATCTATAGAGTACTGTACATTTAAATGTAATAAGATAAATTGCCAATAAA
Organism: Centruroides vittatus; assembly: GCF_030686945.1. Lineage (NCBI taxonomy): Eukaryota > Metazoa > Arthropoda > Arachnida > Scorpiones > Buthidae > Centruroides > Centruroides vittatus. Next base: position 1,529,066 of record NW_027122576.1, read on the forward strand.
TGAGACATGCTTTTTCAAACTGTTGTAATTAATAATTAGATACCATGTGTCTATTCTGAACAATAAAGTGCTATGTTGTTTTTGCACTTAAATCCCATACAAATATTGAATGTATGACCCATAAAAAGGACAACAACAAAGGAAAGCAGAAAAATTTCACATTCCACACAAAAATTCATGTGGAATTTTTCTCCAAATAAACCATAGAATCAGCTGCCTAAGTCATGTTGATACATTCTGGATCACCCTGTATCATCCTAACGTAAGAGCCACATTATTCTAAATCTTCAATATAATCAAATCACATTCCTTATTTGCATTCCTAGTAAAATTTACATAATTAAATAATAAGTAACAAACTTATAACTTTTTATTAGGAATTTGTCATATAATAAATGACGACGGTTCCACAGAATATTTTACTAATAGCATTACTAGCAATAAGATGTCATATATGTTATTTTACAAAAACAGTTTGCTTGTTTCTAGCTAAAAAACAAGATAATACAACTATATACTGTAATCTTATTTTCAGACTGAAAGAAAAACATGCAACAGTCATTTTAAACATACAAGCTAATGGAAGCAATGATCTTAACAATATACCCAAGATTTAAATTTACAATAAATGCAGTATATATATAAAGCCAAAAATTTAAAGCTTACATTATAATAAACTAAGATAAAATTGTGAAATTTTTACTGAACAACAAAAGAAAAAATAAAAGTGTTTATTTAATAGTCTCGCATACAGTAATTGCTAATTGGTTTCATATGTCTTACGAAATTCTAGGTGTGTTTAAATAACAACGTTAACAGCTTCTTGTTGTTATTTTAAATTCTGGCTTGCACACACTGAGCAACAGTTAAATGACTCTTACAGTTTAACTACAGGAATCATTCAACTTCTGTGTCAAACATTAATTGTTTTTATTACCTGTTGAACAATTTCTAAAAGCCATTCAGTTAAAATGCAAAATTTTATTTAATTATTCTATGTATATTTTGAAAATGTCAATTTTTAAAAATTTATTTCAAATACATAAAAACTTACATAGCATTATACATGTAAACTTATATACAGATCAAAACATCAAGACCTTTGAGATTTTCAAGGCAGTAAGAAAGGCAAAACAATTCATTTTAAAGAAGTAATGACTTTTAATAATAAATTAACAACAATTAATGACACATTCTACAGCTTGGTGTGCATAGGTTGAACTGATGTTGAACTGAGGGTATTGTGCATGTCTATTTTTTATTTTTTGAATTTTGGATCTATTTGATTCAATTTAGAAAACACATTCTGCCAATTTATGTTCAAGAATACCTGATGATCATCACTGTACATAATGTTTGTAACAAAATATTTTCATTTTTTATTTTTTTTTTTTTGTATTTTTGTATTATTTGTTGTATATATATGACCAATTTGAGTTGTAGTTAATATGTTAATAAAAAGTACTTATTAATTATTCAAATACTTTTAAATTTTTGAGTTAGCTCACCCTTTGATTACTTCTGAATAATTTCTTCAAAAAATCTTACTCTATAAAATCTAATGCTAAACACACCATCTGACCTAAAATTAAACAGGCACAGCCACAAGTAGAATTAAAATGTGCATGTTTATTTTCACACCTGTGGTTTTAACATGTACTGAACATGTACTTTTACATATTTTAAATCATACACAACTTTGAATAACTGCTATTCAAGGTTGTGTGTGATTGAGTATATACTGTAGCTGTTATATTTTTGAATTACATATTTTAAATCAAGAAAGATTCAAAAAAGTTGTTAGAATTCTTACCTATCTGCAGTGGTGGAATCTGATGATGGGCAATAGTATTCCAAAAATGTTTAATTTCAAAATAAAAAATGATCTGTATGTATGTGTGTATATATACATACACATTTTCCCCCACAGTTAAATCAAAATTTCTTATTTCAAAATTTACTAATTATTAAAGTTTTGATACATAGCATATCTACCTGGATTTCTAAATAGAGGAAAATTTAGAAATGCAGAAAATGTTTATTCATATAAAGATTAAGTTTATTTACACAATAATTAAATACAGAAAAAAGTAATAATCATAAAAATTTTCTCAATATCGATTAATATTTATAAAATTTCCTGTTGGTGTGTAAATCTGAAATTAAACAAAACTTGAAAAATTATGAAACCAAAAGATAAATATGATATTCAATAACCTTAAATTAATAAAGAACTATTTATTAAAATAATATTAAGTAGTAACTAACAAGAGCATATCAGATTTATAAAGAGACAACCAGTTGGTTGATTTAATAATAATAATTACAGCAACAATGGTTTCTATATTAACTAGGATCAATACTATCCTTCGATATATGTGGCAAGTGTTACAGATATATATTTTTCTTTCTTGTTTGGTCCTACATGTGAGAATTGGGATTTAATTAATTAATTAGTGTGGGAAATACATTTAGTTTTTCAAAGCTGTTCACAAAAAGGAAAGATACAGTATCACTTTTTTGCTAGAAAAGGAAATCAACTTTCCTTCCCATGAGACCTTATCTACAATTTTGACCATCATCTGTATATTTACCCCCTTTGCATGTCACCGTACATCCTGTTAGAACTGTGAATTCTTTTACACTATTAGTCAGAAAGGACGATAAAAAGTGTGATTTTTCTGCCATTCAGGGCAGTCAATAGAAATCCGACATTTGCCACACAGATGACAGGCAGTTTATCAGAAGTCGAACATGCCATAGAAGATGCATTTCATCATATTCCAAACGGGCCATAACCTCATAGAAGAGTCTAAAGATTTAACTTTGTGCGCTGCCAAATAAGAAGATAGTTCCCGCTAATTCATCGTCCTCCTCTACGAGTTCAGCGCTACAGAAGAAGACTACCAATCAATCAACATTTGAGGTAATACATTTGATATCTATAAACTCTCTCTTTCTCGAATTATCAATATATTCTCGGATTGGAGGTGTAAGTAGAGTTAAACTCGATCATGTTAACTTGTATTTGTAGTATTATATTGTATCTCATTGTTGATATCTTTTATATTAGTAAACCTTTTATTTGTCAGTTAACTGTTGACTCCCATTTGCTAGAACAAGCTCTCCTATGTAAACAGATATCATAAATGCATGATAGGGCACGAACCTCATCCCTATCTGGTGTCAGTCCTGACGGTCGAACGAGTTGAAAGATTCAAACAACATAGCTATATCAAAAGCTATCCTAAGACCACATGAGTGGGCCTCAACATCACGACGACAAGATGATTTAGCCCTCAGCGTGATCTCACATATATTAAATATGCTGAATAATTATATTATCCAAATTTCATTACAAAAATCAAAATTTTACATCTTTTTGTCTTTAATAACTCTCATATATTATTATTTTAACAGCACAGATTTAAACTACATCTAAAAATACATAAAAACACATTTAGTTTTATAAATAAAACTGTAAATAATAGAATTACAACAATTTGTCTCAACAAAATGTCATTCCATAAAATTTAAATGTTTATATTAAACAACACTTCTTTATGTAACAGTTCTAATTTATTAAAGATTCATATATAATAATACAAAGGTTATCACTATCATATTGAACAGAAAATAAAAAGTTGCCAACTTTCCTACTAATCACAGACATGAACTTGATTTCCCAATTTCAACACAAAATCTAGAGAAACAATTATTTGATGATGAAATCATTTTTATGTTTCTCAATTCAAATGTAAGCATTGATTAAGATGATAATACAAAAATTACATTTGGTTTAATTTCAATAAATTATAATAATGGATACTTCTTTTCCAATCTAAGATTTCAATTTTAATCAACTAAAACTATAATAAAATACAACAGAAATTCTTAATCATCATCATTTGATACTAATCTCAAATATCTTTAATGTCCAACCTCATAGCTTTGCTATGTCTTCCATAACTATGTTGCATTTTACAGTATGTTCTCATAAATAATATCAGTTTTATATTTAAAGATTAAATAACTTCAAGTAATAAAAAATTTAATCATCAATGGAAAGACAAAAAAAATATTTTTTAATTAATAGTTTCAAATAAAATTTAAATTAAAACAAGTTTTAAAAATATTCAAGTGTGCTTAAATAAATTAATTGCTCAGATGGTGTAGCATTCTAAGACAATTGAGAAAAAAATTGACACACCACAGTACTTAAAGTTTTTATTTTGAAATTCTGGGGTTATTCTGGGGTAATATATTTAATGTCCTTTCAACCATACCCCTTTTGTTTTTTTGTAAGTCCACCTATAGGCAAACATTTTGTGTTAATGAGTGAGTGAGTGTTGTTATATTGAATACTCTAAATACACACATCTTGATATTTAACTCCTATAGTTAGCAGCATTTAAAAACAAACAAAAATATATTTTAAAATCAATAATTTTATTATTAATAAAACAGCTATAAACCCTAAAAATCAATATAGTAATATTTGACTTCAAATTTGAAATCTTTGCACACATTTGTTTTTATGATAAAATATTTTTGTACAGCATTATCTTTCAAAAAACTAATGTCAACACAAAGTTTGTAGAAACTATGTATTTTTATGACTCAGATATTACTTTTATTTAGCTTAGCATTTTACTTGTATTAACAATAGACAATAATCAAATATATTTTAGTCACTGATAAGAAAATGATAACTTTCACTACATTATCTATTTTGATAAATAAGTCGAAGGTATGTACTCTTTATCTCAGTAAACTAATGTTTCCATTGGTTAAGCCATGTGACACCTTGAAAATTGGAGAAATCAGATTCAGTTCAACATGTGAACACCCACAAGTTCATAATACATAACAGATGAAGCAGAGATGTTCTTTGAACTTTGAATTTTATAATTTATCTTTTTGTTTCAAATCAGGAAATGTGCTGTTTGTATCACATTATATTCTCAAAACATATTTAAATAAGATAAATATATATTATATAAGGAAAAGGTTTATTTTTTAAAAAACTCTCTTTCTGTAAAAAAATAAGTTGTTGGAAAGCCAAAATCAAGTATAAGTCGGATTTGGCAAATATAGTTTTATGTTCTCATATGTAACATCCTAAACAATGACTTCTACTAAAACTTCTAAGTCTTTCACACAAAGAATAAAGTGTAATAATACAAATTAAATAAGAGATATTTAATTCATAATTTGAATAACATTCCTTATCATCTATAATATTTAATAAATTAACAAAATATATAGTTTAGACATCCAAACTAATTGAAGTTTTAGATTAATATATTTTATCTAAATTTATATAGATTTAGGCAATTTTTATCTAAAATCTCATTTAAAAATATTCACATTATAGTTTAACAAAGTACTAAAAACATAACAATAGCTATAAAACTTAACAAAATTGTTTTTATTCAATGACAAAAACATTTTCCATCATGAAATTACTCAAAAAACATCATTTTTAAATTTAAAATTACTACTAAAACAAGTTTTCCTTCACAGATCTGACTGTCTAATAATGATTTAGATCAGTGGTTCCAAATCTTTGAAAGATCACAGACTCTTTAATAAAAAATATATTTTGGCAGACTCCTATTTTCAGGTGTTAACTTTTAGCCATTAATTAAATAAACTACAATAATAAAAAGCATCTAAAGCATCTTATGTTATTTTTTGGTGGTGGTTTTTGATTACATTAATTTGAAAAGTTTTGTTAAAACAACAGAATTAATACATTATAAAATTTAATAAATAGTAGTAACTATTTTATTTTTAAAAAAAATTTTAAATATAAATTTATCACATTTAATATAGCTTTAATTAATATTTTTATATATTTGCTAAGTAATAAGATAAAAGATTTTAGAAAATGGACATGCAGATCCCCAGGACCATTAGTGGTTCCGAAACTATGATCCATGGACCATAGTTTTGGAATCCCCAATTTAGACTATTCTACATTATTACATTAAATCCTGTTGTTTTATATTTATTGATATTTAAAAAATCTTTGAAGAAAAACAGATTAAAATATAATAAAACAGAATCTGCAAGACAAACTTAACTATTATAGTTGTTATCTAAAAGATTGCCTGATGAATCATCTATGCTTAACTGATATCACTGCTTCAACAGATTTAAGCTCATCCAAATATAGTAAAAAAATTTTAATCACGGTACTGAAATAGTCATATATAAGAGCCAAGAACTTTTTAATAAGAACACTTTCAAATTTTCTAATCTAAAACTAGCTGTTTTCAAATGTAATCACTTTAATTAAACAAATTATCTCTAACTTGTACAGAAAAAAAAAAAAGCAGAATTTTGAAACCAACAATCAATAATCTATTTGTTATAAAAATAAAACAATGTTTTCTAGAGTTTCACCATTTCAATGATATAAATATAAGAGCAGCTAAGGAAAGAACACACATTTAATATAAACTGTTAATTATGCAGATATTTCTGAACAGAAAAAAAGTTTTTAAACAGAGATGTTGCTACCAAATCTCAAAAGAATCCTTATAATATAAATAAAACTGTACGATAATTAATGATGAAACAATAAAATAAAATGGTAAAAAAATTGTGATATTAATTTCAGTGGATAACAAAAAGTTAAGATATCTTCTAACTTCTTCAAAGTTAAAATAAAAAGGAATTACATTATTTCAGCTTTCCTCTTGTTTAACCTGACAATTTAATAGTACTGTTTGTTTGAATTTTGTTATCAAACAGGAATTATGAAACAACATTAAAGCTGTTATATATTTTTATATATTTATACAAATAATATAATTACAATAAAAACTATTTAAAAATCAAATGATAACACTGGTTTATCACACTATAACTTGGCTAATTATATATAAATAATTTAGATTAAAGATAGGCAATTAAGTTGCCATCTTTTATTACATTTAATAATAAGAATTAATTCAAATACTAGATGGAAACTTAATCAACTTCTTTTAATTTAAACTACTTTATATATTTAATTAGCCAATCTACCATATAAATGCAGTTTTTCTCAAACTAATCATTTATTTATCACATTCAGTGTCTGCTGGAAATTGCAGTTTAGCAATCTTATGCACCAAATGTGATGTCACATGTCTAATGTCACTGCATGCTCATCTACATACTTAAGGCTGTAACACACTAGACAATTCCTCACCCAGGAGACGTGTCTCTGAACGACGACAAAAACCTGTTTACACTCAGCGATGCTCACACACACACACACACAAAGAAGACAAGATGCTGGAGCAATACAATTCACAATTCTACCTGGTAATCTTAAAATTTTGCTAACAGTACAAAAGCATGTATCTGAGTACTTCGTCGTGATATTCTTTAATAGTGTGGTTATACCATAAATTGGTTTTTACAATTGAATTAATAAAAGTAAACATTGTATCCTATCAACCATTGACGAGTGACTGTCCTCCATTTTTATTTTTGTGTTGTAAACAAGAGCTGTACTCATGTGATAAATCTATGTGAGCTCATTGGTTACAGCAAGCAATGAGACACTTTTTTGTCTCCCAAAAGTTAAAGCAATTTGACTCCCCAATGACTGCTCTCTCACTGCACAAAAAACAACAGGTTTTTCTGTCACCTCATGACATGTCTCCCACAAAAATCACATAGTGTGTCACAGCCTTAATTTGCTAACATTTGCTTTATAATTCTCTCTTACCAACAATTTTCCCTTATAATAATTGACAAACTATTATTAAGATGACTAAGTTACCCTATGATATAATAATTTAATGATTATTTTTAACTTATCAAACCATAGATGCCATTTTCAACTGGGACCTGCTGATGTAAGAAACGTTAAGCATTGGAAAACATCTCAGTTTTTAAACAGAGATTAATTTTGAATGGAAGATGCAGATTTTCAGTCCTTTTACCAAAAACTCTAAATAAGGAAAAAACCTTAATATATAATGGCCCCAGAAAATAAAACAAAAATTTGGGCTTAATTCCTGTTATGTAAAATATAAATACTGAACTTTAATTTTCAAACAATTATAATGAATATTAACAAAAGATGCAATTTGAAGATATCAGCAGTATTTTTAAATCACTCATTTCAAAAATATACACAATTTCAAATATACTTGATAAAAAAATTGCACACATTCAACATTAATATATTTTAATATTAACTTACATAAATTTGTTACTTAATTACAATAATTATTATGAACAGTAACTTCTCACCAATAATTATTATGACTGTGCTGATACTTAATTAAAAATTTTCTTCCTGTAATTGTTTACAACATACTATTTTTATTTTATTACAGTATCGAATGTATGCAGCTATTTGTATTTTTTTAATGAGTTTCTTTATATTCCTTTTTTATACGTTGCATTCTTTATTAAAACTTTTTTATTAACACTGTTGTTTATTTTATATTTGATAACGATCTGAGATAGATTAAAATCTGACAACAGCTCAATTAAATTACACTGTTATGTAAAAATATTTTATAGAATTCATATTAAATAGAAAGTATTAAAAATATCTATCTAAACAGAATATTAATTCCCAATAACCAGATAAGTAAGTATTATTTAACTAGGCAAGTGAAATAGAGAAAGAAATTTTTCCCCAAATCTTTCAAAATTAAATCTGTTATTGCTTATGTCCATTTTATCTACTGACTGATTGGTGCTTTTTCAATAGAATAAAATTTATAAAATAGTGTTCTAACTAGATATGTAAAAATTGCAAATTTTTCCTCTTTAAAAAAAGACACACTCATTTTTTTCCTTTACACATTTTATTACCAGATATTGGAAGGTCATCATCATCTGATATTTGCTATTTAAATCTCTCTCAAAACAATTTTAAATAAAATTCTTGCAGAATATAATTTCTATAATAAATATTTTATACTGGCCTTTGAAAGTTTTATATTACACCATGATATCAGTAACAAAACTGCTTCACTTTAGATGAGTGAAGTATTATTCTAGTAATATTTTGGTAAAACAGAATAAGTTTTTTTTATCTAGATTAAAAAATAAAAATATGCTTTAGTTTTTTGTTAATCCTGTTCAGTTTTTGTTTTATGTTGTTATTCTGCTTCCTTATATATGACAAAACAAAACTGCCACTCAGATAAACAATTTATCAAATTTCCTTATCAAACTTTAATGAACTTCAGAAGAATAAATTTTATGGAATTACAAATTTCCAATATCTTTCACTAGTTAACTTTGCACTAGTAACTTTCTCATTAGTATAGAATCCACATGCAATGGTAATAACCAATAACTGTAGAATACTTACTAGAATAACTACTTTTATGGATTTTACCTCACTAAATGCAAGTATATTCTTCTATGGCTATTATAAAAAGAATCATATAACTTCAAATACTTGTATGCAAGAATATTTTTCTTTTTTCAATCAAAATGTTTGTCTTTTTCTAAATTCTTATTACCACTCTTCTCTTGTATCTAAACTACATTTAGACACAAGAGTAAAGAGTAGTTATATTACATAGTAGTCAAAAGAGTCAATAGCTAGACTACATTTTTCTGTACTAATTTATTATAAAAAAGGAAAAATGTTCAAAGCATTCCAATTTTAGAACAGTTGACCTGATGAAGATTTAGACAAAGGATTGAAAATGTTAGTCATTCTAAAGGTGATAACTTACTGGAGATTTACTTAAGAAGATTCTCTAAGAAATTTTTGAACTGGGAAAAATGTCATAGAAAAACAAAGATAAATTAATTATGAAATAAAGAGCATCTGAAAATTTAAGAAATTTATTTATTAGCAGCTTTGATAAACAACTGAAGCAGCTGATTAATCATCGTATCATCAAATGAAAAAGCTTTCAATAATGGCTTTTATCTAGTTGTAAAAATATTACAACTAAATAAATTTTAACAACAATACTATTTTAAAAATGCTATGAATAAACAAGAGAAAAGTACTGTACATAATTTTATCAAATTATATATTTCTGGTGTATTTCAAGTAAAAGTAAACTGTTTTATCATCTTTTTAAATCATTTTATCCTAATAGATATTTTAAGCTCTTGGATAATTAAATACTTTTATGTAAAATTTTAAAAATTATAATTTTTTATTAATAAATTTGGACTTGGCTATTATTTATAAGTACTATATATAAACTAAATAAAGTTATGAAAATAAAATTAGATTTGCAATATTTGAAAAATGTTTCCCAAAATAGTCTATGATTTAAAACAAATGAAGATACTTTATATAATGCTACATGAAATAAAAAATTTATAATATTTATACATTCATGTTAAAAGTGCTTTTTTACATGAAGATTAAATTCAACCATATTATCAATGGTATGGTAAAATTCATTATTAATTAAAAAAGAGCATATGATCTAAAAGAAAAATTTAAAGTCAATTCAATGATTTTTATGCTGTTACATTTTTATCAGCAAGAAACTGCTGTCATATAAAATATGGCCACTATTTTAAACTGCATATTTTTCTCTGCAATTACTATTTGAGTGTGGTAATTATTCTATAATCTTTTATACTGTGAATTATCTAATGAAACAAAACAATATTTAATCCTTATTCTTAAAATAAAATATAAGTTGAAAAATAAGCTGCTTGCTAAAGGAAACCAAAAAATACTTTATTTTTATACACTTTCAGTCCTACTCGAATTATTTCTGGTTTCCTAAAGCAAGCAGTTTTGTTTCTCAATTTATTACTAAACTAGTGCCAAGTTTTATATAATTTCATAAAAAATGAAATATGAATTTTGACTAAAAAATCCCAAAATGATGCAGTCTGTTAGTAACCTAAATATTTTTAATATAATTGTAAATATAAACAAATAATGTGTAAATTATATGCCAAAAAATAATATTTTACTCTTCATAAACTATTACTGAGTTATTTATGAATTTCGGAAAATGATCTAGTGCCAGTTCAGTGTTTTACATTGTTATACTCTGATGCATTGTTGCAACAAACACATTTTTATAATTTTAATGTTAATGAGAAAATAGTCATTTTTATAATTTTAATGTTAATGAGAAAATAGTCATTTTTAGTAACGATGTTTCCAAGTCATAAGTAATTTTATATCATTATCATGTGTACTGAGATTTTACATGAGTTTGTATTTTATTCAGTTTTTGTATTTGATAGACAGATTACAATAACTTATCACTAGAGAAATGTTCTTTGATTAACAGAGTTTGGTTGAATTGTTTTTTACTCTAAGTTATCAAATAGCCAAAACAACTAATTATTATTAATAACAGGGCAAAATTCAAAACAAAAAACACTTATAAACAATTAAAGTTTCTTTATTATTGTGATAAAACAGACAATTTACATTTCATTTTTGGATTCAAACAAAAATTTGTCTTAAAACAGTTTTATTGCAAAACAAGAAAGTTGACCCCCCCCTTTAATGTTTATTAGCATTTTCTGTTTTTGGATTTATCTGCAGTGTCATTTCTTACAAAGGATAACATTGATAACTCAACGTAATATATATCTTGCAAAATAAGATATTATAACACGCAATGCTCATCTTCATAATAAAAATGTTATCCTACTAAATATATCCCATTTTAATGTGTTTTATTCTTCTGAGTAGTACAACTATCCCATTCAATATTTTCCTTATAATTTAATAAAAACTATTTGTTATTTTCATAGAATTTTCTTTTTCTTAACTTTTTCAGTAATTTTTAAACCATAAATCATATAGTAAACCAAGCTACAACGTATCTAATTAAATATATAGATATTATGGGATACTTTGGACTGCAGTTAATTAAGTCACCATCTAGTATTAAATTTAATAATTAGAATTAAAGTATTTAATTATCTATCTATATTTCATTAGTCAGGTTATAGCTCAATAATCAATTCGACATTATCATTTGATTATTATAATGAGTTAAACTATATACGAAATTTTAATCAAACAGATTTATTAAAAACTATTTTTTTAAAAATTAAATAATTATCTGGTATTTTTATCAAGTGAAGAAACATACCTAAATTGAGCATGAGCTGAAGTTCTTCTGTTATTGGAAAAACAGCATTCAAAAAGATACAGCATATTCTATAGATAAAAATTTTTTGATGTTAACTGTATTTTAGATTGATTTATAAGGAAAAAATATTACAAATGAAAGCATGTTAAATTAGAAGTATGAAAATGTACTATAATAGAATGAAAAATGCAGAAAGGGAGTTATAAGCATTTATTTAAAGGTGCAAAAAACAATTCACATTTAACAACAAAGATACAACATATAATGCACATATTAAAAATAAAAGTTAAAAATGTTTTAATCATTTATTAAAATTTCAAATACAACTTTAGCATACAAGAGCAATACAGTTTAGTTTATTAATAAATATTACAAAAATGAAACTAATATTTTTTGTTTATATTATACTAAATAATAAATAGATTATCCATTACATCATCACTTGCCGTAAATAATCGGGCTATAAAGATTAAAGATTATACATAAATTTGGCAATTGAGGTAGACGTTAGACGCCGTCTCTTATTAAAATTAATAATTATAATAATTTAAATAAATTTAGATTAAACTGGAAGAAAAGAATCGGCCCGAAGCAGGACTCGAACCCACAACTCCTGCTTACCGTGCAATCGTGTTGCCAGTTACGCTACCCGGACCTTTGGTCCGATCTCCTCTTCCAGTATATATAAGCCAAAGACATAACCATCGACAGCTATTACGGCACCAACTGGGGACAACTCTGTGCCCACGGCCAGCAACATCAACTCAAGGCACTCAGTCGGCCATCGCAATCCCGGCAAGGTATATATACAAATAAACACTCATCAAACCCGATAATACTAATTCATTACATCAACTGCTGTAAATAATCGGGCTATAAATTGGCAACGCGACCGCACGGTAAGCGGAAGTTGCGGGTTAGAGTCCCGCTTCAAGCAGATTCTTTTCTTCCAGTTTAATCTAAATTTATCTAAATTATTATAATTCTTAATTTTAATAAGAGACGGCGCCTAACGCCTACCTCAAGTGCCAAATTTATTTATAATCTTTAATCATTTATAGCCCGATTATTTACGGCAGTTGATGATGTAATGGATTAGTATTATCGGGTTTGATGAGTGTTTATTTGTAAATAGATTATGTTATTAATCTGCTTATTCACAAGCTAGGACTAGTGAAAGCTATGTGGCTGAGCAATTAAGGTGGCAGCCTAACAATATGGGGACCTGAGATCAAATCTGGACTGCAAGAAACCTCAGGAATTAGGAATTTTTCAGAGAGTAGTCTGTCTCGATATGTAAGGACCATCCCTCACCACCCAGCCAAATCCATAATGAGTATTTTTCTTGTGTAAAATATAGGATACCAATTTATCCAGGTGTTTTAACAAAATTTCAGACTGAACTGAAATTTATCACTTGGTGAAAAAATAACAATATAACAACAAATTTAACAGACACTGATACATGCAAAAACACTTTCCTTACTTACTCCAACAACATTTATTTTGAATTTAAAATGTTTTCAGTTGCATACAGTGGCCTTCTTCAAACAGGCTTTTTACTTGAAGGCCTCTATATTAGAGTGACCAGATTTTTTTGGCAAATCAGGAGACATATGTTAATCATCACTTTTTAGGTTACACAGTAGCAGCGTAATGTATAAGTACTGTCAAATTGGGTACTGTACAGTACATATGCATGACAGATCTGAACATTTTAATTGAGCTCATCTGCTTCAATCAAATAGCTCTCTGCCAATAAGGTTTATAGCTAATTACTTTTGGTGCATTTTAGTTATATTTTTTGTTGGGCTGCAATTTGAAAAAATTGTTAATCTATAAATTCCCACCATCATCAGCTCTTTCTCCATCCATCCTTAATCTCAAAAACAGAGTTAGATAGATGAAAGTTGAGATTGGAGATGAAAAGCTTAGTGGCAGGAGGCCTCGTTTAACTATATATGAACTTTCAGTTTTCCCCAGAAGTCATGTTATTTCAATTCAAAACTTTTCTCCTGAAAGGAGTTAAATAGATAACTGGAACAACGCTACTGGTAATGAAAAATATGATGTAGAGGGCAAGACACTACTAAAAGAATTGAAAACACTGACGATATTTCTCATTCTTGTTTTAAAATTTAGCTCAGTTTTGGCATTTCCTCAAAAAATTGGTTACTACATTAAAAAAAATTACATGGAAACACTGAAGACATTGGACACGTGCTCTGGTAGCAACAATATTATAGTAACCACATGGAAATGAAAAAACAGGGACAAGACTCCATTTCAAGGACATTTCCTTGCTGGGACAGAGGTTTAAAAATGGGAACTGTCCCTGGAAATCGGGAACGGGATGGTCATCCTATCTATATGCAACCAAAAACATCTGTAATTCAAAATAAATGTTGCTGGAACAAGTAAGGAAGATGTTTTTTGCTTGTGTCAGTCTCTATTGCAAAGTTCCAGTATATTAACTAACTATATAAACTTAATATTTAAAAGTTTGTCCAATCAAATATGTTTTCTTTTTTTTCATTTAGTAATTAATCTGCTAATTTAGAGCAAAAAGTTATTTTGTCAATGTCTGCAATTTGATATAAACTCAAATGGATTATATTTAATGGAAAATGTTTCTTTGATTTATTATGGATTATTCAGTACAAAAACTGCTGAGTTTCTGTTTAGGAAGTCTTTTCACTTCTATTAGTCATCATTCTGTTTACAAGATTAAACTTTCTAATCATTGTCAGGTACAAAATTTACACACACACACACAATGTAATTAAGAAAAAAAAACTAATAAGAAAAAAAAAATCATTGTTAACCATTATTATAATATTAAGCATCACAACAATTTATAATCAATCAAAATAAATCAGTTGCAGCTGATTAGAGTAATCACTTTGAACAAATCTGATCACTTTTATATTTTCTTTGCAAGACTAAATGTTACACTTTACTTTCATTACTCGAAACTTGTAAACTTTTAATATATCACTATCATTTTTAATTTTGCATATAGCTTATATATTAAAGAATTATCAATTAAATTTATACATTTACTGGTAACTCTTCATTTTTAATTATTAATATATAAATTAAAATATCAAAGGAAAAAGTTTTGAGATACTATATGAAGTGAATCAATCGACCTTCAAAATTCTAGAACTTAATATAATGGAAATAATAATAATAATAAACTGTAATAGAAAGTGATATAAATTCTAAAAAAGCAGTTAAAAAATTTAACTGTAAACATAATTCTCTGTTGTCATCTCACACTTGCTATTGATAATGTTAATATAAAACTGTATTTAAATTAAAAATAAAAAACCATATCTCTGAATTAATAATAGTACACTCTATATACATTGTATATAGTTTGTTTATAACAAAAAAAATCTGTCTGAATTAATAATAGTACACTCTTCTATAGATACACTTGATATTTGAGCAGCTTTTAGAACTTTGCTATAATATTGGGGGGGGGGATAGGAAGACATTTATGTATAAACCTTGATATCTAATTCACAAAATAACACCTTTTACTTATAGCTGAGATAATTTTATTGAGAAAACTAACGTTTTCGGCTTACTCAATAAGCCATCTTCAGGTTTTAACTTTCGAAAAAAGGAACATTATCGTTCCATTAAAGGAATACAATTGTTTGAAAAAATTCAAATCATTAGTAACGGACAAAAAATAAAAACAAAAAGGAAGAACATGGTAATATAAATAAATAAATATACAATAAAATCGTTGTAGTGGGAATAAGAAATATAAAATGAAAAATAAAAAATGAAAATAAAAATGATTCCACTGGTGATACTTTTTTGAAAGGAATGGCAGATTATCGAGGAATGATGCCAAAATATTGATAATGCTCGTAGGCTTGTCTTAGCTTGTTTTGGCATCATTCCTCGATAATCTGCCATTCCTTTTAAAAAAGTATCACCAGTGGAATCATTTTTATTTTCATTTTTTATTTTTCATTTTATACTTCTTATTCCCACTACAACGATTTATTGTATATTTATTTATATTACCAGTTTTCTTTTTTTTTTTATTTTTGTATATTATTTATTTATATTACCATGTTCTTCCTTTTTTGTTTTTATTTATTTTTGTATATTTATTTATTTATATTACCATGTTCTTCCTTTTTTATTATTATGTATATTTATTTATTTATATTACCATGTTCTTCCTTTTTTTTATTTATTTTTGTATTTTTTATTTATATTACCATGTTCTTCTTTTTTGTTTTTATTTATTTTGTATATTTATTTATATTACCATGTTCTTCCTTTTTGTTTTTATTTTTTGTCCGTTACTAATGATTTGAATTTTTTCAAACAATTGTATTCCTTTAATGGAACGATAATGTTCCTTTTTTCGAAAGTTAAAACCTGAAGATGGCTTGTTGAGTAAGCCGAAAACGTTAGTTTTCTCAATAAAATTATCTCAGCTATAAGTAAAAGGTGTTATTTTGTGAATTAGACTAATTATTGGATGAGCTAGTATCTGCTTTAACCTTGATATCTTCTCTAAAAGAAAAAAATCTGGTAAATGATTTTTTGTTAATTTTTAATGGTTAGATGTTAATTCATCATAAAAAGACCAGCTCAAAAAATAAAACAAAGCATATTTTTTCTAATAAAAGTTTCTAGTTTTAAATATTTTTAAATTAGAATTTTCTCAAACTTTATAAATCTCATGGACATTTTATCAATAAAAATGAATTTCCATTTATAATTGAATAATTACCTTGTTTTGTTTTGCCAATTAATTTGTCCTTTCAGACTCTTAACATACAATCATAATGACTAATGGAAAGCCAACCATTAAATTTTCTTTTTTACATCATAATTATGAATGCATTGAGAAGAACAAGAATTTTTTTAAACATGCTGATATTGAAAATTAATATTTTGACTATCAATTTGACAATAAGAATATAAGTTGTCTAAAATTTTTTACTTCTCTATAACTCTGAAAATAAGTTTAGCTTCAAAAAGTATTTTTGTTTTGATTCCTTAACTCCTATATATAAGAAATACCAGTACTTGAAATTATTAAGTTTCTTGAGATCTCTATTCTATAGAAACATATATGTTAGAAGATTGTATATAATGTCGTGTGTGTGTGTGTATGACAAAACTAAAAAACTATATACTGTAAGCACAAAAAGAGGCAAATTATATATGCTCATTAGCATTCCACTTGTTTTCACAATTCATTAAAAAACATGTTCATCTTGGTTTGTTTTGATGCCACTTTTCTATCTACTGAATACCACTGCTTGGCATTAGTAATGTCATGTAGAGCATGTCATTTATGCTGAAACTTGTCAGGTCTGTTGACAACTTGGAAAGACTCAATGTCCTCTAAATTTCAGCACTACCCTTGGACCAGCAGCAGAATGATAAAAAGAGGAAACATCAGTGTGTGGTTTGATGACATTAAAGAAATATAAACACCAGCAGAAATCCAATGCATAGCAAATGAACACCCACACTGCCATAAATAATTGGTCTGTAATTTGGAAATAATATTTATAATCATTTATCGATATTATTTTATGATTATAATCGTAAAATAATATCATTTTATAATTCATAATTATTATTTCCAAATTATAGCCCAATTATTTATGGCAGTGTGGGTGTTCATTTGACATTAAAGAATAGTGTAATGAAGGATTATACAAGTCCATCCAAAGCACCTTTAACAGAAGATGACAGATAAAAGAAACATTGGATTACAATGGGCACTGGACTCATTCACAATGAGGAGTAATTTATTTAGAACAGTATTATCAAAATAATGGAATGTTTTTATTCTTCACATAACTTACTCAAAATAAATTAAGTGAGAATAAATGAGAATTAAGTGAGCAGTCCCTCAAACTCAACTTAATGTGGACTGAAGAGGCAGCAAGTTACCAAAAAATGACAAGTTTTATGGATTTAGGAGTGGGTTACTCATAATACATTACTATATATTAATCTATTAAAAAATATTTTAACACATTCAGAGTAAAAGAAAATCTACAATCTAATACACTGTAAGATAATTACTATACTACAAAAGATAAAATTTACCTGCAGACAATGTGTTATCACATGTGTATTACAAGATATTATGTATAAAACCATATACTTAATAACTATGTAAAAATAATGACTACTTCTATTTATAGTTAAATTTTAATTTTAAAAATATTCACTATTCAGTAGCTACTTTTGAGTTAGTGGCATTTTGCAGTATCACTTCAGGAAAAAAGTTATATTCTTTGTTGATATGTGGGATTGATGCTATTATCAAGTGTTGCGAGCAAATAACTTATTTTATCCTAGTGTTAAATTAGGTTTAAATTAGATTACACTTTTTTTGAACATGACAAGTTTTACAGAATGTAGTTATTAACAGTCAAGTTTCTGGACTCTACTTGTTTTCAATATTCTAGTATAAAATATATTCAGAATATGATATGTTCTCTTTACATAATTGGGGATGGCTAAACAATCTAAACATTATTTTTAAATGCTTACAACAATCAGGATAAACTATGTTACATGTATCAGTGTTCATAAAGATTATTTCAAATACAGTAGAGTGTTGTTTATCCAAATCAATTGGGGATTAGGGTTGTTTGGATAACTTATTTTTCAGATAACCGATTAAGTATGAAAAAATATATTAACCTATCCCATGTTGAAAATTTTCTCTGTTGCATGTCGCTTTGCGTTGAATTTTTGTCAATGTTAAGCCTAACATAAATTTTTTAAAATAATAATCGAGGCTATTGTATCATTAAAAATTATTTCTTTATTTTGTACAAACAAAATAAATATATTGAAAAATATAAAAGCAAAAAAATTATATTTTGGAAGTTAATCTAGTATCAAAAACATTTGATTCAGCACGACACAGTCCGACTGGAACGTTTTTGGTTAACCGACGTTTTGGATAAATGATGCTCTATTGTATTGCATTATGGTATTTTATGAAAATAAATGGTATGTGTATGCAGATATATGTACACACACATCATCCATTTTTTACAGATATTAACAACTAAATATTCTTGTTACTGCAAATGCTATTGAAATTCAAAATGTTTTT
Source organism: Centruroides vittatus (assembly GCF_030686945.1). Taxonomy (NCBI): domain Eukaryota; kingdom Metazoa; phylum Arthropoda; class Arachnida; order Scorpiones; family Buthidae; genus Centruroides; species Centruroides vittatus. Next base: position 1,548,260 of record NW_027122576.1, read on the forward strand.
GATAGAGGTCATTAAATAGAAAAGTAAACATTTTTCACTTCTATATTTAAAACAACTTAATTCACTTGATCAACCTTTTATAATATCAAAAAGACTAAAAGAGAGGTGTAAACCTCAGACATTAATTTATGAATTGAATAATCATAAAAGGAAAAAAAATTCTATTCCAGTAAAACTTTATCTTAAAAATGTTTAGTCATATGTGTATATATTATTAAAGTTACTGATAATGTCAACAAACAAAATAGTAGTAAAATCTAGATAAGCCTTTGCTTTAGAAACTATAACTTATGAATGCATTGATTCATAATGTCGTTTTGATATAGCTGCTGGAGATTGTTTTAAGTGATTTACACTTTAAACATTTACTTAAAACAAAAAATAATGTTTACAAACTGCAGCATTAGTTGAGCTGTTTGCTTACTCAGAAATGACATAAAATTGTAGCTGATGTCATAATAATTATATCAAAAGATAAGCCACTGAAGGCTTATTTTCCCAGTTTTATTTCCCTAGCTTCCCTTTTTATTTAGACAATTTTACAAATATTTTTCTTTCATGGCAATTATCTTGAATTTTGCCTTCAGCATTCCAAACTTTGCTGCACTATCACCACAGAAGCTAACTTAACATGGAAATCACTAAACTGTCTTTTAACAAAGCCACTTTAAACAGCTTTACCAGACAACATACAAACTCCAGTGTACTGGGGTTCTCAAAGTATGATCCATGGACCAATAATTGGACATAGACCAAATACAGATCATGCACCAGGTGATTGGCAGACTAATCTAGTAATTTTTTTTTTCAAAATGAAATTTTATGCCATTTAGCCAGATAAAAAAGCATTTTCGCACATTGAATATCTCTTATATTAGGCAAAATATTATGGCATACATCTGAAGTCATAATTACAACATAAGAAGTGACTAGGACTTAAGTGGTCATATTAACAAAGTGCAAGCAAAATTTTTATACATTTGGTAATTAATATAGCCTAATATATTCCAGCAATTGATTAATGTTAATTAACAAATAAACACCAACGAACCCGATAATATAACAACACACTCAACAGCCTTACGGCTGTTGAGTGTGTTGTTATATTATCGAACTGTAAGTGAACTGGTTAAATTAACCCGTTCACTTACGGCTGTTGGGTGTGTGATGTTAATTAATCTTAAAGATCATATTAATTGATATTTATTTACAATATGTACATGGAATATTTTTTCTATTTTTTTTATAGAGACCTGGAGTGGGCTCTTATTGCCACTTCCAATCACTTCCAGTCAATCAATCACTTCCAGTAGTTGACAGCATAAGCAAAAATTTGCACATAATTAGTCCATTGGAGCAGGTTTAGATAAGCCATCTTCACAGGAAGCATCTTAAGACAATCCCATTCTCAATGACCTGCAAGAACAACAGATTGTCTCACTCACGGCAATGGGAAAAATTAGTGCACGACACCACTTTTGACAGTTGACCACACAGTGAGGCATTGTCAAGTCAGCATTTCAGGTGTGCATTTTCTACAAAAAGCCTATTATTGAGCTCGCTCATCCTTTCAGTCACCACACTCACAAGGCCGTCAATGAAGGAAAAACCTAGTCGTTGACCATCACAAACAATCATGCAACTTGCCAGTCAACCACCAAGTGAACAGCCCGTGATTAAATTATTTTTTGTCATAATGTTACCCTATATAAAACATTATCTATTGTGTGGGTGTCATAGTTTTCCACATTTTCATAAAATGCTGGAAACTATGACATACACACAAAATAAATGATGTCAAGGTTAAAATTTCAATACTTGTCAAGAGCTAAAATTCTCATAAAACATAAAAATCAGAGATTTTAACCTTCAGCAATTAGGTATGTACATTACTACTAACATTTGTGGATATCAATACAGAAATTTTCAATTAAAATGTTCAGAATTACTTAATTTAAGTAATTAAATCTGTAAAAAAAAGATTCGTCAGCTGATTCTACCTCCTTACGTTTAATCCTCCATACAAATCCAATTAACCATTAACATCAGCATTGAGAATAAAAATGACGATAGAAATGTGCATTTAAGCAATAAATATACTTAAGAATTTTTACAGGTTTATCCTTAACTAACTATAAATAATGAAGGAAATTTCAAAATTTTCGGAGGAAAGTAATGACGTCAGTCTTCACTCCAGTTTCACTTACAAGAAGAAATATCGAAAAACTTAACTTCCAGAATAAACGAGATGATTACATAACTAACGTACTAAGCTATAACGAACCACAAATAAATTCAGAAAGCCAATAACTTAAGAATATTCATAACAAACTTTCACTTACATAATTGTCAAGAAGGTTCCGACGCCATTACACTTGACGAAACGTCATCTGTACGTGACGTCATCGCACATATACCCTCTACTAGATTACATTTCCTGATAACATTTTTTTTTTTTTTTAAGAGATCAGTTTTTTTGACAAATTTGTATTTTGTAAAATTAAAAATAAATATTTCAGAAGATCTAATATTATATAATAAATTAAAGGGTTTTCCGTTAAAAAAAATAGTATGATGCTTAAAGGATATTTTAAAATCTAATAGAAATCTGTTATGAGGAAAAGTGGTAATAAAGCTTATTTATGTTTAAGCAAAATTTAATATTTTAATATTATAATAAATTACGATTTTTGCATTACTTTGGACGCGTTGCCTTGTAAAGCGGCTTTAATACAGCGAAATAAGCAAACCAATGACATAGTCTGTTTCATTTGAAACGGACAGTGGCGTAGCGTAGTGGGGGCGGCAGGGGCGGCCCGCCCCGGGCGGCACTTTAAGGGGTCGGCAAAATTTCACAATAAATAATAATAATACCTAAATAAGGGGGCGGCGAAATTTTCCTCCGACCCGGGGCGGCTGACACCCACGCTACGCCACTGGAAACGGACTACGTCTTTGGTTTGTTTATTTCAAAAGAAACGGCCTACGTCATTTATTCGCATTTACTTATTCAGCTGTATAAAAGCCGCTTTACAAAACAACGCGCCCTTTTATTAATTTAGCACGCTGTTACAAAGCGCTTCTTCAAGTATAGAGAATTAATTTTCTTGTCTGGGTCGGAACTTCATAAATTTTCATGGGTGGTTTGATTCGGATATGCAAGACTTGTCCCTCACCTTTCCCTGATTGTAGGCTAACTTAATCTGATAAGCATGAAAAGGGGCAGAATGGAATGAGTTAAAAACAAAAGTATTGTCTTGCCGCATTCGAAAGATAAATAAAATTTTTTAATGCAATCAATCTGAATTTACAGTAGCGAATTCGATTATTGCCATGTACGACGACAGATGGCAATAACAAAAGTATACGCAATTGAAAAACTGCGTATACTTTTATTATTTTCTGGATACAGTTCTGAGAGGCACCTAGGCCTCTTTCCGCTGAGGCTATATACTTATACTTGCCACCAGAAGCGCCTCTGGTAGCAAGTATAAACAAGGACCTTGAGTATAAGTATGTTGGTATGATCCACCAGTGGGCGAGTGGTCTCCGTTGCCGCTCATAGCGGTGGTGACCGGACCCTAAACACTGGGAAGTTCGGTCGTGGGTTAGCGCCGCGACTCGGACAGGCTGGCTGCTAGGAGTTTTCCGGGTTTTCTCCTAGCCAATAACGACTGAATAGGAGGCCAGTTCCACATAAAAGTCCTCCCGGAAGGCACGGTTTCCCGCGCGTACGTTTAGGCCGTGAGATAAACGGCCGGCTCTTCGGTCGCGTAGCGATCATAACGCCACTCTTCGGAGGAAAAGCGAATATAAGGCTATAACCTCCATATGAACCAGAGAGGAATAGAATAGAATGTTGGTATGATCAACGAGTGGACAGGCTGGCAGCTTAAAATTTCCCGGTTTTCTCCTTGCAGATGAGGCCTAAATAGTCCTCCCGGAAGGCATTCTCCTTTCGTGTCTCTTCCGGCCGTCTTCTATAAGGCCAGCTCTTCCGTCACCTTGCGATCTTTCTTCTCTTCTGAGTAAAAGTGAATAGCAATACACTCCTCTATGGACAAAGAAAAAAAGCCCTAGGTTTAAAAATAACGACATTGTAGAAAGCTATTTTCTGGTCATGCTTACGACTTGCTTATAAAATGCAATCTTTTCTCTAAAAAATATTTTCCTTTTAAAAATCGTGTGAAGTAAATCGATTTTAACGTCAAAAATAAAGTACAATTTTATTACTGAAAATTAAATTATTAAAATATGATGTATTAACCTTAAGTGAAACAAAACTACAGGCTTAAATTATGAAATGTTTCCACTTTTGTAGTAGCAATAAGTGCAAGTAAAATAAAATTGAATTTTTTTCTAATAAAAAGAAAACCTGGAAGTTATATATTGTTGATATTTTATTAAATAATTGTACAATATCATTCAGGGACACGAGTTATTTTAATAAAAAAATAAATTTTGTCTCCTTGTCCCTTACACTTTTGACGTTTTTTGACTTGATTTTTAATTTATGAGATTATATTACTATAATTTTTCATTTACTCCTCGAATATATGTTATTAGTTTTATATGTCATTACTTTTTTCGTAAGCTTTAGACGCTTCGATAATCAATCGTATGTATACGTAAAATCTTCATTTCATTCAAATCTTATTATATTACATTGTAATTTTTATATCTGATTATATTTATCATTTTATGACGTTCTTTTTATTCGTGTGATAATAAAGTATTCTTTTATTTAAATTAGCAAATGTAGTCTTAGCAAGTCCATCTGTTCATCATTTATTATGAATTGAAATTTGCTGTGATCAGGAATGACTTTGTGAATACAATATGTGAGTGTTTTTATCAAAAATAGCTATTTTCGAATTTATTTATAGAAGTAAAATAATGACTAAAGATTGTTTATATCACAAGATTATATTTTTTTAAATCAGTTCTTTCAATTTTTTCACATTCTGTAACAACTTCCGTTAATTTGATACAGCTTAAGAAATAAGTTTCTCATCTGGATGAAATTATTTTCGATTTATATTACAATTTCCATGGCATACGGAAATACTTTGTTTTTTTATAATTTTACATTTTGAAAATTAATTTTTTTTATCTCTTGAATTTTTGATAAAATTATCGTTAACTATGAATTAAACTGATTTATCTAAATCATTACTTTCAATTCAAATAAATGAACACGTAGTATTGTTGCTTCAACATAAAATTTGCGGAAGAACAGTGAATAATAAAAAATTAATAAATACTGTATTATATTAAAAATTGTAAATATTTTAGAAGAAATCATAACAAAATATAAATAAATGAATTTTATTTATATTTTGTTTTTGATGAGAAATCTACAAACGTTATAAAAATTGAGAATTAATTTTACAATGAAGTTTTCTTTTTATACTATAAAATAAACGCAAAGTTTCTTACAAAAAAATAATTTACATGGGCCCTCCAATGGCCCATGTAAATTGCAGCTCTTGCATCCAACTAGACCCTCTACTGAGTGGTTACGTATAAACTACACGACGCAGATATGCAATAATCATTACAATGCGTTACAAAGGATGCTTACAAAAACATCACGCTAGGGTCTCAACCCTTGTATAACTTCGAACGACAAATTCCGTAAAAGTTCGCTTCGGAGTTCGAACGATGCTTCAAATTTCGAAGTGCGTACACAGTGAAAAAAAATGCGCTCGAAGGATAAAATAAGCCTCTAAACAAAGAACACAATTTCTAATTAGCAATAATGTATTAAATTTTACGACTATTATAATTAAATCACACGTCTACGTTTTAATAATGAGACCTTTTAAAAATACGCAAAAACTTTCTGTTCAACCAATACAGTATATCATTTCATCATAAATGTAACAATATTTTTGATACAAATCCAAGTTTTGAATGAATTTATATAAATATTTGTTTAAGGTATTGAATTTATTATGTAGTATTTTATATACAACGAATTGTTTCATTATGATGAAACAAAATGTCAAATGCTTAAAATTTTCTATGCATTTGACTATTTTTGCATATATTAAACTTAGACTTATATCTTTCTCTAAATCTATTTAAAGAAAATTATCAATATTTATAATAAACTATACGTCATTTTGTTAAGTAATCAGCTTACCGTCCTGGGGATCCAGAATCGAATCCTGGCAAATATTTTCATAGAGCTATTTCGGATGTCAGGCTCCGCTAGTTGGTAGCCCTATTGTTGGCCTGGCTGAACCCACAACGATTAGATATGATTTTAAAAGGATCATTTAGCGCCCACAAGGCGAAAAGAGTTTTAAAATGTACTAGCATTAATGGTAAACTACAATATTTAAGTTACGAAACAAGCACTAATCTTAATAATTTCAATTACCATTTTTCAGATAGTCTGAGGGCCAAGACACCAGTTTGCCTCTCTGGAGGAGTCCGGGTTTGAATCCAGTTAGAAAACCGCTAGAAATTTTTTCGTGGGCGGTCACGTATATATCGGTTTCATCCCAGTGGCGTAGCGTGGTGGGGGCGGCAGGGACGGCCCGCCCCGGGCGGCACTTTAAGGGAGCGGCAAAATTTCACAATAAATAATAATAATACCTAAATAAGGGGGCGGCGAAATTTTCCTCCGCCCCGGGCGGCTGACACCCACGTTACGCCACTGTTTAATCCTTTATCATCTAGTTGCCCTCATTGTGGGTCTGACTGAATCCATGCTAAACCTGAAAATCGCCATCTTACTGCCTACAGGCGGAGAGTGGAAAATTCTAAATAATCGATAGTTTTCTTTAAAAATATATATGATTTTAAATTATTTATGCCATGTTATTTGTGTAAAAATATTATTGAAAAAATTTTTAAATAAGTTAATAAAACATTACTTTGTTGCGATTTAAATAATTTATTATAAAATAATAAAAAGAGGATTTTATTATATTGATTAAATAACATTTTTATAGACTTGTACGTATTTTAATTTATTCAGACAAACTTCTACAAACTTTCAAAATTCGTATGTTTAAAATGTTTTATTTAATTATAAATAACATAAAATATAAAATAAAAGAATTTAAATTCAAACAGATTTAATTATCTAATTAAACTGTAAATAATAAATAAATTTATAATTTATAAAAAAAAATTATTAAATAATGGATGAACACATTGCCAGATAAAGCGGCTGGATAAACCGCTTTATCTGGCAACTAATACAAATTTTAACCAATGATGTAGTCCTTTTCAAATAAAACAAGCTATGCCATTGGTTTGCCTATCCAACTGTATTAAATCTGCTTTATTGAGCGACGTGCCCAATAATTTTTGTTTAAATAAACACTTCTGATTTGTATTTATTTTATTTACTAAATAAGAGTCTCATTTCGTTCATGGAAAACTAAAAACAATTAATTTAAGTTATACCATTAAGCAATGCAATTAAATTAACCCAAGGTCGTGATGCAAATACAAAATGTACTATATTAAAATTGAATATAGATTTGGTGGTTGACATCTGAATGCAATTAGTTAATTTTAGCATAACGAAAACCATGAATTCTTTTCATAAAGTTAATGAGTCGATAATACTTAATGATGAGAATAGTAATACATTAATGTATGTTTTCTGACGTAAGAATTTTCGATTCGCAATTTTATTGCAAACTAAAACGAAAATTTATTTAATGAATCATTTTAAAAAATAATTTCATCAAAAAATATTGTACTTAATTAATTCCGCTCAGTTCTAAAAAATTAAAAGCCACTAATTAAACCTTCTGATTCACATTATGCTATAATGGTAATTGTTATCTATGAATTAAATAAAATTTATTATTAAATTAATAATAAGTGAAGTTTTTCTTTGTTCTTCTATTAAGTTTATTTATAAACAAGTTCATAGAATAAACATTATGTTCATGTAAATAATAAAAATAAAAATACTGTATAAAGTTATTATAAATAATAGCGAGGTTGCGGCCGAAGTTTTCAACGCGAAAACGTGTACGTCGGACGTTCAGCGCCGCCATCCTGTAATCTCAGAAATTTGACAATGGCGTTTGGAACATCGAGCATGATTCCACTGACGTTCCAAACACCATTGTCAAACCTATAGGCTTACAGGATGGCGGCGCTGAACGTCCGACTTACACGTCTTCGCGTTGAAAACTTCGGCCGCAACCTGGCTAATATCTGATACAAGTAGAATCACCTTAATTTGGCAACTTCGGGACCTGGCCATTATAGAACTACAGAAATTGACTTTTAAGACCTCTAAGGAAATCACTCCATACATAAGGTATATATAACATCCGTATTTGGAAGTGTTGTAGTGTTATCAACGGAAGAACCAAGTTTAAAACACGAGATGGCACAACCATTAATACTTCTAAACACGACTTTTATTGTTCATGTAGTATAAAGTCCGAAACCGAAAATAAAACATGTAATACCTGTAGTTCAGTATAAAAATCAACAAGGTCTTCATGCTCGGTAGTGTCTTCGAGGTATCACAATCATCAGATGTGTGTACATCAGAGGAGGTGTGAAAAATATATTTATTAGATTGGGATGAGTCTTGGCACTCATCCAATGTTGCAATGTAGTTTGCTTTTGGTACTTTGGCTTTTCATTAATTAATTTTTTTGAATGAAATAAACAGACAGCAGATTCAAAGTAGTGGCGATAAAATCAAAACGTGCCGGATTAGAGGTTCAGCCGATAATATTACTTTATCTTTGTACAAGACGAGCATCTTTGAGTAAAAATAAAAAGATGGATTTAAAGAGTCAGATAGTCCCTACGGATGGAACTCGGATAACTCTATGGCAGGGATTTTCAACGAGATAATAAGGTACAGTACACTGTGGTTCCGCAATTGCACTTCAGGTGTGCCGCGAAACGTAAGATGAGCAGCACCATAACGCTTTTTACACGTATTGTTCAAATATAATTTGAATTATAAAGTATTTAATATCTTCATAATCATTTTACTAAAAATACTGTATACAATGTAAACTAATCGTACATATATTTATAAAACGTAGTCCTACTACGTATTAATGTACTGTACATAAAGAAATAAAGATGCAGAAAGAAAAAAGTACCAAATTGGAGGTGCCATTATTAGAAAATGGTTGAAAAATACTATAGTATGGTCTAGCGTTATGAGAATCCGAATTAGAATCTCATTCAACGTCCCGTAATTTAATATGTATAGGTAGTACTAGTCGGGCTTAGTATTACGCTCCTTCACAATGATCCATTCCAATTTAGCAGGTTTTAATATAATGAAACAATATTAGAATATTTTATATGTTTTATCATTACTTTCAATTTACGTGATGATATTAACTATTAGGCCAAATCATTTATTTTGATATGATAAATGCGCTTTTGAAAATTCAGTTAATTTCTATAAAAATTAATTATAACTAAGTAAAATTTTTAATTTGAATAAATTATTTATTTTAAAGGATATTAATATGAATGATTAAATAATATACTTCTTTGACTTGTATGCGAGATATTCATTTCACTTAGATGTTTTTAAATGAAATACAGAATATCTGATGTAACTAATTATTATGTATAGCATTATCTTTTAAATAAAGATTTCTAATTAACAGAAGATTTTAAAATGGTTTTAGACAGTTGCAGACTTAAATTGATTCTTACTTTATTTTATAAAAATGAAAAGTAAATTCAAACCGATATGATACTTGAAAATCTTGCCAATAGGATATATCGTTCATATAAAATTTTGAATAAAATAAAACAAAATGATTCTTTTGGGAAAAAAGATGAATAATAAGTTAAACTAGATAATACTCTTCAGAAAAAGCAATAATTATTGCAAAGATTATACAGTGCAAGCCAAAATTCCAAATTAAGGAAAGCCTGGCAGGATAAAACCGCCGAACCAATAGTCGCGGGTTCGCGCCTCACCAACAGACTATCCAGGTAAAGTTTCCCGAATTTTTTTCCACGTTTCTAACTCCTAAATAGGAAACAGTTTCCATAAGAGTCCTCCCCTTTGGGAGATCGCCGTGTTCGTCGTCTTGTTCCATTAATCTAAAACTTTTCAATTTTATTTTTGAGTTAAAGAAGTTTGAATTTCAAAAACTATTCTTAAATTTTTTTAATGTATTATTTTTTAAATGTGTAAATAATAACCAATATATAAATAAATATCCAAATATATATATATATATATATATATATATATATATATATATAAGCCATGAGGAACAAACGCCTCATAAGTCAATTACTGTATATCAATTTTGACTCGCTCGTCGAAAGCTATCAAATGATACGAATACTTGTAAGATATCTAAATCATTATATCAAATGCAAATTCTGTGTTTGATGTATTTTCATTTTTTATTTCTAATAATCTCCTTCCTTTCCGAAATACTATTTTCATAACAGTAGATTTAAGAGAAAACTGTAATGAAATGTCAATCGTATTATGTTAAAATGCTTTCATATAGAGAATTAGCAGATTGCCCGGAAGAAAAGTAATAAAGGTAATCATTAAATTAAAAATCTTACGAAAAGTTTGGTTATTTTAGCCAACCATTATTACGTTTATCACGGAGTATCAAGAGGATGAAATCAGAAGTGGGTATCTAGATTTCATGGTAGCCTATATTTTCTGTACGATCTTAGAGTAACTACGAAAAATTTGGTGCAGATTGGTCAAAGGGTTTAGAAATGTATAGAGAACTGACAAACATTCTATTTTATATAGCCTACTCGTATATAGATTATGCAAATAAAACCTCATGAAATATCTCTATATTTCATCTTTGTAATAATCTTGTATTCTCAGTGTTCGAATTTTCTTTCATTATCCTAATTATTTGTAAAATTTGGCAAATTAACATTTAACATGAGATTCGAATTTGAATTCTTTACAATTAACTTAATTTCGTTTAACTTAATTTTATCATTATTTAGATAATAATATTCAATTATATTAACAGCAAATTCATTTTATACTGAAACACAATTTTTTTCATTCTCTCTGATCATCTCATTCAATTTATATGCTTTTAAGTCTAATTAGTTAATTCAACGCTTTTAATCTAATGTTTGACAAAGTATTTATTCACATTTTTAACATAAAAAATGTAGTAACTATATATAATTTTTCAGAATCGTATTAAACGAAACTTGTGAAATTATTAATTAATAAGCAATTCTCAATATTGTAATAACTAATTGAGAATGGAAAAAATGAAAACATTCTAAAATAGCTAACTCAAGAGTTTTATTGAAATATATTATTTAAATATAAATAGAAATTTTCTATCTAAAGTATAGAGTGACCACAAAGCATGAGACCGTGTTCTGTATTTTCCAGTTAAAGAATATCTCGACGAAAATTCATTAGACGATGCACTAGACATGAATCCATTACTGTGTTGCCTTCTTAAAATCCCAACTTGTGACAATTCGCTTTCGAGTATTGTTAAAGAAAACATTTCTCAACTTCATCTTATAACAGTTGAAGACAAAAAGAAAAAAAAACAGCTAACAGAAACTTCCAACGTCAATATGGAACATGTCCAGAACACGTTGGGAATGGAGGAAAGCAGCGAGATAATTTCTAACTAGTATGCAAGGAACTTTGTGACTACTCTGTATATGTAAATTTACATCTAATTTTTAAATATAGAGAATAAAATATTTGAACTTATCAATATGAATATACGTCATACACATCGCTAAAATGTACAATTATATGTGTATAAAACTGTATATTTTAGTTCTAAATTCGAATTTATATGATATGAACTCTTAATTTGGTTAATTATTTTATATTATCCATTAAAAGTTACAATGTATAAAACAAAATTTTATGTATAGCTGCATTTAATTCAATGTTATTTTCTTCATATTTCAAATACTATAAGTATAAAACAAACATATTAGGCATATTTAATTTTCTCAGCTATCTACATAACTGCATAAATAGGCCTATATTAATATTAGCATTTATAAAACATTTTTCTGTGTATAATTAATATTCACACCAAGTTTTATTTTTCTGTTTATTTTAATTAAAAGTTTTATTTTCCAAATATTTTTTAAAATGTAATTTAGAGTAGATGATGTGAATTATTATTAATACTGAATAGGAAAAAAATTTTTGTAGCGCTAAATAGAATTTAGCTTCATATTTTTATATTAATTATATTATAACGGAGAAAACATTAAACCGAGAATGATAATTATTAAATATTTATTATTACTGATATAGCATACTGATTTACATTTAGCTCCAAATTTTAAAATAATTTGGAGCGAACTCGATTTACGCCGAAATACAAAACTCGGCTATATTATTTTATTTCATTTCTCTTTTAATTTCCCTTGGTACTTATTTTTCTTTAATAATTTCTTAATTACAAATAGTTTTTGAAATGCCAAACCCTCCCAAAAAATTTCTGATTTAGTAAATGTTTACAATCTGCTTGAATATAAAAAAAATCTATGCTTTCAATTATAATAGAAAATGAAAACTTGGCAATGTCAGTCGCAAGAGTAAATACAATAAACAAAAATTCGATAAAAGCAATTAAAATGTAGGAATTGAAGAAATTATTTGTTTTTAGTTTATGACTTATCAAACTATATCCACGCTGAAGTACTCCAAAACGGGAGGGTTGGAGGGACTGTCCATTTTAAAAATCCTTTTTTTTTTCTTTCTTTCTCTCTCTCTCTCTCAAGTCTATTTTCCTTTCCTAAAGGCATCTTCTATGGCTTCTTGACTTACTTCTTCGAAATCACAGGCTTGTACGTATTTGTAAATTCCTACTAGCGCTTTCTTGAGAGCATCGTAACTACTGGAATATAGCATTTTTTGCTTGATCTTCGCACTCTCCGGACACCTGAAAAATTAATAAAACCAAAAGAAAAAAATTCTTTAGTTAATCGTTTTATCGAACTCAACAAACTTAAAAATGTTTAAAAAATTATTTTTTGACAAATTTAATAAATAAACTTTGTAGTCGAGATAAATTAGGGCAGATTTTATAGAACTGATAAAGCTACCGTTATTTATTTTATTTTTGATACAAGTTTTAAATGAGTCAAGCTAAGATTATCTCAAGTTGTTTAAATTTTTCCTTTTGACGTAATACTGGCAACGAAATAAATAATTCGTGAATGTAATATAAATATAAACGTGGCCAAAATAATGAAAAAAAAATGTGAAATTTGTTCTAAACTTAATGAACTTTGACTAATACGAAAGTGTAAGAACTATAGTATAAAGAATACGCTGAATAATGAGGGTATTTCTAAGGATTATAATTTTTAGATAAATATTAATCGTTTCATTTTCGATTAATTTTCATATATTTTTTAAATTATAATCGTTACTTACATATATATATATATATATAGATAGATATCTGCCACGTATCCTTATTTATGTATTCGCATTATTTTATAATCTTTCAGTTAAATTCGGAATTCGATTATCATTAAATTTATCCGAATCAATAAAATTTCATTAGTGTGTAGTAGATAAAATTAATAATTTATGTTTAACATACCAGGTCATCATGACCAATCTATCAACTGACATTCCCTGTTTCTGCTGTGCTCCACCGCTTGCTCCACCACCGTGAATATTAGTAGGAAAGTCAAAGACACAATAACGACATTCCGTTTTATAATTTTGTAATTGGGCAAGGAAATCGCTATAAGTAGCATCCCTTGAACCAGTCACTTCCACATCAATGACCTTTTCGTCTTTTATGTGATAAATAATATAACGATATTTTTTATCTTTCTTCACCTCGTCGTAAACTGTCTTAGACAATACAGATACGGTAACTCCTGAAGACTGGAAAATAAAAAGAAAAATTAAATTAATTTAATAATAATTACTTCATTAATAATTTTCTTAATGATTAAATTTATATTGTTTGTTTTTATTTTTAAATCTTTTGAATAAAGATCGTCTCTCCCGTAGTTATCAACGTTTAGTTACAAATATTAATTTTCATATAATAAGCAAATAGCTGCCAAAACAAGACAAATTTCTTATCATACGCAGCTTTTATGTTTAAAAATAGATATTTGGATAGCATTTGGTTTCTAGGTTTATTCTGAGGCAAGAGTTTAAGTTCCAGGAATGAGTATGGAGTCTGTAAATAACGTGTTTTTTTTCATCCTTCCACCTACGTTCAAATTCAAAATAAGTATTACAGAATATATCTGGTAATTTTCTCATAATGTAAAACTGAAAACAACATAATATAAATCTAACACAATGTTTCACTTTTGTTCTAAATATAGAAACCGACTTAAGAAAAAAAACAAAAGGTACAAATTTTAAAACTTGCTTCGTTTGTGACATCACACAATTGAGCAACATTTACCAAACATCGTATGACATCACACTGAAGGTAATTTTTTATTAATTTTAAAAGTTTATAAAAAAGTTGATACAGTAAATATAGTTTTAATTACTTTTCATCATTTTTAAAGATATTTAAAAATTCCTATTTGAGTTTTTAAAAGAAATTGTAAACTCTTAAACGCCAAAACACATTTTCTTAGGGAAATAATCTAAATTGATCCAAAGCATATAGCGTTATTGTGGAAATAAAATGCAACTCAAATAAATTCAACACTACCTGTAATCAAGACGAAATCCATCATTTAAAACTAGCCTATAAAAAGAATATGAAATATGCTTACTGGTCCTGGCATTTTTGACCATTCAAAAACAAAGAAAAAACACAAGAGAAATTTTCTTTTTCAGTAAAAAATCCAACAGTGCGAAGGTTCTTGACACCACAATCAATTAAATCCCAATTGTTTGGTATCAGAGATTACACCACAATAACCAAAAAAATTAGTTATTATACTCCCGAAACGATCTTGGGCATGAAAAAAACAACAAAATAAAACAAGAATTATCACAGAAAAATCACAAAATTGTACATCATAACAATTCGACTTCTTAATTACGACTAAAAGTAAGATGGGACACGTTCGGTATTCTGTTGGGCGTGCCTCGTCTTCTAAACGTCACCATCCTCCTGTTTCCTTTTACGGTGTGTCAAGAAGTCTCCGAAACTAGACTGAAGAACCTTCAGAGCTTTACTATTCGATGCCTTGACTCAGTATTTGGAACGTATCTTAGAGGCTAAGATATACTAAAAACAAACGAACGTCGTTCCTGTTTCCAAAATTAAACTATACACGAGTTTTAAACTGCGTATGAACAGAGATCTTACCATAGTCTGGATTCTATCGACGATTTCGATATTCTGCCGGCCACGATTCTTGTTATAATTCTGGTTTATGTCTGGTTCCAATGGCTAGATATTGTGATTGGAGCTTATTTGTGTCATTAGTGTAAGTCAACCATGCGAGGAAAACATTCACTGAACCGTTAAATTCCGAAAACTTTTCATATATTCTAGAAATGTGACGGTTTCGGATATTCAATCTTCATCTACTATTGTCGTTCTATTGACTGAATTTTACCATATATGGAAGGTTATCGCTTACGTCACACGACATTCGGGTTCGGTTCATAAGATTACCAAGACATTTCGGTCGCGCTCTATTTGATACTTACAGTTCAATATTGTTTGACTTCGTCGATTTTGACCACGTCTGTTTATATATTATACAATCCTTAATCAGAATAGGATGATTCGCTATCGAAAGAGAACACCCAATTTAACTATAACAGCCGGCAGACGACAGAGATAAATTTCCCACAATGCTCTCATTTTAAAAAAATGAATTATTTTAAAATTTACTAAATCATTCTTCAAGTTCAAAATCGTTAAATTAATTAAGTGTCTAAAAACTTTATCATTAATTCATCTTCGGTTTATTTATATCCCTCAATGTTTTTTGCTTACATTCTATTTTTATAAACATCAATTAATTATACATTAGATTATAAGTATAATTTACGGTGTATTTAATTGATTTTTGTAGGGAAATAATCATTATTAACGTTTCAATTCGTCTCCGCAGTAAAATATCATTAATAAATTTAAGCGTTTCCGATAAGTCATCGATCAAAAAAAAAATGCGCCCCTTACGGCAAGAAAAAAATTAAAGAACACGTTGTAGAAAATGTATTCGTTTTAAAATTCATAATAAAATATTTTTCGTATTTTTCCTCCTTCTTAAGTAAAATATGGATTTGTCACTCCAGTTATCTTTTCCGAAACGTTCCTTAAGGTCTGGTTGCCATTAAAAAGCACAGATCGTACATTACTAAATATGGTTTGCCGTTGGTTATATATAGATCCCTACCTGCTCCCTAGTGAGAAGTCTGGTCTCAGTTCAACCTTCTGAACCCAAATTGCTTTCCGGTGGTAAAAATATAGAAAAAAAATACTTTCGGCATTTAAAAAAAAAATTAATTATCTTTTTTCAGCGCCAACTAAAAAAGAAGAAAGTTTCCATCCAAATCGTCCATCTCCCGCGGAGATAATTACCTTTAACATTTATCAAACAAATATTTACGTGTGAAAGAATATGAAAAATTACACGTTTCAACTTTAAATTTATAAAAATATATTTTAGAAAAATCGCATACGTAAATCAAACTAGCTCCTTTGTTGTAACCGTGACATGCCGTAAGAGTTGAGAAATAATTTTAGGTACGTTCGGCTCCGCTGACGTCGAAGTCACGTGACTAGGTCAGCATCCTCTGTATTGTGGGTACGGGGTCTTGCGACTTGAATTGTCTTTTTGTCGATACTAAATGCGTAGTTGGCATCTTGCCTCTATTGAAGTGACGTACACTCGATAATTTTCTTCCTGGAAGATTTGATTTTGTATTCCTTTGTCTAATTGTTGTTTAATTGTAATTAGGGACAGAAGCGATAGTAAGCAAGATGCCATTCGCGCCAATTCCAAGTGAATTAAATCGACTAATTGGATTTATTTTACGTACAAACTGCCGTTAAAGTATATAATGTACATATTTACATCAAAAATCAATTTTTTTAATCGAATAAAATCTTTAAACAAACGTATCGCATGACAGAAAATCAATTCGCGGCTTTTTTTTTCCGCGCTAAAAATTGTTTAAAAATAAATCGCATTTTTTAAAAATTGATTCATTAAAATATATATATATTTTTAAATTAAATAACATGAATCAAAGCGATTTGTTTCGGGGTGACACAACTTTTTTATAACTAAAGCGCGGTGTTATAATATCTGCGTAACTAAAAATAGAAAAAGGTGTTTTCTTGCCAAAATTGTCGGCAGTATAGAGAATTTTTTTGTTTTTTTTCTTTCTTCTCAAGCGCCGGAGATCATTCCATATTTTAATTGCATATAAAAATTTTTGATAACTAAATTTAGCGAAAATATTCGTTCTAGGAATATGTTTTATTAAAGAGGTTGGAAAGATAATAAAATTGCATTTTGTACTCTGCATGCGAATAAAATTATTTTAATGGTATTATTTATGAATTTTTAATTTCAGGGATAATCCCATTTTAAAAAGGGTTATACCAAATAAATTTATACAGAATTTTGGGTTAGTGCTTTTTTTTTTTATTTTTAAATTTTAAAGATTGTGAGCATAATTTCTGGCTGAGGTTAGGAAAAGGAGCAAGGATATAAATTTATATTAAAATATATAAATATTTTTTATATCTTAAACTTCTAAATCTTTTCTGAATCGGTGATTTTTGCTTTTTGAAATTACAGTAAAACCTGTGTAAACCGACCGCACGGTACCAAATATTTTTTGCTGTTTGGCAGGTTTCCGTTTTGAACAAGTTCTTTTTTAACATAGAAAATAGCTCCGTTTCGAGGAACCTTTCCGTTTTATTCGGGTTCCACTTTAGACAGGTTTTACTGTATTTTGAAAATGCTAAACAATCTTTTGTTAAAGGATACATTCGGTTTAAATTTGTACAAGATCTGTAAACCATTTGATAAATAAATAAGTACAAAAAGTAGTTTTATGTATAAAACACGGGAAGAAATGCCGTCCTTTAACACAAACCCGGCTTTCATATATAGCTTAGTATATATAAAAATACCTTTAAAATATAAACTTAAAACACGATTTATTAATAATTTTTTAAAACTACTTTAACTTGGAAATATGCACGTAATTATAAATAATACATTCGTGTTTCGTGTTGACACTAGAGTAAACAATACATCTATTAAAATCTCCGAATCGCACTTTATTTTTTTTTTTTAAAAAAAAGCCAGACAAATCTACAATTGTTAAAAACTTTTTAACGAACAAATAATTCTTTCAATTAATGAATGGAAGGCAGTAATGGAACTTTCTCTCCTGTAGAAGGGGGTTCTGTTTTAGGTTTCTGAACCGAATTATCGCTAGCCAAGACTGGAAAGTGAACGGGCGATTCTTTATTCTGTTTTACTTGCTTAGGCTGAACATTCGCCTGTCCTGTTAATTGAGGCAATTTTAAATCTTCTTCTTTCTTCTTTTTCTGCTGAACGAAACAAATGCCAATTGTACATTGACTCCTGTTACCAGAATAAAAAAATAAAAAAAAAGTAATAATAAAACAGGTTATTGCCTTAACAACTAACCGCGCCTTATCACTCGATGACCTTTAGTAACGTTATAATACTTAAAATCAGGGAGAATATATGCGTAATAATGTCGACTTACCATTAATCGTCGTGTTTATTTCTTTCTGTTCTTAATAATTTTGAAACTGACACGTATCGAAGGCATGACTTTTCGCTAATTTCGTACCTAGCATCGATGCTAACGCCACCTCGTGTTTAATATCTGTTATCCTAGCAACGGTAACTAAGGAGTCTCATTCAGAAACGTGACTAGAACAATTGTTTTAATTAATAACGTTCGTCTAAAAACACATTAGATTTTATTACTACGCTGTGCCATTTCGGCGTTTTTTTTTAACGGTAGCCATAAAAGCTGAACCATTTATTAATAATAAAAGTTTCATAAAACGTCTTAGACTGACTATTAATAACACTCCAAATACCAGCTATATTACTTCAGTATCCAATTTCTAAACTGTCATTATTAATGTAATGTAAAATGTTAATTTACACATCTAGTGAAGCAAGCAATACACCTTTACCCACTTAAAAGGTGTATTGCTTACTCTTAACTACAGCAGCAACTTTGTTCATTTATAAAGTTTCTAATATTAAATATTATTGAATAATTAGTTTTTGTGTTATGTCTTTATTCATAATTACATGTAATTACTATTAGTACATTTATAATATGATGTCAGATTAATTTTAAACTGAAGAGAAATAAAGAAAATGGCTTTTTCTCTTCTTGTTTAATAAAACAATAAGTGTAATAATTTTCAATAATCGCAAAATGGAAATATCAAAAGAAATTGGCTTTTTTGGTTTTTTAGAACAAGAAACAAAAAGGTTATACAACTAAGTTTTAAGTGTGAAAAGTACATTTAAATTCTTTCTGCCCTGTGGATACTAAGAGGACCTTTTTAACAAGTCCATGACAGACCAGCCAGATGGCAAAGAATGGGCTAAAGTGTCCAGATGAACCAACCCCGAAAACTCTCAAGTTCTTTTTTTTTTTTTTTTGACCCATCCAGATTTGTCCCTGGGTCCTTCAAATTGGTGGGTTGCCACCTTATTGCTTGGCCCTCTGGCCTGCATTGTGGTCGACTAATTCGCACAAGGAATAAAGAATGGCGTCTTAACTGAATTACGAAAAATTAAAGAATTGATAGGTACAAAGTTTAAAAGCAAGGCCTGTTACAGATATTCTGACTTGTTTATATTTAATTAATATGATAATTGTTTGGAGAGCAAGAGCTCAGTTTTGTTTTCATTTCCAAGATATCATTACCAAGATATCATTACCCAAGCAGACAATTCTGCTTGAATAGTGTGAGTATAGTATTTTTGCTCTCACCTTTGGTAACTTAATAAAAGGTTTTTAACTGTACTTGTGCTGTCTGTCTGCCCTTGTTTCAGATCCTAACAGTACGAAAAGTCGAGATCAAGCTACAGTTGTCAGAAAAGGATTCTGACTTGGAAGCTTTGAATCATAATCACGTCAATAGTAACTTTATGCCATCGGCTGCTCAACCAAGAATTTCCAAAGCTCCTTTAAAACACTTTATTTTTGTTTAAAATCCTTTTACTGTTTAACAGTAAAACAAAAAAACACACAACAATTTATAATCAATATATTGCATACATTTAATAACAGTTAAACTTTACAAACAAATGTTACAAATGGCAAAAGAAATTAATTGTATTTAAATAAAGCAAATACAAAAATAATTTTTTATAGCTTACAATACTGGCATATAAGTAACCAAACCATTTGTCTGATTTTTAAGACCAATCTATTTTTATTTTCTATATATTATATTATAAAACCATCATAATATATCCATTAAACATAGATTAGTCACCTCATATTAATCCAAAACCTTATGGATAATATATATTTTTTTTCAATATAAAATATATTTTAAATATTTAATATACTGTATAAATCTTTTCTGTGTGTTGATGCTTGAAGTAATATGAGAAAAATAATTTGTAACAACACTCGACTCCGAAGACGTAAACATCACAAAGTAATAATGATAACTTTATTGTAAATTCCTAAATTAAATTATATTTAGAAAATCTCTGAAATTTAAAATTATGAATTAAAATGAACACGTTGAGATCACTGATCCGATTAGTGCGGTCGCTGTATAATCTCGAGTCGTTAATTATATGTACTGCTACATTAAATGTGTTTGTATTAACTCAGCTGCTGAGATATTTTATGAACTTTTAATTGTAAATATCTTAAAAATGAACTAAGTTGTTCATTTTTATATTCATTTATTCACTGACTGAAATGGCATTAAAAATATATTGATGCTATATCTAAAAATTTCATCAGTGATCAAATTAACACACAGTACTTTTTCTTCTCTTAAAAATGGCAGTTTATTTTTTTTAAGTATATAACAGTTAAAAATTGTAGAATAAAAAAATTGATATAATTTATGTGCTTTTTCTATTTATGATTTTTTTCTTATATTTATATACACTTTTATTTTACCAAAATGCACAAACGTTTGATAAGATTCATCCTACACACAAACATATAATAATAAAGAGTATACAATATGTTTACAAAATTGGAATGTTGCATATATCTGAATGTCAAATATGATGTAAATATTTTTAACATGATATTTTTTTGTATTTATAAAGTTTAAACCAAATTTTAATCTTTCGTTTCTTTCTTTTTAAATTTTGGTTTAAAAACTTGTGACAGGTTATAGTAAATGATGTTATAAACTTTTATATTAATGTATTCATGCAATTTATGAGGATGTTATTTCTGTACTATCTGCTGATTTGCTCTTCTCTCTGATGACACGTACCTTTTCAAAAAAATCAATCAAAATAGTATCAAGATCATTTTCTTTATAATCTATGACGTTGAAAGTGTCACCGTTGTGGATACCGCGAACGAGAGACGAAAGAATTTTTCCGGGTAATGGCCGGTACAGACAAAGTAATGGCTTATTCAATGTGACGGCACGTGATATTTCGAATCCGACGCCGAGTGAAGGTTGAGTAACTTCAGCAATTACAGCTAAATGTAAGAAAATAAATTTAAAAATTAGGAAACTTTATATATGATTAAGTTAATTTACATTTTAATGTAAGCAAACAACATGAAATGTGTATATGGTATGTATGTATAATGTATGTACATGAATCATAGAAGATACATTTGATATTGTTGATGATACTGATTCAATGATTTTAATAAATTAAATTATATTGACCATATTTTACAAAATATAAAATAAAATCTACATTCAACATTAAGTTTAATTTTTTTTAAAGCTTATAAATGAAAGCTAAAAGTTTTCTAACTTTTCCTGACAATTGTTCTAAAAAAGGCTTGAAGTCATTTTCAGTCTTTTGAATCAAACAATGAAAACATACTTCAACAGTGTTTAGTGAATTAATCTCCATTTTGTTTAAAGATAAATTGTTTGTTTATTTATCTTTTAACACCAAAAAAAGTATATCTTAAAATAATTAATGAAAATTAGCATTGTGAAAAATCTTTTAATAAAATAAAAATTTTAAGTTTTGTCAAATTTATTTTGTTTATTGTGTTATATATTTTATCATTATAATTATTAAAATTATTATAAGCAAGATATATGTTTTTAAGAACAGATACTTAACAACAAAAATTATTTAATCATTTTAATTAATCAGTTTGATTTATTAGCTAATGCAAAGCCTGGGAATATTTAGGTTATTTAGAAAGCCATAATATTATCTATTGCAGATTTGATCTTGCAGTGAAGTCAGCTTGTATAAAGGATAGAAAATGACACCCCCAATTTGAACTACATTTTAATTCTAAACTAGCTTTAAGCCCAGATACATTATTCGGGATCCAGGATCAAATAAAAAGCAATAGGAAACACATTATTGCACAACCATCTGACCAATTTTTTGAGGATTCAGAATATGTATTTTAATAAATAAACAACAACTAACCCGTTATATATAAAGACCAACAACTGCCGAATTATCGGGCTAGCAAATGGCTATAGTAATATTAATAATTTAAGTTAATTTGGTACTAGAGTTAGGCGTTAGGCGCCATCTCTTGCTAAATTTAATAATTAGAATTTTAATTAAATAATTTTAAATAAATTTAGGCTTCTCTGCTCTAAGCCTAAATTTATTTAAAATTATTTAATTAAAATTCTAATTATTAAATTTAGCAAGAGATGGCGCCTAACGCCTAACTCTAGTACCAAATTAACTTAAATTATTAATATTACTATAGCCATTTGCTAGCCCGATAATTCGGCAGTTGTTGGTCTTTATATGTATTTTAATACTTTTTCTGCCTTATCAGTTAGGAAAATATATCAATTAACTTGGTATCTCAAAGTTACTTATAATAATTAATTGATTATAGTGACTAAAACAGAGTTTTACATATTAATTTTATTGATGTTGAAACATTTTAGTTACATACACATATAATTCTGCAGCCTTACGGGATAAGTATTTGTTCTCTGAGACTGTATTATAAAATAAACACACTGGACATCTTCTGCTTTTTTGTTTTTATATTGTCTGCTTGAACCTTGTTTATAAATAGGAATTATTATACTAGTTTTATATTAGTTTACTAGTTCATGTTAATTTTTTTACACATTTAATTTACGTATACTTTATTTGTTATTCCTTTGTGATATTTTTAAAAAAAATATAAATGAATAAAATTAAAAACTGATGTATGCTTCTTATGTTGTATGTTTTGTTGTTTCACATGGCATAATATATGCATAAGCACTTCATATCATAGTATAATTAGTGTATAATATAAGAACAATGTGTATATAAATTAAATTCTAAGTCAACATCAAGGTAATTCAAGCCATCTGATCCAGCCTTATGCTTCTGAAAATATTGAAAAACAGTAATAAATATATTACTAAACTGCACGTGAAAAACCCAAAAATAAAATATTAACCATCCCTCTAAGAGAGACCATATAAAAATTCATAATTTTAAACATCAACATATTAATATATTTCCACTAAGATTTAGATCATTGATTTGGTTTAGTGAAAACATATGTTGATATTTTAATTATTTAGTTCAATTATCTGTTTAAAATACCATTTAAAAATATTTTTATCTGTATGATGTTACAATATAGAGAATTCACTTAATTTAATATTATATAAGTCTATAACATCTG
Organism: Centruroides vittatus; assembly: GCF_030686945.1. Taxonomy (NCBI): domain Eukaryota; kingdom Metazoa; phylum Arthropoda; class Arachnida; order Scorpiones; family Buthidae; genus Centruroides; species Centruroides vittatus. The sequence continues at coordinate 1,572,033 of NW_027122576.1, forward strand.
TTGCTCCATATTTTCTCATTTTCAATTAATTAATTTATTAGTAACAATAGCAAATGTCATCACTCTCTTTATTTTTATAATTGTATAGTAGAAAAATTTCATTAAAATATTTATTTATATTTTTTAGTTAAATGAAGGGCTATATTTTTCATTGGACTGCACTAGTACTCTATACCAGCAGACAAGATAAAAACTATCAATAGCCTGTATGTAGTACCACCAGTTGCTAAATAAAAACAATTCAGTATGATCAGCCACTATATGAGTATATCAGCAGGAATCTTCTTAGAAAATTATAATATATGTAAAAAATACATTAGACTCATCAACTTATTTATTCTGTATTTCTGAAAGTTGCTAATTAGAAATAAAGTAAACAGAAATGTTCTTTAGAAAATCTCTTAATAATTAGATCATTTTCATTTATTGTAAACCTAACACAATTTTAGTTTATTTAATTTCACATTAAATTAATTATATATATATGTTTCATTACATATAATTAATTTTAATCATATAATATTTCAAGAGGATAACTATAAAAATAAATTTTGGTTAGGTTATTATTTTAATTCTTTTTATTCATGAGGAGTGGAAGAAAAAAGAAGAATCTCTCACAATTTTATAATTCATTTTAGAAAAATAACAAAACTCAAATAGAAAGTATTTTACATATTTTTGACTAAAATATTTCCATAGTCTTGAAATTAGTTTATCAAAGAAAAACTGCAAAATGAATACTTCTGTAATCATTTGAGAGTACTTACTTTTAAAAATATTTAAATATTGATAAGATTAGTTTCTAAAATACATGTTTATATATTTACTTAACTGATTAAAATATATAGATTATAAGTTAATAAAGTTAAAGTAAAATATATAAATGTCTTAGATATAAACAATTTCTCTATTTACAGATCTCGTATATAGATGGCATTGTTTTGAAATATCCTAAACTTTATCATCACATCAACTTTTTCATAATCAAAAACTATATCAATTTTTTGCAGAAAGTTTTGAATTCAGTGAACAATTAAAATTTTAGTTTAATGTAAATATAATGATCTACTAAAATCATGTTTATAATTACAAATAATACTGCTGAATTTTATTCATGCTACAATTCAGCAAACTAATTATAAAGATGTTAAAGATAATTACATATATCAAGCTTGGTTTTATATATAATAATAATTTAAGTTAGAATACCATCTGAAATCAGATGAAATTGTCTGATTTTATAAATCTTTAAATTAGTAATAGCAAGTGTCGTCATTCTCTTTATTTTTATAATTGTATAGTAGAAAAATTTCATTAAAATATTTATTTATATTTTTTAGTTAAATGAAGGGCTATATTTTTCATTGGACTGCTCTAGTACTCTATACCAGCAGACAACATAAAAACTATCAATAGCCTGTATGTAGTACCACCAGTTGCTAAATAAAAACAATTCAGTATGATCAGTCACTATATAAGCATATCAGCAGAAATCTTTTGAGGAAATTATAATATAGTTCAGTAGTGGTATAGTTTAGTATAGTAGTATTTCAAATTAATCTTGTCTAATTGTAATACTTTTCCTTCCTGTAATAGGAAGAAAAAGTATTACAAGTTTTCTGTTTTCAAAATATTACATTTATTTTGTAACTATATCAATTAAATTTTCAGGAAAATTTACAGAAGCAGATTAACAAGCTTTCTTTACATGCAGATAAATCTAATGCTGTTACTATTGTCAGAAATACGTGATACATTGTTAACACCTTTCCATTCTATAACTGTCCAAATAAATACATAAATTAAAAAAACTGACATGTCCAGTAATCTTGTAATGTTAAAGTATGAGAAGAATTTAAACTAGAATTCATTTTCAATTTATTTCTTAGAATCTCCATGAGTCAACATCAACTTCACAGCACTTAACATCATCATTATCTTATATATTAAGACACAGATGTCTTTTAATGTAAATTCTCCCAAGTTTCATTATTTAAAATAAAAATGTGTGTACAAAAATTTTGTAATATGAAATATTTTAGAAAGAACGTTCTATATCTTTAAGAAACTTTCAAATTATTTTAAATGGATGTAATAAGTTATAACAACAACTTTCATTCTAAGAGAATGAATGAAATTACAAGACAAATAGTCTTACTAAGAAATTAATTTTACTAACAGTATTTTCACTTTTTATACATTATTAAAAATAATATAACAAGAATTCAAAATAAAAAAAATTTTCAAATTTTATCAAAATATGTTTAAATAGTTATCAGTATAATTTAAACAACAAAACATGGAACTGGATAAGTAAGAGAACAAAAATTGTATCTTGTAGCCTAAATTGAATGTAATTTAAAAAATTTTCTGTAGAAACAATAAGTATTACTATTGACAAGCATTTTTATGTTTCTAAAATGATTTTGCATGTATTATATAAAAAAACATATGATTAAGGCATGATATGTAACATTTTAATGAAATAGTGTTGTAAATTAGATTTTAACCTTAATAATATAGAAATAATAAAGAAGTTAATAAATGTAAATATAATAATTCTAAGATAATAAATATTTTAATTAAAATAATATAAATTTTATATACCTTCAGACTGATCCAATAATCTCATATCCTTTTCATAGATCTCTTTATCTGATAATTCTAAAATACATTGAAAACAATAATTAGTAATAATTTTACTCCAAAGGATAAATACACAATTTCATTTACACTTTGCACATGTAAACAAAATTTATTTAGTACCATAATGAAATTAATTAATTACAGTATATTATTCATTATATACAGAAAATATATATATATATAATAATTCTGGATGATTGTGCAATTATGAGTAAAATATTTAAAAAATTAAATATTTCTAGATTTTTCTAACATAATAATAATAGATTTTAAATTAACTGAAACATATATATCAATAAATAATGACACATCTTTTCTACTTTCTCTAGCACCAATTTAATAGAATGAACAAACATTTTTAACTGCTGTTTGTTCTATTAAATAATTGCTGGAAAAAGGTATGTTGTCATTTATTACAAGTGTTCCAGCTTTGTAAGGTTATAATTATAAACATATATACTACATTATATTTAGAATAAAACAGATTAGAAAATATTACAAGAAAATTCAACCACACGATGTTCATGTGATGATTTATGTTACTCACTTTATACTTTTTAAGTGAGTAACATAATTTATTTTTATTGAATTAATACTAATTTTATTGGATTCTAGTTAGTTCTTTTGACTAACTTTCTGCAAAATTTTCCTAAGATTAAAACATTGGTTTGATATATGATTGCATAAATAACTGTGCTAAATTCATCTGAGACATTTTTAATAATCTAAAACTTTATGGTTAATAATTTTTAGATCTATGCTATAACAATTTCTTATTTTATTGTCACAAAAAGAATTGTGCTAAGAATAAAAGAAAAAAACATTATGTTAGCATATTAATTTATCCTGTTTGTTTGGAAAAATTTTTTTTTAAGTCTGATAAAATTGTCACCTAATAATTAAAGAAACATTTAAATATTCTTTTCTCTGTGATTTTACTTGTATTAATATTTCATATTCAATATAAAGCCCCACCAACTGCTGAGTAATATCGGGCTATTTTCTGGCGATTATAATTTTAATTAATTTGTCTGCAAAAGTAAGTGTTAGGCAAAAAAATAGCCCAATATTATTTGGCAGTTGGTGTGGCTTTGTACTAGTGAATTGGGTTTCGGAAGATATTTATATATCATATTCAATATGTTTGATATAATCATTGATACTTAAAATTAAACATTGATAAAAGATATTCACCAATGTTTAATAAAATAGCTAGCTAGATTTTAAGTATCAATGATAAGTACCATCACTACCAACGAGATGCCATCCAATTAATGTAACCCACCCAATTATGTAATGATGTACGTTCAACCTCATCATAGGTCTGTTGGCAACAGAGCATTTTAAATTTAAATTCAACTAAAGACTTCAATGCATGTTACATTCATAGAATGCAGAAAATCCAAAGCAGAACTCAGGAGCCCGAAAATGTTTATTTACCTGTGGAATCTGTCACTGGGCACAGGTGAGGTTTAATGAGATATGAAAAATATTCAAATTATTCTTTCTTATTTAACTGTTTTGTGTTACGCTTCTTGATAAAAAACAGATTTGAATACATTCAAAAACATTTATAATAATAAACACTAACTTTATTACTCTTTAAAACTTTTTTGTGGTTAAAGTTTCTTACCTAACATTAAAGCTATATTCAATTTAAATATTGTAATGTTAAAAAAAAAAAATAATAAGTTTCATTAATTACCATGAGAATCACCATTTGCTGTCATTGCATCTGCATCTGTTATTGTTCCTACAAATTCAGTTAGAACCGTACCATAAGATTTCAATTTACCAATAATTGTACGATAAAGTTCTGCATCTTGACGGCCAGCTCGAATGCTGCCACAGAAATATATATCCCATTTTTGACTGAAAATTGAAAAAAAGAAAAAATTATTGTAACCATAACAATTTTTATAATGTAAATTATATAAACACAAAATCCAAACCCAATTTTTAATTATTGCCAAACAATCTGACACATAATCTGGCTATAATAAGGCTAATTTTAATAATTAAAAATAAAGGAATTTGACTAGAGATAGGCAATTACGCTGCCATCTCAGGCCAATTCTTTTCTTCCAGACTTCTAAATTAAAAATTTATTTGTTATAACTTAAAAATTATCACAAGACAGCAGCCTAATTGCCTATCTCTAGCAAAATTAAATTTAAAAATTAGATATACAGTAAAGTAGTCAGTCGTATTATAGCCCAATAATATGGCAAACTGTTTGATATTGATGTAGATATATTAAATTATCTAATCAAACATCTATAAAAAGAATTTTAAACATTTTTCATTTTCAAATATACAGATCTGTATAAAATAATTTAAATTTCAAGTCAGATATGTAAAGATGAATTTTTATTTATCTTATAAAAAGCTTAAAATTTTCTTTTAATCATTCTATCTCAATGATGTCTAACTAGCTAAACCCTTTTTTTCTTTCATATTTACCTTTATCTGGCATATTAGCTTTTATCTGGCATTCTAAATTAATATGATAGTTTACGTTCTTCTAAATTGTCAATTTAGAAGTATTATGTAATGACTTATAAGAAGTAATAAATTATCCAATAGAGATAGGTGTAGATAAATCATTATATCTTTTTTCTATAGGCAATGGTATTATCAAGCTTTGCAATTTAAGATGATCTCAACAGGCTCTATTTTCAGCCAAGTTAGATCATATGAACTTTGAACTTTATAAGTCTTAATAAAAATTTATGTTTCAAAATTAATTGAGTGACTTATCTTGTTATCGCTGGAGATAATTTTGTATGAATGATTTTGATTTTTATTACATTAAATTAATCACAATTCAGTCAATATTCAACATTTGAAAAAAATAAACATCATGAACTGAAAAAATTAAACAATGGAAACATCATCATCATCTTCGACACCCTTTTCCTCCTCTTAGGAATGTGACTTCGGGAGTGTTTCGACTTCATTCATCTTTTCTTCTTGGGATTTCTTTTTTCTGGCCCTTGGTCGGTTTGATGCAAATGCAAGCTCCCTTCTCACTTCTGTTGGATTTCATCTTCTTGGTCTTGGGAAGATCGACAGCCTCTTCCGCAGAAATATCTCTTTTCTTCTCTTCGGATCCCTCGCTCATGACGATTCTTCATTCGGCTAGCAACGAGTAAAAGAGAAGCAATCGTCGTGAGCGAGGGATCCGAAGAGAAAGAAAAAGACATCAACATCATTTGTTATATTTATAATTAAAATAATAATAATAATAAAACCAATGGAAAAACAAACTGTTGTTATTAATTTTATAAAACATATATTGAAGTTATATAAGGCAAAAAGCTGACAACTTAATATACAATATTTATTTCAAAATAATTTAAAAATTCTAAATACAGTATACTCTTGATTACCTGGTTTGTGGATTTTCCATACATGCTTGTCTCAATAAAAATTTATGCCAGAAATAAAATAACAGCATTAAAATTTTTTAAAATCTGCATTGTTAACTCTTGCTATTTAAAATGGTATGTTGAGTGTCAAAACTATTTCCAGAACATCAGGGCATAAATTAAATGACCTAACAAGTACAGTAACTACTTGTTAGATCATTTAATTTATTCCGTGACACAGTACAGCAAGTGTAGCAGTTGATCCTTGAACAATACAGCTTTACTTATATGTATAATTTTTTTTTTTTCATTAAATACATTGTAAAATTGTTTGAAGCAAACATTTTGAATCATTTCCTTGTCGATAAATTATAATTTATTGAAAAATTAATGATGTTTTATGGAGTAACTAGCTGATAATCTTCCTTCTCAGTTAAAAATATAATAAAACCTGTGTAAACTGGAATCGCACCTTATTGAATATTTTTTCCAGTTTGACAGGTTTCTGTTTTACTCGGGTTCCGTTTTGGACAAGTTTTACTATACAAGAAATTGACTGTAAACCGGGTGCTGCTAGTTTGATAGATTTTTCTGAATTTTCTGCTAATTAATTAATTATCATTGCCAAAATATTTTATTCATAATATATAAACTATACTGTTAAATTTAATACGAAATTAAAAACTAAATAAGATAAACTTGTAAAGCTTTCATTAAAAGAGACTTGCAGATTATCTATATTTCTGCATTATCTGCACCTCCATTATTGGTGATTAGCCTGGATAATTGGAAATATACTGTAATCAAAACCACATCCAACTGAGAAAAGTAATTAATTAATCACTAACCACCTTATGACAGCTGAGAGACATTTACTTAAAGATACACAGCCTAATTTACAGGCTCTCTTCAGGTGATACTATTTGGAACATTTAAATATGTATATTTAAATGTAAATGTTTGAACGTTCCATATTTATGATGTTTTATATTCTAAAACAATTCGGTAATTGGTGTTTTAACAGTATCACCTGAAGATGGCCTATAAATTAGGCTGGAAACTTTTGTGTATCTTTAAATAAATATTTCTCAGCTGTTATAAGACAGTTAGTGACTATTTAAAATTCTAAATTATCAAATATTTTTTCTTCAATTAGTAATTTTTATCTTTCAAAATTTATATTGATGTTATCGTTTTTTTTTTATTCTTAAATTTAACATCTAATATCTAAAATCTAACAAAGACAAAATTGATAAATTATATAAAGTCATACATAATTAATTCTTATTGAACTACTTTCTGGATTAAAAAATATATAAAACTCATTCATTTGTAACAAAGTCATATATATTTATAATTTAATTTGAAAGAATAAATAAATTTTAAAAAAATACAATTATTTACAAAAATTTATTCAATTGAATACCATAAATTAATTTTTATAAAACTTTAAAAATTGTAATTTAAATTAAACAAAGTAACAAATAAAAAATACATAGAAATTAATTTAATATACAGTAGGCATTTGTTAATCCAGCACATATGGGACCAAAGTAATGCCGGATTAGTGGAAGTTTTTGTATTTTTTCATATTCAATAAGCTGTGTGCTCTGAATGTTGCAGACATTGCTGTACATTTTCTACCAACACACACTGCTGTAAGTTTCCAATTTTTTTTGCATATGCTCTTTAATCAGTCTGAAGATGACAATTTATGAACATACTGTGTTAAGATTGATTTAAAAAAAATCTGTAAAAAGTTAATGAACATGTTATTGCACAAAATTGACATTCACAATGAATCATATACTGTACTGTATGTACTGTACATATAATATAGGATCTTCCAAAAAGAATCCTACCATTTTTAAATTACTGTATTACCTGAGAAGTATGCAATGTACATCAATTATTAGAATAAATGTACGAGTTTCGTGTAAGGCAGCAGACAAAAACGTGTTTGTATGTACAGTACATTTGCATACATACACGTTTTTGTCTTCTGCCTTTAGAAAGCACTATGAACAAAAATGACAACTTATAACAGAGAAAGCATTTTATATTTTGCAGTTCACAAGGCTGAAATCAGTCATCATTGTGCAACATAATTTTTGATGATTTTTTGAGTTGCACAGACACTTTCAAAGTGATCCACCATTTAAGGCAAACATTGCACATCAACTTGCACAGTGATGATTCCAACTTTGCAACTACAAAACACAAAATGCCTTGTTTGTTGTGAAGTCGTCATTTTTGTTTACAATGCTTTCTAGAGTTTGAATGCAGATGGTAGAGGAAACTTGAACAGTTATTCTAATTGGTGTACAATGCTAAAAAATTGGTGTGATAAAATAATTAACATACAGTAATTTAAAATGGTTGCATTCTATTGGAAGACCCTGTATTTATTTTCCACTTATATAATGTATACATATAATTCACAAAAGCTATACTTGTGGAATACTAGCATACCAGATTACCATAAAACAATTCTGGATTAGTTGCTTCTTTACAGAGTGCACTAGGTTACCAGAAATTCCAAAGTATTGAATGTCAAGATTTACAAACTTCTGCTGAGTTTACATGATAAAAAGCTCAAAATGAATTTGAAAAAAAAAAATTAATCTTTTAGTTTATTTTCCAGTAAAAATACAAAAATATTAGATTTAATTTACTGTATGAAAAAGAAAAATTCTACAAGGAAATTGCTTGCAAAAAAACTCAAAATTGGATTTGAATGATTAAAAAAAAAAAAAAAAAAAATCCCTGAGAATAGTCACTGAATTTCAAGGAAATTTTCTTCATTGTAAATAACAATGTTTAGTTTTAAATTATTTTAAATAACTTTGAAACTATTAACTTGAATGAATATAAAATAGGAAAAATATATATTTTTTTTTACAGTATTAAATTTTCTTAATTAAACTGTTACTTCATTTTGTGATCAATTCATCAAAATTCATTACATAAAATTTAAAAATTTATATAATAAATCTATCTAATACACAGGTGCAATTAAACTTTTAAAAACATCATTTTTCTAATATCAAATAACATAATCCAAATATTCGACCAAAGTTTAATAATATATGTTTAGTATTCAACGTATGTCAATATAATCATTTTATATGATAAAATACGAAATAATCACATCAGATATAATCAACTAAATTTTTTGATGACTTCTTTTTGCTTATCTTCATAATCTAAATTCATAATATTCAATAAAATAATTTTAAATTATCATAAAATTACAGGTTTAATCATCATAAACATTAAAATGTACTTAAATAATAATAGAATATATCAGTTTAATTAATAAGATTACTTAATAATTATGGAGATTTTAAGTTTACCAATAAAAGAATTTTTAATTTAAATTATTATGCTAACTTGTGTATTTTTTATTAATACATGTAAATTAATTCTCTCTCTCTTTTTTTAAATTCTCTGCCCTTAAGCAACTGTCAGTTCCTTTCTCACGCATGTCACAAATTTGGCCATGCCCACAATGAAGATAACTGAGTTGTAAATGATGGGGCATATCATAACTGTGAAAATGTGAGGATCCATCCAGACTCGAATCCAGATCTGCAGAGTGACAGATTGACACATTCATTGTCTCGGTCATCTAACTGCCATATTTAAAATTAACTAATATATAATACTTTATATATAGTATATAATTATAATATATAATAATATATAGTATGAATATATATGTACTAATTTTATATAATAAAATCTAAAGTAATCTAAAATGTCTAGACAATTCAAATTATAGATACATTTTTCTAGAACAAGGTGTAGTGCATTCATGTGAAACTTATTACCATACTATGCAATTTATAGTATACTCTAAAGCTTTCTTATAATGTAGGGTTTATAATGCAAGAGTAAGAACTTTACATGATATTAATCATAATGATTAATGTCATACATCATTTATTTGTAACTCACTAAATTATCATAATATCAGATATGATTTAATAGTGAAATGATAATATAAGAATTTTTAAAAAATTATCATAACATCAACTATTAGAGTTACATATAAAATAATCATACAATCTATCAATTCTTTTTTATATAGGCTACCAATTATTGATAATCTAAAACTCTAATCTTTGAAACATTGTAGAATGTCTGGTTTACAAAAAAACAATAATTACACAAACAAGTTTGATAGCTTAACAAGCTGAAATACTGACATAAATATTAATATTACAAATCCAATCACATTTACACCAAAAATCATTAAATACCAAAAGTATAGATAAAAGTTCCTCTAAGAATAGATATTTATGAATTTCATCAAATGTGCTTCTTTTTTTGTCTTCTTATACATATATAAAATTTTTCAATTATTTCTAAAATCAACTTACTTGATGTCACACACACACAGTTATACTAAATTATCATTATAAGCACGTTTTAAAATTTATTTGAATTATTTTATTCTGATTTATAAATAGATTGAAGTAAATTGTGCATTTTGCATAAAGTTACATAATGGATGAGATTTAAATTCATGAAGCAACCTTGTAAACAGAATAACAGTATATTTAATAATAAAAATATACAGATATGCATTCATATTATTTATTTATTTATTTTTGTTTATACTATTGCTCTGGTTTTAAATTTGTCCATTAAATCTGAGATAAGAGCATTAGTGACAAGATGCTCAATTTTAAAATATTTTAAATTTAATTTAATAAAAATTAAATTACAAAGAATATTTATGTAAATAATTCTTAAATAAGTTTTAATTTTTGAACATTTCTCATCTGATATCATAATTCAATTAGCCTTTGTCATTTCATAACCTACTTGACAGCTTGAGTGGTGTGTGGTAGATGTCAGAATGCAATGTGTGGGAATAAAACAGAAAGTATCCAAGTAAAAACTAATAAAAGTTTTACAAAAAAAGCATCAAATAATGTAGTCTTATTATAGATAGCTTCTGATAACATACTGTAGATAATTTGAAAAATCAGAGGCTCTTTTGAAAGTGAACTATAATTCTTTTTATGATGAATGACAGATTTACTTTATAATACTTTCTATGTAAAAAAAATTGATGTAAATATTTTTAAATGTATAAATATGCACATTTTTCCTGAAATTTCCTAAACTGAATATAGGATATATGAAACAATAGTCTTGTTCAAAAAGCTGAAAATGTAGCCTAGATTTTTAGGAGAAAATACAAAAGCTTCCACATAAAATTACAAAAATATAAAGATTATATTTTAGAATAGAAGAAGCAAATTAGGTCAAAAATAATAGTCAAACAAACTTAGTCAACATGTCCATAGCATCATTTAACATTTGAATACAAAAATTATAAACATGTTTTTTTTCCTTAAAGTTTCGTGCTTTTAAGCATCTATACACCTTCTACTTACTATTTCATCAATATTTTAAACAAACAATCTTTTATAAACATAAAGGTTAATGTTACCCTTGGTGCCAAGATGGTGGCTCGTCTCTGATTCCAGCAAGGAAACAGTGGGACGCACATTCTAACCTAACCTAACCTATTCTAATTACCATAATTATTAGAAATCAAATTATTAGAATAGGTTAGGTTAGGTTAGAACGTGCATCCCACTGTTTCCTTGCTGGAATCAGAGACGAGCCACCATCTTGGCACCAAGGGTAACATTAACCAAAATGAATATATAACTCTTTCATTTGAAATTTAGCAAGTAATTTTAAAATTTATTATTATTTTGAACTTTGATTGATGTCATATCAATCATAAAGTGATTGATGAACTTTAAAAATCCAAAATATTTATTAAAATAAAATAAATTTAAAGTCGAGGAGCAAAACAAGTATGCCAACTTTTTCTGTTTAAAAATATTTTTTACTTGTCTACTAAAATCAACCCGAAATGAATTTCACATATTGTATCTGCTGCAGACAAATTTCACGTGAGACAACTTACTATTTTTTTGTAAATATAATCCAAATATATAAACTTTCCATATTTTATGTATCACAGTTCTTTCAGATGCAACTTGTCAAAATACAACATTTACTGTCCACAAAATAAAAACAAGAAAATAATTAAAATTGTCAAACAAGCATACACTTATAATTTATAAACAGTTTTTAGAACAATTTAAGGATAGATTTTCTTACTTAATACTTATTTAAATGTCTCGACATCATTTGTTTATTGTTTGATATTATTAATTATTGTTAAAAATCCATCAATAAACTTTGTTTCTATAAAAATCAACTTAAAGAAATGACCTATAAATAAATGAACTCGGTTCTCAGTTTATATAACTAGTTATCGTGCTGTAAATCTGCTATTCTGTAAATAAACATACAATAAATTATCTAAAGCTGACAAAATGTAGATTTAATTATCTGAAGCTGGTAAAATGTCCATTATTTATTTAAAATTGGAAAAAAAATGATTTATATTATATAAAGCTGGAAAATATACATTCATATTATCTAAAACTGGTAGAATAGGTTTATGTTATATAAAGCTTGCAAAATAGGTTTAAATAACAGTGTATAGTGAACGTGATTCGTGTTATGCTAAGTTACTTTAACACGTTTAGAGTTATGTATTTAAAACTGTATACAAATCCGGGTTGACCGGTAAACAATGTGACAATCCCTTATTTACATATTAAACTTGGAGCAGAACTTATTATGCCTCATATTAACTTACATACCTCATTGTGATATCCTCTGTAAGACTTATGTAAAATCTCCCGCAGAAATTAGATATATTCGCTCGTTTTTAATCACTTCCTGTTGATATAAATAACCGCAAATAACTCGTTTGATAGCCACGGTTACAAACCGGAAACGGAGCGCCATCTAAATATTATGTAATAGAGAAATATTACAAATGCCAGTATATGCAACAAATGTTTGAATAAAAAATGTTAGAAATTTAACAAATTTTATTATCGTAATTCAAAAAGTTTTTAATTATTGAATTATTTTTTATAAATTAAATTGTAGAATTAATATCGTGCAAACGTTTTAAAATACTATCTTTATAAATTTATTTTTCAATTCGGCTTACATATGCGATCGGCATAATATGGATTTTCTGTATGATTTGAATTTTGCCTATTAAAAATGGATCTTATTCGAAATTGGATCAGATAACGAGAGCGGCAAATAAAAACTTTTTTTCCGATCAAAAATATTAATTATAAAATTGTGAGAAACCGAAATAGACGCGAACTTGAAAATACATATGAATTATTTCGGCATTTTCGTACCTGAATTCCCAAATCTATCTTTTTTCCATTATTTTAAGAAATTGTGTTTTATTAATGAGTTTATCAATATATTGTAATCTATAAATAACTTTTAAACGTTAAAATTGGTGGAATTATTGTCTTTGCCGAACAAGCGATGGTTCCAATAGCAAATGAGAAGTTCTCAGAGTGACGTTACATATTTTGATGAGATGCATTTTTTAATGAAACGAAGTGCGGCCGGATGGCCGAGCGGTCAAGGTGGCAGCCTACGGCTCTGGGGGACCCGGGATCAAATCCGAACGGGTCAAATAATCCCCAGGAATTTTTCGGGGGGTGGTCCGTTCAGATATGTCGGGCCCCGTCCCTCACCACCCGGTCGCCCCATTGTGGGCCTGGCCGAACCCATAATGGGCCTACTATAAGAGGCCCTCTTAATGCCCACAGGGCGGAAAGAGTTAAAAGAAAAAAAATGAAACGAAGTATAGATGTAAACATTAACCGAAAAAGATTCTAATTCATTTTTACTTTTATTTATTGCTACGAACTTTTTGTATTTAATATACCATATATACTGCATTATTTCATTTTACTTTGTTATGGAAATAAATCGACGTTTTTAGTAATACACTGTAGTTCAATATCGTGTACCAAAGTTATTAAAAGAATATAACATGAAATTCGTTTACATGTATTACAAAATTTATTTTATAATAATTTGATTTTAAAGCTTTAGTGATGCAATATGTTAAACAATCGTTGTTTAATATATGGTACCAAACCATGCATCGAACACGCTTCTTTTTTAACTCTTTCCGCCCTGTGGGCACTACGAGGGCCTTTTTTAGCAAGCCCATTATGGATTCGGCAGGTCCACAATGGAGCGGCCGGGTAGTTAGGGACGAGGCCTAACATATCCGGACGGACCACCCCCGAAAAATTCACAGGAATTTTTCGGGGGTGGTCCGATTCGAATCCGGGTCCCCCAGAGCGGTAGGCTGCCACCTTGACCGCTCGGCCATCCGGCCGTCAAGCATCGAACACTACGAATTATGTGGCCAGGACAAATTTTCGCTGGTCAGACATACAATAAAATCAGTCAGCATGAGAATGATGCATCAAATGATGTAAACGGAATTACTTAAAATAAAAATATTTTTTTTTCCGTTTTTAACATTGGTTCTTACTGTTTTTACTAATAAGAATACAAATTACTGTATTGATATTATATGAGAACTAATTTTTATAATAAAGCCCCGGAGATAATCAACAATGTTTAAGATATACAGTAGCAAAGATAAATTCATAATATGACAGAGTATCACGCTTGACACTATATAATAACGACTGCCGGATGGATACCCAGAGTAGTTAAAGCATCATCTCAGCACTCCGAGGCTTAGGGATCGGGTGCACCAGAGTAATAGGCTGATATTTTAATCCGGAATGTCGATAAACCTCAGAAAATTTTCGAGGGTGGTCTGCCCCGGATACGTCACGCCCCATTCCTGACCACCTTTCCGCTTCCCTTGTAGTCCTTGCCCGAGCCCTCGATGAATAAAATTAAAACTTCTTTGTTTGCCCATAGCGAATAAACAGTATATATAAAAACAATAACATTATTGTCTTAGTATCATTTTTCATTTTTCCAGACTAATTTTTTAATATTATTTTTCCTCGATGGTTTGGTTACGCCCAATTTAGCATGACATCGTTTACTATTGTCTGTTCTCAATCTACAGACTGATCGTCTACACTGCAGTAAATGACATGAATGATTTTCGAAATATCGCGTTGCATTTTTGGTTAAATCTATAGATTTAAATATTTTTATTTAAAAAATTGTAATATATATGTATGTAAAAATTATAAATATAAAGCATTTTTTTAATATATATATTTTTTAAATTTTAGAAACTTTTATGATTTTTATGAATTGTTGAATAGAAGTTGGCAGCACTTTTCTTTTCTCACGTGTTTTCTCACTTTACAACACATGGCATGGCGAAATTAAATGGTGTTTTCGAAGTTTGAAACTGATTGAAATTGGCAAGAAATGTGGAATTATAGCAATGTTGAAATGGAACTTGCTTCGTATTCGTATGAAGAATATGTTTCTTTAAGTAATAAGATATTTAATATGGCATACTTGAATGTTTTATTATTTTAAAAAAATTAATTTTGCTTACCCAAATTTCAGATTCTTTTACATTAAAATCGAAAGTAGAATGCGTTAGCAAAGAACTCGAAAATAAACTTTTTTGGGAAGACATCACTTTATTTGAACTAATTATGTCCAGGATCTCACAAAGGTTACCCAAAGATAGATGTTTAAATAGATTATTAAAGGTAATTTGGTAAATATATGTAAATAGTACATGACAGTTGGCAGTTTTTCCTTAATATTTTTTAAAGTAATATAATTTGAACATACCTATTGTTATAATTACATATATAATTAATTTATCAACTTTGGGATTTTTACACTAGCTCAAGAGATTTTTGAAAAGATTAAAAGTAGAAAATCTTCTTCAATGGTGCAGCAAAATGTCAGAAGTACTCACGTAAGCATTTTAAAATTTTTTAATAAAGATTATTATGTAAATTTTAATAAATTGATGGAATCACAAAATAAAATTTGATAATTTATAAGATAAATAAATTAATACAATTATTTATAGTAACCAAAAAATTGTATTATGCATTATTGGATTTAAAATTGAAAAAAATTGTAGCCCTATAAGTTCCTACTGTCTTCCTTCCTTAATCTTGAGAAAGGTGTTAGATAGATGAAAATCAAGATCAGATATGGAAAGCTTAGGAGCAGAAAAATTTTAACATGGGATATATTAATATACTATTATTGGGATATACTACTATACTATATTAATAATGTATTTTTTCGTATATAATTGGTTATCCAAAAAATCAATTTTCCAACAACCCCAATCCCCAATTGATTCGGATAATCGATGCTCTACTGTAATTGTAATCTTATTTACTTACTGCCACTTAATGTTATCAGTCTCAGAAGTTCTAAATTGATTACAATAAATGGATTCAACTGCATATTAATTCTAATAAAAGCATATTGCTTTTTGGAAATTTTTAAGACTATTGTAATATGTTTTAATAATGATTACAAGATATTTGATACTGTATTTGTTGAAATTTTGTTTAATTAGAAACTGTACAGAAATATAATTTTTTCATATAATAAAATATTATAGCAATATTCAATTTTTACATCATATAAAAATTTTACATACAAATTTATTTAAGTGTGATTGTTTAAAAGAAATAAATTTATTTATTTTTTATAAATTATTTTTATTTAATTATGTACAAAATTGAAAGGTCAGTATGCAAATAAAATCTTTTTAATTTTAGGAATGCTCCCTTTACAGAACAACATAACACATACTTACTTTCAAAAAATGACTTTTGCTCATTTTTACATCATTTTCAAAGAATGGCATGGGTTTTAGCACGAATTATTTCTAGTTGTGAACAGTCAGGCAGGTAATTATTATTTAACTTTTTAAATTTCAAAATTTATAATTAATTTTAATTGATAATTTAATAAAACTTCTGGTACTTTATTTTATAACATATTGTTTATAATGTTCAAAATATCTTATAATTTATTTTCTTACTCAAAATACAGAAATTAAAATTACTATTTTATATATATATTGTAGTATTTATTTATTCTTTATTCGACAAAATTACAGGCGATGTCGTTTTTGACAATAATGGCCACCCCCCCTTATAACAAATGTATAACAAATTCCACTAAAATACAACAGTCATAAAAGGTAACATACACACAGTAAAATACAATAAATTTAATGAAAATATAAAATTTGCTTGCCATGAGATTTAAAACCATTAAAATCAAGGTATAGTTTATCTTCAGTTCTTTAGCTGCTTTATGATAAATGAAAACAAAAAAAAAAAAAAAAAGGATTTTATTGTAACATTAAGGCGACAGAAAGAAATAAAGATACACGAAAGCTGACATATATTAACAGAAAGTATACAAATGTTAGAATAATGGGGAGGAAGTAAATTGTTTAAGTATAATTAAATCTAACCCCACTCGAGATATGACATGATCTTCCTTTATCTTCTTGACCACTAACTACCAAAATTTAATAGCATCAATGTCCCATATATAGAAATAAACCTGCCAAGTTTCAAAAGTTTTATAGTATCCAGTCCTGAGATATAATGCAAAATACACACACAGAATTTTGTAGGGTTTTTTTTCCCTTGAGTGCCAAAACATTGAGAAATCCAAAAAGAAAATTGTTTATATTTATAAAAATTTATAATTAATTTTAGAAATTTAAGTACTTTATTTTAGAAATTAAGGCATCTATAAATATTTAAAAACTATAATTTATATATTTGTTTTTTTGTTAAAAATAAATTATATATTTATTTTTGTTAAAGATTCCTTCTGCAAAAATTACAAATAGGACATGTTCTGGAATATTTAATATTATTACTTGGAACAATATCAAGAATTTAGTAAGTATATGTTTGTATTATAAAAGAATGTATTTATATTTATATATTTAAACTGATTCTTTCATTTATTGTCTATAATTATTTGTTTTATTAAAGCTCTTATCATTTTCCATATTTGCCTTTTTTATGGTAGGTTAAATTTTATAATTAGTTTTGTTAACATATTTCAATAAACTAAACCTTAATAATTTTATTAAGGTTTAGTTTATTGATTTATTTTTGACTATCCCCAGTTTTTTATCTGGAACTCAATTTATAATTAAGTTTCTGGTTAATATTTTGGCTAAGATATACAGGGTGATTCTAAAAGTTAAGAACAACAACACAATACTGGATATATAAACAAAGACTATTCACAAAGACAACCGGAATCCAGAAAATAAACAGATGCATGAACGCTTTGATCTTACAATAGATTTATTGATTGACAAATAATATGTTTTGCATTATGTTCAAACAATATTGCTTAATTAAATGAATTTTATACATTTTTATTTAATTAATTATATGGGTTTTTTTCAATATTGCAATTTGTGGCATTGTATCAATATAATCTGTTTTGTTTTTATTTCTGAAAAATTGAAAGTTCTTGAGATCTATAAGCATATGAATTAACATTTTGGTAAAAGAATAGTCTGGAGAGTAGAATGTAAGTACTTTTTACATTAAATGCACAAAAGTATTATTTCATCACATAAGAAAATAACTTTTAGGATATGTATTAGCTTTCTATTAACTTTAAGGATCTTTTGAAACCAAATATTCTTCAAGATCACATTCTGTTTTACTATCATAAATCTTATACTCAAGGAATGAGTGAATAAATAACTGCACACCAAAATTTGTTCATGTTTGTGTGGACCTCTTGATTCATCTGAAAATTCTGACAGTTAATTACATTTATTTTGTATTATTATTATGCACTTTAAATGAAATTTATTTTTAAAAAATATGTGCTGATTAGTAAAATATTTTTTAAAAATTCCAATTTTAATTTACCACTGAAGTGGTACAAATAAGTGGAAAAAATAAGTTAAACCCTTTAATTATCTGATGACTAAAATGCCATTTTTTACTTTTTCTGACATATGTTTCTGCAAAAACAAGACTATTTTAGATTTTCTATCAGACTTTTAAATCATTCATTATAAAACAAAAATAACATACTGCCTTTTTTAGAAAGCATCAATGTTTCTAACAGTGACATAGCGAACATAACTGGCGCCTGGCGCACAACACTTTATTGGCACCCCCCTCCCCCTCCAGAAACACATATAGTTTGTCTAGGGGACCATTTAGGCACCCCTCTGTGAGTGGCGCCCGGTTCATGATACACCCCTTTGCTCCCCTCACTATGCCACTGATTTCTAATTGTTTTATTTTTGATGTAAAAACTGATTTAAAATTTCATCAATCTTTTTTTCCTCCCTTTTTTTAATACAAGAAAAGTATTGAGTTCAGAAGCTAATGTTTCTATTTTAAAAACTAATTGTTTTTCTTGAAATTATATACAGTTGACTCCACATAAGTTGACACCCAGATAACTCGTCACCGTAGGTTAATTAGTCAGTTTTCTGTGGTCTCGGCCGACTTACATAGGCAATAATGTTATTAATGTTAAAAAACTTGGTTTACTCGACATCGTTTAACTCGTCACCACTGGATAAATCAATATACTTTTTCTGTTTCGCACTTTTTTGACGTCTGATAAGTCGACTTCCCTCCTGAAAAAATGAGTTCACATCGTACAATAAGCTGTGTGGTGTGAACTCATTTTTCAGAGGGGGAGTCTGACTTATCAGAATTCTAAAAAGTGTGAAACAGAAAAAGTATGTTGATTTATCCAGTGGTGACAAGTTAAGGATGTCGAGTAAACCGAGTTTTTTAAGGTTAATAACATTAATGCCTATGTAAGTCGGCTGGGACCACAAAAAATTGACTATGTAACCGACAAGTGACGAGTTATCAGGGTGTCGACTTATGCGGAGTCGACTGTATATATATACTGTACACTGTATGTTATTTTTTATAAACATATAAACTTGTTATTTAACAAACAAAATTAACAATTTGTGTGTTCATTTTAAGATGACATTACAATTTTATTTGTATATATTTTTTTAGTACTTTATGCAAAATTAGATGTCTTCATTTGTGTTCATGGTATCAACAATTCTTTCGCTGGATGGAAAAATTTAAATATGGATCTGATTCACAGGTATGTTTTCAGTAATTAAAAAATAGGAATAAATTTACTTAAATTGGAGATAGTGTAAATATTATAGAATTTTTCCCGTGTATAAGGAATTAATATTAATCAATCTTATTACTGTGAAAGTTTAAATACATAAAAGTCAGACTAATTGCTTATAGGAAGTTTAAAACAGCTCAATTTTGTGAATCAGTTTCCTATACTTTTCATAGATTTTCTTCAACATAATTGTATATCCATTTATATTATACAACTTTTAAATTGTTTTAAGCATTCTTAATATTCATTATACAAGAAACATTAGTTCTGTCAAATATAATTTTCATAAATATGTAAATATATATGTAATTTTTATAAATTAATTATATTTTCATTATTTAAAATATGGTTCTAATTTTAATATATATTAAATTTCTGATATTTTAGATAATATTTAAATTACCACAGTGTCTTCGTGAATGGATCCAGAAGGAAGTAAATATTTCTCTAACTTCAAATAGGTATTTTAAATTTATTTATCAAGTTAATAATAAAATTATTGAAATTTAAAACTAATTTCAATTTCAATATTAAAGTATAACAATATTTTAATATAAACTGTTGTTATAATTTACAAATATGAAAATAGAACAATCTAATTATTAAAGGCAAGATTTAGATGCATATGCATGTTTTTATTATATATTATGATGGTGAAATCTCAATATAAACATGGTTTGGGTTCGAATAAAGCAAATTAAGGTTTTCTGATGATGCACATTTTATATGCATTTATGATTTTTACTTCATATTTTGCAGTAATGATAGTTAAAAGCTGTTGAAAACATTTGGTGGTAAATTTTGTGTTTTTTACTTGAATTTGGTCTAATTTATGCTTTGTATATTTTACTGATTTGACAATTTTCAAGACTAAATAATTGCTCTGTATACTTTACAGCTTATTTGCATTATCTCTAGTTCTTTTCTGCGATCTGTGCAATGAATCTTCTTTGTGTATGTACAGTACACACAAGAAATATCACTCCACTATCCAATTTCAGATGAGCATGTTTTAAATTTGAACCATTTAACTCATTCTTTAAAGTCACACAAATCCGTAAAATGTACCACTGTATCTCAAAAATGAAATCATGGACCCCCATTTTTATTATATTTTTAATTTTCTCATCTTATAGTATGTAAAATGACAAAGTTTAATCAAAATTGACTGATAATTTTTGAGAACAAACTTAATTCTATAAGCCATGTAGAGAAGGCTTTGCTAACATTCCACCTTAATAAATTTTAAATTATCAAATATTAACAAGAATAAAAACAATTGAATTATTGAAGGAATATAATTATGCTAATTACTAACCATCCAATCTCATAAGTTGGTGCAAAAGAACGTTAAGCTGAATGTTTAGTCTAAATTACGTAATTAGAGCATCTTGTAAAGTAACGTAAACATGTAGGGTGGACATCATGCCAACAATTGTACATGCACAAGGAGAAAAACACATAATTAGAGCATTTACAGCCAGTGAATGATCTGACTTTAAATCTTGATTATTTGAAGATTGGACTATGGTTTATGTTTGATAGATTTTTGTGGAATGAATTACTTGTTATTTAATTAAATATATATTTATTTGATTTATTTGAAAACTTCATACATAAAATTAATTTTTAGGAGGTGGGATTACATTAATTACTTTAGTTAATAAATTATATTCACACCAAATGGATTCAACTGAGTCATTAATGGAGAATACTCCATGAATTCTATCTGCTAGACCTTTACAAATAACGTTATTAATACAAAGAACATTATTAGAAAGTGTTGATAAATGCAAATATTCAAGATCCTCACAGTCAAACATATAATGATTTAAGATTGCATTTCCTTTCTTATCAGGTGAACGTAGATCAATACACAAATGTTTCCATGTTAAACGATACTTATTTATCTGACTGTTCATTTGATAATAAACGGTAACTGCTGATATTGATTATATATATATTAATGACCATATATATGTAGAAATGTCTCTACATTTTTATTTTTTTAATATAAAAGTAGTAGGCAAATGACACACGAATCACAAAATTCCCATTAGATATAATGTATGACACACTCTAATCACAAAATTGATCATTTTGATTGGCAAGTAAATTATAATTTTTCAGACTTACCTTTTTAGATTATTTTGTCAAGTAAATTATAAGTTGGTTGATATAACTTTTTAAATTATTTCACAAAATTGTAAATTTATAAGTTGGTTGATACAAATTAAATTGTGTTAGAATTTATTTTGATTGCCAAGTAAATTATATTTATAAATAATTTTGATTGTCGAGTAAATTTAATTTGTTATAAGTAATTTTTCAGATAAACTTGGTTTTAAAATAACAATGAATTTATTTTTGAAATTTTTATTTTCATGAATATAGTTTGTTTTAATATAGATTGTACATTTAATGAATACAGTTTATTTCCAGTTTTTCTTTTAGTTTTTCTAAAAGCAAGACATATTTCTTCCAGTAACAACACTAATATATTTTTGCGATTGTTAACAATATATTCCAGATTTAATTTTTGATATTTTAAAATGTAATACCAAGAAAGTTAGCATTGGAAGTCGTCGATAAATTTTTGGTCAAGTTTTTGATAACGAGAAACAAAAGTCCTGTTTAGGAAATCTTTTAATTCATGTAAAGTTATGATTTTTAATTGTTGGTATTTTAAAATTTTTTTAACATCAAATCTGTGCATGTAAATAGCAATAAAATTATCCGAAAGAGTTTGAAATTTCGTAACTTTATTCCAATCAAGATGGTCTATAAAATTACTTAGAAAATGTTCATCTAATTGCTGATATTCGCAAATTAAATCCCATTTTGCGTAATCAAATATGTTGTATTTATTATACAAATTAAATCCCATTTTGCGTAATCAATATGTTGTATTTATTATACAAATTAAATCCCATTTTGCGTAATCAATATGTTGTATTTATTATACAACATATTGATTACGCAAAATGGGATTTAATTTGCGAATATCAGCAATTAGATGAACATTTTCTAAGTACTTTTATAGACCATCTTGATTGGAATAAAGATGCGGAATTTCAAACTCTTTTGGATAATTTTATTGCTATTTACATTTGACGTTAAATTTGTAATTTTTCAATTATATTTTAAAAAATTATTTATTTACTTGGCATCTGAAAAATTATTTACTTGGCAATTCTAACACAACTTTAATTTATATCAACCAACTTATAATTTACTTGACAAAATAATCTAAAATAGTCTGAGTCTGAAAAAAATAGTCAATAGTCAAAATAGGTAAGTCTGAAAAATTACAATTTACTTGCTAATCAAAATTAACAATTTTGTGATTAGAGTGTGTCATACATTATATCGAATAGGGAATTGAAATTTTTGTGATTAGAATGTGTCATACATTATATCGGATGGGGAATTTTGTGATTTGTGTGTGTCATTTGCCTACTACTTATAAACTGTATTTATTTTATATAATTAAATTGGAATAACTTAATCTGTTTTTGAGGTTCTTATTCTTTATTAAATAAAATTTTTAAATTGCATTTACTATAGTGAAAATGAATTAAATGATGATGATGATGATGATGACTCATTCATGAAAGGTGATAATGTTCCTTATGTGATGGTTGAAGATATTGGAGGTCAGTTATCGTTTTATTATAATTATATTATTTTCAAAATGCTCCTGTGTTTATTATAGTATGTGTTTATAAGTATGAATAATTGTGAAATATAATATTAGTCAAAATATTAGTTAGTTACATTAGTTAGTTGTATGTAACATAATCTAATTTTTCAAAATATTTTATAAGGCCATTCTGTTTTATCAGTAGAGTTGTTATGCTTAGTTAGAAATGTACCAATAGGTTCAGGATTCTTTACGTTCAATTTTCAAGTATTTTAAAATAATATTAACATTGCAATTAAATAAGTTGTTGTTATTTAATGTTTATTTTTTACTCTGGGCATTAAGACTTTTTTTTACCAGGACCATTGTGGGTTTGGCCAGGCTCACAATGGGGCATCTGGAAGATGACTAACATATCCAGAACAGACAATCTGTAAAAAATTCCTGGGATTTTCTGCACAGATTCCATCTGGGTTCTCCTAGAGCAGTGGTTCCCAAACGTATTATACCCATGTTACCTAACCTAACCTAACCCCTTCTCATAGCAAAAACCTGACCATGAACCCCAAGTGAAATAACTCTATACAATTATAGCAAAATTTCAAATTTAACTTTGATGTCTTTGATGTCTTTGTTGAATAGTGACATAAAAATAAAATATAAATAAAACATTTTTATATTTAAAGTAGTATTTATTCAAATTATAAATTTTGTTTTAAAATACAAAAGCACATTATTTTTTAATGAGATGAGTGAATCTGATGGGATGATATGAGATTATTAATGTTCGGCTCGATGTTTGTGAGTAACATTCGCAAGTCTCCATGAGTACTAATTTGCAGTCAATTTCTTTTTTTGTGATGAGGTTCATAACTGCACTAAATCCATGTTCTACTAAATAGAAAGACGGGAAAGCAATCAACAGCTTCTGTACAGTGGCCCATAATGCAGGACATAAAATTGGTATCTGTTTTTGTAACCAGAATTTGTGTTCTTGTTCAAACATTGGTTTCAGCTCTTCATTTGTAGATAATTCAATAAGTTCCTCCTGTATTAGTATGGCTTCATCTAAGTTTGTGGATCTACTTGCAAAAGGGTCCAACACCCAATCGGGGATGCCCAAGTGAATAATATCTTAAAATCTTTGGCTGATGTCAGAATGAAGAGCCGTCAAGTGTTGACAATAAACAAGCAAAATCATCTCGTTTTTGCAATTTTGAAAGATTTGTAAACTGAGAGCATTCTCCTCTCCCCAAGTTTTGTTTGTATAAAAAAAGTTTTGCAACAAATACAGATATTATACTTTTAGTTTTAATTAAATTTAATTAATTACCTTGTAACTTCAAATTGTTTTTGTTAAATTTGGCAAATAAGTCAGTTTATGCTATGTCATTTTTTGAATTAATTAAATTGAGCTGCATATCATTGTCTTTGCTGTCCAGGAATTCCAATGCTGAATCAAAGAGTGCATAAAATCGATCCAAACATGCACGTTTAGATAACCAACGAATTTTTGTGTTAAGTAGTAAACAATTATAATTTTCATCATTTTCTAAACAAAGTTGAGCAAATAATCTCTCATTTAAGGCATTCCTTTTAATTTTATTAACTACCCGAATGACATAATCTAGTGAGCCATGCAAGCATTCACTAAGGTTTTTGGTGACTAAATAGTGTCGGTGAATGACACAATGTACAGATAATACATTTGGTTTAGCTTGTTTCAAGTATGCCAGAAAGCCTTGGTGTCATCCTGCCATTGCCGGAGCATCGTCAGTAGCAATGGAGAGGATATTACTCAAGGGTATATCTTTTGCATCAAAAAATGTTTTTAATTCATTAAATATTGTTTCACCTTTTGTATCAGTTTCCAAACATTTGGCAAATAACAATTCTTAGGAAATATTCTCATCTTTTACAAATCTTACATAAGCTAACAGTATAGAGAATTCAGATGTTTTGAAGTACTCGCATAAAGACAGAATGGCTCAGTCTGTAGAACTGAGTCATTTCGTCAATCCTTCTTTGCACTGTATTATTACTCAGTGGAATTCTTATAATATTGGAAGGTTGTTTATGCAGCACGGTGCGTATTACCTCACTTACAGCTGGTAGAATGAGTTCTTCACCAATTGTGTGCGGCTTTCCAGACTTTCAATCAGTAAAGAAATGTTATAAGAAGCATGCAGTCCATCGTTATCTTGCTCAGATGTTGTCACAAAGACTTGTTTCAATGACAGTGTTTTTAAATATTTTTCTTTGATTGTTTTAAAAAAGTTAAATCTTTATCTTTTTTGTCGCTATGGACTTTTGTCAAATGTTCCTTAAGCTTAGAAGGTTTCATTGATTCGTTTGACAAAATTTTGTTACAGAGAAGGCACATAGATAAAGTATTATTTGTTGGTAACAGAATAAAACCATATTTTAAATATTCAACACTATATTGTCTGCATCTTTTCTTTGGCTCATTCATATTATTATCTTGTAAAAAGGGGCACAAATTTAAGATACAAGAAAATAAAACAAATTATTTCTTTGGAAAAAACCACTATTTATTCATAAAAACTTCTTTTTCTTGTTTTTTGCAAAGAAATAATTTATTTTAATTTGAAAGTGGAATAATACTACAGAGTAACACTCGAATCAATTAATTATTTAAGATATAAGGGTAAAATTTTAAGTAATAATAAATAAATAATAAAAAAAAATATTGGTAAATATTATGTAATAAAACTTTAAATAAATTAACTTTAACAAAAGTATTGTGGTTGTAATCTACAGGTACTCCTCACTTTACGATCAAGTTCTGTTCCGACAACTACGTCGTTAAGCGAATTGGTCGATAAGTGAGGAGCTTGCGCCGGAATATAGGATCGTTGTAAAGTTATACAAATTATGCAACAAACTTCAAATTTATTCATAAAAAGACTATTATAGTACACTTAGTGCGCATGTCACCATTTGCCACTGACCGACACTCAAGCTGAGAAAGGGGATTCCCCGAATTGCAGGTTGAAACTTGATTGGTTGTAAGTGCGAGTGGTCATTAAGCAGATAGGTCGTAAAGTGAGGCGTACCTGTATTCTATTTCATCTACCTCTACGGCTTTCTTCGACTTCGCAGTCCCCTTTTCCCTTTCTCAAGTCTGGAGCACTGCCCTGTCCTTCCATCTGCTCTGAGATCCTGACCAAGAATAGCTCTTCCATTGGCAGTTTTGCCTCAGGCTTCCTCTTTTCTTTTGTTCTACCAAGAGTTCTGAGAAGAGATAATCCCTCCTTAAGGCAATAAGAGTTAATAAAGAAGTTTCTAGAAGGAAGTTATGACAAAAAGGGAAGAACAGAATATAAAGAAAATATAAAACATGTAACAATATGGCTGATGGCCACAGTATAATTTTACTTATGAATTTAATATACAAAAAGATATCAAATGTGTTCAAAAATACTTGCGTAACCTACTCTATCTTCGTAACAATAAAAAAAAAATTATACAACTTTCTGTTCAAAACTTGGAAAATTTGTTGTATGCACTTCACATCATGCACACGAAACAGAATTAAATTGTTGATTAGATGCACAACTCATCTAGTGTCATATTTTAGACAAGTTATTGCATGTAGCAGCGAGATTCTATTCATGTTCAAACCTGCATAGATAGGCGGCCATGGTCAGCTTGACTCTCATCGTGCGATGCTTGTCATTACTTGTATTTTGTATTTTATGTACCTGTATACAGTAGAGAGTCGTTTATCCGAATCAATTGGGGACTGGGGTTGTTCGGATAACCGATTATGTACGAAAAAATATATTAACCTATCCCATGTTGAAATTTTTTTTGTTGCGTGTCGTTTCGTGTTGAATTTTTGTCGATTTTAAGCCTAACGAAAATTTTTCTAATAATAATCGAGGCTATTGTATCATTAAAAATTATTTCTTTATTTTGTACAAACAAAATAAATATATTGAAAAATATAAAAACATAAAAATTATACTTTAGAAGTAAATCTAGTATCAAAAAAGTTCGATTCAGCATGACACAGTCCGACTGGAAAGCATTCGAATAACCGGTGTTCGGATAAACGACTCTCTACTGTACTTATATTTTACTCAGAATGTAAAAATGTAACTATCCTAATAATGAAAATGGGTCACAATTATTTTACTTTATATTAAACTTTTTGCAGACCCCCTGACATTGTCCATGCATCCCCAAATTAATTTTAATTTGCCACAGACCCCAGAGTGGTACCAAGGAACCACTTTGGGAACCACTATCCTAGAGTAACAGGCTGATGCCTTTACTGCCTTAGGCTAAACACATACAATGAGCAAAGCAGCAATGAAAATGGAGAGTAAAGTGGCAAAAATAAACAAATGTATTTATTTTAGGACACATGTAGTGAGACATACTGCACCAAAGCAATAGTGGTGTTACAGTAGAGCAAAACAAAGTTTGCTCTACTGTAACACCATTCAAACAAGTTTGATTTTTCTGCTTTTATCGTTGTTTATATACAGATAAAAGTGGATGTTGATGAATTTATAAGTAGTGTTTTCTCTAAGAAATATTTTTTGGGATCAAAAAGATTCTCAACATCACAATAGCTTCATTTTAGATAAACTATGGGTGATGTATTTTGTCCGAAATATAATCAAACATTTAAATATTCATTTGAAAATATGAATAGAACTTGTCCATTCATAATTTCACACAAATTATGAAATTCACCATGTATACTTTCTATTTTGATTTATTATGTAAGCATTACAGCTTCTTTTTACTTTTTTTGCTTCATTTTACTTTCGTTTTTTTTAATAACTACCAAATTTTTAAAGAAGAATTTTCTTTAATAGCAAATTCATATTTTCAAAAGTAGTTCTTACTCAATTTAAAACTCATCAGTACATGTATGCAACTCCCTCATTCAGTAGAAACTGTTTTTCTGGTTTGCTCACTGCTTTAATATGTATTTAGTCTTATCCATCTGGCTGGTTAACCTGATTATTAAATCATTATTCTAAATTTGAATTTTTAAGTAAAACTTCTCAATCAATAAGTTGACGAAGACAGTCAATATGCTTTTTTGAATCAATAATAATAAAACATCTAAAAATTTTAATAAATTTTATTATCTGTAGATAAGCACTAAGTTTAAAAGGGATTTTTATTTACTATCCAGAATTTTTATAACATGACAGATTACAAAACACGCAATAGTATATGTATTAATAATGCTATAAGTTTAATTTTAACTTAGCTGAGAACAGCAGCAATCAATCATGTCTGGTTATCTCAGAAAAATTGACTTAAAATGCTAAATTTGATAATGATTTAGTTTCTATGTGACTTCTATGTATTTTATCTTTAGGCTTTTCAGTTCTTTCATTTTTGATTCTTATTTAATTATATCAAATTTGTTATCAACATCCAAAGATTGCATTATTAATCAAATTTAATTAATATATTTTATTAAATGTTGTAACAATTAACAATATATTTTTTTAATAAGTTTAAAGGATGTTTTTTGTGGAGAGTAAAACACTATTACATTATATTGTGTTTTCATTTCACATTTTACATTTGACGAATTTTCTATGTAACAAATTCTTCATGTTTCCTGAAGACAGTTCATTATACAGAATTTTGACTGTAGCTAGTCTTCCCTATAACAAACTTTAAATTAATTTACTAATGAATTCTGTTAAGCTTTCTGCTAAGTAATAAAATTTTTTTTAACAGTACTTTCTTAATTTGTTGAAAATACTAATTTAAAATAAGTTTTATTAGCGAGGTTGTGGCCGAAGTTTTAAATGTGTACGTCGGACGTTCAGCACCACTTTCCTGTAAGTCTAGAAGTTTGACAATGGTGTTTGGAAAGTCAGTAGAATCACGCTCGACATTCCAAATGCCATTGTCAAACTTCTAGACTTACAGGAAAGCGGTGCTGAATGTCCAACGTACACATTTTTGCATTTAAAACTTTGGCCTCAACCTTGCTATTAATTGACTTCTACAAGGAAATTAACAGAATTTATCAGTAAATGTTTTCTCTGAATTTAATTATTTTAATTTAGTCTATAATTTTATTATTGAAATAATACGAGTGTGTTAAGTGTTTAATTGTAAAAATTTAATATTTGCTAATAAAGATTTTATTCGTAATTAATTAAATATATTTACTACATTAAATAAACATAATTCTTTAATTATTTTAGAGACTTTATTTTATTTTATGCAATTAAAATTTATTTATCACATGCCAAATTTTAGAAGTAATTGGAAGAGATGGAAGGACAGAAATAGTTACCAAAAAAAAGAAGAAAAAGAAAAAATCCTGTCAAAATGTAGAAGTAAGTTGTAGTTTATGTTCTTGATATTAGCCTTCCTGTAAGCCTAGAAGTTTGACAATGGCATTTGGAACATCAGTGGAATCATGCTCGACATTTCAAACACCATTGTCAAACTTCTAGGCTTACAGGAAGGTGACGCTCAACGTCTGACATTCACATTTTTGCGTTGAAAACTTCAACTGCAACCTCGCTATTGAAATTTTTTATCTTTAATGTTATAATTTTATTTTATAATAATTTTTAATATCTTACAATTAATCTTTCAACATTTTAAAACTGTAAATTACCAGATTTTTGATAGTTTAACTGGTAACATAAGTACATGATAAATAAAAATGGTGTATTCAAGTCATGTTCTAGATTTGTATTTTTCTGAAATTTTCTAAATTATTTAATTAAAATTATTTTATAAATATTAATTCTAACAAAAAATAAGTCTAACTGCTTACTTTCAGACCAAATTCCATTGTTTAATTAATTCAAAATTACCACTTTTTCTCATTTCTAATGTGCATTTATTTTTTCAAAAATTGAGATGCTCATTAGATTTAAGTACAAAGTCACTTTAATGCAGCCTTAATTTTTGTATTATCTTCATTTACAATTACTAATAATTATAATTAATATACAATAAAAAATATTTCTTATTCAGATTTAATATTAAAGTTTTTATTAATGATGTAGTAATTATAGTAAATTATATAAAATTACTTGTTGGATCAAAATCTTTATACATAGCAAATGGCTTTCTTTATTAAACACTCACAAAATATGTTTTGTGTGAATATCTTAACTGCATACACATGTGGATAAATTCTTCCCACTCATAGCAAATGTTTGTCAACACAATGTGGTATATTGTGCACACATCATGAATAAATTCTTTTAAGTTATATGAATTTTGTGGCTTAGTGTGGTGCACTTGCCCTTTAGCTAATCCAATTATTAATGCTTTCAGGTACTATGTATAAAGACTTTTAATTTGACTTTGCTTGTATACAGTATTTATCAACATAGACAAATAACAAAAGAAGGAATTAAAATATTATTTTTGAATATGTGTTCATTAAGAATTCACTGATAGATCATTTTTACATTATTTTGAAAACATAAAATATTCATTTTACAAATTATATTTGTTTTTATACAGGTGAAACAATTGAAGGAAGTATTTAACAGAATATATACTTTGGAACGTTTGAATGCAATGTATAGAAATATTCAGTATCCTGAATATTTATCAAAATATAAGATACCTCATCCTACCAGATCCAAAAAAGAAAAACTAAATATTCAATTAGAAGATACAAGAAAAAATATAAATTTAATGAGAGACAACGGTGTTTCAAAAAAAATTCAGAAGAATCTAATACATAAAACTGCAATGAAGATATTTAGTATTATTGCTGGCAATAAAGCGAAAAAATGTAAGAAGAAGAAGAAAAATTCTCTTCGCTCTAAAACTAAGAAAAACGTTAATAAAAATAATACATAATTTGTAACTTAGAAAGTAACTCTTTCTTACAAGTTATTGCATTATGGAGATAAAGTGGCAAATTTCAGATTAAGCTCCTAAGGATTAGAATCATAGTTTAATAAATTTACTTTCTATTGTGGTTATCATTCCAGAAAAGTGGCAGTGCTCAGAATGCATTATCATGCATTAGGACTCTCCTTGTTACTTAGCACTTACAATTCTTATCAATCAGTTGTAGATTGTTTAGATGGCTGTGCAGTAAGATGTCACTCTGTTACTCTGGATTTGAATCTAATCCTCACTTATGATGGACACAGTTACCGGCAATCAATATAGTCTTAATATGCTAGTCCCTCACATTAAGTAGTTAATCAGTTGTAGATTACAAAAATACAATGGAACCTCGCTTAATGAGCATAATTCATTCCAGTACCTTACTCATAATGAAAAATACTTGTTATTGTATTTTACATTAATTTCTATGGGAAAAATATGATAATGTGTTCCACGCCGAAAAAAATTTTCAAATATTTTATGTATAACATTTGTTTAAAAACAATTTACCCTCCTTAACAATATATATTGTTAAGGAGGGTAAATTGATAATTTAAGATAATTTATGCTCCTTAACAATATATATTGTTAAGGAGCATAAATTATCTTCACTTTTTCTTTTAGTGCAGAATAAACCAACCTGGAATGCAAATTTGATTTACAGAAAACAAAAATAGAAATAATTAGTTTATTGTTTATGATACAGTACATACTTAATACTTTTTTACTAGAAAGCTGTCTAGAGACATTTGTTTTTGCTGACGCTTTAAAATTTGGTGAAAATGCGACACAACATTATCATTAAATAAATTTGTAGTGCGCTTAGCCACTGCCTTATTCGGGTGATGATTCTCAATGTATGATGCAACAGTTTCTCATGCTTTCAGCATTTCTCTTATTTCGCCAGAAGATTGTTGCTTTGCGGTTACCTCTTCTTCTGACAAACTCTCCTCCACGACTTCTTGCTGTGAAACACAATGCAATTCCTTAAGCTCTTCAGTAGTCAGCTCTTGGTTGTGCTCTTCCACAAGCTCATCTATATCGTTGTTATCCACCTCCAGTCCCATGATCTTGGCCAAAGACACAATCTTGTTGACTACAGGGTCCACAAGCACTGTCTCAAACTTCTCAAAGTCACATTCGACAATGCTCTCCGGCCAAAGCTTCTTGGCAGAAGTGAGGGTTCTCTTGGTAACACCTTCCCATGCTTTTTCGATCATCTTGAGGCAAGCAACGATGTGGAAGTGATATTTCCAAAATTCTCTGAGAGTGAGATTGGTCCCTTCAGTCACCTCAAAACAATACTCGAAAAGCGCTTTAGTGTACAGCTTCTTACAGTTAGAAATAACCTGCTGGTCCATAGGCTGGAGTAATGGAGTAGTGTTGAGAGGTAGAAACTGGATCTTGATAAATTTAAATTCTTCAAGAAGGTCATCTTGTAGGCCTGGAGAATGGGCAGGAGCATTGTCCATAACAAGCAAGACATGAGTGGCAGATTCATCTCAAGCAAATAATTTTTTTTACAGAAGGACCAAACACTTCATTCATCCAATCAGTAAAAAGGTCATGTGTCACCCAAGTCTTGTTCTTGGACCTCCACATCACATTTAGCCTGTTCTTCTGGACTTTACACTTCTTGAAGGCTCATGGAGTTTCTGAATGGTAAACAAGCAGTGGTTTAATTTTTAAATCGCCACTTGCGTTAGTGCAAAATAGCAGTGTAAGACGGTCTTTAATTGGCTTGTGGCCAGGCAATGCATTTTCTTCTGCTGTTACATAGGTTCACTTTGGCATCTTTTCCCAGAAGAGACCTGTTTCGTCGCAATTAAAAACCTATTGCGGCAGGTAACCCTCAGAATCTATGAGCTTGGAGTCACCAATGAAATTCTCTGCTGCCTTTGTGTCAGAGCTTGCTGCTTCACCATGTCTTACAACATAATGGATGCCAGTTCTTCTCTTAAACTTCTCAAACCACCCACAGCTTCCCTTAAATACTTCTTCTTCAACCATTGATGATCCTGGCGTCTTCTTAACGAGGTCAGCAAAAATCACTTTTGCCTTCTCACAAATGATGTTCTCATTAATAGTGTCACCTTGCAATTGCTTTTCATTTATCCATATGAGAAGTAATCTTTCATCATCGTCAAGAATACGTAATTGTTGCCTAGATATTATTGTTACACCCTTTAAAGCATCTATCTTCTTAATCTTGTCTTTGTTCCTGAGGATAGTGCAAATCGTTGATGTAGATCGAATGTATGTGCATGCTAGATCAGCCACACTCACACCTTGTTCTCGCTTTTCAATGATTTTATGTTTCATTTCTATGGTTATTTTTATTCTCTTATGGTTCTCTTCTTGCAGCTTTTTCTTTGGGGACATTTTTGCAATGATAATTAAACAATGCACAAAAAATCCCAAATAATATGTCTGATAAACACGCATTTCCCGCTTCCACGTCAACCTTATATAGTCGTCGACAGCCGTCAACTGACCAATCAGCAATTATGCTAGTCATAGCTGTATTCTAGGTCCACTACATTGCTTGATATGTCAGCCAACGGTCTCTTCCTTGAGATGCATGCACTACCAATTCAAATTTAACCGATCGTGTTCCTCAATGATCTCTCTTGGCGGTATTTGTTACCAGTTCAAATCGACCAATCCTGGTTATTATATGATATCACCATCCGTACGTTTCTATATTCAATGGTTGACTCAATGGTGAGAAAATGACAAATGGACGATTAGGTTTCCGTTGAGACTAGTGACGTCACTGCTGTTTCACCATTGAGCTCAACAGTCTCAATGACTTGAAAGGCCATTGGGTATTCAACAAATTAACATATTAATTTCTAATATTTAATTATAGCCTTTACATAGTGCAAGAATTTGGCATATTGTTTGATTTGTTTATTATATACTGTAAAAGGCTATGGTTGATTGATGTTTATATGTAATATGTCTGAACATAAGTTTAGAAAAATGTGTTATCACAAGCAACACTAAGATGCTAGTGGAACCGAGTGCTAAACACAGACTGATGGAGCATGCCACATGTGCACAATTTGGGACTTCCCCCCTCCTCATCACTCATTATGCGAAATATCGCTCGTTAAGCAAGGCAAATTTTTACAATTTGTTTTGCTCATTATGCGAAATACTCATTGTGCAAGGTGCTCGTTAAGCAAGGTTCCCACTACAAGTATTTTTCATAAAAGGAAAATAACATTTATTTATATTCATAGTAATGATATTTATATATATAACCCTTCTCTGTTGTTTTTTCATATTTGTAAATTTTTGTGATAAATTTATTGTACAGTTAATTTTTGCATAAATAATCTAAACATTTCAGTTTAAAATAGTTATTATTATTGCTTTAATGTTAATTAGAATAACTCATTTAAAACTCTTTTAATTTTCAAGTTAAATGTATGTACAAATTAATTTATTTATATTAATCAAAAAATGATTATATATATATATATAAACATATTGTGCAAATTAAAAATTTTCAAAAAATTTCTGGCGTGCACATACAAATGTGCTAAAATTATTTTAAACTCACTCACTTGTACAACCATTTATCAAGATCAGTTGAATACTTCCTACTTAATGCAAAATTATGAAGAATAAAGAACATAATATTACAATAACTTTTAAAATTTTAGATGAAATTCTTTCAGGTGTTGATTTGTTAATTGTGAACAATACATATATTTAATAAACTTCATACTTGCATAGAGTGATACACAACTACATGTTGTTCCAAATACAAATAATAAGTGGCATGCTACAGTCTAAATATCTGTATTTTATTTTAGGAATATGTCTCCAAAATTCATTAACTTTCCAGATTTATGAAACAGTTTGTCTTCTTGCATTTCGTTTAAGTCCATTTCTCTTACTGCTGTTTCATGAAGTAAATTTTTAGAAAGTGCATATAATCAGCAAGCTTACAAAAATATAATGTATGTTTAAGTACTATGAACCAAGTTTATAAAAAAAAATTGTACAAGTATACATCAGCCATAATAATATGGTTGATGTATACT
The DNA here is from genome assembly GCF_030686945.1 of Centruroides vittatus. Classification (NCBI taxonomy): domain Eukaryota; kingdom Metazoa; phylum Arthropoda; class Arachnida; order Scorpiones; family Buthidae; genus Centruroides; species Centruroides vittatus. The sequence goes on from NW_027122576.1 coordinate 1,607,663, forward strand.
TTTACAATTTCTTTTACAAGAGGGTCTACAAGAGGTACAGAGGTATGTAATATTTTGTTTATTAATTTATTAATAAACTTCTGTAGTTTCTTATAAATAATAATAGACTGAAGGATTAAGTTAACTAATTATATTTAAAAATTAAATTTTTGTGTGGATGTATTTGTTGGTTAAGACTTAATGAGATTTATTTTTCTTGGTTTTAGATAATTTATATGTCACATGAGAACTCCATATTACATTTAAGAGTAAAAATATACAGGGTGTTCGACAAGGTAGTGACAATATGTTTACAGCATGTTCTAGAAGCCTAGGAGCCCCAGAAATGTACCCTCTACAAACACATTGTTTTAGTGCTAGAAGGGGTCAAACTGGCTGTTCCTTAAGATGCTGCCCTACTAAGGTGCTGCGAAAAAGCCTCAGTCTTTGTGTTCTTCGGCTTCTGTGTTGTACTAAAGAGCCAAGAAATGCAACCAAACCTTATATTTTTGCAAAAACATAAAGTTCTGAAAGCAAGAAACAAAGGGCAGAAATTAAAAGTTGTAATAAAAATAATTATTTTTCTATGATTAAATAGCATTATAAAAAAGTAAGCAAGCTCTAAAAACCATTAAAAAAATAAAAAAACTAGAACTGCTCTAGAATGTGCATTTGTTCTCCTGCCTTCCCCTGGTTGTGCCATTGCTTAACTAGAAGGCGGCCATTTAAAATAGCCGAAAACGTTAGTTACATTAAAGAAATTGCTAGAAAAAGAAAGGTGTTGTGAAACTTATACTAAGTTCTAGTTTATTGCGCATAAGATGCTTTTATGGAATACTTAGTGATCAATAATTATTAATTTAAACAAATACATCAATGCAAAATGTAAGATCAGTGTTTAGATCAATACATTTCATACATCAAATTTAGATGCACAGTTCATAAATGAATATTTAAATTATTATTATAATTCGTAAATATTTATTATTTATTTTTTAAATAAAATCCCTGCAGACAATGAAGCAAATAAGATAATTAAAATTATATAAGGCCTATCAAGGCCCTTGTGCCACCAACTCCAAGGAAAATTATATAAATTATCAAAATAGAAAACACACTTTCCAGAAAGATATAAATACTAAATTTATGTGGTCATTGTGTGCCACAATATGAAATTTTAATATTGGTATCATAAAAAGTCACAGTAACTATAAAGAATAAATTTATTATATTTATCAATATTTAATGATTTTGTTATGTAAATTTAATGTGTTCATTGAACTATTGATAAGGTATAAAAGAAATTAATGTGTACTATGAGTAATTGTAGGAAATCAATACTGTATATTGAACTGTGAGCTCTTCGTAGTGTGTAATGGAACAAAACGCTCTTTATGTAATGATAGGGTTAATGTTTTGTCTTCCTTTTCCATTGTGACGTAATTTAAACTTTCTAAAATTATAGGAAAAGCAATTGTATGGGCATAAACCTAACTTTTTCTTTCGTGTCGGCCATCACAAAGTTACTTTTATGCCCATCTAATTGATTTTCCTATAATTTCACAAAGTTTAAATTACCTCACAATGGAAAAGAAAGACAAAACATTAACCCAATCATTATATAAAGAGCGTTTTGTTCGATTACACCTACGAAGAGTTTACAGTAAGTTCAATATACGGCACTGTATTTCTACAATTATTAATAGTGTAGAAATTAAATTATACAAAATAATGCATAGAAGAAAATACAAAATTTTATCAAAAGTTCAACGAACTCATTAAATGTACTGTACATAACAAAGGCATTAAATAAATAACTTATTGTTTATGGTTACCGTAACTTTTTATGATAGCGATGTTAAGGCAATTAGCCTATGGCTCCGAGGAAACCGAAGTCGACCAGTCAAGTCGGAAAACCGTAAGAATGTTTTGTGGGTTGTCCATCCGATATGTCGAGCTGTGTCTTTCATTACCCGGCCAAAAACAATGAGCTTGCTAACAACGTCTTAGTGCCTATAGAGCAGAAAAGTTTTTAAAAAATGATAAAGGCCATTTTGAGGAATTTTCGTATTGTTTGCTAAATGTGTTAAGAAATTGTTTTAGAGAGAAAATGGATCAGGAATCAAATACAAAAAGATTTGGTTTATTTGTTTACGGCAATGCGACACGTGGGCGATTGAGATACTTCCCAGGATGACTGTGAAACTAGTCTTCTAAGTGTTACAAGCGTGAAGAAAACCCAAAAAACTCCACGTTACCAGCTCGTTTGATAGGCGCGAACCCATGACCATTTTCGTTATGAAAGGTCGAGAGCGTAAAGAAATAAAGGGTTGTTACCGCGTCATATCTTAAATGTGTTCCTGGCTGTTGATATTTTACTTTTTAAATAAAACCTCATAACGCCGGGAAAGTTACACAACTCGTTCCTAGATTTAAAAAAAAAATTTTTGTGTTCAGGCGGTCTCAACGTGGAGATTTGCAAAAATTTCGGTCAAATTTGAACAGGATTCCGATACTTTCCTTTGTTGTGCATAACAGCCGGTAAAGTAAAATGCCGGATGGCAGGGCTGTTAAGACGCGAATCTATAGTTCTGAGGAATTCCCTCACAACATGGTACTCGGATCTCAGAGTAACCACACAAGTTCTTCAGGGGTGGCTATACAGAACATTGTACCCGTCACACACAATGCGGGCCTGGTGAAACCAGTGGCGTAGCGAACATAACTGGCGCCCCCTCCCCTCTCCAGAAACACGTATAGTTTGTCTTGGAGACCATTTGGGCGCCCCTCTGCGAGTGGCGCCCGATGCATGATACACCCTTGCACCCCCTTCGCTACGCCACTGGGTGGAACCCGTGGTGAGCATCCCTCTTAATACCCACGGGTTTGACGGCCGGATGGCCGAGCAGTCAAGGTGGCAGCCTACTGCTCTGGGGGACCCGGAATCAAATCCAGACGGAAATGAAAAATCTCCAGGAATTTTTCGGGGGGGTGGTCTGTCCGGATATGTCGGTCCCCGTTTCTCACCACCCGGCCGAACCCATAATGGGCTTGCTAAAAGATCAGTGTCCACGGCGAAAAGAATTAAAAATAAAAATTAATATAAAAATATCTGTACATAAAGTCTTCTTTTTCTGTAATAAAAATCACTGTATATTGCAGTAAGGAAAATTAAATAAATTAAGATAAAGTGAATTAACGTTGCGTAAATTAAAATGGGAATGAACTTTATTAATTTTTATATAATTTTCTAACAGTACAGTAGGCCGGATGGCCGAGCGGTCAAGGTTAGCAGCCTGCCGCCCTGGGGAACCCGGGATCGAATCCGGACGGGTCGAAAAATCCCCAGGAATTTTTCGGGGGGTGGTCCGTCCGAATATGTCGGTCCCCGTCCCTCACCACCCGGCCGCTCCATTGTGGGCCTGGCCGAACCCATAATGGGCTTGCTGTAAGAGGCCCTCTTAGTGCCCACTGGGCGGAAAAAGTTACAAAAAAAAAAAAAAAAAAAAAAACTGTCAGTATTCAGTGCTTATAACCATACGCGGGTCTTTGAATTTTCGAAGTTCCAAAACATAGTTAAATTAATAAAATTAATGTAAAAAGTAAAAAAAAATATATGTAGAAGTAAAAATTGTAAAAGTAAAAATTTACGAGAAGAGGAAAAATGAAAATAATAAAGAATAAGTAAATAAAATTAGAGAGGGCGTTGCCATCGAAATAGTGGGCGAGACGAGTCTGTTATCGAGTATCGAGTGAGGTTAGAATGGCTGCGGAAGAAAGTCGGAAGAGATTAGTTAAATCTAAAAGTGGTCTTCGAATAGTGAATTTGGACGGGTCAAACGCCAGCGCTTTCGAATTAACAGAACCTCAATGGACACCCGACAAAGAGGTATGAAGTTTTGTCAACGATCTTAACACGAGTTCTCGATTATTAATTATAACAAATAATTAATTATTGTTTTACTTTAGTAATTATAAAATTAGACTATCGATTATAGTTAATTACTAGACACAAGAGAGCATGTGTCCTTACTCTGTTAACGTTTTGTTGACGATGATTGAAATTACACGTGATTAGTACTGTTTGTGCTGTGTCCCCCCCTTTAGATATTTAATTTGAATATTTGCCTTGTAACCGGATATTAAACACTCAAAGTATTAATCTAATTGTTTATAACTAGAGTTTTCTTAATGAAGAGAAATCATATTAAGAGAATTGACATAATTGTTCATTTTTGTTGTCAGTTTCCACAAAAGCTTTAGAAAAACCAAATTACAAAACAAAAATCGGTTAATGTTACCTTAGGTCGTAACACACTTATTGTTTTGTTATTTGTTTGGATTTTGTGACAATGATTTTTGGGTTAATGTTACCTTAGGTAGCCAAGATGGCGACTCGTCTCTAATTCCAGCAAGGAAACAGTGGAACGCACGTCTTAACCTAACCTATCCTATCCTAGTAGATTACCATGATTATTAGCAACCAAATTATTAGAATAGGGGTAATCTGTTAGGTTAGGTTAGAACGTGCATTCCACTGTTTCCTTGCTGGAATTAGAGACAAGTCACCATCTTGGCTACCTAAGGTAACATTAACCCAAAAATCATTGTCACAAAATTCAAACAAATAACAAAACAATAAGTGTGTTACGATAAATGCCATTTTTGTTTATTAACTCAAACTTATAGCACTTTCAAAAAATAGGTCTTCGTGATGTAAAAAGAGGAGAATTTTTGGCCATGCTGGAATGTTCGTCAAGTAAATAGCGGTGAAAACACTCTTTTTGGCGTTACCCACATTTAATAATGGAAATAAATGCACGAGTACTTTCGACGTTTACAAAAATGCCTTCGCCGGGCAAAAGACAAAAGAATGTTAGTATGAAATTTTAACTTATTCTATACTAACATTCTAGAACTTTTGTTTTTTGTTTGAACAACACATTTATGCAAATTTCAAAAGTACTTGTGTGAGTTTACCTGTGTTTAATAACAAAAAGAAAATGCTGAAGAGAATGTTTTCGGTACTATTTATACTATTTACTTGAAAATAAGTATTGTAGAAAGAAAAGCTTTTTTAATCAATATATTAAAATAAATAAAATGAGTATTTGCACTCACTGTGTTTAAGTATTTTAAACATTTTAATTTTTATTAGCTTTTTTAATGTTATAAATAGCATTCGATTATGTTATGTATAAATAAATTTTAGATAGCTAGATTATATAACATTTTCTGTTTATCACAAGAGTTTAAAATAATATCAAATCATATTTATAAAATCATATATTATTATGATTTTAAACTCTGTTTTGCTGTGATAAATAGAAAATACGATGACAGCTTTAAAAAAATTAAGTTGAATACAGTTTTCATTTAGATGAATTTAGCTTTTTTTTTTTTTTTTTTTTTTGCTGTAATCATATTCTTAGAAAATAGGAAGAGCTATAATTTTGCATCTGTTTATTATCAAAGCTGGTTATACAATTTAATGGGTGGAAAATGCTTTTGAATCAAAAATAATGAGCTTTATTATGGATAGTAGCGGTTTACAAAAATTGTTTCATTATTTTAAGTAAATATTGTTTTTCTATTTGCTATATTTGATTAGATTTGTCTTTAATTAATTCTTTACTACATTTGATATGCTTAAAATATTTTTATTATTTATTTCCTTGTCAATATCAATTATGAATTGTGTAATAGAATTTTACATTTAAAAACTCTTGTTTGCAGGACAATAAAAAAAAAATAGTAATATTAGTTGCTCGTTGTAAGTAGATAATTCTTAAACTTGTAAAAATACTGGTATTACATTTATAAATTTGTTGATTTCAATATAAATGATGATTTGCATTATCAATTTAAAAACGTTTAAGACTATATTAAATGAATGCTTAATTGTCAGATTCTGTGAAACTTCTCAGCTTTGAAAAAGTTAATGCAAAATTAATAAGATGACTTAAGATATTAAATAACAGCAACACAATCAACTACATTGTTAAAATGCCATAATAAGTCACAATATTTATTTTATAGTTTAATTAATTAATTTGGTTTGGAAATGTTTTTTATTTGCTAATTTAAAATGATTGTCAGTCTATTTATATTTTTATACTGATATTTAAACTTATTAATTGATGTTTATATTGGTCAGTCAGTTATGACAACTGTATGTTCACAGTACTAATAATTTATATATTTCCTTATAGTTTTGAAAATACTGCATTTCAGGTTTGATTGTAATTTTTTTTAATTGAATGTTGTTATAATGCAGATACTGTATTTGAGTACATTATAGTGATTGACTGTTTTAAATGATCCTACCAACCTATAAATAATTAACTACATTACAACAGTACTTCACAATTCATTAACAATGATAAGTAATATGATTGATCATATCTAGTTTTAGTATGATGATTTTAAGTTATATATATAGTATAAAACTTATTTCTATAATCAAAGTTAATTGTCAGTATCAATTATTGCAATTCACTTACTCATTTATTAAAAACAATAATCAGACTGTTTTAAGAATAAATTTAAGATTTGAAAGTTTTTATACTTATCATATAATTTTAATATTTCTGTATTAATTCTACAGTGTTAATGTGAGTAAATAAATATTTATTTTTAAATTTATTAATTAGTATGACCTATGTACTGTGAGTTCATTGTTGACTTTCAAATAATTTTCTCTTATAAACAAATACCTTTTGTACGGCAAATGTAAATTTTCACACATTTTCAGTTGAAAAACTAAAATTTTGTAACACTTGCCAGTTTTGGTTTACATAAGATCAAAATTATTTGTAAAAATTAGAATAGAACACAATAAAAATTAATCTATAGTTTTAGCATTTTAAGTAATGTTTTATGCATTGTAATATATTTCCAATAAAACCTAAATTTTTCTTATCTTAATATGATATTTCATAATTTTCTTTTTAGATTTTTAGTAATTTAACCCCTATGAAGCTATCCACCAACCAAAGACATGCAATGTTATTGTTTGATTTTTTGACTGACTTTTTTTATACATTATTTTTTAATACCTAACCTCTGAAAGTTGGGATTATTATATAATTCTTAGAAAATTGAACAAATTACATAAAGATTAAAATCAAGAGTTTGAAGATTTTATTATTGAGCATAGCAAAGTAAAGCTCTCTTAGCTATGACTTTGAAGTTTATGCAACAGTTAACTCTTCAGAAACAACTTAACTTATTCAAATTACTTTTTGCATATTTAAATCCAATCCAATAGAGGTCTAGGTCATGACATAAACAGAATTTTAAAATTTAACCTGTGACTGGAATACACAATGTCAAAGTTTACAATGTTAACTCTGAGTGAGCAGGGCAAGGTGTCTGACCCAAATGGACAAACTAGTTTATTTCCTACCTCATGATATTTGATGAAACCAGTTGGATATTAATTATTAATATCCTTCAATTTATATTTATTAATTAATTAATTTTAAAAAATGTATATTTATTTAATACAGTAAAATGACACACAGGTTTGAGTTTTAAGATTTAGTATTGTTTTTTCAGAGTTCTTAGTTTCTCTTTAACATTTTTTAGATTTAAACTGATGAAATTGAACTTATATTATGATTTTAATTATTTTATTTAAATAATTAAGTAAAATAATTAAAATTGTGGTTATGTAATAATTGCAAATAGACGTAACCATTTTTATATAACATATATTTTATATCTGAATCTTTGCAGTTTAAAATAATTAAATATATCATAATTTTTAGTAGCTTGAGCTATTTTGTTAATTTTATGAGATACTAATTTTCTTTTTAATAAAATATTTGTTAAAATAGAATAAATAAGACTAATAATAACATTGCCTTATATTTACAGGATAGTTAATAAATATTTTAAATTTGTCATATTAAATATATGTAAACTATGTTTTCATAATAAATATATTGTCTCCAATTGTTTTGTTGTCCTCGGATAAACAGTGGTAATTGATGCATATTACGACATGATTGTCATATTAAATATATGTAAACTAATTTAAAAATTAATTTTCTTTATATTCAAGTACAGTAGAATCTCACTTATTCAGACTATTGAAAGTAAGTCTAGTATGAATTAACAGGTTTTTACTTAAATATGTATCGTAAGGTCCGAAAAGTACACTTCATTTTAAATAGTGAAATTTTATTGTGCACTTTAAACAAGCAAGTACAGTGGTTTCATAAACTTCTATAATGGAAATGTAATGGTAGCATCATTCTTAAATGACCCTTAATAACTGAATAAGATATTATAACTTCATAAACACCAGTAAATCCAGCAAAAAATAAAGTTTAATTATATTAACAAACATTTTCAATAATCTTAAAATTCATCTTCAGTATGAAGAATGGAAGATAGAACTCAAATCTTTTTTTAAAAACAACCTTCCATTCTTCAAACTGAATGTGAGAAGCTGCTATTAAGTAATTTAATTACTTAAAAATAAACACCAACTAAATGCCAAACATCTATTGGGCTAGTATAAGGCTAATTACTAAATAAATTACGTAAGCAATTTGACTCTAGAGGGATAGCGTAACTGGCAATGCATCTGCACGGTAAGCAGGAGTTGTGGGTTCGAGTCTTGCTCCGGGCCGATTTTTTTTTCCCAGCGGTTCTAAATTATTTAAATTAATTAATTAAAAATTATAATTATTAATGTTAATACGAGATGGCGCCTAACGCCTCCCTCTAGAGTCAAATTGCTTACGTAATTTATTTAGTAATTAGCCTTATACTAGCCCGATGGAATTTCGGCATTTGGTTGGTGTTTAGCTTTAATATATCAGGTTTAGTGATGATGTTTAATATATACTTAAAAATAATATTCCAATCCAACACCCCCTCCCCGGGAAAAAGGGCAAACAAAAGGTCATCTAGAAAGAGAAGGCCAACCTAGACAAAACCCACACATATCCTATTTCCTGTGATTTCTTGATAGATAAAACAGTTTGAATATCAACAATTATTACTATGGTGGTCGGTTGGTAGCAAGACAAACCCTGACCTTGGTCACTTCCAGCTATTAATTCAGTTTGTTTGACAGCTGTTATCAATTTTATGAGGTAGAATGAGTAACAATGGACAGAAAGAGATAATAAATTTGACGAAATGTTTGATTTCTGACAATTAGCATAAACAACCTCTAGACACAGAACGGGTTACATCATACCTAGCATTAGTCAGCTCCCCGAAAATGGGTAAAAAAGGGGTTGGACACAGTCCTCTGGGCACGGACATCAACAGTGGACAGGACCTCGTCCCGCCATAATCCACAATGGTCACCTCCAGCCTGAAGACAGAACTCTATGTGCCAATCCTGGAGCGATTTGCCAATATTCTATACAATGGGAACCATCTGTCTAAGAGGTATATTATATGTAGATTATGAAACTCTCTCTCTCTCAGTTAAGTAGTTCTTTGGTTCTATAAGTTAGACTAATGCTAACTCTTGATAGGAAATCTAATCCGGTTGGACCATTGAAGCTGCGAAGAAGTATCAGCACGACCGTATTAATCAGTGACGCACCAAATAGAATTGTCGTGCTGATACCAGTATTTACCGATTTCCTTGTATCTTCATTTGTTCTGTACTCTAGAATTTTAATAATCTAGGTGTTTATTAAATATATTGTTTTTTTATTCAATGCATGTCATCCTTGAGTGCACTCAACACCTTATCCCGACTTCACCAACCCTCCCCACTACACTAAATTACCCTCCTATGGCCATCCTCTGACACGGAAGCCGATAAGCGTGGTTGAGCTCGCCACTTAACCCCCTCGGTTCTCACATGAAGATGAATTTTAAAATTGTAGAAAATGTTTGTTAATATAATTAAACTTTATTTTTTGCAGGATTTACTGGTGTTTACAAAACTATAATAGAATCATTCTTGTCATTGCCAACATTTACTAATCTGAGCTTGAAAAATAAGCTAATTTTTGTTTGTGATTTCTTTTTTAACTGTTACTTAATCACATATTGATGCATATGTCTGAGTGTAAGATAATGGTTGTTAAAGTCCAGATTACAATCAACAAATTCAGTACTTTTAAAAAAAATACACAATTTAAAATGCAGGTTTGAATTAGTAAAATCCAAATTAGCAAAGTTTTACTGTATCTTATAATCATAATTTTTATTTCTGTCAGTTGTGATTTGTGTAATCTGTAATAATAATATTTTTTATTTTTAATTTAGATACATTCTTTAATAGCTTACCACTAAGATTTCATCATTCTATTAGAAAAATTTTAAGTATAAAATTTTGCTATTTATAATTTTCATTAACTAATAATTAAAAAATAAAAACAGCCACAAAAAATAAATAACCAGCAGAAAAAGGTGATATAGACTCACATTCAACATGAGCAACATGTTGAATGTGCATTGCAGGCTAAATGACCTTTTTTCTGCTGGCTATTTGGTTTTTGTAGCTATTTTTATCAAGTTTACCTAGTTGTGAGTGGTTGTTTTAAAAAAAACCTGTTAAGTTAATTATGATAGAACTTTTTGTGTAAAACTACAGTATGCACCATACTACTTTTTATGATTATTTTGAAATTAAAATTCTTTTGAAGTTCCTTTTTGTAAAGATTTTATATTAATTCCTCTTCTTCTATGTTTTGAACTTTTAAATAGATGCCCTGATGGCCATGCAGTTGAGATGGTAACTTATCACTCTGGGGGATCCAAGATTGAGTCTGAATGGGTTGAAAAATTCCAGAATTTTTCAGGGATTGGTCTGTTCTGGATATATCAGGCTCCATCCTTCACCACCTGTCTGTCTCATTGTGGATTTGACCAAACCTTTAATGGGCTTGCTAAAAAAGTCCTCTTGATACCAACAGGATGGAAAGAGTTAATGCATATAAAAGTTTTTTCATTTTTTTTTTTTAAAGTTAAGACATTCTTCGTGAATTAATAATTTTGCCAATTTTTTCTATTTTTTCCTCAAGATACTCTCTTGTAATTAATAAAAAATAAAAGCTAAGCCAAACAATTGCCATAATAAATCAGGTTACTTTGCTGCTATTATTATTAATAGCAGCAATTGTTCTGCTTAATTCATTATAGCAATTGTTTGATTTATGAAAAATAATGGGCTTTGAGATGTTTATAGATGTATACAAAAAGAATGTTTCAGTTAAATGTAATGATCCTTTTATATATACAATACAGTATTCTTTTTTCATAATCTTATCTAACTGATGTTATTTCAAGTTTTTATAATTGAAATAATAACAATTTTAAAGGTTATTAACAAATTTTGAAATGCTTATCTTTTCTTGATAAACATATGATTAAATGCTGACTGTTTGAAATGTGAAATATCTTTAGAATGAGTTCATTCTAAAACAAATATTCGGTTCCAAGTTGTGACTGATCTTATTGCCAAGGAGAGGAATTATTCTGTGTTGAAATCAATTTTGTTTTTCTGAATGATGTAATTTTTCTTTCCCAGCGGTTACATATACATAATATGAACGTCTGAGTTTTTTGAAAATCTTTGTTTTGAGACCTCCTGAATCCAAAGAAGTAAAAAAAAAAACCAACAAAAAATTCCCTCGTGTGTGATGTCTATTTTGCTTAATATCTCAGGCTCAGGATGTGGTAAAAATTAAGAAATGTAATTGGGCATGGTGGCTTGCATATGAGGGGCATTAGTGCTATTAAATTTTGATAATGAAAGGTCTAGAGCAGTGATTCTCAACCATTGTGCCACCACTGTGAATACCCATACATAAGTGACGTCAGACAAGTAGTTCAATCGGTTCTACCTTTCTAGGGTGCATTTGGAAATTGTAACCAGTGTTACTGGTAACTGCCAGTAGTTACCATGGTGTTTAGAAAATGTTAGCTAAATAACCAACTGCATTTAAAAATCACTGTTATGATGTCATCAGTTGTCTTGTGGTACTTACCGAAGTAACCATGTATGCTGCCAGATTTTTAAATTATTAAAAGTGTACCGTGAAGAAAAGGTTGAGAATCACTGGTCTAGAGGGGGGAGATAGAGGGGGGTCATGTATCTCAAGAAAGATAGGACTTAATGAAGATTTTATTTGTTATTAGCATTTACTTTTTTTTTTTTTTATAAAACTCATCCCTATCCTCAAAATTAAGTTTTTTGCTGTTTTATAGTAATTAAAAATATAAATTTTTTATAACAAAATCTGATTATAGATGGCACCACACACAATTTTCTTTTTTGCTTAATAATATAAATTTTGGGAATTACAGCAGTGTGTATATAGTCAAACCTCTGAACTACAGCCACTGATCGGATCATAAAAAATGACAGTTGTTTGGGGGTTATTTTGTATGCATTTCAAAAAGAAATGTAACTGAAAAAATAGCTGCCATTCAAGTTCGATTTATTCTAACTCAAAAGAATTGAATTAAAGCTAAGGAGTTTAGTAAAGATTTAAACTTCAGATATTACATAATAACAACAACAACAAGAATAATCCAGTGATACTAATTATTCCATAATTATACAGTATTTTGTATAATAAATAAGAAACACATTTAATTTTCCTTCGTTTAATTTTAAATAGAATTAATTTATTTGTATAAATCGTGCCCGATGATGACTATTTTTTTTTTTTTTTTTTTTCAAAAGGATCGAAACCACTTGTTTACAATTAAAACAAATGCTGGAAAAATTAAAGATATTTACTATGATTGTGAAATTATAGAAAGTTAAAACGATTCACATTTAAAAAAAATTTCAGTACATTTGAATAAAATCAACAGATGACCATCATATTTCACCAAAATATTTACTTTATTGCCAAGTATTTGTTTTGAACGATACCATCTTATTTTTAGTTATAACTTAAAATATTTATTTTCGCATGTACGTACAGTACATTATGAAACTTATTTTGTTATTAGATAGATAGAACTAATAATAATAATAATCTTGTGGTCAAGGATAGTAAATCTTATCTTGATTACAAAAATTTCAGAACTAAATATATTCGTTTCTTTTCTTTTCTTTCGAAGACACAATGTAGTGACGTAAACTTAAACACTGGGCGAATTTTTCATCCTTTTTATTCGGTTGGAAAAGAAAAGAAACGAAAATACAAAACACGGTTTCCTCAAGATAGAACTAAATATTTTGTTTATACTTGAGAAATTAGAATATCAATTCAAGTTTCTCTCATAATTTTTTTTTCCTTTTACTATTTAGAAACTTTACAATGTAGCAAAAATATATGTAAAAAAATCATAAATGTTTTTCTTACATTACTCTCACTTTTATTTTTAGAGTCCAGATTGTGCCAAATGTCATATCAGATTTGATCTTCTGACTCGAAGGGTAAGTCGACTAACATAAGTAATAAAAATTTTAAATATGTTGAATTAATATACGTTTATCTTTTAATTCAAATAATCAATGGCGATAAAATAAATTCTCGAGAAACTGTTTATACTGTTTATTTGAAGTGGTTTGAATTATATAAGCTTGAATCGAGAGAGAAAATTTTATTGCGGATGTTTGAAGGCAATAAATTAAAATTTTGAATAAATGTTTTCAGTTTCATTTGCTGTTTAAATAATTTCATATTTTCTTGCACTATCTCTACAAATTTGAACAAATAAATTTTTTAAGCAGCATATTTAAAGAATACACAGGAAATAGGAAATATATTTACTTACTTACAAATTCACTTGATTTTTTTTGGCAGTGTTCCTGTTACTTTATTGATACAATTTACCAGTTCCTAGACATATGTAAATTTTTTAATTAATGTAGAGAGTAATAATAATAATTAAAAATAAAAAAATAAAACATTTTAAAGATATAATATGCATTATTTAATTAGAATGTTTTGTAATATGTATAACTTATAACTGTGTATATTTATTAATGAGTATTTATAAAATATAAAGTTTATAATTCTATTTTCATATATTCTAATTTTGTATAGTTTTATCCATACAAAACTATACAAAATTAAAAGTAATTATTTTCTGTGACATATTTTTTTAAATTATGAAGACTATTTCATTCTTGTAACATTAATACCATAAAAAAAAGCTATTGTAAATACACGATGATGATATTTAATATGGTAATTGAAATATTTCATAATTCTTAAAGTTAGCGATGCTGTTTTTAATGTAAAGCCAAATAACCACCAGATTACATCAGACTACTTTTCTGTGATTATATTTAATTAATTACCAAATAATTTGTCACTAGAGGGAGGAGTGATGTTTGTTTGTGTGTGTGTGTGTGTGTGTGTGTGTATATCATTTTTAATGCTTTAATTAAGTCGTCTTTTAGTGCAGATATAGTAATTGCAATTTGTAACTCTCTATGACACTAAATATGTCACTAATGCACTTAGTTTCTTTCTCATCCTGTTTACTCTACCTTAATCGATATTTTATTTCAGAGGATATTAAGTGTATAGCCAATTGAAAATTTTAAAGTGAGGCTTATGATTCTCTCTTAACTCCTTAAATTCAAAAGGTTTAACTGATTTTATAAGTTTTGCATTTGTCTTTTTTTATGACTTCCTTGTGAAATATCTGTAATGTAAAATTATTCTACTAATGTGCCATGAACTGTGTTAAATAATTATTTTAAATGGTAGAATCTCTACATAATAATTATTCAAATTACAAAGATATTATTTCAGATTTAAAATTTGTAATGATGTTGATGAACTACATCTTAATATATCTATCAGTTTGTTAAAAGATATTATGAATTGTTAGCCTGATATTCAATTCAATTAAAAATTATCATCATGTAATTTTAAGCAAGTTGAAACCAAATGATTTTACAGTTCTAATCATTTTCGAAGTATAATACACTAACTGCAAAATGTTCCTTTTTTGTGATTAAGAATCCAAGTTTTGATTAATTATAAATTATTAAACTTTCAGAGTGTTTGTACTTTTAAACTTCTTAATTTACTTTGTAGTGTTACAGAGAATTCTTCACATATACTTTTTCTTCATTCTGTTTCTATAGTTTTTCTGTTATTCTATCTGGAATGCAGCTTTAAATGCTAAGTCATGTATTTACAGAAATAACATTCTTTAGCTTTACAACAGATCTTATCTAGAAATACATTTATATTATGTACTTATCTGAATAAAATGTTATATTATGAATTATTTATCTTTACAGAAGATTATGCAACATATATTTCTGTTGTTATTAATTTTTTCATTTAAAAATTATTAATTGTTTTAGCATCACTGTCGTCGATGCGGTCAAATCTACTGCAGTCACTGCTGCGAACAGAAAGTACCTCTTCCTCGAATGTGTTTTGTCGATCCTGTTCGTGTCTGTGACGAATGTTCTGAAATTACAACAAAAGAAAATGAATTCTATGAGAAGCATTTAAAAGTTCTTGTTAGTGGTAAATATTAAATTAATTGAACTATTTTTATTTTGAATAAAAAATTCAATTGTTTCAATTATCAAGAGTTTTTTGATATTTAATTTCATATTGTTTAAGTGTTATCTTACGTGATAAAAATGTAATTTCTTATCATTATTAAATATTTTTGAAATTATAAAATATTGAAAAATATCTTAATATATTTCTTTAACCTTTCTTGTAGAAATGTTACTAATTTATAATTCTAATTTACCTAAATTATAGGAGCAAATTTCCTTCTAAATAAAACAGATGATATGGGAAATGTCACTACAGTTCCCTTTTTTTGTCGTTTATCATCTGATCACAGGTATATTTTAATAAAAATAATTTTTAAATTTAGCAAATTTTCATTCTTGATTTTTTTTTTTTTTTTTGTAAAAACAAATATATTAAGGAGCCATGTAAATTCTTTATTTTAAATCAAACAGAAACAATAATATTTAAAAATTTTTGAACACAAGATCCAAAATAGTTCAAGAAGACTATTTCTTTAATAAATGGTTTACAAAAATGTTAATTTAGAATGCTTTTCCCTTAAATTTTTTTTGATCTTGTGAAATTCTTGAATATTGGTCAATAATTCCAACATTGTTAAATGATTGATACATTTTTCATTTGTAAGAAATATGTAATAGTAAAATAAAAATATATTTAATGACTTAAAAAATGTTTTTTGTAGGGTGATATTATTTGATGGAGGAAGTGCTTGGGAGCAAGATCCAATTTCTTTATCATCAATTCGATCTTCCAAACCTATGGGAGTGACAAATAGCTTTGGTAGGTTATTAAATTTTATTTAGCATTTCCTTGATTTATTTAATGGTTTAATCAAAGATTAAATGGAATAAAAACAAAATGTAATATATATAAACAGTCTGCAGATTAACTAACTCTTTCAATGGCAAGTTTAGGCTTTCCTTGTAGTATGTACCTAGCAGCAAGACTTTCCAGACAAGTTAATCATTTGAAAGCTATTAAGTACAAAAAATTTTTAGGAGAACAAATATTGCTGAAAATAGCAAACAAAAAATTTTCTTTTGTGCCAGTAAAAGGTTTAAACTGGGTCATAGACTTAGCAGACCATTTATGTCCTCTGTCCAATTCTTATTCTGTAAAAAATCATTGTAGTTGCATATTGAAATATTTTCTATTCACTAACTAAGATAGAAAATAAACTGTGGTGGTGCATAAATAAATTGACTATATATATATATATATATATATATATATATATATATAATTATATGCTGACACACATTATCAATAACACTGAATCTACTATGCTGATCTCAGTACTATCTATTTACTTTTCAACCAGTTTTTAAAATTAACTTTATATTTAAAAAAGACATTCCCTACTCATGTTTAAAGTTGTTTCTACAGTATTAAATTGATTTGTTTTCAATCAAATGTGTTATCTAATATTTTCCAACCAAACTTTATATTTCCACTGCAAAGTTTATTTCTCAAATTCCGTTTATATTATGTAAAAGTAGATTATCTTCTGAAGCACAAATCAAACTATCTTCACACCTAATGAAAAATTGACAATTTGCATATCAATCAACAGCAAAAATACATAAAATAATATTACACTTCACACCAACATACAGTAATGAATGAATAACACATCAGTGTTGTGGCGTTACAAGCGGTGATTTGTAAAAATTCACATTTGAATTTTTAAAAATCACCGCTTGTAACACCGCAACACCGATGTGTTATTCATTCACCAAAAGTAAATGTTTTAAATAAACCAAATAATTTATTAATGTTGCTAATGGTTTTCTTATTTCATAGTTAAATTATATTAAAAACACTTAACTTTTTATTGCTGGATTTTCTAGTTTGGTCAGTGTTTTTAATATTACATTACATCCAGTTCTTAGTTATTACAACTGAATTTATTATACCTACAAATTATGTTTAGTATATATGTTATGTTATATCATTAAATATAGATAAATTAAATAACAGCCTTCTTATAGAGAATATTATAGATAGGCATCCCATTCCATTGCACAGGGAATAGCTGACAACAGGTGAGAGAACATTGTTTAAGTTGTTTGATCATTATATTTCAATATGGTGGTGTGATATGGTATAGTTGTGGTTTATCTTTGGTGTCATTCTACACTATTTTTTTTGTCTTCACATTCAATAATCAAAATTATAATAATATAAAACAAACACTTTCACATGTATATGTATGAAAACAGGAACTTTTATTTAAAAACCCTAAAATTCAATGGGCACATGTGCTAGTTTAGAAAGTTTACTAGGATAATCTGTGAACCACTTGTCCAAGGACATACTTTGTCATACTTTGAGAACCACTGTGTTAAAATGTATAAAAGTATATCTAAGATTTTTCCAATTTTTGGGCTGAAAATTTGAAAAATTGTAGACCTATAAATTCCTACTGTAGCTGTCCATCCATCTCTCTCCTTAATCTTGAGAATGGAGTTAGGTAGATGAAAGATGAGACCAGATATGGAAACCTTAAGGGCAGGAGGGTCCAATTAACTATATATGAACTTCCAATGTGTACCGGAAGCCACATTATTTCAATTCAAAAATTTTCTCCCAAAAGGAGAAAGATAGATGACCGGCACAACTCTATTGTTAAAGGAGAAGTATAATGTATAGGGCCAAGATACTACTAATAATTTGAGATGGAGAGCATATAATTTAAATTAAATAAATTAAAGATATGATTAAAAATTGAAGCTTGGCATTGTAATGATGTTGCAACAAATAATTGCTCATTTTAACATATTCTTTAATATTATTTTGTATTTAAATGTAATTTGCTGTTTGAAAAGAAATCACAATAAGTCAAATAAGTTGAAATAAAAAGTTTAATAATAATAATACATTGATTAGCAAAATATTTACAAATAACTAATTGCTTAAATTTTTCAACACATTTATACCAGTACAATCAAAAGGTTCAAGGTTTAAGCAGATTGTGAACAAATACATTTATTAAGCAAATTATTACACACATCATTTTTGACTTAATGTCCCTCGGCCACAAGGCACTGTTGTCAATGTCAATATAACTGCTGTATATGCTCTTGAAAAACATTTTCTGGAATTACACATTAGTTCTGCTGCAATGTAGCGATGACCTCTGTGGATGATCAGAACCATTGTCTATAAAATTGTTTCATACAGCCAAAAAGAAAATAATTGTGCAATGCCAGGTCAGATGAGTATGAAGGATGTGACAAGACTTCTGTGTATGTGTTTTGCCAGCTCAGGTTACACAAGGAGAGCATTGTCATGCAGGAAAAACCAATTGTTGTTCTGCCACAGCTCAGGTTGCTTGCACAAATTCTGCATTATCTACATTAGTGTCTGCCAAACATTTTTGCCTCGTGGCACACTGGGCAAGGAGAATTTATTCACAGCACACCAAATAAAAAACCCAACAAAATTAAATATACTTTATCAGTATGAATAAGAATAAATAAATTCTTAGTACAGTAACAATAAAATAACATTGTTTTATCTATATATAAAATATGTAGGTAGGTAATATAAATAATAATTTTGTTAGTGAGAAGGATGCAATTGATTTTGAGAAAGAATTGTCAAAACAAGGCTGTAAATTAGATAAACACATAACTCCTCATTTCTAATCATTCCCGTTTTTTTTTATTTCATTTCCATAAGTGTCGAGAAACCTAATTCGCAAAGATACGATGAACCAAAGGACAACGGAGATTTAACTGCTATAGTAGCTAATTGAGGATACTGGCTCCAATGCAAAATCCAAAATTCTGACAATTCTAGTACAGAAAATGAGGCTTTGTGCACAGGATTGTTTTTTTATCTATTAAATTTTCTTCTGTTAATGTTAATGGCAGGTGTGTACTGTTATATGTTGCAAAAGGATTGATGATCTACTTGTACAGTACATTTGATAATCAAGTGATGGAAAGTACTTAGAAAATGATGGAGAGATTTTCTACTGTCTTCTGCACTTCTGACAAAATTTTAAATTTGTTTGTAAAAGACTACACCCTGGAAGCAATCA
The DNA here is from genome assembly GCF_030686945.1 of Centruroides vittatus. Taxonomy (NCBI): domain Eukaryota; kingdom Metazoa; phylum Arthropoda; class Arachnida; order Scorpiones; family Buthidae; genus Centruroides; species Centruroides vittatus. The sequence continues at coordinate 1,627,151 of NW_027122576.1, forward strand.
AGCTGAGAGTTTTTAACTTCCTGGTTCACAGTATTAACTTTTTGGTGAAAGACTTTAATTTGCCTGAAATTGTAATGATATTTTCATTCACTCCTTGCAGACTCAAATGTAAAACATTTAACTTCTCAATAAGATTGCTGAGAAATGTTATTTCCAGCCACCATTTATCATAAACAAACAACTACTAACCCATTATAGATAAAGATAATTCGGCATTGGTTGAACCAATTATCATCATTAAGAAATTCAAATTTAGCATTTTCAGTATCAAAGAAACATATTATTTCATGTTGCAAAGAGATAAATCATGCAAGTACTTTTCCTTTCAAGAGCCATCACATTTCTGTATGAAGCAGTAAATACTTAAAATCAGAATCCGTATTTTCACAAAGGGAAGCAAAAAGTCTGCAACGTAGGGAATGTGATTTTATGTAATTCACCACTTTAACGTCGTCCATCTTTAGGAGACCATCTGGTAGAGATTTTGACACTAAAACTTTGTGGTGAATCATGCAATGTACAATTTTAACTTGTCAATTATTTTGTAATACATAAGCCTCGAAGCCTTTTTTTTTTTCACCATGCATAGATGGAGCCCCATCAGTCAAACACTAATACAGGTTTCCACTGCATCCCTCTCAATACGACATTTTGGTGTACTAGGTTAAAGACATTTTCACCTCTCGTTCTTTACTTCAATTCACAGCAATAGAAAAACTGACTTATGATTTTACCACCTCTTATTATTTGCAGAAATGTAATTAGTTGAGCTTTGTTTCTTATGTCTATTCTTTCATCGATCTGTAAGGCCCACAAGTTTGAGTTCATATTTTGCTTCAGTGAAATGTTCAGAGCTGATCATCAATGTCTTGCGAAAAGTCTCAAATTTTATGAGAAATTATATGGTCTGATAAAGGAATGGTGTTAGTTTGTTTGATGGCTTTATCACTAATCATTGTGCCAACGGTTATCTCCAAGGCTGGTAAAATAATGTTTTCGGCATCAGAATGGGGTTTTTTAATTAAGTTAATGCATTTCAAAATTTATATAGTATTAAAATTTAATACTAATTAATTATTTAATAATTAAAAATGCTGAAAATCATCATTAATTAACAAAAATGGTTTTTCATCATCAAGACTTAAAATATAATATAGATTTTGAAAATTTTATTTTTACTCTTAGATGGTCCATGGTGTCTTTGCACGTTTTTACTTATATTTTTAAATCTTGTGCTGTGAGAGATTTCAGGTGTACTGCAAACGATTTAAAAATTTGGCAGACACCGATCTACGTGAATCAACTCGTCAAATGTAGAAAGCTGAAGAATAAAATGCAACAAACAATAACAAAGCCAGTTGTTTTATATTATTGTTTTTATTCACAAAATATTTTATTCAAAAATATATTTTTGTTAATGAAATTCTATATAATTCATAAAAATGAACGATTACTTAAATTCTATTCTGTATAGGCGCCACAGATATTTCTGGAATAGTTATTTCATATAACACTGAGGATGAACAGAAGTCATTAACGCTTTCGGTCGCTCCTGTTCCCAACCATAAGCAATCGGTTGCATGGATTTCTGCTTTGCAAAAAGTAATTTTTACCTTCATTGTTAATTTTATTAATTATGAAATTTGTAAAATTATTTTTAAAAAAATTATTATTATAATGTTTAAATTAATTTCAGGCTTTAAAATTAATTGTTGACATCAAGGAATCATAAGTCTTCCAAAAGAAAAATCGAATATCATTACCATTTATGGTAAACTCTCCTCCAAATCACTCTGCCATAATATCAATTACTGAATAAGTAATAATGCTGTATTATATTTATTTGTAAATACATTATATACACATAACACAAGTTAAATGTGTCGTATCGGACAATCGTATCGGGTGGACCTCGAGACAGTCAATCAAAAAAGACGGAATTTGTTATTGTATTGGAAATGATATATATTTTTGTGAATGGGACATTATAAAGTTGATATATATTTATGATATTTTAACACAAGTTTTAATTATTACTAAAATTTTGATTTATAAAAAAAATTATTATTATATATTTATATACTATGCAAATGATTGTTTCTTATCTATTATTTTAAATTAGTTATTTAGATATATACAATATATATCAACATATATATATATGTGATTGATTTTTGAAGTTTATTGTTTGAATGTTTATATCGCTTGATCTTTAAAAATTGTTACAGAAAATTGATTATAGTATTTAATACAAAAAATTTTAAAATTGGGACCATTTAAATAAGCAAAATATTTTGTCATTGACAAGGTTTGGAAGAGTAACTTGCACTCCATGCAATATGTTCCTCTACATGAATCAAATATATTTTGCTTTTTCATATTCAAAATTTAGAAAATATAAATGTTAATTTACTTTTAATATTCGTTATTTCAAATATAGTGTACTACTTTTTATCTATTGTTATTTAAATATATTATTTTCAATGAATTACTTTAACAACTTATTGCTACTAATGATTCATTTTGCCATTCTGTGTGTATGATGCATATCAAATGAATTTTCATTTATAAATAATTTGTTATTAAATGTGAAAAATGAATATAAGAGATTTTTTAAATCATCTGAAATAATAATGAAATGTAAATACTGAATCTGATCGATAATTAATATATGATAAGGATGATGATATTTTTGTATGAATGAACAAATAAAGTTATATATTATGAATGAGTTTATGTTTTTAACTATTACAGAATTTCTGTTATAACTAAGAAAGGTTAAACGATAGTATTTTTTTATTAACAACAATATTACTATATACAAATTTGATACTAAATAGCAGGGCTCTTTAAACTGTGGGTTGCTTAATAATATAGAGGGTGGCAAAAAATAATTTCACAACAGTAAAGTTTTTGTTTTTTGTATTGTGAATTGGTGTTTTCAGCATTGACGATTATAAAACAAACATACACTAATCTACGTCTATGCTGACAACATTACGGTCATCATTCACGAGAAAAATTCTTTCAATTTATGCCACAGCACTTCCCATTTCATTCACTCCCATGAGAATTGGGCCAGCGTCAATCATGTCAGCTGCCAACCACAAAAATGTGCTATTCTCCTCATCCCAATCAACATCCATAACAATCAGGACATTATTCTCCAGTGGCGTGCCGTCATTGGAAGCGATGGAAGCGCCGATTCCACCTTCCAATGACCTTCCCTTGAATTTTATAAAATATAAATTTTCATATTTTAACGTACTTTGAATTAATTAAAATTAATATTTTATTATAACTGCATTATGTATCTTTTATAAATTTCTATACTACATGTGAAAAAAACGATAAGATTGCTATTGTATATTCGAATAATTCGGTGGCGGAAGGAATGTCGAAACCGGGTCAGTCTCTAATCAGCCAGATTATATAGGCATTAGCACATGCGGTTTACAGTGCACCAACCTCACCCGGTTTAGCTGGTAGAAGCGACACGCGTAAACAGTACGCGACTTTATATCCCGGAGCGGTTGAGGGCTGTTAGCCGCCAGCTAGATATTCGGCCACCCTCGCCCGATTATGTGAATCACGAGCAGACTAGATCAACGGCGGGCAACCCGCGGGCCAGCTACGGCTGGCGAAAAGTTTCTATCCGGCCCGCGAGATCTTTAATAGATTATTAAATTGGAAAAATAACTAATTAATAGTTATTTTTCCAATTCTTTGTAATTTTCGAAAACGATAAGAGAAATAAATGTAGTAATTAACTTTTTATTTATTTATTTCATATTTGCAGACTAAAAAAATTACGAGTCACAAGAAGGCGTCAATTAACTACTACGGCGCGGAAAAAAACGTAAAATTTATTCTGGCCCATGTTATAAAAAGGGTTGCCCACCCTAGACTAGATTTATAACAACCCAACCGATAGGAGTTTACTGGCACGTTTTTATGATAGTTCTGTATAGTTGACAGGAGTTTAAAAAAACTCCATTAAAATATTTGATATATTTATTCTGCGTTTATTCCGCTCTCCCATCTTATATTACTTACGGATTTCAATGTTAAACCGGTGATATTACGATTTAGTATGTCCCATCTGTAAGGGGATGCAGAAAAAACGTGTACAATTCTAGTACAGTGTTAAAAATTAACTGTTACTTTGGCAGCATCATTTACAACCAAATTTAATGAATGAGATGTACAGTACATACAATGGTACAAAAAAAAAAGCTCTAGAATTTATTTTCCTTAAATTTACGATTTATGTATCCGTTGTCATAAAAATTTGTCTTTCCACTGTTTTCCCAAGACTACAGATATTCAGGTACAAAATAACTGGTTTCGACTTATTTCTACTTAAGAAGTGACTAAATAATTAAGAGATTAGGGAATGGGGACATAAATAAAATCCTGTTGAAAGAGCCAGAATTTTACTTCAACAAAAGTTTAACAGAACCAATCACTCGCTCAGTACAGTGGGAAACTGATTTCCGTGTACACCTGGTATTAAAACGAATTAGTTAGAAAACGAATGACTATTAAGTTTAACATAGTTAGATTTTTACAGCTACGGTGAGAAACGTTTAAAATTTACAACAGCCCTGTGGCGTCCTTTGAGATATACTAGTGATGCGACAAAAGAGGCATTTGACATTGACCGGTATCGGCACCCTCGGGATTTGGCACGCACACACTCACTACACACCTACCTGGACCGTCACTAGTTCCATTCATTAGCTACTCGTATCAAGATATTTGACTAAGTGGATTGTTTTAAAATTTAAAAAGTAAAGAATATTTTATGTTATTTTTATGTACGTTTCTTTACAAAGCTATATTTTAATTATAATTTTCTTTAAAAGTATATTAATACAATCGAACAATACATTGTACCAGGTATGTATATCCACCGCACATTTTATTTCACCGAGTAAGTTTTTATAATTTATTTTTAATTTTAGCCCTTATATCGTGGCTAGCGATTCAGAATGTAATTGTGATATTAAAAATACATTTAGAGAAGTCTACAGTTTTTACTGGCTTATCGAACAAATGAATACGAATGGACCCTAGACCAGTGATTCTTAACAGGGGGCCGCGGCCCCTGGGGGTCCATAAGAAGTTTGCCGGGGGCCGCCAAATTATGCAAAATTTCCTTCAGAATATAATAAAAAGAAAATTGATGTATAATCCGAATATCGTATTGAAAAGTGAAATAAGAAAGATAAAGTTTTCCTATTTAGTTTTTATTTATTTATTTTGTATTTCTTCCTACATACAACTTTGTTAGTACAGAAGAAATAAATGTAAATATGCTACTTACACCGCAGTATTTACTTCTTTTATTCCAAAGCAATTTTAAGAAACTATTAATGCTTGGAATTTTAAAAATAATTAGGAAAAATAGTAGGCTTTGAAAATTTAAATATTTTTGCAAAAGTTATGCAAAATCCTTACGACAAGTGGGCGTTTTAGTTTTAGTTTAGTTTTAGCATCGACATTGGATCGATTTATCGACATGTTTCTTATTTTATTTTCTGTTAAAAATTAACTGAGTTTTCATGTTTAATTGTGAAGTTTGAATGTTATTTAAATAGATAATGAAATAATAAAGTTATGATTTACATTTATTATATAAAAATAAAGCAATAATAAAAAAATCAATTTATTATAGATAAATTATCAAATTATCAAATATAAATTATTATTAAAAAATGGGGTCACAAAAAAATTATGAAATATTTGGTGGGCTGCGCGTATAAAAAGGTTAAGAACCACTGCCCTAGACCATCACTGACGGGACGGCAGGATGGCCGAGCGGTAAAGGTGGCAGCCTACCGCTCTGGGGACCCGGATCGAATCCGAACGGGTCGAATAATCCCCAGGAATTTTTCGGGGGTGGTCCGTTCGGATATGTCGGGCCCCGTCCCTCACCACCCGGTCGCCCCATTGTGGGCCTGGCCGAACCCATAATGGGCCTACTAAAAGAGGCCCTCTTAGTGCCCACAGGGCGGAAAGAGTTAAAAAAAAAAAAAAAAAAAAAAAGACCATCACTGACGCGCAATTAACTGATTGCCCCTGGAAGTCGGCTTCTTACAGAAACACAGCTTCCCTGTCATCAAATGTCACGGCACGCCACTGTTATTCTCCAGGGACAGAACATCCCCAAAAGTTAACAAAAATGCCAAGAGTTTTCAGTTTATCATGGCTAATCTTTCTTGGAATACACTCATTCAATACACCCACAACAAATGCAGAAAACTTCTCAACATTTTCAAAATCTTTTGCAACAAAAACACAGGCGGCCACCCTACTGACCTCCTCCGCATTGCTAACAGTATCATTACATACACCATCCCCAGTATCGCTATCCTTACCAAGATACGGCTCCACACCTTACAGGCTATTCAAACCCAATACATCAAACTCAGCCTTGGTCTCCCCATCTCTACCAACAACATCGTTACACTCTGCGCCGCAAATAAAACTTCCCTCGATCGATGCTTCCACAAATTAAACAATACTGCACTTAAAGAAATACTGCACTTACATCAAGAAAGCTACTTCTGACCCCCTCTTCCAATCCATTATTCAGAACATAGACAACTATTCAGATGCCTCCCTTGTTAAGATTCCGTTTATTCACTTCACCTACTCCTGGCTTCTCCTGCACAGCGTTCAACCTTCCAATCTTCTGTCAAAATCATTCGACATCACAAATGCCTCCAACCACAACATCCATCTCGACGACCTTGCCTTCCAAAATTCCAATCTCCCTGACACATTCATCCAACAGTCCTTTAAGGAATGGGAAGTCCACCAAAACATCAACACGATAGTTACCACTGATGGGTCAAAAACCATCAAGACCGTGACAGTGGCTTTTGTTCACTCTAAAAACAACATCACGGTCCACTTCACTCTCCACCCTGAGGCCACGATTTTCACTGCATAAGGTATGCAATCCATCATGTCACCCTCAAAAAATCAAATGCCATCATTTGTTCAGACTCAAAATCAGTTCTTAAGGCTCTCCATGCTCAACATCATAAATCCCATACTTTAATCCAAATCAATTAACACCATCCTCAACTTTCAGACCAAAGTTATCTGGACTCTGGCTCACAAAGGCATTCCCATCAACGAACAAGCTGACAAACTTGCCGAAACCAACCCCCTCAACTCTAACATCACCCACTACGTAACCCCTAAAGACCTCAACACACTCATCAAGTCCGACAACGAGAAACACATGAACAACAGACGGAAGACTGACCCCAAAGACTATCACTACCCTTGGTTTTCTAACACGTCAGATATTTCTATTCCTGACATCACTGACCGCCGCATCAACGTCCTCATCAACTGCGCAAGAACAACTCTTTGCTTACGAACCACTTTCTTTATACTCGCAACATCTGCACCCCAAGCAGTGCAAATACTGTCCAAACAAAACAGACACAACCATACATCGCCTCAACGAGTGTTAAAAATTCGACATCAGGAGAAGAATCCTCTCCAATAAGTCTTACAAAAAATCATCTACTCAATATAGCAACTGCCTTCAATTAAACCCGAAAGACATTTGCCTTCAATCCTTATCAATCTTTTTTAATGAATACAAAAATACCTACAACTACTAAATCAATGTAACTTTTTCTCACCTCATTTTGTCTACTAACAGTATATACTGCATCTAATATATGAAATCAGATGCAGTATATAAGAGAATAGCAGATTATACATATATATATATAATACATATTTAATGCAATCGTTTTACTCGGTGAATAGATATGACGTTGCTCTTTTACGGTGTAAATAAACTGAGTTTAAAATCAACAAACAATTGATATTAAATACAAAACATTCTTCTCTCTAAGGGTATTTGACAATCGTTTTAATATGTCTAGAGGACTGTGTGGAATATTTTAAATAAGGGTTGTTAATTCTCTCTTAGTGTTAAATGAAAATGAGAAATAATCTCTCGACCATCACAGCAGATTCCTCAAGAAAAATGGAATTTTTTTTATACCCAAGCTGGTTTTCCTCGAATTGTAGGCTCTATTGATGAATAGCATATAGCTATTAAAACATCAACTGAAGAAGCAGCAGTTTATTTCAATAGAAATAAGAATTACTCTGTCATTTTATAAGTTTGTAATGAGAAAATGGTATTTTTAAACTGCTATGTTGGTGACGATGCCTGTGTTTTCCGACGATCAGCATTGTATCAAACAGTAAACACCAGTGATGGATTTTTCAGCTGTGGCCACACGTTGGGTGATACAGTAGTATCTATCCGTTATCTGAACATTTGCTAACTCTGTGTCGAGATAATGGGAATATGAACGGCGTGCAATTATTATTATACAATAATAAATTATCAAAATGAATAAAATTGAGCGTGCATTTGCACATCTTGTTGGAAGATTCAGACTGCTAACATTTTTAGACGTGTCAAATGGACTTGATTGTAAAAAAAATTATTGATGCACGCATTCTGTACAATATTTGTATACAAACTTATGATGCGATAGAAATAGATTATTATTTTGATGAACAAGGAAGGAAGCGAAGAAACTACAATGCATCCTGCTGTCAGAAAAGCTACAACAAAGCGTGATTACGTGGCAAATGGAATGTTTGTTAGATCTTAAAAATTTTAGAACATTTGATCAGTAAAATATTTGTTTTAATATTTCAATTGATATATTTATTTAAACAAAAGTAGAAATATTCATACTGTATTTGTGACCAGAGGGTCGGTACCTCCTTGATACCTTGTCAGGAATGACACCACCGTGTCCCGGGTGACACGGAAGCCGAGACAGCGTATAGGAACGGTCATGCGAGCGGTTGTGTACACAGGTTATCGGATTCGGGATGGAGATGAGATGAGATGAGATGAGAGAGATGCAGCGAACCGGAAGTGACTTACTCGACTACAGCTCAAATAACTAATTTAGTGTGACGGAAAAGAATACGAGGCTCGAGAGAGAGAGAGTTTACATGACATCGCGGGTCGTTATAAATACCTGGTGCACTGGATACGGGTTTTCCAAATGGTTGTGGAGTCACTGGTTGAGGTTGGGGATTGCCCTCGGAAATGTCTCTGTGGCCTTGATCGCCGGTTAAAATCTATCTGGAGTTGAAGTACGTGGATTCTTCGGAAGTGTTCCCGGAAAAGCACAATATTCGGGGAGGAACAGGCGACGACGATAAACCTTCTCGGGTGGCACTAAGGGATACTCTCTCAGTCTTTCGACTTCCTCTGTTCCTTGAGTTCTTTATTTTATATTCCAAGTCACGTTGTCCTTTTTCACCAATAGGGAATTTTTTGTTTTAGTTCCTCGTGACGCATTCTGAGTTCCCTGGGAAAGGAAATGACTCGGGGAGAGAAATGTACTCATCCTCTGGTAATAAAACGGAAAAGATTTAAGTAAATTAAAAAAAAAACAAGATGAAAAATGAATTTTTCTTTCGAGCGTTTCGTCGGATCCAATCTCTCACATATTTGTATGAAAGTTTCTTTGTATAATTTTGTTCAATTATTATTACGTGTATATTATAAATAATAGTATATCATCACTATTTAATAAAATTGTATAATTTTATTGTGTAATTTATAATATTCTTTTATTTACGTATTTATGATGTACTGTATTTACTTAATGCTATGAAAATAATAGTAATATTTAATTTTAGAAACTCCTAAAATGTAAATAGTTGAAAGAAGAATTTTTATTCAAATGTACAGTTTCTTGAGAAGTTATTTCCCATATGTAAGTGAAAATTCATTCAAGTATACAAACTTAGCATTAATAATAATCCAAAATTACATATTTCCTTACGATTTATTTAATGCTCTAAACATAACATTTCTAAAGATTCCAAACGTGTATAAGGTAAACTTCATTTCTAATCATAAACAATGAGTCGAACTTAATTTTTTTCACATTAACCCTCTGTTTATGAAAAAAAGTCATCTACGACCATTGAACCTTACAATAAAAAAGTAAAGATCATTGTAAACATTTTACACAACAAATAATTGAAATTTACCAATAAAAATATTTTCTGCCTTTTCTTTTTCCAAAAATAATTCCATTTTCATTTCTTTGTACAAGAAAGTAATTTTTTCATGGGAGCAGCCATATTGAATTAGTGCAAAGCTCAATAGCGAACTAGCTAGCACTGCGAGCTTAATAATTCCTAAAAATAACGTCACACAACTCTAAAGTAAACAATTTCTTCCGGCAATTTTTAAACCACATTTGCGATGCTCGAAATTTAGGAGCATCTTCCCCATACATATTTACGGTTTTTTTTTTATATTTTATTCAAACAAAATACGAAGCAAAAGTTTTTTTTTTGTGTGTAGAAGCTAATTTTAATCTCTCATTACATTGTGTTAAATTCCACAACAGTTCTAATTAAATCACACGTCTGTGTTAAGTAAGGACAGTTATTAAAAAAACTCAAAAATTTTTCTGTTTAACCTAATATAACGTTTTTCTTATTAACCGTGGCATTCGAGAAGTGTGTGGAAACAATGAAACCTAAGAGGGGTAGTAAAATCGATGATCGAGATGAAAAAAAGGGACTTGTCACGAAGTTTGAAAACGGATGGCGGACATGGTGGCCATGTTTAAGATGCCGAAGTCGACGGTGTGCAATCAGATAATGCGATTTTCATTTTATTATTTACGGCCCCACCAGATCTTCGTACCCTAAACACTGGGCGTTCGGTCGTGGGTTCGCGCCTCGCTCGGACGGGCTGGCTGTTTTCTGGGTTTTCTCCACGTCTGTAACGCCTAAATAGGGGCCAGTTTCCCTTAAAAAGGCCTCCCGGCAGGCATCCCCCCTCGGCAGATTGCGTTGCCATAACTAAACAAACAAACGTTTTATTATATAGTATTTTATTAATTGTTTTCGTATTTTATTATTATTAGGGCATTCCATTGTGTTTTTTTACCTTAAATTGTGTGCATTTGCTGTTTTAAGTTTACCGAAATGGATATCGTATAAGGTCTGGGAATGGATTAATTCATTTTCCATTATTTGTAATGAAAAAAAAACTGATTCAGATTTCGAAGGCTTCTTGGAATCAGGGCCGGTTCTAGGGTTTTGAGCGCCCCGGGCAAAACAAAATTTGGCGCCCTTTCATACAATAATATACAAATTTACTGCAAATTTAAAAAAAATAGTAAAAAAGACAAAAAATCAAAATTACACAATAAAGAACTGTGTAAAAAATTTATTTAAAGCACGGCAAGTGTTGTTAATGAAAAGTTTACAGAAAGACAGTTATTTAACCATTAAGGCGTACGACAGGCGCCAGTATCACTTTGACTATTCATAATTTTGTTGATATTTGTAATTTATAAATTTGATCTCGTCCATTTTTTGAGTAGACTGTTGTGATACGTGATACTGATTACAAATTATCTTTTCGAAATAAATAAAAATAAACTTTTTAGAGATTAAAAAGCATTTGTCTGCATCAATGTTGTGTGATAAAAGCCATAAAAATTCTTAGGTTTCATTATTTTAATTAGTAAATTTTTGTTTTTGTCTATTAATCTTTTTTTTTTGAGTTATTATGAATTCTGACTATACAAATAATTTTCTTTGAATAATTGTAATATTATTTATATCTGTTGACAATAATAAAATAATTAGCATTGTGACCTTTATTTGGTATTATTAAAGAAAAAACAATTTATTGCTTGCTAAAAAAATCGAGTCTCATGAAAAATGATCAATTTTAATTTATAAAATCTAAAAAATAATGAATGTAAAAAAATATTTTATTTTTATATTGGCGCCCCTCAAAATTTGGCGCCCGGGCAGTCGCCAGGCTTGCCCGCCCCTTTATCCGACGCTGCTTGGAATGAATAAATTAGAAGTACGAGGCACCACTGTGTGTCTTCTATTATACGGAATAAGATTCTACGTTTACAATGTAGAATTAAAATAGAAAAATACTGGACCTTGAAAGAATTACAAAAGAAAATTTAATGTTGTAAAACCCATAAAAGTATTAAAAACTTAATTTTTTTAATCGTCGGTACGTGATAAAATATAGTATATCCAGTGGCGTAGCGTAGTGGGGGCGGCGGGGGGCCCGCCCCGGGCGGCAAAATTTCACAATAAATAATAATACCTAAAAAAAAGGGAGCGGCAAAATTTTCCTCCGCCCGAGCGGCTGACACCCACGCTACGCCACTGAGTATATCGACTCGGTGCTTTATATCAGGCTTTATCATCATAATTGAGAAATATTTCGGGCATTTTATCAATTTCTTGATTTTAGAAACAACAGAAGATATACAAGCGAATTGATAATTTCCGTATCTCTCTTATCTTAGATTCTCCAATTTAAAATGGCGGAAAGAAGATTCGAAAAACCAGAGCAAGCTGCTGCGTACGCAAAGTTTCGCCCTTCTCCTCCTCAATTCATTACTGATAAAATACTGAAATATTTAGAAGAGAAGGTAGGTTTAAAATGTAATTATATTAACCAAATATATCGGTAATTCGTGTTTCGGTAAAAATAGCTTTCAAAATACAGTAGAGAACCGAAAATCGGCATCAATTGGGGACTGGGGTTGTTCAGATTAGTGATTTGTTACCGATTATGTACGAATAAATATTAACCTGTCCGATGTTCAAATTTTTCTCCGTTGCGTGTCGCTTCGTGTTGAATTTTCGTCGATTTTAAGCCTAACGAAAATTTTTATAATAATAATCGAGGCTATCGTATCGTTAAAAATTATTTCTGCATTTTGTACAAAGAAAATAAATATATTGAAGAATATAAAAACATGAAAATTATACTTTAGAAGTAAATTTAGTATCAAAAACGTTCGATTCAGCACGACACAGTCCGACTGAAAATCGTTCCGATTACCGGCGATTCCGATTAACGAGTCTCTATTGTATTTCATTTTGTGCTAGTCGCCACGTTTACTTTTTGACGTTAAAGCGCTTTGTAGGTTAAATTTTAAAAGTAAAATTAATAAAAAGAATATTTTAATAATTTGATGATTTTTATGTAATTTTTAATGTAGATTAATCCTCCTTATGAACGTGTATTGGATGTGGGATGTGGAACGGGGCAAAGTTCTGTCATATGGAGACCATATTTTCGTAACATTACCGGATGTGACATCAGTTTCGCTCAAATTGAAGAAGCTAGAAAGAAAAGTTCGTTTGAAAATGCGAATTTCGTGTTAGTTTCGTATTATTAATTGGTTGTTTCTCTGAAAATTATATTCTGTTTATTAAAAATAATCCGAATTGAAAATACGAACGTATGACGGCTGGATGGGCGAATCAGCCTCCCGCTCTCTGGGACTGGATTAATTTTACGTGTTAGCATTCTAAACTTGAAGTTAATTAAGAATCAAGAGCTAGAACTTAACGAATTACCATTCACTTAACTAATAGATGTGCACGTACTAAAAGTAAACATCTAACTCAAAAGCCTGGTTCAAACTATGCTATAACTATGGTATAAAATCGATAACCGCTTCTTCATATCGCTGATATGGTGTACACCGCTGCAAAAAACTAAGCCATCGTCGGTGCACGCTGCTAACAATAAAACCGGACTCTTTATGATAAAATTACGCAATTTTAAATTTATGTGTAATAGAGTCCAAATCCTTGCCCTTTTAACCCAGCTTCCGTTAGAGTTAAAAATTTCCTTTGTTTTAACTTTTGCAGCGCGCATAGAATTTGCAAAAAGTCAAGAACAAATTAGTTTAAACTGAATTTGATGCTTTTGACTAAGCAAAAGCAATTTTGCCGCCTCAAAATCCATCGCTCTAGGCCCGCACCTACTGTGCTTACTTAGAAATCCGAACCTGAGCACGCCATCTCTGTTCTAATACAGGTATTATTAAAAACAAAACGCACTTAACACGCACTTATATTTTATATTTAATTAGTCATTGATGTCAAGTAACCATAATTCTCTTCGTACTATCGCGCATCGCGTAATTTTTCTGTCAAATCAAAAGTCAATACATAAAGTTACTCGGGGATACGTTTTGTTTCTCTGAAAACATTCAATCTTTCAATTCTATACCGTATATTTGGGAGGTGCATTCAAGTTGTAAGGTCTTTTTTTTCTAGGGGAAAGGAACAGGTAGCAACATGCGGTTTTTTAAAAGAAGGAACACTGTATGTGGTCGCGTAACAGAGAAGGTAGCACCGCACGACGCACGGAAGTCTAGCAGCAGCAATTCGAATGAGAGACATTTTTGATACTTGTAGATGTTTCATTACAAGAACAACGCGTATTCATTCGTTTTCTGCATTTGTGTGGAGTGACACCCACCGAAATTCATCGCCAGTTGAGTGACACGAGGTGATGGTGTCACGCGTGTGAAAAATGTACGTTCGTGGGTGCGACAGCTCAAAGAAGGGCCAACATCGCGTGACATCAAACCGAAACATCCATGACCGCGCACCCACCGGTTTGACATGATTGCGCGCGTGGAGCAAGTTGCTTCACACGCGCAATCAGGTTGTCATCATGAATTGCTTCCAGCATTGCGAGAAAAACGGCAGGAAAAGGCTGCACGTGTGCTCTTCCATCAAGACAATGCTCCAGCTCATCGGGCGATGTTAACACAGGAGTTTCTTCGTGAAAACAACTTTAAAGTGGTTTTTCATGTACGGCCGGATGGCCGAGCGGTCAAGGTGGCGGCCTACCGCTCTGTGGACCCGGGATCGAATCCGAACGGGTCGATTAATCCCCAGGAATTTTTCGGGGGGTGGTCCGTTCGGATATGTCGGGCCCCGTCCCTCACCACCCGGTCGCCCCATTGTGGGCCTGGCCGAACCCATAATGGGCCTTCTAGAAAAGAGGCCCTCTTAATGCCCACAGGGCGGAAAGAGTTTTAAAAAAAAGTGGTTTCTCATGCTCCCTACTCACCTGACCTTGCTCCAAACGATTTTTGGTTTTTTCCAACGATGAAGAACATTTTCCAGTCGTGCCGCTCTAGCAACAGCGATTTTCTAGTGGTCAAAACAGACCTGTAAAGAAGCGTTGGCAGTAACCATGATATCATGGCGTCGACGTTGTGAAAAATGTGTACGTCTGCAGGGAGATTATGTTGAGAAGTAACAGAAGTTTCAATTTGTTTAAGTATTTTGTCAGAAAAAAAGGGGAGACCTTAGAACTTGAATGCACTACGTAATAAACTTTATCGATAGCAACAAATATTTAAACTCGAGACATTTTGCATATTTTTATAGCTAATAATACTTATCCATTTTTCTAATTTCAAATTATTGTTCACAGTATTTGCCCTTCGGAAAAAATTCCTCTGCCCGATAATTCAGTTCAGATGATATCTGTAGTCGCAGCTCTCCATTGGTTCGATATAGAAGAATTTTTCAAAGAAGCAAAGAGATTGTTGATCAAAAATGGTGTTTTAGCCGTTCAGGGTTATCATAGAGTTAGGGTGAAATTCGATACAGATGAAAAAACTTCTTTAGGAAATGCTGTCTTGAAAGAGGTTGATCTTTCATTTTATTTATTTACTTTTTTATAATTTAATTCGTTTTATGTTATAGTTTATCCTGTAAATGTTAACATCCCTTACAGTTAGTGTATGATAACTTACTCGGACATTGGTCGAAAAATGTTGTAAATTCCAATAATGAATTTTCTTCTATCAACTTTCCGTTTTGCGATATTGTCAGGTAAGAACATTTGGTCTTAATTAATTAATTAAATATTAATATCTCGAATTTGAAATTTAGGCATACCGGAATAAAAGATAGTGTTGAAGTAACGGTGGATTATGTCGTCGGTTTCTTTTTCTCTTTATCGCCCTATCAAACTTTCAAAGAACGTCAACCAGAAAAAGCCGAATCCGCATTGAAACAATTACAAGAAAGGTAATTCTATCTCTGAATTTTAATTATTTTATTATAAGACAAAAATAAAAAACACCTTGATGCTGAGAACGTTTAAATTTAATCAAAAACAAACGTTTTCGGCCCACTCCATGAGCCATCGTCAGGCTAACTACATTCGAATACAATTTCGAACAAGCAATTTCAAATTGAAATAAACTACAAAAAAAGAACTCACGCGCTACGCTGGATAACGTAAACTAAAACTAATATAAACAACATAGAAAATAATAAAATAAAATATGTCAATGTTACATGTGTACATTGTGAAAATCTATAGTCACAATGTCTACTCGCACAGCAAACCAGACATTGGGCTGCCCATCGGGACACCTTTCAGCTGTTTATAGACTCTATAAACAGCTGAAAGGTGTCCCGATGGGCAGCCCAATGTCTGGTTTGCTGTGCGAGTTAGTTGTAAGAAAAATGGAGCGCATCACACTCAACAACTTCAAGGAGGACATAATCATGTATAAAAGGTACGTGGACGATGTGCTGGTTATATGGAGGAACCACGCAAGAATACAACAATTCTTAAGTGCCATGAATTCCAACGATCATGGCCTAAAGCTGAGCTTGGAGCAAGTTAGTAGCGACGAATTACATTTTTTGGACATTAGTATTGCATTTAGGAACGGGTCAATAGATACGAAGGTGTATATCAAACCTACACACGACCCGCTGTATATACCGTCAACATCGAATGATCCTATTACTTATAAGCTCTCAGCGTTTAGAGCTTTAATTAGAAGAGCGTTTCAGTATTGCTCTAACATACTCGATACGATGCGAGAGCTGGATAGAATCAGGCAAGTGGCTAAGGTGTTGGGATTTGGTCCAAGAACTGTTGAACGTTTGATTGCCGCTTACAGGAATCCTAAAGTAAACAAGAAAAAACGGGATCTGACAAACGGTATCACGAAATTCACGTATAATAAACGTCTATCATCGGTCATGGAAGGTATTGCGGGCCGCATGAACAGCACTATTGTATACAAAAGAGCTCCCTCGATATATAGGCTACTAAGGAACGACAAAGATGCAATTAGACCGAGTGAACAACCAGGTGTGTACTCGATACCGTACAGCAACGACCAGTTAAAGATTGATAAAGAATACATCGGGGTCACGACGAGAAGCCTAAGTAAAAGGATTAAGGAACACAGATATGACGTGGCGAAGGGTAAATGCCAGTGGCGTGCCGTGACATTTGATGACAGGGAAGCTGTGTTTCTGTAAGAAGCCGACTTCCAAGGGCAATCAGTTAATTGCGCGTCAGTGATGATCTAGGGCAGTGGTTCTTAACCTTTTTATACTCGTCGCCCACCAAATATTTCATAATTTTTTTGTGACCCCCATTTTTAATAATAATTTATATTTGATAATTTGATAATTTATCTATAATAAATTGCTTTTTTTATTATTGCTTTATTTTTATATAATAAATGTAAATCATAACTTTATTATTTCATTATCTATTTAAATAACATTCAAACTTCACAATTAAACATGAAAACTCGTTAATTTTTAACAGAAAATAAAATAAGAAACATGTCGATAAATCGATCCAATGTCGATGCTAAAACTAAACTAAAACTAAAACGCCCACTTGTGGTAAGGATTTTGCATAACTTTTGCAAAAATATTTAAATTTTCAAAGCCTACTATTTTTCCTAATTATTTTTAAAATTCCAAGCATTAATAGTTTCTTAAAATTGCTTTGGAATAAAAGAAGTAAATACTGCGGTGTAAGTAGCATATTTACATTTATTTCTTCTGTACTAACAAAGTTGTATGTAGGAAGAAATACAAAATAAATAAATAAAAACTAAATAGGATAACTTTATCTTTCTTATTTCACTTTTCAATACGATATTCGGATTATACATCAATTTTCTTTTTATTATATTCTGAAGGAAATTTTGCATAATTTGGCGGCCCCGGCAAACTTCTTATGGACCCCCAGGGGCCGCGGCCCCCTGTTAAGAATCACTGGTCTAGGGTCCATTCGTATTCATTTGTTCGATAAGCCAGTAAAAACTGTAGACTTCTCTAAATGTATTTTTAATATCACAATTACATTATGAATCGCTAGCCACGATATAAGGGCTAAAATTAAAAATAAATTAT
Source organism: Centruroides vittatus (assembly GCF_030686945.1). Classification (NCBI taxonomy): domain Eukaryota; kingdom Metazoa; phylum Arthropoda; class Arachnida; order Scorpiones; family Buthidae; genus Centruroides; species Centruroides vittatus. The sequence goes on from NW_027122576.1 coordinate 1,645,226, forward strand.
AAAAACTTACTCGGTGAAATAAAATGTGCGATGGATATACATACCTGGTACAATGTATTGTTCGATTGTATTAATATACTTTTAAAGAAAATTATAATTAAAATATAGCTTTGTAAAGAAACGTACATAAAAATAACATAAAATATTCTTTACTTTTTAAATCTTAAAACAATCCACTTAGTCAAATATCTTGATACGAGTAGCTAATGGATGGAACTAGTGACGGTCCAGGTAGGTGTGTAGTGAGTGTGTGCGTGCCAAATCCCGAGGGTGCCGATACCGGTCAATGTCAAATGCCTCTTTTGTCGCATCACTAGTATATCTCAAAGGACGCCACAGGGCTGTTGTAAATTTTAAACGTTTCTCACCGTAGTTGTAAAAATCTAACTATGTTAAACTTAATAGTCATTCGTTTTCTAACTAATTCGTTTTAATACCAGGTGTACACGGAAATCAGTTTCCCACTGTACTGAGCGAGTGATTGGTTCTGTTAAGCTTTTGTTGAAGTAAAATTCTGGCTCTTTCAACAGGATTTTATTTATGTCCCCATTCCCTAATCTCTTAATTATTTAGTCACTTCTTAAGTAGAAATAAGTCGAAACCAGTTACTTTGTACCTGAATATCTGTAGTCTTGGGAAAACAGTGGAAAGACAAATTTTTATGACAACGGATACATAAATCGTAAATTTAAGGAAAATAAATTCTAGAGCTTTTTTTTTTTGTACCATTGTATGTACTGTACATCTCATTCATTAAATTTGGTTGTAAATGATGCTGCCAAAGTAACAGTTAATTTTTAACACTGTACTAGAATTGTACACGTTTTTTCTGCATCCCCTTACAGATGGGACATACTAAATCGTAATATCACCGGTTTAACATTGAAATCCGTAAGTAATATAAGATGGGAGAGCGGAATAAACGCAGAATAAATATATCAAATATTTTAATGGAGTTTTTTTAAACTCCTGTCAACTATACAGAACTATCATAAAAACGTGCCAGTAAACTCCTATCGGTTGGGTTGTTATAAATCTAGTCTAGGGTGGGCAACCCTTTTTATAACATGGGCCAGAATAAATTTTACGTTTTTTTCCGCGCCGTAGTAGTTAATTGACGCCTTCTTGTGACTCGTAATTTTTTTAGTCTGCAAATATGAAATAAATAAATAAAAAGTTAATTACTACATTTATTTCTCTTATCGTTTTCGAAAATTACAAAGAATTGGAAAAATAACTATTAATTAGTTATTTTTCCAATTTAATAATCTATTAAAGATCTCGCGGGCCGGATAGAAACTTTTCGCCAGCCGTAGCTGGCCCGCGGGTTGCCCGCCGTTGATCTAGTCTGCTCGTGATTCACATAATCGGGCGAGGGTGGCCGAATATCTAGCAGGCGGCTAACAGCCCACAACCGCTCCGGGATATAAAGTCGCGTACTCTTTACGCGTGTGTCGCTTCTACCAGCTAAACCGTGACGTTGGTGCTCTGTAAAGCGCATGCGCCAATGCCTATAATCTGGCTGCTTGGAAGTTGACAGGCAGGCGGCTAACAGCTCAGAACCGGTCCGGGTTATAAAGTTGGACTCTGTACGCGTGTGTCGCTTCTACCAGCTAAATTGGGTGAGGTTGGTGCTCTGTAAACTGCATGTGCTAATGCCTATATAATCTGGCTGATTAGAAACTGACCCGGTTTCGACATTCCTTCCGCCACCGAATTATTCGAATATACAATAGCAATCTTATCGTTTTTTTTTTCACATGTAGTATAGAAATTTGTAAAAGATACATAATGCAGTTATAATAAAATATTCATTTTAATTAATTCAAAGTACGTTAAAATATGAAAATTTACATTTTATAAAATACAAGGGAAGGTCATTGGAAGGTGGAATCGGCGCTTCCATCGCTTCCAATGACGGCACGCCACTGGTAAATGCACAACAACATTAGCAAAAATGGCGCAGACTGAGGGGTCCGTGGTGAAATGGGATGAAGCCAGGATCTTAACACCGATACATTCGCCGACACTTGCGGCTACAACCGAAAAATGTGAAATTTATAAGTCCGGCTTAACCAAAAAATGCTTAAATTACAAGGATGCGGCGATTTTACCATCAGCTTGGAAGTTTTTAATTAAAAAAGTCACAGGAATACATTAGATACGGCAAAAGGATTGCCTAGAGAACTATAGACTATAGATTTTCACAATGTACACATGTAACATTGACATATTTTATTTTATTATTTTCTATGTTGTTTATATTAGTTTTAGTTTACGTTATCCAGCGTAGCGCGTGAGTTCTTTTTTTGTAGTTTATTTCAATTTGAAATTGCTTGTTCGAAATTGTATTCGAATGTAGTTAGCCTGACGATGGCTCATGGAGTGGGCCGAAAACGTTTGTTTTTGATTAAATTTAAACGTTCTCAGCATCAAGGTGTTTTTTGTCTTATGATTTAATAGAGTCTGAGTGAAGTTAGACGAATAATTATTTTATTATTAATCATTGATTAATTTTATCAATTTTTATTATTATTTAGATTTTTGGAATTGGCTGGAGGAGAAAATGGAAAATTTACACTGGAGCGGGATTGTTATTTAATTTTATGCAGAAATGTTTAAAAAAAATTATTTAAACGATCATAAATTAACACATTTAGTTGCGATTATTTACGTATAGTTTTTTTGTTTTGGAGTGAAGAAAATGTTGGTAATCACAATTTTTATATGGGGAAATTTTGTATGATGTCAAACAATGTATATCTATAAACTCTAATTTAAAGCCATGGTTAAAATATATTGAACAATAAATTATTTTATGAAAAATTAAGATTTAATAATATTTGACAGAAAACATTAATATATTCAAACATTATTTCTCTTTGTCATTTATGTATTTAAGCTTATATCTTAATTTTTTAGAAAATTGAACATTTGTACATTATTATATACTCTGCATGCTCTTGAGAGAATGATTACTTGATTCGAGGAAAGTGGACATCTGGGAGTTCGACCCGATCGAAGTTGCGAACCTATCACGGGGATACTATAGATTACTATCTATGGAATTTCTGGACTTTGAGTATATATCTGAACTGAGGGGACCGAGACGAGTTCAACGGTACCCTACTTTTGGACCGGAGACGAAAAATAAAAAAGTTATCATACTTTCTTCCGGCGATCGCGCGATGATAGGGAGTCGCGTCGCTCTCTCCGCTAAGTCGGCCTCGCTATCGCAATCGGGAGTCGCGTCGCTTGCCGTTAAAATTGCCTTTAGTAGACGTTTCCCTCTTTTTTTTTACTTTGTTCAATAACTACCGTGAATCAATAACTAGTGACATTTAGCACATGGCGGCCGGCCGGCGGCTCCCCTCCGGGAGGTCAGTCGAGAGCACGAACAGTCGAACGGCCGCCACGTTCGCTGCCATAAGTAACATTAACCGAAATGGCGATCGCGCGATGATCGGAAGTCGCGTCGCTCTCTCCGCTCTCGTATCGCGTTTAACCCTACTGGAAATGACCGTAGTCCGACGTCATGGTTTGCAGACTTTACCGCAAGATGGCAGTACTAGCAACTATGGTGCCGTCTTTATGAGAGCATTAAAAAAGTATGGTAAGTGAAAAAGTACGATAACTTTTTTTATTTTTCGTCTCCGGTCCAAAAATAGGGTACCGTTGAACTCGTCTCGGTCCCCTGAGTTCCAGTATATAATCAAAGTCCTGAAATTCCATAGGGGGTAATCTATAGTACACCCGAAAAAGTATTGATTTTGTTATTCGTAGTTGTTGATTTAAAACTATGTGAATAATTTTAATAATAATTATAAGTGTTTGTGGGTCAAATATATTTTCTAATAACAGGGCCGGCCTTCTCGATAAAGGGGGCCCGGGTGCAAGAAACTATTTGGGCCCAAATGTTTTTCTAAAATAAAAAAATTTACAAACACGAACATATATTAATGCATGTTTATTTAAAGCGTGATTTTGTTCTTGCTAATACATTAATTACTTCAGAAAAATTACTAAAAATACTGCATTCTTGATAATGTTGGGGCCCCCTCAATCGCGGGGCCCCGGTGCGTAGCATCCGCCGCACCCCCCGATGGCCGGCCCTGTCTAATAATTCACTTCAGAAAAAGTTGGAATAAAACAGAACGAACCTGCAAAGCTTTTTAGCTTGGTGCTTTTTCATTAGTCATGCCTATTCATTACCTTTCGATTATAGAACATACACAGAAGTGTGTAAACAATGATTTCTCAAAAATACTACTCGCATGCGTGAGTTATGTTATCGTGTGTTTAAGTGGAAGAGATGTACTAAAATTTCAGCAAAATCCAGGATGTCAAAGGTCGGATGTCTCCTAGTCAATAGACAACGGGTAGCATTCGTATTAGTTTATAACCTTGGTAATAATTTGCCCTACTAGCAGTTGAGTAAGGTGACAGATTACATTCATTGATACCAAGGCCTATTTTAAAAAAAAAGGACCAGAACACCTGGATGAAAAAAATGAAAGGGGCAGATTTCTCATGGGATCAGTGTGGTGAAGGATTGAAGGAAAGTGATGTATTTTTTTGGGGGGGGATGAAAGTTGGTCTATCAAGATCAATGGAAAAACCTGAGCAATACGGTTTCTGAAGACCAGGTTTGAGACAATTAGGCAAGAATGTCGACAGAGAGAATTGTTATGAAAACGGAATTCCTGATAAATGGACAAAACTTCTACATGAATTGTATATAAAAGACTGAACACTTGTTCGTGACTGAGTCAACTCAGATTGACATATTCTTGATCTGTCTAAAGAAAATATCATCAGGACCATTAGTTGTCCAGAAACAAAAACAGACGATAGACGAATCAGAGAAGAATTTGTTGAAAGATGCTAGTGTTGCATTAGGAATAGATTTTTCAACAGATTCTGTTTATTGCATATACAATAAAAACTGCTTAGGCAACTGCTTGTCAAGATGGGCAAGAATTTCTGGCACGGAATAGTTTATATATAGTGTCTTCGTATAAGTTACCTGTATTAAACGACCACCTATGTAACGCGACCGCAGGCATCGATTTTTGATCGGAAACAACATACAACTATAATAAACGATCGCTTCCGCGAATATATCTGGTCTAAACTATTGTTCGAACCCATCTCAACGTTTCCCCTTCCAGTATAATGAATTAATCTAAACTCTTGTTCGAACCCACCTCGGACACTTCTCACTCCTGAAATTAACTGCAGGTGTTAATGGATTAGTCCAGCTACAAAGGAAATTCATTTGTTCGAAAATGTCCGAAAAACGAAAGAAATGCAAAGTGCTGTCGCTAGAAGATCGTGTTAAAGTCATCAAAGAAAGTGAAAATGATTTATCACAACGGCAATTAGCGGCCAAGTTTCACTGTGGGAAAACGCAATTTATTGTATTGTAGACTCGCAGTATTTTCCTTAGGGGTATAAAAATACTGTACACGATACAATTAATCGACTGATCTCATCGTTGATATTTATTTTTTTTCAAGCTCATATACAGTACTTGTGCGATAAACAGTTTCTGTGTCAACCTACCTTATTTTCGCGATATTTTTAGAATAATAATATCCAAGTAATTTTTGCACGCAAAATATTCAAAAAAAAAAAAAAAAACTAAATCGCTCGCTCTAAATTCGCGTTTGCATAGTCGCACCCTAACATGCCTGGTTATTTCCTGCTCATAGATGTCCTTTGGTTTCTGTTTCAGAAAGTCTGATCATTTCCTGCACTTCTGCATATAGTAAACTAACACTCCAGTGCCTCTTCAATAATTCACACGAAAATAATACAGTTAAAAGTTCAGACTGTATGTTGAAACTTCTACACAGCAATCGAGAATGTCTTGTCAGATAGTGATCCTCTTGCATGACACCACAAGACTGACACACTCCCAATGACTTGTGACAAGCTTGAGAACTTCAAATGGGAAATTCTGCAACACCACCTTAGTCCAGACCATGCAACTTCATATTTTTGGTGAATTGAAGCACTTGAAGGATTACAGGTCTATATCGAATACAGAAGTGCGTGTGATCATAACTTCCTAAAGTAGAAACCTTGTAAAAATCAGTTTTACAAGGTTGCCTGTAAAACTGATTTTTGCATTAATGCGTTTATTGTTTTTTTGAATATGTTGTTGCAAAAATTACTTGGATATTATGTTTCTAAAAATATCACGAAAATAAGGTAGGTTGATACAGAAACTGTTTATCGCACATGTACTGTATATGAGCTTGAAAAAAAGAAATATCAAACGATGAGATCAGCCGATTAATCAAAGGACTTCTAAGAGCATGGAATTACCAGGCTTGCTACTTCGTACCAAAACACCTCAATGATGGTGGTCATTACTTTTAACTTACAGGTATGTTTGTGAATAGTTTACATTGGCTCACTTTCATTTGACTTGTCCTAATAGAAACAATGGTAAAAAGAAGGTTGCACAAGTCTGAGATGAATTGAATATTATTCTTTGCATTTCCATGCATTTCATTAAAAATCATGAAATAAAAAAAGGGCTAGAGATTTAAGTTTCCAGAATGGTCTTGATTTTCTGATGAGTAGGAGCTTCATCTTGTGTTCTGAAAGCATTTGCACAAATTATGATGATGAGTTTTACTTTATGGATGAATTTTCTTCCTAGTGCTTGAGCTTCATGGAAATTCACTGAAGTTTTGTTTGGAAGTTTTCTTAAGTAAAGGCTGTTTTCATCAGCATTACAAATTTGCTTCAGTAAAGATTTTTTCAATTCCTCTTAACAGGAAGAAATGGTTAAAATCACCTGAAAGACTCACCACATATAATTAGACTTTGAACACCAAAACATGATTTGTTTTGCAGCCAGCCTTCACTTGCATTGGTTCTTCCAGTAATTTTTTCATAAATTTGGCTTTCTTGGATATTTGTCCACTAATTGGTAAACCTTTCCTATGTTCTTGCACAAACCAGAAGTACAATGCTTCTAGTTTTGGATTTCAACTTTTTTGAGTTTCTTTTTTCCCTAGACCACACTGTTTAGAAGCAAAACTTATACTTTGAAGCCATTTTATCAGTATTATTTTTTTTATTTCAGAAACTCTTAATATTCCTACTCTAGAAAAGAACAAGTTGTGCAAATTTGACAGAAATTTACAAACTCAAATTCTTTTTAGTCACTATTGTCAAAACTAACCATTTTTTATGGGTTTTTGGATCTATTTTACTGTTCAGCTGTGTTGAAAAACATAGTTACATGTTCATTTTTGAATTGTCTCCTATTCATCCTTCTTACAGAACAGTTACATACCTCCTAACAGGAGAGAAGGATAGAAGCATACTATACATATTATATTTTCAGACTGCATCCAAATGACAGGGTCAGCCAACTGAGATCAGGACACTGACAATTCTACTGTGTACTTATTAAATTCAAGAAATAACAATTAATTATAATGTACTGTTTTTGAACTTTACATGAGACATAATCATGAGTTATGATTAATTCTTATTAATAGAAATATCAATGACTGAATTTTCCTTGATAATTTATTGTTAATTAACTACATCTCACAAACTTTACAAATTTATTTTCAGCTTGTAAGCTGACAGATAATATTTAAACTGTAATATTTTCATATTTGATTTAATTTCTTTTAAAGTAACTAATTTTTCACAACCTCATACTAATTCTTTTTTGGTTGTGCTAATTCATAAATTGTATAAAAACAATAAACTGTTCCCACAGCACACAAAGTTAAAGTGGCTCCATACAAAACACGATCAATAGCACCTCCCTTCAGATACATTGGAACACCATCATCAATCTACAAAATAAATTATGTATAAATAAAAATACAAAATATTTTTTTAATATTCAACTAATCAAAACTATGTACTGTACAGTAAAACCTCTAATCTTGAATCCCTCAAATCAAACTGGATTGCTAGTCCTAGTGAACACCTTATATATTTTTCTACTCCAAAAATCAAAAATATATTATGCATCTCAATGTTGTCCCTCCTTAAGTTAAACTCAACAGATGCTGACCTACCAATTAAATTCCATGAATTCTTTTGCTATACTGCCTGTAAAATGGCTTTAAAATACAGCTGTATAAAAAAAGCCAATGAGCAAGTCAAGACTGTATCATTGGCTTGCTTATACAGTTGACTGAAGCCATTTTCCCTGGTAATGTATCTTTTGTTCATGAGCACAGTTGCCAGCTTAGTGGAAAAATAACCAGATCAAATGGGAATATTTAAATCTGATGTAGCATAGGAACAGCGCCGGATTAAGCCTCTAGCGAGCCCTAGACAAAATTTAAATTGGGGCCCCATTTAAGTAAGTTTCTTCTAAACAAATCTTATATAATGTGACATTAGCGTAGCTAGCATCATGGGTGACATCCGGTGCGGATATCGTGGTGTCACCCCAAGTCACACCGTAGTGTCACCCTTTTTAACTCTTTTATAAAACCCTATTGAATTGTAATATCTTCGCACTCGAGCAACTTGAACACTATATCGAATATGCGATGTCGCGACGTATAAGTGTAGATTTAGAAAATAAACCATAACCATCCATACATCAGTACTACCACGAGACGCGGCCCTGAAAATATTTCTAGATGGCGCGAGAGATCTCCGATGTGTATTCATGGTACTGTACATTACTTCTGACACACGGGTGGATGTCGACTTTTTTTTTTTTTTTTTTTTAGGTAATGGCGAGTCGAGCGGAGCTTAGTAGGAATTGTTAAATACAGCCTTTTCTGTCCTATTTCTTAAATCATTTTTAACTCCTTTTCAAACAGAGGAGTCTTCTGCACTGAAGCCGGGCCCCTCTGAATTACGGGCCCTAGACATTTGTCTACTTTGCCTATTCGATAATCCGGCCCTGCACAGGAAGGTAATTTTGGGATATACCCAAATTCATGATAATTATTTCAATCTTTACTATAGTTTGATATGTTGTTCTAATAATCATTTGAATAAATATTGTGAACTTAAATATATCACAGAATTATATCCTTTATTCTTTTCCTTCATATTTTGCATCTGAATAAAAATTTTTCTATTTTTCATATACCTCCATATATAGAACACACCGTAACTTGAAGTGGCCATTCTTGATCCCTTCAAATTCAAGATTTAGAGGTTTTATTGTATATATGTTATATAGGACAAAGTGATTAATACGGGCATTATGAATAATGACCAACAAAATCGGGCATTGTAATAAATTTCAATAATTTATCAAATTGACCGATCATTATGAATACTGCTATAACCTAGTCAGGCAAAGTGATGATAAGTTGAGGAGTGATCATACGACATACGCTAGCCAATCGGCACTCAGTTGCGCGTGCGTATTGTGTTTAGTACCAAATTTGGTGGCAGTCGCAACTGTTTGTGCTCTTGACAGATTCCTCTCGGAGGGGTTGGTTGGTTAATTAAAGTTTTTTGGCGCAAGGGCCACCACGGCCAAGCTGCGCCACGCCAAATGGTTGATTCTCTAAACACTGTATGTATATATTATATAAAATAACAACAAAATAAAAACAACAGAAAATAACAACATAAAAACAACAAGTATATACACAATTAAAACGAACTAACGACAAAACACATAAAAGTAAAAATAATAAATAAATATGTTAAATCTTTTGTACAAATTAGTGACTTTTAAAAAGTCTAATACATTATACACATTGGGCCTCTGGCCCAAAATCTCTGTCAAACGTCCTGTCCCAAGATACTGTCTACGCATTATCTCAAAGGCAGAGCAATCGAGCAGTATATGCTTTATGGTAAGTGGACATTTGCAATACTGGCATACTGGCTGCTCATCGCCCTTCAAAAGGTATTGATGAGTCAGCCAAGTATGTCCAATTCTCAGATGAGTAAAAATAACCTCAGATCTCCTGTCATAGGGTTGCTTATGTGTCCAATTTTCTATCATAGGTTTGATCTCATGTAGTTTATTGTGGACTTGTGCATTCCACATATTTTGCCATCTCTCTGCTAGTCGTTTTTTAACGACCAGCTTCAAGTCACCTCCTTCAATATGCATTGCATGCTGAGAAGGACTTGCTGACTTTGCAGCTGCATCAGCTTCTTCATTTCCCCTTATACCCACGTGGCCTGGGACCCAACAAAATTTTACAGAGAAATTAATCGCAATAAGATGACAAATCAGTTTACGAATTTTAATCACTATGGAGTGAGAACTAGGTTCACATGAGATCAAAGCCTGAAGTGCACTAACTGAGTCAGTGTAAATCACGCAGCAGCGATGACCTTTCCTAGTTATATACTGTAGGGCTAAATAAATAGCCTGCAACTCCGCAGTAAAGATGGAAGAAATCGGAGCTATTTGTTCTGCCACAATTTCATTCAGGCAGACGAAGGCTGAGCCGACGTAATCAATCGATTTCGATCCATCAGTATAAATAGGAATTAAATTCCTGTCGTGGTGTTGAATTTCTGCGAAGTGCTGTCTATAGATGTAGTCAGGTGTGGTTTCTTTGGAAAACTGCTTTAAGCTTAAATCCACATTAATCACTGGGGTTAACCAAGGTGAAATTCTATTAACCTCAACCTGTGAGATGTTGCTTGTGTCCAGGTCAATCGTGCTGCTTATATTCTCCATTCTTATATCAAATGTAGGAACACTACTTGGGCGAGCTGCAAATAATCTTTTCAGCTGAGTATCTGATACTCTACAATAAACTGAAGGTTTAGCCAGAGATTTCTGTTTAATGTAATAGAACAAAGACAACTGCTCTCTCCTGAGAGATAGTGGAGGCTCATAAGCATCTACGTACAGACTTTGAACAGGAGAAGTTCGAAACGCACCAGTGCACAAATGCAATGCTTGATGGTGGATTGGATCCAGCATCCGAAGAGTAGATTCTCGCGCAGAGCCATACACAATGCATCCATAATCCAGCTTAGAGCGAGACAAGGGCCCTATAAATCCTGAGCATTGAACATTTGTCTGCTCCCCAGAATGAGCAGCATAATACCTTTAAAAGGTTCAGAGCTTTTAAACATCTACTCTTCAAATTGCGCAAGTGTGGTAAGAACGTCAATTTATGGTCAAACACAACACCAAAAACTTAGCTTCGTTGACCATTGGGATTTTAACCCCATTTAGGTGAATTTCAGGATCCAGGTGCAAACCACGCCTTCGGCAAAAGTGGATGCACGAGGTCTTCTCTACATTAAAACTAAAACCATTGGTCTTGGACCAATTGTCTATGCGATTTAGGGAGGTTTGCAGTTGTCTTTCAATAAAACTCATGTTACTAGACTGGCAGGAGATCTGAAAGTCATCCACATACAGAGGAGTGTTTCACACTGGAAGGAAGACACTTAGCTATGCTATTAATTTTGATTAGGAACAGAGTCACACTCAAAATAGAACCTTGAGGAACACCCTCTTCTTGTGTGAAAGGCCTAGATAAAGTGTTGCCCATCCTGACTTGGAATCTTCGATTCTGTAAGAAGTTTTTTATAAAAATTGGCAAATTACCCCGCAATCCAAATTTGTGCAGATCACGGAGTATTCCGTATCGCCAGCAGCGATCATAGGCCTTCTCTATATCGAAAAACACAGACACTAAGTGCTGTCGTCTTACAAACGCTTCGCGTATAGATGTTTCAAGGTTTACTAAATTGTCCGTGGTACTTCTGTTCCTACGAAATCCACTCTGATGTGGTGAAAAGTAGTTCTTTTCCTCTAGGAGGAACATCAGGCGTCTGTTTACCATTCTCTCGAAAAGTTTGCAGAGACAACTAGTCAGAGAAATTGGTCTATAATTAGAGGGATTCTTGCGGTCTTTTCCTGGCTTGGGAATGGGAATAATAATCGATAGCCTCCAAGAGTCAGGAAAATACGTTCTGTCCATATTCTGTTAAACAGATTCAGAAGATTACTAAGGGAATTGTCTGACAGATTTTTAATCATGCTGTAATGGATTTTATCCGGGCCTACAGCAGTATTCCCGAGCGAGAAATTGCTGTACATAGTTCTATTCTGCTGAATGGCACATTATATTCCTCATTAGATGGAGAGTGGAAGTTTAGATATTGTTTTTCAGTTTGGACTTTATAAGCCTGAAAATTTGTTGTATACATAATATTGCTGGATGAAGACGAAAATGTCTCACCCAACAAATCAGCAATACCTTTTATGTCGCTGATTATTGTGCCATTATTTTCCAGCATGGACAGAGAGTGAGAAGCATATTTCCCGTTAATTTTATGGATTTTATCCCAGACTGCTTTTGAGCTGGTGGAAGATGTTATGCTAGATACATACTTCCTCCAAGAATCCCTTTGGCTTTGCCTTCTTATTTTTCTGGCATTTGCCTTTGCTTTTTTAAAAGCAATCAAATTCTCAGCAGTGGGGTATCTTCTGAAAATCCCCCATGCTTTCTTTTGCTTTTTAAATGCTGCCTCGCAATTCTGATCCCACCATGGTTTCGGATGTTTTGGATATCTGGTTGACGTTTTCCCCATTGTTTTTTCGGCTGCCTGAATAATACTGGAAGTGACAACTTCGACTGCATCATTGATATCAGCAGTATTGACCATTTCCTCAGTGATGTTAGCCAAAGAGGAAAATGCAGGCCAATCTGCCGTTTCAAGTTTCCAGCGTGGTGGACGGGCTGTTTCACAGCTTTCTCTGCCTCGATATTTTAAAAATATTGGGAAGTGGTCACTGGAAAGTGGATTAGATCCAACCTCCCATGTAAACGCTGAAAACAGATTTGGGGTTGCTAATGATAAATCAATGGCAGTGAATGTTCTTGTTGGGGTGTGGAAGTATGTCACTTCTCCAGTATTAAATAAATATAGTTGGTGATTACCTATAAATCTCTCAATGGCCCTGCCACGACAATTGATGTCGGGACTGCCCCACATTGGATTGTGGCCATTGAAATCACCCAGTAAAAGGAATGGAGTTGGCAGCTGTTCAACCAAGGAATCCAGTTCATCCTCATTGACTCTGACATCTGGTGGCAAGTATATAGAACAAACTGTGACAGTTACGCCAATTGAAATTCTGACTGCCACAGCTTGCAGCTCTGTTGTTATTTGTACCGGTAAGGATGGGATGCGGTTTGAAACCAGTATAGCCACACCTCCACTGGCGCGGGTGTGGCCATCATCATCTTTACGGTAAAGATCGAATCCTTTTAAAGAAATTCTTTCTCCAGGTTTTAGATGTGTTTCCTGGAGTGCCACGCAGAGAGATGTGGTAGATGATGTCAAGTGTTTAACGTCAGAGAAGTTGTTGCGGAAACCACGACAGTTCCATTGGATTATTTTGTAATCCATTATGTGTTTGTTGAGGCAGCATTTTTTGTGAAGGTATCCCTCTTTAACTTCACAGATGATTTTCCTTTTGAAGGTGACGTTGGTTGTGTCACCTCCATATTATTCTCTTCATCAGAGATATCAGAGAACTCACTCATAGATTGAGCCTCTGATTTTTTAGATTTAGAGAGAGCTGCTTTCACTCTCTGTTTGTTTAGTGGGTTCTTACTTGCCTTTTTAGAACCCAGGTTTCTTGTTGTTACCCCTGTTTTAGGTAGTGGTGTTTTAGGTTTTACATTCTCCTTTTCTAATGTATCTTTTGATGGCATCAGTAGACATTTCGCATGGCGAGTGAGAGATTCCTTTGGGAAAACAGAAATGTCTGTCTGAACTCCACATGTCTTTGTGGATTTCAGAGCAGCAGCAAATGTTTTTTGTTTCAGTGGTGCACTTGAAGTGACCATGCGACGTGCCTCGGAGTAAGGTATATTATTCACAGTTTTCACCCGTTGAATCTCTTTTTCTCTTTGCCATGCAGGGCATTTCCGTGAGTAGGTAGGATGGGCTTCTTTGCAGTTTACGCAGCATGGAGTGCTTGTACATTCGGTACTCTCGTGATCTTCTTTTCCACACTGAGCGCATGCACCTTTCCCTCTACAAGATGTTTGTGAATGTCCAAACCGCTGGCATTTAAAGCAACGCAGCGGATTTGGAATGTATGGGCGAACTGGACAGCGCAGATATCCTGCCGTTATGAAAGATGGCATGTCGGTTTGTTAAAGGTTAAAATTAAATGTTTAGTTGGAATTAACTTGCCTTCTCGACGAATAGAGATGCGTCGGACTGCAGTAACTCCTTGATCCGAAAGGCCGATCTGAATATCTGATTCATCTTCAGACATTAGATCAATCTCTGATATCACCCCACGTGATGAGTTTAGACTTCCGTGTGGGGTGACAGTGACTTCCATGTCTCCGAGGGTCTTTATTGCCATAAGTTTTGCTGATTGTTGGGGTGAGGTTGTTTCTACAAGCAGATCTCCTGACCTCAATTTTTGTATTTTTTTCAGGTTTCCTACTGTAGATTCAAACAATTTTTGAATCAGAAAAGGGGAACGTTTTGATAAAGGTGTTTCTCCAGCAGCATGCACTATTAAGTAGGATGGCTGGCTGGTTGTCTTTTTGTTGGTGTTTTTTGGATTGTTTTTAGTATCCATGATTGATAAATAAGATTTCAGCTCCTAGTGACCCCACCCACCATGGGGCCCAACGAGGGGATGCCGTCACATGGGAGACTCCCATAGATCATCACACCAGGGTTTCCCAGGAGCTATACTCTCACAATGCAGTCAGGACAAGCACATCTTGCCTGACGTGTCCACCCGGTCTGCATCGATCGGTTGACTCCAAGCCGAGGTCAACAATGACTCAACGACCAGCCGATTGACTCAAACGGAGCCTGATTTGAGCCTCCCGTTTATCCGAAGCAGGGGCCAAAGCAGTGTGTTGGGGACGTTATGTTGCCCCTCAACTACCAGAATCCCCCTTTCCGGCATACGGGACACCACGCACGGCAAACACGTGGGTGGGCGTTCAGATCCCAGGGATGGTAAAGAAGGGTTACTAAACCATCTCTGGGAGGTTCCCTCACCACGGACAGGAACCCACATCGAGGGGCCTCTCGGAGGGGAGCCGCCAGCAGGCCGCCGATTGTTTAACGTCACTAGTTATTTATTCACGGTAGTTCTTGAACACACGTATCAATAACTAGTATGTATCAGTATCTAGTAACGTTAAACAATCGGCGGCCTGCCGGCGGCTCCCCTCCGGGAGAAATCCTTTGAGAGCACAACAGTTGCAACCACCACCAAGATGGTGCACATAGGTAAAATTTTGCCATTTAATTAATATAGTTAATAGTACTTAGTTTTAAAAGAATATATGTTCTTTTTAAAATACTTTGAAATAATTCACAAAAAATAAATATTTCTAAATGAAATAAGTGGAGGTTTTTTTAATCAAATTTTAAATTCAGTACTAAACACGATACGCACATGCAACTGAGTGCCGATTAGCTAGCGTATGTCGGATGATCATTCCTCAACTTATTATCATCACTCTGCCCAACTAGGTGATAGCAGTATTCATAATGATTGGTCAATTTGATAAATTAATCAATATGCCCGATTAATCACTTTGTCCATAACATATATACTAGAATCTGCTTATTGTAAATCATAGATATTATGATCAGTATAGGTAAATTTCAAAATGATTATATATATAGTGATACATAGCATTAATAAAAAAAACTTTTTCTTTGAAGTATACATATCATTTTAAACTGAATAATAATGCAAACATTATTTGTACCCAGTACCTATCATTTTAAAATCTATGAGATATATTAAAATATTTAGATTGTCATTATATTTCTTATAAGAAATCATTTGTAAATATTAGAAACATTAAATGTTTAAATATCTAAATTTCAAAATATATGCATTACATTAATATAACAGATTATAATTTTTTTTTTTGTAAAGTCTGATTATTAGATTCAAAAACATCTTTACAGGGAAACACTTTCAGAAGAATGTTGTTGATACTTTAAACTTTGTCCTGACCTGCTGTCTTTGCCATCCCCATAAATGGCAAAGACACTATTAGGTCAGGACAAAGTTTAAAATACCATCAACTCAACGACAATTCCATAAACCACTAATTTCACAATTGCTTGCATGACCACTAGACCAGTTCAAATATCAAAAATTTGAAATGGGTAAATTTGGAGGATCAAAACCTGACAATAGTGAGATATTAAAACTGAATGACCAAAGATTTATCACAAGAATACATTCATGTGCTTATAACTAATTTTGTTCACAGTTTAAGAATATGATTCAGTATGCATGGGATCTGGTTACAACATAGGTAACCCATTTGACTCCCTTGAAAATCTGCTGGATATCACTTTTAATACACAAATAGCCAATTGCTTTGTCAAAAATTATGATATAACTTTCTTTTTCAAAATGTTTCCATTGCAAACTTATGCTTTTTGTTTCAATCACTTTAGTGACAAAAATAATACTGGTCATCATGATATTCAACTATCTCTTGACCAGTCCTAGTAGGTCAGACAAACAATTAGGCCTACAGAATCATCATCTCCAACCACAAAATTAGGAAGGACAAAGTTTCAACTCCTAACTCAATATTCACCTGAAAGGGTTTCCTTATTAGTAAAATTACCAATTTGATATTTAAACAAGTATTAATAGTTTTGATATCCAAATGATTAGTTACCGCATATCTTTTTTGCAATTCTTTGAGTTTCTTCTTCTGACGAATTGCAAATTCGGGTTCTTTCAACATCTTGGAACTACTAGTAAACTGACGTCCATAGCGTGCTAGACAAACAATACCCTAAAAATTCAAAATATTTGAGTTAAATTGTATTATTGTTGAAATGAAGAATAAATGTTTAACAGCTATATTTATTATTTTATTTCTATTCGAAATGCATTATCACATGTATATCAATTTCAAATTTAGTCCTCAAACTTACAAATGCTCCTTGTATTTAAAATCCAAATGAAACAGTAAATTTATCTATTTATATTATATAAGAATTAAATTCTAAGATACACATGATTAAAATCAGCTATTTTGAATAAGCAAAAATATTTTTTAAAATTTTTAATAAAACCAAGGCTACAGTAGACTTTGAAGCATGTGTTATGACAACAGTTTAGTATAAAACTTAAAAAGATTTGATTTCTGAATAAGAAACAGATCAGCAATAAATAGAAGCTAAAACCATGTTTATGATATTAACATTTGAAATGATTTTAACTATAATATTCTTCTGTTCACATGCAACAAAACTGTAAATACATTTTGTAACTTTCAATTAACTGATTTTGTTTGATTTTTTACAATTTTTGGAAATACTAATCATACAAATTAAACTAAAACTAAAGTACCTCTCTGCTCTATGTTGACACCGGGTATTACTACTATGACATCTAAACGAACCTGTTACCGATGTATATCTTCTTATTAGCGTCTGGCTAACGTTTTCGAACTTAAACAGTTCTTCTTCAGGCGAAGATGGAATAATTTGAACGATAGAATAGAATGTTTCAATTCGAACCGCTTCCTTCATAGCTGACATGCGCTGTAGTGTCCGGGTGTTGGTTATCGTCTATGCGTATCTAAAAGGATTTGCCAGGCCGATGAAATGTCGATCTCTTCTTTTTGGTTGATGCAGATGTTACTACAGCTCGTTTTATATATAGCAACCGCTTCTAACCATTTTATATGTTCCGGGTGGGGCGTCGTTACGATGATTTTAGCCTTATCCAGTTCCGCGTTGATATCTTGATCAGATGCGTATATACTTAGCGCCGTGTTGAGTTTCCGGTGTTGTAGGTCAGCTTGGTGCTCTTTTAATCTGGTCTTTAACGAGCGCTTAGTGGAACCGATGTAAACGAGCTCTCTTTGCCATCTGTTGTCTCTTAGGGGGATGGAGTATACTCCGTACATTCTGTCGGGACTCGGAGGGTCTTTGCAATTTTTTAGGATTTCGGCTATTGTGGGGCCTCTTCGATATGCTATCTGCATCTGCTGTTTTTTGGCTATTTCTCCGTATACTTTACAAACGTATGGGTTGTATGTGATAGGAAGCCTTGTTAAATCTTTTTTGTTAGCGCTACCGTTTGCTTGTCCAGCGGATGCGTTTCTTTGGCGATGTTGCCTGGTTATCCGCCGTATCAGGGAAGGGTATCCGTGGTCCGTTGCGATCTTTTTAAGATATGCCAGTTCTTTGTCTAGCGCCTTCTTAGTGGAGGAGTACACGTTTGCTCTTCTTACTAAGGTTTTGAAAGCGGCCGCCTTATACAAGAACGGGTCGCAGGAACCCTTAGGTATGTATATTGGTGCTGCCGTCGGTTTTCTGTAGACGGACGTTTGGATCGTAGGCGCTTCTATCCTGATGGCGATGTCTAGAAAATGGACCTCCGTGCTGCTTATCTGCTCCACATCTATGACCAAGCCATACGAGTTGTTGTTGACAGATTGTACAAAGGCCGCTATATCAGGCTCCGTTTTCCATAAAATGAGTACGTCGTCAATGTATCTCTTATAGAGTAAAATATCCGGAAGATATCGTGGGATGACTTTACTTTCCATCTGCCTTACCACCATCTCACATAGGTTGCCCGATACCGGGCTACCCATGGGGACGCCTTTTGTCTGTTTATAAATGGTATTTTTGAAAACGAAGATCGAGTTGTAACAGACCAGATGGGCCATTTCCAATATATGTTGGTGGAATGTTTGATCCTGAACGTATGTCATTAAGAAATCTCTGAGGGAGCAAAAAACTGCCGGGAGCTTCACCGATGGGTATAGTGATTTAAAGTCAAGGACTGTGATAAGTTTCGGGCACTCAGGTAGATTTTTCAGTAAGCCTATGAGGTTTTCTGGGTTTGCAATGGTGTAAGGATAATTTTTCAAGTTTGGCAAAAGGAGTTGGTGGGTAGCCTTCTCTAGTTTTCTTGTAGGTGCTCTTGCTTTGTCTACTATTGGACGAAGTTGCTGGCCTTCTTTATGAGTTTTAGCGTACGCAAAGAGCTTAGGTGTGTCCGGTGAGTCCACTATTAAGTCCCGTAAGGCTAGACGTTTCGCTAACTTCGATGTTGCAAAGCGTTACACCCTATTCTGTAGTTTATCCACAACGTTATCGTTTTCCTGTTCCCATTGGGTGATATTGATGTATTCATGTAGTCCTCGTTGGTATGTGCTCCGCTTCATAATAACCAAAGATTTCGATTTATCTGCTCTGGTGAGGATAATATCGTTCCTTTTCATCCATTTGCTGGCCAGCCGTAGTTTCGTTCTTAACGTCATCATTTCCGGGTTTTCTTTGGCTCCTATGGTCTTTAGTGCGGTTATCCATCTATAATATTCTTTCTGTTTATCGGGTAGGTTTTTTATTAATAGCTCCAGGTCAGGAATTAGGTTTCTGTATCCCGTTTTCGGAGGCGGTAATGCGAAAGTTGGGCCATACCCTAGTACATCCTTCACATATCCGGGTAACTGTATATCATCCCATACGGTGTAAGGGAAGGTTGAATGGCGGTGGCCTATTGGTGTTTGGAATCTTAAGATCCATTGTAGTTTTTTGTGGTAGCGCTCTGCTAGTTTGGCCTTTAATCTTTCTTGGATGGGAACTAACCTGGCATTTTCTTCAGCCAGCTTAGCTGGATCTACATTGAACAACGAATCTTCGGCCCGAATCGTTGTTCGATGTAGATCCGAGATTCGTTGTTCAATGTAGATCCAGCTAAGCTGGCTGAAGAAAATGCCAGGTTAGTTCCCATCCAAGAAAGATTAAAGGCCAAACTAGCAGAGCGCTACCACAAAAAACTACAATGGATCTTAAGATTCCAAACACCAATAGGCCACCGCCATTCAACCTTCCCTTACACCGTATGGGATGATATACAGTTACCCGGATATGTGAAGGATGTACTAGGGTATGGCCCAACTTTCGCATTACCGCCTCCGAAAACGGGATACAGAAACCTAATTCCTGACCTGGAGCTATTAATAAAAAACCTACCCGATAAACAGAAAGAATATTATAGATGGATAACCGCACTAAAGACCATAGGAGCCAAAGAAAACCCGGAAATGATGACGTTAAGAACGAAACTACGGCTGGCCAGCAAATGGATGAAAAGGAACGATATTATCCTCACCAGAGCAGATAAATCGAAATCTTTGGTTATTATGAAGCGGAGCACATACCAACGAGGACTACATGAATACATCAATATCACCCAATGGGAACAGGAAAACGATAACGTTGTGGATAAACTACAGAATAGGGTGTAACGCTTTGCAACATCGAAGTTAGCGAAACGTCTAGCCTTACGGGACTTAATAGTGGACTCACCGGACACACCTAAGCTCTTTGCGTACGCTAAAACTCATAAAGAAGGCCAGCAACTTCGTCCAATAGTAGACAAAGCAAGAGCACCTACAAGAAAACTAGAGAAGGCTACCCACCAACTCCTTTTGCCAAACTTGAAAAATTATCCTTACACCATTGCAAACCCAGAAAACCTCATAGGCTTACTGAAAAATCTACCTGAGTGCCCGAAACTTATCACAGTCCTTGACTTTAAATCACTATACCCATCGGTGAAGCTCCCGGCAGTTTTTTGCTCCCTCAGAGATTTCTTAATGACATACGTTCAGGATCAAACATTCCACCAACATATATTGGAAATGGCCCATCTGGTCTGTTACAACTCGATCTTCGTTTTCGAAAATACCATTTATAAACAGACAAAAGGCGTCCCCATGGGTAGCCCGGTATCGGGCAACCTATGTGAGATGGTGGTAAGGCAGATGGAAAGTAAAGTCATCCCACGATATCTTCCGGATATTTTACTCTATAAGAGATACATTGACGACGTACTCATTTTATGGAAAACGGAGCCTGATATAGCGGCCTTTGTACAATCTGTCAACAACAACTCGTATGGCTTGGTCATAGATGTGGAGCAGATAAGCAGCACGGAGGTCCATTTTCTAGACATCGCCATCAGGATAGAAGCGCCTACGATCCAAACGTCCGTCTACAGAAAACCGACGGCAGCACCAATATACATACCTAAGGGTTCCTGCGACCCGTTCTTGTATAAGGCGGCCGCTTTCAAAACCTTAGTAAGAAGAGCAAACGTGTACTCCTCCACTAAGAAGGCGCTAGACAAAGAACTGGCATATCTTAAAAAGATCGCAACGGACCACGGATACCCTTCCCTGATACGGCGGATAACCAGGCAACATCGCCAAAGAAACGCATCCGCTGGACAAGCAAACGGTAGCGCTAACAAAAAAGATTTAACAAGGCTTCCTATCACATACAACCCATACGTTTGTAAAGTATACGGAGAAATAGCCAAAAAACAGCAGATGCAGATAGCATATCGAAGAGGCCCCACAATAGCCGAAATCCTAAAAAATTGCAAAGACCCTCCGAGTCCCGACAGAATGTACGGAGTATACTCCATCCCCCTAAGAGACAACAGATGGCAAAGAGAGCTCGTTTACATCGGTTCCACTAAGCGCTCGTTAAAGACCAGATTAAAAGAGCACCAAGCTGACCTACAACACCGGAAACTCAACACGGCGCTAAGTATATACGCATCTGATCAAGATATCAACGCGGAACTGGATAAGGCTAAAATCATCGTAACGACGCCCCACCCGGAACATATAAAATGGTTAGAAGCGGTTGCTATATATAAAACGAGCTGTAGTAACATCTGCATCAACCAAAAAGAAGAGATCGACATTTCATCGGCCTGGCAAATCCTTTTAGATACGCATAGACGATAACCAACACCCGGACACTACAGCGCATGTCAGCTATGAAGGAAGCGGTTCGAATTGAAACATTCTATTCTATCGTTCAAATTATTCCATCTTCGCCTGAAGAAGAACTGTTTAAGTTCGAAAACGTTAGCCAGACGCTAATAAGAAGATATACACCGGTAACAGGTTCGTTTAGATGTCATAATACTAAAACTACTAAACTTTATACAATAAATCTATTTTAGCATTGATAATCATTTTTAAATAAAAAAAATTAACACCCGATATCTTTGTTTGCATTAAACTGATTGTTTGCATCGATGAATTCAAACATTTTTTTAAATAATATATATTTTTTCTATATGTTGTTAGGTATAAAAATTTTAAATAAAATATCAAACATGCACAAATTTCATAAAGGACAAGATAATGTGAAGATAAAATATATCAATCATGATTTAAAACCAATTATTCTAAAGCCAACATTTACTGTATTGAAATTTCAGATAAGAGAATATTGATAATAGATGCAGCAGCAACCATGGACATTTCTATCATCACTTTGTGTTTCATTATTCATGAAGATCTTGAAATATCTGGTAAGATGAGCTCCAAATCAGTTTTTCCAAAAAGAATAAAACATTTACTTAAATTCAAAAACAATGTCAGTAAACGTATTTCGATGACTCATTAATTTTTCTTCTCAGTTACAATGATAGGTAAGTCACAGGCATTCTTTAAATTTAAAAATATTTCAAATAGACCCAATATAGCAATATAATAATTCATTTTGTAGAAAATGTCTATATTTTGATAGCTAAAAGTAACAATTATTTCTATATGAATGATGAAAAACTTTCTTCTTTGCTTTTGCTAGAAAATTTTTATAAATAAAAAGCAGCACTAACTGGTTCACCAATATTTGCAAAAATGAAAGAGAGCATGACAGCATTTATTGAAGTCTCTGTAAAAATATGCAAGATTGATTTTAAAGATTTATTAGATGGATGATCATCCATGTAATTTGAACAGGAAATTCACTGTTCCTAGTATACATGAACAGTGCTACAGTTAAAATAAAACAAATGTAATAGATATAGAAATACTGAGATCAATTTATAAAATATAATTAAAGAAAGGGATAAATTTAATTTTGCCAAATATATCAGGCTATATTACTAGTACTATTATTTAAAGGTTAAGTAATTTGGCTCTAGAGGCAGGCATTAACACCATATCTTGCTAATATATATATATAATACGATATTGTATATATACTCCCCTCCAAAAAACTAAGTAGGAAAGCAAAAATTGGACACAAATCAGAAACTATTGCAGCAATTTACTTCAAATTTTACGTAACATAGAATAAGTCTCTACCTATTATTAGCATATAAAAAAGTTTCAAATGTATAGAGTGACATTCAAGAAAGTTAAAAAACTAGACAAAATGACAGGCCATACTTGTGAATGAGAAATGTTTGTCAAAAAGAGAAATGACCTCCTCTTACACTTATGCAAACTGCATGATGATGATTCATGCCAGCTATCAGATTATCAGTGAAGTCATAAGGCACAAATCCCCACTATTGTATGAGAGTAAATGGAGTTCAAGTACAAGTACTGTTTGGAGGAGTTTGGTGGGAAGTTACAGCTCTCCCCCAGACCAGAGCATGCATGGAATAGTCTGGCAAACTATTGCTGGAGATGCTAATTGGATTGCTCTCGCAAACTACTGCTTTGCAAGAGCAAAACACTAGCAAATGTGTGCTAGCACACCCGATGATGTCACAGGCCCAATTTCTTCACACTCGAGCTGTTATCTCTTTGCTAGTGCAGTGATGAGAGCATATGCTCACTGTTGACAGAATTCTAACAGATAGAGTAGTTGTGCTAACAAGTACAAGTGGGGAAAATAAAGTGGGGCCATGGAGAATGACTGAGCATACGCTAGCTCCCGCTTCCTGTAGTTTGCAGCAGTTCTCATGTTTCAATGTTTGCATATCACACTCAAAGTATACAACAAATTCCATCCCAAAAATTCACACATTCACTCTTTATCTGAGAATTTGCAAGTTGTGCTTATTTTTTGGAGGGGAGTGTATTATATATATAACTATTGGGTTGTGGATATTTATTTTTGTATTTAATTTTGCTCTTTCAAAATGAATATCTATTATTCCTTCATGCATATCACAAAATGTAAACTTAATAGATTACCATATTTCCTCGATTAATTCCTGGAATTCAAATAAGCCTTCAATTGAAAAGCATGGAAAACATATTGAAGTACTGCACTGTTTAGGATAATGTAGTTTAGATTGACCGATTTTTTGTATTACTCTTTCTGCCCTGTGAACAATAAGAGGACCATTTTCAAAATTATTGTGTTTGTTTGACCAGCCCTGAGGCAGGGTAACTGAAGTACAGAGCCAAACATAGCTGGGATAAACCATTCTCAAAAGATTCCTACTTGCTTCCAATTTCATACTCTCAAAGAATAAAAATTTCATACACTTGCATACTAGAATTGCTACAAATTCTCTCAGAATCTCTTTTTAGTCTATTATTATAAATTGAAATATAATTTTGACCACATGTCGATTGAAGAATTAATCATTTGACATAATAATTTATGTACTTACATAAATAATTCTTGCACATAAAAGTTGCTTTAATACAACAGTATAATTGAAAATGCTTGTTCTCTAAAACAGTAGTAGAAAAATAAAGAAAAACTCAAATTCCAGTTTGAAAGTCTTTTCCTAAGATTAAAAACAAGCATTAAGGAAGTTAATATAGTGGTGATTTGACTAATTAAGAGAAATCTTGAAGCAATTCTTCTAAGAGAAGTAGATGTTGAATTGTATCTTTTCTATATACTAAGAAATAATAAGAAAAAAATCTTTACAATATATCAAATACAGTAATAATTAAAATTAAAATAAAGACAAAATCTGCCCAAAAGGGATCACCATTTATTTTCTGTGCTCCAAGACAATACACTTTTCAGCGACTGACCTTTCTAGGCTACTTGTCGCTGGCTAACTGACGGTAATAATTATTAAATAGAAAAAACCATAAAATATATTATTAGCATTAAATTTCCTTGTTGATTTCTTGATGCTTTTTCTCAGAGAAAATAACAGTTTGAATTGGATATAATTATTCAAATGTTTAACAATAAAATAGCTTATCTCAGACAAAAATGTTTCATTGAAATTTTAAAATAAGCATATTCAATTTAACTTTTATCTGATTAAAATATTAAACTAGAAAAGCTGAAAATAAAGAGTGGAGTAAACTTGGAAAAGCTTATATCCAGCACTGGACTGATAAAAGGTAAAAATGATAACAACGAAAGAAAGGTTTTACATGCAAATATATGTTTACTTTGCAAATATACAGGAAGATGAAACATAATAAAGTTTGAACCACAAGTGAGTAGTAATTTTTCAAATAACAAAAAATTAACTGAATATAATTGCATATTCTTATAATTTAGGGGACAAAAAAAACATATTTTTAATATAAATGTAAATGTTAGGCTCAAAGACCAAACCATAATTTAAATAACTGTCATTGTACACCTTGTCTTTTTACCAACCGATTCACTGGATGTAGATGGCTCACTTTGTTTTTTCACAAATTTATCCATTTCACATTAGAAATTTAAAAAAAAACAATTCAGTTTCAAGGTTGACCACACACTAAAATAAAAGCACCAAATGCATGCTTCGCATTCAAAACTTAGGTTAATGTTACCTTAGGTAGCCAAGATGGTGGCTCGTCTCTAATTCCAGCAAGGAAACAGTGGGACGCACGTTCTAACCTAACCTATTCTAATAAATTACCATAATTATTAGCAACCAAATTATTAGAATAGGTTAGGTTAGGTTAGAACGTGCGTCCCACTGTTTCCTTGCTGGAATTAGAGATGAGCCGCCATCTTGGCTACCTAAGGTAACATTAACCAAAATGTAACCGAAGTGGTGCAATTGCCAGCACCTCTTTTATACTAGTGACAGCATGAATTGTTCAAATGCATCCATATGCATTTGAACAAGTAGTGCTGTCACTAGTATAAAACAAGTATTATAGGAGATCAAATTACAAACAGCACATACACATCAAGTTGAAACTTGTAAATTGCTCACATATGTACAATACACATCATACGTGCACGTTCATACCTGTCGCTATAAACGCAGCGACATAAAATAATAGGAATAGTTGTATTACATTTTTTATACTGTCGGTATTTTCTTAATGTATAAAATTAGTGCAATGTGATTATATAATATTTAAAAAAATTTACATTCATAATTATAGTCAATACCCAAAATTCAATTAGTAATAGTAAGGTTTACTGTTGTTATTCCTTTAGGTAGGGGTTGCCAAATATTAATCTTATTTATATTTACTATTTGGGGGTCACGGAACTAAGAAGGTTGAGAATCGCTGACTTATACTGCTGACTTATACGCTTTTACTCTAGATGCTGACTGCTCTGTACTACCACTATCAGAACTGAAGCAAAAGGTCTCCAGCTATAATTGCGTTTTATACGAATTCTTTTCTCACTGTTTCTCATTTAGGGGTTTAAATAGTATACATATAGTACACACGCGTCATTAAAGCCTTCCGACGCCCATTTTATATCACTTTTTTATGTTTTCAGCTTTATAAATTACATATTCAGCAACTGAACTAAAAGCAAAATCATTAATGGACATTATAGAATCTCATAAACACATAAATAATTTCATTATTCCGTCAATAAATAAATTTTCACGTATTCATAAAAGATATATTTTCTATTCTTACTCTTTGAACATTCATTTTCTTCGTCTGTAACTTCCACACAAAATGGTCGTAGGACGTTCTCGCCGCTAATCTCGAACTAAAAATACTTATAACATATTAAACGAAATAAATTTTAATTTAAATAATTTATAATAAATTAATTTCGATATAAATTAATTAAAATAAACATACGATTATATAAAATTTTTAAGAAATCAAATAATAAAGAATTTGAATTTTTAAAATTTCGTTAAGTACGTCAAAGTAGGAACAACTTTAGAAAAATATTCTTTATTAATTCAAATTAAAAAATAAAACTAACCAAAGTAACGATTTTTATTTTTATTAAACTTTTCGCCATTTTTTTCCTCAAAAACGATTGCGTCACCGAAAAAGTGAGGACGAGATTATTGCTAGTAATGCCTGGTTTGGAGAAGATTGTGGTGTGTTGGTAATTTCTCAAGGATTAAATTCTCTTTTTGACCTAAATTATAAATTTACTTTCAATTTTGACTTTATAAACCTATAAAGATCTCAAAATATTTGTTTGGATATCGAAATATTTTCAATCTGTATAAAAATGGTGGATACTTCACAAAATAGAGACGATGAAACCGAGCAATTAATAGATTCAAATGGGAATGAATCAAATGAGGTAAATTACGTTTATAAGAAAATATTTAATAATTAACCTCGTGCAATAGCTTTATATTAATCTCTAGAAGTATAAATCAGTTAAGTCATTAATGGCTTACCACACATCTTTTGTCTTTTTTATTTATTTATTTATTTTTTAACAGAAAATAGTTATAAACATTAATAAATGAATATACTCTAACGTAATTGTTTTAAGTATTTAAATTTATTTTACATAAAGAGTATGAGATTTCCCTTTGATTTTTATTTTTAAAATTGGTTTTTTTATATACATACATTTTAGTACCGTACAAGGAAAGTAAGTTTTTATAGAATTTTTGTGAAGTTATATATGTATAGAGTGTTAAATTTATTTATATTAAAAATTATTTACTTTATATATTGAGCATTATCATTTTTTTTCGCTCCTCCGGGTTACGTCGGTGGACGTTGCAAAGAACCGAACCATTTATATGAGTGAAACTATACGCATGTTTTTAATAATGATTAAGAAGGTTCAAAGTTACTAGGTTAAATTGGTTTATTTCTCGAGGTGAAGAATTTTCTTGTATAAATATTCCAAGACAATTATAAAACATTGAAACAAATTTAATTACCTTTCATTTTCTTTGTCTTAGGAATTGAAATGTAATTGAATTTGATGTATATTTTTGTTTTTTGCTGAGTAAGAGTCATCCTTAAAAGTTTTTAATTAAAAAAAAAAAAAAATGTTAGTATACAAAAACTTGTGAATGTGCATTAATTTGTAATTTTGTTTTTATCGTAACTCTGTAATTTTAAATTATTGTTTTCTATATTCAACTCTCTGAAGTTGTAAATATTTTTATACAAATTGCAATTGGTAAGTTAATGTTACTTGAATGAAGATCAATGCAGTTAATCCGAAAGTGTTAAAACATGGGGAAAATACAATCTTTCATATAAATTTTGTTGTTTCTATATTGGATAATTTTTTAAAAAAAGATATAAATTACTGCTGTCGGTAGGAATAATTATTAGGCCTGCCTTTTTATATTTCTTATTTTATTTTGTTGGTTCTAAATTTATAGATTTATTCGGCTCGTTCGGAAGACAAAATTATAGTAACCTATATTCAATTTACTTGCAATTTGTAATCATTTTACCATGAAGTACTTTCACTACTTCCTTCAGCTATTTTTATTAGGATTGCATTTTTAGTAACTTTTCCTGCTTTTTATTTTTCTTCACATTAACATACAAAGAATTTACCTATGTATTACAATATCCCCTTTTTTTTTTTTAAATTATTAGCATTTAAATGTGATGTATCAGTGATTTGCAAAAATGTTTTGAATACAAATTTGATATTACTTCTACATTACTTTCATTTATAATGCAAATTTTACATAGAATTTTCAGTTTTTCACTTTAATAAAAATAGAATTAAATTACTAATAATTCTATGGTAAAATTTTAGTTAAGTCTGCTTTTCTTATTTTTACATAATTTATTTAATTGTATTATTGCAAAAAGTGGTGTGTGTGTGTGTGTGTGTATATATATATATATATATATGTGTGTATGAAAGTGTATATCAATATCTTCAAAAAATGAATTATAATTAAGATAATTAAATCCTCTTCTAATGTTTTAACATTAGACGGCAGTTGCAGTTGTTATTCAGATTTCTCTAAATCTAATTGTGAGACCGTAAAAGAAAATTTTGTTTATAATTATATTTAATAACTCACATTTGTTTGCTTTTTATTTCCATATTCTGGGGATCAATTCATTACGATTTGGTTACCATCTCGACATTTCCTGTCATAGTAATTAATTTGCTTAATTAAAGAATGTTAAATAGAAATTGATTTCGCAAAGTAATGAAATTATAATTAATTTTTTTTCATGTAAATGTATTTATGAATTTAATAATAGTAAACTAACAGTGATTGTTAATTTTTGTAAACAAACTTAAATAATATTTCACAAATTATGAAGTCAGTTGTGTATACAAAAAAGTAATTGTAAAGATGAATAAGTATGCTTTAACTGATTGCATTAGTAAGTGTTGAGTGATTTGGGCTATTTCAGACTCATTATGCTTTATATTGAGAAATTTGATTATCGTTGGTTAATTATCTTTCTTTGATTAGGATTTTGTCTTAAGTTATAATCAGTTAATTACATGAGGATAAATTGTATTTAGTAACTTTTTTGTAATTAAATGTTTAATATCTGTTTAAGTGGAAGACTGACATTTGAAAATTCTGACTTAACTTTATTACATTAACAATTTGTTTAAAAAAAGGTCAAAATATTTATTATATTGTTGATTAATCACTTGTCAAGTTTAGAAATTTGAAATCATGTAATCAAGGTTATTGCTAGATGGTCGTATGACTACCTGCAGCATCACATTATTGCCTTTTTAAATTAACCTAATTCTTATTTGGTAATTTTGACACAATTATTGATATTTGATATTTAAATTAAATTTTTAAAATTGTTGCATGCATGAATGTGTGTAATATTTTTCTAATGAGTCATTTTTTTATATAAATATGGTTATAGAATTTATGTAATCATTTCAATATGTTGTTAATATTAAAAAGTGTAATGACTTCTAAAATATTCTTGGAACATTCTAACATTCTTTAATATTGATGTTTTTACTTACTTGTTTGACAATTACAATTCTAAGTAGATTTTAATTAATATTGTAATAATTCATCTACATTTTCTGTATCAATCACTTCATCTTTTATAAATTGATTTTTTAATGTTAAACTAATGTTTACTTTTCTTTGACAAGTATCAATTGTAATTGCCTGAAATTGTTAGAACTTCTAATGTGCTGACTTGCAAACAATGTCGATTGATTGTATGTTGAAAGACACGTGAAAGCAGAATCAAAATCACACCTGTTTTTGTTAATTGTTATCCTTATCTGTTCTTCTATCTTGTCATCAGTGTTTGTATTATTGTCTTAGTGTTCTTGACATGTGTTTAACACAATAAACAGATGGGAATTTTATAGAGAAATTTTAAAATATTGCAAACTATTTAATAATTTAGGTTTAGCTAAATATATATATACAGTCAAACCTGTTTTTATGCGCTCTTTTTATGTGCGATTTTTATGATTACATTTAACAGATAGTATTAATTGAATAAAATTTGTAGTTTAAGAATTATCTTTGAATCCTGAAATAATTTTCTTTTTAACATTACTGAAATTTTAATGTTTAGACTTGACTAAATCTTCACTGATTAATTAAGATGATATATATTTTTAAATTTGATATTACATTATCCTCGTAGCAAAGAGTTTCAAGAATATATTTAACTTAATTTTACAAAAAGAAAAAAAATGAAATTTATGTAGACAATTAAATTTCTTATTTATGTTACTTATAACTATTATACTACTAAATTTGAATTATGAAATAACCTTCAAATTTATTTTTCATAATATAAAGCGTGGGAAATCATAAATATACATAAATTATGCATTAATTATTACAAATTGTATAAACTAAATGTATAAAATTTTGTATTATTTTACAATAATTTGATTGTTAGTTATATGAGGCTTAAAGAATTAAAAAACTTACCATGATATATAAATATTTAGAATTATCACAATTAAATTTTTAATATATTATAGTGATTATTTTTTGTTTTAATTAGATAAGAATGGTTCTTGTCGTGTTATTTTTAAAATAAAAAAAATTATTTAAATAATGTTTTTGTTTTGCATTTGAAATGTTTATAGCTTTTGAGATAAATGTAATTTATTAATAAGGATTTTTTGGTTAAAGATGAGGGGAAACAAGTCGATCAAGGCTGGAGAAGTAATATCATTATCAAAATTTCAATAGAGATTCCTTCGATATATTGATATTTCGGTATATTCGTATCAAATATGAAAATATTTTAGAATATCAATATTAATATTGTAAACATATATCAATTTTGGCTTGATTACAACAGCTATTCACACAACACTAAAGTTAAGAAATGAAAACTTTAATATTAAAAAACGTTGCATTTAGACCTTGTTCTATGAACCATGCACTACAAACTGAGTTGCAGTATATGATTGAAAAACTGAGTTTTTTTTCAATTATATATTGCAATTCAAAAGTTGATAATTGTTCAGTTTCAGATGATGAATTTGTGTACTTCCAGAAAGTGTTATTCAAAATACTCTAAACTAAAAAAATACTTCAAGCAACTTTGAAAAATATTAACTGTAATACTGTCTCAACATTACATATAGTTTTCCAATTCTCCTACAGTTTGAATATGCAATTACAATTATCTTTAGTATTTGAATAATGATAGTTGAAATAATAATAGTAACAAAAAAATTTTTATGTTAAAATTGTTGACATAAAAAATCACTTTAAAGAGTAAATATCAGTTTGATATAAACTAATATTTACTCTTAGTTATAAACTGATAAATATAGTAAATATCAGTTTCCCATTAAACTATCATTCTGAATAGTGCAAGCAGATAGTTATTTTCAGATGCAGGTTGCAAAATTGCAAAACTGTAGAAAAGTTTAGATAGAATTGTTTAAAAATGAAAACGTACTTCCTTCACTTATAATAAATGAAGTATTAAAGACTTCAAAAGCTGAAATTTTCTTTGCTGTAAATGAAGTATTAAAAAGCAACTAATTATATCCGTAGTAAGAAATTTGTTCTTTAAAAAGAAATTAGCAGTGTATTCAGTTGTTTTGAACAAAAACAAACTAGAAAAAAGCTCAAGAACATTTAAAGAGTACCTACAATAAACTAACATAAATTTTAAGTGATCCTGTTTTTGCAATATTTTTAAAAAGGACACATCTTTCGTAATCTTTTTAATTTTTGTAATACTTTATGCCTATTAGTTTTTGTATCTTCTAAAATAAAAACAAATTGAGATGATACTTTTCAAAAAGAATTCTATCTTCTAATTTCTTTTATTTAAAAATAAATTGCCATTTATATATATATATATATATAAATAAAATAACTTTGTAGAATTTGAAAAATCATTATTTACCAGAAGGACTTTTTATTAAATTTTCTACTTTTTTTTGTTATGGTGGTTACATAACTTCAAAAGAATGCTTCAGCTGCAGACGATTTTATCATTATGTCATTATTAATTTATTAAAGATAAAATTTGAATATCTTTAAAAAAATAATGTAGACAATCTACCAAATTATTGGACTACAATTATACTAAGTAAATAATTAGATACAAATAATTACTTTGTATCTAATTATTAACTTAGTCTAATCATAGCCCGATAATTCAGCAGGTTGTCTGGCTTTAATCAAAAATCAGGTTTGCAAGTTGTTGTTTATATAAGAAAAATCTAATGGAGAATTTTCTGAATGTAAAAGATTTTATCTCAGTTGTTTATCTTAGTTACAAGAAAAATTAGTTTTTTTATAATCATCATCATTAGTGATTTAACAAAATATTTAATATTGAAATTTATGTAAAGAGTGAACATTATTAACTAATTATTTTGTGTCTATGATATTTTAACATTAAATGCATTCTGAGTCTATGTAAACAATTTAATTTTCTGTGATTGTACTGGAAATAGCCAAGTTAATTTATTTTCATAGAAAATAATTATGACTGCTGATATAATTATATTTCTTCTTACAGTTCACTAATTTTATTACTATAATTGGAATAAATTGTGATAACCAGATTACATTCTGTAAATAGAAGAAAAAATTGATCATATTTTAGTTTTCTCAATTCTTATATGCATTATTACTTGCAGCATTTTTAGTTATGTAATAATTTGTTATAATGAATGGTTGATGATATTGTTTTTAATATGGAAGATCCAAAATTTCTTACTCAAAGAAAGAATGTATGATTCAGATAGATCCACATTTTAAAAAAATGTTAGTATTAATTTAAGGAATATTCAAATGTGAATTTTTGATATATTAATTAATAAATTAGTTGTAAGAATATAATTGAAATCAACTAC
The DNA here is from genome assembly GCF_030686945.1 of Centruroides vittatus. NCBI lineage: Eukaryota > Metazoa > Arthropoda > Arachnida > Scorpiones > Buthidae > Centruroides > Centruroides vittatus. The sequence continues at coordinate 1,678,397 of NW_027122576.1, forward strand.
TTCCTGAATAAAATTCAGAGTTTCATTAATAGATAAGTTAATTGTATTCAGATCATTAACATTCCATACATTCTAATTAAGAACGAGTTCAGATTTCAGTCAGTATCAAATACTTTTCATTCCAAATTCTGATTTAATAGGCATTTTATACAGTTTTTACATTTGGATACTCTGTTTAGTCGCTTGCATGTATTTTTGTGTTTTTAAATGAAATTTCTGCGTTTTATTCCTAATTTTTTTTTAATTAAAAAAAGATGCATAACTTAAATCATTGAACTGTGTGATTTATTAGAAATTTCATTTCAAAGCATTTGTTACAATGTTTAGAATCTTGGAATTTTGCCTTCTTTTTTTTTCTTTTAGTTGAGCAACTGCCACATTTTAGTAAAAAGAAAATAGTTTAACTGGTAGTTAGATGTTTCAATAAGAATGTTAAGTTATATGAAAAATAGTATGCATTTTTTGTTTATTATAATTTTTATTCTCTTCCATAGTCTTTGATTTATCTGTTAAATTAATATTTGTTTTTCATTTAATTTTAATAACTGTATTGGCTTTCTGTAATGAAACAGCAAGCTAATATTCTTACTTTATTTTAATTAAATAACTATTACTTTAAGTTTTAAAAATTGTTTATTTATAAAATTAAAACTTAATAACTATTACTAACATAATCCATTTTACATGGTCAAAAACAATTTTTTATTATTAAAGCATGTTAAATGCCATACATATGTTGTGCATTGCTGTGTTATTTTTTAAATAAATACAATTTTAGAGTATTGTATTTTTAGATATACAAAAGATACCTTTCTTATGTGAAAGAAAATATATATAGTTATCATTAATCTATTATTTTCCACTAATAAATTAAACTGAAATTCATTAATTAATTTTCATTACATTTTATAGGTTAGTAATGATCAACAAGATCAGTCAACTCAGCAGCAACAGCAGCAAGGAATATCTTATTGGTCTCTTATTAAGGGTATTATTTTGCGAGCTGTTATTATCTATTTTGTAACCAGTTTTTTCCGAAGACCCCAGACCACTCAACAAGGAGGGCAAGTCCCCGAAGCTGCACGTCAAGGATCATCCAATCTTTTTCCTAATGGAACTTTAATGGTAATCATATTAATTTTTTTTAAGTTGAGCTTACTGATTTGTTTTCAAATACAATGGTGTCTCATATTTCAGATTTAATTCATTTTAGGAGGCCATTTGAACTCTGAATGTTGAATCAATTTTTCCCAGTAGAAATAATGGAAAGTGAATTAATCCATTCCTAGACCATAAATAATACTGTAAAGTACTATTTTTAGTATCTTAGGAAACCGACGCTAACTGCAGTCGGTAAAACTTCTGTTAACCTAACGGGTACTTTACGCAGATTCGAGATTAGTTTGCCAGGCCTGGGCTTTTAAGCGTGCACCGAAAAATTAGTAATAATAACGATAAATATCAAGTCAAATCAAAAAGTTCAAATATATTTAATTAGTAACTAGAATGTACTACGTACAAATGTCAATAATCCAAACAAAATTTATTAACGAAAATCAACAAGTCAACCCGACAATAAACTCAGCTACTTAGCTTAACTTAATATTAATTCCCCTTTGAAAATTTGACAAACCAAATACTTAGAAACTATGAACAAAATCTCTTACAAATTAGACGTCTATCCGTCACCTCACTATACGAAGAACCTATTTCCTCAATCCTTTCGATATTGTCAAATCGTCAATCGAATTCCTCTTTAACACCTTGGATCGTCCAATTATCAATCTGGACTTCTATCAGAAAATACTTCGCTTTCGAATTCACCTCGCTCTCAAAGTCGCCTCGATTTGGAAATTATCTCACCTCTTCGGTTAACGTACGGGTTTTATACTGTGAGGTGACGTCACACTTCAGCTGAGTTACTCCCCTTATTTACATACTTAGTTGCTAACATTAATTTTCTTTTCTGGCAGCTTTAAGTTTCTGACAAAGCTTATAAACCGTTTACAAAGTATTTATCATAATTTTCTGGGATGTTAAGACGGTTTATCAAGTATTTCTTTACTAGTGAGTGTGGGGACTCCCTCCTCCATTTTTTTTTCTGCGGACTGTTTACTTCCGCTGGGCAGCGCAAGTGCGCAAGATTTTTCCTACGGCGCTTATTTCTCCGTGAGTTGTTTTATCTTCTTTTTTTTCGTTACTAACAAGAGAGTGGTGGGGAACCTTCGTCCTAAATAAACATAAGCCCCAAACAAAATATAATAAAATAAAAATAACGCTTGGACTCAGTTCCTTACAATACTCATGTTGATAAACTTTAAATAGCAAATACACATAATGTAAGGTAAAAATAACACAACTAAATGCTCCAAATCAGTGTTTCCTGATCTGTGTCATCACACAGGTTTGGAACTCAGGTTGGACACACCTGAGTCACACTTGTGTCACAAGAATGCCTCAAGTGTGTTGCATAAATATTAAATACTTTTTAGAATTTTGAATAAGCTCTTTTTTAAAATTTCATTTCTTTCTCATCTTTTTACCACCAACTGACTGAAGAGAGGAGGCAGTTACTAAAATGCTAATTGTTGCAAAATTTGTGGCATCAGCCTACCCCTCCCCCTCACAAAAGTTGCATGTGTCTATGCTTATGCCAATGTACCAACTCTGGAGCTTCTACAAATGTTTCAGCTTATCATCTTAAAATCAATACTAGCACTTTACACATTGATTCAAGTATTCTTTTTATTTTTACAGTAAATTTGTAAAATTGTGAGTTTTTTTTTCCTTGGTAACTTCTCTATTTTGATCACAGGAATCTTATTAAATTTAAATAAACTATGTTGCTAATCCAAATAGGTTGTGAAACACTGCTCTAAATAATAAATTAAAATGTGAAAACAATAAATAAAATATGTAAATACTGTAGAATGAAATGAAAATTACATTAATTTACCTTAGTGATGAGTGGTGATATCCTGTTTAAGCACTTTGCTTGGCTTTCTCACAAATAATTCTGAGCACTATATCACCAGTCAGTTTTTATTTATGTACACTAGTAGATTTTTCCATTCAATCAATAACATGCAATCTTCTGGAGGTCAATATTGTCACAACTTTATCCACATTTGCTGCTTTTATTGCTTGCTTATTCTTAAGTATGGTGCACATTGTTGATTTTGGCATCTTAGACATGGCTGCCAGAACCCACACGTATTGTTTTCACGCTTCACAATAAGTTCCTTTTTGATCTTGCTTGTCAATACTACATCCTTTCTTTAAGCTTCATTGCTTCCATACTCTTCTTCGATGACATGGAAAATAGATAGTTTTACATATACATATATATGACCAAACACCAAAAATAAAATGAAAAAAGAATTGAAAAAACATAAGCATAATACGGTAAGTACATTTTTTCAGTGTGTGCAGTTCAAACATAGATGCATTATTTGAACTCTGGATTAAATTTTTCTAGAATTTAGCATTTGAGCTATGGAATGTTCAAATTATGAGATACCAGATACCACAGTATAAGTATTAATGTCCAAAAGCTGTATACTCTTAGTGAAGGATTACAAATGTTGCAATTTATACACAAGGTATGAATAACTTAGACAATCCTAAAAGATCAGTTTTTAATAGGAAAGGAAATTCTATTGCAACTTTGAAAAAGTTTTATTCTATTTTATCATTAGAAAAGTTATCAGATATTTAATGTAGTTGGTTGCTTCTAGATTGATGGAAAGAACAGAACTGGTTAAGAACAGTTATTACAGAATGATGAAAAGAAAATAAAATTTGAATAAATTTTATTTTTAATTATTAATTTTATTGCTAATATGTCAGCTTAACCTATTTTTAGGTCAAATTACATGGACTTTTAATAACTAGTAGAGTTATAGCTTATGAATAATCTGACTAGAAATTCAACTAATTGAATGTAGAGCTATGGTTTAGATTTATAAATAAGCAATATTTATCTTTTTTCAGATATCAGAATTTGATATGGCACTGGTTCAAAGAACTGAAATTAATTTTGAATACAGATGATTTTGAAATAATGCTGACATTGTAATAAACAGCAAATATTTAATTCTTTAACAACATTGAACTGATCTAGAACATAAATTATAATTTCATGAAATATTTGTAATATGAAATTATCAGAATATTTATATAATTCTAGACATCTCAGCTTCTGTTTAGTCTACTTTCTTGCTAATCATTTTAAACTGCATTGAAGAACGAGTTATCTTGAGCCATTTTAAAATTTATAGTCAAAATACTAAAAAATAGACTTGTATTTAAGTTAAAATTCATAAGATGAGATAAGAGTAATTAATTTTATATTTTGCTTCTTATCTATGAACAATTACTATTATCATATTTTAATATGTTTCATTGATGACAATGTTTAAAACAGTGTCTTGATGAAGTTCTTCCAATGAGTGTATTCAAGATGCCCTTTCAACAAGATTGTCATAGAACCAGGGAAATTATTGGAAAAAATATTTATATATTCTAATAGATGTCAAAAGAAGGAATATTTTTCTGATTAGGACAACTATATAAAGCAATTCAAAGAGATTAGATTGTAAGCAATAGACTCATTCAAGTTCTTAGAAAAATTGGAAGATAATAAATATAAATGCAATTCTGGGAATCACTACAAAGAAAAATAAGAATCAAATACAATTTATTGTGAAAATACTTTTAATTTGTCAACTTTCTACAACCAGTAATAAACTAAAAATAATTTTTGTTTTTAGTTTTTAATGAGTAAACATATACATGTAAAATATATCTATTAATACTGTTATAGGTTTCAATCTTAGAAGTTCATAGTGTAAAACATCTTGTCATTAGAACTTCCTTTCAAGATATATGACATAAAACCTTTTCATTCTTACAATATTTGCTGAAAATATAAGAGAGACTCAGCATTTATTTAAAATTTTCTCCTTTAAAAATTGTGAAAAATGTGTGTTGTCATTCAAGAAAATTTTTCAGTATTCAGTTCAGTATTTCTTATATCTAAATGAGCTTTTATAGTATACAACAACATAAAATTATCAATAATTATATTCTGATTGAAAAGACTCAAATGAGAATATATCTTGTTACTTTATATTTATTTTTTGATGCTGAATCATTGCATTTGTATCACTATTTTTAGACTTTCCTAAATATATATCTTACAATTCTTTTGTTTTGTGAAAGTTATTTTTTTTCTTTTTTGTATATTTAAGCTTATATGTTTTGTTCTTAATTAATAATTAATTAAATATGACTTATAAAAAAAATCCTGTTTTAATCCCTGATTATCTGAAGGTTAAAACAGAAATAACATATATTAGAGGTTACGGTTTTTAACAGATGATATAGCTTCTAACTTAGTCTATAATTTTAAACTCTTCAAGCACAAGCAGTTCTTTACTTAAGAACATTTTTACAAATGTTAAGTGTTTTTGATGTGTTTAGTTAATACCAGTCTGAATTATTTTAACAAAAAGCATGAACTTTATCTGGCAAAAGTCTATTATATGCTATTTCAGTGCATCTTACATGAGTTTTAAAATACTGTTACATTCTAATGTCTTATGTGTGAAACTGTATAATTAAATTTAAATGCATTTATGTGACAATTTTATACCTCTATATCATACTAATTATGTTTGTTTTCCTTTTTGTTGTGTAGTTTAATCAAAAACTTCATTCAGTACATTTTCTTGCTATATTTCTTTGTTTTGAATGAGTCAAAAATCCATTATTTGAAACTCTCCTCGGATACAGGTGATTTTGACCTCTTTGGGAATGAATAGAATACAGACATTGTGCTATACTTACAATGGTCTTTTAGCCAGTAAGTGTGTGGAAATGACTCTTCATTTTAACTTTATTTATTTCAAAAAATATGAATAAATTCTTAAAATAGTATTCATAATTTATATACATATTTATTTGTTTAATGTAAACACTAAAAGTTGTAGATTCTCAAAAAATATATTACATTTTAAGAGTTAAAAAAGATAGAGAATGAGAAAGAAAGATACTGAACAAAAAAATTGATTTTATTTTAAAATCAATTTGTTTTTTATAAAATTATGATTAAAAATATGTATAAAATAATGAATTTATATAGTTTTCTTTCAAATATGATTATAAGAAAATTAACATGTCTTATTCAAAAATTCCTTATAAGAATGATCAAATATAAGTACAAGCATCCAGAAAGTAATATCTGTTTGCTCTTAGATGATAATAAGAGTAACAGTTATCAAGCAGGCAAGGTCCTCAGTCACATGTATTCTTTGCTCAAAGTAATTTGTGTTGATCAAGTGCATTGAAGAGGAGTTGTCTTGTTAAAATGACAACAGAAATTAACAATCCCAACAGCATAAAAAGTGCATGCTGCTGCTGTTCGGTTTCTGAATACTGAAAATTTATTGTTGCATGTTTTCTAATGGTGTTGTGTGGTGTAGCATGTTGTTTAAGGGTTTGTGCTCTTCCACAATGATGCACATCTTCACATAACTTAGCAAGCCACACATTTGCTTCAACATTTCAAATAGGATGTTCTGCATCATTTTGTCTACAGTCCAGACTTCATTCTCAGTGACTATCATCTCTTTGGGAGATTGAAGGATTTTCTGGATGGAAAATGATGATGATGAAAAGACGAAGTCATGCAATGGTTAAAGGTTTGATGATGATGGCATTTGAAAATTGGTCATAAGATATGAGAAGTGCTTAAACAATGGCAGTGGTTATGTGAAAAAATGACTAAATTCATACATAATGTTATGGAAAATAAATTTGATTTGTTTTGTGATTATGGGCAAATGGATTACTTTCTAGACAATCCTCATAGAACTTGTGAGGAGTTTGCCAATGTTACAAATGAGACTTCACATTGCTGCAAGCTACAGCACAATGGCCAGCTCACAAGCATTGCAAAGTTTAACTTGTAGCATTAGTAAACTCTCTATTTCTTACAACTTTTATTTGATCACCTGGCATTATGATAGGTAATGATATGTCAGATTTACAATAATTTCGATATTTGTTTGATTAAATACAGTTTTATTATATTTTACTTAAAATTTCATTTTTCTTTTTTGTTTTACTTGGTAAACATTTTATCATTTCTTAAAAACAAAAATCAAAATTCTTTATTGTATTTTGTATATTTTTCCTAAATTTAATATTTCTAAACTAAATTTAGTATCTTCTAAATTTTATATAAATTTTGGTGGTTTGTCTAAAATAATTTTTTATATAGCTGAAGCATTAATTTAAGAAATAAATATACAGTAGAGCATCGATTATCCGACTCACTTGGGCACTGGGGTTGGTCAGATAACTGAAAAAACGGATAACCAAAAAGTATGAAAAAATACATTTTTAGTATATTCCATGTAATTAGTATATTAATATATTGCTATTAACCTACTTTGTGTTGAATTTTCATCGATGATAAGCCTAACAAAATTTTTTTTTTCAAATAATGATCATCGCTATTGTATTGTTAAAAATTATTTCTTTATTTTGCACAAAATAAATTCAAAAATAAAGACAAAATAGAAAATTAAGCCTGGTTTAAATACCGGCTTCCCTTTAATGGTCGAGCCAGTGTTGCCAGCTAAAACATGCAGAAATTTAACAAAATAATATTAAAGTAGTCAAGACATAGCCAAATATTGTAGCGCCACATCACTAGTGGACATTTGAATTTGCCGACTAGAATGCGGTCGGTTAACCGGTGTGTCGGTTGATTGGGGGTCGGATAATCGATGCTCTACTGTATTACGATAGACTTTCATTAATCTGGTCATTCATTGCACAGAGGGTTGCCAGATTACCAAGAGTATATAAGGCTAGTATACTGTAACACATACTGACATACTGTAATCTGTCACCCTTTGATACTAGATCTGTTTAGAGGCAGAGGGCAAATAATGCAGTACACAGAAATGAAACCCAAATAAAAAGGAAATAGGATGTGTGACATGACTAATATTTTCATGGGAATGGAAGTGTATAGGCAATTGCATTGGAGAATATGACAGATAATTGAGAAGCCAGATTAGTGAGAGTCCACTGTATTAACTATAGTTAAATTACAAAATAATTTTTTCTCTCTTGATGTAATGTAGTTAATCCTTAACTAAATTATTTAGTTACCATAATTTTGAGTGGATAATTCATGGGTTGGTTATTTGAAATGTGTAGGTTATATGTCAATTTTAAATGCCAGTCATGAGTTAGTTTATTCACACTACAATGTATGACCAGCAAGCAACTTGACTCACTGGACCAACAATTATCTATTTATACATTTGCAAGAAATGATACTAAGTGTTATTCTCCATTGTTTTTGCAACCTTGATCTATTTCAATAGATTAAGATTTAATTTTTTAGTATATATTTGGAATTAAGATACAGATTAATTTTCAGCTGATACAAGAAACAAAAGACAATTTAATTTTAATAATTGATGATAACATTTTGTTTAACTTTTTTCAAGTTTGTTTTATTATTACAACTGGACAAAGGAAATTAGCCATAAAATAAAAATGCTAAATCATATTTAATTGTTTTACACATAATTTACATAATCAGGACAGTTCATTTAACTTGCAATTGAATTATGAATATCATTATGAGCAGTGAGTGAATTTCTCTGTATTTTAGAGGAATTTCTCAGTAGTCACTTCCCTGTTAAGGCTAAGTATTGTATCATACACATGAGGCATCTTCAGATGTGCGTCAGTAAAGACAAAACATAAGCACATGCTTGGGTGTGTATACCACTGTAGTAAGCTGTCATTTTGGCAAATACATGTTCAGATTGAAAATTAAATAATAATTTAAATTTTGTACAAATGCTAGTTTAATTAATGTAAAATAGATTTCTACATTACATAGTTTAAAAAGTAAAAGAAATAAGTAATGTAGTTTAGATATTAGTAGTTATAATAGTAATTTAGTCTTGATTTTGTTAATTATTATTTTGGATTAAATTTAATAATTATTTTATATTAATTATTAATAGTTAACCAAACTACAGTCTAGATAACCCAGAAATTAATATGATTATTATAGAATGTTGGACTTGGTTGTTTATGTATAGCTACAATGATTTGTTAACAGAAATGAAATGGAAAAGCAATATTTTAATGCTTGAGATGGAAACTTCTGTGTACTGCTAATTATCTTGCTTTCAAAAACTCCTGGAGGCATAGGGATATACGTAGGATGGGTTGTACAATAGCTTTTATTTTTGCTCTTTCAGTTTTCTGTAGGTTATACATTGTCATGGTTATCTGCCCGAAATTACAGTGATCGTCGTGTATGCAAAACTTAACATTTTTGATATATTTAAGCAAATAAACAAAAAAATAGCCTATTTTTATAATTTTTACTAACACTAGTAATTTATAATAATTAAACTTTTTTTTCTTAATAGGATCTCTATTTATTTGTTTCCGAACATGAAGAATTTAATGAATTTAACAATTCAGATTTATTAAAATGGTATCAGCCCGACTTAATATATGGTGATTGGTATGGTGGACCAGAAGGAAATGGAATTTATACAGTTGACGTAGATATTCTTGCAACTGAAGTAAGTAGGCTTAAATTAACTTTAATCTATGATATACAATTAAATTATCATTTTATTGTGTGCAATAAATTTAGGAAACATATGTTGATTTAAAATAATGCTTTGATTCTGTAACTGAATTCTGAATTTTTATGTAATGTTTAATGTGTTTATTATGTGTTTCTTTAATGATAATTTAGATAAACTATCAGTGATTTTATCGATACAATTTACTATCTTCAATACATCAATATTTAAGTTTAAATAGGTCAGTTTGTTTAAATGTTAAATCCACTATACGCTGAACTTTAAAAATGACAAGAGAAATGTAAACATAAGGAAAAATGTAATTCAATATTGTTATAAACAAAAATAATAGTAAATTGGCACTATTTATTATTATTTTTTTTATACATATATATACTTGTAGAATTTTATTTTTCTTGGAGGAAAAATACCTACAATGAATAAATTAGCTGTTTCAATAATGTAAATATGCAGTTACTTAAAAGCAATCAACTAAATACTAAGCTTTGTCTTTGGTTGTTATTAATTTTTTATATTTTACTAGAAAAAAATGCACTAAATTATAAAAATTAAAGATAACATTTTAAGTATTATATTTTACAAGATAAAAGATACAATTTTTTGTTTAAAGAAAAGACACCAAAATATCTCCCTCTGTCTTACATCTGAATCTTCCAAAGGTATATCCCAAATGGCCTTCATTAAGGCTGCAGGTACCCTCTTTGCTTACCCTAACTCATGAATGTAAATGTTGTTATTAAACTTGTTTTTTTTTAGATAAATCTTTTTTTCATGTACAGTAGAGCGTCGTTTATCCGAAAGCCGATCAGCTGAAACGTCTGTTAACCAAAAGCTTTCCAGTCGGACTGTGTCATACTGAATCGAATGTTTTTGATACTAGATTAACTTCTAAAGTATAATTTTTTGTTTTTATATTTTTCAATACATTTATTTTGTTTGTACAAAATAAAGAAATAATTTTTAACGATACATTAGCCTCGATTACTATTATAAAAATTTTTGTTAGGCTTAAAATCGACGAAAATTCAACATGAAGTGACACGCAACAGAGAAAAATTTCAACATCAGATAGGTTAATATATTTTTTCGTAAATAATTGGTTATCCGAAAAATCAGTTATCCGAACAACCCCAGTCTCCAATTGATTCAGATAAATGACGCTCTACTGTATTTATGTAGACCGTATTAATTAATGATAAACTGTAAAGGATTTATTTACTACTACTACTATTTTTCTCTGAAAAATAAAAGTGTGTGTTTTAAGTTAACTTTTCCTCAACAGAATACAGTAAAAGAAAAAATTGGGTCTGGGTGCCAAAGGCATGGTATGGTTTAAATGTGTTAAATACTTTTACCTAAATATTTTGTGATGAAATGGGGTGCATCTTATATGCCGTAAGATATGGCAAATGCAAAATTTTGTTTATTTGCTGCTTTAAACAAATGCAGTAGCTATTTACTGTGCTATGTTCTGCTAGGAATTTATATTTTGTTCTAATTTTGGTTTGTATCATAAGTTACATATTCTATCCTACAGAATAAGAACACAAAACATATTTTTCATAAAATGTATTGATTTATCAGACGTAAATACAGAAAGAAACTTTTCAAAATGAAAGAAAAGAGTGTTATACGACAGAAGACCAACATATCCAGAAATTGCATAACCAATCCACAAGAAGAAAGGAAATGCAGTGATCCATCTCCTTGTAGTTAAGGGGTATATACTAATTTAATGAGTGGACACAGTCTTGAGTGGTAGTAGATAGTAGCTTTGAGTTTAGTATTTGTGTCATCTAGTCCAGCAGTTGCCAATTGGTGGTCCCACTAATGGTCTGAAAGAAAATTTTGGTTGTCCGTGGAGAAATTTGGACATTGATCAACTCAAGTTTATGTGAAGTATTATGAAAGAAATGCAAAATGCTTGGTTGCTTTTTCTCACTCATTGGAGGGTTTTTTATTTGAATCTAAAACCAAACACAAAATGAATGTTATTAATAAATAATGTGAGTATGATTGTCCTCTTTGCAGAAAAGAGTCAAGAATTTATGAACTTATATCAAACAAGAAGCAACAAACTTCACACTAATTTGTTGTAATTAAACAAGTGAATTTCATATTATTAAAGTAAAAATGGAACTTTTTTGATCATTATTCTATAGATGTTTGTATCATTTAAAAACATCCATGGTAGTGCTCTATGGAATTTTCAAAATTGTGATTTTAATGGTCCTTAAGGTCAGAAAGGTTGGCAACCAATGATCTACTCAATGATGGTGTGTGGTGTATTTTCCTAAGAAAATTAAATAAAGTTTGTTTTGGTAACTTTTTATTCTGTTTTTTTTCTATTCTTGAAAAAACCAATCATTTTTGTGCAGTTTTTATGTTAACAAGCATTAATTGCTCACTTTAACTTGTCCTAGTTCTGATGAAACCCACATGCAATATTTTTACCAAGCAACTATTATTATCAGACTTCTGTAAAATTTAAGAAGTATAACAATCAAAGAACCAATATTTGTAGTAATCATATATATAGAAGAAACACTAAATTAAAAAATTGAAGTGTCTTCATATTTTGTTCTTATTTGCACATTTGGGATCCACAATAGTTTGAGGGCTTTGACCGAGTTGAAACAAGTGAGAACCTCAAGGTAAAGTTGGCTCTATCGAAGCCCTCATTAGACTATTGTTGGATCCCAAGTGTGTGAAGGATGAAATATGAAAACATTCATTTTCTAACTGTTTTTCTACATATATTGTTATGTACTGTCTTGGTAATTTATTTATACAAGTATTTCCTTTATAACACCATATAGTATATTTTAGAGAAATTTGTAGTATTTTATGAGGATGTATTTGCAGTAACTAATTGTGAGAACCGAGGGGCTGCAAGCTCGATCCTGCTTACTGGCAACAGAATGGATCAACGTCAATGGATGGCGATAAATCGAGTGAGAGGGTTAGCAAGGTCATGATAAGGTGTCAGCCGTACTCAAGGATGACATGCATTGAACATAAAACAAATTTAATAAACAAATAAAATTACACAGAGTACAAAAATGGGATACAATGTAGGTTAAATGATTAATAACTCTATTAGCACTACATTGATTCATGCGGTCTCGTCAACACTTCTTTGCGGGTTTCGCGGTCCGGCCGGATTAGATTTCCATATCAGGAGTTAATATTAATCTAACTTATAAACTATTTGGGCAGAGAGTTTCTAATATAATCTAGGCAAATACCTCTTTACCCATGGCGATCACGTCTCGAGCAGTGCTTTCGGTAAGGTCATTGAAGGAGTGTCCGAATGGAGTCATCTGCCTAGAGGTTTCCTTTGGATGATTGCCCGGCGGCTTGGGTGCGACCCCTTTTTATACACGTTTTGCCAGGGAACTATTGGGAGGAATTCTGATGCAACTCATGATGTAATGTGTTCTAAGTTTGCTTTAGGTCTGGGTGTTGCGGATACAAACTGTCAAGAGTCGGATGTGTCGATGAATTATTGACACTTTCTATCCGGCATTGTTACTCATCTTACTTCAAAATCGAGATAACAACTGTCAAACATACTAAATTAATTGCTGGTAGTGACTAAAGTCAGGGGTTATATGGAAACCTTAGTAATAATTGTTTAAATTGGAGAGGCATTTAATCAGTCTTATCTGTTAAGAAATCGGCAGAAATAGGATGTGTGTGGGTTTCTCCATTGACCTTTTCCTCTCCATTTCAAAATCCTATGAACATAATTCTTAATTATTTAATTACTTTCATTCCTCCCCTCTCAGAATGTCAATTATACATAATTGTCTACTTTTTGAAGTTCTGTTTCTACCATAGAAAGTTATCAAGAATTCAAAAATTGTCATTTGAATATTATTTTAAAAAATCTTAAAGATATCTGTTGTTTTCATAATTTATAATACATAAATTCTGCTTATTTATACTTTTCATGCTTTTAAAACTTTTAGCAAAAGAATTGCAGGTAACATCTTACTTTAATGTATAAAAATGGGCACTTGTTAATAACCCAGTTACAATTAATGCTAAATATTAATTGTAATTAAGTTCAACTGATCTCAGTACATAAAAAATTCAATGTTTATCATTATTATTTTGGATAAAAACAGAATCAGTAATTATGAAATGCTTTATTTTAGTTAAAAAGAAATATTTTTACTATTTTAACTAAATACAAAATACTTTATATGTAATTATCAAAATTTGAAAAATTTGTGCAAATAATTTTTTAAATTAAATATAAAACATTTACTTTTAATTTTTTTGTAGAATGTAAAAAATAATGGGAGTCTTTGGATGCATTTATTCATTACTAAAAGTGGAAAGTCACCAAATCCTGCTGATAAAGGAAGATTTTCAAGGAAATATACCATTTATAAAAAGAAACGTAAGAACGTGACTAATTTTTATTACAATTTGCTTTGAATTAATATTTTTTTAAATCTAGCAACAAGTTCTTTCCAAAATACGGCGACTTTCCTGGCAAGGTTTGGTGGTGATATTTGATATTTTATTAAAAGGTTTTTTATGTTTTTAATTATCTCCCTCATGCCCTTGATTGTTAACCACCAAAATTTAATAGCATCAATCCCCTAGTACACTCATCTCCCTGCAAAATTTCAGAAATTTTCGACCAAAAGTACAGGAATTATTAAGCTTCAAAGAGGGTGAACAAAATTGTGCCCCATACGCACAAACACTCACTAACGTCCATACATACAGAAAAAAACCCTCAAATTTTTTTTGCATTTCTTAGCATTTTAAGGTGTCCTGAGTCTAAAAATGTAAAAATTTTTGGGAGGTCATTTTCTCTGTTACATATAACGGCCAGGAAAGTAAAAATTACAGAATAAAGAAGAAATAACTAATTTTATATGTTAAACTTATAAAATCCATTGAAAAGTAATACAGTGGAACCTCGCTTAACAAGCATAATTTGTTCCAGAGTCTTAGTTGTAATGCAAAACATTCGTTAAGCAAAACAATTTTTCTCGTGGAAATTAATGTAAAATACGATAATGCATTCCACGCCGAAAAAATGCTCAAATGTTTTATGTATAACATTTATTCAAAAAAAAAATTGTACAATATAGCGTGAATGTTAAGGAGCGTGAATCATCATCATCATCTTTTCTTTTAGCGCAGAATGAACCATCCTGGAATGAGAATCCGATTTGCAGAAACAAACAAAAAATCACAGCTAATATGTTTGATAAACACTCCAAATGATATGCCAAATTTTTGGGTTATGTAAAGGCTATAATTAAATATTAGAAATTAATTAATTTTACTAGAGGTAGGCAGTTATGTTTCCATCTCATATTAAATCTAATAATTATAAATAGTTAATTTATAATTTAGACATTTCTAAACTTTAATTTGGAATTGGTCGTTAAATTTAATGACCCAAGAACTTGGCATATCGTTTGGCATGTTAATTATATAACTGGCTATGTTTATTGATGTTTATAAGTAATATTTGTGAACACAAGTTTGGAAAAATGTGTGATCACAAGCGACACTAAGATGCTAGCGGAACAAGTGCTAAACACAGACTGATGGCGCATGCCGCCTGTGCACAATTCGGAATTTCCCCTCTCCTCATCACTTGTTATGCGAAACATTGCTCATTAAGCGAGGCAAATTTTTACAATTTGTTATGCTCATTATGCAAAATACTTGTTGTGCTAGGTGCTCATTAAGCGAGGTTCCACTGTATTACAATATACAGTTTAAAATGAATAATTTTCTAAAAACATATGGTTCTCATTTTGAAAACATTGTATTTACATTTTTACAAGATAAATATTATATTAAAAAATGAAACCTGAATTCAGAAATACTAAAATATTTGTAGATACAATGAAAAAGTTTTTCTAGAGTATTCACAATATTACTTTTATACCATTCTGTGTTCTGGTTTTAATTATTTATGCAAAGATCTGTTTTAAACTGAACTATAACCAGAGAGACTTTTAACAATTTTACATACAGTTTAACCCATTTATAACGTCATCCATGGGACCGGCAATTTTTTGATGTTATAACCGAGCATCGTTATCTGCTGGGTCATAATTTCAGTCCGATAAAATGTACCAAGAATCTATTATAAACTTCATTCTAATTTTACATCATATGTTTTATCGTAAAATTATTTCTTAATGGTAATTCAGTATACTGTATCTATTATGATAGTAATAATTTATTATCGTATGTTTAAATAAACTTTATTTACATCGATGTAATTAAAATTTTCAAAAATTACATTTTATAACAAATTTCTATTTGTCTTAAGTTTCAATAATGGCGCAACTTCTGGCTTTGAGAATAATGTTGAATCAAAAGGCAACAAAAGGTTAAATTAATGTGTGCCAATTAAAAATAATTCAATTATTTCTTTATAAACTATTTGATATAATATGTTATATTAAAAATAATAGAATATATAACAATTTAGCATAAAGTAATTTAAAAATGAGCACGTAATAACCGATCGTCATATCGTTTAAAAGTGGCAAATTTTACCCCACCGAAGTCAGTGGAAAGAACACCACCCACAGTCGTTCTAGGAAAGTGAACTCTGACCCTAGGACTGAACACGTAGTATTTTTTTTGTTAAATAAAATTTGGGAGTGCTTCAAATATGACGTTAAAACAGGGTTTTATATCATTATAACTGGGTTTTTTAACATTATCTAGTATAGTAAAATCGTGGAACCAATAAAAATTTGACATTATATTAGGGTTGTCATTATATGCGATGACGTTATAATCGGGTTAAACTGTACTTAGGCAGAGAGAAACCTAATGAAGATCAACTTTTTAGTATTGTGTTAGAGTATGAAAGGAACAATGTGAAGACTTTCAGAATATATTTTTATTCATTGTATCTTTTAATTACAAGAAATAATAATAACACACTAGATTTTAATATGATTTGATACAGAAAATTTATAAGGAATGAATAAATTAATTCTGAAATTGTGTTGGTATTTCTAGAACTTTTTATCAAAATATTTTCATTTTTTTTGCCCCCCTGCAAATACTAAACAGTTTTACTGAAAAGTATACAAACTATATATTTCTCAATACAACTGTTTGTTGGTATTTACAGAATTTATTTGGGTTAGAATATTGTGCAAGATATTATATATATTATAAAAGCCTTTATCATCAAAAAATTTTCAAATGACAGTAAAATCAAAGCTTTAAATCTCTTTGCAAACTAACTTGTTTTATCCTGTTTTTGGCTTAGATTTGGTATTCTATTCTGTTATATTTTATTCATTTATATAATGGCTATCTAGTGAATACATTATGTATAATTATATAAATAAATTTTTGTGAAATTTTGTAAGAATGATAATTTTTAATCACAAATAATTTTAACACTCTTTTTGTATATATATATATATATATGTATATATATATATATATATATATATATATACTAGCTGACCCGGCTACCCGTTGTTGTGGCTCAAAATGCATCTATTATAAATGTATAACACTTCCCCGTGGAGGGAATTTCAAAAAATCCCTTCTTAGTGTACATTCTCTTGACGTACCCTATTAAAACGCAATCAAAAACGCATCTAAAATAGTATAATAGAAGCCGAATTCTTCACAGTAAGCCTTAATCCTGTCCCTCTCCCCCACAAGGAAATATCGAAAAATCCCTTTTTAGTGTATATTCTGTTGACGTAACCTATTAAAACGCAATTAAAAACGCAAAAAACCGCATGTAAAATAGTATAACAGAAGCCAAGTTCTTCACGGTAAGCCTTAATCCCGTCCATCTCCCCCCAGTAGGGGGAATTTCGACACGTATATTATATAAAAACACGTGTATATTCGAATGCAACGTTGTGTCAAAATTTCAACGGTAGGAACGAACAAACGTTATATTTTATTTATATAGATAGATAGAAAATGATCTGCTTTAGTCCATTCTCACAGAAAAACATAATGCCTCACAGAAAAGCAAACTTAGGTCGTCGGAAGTTAGCGCCATCTGTTGGACATAAAAGCCTTAATCTATATATAAATATATTTTTGAAAGGGGGAAATGGTGTAGGGGTATGAAAAATAGATAGTAGCCAATTCTCAGACCTACTGAGTATGCATATAAAATTTGGTAAAAATCGGTAAAGCCGTTTCGGAGGAGTAAGGTAACTAACATTGTGACACGAGAATTTTAGTATATATATATATATATAATAGTTTGTTAAATATCAATGGTTGTAGATTTTGCAATTGAGAGAGAAAAAATGTTTGATTCTCTTAATTGTATTATGAAAAATGTTTAATTAATCTTCTGTATAATTAAACTATTACTTCACATGATAATGATTTAATCATAAATTCTTTAAATTTCAGTTGATTAAATAAACATTCATTTATTGCTCATAAATAATATTTTAGATAAAGTGAATGCACTTTTATGTATCAATATGCATTAAGTATTTAATATATATTTTATAGTGAATGGAATTTAAATATTTTAAACAGGTTTGAACAAGTTCAAGAAACTCCGCTATCATCGTACTCAAAATTTGTTGACTGGACAAACTTCTGCTACTCCAGAAATGATTAAGGTAAATTATTTAAATGTTGTAAATGATTATGTAAATGTTGACAAGACTTCATTTTTCTATAAAAATATGTTTTATAATATAAAATTTTTGAACAATATGTATATCTATTTTACTGTGCTTTATATTCGTAATTCATCTTTCTGAAGCAAATTTCTATTGTGATTTAAAATAATATTTCAATCATAATTTGAGAATCCTCTTTAATTTACATAATTATTGTGGGAAATAGATTTATGTTGCAATATCAATTTCATATAAACAGTCAATATTTTCAGTATAGATTTTTTTTTTAAGTACGAAATTGTTTAATGTAATTTTATTGGGTTTTATGCGATCTTGATGATTGAAACAAATAATACGAGAGTAATCCTAAAAGTAAGGTCTCCAAGCGCTAAAGACTCAGGGACACTGTTCTTGCAGTTGTTGGTAACACTGTTGTGTTTGTTGTTCTTTCACTCCCAAACAAGCTTGCACGCACCTCACTGAGATGCTTAGTCTTAATTTGGCAGCCGTTTGTAATGGAACTGTTGTTTGGCACTATCGCCAAGTGCAAACTTCACACAGTTATTCAGTTTTTAAACACAAAAGGTTTTAAACCAATTGAAATTCATCGCCAATTGACAGAAGTGTATGGATGTCAAAAATGTCTGCAAGTGGTGTAGGGAGTTTTCAGCTGGTCGTACTGAAATTCACAACAATGAAAGAAGTGGGAGAGCATCAATTTCCGATGAGACAGTTGCGGAAGTTGAGCAAACCATGCATGAAGATCGGCGGATCACTCTGGATGATCTCTGTATTTTGGTTCCTGGGGTTTCCTGAAGCACCATTCATAGACCTTACTTTTGGAATTACCCTTGTATATTATTTAGTTAAAATGATTTTAAATATTAATATGTATAATAGTAAATTAGAATGAAAAAGTTCTATAAAATATTCCTTAGTAAAAGACAAACAAATAAATTATCTTCACAATTATACTTTATTATTATACCTCAGAAAACACATGCCACAACAATCTGTGGCATGTGTTCCCTGAGGTATAAATTCTTGATTTTTGTGCTTTTCTGTTAACATTTGGAAAATGTAATTTATTTATTATTTATATATATGTATATAATTTTAAAAATTTTACTTATATAAACTTCAATGACTTAAAATTTATCTCCCTAAATTTTTATTTAAAAAATGGAAAATTATTTTATGTAACTGATTAAAAGATTAAAAAAAAAGGTATAATTTCATGTTGTTGTTGTTTTTTTTTTCTTTTACTTATAATTTCATTTTGAGAAATTTACAGGATATATTTATTTTGATAGAAATTTTTAAAGCATTAAAAGTTATTTTTTATTGCAGAAAGCAGAAGACAGTACAGTAGAAATACTATCACATTGGCATCCAAATTTGACATTGAATATTATTGATGATCATACACCATGGGTTCAAGGACATGTTCCACCACCATTAGATGAATGTATGTTAATTACATTAGTTATTTGAACTAAAAATAATTTATTTTAAATAATGAGCTATATTCATCTATCTTCTCCTATTATTCAAAGAAAATCAGTTTTTTTATTTTAAAGAAGTACTTAACTTTAATTAAATTAACATTAAAGATTAATAATATATTTTATTTGAACAATATTAATTTATTTTAATGCAACAGTGATAAGTTGTGTATGTCTCTATATATGACAGGGTGTCCCAAAAGTCTCTATACATTGACACAAATCAAGCTTACCAGTGGCTGAATAAATAAAATCGTTGAACATTGGGAGTTGGTCATTGGTTCGTGCCTGACCAATGGGCTGGCCACCATACAATTCTGGCATTACATTAGTTGAAAGAGGGGGACTCCTGGTATCACTCAGAGGTATGACCAGGAGGAAAAAGGAGATGAAAGAAGAGGGAGAAGTAAGATTAGGAGATGAAAGTGGGTCAGCATAAAGATGAGAACTTGAGTGCCTGCATTGCAATAATTGAAATAAACAGTATACAAAACATTGAAAAACATACATGAGAATAATACAAAACATATACAAATGGGTGGCACGACAATTAAGTTGTTAACAAAAGCAAAGTGATTACATAAAATAAACTATAGGATAACATACAAAAACAGGGTAACATGAAGAAAAGTACATTGAAAATATTGAAGATCATGACAAACATGGGGGACAAGGTATACACATGTACAACAGTGAAAAATAATACAAACGTAACAGAATGCTGAGAAAACTGAACACTAAGAACAACAGGTGAAAGTAACATTAAGCACCAATTGATGGTAAAGTGAGCACATACAAATGCAGACTATTAACACTAAGCGAAACAAAGGTGTGACGCGTGGAGAGAGGTTGGCAATCAAGTGATACAGAGACAAAACAGTACCTGTAGGTGATGAAAAGCAATAACAAGGCCAAAAAGTGAAGAAAAGTCCGTTCACATTGAACCATGGTTGTCATCAGTGCTGGTGCGTGGACCATGTGGTGGATCGAGAGCCTTAGTCGTCTGCAGGTACTTCTTTAGCCAGTTGAAGATGTCTTTATTCTCTATAAAGTTGTCCAAGGGGCAAGGCCAATTATAGCCTGCGTGGAGCACACTGCTGATGAGATTGTCTCTGTTTCTCTCAAAGAGTTCACAGTCCATAAGGAAGTGCATGCTGTCTTGGTTCAAGATTCCATCACAGTGGCAGACGTTAGAGTCCTTAAGGCAGAAGCGCTTCAGGTAAGCATTGAGGTTGCCATGGCCCGTGAGAAGTTGGGTCATGGCAAAGGTAGGAGTAAAGTGTTTCCAATCCAGGCGTCGATAGACACTAGGAATAAATTTGTAAGTTAACATGCCAGTCTCACTGCTATCCCACTCAGTTTGCCATTCTTGAAGAGCTAATTGACGGTACCAGTTCTTAAACAATGAGATTGGAATCTTGTCGTAGCTTGAGGGGAGAGAAGAGGTGGCAGCCTCTTTGGCTAGACGATCTGCAGCCTCATTGCCGGTAACCCCAGAGTGTCCACAAACCCAGTTGATAGAGATGTTGTGCCTACGAGAGTTGTTAGATAGGAGTTGGTGAATCCTGATAACGTTGTCATCTTTTTGTCACAAACCAGTGATGGAGTGGATTGCCGTAACACTATCCGAATAGATGGCTATAGACTTATTGGGGGGGGAACCAGTCTTCGTAGATGTGTTCTAATGCTTTCGTAATGGCGAGAATTTCCACCTGAGGAACGGAGCAATGGGGCCCAAGCTTGTAGGATGACCTATGGGTTTTGCCATTCCAATGGTTATAGAGGATGAAAGCTGCCCCTACATTAGTACCATCTTTGCTACCGTCTGTATAAATAGAGAAATCTTTGAGTCCATTCGTAGTCTGTGGATCATTGACCACCATAGGGTAGTCTTGAATTAGATTAGCGTGAGTGTCTTTCAATTCTACACCAAAGGTAAGAATATCTGTTTTTAACTGGGTGGGGAGATCCAAGATAATGTTGCTGTTTTTGTTGTTGGTGGTGTGACGTTGATCATTGGTGAAGAGATTCTTAACTTTCCATAGTCTGGAGGCCATTCTGGCTTTAATGTGGACTGGGAGCAGTCCAGCAATGATGAGTAAGGCGGAAGTTGGGGCAGTCCTATAGGCCCTGCAGATGCGTAGAGCTGCCACCCTTTGTGCTTTAAGGAGCTTTTTCTGGATATAGATTTTGTTGGTGGCCTCAGCCCAGATGGGAGCCGCATAAAGGAGCATTGGCTCGATGGCTCCAAGGTATATGTGTTTAGCCGCATTGTAACCAATACCCCAGGTGTTCCTGGCTATACTCGCAAGGGCGTTCGAGGTCTTCGTTGCCTTAGCTACCACCATATTAATGTGGTTGGTCCACTGTAGCTGTTGCTCAAGCAAAACACCAAGGTACTTGAATTCCTTATTTCGAGGAATGCGGATGCCATTGATTTCAATGCGAGGACTACTTTGAAGTGGGGTGTTCTTTGAAAAGATGATGTAGGAGCATTTTGTATAATTTATGGGGAGGTTTATGCTTGCACTCCAGTTAGAGATCTTAGTCAGGATATTGTTGCACAAGATAGGAAGGTTACCACTGTTCTTGTCAGATACCAGAAGAACAGTGTCATCAGCATAGCCCTGTAGTAAGAGGTTATCGTTGATGTTATTGATGACAAGAGAGAAGCTCACTATGGACGATTGACCACAAGCCAGGCCCAGCAATAGAGCCCTGCGGGCAGCCCTTAGTGACCTGATGGATGTTGCTGTAGTTTTTAAAGAACCATACAGTGTCCAAAGTTTTCTTCATGTATCTAACACCTAAACAGAATCCAGTTTTTACATAAGAAGTCCTGCTAGAACTTACCCCATCGGCAGATCACCCTATGTGTTCTGCTGCCTTATTCCGTCAATTCGCTGACACAAATCTTAATGCTGACATTTAATGTTTTGTGAATAAAGTTACATTTCACCTTTATGTATGGAAACTTTTGGGACACCTTGTATAGGGTGATGCAAAGTTGGCTAACTGAGGTATACTTTAAGATTATTTTAAGAATGATTAAACCTGTTTACAACAGCTATATATTGTTGTTTGTGATTCAATTACTTCCAATGAAACAAATAAATTGCAATAATAATCACAGTACTGAATCAGATAATATGCAGAAAGAAAGGAGGTGAATTTAGACCATTCTTAATCAGTATTTTCGCTGGGAAAAAGTTTTAAATAGTCAGCCTGTTATATTAGCTGACTGCTATTACAAATGTTCTTACAAACTTCAGTTAATGACTACAAAAACAAAAATCATTTTATAATGGTTAATAATATAAAAATCTGTAGTCCACTTATATCTTTAAAAAATAATTATTAATAAATAAAAAAAATAAAATTAAAAAAATATTTTTAACTGGTCAGAGGAATTTAGTTGGCCCAATCAAGCCACTAAAACCAACTTCCAGATAACACTGCTCTATATAGACACACTTGTAATCACAGGATTGGTACGAAATAATTTACTGATGTAATATTAATATTGTATATTATGCTGTTAAAATTGTAAAAAAAGGAAATATAAATAGAAAATCATTAATTTAAATTTTCATTTTTTTATTCTAGTTAAAATTTACAAATAAAGTTTGTATTTCTAGATATTGAATTTGAACCTATAACTGGTAAATATTATCCTGTTGTATATGTGAATGATTATTGGAATTTGATGAGAGATTATCAACCAATAAATGAAACAACAGAGTAAGTATAAATTTTTTTTGCTTTATATATTTTAATTTATAGTTATTAGTGAAAACAGGGCTAAACAAAAAAGCAAATTCTATTTAAAACTTCATTTTCAATTTAATAAATATTATCACAGTTGTATTACTTGCAATAATATTATTTATAAAAAAAATTTTTATAAATTATTAATTCCTATTAGTATTTAATATTAATAAATAAAATTATTTTCTTTATGTATTTTATACAGCAGTCAGTTTTCTAATTAGTATGTAAAATGACTGTTAAACAATTCAAGTGAATATAATTTCAACAGCATCTCCAAAACTTATATTTTTCAATATAAGTGGATGATATCCAAAGGATTACAAAATGTTAAATGTACAAAAGTGCCTTGTTTACATAAGTCACTACAAGAATACAGAAACCCTGTACAGATTAACCGGAGTGCAGTTAACTCTGAAGTAAAATGATATACGATAAAATCTAAACTTCAGAAGTTTCTGAATCTGCACGACTAAATTCAAAAGTATGATGATAACATTTTATCCTCGAGGGTTTGAAGAAATTAATTTATTTTCATTATCTTTATTATTTTTATAGCCTATAAACAGAATGAACAACAAAATGTAATATTGTAGATACCAGTAAAATTAGTATTATTATGTTGATATTTAAAAATGTAAGTGCCATGTGAAAATCAATGAGGAACAAGAAATGATGGGTGGTCTTTAGTCTGATCTCATGGTTTAGGAAACTGTTCATAGGCCGACAGGTTCACATATTCCATTAGTAATTTTAGTTATTTGAAAATGAGATAAGAAATATTTTTTATTGTAATTTGTATTACTTTTTCAATTGTATGCTAAGTAAATGGAACTGTTAAGTACTTCTTTGAGAAGGGTGTTGTGAACAAAGAAAGGTTGGGAACAGCTTTGAGTGTTTGATTATATATCTTTTTATATTGCACTGTGATTCATCAAAATGTATTTATCCAAATATGGTAGTTTCTATAAGTTTAATATATTTATTATTTTTCTTAAACCTTTGAAACTTGATGCCAAATAATTTTTTGCTCTTAACTGTTGCTTGACTATTTAACAGATAAATACTTTGGAATGTTGAATAAGTACTTTGAAAAGTTCTGATATTATAAAATAATCACTCATTCACTTACATAAATTGAATTTTATGTAAAATTTTTGTCAGCTTATGTTTGGGCTATATATATATATATATATTCCATCATTCTCTATAACATTATGCATGTTTCTTCTATAGTCTATTTATCCTAACTTGGCAGCTACTGTAAACAAAGATTTTGTCGTATTAATCCGCAGGAGATTTTTATTGGTCAAATCACAATCGGAAGTGGCTAGACACGTGTTGACTAGTTAAGCCCCTTTCTCTGCACGTGTTAAAGTAGATCAGAGTGGTCACAACAATTTAAAAATTACCGATATAATACTTAGAAAACTAATTATAGCCTACTTTAATATTTTTACGTATCCGTTTAAATTATTTCCATTGTTTAAATATAGTCAAAAATTATTAAATATATATTATTAAGACTTACACAAAACATATTTATAATTGTGTAGTTGAACATACTTCAGAATTTTTATCTACACAACAGTTTTATTAAATAGATATAAAACAAAACAAATTCTCCGGCAATCCTTAAAAATCATACTCAAACCTCTAAAGGAAAACGTTACTGTAATGTATGAATTTATCTATGTGATATTTATATAATTAAAAATTTTCTTAAATAATTACAGTGTAAACTTACCTTATTAATCATTTGTATCAGAAGATAGTTGCTCGAAGTAATCATTTATATCGCTTTTGTCACTATTTGTCTTCCACTGAATAATCAGTTTTTCTACAACAGTTTCCGAAATCTCATTGAGTTCCCACATTCGTTGTTCTTCTTTTTCTATGTGTTCGATACATTCTCTCCATCTTTCTTCAGTTATTTGTTCAATAGCTTTATTCATTAAAATTCGCACATCTGACAGTTTGAATGTTGTGTTGTGACGTGCGATGTAACCTTTCATATCTGCCCATATTAGTTCAATAGGATTTAAATTACAATGATACGGAGGTAAACGTAACACATCAACACCTATTTCTTTGGCCATTTCGTCAATAATATATTTATCGTATTTATGTTTTATTTTTTTAACAATATCCAAAAGTTCTATTTTTAACATTTTTTCGTTATGACGAACCCTATTTTTTTCCAACCAAGAAATTATGTCAGCTTTTTTCCAACTACAATTAGGAATCTTCTCAATTTTAGCTGAGTGATATGGAGCATTGTCCATGACAACAACAGCATTACTTTCTAATTTCGATAATATTTTTTCAAACCATTTTTTGAAATTATTTCCATCCATTTCTTTGTGGTAATCTTTTGTTGACTTTGATTCAAATTCATATAGACCACCATTAAGAAAACCTGAATTGCTGCCTATATGAACAAGAACTATTTGTTTTCCCTTTCCAGAAGGATTTTTTAATCCAGTAGATTGTCCAGACACAAAAGCTTCACGATATGACGTAATTGAACAATCCTTCCATACTTTATTCTTGGTATGGCCCGCATTAATCCACGTTTCGTCCAAATAGTAAATCTTACGGCCTAAAGAACGCATTTCTCTTATTTTTCGTAAATATTGTCTTCGCCATAAAATGATATCGTCTCTTTCAATTAATCTACTATTTCTATTACGGTTTGTATATTTAAAATTAAGTAATTTTAACAAATTATATATCGTGGATCGAGTAAAGTCTGGTAAATCTGGATCATCATTAACAGCCTGTAATACTTTATCTACCGTAGGTAATTCATTTAAGAAATAAAAATTGTGTACTTTACCTCTAATGGCACATTTTGTGAATTCATCATATTTGTCAACAAGTTGAGTACGCTTACGGGTTTTTGAAGGAGTTATTACTTTACCATTAGTAAAATATTCTTTGCGAATTCTGTAAATGCTTCTTTCTGATATCCCTGTTGTCTTTGCTACCATTTTCACTATATCGTTCACACAGAGTTCCGGATTCGTTTCAGTGAGAGAATTAAACAAATTTAATACTATTCGTTTATCCGAGCTCCTCAGCGATTTTCCTTGTTGATGTTTAATCGTATTTACATTCAAGTTTTCCATTTTTGTAATTCGACAACACACAGTTTGAAATGAATGGAAAACGAAACCAAGACATTATAGTGCGCATGACCGGAAAAAGTTTATTTTTAGTGATTCAGAATGTGAAAATATTTATTAAAATAACAATTTAACAAATATGAAATAATTACATTTATAATCATTGCTAAGCGACTAGTATTTCATTAATGATTTTATAAATAACGAAGAACTATTTTCTGCAGACAAATGAGATGCAACGCGGTTTCTAATTGATGGACGTGGGTTTAAGCCAATAAACAAAGAGAGGTGTGTCTTAGTTTGTTTACAGTAGCTGTCAAGTTAGGATAAATAGACTATAGAAATGGTTGCAAAAGCAGTACTCTTTCCTAATAGTTGTCTTGGGGGCTAAATTTACAATGATCAATGTTCACATTTTTATTAGGACACTGTTGTTGCTTTTCTGTTGCTTTTCCAATGAGAAAGGTAATACAGAGGGATATTTTGTAGAACACAGTGATGATGATGATGGTGCTTTGTTTCAGGTGTGAAGTTACAAAAAATGGATTATATATACAGGTATCCCTCATATACACAGTAGTTACATTCTGAAAAAGTCTTGTGCTATGTGAATCCATTCTATACAAAACAAAGGACTAATGCAAAACATGGGTTTAAATTCCAAAAGTTAGCAAAATACTATTCTTAATCTATATATATAAAAACGAATGTATGTCTGTCTGTGTCTCTGTTTGTCCTTCATGCATTACCACACCATTTATCCGATTGCCATGAAACTTCGGGAAATTGTTTAATACACTCCTGCGAAGGTTTGTGGCATATGTGAAGACCACCATTTCCCCCCTTTCAAAAATATATTTATATATGGATTAAGGCTTTTATGTCCAACAGATAGTGCTAACTTCCGACGACCTAAGTTTGCTTTTCTGTGAGAATGGACTGAAGCAGATCATTTTCTATCTATCTATATAAATAAAATATAACGTTCGTTTGTTCCTACCGATTCCTTTGAAATTTTGACACAACGTTGCATTCGAATACGCACATGTTTTTATATAATATACATGTCAAAATTCCCCCCACTGGGGGGAATATGGACGGGATTAAGGCTTACCGTGAAGAACTTGGCTTCTATTATACTATTTTACATACGGTTTTTTGTGTTTTTTGATTGCATTTTAATAGGTTATGTCAACAGAATATACACTAAAAAGGGATTTTTCGATATTTCCTTGCGGGGGAGAGGGACAGGATTAAGGCTTACTGTGAAGAACTCTGCTTTTATTATACTATTTTAGACGCATTTTTGATTGCGTTTTAATGGGGTACGTCAAGAGAATGTACTGTACACTAAGAAGGGATTTTTGAAATTCGCCCCACGGGGGAAATGTTATACATTTGTAATAGATACATTTTGAGCCACAACAATGCGTGGCCGGGTCAGCTAGTATTATAATAATAATAATAATAATAATAATAATATACTAATATGTTTATTAAATCAAATGATAATTTCCAATCAATAATTAACTAACAATCAATTAAAAGTACTGTATTAGGCATTAATAATTTTAGTTAAACGAGGGCATTTACTTTTTGCAAAGAATCGTCATCAGAGCTTTTTGGTTGATCTTGGCCAGAAATATCGGCAACATCTTTATTTTTCTTATTTTTATCATAAATTTTTATGGATAACAAAATAAAAATGTGTTATTAATCAAAAATTTGTTCAGTCAAGTACCACGAGATTTTCCTCCAGAATTTGAGTTTGAGTACCAAGATACTGCCATATTTCATTTGTCATTTTTACAAATAATTACTTACTTGCGGTTTAAAAAAGTTCAATAACACTTACTTAATGTTTAAATAAACTTTACTAAATATGAAGATTAATCTATAAACTCTGCAACAATGTTAAGGCTAATATCTGAAAGCAACATCAACAATACTTGGTTGACAAAGGAAGAAAAAATTGCACTATTTGTTTTTATTGAAGTAAATCTGATGAAAAACACAAAACAAATTGAAAATTTCAATATTCTAAAATCTGTGGGCAACTTGAGATGATGTGTAGTTACTTGAATTAAAAAAAAAGCAAAGGTTGAGTGATGTTTAATTGCTCAAGAACAATAAATAGAAACCAGCAAACAATTATAGGGAGAAACCATCCTTTTATATCCATTGAGACAAGTGTGTAACATCAAAAAAATGAAAAATGACAGAGGGGCAAATTCCCAAAACCTGACTCAGCAAATAAAAAAGTGCATTAAAAGCCTAACATAAAGAAAAGCCTTGTGTCAATTGTACTACACTTCATTGTGTAATAGAAACAAAAAAGAAAAAAATATATCAAATAATGGAATTTGCACTTGAAAATCGTGAAATTTCATATGGACGATTTCCCAAATTCTTAAGAAATTCTGTGTCAGAGAAAAACTGGAAACCGTGTTGTACAGGGGATATCCCCAATTTTCTAATCATGCTAGAACAAAATAATGTTGTATGAGGGATATCTGTATATATATATATTTGCATATTCTTATAAGAACATAAATATTTCAAAGAGTTGTTTGAAAGAAATTCATATGCTTATCCTTGTGTACTCCAAAAAAATTTTATCTTATCTATAATCAAAAATTTGATTGTAGTTATTATTGGAACGTGGATATTGGGTGGTCCTGACCATTTGTGCATGTTTGTTACACAGATGTTACATTGAAACAATTGTAACTGGACACTTGGGAATGGACCTTTGGTGACCTTACTTACCTGGTTGCTTCAATATGGAGAGGAAGTGTCTACACAGTTGTAATATTTTTGTCTTGTTCAGATGTTGCTGGTTAAGATTTATCTTGACCAATCAATATTAATAATAATAATGGATGTAACTCTTTCATTCTGAAAAATGTTCATAAAGTTTTCAGTTTGTCTTTAGTTTTATTATTCCAAAATAAAATTTCAGTATTATCTTTTTATTCATTTGATCATAAACTTTAATTACTTATGATAACAAATAATGCTTCGAATTTGTTGTCATTTAATATTTATATTTAAAGATTTAATGACAACTTTGTGAATTTAAAAGAATAGTTTTGACCGTAAGAAAGGTAATGTTTCAGTAAATAACTAATTTATATTAAAAAATTATCATTGTAATGTATTCAGCACAGATAATAGAGCCTAGTTTTGCTTTAATATCAAAGCTAGGTGTCAGACTGTGCAAAAGAGACATTAATATTACTAGTGACTTTTTAAAACAATTGTTTTAAAGACTGGTTTATTTATACAGAATTCATTTACATGTCATTAATATTTATCATTCAAATGTTTTGAAATGAAAGTTAATAAAACTATGAAAAAAAAACTGTATTGTAGGATTTCATTGAAACGTTTAAATGTGCAGGGTGACCCAAGGGTCGGTTAATCGTTTTAAAATTGTTGTCACCAGGACTGACTTTGCATTTTTTGCTGTCTCTATGCATATACTTGCTTTCGTTAGTGTTTGTCACCTATTTGCCATATGGCAAAAATACAAAATGAAATACTGGTTTTTGTAGAATTGAAGTCTTAGGAATAGATATAGTCATAGAGAGTAACTTCAACCCTCTTGTTCAAATTTTGCTTCTAAAACGGTTCTTATGGGAATCCTTTTTCACTACATCAACGTTCAAATGCCATGCAAATCTCCCATTGCTTTCTAGGACTTCTTGATATACAAGAAGTCCTAGAAAGCAATATTTCAGCCGTTCCAAACTGGTTTTATGACAATTACTAAAATGGTTAACAAAACATATTTTGTAATTATTTTAAACTAACTTTTTCTGTTACCCCATATATTATAAACTTCCATAAATAAAGTATTAATATTTTTATCTACCAGATATCTTCCACTTCATGTTGTTTACCAGCCACTCTCCTTATTCCGCTGGCAATTGTACACAGCTCAAGCGATGCGATCTCGTTGGACGTCATTCCTGGGACAGGACCTAATGGAAGAGTCAGAAGAAGAACAAGATTCCATGAAAGAAGCATTCCTCGAAACCTCACCTTACTTGTTGGGCCTTACTTTTGTAGTTTCTCTTCTTCATAGCGTGTTTGAATTCCTAGCTTTTAAAAACGGTAATTGCGTCAGAGTCTTCTGTTCTAACTACATCTAAGTTTTATATTATGGTTACAACAGTTACTTGTCTTTCAGATATTCAATTCTGGAATAACAGAAAATCACTGGAAGGTTTGTCCGTCAGATCGGTGTTCTTCAACGTGTTTCAGTCCGTCGTGGTCTTGCTCTACGTTCTCGACAACGACACAAATATGATGGTCAGGATATCTGTATTTGTCGGACTACTCATCGAAATCTGGAAGATACACAAAGTATTAAATATAGAGATCAAGAGAGACCAGAGAATCTTTGGTATAATTCCTAAGATTACATTCTCAGACAAAGGATCATATGTCGAATCTTCCACAAAAGTTTATGATCTGGTTCGTAGAAATATATGGTTTTTATAAATGTAATTATAAGTTTTAAGCATACCATAAACACGTAAACGTTTGTTTGAAACAGATGGCATTCCGTTATCTATCGTGGGCGTTGTTTCCTTTACTGGGTTGTTATGCCATATATTCCTTATTATATCTCGAACACAAAGGGTGGTATTCATGGGTGTTGGGTATGCTTTACGGTTTTCTACTCACATTCGGTAAGTAATTGTTTTTATTTGCATTATTTGACAAATTAAGCCATAAAGTTCACGAATAATTTTTTTTTTCTTGTAGGTTTTATCATGATGACTCCTCAGTTATTTATTAACTATAAACTTAAATCTGTCGCACATCTTCCGTGGCGTATGCTAACATACAAATTTCTTAACACTTTCATCGACGACATCTTTGCTTTCGTTATCAAAATGCCAACCATGTACCGCCTGGGCTGTTTCAGAGATGGTGAGTTTTTTTAAAGGTGCACTTTGTTCTCCGTAATGCTAACGCAAAAGGTAAAACATTCATTTATTCCGTAAACAGATATCGTGTTCTGCATCTTCCTGTATCAACGTTGGATCTATCAGGTGGATCCAAAGAGAATTAACGAATTCGGAACGAGCGCAGAAATGGAAACGCAGCACAAAGAGAACTCCGCCGCCAACGGGGTGGTGCCGGCAGAACAGGAAGCCAGCGTGGAGAGCAAGAAGGATCAATAGAGGAAGCAATAGTCCATTTCTCTCACATTTTTCGGACATTTTTCAATGGTAATAAATGTAAATCATCGAGGCAGGCATTCGACCAGGTTGGTGTCTCCTATGTGAAAACAGTAAAGAATCATATCAGATACCAACGTGTTTTGTTTCTCTCTTTTTTTTGTTTTTTTCATGTTGTCAAAATTTTATTTTTAAATCGATTGTAACTTGGCTACGTTATTTTAGCTAGTCATTAAAAAACAAATGTCACAGATTGTGTGCTAAATTTTGACAAGCTTTAGTGTGACAATAAAATGATTGAAATATTTTTGTGAATTGGTTGAGTTCGTTTTTAAAGAAAAAAACAAAATATTTTTTACAGAAATTAATTAGAATTTGTTGTAAAAGATATAATTGGACGAAATTATTTATATATTCATTTTATTTGGGGGTGTTGGTTTGACTGGTATATGGGCTTCATTCTTCTCCCCTCCCATTAACATTATAGTTAGTGCCCTGAGTATAGTAAGAGGCAGGGAGGAACTTTTTAAGTAAATATTCTGATGTGTTTAATGAAACTAGAACAGAATTTCATTTGTCTCAAGAATGAAACAGTAAGAAATTGCAGATTGAACGATTGAATCAGTAGATTTCATACTTTTCAAGTGTTCTTTCACTTCCGAACGTTAAATTGTCAGGAAATCCGACAAAACTACAGAATAGAAATTGTTTAACTGTTAAGAGCAGAGAAATACCAACGTTGAAAATAGATAAAGAATATGAAAATCAGGCCGTTTTAAGGAAGTTTGAAAGTATTATATGGAACGCCTTTTGTGTTTGATGCTTCCATGATTTTGTTTGATCCATAATACTGCAACTGGACGACAAAGATTTTATTTACAAAATCCCAACCTTAATGATGATAAACCAAAATTTTATCGATAGAAAAATCAATTATCTTCATTACGTTGAAATTATAAATAAGATCAGTCCAGATAAAGGAGTCCAACAAAATACTTGTCTCGGTAATCGGAAGCTTCCAGAATTTAGCCTTTTCATGTAAAAATAAAAAAATTCTTTGAAATGTGTTAAAATTGTTTGTCTTGATGATTTTATTTGTACAGTCAGATCTCGCTATAGCGTCCTAAATAACGCCATTATTGTGAAATTCCAATGAGTACTTTGCGAACGGATCTTTCTGATTAATATTAAAGAACCTTCGATATCTGTGAACTACTAATTTATGAATTTGCATTTGCAAACAATTGGTTTTCGGACCCAAATCTCCAGATTATTCCCATTATTCGAGATGCTCATTTAGTGCCAGTTTCGTAGGCGAACAAATAATGACGCTAAATCGAGGTTTGATTGTGTCTTACGGAGAAGGTCTCGCATTTGTGACTGACAAAGGTCCTCTTCATTTTAGCTGCTTAATGGGATTACAAGTTAACGATGGATGCGCATGGAAATATTTTAAGCGTATGAAAACTGAAATGCCCCAATTCAACCGCTATTTAACGAATAAATTTCATGATGAAGGATGTTTGGTATATTGATTATGTTAGATTTACTTCATTATTATAAACTTTAAACCGTGGCTAAGGCGGTTCGGGCGAGCAACTGAATTTTTCACAGGTGATCCGTCCCAGATACTTCGGGCCTGGCCCAATGAGCAATGGGGCCCGAATACGAATGAAATACGAACGAATACTTGTCTATTTGAATAAATTAACAAAGAAATATTTTAAATAATTAACGATAATAGAGGAAACAATAACAATAATTGCACTACAATAAAATTAATAAATAAAAGTTTCATTATGGAGACGAAACGGGTCGGAAAATTTTGGTTTTTGATAATCATGATGATTGGTTCTTCGTATTTCGTAGAAGCCAACTGGTTTCGCGGTAACTACTTAACCATTATTCGTAGCAATTTCTGTATTTTATGAAGTGTAACAATGTTATTAACGTTCCGACAGACGGATACGAAGAAAAATTCTGCAGAACTCCTCGTTGCGGACTATCGGATTGCGACGCCTGCTTCGAGAAAGGTACTATACTTTTCGCACGTTCTTTGAAGTTTTGACAATGTATGGTGTTCAAACACGAACTTGCCGATTTTAAATCCTTAGTCTGGTGTCAAATTAAAGAATTATCTATAGCAACGTGGCAAAATTGTCAAGTAATATCATCACGCGTGCAGTCGTACGTCCAACAGCAAATCGAATGGATAGGTCCTCTTGTAAAGGTTTACGCTCAGAAATCTTGGTACGTCTTGCGAGTGTACCTTTACAGATTGTTATGTCACTTGCAAAAGTTGATATCGGAGTGGATACGTTATTTAGAAAAGGAAATCGACTGCGAAACTCGCAGAACCGAGGGGAGCCATTTTAACATCGAAAGAATCAAACCTTTCTTAATTTATTCATTATTGTTGCTGCCGTTAATTTTATTTTATTTTATTAAACTGGTAAGGTTACTGAATAATTATTATTAACCCGATGCATTTTTAAATGGTGATTTTTGGGTAGACAATTTACAACGTAATCGAAAACTACGCAGCATTTTGCATCCAGAGGAGTTTAGGTAATGTATTCTAGAATTTAAATTGTTCTCATTGGGTTGCAATTTTTCAAATTGCACCCGTCGTCCGTCAGCCCTTCGTTTATCTCGAGTTTTAGATAATGAAAATCGAGATCAGACATGGATATCGGGCCTCCGCCGAGGGGCCGGAGACCCGATTAACAATAAGAACTTCCAGTCTAGACCGGAAGTGATGTGATTTTTTTTTATAAATTAAGTGATTAAAAATTGCAGCCCGGAATTGTGATGATGTCACAATAAATGTTAATTGTTCATTTTAAACAGTTTTTCCTCCCGTTTCGGTTCCGGAAATTCAATTTTTCGATGAAGAGGATGATGATGAGCAGGAAATTATTGAAGATAATTGGAAGGACTGAACTTTAATTAAAGAAATATTGATTTTATGATAATTATAATTTTAAAAAAATTACAAATTTATCATCGTTTAATACAAAATTAATACGCAATTTCAATTTGTGAAAATTCTTTTAATGAATAATTAAATCTGCTTTTAAAATTACATTTTAATTGAGTTTATTACACCATATCCAAAACTAATTAAAGAATTAATTTAATACACAATTTTCTACATATACAAATAATAAATTAGCAGGGAAGAAAAAATTAATAGTGAATATTTTTACAGCTTTACACATTTACATTTTCACATTATAAATTTTTTAATGAACAAATCATTATATACAAATTGCTAATCTTCAGTTTGTGTAGTTAATATTTCGCCAATAATTTGAATAAAGAAATGTAAATTATCACAATTAAGAATAGAAACTCTGTTCAAAATTTTCTGGATAAAATTTCACTTGAAATTTAATTAAAAATTTATAAAGGTGCCGATCCGATCTGAGGAGATCCCGGTTCCAGGAGAGCCTTCCTGCGAGCCGCTTCTCTGGATACGTTCTGGTGAACTCTGTTCAATCGTTCCTTTAAAAAAAAGCAAAATATTAAAATTTGATGTTAAAATCATTAACAACCAAATATTTCTGTGATACATATCATGCAGAACATGAGATGATTTCTCTGTTGCAGAGTCGTCATTACTGTTTAAGGTACTTCCTAGAGCAGGGGTCGGCAACCTGAGGCTCTTTTAATGTATAATGGGGCTCTTTTTAAGTTATAAATATGCATATAACAAAATAAAACAAAAAGATAACTCGTAAAGTTCACTAAGTACTTATCACTTCACTATCAGAGTAAGAACAAAAGGGATGGTGTCATATTGTCGTAATATTGAGTGAGAATCTTCAGCAATTTCGTCCATAGATAGTCCTTATGCTTTCATCTAAAAATATTACCTGTGGACACATCACGCGACTGTAAGGAAAATTTAAATCAGAGACATGAACCATCACGAATACGCCAATGCAGTTTCTCCTGACTGATTTAATTTTAAAATGGTGACATGAACAATCATGGTAGAGTAGTTTTATACTGTTGTTATTTACTTGTGTTTAGTTAATTAAATATTATAATATGCAAATGAAAAATATTGAATAAAAGCTTCTTCTAGTATTGAGGGCAATATTTAATATAGCTAAAAAAAAAATAAAAATAGAGAGAGAGAGAGAGAGAAAAGTAGAAGAAAATTAAGAATTTAGAAGTTAATGGACCGAATCCTATGCAGTGGTTGCAAATTTAACAGGATTCCGAGTGTGTTTAATATTTTAAGAAAAGTTTTCTAATAAAAAATCAAATATACAAAAGCACTTTGCTAATGCTTCATGTTTATTTAAAAACACTGAGAAAGAAGAAAAGCAGTAGATGAACTTAAGTAAAGGTACATTTACAAATTGGATAAAATCAAGTAATAATTCAACTACTGCTAGTTATGTTGTCGCACTAGAAATAGTGAAATGGAAAAGTCATTTACGGATGGCATTTTGTGAGAGATTGTTTTTTAAAATGTCTGAATATCTTTTTTGTGATTTTAAAAATAAAACGAAAATAATTGCTAAAATAAAAGACACACCATTGTCTGTTAAGACTACAAGAGACAGAACAGTTTATATGGCAGATTTAACTAGTCAGCAGGTTACGGATTTAAATTCAACACTAACATTTTCTATTGTCTGTGATGAATTTTGCAATGGGAATGATATTGAGATTGTACTTATTTGTAAATATGTTAAGTAGATTCTGACAGACCTCAGGGAGAGTTACTTGAGATACTGCCACTTACAAGACAAACTCGAAGTGAGGATATAGAATTTGATTTTACCAACTGTTTGACAAGTAAAAAAAATTGATATTAATAAAATAGTATCAATTGTAACCAACGGAGCACCAAGTATGAAAGGTGAAAAGAAAAGTTTTGTTTCTATGCTTAAAAATCAAATTTTGCACAACATTTTTTCTTTTCATTGATTAATCCGTCGAGAGGCACTTTGTTCACAAACCTTTCCGAAAGAAATGACATCATGACCTGGTTGTACAAATTGTGAACAAAATAATGGCAAGACCACTATATCGTTGGAAATTTTGTGAAGTCTTAACAAAGTCAATAGCCAATATTCTGATCTCTTACACAGCAAAGTAAGATGGTTTTCCCAAGGAGTGGTGTTAACGTGATTTGCTGCTTGTATTGAAGAAATAAAATTATTTGAAACCAAAATATTCTTGAATATGTTGAGGTCAATAATCATGATTGATTACAATAATCTTATTTTTGTGTTTAAATGTGGACATGACCTCACATTTAAACACACTAAACGAGAAACTGCAAGGGAAGGGAAAAGAAGTACTTGCTTTTGAACAAAGATTATGTTTGTTTATTGCAGACTTGGAAAGACACATTGCCACATTTTCAATAAACTCATTTTAACAAAAAAAAGAAAAAATGTTTTAGGCTCAATTACAAAAATATATATTTTATAATTCAAGTGGCTGACTTGCAGCTTGGTAGGTATTATTTTGGTAAATGAAATGCTAAGACTGGCTCTTTACGAAAAAATGGTTGCCGACCCCTGTCCTAGAGGCAGCAGACAAAGACATTTCTATGCAGATGATAGAGTATATATTCAAATTTCGTCTATCAATTGATGTACAGTACATTTCATACTTCTTGGGTAATAAATAATATAATTATGGTAATTTAAAATGGTGTTATTCTTTTTGGAAGATCCTGTAGAAATAAAGTAGAATTGATCCAAACATTCTAGAGAGATGAAATATTTCAAACTATTAACTACTTTCACTTTTTCCATAGATCAAGAGTATAAACAATACCTTGCATATTAACTAAATCCAATTGAGTTTGATTAATATGCAAGGTATCTGTGTACTATAACTGCATGGTCAATATAAATTTTCCAAATTATATATAGACTTAATTATGCATAGAGAAATGAAGCAGCAATTCAAACTACAGTTAAAAATCATAATGGTCCAGATTGTTTCCAAACTCATTATATGAGGGCTATTTCTTTTTCAACCTCTGACGGTCCATAAAACAAAGACAAGTGTAAATAACAAATCAATTTACAGTAGAGCGTCGATAAGTGGAACGTCGGTAAGTGGAATGGCCGGAAAGTGGAACGATTTTCAGTCGGACTGTGTCGTACTGAATCGAATGTTTTTGATACTAAATTTACTTCTAAAGTATAATTTTCATGTTTTTTATATTCTTTAATATATTTATTTTGTTTGTACAAAATGCAGAAATAATTTTTAACGATACGATAGCCTCGATGATTATTATAAAAATTTTCGTTAGGCTTAAAATCGACGGAAATTCAACACGAAGCAACACGCAACGGAGAAAAATTCAACAGGAAGCGATACGCAACAGAGAAAAATTTGAACATCGGACAGGTTAATGTATTTTTTCGTACAAAGTCGGAAACTGGAACAAATCATTAACTGGAAGGACCCCAGTCCCCAATTGGTTCCACTTATCGACGCTCTACTGTATTACCAAAAGTTAGGTAAAAACATGGGTACTTTTCGACATAGACGAATGCCTCAGTCTTCACGGACCATCAGAGGATGAAAAAGAAACAGCCTATGTAGACAAGCATTGGGTGCATTTCCTGATCACTAAACTGTCATTTTACAAAGCTGCTTAAGCTTTGCCAAATGACATTTCAGTGTGTGTGTGAGTGAGTGAGTGAGTGAGGAAGAGTGAACGTGAGCATGTGTAAGAGTGCGACTACATTGTAAGTTGCCAAAATATGGTGGCAATAAGTTAATTGCGCGCCAGGAAAAACCCAGGGACTGATCGTACATGGGTGGTGGCGGCAGAGGCAAAGATGACAAGCGTCTTACAATGACCGTTTATTTTAACATCAAAGCAAACTTACAAAAGAATAATATGTGATGCGATCTAGACCGTCTGTGGCAGGAGCTCCAGATGACAGTGATCGGGGTGGGCTGTCGAAGTCGTCGGTGAAGTCCCGGGGCAGTCAGGCTGAAAAGTCCGAGGGGTCGATGAAGGAGTAGGTGGCGGTTTGGAGTCCCGTCGTTCACTTCCTGGTAGAAAGCTCCGTCGTCTCCCCTTCCGACCTTGATTCGGGGGTTTTTATACGATTTTCCCTCAAATCTTCCCCTCTTGATTGGTCTTGGGTCCCTTTTTCCTTTTCTTGATTGGTCAGTCTACTGTTTCTAAGCAAGACGAAAACCAAGTTTGGCCGGGGATGGCGCTCGAACGTTGACAGCTACTCACATAATTTACACTGTTTGCCCCCCTCTCGCAGACATCTGGCTAAACCGATCAGCCAAACGTTCTGTGGCCGCCCTCTTTCGAGACGGTCCCGGGCTCACATGGTCTAACAGGTGTCCTTGACCATATGTCTCTCTTCTTTCTCCCCTTTTTGTTAATTGTTTACATCCCGGCTTTTCTGTACGAGCACCGCGACATCCCCTTCATTGTTTATTACCGCGCTGCGTTTGCTTTAGAAGAAACGCTTTACATCGGTCGGATTTGTAGCCTGACACGCGTTTTCGCTCCGATTGACCTTCCAAAATTTCCCGATGTAGCAATCTTGTAAACAATCGAATTCCTGGCGCGATTTTAGGATCTTCACAGGGCTCCCGACCTTTTAAAAATGTTGCTTAATTCTTAGCAACATTTTACCTGGCAGCTCGGCTGTCAGTTCGATCTCCGCTTTGCCGGAAGTAGTGATCCTATTTTCCTTCTCCCCGACGGGTTCTGTTTACTTCTGTCGACCACCATCTCCGTTCTCGTTCGCAACAGATCAGTTTTTGTGTTAGTTGTTAGACGAACCATACAGCAAAAAAAAGGTTTAATATAAAAACATATATACGGACGAACAAAGTTACAGAGTACAATACAAAAGATTACAAAATGGTATGTCCAAAGAAACAAAAAGAAATGAAAATACAGATTGTAGAACACAGGAGTCGGGACCTTCGGTCTTCTTCGCCCTCTCCTGTCCCTGGGGTGTCCCCGCCCCGGCAATCGTTTCACCGCGGGTTCGGAGACTGGCCTCTGGCTCTTCCCACTGCTGGGTGTCTTTTGTCCCGTTCCCGGAGAATTTCTTGGGTCTGTTCCCGCTCCCGTAAGAACCATTGAGAGAGCTCCCGCATCCCATGGTCCCTTCCTACACCTCGCGGGGTCTGAGGGGAAAAAGCTCCCTAGTCCTCTGGTCTTGGAGGCTCCCATCCTTTCACTTCCTCGAGATTTTGGCTGCTCTGGGCCAGGAGTCTCCTTTCCTGGAGGTAGTCTGCTCGTCGTGCCGCGTAGCTCGCCGCTTCCTCCACCTCTTGTTTCAACTCGGGGTCTAACTCTCCCTGCAGGGGCAGGACTGGCATCTCCGGGTAGGCTGTGTCTGGGGCACTCCTAATCCGTGCAATGGCATGCCGCACGGCAGTTGGGTTCACCTGAAACTTTCCATCTTCTTCGTCATGCCACCCAAAGAGTTCGTAAGCCGCGTCTATGTCTAATTCTTCCAAGTTCCAGGTCTCCGTCGCCTCTGCCATGGGGTCCCTTGGTGTTTGTTTTTGCTTTTGTTTCGTTGTCTGCCAAATATAAAGAAAAAGGTTTTATTGGTTAATGATGTAGGCGTCTTTTATTGGCGGGTTCTCTCCTCTCTTCCCCCGTTTCTTTTTGGAGAGTGGGTTTCTATTTGCGATTGGTGTTGCCTTCTCATAAAGAGGAGGTCCGTATTCCTTGGTGTTAGGGTCCTTTAGGCCGTTCTGTCTGGTTCGAGCCTTTTGCTGCCCCTATGGGTTCCCACTGGGGGTAAATGGTCACTATCACCGTTAAGATGTGATCCTCAAGCATTCTCTCCAACAGTTTTACGCTGAGGGTTAAGCAGTCCCTCATTCGCAGGGTGGCCTTTAGATCGTTGGTTACGCTCTGAGGATTGGATTCTTTCAATATTGTCTTACCGCGCCTGCGAATCTCGATTCTTCCCAGGAAGCGGCCTGACTCTTGGTGGCTCCCTACATTCTGTACGATGATATAAAGGAGAGAGTTTTCATCACTGGTTTCCGTTTTAAAAACCTGAACAATGAAGTCTCATTGATGACAGTGGAGATGGGTTATCCATACGAGGGGTCAGGTTGCTTCCAACCCTATGAGGACTAACTTGACAGCATCGTGACTTATGTCACCTATGTAAGGGTGTCATTCCGTCAGGTATGGGATCACCTGTTGGTACACGCCCTCCCATGTGGACACGAGCACGTTCGATATGGGCAATACTGTTTGTGGGCCTTCCTCTCTGGAACCAGTCCTCTTTCTGGACAGCCGTTACCTCTGTAGACACACGGCAAGGCCACAATTTCAGCCAGTGCTATACCCCCACTTCCGGCGGTATAATTCCCGATGATCTGGGAAGGACCCAGGGATATTCGCTTACTGGTCCTTGGCTTCGAAGAGCATAGTTGTGTGTAGGTTTATACTGCTCAGAACCTGCTAGCACACTACTAGATACGCGTCTGCATAGTTACACCCCAACTCTGCTTTAAGTTGGCCTCTGCAGCATTCGTGCAGCAAGCTTTGGAAATGTTGACAATAAAATTTAAGACAGCTACCACAAACAATATTTGCATAATTTGTTAGACTGGGAATAGATATCTTCAGTTGTGTCCAAAGTTACATCTTTTATAGCTCCAACAACAATTCCACGTCATCTCCCATTGAGAGTTTCGGTTTATATAAAAATAGCATTTACAAACAGCAATACAACTCTAGAACTATTTCTTCCAAAAGGAGAAATTGCTTAAAGAAAGTTTCAAGTAGCTTTACTAGGCAATACATACATTTGTTTAAAGTTAAAATGTTCCAATAATTTGATGCAGCAAGCCTGTGTCAATTTATATCTGGTACGATTCACACGCAGAACAGACAATGAATTATTTTATTACTGTAGTAAAGTATTCATTCACGTAATGTTATTGGGATTATCAATTCCTAATCGATTCTACAGATATACATCAAAAAATTACCATTTACTGGTAAAAGAAACAGTAATAATGATATTAATGGAAAAACTAATAGAAAAATTAATAATGATAATCTAATATGTAAAGAAGACAGTTTGTGGGTTTGTTCTTTTACATTTGTCCAAACAGTGTCAAAATGAAATCTTTTGGGAATTATCCTATCCTCTAATCCAAGAAGGTCAAAAGCCCTGCCCGCAACAGGCACCCCGTTACGTTATATGACGGGCAAGATGCCATTCAAATATGAAAGTACATTATTGGTAAGCATTAAATATTTAATTACCTGAGCATTTTGAAGGATATTGTTGACTAACATGACTCTCCTTTTAGCATTCATTAATTTCTTAACATACGCATCCAGATCAAAAGGCATTTGTTGGCTCTCCGAGATTTTTCTCAAATCTATCAACAAGCAAGAAAAATGCAATTGCAGAAACATAATAACACATCACTTAATAATAATAATATTATTATTAAATAAATTTACCCTCGGCTAAGCTGTCTATCTGTTGCTTCAATTCTAATTGAGTGATTCTATTATAAACAAAAGAAAAACCTTTCAAAATAAAACATCATCAATTAAAAGAATGAGTAGAAGTACCCTTTAAGTAATTAGTACGTAGAATATTGACATGAAGATGGCCTAAAAGTAACTTCTACCGAAGAATGACAGACACACAGAGTATGAGTGTATTTTACCTTGTTGATTTCACTCTATCATCTAATTGTTCGACGGCAGGTCTTAACAAACCCATTAAACCATCCGCTAAAGCTTCTCTAGTCGGAGAATCCCCGAAATCGTCAGTTTTATCGTCGATCGAAGTAGTTGTGCTTTCGGTATCCTCCATCTTGATCGCTATTATAGTGTTGCCAGTCGATATTAGAAAGAGAAGAAAAATCAGGAAATGGTACGGTTGCCAACCTTTCTTAATAAGAATTATCACTTTTTTTCTTTTTAGTTAAAATCTCTCTTTTTCTAATATTACTTTACGAATATTCTAGTATTTTTCTCGCTTCAAATTTTATCATTAAAATACAGTCACATTTTTTTTGAAATTCTTTCCGCCCTTAGAGTGAATTAACTTATTGAGCCCGTTGCGGATTCGGCCAAGCTCACGATGGAGCGGCCGGGTCGTGAGGGACGGTGCCCGATATACCGAACGAATTCGTATATAGAAAACCCTGGAGAAACCCCGCCGAAAAATCGTGGGGTTTCTCTACCCGTCCAGATTCTCCACAGCAGCAGACTACTACCCTAACCGGTTATTCATAATTTATAATAAATTTTTACATGAAAATAAGTGTTACAAAAGTATAAAATTAAAGTAGTATTTTCTGATCTCATTGTTTTTGTTTTGTTTACGTTCTTTTATTAGCTATTTTAAATTTTTAATCGTTAAAATGACACCTATTGCTAATGCAATACTTACCTTGCTTACGGCCTAATAACTCTGCCTTTAGGGGCCGTCCATAAATTACGTAAGGTATTTTGGGGTGGGTGGGGGTCAAGGATTTCTTACGATTTCTTACTCAGGGGTAGGGGGTAATAGATCTCGTCTTACATAATATTCTTATTTTTATTTTTTGATCTCGTTGAGTGGTGGAGTTTTCAATTTGGCTTTAATTTGGCGGTTTCTATTAAGAACGCTCGTCGTACTAACGCCATCAAGTATGACATAATAGAATAAAGGTTCGTTCACATCTACAGGCACCGTACGTGGCAGACACGTAACAGCACAGACGTAAAAATATTATTACATACATTTTCAATGGGCATATTTACATATACCGCGCGTGAGCGGATTGTGTCCACACAGACACGGGCCGGCGCCGGCCAGCATTGTCTGCGAGAATGTTTTGTCTGTGCCGGCGCGTCTGTACAACTCTGGGAGTCGGCGCAGTTAGTATGAACGCCATCGTCGACACGCGCATACAGTGCTTGGTTAAAATGATGAATCAAGAGAAATTAATTGAATTAGTTCGGGAATATACATTTCTTTATGATTTAAGTGCGTGCACTCCCTAGTATGTCTGAATGCGTCTGTGCATGCTGGGTTGTAGATGTGAAAACTATTTCAATATCACTTCCTAAGCCTTTTAAATTTCCGGTACTCCATACGAAAATTAACTAATTAACTAACGTTTTCGATCGCCTCCGCGATCTTCGTCAGGTTTTATCGACGGTTTTGAAATAGAATGCAAAAAGAATTATTTCAAAATTCAAACGATCGAACCTCTCCCGCGTGCAATAATTGCGAATGATCTAACATGCAATTAATCTCCCTGATACCATCATAAAAATGCCTCTGTCCCTCCATACAGGAATACTACACTATCCTGAGATGCTACCATTGCGGGTGCATTTCGGATACATACCGCCACGCATATGATAATACGTTGCCATCCTTGAAATTAATACATTTCCCCGATATAAACGTGGCCTCGTCCGTAGATTAGCGCGTAACTTCCGTAATACAAACACGGCACTTAGCGCTTCGGTGGCACGGGATAGCT
Source organism: Centruroides vittatus (assembly GCF_030686945.1). NCBI lineage: Eukaryota > Metazoa > Arthropoda > Arachnida > Scorpiones > Buthidae > Centruroides > Centruroides vittatus. The sequence continues at coordinate 1,722,780 of NW_027122576.1, forward strand.
CCAATTCGGGGCCGAACCGGCGCACGGTGGTCCAGTACAACAGAGGTATGCAGGACCTATACAAGGAAATAGCGCGGAAGAAGGGCACCAAGTTGGCGTACTCAAGAACCCAATCGATCTATTCGCTACTCAGGAACGCCAAAGACAAACCGGATTTTCTAAGAGCACCAGGAGTATATAGTGTCCCGATAAGGGATCACAGGTCCCAAAGGGACCTAATATACATCGGATCTACCAAGAGGTCCGTTCAAAGAAGGATCTCGGAACACAAATATGACGTTGCCAAAAAAAGACACACCACCGCTCTGTCGATGTACGCCACCGACCCCGAGATAAAGGCAGATTTTGATAAAACCAGCCTCGTTAAAACGTCATTCGACACGGACCGCATCAGGGCCTTGGAGACCCTTGAGATTTACAAGGCGTCAAAATCGGGGAAATGTATTAATTTCAAGGATGGCAACGTATTATCATATGCGTGGCGGTATGTATCCGAAATGCACCCGCAATGGTAGCATCTCAGGATAGTGTAGTATTCCTGTATGGAGGGACAGAGGCATTTTTATGATGGTATCAGGGAGATTAATTGCATGTTAGATCATTCGCAATTATTGCACGCGGGAGAGGTTCGATCGTTTGAATTTTGAAATAATTCTTTTTGCATTCTATTTCAAAACCGTCGATAAAACCTGACGAAGATCGCGGAGGCGATCGAAAACGTTAGTTAATTAGTTGTTAATTTTCGTATGGAGTACCGGAAATTTAAAAGGCTTAGGAAGTGATATTGGATATTGGAGTACCGGTATGAGGATTGTTTTCTGTGAAAACTATTGTCTGTGCCGTGTCTGCAGATGTGAACGAACCTTAATAACGCTAGCAGACACATTTTTTATCATGGGAGAAAGGTCGTGTAGTTGTCTCTCTTGTTTTTTTTATTTTTATTTTTATTTTTATTTGAATAAGTGTGTGAGGTTAACCGAGGGTAGGAGATGGAAGATGATTGTGAGGCTCTGGATAGGTCCGAACCTCACTAAAATTCGCGTTAAAATCATTTCTTTTTAGGAAAAAATTATTTTTTTAGAGGAAAAAAAATAGAAGTTAGAAATAGTTTTTCTTAAAGAAAACGACGCGAACTTTTAAACAATAGAACAATGGAGAAACGTAGATCGTCTATCTCCGAATGGGAATCGAATTAAACTTCGATTTTGACCTCTCCCGCGCCCCTGAAAGGTTTCGAATTGTCACCATGTGACGAAGAGAGACCAATCAGAAAGTGGAATCGGAGGAAAACAGATAAAACCTGAGAATTCAAGGGCGCGAGGGCTTCTTCTCCCGAAAGTTCCAAGTGACGGATCTATTGTTGTGTGTGTGTGTCTCGTGCCCATCTTCGTCTCCGTCTCCGACCTCGGATCGACATCTTTTCATCAACGGAAGTCGACCGCATCGTCCTGGAGTCGCGGAGTCGTCGAGGGAACAGGCCATTCGCGACCCAGGGACACTACTTCAAAATGGGACTATATCGGAAAGGAGAGGAAGACCCAGAGACTGCTGCCGACCTAGAACTTCCAAGATCGCGGAAATCTTGTAAGCTTCTTTCGTGTCAAATAAACGGTTTCTTGTAACCGTAGAGTCTCTCTCAGTGCCGATCGCCCACATACGACCCTTCGCGACCGCTCGACCCTCTTGACATAGTCAGCCCCCAGTCGGAAACCTCACATGATTCTTACCTTCTCTACCTCTTAACGGCACAAGACCTTGAGGTCCGACCTCGTTTGTCGAAAGGAAGACTAGGGATCGAACGGTCAATGTTTATTTACGGATGAGGATCGTAGGATCCTGTTCACGTCAGGAACTGACACCAATCTATCAAATTTCTCGCGGATAGATACGCGTTATTTTCGGAATCGTGGGATGCCGGATGATGATAATGGAGGAAGAAACGCACACTCTTCTATAGTTAAATAAAAAATACCCGTTTATTTTGGGATTGATATGAAATACAGTCAAACCTGTTTTTATGCGCTCTTTTTATGTGCGATTTTTATTTGTGCGATTTTTTTAATGCGAATTTTTAATTTGTGCGGTATAGTTGGCGACTAGTCTCGTGCGATTCGTCATGTCTCACGTTGACTTATTATAGCTAAATAAACTTATTATAGCATAAATGCATTTATTATAGTAATATTATTGCATGAATATGCGAAAAATGAAATAATTTACTTTTTAAGTCAACAAAACACCACCTGGACAAAAATATGTAAAACAGACGATAGACCAGACGATGCAGTCAAGTGCTGACATCTGTTGTCAATAAATTCTATTTCGTACGGTTTTGAGTTATTTTCTATGTGAGACTTTTTTTATGCGGTCCCTGTTGACCGCATAAAAAAATTATTTTTTTAATTGTGTTGCGAAAACTATTATTTACAGCCATTCGTGAAGTTTCGTGAGATTTTTTTTAATGCGTTTTTTTTTTTAATGCGGTCCCTATCCCCCGCATAAAAACAGGTTTGACTGTACATCAATTGACATAATTGGAAGTATTATTTCTATTATCGAATCGAATTATTAAATCGCATCTCGATCGACTGGAGAGAGAGAGTGTGTACAAAACATCGCGAAGAAGATAAATACCTTATTAATCCTGAGATTTGTTGACAAAGAACAAATCTCAGGATTACTAAGAAGAACAAGAGTTCGCTCGAATATAAAAGTCAAATTTGACTGAAGTTCAAATCGAAGGATTCGGATGGATGGGATGGACGGCTTCAATGGCGGGAGACGATAATCCACGTCACACACACACAATCACTTGACAGTTGTCGAAACTTTTTTCTGCTTTGCGTCATCGTTCGTTTTCCTTTTATTTCGGGATCTCGGGTTCGAGATTTCACGATGCACGTCAAGGGTGGAAGTCCTTTTTGACCAATAGTGAATTACATGATATAATTATTTTTCAACAGTTAACTCATCTTCTACAAGGAAGTATTACCGTGGGAACGAAGGTTTATGATTAATTTTTACGAGAAAATTTGTCGGGTATTTTTCCGTTTTTTGTTTCTGTGTTTGATTTAACCCTAACTTTCGAAAATCGGTTGGCAAAAAAATAAAGAATTTAAATCGAATCTCGTTATTATTATATTCGGGTCTTCACAAGTGCATTACTCCTATGGGTGCATAACACTAAGAATACATAAACCAAAATACATGATACAAACTAAACATAAATTAGTAGTCGGTTTTCAGTGAAAACTAAAATGTAAAATGTCGGTAAATCAGAATTATTTATTCATATATAATTATAACTTTGCATAGGTATACTTAATTTAGCTTCTGGAACTGACGTAAACGTAATATATTGGAAATATTTGATTAAATATTCGTCACTGCTAGTTTTGAATTAGTTTCGATGTGTCTGTTAGCCGGTTCTTGTTTTAATTTTTACTAAATTCATTGCGGGAAAAACTATTCACATACATAAGTTGTAAAAATAACGTTTGCATTTTTGCTGCATACTTCCTTAAGCTGGGAAATTGATCTATTTATTCACATTTTATGCGTCGCGGGCCGCAAAATATATGAATGCGGGCCGCAGGTTGCCCATCCCTGCTCTAGACCGTCACTGACGCGCAATTTAACTGATTGCCCCTGGAAGTCGGCTTCTTACAGAAACACAGCTTCCCCGTCATCAAATGTCACGGCACGCCACTGGTAATTAATATGGCAACGGAATGTGGTTTCTATTCTCTCTTGTTTTATTTGTATGACGTTTCTGTTTACACGTGCTAGTCGATCTGTCAAAGTATTTTGCGTCCTTTAGTGAAAATTAAAATTAATATAAAAATGAATATTATGATGTTTAATTTTCGTCGGATGGATAAATATATTTTTTTTTTTTTTTACAAACAAGAGACAAGTCGCTCCAAAATTTATTAGACGATCACCATTTACACTGATGTTCCAGAACAATTTTATAGACAGCCGGACCTTCCTTTTTAGGCTACTCAACTGCCTACTTTTTAAAAAGTTCCTTTAAAAAACACAGAAAAACCAATAAAGTTAAAAAATCTTTAAAATTGGTATGGTAATCTTACGACATCTTCTTTAGGTCATCCTTATCCCGTCGAGATCTCGGCTCCTTTTATCCACTGAGAATTAGCGCTGTTTAATGTAGATTACGCCGATATATCCCTCTGGTGACGAATTTAAATTTAAATTTTTGTTTAATTTTCGTCGGATGGATAAATATATTTTTTACAAACAAGAGACAAGTCGCTCCAAAATTTATTAGACGATCACCATTTACACTGATGTTCCAGAACAATTTTATAGACAGCCGGACCTTCCTTTTTAGGCTACTCAACTGCCTACTTTTTAAAAAGTTCCTTTAAAAAACACAGAAAAACCAATAAAGTTAAAAAATCTTTAAAATTGGTATGGTAATCTTACGACATCTTCTTTAGGTCATCCTTATCCCGTCGAGATCTCGGCTCCTTTTATCCACTGAGAATTAGCGCTGTTTAATGTAGATTACGCCGATATATCCCTCTGGTGACGAATTTAAATTTAAATTTTTGTTTAATTTTCGTCGGATGGATAAATATATTTTTTACAAACAAGAGACAAGTCGCTCCAAAATTTATTAGACGATCACCATTTACACTGATGTTCCAGAACAATTTTATAGACAGCCGGACCTTCCTTTTTAGGCTACTCAACTGCCTATTTTTTAAAAAGTTCCTTTAAAAAACACAGAAAAACCAATAAAGTTAAAAAATCTTTAAAATTGGTATGGTAATCTTACGACATCTTCTTTAGGTCATCCTTATCCCGTCGAGATCTCGGCTCCTTTTATCCACTGAGAATTAGCGCTGTTTAATGTAGATTACGCCGATATATCCCTCTGGTGACGAATTTAAATTTAAATTTTTGTTTAATTTTCGTCGGATGGATAAATATATTTTTTACAAACAAGAGACAAGTCGCTCCAAAATTTATTAGACGATCACCATTTACACTGATGTTCCAGAACAATTTTATAGACAGCCGGAACTCTTTAAAGAATAGGCAGTTGAGTAGCCTAAAAAGGAAGGTCCGGCTGTCTATAAAATTGTTCTGGAACATCAGTGTAAATGGTGATCGTCTAATAAATTTTGGAGCGACTTGTCTCTTGTTTGTAAAGAATATTATGATGTTGATTAATAATTATAACAATAATAAGATTAATAGGTGGTTGTCTTTATACATAAATACAGCTACTAAACAAATTTAATTAAAATAATAAGATTGTTAATAATTAAAAACTAAAGTTCTTAAAATAAATTGTTCATTCGAATTCATTAAATTTTCATATTTTTAAATTTGTTCTTCTATAAATAATAGTACATATTAATTAACTAATTAATAATTATATATTTTGGACCTAAGATTTTTAGAGTTTCATTTAAAAAATTTATTTTTTAAAAATCTTTCTATAAAATTATGCCTAAATATTACGTAAGATAGGGAAGGGAAGGGGAGGGGGATGGAAGAAAATATTACGGTTTGTTACACAGGGGGTGGGTGGGGGTCTAGAATGACCGAAATCGCCCTTACGTAATTTATGGACGGCCCTTGCGTCGAATTCTACACGTTAGTTAGTCAGTAGCGTAGCGAGGGGAGGGCAAGGGGATCTATCATGCCCCGGGCGCCATTCGCAGAGGGGCGTCCGGGGCAGGAAGGCAGTAGTAATTATTCGTAATATAGATATTTATAGATATTTTAAGGTAGGTACGGTACTACATCTGGTATGTCCTACATCTATTGTTATTTGTATTATATTCTTATTACGAGTAAATTCTATATATTATATTACTATACTAGCTGACCCGGCCACGCGTTGTTGTGGCTCAAAATGTATCTATTATAAATGTGTAACACTTCCCCGTGGGGGAATTTCAAAAAATCCCTTTTTAGTGTATATTCTGTTGACGTCACCTATTAAAACGCAATTACAAACGCAAAAAACCGCATGTAAAATAGTATAAATAGAAGCCGAGTTCTTCACGGTAAGCCTTAATCCCGTCCATCCCCCCCGTAGGGGGAATTTCGACATGTATATTATATAAAAACACGTGCATATTCAAATGCAACGGTGTGTCAAAATTTCAAAGGAATTGGTAGGAACAAACAAACGTTGTATTTTATTTATATAGATAGGTAGAAAATGATCTGCTTAGGTCCATTCTCACAGAAAAGCATAATGCCTCACAGAAAAGCAAACTTAGGTCGTCGGAAGTTAGCGCCATCTGTTGGACATAAAAGCCTTAATCCATATATAAATATATTTTTGAAAGGGGGGAAATGGTGATCTTCACATATGCCAGAAACCTTCGCGGGAATGTATTAAACAACTTCCCAAAGTTTCATGGCAATCGGATAAATGGTGTGGTAATGCATGAAGGACAAACACACACACACACACACACACACACACACAGACACACACACAGACACAGACATACATTCGTTTTTATATATATAGATGTGTCTCTGGAAGGGGTGGGGGCGCCAATAAAGTGTCGTGCTCCGGACGCCAGTTATGTTCGCTACGTCACTGTAGTTAGTGTCTTTTTCTTTATTCGGCTCATTTTCGTTAAGATTTTGTATTATGCAGTGTAAATCGAACAAGTAAGCCAATCTGCATAATTATAGGAGGCCAAATTTCATTTCATTTTCGGCCTCCACTGCAGATCCCAAAAACAGAATGGCGTTTGAAAAATGGTAAACATAATAAAAATAAATTTATATATATATATATTTATTTATTTTATTATACTTGTCTCAATTTAAGACAAAGAGGCCCCTTGTACCTTTGCACAGCCCCGAATAGCTGTCAAAATCGAAATTATCTCTTATTTCCCAGATTAGTTTGGTGGAATACAGCAGTGCAACACTCCAGTCATCAGCTAAGATGATGCCCCGGGAAGACTTTCTGTAGGAAACTGGCCTCTATTTAGGTGTTAATTGCCTGAAGAAAACCTGAAAATCTCCACTGATGGTATGGAATGGTTTCTAAGAAGCAATATTATTGAGAAAGACTGGAAGACTGGATGGTCAAGGCAAATAAGGCGTTGGTCTACCCACTACAGGGGGATTGACATCGAATTGGGGCACGTAACCCCAGAAAGATTTTACAGATGGTCTATCACAAATAGGTTGGGCCACATCCTCACCTTCTGGTCACCTCATTGCGGGCCCGAGCAAATCCACAGTGGGTATAGAAAAATGGCACTCTTAGTAACCACAAGGTAAAAAGATATCCATTTCCATTTTGGTTATTAAGCATGTTACAATATATTATGTAAGTATTTTAGAAATGGATAAGGGTCAATATTAAAACAATGTTATTTACATTTATTTAAAAATGTCCATAATGCAAAAATAAAACCAACCTGCAGCATCTAAGAAATTGTTTTGATTTGACTGATATTACTTCCCTATCTAACCCTGTTCAAAAGCTTGTCATTTCAGACAGATCACCCCTCAAAATATTCCTGCAGTTTTTCAACTTGTCCGAATTCGATTCTGGGTCCCCAGAGCGATAGCATGTCATCGTAACTGCTCGGTTATCTGGTCGTCGGTTTTGTCTATCTTCATTTTCCTTACTTTGGAGTAAAGAATATTACTGTACTTTCGTGCGTGTAACTGCAGGAAATTGCAAGAACGAAAATAATTGGCATAATACAGCCATGCCTATGGAACAGTCATTGTTTCATAGGCACAATTGCAATTTAAAATTGGCATATAACCCACACCCCTTTGAAATTATCTTTCAAACTTCCATAACTAACATATACACATGAAAATACAGTGTTTATACAGTAATCAAACTCTCAATTTTGAAATTTTGACTATTATCTTTGCTGAATACATCTAAAATTTACATTTCTGAGCACCATGTTTAAATCATATGTGTAATACCATATAAGTGGTGGATTAACCATTATGCTGAGTAAGCTTAAGTCTAAGGACCCAAGAGTGAAAACAAATGGTTTAATTGTATTTGTTGTTACAATGATTTGTTATCTAGCTTATTTAATGTAACTTTATTCTATTTTATTCTATTCAACAAAGATTGGGCAGGGGAGCAATTAAAGAAGCCTTACTAAAGCTCATCCAAGAGTCTTGATTGATAGTTAATCCACCACTGCATGTATGTAAATATGTAAACATCTCAAGGACCCAATGTATTATTAATCATCCAACTATCAGCCAAATTAATCTGGCAGTATTATTAAATTATAATAATATTGTCTGATTAATTTGGCTGATGGTTGGATGATTCATATATGTAAATATCCATAATTAATTGTTGAAGTGTTACAAATGTAAGAGAAAAATTACTACACAATTCTATCAATCTAAAAGAAGTAGAGATAAAGTATTGGATAAGAGGACATCCATTAATCACATTTACAGTTTCTTTTAGCCACTGGTTATCCTCTTACTCCATTGTGCACAATAATGCACTTATGACATATATCTTCCTCTCTCATTACACATACAATACTGTAGTTCATAAATTCCCCTGACATTGAAGAAATGACTTTAAAAAGTTCTACAAACATTTTAAAACATTTTGTTATTCACATGACAAGTAAACAAGCTTACAAGAACACATTCATATGCCACTAATATCATTAAAAAAAACTTGTAGACAATGTCTTGACCACCTTCCTCTCTGTAGTGTATGATTGTATACTTTTTGCAACCCTTCCCACTTAAACTGTATATATAATTAATGAATGACCTCTAACTTGTAAGTGCAATACAGAATTTGTACGAGGTAAACTTACACCTATATTTTAATTTTAAATATATTATGATATTTAATTGTATTCTAAATTTTGTATGTATTTGTTTCATTATCAAACATTAAAGATTAGAAATTATTAGAAATATTTCCAATTTTGTATTGAAACTATTTCATCTTGAGATGTGGATATATACATATTGTGGGCATATTGCCCGGTAAAGCAGATTTAATACAGCCGGATAAGCAAACCAATGTCATTGGCCAGCTTTATTAAAGCTGTGATTACTTTTCGTGTGATGAATTTACACGAAGCGAAATTCTTCAAATATTTTAATAATATCGAGAAAAAATCTTACAACTACCATAAATAACAAAAATCATCATCATCAATCTTTATTGATCACATATTTTTTTATCAATAGAACACATTTTAAATATATTAAAGCAAATAATATAATTTTTTAAAAATTTGTATATATGAACAATAAATTTGTGCTGTTACTTTGCAATAACCAGACAAAACAGTAAAATTAATTAAAAATATCAGATATGTCTTTTTTTCTGTTATTTATACATTATTTAGTTTAATAAAATAAAATAAAATTTATCAAAACTTGATAATATATATTTATTTATTTATTTAATAACAATAACAATAAATATTAAAATTATATTTTAAAACTTTATTGCAATAAATTTCAACATTAATAAAATCTTTTGATATTTTCATTAATTGTTATTTACTATATTATTATTATTATTATTATTATTATTTATTATTTTTATTAATTTTATTTTAATATTTAAATTAATAAAGTAAAAATATTTTGCGGAGTTAAAATGGGAACGACAGTATAAAAAAATGAAGTAAAATTTCTTAAAATATTTTTACAAATGGTTTCTTTCCTGTCTTGCTCTTTAAAATTTCACAGAAAGTCACTTAATCTTTATTATTTTCTTTTATAATTTGGAAAATAAAATCATATCTTTGTTTAAATTTTATTTCTTTTATAAAAAAATTAAAATTCTTTTCTTGTGTTTAGAATATATCACTTTACTTTGTTTCATTTTTTTTGTCAGAAAAACTACCAAGAAAAATATGTTTCCTTATTTATATTGTTCACACGTAACTGTTTCTTATTAAGATTATATATTTATATATATATAATTATATACAGTACATCAATAACATAATTATAAACTACATATACTCAGCAGTTTTAATATAGTATAAGAAATAAAATTTTATAACTTACATATAACAACATATTTATAGGATGAATATAGCTTGATAACCATTTATTTTTCTCTTATAACTTAGTAATTTTGATGTCGATTCAGGATCGGCACGAAATTTGGAAGTCCAAAGTAGAATTCTGAAATATTTCAAAACAAAAGTGTAGATATTTATACATATTAATTAGAAAATGACAATTAGTATTATATAAAAGAAAAAAAGAAAGCAAACATATTTGTTCTTAAGCAATTTCTCATTTTTTTTGTTTTTTTTTTTTATTTTTGTTTTTACATTTATGCAGCTAAAGATATGATTCCGAAAACTCAAAATCTGAAGCTCTGGAACTACGAGCCATGGAGCAAGAAGTTCCAGTTACGTATCCAGAATCGGATACTGGATCGATAATAATTTCTTCTTTGGGCATTAGTCCATCTGCATATTGTGCAGGTAATGATATTCTTACTCTTTCTCCACCTGAAGGTAATACTTGAGCAGCTCTAAGTGCCTTCTTTTCTTGTAGTTTTTCGGTCATAAGTTTAATTTGCTCTTCTTTCTAAAAATAAAATTTTTAATAAAATATAATCAGTATCAATGTAAAAATTAAATTATGTATAGATATTATCTTATTTGTACTCACTTCACTTATTTGCTTCTTCAAATCGTTATTTTCTTTTATGAGACGTTGGTGTCTTTCTTCTTCTTCTCTGCTATTTATTGTATCGTTTAAACTTCTTGCATCGGCGCGTTCTCTTGGTCTTCTTAACAATTCGACAATCTAAAAATTTATTAAAATAATAACTTTTACAGACAAAATTAATAAATAATGTATATGATTTTTCTTTCTCCACCTGAAGGTAATACTTGAGCAGCTCTAACTTTTACAGACAAAATTAATAAATAATGTATATGATTTTTAATTTAACAATTTTAAATAATTAATTATCATTTGAACTCAGTAGAAATTTTATATACAACTGTTCCACTTGACACTAATTCTTTTTTTCTAATGAACTAAATGCAATAATTTGTTGAGTTATTGATGGCTGTAACTACAATAGATTTCAATTGCTAGAGGGTCAGCTATTATGTTTAACTGTAGATATTAGATTCATTGTGCAAATACAGCTATCATTATGACATTAAACTATTTATAAAGATCTTATTTATTGGATGCTAGTGTGGCAATATGCCATATTAATGTAGTACATATTATATATAAGTTTAATTTTAAGCTTTTTTTCTTCTTTGTTCTTCCTTTTGTTTTCTCAAATTTTCTATTAACATTCCTTCCTATGGGTGGAGTAACCCTTTCCACGAACCACATTAACAATGGGAAGTGAGGGCCCTGAGACTACTAAAACGATAAGAAGGTTCATTCTTGGGTCAGACTCCTGGTGAAGGTAGACACGCAAAAGTTACGCTCCTGCTCATCATCTAGAAGGACAAAGGGAGACGAAGGTGGCCTACAAAAAGAGAAAGGACCTCACTAATGTAAAGAGAGAGTGACAACATCCCTTGTATAAGGAGAATCTTTGAAGAGATCCGATAAAGATCAGTGAGAAACGATTTAGAGTGGTTCCCCACCAGAAGAGCATCAATACCAAACAGAGAACCCAGGTATTCTTTATAACCTCTTCTATCATACTAAAATTTCTTGCTATTCTTTCTTTCCTTTTTAGTTTATAATTTAGTGTAAGTTAGTTGTAAGATTACAAGTCTGTCTTTTCTTATTTGTCACAAGCACATTCTTTTGTTCTGTATTTGCTCGATTCCTTGCCCCAGTTTGGGATATTGTATAACATTAAGAGTTGGAATCCAAAAGAATCCTGAATATTGCTAATCATATGAAAAAATAAATTATTGTTGTTATTTTTTTTGTGTACTACCTCTTGTGGACTATTGTACACTCACATGACTATCACACTAGTCTCTTACATTCTATTTGAAAATAACTGGAACCAGTAAAGACTTAAGTCTTATCTGCATCTATGCAAGATATTTTGGTACACTTCAGTTCTGCTAATCAATGTATAATCAGTAAATTTTGAATTCATTTGCTCGGCACCTGTGCAGCCACATGGTTTGGGGCCATCCATAAATTACATAAGGGCGATTTCGGCCATTCTAGACACTCCATCCACACCTGTGTAAGAAACTGTAATATTTTCTTTGATCCCCCTCCCCTTCCCCTTCCCCATCTTACATAATATTTAGGCATGATTTTATAGAAAGATTTTAACAAAAAAAAATTTTTTTATGAAACCCTATAAACCTTAGGTCCAAAATATTTAATTATTATAAACAACTAAAGTGCCTTTGACCAGTGTGCTTCTTCTCTCAGTAAATTGCAAACATTTTCGAACCTTGTCGAGTTCTACTTCAGGCGTAATGGAATTCTGTGTTCTACAAATTTAAATATTTCATTGAAGTTGACCATTGTTTTAGAAAAAACTGCATTTTGGAACGCTGCCGCGTGTAGTTGATGTCGTCATATTAGACTTGCACGTTGAAAGTATAGTGCTACTTCAGGGATTTGTTAAGTAAGGCTTCCCAAGCTGATGATAAGTTGATTTCCTTTTTAAAATTGATACAGCACGGATATCACAACATTGCATGCAAAAACAACTTTGAGGCACTATGACTTCTATCCACCCACAGCTCTCCTTCCAATGGTTCTCCACTTAAATATGTACTAATCACGTACAACCCGGCACTGAAGTCGATATACTACCAAATAGCGAAGAAAAAGGATATCTGCTTAGTGTTTAGGAGATGCCCAACTATTTTCGAGTGGCTTAGGAATGGAAAAGATGCTCTAGATAGAAACAGACTTCTGGGAATATACTCTGTACGCATTGCCGACCACAGAGATAACAGCAAAGCCATCTACATCGGATCCACCAAATGCAACATACAAATGAGGATTAATGAACACAAAGCAGACATATTACATCATAGACAAAATACTGCCCTAGCAGTCTATTCATCTGACCCAGAGATAGAGCCTCTATTCACCAGTGCTGGAATTATTCACTCCACATTTCAACAAGATCACCTCAAATGGCTCAAAGCTGTATACATATTACTCAACACCCGCAGCAATATGCACTGTATCAATTTTAAAAAGGAAATCAACTTATCATCAGCTTGGAAAGCCTTACTTAACAAATCCCTGAAGTAGCACTATACTCTTGATGCACAAGTCTAATATGACAACATCGGCTACACACGACAGCATTCGAGAATGCAGTTTTTTCTAAAACAATGGTCAACTTCAACAGGATATTTAAATTTTTAGAACACAGAATTCCGTTACGCCTGAAGAAAAACCCAACAAGGTTCGAAAACGTTTGCGATTTACTGAGAGAAGAAGCACACTGATCAAAGGCACTTTAGTTGTTTATTTTAATTTCGCTCCAGTGTTTATCCTTTATACTTTATTTAATTATTAATTAGTTAATTAATATGCACTATTATTTATAAAAGACTTTATGTGAACAAATTTAAAAATATAAAAATTTAATGAATTTGAATGAATGAACAATTTATTTTAAGAGCTTTATTTTTTAATTGTTAACAATCTTTTTATTATTATCATCATTAATCAACATCAAAATATTCATTTTTATATTAATTTTAATTTTCACAAAAGGACACAAAAAACTTTGACAGAACAACTAGCTAACAAGTAAACAGAAACGTCAAACAAAATAAAACAAAAGAGAATAGAGAGAAACCATATTTCATTGCCATATTGATTACATCTTGGCTAAGGCCAAGAAAAAAACTACATGCTGCTAAAATGTGCTCGGTGTACCTGGAGAATAAATCATAAAGCTTGTAAAACTCTATATAATGGGGCAATACAACCAATGCTACTTTATGCAGCCTCTAGCTGGGGTCATGTAACTAGTAAAAATTCAGTAGCAAGTAAATTACTCTCTCTTCAAAGACAGTTTGCCATCAGAATTTCAGTGTTGCAGAACTGTTTCTACTAATGTTTCTCTGATACTAGCAGAGCTCCTTTCTTTGCCACTATGTATTGTAGAAAAGGTTCTAAACTACTACATCAGAACTACAACATCAAATGCTCAACAACAGTCTCTACTCCTATCTATGGGTGTTCATATGCTACCACATTGATATTACCCTACTATCTGTGATCATCACCCTGTAAACAAGGTTATCCCCAGGGTACATTTGGTGTCATCTTCTTCCTCCATGGATAACCATGCAGACATTAATATCTACACAGATGGATCCAAAAGCCCCCTTCACGTCAGTTCAAGTATCTGTATCTTCCTCCAAACTGACATATTTTGCCCAAAATATGTTAGAAGATATCGATACCCCCCATATACCTCCATCTATTAAGCTGAAGAAGATGCTGTCTACCAAACTGTTCAGTGGACCACTTCACTACCAAACAAAACTCTGTCTATCAACATTTACAGTGATTCTGTCTGTCCTAAAAGCTCTATTAAATCCCAATTGTAATAGTAATAAAATAACATATATCCAGCAGCATATTAAAAATCTTGTAAATAAGATAACTTTTATATTTGTTCCTGGCCATACTCGCGTACTAGAAAGTGAAAAAGCCGACTTTGGGGCTAAATCAACTGCAAAGGACACTGACTTGGACTACATTCACGTCCCTCTCTCACATAGCAGCCTTAAAAATAATATTCATGACAACGCTATGCAAAAGTGGAATCAACAAATCAGGTTCTTATCACAACTTAGAGATTTAACATTTGTTACTGTTCAACTATTTACTGAGCATGGTAATTTTAGAAGTTACCTGGCAATGGTAAACCAGGCAGAAACTGCCTCCTGCTTTTGCTCTACAGAAAACCTAAACACTGTTGACTATATAATCTATCATTGTCCAATTTACGATTAAGATAGACTTTATTATGAAATTAGAAATCTTTACGCTTGGTTTCAGGTGGCCATGTCAACTCGATAAGCTTGTTCAGAAGCCACTGTTTGATGCTTTTTAGAATTATGTTCAAAAAATATGGAAGAAAAGACTATTTCTAATTTCTAGTTTTACATTTTAGTTTTCACTAAAAGCCTAATACTAATTTTATGTTTGTATCAGGTATTTTGGTTTACGTATTCTTAGTGTTATACACCAATAGGAGTGGTGCACTTACTCTAATAAAAAAAAGAGAGAGAGAAACCACCACATGGCTTTTTTTCCATGATAAAAAAATGTGTAAAGTGTGAGTCTGCTATTCTATCACGTCACACAAGATGGTGTTAGTACGAGCATTCTTAATAGAAACCGCAAAATTGAAGCCAAACTCAAAACTCCACCACTCAACGAGATCAAAAAATAAAAATAAGAATATTACGTAAGACAAGATGTATTATCTCCTACCCCCAAGTAAGAAATTGTAAGAAATCCTTGACCCCCACCCACCCTAAAATACTTTACATAATTTATGGATGGCCCCTTTGATTGTAAGGTACCTAAAGCTTGCATTGACTGAAATCTTTCTTTTGTTATTAAAACTTGTGAGGTTTGTGCCCAATTAACAATTCGGCAAACAAACGAAAGGTTCTAGTCATTGTCAAATAGATTATAATTCACTTCTATTAACATTTCAACTTACCTTAGTGGAAAATATTAATGCCATTGACAGAAAACAGCAAAATATAATTGCAAGTGCAACAAAAGCAAATGTAGCATTTTGTTGGCTGCTAATGACCAATGTAACAGGAGCTGTGATCAGACAGAGAACCTGTTAAATTATAATTATTAATTTTAATGCGGTAGATATGCTAAACATTAAATATTAGTAAAATAAAACAAAAGAAATTCATTACAAATATTTAATTTTAATTAAATAAAAATTCAACAAAACATTATTGAAAAATTATAAATTTTATAATTATTTAGAAAGTTAATTCTAAGACTTAACATAAGCTATAAGTGTTGCTTTGAATAATATACAAGTTTCTTTATAAAATTATTTATAAAAAAGTTTAATAAAGACTTTATAAGAATCACTCAAAATTTAACTCAATAATTTGATTAGCTACATTGGCAGAATTCTGAAAGTATGTAATAGGATAGCAATGTGAAGAAAAGAGAATACTGAAACTGCATACTGAATGCTGTATACTGAAACAATTTTTCAGTTTCAGTAGTATAATTACAACCAATATTGGGGACCCAAATTAGAACATGCAAACCTACAGTCACCCCTGTACCATTGTGGATGAAGAGCAAACTCTTAGATATTGTATATATATGTGTATAAGTGCATTTGTCCCATTAAAATCTTTCTTCTTACTTATTTCATTTTTGCTTCATTTACTGATGTACAAAGATAAGGGGGCTCAGATCTCCTGGATCCTTCTATAAGGTAGCAAGAGAAATTTTTATTTATCATTATATTTAGTTACTTACACTATTCATTTTCCATTTTGTTTCAGTTATTTTGAGTTTTGGAGGTTGAGTAATGTTAAACTTCAACTGCTATCTCAACACTTCCCTGCTAAAACTTCATTTTCATAATTTCATACTAACATTTGCATAATGAATGGAATTGCATCCCACTAATTTAGGGTTTAAACATGATTAAAATATTAAATATTGTGTAATATTTTTGTAACAAGATATTTGTAGAAACACTAATTTGGAATCATATTAGTTTTTCATAAGCATGTTCAATACACAAATTCACATTATATAAATGACCATTGACAAACTGATACAGCAAGCTGAAAGTGGTGTGCTGTGATCCACACTCATCTGCTTTGGTGAGGAGTGTCGTCATGTCTTTAAAACTCGTGAATTTGTCTGTTTGATATGCATGGAAACTCTGGATGCATCACTTTTACAGGAGTATTAAGGTTGCTGCAAACTTGGCAACACTATCGCTTTTGATGTGACACCAGAGGCAATTTTTATGGTCACATGACTGTTGTAGTATCTAGGAAGTATCGAAAGTACTTCAGACAGTAAGTTGGGTAAAATGTATGCGTGAGGACTTTACATAGACAATGCCTTGACTTTCAATTATCAAAGTTTTAATAATAGACAAATACATCAGAACTTACACTACTTATTACCAGATACAACTAACAACACTCGCAATAATTAATAGATCCTTTACAAGGAGCCAATCATGTGATCTAAATAAAATTAATTTACAATATATTTTACAGATGAAAGTCATGTGCTGAAATTCCCTAGTATGAGAATAAATTTTCTTTCTAGGGGTCCAAGAATCCACTCTCAACAGTCTCGGCCACGTGGTTCACTGATGAGCTCACACACCCCAAACACTCAGTCTAATGATAATGATAATTTATCATGATGTATAACTTACTATAATGTGATCCGATTGCTTCCCGAGTGGTTTGCTACCAGTCGTCCAAACCAGGTCATGTCCTTCTTTCTTCCTACTTCACTCCCCACTCCAAACAAGCCTCTGTACATCTGATCCAAGTCCTGGTTAGAAAAAAGATAGTTCGTCCACCCGTGGGATGCCAATTTATACATCCCACCATCATACTACGTCACACCCTTCACGTGGTCATCATACAACCAATCATTGCACGGCAGACGACACCACCCCAAAAAGGTGGTTCTACCCGAATGAAAAATATTAACATTTCTTCATTTACACAATTAAAATTTCAGGCATGAACTAATGAAACGTATTACACAAAGGACATAAACATATACAAGGGTCATATGAAAAAAATATATATAGTGACACAGCACTACACTGTTTTCCTTTGATGATAAGGCAATGTCACTGCTTGTAATATTATTCATGATGTAGTTCTACGAAACCAATGAACATTTTGCCTACCCCTCTATGAACTAGTGCTCGGTAGTTCATTTTGTAAAATGGTGACAACCTACAATGTTAGCTTCAGCTGTTTGTTTGGCAGAAATTTAATAAATAAATAAAAACGAAATTGGGGGACCCGATAGATTTATAAATTTCAATAAAATCAATGAAATAATTTATATTCTTACATCTATGAAAAGCTATCAAACAGCTTTCTGTTTTGTAATCCCAACATAGTGAAGACACAGCTGAAACGTGACAAAGATCACAGCACAAATGCAAGCCCAAAAGTTTTCAAGTAAGTGCACCTTTCTCACAAAATTTCAAATGTGTACGAGTGTTTCTGATCATTGCCCAAAAACTTCAATTTCTCAAATCTGAGAGGTGTCAAGCAGCCCACCTACTTTCTATTGAGGGGTATAATGTACAGTGACGTTTGAGTTGACAATTGGGCAATCAATGGTCAATCAAGAGATGATCAAAAAAATTTTGTTCAACATCACCTTAGACCAGCTTGCTTCAATATTACCTAGTTTGCAATGGTCTTTAGCTCCACTAGACATGCAGCTTTAACCATGGCTATTTGGAGGATAAGGCACTGGCCATAACTTCCATATAATGATGCATAAGAAGATATAGCAAGCTGAACTTCAGTTCTGCTGGTTGGTGTATATCTGTGGAATTGTAAGCTATTGATAATTGTGATTTACTTTGGGCTGATTTAAGGGCTTTTTCTTTTACTAGGATCTTTTCCCTAATCAGGTTAATTCTTTGAGATAGTGAATAATTGTAATTGTTGTAAATTGTACTAGTAATCAATTGTAATTGTTGTAAATATTAAAATTTGAGTTTTATACTAACTATTGTTTTTAAAGTTATAACTTTTGTTTTGTAGTTGAAAAGTCCAGTACCAGCATTTATAGTTTAATAAAGTTCTGTAGCTTATAAACTCTGGTGCAAGGCTCATTTCTTTGACATTTTGGACCTTACACTCTCCTGATTAGACTATTGAACTGTTTCAGTAGGTATCTATGTTCTATCAACAAGAGCAAGTATATAAATATTTATACTTCTAAAATATTGAATATTTTCAGTTAGTTTAAGTTTTTATACATTGTTAGTTTCTTTAAGAACTTAAGTAATCATTTTTAACATACAGTAACTATATGTAATTATAATATATTTTTAGTAAGATATTTTTCTCATTAGTTATATCCTAATTTAACAATCAGAAAATTCTTAGCTGAGAAAAATTTTGAGTAAACCTTATTAAATATTATTTAACCAAAAAAAAAATTATACGGCATTATAATTTGAATTTTAAATTAATACTTACCACCACATTATAAATACTCATTCCTACTAATCTCGAGTCATTCAATTGTTTAATCTTTATACTTCGAGTTTCATAAGCCAAAAATATTCCAAAAATGAGCAATAGTCCTTTATAACCATACATTAAACCTTTAAAAAAAATTTAAGCACAATTAAAACTTATATATATATATATATTTATATATATCAGGTCAGTCCATAAGTCCATGCCCATTTTTATGACCTTGAGAAAAATCTTGTTTTGCTGTTAAAAATGTCAGTCTAATGTGATAATTTTTACACTGAAGTGTTGAATTGGATCTCATTCATATAATACTGTTGAGAATTGTGAACATTTCAGTTATTTATTTTTGTTAAAATGGAAGTAACCCACAAATACAAAAGACACCTTTTATACTTTTTATTTTTAAGTGGTGAGAATGCTACAAATGCAGCCAAAAAAATAAATACTGTACATAATCAAATTGTAATTAGTGCAAGGACGGCACAGAAGTGGTTTGAAAGATTTAGAAACAATGATTTTAGTGTGGATAATAAGGCTTGTACTGGAAGACCCGTTGATTTTGATGATGATGCTATCTCTGCACTAGTTGAAGCAGAACTATCTTTAACAGTTGATGAAATTGCAGAATGTTTAAATTCATCCCACGGAACTGTTCATAAACACCTACAACAAATTGGAAAAGTTTCAAAGCTAGGAAAATGGATACCACATGAACTGTCAATAGCTAACCGACAACAACGTGTAAACATTTGCACGTCTCTTTTATCCCGTATTGCTTTAGAACCTTTTCTTGGTAGGCTGGTTACTGGAGACGAAAAATGGATTCTCTATAATAATGTGACGAGAAAAAGACAATGGATGGATTGCGACAAGCAGCCAAAACTGACTGCAAAAGGTGGGTTGCATCCAACAAAAAATTATTTTGTCTGTTTGGTGGGATATGTCAGGTGTAATTCACTTTGAGCTGTTAGAACCTAATCAAACAATTACAGCTCAAATGTATTGTGAGCAATTAGAGCATTTAAATGAAAAATTGAAAAAAAATCGATCGTCATTAGTGAACAGAAAGCAGGTTCTCTTGCAGCATAACAATGCCAGACCATATGCTGCAAAAATAACTGTACAGAAACTTGAAAGCTACAACTGGGAAATTTTACCTCATCCACCATATTCGCCAGATATTGCTCCCAGTGATTATCATCTTTTTCGCAGTTTGCAGAATTTTTTAAAAGGGAAAACTTTTGAGGATGAGAACAATGGTAAAAAAGGCTATTTCTGAAAATTTTGATTCAAAACCGAAATCATTTTACGAAGACGGGATTAAAAAGCTACCATCAAGATGGCAAGAAATTGTACAAAATAATGGTGAATACATTGCAGATTGAAATAAAATTTAATTAAAATTTTTTGCTGCTTTTTTTGTAGATAAAAATATGCATGAACTTACAGACTGACCTGATATATATATATATATATATATATATATATATATATATATGTAATTTATGCTTTATAATTTGACAAAGTAATATACCTAACCATACAGCATTATTTTTTGATTGGCAATGTTCTAATAGAGGTAGTATTTTGATGTCTTCTCCATCTTTAGGATCTTCTTCATTAAATTTTTCTATTTTTCTGTCTAATGGATCGATTGTTTGCCAAGTCACTAGTATAATGAAATCAATTAGAAGCAAAGCACCAACCAAGGCATACAATTTCCAACTTTCGACTTTCAAGGAAGGCTTTAAAATAAAATATAAATAAATGTTTACAAATTGTGATTTTTTTTTGAATAGTTAATAGAAATGCTTTTAAATTATTTATTTACAAACTTAAAACAATATCAAGTAATATATTTAATAAGAAATTTTAAAGTTATTTTTTATTATTCGTAAATGCATCAGCAAGAAGTTAAAACAGGAAAAAATGTTTCGATGTAAGAGTTATGCTATTGCAATAAATCTTTAGAAAATCTAAGTGATATATTAGAAAATCTAAGTGATATAAGTGAAAATCTAGTATATCTTGTACTTTAGGAGTTGGTAAGATGATGGATATAATGTTAAGTTACAGTGTTAAGATCTCAAACGTGCCACAGAATTTTGTCTCAGGAGAGGCAACCATATATGATATATGATTAAGATCAACTAATCAATCATTTGACTCACTAAAATCATGTTCTTTAAACAAGTTTCTTTCTACAGGGCTGAAGGAGGGAAAAGTCATTTAGCCTAAAAAGAGGAAGTGACTGATATGATTATGTCCATGGTCTGTTTGTTTATAAAGATTTCATTTTCAATAGTTATCTAGTTATTTCTACTAATCTAACTTTTAAATTTACCTGAGTAAAGGTATGTTACCAGGGAGGAGGAAATATAACATCCTAAAGATAACCCTTTTCCCCATGAAAAAGTCTGGATAAAAAGGACATTATTTATTGTTATGTGTATTAAAACTGATATTACAGTATAAAAATTATAAAATGTTTTTATTGTGGTGTCAGATGAAAATAATTCATTGATTTCTTATATTAAAATGTATGTTTTATTACGGAATTAACTTCTGTAAATTTAAAGCATATATTCTAACGCTAATGACAGAAAGTACTTGATTAAATACTCACTTTGCTTTCTTGTTTTGATCGAGTGGTAAGACGATGAACTCTCCAAATTTTGGAAAACATAGCACCATATGAAAGAGTGAATCCAATTGTTAAAAGCCAAGCTCTTGCCTATGATATCAAAAATACTATTAGTTTTATTTTTTATTAATATATTAGGCTTTATTTAGATAAATATAAATCTTCTTTTATATAAAAATATAAATAGTTAGTCAAAAAGCATTCAGACTGAGTTTATAAAACAGAAACTAATTAATTTATAATGATGAAGGAATAATCTTCTTTATGGAAGTCCTCGTCTGTTTGGATGTTCTTACTTCGACATTTTTTCTGTTGTCGGCATAACTTCTCAAATTTGGTTTTTGATGTAGCAGCTTGCACTTGCACTTGATCATTTCCACATCATCAGATCCTTTGACTTTCAAATAAAATTGTTGAATCAAGTAATCAAAAAGTAAGAAATTGTTCACTTGTAGAACTTCATGTTTATCAGCAAATATATGCCAGACAGAACAAGTTAGTGCACATGGAATCTTCCCATTTCTCTATTGTTTATGCAGACTGCTTGTTTACAAGTACTACATTTCTAATAAAAAATTATATCACCTGCAAATAACTATTTCAGTTAATAATTACTAGGATTTTACATTGCAAAAATTATTATTTTGTTTCTGAGTTAGATTAATTATCACATTCGTGTTTCAACCACACAATGATGATCTTGATGTTCCATTAGAATCTTCTGCTCCCAGCTAGTAGTTATAGAAAAAATTTAGATCCAGGGCATCATTAAAGCATCACAAAACTAGATCTGGGATAACACTAATTACTTTTGTAAAGTCTATATTCTAAAAAAGTTTAGCTTTGGCCTTAAAAATGAGAAATTGTCTATTGTTTTAATATTACAGTATGTTTCATATATCTTGGATGAGTACTGTACATTACCTGAAAGGAGTTCAAGCATGTTTACAGAAAGCCTAAGATGTGTTTTGTAACCTATTAAATTCGTAATTTCACATACTAATACATGTGTATTAGTATGTGAAATTACGAATGTTTGCGTTGTGCATAGAGCAGCCCAACCAAGATTTGTGAAATATACTGTGTACGCAATAAAGAAATGTTTCAAAAATTGACAGTCAGAAATACATAAACTAAAATATTGAAGAAAGTTTTATTATAGCAAAAAGTAAGCCATACTATATCTATTTATAAATACATAACTTTTATTTATGTAATACATTGATGACTTTGAATGCAGCTTATATTAAATTACATGCATTATATGACAATTGTACAATCACTTCATATTTGATCATAGTCAATATGCCTCATTGAATATTATATTAATAAGATTACTGATACAATTCAACAATATAATTACTAAATTAAGATAAATTTTTTGCCTTTTCATTAGATTTTTCTTAGTTACAGTAAGACCCCGCTTAATGCTGATTCAATATAACACGGTCTGCTTGATGCCTAACAAATGCTCAAAATTTATGCTGATTCAAATTAATGCAGTATTTCATTGATTCATATATAATACGATTATTCCCAAACAAAACCAATCAGCAAAAGGTGGCAATTCACCATAGTGCTGTACTTCCCTTAAATCTATGTTTGTTTTGTTCAATTTTGGAAAAAATATAACATCATGGATGCCATAGGAAATATTGACATCGTTTGGCAAGAATTAACTGATAAATGCATGAACGGAGTGTGGAAGAAGTTATGGCTGGAGGTATCCAAGAATTCTCATTGAGAAGAGCTTATCACTGTATCATTAGGTTGACAAAATTGTCAACTTAATTGACACAGGAGATGTAGACGAGCAGGATATTGGGGAGTTACTGCAGGTTTCTGGTAAGAGCCTTACCAACGATGACTTCAAGAACTGGATAATTAGTAATATAACAAAGGCTATAGTAACAATAAGTTTATTCACCAAATTACATTGCGACTCATAAGGCATCACAGTATCCACAAGTAAACAATTTTACCAGTATAATGTAAAAAATTGCTTATCAATAATACAAACAAATTTATGTTGATTTAAACCATTACTAGCACTAATAGAGCATTGATTATCTGAATACCAATCAACTGAAACATCGGTTAACAGAAAGCATCCTAGTCAGCAAATTCAAATTTCTGCTAGTGATGTGGCATTGCAGCACTCTCCCCCTCCCTTTCAACCTAAAGTGTAGGCTTAGGTTAATGTATTACATTATGTAAGGTATGTATTTGTAAGACAAGCGATACAAATTATATACAGTACAGTTTTGTGTTTAATATATTTTTTCGTAAATGATCAGTTATCCGAATAACCCCAGTCCCAAATTGTTTCAGATAATCAATGCTCGATTGATACTGTATTAAACCATCTTCAGCTAACATTCAAAGAATTGAATGCACGATAATTTAAAACTTCAAAAATATATTAAGAATGCTGATTTTGCAGATAATCATAAAGTTTTGATAGAAAGATGGCTGAACTTAAAACATTTCTTAGTTATTAAATACCTCTCAATACAAGGATCAAGTCATTTAAATGTATATTTATGTGCAGTTGAATATTCTAATAGTTACAAGATAATATATTATTACAGTCAAACCTATCTATAATGAAATCTGTATATAGCAAAAACCTGTCGTTAACGGAAAATTTCTTTGGTCCCTTGAATTTTTTGCAAAATGTAATGTAAATTAACTTATATATAGTGGAACCTGTCTACTACAGAAGAGTTGTTAGGTCCCTTGGATTCCATTATAGACAGGTTTGACTGTATTAATTTAGTTTAATGTTAAAATATTATTTATCTATCTCTTAAACTATTCGAGATATAATCAATTGTCATGATTAGTAATGTTTGAAATCTTGTATAGATGTAATGTACAGTACATTTGATGTAATTGGTATTTACTCAATTTTTTAAAATTTTTAATTATTGAAGTTAAAAATAAAACTTTAATATGTGAAATAACTAAACTCATATAGTCAATATTATTTTATAACTAACCTGACACAAATAATGATATCGTTTTTCACTAACAAATTGATTGTCTAATCCCAATAAACATACACAGAGTAGACAAAGGATTGTCCCTACCAACATGATGTTATTACACATGGGATGAGATAACTGGATATATCTGGAAAAAAATAATTTTAATTGATTAAAAATAAAAATTTATTTTATTTTAGTCTAAAAATCTAATCAAAATTTTAATTTGTACGTTTCAAAAATACGAATATATTAAACAAGCTCATTACAAATATTAAATAATTAAAAATAAATAGATAAATGATTCTCATACATCTACAAAGTGTTTGAAAACATTATATATACTGTTAAATAGCACCAATGGTTCTAAGTTGTTGGTATTAGAATGGAAGTGATAGTGCAGCTAATACCATACTTTAACTACGTTTATCATCTGTAGATCGTTCCCAGATACCTGAATATTTGGCTCCGATCCAAATGGAATTAAAACCAATGAGCAATTATTTAGCTGTAACTTTTTTTAGATCTCGATGCACAATGCTTTTGATTTTAGTAGTATCTTGCTTCCGTACATCATACTTTTCCTGTTAGATGATGGCATGACTCTCATGTTATCTAATTCTGTTCTGGAGAAAATTTTTGAATTGAAATAACATGACTTTCAGTCCAAACTGGAAGTTTGTATATGGTTAATTGGGACCTCCAGCTCTTAAGCTTTCTATTTCTGGTCTCGACTTTCATCCATCTAACTCTGTTCTCGAGATTAAGGAATGACAGACGAACAGACAGATAGATGGTCACCAATGGGAATTTATAGGTCAGCAAGTTTTAAATTGCAGCCCAATTAAAAGGAGGCCAGACAGGACAACAGTAAAGAAACATAAATATAATGAGATGTAAACCCACAAAAAAAGCAAGACAGAAAAATTTATGCATCGAGGTCTTTGACATTCTTTGGAAATTTATAGACATTGTGATAAATTATTATTTTTACAGATTTTCTTGATCTATTTGGGATGCAATCTGTATTCACTTTGTCTAGATTATTAATATTACAACTTAAATCAGTAAAAAGTAAATTATATTAGAATTATATAATTCTCATTTATCATAAATATTTATTACTTATCATAAATGATTACTGGTAATTATATAATTATTTAATAGAAAATATTTGAAAAAAATATATATATTTTTAAAACTAAATTATAAAT
This sequence comes from Centruroides vittatus, assembly GCF_030686945.1. Classification (NCBI taxonomy): domain Eukaryota; kingdom Metazoa; phylum Arthropoda; class Arachnida; order Scorpiones; family Buthidae; genus Centruroides; species Centruroides vittatus. The sequence goes on from NW_027122576.1 coordinate 1,748,818, forward strand.
AAAATTAAAACTAGGATAATTTATTATATAATGCTGATGTATCTGTAGTAGAATTATTTATTACTTTTTAGTTATAAACCAACTGCATTCATATATTATAAGAATGCTCTCATTAATAAAAAAAAAATCTATTATTTTTAAAGTTTTTAAAATTTATCATTAATTTGTTAAATCTATTCAAATGTATATGACTCCAGTAAATAAAGTAAAAAACAAAAACACTAAAATATTAAGGATTCTTTATATATTTAATATTTAATCACAATTAAAATATACAAAGATTCCTTAATATTTTAGTGATTTTTAGATGTACAGGTATACCTCTCCTTACATCAGTAATTGGTTCCAGGAGAGGCGACGTAAGTCAAATTTACTTTTGTAGTTACGACGTAAGTCGAAACTACAGTGGAAAACACCAAAAATAAGCAGCTAAATAAGACGACACCACAAAAACACAATGTTTTCATGTTTCATTCTCTAGGATTTATGATGATTATATTAACATTTACTGTAAATGTACATATTTTAATATGATTTTATGTGCTTTTAATGCTTTTCTAGTGATATTACGACTTCAATATTTGTGGCGGATGGATGTAAAGTCGAATAAAATGACTTAAACTTAATTTTTATTTTTCCATATACTTTTTTGACAAACAACGTATAATCGAGAACGACGTAACTCGAAGTATACCTGTATAGTAATTTGTTAAGTCAAAGTATGTGTAAAATCTTTTATGTCTTACTCCTTATGTACTAAATATATAATGTCTTATATAGTAAATACAAAATTAAATAAATAATTTATTTATTTAATTCTGTATTGACATATGAAATTTATCAATTCTTAAATATGCATCAAAATGTTTCATAAACAGATAACAGATTATATTTTTTGAAAATGCTTACCTTGAATTTCTAAAGACCCAATTAAATACTAAAAGTCCTATAGCTATAATTATACCAAGAAAGGAAATACAACACATAGCTAGAAACAAATTTAGATCAATTTTTCTATAAGCCTTTACAATTATTGTACGGTCTGGAGGAGGTTTGTTATCTGAAAAAAATAATTATGAATATATTGTAGTAGAAGTTTATTAATAAATCTTAACATAATGTGAAAACAATTCAATGAATTATTATGAAAAAATATATGTAACAATTTCTGTTATAAATTATCTATGAACACGAAATTTTAATAAATACCTTGCCACTTTTCTGCTTTAAACCACGTAAGATTATCAGTTTGAGTATCATAAAATCCCAATAAATTATACTGTCCATCTAATAATGCGAATGAAAGTAAGTTTAATAACATTTTTATTTTAATATATATCTAATTTTATTATTAAAAATATCAAATTTTAATACTTACTTATCATTTGTTCAATTTGAGTCCAAGCAATTCTATCACCCTTTGAAGAAAATGCTACATAGCCCTTTAAAAATAAGAAAATATCATGAGAAATATATTTTAAAATTATTTTTTTTTTAACTAAAAAAGAAATACTTGCTGAAACACCCAAAAACTGAGTGGAATTCATGGCAGAGTATATAACATTGGCTATATCTTTATTTGTATAATTAAAATCTTCTAAAGAAACTCCTGTATTCTTTAACTGATTGATGGTCTTATTCAGTGCCAAGGAAATTGCCCATATGGCATCATAAGCCAAAGGCGCTTCTTGGTGGCCTTCTGGTTTACGATCGGTATAACCAGATCTTTTCAGTTCCTCTTCGTATTGTTTTAGAAAATCCTGAGAACTCTAGAAAGATTTAATTTGAATAAATTAAGCATGATTGATATTTATATTGATATATTTTTAATGAAACAGACACAAAGCAACCACATTTTATAACAATTATTTAAGTTGAAATGCATTTTTGTAATATGCAAAATTAATAACAAAAATGTGTGGATCAGTTTAAAAATGAATATAAATAATGTAAATTAAAAATTAAAGAAACGATTATTACATTATTTCTTATATTATAAATATTCATATTTTTTGATTAATCAGTGCACCTTTAACAGAGGTTGAAAGTTTAAAGTGTGCTAACATTTTGACCCTGTAATAGGCCATCTTCAGGTGAAGACAGTTGAAAGTGGAATGTTAAATATTAACATTCCACTTTCAATTGGATAAGGAAGGAAGATGGAACAGATTCTGATAGGCATTGAGGTCAATCTGTATAAATATTGGAGATGGACCAATGGCAATGAATAAGAAAAATTTCTCCTTGTCAGGTTTTGAGTAGCTATACAGTACAAAATAAGGTGTATTTGTTGCACACAGTACTTGTCTCTACTTTTTAATTTTTGAAATATAGTATACAATAAAAATATATTGGGATGGACAGTTTGCCAATACAAAAATATTAGGTGCCCAGACTGATACCCATGCTGATTAGGTATGATAAGGCAATTGGGGAAAGTAGACTAAAACTGCAACAGATGATGCAAAAGGCTAAAGAGATGTTGCAAGGCAGGGTTTCTTTGCCTGCCAACGTTTCTTTAATCCTTGTCTCTGCTGTTTATGCATTGATTAATTCAGCTTCATAATCACAGCAGCTGGTTTATCCTTATCCACAATATTTTTTTTCAAGGAATGAACAATATACATCAAAGCCATAGGAAAGGGGGAAGTGGTCCACCCCAAAAACAATAAGCAGTTACAGTGATTACAGCCATGATCTCCTAGTTTTTTTATAACAATTTCTCTTTCAATACTTATATAATAATTTCAAAAATGTTCTAATTTCTAAATCTCCCTGCTCCCGGAGTAGAGTGTTATCAGCAGTGCCATCTTTAGGGCAGGGCCCCCTAATCCAAAAGTAATAAAGTTACAAAAGAAAAATAGGTTAATTGAAATAAATAAATTATTAAAAATATCAAATACTTTATTTCTCCTATACATAGTTAAAAATGATCTTAAAACTAAGCAAGCTTACAAAATTTTTCTTTGACATTTTGCTGCTGTGAAATTCATAATTAATTTATCAAAATTTACTTTATTAATTATATCTGATTCTATGTTCATAATAGAAAGATTACAGTATTTAATCTCAGTTGAGACATCTTATTACGATAATCATTTTTTTAATTTTTAAAATAATAATTTTTGTTATTCTTAGAGTAAGAAAACTTAAAAAATTTTTGATACTTCTTATTCACCACACCTTGGCCAAAAACAGTACTTTCTTCCTGCTGTGCAGAAATAAAATTCCACTTCCTGGCCAAGGGCGGTGAAAAATCGTATATACTCCACGGGAGGAAACAAATAATGCATCCCTAGGTCTGTAATATACTATTGTTTCTGTTTCCTTAAGGGGGCCCCAGCTTGGTCCTGGCCCAGGCTCCTTACGTTCTAAAGATGGCACTGGTTATCAGGGAGGTGAAAAGCAATACGTAATGGATAACCTTTTCCCTATGTAAAAATCTATTATTAGTGGTCTGGCACTGTTACAACCTAGTGGCTAATTTGAAATCAGAACTGTATTTGTAATGATAGCAACAAAACATGGTCCAGCTATGGTTAGACCAGTTGGATCTGTTTTCTACAGCCTTGTATATGTGTATAACACTATTAGTAATTCAATGCAGATGTATAGGAATGCTATCAGTATTTCAATGATCCAAAGCTAAGGTTTAATTATGTTTATTTGTTTATGTTTAATTATGTACACATGCAGACACAGGATTATGGAATTCCCAAGGTTTTTATCATTGAGAGTGCACTGTATTTAATTGTAATAGATCTAGCTATCAATCCTTCAAAGATATAAATTTCTAAACTTTGAAAGAACAATTTATAACAGGGTGTAAAATTTTTACAAACATATTTAATAAATAATAGCATATCACTTCCATATTTTGAAAAAACTAGGCATTTGATCTATAATATTTAAAGAATTTTTAATAATAAACATCTCTTTATTAATTAAAAAGTATTTCCATGGAGGAAAACGGGACACTTATTCTCTCCTGATCGAGTAAAATATTCTACAAATTATAATTGTAAACGTGATAGAGATATGTAATCTTACACCTTCAACCATGGGACATTTTGTTGTAGCACTATATTTTATAATTTACTTGTGGAAAAAAACCCCAAATATTAAATTATTAAATAAAAATTTATTGATGTAATTATTTGTCTCCAAGCTTTGTCTTGCTGGAAAATTTTCTGTAGACACCTATGAATGTATCTGTTTCGGTATTGAAATAATTCTACTAATTGATCATACAATATGTAATACTTATCTTAATTGTCAGCTGTAAAATTAGTACATACCAAACCAGAATCAGTTGTTTTATTATTTTGATTTAACATCAATGCTTCTGTAGTAAAATGTCCTTCCAATGCAACCTTCATTTGTTCAACAGTACAGTTATGTCCTTCATCTTGTATTTCATACCAGTCGTCTTCATACCATCCAATCAAGAACCAAACATACTGTTTTCCGTATATATAATTTTTGTATGCCTATTGATAAATTATTAATATAAGTTTATTGATTAATATAGATTATTAAATAAATCTTAAAATAAAATGCTACATCACCTCACATAATACTTTCCTAGCAGCTGCACCATAAAACATGCCAACAATAATTCTGGCATCTTGCCTCTAAAAATATTTTAAAAACATTAATAAGACAAATGAGATAATTATGGTAATCAATAGATTATAATATAGATAAATTAATATTATTATTTTGATATTAAAATGTTCTCATGCTCTTGCTCTTGCTGTTAATTTAATAATTTTATTATACACTCGTGTCCAACAAATAAGCAGAATTGGAGCACAATCCACAAATAGGAAATAACAGGGTATATAATATTTAAAGAATTGTCAAATTAGAATTGGCGAGAGCGGAAAATGCAGTTCCACAAACATCATGGAAAGTGACTAGTCAGATGGAAGTATTATGGTCTGGGGTAGCATTATAATTAATGGCAGTACTTAGCTCAATGTTTCTGCAAGGAGTGCCAAGACTGCAAGAAGGATTTTTGGAACTCCACTTGGGACTTTTCATTTTCATGATAATGCTTGTGCACATAGAGCTGCACTTATCAATGACTTTCTTGACATTAAAGATATTCATCGCATAGAATAACCTGCAAGATCTTCACATCTAAATTCTGTAGAACATGAGTGTGGTATGTTCTAGGGAGCTTATGATAGGCATAGAACATCCCACAGGCCTCCATGAAGAAAAATCCAGCTTTAATATATTCTTGTTCAAAAATGGGCTGTGCAGAGTTGACATTATAACCAGCATAAGCGAGCAATCATTGTGCAGCATGTATATATGCAGGAATCAATCACAAGCTATATTAATAATTTTCTGTGCAAAAAGATTAGGTCAATGCTTAGTACTTTTTCTTGTTTTTGTTTTGATGTAATTTAGATTAAAATTTTTGTTTTTCAATAATTTTATTGTGTAAAGAATACAACATTCTGCCTGTATGTCAAATTTCACTGTTCTGATCGGACTAATTCCTGAAATATAGACCAAATTATGCATATTTTATGGACACGAATGTATACCGGTACTAATCATAATATTTGCAATATTTATATAGATATAATGAATATTCTTACTGCCAAGATTTTTCACAGCATCGGTGGGATCAGTGAGGAAACTTTGTTTGGTAAGAATTTCAATCTTAGCCTCTTTGCAACGCACTTCAAGATCTTCTCCAGTCTAAATAAAAATAATTTTATAAAATTATTATTTTTCTGTTTATAAAAAAAAAAAATTAAATATTTTCCTCCAATTTCGTTTCATCTAAACAGTAGCTTGGTAATAAATAAATAAATAATCAAATAAGTACAGGATAAACAATATCCTGTACTTATTTGATTATGGTGGGGAGAAATGCATTTATACACAAGTATAAACAATATCCATAACAATATTTACCTCTTCATCCACAGTGGTGAAGGGGTAAATGTAGACTTGCAGGTTTTAACTATCACCCTCATATAACTCAGGTAAATACGAATTTATATATATATATATATATATATATATAAAATTCCCATTAACATGCAACCTTTAATAAAGCTTTTCTTTATATAAAATATTATAAAATGAGTCATTTCTAAGTCTCACCGATATAAAAACTTCTTCGGCTTCTTGTATGATGGCTATTCTAGTCCATCCAAACTTCTGAAATAATTTAACACGAGTGGGATTATGTATAGTCGCTGAAGGATGAGTTCGAAAAAATGTCGGAAAACGTTCTCTGTTCGATAAAGCCGGAGAACTGGACCCGTAAGACACCTAAAAATAGATTTTTTTCACAAAATTACACACCAAATAACAGCATACGTGCCTGTTTTTCCGAATAAACACGTGCGATTTCACGTTACATTATGCGCCAATTTTATATACATGTAATTATATGCGGGTTGTATGGCTTATATATAAACCATACAACGTGGATAACTGAATTTTATGTACAAAATTTAAGCACATTTCACGTGCACGTGTATGTAATTTAAATACACTTCACATATAATACTTTACCACTATGAGATTCCACATCTTAGCGGCTTCTGCAACAGTCGAACAGACAATACTACAACCACCGAGGAATATTAACTTCTGCGGCGAGTTGTATAACAGATCATACATCACACTAGCAGCTTTACCGGGGTTACACTATTTAAAAAAAAATACAGAGTAATTAATTAATTAAATGAATTATACAATCGAATGCAGCGTAACAAATGGCCTACTTGGCTATCGTTCCAATGCATCTTCAGCTCGTAACCCGGTAACAGATCTTCCTTCTTGTTAACATAATTGAGTGCCATCATAGCCGCAGGTAGGCATCCTTGCCCCCCTAACCAACCACCTGTACCTTTCATAGGAAAAACGGCGGCTATGTGCAGCTGCTTCTTCGTTTTCACTTTCTCCATCATGCAAAACTTCATCTCTGACATCACTAGAATTAAAACCGCCCATCGGGCCATACCTGGATGAGTTCCCATTACTAAAACGCTGTTCATCATGAGATGAGACTTCTCCGGTGTAAATGCATTGGGATGTTTGGTTATTTAATTTTTTCTTCGGTTTTTTTTATCTACACTTCGCCCCTTTCCCTTGCAAGATGATGAGTTTTAGATTCCGACATGAGACTCATGCTGACGTAACCGTCGCTATGGTTACTAACGATTGCGGCAATATGGCGGTAGGAGGAATCGATACCGGACGCTAAATCAATTCTTAGAAGAGATTGATTGGACTGAAACGATGAGGGCTTTTGTTATGTGACTTTTTCTACTCGTGCCTTTTCGAGATGGTACTTCACAGTTCACTCGGTTATTTTTGAAAATAAAATTAATTATTAAATTATATCGGTATGCATAACCGATTGCAGCGCCATATTTGTCAGAGAATTTACTCTAAACGACATTAATATGGATGTTTTCTTTCAATTCATGGTTGAATAAAATTTAAAATACGTTTATATCCGTAATAAATATTTTATATGATTTATTTTAAATGGTTTTAGTATTTTATTTAATGTTTTTATCACTTTAGTAATAATCTTTTAACGTGGTATAAAATGCCCTCTATCTTTCAAATTTAGCATTTAAATCTGGATAATTATTTTATATTTCTATATAAATATAAATATTTGTATTTGATTACCGTATTTGCGCACAAATAACATGTCCCAGCTTGTTTTACCTTATAAGAGCGCTTCACTGCTGTGTAAATGTAAATTGTAAATATACTAATACTGTAACTATTAATTAACTCTCTGTGGTAGCCATTATTAAAAATAAAAAGACAAAACAAAAAATGCTTCCGATATCAAAAAAATCTTTAAGAATAGTTTTTTAAAGGTATTTTGCTCCATCTCTTATACTCGATCGCTCTTATTTGCACAGAAATATGGTAGTTATTTTTTAATTAAAATCCTTTCCCCCTAAATCTTCTGTTTAAAAAATAATAACGTATCTACATTAATTTTTACCTTCAAACCAAACTAAGCCAAGCATTTCGGTTTAATCTTATTAAAACGTAAGAATAAAACAAAAGAAAGTATCCCACTTCTCAGTTGTTTCTGGAGGATATATCTCTTTCTTTTAATTATTTTTTATGTGTTTCTGCCAATTATTCTATGACTCTCGAAGCAATCAATAAGAAATGACCCTTTACTTAACTCCCAACAAGTTCCAAGTTGAAGAGGGTGTGATTCTAACTAGATAAACTTCCAAAGAAGTTAGTAAGACGAGATGGTATCGGGGGAAGCATGAATTAAGGTTGGACAACCATATGACTTTTGATCTCTAACATTTACTGTTTTTTTCTTTTTTCCCCTAATTTTGTTGAATTCAGTTCAGTTTATTTCAGCTCATAAGTATTGGCCTTCAATTCTTTAGAACCCCGCTTTCACACTATGTAGGCCTATGCAAAGTGCTGAAATCTATCAAATATTGTTTTAATAATTTGTAATAATTAAAATAAAATTATTTGCTGTAACAAGATTTTTAAAAAATTATACGAAATCACAAAAGAATTACAAGAACAATCGCAGCAATGGCGTATGGTTTACAGCCGCCATTTCGGTTGCATAATTGGATTAATGGATGAATAATTTAAATATAAGTCTTACTTCCACCAAAATTTCAAAAGTATTATAATTCTACAAACGAAACAGCTGCAAAAATAAAAAGCTATTTATAAATTATTATTACTATTATTTATATAAAATAATCTATTCAAGTTCGACACAATAAACGTTCATATATTTTTTGTTTAATAAAAAAAAATTCTCATATTTATACTATAGAAACAATGCCCAGGTCCTGGGCTGGGCCTCTTACATATGAGCCCTTAAGTTGTACTTAAAAGTAGTTACGTCACAACATGTATATGTATATTATAGTATATACGTTATGATAATTTTTATATAATTTTTATTTTTAGCAAGAGATGGCGCTGTTAAGTTTGATTCTCACAAGTCAGTAAGATGATATCGATGAAGTGAAAAAATAAATTCTGTATATATATAATTTTTTTTAATTATTAAAAATTATTACTATTTAAATTATTTTACGATACGAATTATTGATTTAATTTAATTTATTTAATTTTACATGTATAAAGTTAAAGATGTAACATATATATTTTTTAATTTTTTATTTATATCGGTATATATAGTACGTATCATAGATATTAAAAAGAGTGCTTAAAGAAAATTTGAAAAACTTTTATTTTTTCAAATTTTATAAGGGAAATGAAGATATCCACTTGAAAAGTTGTGTATTCTGACCCCGTGTAATAAACTATCAAGGTAAGCCGAGTTTATATGATAAAAAAAATACTTTAAATAGAAAACAGGGCCTCTAGAGACTTAAGATGGTCCTGGGCCTAAAATGATGGCTCTTAAAGCGATCAAAGAGGAATTGACCCTTAACTTCTGCTTGCAGTAAGTCGATCCTAAGAGTTGAGAAGGAGGGATTGACATTGAGCTAGACAAGCCACCCGAAAGGAAGTTAGTAAGTCGAGATGGTGTCAAAGGAAACCGTGAACCGGGGTCACACATCCACATGACCTATAACCTGACACTTCTAATGTCATATACGCTGATGTTCGATGGATCCATTTCGCATATATAAAAAAAAAATTTCATACATAATTTTAAATGTTATAATAAATACGACGATAATCAGAAATAGTTACTATTTTTATAAACAGATGGCGTTACGTTTATTTCGGTTGAATTTTTCGCATTTTCTTTCGGCCTTTTTTTCGGGATTGGCAACGCTGTCTTCTCCTGACGTCAATCAGCACGCGACTTTGCATTCTCAGACACGGAAGCGCCATCCCATGCGCATTTCGTAAACATTTATAGTCAAGTGAGTGAAAGTTTACAAAGTGTTGCTGATCCTTATCAAATGTCAGTTTATTTGATGTATCACCACCCAAAACAGTGTAATATACAAAACGTAACTTTAGGGTTTCGTATAACCCAAAAAGAGGAGGGAGATAGGAAGGATAAAAAAGAAAAAAAATATATATATATCTTTGTCAGTTTTATTCCGGCCATCAAGAATATTTACAACTAACTCGAGGAAGAGGATGTCACCAACCTCTCTACTTACTGCTTGACAAATGTTAGAGATAAGGTCTTTTAATTGTTGGTGTCATTTCACAAGTCCCTTCTCGTCTACCACCCCTTGGGAGGCATGAGTTCTTTTCCGGCGTCCACTCATTTCCTGTACTGGGCTGCTGGACAGCAGGTGTATTCGTGCTGCAGCTGAAAGAAAACACCTGTCTTCTCCCTCTTTCTCTCTTATCAATATTATGCAGTAACCTAAAAAGAGTGGGGCATGGAGGTGCAAATCACGAGATTAATTCCTATATAACAGATGGCACATAGTAAGAATCTTCGAAATATTAATGCTTCGATCCGACAGACAAACGGTCTGCTGATTAGATACCAAAGTATTAAGTTAGGTTAATGGAACACGAATGCATTTCCTTAGCTGAGCGGAAGGATCCTTAATGTCGCTATTCGGGGGGGTCACATAGAAAATATAAGGGAAGATACTAATCATTTATGTGCGAAAATTGCTACAATCTCATCGTTAACGTAGACAGGGGGATGATTATAACATAATAGTATCAATAGACCTTTAATAATTGAAGTACAGTAGAGAATATATTGCGTACTAACTGTATTCGTAGTACAATAGTTTAAAGCATAGTTTTAGCGTTACACTCCATTATACATGCAATTATAACGTTAGTTTATACGTAACTAAGAGCATGTTACGTTAAATTCTACATAAAATCTACTCTGTACGTTACAGTCATACATAACATACGTTAAGATAAATACAGTCAACCGTTTGTTAGCCTGCGAAACTGACGCTAAATCGAAAAGGAATAATATCGATATACCTGTTCGAGTTTGGAAGTCAGGTGATTGTTATAACAATATAGTATAGACAATGTAGTGTTGTCTGTGTGATATTTATGGGGGATCTGTTACGTGTTTTATCATTATATCGAAGTTTGACTGTACTGTACGTTAAGCTATACGTTAAATATGGTTATCTTTCATAAAATACCTTAAATTAAAAATGCAACCAAACCCTATCATGCAATCCTTCATGAATGATGTATGTGGGTGTGTGTGTACTATACAGTAAATATATATATACATTATATAGACCTATTTTAGAAATTCTGTCTCTAACGTATGTATAGGCTATATAATAGAGAATATAGAAAGTAAAGAATATAATATTTTTGTAAAGAATATAACGGAGGGATATTCTTTAGAAATCTCCTCTCTCCTTACAATTCCTCTTTTACAGATTATTCACTCTCTTTAGAGGTTTCTTTTTTTGTCGAACTTATAGAGTTATTCTTTATAACTTCCTTCTCTTTCGTTACAGATGCTCTTTAGAATTATTTTCTCTCAGAACTATTCTTCATAAATCATTCGCTCCCTTTAGAGCTATTCCTTAATATCTGTTTCTTTAATTTTTCTCTTTCTTTACAGCTTCCTTTAGAGCCCTCTACAGTTATTGTCTGTCTTTGGAGCCATTGTTTCACTTTAAGTACACTTTATGTAGATTTTTGGCCCGTCTTCGGAGACATACGTTAATCGGTGCCAATGGATGTTACATAACAAACGACGATATATCAACGATATGCCATATCCGGTTGATGTGCCGAGAAGATGGTGTACTTGACGAGAATAACAGTAAACAAGAGAGTTTTGATAGTCAGCAGGGAATTATCGGATAATGTTTATAAGTTAGAGTTAGCTGTTGACGTGATGTTAGTTTTGGCACAATTCCGAAATCTTGCTCGTTGACAAGACATGAAAAAATGAACTGTAAGAACGTTGAAGGAAAGATATACTATTTGTCATTCCTAGATTGATAAGTTGAAATTGAAAAAAATACGACCGCAGATATCGTCAGATTCGCATTCGATAAGTAAAATTCCTAAACGTAGAAGATATATATGTACTTACGTGCAGTTTATATGTACCTGTACAAGTAACTAACTTCATAACTTACTTACGCGTAAATATAAATTTTCATTCTTTTCAGATATCCTCTCTCTTTATCTCTTTAGAAACATGCACGCTCTTTCAAGGTTCTCTGCATAAAGATATGCACGCTCTTTAGAGATGTTCTAAAGAGTATGCATATGTTTAAAGAGGAGGAGGATATCTCCAAAGAAGGAAAATTTATATTTACAAGTAACTAACTTCATAATTTATTTACGTGAAAATATAAATTTCCTTTCTTTAGAGATATCCTCTCCAATGTTCCCTCTAATTTTTTGTAGATGAGCGGAACATATTCTCTGAGCAAAACAAAATTTTCGTTTAGCATATATATATATATATAATCTTATTTTTTCCTATAAACATTAAAATAATTAATTATAAAGTGGAGATTAAAATTCGTTTTAAAACATACTTCATACAAAATGTTATCTTTTGTCAATGATTTAATATACTTAATCGAAATATACGTGGCAATAGTGACAGAGTGAGAAATAAGTAAACAACAATTCAAATCAGTGTGCATGCTCGCCTGCGTGGCACATAATTCTGGTGCGCGGCAACAATTTGAGCCGCGCAGCTTAGAGGGAACATTGATCCTCTCTCCCTCTCTTCAGAAATGTACACACTCTTTAGAGATGCTCTATGTAGCACAAATGCTCTCTCTCTTTTCAGATATTCTCTTTATTATTATTATTGTTATTATTTGCGATATACTCTTTCTTTAGCGATATCTTTTTAAAGATATCCTTTACAGTTTTCTCTGGTTATATTTTAAAATATAATCTCTCTTTCACTCTCTGAAGATATGTTTTCGAAGGTAATCTCTCCGTTAGAGCGCTCTCTCTCTCTCTCTCTCTCTCTCTATTTAGAAATAACATTTATATAGATATTCTTTAGAGTTCTCTCTTCTTAGAGATATACTTTCTTACATTTAGAGATATTTTCTCACTCCGAGATCTTGGAGAAAGAGAATTTAAAATGGCGGCCGCAATAGAAAAAAATCATAAACTTGTGTAACTTTTTAAAAATGTTATTAATTTTTTGTTTTTTTTTTTGGAGAAATTCTGACGTTTGTCATACGTAATTTTTACCGTACATTAATGATATTTTATTCATCAAAACAAAATCCGAAAGTCTTTCTAATGAGTGCAGCATCTCCTACAAAGGAAACATCATCGCTAACAAGGAAGACATTTTTTTTTCCTCTTTTAAATATGACGAAAAAATCATTTGTTGTGATATTTATATATATAAAAAAAAGGAGGAGAATTTTATCTCATTTGTGAAGAAAATATGTTCTACCCCTCTATTCCTCTATACTTTTATATAGGTCTAAACGTACGGTGAGTGTGTCTGTACAGTACATTTTAAACTTAACGAATTGTTCTCTCCTCTTGGAAGAATTGCATTTAAAATATAATTTTAGCTTCTGTTTAATTATTTATCGCTTATTAATTGTTAATTCGATTTTTAAAAGTGGATTTTGGATAGTATTTTTTTTTTAAATTGGTTAATTAATTTTAAGATAATCAGCGCGCTTAATTGTACTACAGCTTGTCGATTTTTTTTAGGTTTTTTTGTATTAATTTTCTACTATTTTTCCTATTTAAATTGGTGTTAAATCGATTTATTTATGAAAATAAAAATAAATTAAGCTTAAAAATTAGAAAAATATTGCATGAATTTGCTTCGAAAGACAGACGTTTCTCTTATTTTCTGCACGTTAAATTACGCACTTGACGTGCAGAAAATGGCATTTAGATCAGTAAATTAATTAAATAAAATTATAAAATTACGTTAAAAGCCAGGTATGTTTCCTTTTTTAAACAGTTCACATAACTGGCTACTGGCAGCCATAACTCATAAAGAAGAAGAAGAAGAAGAGGGGCGTACAGACTCTAAACACGAAATAATTTACAATGTTAATATTAATTCAAGTCAGATTAAACAATATAAATTGTTAATTCAAGACGTATCAAGTGGGGACGACATTACCTGAAGCGGTATGTCTAACAAAATGCGTTATCTTCAAAGACATAAAATTTGTCCTTGGATATTGGTGAGGCGGATTTGTTGAGTGGGTCTACATGACCAGCTTAACAAATTCCGTTCACAGTCGTAGATTTAAAAAAAAAAAAAACCTCCAAACCCCCCACGACATAAATTTATTTTTTATTATTAAACTTCCACACTACCGTACACGAAAGTGGGATTTCGTAGTGACGTCACTTATTCGCCTCCCTCCTCTTACTTTACGAACCCCGGGGGGAGGGGCGAGTTTTATAGATTTCTGGGATGCTTCTACACCATATATATATATATTTTAATACATATATTTATGTATTAGTTATGCGCTTAAGTTGTGTGGATTCCTGGCAAGGTTCTGTACCGAAGTACTAATAGTCAATAGGTAATAAACACAGAGTCTTCTTGGTTTTTTTATACCTCTTCAAAGAGTTCAGACTGTTTATGGCTTCGATAACCCCGAGGCCTATCAACGTTCTAGTCACTTTATAGGCTACAGTCATGAAGAGGAGTAGGAAAAAAAAAGGCTAAATCAAGCACAACAGTAATCTTGATTAAACTTGTCAATTCTTTCGTTTTATGATCTCACCTGAAAGAAGCCGCTTTCAGAAGAAGAATTCCTCTTCTTTTTTCTTCTTCTTCTTCTTCTTTCTTAGCCCCTCTCAACCCCGCTCGTCCCTCTGTTTTGTGGGCACATGTTTGGGGACAAATATCGAGATAGATTATTCTACCCCAAATGTTTTATATTTAACTCTTCTTACGTATATGATGATAATGATGGTGATGAGAGTGAGAGTGACTATCTTCACCGGGTGGTATAAATTTCTAGTTTTACCACCGCTAATTAGAGTAAAATTAGCTGTTTTAGGTGCCATTTTTTAAGAAATTATTTAGCGTATAAGGGGTGGGGAGTGTGCATCTAACGTGCCTTATAATTGAGATATGAAGGCGAGGATGATAATTACTCAGCGAATTTACGTTTTTATCGTTATAAATACGTTAATAAGCGTATAAATTATAATACTTAAGCATTGATTCTCATTATTAATTAAGTTTTAAGCGTTTAAGGGGTGTTATAATATTAGAATGATCACGTTTCTTTAGAACAGATGCATAGAAAACCCTTATAAAATTCTTAAATTTTAAAGCGATTTAAATTCGTTTTAATGCTAAAAATTACTACTAAAACACAGAAAATCTGCAAAAAACTACCACTTTACGCATTTTTATAGCGTAAACAAATCGATAAATCTTAATAATTTAATCATTTTGTTGGAAATTTATCTGTCAAGACGATTATTTACTTAATCGGAGATATAAATTTGCCATTTTCTGCATCCGCATTCTACCGAGAAAACAGCAAAACAATATAAATATACATTCACAGTACACATTATACGGAAATTATTATAGTTAAATTCAAGGTTGTACTCGAGAACAGAACGGAATTTAACACAAGTTTTCAAGATAAAAGAAAAAACAAAGTATAAAATTTAAATCTTGTATAATTCCCCTCTATTGTCTCCACATACGACAATGGCCCTCTACGTCTTTTATATAAGTCGCAATAGTATTGTCTAAATGCTTTAGAAACACAGCAGAGTCGATAAGGATCGTACTTTTTAATATTCTTCAGCACTCTACACTTTATCGCTGCCTTCATCGCCAATTAGGAGAAGGTTCTAACGAAACAATAGTTCGACCTTCGAAGATTTTCGTGCCATCTATCGGAAAAATTGATAATTAAATTCTCAAAAAACTCTTCTCTCCCCCCCTTCTATCTCTCTCCCATCCCTGTGTCCACTAGTTAGTTACCTGTAATCAAATTGGCTACCGTAAAAATTGATATTAAAAGTCCTACGTGATGATAGAATAATAAGGTATAATCCTTATATTTTTGTATAAAGAAAAAAAAACAAGGGTTGAAACAATTACACTTAAGAACACTTAATGTGTGTGTGTACTTGCTGTGTTTGTGGGTTCTTTTTTTGTAGATTACACGGGGCGTTTTCTAAATTAGTGACGTATAAAACAATTGAAACACGTCTTTCTTATTGTTTTGTTTGTTGTTGTTTGTTGTGTCTCGTGTTTTATATACACACGATGCAAATTTGCGGTGTTTAAAACAATTGAAACACATCTCTTATTGTTTTTCATGTATTTTACGTTGAATTTGTTGTTGTTCTTATTGTCTCTTATCTCTTCACTCGTGTAGGAAATTTAAGAAAATTTACATCTATGTTGTTGCTGTTGTTCTTTGTATCATGAGACACTAATAACAACAGCAACAACACAGAAAGTATGATTTACGAAACAGATTCTTCTTATTGTTTGTTTCTTGAATTTCTTAAACTGAATTTCAGATAATTTCTAGTGTATTAAACAATTAAAATATATTCTCTTGTTCTTCACGTCCATAAGCATGAATCATATGAAATTTATGAAAATTTGTAGTATTGTTTAACGAAACAATACAAATTACAATGAAAATTGTTTAAGAAACAATTCAAGCTATTTGTTTTCTGTCCTTTCTTGTTTCAATTATTGTTTAATACACTAGAAATCTGCATAAATTTTATATAATTTGCTTAGAAGAAGTGTTTTTGATAATAATTACATAAAAAACACTTAAAATTTTGAATAAATCTACAAAAATTCAGCTGTACGATTCGGTCGAACCACGCGACATTTCAAACGATTAAGAATAATTTCCTCCGAGGCAAAGACACTAGCAAACTTCTGATCGCTTTATTAACGCGTAAGAATCCTTCTAGAAGCAGAAAAGATTAATTTAATCCCCTCCAAATCTCTTCCGGGGGGGTCGAATTTAGTGAATTACGAAGTCCCGTTCGACTGAATCCCGTAGGATAAAATAGGGCATTTATGGTTCCAACGGTCTGGATCCATAATTTACTCGGTTCCCCCCTCGTATCACGTGACGGCGAACAGAGGAATGGACGAGTAAAAGATTCGGCGCACGCGTCAGAAGGTCAGGTAAACACAGCAATGGGGAGAAGAGTGAGAAGTTAGTCCAACCCCCGATGTTTGACTGAAAATGTGTTTGTAAACGGATGAGATAAATGACTCGTGTTATGGTGATTTGTCTTATCAAGGTCTCCGAGTTCGACACTCGGCGCCTGGCTAGCGATAAAGAAAGGGGGGAGCTTGAGAAGAAGTTGAGGTCACAAGTTGAAATCGGTGCTAAGTTTATGACTGGCCCGAAATTCTGTCTTTATTTTAGAAATATGAGTTATCTATGGATACTAACACTGAAAGATCTCGTGTAAACACGTCTCTCCTCGTGTTGTAGGTATAAATTTTTCGATATATCTAACACTTTAAGGGGGATGACTCTTAAGTATTGTACAGCATCGTGTTTATGAATGGAGGGGAGGCAACACTTAACTATTGTACAGTACACCATCGTGGCTACGAATGGAAGGGGAAATTTTGGCTCGATTTCTACACTTCTGCACCGCACAGAAGTACAGAAATTTTTATATTCAAAGACATAATTTACAAGCGAATTAATAAATCAACCTCGAGGATTGTGACTTCATGTAATATACGACAAGAGAAAGGCATACCTGACGTAAGTCAGACGGGTCTAGTTCGTACGTACGATGCATACGAAGTCAAATCGACTAGCTTTTGTCCTAATTTGCTATCAGAAAACTTTAAACTTGTACCTCTTTTCTGTTTTTTTTTTATTTTTTATTTTCGGTGCTGTCTGAAGGCGCTTCAACTTTTTGACATTTATAACGACGATAGAAAGGGGGTAGTAAGTAAATAAAACGAAAATATATTTATCTAGTACCGTAATCTTAAATAATAAATCTTAAACAACGTGAACCAATTGCCGTAGACGTAGTAAAAAAAAATATTTTAAAAAGGGGGAATGTCGGAAAACGGGGAGGGTCGGAATGGAAGAAGTCGCTGTCAGCATAAATCGGTGAAGAAGAGAGAGAGACACCGTTTTGTAGCTGGAAGGTGTTTTCACTCTCTCCTGCTGGGAGGCACTGAAGGCGACGACGTCCTTTTGTAAACAAGTAAAATTTACTATGACTTCACTACAAGTCGTCTCCGATCGTGAATAACGTCTTTAAGATAACTGGATCGTTTTCAACAATACGTGATATCGCTACTCGTAAATTTCCACCCCGGTATACGCATTCTGTGGCCTTTTTTTAATGACGTCACAACGGTAGGTGCGGTTATTCTCAGGACACGCCCATAATCGAGTAGTGTTTTTTTTTCTTTTACTAGAAATAATTGTATGCTAATACTTTTTCTTGTCTTCTCCCCCTTTTCTCGCGAGTCTGGAAAAATAAAAATTTCTTTTCTCGGGTTATGTTAATGGAGTCGATTTGTTAATTTAAGCTTCCCTTTTTCTCATGTGTGTGTGTGCTTTTTAACGCGTCATAAAGTAGGAAAAAATCACCAAATATATGAAATTATTTCGAGAATTTTATTTAAAGAAAATAATAATAATATTTTTTCTTACTTCTAAGTACAAAACCGCGGGTGGTATGCATAGATATGAAAGTCCTTCACGCTTATGAATGCCATTTCTGACGAGAAAAAACAAAACAATTCTAACTTTACTCGCCACTTTGTCGTTTATTTTTAAAAGTACGGTAAAAAAATAACCTCGTTTCGAAGCTATAACGTATATGAGGACCGAAGAATTTAGTGTGGAAAGGCACGTATTTAATTCTTATACAGATAGGAAACGTTGTAAAGTGTATTGCGTGTGATAATCAAGATACGACCCCTTGACTGCATGACCTGACCTTTTCTCAGCAGGTGAAGTACTTGGTAGTGGAAAAGAACCCCCTGGTGTTATATCGAAGATCTCCTGGTGTTCTGGAAGCACAGTTCTTGGCAATGGAGGAAAAGAAAAAAAATAGGGAGGGGGATCCAGTTAAGAAATCTGATAAAGAATTGAGATCTTAATAATTTTTATTAGGTTTTCTAGCTGTTTGATACTTTTACGGGATTTTTCGAAAGTATCTAGTTACTTCAATTAACTCTCAATTATTTTAAAGAAAAAAAAGAGAGAAATTCCAGAAAAAAAGTGGAAAAAATTTTTTACTGTACTTCAAAACTGATAGATCCGCAGGCAGCAACTTCCTATTCGACCAGTTTCAACT
This sequence comes from Centruroides vittatus, assembly GCF_030686945.1. Lineage (NCBI taxonomy): Eukaryota > Metazoa > Arthropoda > Arachnida > Scorpiones > Buthidae > Centruroides > Centruroides vittatus. Next base: position 1,768,066 of record NW_027122576.1, read on the forward strand.
TTCTCCCATTCACCCACAATATAAACGGGTGGTGGAGACCTCATTAGAAAGGACAGACAGATACACACATACAGAGATAGAAAGAGCAAGAGGAGAGCGAGAGAGAGAGAGAGAGAGGGAAGCGAGCTAGGGAGGCAAGCACCATATCGACCAGTGCGTCCTCATTAGATGAGACTTAACAATGGTGTAGCAACTCCGAAGGGGACTCATTAGTTGCTGTGCTTGGTAGCCGTGTAAGCTCCTTTCAGACACGAGGCTAGGTTATACGACAGAGCCTGTGTGACGCGTTCTGTCTTACTATCCCTCCTCCCTCCACGTGCCTATTCCCCCTTCCAAGTCAAGTGGTTCGCATGAGGATTTTATGTATTGGGGAAAGGATGCATTGTGTCCCTCACGTTGATACACACACACACACACACACTCATTGGTTACCCCTCTTTTTTTATTACTATTATTATTTTATTTTATTTTATTTTCTTCCCTCCTTTCTGGTCTCTCTCTCTCTCTCTCTCTCTCTTGCAGGTCCTCTAAGTTGAGTAGTTGTATTTGTAGTCTCGAGTGGCAGGTCAAGCAAAAGTTAAGAGGGGAGGTTGCCTCATAGCCACCACTAAACACATCTACCGTGCTGGGGGACGATATTGGGTATATTCGGATTTAGTAAATGACACATAATAACGAATTTTAATGAATAAATTCGATAATAGATGTCGCTAGCTGTGAAGGGATGGCAATTTTATTTGATGCAAATGAGATTATAAGACTTTTGCATTGATGATTGTTGTGGTTTGTTAGCTAACTAATTGATTAATGAATTATTTTCTTAATACCAATCTAATTATCTACTTCAATTGATTACCTCTGATTTACTTGAGGTGTAATTATGTATTTAATTTTAATTAAATGAAGAACAGTAATTTTATTATTACTAGACACTGATAACCACCATTAGAGGGGCATTTTATTTTCTCTTCTACTCCTGAAAATATTTAAATAAATCGCACTTAAATCTGTTATATATCAATAAAAATAATTATAAAATATAAATTTATATATATATATATTTTAAAAGCTAATTTTAAATGTTGGATAGTCAAAATTTTCAACGTCTTTCAAGACTTTTTTGAATTTTATTTAGTAAGATTAACTGATAAGGGTTCCTTAAAAATCTCCAAAAATTTGGCAGCTTGTTTATAGCAATTCACACTGCTTATAGACTTAAGTTTAAAGAACTATATAAGAACTAAATTTAATGTGTTTTAGCGTGGTTTAATGCTTTAAGAATTTGTCTTGTATTTAATTTAATATTTTACGAATTGAATTGATGAATTTGTGGAAAATTTCACTAAATTCTCCAAATATTCGTGATATATTTAATTATATTTTAAATATTTTTAACGCGTAATAAAAAATGGGATATTTGGAGGCTTGTTTATAGCCATTCCTTCTTTTATTATAAATTAAATAGACTTGTAGAAACTATGAAAGAACTTAATGATTTTCGAATGTTTAAGCTTGTTTCTAGCTTTAAAATTTCTATGTAAGGGTTTTTTTTTACATATATAATTTACTATTTAATATTATATTTGTTGTTTATTTGTTAATTTAAACATTTGAAATTATTTTTAAAACGTTGCGCTTCTTTATTGGTCGATTTAAAAATTAATTTGAAATATTACGCTTGTTTATTGGTTAATTTAAATATTTGAAATTGATTGAAAATATTATGCGCCTTTATTGGTTGATTTCAATACGTTTGAAATTGAAAATGTTACGCTTGTTCATTGGTTAATTTAAATAAATTGAAATTGTTTTTAAAACGTCGCACTTATTTATTGGTTTAGTTAAAATTTATTTAAAATATTAAGATTATTTACGAAATAATTTTATTTAAACCTTCGTTATTCGGGAGTGAACTCAGAGGAATTTCTAAAAGAAAAATGGCCCCAAAAAATTGATAAAATTGTAAATTTTGTAAACAAGGAACTATAATTCTTCTACTTTAATATATTTTTTTATTTCTAAATTTTTTTAAGAACCACAAATAAGTTTTGAAACATTTTATAATGTAGATAATCGCGTGTCATTAGGGGAACAATCGTTTAAATCTTTTTTTTTTTTAAGTTTCAATAAAAGAAAGAAAAGCTAGAAATTAATGAAGCGAATCAAATTGTCTTTAAAGAACAAGAAAAAAAAAGGAAGGAAAACTTTTTAATTCGTTAAAAATAAATAAAAAAGATATATAGTCCTATATATATATCTATAGAGAAAAAAAGTCTCTTCTTTCAACATGTTAGTATGTGGACCTAACCGGAAGAATGAAGAGAATTTAAAAGAAATAAAAGCAATTAAGAAGAATTATAGAAATAAAAATAAAATACTTTAATCTTAAATTCGAGGTTTGTATTTTAAGGTAAATTTAATCTTTGCTTAAGTTCTGTTTTGTAAAGTTGTTTTGCTGCAGTATTTAAAAAAGAAAAAGAAAAAACTATATTTTTTAAAAAGATTTTAATTATCTTTAATCATTAACTCTTTTGTATAATGATTTATGTTAATTAACATTAAATTTCGAATATTATCAGTAGTTTTTTTTTTAGCTAAAATATTATTATTTTATGAATATTTTATAAAAGTATTTTAAATAATAATATGATATATTTTTTAATATTTTTTTTATGTTTTAAAGGGTTTTTAAATATTACACTCGTTTATTGGTTAATTCGAATGTTTGAAAATTGTTTTAAAACGTTACGTCCCTTTATTGGTTATTTAAAATCGATTATGATTGTTTATTGGATGATTTGAATATTTGAAATTGATTCATTCTTGTAATTGGTGAATTCGATTTTAATTTTATTTATTTATGTCAATTCGTTTGAATTTTCAAAAATTAAATTATAATTTTAATATTTTAAACAAAATAATTATTATCGTTAAAATATTGAATATATTCTTCAGGATAGAGTTTCTATTAGTTTTTTTAATTTAATTATTAATGTAAAAATAAGATAAATAATAAAAATTATACTGCATGTTTAATAGTTTCGTTAATATTCTTTATAAAAAAAATTAAATTTTATACACAAAAATTGAATTTTTATAGAAAATTAAATGCAGCTTTAACGCAATAAATTTTTAAAAATTTATTAAGTAATTAATTATAATTAAAAAAAATGTTATTGATTTAAATAATCAAAGCAAATTTTTAATAAATTATTTTAATTTATATCGAGCTAATTACTTCTTTTATTCGAAAATTTGAAACAAATTAATATTAAATGAACAATTTGAATGTAAAGTAAGATTATTCGTTTATTTAAATATTGTAAATTATATCGCATTTTTATATATTTTTTAATATTTGAAATTGTTTTAAAATGTTGCAGTCGTTTATTGGATGATTTGAAACTATTTGAAAATGATTAAAATATATTAAACTTGTTTATTAGTTAATTCGAATATTTGAAAATTATTTTAAATCTTTGCGTCTCTTTATTGGTCGATTTGATATTAAGTTAAATCGATTAAGATTGTTTATTGGATGATTTGAATTTCTGAAATTTGAATTTCTGAAATTGTTTTAAAATGTCCCTCTTTGGCTGATTTGAATATTCGAATCCGATTCATTCTTGTAATTGGTTAATTTGAAATTTTTTAAAAATTAAACTACGTTGAGTGTTTGAATTTCGAAGCACTTAATTTTTTAATTTCTCGAAAATTAAGCGATTAATTTGCTTTATTATCATAATTATAGCGTAAACAATATAAGAACAGGTTTGGAATTAAGATCCCTCTTGTAAATAGTACAGCCTCATGCTTAAGTTGAGAACGCGGAATGGATGCTAGGATTATATGGTGCATGTTCGACCGAATATGTAATTACCCCAAATACTTTTTTTTTCGTATCTACAAACTTCCTGATTTAATTTGCATAAATCTATTCCGGATTTAAATAAATTAAATATTTTCTGAATTTATACGAATTGAGGTGAATGACTTCTAATCCCAAAATATCATTTGGTTAAGAAAAAGAAACGATGTTGATGTAACGCTAGAAGGAAGATATATAATGGCGGCTTTCACAATCAACAGAAAACCTCTCACTCTATTTTCCATTTCTTCGAATCTGAAGAAATAAAAACCCAATCTAATATCCCTAAGAGAGAAAGAAAGAAGAAAGTGGCATTAATGGACAATGATCTCTTCGTTATGGACGCCATTTTCTCTTCCAAAAAAATATTTAAAAAAAATTAAAGTATTTATATGTCATTTTGTTTTGCGTCACAATCTTTTCTCTATCGATTACTGGTTAAAAAGTTTTCTAATTTAATTAAAATTCTAAGCGATTGGTCGTACAAAATAAATTTTCGATCTAAATTAAAATACGCGGTTTAATTGGCCATTTCTTATATCCGAAGTGCGATTGGACGATTTGAATATTCGAATTCGATCCCCGTTCGCTGATTGATCGATGGAGATAATTAGAATCCGATTTCGGCCGCCGATTGGTCGTTTTGAAATTTTTGAATTCGATACAACGCATCGATTGGTTATTTTAAATTCAAACTTTAAATTTATTTATTAAAATTATATTTCCGGTTTAATTTAAATAATAATTTTAAAAAACTTCAATGGATGATAAATAAAATACGTAGAATTACGTGTAATTTAAATTTATATGCTTCATTTTTCTTCTTTTTTTTTAGCGATTTAAATTGCATAAAACCGACAAAAATAGAATTTGTTAAGTAAAAATAAATTAAAAAATTTTTAATAATGGAATGTAGTAAAAGTTTCTAGACCCAAAGGGGCCTTTTTAGTAGTAAGATGACATTTTCTCGTAGAATTATTATTGATGATCTCTTCTGAGTGACGTTCCTTAATCATTTTTTGAGAATGGAATGATAATTTATGAATGTAAAGGGCGACGATCACTTGTCAACTCCTAAACTATTTTTAGTGGATATAAATATATATATATATATACATATAACGTATAAGCGCCATTTTTCATTCTATCGGATAAAAAAAATTTCAAGAGATTGGCAAAGATATAAATTTTTGTATTCCGATCTGTATACTAATTAGCTGCTAATTTAAGGTTAAATCAATAAAAACACACTTAAAACATTAAGATATCAATGTTTCTTTTTGAAAGACATATATAAACATTGAATATATAGTCGTTCATGGCTCGTTTGAGAAGTAATCTAAGAAGAGTTGTGTAGTCACATGACTCTCTACACGTGCTATGAGACTAAACAAGGGAAAAAGACGGGAGAGAAATCTATACGGGAAACTGTTCTGTAACGTTAAATAATTTACGATTCGTTTGTTAAATGTAGATACTCGCCTTTAATATGAAAAATATAAGGGATAGAAAAAAAGAATTCTATACTATTCCTCGAAACCATGACACAGAAGGATAAGTTTACTGTATCTCAACATCTCCAGAGTCTACAGTCTCAGTTCTAGGAACAAGTTGGATATCCTATAGTGTCGGGTTGCCTTTCTGTGGGAGGGTGAAGATAGTTGACGAGTCGACTACTGTCCGACAGTGTCAACTATTTCAATAGACGAAGCAATTTCCAGTTTAACTTCCCCTTTCTCTGAATAATTGATGCAATATGGACGTCGGTTTAGGATAGTTAAGTCACGTGATACAGATTAAGCAGCCTTCTCGTATAACCGATAGTATTTTTTCCCTCTCTCTCGCTTTCTTTATTTTTTTTTTTCTTTAACTAAATGTAGATCTCTACAATACCATAATTAATACTTAAGAGAGTTTATAATATTTTTAAATTTGTGTCGCGTGTGCAAACGATACGGCCTACGGTTCTGGAAATTGTCAAAAGAGGTTTTCGTATTCTCGCATTACCACAGGGCAAGGTGCAGACCAGCATAAAAAGAAAACCCATCAGGTTCTGCTATCTGCCATCTAGATTGGTTTGGATAAGCACACGACCTTTCACCCCTCTACGTCCCGACTTGGTGGGGCTATAAGATTCGCGGAAATGACGTCGACCGTCACGTGTCTCTTACTTAAAAGTAAACGATAAAGAGATAAGTTTAGCATCAGAAATATTTATAACTCCTCTTCGATAATTAAAAAAAGAAAAAAAAATTGTAATTAAATTTCACGTCAATCTTCGAATTAATCGCTTTATAAAAATAATATTTATAAAAGAATATAAATATTTTAATTTTATTTAAATCCGTAAATTAGATTTATATTACGTTTAAGATAGTTTCATTAATTAATTGTATTATGTATCACGCTATTAACACGGTAGTTTATTAATATTTCCTGGTGTTTATATACACGCCTCGTTAATTACGTGTTAATTATTTTATGTAACGTGTCTAATAATTAGAATATAAAGACAAAGGAAGAAGAAGGAGAAGGAGAAGAAGAAAAAAAGAAGAAACATTTACGATTTTCCCGCCTTTAATTATTGCACGTACAATAAAAGTGGCTAAAGACACTTCGTGGGAGATACACGCACATGCACACACACACACGTAAACAATACGTACACATTAACATTAACATATACTGTACATACAGCATAGTCAGTCACGAATTGGACATTCTTTTTATTATGTTTATTATTTTTTAGGGGGTATTCTGAGTGAGAAACCAGTCGAAGACTTCAGTCCCTTCTTTTTCTTTTAGCTTTTTCAAAGCTCGAACTAATTGTTTGAAGATAAGTAGGTGATTTCCAATATAGAGGAATGAAATGAGGAAATCACAACCTTCGATTTTGTTCTTTTGTTTTCGTGTGGGGGTTCACTTTGTTGACGAGATTCAAAACAGTTCTTGAAAGGATGTCAGTGGTAAACCGTCTCCTCCGACTGATGTTGGAGCGTGGTGAGATACCAAAGGAGTGAGTGCTCCTCCGTCGCCATAGTCTATACCTGTCATGTTGACTATCGAATGAGTGGAAACGGGTCCTTCCGCGCCCATGCCACCGCACGAAGGTGCGGGACTTGGTTCCGAGAATGAACTTGTAGCACCTGGGCTACCTGCACTAATGGGATGTGCTTGGGACGTTTGAGTCTGCTGTTGTTCTTGCTGTTTAAGGTTGTTTCTTCTCCATTTGGCTCGAGCATTCTGGAACCACACCTGAAAGAAGAAGAAAACTCTTCAGTGGTATATAAACCCGCTATGTATAGCGCGAGATGGGAAATTGTTTCGTGGCTGCGGGCAAAGTTACTCGATTGGTACAATGTTTAAATAATACGGTAGCATCTTTAAACTGTGTATAAACTGTGTTGGAGTGCAGTCGAGCGTGCAATGCCCGCTGCAAGATCATATTTCTGCAGAGACATACCATCAACTTCACCTCCTACTCTTTGTATCGACGCCTCTCAGCACGAGAAGGCCACTTATGTCCAACCTTCTGTTTATCTAACACAATTCGATACCATCTCCCTTCGTGACCGTAGGACAGGCCGGGGGCAAAGTTGGCCCACTCTAAAGCACGGTGTCATAAAAGCTCTCCCATGCAAACTCCCTCAACGATGAGAAACCGGGTGAGATGTTCACCTGACCCGTCCACATTGTCGCCATGTCCCCGCTGTGTTTAGGATTGATTTATAGTTATCCCTAACGATCTGTTAATTACATCAACTTTCATAAAAAGGAAGGAGAAAGTGAGAACTACCGAAAAAGGAATTTCGGGAAGCGCCCTTTTCCCAAAGAAGGGCGGGGAGGGGGAGAAAATTCTAAACCTATCTCTAACCACCCGCGGGGTTTACATAGCCTAGAAAGTAAAGAAAGATATCTTGAAAGCCAACTGACCTGCAAAACTCTCTTCGATAATCCTGTCTTCTGTGCTAGCTGCTTGAGATCTTTCGCATCCGGATTTTGGTTAATGGCAAAGTATGATTTCATTGTACGAAGCTGATGATGTTTAAAAGAGGTGCGCATACGTTTGGTGCGTTGAGGTGGCTGCCCTGTAGACATCCCTGTTTGCGAATTCTGATTGTTTGAACTTCCATCCATCTGTGGAATGTGTAGTGTCGGGTCCATCACTTGCAACCCTACAAGACAATTCGCAGGATTATCGTTAATTCTTAAAAAAAATTCACCTTGCTTAGCCATAAAATCGTTAGAACTTAACAGGAATTGGTGGCTACTCACCAATATTTTGTGGCTGCAAACCGTCAACACCGATATCAGACGTTTTCCTTTTCCTGGGTCTTCCTTTCCTGACTGATCCTACACCAGAATACACCGGATAAGGCGGCGGCGGTGCGGGATTATCCGTTGTCCTCTCTCCTAGAGTGCTACCGGTTGCCGGAGGTCCACCATTAACGGGTCCCTGTCTGGGTAGCCCTTCCGCTGTTAGATATGAATCACCGTGGACCAAAAGTTCGTAGTGAGTCCGACAGTACACCAAGTTGTCCCTGAGGCCAAAGTAATCCCCTTGCGTTAATGCCGCGTTACACCATCCACAAGTAAAACAGTGCAGATGATAAACAAGGTCCCGAGCTCTCATGACTAATTCGTTGGCAAAAATTCCTCTTTGACACCTTGCACACCTTTTAACGGCGAATAGCCTGAAAGGAAAGAGACGAGGAAAGAGTTTTCATTAATTTGTTTGAAGAGGCTTTCAAATATCGAATTATAATGCGCATTTGCCTAAGCTTCTCGATTGTTACCATGGCCATGTGATGGATAAGGAATAAATTGGGGGCGGTTTTCTCTCCGACGGCTTACACGCCGCCACCTCTCTAAGTAATTCTTATGTATATGCGGTTTTTACTTTTAAAAAATATGTAAAGTAGGAGCAAAAAACAATAAGTGAAGAATATCTCGAGAGCTTCCCCGTAAGATAACATAAGATTAAATTTACCTTTATTCTCATCTTTCGGGGGAAGAGGGGTTTAAACAAACACTCCATACGTCACCACAGCCAACCGTGTTTACGCTTCTAAGCACAAAAGCACGAAAAAATAAGCATATTATTGGATTTATACCAAAAGTTTCTTGAGGTAGAAGACGAGAATTAAGGTCGAAGTAGAAGAAGAAACACACACACACTTTTGTTTTGGATCTCCCCATTCGGTTTAATCGGATTAGGCGATCGTTTGTCTCTCGAGATTTGATTAGAACTATCATAAAGACAGACATCTTCGTTAACTGATCTTTAAATAGGTAGAAAACACCTCGAGTAAAGTGATGAAGTAGGTAAAATTTCAGTCCAAAAATCGAGAAGAGCACGCTTTCGATTGGAGTGCACAGTATAAGCGTGTGATGTCCAAGTAAAACACTATAAATCCTTAGAACAATCGAAAATGGTGGCGTATTTTCTTATCCCTCCTTGACAGAAACAATTCGATAACTTATTTTGTTCCACTCTAAATTTGTTCGGTCGGGAATACTTCAGGAATATCGAGAATGTAGAAAAGTTGGGGAAATGACATCCGAGTCTATCAACTATTTTTAGATTTTTCCTGCCTTATATTAAAAATATCTCGATATTTCTTCATCCCTTTTACCTTCATTCCTATCAGAAATACTTTTCAAAAATAGGAAATAATAATAATAATACTTTTCTAACCGAATTATAAAGTTCTTCAAGCGCCACTCATTCACTACTATAGTTTTTGACATAGTTTTTGATACTTTTTATAACCTCTCATAAGGGTGAGAGCTTTATATCATATCGAATGACGAATTCCAACGTATACTCTATCAGACTTTGACGTAGGTTTTAGTGCTTTTCAAGTTTCTTTTAATAGTCTTTAATGCATACAAAAACCTCAAATTTTAATGCCTTGTCGAGGCATAATCTCCGAAACCTTGGACGAAAGATTAATGATTTCTGAATTACTTACGAATGATGAGACATTTTCGAGGCCCTCTCGTTCGAATTTCCTAACGACCGTCGAAAGATGGAGGATACTTTATCATTTCTTAATGCTAGTTAAAGTAGTAATTAAAATAGAAAATAATTAGTAAAAGTCGATAAATTACTGATTAAGGCGAAAATTATTGGGGGCAGGAAAAAGCATTAATTACAGCAGAAAATCCCGGTTAAAACTACTGATTTACAGTAAAATTAGTCAGTTAAATGCACCAGTTAAGGACAGAAAGTACTGATTAGAATAAAAATAATTAATAAAAAAAGTACTATTTAAGCCAAATTAATTAGCAGAAAAGACTATAATAAAATTAGACAGTTATAGTCAGTCAAAATAATTAAGAAAAAAAGCATTATTTAAGCCAAATTAATTAACAAAAAGCGAAAATAATTAGTAAAAGTACTAGCCGAAGAGAAAGTGGGATTAGTTAAAGCGGTAAGAAGTTTATTGAAAAATTTATTGTTTTCGCTTAATTTTTAAAAAATAAAAAATAATCTTGGTAGTTGCTAAGAAAATAAGTAACAAGAATTACAAGGTCTGATGTTTTGTTATTAGTAAGGAAAATTTCTACACCGACTTTTTTACCAATAAATTACTGAATAGTCTATTGTGAAATGCCGTTATTAACATAAACGGTTCCTTATTTATCTTCTAAATTATCCTGGATAATTATTATAAGGTATAGAACTTAATTATCCTCTTCCGAATGCTAAATAATATATAAATATATATATAGGCTATGTTATTTTTCGTTTTAAAGAAACTTTGAAACTTTTAAGGGTTTATTAAGCGTAAAAAATTACCATTTTACACATACCAATTCGACTTTTACGGAGTAAAAATTAAGTAAGAAAACAATATAAAACGTCGACACGGAGTAATGAACTTGCAATTACGAAGGTGTTTGTGGAATTTGTACACCTTAGCGTAACACCTACTGACTAAAAATACATTCAATGACTTAAATGTCGAAGAATGTGTTGGATACTTAGCACTTAAACAGTAACAATTCTGAGAGAACAAAAGTATAAAATCTGAGAATTTATACAAGACCCTGCTTTAAGAAGTGCTAAAAATTTCACAATAATTTTCATTTTATCAAGGAAACTGCTCTGCTGCTGGTACTAAATTACACGCAAAACCTTAACAGAGAAAACCGCCATCTCTCTTACCCTTCACACTAACTTTTAACGGAGAAAAACCTGCAAATGTGAACTTTCTACACACTAAACCTTAACAGATAAAAACCCCCGTATGCTCTACTCCTCACACTAAACGTGCGCCTTCTACGCTACACACAGCATCCCTATCTGCCTCCTAATCACTAATAAAGAGGAATATCTCGTGTAAATCCGATAATAAATTCAAATCGTTCATTTGTATCACGTAGGCACACTACCTCGAAACGACAAAGACGGGGAGAATTTTCTAAATTCTAGACCCTATTTTGTCAATGTCTAGGTGTTCTCTAATTCATAATCATCCGTCCTTCTCGAATAGCAAGCAGTTAAGCAGACAGAACTTATATAGAAGCTGCCATGAAGTGCTTTGTATGTACCAAATGGTAGCGGAGTTATTGCGTGCGGTAGTCAAGGTAACAACGTATTTAAATTATGAATTCACGAAGCGTACAACTGAGAATTCAATATAAGAGTTCCAAGTCTTTCTAAAGTTCCATACCAATGAAGGTAACCAATAAATATGATTGTTATCAGTCAGAACCATAATAATAGTCTTTTATATTGAAAAATGACCAACTTATCTCATACCCTATCATAATGGTCTGAATGGCGAGGTTTTAAGGGAAAGAAATTGCAGTTTCCTTTACAGATTTTACTTTGCAACTACCAGAGAAGAGTAATTGGAAGAATATTGGAGAATATTCTTTACAATATCTAATTATGTCTTCGCGCGTTATACGTTGTTTAGGGGAAATTCGGCTGGTAACTCGCTTTGTTTAATCGAATTTTGGTAATCACACGCCAATTTTTTCACGAAATTCGGCTTCTACCCGCTTATTTAACTGAACTTTGGTAACTACACATGCATTTTTTTGATGAAATTCGGATTATTTAACTGAATTTTGATAATTAGGCATCAATTTTTTTAATGAAATTCGGCTTACAATTCGCTTATTTGAAGAATTTTTTGCTAATTAAACATGACTTTTTTAAAATAAATATTTATTAAATTCAATTATCAAGTTCATGGCCTAATTAATTGCAAACGTTTATGTAACCTGTTGATGCCATTAATAATACGGATCTTTTGTATTTATTAACTGTATGATATTAATTGACTTGTATAGGTTCTGTAATTTAGTAGCATTAATATTCTGCACGATACTCAGCCAAGGAGGAGAGAATTCTGTCTAAATCTACGGAAAGTACGACGATATACTTCGAAATATTAGCGAATAAATTATTAATCAGTTAGAGAATTTTCGAAATTATGATATTTTATGATTCTAGACATAATAAAATCATAGAAAATCTAAATAAAACTGTAACTTAGATATAAACACGCTCATAAAATCACTGCAAAGTCTCGGAAATTATGTTGATACACTTCAAAATTTAAGTGTATAAGTTATTATTAAGTTAAACTAAAAACAAATTAAGTTATTTGTAGGGTTTATAAGGTTATAAAATGGCCGAAAATTTAAGTAAAATGGAATATAAACTATCAGATCACGTCAGACAAGTAGAGGTTACAGGTGCTACATACCACGTTCTGTTGACAATATCTAGAAAGGTTAAGGTCTCTATCAGGTTTAACTGTAATTTATATGGATTAGATCAATTTTCTCGATTGCAAAATTGTATTCGGTATAATTTTATGAATCTATAGACAATAAAGAAATCAAAAATTCCGATAATTTTCCTTAATTTTTAAATTAAATCCCACTCTAAAAACGTAAGTAGAAACACGCGGTTTACACTTCAGATAATTCGAATTTCGGATCTCCGGTTTAATCTTCATTAAAATTCATCGTTATTTGACACAAATCTATAGTTAAGGCTTGTATATTCGTAGAAAAGAAGGAAAAAAACACAGAAAAATAGCGTATTTATCAATAGTGCTGGTTAGAAAATCAAGTTCTAAATAAGGAAGATCATGAAAACGTTTAGTCAAATGATACTTCTAAGAAAATTTTCGGCTTCTTCACACGATTTTAATGACTAGAAATCTTAATAAGACGGTTTCTTGAAATGAAATCTGTATCAATTGTGAGTTTGTATAAAGCTTCTAAAGTTTGTGTGTTTTTATCAGTAGTATAAGAGGCGACGGAGTAAACTTGATCCTTCATACGATATTTTTCTCTTCCTGGAATAAAACTACATTCAAAGAAAAAGTAGAGCTTAGAGTATCGTGAAAAACACTACTACACAAGAAAAAAATAAAGAAGGAAAGAACTATAAGAAACAGAAGCTAAGAATAATACCATCTACATTGATTTCTTTTACATTCCAGTACAGTTATGTTAGGATGAACGGTTCTATCCCCCCAAAAAAGCAGGGGAATAAAAAAGAGAAGATCCTCATTTGTGTGGTAAACAAGAGAAGGTCCTTTTTAAAAATCTTTCCATCGATTTTTAATAATTAAAACTTACATTTTTTCTATGGTTATGACACGGAACTTAGTTCCTCCTGTTCGTTAATTCATACACGTGTAACTCCTGTTATAGTGGGGTTATTTCTAATTTAATAAAATCCTAATTTGTATACGATAATTTTCCACTTGAAACTTTACGTAATAATTATAAAATTCCCGTATAATTTACATTATTATTATTATTATAATTACGATTTTTATCAACGTTGGGGTGAAGTAACCCCCTCCGGATCGGCGCTTTGTTTAAAGTGGAAAAATCGAATTTAATCATCGGAAAAGTGTCTAAATTAAATTAATATCGGTTTTATAACTTAATAAATTGGGTTTTTTATTAATTAAATTAAGGATAAATGCGTAAAATAGTAAAGAATAACGAGAACTTTCGTGTTTAAAAAAATGGCAACGTCATTAACTTTGTACTTGTATTTTCGATCTCTTATAACAAGGCAAGGATTAGTTGACCCTTTTTTAAGGCTCTGTATAGCCTATTTTTTAATTTTAATCTGTTTTTATTATCCTTAATTTTTGTTTAGAGCTCCAAAAGTCTTACTTTAATACCTTACACACGTAGTTTTTGTTAGAGCTTCACACGAAAAACTTTAAAGAAATAATCAAAATTTTGTCGAATGTATTTAAAAATAAAAGGATTTTTAGAATTTTTAATATAATTTAAATCCTTATTTTTATTATTTATTAATAAGCAGCAAGAAATCTAAATTGTTTTCGTCGTTATTTCTATCAGGAGCTTGGAAAAATTTGCTTCAACTTCACTTCTTTTTTATCCCAATTTAATTAAATTTTAAAAGTTTATACCGTGTTTTTAACAGTGTTTATGGCTTAAAAGTTGTAATTTAAGGCTTAATTTGTAGGCCTGTATTGAATTTACTTGAATATTTAAGTGTTACGACGATGCTACTCAATGCCAAATTTTCGAGAATTTCGCCGACTTAACCTTCTAAATTTTACTCCCTTTAATAAGACAAGGATTAATTACTTTTTAAAAATGCTAGGTTTGATTTTCTATGCTACTTTTTATAGCCTTGTCGGTATTCTAACGAAATTAGATCACGTTCATTCAATAAATTTTATTTTAAATAAGTATAAAATACCCAAATTTTAATGAATTACATGCTAATAATTCGTTAAAATAATAAAAATTTAGCAACATTACTCATAAAAGTTAGCATAAAACACTTGAAAGAGGAACTTAATTTTGGCTACTCCCATATAACTATAATGTAAAAAACTAGAAAAAGAAGTCTATAAATATGCTTGTAATTCTTTATAAATGCTTAAATTTAATTAAATATATTTAAAAATATCAAATAAAATCTAAATTTTAGAAGGAAAAACTTAACTTTGGCAACTCCCGGTTGAACTCAATGACCCCCGAAAGCACAACTCAGTTTAGAATTTTAGCATCAGATTTTAAAAAATATGGAAATATTAAACAATTTTATACGCATAATTCTTTTAAAATGTTAAAAATTTAGCTAATTATTTGAGAAAAAAGTAAAAAAAAAAAATCTCAATTTAGAGACGTCACTCGGACTGCCCCCGATAAAACTTAACCACCCCTAAAAAGCATAAAATTTACCCCCAAAAACGAGTAAAAAAATTAAGCAAATTATACCTTGAAAACTCTCAAGTGTGGCTAACAATCGAGGAAAAAAAGAGTAACAAAGAAAGAAAGCCCAATTTTAGAAAGATGGCTCAACTCCGACCTACCCCCCTCCAACAGAACCTAACGACTCCCGAAAGTGTAGCATAGTTCAGGAACCTTTACGACATTTACAATACGAGCACAAGTGTATGGGAAACGATAGACGAAAAAGGGGGGTCGTGTTCCCCTTCAGAATAGACTCATTACTCATTAGAAGACTTATCAGCCAGTCAGAATACATTCATCCGTTGTGTCGGATGTAGTGTATCATTCCACATATCCCTACAATTAACGAACGTAGATAAGGGATCCAAACGGGATCAGGAGAATTTTCGACTGTTGTCTTTGGCCCATGAACAGTGCCTTTTCTTTCCTCGGAGGAATACCATTCTTAATTAAAGCGTATAACACAAAAAAGAGGGGGTTGGATTACTTTAAAAGAGACATTATCGAACAGGTTTTACCAAGTGTGTACCTTATAATCAAAGCTTTGATTGATATCCTTACTTCGCTCTCCATCTTGATAACTCCGTTCGGGAAACAATTAAACGAAGAAGGCCTTCTAAATTAAAAAAAAATAACCCCCCAACAAGCTATTCTCTCGCTCTGTCTTAGATTCTACGCAGGCCCTACAGATCCGCTCGTTTTGTAAGGATGTAAGTCGCTTATACTTAAGAAATTTGTTTGTTTAATTTGGTTCCTTTCCTTACAATTGGGTGCTAACTTAAGCAGGTTGTGTTGTTTATAACTTAACCTGCAGGTGATCATTTAAGCAGATTATAGGTCATACATAACGCTTACAAACTCCATAATCTCCTATCTTTGTACGGCAGAAAAGTGTATATTTTTATATTTCTCCCCAAATAAATTTATATGGGGGGTTAATTATCGTATAATTAATCCTTCTAGGCACTGCAAAATCGATTAAGAAAGCTAAAAAGTGGGAAGAGCAAATTAGGCCGGGGGAGAGACTTCACTCTTAACTCCAAATACACAAACTCGGACGGTTTACACCTAAAAAAACGGGGGTAATACGTAAAAAAACAGTATAAGGCGCATCCGTACACCAATCTCGACAGGTAAATTAGTGTTTGGTTCCCTTTACAAGCGAGGAAATGCAACCCCCCGATTATCCCATTGAGAGCTTATCAAATTATCCTAACATGCGTAACCAATCTAAGAGAAGTCATCAAGTATTCAGCGATTGTGAGCCCTTCGAAGTATTATAGTGTAGTATTATATACACAGTACATTATTTTTTTCAGTGGACGGACTTTCTCAATGTACTGTACGTTCATCCAATGGCTCGAAACAGGATGCGAGTAATGAATGGTCTTTGAACAACGACAATGAAAAATCAACCGACCTTGAAAAGGTAAGCTTTTATAACGACCAAATAAGGTCTTGGTATAAGTTTAAATTGGGCGAGTGAGATTGGAACTAGCTGTATATAAACTCGACATTTGCAGTACTTGAGCGGAACGGATACACAATGGGGTTAAGTGTGTGTGGCTGAACTAAACGTTACGACAGAATGTGCATGCCTATTAAGTCCCGAATCGCGGCCATTGACGACAAATTGAGAAAATTAAGCAGGACGAGTCGAAAATTCTTATTTTTATAACAAGGCCCGTCGTCGTTTATATTATACTAAACACTAGAACACTACAAATGTAGACAGAATTAGCGTGTTTGATGGAGAAGAAAAGTTTAATGAACGTTTACTACTCCCTCGAATATGATTTCTTTTACCGTTTTAACCAGTAAAATTGTTAATTTAATAGTTTTTACTGGTTAATAAAGTAATTGCATGTTAATTACGTGGCCTAGATCTTGGCAAATAATTTTTCTGTCGGACCTGCGAGTGTTAACAAGACGGTAGATTTTGCTGTAATTTAGAGACATTCCCATTAAGGATTCGATGTAAAGTCGCATTTTCCTTACTAGGAAGGCATAGGATTTAATATTCCTTATTTTAGGAGACGAGTACAGGGTGCTTTTTTATGGTGTCGTGTTGAAGTTCTTCACATTACCAGCACCCCGAGTACAGTCAAAACTGTGAGTTGTTGACAGGTTGGACCGTACACCTCTGAACAACGGATACGCCTTCTGTCTGTGTCCGTTGTTGAAAGGTCAGCTACAAAAATCGGACGCAGCATAGGGGTGGTTGCTACTTGAGGTTCCACTATACTAGGCTAGCATACGAGCCTAGGTTACGGGTCGAAACTCGTTTAAAAAATTTTACTCTTAACCATTACAGATTTTACACTATATTTTACAAATTAACACTGTAAACGTACAGGAAAACACTGTAAAAATGGCCAGATCAATGCAGACATGTAGGAGTAAATTTGTTGAACAGATCGAAAATTTTTAATTAAATTCCCATCTTACAAACTGTAAAGTATCAAATATTAAATAGCCTTTGCTTTCTCTTTGCCGAATGTCCCGAAGGTATGGTAACCGCAGACCACTCGAAACGATGCACACACACTATTCACTTTGCGTGTATCTTACCCCCGAGCTACAAACTCCAACATCAACAACGAATTGACCAACGAGCAGCAGAAACATTACAGTAAATAACTGCAAAATATATTTATTTTAACGCCCTTCTACACACCAGAATTCAATGAAGTTAAGTGCACGTAACTACAACACACCGAATTTATGTGAGAAGAGTCACTCATTGGTTAAAAACTCATCGAGATCATTAAGGGTTCGTCGAACTCTCCCATAAAAAAATAAAATTTAAAAAAACCACTTTAAAGTCGAATATTTAGAATAGAATTTCTCCTGTTCTCAATTCTAAGTCGTATACTTAATTCCCGCGTTGAGAGGGTGAGAGTTTAGAGCTCGTGTCGCGTACTATAGCCTATACGCTCGTTAAACGTTATTGAAAGATGAGAATTTTATCATACGCATCCCTCGTTTATACGTTTTCTGCGATTTTTTTTAACTTAAAAACCTTAAAATTCCGACGTTACACACGGCAATTAAACTTCCACTTTCCTACTTTGCCGTAAAAAGGTGTGTTTTAACACCTGACACCTCGTCTTGTATCCGGCTCGAACCTCTAAATATTTTACTCAGAAAGTTTAGATTTATACAGTATGTCCCTTAAATTAAAAAAACAAGACCAAACTCTTCGCAAATTCGGCAAAAGTAGTGTCGTAGGCCAACAATTATAAGGTGTTTAACGTGTCTCGAAGACCGAATTAATAGGAAAATAACGCCTGGATGTTGACATCTTGCACAAACTTTCTTGTGTATGCACGAGTTGACATAATCCATACTGCGACATTGTAGTTATAATGTCGTAATAAACAATAGAAATTAAACGTGCGAGAGGGGGAGAACATCGAAATGACGTAGAAGTCGTTTTAAAAACATTGCGAAAAATGTTGAGTAAGTGCCAAAAAAAAAGAAAAATTCAATTGTTAATTTCCCATAGCGACAAAATTCATTTCTGTAACGGTTTATTATTTTAGTAGTTAATTCCTACAACAACTTATTGGTTCCTACTGTAGCTTATTTTTATAGCAGTGTATCCTTTGACAATATTCCTATAGCAGATTCATTCCTGCGTAGCATTTATTTCTATATAAGTGCATTCTGCAGCCTTATAATTCCTATAGCAGTAAATCCTGCTGCCTTATTTTCCTATATAAGTGCATTCTGCAGCCTTATAATTCCTATAGCAGTAAATCCTGCTGCCTTATTTTCCTATATAAGTGCATTCTGTAGCCTTATATTCCTGTAGCAGTATTTATCCCTTATAGCGGATCGTTCTACACGCATTAAATTTCTACAAAAAAAAAAGGAAATCCATTCCTCCAACCCCTTACTCCTACAGCACCCATTAATTCACCAAATATAACAGTATAAAACCTTAAATAATCTACAAAATCTCACCCAGATTTCGCACGAGGGGAGAGCGACCTTTCCTTACACGATTCTTGAACTAGAATTCAAGAACCGAATTACTATCCTACATCAGATTGTTATCTACAATATCTGGCATAATCGGAGGCCCGAATTGGGGCAGATAATTAATTTTTTATAAAAAAAAAAATAAAAAAAATTAGATTTTTCTAAAGACTTGTTAAACATCCCATTAACTTAATAAATCTGGGGATACGCAGAGAACAGTTCAATAAACTCCACACCCTCAGGCGTTATAAGTTACGATGAAGATTATCTAAATTTAATATCAAATTTTTGATTAATGTTGACGATGACGACGATGATGATGATGATGATGATGATAATTTTTAAGTAAAATTAAGCGAATTTTTCTCGATTTTTTACCATTTTCTTTTTTTTAAAACCCCCTTTAACTGTTGTAAAGGGATGATAGTTAAAAGTGCGATAATGGTTTTTTAATTACTGAATCACCCCTTCGCCATGTTTAAATTCCAATAAATGTTATATAACCAATTAAGTATCTTGTTTTTAAGATATCCTGAGCTATTTTCTTATGAAAGCTTGTACATGTTTTTGCCTGGAGCTTATTGCTGTTAAAGATCAGAAACATCAAAGGATGAAAATGATGCGAGGAATTCTTTCCTTTGATTTTTTTTTTAATATTTATTTTTTTATAAAATATTTTCGCTTATTTTTATGATAATATATTCAAATTCCTCTACCGAATATCTAAATTAATAAAAAATTAATTTTTTTTCGTTTTTTTAAAAGATTTTTACGTGTCGACGAGGAGGATGCTGCGGATGAGTGATGCGGAAAACACGTTCGTAACAAGAGAATCGCCACGTAAATTATTTAATACTTTAAAAATATAAATATATTTTTAATTAATTAAAAAAAAATTTAATAAAATTTATATTTTATATATGTTTTTCTTGAAATTTTACACGATTTTTACACGCTCTACATAGAAGAGGATGATGCGAAAGCCAGTTTACATCATTACAATGCAAGCAAAAATAATAAAATATGTTTAAAAATATAATAGAATATATATATTTTATCCCTTAGAAAGGATTTAATTATAATATTTACTGTTAAATTGTAACTCTGGCCGTGTTATAATTTGCTCTAAAAATATTAATATTATAATTAATTATATAATTATTTTAATTTACAGGTATTGTTTCTTTATACATTTATATATATATAATACTCGAATGATTTTATGACTAGATCCTTAAACATCTCATCAAAGTTGTGGCTCTTTAAAGCAAATGCCAAAGCAAAATATATAATAACAACCATTACCAATAACAATGAACCTATACAGACAACACAGACACACACACACACATCCCCCCATTCAACATAAAACTATTAAAAAAATAAGTGAAATAATTTCAACTTCTTAGAAACAACTTTCGACTTCATAGTCACGCGATGTGTCCTACCATTCTTTGTCTTTTTAGACCATTGTTCGAGACGTAATTTCCGCTTGGAAAATCACATAGCGGTGTCTATTTGCTGACGTCACCTACGTGCACCCCTCTCTCTCTCTCTCTCTCTCTTTCTGTCTATCTCTCAAGTCTGTATTGTACTGAGGTGAAAAAGATTTTTCGATTGTTTTCTACCTTTTTTTTTAATTGTTTAATGGGGGGGTCGAATTGGCTAATTTATCATCCGATTTCGATGGATGATTGGGTTATCTGTAGGCGATTTATAAGGCCAATTATTAAATTAACTTATTTAATGTCGATATTATAATTAACGAGCTTTTTAAGTCGGTTAATTGCGTTTAAGTAAGGCCCTTTCGCGTGTGTGTGTGTAACTGTCTTCTCGTGTAGGGTTGAAGAATTCTTATGAAGCACGTGTTTTTTTTTTTTTGTATATTTTACAGGAATTTTTAAAAATTATTTACGTTTTTTTGTGTTTTTATTGTGTTTTTTAATGTTTTTAATCATTTTATCCGGTTTATTTTAATTGTTTTTTATGTGATTTCCATTTCTTTTAGCCTATTCAAGCTTAAAGGTCCTTTCTAGAAATTTGAATTTTACTTGATTTTAACAGTGTTTTAAGTATTTAAGCATATAATATTATACTTTTTAAACTGTTTAATCGTTTTTTAATGTTTCATTTACCTTTTTATGCCTCTTTTTTCATAATTTTGAGCATTTCTTTAACTGTTTGTCTGATTACTTCACTACATTTATCAAAAATAATTTCACAAGTTTATTATTATTATTTTTAAATTGTTTATACATATTTTAACTCATTATAATTGATATTATTTAAATAAACTTTAATTACAACAAGGGCCAATCAAAATTCTGAAAAGTTTCGATCCCGAAATAGAGACTCTACTAAAGGCCCTTGACACGGCCCCCCGCAATTACAGGCCCCTGACACGTGTCCTTCCTGTACAGTACCTCTCTATGGGTGGCTATATTGCTAAGTATATTGTTAAGTATAACCACCTATGGAGTGGAACAGGAAAAAAACCACGTGTCTGGGGCCACGATAAAGGCCTAAGTTACGGGTTAAGAACACGTGTGAGAGCGAAAACCAAGGTATTATGGGATCGAAACTTGTTAGAGGTCCTTACCATAAACGTTTCCATCACCATAACAGGGAACTATCCGTAGGACACTTGCAAGGGCCTGTGATCACGGTAGGGCCTAGTGAAATCTTACAGAAATATACCTTTTATTTATACATTTTTGAGTATTTTAAACCACAAATCACACTTAAAGAACGGAAGCAAGGGACGGAACGAGTATAAACAAAGGAAAAACACTTTAAAAATACCACAATTTTCTACGAATTTTAAACCCCACGTAACACAAGAATGCACTACACATCGATCAAAAATAAATAGGCCCTTTAAACTATCGTGCACTCGATGATACCAATTGACCAACCCATTGATTATAGGGTATTTAAAACGACACAACCGCACTTTAAACGCCCGGTAAACAAATGACCCTTTGATAATGCGTATGGCCTGTCATTATGGTAGAATTATCAATCAATTAATCAATCAAAAAAATGATAAAAAATCGCCATTTGTTACCAGGTAATATGTGCTGTGTGTGTGTGTGTGTGTGTGTCTGTATGTATATATACACCGATAAAGTTACTAGAAATAAAAGGTTCCCTTTCTAAATGAAGGTCAGTGAGCACGTGCTATGAAATGAAAACGTTTAATTGTCAGAAGTATTTTTTCCTTTTTTTTTTTTATATCTAATTCCAAGTCACGTGGCATAAATTGTACACCGACACAGTAATTAGCTGTCAAAATAAGGTCATTAAATACGCATGCAGTGTTAAGCACGGATGAAAAAACACGTAAAAACAATACGGTAATGTTCTTCGTACGATTTTATATTTTCTCTTTTGCACTTTGTGTCTTTATTTATTTATTATTTCTTTTCTGTGCTGGTGTTTAAGGTTAAGTTTAAGGATAATCACGTGTTTATGCTTTTGATTCTTAAAACAGAACCTATTTTTTCTTTTATTTTTCCACCCTCGAAGTGCGTGCTTTTGATTAATTATAAGGGATTTTGAAGCAGATTTTTATGTATATTTTGAAATTTTTAAAAGTTTTCTTAACGAAGGTCAAAGGTCGTTTAAGAATTTGAACTAAATTAATGAAGAAATAAAGCTAACTCGACAGGTAGTTGCAATTGTTCAGTTGAAATTTACATTCTCAAAGTGCGTGTTTTTTTTATTAATTTTAAGCGATTTTGAATGGAATTTTAATGTAATTTTTAAATTTTTTGTATGGGGGGTCAAAGGTCGTTTAAGAATCTAATCTAAGAAGAAATAAAGCTACGTCTGCTTGGTAGTTTCAATTGTTAAGTTAGAATTTCCATTCTCAAAATTATCAAACAAATTTTTGTGCGTATTTTTAGTATGCATAAAAATTTTAATGTATGCAAGTTTACTTAATAAAGGTCAAAGGTTAATTAAGAATATGAGCTAAATTAATCAAGAAAATAGACCATCATGACGTAAGTTAGCCTGAAACTTTGTATGACTATTTTCCGTGAAATTTTTACAATAAATCAATTTTTTAAGGTTCCAAATTAAATCTTGGCGTGTTCTTTATGCCTTCAACACTTTTGTTAAAGGTTATAACATTTTAAAAATAAAATAATTAATAAATTAAACAAGAAGCCAGGACATAGTTGCGCTTCCACACCGCTAATTACAGAAGTATAGGAGTGTAAATATCCATTTAATTATAAAATATGGTAAATTTTAAGTTTAATTATTAAATTTTTCCTTATAAATTACATATTTTCCTAGTGTAGAATAAGTTTTGGAACTTTAAATAAAGGAGATTCTACGCGGCATTTACCTAAACCAGATGCAATTCATGCACCAAATTTACAAGATTTTATGCACCAATTGCTCGAGTGTTACAAATAAGGCTTGTAGAAGGGGTTAAACAGTTTTACTTAACATCTCCTTCAAAAAAATCGTATTTTCATGCCCAATTTGCGACCTGGATAGACACAATCGAACGTTGTAGCCTACCTGAATAGTTCTATAAAACGTATGACCCTCCATTGCGTGAACTATATACACAGCTGCATTCTAAAAAACAATTTCCAACATATGCCACTTTAAACAAACGAAAATGCTAGTTAAAAAGGGGTGGACGACAGTGGAGAGAGTCCGACCCCCCTTTTAGAAGCCAGTTTAACATGGAAGACACTCGGTGGAAAGAAAAGAAAAGGGAACATTACTTGACCACCAGACGTTGGTGGTTAGAAAACAGGATTGATATTTCCTCAGGAAGGAAGGAAGGAATTGATTGATGACGACGAAAGTGTCAGTAGCAGAGCAGAAGAGGTGACGACAGACAGGC
The DNA here is from genome assembly GCF_030686945.1 of Centruroides vittatus. NCBI lineage: Eukaryota > Metazoa > Arthropoda > Arachnida > Scorpiones > Buthidae > Centruroides > Centruroides vittatus. The sequence goes on from NW_027122576.1 coordinate 1,792,017, forward strand.
TTCAAACTGCCTAATTAATAACACTTAATCCTATTGCAGCACAGACAGAAGGCGTCTAAGCCCGTAGTTTGTCCCTCAAATCCGCCTCCAAAGTCCCAGAACACGGCTTAATTCATTATGTAGAACCTCCCAACAATCAATAACCTTGTTTGATATATGTGCACGTATAAAGAGGGTTGTCAAATCTTATTTGCTAGCTACCCGGTAAGAGAATAGGTTTGCCATACTACTTTAAATTTGTTGCCACAACTTAGTTACACAATACAACAGGGGGTGGCCTTAATATATTACTTTTTATGTACAAAAATTAGTTATATACCAGCCGTGAGAACATCCCACTCTATTAACATTGAACCTGCTCCAGAAAAAAAAAAAAAAAAAAGCGTGACCTTTACAGAAACCACCCAAACTAGAAGCGTTTAGACACACGAATTTACCACTTGAAACACTAGCAAAACACGGGAAACGTTAATATACGTGTTAAGAATTGACACAGCTTTGTATCGAGGTAAATTTAGCGCTACATCGAGTTACTTTTAGTACCGTGTCTGTGTAGAGTCACTATGTACTTAGACACACAAATTCAATACTAGGAACCCTAGTAAATACAGGAAACGTTAATATACGTGTTATGAAGTGGCACAGCTTTGTATCGAGGTAAATTGTAGCGCTAAATCGAGTTACTTTCGGTAGCGAGTCTTGGTAGAGGGCCAGTGTTTAGACACACAAATTCACCACTTGGAACCGTAGTAAATACAGGAAATGTTAATATACGTGTTATGAACTGGCATAGCTTTGTATCGAGGTAAATTGTAGCGCTACATCGAATTACTTTTAGTACCGTGTCTGGGTAGAGTCACACTATCGACTTCGCTACTTGATATTCTATACGTAAAACTACCTTTCCAGTTTTTTGACAAGAGAAACTCGTTCGACCTTCACTTTTGCATTCGATGAATAGCCAAGGGGCTAAACATGTTTAAAATTTGCATGGGAGAATAATAAACTCAACTAATTTTTCGTTAGGTTAGAGAGTTTTCGGCATAGGAACGGAGGGGGGAAAGACTCAACTTTAAAACGCTAATTTATTGTTAAATAAATCAAGTTGTATTCGTATACGCTAGAGTGACTTCCATATTCTTTATAAAGTATAGGACAAGACCCGGAAACAGGGGCTATCTGTAGCTATAATTGCCTGCCAGGTTACGGTACATACAACACAATACAGAGATAAGAATCTTGCGGTTGTCTATCAGGCCTCAAATTCAAGAAAACCGGTTGTGTTATCGGAATAGAAGCGTTGCACATACACAGATTTTTACATATTTCTCTTCTGTTTAATTAATATATTTTGTAATTTTCGTGTGTTCTGCTGTATGAGAGTTTGAGAATAATACAGATGTGTGTGTCTCATACTAGAGGCGTGTGTGTGTGTGGGTTAGTGTTGTTGTTGCTGTTGTCTGTAATCTCTTCGCTTAATGTTATAGGAAATGCTAAGATGTAATTATGATATTGTTTTGTGTAAATTGTTGAGTATTGTTAGAGATTTTAATGCTGTGTTTATTTAATTACTTTATCGGGAAATCTTTGTTTCTCCTTAAGTTTGTCTTTTCTACCGTAAAAATTATATGTTTAAGCTGGTGTTTATGTAATTTTTTTTATAAAGTTCGTCCCTGTTTTTTTTTATCTGTTTTTGTTAAATTTTACCTTACATTTCCCCTGTTTCTGTTTAAATTTGACCTTATTTTCCTCTGTTTTTGTTAAATTTTACCCCATTTTTACTGTTTTGCCTCTATTTTCTTCTGCTACTGTTAAATTTTACCGCATCTTCCTAGTAGAAAAGTCTACCCTTTAGTTTAGATTCGATTAAAAATAATCCTTTTTTCCCCTTATTTCTAATAAGAAAATGTCCTTTTCCACAAGAAACAATGGAAAAATTTCCTCAACGTTTAATTACCTATATAAATATTGTGTTTTTCTTCCTTACTAGAAACAAAAATTGCTCTTTATTTTTTCTGGTTCTAAAAAATAATATCACTTGAACTCACTAGAAAATTCCTCTAAAGTTTCCACTAAAAACAAACAAAAATATATATATATATATATTATTTCTATATAAAAAAGAGGAACAAAACTATACTAGTAACAGAAAGTGCGGTTTATTTTTTCTTGTTTCTGTTAGAAAAATACCATTTAAATCAATAAAAAAGCCACCTGTTTTCCTCTGTTTCTACTAAGAAACAAAGCATTATCTCCCCATAAAAAACAAACGGAAAAACTGGGCCAAACTAGAAACAGAAACAGCACCATTTTACTTGTTTCTAGTAGAAAAATGCCGTTTAAACTCATTAGAAAGGCCTCTCTGTTTCTAGTTAAAAAAAAAAAAAAAAAAAAAAAAACATAGAAAAGGAAAACGTTGTTTCCATTAGAAACAAACGAGAAACGAGACCAAAAATACACTGTAAACAAGGCCCTAAGGTATAGATTCAATGTTAGTTCTCGTGTTACACATAACATGTGAACTATGTTGAACCCAATAGAATTAAAAAGCAAGAAGAAAGAAAGAAAGGGGGAGAAAAAACTGTTATTTTTTGATAAAAGTTGTCAAGTAAATTCGAAACCGGATATAAAAGGGGGGAGGTAAAAAAGAACCATCGACAAATCAGCAAGCTGTTTATCGTCTGAATGAACCGTGTTGATCATACAAAATGATTCATTTATACAGGAAAATAATTATAATACACCCGCCCCATTTACACTACTTAAATCGTAAATAAGGTCGTGTTTTCTATGTGTATTGGATTAATTAGTTTGTTTACACATAATTTAGTCTGCACGTAAAGGTGAAAGGCAGCCAAGAGGTAAGTTTGATAAGATAACATTTTGTTACCATTTCTGTGTTTTTCGGTGGGGATTTTATTATTTTCACACTATAAACAGAGGATTTTCTTAGTAAAATAAGGCCTCGTCGCTCCTTCCCATTCGAAACGTACCGTTTCCTTCTGTTTCTAATGGGAACAACACGTTTCCTATTCAAAATAATCTAATTCTTTAAGAGAAACAAAAGATGAGCTGCATATAACTTGTTTCCATTAGAAAAACATGGAAACAAGCTAATTTACCCTGTTTCTAGAGGGAACAAAACACTTTTCTATAAAAATTAGATTAAAAAATCAATTAATCCTTGCAGAAAACAGAGAAGAGTTGAAAACGTGGGAGGAAGAGAGAATTTCGAGTGTTTTCTAATATAACTATATCTTACACAGTAATCAACATACAGGGAAAAGAATTATGTAATAATCTATGCAAGTTCATCCATCAGATAACCTTGTTTCTTCTCCATACAAAGAATTAAGCTCAGTAATAATAATAATAATAATATAAAAGACCTGCTTAAGAGTACTTTTATAAAATTAGATTCTTCTATTGTTTCCTATTATTACGTCAAACTTTATTGTACTTTTTTTTTAATATAAAGGTTACATTTCGTATGACATAAAACAAAAATCATAGCTTCAGTCATCCATGAGAAGAACCCATGCACTACATATGTACATAAAGAACAATAGAAAACAGCCCCAAGCATTTTTATTATTGTTATTCTTTTATTATTATTTTTTAAAAACAGAATTCGCTGTTTATAAAGTGTATTTTTATAAACAGAAAAGTCAAATTTTTACCAATGAATAATAAAAAAAAAAAAAAGAATTGATTTAGTTGCATCAAAAAGGACGGGGTAGAAAAGAACAAAGAAAAACTGAACTTTGTGGTTCGACAGGTCACTAGTCTATCGGAGTATCTCTTTATGACCTAGACCTGAGGCAATTTTTTATCCTGTCAGCGAGGCATAAATAATCCTCGGATTATGTAGCACCGAGCACGTGCCATTCGAAGTTTACCATCCCCAATTCTACACTCGCACACTACTACTCGTTACAATTAAACACTAGTTAAAGTACGCTAAATGAAGTAATTCTTTCGAATGTCTGACGGAAAATAAACACTAAACACACAGAAAACACTACAACACGCACACACAGAGAAAACACTAGTTTAAAGTGTTAAAATCAGTGATTTTTTCGAGTGTCTGACGGAAAAAAATACACTACACACACACACAAAATTCAATTTGCAACACAATGGGTTGTACAAAATGCGCCAATCTATAGATAAAAAGGGACAGATGCTATCTTGCTTGACCTGTAGTGTGGGATTTGGACAACCCTGTCGTCTAGTATATAGTTGTTCAACCATGCGATACGATATGCCGTGTTGCGAGCGGTTACTATCAGAACTCCTGTTGCAATATACAGGCACTCCTCCCTTATCCTGTGATGTCAACGACAGACTAGATGACAAACTCGATGTGACGAAAGAGGATATACAACCTCACACTAATAGAATTTCCAATTAACAGGATTTTCTTCTTCGGAATGGGGTGTTTTTTTTTCTTTTTTTTTATACAGTTTGGGACAGATTTGAGGGTGGTAGATTGTTTTTACGTAGGAGACGAGATAGGAATTTTTCAAAGATACGGCGTGGGAATGATGTCAGGCGGGCTGCGAGGTATAACAATTAACTATTGACAATGAAAAGAATCAATGAGAATAGAGGGGCACGTTACACCCGCGGAAATAGGATGTCTAGTAACAATTAACTCTCAGGAAACAGGAGGGAAAGCCTTCTTCCCGTTTCCGATACGACCGAGTAGAAACAATTGATGGATTGGTAGGGAATTATTGCCACACTCTAATCACTTTTCGCGAAAATAAACAGAGAAGAGGGTGAAGAGCTTTAATAAAGTGCCAAAGAAAAGATTAAGAAGCGGGCTGTGAAGATTTCTCCCATGGATAAGGCACCAAAAAAAAAGAAAAAAAAAATATCGATCCTTTGAGCGTGAAGGCGGATGACACGGGCCTAGGATCTAGGATCTCGGATGAGAACACTGCCCGAAACCCGTGTGCCACTACAATAAAAACTTATCCCACGGATAACAAAGACTAGAAAGAAAAAATTCGTGAGGATCCTACAAGAAGGGGGAGAGAGGAAAAAAATCATGTGTTAATTTATAAAACACTAAAAACAATACGAGACATAACCACGCAACAAGTCAGGAAAAATACAAGCCATTCGCACGTGTGTGAAAACAATATCATTCGTGAGTGACGAACCATGCGTGAAGGGGTCATGGTTTACTGGCTGCGAGGGTGAAACGTGATAGTCACTTCACGAGTCACGCAAACTTGTCACACGTACTGCGTCCGTGTTTAAAGTTATGCAGTTTTATAAATATCGAAACGGAAGAATTCAAGCGTGCCATCACGTTTACCTAAGTGACGCCGTGACGTCACGTCGCGTCAAAAAATATAGGCCTATAACGAGATCCGATACATCCCGACATTATATCAATTCGAATCTGCCACCGGTGTATTAATAGAAACGTCGGATTTAATTACAATTCCGCCATTTTTTTTATGGTCACAAATTAAAATATTAAATTATTTTTAATTTTATGCCATTACAATGTATTGTTTTAGGACTTTTTTTTTAACTTACGTCGCTCCTGTAGTTTCGTCCCAGGCCTGGAGTTCATCACCCCAGCATCCTTTAACCATACGTGACCTCGAATTACTGCATAAATCCTTTAAAATATCCTTAATTTAACGCGATGAGACGTCCTTTGATCGTGTATATTCAAAATATTATGGGGATTTTTGCTGATTTCATCGATGATCCTGCAAATTTTCGGCTATCTCGTGTTGTGTTTAATAATCCTTAAAGGACAACTCGTGTGGTTTAGGAGGTTGACTACATTGCTTATGCTTTATTAACAGGCCTGTGTGCATATATATATATATATAGGCTATAGGCTTATCTATTTTAATACTAGGCATAATATATTCGATCCTTGACATGCTAATCCTATTTTTGGCAGTTCGTTATTTTCGTCACGGAAGGGGGAATCTTTTGATCTAGCTCGGTGCTCCACATAATTAGTTTACTAACGGTTCCAACTTAGACCTCGTTAAATGCACTATGAGGCTTTTGTATGGCTATTATCAACGGCATCCCAAATCAGTTTTGGCCCACTTAAATCCATTATTTATTAGTATATCTCGTTAACTTTTGGCTTCTGGTGTAGAGGCCCTTTTGTTGAAGATTTATTGAGATTTAATGTACAAAATCCTAGCGAAAGAGCCCTTATATAATGAAACCATTCGGGCCTTGTTGTATAAGGCCCTGCGAATTATATGAGTTTTATATAAGGGTCTTTTGGTTTAATGTCTTTCACGCGGATCACCCTTCTTACCTTATGGCCTTTATGTTTAAAGTCTGTTAAAACCCTACTTTTAAAGGTTCTAAATGGAAAAAAGGGACTTATACGAGGGTCTTTCATAAGATAAACTGGTTAACATACGAACTTACGTTGCAATTAATGGAAAATTATGCTTCAAATCTAAAATCTAACACACATCTCAACTATTATATAAGGGAATTTACAAGTATACAAAAAGTCTTGACTAATTTAAGGGAAATTTTTAGGGAATTACCATCAATTTCTGAAAGTAAGGCTTTAAAAATTCATTTTTTTTAAATAGACACAGCTAGACGATTGCAACTCTGATAAATTTCAATTTTAGGCCTGGATCGTGACTCGTTAAACGTGTTTAAACACTTAAATATATCAATGATTTACGTCCAATTCATGGATTAAAATATAAAGGAAAATTGTAGTAGCAACTAGTAGACGTTTATCAATACTTTCCAGTTTTCATTGTATTAAAATACATAGAAAAAGTAGCCCCAGGGCACGAGACTCGTTCCACATACAAATGGTTCATAATGGTGTTTAACACCAGACAAACGTACTGTGCATAGATCGAGTTGGATTCAATCCAATAATTGAATCATTTAATTAATTAATTAATTACAATAAAGTCTTTGAAAACATAAATTTATAAGAATTTTTATCCATTTTTACACATGTCAGGCCTTGTTAACAGTAAGACTCGAGATTCCTTGTAAGAGAGTTTTTTTACGTAATTTATAAAGGCCCCAAGGTATATAAATATATAAGTTTAGCTGGAAACAATATCATTGTAGATCTGTAGATCTACAGTGATAAGATCTACAGACACCGGCCTTTAGTTATCTTTAGATCACGTTTTGGGATATAAATTAGGCCTTAGATTATAGAACAAGCAGATAATAGTCTGGTGTATACATTCTAGAAATATGATACTACTAAATAAGAGGGCAATATATGTCTTGCGATATTCTTGACACCATCAATCTTCTAATGTTTCTTTACGACATCAAACCACACATTGTCTGTGCAGCTCTCTCGCTGACATTCTAACAAGCTCATCGTCATATATCTTCCTCACACAGTGTCCTGTCTAAAATTAGATTTTTCTACCTCATCTTCACTTTGCCCAAGTCTAAAAAGAGCCCTGTACTACTCCTTCTTCTGTTACGTCGTGAAATCACACATATATGCTATTGTCAACTCGTATCATTGTTAACAGGGTCATAGGGGGATTGACATTTCTGTAGAAAATTCACTTGGCTGTTAAGTTCACCTGCTGGAATATCGATGCTATCTTGTTTTATAACTAAAGCAGGTGTTAAGGCGACCGTTTCTACTGTATATATACTCAAACGTTTGCCGTTATAGCTCGGGGCTACAACGGATGGCCACGTGTAACAAAACGCATGTGTTTCTGGTGTACCAGACATTCGTCTGCCAATAGCTAACGATTATAACTAGGCCGAATTCGGTACGAGATTCTAAGCATTCCTTCAGTCACGTGCCATTCTAGACCCCGGGAGGGAAATATTAAAAATGGGTCCTTAGTAGCCTGACTTGACCCGCCTCTCCACCTTAAGTGTAAACAACAAAGAGTTTCTTTATGCTAGGATCATTGTCGACGAGAAGGGAGGGAAAACTTACCCTTAAAGACCCTCCGATCCCTCCGGAGACACAATTTTGTCACCCCGCCGACTACCAAACAATTACCATGACAAGGTGGGCTTTACTCGACTATCTGATGACGGGAGTCGTGTTCTTGGGTGGGTGTGTGTGTGTGTAGAGCTGATAGTTACTAAACAAACACTTTTTTTTTTCAAAACATCCTGTCGAGAATTTCTTCTGTTTGTTTAGAATGTTTATCTGTATATCTGCTACCGAAAACTCCCACGGTGCTTAGGAAACAATGTATAGGGCCCGTAACACTTAAACTTCCAAGATATGCCCCCCGAATGCGAACGTAACACACGATGAACTGTTATAATCACTCAGTTTCCTGCATCACTGACTGTGTAATCTCTTGGCCAAATATCTATTGTCCTTCTTGTGACTGTAATCACCAAACTGTTTCCTTTCACCTGTCTAGACGAGTGAAAAAACCCTAAATTTTACGACATGCCAGCGCGTATACAGTTAGAGAAAATGGAAGAACTCTGCTCTCTTATACACTGCAACCACACAATTAAAATCCGATGTGTTTTAAGGTAGAAGAGGGGTTTTTATAGAGGTAAATTTAAAACAAAAAAATCACACATTAACCAGACATTTTAAAGACACACGATAAGAGCCTTTGTTTATTTATAAAGAGAGCATCTGTTAGTGCAGGCAGTGAATTACTTTGCGCACTGTTACACAAGAACGGGAGGTTTAAAAAAAAGGGGAGACCATCACACAAATTGCAGAGACTACACTTCATAGAGATGGGCCTAGAAGGAAGGAGACATATTTACGATTAGAAGAGAGCAATAAGAAAATATTCCAAGAATACCGACTTCCTTTCGGTTGTTACTAAAGTAGCACTGGTACCGTGTACCTATCCTTCTTTGGAATTCCTCCTAAATCATTGGCTCTCTCACCCTCTGTATACAGATAAACTCCGCATACTTTCCTAAATATCTAGCATTTTATTGCAAGAAAAATAAGCGGATAAATAATTATTTAACAAATTACTAACTGGGGAAGGTGGGGAAAGCACGTTATCTAATTAATATTTCCGCGAAGTCAGGGCATAAAAATAGGCAATACACACACACCAGGCCAGTCGAGTCACACACAACAGACCTCGAAACTGCGATAAACAATGGCGTGTGTTTGGGGGTTTACGAGACGTATCGAACAGGTTAGGAATATTTATAAAAGAAATGGGGGGACTTACCTGTAGTAGTCTTCTTTACAGTAAATGTTGCCATCTCGAGCGAAACAAGTGAGTTCGCTGTCCAGTTGTAGCTTGCATTCGCAACACTTGAGGCAGTGTATGTGCCATTGTCGGTCCACGGCTAGCAGATAATAACGATCAACAATTTTTCCCCCGCATCCTGCGCACAAATTTGGAGCCGGGGGCTCGTAATCACCTACACTTATGACAGGCATAGCCGCAGAAGTCTGGCCCTTGTTGGCCTTGGACTCGCTGCGGCTGTTCTGTTGGGCCGACACCGTCCGATTTCCCTAGCAAAAAGACTTAACTTCACCTACACATCGGCTCTGGTGTGTTTTTTTTTAGAAGAAAAAAAAAACACACTAGAAATTTCTATCTACCTTTAAGGCCTAGCGCGTGTTGCCTTTAAGTTCCCGTAGTCAGCTGACAAAGGCAAAGGACCAGACCTCACCAAAGTCGTTGGAGACGGTTAATAACTTGTCTCTTGTTCTGGTCTGGCGAAACAAAGTGACAAGTCGACACCCCCCACGGGCATACGGGACGAAGCGCCTCCCACCGTAAGGCCGGCGCCAATCTGATGCGTTTTGCAACACCGGGTGGGTGCGGTCTCCGCCGGCGCATGCGCAGATGGACTTAAAGATTTGCTAGTCGAAGGGAGAAAGAAATGGGGTTTGTAACCGTGATGCGGTTGCTAGGTTACCGCACTTTAATACTTTCTCTTTAAGCCTTTCTGTTGAAAAACGGGCATTATGGCTGGCTTTAATGTCTCTTCTCCTCTCTTCCTCCGCTAAACATTGCCCCCTTACACTGATTTTTCGCCATTTTCTATCCATTAACCTTTATTATTTTTATCAATTTATCCGTTTTATCGGCGTTTACTGCGTTTCTCCCCTTAAAAATGGCTTTAAAATTCGTAAAAGTAGACCCTGTAGACGTGCCTCCTCCTCCCTTATTTATAATTAGGAAAGTTGAGAAGATTGAAACTCGTGTCGTTCTGCATTCATTAAGCGTGTGCTTCGTCGTCTTTTCTTAGATTATTCTATTATTTTGCATTTTCTGTATTGTTTCTAATGCGGATCTCATTTAGAAGAGACAAATGTTTAAATATATCTTTAGCGGGAAACTATACACAGTTTTTATATTATTTACGCCTTAAAAACTTTAAAATTTTATAAAAATTCAATCCCTCTTATCAATCGATAAATAGTAAGAAACACTGCAAAACACCAGAAAACATTACCATAAACAATAGTACACAATCCAAAACACTACATAAACACTCGAGTAGTGTTATAGGAAACAATGAATGAATGCTACGAAACACTAGATAGAATTCTAGTGTTTCGTACCATTTATTGCTTCCTATAACACTACTCGAGTGTTTATGTAGTGTTTTTGATAATTTATAAACAGTGAATCAATGGATAGACACGAGGAAACACATCTTCATCCATGTTTACGGAAAGAAGTGAGGAAGTGTTTCGTGATATTCAAACCAAATATTTCAATGAAATTTTTTTAAATTTTTACACAGGCCTACCCTATAAAAGGCCTGTAGATTTAACAACAGGCTCAATTGTTAAATTATATAGAACCAAACGGGGAATAATTTAAAATATTAAAGACAATTGCTGAAACTCCAAAGTTTTCTGGAGTGTTGGACAATGTCCTCATCACGTTGCCTCATCCTCAGCATAAGAGAGGTGCACGAAGATGTTGTAGTGGAGCAACAACATTCTGAGGACAGATAAAGATCAGTTTTTCTTAATAGAAAATTTTTATAGGGACTGAAACAGACTTATATAAAAGGTATTGAAGTGCCCATTGTTTGACGACCTTCGTAATTCTTACATCCTGTTTTGCTTGAATTTACTAGACAGACATTGATGACTGATTCCCGAATGCTGCACGAGTCGTTTATAAGGCATGCGCTTATAGTAAAACGTGACTATTTAATTAAGAAGATGAAACAATGGATAAAACCCTGTTTGGATTTCATAATACCCATTTGATAACTGTGTTGAGCCTTGCCAACTTCGGCTCTCTCCTAATCGAAGTTTTCACCACGTTTCTTAGTGTTTAAACTCCAAACCGAGTTCATTTTATTCGTGTTTTAACACTTTAAAAAGTGATTACGAGTGTAATTTTATGATAAAGTTGCACCGTTTCGAATTTGACAGGTCGAAAATGTGTAAATTTGCACGGTTAGAAGCGGAGAAAAAAAAAGGTAAATTTATGTTGAAAATTGATAAAATTAAATAATTTTCAACCCAAAAATGCGTAATTTTACACTCAAAAATGTATTTCTGTTTCCTCTACATATAAATTTATACAGTTCTGAACGGAAAAAGGTGTAAATTTATGATAAAATTCACAAAATTTCGAATTTGAGACACGTAAAAATCCAATTTTTACCCACAAAAACGTATAATTAAAAAAGAATAATTTAAATAAATAATACATTCTTCATCCCTTTCGCATATAACATACCCCATTTAAATAAACTCGTATAAAATACATATCATCCAGAATCGGATGCTGGAGTGATGCGGAAGATCAATTACCGCATCACTACGCGTTTCGGGATAAGAATACGCGATTTAAAGAAGCAATTTTTACATAAGTCAGAATGGCTTTCACTAAGATCGGGAGTGATGCGGACAGATCAATACGTCGCGTGCTCAATTAACATCTCTCTACACGTCGCAGGATAAGAGGAAGACGTATCTGGCCCATAATTTCGAGTGTAGAAGTCGCAGATTTCCAGCAATCTTCTTACTTGTAATTGGATGAAAGGGAAGCAAATGTCCAAATTTTTTCTCTCTCTTTCTCTCTCTCTTCTTCTTCTCTTCTCTGTCTCTTCACTGCACGCGAGCGGAAACCCACGACCCAATTAAGAAATGCAAGCATGCGTGACAAGCTTCCTTCCCGCACACATCTAAAAGACCCTGAACTGCGGTACTTCACGGGTCCTAACCTATCTTCGTCAATTAACAGTACATGTCAATGTACGGAAGCTTAGAAGAAGGGAGGAGAGAGAAGGATGGTGGAAGAAAAAACTATATATTTTTAAGTATATAAATTTATATTTTAGTAATGTTATATATATATATATATATACGTGTACTCCAAAGGGGGGAGGGTGTGTGTATGTGTGTGTGTGAGGTTTCTTTTTAGCGGAATGACGCATTAATCACGTGATATACCGTTCGTTGATTGGCTAACCGATCAACTGGAACTCCTCCGCTTTTACAAGATTGATAGCTGAGAAGTGAGAGATGAAGTGGGCGGAGTTGTATGAAGTGGTAAGCTCTTTGCTTGAATAAATAACCTATTAATTGTAGATCATCTCCATAAAAGATCGAAATTTGATAATTTTCTAAGAGAGGCTGATTGATATGGCTTTATCTATCGCCGTTTTACAGTTGTTTTATCCTATTTTCCACGGAAATTTACGGGTTTTTGTATAATTAAGACCATTCTATCGATTGTCAGCAAAGACTACAAAAAAGTTCCATGCTGATCCGAATATTCGCTTTTATGTAATGAGCCTTTAAAGTTTCGATCTTTTAAAGGATGATTTTTGTAGTTTAAGATAAATATCTTATGTTTTTTAAATAATTTAAGGCTTGTGTTAGTTAATAAACGGTTGTTTACATTGCTGTGATGCTTCTAAAATTAAGGAAACTGTCTTAAAAACGTCTCGACGATCGCTGTTGTTTTCTCCTTTAAACCTCTCAAAAAGCTTCAAAATTTAAGAAACTGCTACAAAATTACTTTTTTAATTGTTATTTTTCTGTTTTACACCCTTTTAAAGCTTCTAAAATTAAGAAAATTGCGCAAGAAAGTCTTTTCGACCGCTGTTTTGAACCGCTCTAACTCAGGCCAAAATTTAAGAAATTGCATTAAAAGCCATCTTTTATGTTTTAGGCCCACTTAAAGCTTCCAAAATTAATTTTTTACTTCAATATCCCTCTTAATTCCGCGTAAAAAACGATAATTTAAACCCGTCTATCATTCTAACTTCGCCCAGGCCTGTTGATCTTCCTTATCCTTCACCAGACAGACACAGGATAGAGACCGCTCCTACACTGTATCCTACAGGATAAAGCGTTTAAAATTAAAGAAAAAAAAACTGTAAAAATTAAAAAAAAGAGAAAGTATGATTAGCAATTATCACCAGAAATGCAATTAGTATTAATGAAAATTGCCTGGAGGGATGAGAAAATTGTTAAGTGTGTGTGTGTGTGTGTGTTTGTGTGTACTTAATTTATCTCGCACGGGATACAGAAGGATTTTTATTAATTTTTATATAAATTAATTGTTTAATATTACATAAGGAATAGAACTCGTTTAAATTTAATAGTTTTCTACTGATTTTTACGAGTGGTAGAGACGATTTTATAATGTTGCGTGAGACATTTTCTCCCTCTTCCCCCCGTTTTTTTCCCTGTTCTTCTCCAATGTAGATAAAAGTAAAAGCACTTTTCGGATTTATAGCGTGTAGCACGATCTATATTCATCCAAGCAAGATGCATAATGACTATTAAACATTATCTTAAATTTATTTAACATGTTAAATAGTTATAAAATGCAATTTAAAGTCGAATTTGCATAATTCTCTTTTTTATGTATGCATAGAAATTTAATTCATTAATTTTAATACATTTATTGTCTTTCTACTTCAATGAATCTTTCGAATTTTTAATGATATTAAGACATATTATTTAATAATTAAAGTCAATTGTAGGTGTGTGTTAGTTTTCACTTCCTTTTTATAAGTTTTTTTTTCTATGTTTTTATGGTTAAAATATGTGTTTTATGATTAAATAAAGTCTTAAATTACATTCTAAAATTATTTTATAACTATTTAAGCCTTTAAAAATGAAAAAATAACCTTAAAAATCGTGCGAAAATCGAAGTAAAATCGTCATTTCAGTTGCCTTTTTATCCGAATTTTATGCAAGAATAAATACTTAAAAGACTTTTAAACGTGGAAAATAGCATAAAATATTCGAACCTCCCAACGACGGCCATTTTTTCTGGAACATTTCTTTTTTGGAGTGCCTACGAAATAACCTGCAAACAACGGCCACTGACTAATAAGGGCCATTCTTTCGGGTTCCTATCAATAACTGTTTGCTTAAATGTTTAAAAAAATTGCACAAAGACTAAGTTTAAACGTTCAAAAATTACTTTGCTAGCTTTAAAACCATTAAACGTAAAAGAAATCACAAAAATAACTTCTAAAAACTCAAAAATTAAATTAAAAAAAAAAAACAAAGAGATAATTAATTAACCAACGAACACAATAGAAATAACCGAATAAAACGTCCAAATTACATTTATAATTATTAAATTTCACGACCCAAACACAAAACTTCCCAAAACAAAGAAAGAAAAAAAAAAAAAAGCCCAATTTAGGCCCAAAAAAACCCATAAAATTCGAGCAGTTTGAAGCTGCAAACTCATTTAAATCACGAATAGAAAAAAAAGGAGGAAGGGGTGGAAAAAAACCAAAACACGTGGATGATTAAATTAAAATCAAGAACTTAGTTAAATTACTAATAAAGTTATCAATATTTAATTACGTATTTAGTAGAGACTTTCTTCCTGGCTAACTGTCATATGCAATTCGAATGTCATGAAGGAAGATTCAATTTTTAATTCGCTCCCCCCAGTTAATTTAACGACTATAATCAAGTATCTACGAATGACAAATGTAATTAGATTTCCTTTTATTTTTTATTATTAGTTTTTTTTTTTTTTTAAGTGTCCACAAGACAAACTGGAGTATATATATATTCAGCAGTAAAGGTAGAACATGACTGAATATAATTAATGTTTTTTAAAGATCACGTGTAGAAGTGAAGTAAATATTAATGACTTTAGCTAAGATTTAAGATCGTTGTCTGTGTATAATGAGTATTTAACTAGGTCTTCTTCTTTTTTCTCCTGTTTTATTTAATGTTCTGCTCTTCGATGCTGTTCTATGGTTAGATTATGCTTCGTTTATTAGGGGGTGTTGCTGGGTTTTGTTGTGTTTATATGGGAAGGTGTACCTGGATTTATTTTCTTCAGTTTTCGAGTGTTGTGTGAGAGGTAAACTCCCTCTTTAACACTTGGTTCTAAGCTTGATTTCCCTAATTTTTTTTTTATGGAGGTGTTACTGGGTTCTGTTTTGTTTATACATTGAGAATTTTTCAATATTTCACATTAAGGGGGGCGAGAGACTCTCTTTGACACAGCTCTATAGGTGGGTTACGCTTGAGATATTGTTGACGAGGTTGCTTTTGAGATTTTTTAAATATTTTTATAAGGTTTTCGTTGATTTATTGCGTTGTAATTTAATAAATATGGTTATTTTGTTGAGAATTTTCAAATATTTCTTACTAGAGAGGAATAATACAGATCCACTTTAATACTTGGTTAATTTGGATGTGGTTAATTTCTTTAATTTATATGAGGTTGTTATTAAGATTTTTGTTGAGGTTTTTTATGTTTTTTTGTTTAATTTATCACTACATAAACTCGAAAAATACTTAATTTATTCAGAATTTTCTCATGTTTCTCACTAAAGAGAGACAAAGAGAAGCTTTAGCATTAAGTTTTAATAGGTAGATTATGCTTAATTTCTTTAATTTTATCGAGGTTTATTCTTGTTGACTATGAAGACAATATAGTGCTTACGACGATCACTTTTCTTCTCCCTGTTATTTAGTTGAGACAAGCATTACGTGCGTATGTAGCTCGTTTCGGGCCTAATATGCCCCTCTTCAGTCAACTAAATATTAAGACGATGACACTTTACAACCAATGTTTCAGGCAATGGCACTTTACTACTAATGTTAAGAACGTTGGTTTTAAAAAAACTTTTTAAACTCTAAAACTTCGACTAAAATCAGACTGTTGCTTCACGGCACTTCAACTGTCGTGCTCATTAGCATATTCTATCGTGTCCGAGGTTAACCGATGCGGAGTTGGATTTTCGTAACTACGAATGAAGATTTTAGTGTATGTTAATTCTTATAATATGTTTATAAGATTTTTAACCAATTTCCATTTATCTTAACGCCTGGATATTTATTAATGCTGTTCTGACTCTTAAAAATTTCCACACTTTCTTTAAACTTCCTATTATATGCTTTAGGTTTTTTATGTAAAATTTTTATGTTATTTTGATCAATGTTACCACTGTTTATCGTGCAATGCAGGGAGAAGAAAAGCCAAGTGATCGTCGTAAGCACTATATTGTGTTCATAGTCAACAAGAATCAAGCGCGAAACGGTTTCAAGTCATTAATCGAGGTTTATTAACTTCGAAGATGCTTATTTTACAAAAAATATGTTTATTCTGATAAGAATTTTCGAATATTTTGCAGTATATACACATAGAAGGTAATCCCCTTTAACACTTAATTCTTTATACTTTAATTCTTTGATTGAGATTTTTAGAATTTTTATGAGGTATTATTAAATTTATTATCCTAAAAATCAAAAAATATACTTACTTTGCAGAGAATTTTCGAATATCTCTTTAGTAGAGAGACCCATATCGCACTTGCTTATCGTTAAAACTTACTTACGAACATGTGCAAGACATTCTTCACATTATGATGAGAAAGATGTGTGCGTGAGTCATCAACTACTTATTTTTTTAAAGCTTTATTTATTAAAAAAAATTCTATATTTGTGTATAGAACGGAAGTGGAACCACCGTTTTTTTTTATTCGTATGTATCAATGCTACGAAGCCATCGAGATGTGTAAAGATGCTGGACGTTTAACAGTAAGTCTACGGCTTTTTTGCCAGTGTAAACAGAAAATTTGCATAATATTTCGAACGCAGAACGTTCAAAATATTATTTTTAATATTTTTAAACCGTATAAAATTCATGGTTGCAGCGTATCTCTATTAGTTTTGGCTGAATTAACAGCTGAATAACAAGAATATCTTACGCTTTGATAGTCACACAATAGGAATCGTTGTCCCACTTCAATGGTTCTAAAACTACAGCATGACCCCCCCTAAAGAAGGAGAGAGCTCAAAGTTCCTTATATAATATCTCCCACTGCTCAAATTTTCATAATTTCATCTAGAATTCTATAGTCTCTTCACCCCTCACAATGATGTTCTTGTACACCAGACTGTGTCATAAGCACACTGTTTTTTTTTTTTAAACTTCCCGAGAATTTCCTTTCATATCGACCGTTTTCTACTAATTAAACTCCACGAAAAGGGTCTAATTATAAAGTTAAAAGCAGTTTTCTAGATAAGATTTCAGGATAGAGCGAGGGATTCTTCCTTGTTTCGGAATCCATAATACAGGAGAGGGATACAGGATACGCTTATTAGACGAATCTCTACATCTTTCTACGGATATACGAGAATAACTTTATAAAATTCCAAGCAATTTACAGAATTGGGAAAGCTTTTTAAGACATTTTTATAAAGAGTAATGCTACTGTTGACGTTTCACTTAAGGGAGAAAGTTGCTTCAAGAAGAAAGAAAGAAAAAAAAAATCACTTAAGTTTAAATTTCACAGATTAAGCGCTGTGTCTCCAGAATCGACAAGTAGATCCTTTGTCTTAATATTTTCTAGCTTAAGGCTAAGTTTTTGTGGATTAGATTCCAAAACACGTTCGAGCTCCCGATCGTTCAAGAATCTGTATTAGGAAAGTCAAGAAGAAGTAAAAAAAAAAAAAAGGGAGAGAATTCTTCTTAAAAATACAACAGCTATAAATTAGTGAGACCCAGATAACAAGTGGGACTTTGAGCTTCTATAATGTCCCAAAAAATAGGAAAGCTCTAAGAGGAAAAGAGCGAGAAAAAAAAAGAAGAGGAAACATCTGCCTCTGACATGTAACGCAGATGCATTTTTCTAGCTCTTCCAGGTGAATAAATATCGTTGTAAAAAATATAAATTCTCTACAATTTAACGAAGAATTGCATTAAATATAGAATTAATACTTTCTTGATTTATTTAAACTATTTAAATTGTATATAAAATCTATTTATGTGCTCCTAAAAAAGAAAGATTTATTTAGTTAAGTAACATTGGCCTAGATACGTGAGGTAGATCCAAGGTTTACTCTTATACTTTCTGTTACTTCTTCCTTTATACTACTCAAATTAGGTGAGTTTAGACGTGGTTTAAGTGTGGAATTTATATTTGGAGGTGGCAATATTTAAAATAAAGAATTTGCAGTATTTATTGAGGCTCAAGATGAAATTTTTATTCGTTTTTCTGCTCTTTATTTTACATTATACAGCTCAAAATGGGTAAGTTTAGATGTAGATTTAAGTCTAGAATTTATATTTGAAGGTAATAATATCGAGAATATCGTTTTATAAGCTCAAACAGTAAAGTATATCAGTGAGGAACAAGATTTTAACTCGTACTTATTAGACTTTCTTTAGTTATATCAACCAAAAATGGTGAGTTCGAATGCGGATTTAAGTCTAGAATTTATAATTTTGAGTTATAGTATTAATAATAATCGATATACAGTGTTCTGGCATCATCCAGTTAAGCATCACTGGCCAAGAGCGTGAGGAGCAAGAACTTTTATTCCTCTTCCTGTTCTTTCTAACCGTTACACGGTTCAGATTTTGTAATTTTACATACAGATTTAAGTCTGGAATTTATATTCAAGGGATAGAAACGTGGAAAATAAAGAATGCAGGGCGTTAAAGCAACCTAAAAATGACTTTAAAGTATGAAAAATGGCACGGTCGATAAATTATGATCGAAAATTTCAGGCTATACATCATACACACAATGTTACTTTTATGCTAGAACACAAAATAACTTTTATCTGAAAAGAACAGCGTAGATAATTGTAATTTGTAACGATTCTCCGTTTGCGATAAAAATAAGACATTTGAAAAAGGACCAGTGTTGACTTTGGCACAAAAATGGCGATGCTATCTCACTTGTAGTAATTTGAATCGAATTAGAAGGTCTAAATAGCTTCCTCTACTACAATTATTTATACAGGAATACGCTTATACCCTATATATTTACGTCCCTAATTCTTCTTAAACAGGAAGGGTATTCTAAGAATTCTCAAGAAATTCTCCATTTCTCGATTAAAAATACATATTTATGATCAAAAATTCTTCACCCAAATATAGAAAAATTGTATTTTTATGCTTCTAGAGTGTATATTTTTTTAAATTATTTAAATCATGGATAACCTGAGACTTGCTGGAAAATGAAACTTTGAAGGTGACTTTGGACCGAGCACGTGATAACTACTGCACTTTGATAATAATAAATTATCCTTACAGGGTTTAAGTCCTATTCCATTTATATTATTTGACCCGAAACTAAGCGAGTTGAACAATATACGCTATGATCTACAACTCTACTCCATGCAGATGAGATAGAGACAAATTGCTTCACGACAAAAGTAATTGTCACTGGGTTAAATCCCGGTCAAAAACAATTTGTTTTGACAGTTATAAAGCACAATAAAACACTACAAAGTCCTATTTTTCATTCGAAATCCACCCCCTCATAATTCAAAAATTATTAAACAAGCATCTTGGAGGATGGAGATGAGATTCTGTATGCTTAAAGTGCATTGTTAGTAGGGAGCGTTAGGAAATTGTTAGTACAGAATAGATTAAAAAAATTCGATTTAAATGATGTTTAAAAGTATAAAATATATTCACGCCAGTAATTAAATTGTTTAAATTCGAGAAATCCTTCCCAGTTTCAAGTCTTCTCGCAGGAATAGAAGACCGGAAATTGGATGGATTTATCCACGTATTTTAATATTTATTCACCGGAAATGTATATTTTAATACTTTATAAAGTAAAAAAAATTAAATTTTCTTACAATTGCAAAGGTTATTTTGTATAAATTTGTAAAAGTAATAACGTTTGTAATGCATAAGTCGTGCGTATTTTCTCGTGTCAAACCGTCTTCATTAGTGGAAGATTTTTGAAGAAAGATGCGAAAGATTTTTATTTTAACTGAAATGTTTGTATTATGAATGAATGACCTCTTGTCTATCAACTCTTCTTCTTTGGGATAATGTTAAAGTTACACGCAAACTTTCCTTAGCCTCGGGTTATAATATGTTTTCTGTTATAACCCCAGGCGTTACAAGGTAGTCCAGCTATTAAACCGGTTGTTCTCTTCCGAATTCATCAAAGGGGTCCTCGAGTATATATAAATTTATCTATATTTAATGTATTGCCTAGAAAAAAAACAACGCTAATATTTGTACCTCAAAAGAAAATTTTTTCGAAAGACGACCCAACGTTTAGTTTAGACGATGATGCAGTTTGGCGGGAGAGGCAGGAAGATAAAGCTCGTGCTTTGAACTTGTGTAGTTTTGTTTTTATCTTCATTGAACGGCTGATGACCTATAGTCGATCCTCATGACCCTCCTCCTGCTCAGGTAGTACCACATTGATCCAGGTGTTGACATGTTGAGAATCCCGATACGCATCACGTACCGCCTAATAGCAACGTTTTGTCAAGGTTAACTTAGAGATATAAGAGTGTGGGAAGGATTTTTTAAAGTGTTTTATAACCATAAAACCGTAAAAATATTATAATTTTGTACATTTTTTTAAAATAGCGATAAAAAATGTATCGAATTTAAAGTAGTTTAATCGATCAGAAAGGCGTCGGATGAAAGTTATCTTCTCTTTGTTTTTGTTGTTCGAGTAAAGGTCATAGGTCAAGCTTCGGACGTGACGTCGAAGGATTAAGTGGGGAACCACGACCTCGTCATTCATTACTTTCCAAAACGTTGCAATTTTCATTGACTCAGCGTGACGATAGGTAACACGAAATGGGTCGCTCCTGTCAGGTCAAAGTTCATCGCCACTTGTTGCGATTCACTGACAGGTTAATGAGTGACCTACCGAGGATGATTCACATCAAAAGGTGCGACCCTTTTTTTCATATATACCACATAAAACCCACTATAAATATATATATATAGTACTACATATAGGCCTATATATCTTTGGTCTCGAACACGGGACAGATTAATCCTTCATTTTGATCCCTACCGAAAGAAGAATGTTTGAACTCTGACCCTCAGCTCGTCTAGAAGCGAAAGGCGCCGGGTGACGTATTTTACCAATGCACAGTGATGATCCGGAACAGTTGATCCTAGTTAGTTCAAAGGTTATTCATAGATGAGAATGACCTTTGAACTTACGGGTGAAGTTATTGTAACAGCATTAAAGCAAATTTCGTAGAGTGTTATATTAAGGTGAATTAAAGATCACGATCTGTGATATATAAGTTGACCTTTGAGGCTAACGATACAAATTATATTCATTTTAATAAATTAACTCCAGAGATTTTTATGTTAGAAAAGTATATTTGAGTTACGATAGCAAAGAATAAAGATCGGGTAATTTAATATTTTCGGCTTTGGCCAATTAGTCGAAACTCGTATCGGGTTACGGTAACAAAAATAAATTTCTCCTTTGTTTACTATCGTTTACAGCCTCTGATAAACTATAAGATTATATTGCAAGAGTTTCAAGTAACCCCCAACTTGGAACGTAAATCATACCAACAAACACAGCAAACTGCTCGAATATTTCGAATTTTCTAAGGCTTTCCTGCTTAAAAAATCGATTTTTCTCGCGATTAAAGTGCTTAAAATTGTTATAAATTAATTAAATTTAATTATAAATTAAACAGAAGTTGTAAGAGCTTCGTATAAACCGGAACTTGCGACATAAATCATGCAGCAAACACAAGAACTAGATGAAAAATTCTAGTCTTGGTAGGTTTTTCCCCACTAAAAGAAGTTTTGAGAGGTTTTCCCCTGCTAATACCCCCAAATTATCCTTGAAAATTATCAAATTTTATTATCAATTAAGACCATATTACAAGAGTTTAATATAGGCTAAACTAAACTCAGAAGGTAAATAAAATCTCGCAACTAGTTGAAAAAATCGAATTTTGGAAGGGTTTTTTTTTCATAAAAACGTGTTAAAATATGCTAAAATTATTCTTAAACGATCAAATTTAATTATTCATTTTATAAAAAATTTTAATATTTATTAAACAAAATAAATTACAGCTTACATGTTTACTACATTAAAAAAAAAATGGCGGTTTGTCAGGTTTTTCTTGTATAAAAACTCGCGTTTTTAATATTAAAAAGTTAGCAAAAAATCTCTAAAAACTATGTAAAACTTCCTCAAAAGATTAAATTAAATTAATTAACAAAAATCCTAAAATTAAATGTAAAAAAAAAAACACACGCCCTTATAAGAGTCATACAGTTAATCTACGTCACAATTAATGAGAATTTATTCCCTAATTCCCTATTTTCCTACAAATTCCGAATTAAAAAGTGCATAAAACGACACGAAAAACGTAGGGAAAAGCTATAAGAAGGGTAAAAAGAAAAAAAATCATGCGATACTGATTAACAAAATAAATTAAACCCCCCTTACTAGGAGGGGTGTGAAAGCTCGGGGCTTCTACACGGTAGCAACGCAAGGGGGGGTTCATCAGGTGGCTACAACAGTTCAAATACCCTCTTTAAAATTCACCTCCGGATAGTCATTTGACCTTAAGTAATCCTTCATCTGTTTGGCGTACAATAAAGTGGATAATTACAATAATGTGGAGTGTTATTATAGACAAACTCTTTGGTTTAAAAAGTATAATGACAATCAAACGAGTTGGGTGTCTTTGGAGTGCAGTTTTTTGGTGAGAATATGTATTTTTTATATTTATTTTTTCTTTATATACGCGTATATATAGAACTAAAAGCGTGGTAGGGGCGTGGGAATGCTTACATCATACAAATTCCTACCCCTACTTTACCTACAAAATATCAACTTATATATATATATTTATAGAAAAATAACACAATAGCCGGAAAGAAAGATTTCTACACTAAATTAGTGACTCATATTCTTCATTCTTTATTCATTAAAATAAAAAAATGGAAGGGGGGAAGAGAAAGAACTAAGTAAGCTAGCGGCCTTGATTTTTGCAGTGTTTTTGTTCCTAATTTTGGGCCTCTTTACTATATATACGTGTGAGGTAGGTCGCCCCGGGGGCCCTCCTTTTGTAGTAATACTGATTTGCTAGATATTTAACGCTGTTAATTGTTACCCTAGGCAAATTTATCGTTTGTGTGGGGTCTCTGGTATAGATACGAATCGTTTTCGAGACCGGCCAATGACGGGTTTCGTTATATATTCAAAAAGAAAAAAAACAGAAAGAAAGATGGCGGCTTCCTGCGAAAGATCCCACGTTTCACAACTTTCTCGAAAAACAGATCGGTGGGTGGTAGTTTCATTTCGTAGAAATGTAACTCCCGTAGAGAAAGCGTTGCGTCAGTTCCTTTGCGTTTACCTGAAGCAACCAGGAGGGGTTCACACGATAGAAACGGCGATTTGGTTGGTAGAAACGTAAAATAATCGAAAGGGAAACTTGACCTATCGAACCTTGACCTCTGGTATGTACATATCTCGTCTTTGAAGACATACGCCCTTTCGCGATCCCAGAAATCAGCCATGCATCAAAAGAGGGGGATTGGGCAACGAAACGGAACGCTTGTTGCGTGCATTTCTTATGTCAAGAAGCGCAATGTTAGGGAGGGTTATGCGACGAAAAGAAAGTGGAATGACCGATACACTATACTACGAAAACAATAGTAAAAGTCGGGTCTTAATTCTCGTCTGCTACGTGAGCCAGATACGCTACAATGCTAACGTAACTTATAATCACAACCGACATTTGTATACAATGAAAAAAAAAGAATTAATAAGTAACACGAATTAAAAATATATTCGACCGTTTTTTTCGAATTCAAAAATCGTGACGTCAGTAAACAACTGTAGTACGTTGCCGAGCAACCGGAAACGTGGCACGTGACTCGAGGTGTCGCTGCTACACCCCCCGTCGCCCTATCGGGGTCTGTGTATGAGAAAGTTTTTTCTTTTTTTAAAGTTTTATCTAAGTTTACAATCGTTATTAAGAGTAATTAAATATTTATGTTAGGATTTATAAAATTTAACTTATAAATCATTTTCTCGTGCTGTTTTTCCTTCCACGCAAGTGACGTAATCGACGTTATATCGAGTGAATCTGCGAGACGTGATGGTAGAGGGAGAAGCGAAGTTTGTAACCGTGGGAAATGCAGGACCGACGGGATGTCCTGTGGAGACGAGCATACGTCTGCTGTGACTGAAAGGGCGGGATGATTGTTCTACAACTCTAGCCCATTCACACCTGAATAAGCGGCTGAAACAATGATGTGGTAACGTAACACGAGTTTTTTGATATTGAAAACCCTTATCTGAGGTTCGATCTGGCACCCTATAAATGTGAGATCGATTTTTTTTAACACTTAAAGATGTCTTCATTTACAGTAGTGAGTGTGTCCCTTAGTGATCCGAAAGTCCTTCGGATTTGTATGAAAAGAATGTCACGTATAAAGGATCTTATTCTTAATTCCTTATAATATATGGGCTATTATGAGGGATGATTTGATTTTAGATAAGAATATAAGACATTACGAGTAATATAGGTTCTAGAAGAGATGTAAAATGTAGTTTAATTTATTTATTTTTTCACATAAAATAATCGCTGTTGTTTAGAGAGATAAAATACAGAATTTCTCACGTGTTTCTTCAAGTAATTTCACGTACAAGATATAATTAGAGAATTTAATATCAAGAATATACACAGGACAGTATAGAATATTTGTATGCACAGAGAACAACGATAGGATACAGTATCAAGAATATACATAAAACGATATAGTCTTTGTATAAGTGGTATAGAACACGAAATATTTTACTAAAATTAAGAATTTTTATGTACAGGGTGGACTAACAATCAGATAACTGCATTTTCTTTTGTGTCCCGTGTACACTTTCCAACACGATTGAGAACTTGAATAAAGCACCAATTTATTCTTTGGGCCATGATTGTACATGATTTAAACGGGAAGTAAATTACTACGATTGACTTACAAGACTTTACACTATGAGACACAACTCTACGGATTTTCATGTAAATATACTGTGTATAAAATATTTCATGCCATATAAATTACTAACGTAGTATGAAAGTGTGCAGAATGCACCTGTGTGATTCGAGCAGGTGCAAGTCTTTTCCCACCCCCCCAACTTCCTGTTATATAAGATTTAGTGTGACACTATAATCACAATAATAAAATAATAGTAATAAATTATTTTATGAAAGATTCATTTAGACTTTTGAATATTTTCTCTTGTTTATTTATTACAAAAGGATATACAAATAATCTTTACCACTTGTGACAATGGAAAAAAGGAAAGGAAACAGAAGGAAAAAAAGGGGGAACCAGGTCTTCTCTGCTAGTGTTGTGCAATGAAGCATCCCTGAGAAAGAAGGATACCTCTGTATCCCGAAGCATAATATATAAATATATTTTTTTCCCCTCCCCGTGTTTTAAAGTCTTTATAGAGTACATTCTGCACTTACATTGTTCCAATTAGAAAATAATAGTGGCAAAAACCCATTTAAAGTGGGTGACTACTTTGCAGATTAGTAATGGTCCGTCGCCTGAGAAAATGCGCAGAAAATAGACGGTGTCACGATAACGGGGACGAAAAATTACGGGGGGTCGAGTTTAAGCACGTGTTGTTTCACTTGTCTGAATATATAACTCGCACACTCAAATGAAGTCATTCTCATGTTTCATATGTCTATAGACTATCAATAGTAAATGATATTCGATCCCCCCTTCTTTTTAAGAAGGAAATGGATGATTGAACCGGTTCTTCTGTGATCTTTATCTTAACACAGAGAGAAGAGAGAAGAAGAAGGGGAAAAAAAAGGACTCTTGAATAGCCACTGTCATTTCTCATTCGTATGAATGACGTGTCGTGTGAACTTAAAAACAGTAAAAAAATCGCCCAGTAGAATTGAATTTGTAATCGCTATTTGCGGGAAGGTTTTTCACAATCCCACAATCATCTAAGATCGTGGATTAAGATTAAAAAACAGTAAAATTAATGTTGAAATAAAAAAGCTTAAAGATAAGCTTTAAATCTGTCCTTTGGGGTATACGAGTTCAACTGTATTAATTTATAAATGATAGTGTTAATATTCAGGTCCTCGTTCAAGCGTTATAAGTCTTCTGATCTGAACTGTAGGCCCTCGAATCTCGTCCTCCTACACTAAATTAATAAGGCCTCTTCTAAGAATTAAAGTCTGATTCCATAATTGAAGTTCCTCTGAAGGCCCTCCAATCCTTATTTCCATTCTCCCATTAATAAAAACATTACGAAATTTACCAAATTTACCGGTTCCTATCGCTATTGAAATGGTTTTAAAACGCATAAGATATTTCAAAAATTAGATTCTTCTACAGTATGCACCCATTGATCTGTTTGGCATTCAACGTATGTGGACCGGGTCCACCTGTAACCTCTCTAAAGATCTAAACGCTTTTTAGATTCTGTCTAATCTTTATTGGATCCTGTTATGTCAGATCAATAGAGGGTTTCTTCTAGAAATTGACCAATCAAAAACGGATTTAAAAGTCAAGTCATGACATGCTTGATGTAGCAAGTGATTGGCAAGTATAATAACCATATATAATCCTTTGACCAAATGGTTTTTCTTTTTCTTCTTCTTCTTCTTTCTCCCATCCTTTTAACTCAATAGAGCTGCATTTATATCCGTCTGGCACGTAAATATCTTAGATTAGGATGTATTTTCTTTTATTTTGTGTTATCTGACAAAAGATATCGAAGAAGAATTGATCCCGACTCGAGGAACTTTAATTAGATCAATTTTCAAGAAGGATTCATGGTTCCCTCCTCGAAATAGCGACTTAAATTTTAGTTTAGACGTTGAATTATATTCATTATCATTGTAAGTTTTCTTTTATTTTCTTCCAAGTATAGTTTATTTATGATAATTATTATGAAAATCAATTCAAAGAAAGTAATTATTGAAGAAATTATATATTCTCCAACAGCTCTTCATCAATAGCCTCAGGATAAAAATTGAATCTGTTGAATTATTAAAAGCAGATTCAGGAATGAAAAAAACCACTAAAAAAGAAGAGCAACTTTCTTTAAAATATGAGAAATATTTAAAGATAATTATTAACAATACAAGAAATATTTAAAGAATAATTGAAAGTACGAGTAAAACGCTTGGGATTGCTGCTAAATTCATGCCATTTGCCGCCAAATTCATCACAATCTGCGATAATTAATTAAAATTAAGATACACATCTTTGGGAATGTTCGTTAAATTATCCATAGACAAGTCTATTAATTGTCACTTAGTGAGACGAATCTACATTTAGATCTGCAAATTGAGCAAGGGATGTGATTACCAACCCGTTATCTTCTACCTCATCTGCTACTAAATTAATACACGGGGGGACCCGAAACGTTTATTGATAATGATAAAGTTTAAGCACGCCGAAATTATCTGATGTATACTTTTTTGAGGGCAGCAAGATGTCTTCTAGACGAGACACCATGAAAATATACTGTATATATATAAATGGATGACGATAAAAACCCGAAAGTTCTACTACTATCTCTGCTTCACCCATAAGAGATATGCAAAGGAATTTTTTGATGTTGTTTATCTGATTAAATGTAAGAAGTTGATTTAAAACCAGTACCGGGTTGTAAGTAATTGTGCAGAGGCCCCCTAAGGGTGGGGAGCCTCTTGATGTTTGGACTAGAGTTACAAATGAATATACATAAGGCGGACGGAGACATTGAAAGAGAGACAGAGAACGACAAGATATTAAGACGTTTTCATGCTTGATCGATACGTGTTTGGATCCTTAATTCAATAATCTACACCTCGTTGTATTGTATTTTTGCAAGGGATCCTTGCCGCATTGTTTTTCTTTAACACGGTTTCTTACTGTTTATGCGTGGGAAAAATGACGTATTTAGAGCCATAAAAGTGAATTTTTATGGTGAATAAGCGAAGGCTACCCTGGCGGTAATCGGGCATTCGGTGGCAAATGCCTTTTTGTATCTCAGCCAAGGGCTCCGCCAGACGCCATGTAACGACTTGTAGCCACGTGACAGCCGACTGATTTAGCGGCCCCTAGCGGTGGCACTAGAGACTATAAATTCCTACTTCTGGTGCCTCTCTGACTCCTGGGTGTTATGTGCGGTAACTACCCCTTATTCATGACAAGACAACGACTATGGTTGCGTGTCTCACGAATTTTGGGAAACAAAAATGTAAATTATTTTCCGGCTAACACACAATAGCATTTTATTTTAAGTTTGAAAACAGGAATTCAATCGGCGCAAGGGTCTATATCTTCTCAAATGGAATACCCACTCTTCGTATTATGTACTGTACGTATGTAAATGGGTAAAGATCGATCGGAAAAATCGTACAACGTAATAAAAAACTATCAAACGCATCATTAATCAAGCGGCAAACTTGAATTTAGCACCGGTCCGATGTACACAATATTGATCAAGTGTCAACTATCCTATTGTGTTCGATACGATTCCACCTGCGTTTATGAATTCTGTCGATGGGATTAAAACTTCCGTTTACGATTGACTGACAAGGTCAAACGATAAACACACATACGGCCAATAACGAAAGACTCCCGAGACCAGATTAACGTAGGAAGTAAGCCGAATGATCGATCACTTCCGATAGCAATCCCAGTTAGGTGAGCGCCATATGCTTTGCACACCCAATCATTGTAGCCCAACCACAAAGCAACAATAGTCGGAAGCGACCATTAGCCGAACGGAACTATCGCCTTTTACTAACAGCACGTTCCCCCATATTGTAGTCACGTGAACGCTCTTTCCATTGTCAGGCAAAGAAGCCGGTAGTCCTCAGGCGACATATGGTCGCTCAATAGGAGATCCAGATCGTGTTTCAGCCGCTAGAGGTCCCCGAGTCGGTTAATTATAAATAGGGACGCAGGTAGGGTAAGGTTTAATGAGTGCCACTAAGGTCCGGTTGATAGTGTAACCATTAATAAGGTATTACTGACTTCACATCGATTTGTATGGAATACGATACCTGGAGCACTCTGCGACTTCTTTGAGTCCCAAATGTATTTGATGGACTACAATAAATCGTCCATATGTTCTCTTATCTGGTTTCGGGTTTGTAATAGGAGTCTTAAACGACTAAATCATTAGCGGACAACTTATATATTATGTGCCTATTACTTCTTATTCAAGAAACATCTGTTTACGTTTTAGAACTTTTTTTAATCAGAAATAAGCCTTCTGTTACGGGAAATTAAAACGAGTAATGATGTAATTTCATCTTTTTTTTTTATTTAACCAATCAAATGCATTCGTTTCTAACCGATTTTCAATTTAGCCAATCAAACGTGTGCATTTCAAAAATTTAAATTTCGTAAAATGCGTCACTCAAATATGTTTTCAATTTAAAATTTTGAATTCCGTTTAACTGCGCATATATTCTTCAATTTCAAATTTAAAATCGACCAATTAAACGCGTCGGTTTTAAAAATTTAAATTTAAACAAATAGAATAAGTATTAATGACGTTATTTAAAATTATCCAATGAAGCTTGGGGGTGGCAAAATTTAAAAACGTATCGAGAGATTAAATTTTACAGACAAAACACGCAGTGGAAATATTTAAAAAAAATTTTTTTTCTGGTTGCTTTTAACCATTTTTTAACCTGTTACAAAAGAAAAGAAGACTTGCCACCGAATCGTTTAGGTCAAGACGGAGAAAGGAAGACAAGAATCTTCCGAGAAAGGCAGGGCGACGTTACATACCCCCTTGTCCTCCCCCCACTACCGCAAGATGTGAGTGTCGTGAAGCCTGTAACAATCCGTCCGACTTGCTTGTTAAAGCTCAATCGATATAACATACCAAAGACGACCAGTTTCCGGGGGTAGAAAATGTCCGTTTGTTAGCGTTCTGTAAGGGTCTGCAGTAACTTTATCCTGGGGCAGATCATTATAGGGTGAGATGCTGTGCTTTCTCTTTCTGTCTTTCCTTCTCTTCTGAGATCGCTGTCCTAGAGAACAACGGTATTGGCTGTTCGGACTTTCTACTAAGACGTCCCCCATTCAATTATCACTAATGGTCTATGTTGTGTGGACTTACTTTTTTCCAGTGGGAACGTCGAACGATTTTTTCTTTCTTTCTTTTTTTTCTTTCTTATTCTCTCTCTTTCTTATTTCCTTCCTGGGGAAATCGATAAGATTCCGTTTTTCCTCTAGTCTAAAGAATAAAAATTCTTTCCCTCTTTTTTTTTCTCTTCCAGTTTGGTATATATATAAAAACACTTTGGTTTATATTTAAAAACGTGGAAATTAATAAAAGTTTTTAAGGGACGGAATAAAAGGAATCTGACGTCATTAAATCACTCACCGTCTTAAATTGTTCGAGAGAATTTCGAGTATAGTTTTTAAATGCTCCCCAAGGGGGGGAGGAGATGCGTATCGTGTGCATTTCTAGTGATGTTTATCTAGAAGTTTGGCGTGGAAATAGAGTAAGGATCGTTGTAAGAACAACGTATTATTGTATCCCAGTTTGATTCCAAGAGCCAAGGAGAGTCTGAGCCAATTAGTTGCTCACAAACAGCAATTAAGAAGGCTCGTTATGTTCCGAGATAAGATTAGAAAACCGAGTTTGAATGATGTTTTCACGCTATACTAAGATGGAAGAAGGAGAAGTGTTTATTGCAGGGGAAACACTTTAACTAGGATAAGTTATAGACTTTAAAATATATTATTAATTATTATTCAATTTATAAAAATAATTAAAATAGAAAAAAATTTGTGTTTTCCAGCCATTTCGAACGTAGAAAATCGACCACACTCGCTAAGACCATGCCTCGTTAAAATAGAAAGTTGTGAGAAATATTTTAAAATTTAAAGTCCGTTGTATGCCTTTCGACGTAGTTAAAAAAAATTAAAAAAAAATTAAATTCATTAAAAAGCGGAACGTTAAACTTAAGCCGGCAGGAATGCCCTTTATAGTAAGGAAGGCCTAGGCCCACATGCCGAAGTTCGATTCGTTGGTAAGATAGGCTTAGGCTAGAAAGTGTACCGACATACCTCCGGCTTAATGTATCGTTAAATGAGGTCCTTCTACCAGTTTGAAGCTGCGCAAACCCCCCTTCACGCAAAAGTCCGGTATGGGTGTAGTAATATGAGTAAGAGATGTACCTCGTTATCTTCGTGTTGGAATGTGAACTGTCTGTTCCGAGACGTTTAAGGACTTTTTTCCGTCTCGAAGGCCATCTTACACTAGCATTTCGGTTAGCTCCTTCCGTGACGGAATTATTGGAACGTCCCCTTATGGGTCTTAAAACAATATGACTAAAAGTAATTCGAGTTTCTAGCCCTCAAAAAATAAAAAAGTCTTACTTAAAACAAGCGAAAGACCTAATTTTGGCCATCCGAAAATCGGTCGTAATTTCGACTAATTAGTAGATTTTTGTCGTAATCAATCATGAAGAAAATTTAACCTAAATAAGGGGCGGGTCTAAGTGGGTCGATCTATCAACCCGACCAACCAGCTGCTTATCTTAGAGGCCTACAATTCAGTTTTACATACGCTTAGTTAAAGTGTCCGGTGCTAAAATTCCACGAGGAATCTATCCGAATTTCCCGAATAATTCGGGGAAGATGGCGATGGCAAATTTACACCCGACGTTTTCGGCAAAGGCATAATGACAAGCGTGAAACGTTATAGAAAAGAATGACTGATGACGTCAAGTCGGAGAAGGTATCAAATGAAGATAAACTGTTAAGTTACATGTCGTTGTTTTGTGTGCGTGGGTGATGGACCACCCAGTGAGAGGGACCAACAGCCAGTCGGACATAGTAACACTAAAGACATAGTATTTCATCGCTAGTCATGGCAGACAACGATTCTTAACATTAGCTACGGACGTTGTACAGATTCGGTTACTCCATGCGCGGTTAACACAAGAATGCGAAAGGGCCAAAATGTCTCTTGCCAGAAAGATTGTCTTATATTTAATCAGTTTTAATCGTAAAATATTTTATTAATTTAATAAATTAATCGGTGAGAAAGTAAATCAGAACGATTTCTCTATTAAATCACGCGTAATCACCCAATTTAAGGTGACGTGTCGGCCATTGTGTTAGCATTGAGGCATTCAGATAAGAGATAAAAAAATATATTTTTTTTCAAAGTAAAACACTGTTTTAATTGTAAAAAATATTTTTAGAGAAAGTAAAAAAGGGGAAGATTCTTATTTTAAAAAATATATAAAAAAAGCCGGAGGTCGTAGGGTCAAGAGAAGAATGGGAAAGGTGGCGAGAACTGTCACCCTAGTAGGCAAACGTCGCCCGTACGAGACAGTGAGAGTTGGTCCTATCTTCCGTGGTCTCCCGTCATTTTTTCGCGCTAGGCCGAAAACAATGGGTACGTGACTAGAAAATCAAGTAACATTCGTGGGAAATAAGAAGAAACAGGCTCTTGACGAGCGACAGTAGCTCGACTTTCTAAAATACCAAACGTGCTTTGTGTGTGTAATAATGGAGAAGAGACACAACTTCTTTTTTTTTAAATAAAAAAAAAAAGCCGCTTTAATATTCAACACTCGCCAATTACTTTCTTCTTCTAACTTAACCGTTCTAGATCTTTATTAAGAAAAAAAATAGAACATATAGAACTGCGTATCTGATATTGCAAACACGAATGTTGCCATTTAACCAATGAGTTTGCCGCCTACATATTTAATGATCTTATTTTTAAGTGCGGCCTATTTAAAAAGTATTCATTTTTTATTATTTTTTTAAAGACACTCCATCGATTTAATTGTAAATATAGATAATGTGATAAAATATTAGGCTACTGGGAAATTAATACACTGATATTAATATTTAGCTTGTATGAGAGTGAGGAAGAAATGCCGCCAGGGTAAAATGGCCAATATGTCTTCGCGCAATATACTTTAACTTGGTTAAACACCGGCCAGATACGGGGATAAATGGCTCCTAAACCCTCAAAATTTCTTCTTTTAAGTAAAACTTGAAGTTTATTTTCGTAAAATTATCTATATCCATTTTTATTTGTTTTATTCTAGTATTTTTTTTATGACTTTCGGAGAAGAGCGAGGCCCGGATCCCAACTCACCTCTCAGCCCCTTGTTAACATGCGAGACTTCACTGCACAACCTATGGTTTCCTCAATTATTTTTGACGTCTTATGGGTTCAAATTCGAATACATCATAAAACATGTACTTAAAACATAAAAAAAACAAGTGAAAAATTTTTTAAAAAATACACTGGAAATTACACACGTTTTAACAAATTTTAATTTAATTGGCGCTTCAAGATTCAAGTGCAAGTTCTGAAGGTACTTTTAAACCTTACCACTTAAACATTAAATACCAAGCGCGTAGGGTATGTCTTAAATGTATGATAACAATCCAATCGAGACGTACCCTAAACGCTTTATAACGTTTTAAATCGGGTTATAATTAAATAATTTTAATTATAATTCAATTTCTCTAAAGAGATACACCGACGAGAGCGTGCCAGAGAGGTATACAACTGATAAATCACAGCGTGTTTAGAGGGGTAAACATTATATTTTGGGGCCTATTCGGAATGATATCTTTTGCATATCTCTGTGTCATTGTTAGACACACCTGAGTATTTTTTTTTCTAGTATCTCATCGCAAGTGGCGTTCCGACGTGCTATGACCTTTGATCTTTCCCACGTAATTCTCTACCAGAGACATTGTTTTTTTTTTCTTTGTTCTCCCTTTCTTCATTGACTTCTATGTTGTAAGATGAATAAGTTTTAATTAAACACTGTTCTTTCGCGTTCTTGTGTTCCGACTTATATAATTACATGCAATTGATAGATTGTTATCTGCCGACTCGGTTATTGATGAATAATACTTTATTTTTTTATTTTTTATTTTTTCCATCAATAACTCATTTGCTTTGTCTGCAATTTGGGCGAAAAATGCGCCATACTTTGTTCTTAATTATTTAAAAAATTTAGCGACTTTTTAAGGAAAAAACTGCAAAATTCAAGAAATTATAACGTGTTTTATTGTATTTTATACAATTTTTATAATTTATTTATAAATTTTACATATTTTCCGCCAAAATTTCTGTCATACTCTCGACGAAATTTGAAATTTTAAATCGGTTATACTTTACCGCCATCTGTTGAGAACGTTGCGAAGCTTAATTGGTAACATTAAAATGCGCCATATTTATTCTATTTGAGACATTTAATTGCCTAAAATATTAAAAATTCATAAATCATAAACTTTTCGAGGTAGGTTATGTGTTATTTTCCACATCGATCAGGTTAAATCTGCAGCGCGGATTAGACTTGAAGTGAGTCATTTAGGCCTACTGAAAACCAAAAAATCGGCTAACCTTATGTTTCCGGGGGGGATGAGCTAGCAAATTGAGTAGCTTAACTTCTTTTTTCTTGTCATCAATGAGAATTGTCCGATCCGCTACAAATCCCAACACGTGCTTGGCGTGATAACCAATTAGGTGGAGCACGAGAGCAGATTAACTCCTAGACGTGTGCACAGGAACCGGAGCTAGAAATTGGTCTCATATATAAATAATCCTCTTCCCCGTCGACTAATTCGTGTATTTTAATCGTTCCACTAAAGAAATTTGAGTTAAGACTCAAAAATTAATATAATCTTAAGGTTAACCATAGGTTAAGGCGATAATCCCGAATGTAGATTCTAAAAGTTAAAGGTTAAGTTAATGACGAATGGGGAATCTGTATATCTGTTGTTACCCTTTCAATAGGGACATATCTTTATCATCATTCCGGGACTGAGCAATGTAAAGTTTAGGGCCTGGTGCTGAAACTACAACTAAAGGTCCTTTTAATTTTTTACTATCGATGAAGGAAGGGTTCCTTTCATTTTCTGCATCAAGGCTTTTACCCACAATTTAATTATAATAAACGCAAGAGGCCTTAATATTACGGATCCAAAACAAACGTATATTTATGTTCAAAGATAACTTTATAGGGCTTA
Source organism: Centruroides vittatus (assembly GCF_030686945.1). Lineage (NCBI taxonomy): Eukaryota > Metazoa > Arthropoda > Arachnida > Scorpiones > Buthidae > Centruroides > Centruroides vittatus. The sequence goes on from NW_027122576.1 coordinate 1,827,209, forward strand.
ATTTTCGAGAAAATTTTCATTCCAGGGTGTTACAGGCTTGCCTACAGGCTACATTTAACAATAAAAAGTAGGCCTATTCCTTGTAAATTTATACTCAGGCCTTACACATTTTATGAAGAAATCAAACGCGTGGACATTAGCCCACCCCCTTAAGCATGCGTATAACATTTGGCGGGAGAGAAGGGCCCGTTACGTGTTACAATCAAAATCCTTTAAATTGTTAACGTTTTCTCCTAGGCGAAACGTCGAAGCGAAGTGGAAACGTGTTAAACATCCGTAACCTTCCCTCCCCCTCAAGTTAACACGTGACTTTGCGCCAATATCGTTTAACAATTACGATAAAGTTTTAAGATCCTTAAAACTTTGTAACACTTGATAGAGCGAAAGGAGGAAACGTCGTAACATTAAAGGGGATAAAAATAAATTTGCGAAAGCGTCGGAACATCGGTAAACGTCTTTATTCTATTCTGCTCGAGCTGTTGTTAGAAATTTACTTGTGTCAACTGAAGCGCGGGAGGATAATCGTATCAGTAGAAATGCTATAGTATCAGTTATAGTTGGCCATAGCAACGTAAACCATGCGGGGTAAGAGAGTAGCACGTGATCTGTACTGCTTCCACTTTGATCCTTAATCCGTCCAATAATCTAACTTGACATCCAGATTAAGTACAACGATTGACAGGAGATTAATAATTACTCCTGATTAGCGTCGTGAAGTTGTGAGAACGCCATTGACCTAATACTTTAATCTACTTACGTGCCGCATCCCGTTCTGGGCTTAGTGCCCCTTGTGTGCTACTCTACTATAAATATTAGTATAGCCGCGTTTATTGCCTATATTATTAAAGTGTCAATCACCCGATCCGTATTTTTTTAAATTTTTTCTTCTGGAAGGAAATGGTGTGTCCTGATGGCATTTCTTTGCCGTATACCCTCATCCACTTGGCACGGTGGCATCTGTGCATCTTACTATTATAATCGATTACGTGATTTGTACCCTTTTTCCTTATCACGTGATTAATTCAGCTTGTGTTCCACCTTACAGCCTAATTTACCGTTTTAGTTACTTTCACCTGTCTGCTTCACGCACGGTCACTCGATACGAATGTCACTTCACACTTCTTCACACTATAGTCACTTGATAATTTTTAACACCAGCTTCATAAAGATGGTGTTAAAAATTATGTCTCCTCCTTATTATTCCTCCTCCCCTAGAATTATTCCTCCTTATGTCAGGACCTCTTACGACACGTCACTTAAGCAAATTTCCAAAATTCGGCTCCGATCGCGCGAGCCAATTTGCATAAACAGTCACGTTCCGCTCTACGTCATCTCAGTTAACGGGCGTTGAAAATTTCGTTGCAGGTGTTAATCACGCGTTATGTTCTGGATGCGGATATTAAGAGCCATTGTCCTCTGCAGAAGAGAGGGGGAAAAAATAAAGGGCGCGTGACAAGCTCTAACCCCACACACTTTGTTTTTTTAACGTAAAGAGCGTGATAGATCACGTGATAGGACGGCACACTTTGTAGACAAGGAGAAGACAGAAGCAATGTCTCATCCCCGAAAGTTTTCTAGTGAAGGTAACGTAGTTAAAAGCATATTCCATTCAGAGAAAGAAAGTTTGATTCCATCTGGCTCATCCATTAGCTTGACTCTCTTACAAATGGATCCTCCATTTAATGGAAGTCGAGAAGAAAAGAAAAATGTTTTCTGTTGCATTTGGAAGTGAAAGTCCATGTCTGGATACAAAAATCTGCAATATAATAATATCTCTACACGGCGTTTCCACAAATTCTCTTCTTATTTTTTTAAAAAAAAGTAAGGAAAAAGAATCTCCCTTTCTAAATTCTGTTCCTGTTTTTTTTACTACATATTTTCCCTCCTAAACTTAGATATCTTAATTAAATTATCTTCATTTTTCTTTTTCTTTTTTCCTTCGCCCCTCTTCGATAATTTTGCATTAGCCGGCGCCATTTTTTTCGCGTCACGTGATTTCCTTTACGTAAAAAAAAACGTCACACGAGAACGATCTCGTGACGCGCCGGGAAAGGAATGTTGCATTGTTCGCGCGATTTCGTGCGCGAATAATGCTACGTTTCTTCTCGCGCCGCGGGTTCGAACCCTCGAGCAATCACGTGACCGCTACGCCAGGGTGCGAATCACGTGACTGTCCGCACGAAAGATATCAATCGCGTTATGTCTTAGTATTTAATCACGTGACTGCTCAGTACGCCTGAGAATATGCAAATGAAGTGACTATTCGCACAGCCTGCGCGAGATCACGCGACTGCTCGCTTACGTCGCGCGAGAGGCGATTTTTTTTTGCTTGTGTTGCGTGAAACGTCACTATTGTAATACGTAATCACGTAAATTTCGCCTTCTGCATGTCAGGTAACTAGGTTTTTAGTGCTTTTTCCGCTCCGACTTATATTCTCGGAAGGGTTGCGATGCGGAAATCGTGTCGCGTGACCGTTACACGAACACCGGTTTCGTAAGGTTTCGATGTTTGTTCGGCGATTCGCGAAATTCAATCGTTTGGCACCGTCGTCGTCACTGTCGCGGTTGGCGACGCTTCAGTCACGCGATGCGAACGGCTTAAAGCGTTATATCGAAGCAGTCGGTTGAATTTTCTCCATTTCTTTCTTAATAAGCGGGAGTTTTTTCGTGTATCTTTCGAATCTTGGTCACGTATGACGTCGAATTACCGAGAACGAGACGATCGAGAGATTTTTGGAATGTCTTCGAGAGGCGATAAAGTAAAAACACTTTTCCGCACGCATCGATATCGCTAATTAGAAGCGAAACTTCCGATTCCGATGGGCACGTTCGCTTGCCCGTCCGCAAGAATCAACTGAAACCAGTCGAAAAATCTCGTGTTAAAATCACAAACTGCAAGCGTAACGTGATCACGAGCGCGTCGTGCCACGTGACGTTACTGAAGTGCCTAAATTTTACAACAATTCGTGACAGGAGGTGACACAGTGTCGTAATTAACTCTCTCTTCTCTCCACCATAACGCAAATTCGCTAGCCTTGCACTTTCCGAACTTCGTTACGATGTTACGCCCGTCAGGCGCTGTAGTACGTAGGCGTACGATGCCTATAAGCTCACGACAGTGTGTACTAAGCGCTAGTTGGAGCCCATCAGAGTGGGCCCTGGGGAATGAAAAAACAATTACACTTTATCTGGGACGGTGGAGAGGTAAGCAGCAACGCTTTTCTAAGCGCTCATCCCGTGACATAACGACATAAACCACCTGGGTGGGTATAAAAGGCGGCGACGGGGCTGAGGAAGGGACGGAAAATTAAAACAATGCTTTTGTTGTGTAGCCAGACTGACAAAAGCGCCGCCAACGTTCAATAGCTATTGTATCTTCTAATTAAGCCATAGCTATGACCTTTGTGCTGTAAATCTATTGTTTTTGCCACAAAAACTTCCATCCAAGACTCAAGAAATACATTAAAAGAAAAAAAGAAGAAGAATTCCTCGAAATAACGCATTGTCTCCCCACCCGCCGTTAACGTTTACGGACACGTCACGTGATCCGCCGCTCCGAACACGTGAGAAGTCGGTCTCCGTAATCACGTGATCGGTTCGAAGCCTGTTACGTCGGCAAAAAAGTTTCCGAGATCGCTAACGTCACGCGTGATTACTAAATGAGTGACGTGACGTATGGAAACGTAATCTAGTAACGTGACCCACCGATGACCAAACAACGCAGAAAATCATCGGACGAGCTAAACATAGCTCGCGTAACACGTGACTCACATAAGTTTTAAATTCCCTCGGTTACCATTAAGGGCTCTTGGGATGTTACGAGTTATATACCGGACCGGGTTGTAGATTTGTACATTAAATTACACCTCAAATTGGGACGATTGGGATGAAAGTCGCGTGCGTACTGCCCAATTTAAAGGCCTTGTATAAAAATTTACCTCCAAACTTGTAAATTTTGGAGGTAATAATCTATCAGAAGTCGCTAAAACGGATAAAAAGTCTTCCGGATTTAATTTGTAGGTTGGACACTCGAAATTTGTCAATTAAAATACGTAATTTAGCCAATGAAAAACCCAAAAATTCAACTTAATTTACAGGATTTATGCGGCTAAAATCGGCCGCCGAACAGACAACAGGCTGGATTAACGAATTTATCTTTAGATTAGCGAATTAAACATTCGGCTCCGTGGAATTTAAACCCGAAAAAGTGGCTAAAATCGGATTTAATAAAAAATTTAAGCCGTAAAATGGAGTTATAAAAATCGATCGGGTGGCTAAAAATCATAGAAATTTTACGATTGACACTTAAACGGAGTAACGAAAAAATTACGCAAGTTTTATATTGATCGCTAAAATCGGCTTTTGGTAGTAACTTGGTAGTTTATTCGTGTCAAACGGTAGTTTTACCCCCGTTTTTTGGGGGGGAGAATGCAAAAGTTTAGAGCTAGAGGTACGACGATGGCATACTGAAGTTAAAAGCGTAGCCCTAAAGTCAAGGTGCGCTTTCACCTGGCCCTTATCGTCCATCTGCGTTTATGGGTTGGGTGGGGGAGGGTGTCGCCCTCATCTGCCGTGGGAAGAAGCTACTGTGTGCTGCCATCTTGTCATTGTAAATCACTGTAAGTACAACCGCCTCGCATTCCGTAGTGCTAGGCCAAATACGTGCCGTGACTCGACTGCCCAAAAGTGTTATTTGTCCCAAACCAGATTTGCACTCGTAAAACTTTGAGGGTTATTTTCTTTTTTCTTTTTTTTCCTCCCTTCTTCTAACTCATTACCTTATATTCTCCGGGTTTTATTATCGATCCGAAATATTATCTAGCGCTTATGACGTCATAAATGCTCTCATTATCCATATGGCTTTGTTTACGAGCGTGGCTCTAGTATACGCTGTATGGTCCTATACGCATCTACGTTGTATACAGTGTGCTTGCTTTTATCTAAGTCTAAGTCTGTAAGAAATTTAGGGACGTAACGGGGGGAAGGAGGTGGACGAAAACCCACTAAACTTCGCTCCATCGTTATAGCGTGTGTACGGCGCTATATTTCACCCCTTTACGCTTTTATGTGACGTTCTGAGCCCAGAGGGACTAACAAATCGAGATAAGGACGTTAAAACGATTAAGCATCTTGCATTTACATTTAACTTTCTCCTACTAAAAACCCCCGACTCGTCTCGTTCGTAATTAGTGAAGAAGATTAATTTGTCGTCGGTTGAGCAATGTCTTGTTCGAATCCCACGCAGGTAGACCCCCCTCCCTTCTCTCTTTTTTTTTTATTTTTCCCTTCTACTTTCAACGTTCTGTATGGTAGAAAATGAAAAACAGGAGACAGAAGAGATAAGAGCAGGACAGCCCCCTTAACAGATCCTCTGGCGTCCTGTCACATGCAATCAGCTTTAGCACTTAAAAGTAAGTTGCTTGTAAAATTATGAGGGTTGGCTTCTGATACCGATTCCTGTAACCGTCCGCCATTTTCCAGTATAAGGAAATACAGTATACAGAATCTTAAAAGAAAAAAAGGGCGCTACACAGGGTAGAAATTCGCTCGACCTTCTGTCGGCTCGTTCTACAACGCTTTTAACTAGGACACCCATAGGGAAGCGTAGATACCACCTAACCAAGATAGGAATGTCTTCACGTTGTATACAATCCCGTTAACAGCGCCGTAAAGAGGGCAAAGTATAGGTTATTATACGAGCATACTTCTACGAAAACCCTCTACACACCACCTTCCCCTTCGTGAAAAACTCTTTAGAGATCTGCCAAGCTCGACAGTGGGAAGATTTTCCGAAGAATCCCTCGTTTCTAGGGGTGTTCGGAGCAACAAGTGCGCGCGAGGAAACAATTATCGAACGAGTTAGAACGGGGATAAAGGGACATAAACGAACGCAATTTTTTAATAATCGGGACATTAAAGGTGTTATATAAGTTATATTTCTGTCATCTCGACCACACCTTAATCCGAGGAGTATGTCGGGTTCCTCCCTTGCTTCTTTTTTTTGATAAAGTCGCCAATTTGATGGCATCCTTTTAGAAGTCAGGCAAATAGCAAAAGCATCGTAAAATCGATAAGACAAGAAGCTTGCCCACTTTATACAACTACCCAAAATAGGCCTATTTCCACACTTCTTATCGCTCTTCCACCAATACGATAACCCAGAAGATAAAAGAAGACGTACATAAAAAAAAGGGAAAGTCCAGGGGGGACTTTCTATCATCTATATACACTATATTCTATTATACCTAAAGATATAAGGGTGTTAACAAATCCGACCTTTAAAAAAAATAATCTAAACGTCGTTAACGTATTTTTTTTTCTAGAAATTTAAATTGTTTTATGTGTTATTAACGTTTATATTTACTGTTAACTGTTCTAAATTGCATCCCCCTAAACGTTTAGGGAGTCGCCTTATAAGTGTATTCGTTAACCCCCTTTTTTCTGTTGTAAGTTCAGGAAAGTTTTACTCGTTTTAAACGTTATAAATTTAGCCTTTCGGTAGTTTTGTTTATAATTTTATTTCTAAAATAATTAATTTACTGTTCTATACTTCGATACTTCACCCCTAAACGCTTGCTAGCTCCCTTTACACCCTTCTAAATTTTTAACGAAAATTTGGGCATATTTTAAGCGAATGCCACTTATTTTCGGCAATTTAAACATTTCGGAACCTCCGAATTTTGACATGAGGCGGCGCTGTTTAGGGGTTTTACCCCTAAAACCCACTAGCGATCATAACAAAAAAAAAAAAAAAAAAAAATCGCGAGAAATGTTCTCGCAGCGAGCCTGTTTTCTCTCAAACCGTCTCCGTTAACTGTTGCAGTACAGAAGCAGTCGAAAGGCTGGTTATTTTCAATCGTGACCTTTAACCTTTATTAAGATTCCCCCCATCGTTTAGCACTGGAATGACGTAATATTGTTTTAGCGTTAAAGACATTTTCGAACGTTAACGTTAAGTGAGTACCGATGTAACTTCTTTATTACATATTCGGTGGCGGCCACTTTATATAAATTTATATCTGCTAGGGATAATTAAAACGAATTTTGACACATATTTAATTGTAGGGGGTTTTTACGACGTTAATTAAATTAAAATTTCGTATTATTAATGTCTGTAGTGGAGACGTAACTAAGAATATCAAAGATGACTAAGTGCTGACAGCTTCAGTTATTCTCCAAAATGTTTTTGACATCAAACAGGGTTTACAACACCGATAACAGACGAGGAATAAATAAATGATTTGGATAAATATTTAAAACTAAGCTAGCATTCGTGGCGCCATATTGCACCCCCTTCTTCTTTTCCTTTTTTTTTTTCTTTTTAAATTTTAAAGCTTAAAATTTAGAAGAGCGAACACAGGATTGCTCTCGCTCCTCTCCAGAAGAGATTCCACACAAGAAGGAAGAAAACAGGAAAAAAATCAAATATTTTTGTCCCAATTCTTCGCCCTTATAAAGCCCATATTTCAGTGGCATATGGGGAAAATATGAGGCCTCGTTATACACTTAAAGCACGGTTCCTTTGACGTTCGGCAAAGGTGCAATTCGGATTGTTACTAAAATCAGAGAAACTTGCCACTGCCAACTATTTTAATGAGCCTCATAAATAAGGAGGAGGCTTAAGAGAGATACTTGTTTTAAAGACATCGATGTCTAAATGATAAGTGCTGAATTTTCTTCACTCCAATGATCTTAGGAGTCCTCCGTATCAATCTGACTTCGCTCCATCCCGGTTTCGTTTACTATGCCAAATCATTAAACTTTATTTATAGATATTTTTTAGTTAAGACCAGATTTTTCTACTACTTTATATATAACCTTGCAAAGGTCTCCCCCCGCTCGTTTGTATAGGTTACTTAACTAAGAATTCTGTAGATAAACCGCGGATAACCTCATTACTTGATTTAACTGCCAACTAACTAACGTGGTTACGATAAACAAGCATTAATAGCTGACTCCAGTAGAAAGACTGCCGCTTCGTTACCAGTTCTTCTAGACATTACTTTTCTAACTGTCACTCTATGCCAATGGCTCCCATTACAAGTCTAAATCGTCTATGCCTCGCTCTTTTTTTTATTCGATTTTAAAAGGCCTCTTGAGTTCCGTTTACAGAACAAAACTTGCCAATTTTTTTGTGGTTTTATTTAGATAAAAATCGTTGGTATTTTGTATAAGAATTCGTTTTATTCTTCTATATTTTGTGTGAAAGGTTATTTATATTATAGAATTTAATTTTTAGAGGTGTTTTTTGAATATAAAATCTATTCTTCAGTAGGTTCTCGTGTGGAATGGTCAATCTTGAAACCGCGTGATACTTAATTTACCGAGTTTCATGTAAGAACTGATCGCGTTTTTACGCCTCAAAATCTAAGATATTCGCCTTTTAATTTGTAATTTTTATTTACAAAAATATTTTACACAATTTTTGCTTAAATTTCCTTCAAAACGCGCTGAAAAGTTCACATCCTCCTCGGTTACGTTACAGACGTCCAAAAAAAAAAAAAAAACAAAAAAAATCAATTTTCTGCACGTTTAATTCTTTATGAAATACGCAATTGTTAGGCCCTTCTTCTCTTACACTATCTCAAATTAGGCCTTAAAATATATCGGTCTATCCTTCTTCATTAAGACTTATATGGACGTGATTATTATACCCTTGAAGCATTGGAGAAAATAGTCCTATTCTTGCATATGTAAGCATATAAATGATGACAAATGGCCTCTAATCAGATGCAAGTTCTGCTTTTTTGCTTACGAAATAACTTATTGCACGTCCTATTATAGTTATTTAAGAGATGCGATAGCAATAATAATAACAAGCCGCATAGTTTATTCTAATCTTAAAGGGCTCCTTTATCTAGAGAACGGGAGAAATCAGCAGCCATAAATCTAGATATAAATTGTCATCCGAAAGGATTTTAAGCTTCCCTTTCATAAAGATCACTTTCCTTTCCACATTAGAAGGCCCGAAATATAGTTTAAACGATACTAAAGTGGCTCTTCCAGTGTTTAATTTAAACACTAGAAGGCCCACTTTCATTACGGTTAAACCAGGCCTTCTACAGGATCTTGAAAGGTCTGCTTTAATGGAAGTAAAAGCAGTCCTAATATTGTTCAGAAACAGTTAAAGGCCTAATTTAAGCCGCTATTCTGTGTAAATCTACAAGGTTAACTTTAAATGACGTACACAGGCCTTCTAACGCCTCTAAGAAAGCGATCTTTTTACATAAGCCTTTTGATGTTCGTTTAAACATCGAATGGCCTTAAGGAAAGCACTACAAAGGCCTACTTTTGTTTCTCTTAAGCACTATAGACAGGCCTTCTAGTGATGCAATGTAAATAGAAAACAATCAACAGGCCTCCCAGTGTTTAAACGAAACACTAGAAAGGCCAACCACTCTCGAATACTAGAAAAACCAAAATATAGGCATTCAAACAATTCAGATTCTGAAACAAGCCCCTTTTTTTCTAGTAGTAAAATCTCAGATTTCTTTCGACTCGACACTTTTACATTCTTCGGAATAGCCCCCAGAGAAGGAACAATGCTGTGTTCACCAGACAAGTTCATCATTAGACCACCAGGTGGCTGATTTATTACCCAGAACTTCCGGCTCTTGCAAGTCGTTATTTCCGGCAGTAGTCGAGCAGACCGACCACAGGGAGGGCCGTAATTGATATACAGTGACAGCTTGGTTGATATGAAATGCTCATAATTCTGCAGTCACAACGATCTAGTAGGTGGAGCCCGACAAGACGATTGGAAGATAAGGCATGGAATTACTGATTCCCCCTTTTTTTTTTCTCTCTCTCTCTCTCTCTTTCTCTCTTTCTCTATCCTTCCTCCCCCATCTTTCTGGTTAGAAGGGGAAGGTCCATAATTTATCACATTCTTTGCTTCACCGGATATATTCAGTTGTCGAATCTAATTATTTGTATCCAGGACCTTCCAAGCGCTCGAATTTCCTTGTTTATTGTATAACAACCGACCTAACACGTTTCCTATATTTTTAATATTGATTTCTAAACCGATATTGTTCATTATTGTCTACCCCTTCCCTTATTTTAATGAGCCTGTTTACGTATAACGTTCCTCCTATACGTGACTTCCAACGTTTCAAAATTAACCAATAGCGACGTCGCTTAGTGTAATTCGATAAAGGATCCGAAGTAAGGGGGTATTTTATTAGTTGCACAGGATTTTAATTAATTTCGTAACGTTTTTGGTACCGAGATTGGCACCGGGTTACAACGCTAACGATGACAGGAAAATCTGAACTTTACGATAACCCTGTCAGCGCCTGTTTGTTTAGTTGTGAGCCCTCTTGTGCACTCGAACACAAGCAAAGTCAAGCCGACGATTGTATAACAATCCACCCCCCCGTTATATCCAAACATAAACACGCTTTCGTCACGTCCCAGATCATAAATCAATTGTCCTCCTTATCGCTCCATTTTTTTTTTCTTTCTACGCAAAATTCTTCCTCCCTTTTTATAGCGAATCCCTCCATTTAAGTAGTTAAAACACGTTTTGCAAGAAGAAGAATCGATGCGAATTAATTCTATACCAAAGCCGAGTAAGGAAAATATTTATATAATTAATTACGTCTTTTAATATGCCGATTCTAAAATAACCCCCCGAGTTAGATTAAGAAGAAGAAGGGGGAAGGTTTTTTGGAAATATTAACACGTATCTTATAAAATTTTCCTGTAGAAGAAAAAAAAAGGGTTTCGCAGAATGATGGATGAGATCGCCTTCAACTTCTTATAATAGAGTTATATATTTTAGTAATCGAGATCATAGATCAATTCGGACATGTTTCGGCACCACCTCGGGACCTTACGACCGATTTTACTTAAATTAAACACACCATGTACAGACCTTTTCATCTAATTCGCCTGCTTAATCCGTCAATTTGGAAGTCCGAAAACAATAGAATGCCGATTATAGCTACCGGGCTTTAGTCTTAATTAAGTTTTTTTTTTAATTTTGTTTTTTGGGCTATTTTTTTCCCCTCGATATCATTGATAGAGCTGCCCCTAGCGGTGATTTGACGGATGAGTAACAGCATCTTACACGTGTTCTTAACTAATGGAACTAAGTTTCGGATTAATTTATTATTAATGGGATGCACGAAATTAACTTTTAGTAAATCCGGGTGGGTAGAAATTTTTGAATGACTATCGATCTTTTTCTTCTTTTTTTTTTGTTGTTCTTTTCCTTATTTTAATTTTTCTTTCCTGTACTTCCCCCTTTCACACGTGACCCCCAACTCTTACTAAAGTTTAAAAACGTTAAATTTCTTTATTATTTACGAAATTTTACTTGTTTTCTTAGTTTTTATTCCATTTTGCATTTTTTTTTCATTATTTTTAATTACTTTTTACAGCCAGACGGGTGAATATATTCACGCGCACGTCCCGAGTTTCTCCTCTTTTCAACCCCAAAAATAGAATAAAATTATTAATAGAACTGTTTTAATGCAATGTAACCAATTTATAGGTCAATATATAAATAATAATTAGAAAATAATCTAAATTTAGACATCTTTAGACCCATTTTACTCGTATAAACTGTCCCGGTTTGGTCGATGCGATCATTTTATTCACATTTCTTTATTATTCGATTGAAAAATCGATCAATAAGATCGTTTTTGGAATAAATCGATTTCTAAACGATTTCTTAAACTGCATATATAGACAGCTGATGATTTCGATTTTATTAATCGATTGATTGATTCAAAAATCGGAATAATAAAATGATCGATTCGGATTTATCACAGTCGATTTATTGTTATTAATCGATTGTAAGCGGAATCGATTAATAAAATAACATGATTTTTATAATATAAATCTATTTCTGGTTCGATTAAAGTCTGAATAAATGCTTTTACTTTATTAAAAATCGATTTTTTGAATATTTATCGATGAAAATAGAGTGAAACTGTAGCATAAATGAATGAATAATCGATTAATTTTCAATTTATAAATCGATGTAGACAGATTGAAGTTGATGAAAAACTGCCATAAATTGTTTTAAAAATATGAATAATGAAGGGAAAGATAAAACTAGAAAGCTACGACGATGATGAATTGTTTCCAGTTTTATCGTTTTATACATCGATTATATGATTTAAAATCGATTAATCAAAATAGAAAAATGGCCGAACGATTGTCTAAAAGTTTGAATAATGAAAAATATATTTTCCTATTCATCTTTTTCACTTAAGTTCTTTACTTTTTTCTTTGCTTTTGGCGTTAAATTCGTTCCTTATTTTTTACTTCATGTATCCGGACAATGAATTACAACGTGAACCAATTATTCCATTCACTACCGAAACGTGACGATGGGAAAATCCTATGATGCCACGTGCGTGGGAGGGGTGCCCAACGGCACCTACAAAGGAATAGCAAACCGCACGCCCGTCTAGCTCCATTGGGGTTGCTGGTATTTGAATGACATCTTGTGCGGAGAACGGCTCCATTTGAGGGAGTTCTGTTTTGTCTCTACAGAAAAGTGACATTTTCTAGCTCACAGAACCCATTCTCTCTTCATGCAAGAGTAGATAACAATGGAGATGCATTAAATAGTCGAGTCTTTTTAACTTTTTTCTTTTTTTCGCTAGATGGCCCTCTTCTTTTTTTCCACTTTCGGTTAGTTTTAGAAGATCGAAGCCATCAACGAGTTGTTTTAAGGATATTGTACTCGAGTGCGGCACTCGAAACGGGCAAAAATCTTCTATCTGAATCACTCAAACCCTACTTTAATTATTATAGATAACTTTTAAATCGTTGTTTATAATTAGGGGTTTGTGTTTTATCGAAAATTTTCGTCAGTATGTTTCTCATAAACAAACACTATAACCGAGTCGAGGGAGTGGTTTGTTTGCTTTCCTTCCATTTTATTTATGGACAGAGGTAAAATACCCCCGCTTAGTTAATTAAATTTCATGTATTAATATCTTCAGAACATTAATATTCAATCATAACCCGGTAGCTATATTTGTAAGCATGCCCTTCTTACCTTAAAGTAGTGTTATACGAGGGAAAGACGTATGCCTGGAAGTTAAAAATCTCCTTTTCGGTTCGCATTTTACTAACAAACTTAATTTTCATTCAGTTACAAACGGAAAATCAACGAAAAGTAATTTTCTTCCCCCCTTTTGAAGGTGCGTCTACCAAAAATACCCCCTGGCTTCTCTTAATCATAAATTATAGCGGTGGTTTATACATGAATATTTATCTTAAAAGTATTTTTCCTTCTACTTTGCCGTTCGTTAAATAGAAAATGCTTCCCCAAAAAGGAGCGGTTAGAATATCATTTGAATGCAGTTTCCTGTGTGTGTATATCGGAAAGGATGAATTTTATTTTATTATTTTTTTGGAAAAAATTTAAATCGATACATCAAAGAATATCGAAAAGACTCTGTAGCAACGATAATAAAACAACAGGTAGAAGAGAAGTTAAGAGCTGCGGGACTGCACTCGTGACCCTTATTTCCTATGTGTTTGATTTAATCAAAGACAAGCACTTCAATTGTTCTTGGCAAAGAGATGTCGCCCCCAGCCACGAACAGTTTGCACAAGAGAGAAAAGATAGATGATGCTGTTGTGACACATCACCGCAAGAGGGCATCCTGTCTTATCGGTGATCTTTTGTCTCATCATCTCCCGCTCGGCAGGTTAAAAAAAAAGAAAAAAAAAGGAAGGTCTACTTCTAAAAGAGTATGCCCGTCTCTTCTCATTGTCCACAATCATCGGGGTGTGAATAGTTAAAAATTCGATGGGTCTTTTTGTCACTTGTCCTTCATAAACTTCACCAAAATATTGGTAAACGGTAAGGGTCATTCAGGATCTTTCAGATTCTCTCGAATTTCTCATTGTTTCAATTTATTCTTTCGATCACGTAACTCGTTCTGTGAAGTTTCCTCCACGTTTACGTCATTTAAGTAAATTTACGTGTGTATACGCATAACACAACGAATTTCTCATACTGTATTTGCTTATCGCGTAACACACATCATCCTACTTTCCTTCAAATTTACATCACTAACGAAGAAAATTTATATACCATTTTAACGTATAGATGAAATTTGTTTTAAATATATTCTACGGGAGTATCCTTCGATCACGTGGTCCATTTTACACGAGTTATTCTCCATATTTACACCAATTAATGAAGTAAATTTATGTATACGCACGTAAAATATCTTCTTCAAGTACTTTTTAAACCATTCATAAATCTTTTTTTAACTGTTATCAATTCGTTTGGTCCTGTTTCTAGTCATTTGCTTTCTAACTTAGAAGCCTAGCGTTTAAGGTTAAATTTTAACCCGTCAAACTTGTCTCTTTTAGATAAAGGTCTAAGAATTTAGGATTTTTTTTTCCTCCCTTCTTCTTCTACGTCTCCTCCTCCCTAAAGCAGCGCACACAACTCTCTTCCAATTAAACAGATCGAGCCAAGAATTTTGAGTGTTTTAAGGGTAATAATGCACATTGAATATTAATCGGCACCCATAAAAATATCTTTCTCTTACAGAACCCAATTTAGTGCAAAAATTACAATTTACTTAAGCCTCCACATTTCTCATGTGGAACACAGTTTCAGCATTTATTTTATTTCAGATTTTTTTTTTTACCCTTTCCTCCACATTAATTGGCACGAATGATAGATGATATAGTATTGTTTTCGCTCTGCAAGTATGCGGGGTATATCAAGAAAACTGTAGCTATCTTCTCTATAATCGTTTCTCACGCGGCTACTGTGCAGTAAAATAGGATTGGTATGCAAAGACACGAATCGATACGTGAATTTCTCTTAAAAGAAAAGAAAAAAGCAAGGTTAACCGAATGTTTCTGCAATGGCTCACGTTCTTCACAGAGAATTTCGTGAAGATCCCGATACCCGAATTAATAAAATAAATTGACCTTCACCAAGTTCTTTAAAGATTATAAAATAATTAAAAGGTCGCTTACCTGATCTACAGGTGCGATCGTAAAAGAGGTTCCTCCAAAGGGGTGGCTGAATCGTCCTCCCAGCAATTTGTCTTATGACGCGAACAAGGCGACCGATGGCAACCATTAATGTCTTTATGGAAATAAAACGCGCGATCACGCAACTTCTACCTGTTTATACGCTGCCATAATGATTGTTTTTTTTAAATGCAAGTGTAACTTATTATTATTATTATTAATTTTTTTTTCCTTCTCCCTTCTCTTTCTCTTATATTTTATACATGAGTGGGGGTATCAAAAAATCGATAAACGATAATTCTATCCTTTAAAGTAATTCGAGTAAGCGTCGTGTTGTCTCATTATGGAGAAATGTCTGCTGTAGTTAAAGTGACGAGTCCCTCAGGATTTATATTATTACAGGCATTATAACCGACATCTACCCGTTAAGAAGGCAAAATTTTTCTTTTCTTTTCCCCTTCTAGAACGGGCTCCATCTGTTGGGTAATAAACAAAACAGAATTTTAAGTGAATTACGTTTTTAAAAAACTCAAATTTCGAATTGATTTTATTAAAAAAAATTTCAAATGTCCTTTTTCGTTACACCAGCGCCACCTATTTTTTAAATCTACAACAAGCGCCATCTATTGAGTAGTAAAAAATTTCTTAAATTACATTTTCTTAAAAAGTCAGTTTTGATATTGATTTTTTTAATAAAAAAATATCAGTTTCTTTACAACAGGCTCCATCTGTTGGGTAATAAATAAAATAAATTTTAATTGATATATTTTTTTTAAATTTAATTGATTATATACCTCGTAACGAAACTATTAATTATTTTAATTTTATAAATAATATACGAAAAAAAATTGTTGTTAATATCTTTAAACATTCAGAAATTGATAATTTAGCTTTTTTTGGTAGTGAAAAAGGTGGGGAAATGCGAAAGAAGAAATATTTTATGGGTGTTTTCGGTCACGTGTTCGTTTAGAGAACAAATAGCAATAGGGTAATAAAATAATTTTTCTTAAAAGTCCAATCAATTAATATTGTATTTCCGTAGCAATTAAGTTAGAATATTCAGCAATGAAAAAGTTTTTATCGGTTATTTGTACAGATATATATTTTTTTTTTTGTAAAGGGAGAAATGGTTGTACTCTTGTTTTTTATTGTTTGGCAATTACTAAGCGAATTGTTCATTTGGTGTCTAGGCTATCAAAATTTATTATCTCTTAAACACAATTTTATTATGACGACTAAACCAATTATATATTTACAGCATGTGCTTTCATAAACAAAGAGAACCATTACATAAACACTTTCACAGGTTAACAAGGTCGTTTGCCTGTTTGGGTCTACCGTGCAGCCATCTATAGGCACAAATATTCATTAATAAAATAATTACTTCCCGTTTATAATAGTTATAATATTTATTATTCATCCAATTGAATATATTACTTTGTTTTAAATTATTCATTAATTTATTTATAAATATAAAATTAAAAAAAAAACATAGAACTTAGTTTATAAAAATAAATTTTTTGTGCTGCCATCTGTTGAGTAGTATAAATTAAATTTTAAATTTTCGGAATTTTTTAAAATAAAAATACTCCATAAATAAACATATTAACTTCTCTAAATTAATAAATTAAATATAATAATAATAATAGTAATGAGTCTGTTGTGTGATTTAGAATTACATTAAATTTATTCTATTAACTTAATTAAAAATGAATATTTAATTGCGTTTCAATTCAATTAGAATGTTAATTATAATTTAAGCTAAAGTCCCTTCATTTATTTCTAAATTTGTCAACTAAAATCTGAACAATTAATCACGCAGAAATAGACATTAATATTTAAACTGTTTGAAATTGAAACGTATTAATTTTAATCAGTTACGCTATTTTATTTGTTACCCTTTAAAATTGCTCAATTTCATCATTAATATCAATTAAGATTTAATTGTAATTAATATCGACGCGCTACCTGTTGTTAAAAAATTCTTTTTAAGAAGGATTTCTTTTTACAATTATTATTTTTTATTTTTATTTATTTACTTATTTTTTTTTGTGAATGCGTTTTATAAAATGGGATTCGGCATGATTAATATCACAATATTGTTATTTCTACTTTAACGCATATGAAATTCCATACAATATACATTCTTTCAGATTGTCTCAAACTTTTACTTTCCTTACTTCAATCTGCAGTAGTTTACGACTGATGTAAAGGCAACTATAAAAGTTTATGAAATTGCCAGCATCTAGGAGCCATACAGCTAAGACGGAAGAATATAAGAGTGGAAGAAAGGAAGAAAAATAAAAACCGAAAAAGGAAAACAAAGCTACCAATAAAATTTTGTAGGTTGGATGAATTTTGTGAACATTTCAGTAAATTTCTTCTTTTTTTTTTCAAATTTAATTTTGTAGTGCGTTATTTTACCAGCAGATGGTGATACTAAGAGAATGTTTTTTCCTCCCTCTCTCGCTCTCTCTTTAAACGGCGAGTTTATTTATTTCAAAAAATAAGTAAAATTAATTTAAAATTTGCGAATTATTTCAATTTTAAGATATTCTATTGTTTTTTAAGTTTAATCATTAAATTAATTAATAAAAATATTTTTTTAAATAATCATGATAAGAGATGGCAGTACAGTAGTACGAATGCTTTCTTAATTTAAGAGGGGGGGAGGAAAAAAAAGATATTTAAATAAATCATGGCGATTAAAAAAAGAAGAGTAAATTAATAAAATTTTAATAAAGAAAAAAAATTTATTCGATGGAGAATATTTATCTTTCATTAATCTTCTGGTGGATAACGATACACGATTATTATAAATTATAAATGATACAAATGCAAGGTAAATGTGAAACTATTAATTAAATGAATATTTTATTAATGAAAAGGTGGAAGGAAAAAAAAATAATTTAAAAATTAAATTATATAGTGTTTTTTTTTTGTTGTTTTTAATCCTTTCCTGCGTAAATTTTTCAATATAAAACGAAGGAATGATGTTGAAAACTAACGGTGCAGAAAGCCAACATTAGTTTAAGTATGCAGCATTCATTCGACATTATTCCCTTTACATGGATAATAAAGCACTTCTAATGATTAAAGACAAGCGTGAAATCAGTTAACTTGACATTAATAGCTCTACTTATTATCTATTAAGGAAAGAAGACAGAAAATTTGTTAATATAAACATTAAAAGCCGAAAATAATGAACATAATATATGAGATGTTAGTTAGAGTGAAGGGTGAGGATGTTTTAAAATTCTTCAATCTCCTTCTCTCTCGTGCAGGTGTATTTGGAATTACCTTTAAAGGTATACAAAATGGACACGAGGTCAAACCTTAACTTTAGTTAATTAGAAATATTGATCCAAACAAAATCCAATATTTTAAACCATCCTGCATATAGATTATGTTAGGTTGAATGAAAAAGTGATAGGTAATTTACTTTTTTTTCTTTTTTTTTAACTTATTCTCTTTAATTATCGAGTTTTGACTTTGATGGCATAATTAAAGGCGTTTTTATATAATAAATGACTAAGTAAAACCGTATATCAAAATAATATATATGTAATTTTTTTTCTTTACTTAATTTTTAATGGATTTTTCATTAAAAAAATAAACTAGCAAACGAATTAAAATACGATTTTTGAGGAAGCGTAAATACAACCAAACCCGTGAAAGACGGCCACACAAAAACTGTCCGTCGTTCGGAGGTTACATTTTGAGTTCATGGAATGCTTATCCGAGAAAGCGGTCTCCGTTGTTGGGGGTGTTCGAATTTTTAAACTAATTTACATACATTTTATAACGGGCGATAGTAAAATTTTAATCATTTTTATACATAAAAAAACACGGGGAAAAATACATAATGTATCAAGCCCAATGCTTTATTTATCGATAATCAATATAAATAAAGCGCTTAGCTTAGCTACGTGCGTGCGGTTTGCTATTATAGTGACAACGCACTTAATAGCTTCTAAAAATGCAGCACGTCATGCTAGCTACGGAATAAAACTGTCCATTGAAGTAATGCTTAAGTAGTATTTTTTTATATATATTTTTTGGTGTACTGCATAACCTGCGAGAGTTTTATTGCGACAGCTACTTTAGGATTAATTTTAAGCATACAACAGAACTAATAAACTTTCTAATATGATAAAAGGATAAAAATTAAGAATGCTAATATGGGAATATTAAATTTCCCTAATGGTTTGATTCTATTTAAAGTATGCGGCGAGGTAAATAATGCGGAAAGTATAGTGTTAATAATAATAAACCTGCGGGGGGATTAAATAATGCAAAACTAAGGAAGGAAAAAAAGAAAAAAGAGAAAAAATTTATTTAAATTATTAAACTTCTGATATAAATATATCCGAGGTAATTAAAGCTTAATTGTCAATAATTATATAATAATTACTGCTTACAGTTAGAATAATTAGCATTAATCAGTCTTGTATAATAAGGTATAATTTAATAAATGCCTTAAATTAAAAGGAGGAAGAAAGGAAAAATGTGTGTGTATGTGTGTGTGTTATTTACCTTTAAGGATATTAATCCACAAGAGAAGATTAGAAGTATAAAGTAAGACAAATGATTGTGGATTAGAAGGGTGAAAATGCACTAAGAACACAGATCTTGGATGAAGTAAATTTATGTAATAAAAAATTAAATCTGGTTTTCTTTAATTTTTTCTTTTTTTTTTTATTACTGTTTGTTTTTCTCTCTGCCTTTTGAGATCTTCCTCAAACAATTATAACAGTTTAAACTGTTTGTATATCCCTACTGTTTTCTCAATAAACATTTAAACCTGTTTGTTCAGGCCTCATAAATTTACACTCTTTGTAATAAGTAAATGTTTGTCATTCTTCCTTGATGAATCCTTTCATTTTGCAGCTTTTCAGTGAAGTAAATTGCCATTTTGTATTTATTAGAATGAGAAATTGAGAGAGAGAGAGAGACCTCTGCTCGTTCACTAATGTGGCGGCCTTCTTCGAAAGCCGCAAAATATGTAAGTACAGAGACTTTCGAATTTGGGGCCCCTCTTGTGCCTGTTGCCCAACCCAAACAGTGCTGCTGGATTCCTCTTTATATAATGTATGAATGTATTTAAAAATTATATTTATTTTTGTTACTGTTTACAGCTTTATAGTGAGTTTAATGGTGTTTTTATACTCACAAATAATTCCTTTCTACTCCAAAGTAAAAGTGATTGATGTAGAAAATAAAGGGGGAATTAAATAGGTAGAGAAATGATGGCAACACTTTAAAATTTTCTTAAGGCCTCATAGGTGTTTAGATACACATAAATTGCATAGAAATTGTAAGCTGCACGGCTCTTACTGTATACACGAGATATTTCCTGCACGCTTCTATTGTGTATTAACACTTGGCATAAAAACAATGCTTTACAATTATTTAAATTAATCCTCATTACAGCATTCGATAAAAATATTTACCAAAGAAATAAACTCTCGTTAATTGAAAGATCGATCCAATTATTGTTTTATAAAAACAACACCAGAAATATTGTTCCTAAAATCTTATTATAACAATGATTTAGCAGACTTAGTGCCAACTTAATGGTCGAATGTCGCTGTCCTCCCTAAGGTCATGTAGACAGTAATTAGTTGGCACATGTTACCATGGTAACAAGACAGCTGTCTCATATTTTCTACAACATATTGACCAAGAAAGAGAAAAGGAGTAATTTCTTCTCTCAATAATTTTGATTTTATATGTTAATTTTTAATGAGATTAAGGCACTCGAATCGATTTTTCTCTTTAACTATTGTCATCTGATAACGTCATTTGCAGTCATCCCCTCCACTCCAGAAAAAACAAAATTTAATAATAATAATAATAATAATTGTAAATTGCCTTTTATTTATTCATTTATTTATTTATTTATTGGGGAATTTCTTTTGTTATTCAATTTCCCAATGGATCGATAAATTCAATAATAGAATTTGTCTTTTAAATAACATTATCCGTGTAGGCAAACAAGAAGAATTTCATTATGTGGCTCTTACTGAAAAACATTAATTCCTTAATGTGATTTTAAACATTTCTCCTGGTTATTTATAAGGTCAAGTGTCATTCTTTTCAATCGGTTTTGCAAATATTTTAATATTTTCGATAAAAAATCCGGCAATAAAATCGATTGCATCCGTCAAATGATCAATAACCAATAGGAAATGCAAATTAAATTTCAAAAATAGACATTTTTTTAAATAATATTTACCGTTGATTGGATAATATCGGCCTTCGTTCATTGATCAGTTTCAAAATTACGTAATTGCCATTTATTGGTTAGATTTAAAAAAAATAAATAAAATTAAAGACCTGATTGGCCAACGATATTTCATTCGAAAATTGGCCGATCAATTTCAAATTTTTAAAGAATTATCATTGATTTGGATAATTGATTGGATAAGTTGACGATATTTGTTTATTATGTTTTAAAATTACGTAATTGCTATTTATTGGTTAGATTTTATAAAATTTAATAACTTCGGCCAATCAATTTAAATTTCAAATATTAAAAAAAAAAAAAAAAAAAATTGAAGTTGATTGGATAATGACTGAAAGTCATTCATTGGTCTGTTTCAAAATTTACGCCATTTATTGGTCAAATTTAATGCCGTAATAAATTTTGATTACATATAATTAATAACATTATGTGTAGAATATTATAAAAAATGTAAAATTTAGATAATTTATTTAAAAAGTTTCATTTATCCTTACATTAAAAATGTTTGTAACAATTTAAGCTATACCGGTAAAATACAGTAGTCGATTAATTAATTACCTGATTAATTTATGCTAAATAAAAAATAATGAACCAGAAAATTTTATATAAAACCTACGTTAAAATTTTAATTTGATAATGATAAGAACTAATAGAAAATGGCGAAAAGAATTTTAAAATATAATTCCAAAGAATTCGGGTGGCCAAGGTGGTTAAAACAGACTACCGCTCTGGGGGATCCGGAATCGATCCGCAGGATAACCCAGAAATTTTTCATGGGTGGTCTGCCAGGTCTCATTCTTCATCACCCTCCTGGAAGAACCCACGATGGGCATGGGAATATGCCCTCCATAATGCCCATAGGGAGGAGAGTTAAAAATGGGAGAGGTAATTCGTTAATTTAAAAATTTGAAACAGTAGCCAATAAGAATGCAAGAAAAATTATCATTGACCAACAGGAGAAGAGTTGGCAATGTGATTCATACAGATAACAAAACAAAAGTATATTTAAATGGTTTTTTGTGTGTGTGTGTGTTTTTAACTAGGAAATATGATATACGCCGTTTCACATGACATAATTAGCAACGCGACAGTTAATTAACTAGGCATATGCCTACGGTTACTTGATATTGCCTTGGGACATCATCCTGAAATGAGGTAAATGGGAATTTCAATGATAAAATGACTTGACATATTCACTCCCGTTATCAAAACATTATCACCGAGTAAAATAAGTGTTTTTATTGATTTATTTTTCCATATTTTGATAAATTGCATTAATAACTTCATATTTCACTCTATATTTACATAAAAGTACTTTACATTAACGACGCGAGTATTACGAGAAAATTTACTAAAGAAAAATAGTAATTAAATCTTTTATCCAATAGGGATAAAGATTTTAAATTACGTCATAAATTTTTAAATTAAAAAAAAAAAAAATTTCAATCCAATCGATTTCATTTGTGGAATTAAATAACAAATAGGAAATAAATGAATGTTTGAAATTGTAAATTTTTAAAATATAGACCGTTGATTGGTTAATTTCAAATTATTCAAATTTCGTTTATTGGCCAGTTTCAAAATTCAGTGATTGTTACGTATTGGTCAATTAGTAAAAAGAAATTCAAATAACACACTGATTGGCCAATTTCAAATTCGAATAATTTGAAATTAACTAATCAACGTCCAATTAAGATAAATAAATATATACTGTATCTCTATTTACAAATAAATTATAGAATAAGCTAATAATTAAATTTTAAAATGAATACATAGTGTTTAAATTTATATATTACACAATGTTAAAATTTAATTTAACATTTCCATTTAAAAAAAAATCACGAATGTTAAAAGACACGTTTAATTAGCATTTTAAAACTATTATTTTCATAAAATGACTTTATAAGTTATAAAGGAATTAATTATTTTCGCTTTCGGAATGCTTAATTTAATTACAAAACAGAGCGAATAATTTCAAACTCGACTGTATCGTTTGCATTTTAAATTAAATTTTATTCATTCAATCAAAATTCTCTTCGCATCCGAGGAAAATTTTATTTAAAATTATCGACACGAATCTGGTAAATAAAAAAATAAATAAATTTAAAATATAATTAACCAATTGGAAAAATATTTTTTAAAAAAATAAACCAGTTAGGTTCTAAAAAATTGTTTTTAAAAATTAAATTAACTAATAAAAGAAGAGAGGAGGAGTGAGATTGGATCGAATCATCGACCAATAGAAGAGTTTTTTTTTATTTTAAATTTTTTTTTACTTTAATCGAAGGTGTTAATTGATTTTTAGATTGATTACTTTGTTTTTAATCTAATAAAAGAATTTATTAAAAAATTGATCAGAAAAATATTATTCGTCGAGAGCTTTTAAGATCAACTTGGATTGGGATAAAACAAGTTTTATTGAGTTACTCGCTTGTCTACTTATAGAGCATTGTATCTTTGACAACAATCTATGTACTCTTTTGCGGGATTTGTTTGCTTTTGATTCATTCAATCGATATTTCTCTCTGTTAATCCCTTCTTTGACAAATAATCTTCAACCTCCCAATAGCATATGGTGGAAATTTACACTCAATAAATATCATCGTATCTTTTCGTGAAAAAATAAATAAATTTATCGTAATGGAAAACACATCATTTTCCAATCTACTACTACTATATTTCTCGACAATTTGAAACTTTTGAAAAAGTAAAGAAGAAATAAAAAATAAATAAATAAATAAAAAGAAGCTTGTTTATTGGTTATCGTTTTACCTCTTATCTCTTTATTGGTTTAAATTTCAAAATTTCAATCTTGATTTAAACTTACACTATTTGCGTTTTTTCAATCAATATTTCTATTGGTTTAAATTTAAAAATTTAAATCATAATGTCAATTTATTGCTTATTATTTTTTTCAATGTATCGTCTTATTGGTTTAAATTTAAAAATTTGAATCGCGATTTATATTTATTATTTGTCGTGTTTTAAACGATTTAAAAATTTAAACACAATTATTAAAAATTGTTCTTACGAGGCATTAAATTTAAATTATATAATTTCAATTTTTTACAATTTAAAAGTACAAATTAAATTTATCGACACATTCAAACTCTAGCAGCGATAATTACTCCACAGTTTTAAATTTAACGTCAATTTTAAAGAAGTTACGATCACTTAATACTGTACAGAGAAGAACACGGGAGTCATTTCACTGCAAAAATTCCTCTTATTATTTATATAATGAGACATTTACGAGATCTTTCAGTAATTCTAACGTCGAGCGAAAAAATATAATAATAAAAAAATGTATCAGAATTTAAGAAGAAAGGGGCGGAAATTAATAATAACAGTTTTATAAGCCAATTGTTTGGCATTTCATTTCCCAGACGGGAAATTTTCAAAAATTCTTTAAATGATTTTCATTTAAGTTTAATTTCCCAGGGTGGTTAAGAATGTCAAGCCATGGAAGAAAACAAATAAATAAGTCTATTTTAAAGAGAAAATTACTTATAAGATTTATATTTTTCCTTTCCTTCCCTTTGAGATTTATTCATAAAATTTCGAATTTTGTACAAAATATATACATTTTTTTCTATTCAAATAATCGAAATTTTATCCCGTTCGTGTCTCAAGAATATTATATCATTATCAATCATTGCTCTCGCACAACTATACGCTGCATAATTACAACTATCCATCTCTTTATTGGCTATAACCACGTTACAAATAAGATACTAAGTGTCCAGATTGTATACTCGATCAATCTTTCTTAAAGATTGATCCAATCGAAACTTTCGTGCTCGAAAGTACTAAACGGGATACGAAGAATGATTCTCACGTGATCAATTCACGTGTCTAACTTTCACCTCCGCTAATTCTTTTTTCTTTCTCTATTAAAAGATATAACAGATTTAGATACCGATAATGTATTTTGTTTTTTTTTTATATTGCCATGCATTAATTTTATTCTACGGAAATTTGCTGGGAATTTGAATAAAATGGGATACAGTAAAACCTGCGTAAACTGGAATCGCACGATACCGAATATGTTTTCTTGTTTGGCAGGTTTTTTTTCTGTTTCGGAGAATTTTTCCTGTTTACGCAGGTTTCCGTTTTATTCAGGTTCAGTTTTAGACAGGTTTTACTGTATAAATCTCTACCTTGTATTTCAGACCTATAGATTCTCACCGTCGTCCGTCCGTCCGTCTTTCGTTAATCTCGAGAACGGAGTTAGATGAAAATCGAGACCAGATATGGAAAGATCAGAGGTCGGAGGCCCCATTAATTATACGAACTTTCGGTCCGTACTGGATGTCATGTGATTTTTTAAATTAATATATAATTAAATATTTCATTCAGGAATTTTGACGACGTAACAATAATATACAACTATTTATTCTTTAATTACTTAAAGATGTCATCAGGATGATTACTCATAACGTGTCAGAAGATTCGGGTTCGGAGCTTTATCAGAAATCGTTAAGGTCTGGGCATTGAGGGTCTGGCTTGCTTCTGTTTAATGCGTGTCAACAAATAAAATTTTAGAAATCGATTAAATGGTCTGCTTATTAACATGATAGCCTACTTCACGAGAGTTCCGGATTCGAATTCCGATCTAGGGATTCATTCAACCCTCAATTTATCACCTGTAGTAAAAGTCAGGAATTATTCTCTATTCCTCATTCACGATGGGCGAGCACGTTGCAAGACAAACTTACCAGTAATTAAAGTTATGTAACACAATTGTGCCATATGTAGTGGTATCTCGCGTTGATAAATTAATCAAATTCTTAGAGAGACATGAAACCTTTATGAAATTTTGAATTGGTTACGAGTCTTTTTTTAAAAGATTAAATGTTTATGTTTAGAAAACATTTTAGAATTTACAAACTGAAAACATATTCCTAAGATATTGTAATAAATTACCGGAACAGCCGTTAAG
The DNA here is from genome assembly GCF_030686945.1 of Centruroides vittatus. Lineage (NCBI taxonomy): Eukaryota > Metazoa > Arthropoda > Arachnida > Scorpiones > Buthidae > Centruroides > Centruroides vittatus. The sequence goes on from NW_027122576.1 coordinate 1,853,368, forward strand.
GCGTCACCCTACTGTTCTAGGGCACCCGGGATCGAACACTCCAGTAATTTTTCCCGAATATGGTGCCCCATCCCAACCCATTCATTCACCTTCTTGTGGGCTTAGCCGAATCCACGAGAGGCACTGAAAAAACCACTCACTTACTGCCCACAGAACAGTTAAAAAGTAAACAAACAAACTACCGTACATCGGTATAAAATTGAAAAGTGTTTTAAAAAATTGTATTATTTTTTTATGGTTTCAAATATTTTTTAAAAAAAATATTAGGAATATAAAGACATACGTTTCATCGAATCTTCCGTGGGTATACTTCGGAGCAACGTTAATACTTTTCTGTTGCATTTCAAATATAAACAATCCCAAATGGTATTGTATATCTGGAATGTTTCCGAATTGGCCATACTTAACATTTCTCCTTATATATATATATATGTTTTTAAGATATGCTACACACTAAACAGAGGAAGAACTCTGTCTTTTTTTCTGTATCTTTTCAACTCTACTTTCTACTTTTGTACACGTGATTTAAGCTGTAAGCGTTTCTGGTTACTGTCTTTCTAGCCGTATCAAGCGATTAAGACGTCATTTTACGATAATGTCTTATTCAATACTTCTAAATCTATTTGTTCTAGATATTTCTTTTATATCTGGGATACATTAACGACACTTTTATCGACTCCTTCAATAAAGTTTGCCTTTCTAATTGTCTTCCTTTCGTCTCCTTGATATTCTTACTTAAGGAATTTTTTCCCCACCCTCTCGCTAGATTGTTGAGAAATGTATTAACATACGAAGTGATTAGAATGGAGAGGGAAAGAGGGGGAGGCAAGTAGAGAAGAGGTATTTGTTGTCTGGTGATAAAAGATATCCTTTACGTTCCTTAACAATACATCAAATTGACAGAAACATTTTTCTAATCGACCAGATCTTGTAAAGTTTGCAAGAAGTTTATTCATTACTGCGCTTTCTTTATAACACTGGCATTTGTCCAATTCTTTTTCAGAATTTATGACAGTTAAATTTTTTCCTCTTTTTATATATATATCATTTCTCTTCCTATCTATTTTGCTAATTCCGAGGTATCCAACCTTGCAATATCATTCTCTCTCAATTCATTCTAACTCCACTCTCCGCTCTCGATTTTGTTTCCTATTTTTGGATTGCAATTTGAAAAAAAATTGTAAATCTATAAACCCCACTGTCTGTCTGGCTGTCTGTCTTTCCTTAATCTCGAGAACGGTGTTAGATAAATGAAATTCGAGACCAGATATAGAAAACGTAAGGGCAGGATGATCGGCACGACTCTGCTGTTATCATGAAAAGTATGATGTACAGGGGCAAGCCACTGCTAATTTGAAGTGGAGAGCATATATTTTAAATCAAATAAACGAAAAATATGATTAAAAATTTCGGCCCGGGTTTTGCTCGTTCTTGTCTGTTTTTCTTTCTTTTCTGTAACAGAAAAATATGTGTTTTTATTCTAATAAATATTATAAACTACCCTTCGTACGGGATTACGTCGTATTAATCCTTTAACAAAAGATGTAATGGCACAGACATACAAACAGACGCACTAGCGTGTTTTCTTTTATCTTACGGGGCAGTTTACTACCTTCTCTTCCCTTTATACCATTCATAACTCGAACATAACATCCATTTAATGTAACTGAATGTAAGACAAGGAGTTTAACGGGAGGAAAAGTGTAGATTCTAATCATGTTTCATTAATAACTCCCTCTCCTGTACGAATTTTAACTTCTAAATTATATAATTTAAGCCGATTTTAATTATTAATAATTATAATTTTCGGAAGTTTAAATATACGTTGTTATAAAGGGATTAATGTTATAAACATTTTTAATGATCCACTGTTACTTTTTACTTCGTATTTCCGGTCGACTGTCGTCGTAATCTCCAGTTTATCTCAGGATTTTGTTCGAGAATCGATCGATGTTTTATTATTTGACAGGTTAAGATGGGTTTAGTTATTATATAAATTCGAAAAATACAATTATATTAATTAAATTATTGTTAAAAATTAAACGTTAATTGTGTTAAATTAAGAGAAAAATGACTTTGCTTTCTTTAAAAAACCCAGCGACGAGTTGCGTAACTTTCCCGGCAAATGAAGTTAAAATTGCGTGTGGCGCCATCTGTTATGAGATTTTAAAAACATTTTATATTATTAATTTTTATAAAACGGCAAAAAGCTTAATTTTTAGGCTAGACGACGAATTGTCAATACCAATAATGAGTAAAATCGTCATTAAGTCTGACCCCACTCGACACGCGATCCCCTCTATCTCCCTATCCCGTCGACCTTTATCCACCAAAATTTAGTTGCATCGAAGCCTCTATTACAGAAACCTGGTTGCAAAATTTCAGAAAATTTCGACAGAAGGCACGAGAGTTATTAAGCTTTAAAGTGGATGAACGAAATCGTGCTCCCCCATACACTAACATCCATACGTACAGAAAAAATCCTCAACTTTTTTTTTGCATTTCTCGATGTTTCGAGGTCTCCCGAGTCCAAAAATGGAAATATCTTAGTGGAAAACAGAGGAAAAATACGACCGATGGCCATACTTTTCCTCTGTTACATATAAGAGCAAAGAAAGTAAAAAGTATCAGGGAAATTTAATCTTTCAACGCTAATTTGAGGCTATAAAACTTTAAAAAATGTTAATAATAAATAATTTCATCAAAATAAGATCAATTTAAAAGATTTAACCCAGGGGTTTTATATATAAAATTATTATTAGATGAGGGAATTGACGAGAGATGCTCGAAGCCAAGAAGAATATAAATCGTTTGCAAGCGAATTTTAAGAGTAATTTTCTGCCAAATTTTAATTTCAGATATGCAAACTACTAAATATGGACTATTAAAACTAATTATAAATATTAATTTGAATTTAAATGAGTGTAATTATCTGGATTTTCAAGCAAATATCCCGGACGTTGAATCTTGATGAGAGAAATTCTTTTCGTCAAAATGAAATTTTATCGCTGTATTTGTCTAGAAAATATGAATATTTGCAAGCGTATTCACGTGAAATTCTTATCTATTTAGAGAAAAGAATAAGAAGATGAAGAAGAAGAAAAGTAACAAGATAAAGGGGAAATCATTGTATTTTTTCCTGTTTTTTCCCCCAGAAGCAAGGGGGAAAAAACTGGAAGAAAAAAATAAAGATTAATAGTCCCGAGTAAACAATGTTGTAGGTTCTGTTCAAATAAGATTTAGTAGAATAAAATTAGGAAAAATTGTTTCAGTCACAAACAATATTTTATAAAATATATTTTACCTTTTTCTTGTTAGTATTATCGTCGTCATTACTATTATTATTATTATTTTCTTATTATGATTGTTTTGAAGGAACATTCCCTTCCACCCCTCTCCTACCTCTACCCTAACAACAGACTGCATATAAGATATTTGACATTCTTTAAGAAGAGATTAAAAACAATCCCCTTATCGTAGACGTGCCTCTTCTTTGAAGGATTCTTCCCAAAGGTAGATTTTCTGATTCTTAATTGGGCACGAAAGTGTACAGTTTTGCGATAACGAAAATAGGCTTAAAAGTTTTTCTCTAGAGACGGTTGCTCGACTTCTTTTTTATTTTGAAGTTAAACAAAGTTCGATCTTTGGGCCCACTTAGTTTACTTGTACCTCACACAAAATCCTTTTTATACGGAATTTCCCCCCCCTATAAATGATACCTTTCAAGATCTACCGATGGTTTTTTATGGATTGTGTACGAAATATTTAAGTGATTTCTCGATGTATTAAGCTGTATTTTATGTTAAATTGTTTAGTTTATTTATATATTTTTTGCTGGGTGAGAAAATATAAACGTTATTATAACAGTATAGGGCCTGAGAGATGTGAAGGCACCACTCGTATCTCTCGGGCCCCGCTCGGAATAAATTCCTGGTGTCTTATCTCTCTTCGGAAGTATAGAAATATGTAAGTAACGTCAACAAGATGTTAATAAAAATTAATTTTTTGTACCATTTAGCGGAATAAATTTTAATTTAATTCCATTTTATATTACTACGTTTTGTTTTTCATACAAAAAAAACACGAAATTTTGGCCCGTGCGTCTAGGACACGGGCCAACTAATCCGAACTCGAACCCGGTTTCTTCTCTGGAGAATTCGGGTTCGAATTCGCTTCGAATCCTTAGAAATTTTCATGAAAATTTCAGTGTATACAGGGGAAAGACTACTAAAATCGAGAGCATATATTTAAAAATGCGATTAAAAATTGCAGCGCTGCATTGTGACGCTGTCACAATTCACACACATATATATTTTATTTATATTCCATTTCAAAAGATGATAGTGGCATTATTTATAAATATAAAGAAATTTAAAATATTTCAAAAAATTCTTTAGAAGACCCCGTACGAGATACAGTATATCCGGTAGCATTGAGAAGGAAAGGGTATTCTTAGACACCAAAACATACCCAAAATAGAATCATTCTTTCCCCCTTTTCGTTCACAGTAGATTTATGATCTTTCTTACTTTCCAGGGACCTATACCCATCCTGTTTTGTTTTGTTCAAGACCTGATTTAGTATCATTCTTCCTACTTTGGGTGACATTTAAACCTTTCCGTCTCATCGATAGGGATATTCAGTCTACCTTTATGCATCTGGAAAGGGTATTTATTTTTTTTTAAATTTAAAACCCATTGATTTAAATGGGGCTCGGATATTGGATCTCTCGTCTAATTTTCCGAAAAAAAAAAAATTAAAATTGTTTCCTCCTTACATTCTCTGGCATTGTCGTAAGTCTGTCCCCAGATCGATATCTAGTTTGGCTCATAACGACAGACAATACTAGAGCCTAATTATATACTCGATACTGAGTTTCTACCCCTACACGTGATTTCCCCTTTCTAACGCTACAGTTCTCTCCTTTATGTAACTCTGAATATATAAAAGTATATTAAAGATTAAATAAACGATAAAAATATATAATTCGTGTGGAAAAAAAATAAATAAATAAATAAAATAAATGTTCAATTCCTCGACTTATTGTGTTAGTTGTTTTTTTTTTAATATTATCTTTAATATAAAACATAAGAGAGGATATTAAAGTAGAAAAATGGCATTTTAGTAATGGGAAGAAGGCAAAGAAACGTTTAAAGAAACAAATATACATCTTACAAATATTAAAGATACGAGAAGAACAGAGAAAAGAAAGAAGACTTCATCATCGAAAATACAATAAAAAATAAGGAAAAAAATAATAAAAGCTCTCACGCACACATTTGTAGATATATATATAAAAGGCTTTTTTTTTTCTCCCTGAATGATTCATCAAATATATTAAAGTTGAAAAATTGATGCGTAATCACAAAATTGATTTTTCCGTTCGTTCTGGTGTGAATAATTCTAAAAACCGCACCAGAACATCAATCTTAACCTTTAGAAAAACAAATATTTTAAGGAAGCTTCATCAATATACAAACTTATTATTTTAAATCTGTCATCTTTGATCTATGATAAAAAGGAAGAAGAAGAAGAAGAGGAGGAAAAAATACATTCCATTTAACTTAACGAAGGTTACTTAAATAAAAAAAAAAAAAAACATTACTGTGTTAATAAGTACACGTTGTACAGCTCGATATAATTAATGATTTTTAGTATTTAACATAGAGAAATTTTAATAGAATAAAGTGGAAAAAGAAGCCTTTTTTTCGCCATGCAAAAAAAACCACTTCTCCAAGGTATAAATTTAATGGCGAACAAATTATTCATCTCTTTCCCCCTTCACGAATGAAATTAATAAGTTTTTCTATTGACAAACTGATTAAAATAATTCTTAAATAATTTCTAAATTTGATTAATAATTAAAAAAAATACTTTAAGATACTTTCGGACATTTAAAACTATGAATGAAAGGAATTTAAAATATTCCTATTCAGTAAAGGGGGGAGAGGGACCCTTTTCATCAAATAAAATTACATTTTCGGTCGAATGCAGACTCGATTTTCTTTGGTAAAATGTGCAAATTATATTAAAATCAAAGTCGTAAGTACTCCCACTTAAGGGTCTTTGGGGGGAGAAGAATTTACATTTTATTTTTCGAGATGAATGGAAGCGATCAAAAACGTCTTTTATGTAATTTAATGAGAAATATTTTTGTAATTAAGTAAAATTTTCTAGACACGATAACGTTTGTTGATTTTATCTTCCCCCCCTTTATCGCTTTAGGTAAAAGGAGGAAATTATGTGCTTCGGTTGTCTCCCCCTCCAGTTTTCTTTACAAGAAAGGGAGTATTTTGTCTTCGGTTGTTCTACCTTGTGTCAGTTTAGAAAAGAGGAAATAGTATACGTTCGGTTATCTCCCTGCTTTCTTTTTGTTAAAAGAAGACGGGGAGTTCTGCGTTTAGTTAGGTATAACTGAACACAGTTCCAGTTTCCTTTTAGAAAAAAAGGGAGAAATTCTGTGCTCAGTTATCCTCGTTTTCTTCAGAAGAAACAGGAACAATTCTGTGTTCAGCTAACCTTTCTTCCTTTAGAACAAATAGGGAACTGTCCTGTGTTCAATTAACCCCTCTTCCTTTACAAGGAGCAGGGAAGAATCCTGTGTTCTGTGTCTCTTTCTATTAGAAGAAAAGGGAGAAATTCAGCGTTCAGTTACTTCTCACTTTTTTCAAAAAAATAAAAAAAACCAGGAAGGATAACCGAACACAAAATTTATATAAATGAACTCAGAATGAATATATAAAATTCTGCATAATCTTCTCCTCCGCATCACTTCTTTATAACAGATTTCTGAAAACAAGTCGAATCAATATCCTAGTTCATTCAATGACAAAATATGCAGCCAACAGTATAAAAAAAGAAGAGAAAATAGATTTATACACAGGAAAAAAAGGAGAGGAAGCAACCATTATCATTCTAAATATAAAAGGAATAAACGTCGCTTCCTTTAATAAAATTTTTACTTTAGTGGAAGGATATAAAATTTTACAATTGGCCTCGACCGATACGTAAAATAATGACCTAGTAAACTGACGTCATTAACGTGACCTCAGTTAATTAAATCCGATTAAATGGAAGGGTTATTATTATTATTAATCGGTTAATTTAATTTTAAATTGTGATTGTATCGAACTTTAAAGGTTTATCAATCTTTACTATTGTTGCCAATGTTGTTTCTTTACGAAAGTGCTTGTAAACATCGATATATAGACGTTGTTCACAGCATGCTTTCAGCAGAATCAATACAGTTCCATTTGTCAAACTTCAGAGCCTGAGAGTGTTCAAATATTTAAACACAGAGCCTGGTCTTGGGGGAATAATTCTGAAGTTATGAATGGAAGGAAAAGTTACTGAGTATCCAAATTAAATTAACTTAAGTTTCAAGTCGGAGACTGTAAAATTCTCTCCTCACAACTGCTCCTCTTCATAAGTTTTCAGCTTGCGGTTTAGCTGCCTTTTATTATTATTATTATTATTTTTTAAATAAAAATAAAATGCTTAAATTTAAACTTTTCAGTTTAATTTTACAATAGGAGTGATATTTATTAATTTAATTTTTTAAAGGAATTTTAAAGTGTCTGGGAGTATAGAAACCGAAAAAATGCACGTGTGCACAATCTAAAGATCTAGCGAACTCAGCGAATCTTATAAAGGAAAAAATATTAAAAAAATAGGGAGAAAAACCCGTTACTATCGATTTATAGAGTTATAAACGTATATTACACTTATAAAATATATATTTTTTTCTTTATAGGTAGGTAGTAAAAAATGTTTACCGATTAATTTTAATATTCTTGTAGTAGTTGCAGTAAACTTAGTTGATACTTCCAACGTTATTTTCTACACTTCCTGTTGGTTCTATCTTATAAATTTTATGGATTTAATCTGGAAAAATTGCAAAAAAATTAGATTTGTGCATCGAAATTTATCGCAAAATTCAATATTTTTAAATATTTAACGTCTCGTCTAGCTCTTCTCTCTTGCTCAATTAACCTTAGTAAAGTGATTTGATGGAGTTATATTAACCAAGAAAATAATTATTAAGCTAGATTTTATAATAATAATTCTTGCATTATTAATTTAAATGCATTTAAAGATGGAATAAGTTCACTTTTAATTAATTTTCTGAAGTTGATTTGTTGAAGGGATAAGAAGCTTTAATGGATATGGAGTTAGAAAGATGGAATTGTTAATGTTATGTCATATTTATTTTTTTCTTTTTTTAAATTTTATTCTGTTATAGAAATAATCTGAAGCTTTACTACTATAGCAACAAAGCTGATTACTCTAGTAGTAAGCAGCTTAATTTATTTAATACTTGGATACGGTTTGTTTAGAAGATTATCAACATTTTGTAGGTTTGCAAAGATAAAATTGTTAGTATTAGTTAGCATAATAATTAAAAAATAGCAAAACTTGATGTGGAATATTATAAATTTTCTTTCTCTCAGTAGGAAATTTACCTATTTATACACGAATTTAACTTAAAAGCATAACAATAAAACGTGTTTTTGAGAGAATTGTATGTAATTAGAAGGGGGGGGGCCCGAATTAGAACTTGCAAACTTACATTTACCCCTGTACTACTGTGACTTGGATGAAGTTATAAACATTTTTCCTGTAGTTATCTGATTTTTATTAATTTATTTATAAAGGTTAGAGGGCCCGGGCCTTCTGGACCCCCCTCTGATTACGCTATTTGTACCTAGCAGCCAGCTTTAAATCAACAGAGATAAGTTTTCTATAACAGAAACAGTTATAAAAATTGCAAATTACGTGGAATTTAATGAGGAATTTATTATTTACACGATCAATTTTTGGTTATAAAGTGTCCGCTTTAAGGCTGTAGATAGCCGCTAACGTGTTATATAATTAAAAGCAACTGGTTGTAAGTTAACAATGTAATTGTTTTTTCTGTAGCGGAAACAGTTATAAAAATTGTAAATTAAGTTTGATTCAATGCGGAGTTTATTATTTATACATCTTTTATTGGTTATAAAATAAATAAAATGCTCGTTTTAAAGGTTGTAGGTAGCAGATAACATGGTAATTAAAGCAATAAAGTTAAGTTTTCTATAATGGAAAGCCATGAAAATGTGTAAGATGTATTGGCTTCAAGGCCAAATTTATTATTTATATACTCACTTTCTGTTATAGAATTAATAAAATTCTTGTTTTAAAAGCTGTGGTCAGCGTTTAAAACAAGAATTTTATTAATTCTATAACAAAAAAGTCAGTAATTTAAACAGGAATAATTTAAGAAGGAACATGTGAAAGGGGCTCTGTTCCTCTTTATTGTTCTGTGTATTTTTAATTTATTTAATTTGAAATATATGCTCTCGATCTTATTACTCTCGCCCCTGTACATCATACTTTTTCCGAATACAGTCGTATACCTAACCTTTCCGGGGGAAATTTTTGAATTAAAACCACGTTACTTCCGGTCCAAACCGGACGTTCGTATATAGTTATTCGGGCCTCCTCCCCTAAGCTTTCCATATCCGGTCTCGACTTCCTTCTATCTAACACCATTCTCGAGATTAAGGAAGGACAGACAGACTGACAGACGGACGACAATAGGAATTTATAAGTCTATAATTTTTTTTCAAATTTTAATCCAAAAAATATACATATACATTTTATTATTTATATGTCTTTTATTGATTATATAATTAATAAAATCAATTTTAGAAGGGAGATAAAAAAACAACTTACACTAAGGTTCTGATCGTTCGATGGTGAAAGCGCTCACTTATACGTCAATTTGACGTCACTTCTTCAATTTAACAATGCGAAGTTCTAAAGAACTATGTCAAATTTACGTAAGAAAACGTCCGACAAACCATAACCAATGGAAGAGATTTTAACAGAAATGTTCATTTGGAAGCGAAAGTTTATTATTTTCCAACTCATTTCTGATTGCAAAGTAAATAAATTACGTGTCTCTAAGCTGTCAGCAGTTAGCATAATGATTGACAGTTTTAATTCTAAAGTGGGTTAGAAGCAAAAGAAAAAAAAAAAAAAAGAGCGAAAGTAGCTTCGACTCTATCAAATTTTTTCTCTCTTTTCATCTCTTTAAAAAGAAGGAAAAAAAGGGTAGACATTACCACTCCAGTTACAGATGTCAATCCTTTTAAACAAACACCACGTCAACACAGGCAGACATTTCACCATCGATTTCCCATCAACAACTACTGAAATCTTCCTGTAGGCGGCGACACTTTACACGTCTTGACAATCAAAAGCAAAATTTGTACGACACAACTCGATTGATGAGCTCCATTAATCCAAACAGCGCTCCTTCTAGCTACCGAGCACGCACCTAAATATCATTTTTTTCTGCATTAAAAAACGGCAATAAAATCTTAAAAAATATATAAAATAATTAAAGTGGAAAATCTATAAATTAAACAATATAAAAAAAATACAATGCAAACAATAAGAGAGAGACACAACTTTCTAGCTGGATCAAGCTCCCGAGTGATACTTAAAAACGTATTTTTTTCCCTTCTTCCTTCGAGAGTTGGGCTTAAAATAAAAGAAATCTCGCAGGGAAATCAAATAAATAAGCTTTTTTTCTGAAAGATGGAGGCTTACAATAATATAATTAATATCTTGGAAGGCACCTCTAGTGGCTTAAAAAAGCATACTTGGTTTATTTAAGTGTTATAGATATTAAAAAAAGCGTGGAAATTATGTCTAAGTGCGATATTATCTCTAAAAAAACACATTTATTGCCTAAGGTAACGTAATTTATTACTCGAGAAGTTGATGCCCTTAAAGAAAATATAGTTTCTAATAATATTCTATATATATTTCTATATATTTCTAATATGAGAAATATAAATAATATATTTTAAAATGTAATTTGGGGAAAGAAACACGGGACATTGGCATTTACATGAGATTATTGAACAATTTTCCTTCTTGTTTCTTAAGAAACTATGATAGAAAAATTTATTTAGAAACTCGTAAAGTATGTTCCCACTACTTTTATAAAGCGATTTGTTGGGGAAATTGGATGGTAGTTAAAAGCGAACGTAGTTTAATAAGGAAAAAATATTAATAATATAGTTTAAAAAAAATATAGAATAAACAGGAAATATTGCTGTGTTTTCATAATAAACACCGCCTTAAAGTTAAGGGTAATAAAGGTTAAGGTCGTGACCTAAACTCCGGTTCCTCTAGAACAATAGACTAGTTTGGAGTTTAGATCTCAAAAATTAAGGTAAGTTGGCTCGGTATACCGCTTACATTATGGGAAGGTCTAAAATAAGCACGAAAGGAGTCTTCTTATCACCTTTAGAGAGGAAGATTTAAGATTAAAAAGCGGTTTTACATTCAGAAACCTAAAAAAACCCACCTAAATTTCTGATACGCACACACTCCACGTGTTTACGCGACACAGCAAAGAAAAGCATTATCTAAAACACCAAATCTGCCACACGAGAGTGATATTTTTAATATTTTTAAAGCGTGTATAACTTATTTTTATAAAACACAAGAACGGCTTTTAAAAAATAAGTGTTTTTTAAGTATAAATTTTACGTATTACCCCACAAAAATATCACTCGAGTGAAGTCTATAAAGTGTTTCCCCCCCCTTTTAGTTATTGTTGGGGGGTGATTAATAAAGAAATTTCCTCTCCCCTTTTGTTAAAAGAAATAACACAGATGTATAAGACAAGGTGAAGAATGGAAATCACAGATAAATGAAATTGAAACGCATAAAATTATTTTCCTTTTTCGCCCCCCCGCCATTTTCTTTTTTGTTTCCTTAAACGTCACTGATTGAAGAATTCATTAAATATAAATCAATAATTTTTCTACAATTATTCTAGAATCACGACATACTTATATATATTTAATGTAAAGAGATTAAAAAATTCTTCTATTTTAATTTAAAAAGATTTATTTTACTTCTTTCTCCCTCTTAAATTTAATCTTAAACGATCGTTCGCGTGATCGAGTTTACTTATATATAAATCGGTAATGAAAAATAATTTTCTTACCTAAAATATGGAAGATTTTTCGGATTTTCTCACGAAATAAGCACACAGATTTCGGGTAAACGAAAATTTTTATTTTATTTTCTTTTAGAGAATTTTTCTTGACAGTTTTTTTCTTTTGTTTCGAGTTTCAACACAATTTCTACAGTGTGATTTCTTATAAAATAAAATATCCATCAATAGTGATAATCTATTATTAAATTTTCCTTATGAGCTAAGAGGATTTAAATTAATTTTAATATATATATATATATATATTTCTTTAAACATTTAACTGTAAAAAAAAACCCAATGATATGTTACTTTATAGAAAATATCCAGCAAGAAAATGAAAAAGTAAGAGGAAAGAAATATAAAATCAGGTGTTTTTTTTTCTTCTTGTTTTCTGGACTTAAAAATGTTTGAGATCCTTCTTTTCTTGTTTCTTCCCCTCTTTTTTTTATTTCGATTTATTCCAACGAGATATGTGTATGACATCGACTGTATATGTATGAATAATGCCATACAGAAGTAAAAGTGAATTGAACGACACATGACAGAATATAGCAGAGGAAAAACTATAAAAGAAATCGTTCCCAGACAACATTTGATAAGACATTTACAATCGACAGATTTGTTTAGATGCTCTGTATAAATTCTATAACAAAAGACATATAAATCGACCTCCATTCTTCTTCTTTTCTTTTTTTTATATATTGTTTTTTTCTTGTTTTTATCCATGCTAAAAAATTCAAACAGGGGTGCCACCGACTATAAACTTGTCACTAATTCGAATTCTGTATGCTATATATACATGGTGAACTATAAATAAAATACCCGATGATAAAGGAGACCAACCAAATAAAAATACAGTATAAATGAACATAGGCGGTTCTCGGCGACATAATGAGATAAATTTTGATTAAAAATATGTTTAATTTTGATTTAAGAGCGAATACAGGACTAGACGCGCCCACTTTTGCTTATTTTTACCTCTTGAACCAATCGTCGTTAAGACGAACATATTTTAACTAATCGTTTTCGTTTAAATTTCAAACCGTCGTATCTTACGCGTATCGCCGAGAACTGCTTATGTTCATAGAACTTTTTTTTTCTTTTTTTAAAATATATCTCCTTTATCCGCCGTCGAAATTATTATATTTCTTTTACAGTTCATCATGTATAAAATAAAGAAGAGAATTCTCACAACATACATCAATTTATAAAAAAAAGAAATTAAAAAAGTAGCTTAAAAGCAAATCAGAAATGAAAATCCGCGAAATGGTATGATGATATGGGAGAGAAAGTTAGGTTTTTATTTATTTATTTTTTGTTTAATCGATGAATGGTCCATGCTACTAAAATTCGTTCTCGCAGCTTGGTTTACGAGATGAAATGTATTCCGATTTTATTAATTTAAGTACGTGTAAAGAGAGTCGATCACGCATTTAAGGGACGATAAGCGGAAGGTGAATTATTGTCCCCTTCCATGTCATCACACTGAGCTTGAACAACACGGCTGGTGGCAGCATCCAGTTGTTGGTAATGGCAACCGGAGCTTAGATTCATTTTATCCTCTCTTAGTTCGATGCTCCAGAAAGGTAGTCGAAGTCTGGTTCTTCTCTGTGACCAATAACGATAACAAGTAGCAGATGCCGCCACTACTAAGAGGACTGCTAGCGTTACCACCACAGCTACCAAAGGGATAGTACCATCGTTTAGACTCTGATCTGTAAAGAAAATATAAAAAAAAGAAAAGAAAATCTCGTTTAAATTATCACCAGATGACAATTATCAACACAACTGATAAGAGGGAGGGGGGCGATTTAAGTGAATTTCCGAATTTTTGGCAGGATTCCAAAATGGTTTACCTAAATCAATTTACAATCGCTAATTTGGTGGTTGCAAGTTTTTAATATTTTTGTAATTTTTATGTTTATGAAAGCTCATTTTTTTGTGGTTTTTTTTTATTTAATTTTGAGAGGCTCATTGATGAAAGGTTATTTGCTAAAGATGGTGGTAATTTATAAGCGTGGTCACACTATTTTTTTTCTTTTTTAATTTTTTTTTGCATTAAAATCTGTTACGTTTATGAGGTTAAATTACTGTAGAAGTTAAGAAAAAAAAGAAAATGATTATCGAGAACCAGTTTGGAAGCGATGACAAATTACCGGGACGTGCTCCTTTCTTGATGGCTTTTCAAAGTATGTAAGAGCAACAGTATCAATCTGTAATAGAACGTGCTTGTACCCATTTGTACTTTTTACGGGGGTAACAAATTCCGTTTTCTGTCCCGACAAACGTCCAAAGGGAATTTCTTCAATATTTCACAATAGAATTCTTTGGTGTTCGAAAGTCGAAATTCGCAATTCGATTAAGGAAAAGGAGGGGGGAAAACAGATAGATTTTTCCCTATTAAATTTCTTTCTTTCTTACTTTTTTCCCTGATATTCTGAAATGTTTTAAAACATTTTAAAATTGGGTATATAGCCTAAGTGTAACGTACCTGTTAATTTGCTATGTAGAAGGGATGCCGTCGCTCCGGGATCGGGGCAAGTGTCACATTGGTTATCGATAGCTACACATTTATCGTCTCTCCATGTGTATCCTGGAGTACAGTTTGTACAGAGAAGACCGGTGTGACCCGGAAGACAAGAAGTGCAGGTAACGTGTCCATTCGCTGTCAAAAGAAAGTAGAAAAGCAAAGGAAATCAATATTTATTCAACTGTCATCAGCAAAGTTTCTGTTTTTATAACTTTTCAAGTTTCTTTCCTTTCCTTTTTTTATAAACATAATAATAAAAGAATCCGAAATATATATATTTTTAAAATTATACGCTTGGTTTAATTACTTAAAGCATCGGTACATTTGTATACGGCTTGGCTATATTTTTGAGCATTTAACTGACTTTTGTGCCACCCTGTATTATTTTATTATAAGCCTGTCATTGTCTTAATTTAGTAATATTTCTATTATAGACCTAACGAATAATTTACAGCTCTCGTGTAGCATATTTTGAAAGAAAATTTGCAATTTCAAGAACCAATTGAGAGATAAGCTCTCTAGAAAATAATGGCATACCGCAAAATAATTAAAGAAGCTTCCTCACAGTTGAAAGTCTAATGAGACTACAAGATAAATAAACGATTTAAGTACAATTTGATTTGTCTTCAGCGCACTTTACGTAGTTTTCAAAGTCTTGCTGCTGAGGTTACAAACGTAATTACTTAAGATCTCTCTACCTTGATACATACTTAGCTACATACATTCGCGAGAACTTTCGACTGTATTTATGTGTCTGGCTTCTTTCCATCTCTATTTTGTCTGGGTCCTTCGATTTAATACGTATAAATTGTCTCATTTTCCACATTTTTATCAGACTTGTATTTGGATTGCGCTCTTATTCTCCCCTGGAGATAAATGCCACGTCGCGTATCGTTTGGATTCTTTTCTTGATTGGTCCATTTGCTCCATCGATATCATCAAGACGTATGATGATTTCGATAAAGGTCCTGCTTCTTAATTTCCTTGTGGACCGAAGCAAATGAAAATGCACATACTTATGACAGACCTTTGAATATGGAGAATATCAAGAGGCTATAAAGGAGGAGGAAGAGAGTGAAGAGCTTATTTTGATGATTATTAAAGTGTAATTACAAGAAAATAAATAGAAAATAATACAAAAGTTTCATGATGTTTAGAATTTTCTTCTGTTCTAAAGAGTGCTTCTTCAATTTGTGGATACTTTTTAACACTTTTTAAAATATCTCCGAGTTGAAGAAGCTCCTGAACTTTAATATTAGAATCATCTTAAATTCGAAACACATTTCATTGGATTAATAATATTTTAAATTATGAAAAATGTATTTACGCTTTTGTGATTGGTTAAAAAAATTCCCGAAGTTATCACTATATTAAGGTGACCTAAAAGTCAGGTCAATTCAGTAATTTATGAAAGTATCCACAGCGTTTTAATAGGTGTCATTTTGAACAATTTCTTCAAATTTTCTACGTAATAAAATATATATAAATAGGACAATTTGAATATTTTATTAACAGGTAATACAAAAGTCAGTCAATCTAAATAAGGTAGCTTTAACTAACTTTTAGACCACCCAGTAAATATTTAGTAAAATTATCAGCATGCTTTCCTTAAATAGAATTTATTTAAATACACTAAAAAAAAAAAAAAAAAAAAAATTGAATGTATATTTTTCCGTACTTAATGCAACACCCGAATAAAACGTATAATTTAAATATACACAAAGCTTTACAAACGTATTAATTTGTAAGTAATTTTAATGGCGCTTCCCACTGGTAAAGATTTTAAAACTCTAAAAATCAATTATAGAGAAAGGACTTTAATGACTTTCCTTAAAAGAGAGAGAGAAAGTTATTTTATTTTATTTTATTTTAGTAGAAAGCACTCGACATATTTATTCTATTTGGAATCCGATAATGGAATATTTCAATCCTTGGCGTCGGATTCAATTCCTTCATAACGTTTTTAATATCAATAGTGATGTACGTCACACAGATAAAGAAGAAGAAAAAAAGCCGTTTTTAGTAACAACCTCGACAGTACGTGGAAAAAAAGGCTTTATCTACACCTCAATTCTGTCCAGAAGACTTTATGGATCCTGAACACAACATTATCCTTCGTGAGGTATCAACGATCGATGCAAGTGCCACACTCTTTATTACTATCCAGTTTTACGTGCAGCAGGAAATATTGGTAGGAAATAGCGCAGTTTTCCACACCGGATATATATATATATATATAAGAAATGCAGATATTTATTTTCGTAGATGTATCGAAGAAATGGAATACCAGATGGGCATTTCCTTCCGTATAAAATGTAGATAAGTTTAAGATAAAATTTTCAAAAGTTGAAAATTCTCTCTTCTACTCTATCTGAAAGTGTGTAGAGTTGCGTGTTTAAATTTGCATTCTTCTCTATCGCCGCCTTTCATTCCCCTCCTTTAAAAAAACCGAATTTTAATTCAATTGTCACCGAACGCGTTAAGTGCATTGGACTAAATCGCGCCCCCTGACGAAGCGTAAATACATTAAAAATTTTTAAAAGAATTAATAAAACTTACCTAAAATACATTCCCCCGCTGAAGTGATGTTGGTGCAAGGGCACGGCTTGCATTCCTCGCCCACTTTGAAGTATCCTTGAGAGCACATATCGCACCATTTACCTTCGTACCCGTTGTAACAAGCGCATTTCATGTTGTGGGGGGATCTCGTACATGCCAACGTACCGGTTTCGCTGCAATTGCACTCTGTAAGAAAACAATGCAGCCGAAACTATTAATGGTAGAGGATAGAGAGGGGGGGACGAGTTCGAAAGATGTGCACATTTAGAAATGCCGCTTTCTACTGCCGTCTAGAGGAATAAACGAACTGTTAACGTTGCACGGTGACTGTGCAGCGGGGCAGAAAGAATCAGTCTAACTGAGATGATGCAGCAACAAACTAACTAATCTGCTGCAGTAAGTAGAATGAGAAGAAAGAGAAAAGTTTCCTCTTCTAAGAATAGTTCGTCCCCAGTAACGGGGATTGTAATTGGTATCTTTCACAATTTATCTTGATATAAAGGTATATTTACTCTAGAAAAATTTAAATTACTTCTTGCAATAGTCTTATATAAGGAATTTATGCAGAAGTATGTGTATTTTGGGGGGATGGCGCTCTTACAGCGTTTGTTTAATTTAAAAATAAGATATACACAAAAATGAATTTTAAAATTTATAAAAACTCTGAATCAACAACTGGATTCTTTAAAAATATTTTTAATTAATATTGATTCAAGTAAGGAATAAACAAACTTAATTTTAATATTAATATATATATATTTGCTTTTTATATCTACGATTTAATGTATCTTTTATAGTATTTACATAAAATATATACATATATTTTTAAGCGAGAATAAATTTTATTCGAATTTTACAGATGTTCGATGGTAAAATTCTTTATAAATATACTTTTCTGAAGCTTGAAATTTGTAAATATTATATTTGAAATTTATATTGTACTTGAACAACATTGAAATAATTTCTTTATAAAGTGGAAAGGAAAAATAATAAATTTTATACAGTAAAATCTGTCCAAAACGGAAACCTGCCTAAACGGAAACAATATTCGGTACCGTACGATTCCGTTTTACACAAATTTTACTGTAAATCTATATTATATTAATTCTGGTAATTAAAGTAGTTTAAAATTCAAACAACCTTCCCACTTTGATTCGTAACGGTGAATAGGGAATAAGTTGAAGTTTCACAAATTAAATACTTTTAATATTTTGGTATTCGTCTCAAAATTAGATGCCTTATGATGTTTAGAAACTGTGAAGAGAATGCTAATAAATATTTATTTCATTAATTTTAGTGGTTACAGAAGTATATTTGTATTCACACGTACGGAATGAACAATGTAAGTAGAATATGGCAAATGATCGCAATGTCGGACTGAAATTTTTTATCAGATATTAATTTAAAAATCACATGATTTTCTGTTAAGACTGGAAGTTCCTATAGAGTTAATCGGGTCATCCGATCCCTAATCTTTTCGGATCTTGTCTCGATTTTTGTCTATCTAATCCCGTTCACGTGATTTAGGAAGGACGTACGGACAGACGGACAACTTTCAGTCTGCAATTTCAAAATTGCAGCCCAACAACAACACGAGCTTGAAAAGAGCAATTTTGTTAATTACGATAGAAATCCCCATTTAAAGAAATATTTTAAAAAGCTACGTCACTAACCCAAAGTTAAAATTGTATGCGACGCTATCTGTTACGAGATGTTATTAAGAAATAACTTTTATATTATTAATTATTCTAATAAGGAAAAAGGCTTAATTTTGAGGGTAGAGATGAGCTTTTAAAATATTGTAAATGCCAATAACGAGTAAACTTTTCGTTAAGTCCGACCCCACTCCAGATATGACTCCTATCTCCCCGCCCCTCGAGTTCAGTATTCCAAAATTGAATAGCATCAATACCCCTTATGTACAAATCACCGTGCCAAATCGGTTCGCCATATTAAACGAAACAGATGCCAAAACACACATATATATAGCCCGGGAATTTTTTCCCTATATTTGAATTTTGGGGAGTTTAGAAGTCTCAGGAAATTTGCAAAAAACCCCCGAAAGGTCAAATTTGACACGATTACAATACTCTATGTGTTACGTTACAACATCCGGGGAGTAAAAGTACTTCTTGTATTCAGACTATATTCGTTTCGCCACGCGATACAGTGAATAATTTAGCTGAGTTCTTCAAGAGTTCATTATATCGCTGATCCACTGTATCTATGGTATCAAGTTCTAATGAGAGTTAGTTAGGAACACTTTTCTTTCTTTTTTTTTTTTAAACGACGATTGATCGAGAAACCGAAAGTAACAGAAACTTGTTTATTTCCCAAACGCAACGCTAAAATATTTTGGTGTGTGAAAGGGGCGAACGATCAGTTTTGGCAAATTAATTATTAATCTGCTTACATTATATTATTATGACGTAAGAAAATAGTTACTTGTGGATTTTTTTAATTTAATATTTATCTGAAAATAACTGTTACGCTGTTACGATTGTTTCGTATCGTACAATATAAAGTTTTTGATAAGAAAATTGGGTTTAAAGTAATTTAAAAGGAACCTTGAACGAACGTGGAGAATTAAGGACCTCCGTGGTATTGCAATGGATTACCAATGAATGGTGTAACTTGCTATCAAATGTCAAGTTTGTATGTATAATTGGATTGCAATTTTAAAAGTTTGTCTAACATATTGTTATAAACCTATACATTTGTCTGTCCTACGTTAATCCCGAGAATGGAGTTATATAGATGAAAATCGAGATAGATATGGAAAGCTTAGAGGACGGAGGTCCCGATTAACTATATATGAACTTCCGTTCTGGACCGGACCAGAAGTAATGTAATTTTTTAAAGTTACATGATGATTAAAAATTGCAACCCGGCATTGTGACGATGTCACAATAAAAAATTGCTCGTTTTTTTTTTGTTTATTATACAAATTTCTTTACAGTAACAAATATTTTAAAGTGTAGATCTGTTCTATTGTGAAATTCTGATATTTTTGATGTAATTTTAAAGGATTATTCATAAAAACAATTATGAAAATGTAATTATAAAAGTCAAATGTATATTATTATGATATCGCACAATGAACTGCAATTTGTAATCATATTTTAATCTAAAAATCACGAGCCTTCCTGTCAGGAAAGGAAGTTTATACTATATATAGTTAATCAGGGCTTCCGTCCCCAAGGCTTTCCATATCAGGTCTTGATTTTCATCTAGCTCCGTTCTCGAGATTAATGGAGAACGGACAGTGGGACGAACGGACGGACGACATTGGGAATGTACAGGTCTTCAATTTGAAAATTGCAGTCCAAAAACGTTAGTAAGGGCTGTTACTCGACTTTCTGGAGGTTAAGAACTAGGAAGGAGGTCCGATAATTTCAATTATACTTCAATATAAAATTTACACAATAATAAGAACTTAAAAGATAATCTTGTTATTGATAAATTATGATAAATTTAAAATATTTTTAAAAAGTACTTTTTAGCACATTTAACATTTAACATTATCCCAAAATTAAAATTGCGTGCATCTATAATAGGATTTTATTAAAAAAATAACTTTTATACTATTAATCATAATAAATAAATAAAATTGTACGTGGCGCCACCTGTTATAAGAGTTTGTTATAAAAATTTTTTATATTTTTAATTGTTATAAAATGACAAAACGCTTAATTTTAAAAGTAGATATAATTTTATTTAAGAAAAACTGTAAATGCTAACAAGTAAAATCATCATTAAGTCACATAGCCCCCTCGATCTCCCCTCACGCTTGACCTTTAATAACCAAAATTTAATAGCATCGATGCCTCATATATAAAAATAACTCCACCATATTTCAAAATTTTTGGTTCATCCAGTTCTGAAATACAATGCAAAGTAGGCGCCAACACACACACGTACTACATACAACTTTATAACGATTTTTGGGCTGCAATTTTCAGATTGAAGACCTTTACGTCCCCACCGTCGTCCGTTCGTCCGTCCGTCCGTCTGTCCTTCGTTAATCTCAAGAACGGAGTTAGATAGATGAAACTCGAGACCAGATATGGAAAGCTTAGAGGTCAGAGGTCCCATTAACTATTAACGAACTACCGATTTGGACCGAAAGCCACGTGATTTTTAAATTGGAATATGGTTTAAAATTGCAGCCCGGCAATGTTAAGATGTCACAATAATATACATTCGAATTAAAAAAATATATACTTTTAGGCTCCTCGAATGTCAAAACGACGAAAAATACGGTATATTTAAAAAAAGAGCAAGAATTATTGTGAAATCGTCACAATGCCGGGCTGCAATTTTTAATCATATTCTTAATTTATTTAATTTAAAATATATCTTCTCAATCTCAAATTAGTAGTGTCTTGCCCCTGTACTGTACATCATTCATTTCCTGATAACAACAGTCACGCCGGTCATCTATGTAACTTCGTTCGGGAGAAATTTTTGAATTGAAATCACGTGACTTCCGGTATAGACCGCATATAGGTATTCGGGTCCTCCCGCCCCTAAGCTTTCTTTATCTGGCCTCGAATTTCATCTATCTAACACCGTTACCGAGATTAAGGAAGGGCAGACATTTGTAATTTATAGGTGTACGATTTTTTTTCAAATTGCAGCCCAAAAACCGAGAGGGGTCAAAATTTGACAGATCACCATACTTTCTCTGTTATATTCTATAAGAGCTGTGAAAATAAAAATCGGAAAAGAAAATTTTACATTGTTATATTTAACAACAGAATTAAAAAACTAAAAATCGAAAATATTTTTAGTACAGTAAAACCTGTGTAAGCCGGAAGGGTACGGCACCGAACGTTTTTCCGATCAGGCAGGTTTCGCCGTATTAAATAAATATTTCTGTCGTGTGGAAAAAACAGCATTTTTCTCTCGCATATTTGTTTAAAACACGTTGTAAACGAGTTAATTAAAAATATTAGAAAGGAAAAACGTTGTAAAAAACTTACCAAATTTTCCATCCGGGTATATATCATCGCCCACAATGAGATCTTCAACGGGGAAGAGAGTGGTGACATAAATTTCAGGAGCAGCAACTCTTTCTTTAGTATCATAAACAGCAGCCAAGACGATCCTATAATTCGTACCTTCAGTCAATTCAGTCACCATCATATGACTAGCATTCGGAGGTAATAAGAGATTCATTTCTACACCAGAAGAAAGAATTTTTAATTAAATCTCGCACTTAAAAAAATACGCCAGCGATTAAGTTCTAGAAAGAAAATAAAATTAAGAAAGGAGGAAAAAAATATTCCTATATAAGATTGACAAATTAAATGTTTGTCGGGGTTCGAAATTAAAATGTCATTTAAAGAAAGTTACGTAACTTTCCCGGTAAAAAAATTTAAGATTGCGCGTGGTGCCATCTGTTATGAGATTTTATCAACAAATTTTTATGTTATTAATTATTATAAAATGAAAAAAAGCTTAACTCTGGCGGAAGGGATGGGTTTTATAAAGGAGTGAAATGGTTGTAAGGAGTAAAATCGTTATTAAATCCGAACTTGGCCCCACGACCATTAACCACCAAAATTTAATGGCATTGGCATCAATGCCCGTAATACACTTACCATACAA
This sequence comes from Centruroides vittatus, assembly GCF_030686945.1. Classification (NCBI taxonomy): domain Eukaryota; kingdom Metazoa; phylum Arthropoda; class Arachnida; order Scorpiones; family Buthidae; genus Centruroides; species Centruroides vittatus. The sequence continues at coordinate 1,876,071 of NW_027122576.1, forward strand.
AATTTCAGAAATTTCCGACATAAGGATGAAGTTAATAAGCATCAAAGTGGGTGGACAAAATCGTGCCAACCCTACATACACTAACAACCATACGTACGGCAAAATCCCCCAAATTTTTGGCATTTCTCGACGTTTGGAGGCCACCGAGTCCAAAAAATGTAAAAATTTAGGGGGATTCGATAGCCATACTTTCCCTCCGTTATACATAACAGCCGGCATAGTAAAAGAAAAGAATAAAAAGAGGAGGAGCGAGAGGAAGAGAAAAGGTTAACAGTGGAAAATTTCATAGATGAAATAAAATTCAACAAAAATCTCAACAGTTTTCGAAGTTCAGTGATCTGAAAGCAAAATGGCAAAGAAAATAATGAAACGGAATCAGTAATGCCTGAAGATAAAAATGTCTTTGTAAGAATCAAGGATATTCAGCAGCCGTTCTAGAGCATCATCTATTACCATTCATATCAGCAGCTGTCAGTAGAAGGAATAAAAGAAATCGATTCTAATCGTCTTCTTTGCATTGACTGAAGAAGTAAACCTATTTTCCATATTGGAAGGGGGAAATTTAAAAGAAAAATAAAATAAAATAAATTAAAAATAAAAAAAATTTGTCATTTTCTCTTTACCCGGTCCAATTATACTGAAGAAATATAATTGAAAGATATGAAGTATACACAAGTTAAAGCCATTTGTGTAGGATTATAGGTGACGGTCTTGGTGAATTATTATTAAATTGATAGAATGCTTCAGTCGCTCGACTAAAGTAAACTCGAGAGTGCTTTCTCTCTCTAATTTATTTGTTGAATCGTCTATGATTTTTGCAATTTAAATTTATTTCAAATTTGGAGATTTGCGAATTTTTCCCCCTTTCTTCTTCTTTTTCTTCACCCTCTCTTTTAACACCGCGAGGAGGGAAAAAATATTCGTGCTTTTGATGACTTTCCCCCTTTTTTCCCGTAGGTAAACTCTTCAAATTTCACTTTAGAAATGAGAAAAATCATTTAATTCTGCTCTGTTTTTGAAAAAATTCGTGTTACATCTCTCTCTAAATTTATGAGAGAAAATTAAATATTTTGCGACGTGACATCCCTTTAAAAAAAGTAACTATAAAAATGGTCGTTGTTCGGAGGTTATTCACAACAAAAATAAAAATAATCCCGAAAGAAAACGGCCGCTGTTTAGAGGTGGTCGTTATTGAAGGTTCGACTAATCCCCTATCCAAGGATCTAAATAATTAATCCATCTTCGTTAAGGAAATCTCAATTATTCTAGAATATAGATTAAGATTTCAATTATTTTTATTATTAATTTTAATATAGATAATTTTCGTTTAAAATTAATTAATGAATCGATTAAAACAGCCGACAGATATAAACATAAATTAATTAGTATATTATCTTGTATCCTACCGAATATCTAACGATTTTTTTTTCTTTTTGTGTTTTGTGCGTATAAAAATCGATAGATTTCCAGGTAATCCTGCACACTTTCAGTTTTGTTAGATCAGAAAATCGTACAAAACTTTCACTGATAAACAAGGAGAAGCGGCACGCAAAATTAAAAAGAAAATACCCCTAGAAATAGTAAAATATATATTACATTTTCAGCTAGGAAGCGAGAAAAACACAGAATAGATCGAAGTAAAATGCGAATAATTACGTTAAGGTGTGCGACATGTTTAGAAAAAGAGGGGAAATGAGAGTAGAAGCGATACAGTTATCATATAATCGATAGTATCGAAAGTGGCGAAGGAAGAGATTGTTTTACTCTTTTACTAATCGACACTAAGTCTCCTAATGGAATTTAGACTCGGCCTTCACATCACAAGAAATCCAATCGACCATTTTGAAAGCTTGGAAGAGTTTTTCTTTCCTTCCGAATACTTTTTTCCTTTTTCCCCCCTATGATTCTGTTAATTTTCTTGTTGGAAATCACTTTGACAAAGGCGAAAGAGATTGAAACGACCTTCATAAAAGGCAAACATCGACAGGAAATTAAGTCTTTCGTAAATTAGACAAAAGTTGAAGGTGAATTGAAGTAGGCTTTTCGACTTAATTTAAATGCGAATTCTCCCGAGTACAGAAATAATTTGCAAAGTAGAAAGAAAGTGATTCTTTGATTTCCTCCCCCTTCAAGTTTTTCAGAAGGAAGAAGCAATAATTCGCTTTAAACAGGAGCAGCAGGAGCAGGAGAAGGAGGAGGAGAAGGAGAATGCGGAAGAGGAAGAAGAAAAGTAGAATTTATGAATGAAACGAATTAAATATAATAAAGATCCGCCTATTAATTATATTTTAATAAAGCGTGCCTTAATGTAATTAATGAAAATATATAAGATTAGTTTAATTAAATAAAATTACGGCTTTGATTTAAATTTATTAAAACCGAAAAAGGGAAAGAGAAAAAAAAATCTAACAGGAAATTAAGGTGTTGTATTATTTATTTTAAGTGTAAACCTTTCTTAACGCAGCAATGTATGAAAAATCAGATATGTGATGGAGTGTGCTTGTGTAGATAACGTGATTGAAAATGTCCCCATGTTGATACATGTATCACTAGTCCTATAGATTATTTGATAGAAAAACCTACCTTTATCCTGTTTGTCACGTACGTTGTATGTAAGCGAATAAGCAACGAGATCTCCGCTTTGATTCGCAATCAACAAAGGTGGTTTCCATGTTAAAGTAAACGAATGTTCGGCCACTGCATCTATCGATAACTGTTGAGGAGACAAATCTGAAAAGAAAAGAAAATATATATATATATAAATTTTAATTACATCATAACTTAGAAACTGAAAAAAGATGAAATATATTTGATATATTAAAATTTCAACTGGTAAAGTATTGAAAATCGACAGAGAATTTCTAACAAAATGACATATGTACTGTACAGAAATCGATTCGTTACCTTATTCCTTCTTATGAAAAAAAAAAAAGAAGAAGAAAAATTTGTTGGAGAAAACCATTTCCAATAACAGAAAACTGGATAAAATTAACCCCTAAAAAAAGGGGAGAGTTTTTTAAGGTTAAATTAATAATAAAAAATTCAAACGGGGAATATCAAACTCGAAGCAATTTTCTAAGACATATGAAATATAAAATTCGATTAAAAATCTGTCGGTACCAATTGAAAGAATGGCATTTTTTTAAGCATAAAAAGTTAAAAAAAATCTATTAAACAAGACGATCTTATCGAAACAACTTATCAGTTCTTGAAAACTCCCTCTGGGACTTGAATCTCTTATCTAGAAAAGTATTCTTAGGAGTAGAAAAGAAGAAGAGGAGAAGGAAGAGAAATCTTTTAGATTAGAGACAGTTTGTTTTCATTCTTACGACGTGATAATTTTGCCATCTGCAAAGCTCCAGGCTAAAGTAAAGATAATTGTCTACTAATAAACAAAGATATCAGAGTATAATAAATAAAAGCAATTTTCTTCGATAACCAATTTTTTTTAATAATATTTTTATTATTATTACTATACAAGTATAGGAGATGAACAGATAAAATTGATGACAGTGTGATTCATATACCCTTATCGAAGATAAATTAATGTCGACAGTGGCTATTAATTCACCGGAGCAGTTAGAGACGAACTTTAACAGGAATTATTTATCCTTAAACAGGGTCGTACATGTAATTTTAGGCTAGTTTGAGGACACGAAGATGTATATGATGTACGTGACACGAGACCATAAGAGAGAACTCTCTCATTCGATTTTCGAAATGAATTATTAGCGTAGTGCATCGAAATAAAACTATATTTCTAAAAATATAACTTAGTTTTATTGATTGATGGCAAGGGAGGGACATAAAAAAACATAATGTATAATTTGATAACAACGTGAGGAATTTATAGTAAATAATTACTGAAGGGGTGGTTTACATGAGCGCACCGGATTCGAGACTACGTAACATGTTTAATATATTAAAAAAAATCGACGATTGGTAAGATTCACGTCGGCAATTTTCGTAGAATAATAAATCGGCTATAATTTTCTACAATGTAAAACAACGTTACGTCTCTTAAAATTTTAAAAATCTACAAATTACGGAGGGGGGAAGGTTACGAAAACGTAGCACCTGTCACAAAGTGCTACGACATTATTGCTGTGTTTAGACACACAAAAAAATGACATTGTCTCGTCTAACTGACATGATATATATATGAGGATATGGCCAATGCAACGGCTGAATTCATTTTTTGGAGTATAAGTCCAGTGGAGAACAGTTGTCGAGAGGAGCTGTTTGTCAGCTTCTAGATTATCCAGGATTTATTCCACAGCAAGAAAAGAATATAAACTTTCCTTACGGTAAAATATTTATTCTCGTTGTCATAAACGTTATAATTTAATTAACAATTCTCCTGGAAGCTCATTTAATAGTATTACCGACGAAAACATTAAAAGTTTTCTCCCCTTTTTGATAAATTTATCGAACGTAAAGTAATGCGTGAAGTGGGATGCATAATTTGCTTTCGTTTACCAAAAGAAATCTACATACATTATAAAATTCTTCAACCTTCTTTTTTCCCAAGCAACTTTCCTACTTATAAACATTTCAATAACTTTTATCCAAGAATTAATACGTTAAAAACCTTTGCACGATTCGTTTAACGTGATTAATTGATGGCACTGGAGGATGTCTAATGATTCGGAATCACTCAAACAGACATTAAATTTCGTCTGCGTAATTCTTAGAAAAGAATAAATATTTTACTAACAAATTTATGACAATAGGAAAAAAAATAATAAGGATTACATTTTAATCTAGAATAAATGACCATCTTGTTGAAAATTGTAGTAAATAAGGCGTAATAAAGGGTGAAAAATGCTTATTTACAAGATACCAAACGTCTATTAAATATTCATTTCTATTTTCAAGACATAATGCTACATTATGAAAGAATGAAACCATAATTATCCCTTTGTTTTTCTTTTCTCTATGCTTAAAATTTGTGATTAAAATTAAGAAGGTGTACGCAAAAATATAATTTAACTTGTAATTCAAAAGTCTGTAACTATGTAAGTAGCTAGATACTTAAACCATGTTTGGCTCTACGCTCCTATTTCTTTCCTTTCTTCCTCCTCCTCCTCCCTCTTTTTTTTTGCCTAATTATAAGAATTCTTTGTTCGTTCTTTAAAGACTTTCGAGTGACAACGGTTCGTTGTTTCCACTCGAAAAATAGAAGGCTAAAAAATAATTAAAATAACGTTTGAAGAGTTGAAGGTTCTTTTTTTCAGCTTTAAGAATTTGTTTAAAAAACGTTCTTGTACTGTACAATTTATGTTTTATTCCTTACCTTAAAAATAAATAATTCTTTTGTAATTTAGCTGTCTCCTTTTTAAGTATACAGAGTGAAATTTCAACAAAAATATTAAGTTTGGAAGATGGTAGAATAGATTAGAAGAACAGAAACTGCTTTACAAACATAGGCAGTTCTCTATTTGATATCGAAGATAAAATGCGTTAAAGATTATAGAAAATTAACGCTAATTGGTTGAAAAAACAGAAATTAACAGATGTAGGCGTGTTTCTTTTTAATTTATTTTCCGAGCCAACCAATAAATAATCATTTACTCAAAAATGTGTCTAATAAACTTTTAATGATAGCTTAGATGTTTTAGCTACTATATTAAGCGGAGAACCTCCTGTATTTATATTTATTTGCACAGTTTTTCATTTACTAGAATTATTTCGGCGTTAAATTATTGCATTTATTTTAACGATTAACGGCTGTTATTTCAGGTTTTTATCAAATAAAAACGAGCAGAATTATGTTTACTTCTGTCTATATTTACTTCATCAATCAATCTTTGTCAAAACTACGGAATCTCCGGCAATCCTTTGTTAAAATATCTATCGATAAAGATGTCTATATTCGCATGGAAGCTTTTATTTAATTTCTTTTTTCTTCTTCCTAATTTCTTTTTCCAAAAGTTACTATATTTTACTAGCCTTCACCTTGCTGAATTGGATTAAGAGGTCTATGATTATTCAATCTATCGATGCATTCTTTCAATATATTTCTGCATTCCTTCCAAGTTCTTTCGTAAAATTAACTTATAAAAATCTTCTATAACTTAATAACAGTATAAGAAATTTCATTTAAACTTTAAAAAAAAGAAAAAATTGATAAGAGAAGAGAAAGATGTGCAAGGATAAAAGCGAATTTCGAAAACAATTCTTAGATTTCCTACAAAAAAATGGCGACATAAAAACTGCAGATTTTATCGAAAGAATGATCTAGTTTAAGAATACGTAAATTTATTTTTATAGTAAAGTATTTACATGGATTTTCTTTAGGAAAAAAAAAATATATATGGAAGAAGAGTGTAGTTGAGGTTTACGTCGAGAGATTGTTTTAACGTTAATTGATGTGTTTATGATAGGTTAAATAAGATAAATTCGAAAAATTAAACTTAATTTTTTACTTTTTTCCCCCTGGATCTATTCCAAATTGAAAGTATTAAAAACTCATCATCAATAGCTACTATCTTCTCGCACAAAAATCGATATTTTTTTGTAAGAAAAATTAGTAAATAGCATTATAAGATTACAAGTTAATAGCAGGCAATTAAAACGAGAAAGAGAGAGAGACACTAGACGATTTAAATGTTATGTAAGGCATTAAAAAAGTATACATATATATATATATATATATATAGCCTATATAATATAAAATAAAAGAATAGAAAACAAAAAGAGACAGTTGACCTTTCTCTCTATTCATCACAAATTATAAACGGTGTTTTTATTCTCGACCGCTGTCAGCAGTTCAATTATCAGGAGTCGACTGTACAAGCTCGGCGCGACAATGGACACTAATTAAGTCTCCCTATCTGCCAAGTCGACGACACGAACAAGGGAAAAAAGAAAGGAGAATATTGGTCTAGATGCGTCAAACCGTGGGAGGTGAGAACCCTTAATGAATAGGGTGATTCCAAGACAGGTTGAGCGCTCCGAGATAAATGACTAACCATGGATTTGTTTGTGGAGGAACGAAAGGAATTTGTACATTATATTGTGACTAGAAGAACGGATTAATGTGTCTTTTTCTGGTTAGAAGATGCAGAAACGGTGATTTTTCTTCCTTTATATACGACTTTTTTTTAAAAGTAAAAAGAGATTTTTCGGTTCTTTATTAAGTGACATCAGCTACATCTGTTTCGAATTGATCTCCCCTCTTTTAACGTTGTAGAGCATTTGGTGGTGTGTTTAAGTGCAGTTACGCTATTTATCCGTTGGCTGCTACAGAATTCGATGAAAGAAAACTAATCGAGTAGAAAACCACTAAATATCTCTGGTTCACATCAGTTTGGTATCGTTAAATGTTGATTTTTCTGAGGATCTTTCTTAACCATTTATGCCGTTCCACTACGTTCAATCTGAAAAATGGTTCCTTTAAAAGAAAATACTTAAGCGTTACATAATAATGGCATTCCCGAGATAATAAAAAGGAATCAATTTTGTAAATAGAAATGATAATTTCCTTTTATTAAAATTAGAAAATTAAATATAAATAAAAGAAACATCTGCCTTTTCCTGAAAGTTACAATTAAAGAGTTGGAATCACTGGCCAATTGCTATTATTTTTCCCCTTTAAATGCCGAGTGAAGGGAGGGTGAAAAATGCAAAGAAACTCAACATTTACAATTGCATGATTAATATTGAACGCATTGTTCAATAGCTATGCAGTTCCATCTGCAGTTTTCTCATTTATAATCACGGTTGGCGGCCGATCGAAACGGATAACAAATGGAGTACATTAAAATTCGATTGGATTTACAAATAACGTTTCCATATCCTAACAAAGAACACGTGTATGGAAACTGTATAAAATAGTTCACAAGAGAATGTTTTATGCACCAGTAACTATAGAGAAAAAGGAGGAATTTATATATATAATATATATATTGCAGAAAATCTTACCAACTGTTGAAAGCTTGTGTTTTATTTACTTCTCTAAGTAATGTATCTTTCAGATGCGATAATAAACCAACAAAAACCGGAGGTGAAAGTATCTCTAGATCGATGATAAATGGAGTAATAGAAGACGGAAGTTCATCAGAAGAATGTGTGATAACTGTATGGAGTAAATCATAAGTGTAGAAAGATAGAAAAGATTTCTCTAGTACTTGTTACCGATAACGTTTGAGCATCTCTTTCTCTCTTCCTCTTAAGGATAAAGCTATTACACATTTACTTTAAAAAAAACAAAGCGTTAAGGACATTTAATAAGCGCATTTGTTTCTTTTACAGAAAAAATAACAAAGAAGAAAAACACGTGTTTCCAAGCAAACATGAATAAAACATTTTTATACTAGAATTAATTTATTATAAAAATAATCTTATATGTTAAGTACACGGAATACATTATCCAAATGGTGGTAAAATAATCACAATCAAATTTAGATAATCTTAGCATTTTTTTTTTCTTTCTTCACACAAAAAAGTTTCTGTAAAATAGTAAATCTTTCTCGTTAGGAAGAGATTTAGAAATAAGAAAAAAATAAAAAAAAAAAAAAAGATTGACAATGTAGTCTCGTTTAAAGCTAGAGAAACACAAGAGTTTTAATATATATATATATAGTTTTTCCTTCTGTAACATCAAGATGAAAAAAAAGAAAGAGGAAAAGAGGAGAAGATAATTCAAGAGAAAAATATGTAGCAATATACAATGGAGTAGAGAAATAGATTTTACAAAGCAAAGCACGTTCAACATCCGAGTTTAGTAGATTTTTGTTCGTCGCGAGAAACTTTGATGGAATATGAATGTTCCATTAAAATGCCAATACCAACGTTTGTGCAATACAAGATCATTTATCAACTATACAGCGTTAGGCCAGAAACGAAAGAGTAACGAAATAAATTGATTGTTTTTATGAGGGATCCCGTGATTTTTTTTAAAACATTATTAATCAAAAATACTCACGTTTAAGGACAGTAATCGTCACGAAGATACGTTAGATAGGTAATGCAACACACAAGAGATGATTTATACCTTTTAACGGGTCGGGGAGATAAATCAGTAAGAGGTAACATTAAAAATTATATCGGTAACGTCGAGAGATGTATAAAGAATTTAGAATTAAAGAACATTAGTTAAAGGGGAAAAAAAGAAGAGAAATTCGATCGATCAATTGAGAGAAGACATCTTTACAGTAGAAGGTTAATAGTACAATTTAAGTTAGTTTAAAGGGGGCGGTTAAACATTCTTAACTTGAAGAAAATGAATGAGTAGCGAGTGATTCCGTTCTTCTGGAGTAATGGTTTAAGATAGAATTGAACAAGAAAGTAAAAAAAAAAAAAAAAAAAAAATTGTAAAAATAAATCAGGATCCGGAAATTGTTCTTTGCAACGTCCGAGATCCTGAAAGGATTCTTCAAATGTTGATGACAGGAAAGAAGTCGATCGTAATAATGGAATTAAGTATCGAGTACTTTTCTATCTGAAGAGAGAGAAAGAATAGGTTAACTTTAATACTTAATGCAGAGAGAATGGTTAAATTTTTACAAAACAACGAAATCATGTTTTCTACTTAATAAAAACGATACTTTATCTGTAATACTTTAAAAAAACATTAATATGGTTATGTATTGCCACAAAACTAAGGTAAAATTTGGATCAAATAACAAAATCGAAATATTTCTTTATCCGTATCAAATGATACAAATAAATATCCACGTCGGTTAATTTTCCAACGTTCTTTCATATTTACAGTATTAGTATTATACTACAAATATATATATATAATACTTGTAAATATTAATATATATACGAGTATGCTACGTATATATAGTATTATGAACTGTACCCTCGTACTAGCAGTAGCAAAATAATTTTACTGTTAATATTACTGCTACAGGTATAGCTAAGTACTGTAAGGTACAGTACGTATGGTATTCATACTTAGTACTCTGTACTTATTCACACAGTAAAAAATTCTGAAAATTAACTGGTATGGCTTAGTATCGATATTTACTTATCTATCAGTTAATTTTTGTAAAATTTTTTAAAAAGTATTATGTGAATATTAATACTACTAGTAGCAAAACATTTCCCCTATGTCTGTATTCATATACGGACATAGGGAAAATATTAGTACGTATATACCAAGTATAAGTATGTAATACAGTACTTGGTTGTATCAACCAAGTACAGCCAAGTACTACTACTTAATACTTAGTAATACTTGGTTGATACAGTACAATCAGGTATAGTACCAAATCAGGTACAGTATAACCAAGTACTACAACGTAAAAAAATATAAATTATTAGTATTCACAGTATTATTTGATTCAAAAAAAGTTATACCTACACGCGATAGGAGAGCGGGGAAAGTTATACCTACTTAAAAAATATGAAAAAATGTTTACCCCATCAATTAATTTCCCAGAATTTAAAAATATATATATTGTTATCATTACAATAGAATTTTGTTTAAATACACATTCATAAAAATACTTTAAAAAACTGGAAAAAATTCATTTTTAAAAAGCTTAAAATAGAATAAAAACCCACTTTAGATAAATGCATAATTAAATCACGCTTAAATTATTTTATTTTTTCTTAAATCGATTGCGACGATTGTTAATGTAATAGTACAGGAACTTAACTTTTATATTTTTCCATTAAATTGCTTTTTAAATATACTCTTTCGTGTAATTTAACACTTAAAAAAAAGAGTTTAATTCGGTCGAACACTTAACCTAGATTACACAAACTTAATATAGAGTTTCGAGTAACAATACTCGAAACTCTATATCACTTGTTACGTAAGGCATCTTGCAGTGTGCTGATACAGTAACAGCAGAGTCCACGTTTTATTTTAATAATGTAATTCAAGATGCGTAACTCGTGTCGACAATAAATGAGACGTTTATCTTGTGTTACATCAGCAATATCAGATTTTGTTTAAATATATATGTTAAATTGCGCGAGATTTAATTATTACAGTAGTATTCTTTGTTAAAATAGTAACGTTGTAACTGTAGTAGTATTTATGGAAAGTGGTAACATAAATCTACATCGTATGTGTAAGATTGGTAATTTATATAGTGATATTAGAACTAGATAACATTATTTAAACTGTTAATATACTGTATAAGTATCATTCCTTTTAAATTACAGGACGATATTAGAAATTCTTTTAATGCTACAATAGTATTTCACAAAACGATAGTGACAGAGTTTGTATAAATGATCACACAGACAAGCATTTTTGGAGTATTGTTAAATCTGAATGTTAAAACTATAGCAGCATTCTTGAAAGATTGGTATCTTATCCAGTAATGTGGGGCCATTTTCTCCTCTTCTCAAAAGTTTTAATGCTGTAGTAGCATTCCTCTTTCAAATTACACACAATACCAACAATATTTGTGTTGATTTAAATCTGAATGTTAAAACTGAATGTTAGAAGTATTCTTCAATGATTGGGATTTTATCCAGTAATATGCAACCATTTTCCCCCTCTTCTCAGGCTGATGATACTTATATAATACCATACTTTACTGTAGATCTTGAAAGTTTTAATGCTGTAGTAACATTCCTTTCGAATTACAGCACAATATTTGTGCTGATTTAAATCTAAATGTTAAAACTACAGTAGCATTCTCGGAAGATTGGTACTTTATCCAGGATTGTCGAACCATTTTCCCCTCTTCTCAGGCTGATGATAATCATATAATACCATACTTTACTGTAGATCTTGGAAGTTTTAATGCTGTAGTAACATTCTTTTCAAATTACAGCACGATGCCGATAACATTTGTGCTGATTTTAATTGTTAAAACTATAACAGCACAATTCTCTACTGATTTATATAATAACGAGTTAAATTCGATAAAGTTTTGAATTGTTATATCTATATTCTTAACTATGGCATGATATTGCTTCAGGCTGTTTAAACTATTATTCTAGCATCAATTATTACTATATTAGCATTAGATATGTAATTCATGTAAATATGTATTATAATTAGATTTATTGTCAAATTTAATAACAAGTTATTGTTTAAATCTTCTGTTATACATGGAATTCGGTGTTAAATACATAACCTTTCTTAATTTTCAAAGTGTAGTAAAGATTTAATATAGGCCTGCAGTATTGAGTTTTGTGTAACATTTTTATAATTTTTTATCGAATAATTTCTAATTTTAAATAATAAAAATTGATTTTAGAGTTTTAGGTATGTTCGAAACTCTAAAATAAAAATCAATTCTGAACGTTTATTAACGTTTTGATCAACGTTTATTAAGAAATTAAAGATTTCATCAACGTTTATTAACACATTAAAATGCCTGAAACGTTTTTAGCAACGTCAAACGTTAATGTAGAAACGTTAAAGATAACGTTTTCAAAGAAATTGATTACATCGTTGCAGGCAACGATTTTGACAATGTTCTTCTGTAACTAAAAAACACTGCTTGCGGCGTAAAACGTTACAGACAACACACTTAAGAAGATTTTAAAATTAAAATAAATTAATTATAAACGTTTAAAGTCACGTTTTTAACGTCACTAAAGAACGTTTACATGATATTTTCGTAGCAACGTTAAATGTTAACGTCGAAACCTCTCATACAGCAACATTTCCAATTAAAAACTCGCTTATAACGCTTTAAAATGTCCCCAGACAACGTTTCTTAGCAGCGTTAAACGTTAGAAAACATATTTAACATTTAAACAGAAAAAAAAATAATATTTATAATGTTTAAAACGTTCTTATAAAGTTACTTTTATTGCCTGCAACGTTCTTAGAAGCGAACGTTATAAAATAAATACGAAAAATAAATTGATTATAACACTTTAAGAACACTGCAGACAAATGAAATTTGCAGAAAATTAAATAAATTCAAGTATTTAATTTTAAAAAATGTTTTAAAATCTTTAATTAAATAATAATAATTTTTAAAAATTCAATTATTTTACTAATCGACTTTGAAATGATTAATTAAGAAAACAATTTTAAATCATGACAGTAACACGAAAGTAATGAACTAACACACAGAACGTACGCGGCATAATATAAACATCAAAGAGAAATGATTTTTCCTATTATAGTACTAATTAACAAAAGTGTTCTTCGGATAATAAATCGAAATTTTATTTAAAATGACTTCATTTAAGTCAATTATATTCACATTTGGTGTACAAACGACCTTACACAAAATGCGTATTATCATTAATTTCCATTGTCAAAATATAATATCGAGTCGTTTCTACCACAATAACAATTTATTGGTCTTAATATATTGTCCAATGTGAATGATTAAAATTTTATTTTAATTGCAATTTTTTTTAAGGACAATGTTAATTTAATTGTTACTATAATAGTAACAATAGGGGATACACTAATTTAATTAAAATTAGTGCGATAATGCTGCCCTAATGCTGATAAGTATGCTGATAAGTATATTTATTACTTTGGTAGTAACTCTATTAATTGCTACTGTAGCAATATTAAACGGAAGTGACGTATTTTCAATTGTCACTACTGTATTATTTCTTATTGTTTATTAAAGAAAACTAAATATAGTCGAATCTCCAATAACGGCCATCTCTAAATAGTGGCCATTTTTTTAAAAGAATGTTTATTTTTTTGGAACAAAAATTACCTCCCAACAACGGTCGCCATTTTTCAGGAACATATCTTTTTGAAATGAATACAAAATAACCTGTAAACAAAGGCCATCTTTGAAAAACGGCCATTTTTATGTTCTCGTCAGTGGCCGTTGTTCAGAGGTTTATCTGTATAAAATTTCAGAGGTGTAGTAGAGGATACTACAGCAACACCACTTATTAACTACTAACAATACTAAATTCAATAATGTTACTGAATAGGTATACATTAGCAGTAGGCCTGTTATTTATTACAGTAGCAGCATTAATTGCAATTATTTAAATAAGAATATAAACTTTCAGTGACCTAATAATTGTCACTGATAAATAATAATGTCTGTGATAAAAAATAATTTTAAGAGTGATATTATCCGTAATAATATCACTGTGTGATATATAAATATGCAAAGATAAATTCAGTAGACGTAAGTCCGTAAATTATTATTATAACGAGAAATGGCATTAATGCCAATACAATAGAAACACGATAACATTTCACATTCATAGTACAGTAATTAAGTCTGTTAATTACTAACAATTACTACTACAGTTCTGGGGGTCCGGGATCGAATCCGGGCAAGTAACCCCAGAAATTTTCGTTAGTATCGAAGCAAAGCTAAACAGTTTTAAAAAAAGCGCCCCCTCACTCAGATCCGTTTGGCCCGGATATTTTGGATCCCGTCTTTCACCACATGTCCCATCACAGGCCTGAGAAAGGCCCTATTACTGCCCACAAGACAGACACTAAAAGGTAATTTTCAGGCCCATAATGTAAAATTAATTATTTTTACTGGAATAATAATTCTATAATAAATTTACTACGGTAGTAAGTTTGCAAATTACTACTGCAACTTCATAATGCCAATATATTCTAGTTTTATTTAAAGAAAAAATGCAGAAGTTACGCAGACCCAACTATTGTTAGCAGGCCTGTGAAATGTTAACAAACGCTGCTACAGATATTGTTACTATAGTAGTATTAACTTAATTCGATGTTAAACAAATAATAATCCTCCATTGTTTTCTTTTTTCTCTCAGGAAGAAGGTAACGTATAATTGATTACAGAAATCGTTTATTTTTGAAAAGATTCAGGTCATACAGGCTACGGGCTATACATTTTTCACCCTTATTTTTGTAGAAAAGTTCATTGTAAAAAAATGTATTTTATTAAATAAATTCTTTATTTTATTTTATTTTTTAATAAAATTTCTTCAAAATAGAAATGTTTTTATCATTTAGAAATATTTTCTATCGAACTTTAGCATTTACAATGGATGATGAAAGATAAAAAAATTTATTATTTTCTTCCTTTTTTTAAGGATTAGCAAAATTCGATTCGATCAGCAATTCGTTAAAGGGACGAACCAATCAAAATTGAGCAGTCAGCTGATCACTTTCTTTGTTTTTACTTCACACTCCGCCGCATCGTTGATCATTCAACTTCATGGAAAAATCTGACAAAATAACCAGAAAATGGGGAGTAAGAAGAAGAGAAACGTATCCAATTTAAAATTATTTAAGTCTCTCCTTCACAGAATGAATTTAGATTTATAACAAGAAACTTCTAACTCGTGATGGGTGTCTTTTATTGTGAATACAGAGCATAGTTTCCTTAGAGAGAGGACGGACTGCTACGTCGTCATCCGGGATGCCCGCGTTGTAAAATTAACAGAGAAATATTAATTTAGTCGATGTTTGCGGAAAGAAGTATTAATTTTAGGAATGGCACTTGCGAGGTTGCACGACATCCGAGTAATTTAAAAAGTCATTTCGTTGATAACTTAAAATGTACGGCATCTTCCCGAATTTCTTCTTAACTCAGAAACGGCCAATTTCCGACGTAATAACGGTAAAAATATACATAATTTCGATGGATTTTCTGTCGATTTAGTTTAATTAAAACGCTCTCAGTGTGTCTCCCAAGCTTAGCTTTATAAGTCACCTGACGTAGATCCCGCCAGGGCATCTCACCCGCACTCACCTTACATAACGGTAACACAATTTAGTTAATTAAACATTTAAGAAAAAGCTTTTCTTTCTCGCATCCATCAGGAGGACGTTAAAAGCAAGTGCAAAGAATACGTTACGCCTAGAGAAAGACATCGTTCAAGCCATTGTGCGTGGTAGAAAGGCATTGTTGCTGGCTGCCAAGCAGATAAAAATGCGTCATGCGTCCTCCACCGCTCATCCAATTGACAAGAGAGACGTTTCGCTGCACGACCGACTTTCTCATCCTTCTAGGTCGTCGATGGTTACTTTACGTCGGCGGAGATAGAGTTTTCTTGTTTCTTTTGACACGTTTATTCGGCCTACGATCCATCAACTCCGTAACGGAAACCTACGTGACTCTATAGAAGGACACGGCACTGGCAAAATATATGTGTCCTATCGACTTATGCCGTGATGTATTGACGCGTTACGGTATTTGGAATGACGAACACGAATCGAGAATATTTATAAACTTAAACAATTTAAGGAAAAAGGACCCCCTCACTCAGATCCGTTTAGTGCAATGGATACGGATAGGGGTAATTAGGAGTTTTTAACTAATTGCGGGATGGGCCAGTATCGAAGCAGAACGTAACTCGCTCGTGCTAATGGTTTACCGATCAGCCCTCGTCTAGAGATTTTCTACGAAGCGATAAATCGAAAACGGGATCGAATTTCGTTAGTTTCCATCCACCACTTCACGTTAATTACTTAAAAATCTAAATGTTAGAAGTCTCCGTTTCATCTTGCTTTTTCTCTCTAGATATACTTTCCTTAGAATCTACACAAATAGAAGATATCTGGCAAGGGATGAGATGCAATCGCCTGTTGGGAAATCACGCTCAGACTTGGAGATAATCAAAACGAGAGATGATACGAAACGGTTTTGGGATGCCGTGCTGCAAAACTGCTGAGATAACTACGCTTTTCTATAGGAAGCCTGCTAGACTGCGTGACTGAAAGTTGTGGAAGAATGTCTAGAAAAAAAGTAAAAAGGTAAAAAAAAAATGAAAGAAAGAAACTGGGGAAAATCGATTAACTTTCTTTGCTGATATCAGATGTGACTGAAGATGACAGTTCCAACCAGCTAGCAGATTATCATCTCTAACTTCCAGAATGAATTTTATTTCTAGCAAATTCGAACAGTAGAATGCCAAGGATATATATATCCATAACTACACCCGGTTAATCGATATCCCGGATACATCAGTGAATAGTAAAGTTATAAATTACTCTACTTGACTTCTCTCGTTTTAATTATTCCGATTGAATAGGGGAGAAGGTGTTTAAACACACGAAGCGACAGCAGAAAAGGGGGGGATGGAGTGGGTATGTTTTATTCAATCCAACTCGGGCAACTAGAGGATATATTTTATTTTCGGGAAAATATGTCATAAATAATCTAAAATTTCTCTACTGTAAGAAGAGCACCCCCCAAAAAAGATGAGTAAACATCGACAGCGGTAAATAAATTCAGAGAAAACAGAGTTGTGGTCACGAAAAGATTGACCATATGCAACATTCATGACCGATTCTCTCCTGTGTATAGTCAATATCAACCCTGCTTTATATATATATATATATTTTGTTTTTTTGTTTGACTTAGACATTGTCACACTCGGATTTCCACATCAACACGGGGATAAATAATAAGGAATGCAACAAAAACACTAACATTATTATTAAACTAGCGTTTAATTTATTTAACATATTCAAACAAATATATCAAAGAGGGATTAGAGAATTAAGTAAAGAGATGATTATAAATATTGAATTAGTGTATATATTATATTTCATTATTATATTATTGTAGCCTGTATAACAGATCAATTGATACGTGTAGATTAAACGTACTTAGCATTACCTTCCTATTGTAAATTTATAATTAGTTTCAATTTTAACAACACGTGAATGGTGTGACTAGAAGTAATTTGCATTTACTTAGTTTACTCATTATTGGTTTTAATTCGATTGTTTTTAACTCGGATATGTAAGTAATACACTCACAAATCTAACACGATTGATGCGAATATTAATGTAAAATATTATAGTTATTTATAAAAATAGATTAAGGTAGAAAGGAATAATTTATTTGTGTATATTATGTGCTAAAATGTGGTAAAAGTTATAGGCGGTGCTCTGCTTTATAAGTAAGATACATGAACATTGTTAGTTGATATTGACACTTTTCGTGTCCAATAACAAAACGGTATGCCAATATTTCGATTATACTTTGCATAAATTATAGAAAAATACTTATATTTTGTTTCCTTTATCATTTCATTAACTTTAGGTGGCAGTTTTAGGTGTGGGGCCTCCATTTTAGGAACCTCACACGCGCATGCGATACACTTGTCGATATTCGATCTCAGTTTGATATTCGGAATCCAATACTAGCTAAGACCCTACACCCCGTGCAATGTGTAACATGGATTGTAAGGGGCCTTACCAGTTAGTTTAAGGCCTGACATAAATGAATTACTTTTCCATACTTAAACCGATTATTGATTTATAAAATAAACATAAATTTGGCACGATTGACGTACTTTCAGAGTGATTTATAATAATATATTCCGACATTTACAGTAGAAGGAACACACGATATGATGATTCATCATAAGAAAGTTAAATAAAAAAAAAGCTATTCTGCTCAATGAGAACAAGCCTACAGCTACATATAAACTTATTCTATTCGTGTGTAGCCTTCTATTATCCAGAACAGAAGGAATTTATCTATAAGGATCTCGGTTAAACCTTCATTCAATCGAAAATTTCCTTGTAGAACAAGGAAACGAATATTAAAACTCCAACTTTCATTAGCTTAGAGCCAAATTTCTTAATTAAAAAGCGCATTTATTGCATAAAACGAGTTAAAACTAAGCATCGCAAAGTGTTTGTATATTAAAAAATCGAATCGATATAAGATATTAAAAAGATAGATCCTAAAAAATACTCGTTTTATCCACAAATAGAACGGGGGACCGGATCAATGACTAAATTAAATTGAAAGTCAAACTTTTATGTTAGGATGTAGAGAAACTGAGTTAATGCATGGCATAACGATTCTTAAAAGCTGGCAATAGAGACTAGAAAATGAATTGCTCTAGGGAAAGAATGTTGTAATCTGAAATTCTATTCTGCTTATATATATACACACACAGCTAAAATCTAGAAATGGGGGCAATAAATCGATTTTTCCCTGCATATTTATAAGGTCCTTAAACAGGAAACGAATGTATCGATTTTTCAAGAAATCAATGGGAATCTTTACTTTATTAAAACCTTTAATTATCATTAATTTAAACGTATATCGGTTTAATTTATTCGGATGCTTGCGAGATTCGAATATCGATGAGGAGGTGATGCTCAAATGATTTCTGTTACCTGCGGGATCAACCCCAAATGTGATTTGTGTGCATCTTCTAACACCAATCCTAAACTTCCTAAATAGTTAAAACTTATTCTATTTATATATTTAATACAGAAAATACTTTATTTTATTTATATATATTTTTTTAACACAAAACAAGTTTACATTATAAAATATAGGTTAGGCCAAGTTGAACAATGAAATTAAAGGGATGAAAGGTAAAGGAAACGGCTGCAGAAGACGTATTTAACTGCCCCTTTTTTTAATCGATAAGAAGATTATTATTATGTTGATGTTTATATATCATTTGGGGGTCAAAAAGGGGTAGAAAACCAAGAAAATGAAGTAAAAAAATACGTGTTTTTAGCTCCAAACTGGATTGTATAAGGTTTCGGTAAGCGTATTGCATTTCGCATGATTACTATGATAAAGGTTTTCTAGTATAAAACACGATTTTTCTTTTGTTTTTTTTTCTGTAAACTTGGCTTAAGATATAGTCACGGAAGACGTAACTCGGATTTTATTCTGCATTATTTTTTACTAGGTTACTACCTTTACGTGTTCGTCTAGTTCATCCCCATTCCTGTTTTGTCGATAATAATAAAAATAAAATTAAAAAAAAAATAAAAAAAAAAATAAAAACTGAGTAACAACGAAATGGAAAAAGAAATTTTCTTCTTCTTCTTCTTCTTCTTCTCCTCTTCATTTTTGCGTGACTTTTTTTCATAAATTATAAATAAATTCATGTCTTTAAGTATATTTTTTTCCTAATGGATACATTAAAAAACATATTAAAGACAATTATACGTTTGTAAACTGAGTTATAAATATAATTTTTACGTGATTTATAATTTCCATTTACGTTAAAAAACGTCATTAAATTTTATGGATTTAAGCAGACATTGCCAAAAATAAAATCTTTGGTTTGAATTCAATTTATATAAGTATACAAAGAACTTAAATATAGTTTAAAGGAAAATATCTAGAAGCAATTTAATTTTTTTAGAATATCATAAGTTTACTTCTATATATACAAGCTACACTTTATATAGAAGTAGAGATTCTTCTTCAAGAAGAATTTTTGATCTGAAACAGAATTTTTAACATAAGACTAGCATTACGGTTGTTTTCTTGAATAAGGCATGTTTATCCTGAAAATATAAACAGGAGACCGGCTAAAGTCGATCACCATCTTCTAAAGTCACCAGCTGTGTCTAACAGTAGGCGCATGTACTAAAAGATATCTGATATAGTTACAGTTAGAATCGTCTTTCACTTTACTATCTTCCCCCCAATGAATGCTAAACATGTGAATGCCATTTTACATCGACCGTTCGACTTTAAAATAAATCATTAAATTTCGAAAAGTTTCACTTTCCTGTATCTACGTTTACTTTGTTGTGTATACATTTATCATTTTCCTCAATTTAAACCTTAGGGGCTCGAGACGTGTTTAAAGTTTCTAGCCCGTGGACACATGCGCTTTCTCTCTCCCTTTTTGAAAAAAAGAAAATAAAATGCAGACTTCTCGGAGCTTGAATAAAATATTATACAGTTAATCCGAACGAAATTTGATTTATGTATAGATATGATAATGATACTGTTAATAGAATAACGTTCGTAGGACTTTATGTAGAGAGGGGGTAGAGTTAGAATATTATGTTCCTAGTTACGAATTATGATTAATGTATTCCCTTCTCGGTGTGCCTCTACAGTATTATTTGTGTAGGAAATCTGCTAACGTTGTGATCGTTAAATGATGTCATTGTACTTCCAGTGATATCATCTATCGATCAGGGTGCATCCAACCAATCTACACTAATATGAAACAGCAATAAAGATAATACACCTTGACAAACAGTCTTCCTTTTTTTTAATTTTAATAAATTTCAAAAACTGGTACAGTATATATATATATATATATATATAAGTCGATACGGTTATAAATTTTATCTTACACCTCCGTCAATTTTTTTGAGATTTAATAAATAAATCCACACCGTAAAAAGAATATTGAATTTAGTGATTAAAACAATAAATTTTAATTATAATTTTAATAAATTCTGTATATTTACTACTCGTTATTTTTTGCTCTTGTATTGATTTTTCTAAATTAAATTCTCTGTTTTAAGTTTACTTAATAGATTAATGATTTTTTTACGCCTAAGTAGATAACCAATGCTTATGAATTTATTTAAATTAACAGGGCACAGAACGAAAAATAATACAGAAATAAAAACTGGGTGATCGATAGCCCAAACTGTTTTGTCCGTAGTAAACAGTGTATTGATGGAATTACAAGAACAGATGAATTGGAAAATGATAGGTTTATGCTCCGAGTCAGGCAATCCACGCTGAAGTAGAAACGTAAGATATGTGGAAAAAGAAGAGAACAAAGTAAATTATTATCAATACGAACGTGATTTATTACGCTATCAGGATAGTCTTTCATATATCCAGTTACTAAGATGCTTTATTATACTTTAGCCAGGTTCTAATACAGGAATTCTCTCTTCTTCACCCATTCGTGAGTGAAGAATTTTAATCTTCACCCCCATACTACCAGACCTTTCAAGTATTTTATTACGGAATTCTTAATTTAACAAAGAAAAAACTGTATTAGCTTGTTTCATATTGTTAATAATAACACTTATCGAGAAGGTAATAATGGCATAAGGAAAAAAATATATAAGTAGCAACTAAGTATAATTTAAGAAGTTAACCTAAAATTATTATAGAAACTAGAACATACCAGACAATGGCAGGACACAGTAAAAAAGAAACGTTATTCTTTTTTATAAATTATCGAATGTATAGATTGACTTCCTGATAATAAAGCTATTGTGTCATTTGCTATCAATTTATGTTGACAATCTTATCTTGTTTATTTTACTTGTCCCGTACTTCACCCCTATTAAAGGGCAGAGAGAATCTCGTAACATAACGTCCTTTATCTCTGCTCTCCTGGTTTCCACTAATGTTCCCTTGAGTGTATCATTTGAGACAAGCCAAGCATCTACTAATAAATCAAAGAATGTTTAAGATTAATAAAGCAAACTTCGAAGAGAAATCCATACATTTGGTATGTGTAAAGCAAGCTGATGTTTGTTCGTTTCTGTATAATTTAACACGGGGAAGGGGGGAAAGTCCTTCGTATTTATTAGTTTATTTTTGGTTTGTGTCACGCAAACCGTCCATCACCTGGTAGAAGTTAATGACAGGATATGCTGAGTTAGTGTGACAGGTTGTCACACGTCAAATGACACCCACTATTCTTTACGAGAGAGGAGTAGGACTTGTGTAGTAGAAGAAATGAATAACTTGCTTAAGATCAATAATTCCTAGTATGAAAGTTTCTTCGTATACAGCGCAAGTGCAAGTAGAGGGAATATATATATATATATATATATATAAATTAAGTAATCTCGAATATCATCAAATCGACTAAACTACAGCCTGGAGCTATAATTGGTTTTTATAAGAAGAATTCTATTACTTATCTCAGATCAGTCCAATAAAATATTAAATGCGGAGATGGAAGGAGAAAAATAACATATAATTTTTTTTTCTAATTTTTTCTCTGGTTCATTGTAATTTAATTGCATATGACCTCTAGTTATTATTCATACGAAAGGTTTAATCGGCAAACTTTCTTACATTATAACATCTGTTCTTATTTCACAGAGTGGCAAGCTGCCAGACAATGAAAAAATACGAGAAGGTTATATATGTATTTTATTATAATTTGTTTACTTTTTTCCCCCTCCTTTTCTTCTTATTGTGACTTTTATATATGCAAATTGCTCCGTTTTTTAAATAATTTAACCAATAAAAATCGATTATTTACATTTTCTTTTTACTTTAACTTGTGTTATTATATTAATTTTTTATTCTGTAAATAAATAGAATACAGAAAAACCTCTACGTAGCGTCCTCCTAAATAGTGACACCTTGGTAAAGCGCCAATTGAACGGATCTTTCCCATAAATATTAAATAGATCAACGAATTACTAAATGCGTGATTTAGCATTGCAAACGACATTTTTATCACCAAATCACGTGACCATCAAACTTGTAGGTATAGTACAGTACATCTCGTCACTATATCTAATTTCCATAGCTTAAAAATCCCCAGTTTAGCGCTAAACTCGATTTAATGCCAATTTCGGAAGTGAACAAATACTGGCGATAAATCGAAGTTTCGCTTGTAGTTAAAATATATATAGGCCTATATATATATATTTGTATATCAGCATATGACCTCTAGTTGATATATGAATCGCTGATATATATATATCAGCGATTCTTAAGCTACCGAGCATCAGATATGTCAGAACTATCTCGATTAGTTAAGAAAATTTAAAAAAATGGACGATATTCAAATTGAACCAATCATCGTTGAGATAACCATACCACCAACCAATCGGCGTTAAAAATTTTAAACGTTAGTACTTTAAGTATATTAAAAAGGACGACTTATGTTCGCAATGTCATTTATAATATTAATTTCACAATTTCTCACTTTTGATTAATTTATTTACTTAAAATCTGGTGGCTTAAAGTTAAAATTAGAAATTCGATGTATTAATTTTTCGAGAATAGTTTATACACACGTAAACTCACATTGATCAAGTAAATGTAGAACGATATGTACTGTACTCGAAACATCGACTGTATAGTTTACCGTTAGCAGGACAAACAATTGATAAAATGTCAAGTAAAAAATCGAAGATGTCTTTTACATCAAACCAATTCCGTCACAGCGATAGCAAAGAAACGGTTGGGGAGCAAACAACTTGACCAGAAAACGGTATCATTCTCGAAAGATATCTTGAAATCACACGAGTGGTTTTCACTGTAAACAAAAGGTCATTTGTTTGCTAGGAGGCAAATGAGTTGGGGGATATCTGGCACCGAAAAAAAGAAACAAAAAGAAGAAAGTAAATGTAGCAGAAGCTAAATCTTCAAACCTGTTTGACAAACCGAAAACTGCAACCAATTGAAAAGTAAGATCATCCTGATCACTCTCCATTATTTTCCTTGTTTATATATATTCCTCCTTTCTAATTATATAGAAAGTATTTATTTATTTTTTTATCCGTTTCCTTCTTATTAAAAAAAATGATACTATTTACATTACTTCACTTATTTTCTATAAATATAAAAACAAAAAAGAGATTTTAAAAAAATCCAAGCAGAAAAAATTTAACTACGTAAAAAATATTTCGCTATTGACTACGACATAAACAATTTTTGTTTTTTTAATTAAAATTCTATTTGATTAAATTTATCGATTAATAAAAAACTGTATAAAACTCTATATACGGTAATTTTTTTCTTGTTTATAACGAGTAATTTAGAGTATTAAGGACTTTTAAAATATATATATATATATTAATTTTTAATTTATAAAAATAACTTCAAATAAGATTTATTAAGGAAAAAACGCGCAAAATCGAGGTATTTGGCATTAAATATTAGCATTAATTAATAGTTAAAATGCAGAGAAATCTTTCCTTTTAAGTTCAACTAATGTAAACTTTGATAAAACTTTTAATTACAAGGGATATTTCAGTAATAGGAATTTAATTTCGTTGTAATCAATTAGAACTTCCCAATTTAGTAAATGCTACACTTTCACTATAATCGCTAAAGCATGCTAAGATACTTTAAAAGATGTCGATTTTAATTTATAAAACTTTTCAAATTTATATATTCTAGTTCATTTATACTCTTTTTTTCTTTCTCTCCGTCGCAATTTGTACTCAATTATGACGTAGGTAATAACGTTAATCGATTACCAAGCACAGTTTTGTACTTTCAACAACCAATAAGTGCAAGAAGATTGATTGATACGACGATGATCGGTTACATTTCGTGCCAAGATAGATGCTTGAAAGTAATTTTTTCTATTAAAAAAAATTCAAACTCTATTTCTACCGCACTAAGAATACGAAAACTGCGTGGATTATAAACTCCTTTATACTATTGTTAACGTCACACAACCGAGATACGAATCGTACAAAATTGTGTTATGTAAAAAGGGAAAAAGTGGAGTTTAACATTGGAATGGCGTGGCAATACGTCAAGATCTTAACTCCATTAAAGATAGTTGGAACGTTGTCAAGTACGTTTCCCCCCTCTTAAGTCCAAAACGTAAAGTTTTCTCCGGATTTCTTCTTAATGCGGTCGACTTTTGACAAATAGGAATAACCTTCTGTGTCATCTGACAAAGGGGTCAGAATGCAGACATTCTTACGCTGACACATAAGCAATCTCCTTTGTATGATAATCGGGAGGGCATTTGATGTGTATGTACAGTACTGTACTTTACTGTACGTGAGTGGCTCATTAGTGCCCGAACACGTATGATTCCGTGTCAGAAGGAGAAATGCCAACTTTACCCGAATGAATGAATCAAGTATGTGGAAAATAAGTGTATCCTTTCGGAAATTTACCTTAAGGGTACTTGCGATTAAAGTTTTATAGAGGGTTTATTAATAGACAATACAATTAGTCGGGACCCGAATGAAGTGATGAGAGGTTACGGTAGGTTCATTTACTGAAATGATTTAACATGACCTGCTTTTATCGCAGTTTCCGCACATAAATCGCTTTCTATATGAACTAAATTACATTGATACAATCGCTAATCTCCAGCAGCATTACGGCAAACATAATTATTCAAAAGCATTTATAAAGTGAGTTTATATAACTTAATCATTCTCTAAATTATTTTCTAAGTAAATATATATATATATTTTTCATTTATTCCCTCATTTTTCAATTTAAAAGCAAATAAAAAACTTTAACCAATTAGAGTGAAATGTTTAAACAATTTTAAAAAACGTCACAAATTTGATAACCAATTCAACTCATTTATTAATTTTTTTTTTGAAAACGTCATAGAAATTTCAGCCAATTAGAGAATATTCCATTAAAAAAAAAACGTCACTAACAATTTAACCAATTAGGAAAAGATTAAAGTAAACTATAAAAACGTCACGTCGTATTAACCAATCGCGATCTGTTGATAGTTTTAAATTTTCAAATTACTTCGATCTCATTTAAGACGTAATATTTCGATCAATTAAAATATTTTACTTTGAAAAATTTGCCCAGAAGTATTTAAATATATAAAAATTGCAATTTTAATTAAATAAATCTATCCTCCAGGAATAATCTTTCGAACATTAATGATTCTTAATATAAATTTTCTTTCTGAAAACAATTTTTCTTTTTATTGATTGTTTCGTGAGATAATAACTCCGGAGCATAAAAACAAATAAAAAAAGGAGCTCTTACAGATTATTACCATTAATAACTAAATGATAAAAAAAGAAGGTCTATCATGACATATTCACAATCTATTATCGAACTGGTATTCTGACAATTCCAATTAGAACTATTGATAATCCAGAAGGCAGATAATGGAATGACATCCTGTCTTCCACATCTATGAAATTTAATTAATTCTATACCGCATTATATTGAAGAATTTACTATATTTGTACATTATAATTTATAATTACATTAACTAAATTCGCACACAATAATTTTATATTCAATTTAATTAGATTTTATCGATGTAGTTTCAAATTTAACCAAGAGTTCCCAATACACATTTTCCCGATTTATAACCAATTAATTCGCCCGAAAAAATAAACAATCTAAACCGTGATAAATGTTATCCGAATTTTCGAAATACGTCACACGCGTCAAAACCAATTACCGTGAAGATATTCGAAATTTTTCAAAACACGTCACGTCTCTTAAACCAATTAGAATCACTTAATCATTTAAAATTCAAAATTGCATCATAAGTTTTTATCCAATTAGACAAATGCAATATTTGTCATTTACGGACACCACATTTCGTGTTTTAAGTGTTGTTTCAGTCGAATTTAAGTTAATATACGCGAAAGTTATGAATTTTACTAATCACACTCAACTTTCTAAACGTCGTAACATTAAAAAATACTTAATAAATAATGAATGGCATTTACACGTTTTACGTCATACAAATTAAAATTAGATTAATTATCTTAATGTAAAATCCAACTCGGCTGGTGTCTGAAGTGGTTTTTTTTTTCTTTTTTTTAAACGTATTTTTCTCCTATGCAAAGTTTATTTACAGTTTTAAAACATTTTATCAACGCTGAAACGTCATTAGTCGAGTAAGGGGGATAATTATGACTTTTTTTCGACGATTTACGCGTAAATTAATTGAATTTTCGCGAAAATAAGCGAGAAAAACTCAGACTTACCGAAGCTTGCTGTTACGTTGATCGAATCATCGTCTTCAATGGTAAACGATTGAATATTAGAAACTAGGACACAGATAAAGATTAACACAACGTACAAATGAATTAAATACATCGTTATTAATTCTAAAAAGACGTTATTAAGTTATTTAAACACGCCATTTTCGTCCAATGTTAACGCTCGATCGGTAGCACACGTCCGAATGGCAGCAGACGAAACAAGCGACTACTTTAGTTCGTACGATGAACGTTTGGAGGCGCTCTTCGATCGTGATTTTTCCAGTTTTTAATACATATGAGAGATTCCGCATCTGTTTTTCAGCATCGAGTTTCTTGTTTTCCTACCTTTTAACATTGTTTAAAAATTGTTCTTTTTTTTGCTTAGGAAATAACCGATATCGACGTTGATTTAATCTGTTTCCTCCGCTAATATTTATTTCATTTTTTAAATTTATTTTTTTCGCGTATTATATAAATTAAAACCCGATAGAAAAAAGTCGAAATCGCTTGAAAAAATTTTTTTTTAAATGTGACTAAATTAAACTTTAAAAAACTTATTTATTCATTTTACTATCTAGAATAAAATTATCGTGTTTTAAACTGTTTTTTAATTAGAAAAAATAATAATAATAAGGTTTTTTGGATAAATTTCTTCTAGTTTGCTGCTTTGTTAGAGTTTTATTCATTGTTTTACGTTAGAAAATCGATATTTTTTTAAAAAATTGAATAACATTTATAAGCATTTTTACACTTTTCAATAAGATTTTAAAGCAAAATTTTAAAAATTTTAACATTAAAATTTCATACTTTACAGTTTTCCACAGCTTAATTTTTATAACTATGAAAAAAATTAAAATAAAGACGTTATTATAATATTTAACATAAATATTATTCAAATGTTATTATGGATCAATAAAAATCGGAAAAAGCGTCAAATCGAAAAACGTTAAAACGGGGTATTTAAAAAAATGGAACCATTTTCGACCCCCGCACCTTATAATTCCCAAAATTAATTAATTAATTCAAGCATTTATAAACTTAATAAACATTACAAATTAATCCGCGACGATATTAAATGATTTATTATTAAGCTCTTTAGATTTTATAAATAATTAAAGAGTATTTAAGCAATTATATATATTATAAAATTAGCTGATAGATAGATATACACGATAAACAAGCCAAATTCAATCATCAAGGCTTCAGTTTAGTAGAATCAAACCGAACGGGCCGACAGACACACACACACGCTTCTCTTTTCATTAAAAGAAGTAGCCAATCGTAAAATTGATTTTATTTAAATCGAATTACGTAACTTTCTAAGCTTAAATTTATAAAAAATGGGGGGTTTTTTTAAAGTAAATTACAGTGATGTACTGTACAATACAGCGATAAGTATAGAGCTATATATAGAACAACCTTATATAATGTATAAGTGTGTGTGTATGTGTGTGTGTGTGTATATATATATATATATATATAAAGAGGGCATCGACACTTCACAAATTCCCATTTCCTCTTTAAATGATCTCATTTCAATTTCTTTTCAAACACATTTTGACATTTTGTCGTTCCATTTGGCTGCAAGGACAACTTTTGTACAGAATGGTACAAGCTTTCAGTATGATAATGATAGAGGAAGATCAGGATATCTCGAGTTGCGTTAAATGAGAATTTTAAGCAGTAGTAAACGACTGTTCATAAAAATAAACTCTCTTCTCTGTCCTTTTTTTTATTCTCTACTTACTTTCCTGTATTATATAACACGGGAAAAGTTTGGCCATCGGTCAAAAAGTCACCCCATAAATGCAAAAATCATAGAAAATTTCACGTTTTTGCGGGTCTTTATAACGTTGCGAGATGGGGGGTTTCTTCCCTGTATGTATGGCTGTTAGTGTGGATGGAGCATGATTATTTTCACCTAATTTGAAGCTTAATAACTCCTGTGCCTTTTGCTGAAAATTTCTGAAATTTTGAAGATTGTTTTGTGTCTTAGAGGGGAATTTTTGTAGAAATTTTCGGAAAAATCGGAATGTTATTTCGAGAGATGGCCCCATCTTCTTAATATCGCCCGAGACTTATAAAGGTAATGGTATCAGTTATCAGGGATGAAAACAAATAAAGAATGCCGGGAAAATCCGGCAACGACATTGCCACATTTTTTTTAAACTGTGTATGAGGTAGAAGTAACGATATTTTCTAAGCGAAACCTCACGCAAAGTATGGGTCAATCTCCCACATTATTTATCACGCATTTTTATAACATATATTTATACACACGCTTGAAGATTTATGTGGAATAGTCAGTAATATTTATATAGGCTATACAATTACTCTTTTTTTTTACTATAATTTCTGTAATTTTTATAGGAAAATCCAGTTAAATTTTACGTTTATTTTGGTTATAATTGTCTTTAAATATAAGAAAAATATATGCTTTGTTACTTGCGTATATTCGTATTTTGTGAAGTTTGCCTGGTTGTCTGGATGTTGTGATTTAACAGTAAATTTTTTGTAGTTTAAGCTGCAAATTTTTGGCATTCCTGTTGCTTGTAGAAAGAAGAGAAACACGTGATGTTCCCCTTCTTCCTACAAGCTACAGAACTAAATATAACTAGATTCTAATTTAGGATAAACTTTTAAAAGTCGTTTTCTATGACAAAATTTGGTCCTTGAATTTGAAATTTATCTCTTGGAGGCTCCTCCTTAGAGGCTTAAAGAGGAGATACGGACTTTACCCTGTGAATATTGTAATCATATAACTTGTAAACTTAACTAAATATTGTAAATACGCAACTTAAATCATTCGAATTCATCTCTTGTATTGTGTACAGTACATATTAAATTCTATGTAGAGTAAGAGTAGAAGAGATGCCTCCGAGGAATAGCTAAGTTTGTATTCTTCTACTTATTAATATTGAGATTCTCATGCAAGATTAATTCAGATTCTTATACTACAAGAATAAGACAAGAAAGATGAGAAGAATCACATATTCGTGTCTTTTGTCATCTTCTCCTTCTAACATTACTCCAATAAGATGCTAAAACGAGAAGAGGATGATAATGAGATTATTTTAAAACACGAGAAAAACGTGGTTAAGTTTTCTACTCTTTATTATCTTCCTTTAATAGCATCCTTTATAGAATATAATAGAAAATATGTCCCTTATTAATGTTTACGTCTCTCAATAGAGATCATATTTATGTTTAAGCCTCTCAACAGTGACCACATTTATGTTTACACCACACATTTATGTTTAAATTTTCAATAAAGACCATATATCTGTTTAAATCTCTGTAGAGGCACCATATTTACGTTTACACCTCTCAATAGGGACCACATTTATCCGAATTATAATTAATTATCCAAATTATTTGGACAATTTTTGACCCAAGAAACGAACATATCATTAATTCACGTTTCAATTTACCGAGTTAAATCGTCCATTAAACAGATAGCCATTTAATTGGCTACGAATTTACAAAAAATATTTTAATGTTAGCCAGTAATTTCTACAGAATTTTTTACACGAACGTCAAAACTGATTAAGAAGATAAGTAAATTTTTATAATTGTAAAATATTAGCGGTTAGAACGACCCTTTTTTTACATTCCTCTTCCTTTCTAATATACTATTTATCTTTATCAGTAGGAAACTAAAGTTACGAAACTCTCCTCTAACAGCAAGATAATTGGATTATCTTCGGTAGTTGTCTTTCTTCACGTGGAAAAAACTCCACCATTTTATGTTTTAACAAATAATTCTTTATATTAATATAAATTTTTAATATAAAAGTTTTTATTCCTTCCTCCTCCTCCTCCTCCTCCTCCTCCCAGTAAACAAATCCTTGGATAAGTTATGTATACAAATATATATATATATATAATTTTTGTTTATGGAGCGAGAGAGAAGAGGAGGAAAAGAGATTGGATGAAGCATTCAAGTTCGAGTCTACAGTTATATTTGGAAGGTTTTATTTTTATCCAGTGTGGTCTAAGATGGCTAAATGTATCACCAACAATACCGGGAGACATTTTTAAAGTGTTACAAAATTTATTTAGTCCCGCCAATCTTACCAAAAACTTCATACGACTCTTGGCCAGCATCCAACTAAAGTCAACAACCTTTCGACCTTGTTACAAAGAGTTAAAACAGTGAATATTGACGGAATTTCTGATTCTTAGTGCGACAGAAAATGAAAAAAAGAAAGAAAATAATAACGATAAAAAAATAAAATTCGCTACTCGGGATGACCCATTTTTATCTTCTTCTTCTTCCATTTTGTTAGCCGGTGGAGAATCATGCCAATTTCCAATTGTTCTCTATTATATCCGGTTTTTAAAATTATAAAGTTCACACTTTTTCTCTCTCCTTTCTTCTTCTTCTATTCAAAGTTTACTCGTAAATATTTATACAAGCTCGAATTTTTATATCGAAATTTTCATTATCAATTCGGTGTGCATTGGTTTTGAATACGAATGTTTTATTTTATTCGAATTCTACCTACAATACTTTTATTTAATTTTTCAATTCTGAGATTTTTATTCATCTTCCTCCTCCTCCTCCTCTTCTTTTTCTTTTCCATGTGGGTTATTCGGTTTCTCTCGATTCGGTGGCGAGATTTTTATTGTTATTCTCTTTTATTGTTTTGACTTTTATCTAGCTCAATGGCATCCGGCCCTATTTTTCTTCACATTTTTTTTCTTCCTTTTACTTCATTTTCCCTTTCTATGCCTATTATTTGGATTCATCTCGTCGTGCCCTTCCATTTTGTACGAGTTCCTGCCATTAACTTTCTATATTTTGCTGGGTATTCCCTGTTTTTCCATCCATTCACTGGATCATTCCCTATACTTTACTTGTTTTTTGATGATAATTTCGTGTTTTTTTCCTTCCTCTCTCAATAGCATCCAATTTCTTCTTTGATTCTATCATTCTCTGAGGATTATTTTGGATCTTTTCTCTGAACTATCGCAATTTTTTATACTGCTTCTGACAGTTTATTTTGTCTTTTTTAAACCATTTATTTTGCCTCTAAGGGTTGAGTAGCAACCATTTTAACCTTTATAGCACCATTCTATGCAGGTTATTTGGCCCTATTTATATTTTATAGCTCTATTTTGATTACTTTCTCGTGCCCACTGATTCCTTCCTTTCTAAATTCGACAATTTTGTTTGATTTATCTCCCCAAATTCCACTACTCTCACACATACAACTTTTCAATACGAAGAAAAAAACTACTTCGATTTTTTGGGAGGGGGAAAAAAATCTTATTTTCTTTAATTAAAATGCTGGAAATATTATTAAAATTCTATTGAATTACACTTAAAATAAATTGCATTCGATTGTTTACAACAATATATTTAATTGTGTTATCTCCTTCAAGCTTCATCAACAATATTGTCCTTACGAATTGTCCATCTTTTTCTTCTATTTTTATTGCTACATTTTTAGTGTCAACAGAGTTTACAACTTGTTTCAACAAAACACTTGCGAGCTACTCATTAGACTAGACACAAGCAAACTTTTCTGTTTGCTAAACTGATTGCTCCGAGCGAATCAAAAATTGTAACTGACGTCGACTTATTCTTTACATAAACAAACGCGTTAAAAATACAGAAAAAAATGCCAAAATATATTAGCAAAAATTCGTCAATTCCATTGTTATAACGTCGCGAATTTACGCTCTTCTACATCGATATCCCATATCAAGAAAGAGATGATCCTCTTCCTCTCCCTCTTCTCTCTTCTCTTTCAATTCGCTGGATCAACAAGATTATTTTCTCGATAATTTATTTTATCCAAACTTGGTAATGTTCGCTACAAATTTACAGATCGATATAATTCTTTACCGAAATTTCTTCCACTTTTCCTTTTCTTCACTCCGTTTCCCTTCCCCCTCTTTAAAGAGAGAAATAAATTAAACCTATAAACAAACATTAGTTTAATTTAAATTTTTTAACGTTAAGCTTGTAAATATTTATTAAAATATTCTCTTTAAAATCATTAATTATGTAAGTACGATTAAAAAATTACAAGATTTTACGTTATTCAAGTGATGATGATGATATGATGATGAGAGACTGATGATATAATAAATTTTAAAGGAATGTAAGATGATCGAATTTTAATGCATTATCCAATTTAAATAAAAAATAAAAGCTGGCAAGTGTTCTTGCTCGGCACTCGAAAAAGACAATAGCCTTATTTTTTGGGGTAGGGCCTAGATTTTAGAAATTTTTTAAAAGTTGTGTGTAGAATATTCGTTAAGTCCGACTCCGCTCCCTTTATCTCTCCCCTCGACTACATATTTTATTAATATTTTTTTAAAAAATTTAATAAATTATATAAATTTTTAAGTGCGCGTTATACACGAATTACTCGTAAATTATTCATTTTTTTTCCATCTGTTCGTCTCCTAGACCTCATCTTGTGAATTATTAACATCGTACAACGTTAAATTAATTCCAAAAAATTAAAATTTTTGTGAAATTTATACAAATTTCGGGCTAAAATTGTCTTTATAATAAGCAGAGTATAGAAAACTATAGCTTATATATTTTTAAATTTGAAAGATATTAATAAAAACAATTAAAATTAAAATGTAATAACATCAATCCCCCATACGTAGAAGTATTCTTGCCAAATTTTTAAAAATTTGGTCCACGAGGTCCTAAAATATAAAACAAAATACACGCATACAGGACTCTGTTCTCAATTTTTTTAAATATGTTTTTGAGATTAGAACGTCAAGAAATGCTACTTTATATAAGCTAAACAAATTTTTTTAAATTCTAAATACACGATTATTTAATAAATTAACATATTACTTAAGGAAAACGGGGAAAAATTCCGATTCAGATGCAAATTTTTAACTTTAAACAGCGATCGTTAAAGATTTAATAATGGAGATCTTATGATAATAAAATGACAAAGTGTAAGTGATAAGCCTCTATCACACATCTCTTTATATTTTTAATATTAAAAAAAAGAATAATGCTTGTAAAAGTAAAAGTAAAATGAAATAAAATATGATATAATTTTAACCAATCGAATTAAATATTTGTATATAAAATTCGTTTGCTATAAAGTAGTAAAAACGAAAGGGAATGCACTTAATTATGATAAATGATGCCGAGGATCATCTTAAGAGATTATCGAAGAAATTTTAAGCAGTTCTTATGTCTTTTCTCTTATAAATTTCTAAACGTGCGAGTATCAAATATCGAGCTGATACTTGCCGTTTGCATTTAGATTTAATTTTTTCCCTCCTCTCAATAAAATAATTTGACGTATTTAATAATAATTTCTTAATCTCTCTCTCTCTTTCTCTCTTTCTCTATATATATATTTATTTATTATATTATATTATATTAGAAATTAGCGGGTGCAATAACCGTGCAAGATTTAAATTCTTGTTTAAAAATTTTTTATTGCTTCCTTTCTCTTTAAAGTATTTTTAAGTGAGCATTATACGCGAATTTCTCTTAAATTATCCTTTTTTTCCCGCTTCTTTTCGTCTTCTACAGCTTATTTTCTAACTTATTAACACTATAAAGCGTTAAATTAAAGCAAAAACATAAATAAATTTGCGAAATTTGTATAAGTTTTGAGCTTATATTGCCATCTCAATTAACAAAATGTACAGATTAATTACATAAATTGCGTAAAGTTATAATTAATTTATATATATATATATATACACTTTAAAAAATTAAATAAATTATAGAAATTTTTAAGTGCGCATTATACACGAATTCCTCTTAAATTATTCACTTTTTTTCCATCCGTTCGTCTTCTAGACCTCATCTTGTAAATTATTAACAGCATACAACGTTAAATAAAGGCCAAAAGATTAAAATTTTCATGAAATTTATACAAATTCCCAGCTAAAAATCACTTTCGTAATGCTCAAACTAAGTACAGAAGCAGCTTACTTCGCAGTGTATATATATATATATATATTTAAAAATTTTTAAAAGATATTAATGAAGAAATAATTAATGAAGAATGATTAAAGAATTTACGAATTAAGAAAATTGGTCCAAAAGATCTAAAAGTTAATTAAATTTCCTTTCAAGGATTTATGCAAAATTCATTATTATTTAAAATCGCAGGATGTATTTACTGCATCATTGACAGCTCGGTGTAGTTTTGACGGTTTGTTCCGAGATAATAAAATTAATGAGCAGAGAGAGTAATCTAGAATAGCATGAGATGCGATATAACAAGGTTTGGTTAAGCAAATGGCAGGTTAGATTAATAATATACTCTATGTAAGTAAATATTTGCTATTCCATCGAGATCCTTACCTGAAATATGGATAATTTGCCATTGGAAAAGTGCTGTTATGCTATTTTTTCCCCTTCTCTAAATAATAAATTTCTTCTAAATTTTACTTTCTTCTGTGTTAAAAATGCATCACGCGAATATTTTAAGGCTGTAAATTGAAGACCTATAAATTTCCGCTGTCGTCTGTCTGTCTGTCCTTCCTTAATCTAAAGAACAGTGTTAGACAGATGAAATTCGAGAGAGAGATATAGAAAATATAAGAGCAGGAGAACCCGATTAACTACATACAAACTTCCGATCTACATGATTTTAATTCAAAAATTTTACCCAGAATGGAGTTACTTAGATGACCGGCATTACTCTGTTGTTATCGGGAAAAGTATGATGTACGGGGAAAGACATTAATTTGAGATCGAGAGCGTATATTTTAAATTAAATAAATTAATTAAAAATTGCAGCCCGGCACCGTGACGGTGTTACAATCATTTTTCTTTGCTTTTATTATGCAAAATTTTCTTTGTAAGAACATTATCGGGGGGAAGAATTATGCAGTTTTTGTTTTTACTCCCTGTTTATTACTATCTTTTATGGAGCGTTAATGATTCTATATATAACTTATAAAAATGTGCTGCATAAGTAAATAGCTTATTCTTTAAAAATAATATAAGAAATAAAAATATTCTATCGTTTTCTTGAATAAATCTACTTAAAATAAATATATTTAAATTGTTTTCTTAATGGTAATTTTTAGTTTTTCTTCATGACTTTCGAACATCCTGATGCTAATTTCTCGAGGATGATTGTACATTTTCTTCGAGGATCCTTATTCCTTAGGAATAGCCTTAAGGATTAAGGTAATTCGGCACAAAATGTAAACGTAATCCGATGCTGAATTTATTGTAGATGGCTGTAACTTTAACGTTTAAAGAAATTTAGCAAGGATTAACACGTGCTGGTGCTGGTGAAGGCTCTAAATTCTTTAATTCACCAATATGAAATTTTTTTTAGAGTATAAATTCCCTTATTTATCTTTAGTTAGAGGGAATGCTAATGTTTTTTTTTTCGGAATTTCTTCCAAAAATATTTATTTATTTTTTAAAAATTTAATGCAACTTTAATAGACTTTAAGCTATTTAAAAATAATATAAACTAAATAAACGTATAAAATCAAGAAAAATAATAATAATAAAAATATTTATGTATTCACTAAATTTCCCTGGCTAAAGAGCGCTATTATTGAACATTTATCTATATTCAACCTTAAATACAAGAAAAATATCCCTATAATTTAGGGAAATTAACTATTTATGAATTATTTAAAGATCTTATATATATATTTTAAAGTGATAAATATAAAAATATAACCAATAAAATCGAGTTAAAAATGTTTATTATCGTAATATAGTAAGTAAACAAGACTCGATTGATTGTATTGGTTATTAAATCCCTATTTTTAACCATCCATTTAAGGTAGAGAAAAGAAAATTATACTCCAGAGGCATCACCTATTCTCTCCTTCTCTCTTCAAACAACTTATCTGCAACTATGGCTCGGAGGTAAGATACCGCATTTGGCAATGTTGACAATTGCTCGCCTCATTCATCCTCTCCTCCTCTTCCACCCTCCATTTTCACGCCAGTAATTATTTCCCATGGCCCTTTTTTAAAAATAAATAAAACTGTAACTTTACATTTAACCGAACGGACATGTTTCTAGAAGCGTGAAACTTCGCAAAAATCCAATTCTTGGACACAAATTTATTTATTTATTTATCTTGTAACTTTTAAAAGAACAGCAATTGACAATTAATGTAGCGTGATGTTTATCGATGTTTTCCATTTAAATTTCGCAGAAGAGAAAGAGGGGGAGGGAAGAAAAATATAATTCATAAAGATGCCAAACTGCAGGTAATTGGATGGAGCTGCGCGTTATATACGAGTTTCACGTTGCGCCAAGTTGGGTGGAGTTTGGTAAATTATTGTAACTAAAATGAATAAAGCTAGAGACAAAAAAATAAATTCGTAAATCTAGATTTTTATCTCGATTAAATTATAAAAATATATATATATATTTTAAGAGATATATTTAGATTTTTTAAAAAGATAAGAAGGAGCCTCCTGTACAACTTTCGCCCCTATTATATTCAAATTTGATGTAGACCCGTACACTCGAAAGTAGATTGAAAAAAAAAACTCTTGATGGTGTTTACTTCCCCATCAACTATCCCGTTTAGGATATATCTGATATCAAATAGCTACTTTCAATCATACACAGATGCACTTTAGATATCATCTTTCAATAACCAACAGAATCCATCTCAATATTAATCAGCTCGTATGATATATATCTTCGAGTTTATCATATTTAGAGCTAAGAATATGTTTCGTTATAAATTCTAACATTTAAAAAAAAATGTTTTGTCTGATAAAAATTTTATAATTCAATTTTTGGAATTGCTTTTCTCGTACGATTCTCGTACAGATAAAAGAACTGGTCACTCCTATTCTTAGAATGTTATCAATGGTATTTTGTAAGAACCTCGTGATAAATTGCCTCCCGAAAACTTCGACAAAACAAAGTTAATGCTTTTATTTATTTATTTATTTATTTATTTTTAAGATTTTCTTATAAATAATTGATTATTTTACTTTATAAATATCGTACGTTTCCGTGTTTAAATATATTAAGCTCGAAATGTGTTGATACTTTGATGCTGAATTGCCTTAGTTTTTTAAGGGATGAGGATCCTTAGGTGTCTTGATATTACGATGCTAAATTTCCTTAATCCTTAACGAGACTCTCAAGGAACAGGAGAAGATCCTTAAGAAAACTCTCAAGGAATAGGAGGAGAAGTCCTTAAAGGAATTTATTTACATCTAGCATCAGTTAATATTGAATTTCTTTTATTTTTAAGAGAATCTTTAATGAAATCTAGAGACATCCTTGACAAATTTCTCCCTTCGTTCTCTCGATTATAATAAATAATTATCTATTCTAATCGCTTCAACGCATTAATTTATGCTGATAATCATCTCATTTATGACCTATCTATATTAGCTCCCAGGCATGAATTTTCATTAATGGTTTCTACGTAAGTTAGTTAACGTCTAAATACATATTTTGTTCAATTTTTTGTCTATTTTCTAAGCCCTCGAATGCCATAAAAGGCAAGAAAACAAGTCCAGCCAATGCATTTGAACACGTACACCTTCTGGTTGTAAAATTGTTTTGGAATGCTTCTGGCTCGAAATTGTTTCTGGGAGCTTCCCACTAATTTCAACTGTTCCACTTCGATGCTATTCTCTTGCCAATTCCTATTGGAATTCGCAAAATAAGATATTCATGGATAAAAGTCGCATTAAATTAAAAAGAGACACCATAAATTTAAGCTTTAAAATTTAAAAAAGAAGCAGGTATCGAAGTTTAATTCGCATCCTCTCTCCTCTCAGATTCATCATCTTCATCAGGCGCTTCTAAAAATTAAAAATAAGCAATACTAAAGAGCCTCTAAAATTACATACGTTATATATGTTAAACTTCGATTTAGCGCCACTGTTTTTCTGTCTTTGTAATCGGCTACGGCGCTAAACTGAAGGATATCGAGCAATAGGGATTAGATGCAGTAAAGAGGTCTACACAAATATTTGAGTTTGAAAGTCATATGCTTTAGTGATGATAATGTCATCCGAAATGTAATGTTTTACATTTAATAATTTACAGATGTTAAAACGTATTTTTATTTAATATTAATACGTTCACAAGTGGAGCTTTATAGTAACGCTACATCGAGGTTTGAGTGTGTATATGTGTACATCTGATGTGTAACTGTGTTATATATATACACACACCCTTCATTTGAGGCCTTTGGTCCTTCGAATCACATGTTTTAAAGTGCACTACGAAAGTTTATTAGAAAATATAGGTGCACTCTTCTTTACTCATGACCCAGCCAGAAAAGTGTATATACACCACTCAGTTCCATCCCAATGGGGACTTAGAGTCACATATAAAATGAGAGCCCTTCAAAGTGTGCCATGAAAGTGCACCAGAAAGCATGAACGTTCCTCTTTATTCATGACCCAGCTACACACCAATGGGGGCCTTACATCTTCTAAACTAATTATCTAACTTTGAGTCAATTACGACCTTTTCTAATATCCAGAAGCTCCTGACAACGTCGAATTATCAGCAAAAACAGATAACATACACACATTTTTAAATCGCATCTAAATGTAAATTTTAATTTTTTCCACGTTCAATTTAACAAGAAAAGTGCATTATATATTTTTTTATAAATTAAAATTATTACTTTATTGCCATTACAGAAACCAATATAAATTTTTATTAGACACTTCAAGTGCATTTTTCCAGAAGATTCACTGAAAATCTAATTCAGGTTATTTTTCTGAAGGAAGGAGGAAGAAGAGGAGAAGAGAAGAAAAAAAATGGAGTCAAGCTATAAACACTTGTTTCTACGAGATATTTTCAAAGAAATATTCCATTTTTTGACAGTTTCTCGATGATTTATTAAAATATTTAATGAATTTATCCACTTTATAAATCTAAAATAAATTTAACTTAATCCATAAACATCACTGTTGTAACAAATCATTACTGCTAAAGGTATCCTTCTCTACTCTTTTCTCTTTGTTAATGTAGATTTAAAAAAAATGCTTATTTTAAGTACTAAAAAGTTTTAATTTAGTTATAAAAATAATTTTAACCGATAAAATTTACAAAAAATTATAATATACCAAGAGAATTATTTTATGTTTTATTCATAACTTTCCAATAATTTAATAAAATTAGCAATGGAAATAAGATTATTATAATTTTTCTAAGATAATTTTTTCTGGATTTTATAAAAAAATTTTAAAAATAATAACACGTAAATTTGATAAATTAAACATTAAAATTTAAAAAAAATATATTTATAAATTAAATATTCTTATTTTTTTATCCTCTCAGAGAAAAGGCTCAGCTTTTACATTTAAAAAAATTATTTTTCCGGTTTAAAATTCTTATTTTTTTTCTCAAATAAAAGGCTTAATTTTTGCCTTATTTTTTATGATTTTTCTGATATAAAATTCCTATCACCTCTGTTAGAAAGCGATAGTTTTTAAACGTTTTAATATACTACAGGGTATTGATATTCTCCATTCACTCAACTACTCAAATTCTGGAAAATGTGAAGGAAAAATCGATTATTTTTATAAAATATCCTATACTCAGCTTAAAACCGTCTTATACAAAGCCGAAAATCGATTATTCTCTTCACTCTAATAATATATAAATCGGAAAATTCTGCGTATGTTTGTAAAATCGCAAGCACCAATCCTTCTTTCTTAAACCTGTGAAATCCTCAATAAATTCACGTTATTACTAAAACTAAACAGCACTTATCTACGCTACATAAATGTATAAATGTTTTAAAACAGCGAATTTTCTATCAAAATAATATATTAATAATCTATAAAATAATTCGTTAAATTTTTAAGGAACCGATCTACTTAAATCTCTAGAGACTCTTGT
Source organism: Centruroides vittatus (assembly GCF_030686945.1). Taxonomy (NCBI): domain Eukaryota; kingdom Metazoa; phylum Arthropoda; class Arachnida; order Scorpiones; family Buthidae; genus Centruroides; species Centruroides vittatus. The sequence goes on from NW_027122576.1 coordinate 1,917,138, forward strand.
ATATATATGTATTTATATTTTCTCTTCCTGATGGATGGATGGATGCAAATCCTACTAGAAATTTAACCATTTTTAAGTTTAGTGTGACTTATAAAGCGGTGCCTCCATCTAGTGTTACTCATTTCTAACATAAATTATAAATTTAAGATGAATGATCTTTCTATCTACTGACGGTGTATATAATTTGTCAAGAGATTTTACTGTCTCCTCATCTCGTGAGCTGAATAAATGGGAAGAGGAATGGCTTTATGCTTAGATAATTATTAATAAATTATTGTTAATTATGTGTAAATATTTCACACCGATTGGAAATTCTGTTATAAGTCATATTCTCTTATCAATGATGTTATAGATTTTTCCACACTTCTTTTTATTGTGGTGATAAAACATCCATTATTTTGTGTTTTATCGCTTTATAAATACCCTTGATGACTTTATATTATCTATAATATTAAATTTACCATCTTATTAAGACGATACGATTGATATTGTTTGGTTCACTTTACTGTTGTCGTAGTAAATTCCATAAAAATATACTGTACATAGACTTAAGTAAAATATGTTGTAGATAAGTTTGATCGATTATTATAGTTATATGAATATATTTATATATATAGCTACCTATAACAATCATTCTTCTATAGATTTTTATTTTCGATGCCTTAAAAAAATCTTTCTGAATCTTATTTTTATTCAGGGAAAAAAAAAGAGGAAGAAGAAAATTTGACATACGAAATGTGTTCAGAGAAAGATACTTCTTTCCAGTTTTGTTTCTTAAAAAATAAATCATGGTTTCAGGTATAATTTATCAAAGTCTCTCTGTTTTTGCATGAAGTGTGGACATCAAACTTCCAACGTATTTGATCATTTTTCGTCCATCTCCATCGCTCATGTCATCAATGCAGAATTGAACTAACGCCTGTAAAGGATACTTCACTGTCAAGCATCATTGACGAAAGGACAAGCCATTATTCAGGGGACGGCATCTAACATTTTAAAAAAATAATAATAAAAAATCATTTTTTTCCCTCCCAATAAAAGAAAAATAAATAAATAAGAATATTATATTTAAAATTAAATTTTAATTATAATTAATTAAAATTAATGGCAATAAAACATTTATTTTATAATTAAATTGGCTTTAAAGAGCTTTATTTTTTCTCGATTGCTTAAATTGCAAAAATAGAGTTAATAATTTAAATAGATTTTATAAAAATTTAATTAAAATCTTGCTTAAATATATGTAAATTAATTTTTAATTTAAGTAAAATGAACAATTTTAAGCTTAATAGTATAATTTTTAGAGAAAATTTCAACAAAACTAATCATTGAAATTATTTAAAATTATAAAAATAAAAATTAGATAAAATATTCAATTATTGCTAATTAATTAATTAATTAATAGAAAATTATTTAAATTTAATAAAATAATTAAAATACGAAACGTAAAAAAAACTTATACAAGTAAATAAGAAGTAATTAAACAAAGTTAATAATATTTTCTTTAATAATTTATTAATTTAATGTTTAATTTAAAATAATAATAAATGATTAAACTAAATTATACATTTTTACTGTTTAAAGTAAAAATGTAAGTATCAAAAAGAATTAATTAATAAAGAATAAAAGGATTATTGAACAATATTTAATATAATTTAAAATTAATCGTTATACTTAAATTTTTCGTTTAAAAAATGCATAATTACATTCTTAAAACGTAATTAATTAAATAATATTAAACTTTATTACTAAATTAATCTTTATATAGTTTATTTTATAAATTTTAAATAATTAATTTATCTTTTTATCGTACGGAGGAGAGAAGATATTCAAGATATTGTGCTGCATCTTCTCCATCCTTCTCTTCCTCCTCCTCTTTCTCCTTCTCCTCTTATTTTAAAAATTTGAAAGGATTTATAAGATTGCTTTGATCTTATTGATTTTCAAACCAAATTGCTTAGATTTCTGTAGTGTTTATAAACATATCACAAGGCGAAATCTTGTTAGCTATCATTTGATCCAAAATAGTTTCGAACGTAACATATATTTGAAGTTTTATCCTTTAGGAGATGGATAAATCCGCATCATTTCTCTTCTTATGTCATCCTTCGTGATATCAGAAAAGGCTCAATGTCGTCCATCATTATAAAACAAGATATTTCAGATATGATTAGAACACTTTAATGATCTCTAAACTCTAATTTAATTTCGTTTTAGATAATAAAATATTTAATTATTAGGATTAATTACCCGAGCTACTACTCTGAAGCCAGTGATGCTAGATGAAGCCATTCTTACCCAATTAAACCTCTATTTTGGGGGCTGTTTATTCATTGGGCTGCAATTCGAAAAGAAATTGTATAACTTAAATTCCAACTGTCCTCTGTTGTCTGTCTGTACTTCCTTAACCTCGACAGCGGTATAGATAGATGAAAGGGTAGGAGGCCTCGATTAACTAGATACGAACTTACAGGTCGTCTACATCGGAAGTCGCGTGATTTTAATTCCACAATTTTCCCTAGAATCGAGTTGCGGAGATGACTGGCATGACTGTTATTATCAGGTAAAGTATGATGTACAGGGGCAAGACACAACTAATTTGAGGTGAACAGCATATATTTTAAATTAAATAGATTAAGAATATGATTAAAAATTGCAGCTCGGCATTGTGACTACGTTACAATAGTTCTTGCTCGTTAAACATTTAAAATATTTTTGATTTTTTAAAAGGAGATTTGAATTATTATATTTGTGTATGCGTATATGCGTATAATTTTATTAAAATGTTAAAATATTCAGGATGTAGTCGGCGCGTGTAAGGAGCTGGAAAATGGTTTTTTTTTCTGTTGCAAAAAAACACACTCCTAATGTGATACAATCATCCAGAAGTGGAGCACGTCCAGCTGTTTATCACAGATAGGGTGATTTGGTTCAGCAAAGATGTTGGAACATCTGGATGAGCTTCCGTTATCTATCTGGGGACAGTGAAAGGATCATAACTTCCATTTAAGCGGAAAAAATGGAAAATCGAAAAAAAATGGATAAATTCGAATCGATTAGAAGTAAAAATTATCCATCCAAATGGTAAGAAATAAACTTATAAATATCCGCCTTATCTGATTCGTTTATTCGAATTCAAATCGAACAATAGGGGGAGGGGGTTTCTTCTTTTCTTTTTACGACTCGTAAAACTTTACCTCGTAATAACGAAACTGTGTTATATTGAGGAAACAGATCACGATTTCTTTAAAGAGACTCTAAAAGGTAAAAGTTTCTCTAACTGTTGTCGAGAGGATTTACTTAAATCCACTGATTTAAGAAGATTAAATAAATGATAGACAGATATATTCTGATTCGTAGTAATCTAGGTGTATATACAAAGATAATGAAGGAGCATTAATCTAAATAAAGAAGAAATTCTAATGACACGTACACCATTCTTAAATTTCTCATTTGAGATCGATTTTCTGCAATTCTCTTCACTAAAACTCATCTTCGTAACCATCTTTCTCTCAACGATGCCCATGGGATCCAATTGGCTTCACTAATAAACATTGACGTTTCTCAAAGGCAGAATTGTAAAGAATTTATTTGACGTTCTCTTCGGTTATCAAATTGCATCTGGACATTTTCTAAGCCGACATCATCTTTGTTTTTCTGCCCCATTTTCAACCGTTTATTATCTTATAACATATCTTAACGTATATATATATAAACTCTTCTCGGATAAACATGAAGTCTAGTTATGGAAGAGGAGGAGGGAAAAAAATCTCCAATTTCCACTAGTGACTGACTCTCCTCGTAACTCTTTTCCTGCGAGTGATTGTTAGAGACAGATTATTATACAGCGAAGAATTTCGACGAAAACATTTTTTTTAAAATGTTCAACCATACAAAACGTGTCTTTATCCTTAATAATTGATCAATGTCAACATTACTAAGCAACGCGTATATTATTTATCTTGTCACTACCTCAGAATTTATCATTTAATTAATTTCTTACGAATTTTATAAGTAATTTATATAAAATTGTATAAAATAAATAATTATTAACGAATATATTTATTACACACCCCTTTACTCGTTTTCGATTTACAACTATATAAGATATACGGAGCTGCGCGTGATTAATTTATATAATTCTATAACGACTTTAGCGCTGGTGTCAATAAAACGAATCGCATTTTCTTCGTTAAAACCGATAATTTTAAAAATATTTTTGAAAAATTTTTATGTAAATTATACGTTAATTCGACTTTATAACAAATTTTAATTTTAATCTTCTTAAATTCTGAAAAATTTATGACTCTTATCGGTAATCGATTTTAAAAATGTCTCTTTACACCTTTTTAATTATGAGATAAGTAATAGATTTTAAAAGTCGTCTACTCACTTTAAAAATTAATTAAATTTATAATAAAATGTATCGTTTAGTATCATCGGAATTTAATTTAATAACGTTTTATTCGCAGCAGAGAAAGAGGAGGGAGAGGAAGGAAGAGAGAGAGATAGAGAGCTTTAAAAATATCCCAATTTTAATCCTTAAACGAAAAAAAAAAATCAACTTTGAGAGATTTTATTCAGACGAAGATATTTATTTACAAAGAATTCAAAGGCAGATTTTTCTACCTTTTTTTCTATTGTTAAATATATTTTTTCTAATGAAACGATTAAAATGCAACCTTCTAAAAGTTCTACTGTTTAGCCAATGTTTATTTTTTACTTCCTCATTAATTCAAGCAACAAATTTTCTTTCCTTTTTCCTCCTCCCATTTACAAAAAAAAAAAAAAAAAAAAAAAAAAAAATAAGGAAAAAATGTATTATTATTATGTAGAGGAATTTTAATAAAGAATTTTAAATAGGAAGACTAGAAAATATCGAATTTTTGTTTTTTACTTTAACAATCACAAAAAATAGAGGAAGAGGAAGAAGAAGAAGAAGAAGAAGAGATGCTAAAGATAAGTTGGATAAAAATCCATTTAAAAGAATTTTTTTATTTTAAATAATCATAAAAAGCAGAGGAAAAAGAAGAAGAAGAGAAGCTGAAGATAAGTTGGATAAAAATCCATCTGAAGGAAGAGAAAAGTTGAAAAGACGGGAAAGTAAAAAGTTATTTTCTGTTCTATCTATTTTCTCCACCCTCCAATTCACATCTTATCTAATAGAAGGTCTTAAGTAATTACCAATGCCGACTTTGTGTCGCGTTGGTTACAATCAACCAAGCCCAGGTGCATCCCATAATAGTCATCAGTTTGGTCACGCAATGCTAACCTCATCAATATGCATGAGTGGGCATGAATTATATATACGTTTGAACCACTAGCGGATTCTATAATGATATTAGCTAACTTCTACTGAATATTACTTATGATTAATACCTCACTAAATAGTAAAAAGATATCTTATGTATATAATATAACTAACTCATTGCTCATTCTATCAAGTTCTAGGGCTTAAGAACAATCTTTAATTTGTTTCCTTCTTATTTTTTTATTAAAAATCTTCGGAAATCTTTAATTTTATAAAGAAAAATTTACAAGAGATGATGAAAAATATGCCTAAAATCAATTTAGTTACATAGAAAAATACCTTAAGGCGATTTAATTCCCGTAACAATTCTTCTCTCTTTTATACTTTTATTTAAAATTAATATTAAAAAAAAGAATTATATTTTTAAAGTGAATTATAAGAAAGAATTTATTAAAATATCAGAATTATTTCTTAAATAAATTGTAGTTTCTGATGTTTTTATTTTTATTTTTTTACATATTAAATAAGTCTGTTTCTTAAAAAAAAGTCTTTAAAATATTAATTTATCGTGTAAATTTAAAAGTAAGAGTGCCCAAAAAGTTAATTAATCGTACATTTCACGTGTATAAGAATAAGATTCGTACACTGAGTTTGTACAACTTACAAGATCGTCTATAATAATTTTTAATAGGACAATAGGAATTCTAGGACATCCTGTACGGTACATTTCATAAATGCATCCTGCTCTTTAACTCGTACAATAAATTTAAGCGTGATTTTAAAGATTACACCTTATTTAATACTTAAAATCAGCCGGAAACTGTACGCAGGGTTGTCCAAAGCCAGTTAACCATTTTTTTTTTTTTTAACCTTTGTTTATTTAATATAATAGAATATATTATAAAAGTTTCTATTATACAGAAATAATATTTAATATATTGAATTATTTATTTATTCATTTTATATAAAATGTTATCGTTATTATTATTAATATTCAAGTTTAAAAAAATAAATGTTTTGCATTTTTTCCTCTTTAAGAATAGGAGAAAAAATATTTTTTTATCATAAAAATATTATTTATACTGATGAGTTTTCTCTTCCTTTTTTTTAAGGAAAAAAAAATAAATAAAATTTATAATTCATTAAAAAATAAATATTTGAAAAGAATGTTTATTTTACTTTTATTTTATTTTTTTATTTATTAAATTTGTTAGAAGCTAAACAACATGTACACAAATCAACTTAATGGCTGACGAAAAGTAAAAATAAAAAAATTACATGGAAAAAGGTACAATGTATGTATATATATATTCAACGCTTGCTAAAGCTGACAGGACTGTAGGGAAATTTGTCGTTGAGTTCGTAGAATAGGTTCTCATGCACATTTTATAAGGATCAAAAGGTATATTTTTGGACTGTTTATCAACGTTAGAAAAGTAAAAATAAAATAGTTTACTATAAAAATACTCTCCTGTGTCACGCTCATTTTTTCTATTCATTCTACACAGCAGCTTACAATTAACTTAATTGTTATATATATATAACACTTAATAAAATTTGTATTTATTGTTTAATAAAAAAACTGTTCGTAAATCTCTAGGATAATCGCTGTTTCTGCAAGAGATATCCTCCGATAGCTCGCAATTTATTAATTATATTTCCAATGTCTCTATAGATCCTATACAGAAGCTCACAATTTACTCATGTGTATTCTCATTATTTTCTATACAGAAGCTCACAATTTACTTAATTGTTTTCTATATTTAACATTTTATTAAATTGTAAATAAAAATTTTATCAAGCAAAACTCTTCAAAAATCTCATTGATGATATTCCTTCTATAGGAGCTATCCTTCAGCTCACAAATTACTCAATTATTTTCTATAATTGTTTATTAAAAACTTTATACTAAGAAAAATCGTTTCTTTATATATTTTATATGACTAAATTTAATTTTTTACACAGCAGAATAGTATTTTTTTTTAAATTTAAAGCTATGTACAGCATGAGCTTAATTGCATAACATCGTAAACATCATAATTGCACTCACTCTTACTCGTAAATGCAAGGAATTTAAGATTAATAAGGTAAACTGAGACGATGAAGTCATTTGAAATTCTTGTATTTTCATTAAATAACAAGGAAACGAGCTAAAATGTCGTAAACCTCTTTATATCATCCCCCTGCTCTTTCGCCACCTACAAATCTCACTTAAAAGATATTAAAATTAAAATTATAAATATTAGAAATATTCAGTACGTGCTCCACATTGTTATATAAGAATACAAAATTTAGTGTGACGTTAAAATATTCGGGGTGATAGATGAAAGGTGGCAGAGATTGTCATTGATAAAACGGAGCAGATGACGAAGATGGGATGAAGCTAGAGACGGCGGCACGCCATCTGGTGCACGAAAACAGAAGCTGATCATTCATCATAAACGTCAAGAGTGAAGAGCCAGAGAGCGTAAAAGGGGCTAAAAGTTAGATTCTAATTAACCGACAAATAATTAAGCACATTAAATATTTGTTTAATAAAATTTTTAAATGTTCGTTAAAGCAAATTAATAAACATATAATTGGTTATCCGAAAGGGAAACCCTCGTTGATTTTAATTAAAATCTCCGTTACGCCACTTGCATCCGGAAATTGTCATTTAATTAAATATAATTAAGAAAAAAATTAATCTTATAAACGGTTAAATTGATGATTTTTAATTTGATATTATTTACAAAAATTAGTTAATTACCTTGAAACATTTTTTTCTTCCGTAATTAAAACTTTTTTCCCAACTCTTGCATTAATTGGAGAGGTAAAAATAAGGAAAATATTTAATTATTTTCTGATTTATTAATTTTTTTTAATTAAATAGTACAAAAAATAACTGGTTATGAAAAATTACATCTTTCCAAACCATTAATTTGTAAATATAACAATATTTTAGGCTTTGAATCACGATAAGGTATAGAATCGCCCCTGAAAGTAAGCTTCGCCCCAATACAAAAAGAAGCTCTAGAGTTCAGCATAAATTAAATAACTTGTATATAATTTTGAGATGCAACATTTAATATTTATGTAATTTTCAATAGTATAATTCATCACTATAAGCTAGTAAAATCAGAATTATAATGCAATGAGTGCAGAATGCGTGGAAGATAACAGTAATCCTAATGATAACTTTATGGAAACAGTATTAAATTAACGACTTTAACTAACTTTATAAATGATTTAAAATTATTTTATTCTGTTATAAACTCTATTTTAATCTTATATAAAGCATTAAGGAAAGATTTTTATCATTACTTACTCTAAGAAATAACAAATTTTATCGTAAATTACAGTTTATTTTCAGTACATTCATAGTTTATTTATAAATTTTTACTTTAGAAAATGAATTGTTTATTTAAATTCATTATATTTTAAAATAATAATTTTAAAAATGTATTTTTATAAAAGAAAATTTCAAGCTTTCATCTCCATCGTTTGATGCTGAAATACGAAAGAATAATGGCATTTAGAATGACACGTCAAAGGGCTACAGAGGAAGGAAGAAGAAGAGGAAGAAGAGAAGAAAAATCCTATTAATGTAATAGTGAATGGTGACTTTCAAAGCTGTTTCTAAGCGAAAATTGCATTCAATGAATCAGTAAAGAACTTAAAAATAAACCTTTTTTTTTTCCGTTTCACCTCAAACAAAAGCAAATTGAAACGTTGACAGTTAAAGTTTACGATTTTAACTTTCAACTGCTAGCAGTGAAATATTGCTTTTAATTATTAAAATACGGTTAATTATGATATATTTATTAAACATTTACGCAGAAATAAAATTGATAATCATATTTAAGCAGCGCTTATACATAATTCATCAACTATACAGTACATTAACTTAATTAAGTCTGTTTGTATTCTTTGTTATTGTAACAATGAATGATAATAGTTTCTTTAATTCTTTTGTTACAATAAAAATATATTAGTGTTGATTAAAACAATAAATTCCGGTTGTTTTGAAGGGGAATCTCGTGTTTTTAGTTATAAAAGGTAAGAAAAAATTCGACTTAATTATTTCCATAGAACGTGCATTAATTTACAATAAATTTGGGATAATAATAGGTTAAGTTGAGCCAAAATAATACGAATTTGTTCAATTTTTCGTCTAAAGATTATAGTTTATAAGCCGGATTTATGATAAATTCGATATAAACAAGTTAAACTAACGTAGTTTTGAGGGTGTTTCGATCTAATAGTTGGAGAAATTTCATGGGAATTAATATCTGGACTTTGTAGAGTTAGTGTCGTGGGAGGATTTGATAGAAACAAGAAATTGCCAAAGCAAGCAAAGAGCTAATCAATGAAGGCGTGGTTGTGTCAGCTTTGATGTATAGTGTTGTGCTATGGGTTTATTAGGGTAGGCGTCAAGGTGAGACGAGATGTCTTTGAGATAGATGTAAGCTAATATATTGTGCATTAAAATCTTGCCTTAATACAATGCTTTGGTGCTTACTTAAATCCATACATTTCAATAAAGAAAAAAATAATGGCGACTATGAATATTTTATCATTACCAGGATCAAAAGAGAGTTAAAGAATAAAGTTTTTAATATTTTCACCAATACGGAATGAATATAAATCATTGAATTGTTTTCTGCTATATTCGTTTCTAAGGAAACTCGTTAATTAATTTTTAATATTGCAGGGTTGCAATTAACTAAATTAACTAAAAAAATAAAAACAATTGCGTTTAAACTGTTTTCACCGATTTTGTAAAAGAAAAGCGCATGTTTCTAAACTCAGTTTTCGATTTATATTCACTGTTAACTGACCTTTAGGCTACCCTATATAAGTTAGCGTAATTGTTCAAATTATTATAAAACTTATTCAAAAATATTTTTTCTTGGACTTTTAGACACTATATTTACGTATTTTTAAAAACTCTTTTCGCCTATGGGCAATAAAACGCCCTACTGTGGGCTTGACCGAACCGGCAATGGGTTCGAAAAAATTCCCTACCCATTCAGTCAGGCTTGTTCAGTCAGGCCCACAATGGGAGCAGCGGGCGGTGAGGTACGAGACTCAAATTATTAGGAATTTGATCACCCACGAAACATTCCTGGATGTTGCTGGCTCCGATTCAATCCCGGCTGCCCCAGGGCAGTAGGCTGACGCCTTAACAGCATCACCATCCAGTCGTATATATTCATATATAAGTTTTTTTTTTTTAATTTGATAAATATTTTATATTTATTTTTATGTAGAAAATGAAGTTAATGAAAAAGATTTTTCTTCTGTTAATTTTTTTCTCATTCTGTGCTGTGGCATTGAGTTTCTTTGCAAGAGATGCCCCAGGTGATTTATATATATATATTTTTTTTTCAAACGATTATTGATACAAACAAATTCGTAAACATTAATTATAATAATGATAATTACATTATTATTATTATATAGGTGAGAAAACAGATAAAAGACGATCTTACTTCTCGTGCAAAAGTCAAAAGCTGCCATGTGAGGATTTTAATGGTTAGACTTTAAATGTTTACTCTTTATATTATCTAAATTAATTTTGCAGAGTTTTGAATTAAATATTTGTTTTAAAACATTGTAAATTATTAAATGTAAATCTCAAATTATAATAGTTAATATTTCTAGATATGTTTGAAAACGTTAAAAGATCCATCCTGAGCTTCCATACTTGCATGAAGAGTTATTTCTCGCCGCTCTACATTAAGCTTAGAGAAAACTTGAGCTGTATGTTAGATAATACAAAATATATTTTCTACAAATTTCTCTTCCGTTTGCAAGTATACACATCCATTGCACAAGAATACTTCATCGAATGGATGCACGTGGCTTCGAGTATCATTTGCAAATGGAGTCAAATTACCTGGATTATTATGAAGGAATGGATTTATAAATTATTATGTATTTTGGAAGAAAATATTGCAAAAATGAAGCAAAAATTAAAGCCCGAAGATCTGAAAATTATTCATTCAAAACAGAAGCAATATAATACTGTAAGAGAGAGTGACTTTTGCGCATTTTGGAAAATACCCGGAATCATTGCATTGGCTACTATTTTAATCGTAAGTAAAATGAAAAAATAAGCAATTACTGTATTTATCTATATTAATTTTTTTTGTATTTTGAGTAAATATAATTATCTTTCAGTGCCAAGGGATTGAAATATATTTTGGAATAAACATCATTGAGTTTCTTTTAGAAAGTAATTTTATCAATATTTACTACTTTCATTATTTTTTTCTTGTAGATTTTACTAAAATTAATTTATTTTTATTTATTTTTACAGCTGTACAAGATGCATCCGATATGTGCAATCTATAATGGGCTGAAATATAATTATTTCATGAAAATTTTCATGAGCAGAAATCAAAATTATTTAATTTTTATTATTTTTTTAAAAATTGATTTAAAATTTCACCAAAATTTAAGTTTTATCATTTTGATTCGCTTCATTTAAATAAACGCTAAAATTCAGTAAAATAATTTTTTTCTTGATATTATGTGACTTAAATTGCAAATAAATATAACATACATTTTTACTGAATTCCTCCCCACGGGGGAGAGGGACAGGATTTAGGCTTAACACTTCCATATATTTTTTAAATTTATATTGCTGAATAATTTTTTAATCTGGAAATATTTAAAAAACACCACGTGAAGGGAAGAATTGAGGAGCGCTCCCCAAAAGGGAATCGGTTCACTCCATTGGAATACAAACTCGCCTACAACTCGCCATCTGCTGAGCGATAATGCGGAGTTTTAAAATAATTTTGTAGGAAAATCGGAAATATTATTCAAATTAATTTTTATTCTAATATATTTAATATAAAAATAAATATTAAAACAACAAAAATAAAAGAAATTTCTATTTTTAAGTTTTTAATATTTTCTGATTAATTTTTGATTTATGTTACCGATTGTAGCGCCAAAACGGTTTAAAATATTATTTTTTTAATTTTTTAATCAAATTTTCATACATAAATATTTTAAACTAGCAGGTAGGCCCGACGTTGCTCGGGCAAAAGTAACGATAGCGAAGATTAAGATTATTACGTTATAATCACAAAAGAAAAAGAGTAATTTCATCAACAAACTAAATATTTCTAAAGAAAGGTCGAATTTGAAAATCGAATGTTTTAATATTGTTCGATTTTCACGACGTGTTCTGATTTTATCGTTCGATTTTCATCGAATGTTCTAAAGAAGAAAAGTCGAGAAAAACCGAACTAATGTGTTTAAATTTGAAAATCGAATGTGTTCTAACATATTACTCTTTTTCTTTTTTTCCCAGAGCTCGTAAATCTTGCACGTCGCTTTCTCTTGTTCTCCATTGTTACTTAACACTTCCATTGTTGATGGAAGTGCTAAGCCTTAATCCTGTCCCTCTCCCCCGTGGGAGGAATTTCGAAAAATCCCTTCTTAGTGTGCGTTCTCGTGACGTACCCTAATGTGTACCAAATTTCAACTTTCAACTCCTAACCGTTTGGGCTCTGCGCTGATGATGATGATAATGATTATTATTATTATGATTATCATTATCATCATCATCATCAACTCGTCTCGATTATATATATAGATACAAATTGACCAAATTTAAAATTGTATATGATTTTTTTTTCTTTTTTAGCGATTGCATACAGAGAAATTAAAAATTATCTTTGAAGTCAGCCCTACTGCTCTGGGTACTCGAAACATCTCCAGAGACTTTTCGCGGATAATCTGTCTCAAATATGTCGGGTCCCGTCACTCAGTACCCTGCAGCTTCTATTGTGGCCTTTCAAATCTATAACGGACATGGAAAAAAAAGACCCTCTTAGTGCCCACAAGGCGGAGAAAGTATTTTAAAAAATACTATCAAGCAGAAAATATGAAACCCGAATGACCGAAGCTTCCATCTGACTCCGGGGGTTTCGAGTTTGAACTGTGGTCAAAAATTTTTATGATTGATTTCCTGTGAATTTGAAGTCTTTGTTCTTAATCATTCGACTTTTTCTGTGGTTCCGACCAAATTAATGAGCACACAGAAAAGACCCTTTAAGTGTCTAAAAAACGAAAAGAGTTGTAAAAATACATAGAAATCTTCTATTTTATAAGATATTTTGCCTAAATTAAGTTTTTTATAATTATTTAATTATAGAAACAACGTTTTATATACCATATTTAAGTTAAATATGTCTAGTTTATATATTAAAGTTAAAAAAAATTACATCATACCATTATATCAAGGCGATCTTGACTATGTTCAACCTTCTGTTTAATGTAAAGAAAGGCTCTTTTAATGCTCACAGAGGAAAAGAATTATAAAACAAGAAATTCTAATTCTTCTTGTCAAACATAGACAACCGGATGGCCGAAGAGATTATGTATCGACTAACCGCTCTGGAGAACCCGAGATCAAATTCGGGCACTCAAAAACTGCATAAATTTCTAGAGTAATTTATACCGCTCTCCATCAGCCGTCAATTGTGGGCATGGCCAAACCCATGATCGGTATGATTAAAGGTTGTGATGACCATAGAGCGCGAAGTCAACAATTAAAAGAATAAAAGATTTTCAAACACATTTTGTAACAAATTTACTCAGAGATAAAGAGGGAGGGAAAACGTTAAGTTATATTTACTCGAAGCAGTTTTCTTCCATCCTAGATTAACGAATTATCTTGTAATCCTTCTCCATTCTCTGAAGCGATTGATTTATCTGACGTGAAAAACCATCTAAATCTCTTTTCCAGTAGTTTCTTTTCCCCTTTCTTTGCTAGAATTTTACGTCTAAGCTGTTATTTATTTCAGTTTTTTTGAATATTTCTTTCGAAAAATTCGTTAGAATTTACATTCATAAATAACTGTATTTAATAAAATAATTGATTTTAACATTCTACTGCTGTTTGATGAACAAGATAAATCATTTAGTATCATTTCGTAACCGCAAAATGCTTCCACTTTAGATTAGTTTGGTGAATTGAAATCATAAACCTGAAAATTTTAACATTAAAAGTTCAAATATGTAACTACATATTTGAACTTTGTGCAAATTTACATGATAAATGTTAAGTTTATGCAGGCATTACGAGTATTGATCTTTAGAAATTTCAATTCTATGTCCTTTATTTAAGTTTCTTGTATTAAAATGTGCGTTTGTAGATAAAAATGTGATTAAAAACTCGAAAAAAATTTTAAAAAACACGCAAATTGTAAAGTAAGAAGCGCAAGAGGATATGAAGAATTATATTTAATAAATTATTCTATAATTTAATAGGTTTTTTAATTTTAAAGCTTATTTTAAAAACAAAAAAAGCTTAAAATTACTAATTTATGTGTCTATCAATAGAAAATCAACTCCAACTGTACTAGAATCATCCGTCTTATTTATCAATTATCCACGTATATAAATTGCATTTTTTTTCAATTATATATTTTAATTAAACTTTCCTTCAATTATAGTTAATTTGAATATATTTCAATATTTTCAATTAATAATTAAACACAGAACTAATTGTTTAAATTAGAATTTAAAATAATTTTTAATTTTTATCACTTCTAAATTTATGTCTAAATAAATTGAAATAATTAACAATTATTAATATTATATTTATAAATATTGATTTAAAAATATATAATTTTACAGTATATAATATAAAAATGCATATAATACGAATAAATATTTAAAAAACAAAAAAAAAGTGTAATTTTGTCTGAGTAGTGTGGGATTTTTACGTCAGTTTGACGTCATTTTTAAATTTAAAAAAATTAAATTAAGTTTTACGACATTAAAAACATTTTAAGCGGTTAAATAATATAAGAACATAATCAAATTCACTTCATTCTGTACAACATCAGCTCAGTTAAGCCATACTTTAACGCCATGCTTTTGTTCATTATACATTTTGTGACGGATAATAAAAATATAATCATCTAAGAAATTTTCTTTCGAAGAATTTTATATGTCAGCAATAAATATATAACAGCAAACAGAAGAAGAAGAGGAAGAAGAAGGGAAAAGAGTATAGACAAACGTCTGAAATGCGTGATCAGACTGAAGATGCTGGAAATGCTAAGAAATGATATACGAGATCATATAATGTCTCTTGACAGAATCGAACTAGATACGTTTGGATAGAATCTTCTCAAGTTATTTTCTTGTGGTCTAATCATTTTTATAATATATGACTTGTATAAAGAGCATTAGAAAAATGAAAGATAAAAAAAAAGTATCATCCACTATACAACTTTCAACCTTTCATTCAACTACTTTATTCTATTTACTGATCCCGGGTACTCTTAACGCATTTCTTTCAATTTTATTAATTTTTTTTTATATTTTAATATTTATATATAATATATATATATTTTTCCTATATTTTTTGGGTATTTTTAATCCCGTGATTAATAACTATGATGATTTAGTTTTAATTATTTCGGTTATAAATAAAACTGTTGTGATTTTTTGCTTGTTAAAAATAATTATTTCTTCATAAATTACTTAGAATTTATTATTGCAGTGTAATATTTTTATTGAGTTGATTTACTGGTAAAAAAGTAATTGGTGCTAAAAGTCACCACAAGGTGAGAAATAGCGCTTTATTTGCCAATAGTTTAATTCTTGCACGTTTTAAAAGTGATTATTAATAATAATTGTATGAAAGAACGTACATTTGTCTGCAATATGAAGACAAAAAGTACGTTCTTTCTTACAATTTTTGAATTGAGAAGTAGAATTGTGAAATTATTCCTAACAGTATGTATGACAAATAGATAACACTACTGAGAATTGGTAGTTGATTGTAGAAACTGTTTACGCTTGACCAATGGGTTGGCATCGTACAGTTGTCCATGTTTTCTTCACGTGTCGAACACCTAAAGAGGTGCCAGTTTCATATTCTTGTAAGCTCGCCGACTTTTAGGGGCAATAAGTTAATTGCGCGTCAGGAAAACCTAGGGGCGAATCGTATGTGGGTGGAGGCGGCAAGAGACAAAGATGACAAGTGTCTTACACAAAAATCGTTTATTTTGTCATAAAGGTAACTTACACTAGGAACAAAAAGAGTCTGCTTTCGAGCCCGCGTTGATTTCGACGATTTTTGGCAGGTCGTCCTTCGGTCGAGGTTGGTGCTGCAGCCCGGGGCAGGCGTAGATGGTGGGATGATCTTTCTGGTCACAAGATCTAAAGTCCAGAGGGGTCGGCTAAGATGTGTTGGCACTTCGAAACAGTTCGGAGGGGATGCACCAAAATCTTGAGGAGAACCGACGCTTGACCTTGAGACTTGGATGTTTTATAAGATTTTTTTCCCGCATCTTACCCTTTTGATTAGTCCTGTTCGCCCTCTCCCTTATCCCGATTGGTCATTCTTTTGTCTCTAAGCGAAACCCGAGACCGATCCGGGTCGGGAAAGGCCCGAGAGGTGTTGACGGAGCTTCTGAAGTCCGTGCTTGTATTTTACTCTGTTGTGGCCCTTTTCTCTGACGTCTTTGAACCTAAACGGTCTACCAGATGTTCTTGTGGCCATTTACCCCTGAACGAGTTCGGGTTTACATGACTTAACAGAACTCCTTTTGGTCATTAACCCCCCTTTTCTCGATTGTTTAGACCCAACACTTGTTCGCAATTATAATTTTAAAACGAAGAATACAAGAAATAACAGGAAATACTTTATTTAATTTTATTAGATTTTAATCGTTTAAGGTACTACTGTACTTCTTGATTTTCTGAAACAGAAAGTTTCAGTAGTATAAATGAGTCGTCCAAATTAGATAGATTTGAGGAAAGATTAAATTTGATTTTATTTCCTTCGAGTTCCGAATCATCATGTACAATTTTGTCGTTTTCCTGTAAATCTTCTGCATCCGATTCATCATCTCTAATCACTGATATTGCTTCTGGATCATCCATGTCTACTGTTAATTCTCCTACTTCTGGCTCATCCTTCTGTTCATTCTTATCCATGGATTCTCGTTGACCATAACTAATTTCTTCAGTATATTTACCCGTTAAAAAATATAACTTACAAAAAAAATAAATAAATAAAAATCAAGACTAACCTTTTCTTAGCGTATCAACTAATGAAGAATCCCACTTAAAATAATTTCTTACAAGCTGCAAGAATATCAAAATGATTGTAGAGTGGTTATAATATGATTATCATAGAAGAATGGGCAAATTTTTAAAATAAGCTTACCAGAATGACAAGAATCACATTAAAAATTATAGAAATGATCCAAAAATTACACAATTTTTCAAAAAACGTTTCCTTTGCTTCGTGCTCATAAGGATAGAATAGATTCTTTCCCATTTTGCTAAATTTCTCCATTATGCAGAAGAATTTGTAAGTTGTTATCTTCATGCCATAAAGAGTTTCGATCGTTAGAGGCTTAATTTGTGTCCAGAAACGTGTACAAAATGTGTTCAGGTATATCTGCATCCCTGAACAAATTTCGTTGAATGGAGGTATGCATTGAAAATATTGCCAAAATGTATTAGTGTATAACTTCATTCTCGACCGAATTTCAATTAATAGGGGAATAATTTTTAGATTTTGTAAATATTTCTCGGTTAAATTTTTAGTTTTTTGTTGAAATGTCTTTAAAATTTCAGTGAAATCTGTAAATAAATGGTACGAATGATATAGAAGTAATTGATGCAGGATCGGATCTAGACACGATGTAATCCTATGCTATAACACATAAGAAGCCCTTCCTCTTTCATTAAATAATAATAAATTTAAAGATACAAGGCCTTAAATTGTAGCCATTCAGCGTGAGGACCTATGCTGTAGATTGTTTAAATTCAGTTCTAATGAAATAATAAAATATGCTTACATTCACGTTTTGATTTCGATTCGGATGGAACGTCTTCTTGCGCATTATCTGCAAACAAATGAATAAATATAAAATAAAAATTTTATTTATGAATTTTATTATTATTGTTCTTACCTCCCTTAACAAATTTAAAACAAACATTTTCTGAAATTGCTGCAAAAACGACAAGAAACAAAAATATGTCTCGAAGATACATGGCTGCATAAACAATTACTTGACTGAATTAAAAACTGTTTCAGAGAAAAATTAAATTTTCAGCACTTTCCTAAAGAAAACAGCGATAAAACGAGATTAGAGTTTTAAGATTTTCTAACAACAAAACATTTGTAACAATGATGATTTTGACAATCCACTCTATTATTTTTCGAAAACAATCTCGAAAATTTCACAGAGCCGAATGACTGGATCGTAAAGTCATCCTAGTGTTTTGGGGATCCGGGTTCGAGTTTCGACTCGAAAATTTTCATGGATGCGTTGATTCAGATATGCTAGGCCCCATTCTATACAATTTAGCAGTTCCTATTATGGGACCTACTAGTTCATAAAATCCCTAAATCCTGATCGACTGACGTTTAATTTTCTGGGTAACACTTATATAGGGACCAGTTTCCCATAGAAAGTCCTGACGTGAGTCACACCTCTCTGGACAGATGGCCCAAGACTCGAGCTGCTTTATTCCATTAACAACCGACTAACCAAAGTTATAAAATTTTCTCGGAATTTAATATTTCTTATCAATCAAATTCATTTGTTTAGAAATTTTAATAAGTTTATTGAGATTTAAAAATTTAATAAATTGAATTATATACCCAAAATTGTAAGGATAAACAAAATATTTCTAACAAGATTTAATGCCGTAGAAATTTCTCATGAACTTCCTCACAAAAAAAAAAGCTCAGTAATAAATTATTTCTACTCGACTTATATCATGAATTATGAGATATTCGGTATTAAGATACACGTTTCCCCATTTCTTACAATCATAGTTTTAAATATGAATTGATTTTTGCAATTTTTTTACGTTTGTTACTTTTCGAAATATATTTGTCTTCGAGCAGGTTTCATTCAGTGCAAATTCGCATCTCGTTATTTCTCACTTATTTATAATACCTAATTACAAAATAAAAGGCCCCTTGTAATCTTCTTTAACGTCAATTGATAATTGGTGCCGTCAAGGTGACGATGGATCTCTATAGGACCCTATTTAGATCCATCTAATTTACCATGAGTAGTGTGGATGATGATGTGTCAATAGAGACCACTGAAGGTGACCCACATTGATACGTCAGTTTCTTCTCTTAGTAATACTAAATAGGGGCCGGAATACACCCGAAAACTCTACGTGGCGCGAACCCCCGACCAATTATGTTCAGTGGTTCTATTCATTGGGCCAATTGGTAAGCCGATTTCTTAAAATTAAATCCAGTCAGTTCGTTATTAGAAAATGTAGAATTTATGCTAAAAAAAATATTCATCAATTATTCAATTAATAATTAAAAAGGCCTTTTCTCTAGTTTCTCGCAGGGTTTGCAAATTTACAAATTTACATTTAAACTACATTATTTAGAAGTTTACATTATATTTACATCGTTTCCAATCTTAGAAACACGTTAAAACAGAAAAAAAATCAGAATAATATTAAAATTAAATATTTATTTTTATAGAATTTATAGTCACAACTTTAGAAGGTATATCAGAAAGTGTGTAAAAAATGTATAAATATTTGAGTAACGACTATCATAAAGTATAAGTAAACTATTGGTCCTAAAGCATATTTAGATGAATGATAAAAAAAAAGTATTCAGCAGAAAAATTTTGTAAGTTCGTAATAAATATCTGATGAGAAGTTGGGGGAAAAAGGGGAAGATAAACGCGTGAAATGCGTGATCACACTTCAAATGAAAGTGTAGAAAATGATGTAAAAGGTCGGTCTGTGTGTCTGGAAGCTATTGATAGAATCGAAACGTTTCTTACTCACTAGAAAAAATCTTTAGTTACATAAATACGGCGAAATAATAATTTAAAATATCAATTTACAGTTCTATATACGGGTCTTCTCCAACACTTATCATTAGTTTCCATAAAGTGGTATCGAACGTATTAAATGTAGATTTATGTATAAATTCGAGAGTGTAGAATACATCTAAATTATCTTTGTTTAAATTAAATAAAAGAAAATAGTTTTTGGTAGGTTTAATACGAGATAAAAAGGTACGTTCGTTTGTCACACGCTAACGATGCATTCGTCTTGTCAAAATAACGTAAACTTTTACGTCATCATTACTGAAAAGTAAATATGACGCCAAATCGATGTAAAAGTGCGCTCTATTCCGAGAAAACATACGCTCCTCGGGTCTATGGAATAAATAATTCTTATTATTTAGGGAGGAAAATAAATGTATTGTCATTTAAATTTTAATTTTAATTTTTTTTAATGAAAATATAATTGTATATAATTTACTGCATTGTACTTACGTTCTTATTTAAGATAAATTTGTTTTGCTTAAATAATTTACGCTTTTACGACACTATTTTATATGAAAACTTTAAGAACGACGTCAAACTGATGCAATAGTAAACACTGGGGCATCTCAATCTATACAAGTATGCGCATCCGCCATTTTGTTCTACGGTGTGGCGACATTATCCTACGATGCTGTAGCTGTGTATTATTTATATAATTTACCACGATCCATAATTTAAGATATCAACCTTTAATGCACCAAATTACACTAATTCTGATCGAAAAGGATGCAGAAAGTTTCGTTTTCCAGCGAAAAAGCGAAGATTACAATGCTGGATTATTCAATTACGTGCTCATTGGTTCTTATACATCGAGACTAAGTGGGTAACCGAGATTTAATAATATTTGTGTATAAAAATACATAAATATTATTAAAATGTAGACAAAAATTAACATTTCTACACATATTTTTTGAAATTTTATGGCACAATAGCGTGCCACCGATCGAGAACCACTGTTGAATGCAACTAAGGGCGATTTATACAAATACTTTAAAATGTACTCAATTTATTTCTTTCAGAATGAATTTAAAAATTAATATAAAATAAGGGCAGACTGTTTTAAATTTTTTAAGTATAAAACATTAAAAAAATTTGGGAAATGACATTTTGTTTGGACCAAGATTAATTAATATTTATGATTTTCAAGATGAAGCTCTGTTTACATTAGTTTATAAGCTGCAAAGAACTGTTAAATGTGGAAGAATTTCAATTAATATTGATTTAGTTTACAGGGAAAATGGCAGGAAATTTATTTATCGTGAAGAGAATAAAGGAAATAAAACGAAAATTAAAAAAGAATTCCCATCAACATAAATCTTTTAAGCTGTATAATTAAGATATCACATGTAAATGATTTCACGGAAGATTAATATATCGTAAATATATGGCTGATGTAAAAATTAACTGCAGAATATTTAAAATAAGCAGAAGTATCTTCGATTATTTTTATTTTATTTTTCCATTGATTATCACTAAAATCATTAGAACTTTTTAAATTCTTAATACCATACGTAGTTAATACGGGACCGATCACAGGAATTTTCTATATTTAAAGTTTATGTTATCAATCACATCCTATGCCACTGTATTAAAGATTAACCATTATTCTTTACACCGTAAAATTTAAAATCGGTTATTTGTTTCGATATTGACTTCACTCTTTGTTCTTTTATTTACCACATTAAATTTTTTTGTATATACTGCGTGGCCCAAAAGTTGTTTCATCGAATTAACTAGCATTTTTAAGTCTCGGAACCGACTTATATATAAAAAAAATCATCGTAAAAAATAAAATGGTGATGGTTTGGTGTGACGGAATGCGGCAAGGAAGCAAAAGGGAGGTATGCTAAAAAGGGAAAGCCTCTCCTAGAGATTGGACCATATTTAGGTGAAGAAAATTCGGATAACTCAGCCATCCAGTCTGTAGGTCTGACACAACCAGTGTTACGCAACCACAGTTGGGCCACGTTGGATGATAAATTTTCGCATTTATTACGTACAGAATTTTATGCAGCTTATTATTATTATATCAAACATAAGTAAGTGGGTACTAAGTGGATCTTCTTTTAGGCCCACGTGGGATCGGCCAGACTCAGTGACGGACGGAACTCGCGATATCCGAGAGAGACCAAAAATTCTTCGGATTCGATCCAGAATCCTTTCTGGCTGACTTCTTATCCGCCTTGGCCATCCGGTCATCTAGATAATTTTCATTGGAATTTATCTCGTAATTGTAATTTCTAGCTACAATGTGTATCAAAATTGTATCTACTTGTATATTGTTAAATAATGTGATGCGCAAAACCTTCCACTGGAAACTGAAAATGTGATTGCAACGATATGAAAATGATCTCGACTCCGGGATATCGAAAAGATTCTAAACGTATGTTGGCAACGATGAACAATTGGAGACAGACTTTAACTTTTTAAAATTGTGAATTAATAGTTGTTATCCATGTTGTAGTATATTTTCCGTTCTGTTTACACTGAAAAGGTTAACTTTATTATTATTTTTTTTCGAAGCAGCTAAAATATTATGGGTTTGAAAATTCAATAAAATCGGGAAGACTTTTATGAAACAACAATCATTTCTGCGATTATTTTGAATATTAAACATAAAATATTAATGTAATATTATATTATAGATATTATAACACATACACCTTATATTGCTGACAACTTACTTTACTGCTTTAAACGAACATTTTCAACCTGATCAACAGGCCATCGTCAGGTTATCAATTCTCTGGAACGTTTACAATAAGTCTATGTTGAAGTGTAATATTAAATTGAAGCTAGGAGGTTCTGCAGCTATGGCTTTTTTTTTAACTCTCTGACCTGTGGGCACTAAGTGGACCTTTTTAGTAATCGACCGGCCGGGTGGTGAGGGACGGAATCCGACATATCCGGGTGGAACATACCTAAAAATGCCTAGAATTTTTTATCCGATTCCGAGTTTTTCAGAGCGGTAGCTCTGTCTATTGATAGTCAAGAAGAAAATTGAATTTAGTTTAGTTAATTTTTGTTTTTACATAACATCTATTTAAAGAAGTTTACCAGTAGCCTGTGGCTAGATTGACGAGGTGGATAAAACCTGGCACTATCATGCGGAAATTACCCTACAATTGAAACGCGCCATCTGCCAGCCGTAAATGTGGGTACGTTCGTAAAGTCAAACGAGTTAAACGCGTTAGTAACGAATCGTTCGAAAAGTAGTAGTCTCGCTCAGTGCGCATGCTCTGCGGTGATGACGTTTTGAACGAAACTCTAACGAAGCTCACGAACGAAAGAGTTAGTTTACTTCGTTAAGAAAATGGCGCCTTACGATATCGATGTTTCTAGATCTACTCGAGTGTTTAAATTGTGAATTAAAAGGTGGAATGATTGAAATAACTGTCCACCCGAAGCAATCTATGTTGCTAGTGCAGCAATCTTTGGATAAGGCTGCACTAGCAACATTCGTATCTTCGATTTTAGAAACAGCATTTAGTTATAAACGAATCGTTCGAAAAGTCTAACGAAATAAGAATAACGATGACGTCATTCTCGTTTAACTCGTTCTACTTCACGAACGTACCCTATAAACAAGCTACTACAGTAGGTAGTCGAAAATGGTGTCTACCGGGATATCAATTAAACTTTTTTAAGTTTGCCTTCGATCTTATCGCAAATAAAAATACCTAAAAAACGAATAATTTGGATAGGAAAAATATTCTAAATCATCGAAAGTTAGAAATATCGAATACTTTCGTCACCGAATTACGATTATGCCATTCCTAATACTTTACGTAGTAAGTATATCCATTTGACATTAATATTTAAATCGGATAGTAATATAGCGTATAAATGAAATATATTAGGGTATTAGTGTACAAATAAAGCTTTTTTCCTTACCGACTGCCATAGTTCGAATGCTATCGTCCCACGTGATCTTTATGACGACATTGCTAAACGGCCTTCCTATTGGTCTAATTTTTGCCGTTCCGCGCGACGGCAAAAGTTGAAAATTTTGAACTTCGTATTCCGTCGGCTTCGACGGCAAAACTGACGTCATTTTGCGGTTCCGTCGACGGTTTCCGTCGTCCGTTGCCGCATGTGAGTACCAGGCTTAACCGCGTTTAGCGTGCAGCGACCACCAGATGACGCACCAGATGGCGCGTGCGGGAAGCAGCCATCAAGCAAGTTTGATCTCCGCTTCCACTGCTCACGCTTCCAAAGAAGAAAATGGCTGATTTTGTAGATAAGTAAAAACAGAATGACAAATAAATTGTGTATACATGTTGTATGCACTTTAATTAATAATCTTTTACGTAGTTTAATAATTTCTGATTTTGTATAAATGTAACTTTTTAAAAATAAAACTTTTAAAAACTTATTATTCTGTGAAGATTCTTTATATTTGTTGTGTATCTAGTTAGTGATAACAATTACCTGTCAAATTTACCGTTTTAATGCTTGTCATATTTTCCGTAGCAAGCATTCCACGAAGTCGTCTCGCCGCCATTTTGTAAACAACACGAGTCCACTATGGACAGAAGTCGCTCGTAAGTTGGACGCTGCCACGTAGGACGTAGCCTTAGGCGTCAGACTACCGCTCTGGGGAACCCGGAAAGGAATCCGGGCGAGCAACTCCAAGGATTTTTCGAGAAGTGATATGTTGAGCTCCGTACCATACTATCCCACCGTTCGCATTGTAATCCTGATCGAACCCACGATAGGTATGATAAAGGCCCTTGTAGAGTCCACAGGATGAAGAGCCTAAAATGAAAAATATCAGATGTTTTTGGAGTAATCCATAATTTCAAAATCCAAATTTTTAATTTATCAATTATATATAAATCTGTGCGTATATTCTTTCATAAATTTGTTTTATCAAAATTCTATATATATTCTCAAAATTAAGACATTTTTCAGGGATGGTCCTTCCGTTCCTCACTACTTGGCTATAAATATTTTGTATATTCCATATATATAAAATGTTAACCTATTTCTATCATTTATAAGTGATGTGTCAAATGCATTCACGGACCGAATTTGGCCGGAGGTCACAGACACCACTAATCTAGTCCATGCGTGCGCGGTCTCAGTTACTTGTATCGTTTCGTAACAGGCAAATTTGAATACGGATTCCTCTTTCTCATTTAAAGCGTACAAAGCAACGATCAGTAATTGAATTTTTGAGTCGGAAGATTGCGCTTAAAGGAAGAAATAACCAATTTGCTGAACGATTGTAAAATGGCCGCGTTTCTTTATGTAGCGAGGGTGTAGCGAAAATGATTTCACGAGCAGCTATCGCTACACGTCGCTGCATTATAGTTTAGAAACGATTTCCGCTCGAGCTAAACATGGATGCCGTAATCTATTCTTTACATCCAGTTACAGCCGAAAGTAGTGCTTTAGTTAAACTTTTGCTGCAAGGGGTCGCAGCAGCAAATATAAAGCACCTTTAACCCCTAAAGTAAACTGGAAGCTTGTGTGTATAACAGTGCCGTAACTGGGGCGGTGCCAGCGGTGCCCAGGCACAGGGCGCAGACCCGGGGGGACATAGAAATGACCTGGATCAAGTTTTTGGGCATAATTACAGAAGCTCGCACCGGGCGCATAAAAGGCTAGTTACGGCGCTGGTATATAATACGATATTATGCTGTGAAAATAAAAAAGTCAAAGTGACTGTCGACAAAAACATTATGGAAAGATTAAGAAAGATTAAATTTTTAAAAATGATTCTCAAAGTCATCTAAGAATAAGAAAATACTATATTTTAAATATAATTATCTATATTCTAACTCTTTACTTTGTTCAAAGAGAAATGCTTAATGTTTTATATATATATATTTTTTAAATATTGTAGTTCTTTAAAAACGGTTCGCTACATGACAGCGCTTCATTTAAAAATGCTTTGCTGTGTAGTGATCGAGCAGCGTTGCATAAAGAAAGCCGCCAATGTTACGAGTACTCAAGAAAATATTCGCAGAACAAGACAGAAAAAGTCTTCAGTTTTGCAGCAAGATCGCACTGTAAAAAACATCAAGACGCTTAATTAAGACCCAGAAATTGAATGTAATTCCACAGTTTAGATCTGGTATTGTCAAACTTCTGGTTGTTCCCAAAATTAAAAGAAGTGTAGAAGGGTCAGTCTTTTTCATCGAATGCCTAACTCTAAGCTGCTGTACGAAAATGGATCAAGAAAAAATCAGGAAAGTTTTTTCATTCACGGAATGCAAAAATCTATCGACGTTCGGAAAAATGTGTCAATTTAATAATACGAAAGAAATATAAAATTTTGCTGATTTATTATTGTTGTTGTTTTGCCGGGTCAATTTACGATCATTTAGGTTTTAATTCAACTTAGAGAATCGTAAAAGTTAGAGGGCGCTGTGTTCAGTTCATGCGGAGCTTCACAGCCGAGGGTTATGCCATCCGGCAAGCAATTGCTTATGCCACCACCTCTTGCGACAATGCCGTCATCTGCACAGATTCCAAATCTGTCCTCTCTGCCTTGATTAATTATAATGTCAACTCCCCTACCATCATTCGAAGCATTCACGAACATCTCCACATCCACTACTGCCATGGCAAAAACTTACATCTCGTTTGGACTCCAGCTCATCTAGGCATCGGAATCAATGAAAAGGTTGACGCCCTCGCCAAAAGTTACCCGTCCACCTCTGTCAACTCCAACTACATCACACCTGAAGACCTCTCCGTGATCTTGCGCTATGATCACCAACAGAACATGGAAGACTGGAATCACTACCGTAACCACTCCAATTACCCCTGGCTGAATGACTCTTCGCATACCAGCATTCCCTCCATCACCAATCGCTACATGAAAGTCCTCGTCAACCGCGCCAGGACCAATTCGCTGCTTACGAATCACTTTCTCTTCTCCTGGAAAATCAAAAAGACGGACAAATGTAGTACTTGCCCCGACCAGATCGAAATGTGTTCGCATCGTCTCGACTACTGCCCCAATTTCAACAATATCCGGCAAAAAATTCTAAACGACTATCCTCTCACCATGTCACATAACCCCAAGATCTCCAACTATCTTAACCTCAATCCTCTCTCCACCTGTCAGGAAGCTCTGACTATTTTTTTTAAAGAGTACATCAAAACGTTCTGCTACTAGTGGGTGTCACCGCTGCTCCCATCAATACACACCTACAAGCTGTTGCCTGACTTCACCGCTAGAGGGCGACCAGCCAGCAACTAAACATCTACGGGACGCTTAAGCCTCGCAGCAAGCGTCCAACCGACAATATTAAGAAGAAGAAGAAGGAAAGGGAGGTGATGTTGACTTCATTTAAAGCAGTGATTCCCAAACTTTTTTGATCCACTGCCCCTTTGTTCCATAAAATTATACCCAACGCCCCCTAGCCCATTTTCTCTTGTGAGAGAAAGGATTGGAAATATTCTTAGGAAAACTTTCCTATGATTCTCACACTTTGTGCCCTTACCGTACATTGTTCTCAACATCTGGAAACCATTAAACGCAATGCTTCCTCTTATCTGTTTAACAGAGGAAAGGGAGCTGCTGTCAGTGACCCCAACTTTTTCCTTTGATCACCGTTCAGTACCCTGCCTCCAGCCCCCCTAGATTTACTCACCGCCCAGTTCGAGAAATGCTGATTTAAAGCATTCAACATGAATTTCTATTTATTTTCACCATTAAAAAACAACTGCCATTGCATCCCGAGATACTGCACGCTTGCTTCTAAAGTAAGTTTAGAAAATTGCATGTATTTAATTTAAGCAAATTGATTTAATGTGAATTACACGATACTTTGTAGCAAGTGTTACGAAGACGAGTGCTCAGTTTTTCATTGAAATTTATATTTTTAATAGATTCGTCCTTCTATTCAAGAATCTAAAGGTTCGAAGATATTTCTTTTCTGCATTTCTTTAACAAGGCCAACAAAAATGAAGTAGAACAACACAATATAGGAGAGAAATACATTTCTCGATTGATTTAACATAGAGGAAGATACGGAGTTTTTAAGACACTCTCCGAATTGATTATGGTTACTGGTATTGGTGTAGATAAATTACAGAAAGTTAGCGAGAAAACTAGTACAAATAAGAAGTCAAACAAGACTCCAGAAGCGAATAAATTAATAATTAATCCAGTTGTACCTCCAGAAGCATGTGGAGTAAGTATAAAAATACAATACATATTATTTTAATAAAATGCATCTTTTTAATCAATATGTTTGTTAAATTTAAAGCCACGTACAGACTATAAAACTTTTTTTTTTAATGTAACGGCACCCGAGCAGACCGCTGCTTAGTTTGATGCTCTGTTTGGTTGGGTAGCCCGAGCCGAGCTCTGAATCGCAATGAGCTTTTGTAATAAAACTGGTAAGCCAGAAGTAGAAGTGGAAAGGAAAAGTGTGTGTTTGCGTCGATGCTCGGAATATTGTTTCGACGGACGATGTCCACGCTGGCCGAACGACGACTTGTTTGTTCTTTGATGTTTTGGAGTGGAGTGGAGCATTTTTAGAGAGAGTGGCTTCCGTCCATAGTACTGAACAGATTCTGTTATACTTGATGGATGTTATAGGTCCTGTACACACTACAATATATGTTAGTGCTTGGTTTGTGATGCTGTTTCATTGTGGCAAATGCTCTACAGTGTATGAGGCCTAAATTCTGAATGATACGTTGACACAAGGCATTAATTTGCTACGGATTATTACTGTCGGCCTCAGTTTTGTCCGTTTTATGAACAGACTTAATTGCAAGTGGGGATGAACAAATAAAGAGAAATAGAGTTTTATCTCGATCAGATTGTTTATTAAAAATTTTCAAAATTTTCAAATTCCAACTCTGGTCTTTAAAGTGACAGAGATATATTTAGTGCCTTAACTAACTTATATGGCATGCAATCTGTTTATAGTAAAATCACATTCTTTTAACATAGTTCACATCACAATATTTTTAGATTAAAATATCAATTAAAAAATTGTTAACTTTTTTGTTTTTATATTGTCTACTTGGACCTTGTTTATTAATAGGACTTATTATACTGATGTAGCTTCTCATTAGCAAAGAGAGGAAGTTTTAGTCAAAAGGTAAAAGAATGTTTTGATATTATTTAATTGCTAATCAGAAACTACTTTGGGGACATTGCCATAGCCACTGTTGCACAGCTGCTTCAATCTCATTGGTGGCAACAAATTCTGCAATGAAATGCTTTTTCATGGATCCAAACAAGTGATAATCGTGTGGTGAAAGATTAGGACTGTATGGTAGGCGACCCAGAATTTCTAACCGAAAGATGTCAGTGTTTGAACAGTATAAATGGCAATAAGTGTTTTTGCATTGTCATGAAGCAGGATGATTCTATTCCAGAGGGCAGATTTAACTTTGGTTTCCAGCAAACTGAAGTTATATTGGGAAATGATTGTAACTTTTATTTTCTAGAAAATTGATTTAAAATGACATGATATCAGTTCCAGAAAATCATTGCAAGGACTTTCCCAGCTGATTTTTCAGTTTTCACTTTCTTCACAGACAATGAATTCCTATTCTTTCGTTCCATACTTGCATGTTTGCTCTCAAGTGTGTGATGGCACACCCATGTTTCACTACAGGTGATAATCTGCTTGAGAAACTATCACCTCCTTTTTCATATTGTTTCAACAGCTGACTGGCTGCTTCTACTCTGCATCTTTTTATCAAATATCAAAGTTTTGGGAACAAATTGGACAGCGACCTTTCGAAAACAAAGGTGATTGTGAATAATGCTTTTCACACTACCATAACTGATAATCATTTCTGTGGCCACATCTCAAACTGAAATATGGCAGTTTTCTAAAATCACTGATGTCTGAGGGTGTGCAAAATCAGAAAGATTCATAACCTGCTCTTGTCCTGTATTAAATGAACTGCACCTTCTCTCCCTACTGATGTGACAATCAACTGTAAATTTTGACAGATTTGATGTGTTCATTGTGCAAAAATGTCACAATCCACCTCTGTCTCACTTTCACACTGACTGAGTTGGTCATTATGTCTAACTATGTAAAGGCAAATACCCCAGATGTCCTTTCTGCAATGTTGCCACATGCAGATGTTCTGCTATAAAATACATGATAAAGAGAGCAAAATAGACATACTGTTTCAGAAATACAGTATACAAAAAATTCCAGGTCAATTTTGATTTAAATAGTTTATTAGTCTGTAGAAGTAGTTCCTTAACTGTGTTCTGCAGAATCTTGAGTTCCAAAAAATATTTACTAGGAAATTTTATTTTCTTATTTTTAATGAAAACAAGGATACAGTTCTTAGTCGATTAAAGGAGTTAGAGTCGTGTTGTTTACATGGAATTGACATACGCTTAAACTAGTTTTTTTTGGAAGTTTTGTCTTTTAAAATTTAAATGATTTATATAAGACCACAGACATGTAATCAATATGAAGTGTGACCAGTATGATTATATCTTATAAATCTGCCTTTCTCGACCTGTGCGAGGGTCCACGGTCCATTGTGGTGTGGGGATTTTAGGGGTCTGTGACACAAGAAACATTGAGAACCATGTTCTAAATTAATTAGTTTGGAAGTGAAGATCAGATAGTCTAGGTCAGAAATGGTAAACCTTTTTCGAGCCTGCATACCATATAGTAAGTATACTTAGTTTTAAAGATGTGTATGCGTGCCAAAGACTTTGAATAACAATATTTAAAGAAATTAATCAAATGTGTTTTAATTAAAATATAAAAAAGCTGATTGAAAAAGATAGGTGACAAATCAAAATTGTATGATACATTATGTGCCAGATGATTTCTCCTTACGTGCCTCAGGTTCGCCACCCTTGGTTTAAGTAATGCAATGGACAATGCACCTGCATTGTAAACAGTTGTGGGTTGATTTATTTTATCAAATTCATTGAATGTTAACTATTCTATTTTTAAATGACATTATATACATACAAGAAAGACATCGGCAATATGAGGTGTTTGGTTGGCAGAAAAGAGGGTAAGGGGAAGGAGGGAGACAGTAGAGAAAGGTAGGATCCCTCTGAATGGCATAAATATGGCTACAGTACCCTCTATGCTTGATGTTGGCATGCAGTGTTTAGGCTGCAAGGCCTATGACATTATACGCAGACAATAAAACTTAATAACTACTAGTTAATTTCAACAAGTTATATTTTAAAACTTTTATTTAGACATTTAAGCAATTAGTGATGCATTGTATAACAACTTCCATATGTATAAAAGCAATAATATGTTTATTAAAGAAATAAAACGTTTCTTTTCTAAAAATATGTATTGATTTGAGTAGTTTAATTATATGTGCTTTCTCTTTATTTAGAATATTAAAAGTGTTGTGGGATTGGACTTAACTCTTCCATATTTGACAGTCTCGCATCTGAGTCGAGACATGGTGCTTCACAGCTGGGAACGAATTCCCGTTTCGAATGATCTTAAATATGATATCCATGCCTGTTACAGTGAGGTAAGTTTAAATAAATGTATTTAAATATCTTTAATCAGGTTTATTGTTATTACTGTTAAAAACAGAAGTGAAATTTCAACCGATACATTTAAAAATTATGTATAAAAGTCTGAATAATAATAGCTTTTATAGTTATAAAAAAATCTGAATGTTCTGCATTAACTTCAAAATGTAGGGTATCCCAATAGCAGTGCTGGATTTAATTGTAGAATAAAATACATTGTTTATTGAATAGCTGATATTTTTATTTCAGTGCAAATTAACATTATAATCCATTTCAGTGCTAAGTCATTGTTTCCATGCTTAGAAATGTTTGCCAAATGTCACAACTCTGGTGGCACACATGTGCTCTTTTCATAAAATTCCTTTATGACACTGCCACATAATTCTGGCCCAATTCTGCCAATAACATGCCAAATCTCAGTCTTGAGGCCAGGAATTGTTCATGGATTGTTAGCATAGATATGGGATTTCATAAACCCCCCCAAAGAAAAAGTTGCAGGATGTCAAATCATACAAACTTGATGGCCTTTTCTGGTTAGAAATGTGGGAGATGACATGGCATAGAAATCGTTTCTGAAAAAGTATGGCCCAATCAATGACATTTTCAAGAATGCCAACAGCATGCAATTTACATCCAGCACTGCTAATGAACAATCTGTATTCTAAAATAACACATACAGACTGAAAGGATATTATGAAATCAAGCTTTATTCTAAACTAATTTTTTTTTTATTCTAGACATAAAGAAGTAAGTTAAATCTGGTAATTTTAACTTATCTGAAATTTCTTATTGGAACTGAAATATATCCATTGACAAAAAGCATTTTTACTATACAGTTTACCATTTAATTTCTCAATGCCTCCATGGATATATTTCAGTTGACATTCATCAGCATGGCATTCTCCTGATTTAACCAATGAGAAATACAGTTGTATTATGGTTAAACCTGGAAAATGTCATATTGATCAGTGTGTTAACCAAAAGCACCCACAAAAGAAATGAGCAAATAAATTTCAAATGTGCATAGTAAAAATGATTTTGGTCATTTGTGCTTGATGTCTCATAATATCACAAAGCATAGGTAAAGATACTAGGTCCAGAAAATATTTCTAAAGCATTTTATTTTTCAATATAATCTCCATGAATCTCAATGTACTTAGTGAATCTAGAAATGAATTTCTTGATGCTGATCTCATAGAAATCTCCTGCTTGCTCTTGTAACCATATCATCTGCTCTTGAACCTTGTCTTTATCAGATTTCTTTCCAGAGAGATGTTCCTTCAATTTTGGAAACAAGTGATAATCACTTGATGCACAGCTGATCTGGGATGTGCAACGGATGTTCCAAAACTTCCCACTTCAAAATCTGTAACAATTTTCATGCTGTGAGCAGTGTGAAAATAGGTGTTATCATGCAGTTGGACACCATTTTATTACATTTTTGTCTATTCATAACATCTTTGCTGTAAACAGAAACAAGCTGCCAATGAACTTCAGTGGCAATTTCTCCATTTGGCACTAAAAGGAATCAAATCATTGAATGAATCTTGCACTTTGCAGGATTACAAATGAACAAAACTATTTTAAACACACACTGCAAACATAATGATGCAGTTAGGGTCTGAGTCATATGACAGAAGTAACCTAATAGAAGCAGCAAACTGTGAAAAAATAATTTTCCTTGGATTTCTCCTGGCCTTGCATCTTTACTTTCCAAATATGCATCATAACAATTAATTTCACTTACAGTATGAAGAAATTTAATATGAATATTAAAGAAATTTTTACTAGAAGAAAATGTATTATCATTTGTCATTGTTCATTCATGTAATTGATTAACAATACAATAATTGACATATGAAAAATTCTGTACATATGTATCAAAACTTGGGATCATCTAATGCTGTTTAAGTTTTCATACTATTTAATCCAAACATAATAATAAAAAAATATGGAAATGATATGATAAATGTGGCAAAGTGTATAAAGTATATAAAGATAACCTACGTAAGTTTTA
This sequence comes from Centruroides vittatus, assembly GCF_030686945.1. Classification (NCBI taxonomy): domain Eukaryota; kingdom Metazoa; phylum Arthropoda; class Arachnida; order Scorpiones; family Buthidae; genus Centruroides; species Centruroides vittatus. The sequence goes on from NW_027122576.1 coordinate 1,950,728, forward strand.
TTTGTTCTTTATATCATCTATTTAACTTATTGAAGAATTTAACAAATCAGCTTTAGGGCAGTAAACCTAAGGATGCTTAGCCTGGGTATAAAATACCTCTTTAATTATCTAATTACCTTCTTAATAACGAGTTACACAATGCTTTTCTTTCTGTTGCTTATCATCATTGATGTTTCTCGTGCTTTGTCAATAAGAAGAGCTCTTGTTATTATGCAGAAAGGTTATCTATGTTAGGTAGGTTTTTAAATTTTGTTTTAGTGTATACTGTGTTTCTTAATATTTGAATTTTGGATTTTAATTATGGCATCTACAAGTAATATTGTAAAGAGAAAATCAGTACAATACTCAAATACAAAATATAAATAAACTGTAATGTAACAGTTTTATGAAACTCTAAATGCAGAATCAGAATATGGAGATAACGATTATATAAATGAAGACACCAAAATTGATCCATAACTCAAATTAGTTTCTGATGATAATTCTTCTTGTGAATTACAATACCAACAATAATTAGAGAGAAACATTAAATTTTTGACTGCTCTGAACGGTAGACATTCTTCTTGAAGGCAATTTCCTGAGTTAGATCTCGTGATAATATACAGTTTAAAGCAGGACTCATGCAGAAATGAAACATTTACACACTTGAATGTATGGAAAAAATTTATAATATCAAATATTGCACAGGAAATTATACTCTTGACCAATTGTAAGGTTGTACAAGTTTTGTTCTCTAAAATACATGAAATGAATGTATGTTTTGATGTTTTGCTAATGGCTGGTGTAGATAAAAGCTCAATGTTCCTGTTCTTATAACTTGTCAAATTTTATTTATTCTAATTTATACCAGTGAATAATTTGAAAACAGATTTTTGAGATTTGATGATAACCTCTCAAAACCAAATTCTTTTAAGATTGACAAACTAGCACGGATCTAAATTATACTAAGAAATAGTTTCAAATATATAACACTCATAATACCAAAAGTTAATATTACAGACGATAAATATCTGCCTTTGAAATCCAGAAGAAATTTATCTATTCCATACATGCCTTCAGCAAGCCAGGTAAATACGACCTTAAATTTTTTTGTGAATCTGAAACTGGTTGTCCTATAAATGGCAAAATGTATGTAGAAAAGGGACTGTCCATAAATTATGTCCATGTTTTTTTTTTTTTTGAAATTTTTACTCCCCCTCTCCCATTGTCCTAGTTTGTCCAAGTTTTCCTAACCCCTTCTTCAAACATCCAACAAAACTCAACCTCCCCTCGTAACCTTTATCACTATATGAATAATAAAGTGCATAAATTGTATAAAATTTCATGAAATAAAATGGATGTGTGTTGAAGTTCAACCCCATCCTCCCTTTTGCCTGACTTGTTTAAACCCCCTCCCTCCCTTCCAATATAGACATCATTTATGGACATCCCCAAAACAGCTTCGAACAGAGAAACAAAAACATCTAACTACGAATGTTCTAAAACTTTCTTGATATTCTGTAGATTGTACTAAAATTAACAATAGACAAATATTTCACAAGTGTTGAATTATTCAAAAGAACTACTGTGTCTTGGAATTACAATAGCAGGAACAATAAGAAAAAAATTTATAACAAAAGGAACACAGAGCATCAGTCTACAGAAATCTGTTATAACGTAGATAATATGCACAAATAACAGCAATCTGTCCATAAAAAATAATTGCAAATGACTAGTGCTTGTAATGTAACAACCAACACATAAGATGTGTACAGTGTACATATGCAATACTTTTAATAATGATCTTTAATACATACTGCAAATAAAAAAAGCCTAGGAAAGGTATTAATGCAAATGAAAACAGCCAATGCAGGGCACAATACAAGAGGGTCTTTGAGAAATGAAGACTGCTTCAAGGCAAATTAGAAGGAAAGACAAGAGGAAGATCTAGACCTGTGTGCCTAGTCTCGAATTATGTAGGTAACAACACAAAAGGGCAGTGACTATTAGAGGAAATTGACCATACTTGGCAACCCTCTGATAGAAAATACCACATGAATGAACCTAAATAATAGTATGTAACATTTAAGAACCTGGGAATGTATCAATTAGATAATTTATTTGACAATAAATGCTAGGAATATTATATATTTACATAAACTTTGTATTTTCCACCCAGTCTAAGGGAGTTAAAAGAAAACCTTTTAAAATGAATATAGATAATAGATAAATACAACAGCCTGTGACTGGTGTGAAAATAAACAAAATCAAATCAACAAACGTTTTCTGGTAGATATATCTACAGTCTGTATTATTGTTATTTTTATAACTGTATATTAAACATAAATATATAAATATAGTTACAAGTTTTAAGTTTTCAGTACAGTCAAAAGTATTTGATGGCCGGATGGCCGAGCGGTCAAGGTGGCAGCCTACCGCTCTGGGGGACCCGGGATCGAATAATCCCCAGGAATTTTTCGGGGGGTGGTCTGTTCGGATATGTCGGGTCCCGTCCCTCACCACCCGGTCACCCCATTGTGGGCCTGGCCGAACCCATAATGGGCCTTCTAAAAGAGGCCCTCTTAGTGCCCACAGGGCGGAAAGAGTTAAAAAAAAAAAAAGTCAAAAGTATTTTCTACATTTAGCAAAAATTCATAAAATTGTTTTGCATTTATGACCATAATGAAATATTTTAGAAGTGAATAAAGTTTAAGATTCTTTAATTAAAAATATAATTAGAAAGTAAATTATTGTGACCAATTTTATAAATATTGTTCAATCAAATAATATGGCATAATTTGATAATTACTGATTTTCTATACGGTTTAATAACAAAATTATTAATAGTACCATTTTCATTTTAGGCAATCAACTTAGTATCAAGAATACCCGAAGCCGACGTATACTTAATGGAGCAGAAACGGCTACGTGCTAAGCACTTGACTCACGTGCCGTACACGATAAGGCAGACTGCACTAGAATTGTTTATCTTAAGTCAATTCAAACATTCTGAAGATATTTTGCCAACTCATCTTAAGGTGGTGACCATAAAAAACTCCTCATTATCCAGTGTCTTTCAAATACAAGTTGGAAACGAAAGGGTAACCGGCCAGGACATCATTCATAAACTATTAAACAAGGAGACCATTCCTTTTTTGCCGTTGCTTCCTAAAATGTCCTTCGGTCTGGCACTCAGAAAGTTGTACTTTCGTAGTAATTTAACTGTGAGGATCCTAAAATGGCGCCGAGAATTCGGTTGTTTACAAGATCGCTACCTCGGGAAATTTCGGAAAGTCAATCGGAGCAAGAACGCGCATCGGGCTATAAACCGGACATCTGTAAAGCATTTCTTCTAAAACAAACACAACGCGGTAATAAACGACGAAGGGAATGTCGCGGTGCTCGTATACAAGAGTCGAGATGTAAACAATTAACAAAAAAGGGGAGAAAGAAGAGAGACAGATGGTCAAGGTCACCTGTAGACCATATGAGCCCGGGATCGTCGCGAAGGGGGGGGCAGCCACAGAACGTTTGGCGGATCGGTTCAGCCCGATGTCCGCGAGAGGGGGCAAACTGTGTAAATTATGTGAGTAGCTGTCAACGCCCGGGCGCCGTCCCCGGCCGAATTTGGTTTTCGTCTTGCTTAGAAACAGTAGACTGACCAATCGAAAAAAGGAAAAAGGGACTTAAGACCAATCAAGAGGGAAGATTCGGGGGAAAATCGTATAAAAACCCCCGTATCAAGGTCAGAAGGGGAGACGACGGAGCTTTCTACCCGGAAGTGGACGACGGTACTCCAACCAGCCACCTACTCCTTCGCCGACGTCCGTCACCGACCCCATCGGACTCTCCTACCCGACTGCCCCGGGGCTTTACCGACGACTCCGACAGCCTTCTCCGATCGCCGTCATCCGGAGCGCCTTCTGCCGCAGACGATCTAGATCGCATCTTGTACTGTAGGCCTACCTTGTAAGTTTGTTTTGAGGTTAAAATAAACGGTTATTGTAAGACACTTGTCATCTTTGCCTCTGCCGCCACCACCCACATACGATCGGTCCCTAGGTTTTTCCTGACGTGCAATTAACTAATTGCCCCCATATGTCGGCAGCTTACATTGGTGTCAGAAGCTCGGGATTTAATAGCCCCACAAAACTTTAGTAGGTTACGCCGACAAAGAGTTTTTCTAACAAGTGGGTCGAACGATGGAGGCAGATGCGAGTGTCCCGACGCGACCTCGTGACGGTGGCAGTGGCGGTTCTCTTCCCTCCTTTTCCGCGTTTGGAGGATTGATCCCGACGTTTTCGGGTGAATCAGGGCGCGTCACCGATTTCTTCGATACGTTAGGAGAGATTGCTAGTCTGGCAGGATGGACCCCTCGGCAGTGCTTGAGCATAGCCAAGTGCAAACTCGCGGGTGTAGCCCGAGATTTTGCATGGCGAGACCTCAGCATGAAGAGCGTAACGGAGTTTGAAACTTTTCGGAAGCTGATGATCCAGCGTTTTGACCAAGAACCATACAGCATACGTGTCCAGAAATTCCATACATGCTCTCAAAAGAGAGACGAGATGGTCCAAGAATTCGCGGTCCGCTTGCAGTCCCTTGCTAGCGCGACAAGCATAGATCAGACGGGTGCGAACGAAGAGGAAAACGCAATTATCAAACGCTGCCAACAGCGTGAACTGGACGAGAAATTGCGCGTTCAGTTCCTGCATGGCTTAACTGACAAGCTAAAAAGAAGAGTCATGACTCATGACCCAGAAACTTTCGCTGATGCATTAAAAATAGCTATTCGCGAAGAAACGATAGATCAATTGGCGGGAAAGACGCGAAATTCAATTGCCGGCATCACTGATGCAGTGGAAAGCCACGACACGCTGGCGGAAGAATCAAACTCACGAAGAGAATCGGCTCTCGACGCAAAAATCGCGCAGCTTTCGAAGCAATTAGCGACAATAGGGAAAAGACTCGATCAATCGCCCGCGCCTAAGCCCATAAACAATTTCCAAACAGATGAGCCCTCGCGAACAAACCGGACACAAGGAACTGATAGAGCGAATGATGGGATGCGAAATCCACGGCATTCCCCGAATGCGCAGCGACGCCCGTCGCAACAATTTCCCTCGCGATCTCAGCCCGCCAATCTGCAAAGACAACCCCGTGCGCGATATCCTTGCTACGGTCCCTATTCGGAACAAGGTCCAATGCCCCCTTGGAGAGGGAGTGGGGATGGATCACCAAAATTTCGCGCGATGAATCCTAATTGGGCAGAATACGGAGGTTATATGCCGTCGCCACTCGACTGGTACGGGGGAAACGCTTTTCCTCAGTATCCCGGGAGGTGGGGAGCGAATCAAGAAGCCCCCGAATGGCAAACCCCCATTAGAAATCTGCCAAACGCCTTTAGAGCTAGTCGGTCAGGACAAATACCCTTTTCCCCTGCGCGATTTAGACAATTCGAATACGAAACCAACCGACAAGGTGCCCCGTTGCCCTTTTATCCCCCGCGTTACGGTCCAGGTTGGCCTGGAAGTAGCTTCGAAATGGAGCGCACACCGAACAACGTAGCCGCTCCTCGATTTTTAGCGTTGCCTGCCCCTGAAAATAGACCGGTAGACAATAAACAAACGCGAGACCCCGACAGAGTCACATCAGTTGCATTTAGAGACCGAAACAGCGAAATAAATCGACCGTCAGTAGGTCCCGACGTACCACAATTAGCGGGAATCAATAAATCAAGAAGTAGAGAATTACCTCCTTGTACCATGATTTGTGAGATAGAAAATAGGAAAGTTCAGCTGACGATAGACACGGGTGCAGCTGTTACCTTGATTTCTAGGGATCTATTTCCCGACACGGCGCAATCGCAGCAAGCGGAGACTAGAATGGTAGAGTTAATAAGTGTTACCGGACACGTTATCGAGACATTCGGAAAGTTTAAGTTAAAATTCCAAATCGGACGTTTGACCTTTTTCCATGATTGTTATTTAGTGTCTCCCGAAATTACCATGCCTAACGATGGACTCTTAGGTAGGGACTTTATCCAAAAATATGACGTTACAATCTCGGTTAAAAACGCGACGCTCAGTTTCCCCTCAGGAGACACGGTGACGTTTTGGGGATTAGCCGATATGAAAAAACCCGACAATGGTTCGGAATTAAAGGAAATCACCGAGGACAATCGCACGCAACCAAGCGCCGAGCTAAGCGTACCGCCGAAAGACGATTTAAGTTTACCCTTAAATAGCGACAGCGAAAATAGAGTTTTAGAAAGCAAGGGGATAAAAAGGAAAAATAAACGTACACAAAAATATAAGCGAAAGACTAAACGGGGGAAGTTAAAACAAATAACGGTTGACAGCCTAGAACGGGGAGAGGACGATTCTCCTAAGGAAGTAACGTTAGTCAACGACTACGTTATTCCCCCAAGATCAGAAGTCATTGTAGAAGGGAAGGTCCACAACCAGCTGACAAGTCAATTAGGAGTTGTTGAACCAACACCTCAGGAGCGAGAGGGAGTGTTTATTGCTAGCACGTTAGTTAAAACACGGCAATTTGGTAAAGTACCCGTTAGAATAATGAATGTAAAAACACAACCGGTTAAATTAAACAGAGGGAGTAAGTTGGGAAATTTCCTCTTAGCGGAAGAGGAAACAAAAGAAAGCGCAGAACAAAATAAGATGACGCGATCAAATGCAGACGATTTGACTAGAGTTCAATTTGCGAATTTATTCGATTTTAGCGAAGTAGGAAAGGACAAATTAACCCCTTTGGTAGATTTATTATACAAATACAGACAAGTATTCGCGAAAGACGATTACGATCTAGGCTATTGTGATTTAGTAGAGCACAAAATAGACACTGGAAACAGTCCCCCTATTTGTCGTGCCCCATACCGAATTCCATACGCGCAACGGGAAATAATGGATGAGATAGTGGAAAATATGATCAAAAACGGCGTAGTTGAACCGTCCAGTTCCCCCTGGTCGGCACCTGCGTTATTAGTCGCTAAAAAGCCCCAAGGCTACAGATTAGTTGTGGATTATAGACAATTAAATAAAGTTACCAAGGTAGACCCGTACCCGTTGCCCCATATCCAGGAGTCATTGAGTTTGCTGGGAAAATCGCGATACTTTTCCTCCATGGATACTTTAAGCGGATTTTGGCAGTTGCCTTTGAGCCCCGAATCGAAAGAAAAGACGGGGTTTAGTACTCCCTCGGGGCACTACCAATACAATCGGATGCCAATGGGCGTTACCTGTGCCCCAGCGACATTCCAAAGATGTGCGGATTTAATATTAAGCGGTCTGAAGAACAAAATTTGCCTCGTCTACATGGACGACATTTTGGTATTTAGCCCAGACTTCGAAACTCACTTAGAACGGATGGAAATTGTCCTTCAGCGCCTGGCGACAGCGGGTCTGAAGTTGAAGCCCCGAAAATGCCAGCTGCTGAGGCAGCGAATAAAGTTTTTAGGGCACGAAGTGTCGGAAGATGGTATCCGGCCCGACCTGTCTAAGATCGAGTGCGTTAGAAATTTTCCCCAACCTCAGAATGAGCGAGATGTTAGAGCATTTCTGGGACTGACAGGGTACTATAGACGTCACATTTCGCAATATGCAAAAATTTCAAAGCCCCTTTCGGACTTACTTAAGAACGATGTAAAGTTCCACTGGGCCGAGGAACACAAAGCCGCGTTCGAAAAATTAAAGGAAATTTTGATAACTGCACCCCTATTAAGATCCCCAGATTTTGGCCGTCCTTTTGTGTTAGCAACAGATGCCTCAAACACCGCGATAGGCGCTGTGTTATCACAGGAAGATGAACGGGGAGAACTCCCAGTGGCATATGCGAGTAGGCTGTTAAAACCAGCCGAAAGGAATTACAGCACCACAGAAAAGGAATGTTTGGCCGTGATATGGTCAATCAAACACTTTAGACCCTATCTTTACGGGAGAAAATTCACAATAATAACGGATCATAGACCCCTTAGGTGGCTTATTAATGTTAAAGACGAAAGTTCGAGACTTAGTCGATGGAATTTGGCGTTACAAGAATATCAATTCGAAATAATCCATAAGCCAGGCAAGGCCCACACGAACGCAGACGCGCTAAGTCGAATGCCCGTGGCAAAGATCAGCGAAATGCAACCTATATACAGTAAGGTGCAAATAAAAGAGCAACAGTTAAAAGATCCCTTTTGTAAGCGAATCAGACAACAATTACTGAGAGACTCGTCCTCCCAGGAGACAAACCGAGAAATCGCGGATTACTACTTAGACGCCGACGAAACACTCTATCACCGAAAAGAAAATCCCGAGAGAAACGAGAAATGGGATAGAATAGTCGTACCCCAGGTTATGATAGATTACGTTTTAAGACTGTTTCACGATATCCCTAGTTCGGGACATGTAGGTAAGAAAAAGATGCGAAAGAAATTACAGACACAGTTCTTTTGGCCAGAGATGAATAAGAACATCACCCATTATTGTGATAGTTGTCAAGAGTGTGCGGTGAGGAAAAGGACCCTAACGCCAGGAAATACGGACCTCCTCTTTATGAGAAGGCAACCCTAATCGCGAATAGAAACCGATCTCCGAAAAGAGACGGGGGAAGAGAGGAGAGAACCCGCCAATAAAGGACGCCTACATCATTAACCAATAAAACCTTTTTCTTTATATTTGGCAGACAACGAAACAAAAGTACAAGTAAACAACAAAAGAGCGACAAGAGTAAACAACATGGCGGAAGCAGCAGAAACTTGGGATTTAGAAGAGTTAGACTTAGATACCGCGGCCGAACTTTTCGGGTGGAGTGACGAGGAAGAAGAAGAGGAGGAAAAGTTCCACGTATGTCCGACGGCTGTGCGGCACGCTATCGCTCGCATTAGAAGTGCCCCCGACGAGGCTATTCCGGAGATGGTGGTCCTACCCCTGCAGGGAGAGGTGGACCCTGAAGTAAGGCGGGAAGTGGAAGAAGCGGCGAGGTACGCGGCGCAAAGGGCAAAACATTTTCGAGAGAGGAGACTCCGGGCCCAGAGCGGCCAACGTCGTGAGGAGGAAAGAGGACAGGAGCCTCTGAGAACGGAGGAAAGGGGGGCTTTTTCCCTTCGGGCTCTGCGAGGCATGGGAAGAGGCCTCGGAATGATGCGGGAGCTCCCCCAGCGGTTTCCACAAGAGCGGGACCAGAGGTGCCCAGCGGCGGGAAGAGCCAGGGGCTGGTCTCCGAACCCACGATGAAATGGCCGGGCGGGGACACCTCGAAGACCGGAGAAAAGAAACCCGAAGGCCCCGACTTCTGGATGTGCCGTATGTGTTTTCTTCTTTCGTCATTGTTTGTCTATTATGTTGTATTCTTTGTAGTGTAGTTTGTAAATCTGTTTGTCCATATATATATATATATTTTTATATTAAATCTTTTTTTGCTATATGAACCGTCTAACAATTAACACAAAAACTGATCTGTCGCGAACAAGAACGGAGACGGTGGTCAACAAGAATAAATGGAATTCATCGGGGAGAAGTAAAATAGGATCACTACTTCCGGCAAAGTGGAGATCGAACTGGCAGCCGAGCTGCCGGGTAAAATGTTGCCAAAATGTAAGCAACATTTTTAAAAGGTCGGGAGCCCTGTGAGGATCCTAAAATGGCGCCGAGAATTCGGTTGTTTTCAAGATCGCTACCTCGGGAAATTTCGGAAAGTCAATCGGAGCAAGAACGCGCATCGGGCTATAAACCAGACATCTGTAAAGCATTTCTTCTAAAACAAACACAACGCGGTAATAAACGACGAAGGGAATGTCGCGGTGCTCGTATACAAGAGTCGAGATGTAAACAATTAACAAAAAAAGGGCAGAAAGAAGAGAGACAGATGGTCAAGGACACCTGCTAGACCATATGAGCCCGGGATCGTCGCGAAGGGGGGGGGCAGCCACAGAACGTTTGGCGGATCGGTTCAGCCCGATGTCCGCGAGAGGGGGGCAAACTGTGTAAATTATGTGAGTAGCTGTCAACGCCCGGGCGCCGTCCCCGGCCGAATTTGGTTTTCGTCTTGCTTAGAAACAGTAGACTGACCAATCGAAAAAAGGAAAAAGGGACTCAAGACCAATCAAGAGGGGAAGATAGGAGGGAAAATCGTATAAAAACCCCCGAATCAAGGTCAGAGGGGGAACGACGGAGCTTTCTACCAGGAAGTGGACGACGGTACTCCAACCAGCCACCTACTCCTTCGCCGACGTCCGTCACCGACCCCATCAGACTCTCCTACCCGACTGCCCCGGGGCTTTACCGACGACTCCGACAGCATTCTCCGATCGCCGTCATCCGGAGTGCTTTCTGCCGCAGACGATCTAGATCGCATCTTGTATTGTGGGCCTACTTTGTAAGTTTGTTTTGATGTTAAAATAAACGGTTATTGTAAGACACTTGTCATCTTTGCCTCTGCCGCCACCACCCACATACGATCGGTCCCTAGGTTTTTCCTGGCGTGCAATTAACTAATTGCCCCCATATGTTGGCAGCTTACATAACCGACAAAGAATTCGTGTGCAATAGTCTTTTATTATGTTTGGCATTTTATGAACATATTGTTTTTAAGGCAGAAAATAATATATTACAATGTATATTTATGCCAAATGTAAATACTGTATAAATAATTGTTATAAAATTATTTATGTACTGTACATATGGTTTGAAATTGTAAAAATTTAATTCTTTACTACCAAAAGAGATCTTTACAGTTTCAAACATTACCTGTTAACTTTAGAATGTTTGATGGCTTCACAAAAATTTAATGTAAGATGCAGATGCTGAAAAAGTATTTCTCAAGACTGAATATCTAGGAATAAAGAGATTTAATATATTTTGTAAATGTTCCAATTAACTATATTTGTTTTATATACATAGTTCCTCTGATGCTCAGCGGTCTGAAATTTGGGAGTGTCTGTAATAAAAAGTTTTTAAACCAATCAGGGAGAACAATTACATCTTAAAATATTTATTCGATAGCTTTAAATAGAATATATTTTAAAAAATAAATTCCATAAAAATAATTACGTTTAAAAACTGTTACTTCTCATTACTGGTAACATTTTTATTATTAAATCCTAATTTAGACCATTCTTCTTTTTTCATTAGATCCCTGATAATCACAAATAATGTTTTAATTTATAATAATTATTATTATTATTATTTAATGTAATTTTATTGAAATTACTTGTCCATTCTACATTGAAGATATTCCTTAGCTATTAAGCGACACATTGAATTGTCACCGTCACTCTGGTGCAAACACAACAGATATTCGAGCATTCTCCTAGAATACATTAAGAAATATTATTGCATTTATTCTTATGAGTTCTTAGAAGCGCAATAGGTGTATTTGTAATCTGTAGGTTTTCTCACTATGCTGCTTTCTTAAAAGTCATGAAAGCATCACTTTTTTCCCAATTTTTTTTCATCAGTATGGGTTCTATGGCAAAAATCAATGGCTCAAAAGAAAGCATTCTTGGAGAAATGTTCTCTAATTATTGAAATTTGCCAATGGAGACTACAGTTGTTTGCGATTAAAAAAAAATCAGCAATAAATTACATAACTTTCCTGGCTGTTATGAGATTCTATTATAAAAAAGCAAAACAACCTTAACTTTAAGGGTAGAATTTCTAAAAATATTGTAAATGCCAATAATGAGTAAAATTTTCATTTAAGTCTGACTACTCTAGACATGACATGACCTCCCTCTATCTCTCCATCCCTTGACCTTTAACCAACAAAACTTAATAGCATTAATGCCTGTCATATATAAGTTACTGTGCTGAATTTTGTTTAACCTTTATTCCATAATGAGATATTAAATGACACACATGATATTAGTTGTTTTTTTTTGATTTTTTTGGGTTTGAGAGTCTGAAAACATCAAGATTTCAAATACCCAGAGGGTCATACATGACAATTACAATATTACATCATAACAGCCAAGAAAGTAAAATTGGTTGCCAATCAATTTCTACTGGCAAAAAAATATTACTTTATTCCAATCATTGGCATTGGAACTACCATTGTATGAAATATAGCCTATAAAAGAAGCAAGTCTTCATGAAAAATGAAAGTAGACAAAACAGGTTGAGTGCCCACAGAGCAGTGTCAAAAATGAAAAATATATTTTGCTTCGGCTGATATTTCTGGAAGACATCTGAAAAGTTGATCAAATTTATTTTAAGGGTTCTCAGTTATTTGCTAGGAAGAACGTTATAATACATATTTTATATATAAAGCAAGATGTCAATTTCACTATACAGCTTCAATATTGTGCATTAAATACACAATAGCAAGTTAATACATGCCACATTACATATGCATTTTTAGTCTCGTGTCAAAAAGAGGAAAATATGCTCTCGGATACTGTTAGAGTTTCTTTTATTTTAAATCTTTATCAATTTTTAAAACTCAGCATTGCAAGAAAGAAGTTTTGAAAGATATAAAGAGTCATTCTTAAAGAAAAGGAAACATTGATTTTTGTGTAGGGATGGCTTCCAACCATAGCAACATGTAATAGTGTTTGACAGAGCTAAAATAATGACCATAGTTTTATATTGTATTGTATAATACTGAGATGTTTTCTATGGGCATGGTCTATAATACTGATAAGATCATCACAGTCACATGCAGGGCTGAAATTGTTCGAAAAAACAATCAGAATTGAAATTTTATTTTTAAAAATACATTGAAAAATTGATGTTTATATAAAAATTTACTGTCTGACCTTCATGATCTAATGGAAAACTTCCTTTTTCTGGAGGAACAGGCTTAAATGTCTTCTGACCGAAACCACTCATATAAGACATGATAAACGTATTTAAATTTCTTGTTTTAAATAGATAATAAGAGAGAAAAAACAATTTCAAAAACCTAAACTAACCAAAGCAAGTAAACACGTGTACTCAAATATTATCCATCTGGTGAGCATTTTGTCAACTATTAAAAGGCTCAAACAAATTAAATTTTTTTTTATAAACTATTACTTCTAATTACAATTTAAGAATTAATAAATTATCAATTATAGGAAACATCTAAATATTTACTTTTTTCTATTTCCATCTTAGAGTTAATTTATATTCTTGTCAATAGATGGAAGCATTAAATTTTATTTAGAATATTTTACTGTATTTTAATTAATATGATATAAGTAAATTATATATTAAATAAATATTATAAGTGTTTTGCCTTTATATAATAAATTATAATCATGTTTTAAATATAATTTTTAAAAAACTACATATGAATTATTAATACCTAAATCACGTGATCAAACGTGACCTAGCTTAACTTCTTAAAACTATATAAAATATGAATATATAAGTGTATTAATTTAAAATATTTACTAATAGCAATAAATTAAATAATATTACTATCAAATTTATATTTATGCAAAATGAAAATACTAAATCATCGTTCAATTATTTTACATGAATATAAATATTTCAAAAGAACTTCTACCTTGACATAAAAACGTTCATAATTTATTTACATATTTCTTAATGTTACTAAACAAATACATATTATTTTAATGTAATTTATTTAAAGGATCGAATTAATTATAGATTAACCAATAAGCATCTTTAAAAATTGTGTATGTTTAAAGATTTAAAATAATGGATTTACTTTGTTGAAATATTTTAATACTTGCAAAAATGATTACCTTGACACAAAATAAACGGAAATTATTAATAAGATTTAAAATTACAATAATAAAATTAATTAAAATATTTAATAATTTTCCAGATAGCCATTATCGTACGACAGATGGCGCTAATTGAAATGGACAGATTTTTCTAATGTTGATGGTTGATCTTGATGGGTGTCGTGGGAGTGTTGACAATAATGTTTGCTCTATTGTGACATTTTAAAAGCGAATTACAGCATTATATGCTTTTTTATATCTTCCATTTATAACTGTATTAATATATATATATATATATATATAATATAATGGTAGGGACAAAAGCAAGGGTGAAAGAAGAGCATCATCAGCTGAAAAGATTGAACTATAATCAAGGTATATTGCATTTATCAATGTATTTTTAGTATATAACCTCTTATTCCTAATAATCTCTATGTATAAAGATTGGTATTATAATAATACTTAAATTGTAAAATGGTTATATTCTTCCATATTCGTTAAAAAAGATGATGATAAAAAATTTAAAGTTAATTTTCAATTTTTTTTGTATAATTTTTTGTTTTGTTTTATTACAATTGATTTTTTTATCTTGCAAAATAAAGCTAAATGTTACATACAAATACATTATTTTAAGAACCTTTAATAATAATAATAATAATCTAAGAAACAAATTTTAAAGATAATATAATTTTAAATTATATTTAATCTATTTATTATTATTATTTAAATTTTTTGGCAAAATTACAGTTATTCTGTGCATGTACTTTCAGCTTTCTTATTATAATTTTCATGTATTTGATTTTTTTCAGCGGAGAGAATAATTCGAATTTTATTCATTTGTAATTTTGTATATGTATATATATTCTTTATGAATATAATTAATCAACAGGTACCGTATCTATAGTTTGTTTTACATTTTTTTTCCTTATATGGAGATCATACTGGAACTGATCCAGAATGTGGTGATCTTCTAACACCAATATCTCCTCCAGAAGATCTTTATCAACATTTGACAATTATGGCAGAAGGAGAGAAGCCAATGATGAATTATTTAGAAGGTAATCAATTATAATTTCTCAGTTTTTTTTTCCTTAAAACTAAATTGTATTATTGTATGAAAAGTTATTTTAGTGAATTTTTGTTTTTTCTGTACTTATAAATATTAATTTTATGTAATTTTAGAGTTAGATAAGATAAGATGAAACGTATATTGTTTCGGTGCCATAAATAACTCACATTTTTAATTTAGTTCCTCACTACACTTTAATATCACCAAACAAAACAGAAACAAATATAAACTATACAAGCTGTATTTTTGCCAAATAAGTAATATGATCATAAATATAGTAAGTTAATTTACGATTTTGTATTCAAAAATTCTGAAAATTAATATTGTTAAGACAGATTTCATTTATACGCCAAAGTTGGCTGACAATATATATTCTAACCATTTTTCTAATAAATTTAAGTTAATGAATGATGTCTAATATAGATAAACCTCTGTGCTACTCTGTTTAATTAGAAAAAAATATGTAATCCATAATGATAATATGTAGTAAGTTTCGTATCGGCAGTAAGGGAAGCAGTAGGCGACGTATTTGAAGGAAACAAGATAAACACGAAGCACTGACGTACAAAAAATATAATTAGCAACTGAAAATAAACAGAAGAGATGCTCGTACACCTGTATTATTAAATGCCACCTACATAAAAATAAAATTGATTTTAAAATATGTGAATCAAATCTATCCATTACAGTATTGGTTTATAAATAGTAAGTACATCATTTATTATAATTGTAGAGGAATGTTATAATTTTGTTGTGCGTTAATTAATTCGTCATACATTTTTAATTAATTTCGAAAATGTTTAATTGCATTATAATATTGATAAAGTCGAGTATCATTATTAATATATTTTCTCTACTTATCTAATTCAGGAAATAGAACTTTAGTTCATTGAAAATTAATTTGATTAATTAATTTGTGTTTAATAACAAATTTTTTAAGTGCAGGTCATAAGTTTGATTATTTAAATGCTTTAAATAATAACTATACTAATATACAAATAAGATTAAACAATTCATAAATAACTGGTCTAAACATATCATTTCTAACACTTATTCTGAAATCAATTATAATTATATTAATTGCATTTAGTAATATTACTGTATTAATTTAATAAGAAAATTGGTTAACCAGTTATGTGAAGTAGCATGGTCAAATGTTATTTATAGAGAAAGAAGCATTGTTATTATTTTTATGATTACTTTAGTGTAAAAAAAAAAAGAAAATATGGACCACCCTGTGAATTTTTTCCTTTATCTGAAAAATAACAGAAGAAAAAATAGTTTAATTGCTATTAATTATATTTAGACAGATATTTATACATTAATAAAATATTTAATTCACTTTTTTGCTATTTTAAGATTTATGATTAAAAAAATTATTTTTTTTTCAAAGCAATATCTGTCCTAAATTGATTATGACAAAAGATTGACAGATCCATTAGGATTTTTTTTTTTTTTTTTAAATTCAGAAATTTGATAAAAGGGAAGTGAATTTCTCTAGAGATAAGGCTACAAATTAATGTCAGATTGAATACAAAAGAAAAAAAAAATAGTAAGCCCACTTTCTTGCTGCTCTTCCTTTTAAAAATATTTTACTGATGATTATTAGAAAAAATAAAATAATGAAAAAAAAAATCATTTTTATTCGTAATTAATAAATCCAAGATAATTTTTAGAAAAAATTTTTTTATTCCTCTGCCATGCAATTTATAAAATTTCCCTTAGGTAAAGTTAATGGTGTTTCCGAAATTCTGTCCCTTTTTTATACTTAATTCTTTTACGTTTTTAGAATTTTATTATTTTAGTTAAATTCGATTATGTTATACATTATATTTTTATAAATATTTTTACATAAACGTTGAATTAATTTTTTAACAATATTTTATTATTATTATTATTTTTTTAAAACATATGTAAATGCGCAGTTGTTATATTGCAGCCAACGATGTCTATGGCCATGGCTGCAATATATGTAAAAAAAAATAATAATAATAAATTTTGGATTTTTCAAAATTTTATTATAATTCCAAAATAATAAAAATTTAAATACTTTAATCGATATTAATATAATTAATTTTATTTATTTTTGCGTGAAAAATTCGATATTTGAAACTGGAAGGAGGAGAGTTTGTTTCTAACTTATTACGCCCGATTTAACCGTTTATTTATGTAATATACAGACGCAAAAATGTAGTTCGACGGTAAAATTGTTAATAATAACCATTAAAATGTTTATAAATAGGAAGAAAATCATAAAATTTACACGAGATTTGATTAAATTATTTGCTTTCGATAATTTATAAACGAATTGTCGTAAAGTCGGTTGGAAAATGCATCTTGCTAATGGCAGAGATTTGTATAAGAGAGCGCGGATCGATATTTTTCTTCGTGTTTTAAATATTGGATAAAGGCCGAAGGGGGAAAATTGAATTTTTTTTTTTTTCGCTCTAAAAGAAAGTAATTTTAAACAATTTAAAGGATTTTATTTCAATATTTAATATTTTAAAATTAATTATAATCAAGTTAAGAGTATTTTCGATAGGAAGAAACGCATAAAGTTTTGACACCATTAAGTTAACTTCTTAAATTTATAGAGTGGGCTAAAGATCGTTAAGGTTTTTGTTAATAAAATGTTATAATTGCCATCGATTGAGCCATTTAATAATCTTAATTATTCCAAGCTTAATTTCTACTCAATTTCCTTATTTTATTTTTGGTAATTTTAAGTTTAAATATAGGTTAAGAGTGCGTTTTGAGTGTCAAATCACTCAAACAGCACTTGTACATTCGTAATGCACATAATTTGCGCGTGACGCAACAGAAAATGACACCGCGTACTCTAGAAGAAATTCGTTAATTTCGAGTTTAAATAAAGATTAAATGCGCATTTTGAGCGTGTTGGGTGACAAAAAGGTAGCACTTAATACATCTGTTATGCATTTTTTATAGAATGCGTCAGTTTGTGCGGCGGATACGAGTTTACTTTAGCGCCATTAGTTTATGTAATTATTCATTAAATATTCTGCTGACTAATTACTAAAACAAAGTGAACTTTCGATTATTCTCATGTAAAATTTCAGCACAGAACACTTTAAAATTTCTTTTCTAGGTATTTTTCTGTTCATGTTATAACTGAATTTTTGCTGAGTTATAATGTTTCTGTTGGAAATCGTCTATATGAATATTCATTCAAAAGCTAACAGATTTAATATATGTGTTAAATAATGTAATGATGCACTGACCAAAAAAACACTGTTAAATTTTCTTGTTTAATTTTAAATCCTAATTTAATTTAGAATAACTTAAACTTTATCGAGATAAAGTACTTACGCTATCTACACTTTGAGTCGCGTCGCGTCACAACGCGCGCTGGTTGCATTTCTATAATAGTAATAATTTATAAATTCTATTAAATAAAAATAATTGGTTAATGTTACCTATGGTTCCAAGATGGCGGCTCGTCTCTGATTCCAACAAATAGAAGAAGGGAAACAGTGGGGACGCACGTTCTAACCTAACCTAACCTATTATAATAAATTACCATAATTATTACCAACAAAATTATTAGAATAGGTTAGGCTAGGCTAGGCTAGAACGTGCGTCTCCACTGTTTCCTTGCTGGAATCAGACGAGCCGCCATCTTGGAACCATAGGTAACATTAACCAAATAATGTTTTAAAACTTATTCCCAATGTTAAAGTTACGTTTTTTAAACAATATCTGCGTGTTTAAAGGAAACGAAACAGATTTTTGTTTTTTTATAGGATATATGTTCTACGCGCGCTGCGTGTATTGATGCGACGGGAGGCGACTATTCGCGCCGCGTTTTAACGTGTTAGTATCGAAGGATTGACAAAACCTTTTTATTCTCTCTATAAATATGATTGTAACAATATAAATCACGATTAATATTAAATTTAAACGCTTGTATGTCTCTCCTGAACCAAGAATTCTCACGAAATTCCTGGTTGCGTGTGATTCATTACATACAAAATTCAAATATACGTTTTATTCGTAAATATAAATGATTTTTTAATGTCAATATTGTAAATGTAACTTCGAAATTATATAAAATCGAGGAATTTTTGTTTAATTTTCTGTTTAAAATCCATATTTTTAAATGCTTCATTATGATTTTAGTTAATGTGAAAAATTAAATATGGCTGAAAAATGTGGTTTAAAACTAAATAAATTAATCAAAATAAACTATAATGATCTTTTACAGTCAATTACATTTGTTATATTTATATAAAATTCTTAAATTTGTAGACAAACTCCTGCTTAAAATCTATATTAAAATCTTGTATTTGATAGCAGCTTTGAGCAATGCAATAAATATTAAACATAGCTGAATGGGGTTTAAACTAAATAAATTAATGTAAACAAACTATGAAGATCATATATAATTAATTATATCAGTAATTATGTCATATGCCCTTAAGTTTTTAATTAAAAACAATTTTGTCAATGCCTAAAGACAATGTTTAAGACATGAAAAGGATTTTTAATTAATAAAAGATAAAAATATATAACAAATTTATATGCAAATTATTAATATATGCATCAATCATGAATCATACATCAAATGTGTAGATTTAAATAATTGATGTCTTCATTGCAAATTTAATTATGCTATATTAATTATAAATCAGATAAATTAATTATTTTGTTTGTTTAATTAATCAGTTTGAATTAAAATTTAAAAAAATTAATTTGAATAGAAGCCTCAGTAAGAAATAAGTAATTTTTAAATCTAATTATTGTGTGTTTCCTGTGTGAAACCAATTATAAAATTAATATGAAATATTATTATTAATTCCAAAAACAGAATGGTTTTAATTAAAAATATTTAAGATTTAAACTTGCATAGAATTTCTATATTTAAGCAGTGTTTTATTAATATTTGTTCCTAATTAAGGGAAATCTTTATTATTATTATTATTTTGTCTTTAATTAGGAATAATTTTAATTAAGTTTTTCATCAATTTACTTAATTTATTTAGCAATTTTTTCTTTTTGTTCCAAGTGGCAATAAAATCTAATTAATGATAATGAATTGATGACATTGATATATATTATTAGAAAAATTTTATAGGGCTTAAATAGATAATTAACTTAAGTGTATTAAAATTTTAGAAGAAATTGCGCTAAATTTTAAATATATATTAGCCTTTTGTTTAGTTGAAAATGGATAAGACTTTTTTTTAATTTAAATTTTTAATACAGTTTATTTTCTTATCCAATTCTGTGAGATACACCATATATTTCTATGCGAATTTTATTGCAATAAGTGTACTTTTACGTGGAAATTTTACTGTTAAAATCCGTAAAACTTGTGAAATTCACACAAGAATTAACGGATTTTAATACTGGTTCTAGGACAAAATATGCCTGAGTAATCTTGAATAAAGCTAATTTTTTAAATTAAGATTTCAAGGAGTTTTATATTTAAAGTGTAAATTAGTAAATTATATTAACATTTATATTGTAACCTTAAATTTGTTTTAAATTGAATCTTACGCAACTTTCGAGCTTTACGCTTTAAAATAAACTTTTTTAAAGCTGATTTTAAATATATATATTTTTTTGCCTTTTTCTTCGGTTTTTAATACGTTATATCGTATAAATTTTTTAAATAAAAATCCCCTACGTTTGAGTAGATCGCGCTGACTTAGTTTAAAGGCAAAATACAAGTACAGTTCTGTACGAATTTAAAAAAAAAAAAAAAAAAAACTGAAGCTCCGGAAACGTTAGAAGTAGCAATTTTTTAAAAATTTCCCGTTCCACGTATAAGTCGAAATACCTTAATAATTTCTTTTTATGAGCGAAGAAATTCCCCAGCTATAAAGGAATATTAAGATTTATGGATGAAGAAAATCTAAAGCGTCGCCCCGACGATGATGATGACAAATCGTTAATCCCCGTTCAAAATTAGCGATAAATTTAACGCTAGATATAATTCATCTATCAGAATTCGTGTTAATTATATTTAAATTTCAATCAATCGCTCACTTAAAATCCAGTTTAGGTTTTGCAATGTTTTTGATTCAGCGCACTCCAAATTCATTAATTAAGGAAATAAAAATAACGCGTGTTTTATCATTAAACGTGGAAGATTTAAGTCGGAATTAATTAAATTATAACAGTTTACGTAATTCCCTCTCTCTTTTTTTTTTTTTTTTTTTTGTTAAAACTCGCTCTCCCTTTCTCTCGCGGAAAGGAAAATAGATCGATTAGAAGCGACCTTTTAAATATTTCCACTACATTTATATGTATATACACACGCATTACTTCTACCGAGAGCGTCGGAACTTACGAGGAATTATTGAAAGAATTTGCATAACAGCGTAAATAGTCTGGATAGTGTTCAGATAACAAGAGGGAAAAAAAAATTCCTATTGCGGAGAAAGGAGCAGTTGTTGAAGTTGGAGGGCGCTACCGACTACTGAAATGCCATTGGATTTCGTGTGGCTGAAGTGGTACGTCGCGGGTTATGTGTAGTCTGCTCTAAGGTCATTGTAGTCTTCATGGAAGTGTATCCCGCTGCTACAACCCCTCAAGTTCCGGTATCGCCGCCACCCCCGGGTGCCGATGATAGGTATTATGCCACCACTACAGCATCCCATCTTCGTCAACCTCCTCCTCCTCCTCAAACTGATCTATCTCGATTTCAGGCTATGACTTCTGCTGGTGAGTTGTTATATGCAAATCTAGCTCGATCCGTCTTAAATTAAACTATTTTTTAAAATGGATTTTATTCTCTTCTGCGCTTTTTTCCCCTTCTTTATCAAGTCGTAATTATCTTCTCGATGCAGATGGGATGTGGAGTTTATTAAAGTTTTTTCCAGGTTTGCTACGTGACTACGTCGTTGACACGAATTGAAATTTCGAACGTGTTGATCCATTGCATTTGCTACATAAAAAAAGAATCGATAATGATAATTTTTATCTCCTTTTTTTAATGTATTAATTTATGGAGATTTTTATGAACTCTGCGTGAGGTCAATGTGCGTTATCCGAGTTTTCTTACACCTTTCTGTTGTGTTTCTTTATTTTTTTTATTCTTTCTATATAAATAAGTGATAATAAGATTATCAATTATTTAAATTTTAATTTCTCTATCGAAATTCTTCTAAAAATAATCGGTTCTAGCATTAAAACAGAAATTAGTCAGAGTCTAACGTTTACGCGACAAAATCTCTTTCGGATAATAAACATATGCTTGGTTTGTTTGTTTTAGAATAGGTCTGGTTCTTAGCCACGGAATCCTCTTATAAATCACGTCCAGAACTTGTAAAAATTACAAATTCTCTTATCTTACTCCAAGAATTTAAAACTTTTTATTAATTTTAAGCTTCATCTTGCTGAAACGGTCATACTACAAAGTTTCAAATCTGCTATCAAATTGAAACTTTGTAGGGAAGATAACTTTAAGAAAGTTTAATTACCGTCGAGAAATTTTAACTTTCTGATGTGAAGTTATTCGAGATAATTTTTCCCCCCTTGGTTAAGGCTTTAAATTGCTGGAAAATTCTAAATTTTTCCTTTTTTTAAAAGGGGTTTAGAATGGAAATTTTATTGGCATCGCTTGCGAATGAAGTGCCGTATCTTAAATGTTACACGATAGAATAAGTTAGTGTTTCTATATTATAGATTATGAAATTTAAAAAAAAACAGTGTGTAATTCCCGATTTTTGCAGTTATATACAAAGGAATTTGTTAGGTTCAACAATCGTTAAGAGTAATCAAAGTAGCTGTATGAGATGATAGTTATGGCGATAATTTAAATGTGGACCTCCAGCTTGGCGGAGAAAAATAAAAAAAAATAAAAAAGTTATTGGCAAAGCACATCACTTGGCTCTGTTTTTGTATAAGAAACTAATATTGTTCGTACTTTATTTACATTTACTGTACCTTATCTCGAAGCGTAAAAAATGGATTGGTTTTTTTTCGGCATTCTTTATACGATTATTTCTATTTTTTAATTTTAAAACTGCTTTTGTTTTTTTAAAATATTCATTTTAAAATTTTAAAATGCGGGACGAGTACGTTTACGCAATGCTGTTTTGGAAGGATTGCGGCCTTGCCGTGAGAAATCGCGCTGAATCATTAGAATTTCAAAAGAAGAGAAAATAAAAATTTTTGATATTCCTATAGACAACATATCGAAAAATGGTTTGAGAAATATATCCAGCTGTCGGAAGTTTCAGGCAATTTAACGAAAAAACATCACTTTGCTAGTGAAGCTAATCAAATGCTTTCCATCTCTAAAACACGCAGCCTTGCCGCTGTAAATGTCTACATTTTAACTTAAATAAACTGTTTTTTTAGTGTTAAAAAAAACTATTAAAATGCTAAAAATTCGCATGTAAATGTTTGAAAGTTGTTTCGAGTAACGACACGTTTTTAAGAATTGTTTATATATAAAATAGTTTTATTTTTAAACAAACATTTAACCATAGTGGGACATCTTAAGTGGGCACTTAAAATTCGTAAGGGATCGTATGAATTACAATAATAAATATGTTGCTTCTATTGACTTGTCAAATAATAACTCAGTTGATAGCAGTACCCAACAGTTGAAATGTGTCTATCAAGAGATAAACCAAGAAGAAAATCGGCAAATTTCTCTCTATAAGTTTTCGACATATATTTGGAAATACGCCAGAAATAACGATGTGTGTGAAATAATGCGAGTTTTATACATGTGTTTCAATTACTGTTGAAACATTACTTAAAACTGCCTGTTTGAATCGATGTGTTGCATACACACCAGAGGTCAAAACCGCAAAACACTTCAGGTGTATGCAAATTACTCCTCCGTGTTTTTCGTCATCGGTTCAATTAACACGACATTACAGGCGGAACATAGCTTGTTTTCCCTAAAAACACCTAATCATCGTCTTTGTCTTCAAACATGACAGGCAAAAGACACGCAAAACACCCGTTGTGTTTATATCTGTTGTAGGACTAGGTGAGTTCTGAGACGGCTCAGTGCAGTTGCTCACATTGACGCTCGAAACACTGAAGTAAAGCAGTCTGCTGCGGTTATGGATAACTACCCGATAGCTCATATAGGTTTGATAATGGAGGGTGTATCTTCGAGAGATCCCACCGTACCAGTAAGTCAATCAGAAACTACTACAACTTATCAACACGAGACGACATACCAACCCGAGACGACATACCAACATGAGACGACATATCAACCCAAATCTAAATCTATAGCACAAATTTATGAGCCATGGCTACCTCAGCTGAATCGTAAGTTTTGCTAATTAAGTCGATTGATTGTCTACTTAAACGCCAAACTTTATTGTGTTTCGCTTAATTGGATCGTTTTATATCACATTTTTGATGAGGTAATTTTCTTCATTAACGAGTTTAAACGTTCGATAAAACGTCGTAGCGAAATTGTTTTATATTTGTTTTTTTTTCCTTCTTGATGGTTTCTTCCCCCTCTTAAAATATAAATTTCTTTTTTTTTTTTCTTTTAGGTGAATCGAGTTAAATTTTTAAGAAAAATCGTAAGAGAATGTAAACCGTAGCATAGTCATTATTATCGCATATACTTTAGACAATTTGTCGGTATTATCATAAGTTTTAGAATTTTTGGAAGGATGCCAGTCTGACTGCATCCTTTTTCCTACTTTTTTGTGCTTATGTTTCGTTGCGTTGCTTCTAAACACTTCGTCATCAGAAGTAGACGTGTTTGGTTTTCATAACTCGTGTATTTAAACAATTTATCAGTAGCCACAGAAGAAGATTTATATATCTGTAAATATAGGTCAATCAGAACACAAATTTCTCCATTATTTTTCTTGTTTTTTTTACACGGGTTACCTCACGTTAAATCCCTCTTTGGCATTTCAAAGAGTATAACGGTTTAATAAATATCCGGAATTTCTGAACCATAAATATGGGGAAATTGTATGTTTTCCCGAAGTTTAATAATATGTTATCGACAGGATGATGTATGGTACTGCGGAAGGTATAAAGGAAAGCTCCCCGAAATTGGATTATCGTAGAGTTTAAACAGTTGCGGACTTCTGTCTGTGGGGATTTTTACACAGAAACGGATCCATCTGGAGCTGAAGAAAGAAAGAAAAAAAGGGCAGAAAAAATTAAATCACGTGCCGTGGCTACATGCCTAGATTCGTTTAACCAGTCATTGTCTCTTACAAGAACAGAGAAAGTTATCCAAAAATAATCTTTGTAAACTTTTCGAGGGCAAAAAAGTGCAAGGAAAAACACGTTTTCAAAGCACTAGATCATTAGAACAATAACAAAAATAACCACAGCTGTGTTAAAGAACTTTTACCGACGATAATATGACACCGCTTAAGTAGGCTGGTTTTAAAAATAAACGATTTAATAAATGTATCGATTTATAATAATTCCAAATGTATAGAAATTCGTCATTTATCGTGTTTTACTTGGCTTCGATCACTACGCAACAAATGGAAAATTATTTCCTACCCCCCCGCGTGTTTATTTTGACTGCAGTCCAGTTTCAAAAATGGACGTTGGTTTAACGTAACCCATCACGAAGAATAAGAAACGAATTGTTTTTCTGTTTCGTAGAATTTCGTCTGAGTTTGTTTTTATTTTTTTCCCAAATTGCTCTTTTTAAAAACTTGCATCAAAACTGTCAAAATTATTCTTAGTTTTTATCCGATAAAAAAGAAAAACGACTGATAAATTGCTCGTTAGCCAGAATTATTAGAGATTTTGTCAGGTGCCACGATTTTTTTCCTTCCAGTAAAAAGACGCTAAAATATCGATTCGTAACAGTTTATTTTATTTTTTTTAAAATTTAATTGTACATTTTTAAATAATAAAATTTCAATATTTTATCCATTAACATCATTCTGGCTTACATTAAACTCTACAACAATGAAAAAAAAAATCGATAAATCGTTCTGCGCTCTTTAAATTTTATATATACTTTGTTCTCTTTTAAGGTTTGCTCTCTCAGAATTTTTTTTCCCTGCTATGCTCCTCTCTTGCTTAATTTATTTTTGTTTTTTTTTCCGAGGGAGTCATCAATGAAGTCAATAATGATTAATCTATCACGTGACGACAGCCTGGCAACTGTTTTATCAAGTAAATTGCTTCATTCCTCAACGTCATTAATAAAATAATCTTCCTCTTTTAGTGTACTTCACATATTTACTTCTGCTAGGTCTTTCATAATTCATAAACTTGTACATTAACGCTAGAGTACAGTGGAATTATGTACGCGTTGAAAGATTTAGCGAGATAAACATTTTTGAATATACCTCTACGATTTTCAGATTTTTGGAACGTCATCATATACAGTATTTATAAAGTGACTATGCGAATTACAGAAGATAAATATCATTAGTTAATTACGGATTTTTTTTACCGCTCAGTTTGAATTAAAGTTTACTTTTACGCATTATAAGTAGGAAAGTTGCCAAATAAACTAAGACTATAAGGGCTGATAATTTTTCGAAAATCTTAGATAATTATATGCAAATTGCTTTGTAGTTTTCTCTGTTTTTTCTCTTCTGTGGAAAAATCGCAATAAATTTTTAAATAAAATTGCATTCTTTTCTGTCGAGATAATTTATAAATATATATAATGCATTTATGAATAATTTCTCTTGTTTTTTTTTTAATAGGTAATGCCCCCGAAGAGACAGGTATATGTGCCTTTCTGCTAACTTCTATCTCTGTTCTATTGATCATTGTTACTTTTCCGTTTTCGCTCTTCCTGTGCGTGAAGGTACGTTAGAGATTGGAAAATATACAATTATTATTTTTATTAAAAATTATTGTATTCATACGCTTTCTAACCGTTTAAATTTTGTTTTTAAAAATCACGCTTCCTATAACGTAATAAGTAACTGATTCATTTTATCGTTACGTAACAGTGCTTTCTCGAAAACCGTTATTTTAAAATTTAAAAATTCAAATTAATACGTCTGATTGGCTAAAAAATAAAATGTTAAATTTAGCGTATTGTTTTTGTAGGTGGTTCAAGAATATGAACGTGCTGTGATATTCCGTCTTGGTAGATTGCTTCGTGGTGGAGCCAAAGGCCCCGGTAAGATTGCCAAATAAATTTTTATACCAATAATAACATAGCATTAACTACGTGTAAATTTAAAAAAGCACCCATTCTATAATTTAGGAATTTTCTTTATTGTTCCATGCATCGATACTTATTGCAAAGTAGACTTGAGAACAGTTTCCTTCGATGTACCGCCACAAGAGGTAACTTATCGTGATTTTTTTTGTGAGATAATCTTATCTAAATTTAATTTTTTTTCATTATTTAAATAGCTAAGATTCTTTTAAAATACTTTTCTTTGAAATGAATGGAATGTAGTGTTTTTAAAGTAATTTTTTCTTGTGTGTATCTGTTTTCTTTGTTTGCTTTTAAATGTTGTATAATGAATGACAGTTTTAAAAAAGAATCTAGAGAGAGAGAAAATGACTTAATCAATGAAGTAAATCGATCAAATTAAAAAAAAAAGAAAGAATTTAACAATTTTTTCAAACAGCCACAAAAATGAAAGAAAAATGTACGAAATTCTCCCCATAAGTCCATAAATCTCATGTTATTGATATGATTAATTGTAAGAAATCGTAAGTAATTGTATCCTCATATATATTTTTTCTACTTTATTAAAAAAAAATAAATAAATAAATGAAAGAAATAACACATTTTATATAACCTAGTTAATTTGTTTTTTTTTTCCTACTTCATATGAAATTTAATTTTTGATTCAGTTCGGTAATGCAAATTTTCAGAGATTAAAAATAATATATTATTTAAATCAGTTAATTTACTCATTTTATATAATGCATTAAGTCTGTTTTTTCCCCCAAGACTTTCATACTAAAATCTGATAATATCTTGAAGAGCTATTGGGCTAACTCTCTTGCATTTTTTTTATCCTCCTCTTCTCTTTTGTTTTTATTGTAGAAAATTGGATCAATAGACCAGTAAAGAGTTTTCCTCTCCTTCCTGCCTCTCACTAGTCCTATACAAGATAAATTTCTTTAATATAAGATCTGTACAGAACTTAGTACAGAGCTATATTTTATCTCAAAATTTTTTCTATTTTATTATTAAAATTGGAATTTTTGTAAAGAGAATTATCTTCTAAGTTTCATTTTCTCTTACCAATTCACAAACAACTATAACTTATATTATGATGATATTTTTAAGGTTTCAAGTGCTTATAAATTTAATTACGCATTTTTTTTTTTTTTTTTTTGTTGTTGTTACGTTGTTTTCAAAAAGAGGAATTAATATCTTTTCTTAATTAAGATGAGCTCCTGATTTATTTTATTTATGAAAATGAACAATTTTCAAAAAGTTTGAATTATCGCAAAATTATTAATTAAATTAACTTCATCTGTTTCTGATAATTGTAGTTTTGTTATGCGAATTAATTGAAGTCATTTAAGAATTTAACTCCCAATGGATTTAGATAATTGATTAATAAAAGAAATTCTTCTAAATATAAAAAATTAAAATGGTGTTTAAATATTGTTAATTGGGTAGATTTTTTCCTAATTAAATGGTATCTTTCATACACTGAATTTATGTTAATTAAAGCTAAAAATGTAGGTTTTAGTTGCTTTTTGAAGTGTTTGGATTCAAATATATTATATTATTTTAAAGTTTTAAGTAAAAATTTTAATGTAAAACGTTTATTGATTTTTTTCCTTAAAAAAAAATAATAATAATAATTAAAAATGTAGCATGGAAGTCACAGATTATATTTACCAATCATTGATTGAAATTTTTAATCAAAAATAGTATTTTTAAATTAAAAATCTCTTGTTCCTAGAAATAATTTATTTTTAGTAATATATATTATTTTTTCTTTATTTTATTATTTTAACATGTGATTGATTTAGAATTTTGCATTAGAATTTTGATTCGTAAAGAAGATTTTATGTATACTTTATTATATAAAAAATTTATTCTGTTTATTTCAAATCCGAGACCTTTTTATTTAGGGAAGATGAACTGAACATTTGGAATGGAAATTACTGCTAATTAGACCTCCTCATGCTTATTATAAATGATTAATAATGGAGCTTTGTCTAATTGTCTCGTTGTTAAAATTAATGATAATTTAGGTAAACAATATGAGATCAATTCATGGAATTGTGAATCTGTAAATACTGAATTTGAAGGTAAATGAACAAGCCAAGTGATTGTATGAATCATTGAATTCCTTAACATTAAATATTTCTAAATATTTTTTTATTACTGAAATAATAATAGAATGTTATTAAAATATAGAAGTCATAGAAATTAACGAGTAAAACAATCATTTTAGATATTGAATATAACCATTAAGATAAATTACACTGTAGATGTTATTAACTTTATTATAAATAATCTTAGAAGTATATTTATTTGTTTTTTTTAAACATTTAAACCTTTGAGTGTTTGTATTTAAAATGTATAATTATGTCAAATATCTCTTAATTAATTATAAATTAAAAATTTAATGAGGGAGCAATAATTGATGAATTAGTGCTATTGCTAGTGCTTAAAAAATTAAGTATATTTATATTTTTGGATATTCTAAAGACAACAGCCATATCTATTATTGTAAAAATTACAAACTGGAGTTTATATAATAATACAGATGACTGTTTATCCTGCTCTTCTTTACTCTGAAATTAAAGTAATATTGAATTTGAATGTTTATTTCTAGTTAAGAAGAGAAGGGTAAACAAAGAATGTTCAATATTTCTTTCGTTCTAGATAATATCTAATTTTGCAAAAAAGAAAAAAAAAACAAATATTCTGAAATATATTACAATTGTTTGGGAGTTGCTTGTGCAGCCTTTGTGATATATGTTTCCAACATTTATTGCTGATCTATTCAAAAGTTTTAAATCCTGGTGACTTAAGTTTTAATTTATTCCGTTATACACAGTTTTATCATTATATCATTTTGACAGTAAATGTAAGGATTCCAGAAGAAAATGCAATTTTTATTTATGGAAGCAAGAAAACGAACATTAATCCTCTTCTAGACTTAAGTTTTTCATTGAAACTCTATGAATAATTGAAATGTAAACATAATTATATGTTTAATTTTTAATTAATTACTTATAATTTTATTTACATTTCATTAAATTAGTAAGATAAATTTGTTTTTTGGGCTATCCTTTCCTTCTAGGTAAGAAGGATGGTCAAAAAACAAATAGGCACATTTCTTATCTCTGTTATCTAGTTTTTCTTTATTATGCATAAATATTTATAAAGTTTTTTTAATAGTTATAATTAGAAAGATAAATATAAGTATAGTTTCATATTTAAATTATTAACTAACAAAAATAAATATTTTTAAAGATTGACTTTAACTGATAAGAGCATTCAAGCACTTTTTATATCTAAAAGTGGCAGGCAATAAAAAGGGAAGAGTTTATATTACACGTATTTTTATACATTTATAGTACAAAAAATTGAGATTTTATATATATATTATTATTATTCACCACTGGGATTTTCGCCTTTATTGTTACAATCAATCGATATGTATTCACATTCGTTAGGGTGGAGTATTAAACTGCAGTACTCTGTAGCAAGAATGTTGATCGATTGTTACGTATCATTATTCTGTAATTTTAATAGATAAGTTATAAGACCTTAGAGAAAAGAGCTTATTAGTAATAACCTCTATCATAATCCTTAAAAGAAAAGTCAAATCTTACAGCTAGAACGGCACAAAAAATTAAATTTTTAAGAATTGAATTTGAGCTGAGCGCTTCTGAAATTTTCTAGGTGTAGAATATATTTCTAATTTTGTTTTTTTAATTTATTTTTTAAGTTTGTGTGTACAAATCCACTCCATATGGTCGTACAACACAAGGGCCATTTTCAGTTGCAGTTTGTCTAAATTTAGGAAGTGATGCCGATGTAACTAGGTTTATTTAAGTTTAAGTACAAGATCAACACCTTGAACTTTATTCTGGAAATTCGATATGAAAGGGTCGCGTTGTTATGTGGTTATTATTGGATTCTAAATGTCTTTTTTTAGTAAAATGACGAAATTTTTGTATTGTCGACTTACATTTTAAAACATTAAAATATCATTTACTTTTCTGTCAAAAAAAGACTTTTATTCACCCTCGATTTTACGGACCCGTATATAACGGATTTAGGAAACAACCAATTAAAATTCACGTGTTTCGAGGCATCTATCGGTTAAAAATAGTGTTTGGGAATATTAAACTACTAGTAGTAGTGCGCGGAATGTCTGCTAGGGAACATGCTGGCAGCTATAGTTTCCCCTTCCTGCTTAGAAGTATGGTGTTCGTTTCCCTTGTATTTATCATAATATATCTTCGGACAGTCGACAGTATCAGATAATCGCTTTAATCTATTAGTCCGTTCTATCAAGGTTGAACAGTCTAAAACAGTGCCCGTGCCTCGTGAGGTTCTAATATGAGATCCCGGGTCTTTTAAAACGCAGTAATGTAAAACTTGTAAACAAAACAAATGAGTGAAATTTTTTTAATGCAATCTCGGTAATCCGTACGTTTGCTAGTTCGACGACATATCCAGTGGTTCGCCGCTAGTCGACTCTCCGGTATTAGGCCTACCGTCGCTTCTGCCAATTCCCATTAGTTCAAACTCCATTTTCCACTAAATTTAGTGGACCTCCACCAACACGATTTCCGTGAAGGCAGCGAGCTGGGATGGCAAAACGACAAACGGCAATTGAAAATTATTTCAAAAGTCCCATTTACGTCGGACTATCGAGATTGAAGCGTATACTGGATATGAAATGTTTAATTTTATCACAGTAAAACTAAACTGCGGCCATTTTAAGTTTTGCATTATACAATTTAATTAGTGATTATAAATAACGCGTATTTTATAAAAATAGGATCATGTACTGTACTACAGACTAGTTTTTAGACGATGAAACGTATTGTCTAGTGCTGTATATTATTCTAGATTTTTAATAAGTTCACACTAATATGAACTTTCAGCAAACAAAATAATATAAATAACGAAACAGCGAACAGAATTGAAAATACTTAGAAATGCAGAAAATATCAATAAGTTAATTTTGAGCATTCAGTTCGGAAATAATACTACTTTCAATGGTGGTTTTAGATTGCGCCAGGCTATAAAGCCTCTTTGCGATACATCTTTTATATTAATTTACATAATTTAAAGTCTTTATTACAATCACTTGATTCGTGTAAAGTTTAAGATCTTAATCAGTATGGGATTCCGAGTCGATAGTCATCTGTAGTGGACAGTGGCGTAGCGAACATAACTGGCGCCCCTCCCTCCTCCAGAAACACATATAGTTTGTCTTGGAGACTATTTGGGTGCCCCTTTGCGAGTGGCGCCCGATGCATGATACAGCCCCTTGCCCCCCTCGCTACGCCACTGGTGGTGGAGCAGTGGCGTAGCGAGGGGGGCAAGGGTGTGCAACGCGTAGAGGCCCAAGTCGACTTCAGACCCATTTTGTCAAAAAGGGGATAAATGGCTGAGAAAGCAGTTTGTAGATTAAAATAAAAAATACTGAAAATGGACAATACCAGTATTCCCCGAAGACACTGGAATTTCAGAGGAAAACCTTTATTGGCCCAAAATTTGAAGTTCCGCTGATGATAGGCATTTATCACGAGGTCCCTAAAAACGCGCGGTCTAAGCAAGAGCCCTAGATTGCCCTCCACTATAATCAATCATTATTCGTGTTTTTGACTACTTTGAATCCAATTTTTATTTATTTCTTTTTTTAGTGTTATCTTTATAACCTCATTATATTTTACCTAATTGCATATTGAAAATTCATAATTTTTTCACCTCAGAAATCAAAGTATTCGCTATTACTGTTTCGTTAATTGTACGAAAATGTTTCATATTACCAATTTCTCATCGGTCAACGGTCTTGGCTTCAAATCTTGAAAATGTGTCAAATTCTTTTTTCCATTCAGAATTATTACAGATGCCATAAATTAGTAGTTTTAGCTACTTTAAAAATTTCTATGCCGGTGTCATTATTTATCTTCAAGTACAGATGACGATTAAAAAACTAAACTAATGCACCATTCTGTTCTTTCACTTCTAGAGTGGTGGATGTGATATAAAATAAATCTTTTAGAATTACGTAATAGTTATTTAAATTGCATAATTTATGTATGAAGTCATAGATGGACATTTTCTCTTAATAAAGCGAATAGCTACGTTCGAAATGTCTAAATAATTTAATTTTAAGAGTTCTGTTCGCTATCAGTTGCTCTTCTCGATTTGAAAAATGACGTTAGAAACGAAAATCTAATTCTAAATGTGATCTATTTCGAATTTCTTATGCAAAAAAAGAGGAGAGAATAGTTCTAGCTTCTTCAAAACTATTTTTTTTTTTCCCAGGGGATTGCGATTCACAGATTGTGAAAAAGTTTTGCTGCTTTTTCAGTGGGAACTTGCAAAACTTCTTTTAGATAATGTCAAAGTTTTCCAGTGAGTTAACACCAGATTGACAGTATAAAAATATGTTTGGGAAACATGTTTAGGACATATCGAAATCGAATTTCTTTTCAAATGTTTAATGGTTTGGTTAGCATAAAAATATTTATCTCATTGAATACAAGTAGAGAACTGGATCCTATTCATAGACGTCGACCGAGTTTGATAAATAAGAATTCAGTGATTTAGTTATAAAAACTTCCGAATATTTTAATGTAAAATAAAATATCATTATTAAAACGTAAATAATTTTAATATATTTAAATAAATTAATACGGACTCTTTCATTGGCCACGTTTTTTTTCCAATCTGGGAGCGGTAGGGGTGGCTCCTACTCGTCGTTTCCTTAAGCAACACTACAGTACACTTAGCACATCAAATTAAATTCTAGCTTTAGTTACGTTCAGTGCGGGGGTGTATATGTAATTAAAATGAATGCCCACCTCTAAATTACTCTCAAACCTTGATTTTAGGCAGCGTAAATTTATTAAAAAGTACAATTTTACTAAATTATATCGCATTTAAAAATTGATATTGTTTGCTGCTATCGATTCTGTTATTGAAGTGGTGTTAATGATTTGTCTTTGGGCTTGTTCAAAGTAAATTTCTAATTAAAATTTAGAATAATTTAAACGTTTCACGTAAGCAGAAATCTCGAGAGGATTATTATTATTATTATTATTTTTTGTTACGTAATTAACTGGAGTGTTCGAATTTTACCGTGGAGAGGAGGGAGGACGGGAATTCTAAAAATGGAAAACTTCACCTTGCACGGCGAGTGAGCGATTTTCATACAGATTTATTAGACTTTTAACATAATAAATGATTTTTATTTAAAATTTTTATATACACCGAATTGACTGAATTACTATAATCTTCAAAATTCTCAGTGAAATATATCCCAAATGATTCAAAAATGACGATAAAATCGCGAAGACGTGATTAGTGTAGTCACAGATGCTGCATTATCCTAACTCTCTTATTGATTTATTGTTAATTTTTTCTTTCGTTCGAAGAATTTGAAGTTCTGTCAATACTATTTAAAAAACCTTCGAAATATTTTATTTTATTATTTTTTTTGCAGTGTCTCGAATGACGTTGCTATAGTGACGTTAAGAGGGAACAGTCGCGTGCTCTTTCCTTCCAGAAAGAGGCAAGCTGCGCCAGAAAACATTTGAAATTTGATTGATTTTCGATACTTGGCAAAGAAATCAATTTTTCAGATTTTCATGATAAATTCTAATCTCTTTGAGAGGGTCGAAGATAACAGAATTTTGAAAAATTGATGATTTCTTTCTCCTCCTTTTATCGTGGTTTATATTAATTCTTTGTTTTAAAACTAACGTGGTTCAAGTGGATTCATCGAGTTTAAAATATGAAATAAATATGTAAAATTACTGTTTTTTTTTTTTAAATCAATTACAGAGATGTTTAATTAGTAGATTTATTTGCATTTTTGCTTTAATTTCAATAAAAGTTTTTTTTTAAACTGAGGTTGAATTATTTAAAAAATTGTAAAGAAAGAAAATAAAATTAATTAACTGTGACAGGCTATTTGTAATAAAATATCAGTATTTATTAGCGTGTCTGTGCTTCTAAATCTAGACATTACTTAGCTAGGGAAGCAGGCTGGGCGGCCCACCGGTCTTTGTTCTCTGAACACTGGGAGTTCGGTCGTGGGTTCGCGCCTCGCTCGGACGGGCTGGCCACGTGGAGTTTTCTGGGTTTTCTCCACGTCTGTAATGCCTAAATAGGGGCCAGTTTTCCTTAAAAAGATTTCTCAGAAGGCACCCCCTCCCCCGGGCAGATCGCCCAAGTGTTGCGTTGCCATAACTAAACAAACAAACAAGCAGACTGAGCATGCCTTTAAGTAAGGGGCGGGTGTCGGAGGGGTAATTGTAATTACTGTGTTTGAATTATTTATAAAATTATTTGAAAAATCAAATGATAATTTATTGATGCCAGGTGAGGTGCACCGAAGTCTTAGTTTGTCTTTGGTCCAGAGAACCTAGTTGTGCTCTAGCATCATTTAAATGTATTTAAAATGAATTGCATAAAATTTCATATTATTCTGTATAATTATCATCATAGAAGTAACATATCCAGGAGAGTGCATATGGTGCTGCAGACTACTTTGATACCAAAGCAATCACTTCTGTTACTTTAAAATAAAAATAAATAACATATATTGCATGACTTTAATTAGATAAGATTAGGTAACTAAAGTAATTCCAAGGTAACTGAGTAAATATCTGAAAAAATGATAGAAGGCACGTGTCTTAATCCCCCCCTGAATCTACTCTGATCACCACCCATATTTTCAAAATCTTGGATATATTTTTCTGTTTGCATAGTCATGCTGGTTATCCATCTAACTTCTTTCAGAGAAAAATTTTTAAATTAAAATAATGTAACTTCTGGTTTGCATCAGAAGTTCATATATAGTTAATTGGGACCCCTCTCCTAATCTTTCCCTATCTGGCCTCAGCTTTCATCTATCTATCTGTGGAAGGACAGACAGATGACAGTGAGAATTTATAGGTCTAGAATGTTTTCCAATTGCAGCTCAATGTGAGATGGAGTTTTCATGTTTCTGACAGTTCAAAAACATCAAATCTCTTGAAATTTTTTACTCCTGAAATCTAACTTTTCAGAAATCAGTAAGGCATGATTAATAGTGTCCTTTGGTCTTTCTTTGTTTGATGGATGCTGAGAATTTACAAAGCACTTTAATAAATACCACCATTTTTCACTGGATTTATATCTGGATTGTTTGGTGGCCAGTCCATCCTTTCCAAATTTCTTTGAGTGAAGAATTTTGCAACTGATGTTGCTGTCTAACATGATGTGTTGTCATCTTGGAAGAAACGTTCATCTCCGAAATGATCTTCGATTTTTGGGATAAAGAATCCTTTCAGCATCTCCATATAGACTTCTGAATTTACAGTGACATTAAGAATGCAAAATTTTCCAGTGTCTTGTGCTTTGATACATGTCCATATCATAACAGACTGAGGAAATTTGACTGTATTTCGTGTACTTGCCTTGACACTCTGCCTTTCCTTTACCGTACAAGCAAACAACATTGTCACAATAGTTGAACTTTGACTGATGGCTGAAGATGACATGACTACAATCTTCTAGAGTACAATTTTTTTTCTTATTGTTTGGCTTATAACAATTGTTTCCATCAGTGAATTTTGGTTAATCTTAGTTTTATCTTGATTAGTCTTAATTTTCCTACAGAATGACCCATGAATGGATACAATTTTTTATAGTTCTGTCAGAAACATGTGTTCTGCTGATCTTGGACTAAATAGCCTTCAGTTGCTTTGAGGTTGCTTGTAGAAAGAAAACTGCTGCAAATTTGGCACAACATTCTGAATTTCGCACACTTCTGGATTGGTTTCTTTTACAATTTTTGTTGTATATTTCCTCCATATCTTGCTTTCCATTTTTACTAGTGGATTGTAAAAAACCCCATCAACTGAGCAACACAATGTTCAGAATATTCATTCTTCAGCAATGCAACAATACAATTTTTTACATTATCAGACAGTTCAGCCATTGAAACCATTCTAAGTGCCAATATCAGGAACCACTGATGACAGTTAAGGAGCACAAAGGTTTGAGTATTTAAATAATTTTTCGTTAGATATGCAACACCTAATTTGCATAGGTTTTGCTTATTTTAAGCAAGTAAGTGGAAGATTCCATACTTATTTCCACAGCTTTGTGTTGTTCCAACTTTTTAAGGGACTGTATAGTTTTGTATTAAAAAATTTTCATATACATACAGATTATATAAATGAATAATTCTTAATGAATAAAATTTATTATAAATAAAATAATATCTAAATGCAATGTAATTTCATTTAGCCTACTTTTAACAGTTGCTAAAATATTTCAGTTGTTCATATTAGATTAAATTGAATAATTAATTATTTTAACAGCATGTTGCAAAGCATTTTCCAAAAACAATAAATATAATAAATGAGAGAACCTAAATTATTATTCTACTAATTATACAATGTATTTTAAATTGAACTTAATAAATCACTTTTGTAATTATCATCTCTAGCATTCCAATTTATAATTCTAAACATTTAATTATAAAATTACTTTTTTCTAATGAAAAATAAATTATTTAGTTTTTGAAAACTGATAAAATATTATTCAAGTAAAACATTACTTGACTAATATAATCTACTGGCAAATGTAATTTTTGTATTATTATTTCATACACTATGAGCTAGCTGTATTTCTCTGAATCAAATTAAAATGCTAACAGGATGAAATTTTTAATTTCTCATTTTATTGATTGGTTCACCTGTGTCTAAGTGGATAGAGCCCTGAAAACTGACGGTTGGTTGCAGATTTGCATCAATAGGCTGGCCATTTGGAGTTTTTTGGGATTTATTTGTGTGTGTGTGATATCTAAGTAGGAGTCACTTTCTCATAGGAAGTCCTGCTCGGAAGGCATCCCCTTGACAGGTGGCCCAAGTGTTACATTGCCTTGTTCTATCAATCCAGTCCAGTTCATTTTATTGATTAATATTCTTAATTTAGTTCTTGCAAATTTTCTATTAATTATTTTCTATTATTCATCATTTTATATTAAATGATGTTCTGCATAGGAAGTGCTGTATGTTATACAACTAATGAGATTATTATATACAACAAGATTTAAATAGCTTTTTTTCTATATAATAATCATGTTAGGTAAAGGACAGTGAGTGAGTACCTAGACACAAAGGAACCTGAAGAGCCTATAAAAAGTAGTTACAATGTTTACATATTTCATAATTTTGAAAAAGTTTTAAATAAAATAAACCTAAATTTTGTTACTCAAATATCATAAAATTATAATTCAAAACTAGAAAAGATGACTTCGCAGATATAAACATTAGAAAGAAACTCGAAAAGATTGAAGGAGTCAGGATATTTATTTGGATTAAGTGCTTTTTGGGATTTTCAATTCCATCTTCAGATCAACAATATTCAATGTCCTGACAATTCAAATAGAACATCAAATGTTCTATTCGAATTGAATAAACGAATTCTCGATATAAATAGCCTGAGACTTGGGGAGAAGCTTAACCTGGAATTTTCAGCAAGAGAGTCGTGACTGTAAGGAAGAAATAAGCAATATCCAAGAATCTAGATTGTTTCCTGCTCTTCTTTTACTCATGACCAGAAGTTTGGAAGTGGTGATGGTCAACTCTTCAGCTGTTCTAAGTGGCAAATATCTTGTATTTTTTATCTAGAATCTTGATGCCTTTCCATTGAGAAGCAAAATAATTTTCATTATTTGAGATTGTCTTTATGCTCAAACGCTCTTGTCTTAAGTGTGCAATTGTTGCCTATGTTGTCTGTTTTAATTGAGATGGAGTAGACTTCTCTTTGTTGCTTTGGTATTCATTCTTTTTCATTTTTAATCATGTCATATATTGTTAGCTGTCATACAGTCACCACTTCCACATCACTTTTGTTTAGATATTTGTGAAGAATTTGGGAGGTTGCTAGTCCAGTGAGTACTTGTTTATTATTTTGATCACAGTACTGTTATTTTGTTGCTTTCATTGGGACTTTCTGCATGATTTTGTTCAAAAAATTCTATACTAAGTTGCGATGAAACCCATAGAGCATAATGGTTTCCATGATTTTTTAGTCTAGCAGAACAAATAAATTCATGGAAAAAAGCTGCCCCTCAATGGAATGACAGAAAGATTCTTATTAAAAAATACAAAATATTTGCCATTTTGGAAGAAGAGTTGACCATTGTCACTTCCAAACTTCAAGTCATAAATAAAACAAACAGAAGGAAGAGAAGGAAACAATCTAGATCCTTGGATATGGCTTATTTCTTCCCTACAGTCACGAGCTTGCCCCGAAAACTCCAGGTTAATCTACTCCCCAGTCTTGACTATTTATATTTTACAAACTTCCGTCAACTGAACTGGTGTTTCACATTAATTTTAACATGTTTAAATTATCTGTGCATACTAATAAATTATCTATACATTGAATCAAACACTCCAAAATCTTTTATACAATATCAGTGAAGAATTTTAATTAAGTATGTTAAAGATAAACATTTTCAGTCTACACTGAAGCATTTTATGAAGAAAATTTTGAACTTTAGAAGCCATGTTGACTAGCACTTATCTATACATTTTAGTTTACTGTTATTGGGCTGTAATTTTAAAATATTGTAGTCCTATAAATTCCCACTGTTTGTCTGTCTGTCTTTCCTTGATTTTGAGATCAATGTTAGATAAATGAAATTCAAGAGCAGATATAGAAAACTTAGGGACAGGATGCCCCAATTAACTATATATGAACTTCTGATGCAAACCGGAAGTCACGTACATATATGCAGAGAGATTTGTTTATTAGGAGGATTGATGCTATTAAATTTTGGTGATTAAAGGTCATGCAGATGGGGAGATAAGCAGGGGTCTTGTGTATCTCCGGTAGGGTCAGACTTGATGATTTTACTGGTTATTAGCATTTACAATTTTTTATAAAACTCATTCCTACTCTCAAAATTAAGTGTTTTGCCATTTTATAATAATTAATAATATAAACGTTTTTTAAATAAAATATGATAACAGATGGCATCACCAGATATTGCTGGGAAAGTTAAGCAACTCATTGCTGGATTTTTATTACATTTCTGGATTCCTCATTGCAATTAATGGAAAATGGCAAGATTTTATCAAAATTGATCAATCAAATTTTGAGATTGAACACAGTTTTGTAAACCACGTAGAAGAGGCTTCGCTAATGCTCCACCTCAAAAATATTAAATATACGATCATCTGAAACAGATGTTTTAAACATAAATGGGTCAATATTGTTTTTGTTTGGAAAATGTTTCCACAGAAAGTGTGGTCATTTATCTTTTATAATTAGTTGTTAATTATGGATCCAGATACAAATACAATCTACTAAATTAGAAAGTATTATTAAAAATTTTGTTTTATGGGATGATGATGATGATATTCTAAACTTTACTAATACCAAAGAAAATATTAGTTGTCAGCAAAAATGATTATTTAGATTTAAAATACATGTTAATTTTAGAAATGAAACTTGAAATATATTAAATTTTTTTCTTCTTTCCAAAGTCAGTATTTTTCATTTTGCAGAAAACTTGAGAAAATTCTTATTAATTTATATTTGATTTATAAATAATAATTTTTTTATATATTGATAAATCAATTTATTCATTTATATATACAATTAACAAGTATTAACTGTGACATCATTACAATGCCAGGCTGTTATTTTTAATCATATTTTAAAAAATCATGTGACTTCCAGTTTAGACTGAAAGTTTGTATATAGTTAATTAGGGCTCCGGGCCCTAAGCTTTCCATATCTGGTTTCAATTTTCATCTTAATCTGGAATATGTTTATACAGTCAAACCTGTTTTTATGCGGTCTTTTTTTGTGCGATTTTTTATTTGTGCGGTATAGTTGGCGACTAGTCTTGTGCAATTTGTCATGTCTCACGTTGACTTATTATAGCTAAATAAACTTATTATAGCATAAATGCACTTATTATAGTAATATTATTGCATGAATATGCGAGAAATGAAATAATTTACTTTTTAAGTCAACAAAACACCACCTGGACAAAAATATGTAAAACAAACGATAGACCAGACGATGCAGTCAAGTGCTGACATCTGTTGTCAATAAATTCCATTTCATACGGTTTTAAGTTATTTTCTATGTGAGACTTTTTTTATGCGGTCCCTGTTGACCGCATAAAAAAAAATATTTTTTTAATTGTGTTGCGAAAACTATTTTTTACAGCCATTCGTGAAGTTTCGTGTGATTTTTTTAATGTGTCTTTTTAATGCGGTCCCTATCCCCCGCATAAAAACAGCTTTGACTGTATATTTAATAACAGTGTTTGTGTATTTATATATATATATATATGTGTGTGTGTGTGTGTGTGTGTGTGTGTGTGTGTGTGTGTGTGTTTTTGAAAAATATTTAATTAGAATCATATGTTTTTATATTAACTTTTTCATATATTTTAATCAGCTAAACATTACTTTGCTACATTGTCTTTTTTATAACAGGAAATAGAGGCTGTTTCGACACAGTTGATTCTCTTTAATTCATTTTACAGATTCTTTCTAAAGATTCCGTAACTGTGGCCGTGGATGCTGTAGTTTACTATCGAATCAGCAATGCTACCATTGCGGTTTCCAATGTCGAAGACTATGGTCATTCGACACGTCTTTTAGCGGCGACAACATTACGAAACGTTCTCGGGACAAAGAGTTTGTCCGAAATTCTCATTGAACGGGAAACTATTAGTCATGTGATGCAGGTTAATTATTAGATCTGTGTTATACTGTATTTTATATTAATATATATATTAAGTGGTATTTGGATTTAATCTGTTTTTTGGTTTTATATTAAAAATTAGGCAAGTCTTGATGAAGGGACAGATCCATGGGGTGTTAAAGTGGAACGTGTTGAAATGTAATTAATAAATTTGCCTTAAATAAAAGTATGAAATATGTTTATTCTTAAAATTTAATTATTTAATTACAGAAAAGATGTTCGTCTTCCTGTTCAGTTGCAGAGAGCCATGGCAGCAGAAGCTGAGGCTGCTAGGGAAGCACGTGCTAAGGTAAATTTTGTTTGAAAATAACTTCTTCACAATTAGTAATAAATTTTAAGCGTACCTTTAAAAACTTCACTCGGCACAATTCTCTGTGTAGGTGATAGCGGCAGAAGGTGAACAACGAGCCTCCCGAGCTCTGAAGGATGCCGCAGAAGTGATATCGGGGTCACCCGCAGCCCTCCAGCTTCGCTACCTGCAGACCCTCAGTTCTATAGCTGCCGAAAAGAATTCCACCATAGTCTTTCCAATACCAATGGAGTTCTTTAAGGGTTTTGTGACCAAAGCTGAATAAAAATTCCTTATCAAATTTTGCAAAAAAAAGAAAAGAAAAGAAAAACATAATAAAGGAAAGACATATTAATTTATTGAATCAAAATATTGACATTTAAAAGAATCTTTTCTTAATACCAGGACCAAAATTTCATAATTGGATCATTTATCATTGTGGTTTGCTTATCATCTTAATTTTTTAAATTATCTTTTAAATGATTCCAAAACGAAATAACGTGCCTATTCTGTTTAAGATCATTATTTTTTCATCACATCAATGCATTTTATTATTTTGAGAACGTTTATATTAAAAAAATAAAAATAATAATAATAATTTATTTAAAATTTGTTGTTAAAAAAGTTTAAGCAATGTTATCAAATGTGAAATTAAAGTTATCAAAATATAATGTGATATAAGATACATATGTTGATTGAAAATTGCTTAAAGTCTATATTGTTCTCTATATAATAGATATATCACTAAAATAAATCTTATAAAATTGTTATTATATATATTCAGAAATATTAAATTTAGAATTTTGAGAAGTTTATCTTACAAAAAAAATTGTTTTTTTATCAATTTGATTCATCTATCCAAAAAAAAAAAAAAAAACAGAGAGAAAATATTGACTTTTATTGAATTTTTAATATTTTTTACTTATAAAAAAAAAAGTTTCCAGGATTTCAACTAAAATTTTTACCTGCTAAGATTTTTAGAAATCTTATTTCTAAAATTTGTAAGGACTTTAAAAAATATCATCTAATCAATACAATACTTTCCTTCTTAACGTTGACTTTTATCCAAAGTTATGCAAAAAATTGTACATTCTTAGGCATTAGGTGCAGAGTACAGTATTATATAAGAGATGTAGTATCGATAATTTAGTTCTTTATACTTTCTAAGTAGCTCTGGACCTTTATTTCTCGATCTGCATATAACGTAATAGCGCTATCTCAGGGATGTTTTTCTATTTTATAAATATTTTTTTATTTTCTTCATAATGCTTCCAAAAGTAATTTTCTGTCTAATTTGCCTTTCTGTACTCTGTTCTATTTATAAACATTATTAGAAATTACATCAAAAAAAAGCAAAAAAAAAAAAGGAATTTTGATGTACTTTTATTATTAATTTATTATTGATCTGTCAAACAAGATAGATTTTAACATAAAAAAAGTTATATATATATACATATATATAATAATGGCATATTGAATAATTTTTAAAAAATTATTTGCTCCATATAAATATTATATATATAAAAAAATTTGTAATAATTTATTAAATTGTAATCAATGTTATATTGTAATTTATGTAATAAATATAAAGATTAAAATAGACTTTTAGTAGTGGTGGTGCTTTAAAAAGTGCCGTTTCTTGTCACAGTACGTCGACAACGGGGTATTTATATAGGAAAACAATTTCTTAGAAGTTTCTTCTTTTATATATATTGAAGTACATTTGATCAAGTTACCTATTGCTGTTAGTTTAAGTGCAGACTGTTCATCTTTTATCTAGAGAGATTTGTCTTCCGCTATATAATTTAGTTGAGACCGGTAGAAACACATTTAGTTTGAGTAAATACATGTAAAGGTTTTTTTTTCCCTTGATGATACAACTTACTTTTTACACACAATTGATTCAATATTTACTTTTTTATTAGTTGATGGAATTAAAATTATTATTTAAAGAAAATTTGATATTAAACGAAAACTAAAATACTGACGTAAAGGCGATTAAATAATTAAAATTCGTGCAGTGGTACTTTCTGGTAAGAAAGCCCCCTTTAAAACGTTTATTTTAACAAAATGTAAGAACAATACTTTTTGCAGTACCAGTTCTCTTTCAAATTGTCATAACATGGACAGAGTTACAGAGGCATTACCTCGAATGTTGGTGGTTACTAAATTTTCATCCGGAATGTGTACATTACTTATAGATATGTGAATAATAAATAAATGATTGTAATCATCTAATTCTTAGACTGACTTATGGAAGAGCTGGAATCAGTGATCACAGTCTTCACCCCTGACCTTTGTCGTGCCGTAAGGAGTGGGCTTTATTTTCATTCGTGTCATAATTTCAGTTTCGTTTATTTATTTATTGAATTTGTGATGTATCCGAAGATGGGTTCCTTGTCCGAAAGTACTAATGTATGTATTGTAATTATTCGAACGATAGTAAAACAGTATCTTGGTTTTTGGAGCTTTTCTCTTATGATATTAAATAATAATATTGTTTATAAAACTGATAAATATGCAAGAAAAAAAATTAAAAATCTTTATTTTAAATACATATACTATATATTTCTATAAAGCACAGTATATATGCTAAATTTTATTTTGAAAATTTAATAAAATTTTAATTAATATAATTTAGATTTGGAAATAAATATACAAATTTAAAGTTTTTAATAATTGTGAATTAAAATTGGATTATTTTTGTAAATGAAACAGAAGCTTTCTCACTGTACAATGATGAAAATAGTATAAGCTTATTTTTAAACTGCACAATAACAATAACAACAATACACTATATTAACAAGAAGACAAAACAGGAAA
This sequence comes from Centruroides vittatus, assembly GCF_030686945.1. Taxonomy (NCBI): domain Eukaryota; kingdom Metazoa; phylum Arthropoda; class Arachnida; order Scorpiones; family Buthidae; genus Centruroides; species Centruroides vittatus. Next base: position 1,995,426 of record NW_027122576.1, read on the forward strand.
TGCTTTGAACATTAAACAATTTAGCCAACACTTTTCATTTATTCATAAAACAGAATTTTTTTGTGGCATTGCCACAAAAGAAGTTTCATAATAATACGATTCATTTAATAATTCATTCCTCTCTGCTTTATAAATAGTTTACTCTTACACTGAGCTTGTTTGAATAGCATAATAAAAGCATTAATAAAAATATTTTTTATTTTCAACGCACATTATTTAAAAAAAAACACAAAATTAATTAAAATTTGGCAGTGATAAATTGTAATGTTGAATTTTTTTTTCTTCCCCAGTCTTTCGTTCTCTACTTTCTCTTCAAAACTTTTCTGTCATGAGATCAGTTCACTGGCAGTTTTACATTTTCGTAGACTTACAATTTTCATTGGTTAACTAAAACACACAGGTCCAACCTCAAAGCCGAAAGCTTGGTGAGGTAGTCCATAATCTACAGGTTGGAAATCCATCATTGGAAGCTGCGTAAGCCTTCCCGTCCTGATTTCAAATATAGTTTTGCTGTTTGCGCTCCGACTCTGGAAAGAGAACGGATTTTTAACAACTGCAAAATTTATTTAATTGCTTTAAAAAAAATGATTAATACTTGCCTTGCAACCGTCATATAAAATGAGCGGACGATTAGATTTGCTGCTAAATTCTTGTCCGTTATCTCCTAACAGTTTAACAGCCATATCAAATGTTGAACTTTGTTGGTTGTACCATGCTACCGAATTGATACAGGTATATGTGAAATTTTGATATGCTTCTTTACTAAGAAGTCTTAAGAATGACAATTGAACAGGTCCAATTGTTTCATAAGTTATCTACAAAATTTGTATGCTTGAATTACTTTTTGTAATGAGAAGAAATATACAAGGGATCAAAAAAATCAGCTAACCATGTTTTGTGTTTTAGGTACACTTGCAAATGTGAATCAAACTGAATTTGTTAAAGCATTGTAATTTTTGTGTATTTAACAATTTCTATTAAGTTTGTAAGTAATAACTGATAATTGAAAGAGAACTATTTCAATATGACGACCAATTGCGTCTTTACGATGGTTAACTGACTTTGGCCACCCTATAATTAATATTTGCTTTACCTTAAAACCACCTCGTAGCATACTAAACCATTTGTCAGATTTTTCCTTTCTCCATGGTATATTTGGCATCTAAACATTAGCAAAATTATAATTAGAAATAATAATAATAATGCCATTTTAATTTCAATTAATAAGTTTCTTACCACTGATGTATGTTTATCTGGAAAAACGCAGGTTTGCCCTTGCCCAGTCATGTTACAAAAAACTTCCACAGCGTCGTCTGGCATGCCGAGATTTGGATCGATCCAATACCAGCCTAGAAAAAGTCATGTATTAAAGCGAAAATTAAATTAAAATTAATTTAATGTACCAAAAGTATACCATCTCCAAAATCAGGATGACCATAGTATAAATCTCTACAAGATCGAACGGGATTTTCTTTAGTTCCGACAGGCTTCTTCATCCCCTCTAATTCTCGCCTCATTACATAAATATTAGCATACATATTAAGTAATTTGTTATTAAGTTCTTCGGTCTTTGGCTCAGATTCGTTCTTTTCCTTATCTTCGGAAATACTTCTTCTATATCGGAATACGTTTCCGTCACCGTGTAGCAACATTTCGGGTGAAATTTGAGGACCTTCACCTGGTGGACCCTAATTTAATATCTGTGTCAAAATCAATGTCATCTTTTTTTAAAAGAATTCTTTAAAAACATTCTTACTGGTGGTCCTGGTGGTCCCTAAAATATATAAAATGACCATTAATAAAAACAAGTATTAATATTGTTAATATTTATTTAAATTTTATTATACTCACTACTGGTCCAAGATCTCCTTTAGGTCCATCTGGTCCCTAAAATTTTAAAATTAAATAAATGAATATAAATTTAAGATATATTTAGTCTATGATTTGTAATACTCATAAGACGAGTTCATAGATCATTATTATTTATGCTTACAGTTGATCCTTTTGGTCCTAATGGTCCTTCCAAACCCTAAATAAAATGTTTTAGAATTTTTAATTTGAAATATATACAAATATATATATATCTTTTGCATTATATATGAATTTCATAAATGAGATGTACTACTTACTGCTAATCCCATAGGACCATCATTTCCTTTTGGTCCCTCCATTCCTCTTGGTCCCTGTGTTAAAGATAAATAATTTAAAGATGTGTTACAGTATGCAGATTAGTAAAAAACAATTATAAAATTTTATAAAATTAACCTGATCTCCTTTTGGACCTATTGGCCCTTGAATACCACGTTCTCCTTTCTCTCCCTTTTCACCTGGATCACCTTTTCTTCCAGGACGACCCATTAATCCTCGATGTCCCTGAAATTATAGATAGATATAATTAATTTTATTTATTTATTTTTGACATATATTAAATCTTTATGATATCATACCTTTGGTCCTCTCCTTCCAACATCACCTTTATCCCCTTTTGCTCCAGCAGGACCCTACAAATTTTATATTATTAAAATTTATTCAAATTATTACTAACACATATACTGTATATGAAAGAAACTTACTAAAACTCCAGGTTGACCAGGAGGACCACTTGGTCCAGGAAGGCCAACATCTCCCTAATAATAGAAACAATTCATAATTTACCATACTTTATTTGCATAAGTTAAAAAAAACTATAAATAGGCTTAATAAGTAGTTACTTACAGCAGGACCTGGTGATCCCCTAACACCTGGGGGACCTGCTGGACCTGGTAAACCCTTAACAAAATCAAACCTTGATCATCTTTTCTTAATCAAATAGGTAAAATATTTTAATTTTTCTTATGAAGTAAAGCATTCTTACAGCAGGTCCAAGAGGACCTTGTTCTCCTGATGCACCAAGGGGTCCTCTATCTCCTTTTTCACCTGGTAATCCAGTTTCACCTTGTTTACCTGCAGGTCCTGGTGGACCCTAATAATTTATAATGTTCATTTTAAATAATTATGAATAATAGATTATTTTTTTTAAATTTTGAAATTCTTACAGGTTTTCCTGGAGCACCCGCTAGACCCATTTTTCCAGCTTCACCTGCTGGTCCCTACATAAAAAACTCAAGTTTAGAAACTTTTATTGAATTTTTACAGTATACTAGGTCTGATTTTATTTTAAAACAAACAAACTTACTGCAGGTCCTGGTTCACCTGGGTTTCCATCATTACCATCCAAACCTCTGTCTCCCTAACAAGTTGAAATCATTAGAAATTTGTCAAGTACAATATTTAAAAATATGTTTTGTTATCCAAACCTTTGGTCCAGGAACACCAGCTTCACCCGGAGGACCTGGAAAACCTGGTACTCCCTGTAAAATATTGTGCTTATGTATTGAACTCCCTTTCATTTTTTTCCCTACTTAAAACAATATAGTACTTACTGGAGAACCTTTTGCACCAGGAGGCCCATGTGGCCCTCTTGGTCCACCTATTCCTTGAATTCCTTGCTTCCCAGATTCACCCTTTGGACCTGGTGGTCCTCTTGGTCCCTAAAATGATTTGATAAAGAATATTAATAGCCATATCAAAAGTTATAAGAATAATACAATTAACCTACATGTTCTCCATCCTTTCCAGGAGGACCGGGTATACCCGGTGGTCCACTTTCTCCTTTTGGTCCCTGTTTACCTTCAGGTCCAGGAGGTCCAGGTGCTCCTTCTCCTCCCTATAAATTTAGTTTTGTTAAATTTTAATATTTTAAAGTTTAATTAAATTTTTAAACTCACTTTTGATCCTGGTGGTCCAGGTTCACCAGGTTGACCTGATGGACCTGGAGGTCCTGTTTTTCCACCATCTCCTTTTTCACCTTTAGCACCTATAGTTCCAGGAAGCCCCTAAAATTTAAATTACAGTTTAAAGTTAAAATATCTTAAATTTGGAAATTTGATTCTGCTGAAGCAGAATAGTTTTAATACCTGTAAACCAGCAGGGCCTGCAGGACCCGGAGGACCAACTGGGCCATCTTCACCCTATTCAAAAAATCACATCTTTAGTAAATTATTAATATTAATATCTATTAGAATGCTTTACATATAACATTAATAATTTCCATTTTTATTAATCATCTAAGTGATGGTTTACCTCACATTTTTAGAGCCTCAAACATATGTCTGCTGATCTATAATCTAGCCATGAAAATCATACTAGCAAGGACTATGTTAATAAATATTGCCTACCAAGAAACACAGATGAAAATGGTTTTAGTATGAAAGTAGTTAAATGGTTGGAACATTGAAATTGGAAGTGTAGTGGAAAACTGTGCTTTGTTTAGCTTGCATGGAAGAAAATCCACTGAGGAGGGAAATATTGTGATTTCCGAATTGTATCTGGGTAGAATAAAGTTGTTGATTGGTTAGAGATTATATTGTCTGTGGATGTGATAATTCCTAGAAAATTACAGTATTTTGACCATTTATATATTGATATATTTACTGATAATTGGCCTTGATTCAGCACTTGGAGTTTAGAACTAGATTCTTAGGTCCTAGGATTCTAGACTTTGTATAATATCAAGTACCATGTGATACAGGTTATAAGCTTGCTGTATACGAAAGGTACAGTACCATGTGACCTGGGGCCATCTCTGCCTAGGGTCTCATGCAACACAAAACTGCTACTGATTAAAGTATTAATAACATAAATCAAAAACTGTCTTCTATGTTATAATCAAGATGTGAGGCAACATCCAACTAAATAAATGTTCTTTTTAGTTTGAATTTTGTAAATTCTATTTTATGTTTGTCATTAATTTTGTTGTAAATCTAACAATGGCCAATAAAGTCAGTTGAAAATGTTAGTTTTATTAAAGTATTCATTTTTTTGCTGGATTTTTGGTTATTGTGTTGATTTCTTACTTTTCATTCAGTTCTTTTGATTGTTTTTACATATAAATATTAAGTAATTCAAGTATTTACGTTGTTACAAAATAATTTTTCATGTTATTTTGCAATAACAAAAGTACTTTGTACTTGAAATTTATATTAAATATTCATTTTGATGACTCATAATATAATTACAATGATCGGAAAGCAATCTCCAATTTAATATTTTGTAAAGGGCTGCTTAAAACAAAGTCAAACACTTTGAAATCCTGATGAGAATTTTTATTTGAGTTTTGATTTTAACATTTGCATTTGTTTTATTAGATTTGAAGAAAGCTATTTTAGAATAAATAAAATTTATTGTATATTAGTACTTTATCATATTTCTTTTAATTAGAAAATAAATAAATATAATATAATATGAAAGAACGATTATGCATCATACAAAATAATTACAGGATTTTGTAATATCAGATTTATTTTACAGCAAATTCAATACTGACTATTTGATTTGAATTCTTTAGTATGATGCTATTTATAAAGAATTTACAATCATCTTACTATAAATATCAGTAAGAATTTCTGGAATTTTAATTTCATTCACATTTAAAAAATTACACAAGATGAGTTATAACTTAAGTTTCAAAAACAAAAATACATTAAGAAATAAAATTTTGAAAATCATTACAACTCAGAAAATTGACAATTCACTCTCAATTATTAAAATCATGATTCAGAATAATTTTTAAAATCATTATGATTCAAAACATGGATGAATTCTGGAGGTAAAGGAGACTTATAACCTTCCCTAACCAAAAATTTAAAATAAATGTAGATAAGAGGAAACTTTCTGATAAATACTTAATGATTGTTCATATAATTTTCTAATAATTAAATAAAGAAGCATTCTTTATAAGTGCATAGTTTTATTAAATTTATTTAGAAAGATCATCTATAAATTATGTAATGCTATTTTTATATTTTTCAAATACCATCCCACCCCACTGTAATGCTTTGTAACACTCGCATATCCACCCAAAAATTATGTAACTCATATCCTTAATCAATCCCATAACTCTACTAAGAAATAATACACAGTATGGGGTATCAAACGTTACATTATTTTATTAATTACCTGTATAATGTATAAACAGTATGGTATGTTATGCAACATTTCAGAAACAATTATGAATCATTCTGTTATGTAACATTTTTGTAAACACCCTCCATTGTAACACATTGTAACGATTACCTGCATACACACCCACCCATATTTGCATATTTGGAAATCCCAAAAATAATTTTATGCACAAACTTATTCCTAATGCTTTTATTACAATGATACCTGGACATGCCACAGATTCAAAAGGTTGTTTGAAAACAATCTTCTGCAGGAAATAATTCAGCTACATCTGACAAAGAAACTCAAGTATATACTAAAACAGGTCAGCAACCTATGGCACGCATGCCAAATGTGGCATGCAAGCGATTATCAGTGACACTCTGATTGAATAGAAATGTAGTAAAAATTATATTTTAATTATTAATTACACATTTAAATGGAAGTCATGGTTCAGCAAAAGCTGTGGTATAGTGAAAATGAATCTCTTGTTTGTATATTTCTATTACCTCCTGCATTTATGCTCTGTGTCGCCATCCATGTGTTATGCAAGCGCTTCACATGTAAAACATATTTCAATTAATAACTTAACTTCAAAGTTATACATTTTTTAAGTCCGTTATAATCAGACTAATTTTGATAACATATATAATAAGCTTGGTAGAATCATGTCGGCACTTAGAAGAACACTATAACTTACATTCCGCACAACACCACTGAAAGATTGCCAACCTCTGTACTAGAATATGGATTGAAGTCTATATTTTTTAATATTGTCAGATATTAAATATACATATAAGATTTTTTTATTGTTAAACAGTATGATTATAAATGTGATAAAAATATAATTAAACATAAATTCAAATTATAAAAAAGAATATTTAAGCATTTTGTTTTATTATTTTAAATGAGTTTAAATTTTGATTTGTACATGGTTATTTGTTATTGAATTTTAATAGAACCTATTGTTTGTTTGGAGAAAATATACTATAGCTGCAGTCATTATTGGCATTTTAGTCATACAAAATTAATAACAAAGTAAATTTTTTTATATATATAATATAATATAATATGTATATACCTTAGGACCTCTGGGACCTGATACTCCAATCATTCCTCTTTCTCCATCTGGTCCCTAAAAATGGTAAATATTTAGATAAACAATAATAATTGAAAAGACTGAAAATATTACAGTGTATACTTACAGGAGGACCAGGTTCACCTCTTGGACCTTGTGATCCTGGTTGTCCATTTGGTCCCTGCAAATGGAAAAAATTAAGAATTTATTTAAATATTTAATTTCAATTTTAAAAATATGTTTTATTATTCACATTATGGTAAATGTCAAAGTTTTTTCATTTACATCATCACAGTCGCGTTTAAGACATTCTAATATTCTATATAATGCTATTTAGATATTTCATTGCCGTAGATTATTTAATGATAATTAAGTGAATTAAAAATTGTTATAGAAAAAAAAGAATTACTTACAGTATCACCTTTTGAGCCTTTGCTTCCTTTTTGACCAGCAGGGCCAGCATCACCCTAAATAGAATTTAATATATAATGCTATTACATTATGTTTACATCAAGTATTATATCTAATATTTAATTGCTATACACTAACTATATAATAACTTTAAATTGTAAAATACAGAATATTTATTATTAAACAAATTTAATACTTTTTCTCATTAATTATTACTTAAATTAACTTACCTTATCGCCATCTTCTCCTGGTACTCCAACCGGTCCAGGAGGTCCGGGAATACCCTAAATACAAAAAAGTTTCAGTTTAAAGATTCTTATTTAAATTTATTAAATAAAATGTTGATATTTAAAATTAAATAATAAAATGTTTTGAATGAAACATACTCTTGCTCCTGGTGGTCCATCTCTTCCAACTGGTCCAGGGAATCCAGAATCACCCTAAAATGTTAAATATGTAATTAATAAATTAGAAGTTATTATATTTATTTATTTTTCAATTATGTAATTCTTATATTTAAGTGTAGTGTAATATCAAATCTAAAATTGTAAATTTTTAAAATAATTTTACAGATTACTGTATATAAAAAATTATAAAATTTATTGTCTATATCAGTAAATAAGAATTTATAATAATCATTTCTAAAGCCAAACAATCCTGGATTATGTCAAGCTACTTTTCCGCATTTATAATTGTGGAAAAGTAGCCCGACGTAATCTGGTGATTGTTTGGCTTTACAAATTTATCAGGTTTTGTGAAGTTTGTTCATAATCATTTCTGTTTTACATATGTATGGAGTTAGTGACAGTTCAGTTCTAACCATTTTTTTGGGTGTCTATCTTTTCACACCCTTATTATAGAGTATGGAGACCCCTAAACAAGATATACCAGAGAGTGACTGAGGGATGTAATCTAACCGAAATTCCAGGGAGGAAGGGAGGACGTTATTAGCACATTAAACTACGGAAGAGACAAATGATTAAATGTATGAAAAATCTGGTTTTATTTCATTTAATCATTTGTCTCATTTGTTTTCCATTGGCTTTTTTTTTTAGCAAAAATAAATGCAAAATGTATGTGAAATATAATGCTTACTAAAATTTACTAAAAATTAAATTAAAATATAATATATTATCTCTGAAATGAAATAATCTAAATAAGTAAAGCACATATAACATAAAAATAATGATAAAAATATATAATAAAATAACAAAATATTAATAAAACCATTAATTAATTGATGAAACCCAATTTTAGCATCCTTCTAGCATTACATACATGATTGCCTATGCCACAAACGCACTGAATGGAGTACAGTGAAACTCCACTCTGCAACTCCTGCTTTTATTCAATACAAATGGAATAAATTTTTTATCATGATTGTATAAAATGCTATATTTTATCTAGATTATTTTGGTATTGTTATATAGCAGGGGTGGGCAAGCAAGAGTTCAGTGGGAGTTGAAATGTAGGTTTTGCAAAATTCATGGGAGCCGCAGTTCTGTACTGTCGTGGTGGATAGTATGGTAAGGCGTGCGATTTTATTATATAATATAAATATAATATAAAACAAATATTGAATTTTTTTAATAAACATATTTTCACAAAATTATAAAAATAAAATTGTAAAAATAATAATAAAAAACAGAAATTAACACTTTCAGCAAGAGCCGTATGTAACTCAAAAAGAGCCGCTTGCGGCTCTCGGAGCCACATTTGCCCATGTCTGTTATATAGGGTCTTAATCTATAAGATTTAGTTTGATGGAAATTAAGAGTTTAGTTTATGGCAGCTTGCTTGACAACAGTTTTTTACTAGCCAACAACAATTATTTATTGTAACATCATCACAATTCCGGGCTGCAATTTTTAATCATATTTTTAATTTAAAATATGTGCTAGCCACCTCAAATTAGTAGTGTCTTGCCCCTGTACATCATACTTTTCCTTTTAACAATAGAGCCATGTTGGTCATTTATCTAAGACCTTTCAGAGGAAATTTTTGAATTATAACAACGTGACTTCTGGTTTGCATTGGAAGTTCATATATAGTTAATCGGGGCCTCCTGCCTCTAATCTTTTCATATCTGGTCTTGGCTTTCGTCTATCTAACTCTGTTCTCAAGATTAAGTAAAGATAGATGAACGGACAACAGTGGGAATTTATAGGTCTACAATTTTTTCAAATTGCAGCTCAATTAGGTCACACAAATAAGGATCTTCTATATATCATTTTCAAGTTTATAAAATTTGTTTTGTAGATTCTTAGATAAAATTTCATAAATGTTTTCAAGATATTAACTTATGAGAAAAGATTCTAAAATTACAATTTTTTAATTAACTTTGGTGTATTAAAAACACATTTGAAAGCAAACATTTTTATATCTATTAAATACAGATTTGTATTTTACATAAAAATACATTTAATTATTTCAAAATCTAAATTTATATAATATATGCCATTTTTTCAAAATATAAAAGATAATGAAATTTTTGATTATTTTTTAAGATGAATTTTGGATCAAATTATAAGAGAAATTTTGGATAATATGATAGCAAATATTCGTTCATAATTTCAGAGATACGGAATATCTATTTGTTTGCCATCAATATCAAAAAATGAATGGAATCTCTCCAATTGGTCTCCAAAGCAAGAACCCATTTCTTGAAATGATTTTTTAAGCACTTCATGCATTGTGCTTTGAATAAAATGCACTCAAACAGCACAAAAGTAATGTATTTTTAAAGGCTTTCAATTAATTTATTGAACATAGTTAAAAGCAATTTGTTTACTATCTCATAACTGATAATATATTAGAATATACTTTTTATTTTCTATATATTTTAAAAACTTACAATTCTATTTTGAAATTTATTACCTTTTTGGTATTTAATAATAAATATTTTAATAAATGTAATAGCAAATAAAATTTACAGTACCTTATCTCCTTTAGGTCCTGGTGATCCCAATGGTCCTGGTGGTCCTTCACGACCCTATTAATTGCAAAATAATTTGTATATAAACACTGTATTAAAACATTTTAAATACAGAAATTTAAAATTGTTATACCTTTTCACCTGATGGTCCTGGGTCTCCAGACATACCTATCATTCCTTTATCACCCTAAAAGAGAAAATTATTTTAAACTTTTAGAATAATTTTTCAGATTTGCATTAAAATATACAATACACGTATGAAGATTTTAGACTCACAGGTAGTCCAGGTGGACCTGGTGGTCCTAATTCACCTTTTAATCCAGGAATTCCCTATTCAAAAAATTACCATATATAAAAATTTTATAATTATAAATAATACTAAAAATACTACCACTAAAAACATAACATGCTTTTATATTCTGTTAATAATTAAAATAAAATTTACCATAAGCATGTACTAGTAATTTAAAAATTTTTAAGATATAACTTAGATGTAATACTTACAGAAGGACCAGGAAGACCTCTTTCACCTGGAAATCCTGGAAGACCAGGAGGACCAGGAGTACCTGACTGACCTTGAGGACCTGATGGACCCTTTAAAATATTTAAAGAAGTTTTTATTATTTTATACTAGTTATATGAGTTATATTACTTTTCAAATATATCTATAATTTATAAGTATATTATATTATAGTATCTATATTGTACTTATATGTAAGTATATAATAGATTTATAATTTATAGATCTATAATATATTAATCAGTGACAGAACAACAATGTGCAAAGTGGTTAAGCTGAACCAGTGTCCAGAGTCAACAGGGGCCTGAACATATTAAGCAAAATGTCTACAATCCATGATAAAAGTAATTGTTTTGATCATAGATTGGATAATTATTTTTCTCAAGGATTAAAGGTTTTTTTTTAAATATGCAAGGTCCCATCCTTTGCAGCAAGGTGGGGGAAGGGGAGAACTTGCATTAGAATTTTGAACCACAGCCTGAAGTTATTCTGCCTTTGAAAATAGTTTAAGATGATGATGAAGTCAGTTTGTCGTTAAGATATTATTAAATCTAACTCATCTAATCTAATTATGTAAAAATGTTTTTAGATTCTCTTGAATCAAAACATTTTTAACAAAATAAAACCGAATCAAATAAAATTACAGAAATGCTGGATAAAGTATAAGTCAACATTTATTAATGGTTAAAATGTTTCTCATTAGATTCTTTATGTGTTAGATGCATTTAGATCTGATTATGAGATGAGGAAGTCCTGAAAAGTGTTTTATCTGTTAATAAATGTTGATTCCTATACTTTAAATAACATTTTTATAATTTTCTTTGAATCTCTATGGAGTCAGTAGACTTACAAACTTATCAAGTAGAATATAACTTCATTTTTTATTTTAAATATAAAAATGCCAAATTATTTTAAACAATGGATGTGAAATAAAGGGACACTAGGAGGGTTCGGCCAGGCTCACAATGGACATGGATGAACCCTCTTAGTGCCCGTACAGCAGAAAGAGTTAAAATGAAAATAATAATTACAGTTAAATTTAATTTTTAAATATTATCTATAAATCTATTTAAAAATTGAAAAAAATATTGTTTTATTTTTTTTAATTTTGAATTTAAATATCAAATTAATATACATACTGGTGGTCCCTCTTTTCCAGATGTTCCTGGCAGTCCTGGTTCTCCTGGTACACCCTAAATATACAAGAATAATTGCTTTCTATTAATTATTTAAGATTTATATAAGAAATTCAAAGGTATATTTTAAAATTTTTGAAAAAATTAACTTAAAACTTACTGGTGCACCAGGTGCTCCTACATCTCCTGATGGTCCTGGTTCTCCCGAAGGCCCCTTTAATGAACATAAAACAATTATTAATTTCAAAATAAAATATTTTTAAAATCTGTGTTTATAATTTTATGTTGTATAATAATACTTGTGGTCCAATAACGCCTGGTGGTCCTGGAGGCCCCAATGGTCCAGGTTCTCCCTAAAAATAATTGTGACATTAAACAATCTGTACAATTACAGAAAACATTTTTATAAATTTTATTTATAAACCAAATATATTTTTAAGCATAAATAAATAAATATTGCTTATTTCTTTTACAAAATTAAATTACTTACAGGAGGTCCTCTTTCACCTGGCATTCCTTGTGGTCCATCTTTTCCTCTTGTACCCTACAACATGTAATTTACTTAATTACAATGTATTATTTATATATTGCAATAAAAATTATATAAATAAAACAAATAATAAACTTAATTAATATAAGAAATTATTAAATATATTATTTTAATATTAAATTAAATGTAATTTAATTTTTTAATTTAATTTATGAATGAAATATAAAATAATATTTGATTTGAAACAGAATAAATATAAAACTTACAGGAGGTCCTGTAGCTCCTGCAAATCCTCTTAATCCTTGTGAGCCTTGTGGACCTTGTTCTCCTTGTGGTCCTGGAGGGCCTGGTTCTCCAGGACTTCCCTATAATAATTTTAAAAGTTAAGATTTAATATAATTTTAAAATATTTAGGTAATAATAAACTTTAAAATATAATATTAACTGACTTTTTCGCCACGTAATCCTGTTTTCCCTCTTCTTCCTCGTGCTCCCCTGTTGCCCTAAAGAATGGTTTTGATGTTACATAGCTTATATAAAGAGTCATGTTTCTAAATATATTAGTAATTTATAAATTTAGACCTACTCTTGGACCTTGTGTACCTCTTTCTCCAGGTAATCCTGGATGACCCTAGAAAATATAAATTTTATTATTATATGGATTACTTAAAAATACTAATAAAAAGGTAAAAATACTGTAATACTGTATTATCATACCAATAATTCAAAATATACTTGTTTTAAAGTAAAATATTTCATTTTATATTATTAATACAATAAAGATTGCCATGCTTTACTCTAAACAACATGATATGGAAGGTAAAAATATTATCAAATCATCAAAAGCACTTTGGACAGGGGGCAGATGGACAGATGAATGGATGATAGTGGAAATATGTAGGTCTATAATTTTCAAATTGCAATAAACTGCTTTATTGGGGTTTTATAACAGTTTTTCTCAAGCACTTTCAGGTAACCAAGTCCATCTTACTCCATTTTTGTGTTTCCAGACATACAAGTAAATTAACTTGGTAGCTAAGCTACATAAATTTGTTTTTGTAATCTCTGGTCATAGCCCATCCCTATCTACTCTAAGAAAATTCTTTCATACCTTCCATTCACTCAAATATGTGATATTTTAAATGGTTCTATTCAAAAGTTTGAATACGTTCTGAAAGAGTTTTGAAGTTGTAACGAATCTCAATAGTTATAACCTGATAAAGACCGAGTTAATGGTCGAAAACGTTTGTTTTCAATTAACTATTACTGGTTTTTTCAAAGGTTGTTGGGAGTGAATTATTCAAACACACCATTCAAGAACCATTTTCACATCAGCAAAAAATAATAATAGCTATATCACTATGAAAATCACTCATTTCATTCTCCTACAAACATTCCACCTTGGTTTTTTTTGTGTATCCCCAAAGCCCTAAAAACTACACTTTATTAATAATATGAGCAGAGCTGTAGCCATGGGGCTATGAGCTCATGGCTAATATGAGGTGGCTACATCATCTCAACTTAGTCAGCAATGCCTGTATGCAGTGTATATAATATGTACTTTCTTTTATATGTAAACTTAGGTTACTGTTACTTTTTTAACACTTGGACTGTAGCTAATAGATATAGAACTAGCTGAAAAAGAGAAAAATACTAGTCATAGCTTTTTCAGCTTGCCCCTGTAGTCCTCTGATGATTTACTTCTGGTTACCGGACTGTTTATGAGTCATTTTCAAGCATTTGGTAATGTTTCATAGTCTTTGCCATTAATTACAAAAATGATTACATACCCTTTCACCTTTATCTCCTTTGTCACCAGGTTTACCGTAAGAACCTTTTTCTCCCTAAAAGACGTAACAAAATGAATAAATAACTTGTATGTTATAGTCTTCATTAAATCTAGTTCAAATTTCATCTTTAAAGATCAAATATTTGTAATTAATCATTTAAAACCTGTTCTCTCATTAATTTTGTATGATGATAATTTGCATATCTATGATATTAATTGTTATTTTTTAAATTCAAGACTGAACAGAAGAATGATAGAAGAAAACTTACTAGAATTAATATAGCAGATACATATTATCATAAATAATATGCAACGCTAATTTATATATTACTTTTTAAAAGGATAGTATATGTACAGATATATAGAAAAAAAATTAAAGGTGAAGATGATTCAATTATCATCTTTTCTTCCTTCTGTTTCCTTCTCAATTTAATTGAGAAGGAAAAACAGGATAATCAGAAAAGGCAGGAAAAGAAGCTAATTTAAGCAGAGAAGAAAAAGATTCAAGTTAATAATTGAATATTACCTTTGGTCCTAGGGCTCCTGGATAACCTGGAAAGCCTGGGATACCAGGTTTTCCCTAAAACAAATATGATTATAAAAAAGGTTTATAAAATTGATTGCACATAGTAATAATAATAATAATAAAATATGAAAAAATTTAAATTTTTAATTACCTTCTCTCCAGGAGGACCAGGTGGTCCCATTTCTCCTCTAGGACCTTCAAATCCCTGAGAATAATATATAAAATAATTAATTTTATGACACTTAGTTTTATAAATTTATAATTGTAATTAAATATCATAAAATTTTCATAATACTTTTCTTAGAGTTTGTTTGTAAGCTCTAAGAAAATAATAGCTAATATATTAGAAAATTCATCAAAAGCCAAAAAATGAGATTTTAGAAAGTTTACTTTTGGTCCTTCAGGTCCTTCTATTCCTGGTGGTCCATCTATTCCGTGATGTCCAGTGTCTCCTTTTGGACCCTGATCACCTTTTTCACCATTGGGTCCTCTTGAACCTTTATCACCCTTATCTCCTGAATGTCCTCTTAATCCTTGATCTCCCTGAAAAAGCAAAATTAATTGACTACAAGAATTTCATATGGCTTAAATATAAAATTTAATAAATGTACAAAATATTCTAATCCATTTAACTTTAAACTATAAAATTTTTTAAGTTTTATTAATGTTGTAAAATGTGTTTTCTTATCTTCAGTTATATTTAATTACTGTTCTAATTTAGCACATAATAAATATTTATATAATTGAAATTTTATGTATTTAAATAAATTATTTTGGATTTTTTATATATAAAAATTTCACTGTTAAACATGCACTAAATAATTCAGTTAAGTTACCACAGTGGCTAGTACATCATCTTCATAACTGTACAATATGCAAAATGGTGCAGTTAAAAAATATGGAAATGAAATATTAATTCTGATCTACTGTAGTGTGAACTTCCAAAAATACAAATAAATAAATAATAGTCATGACACTAGTAAATACAATCCATACATGATGGATCCCTCTATAAATCTATATTCTGCAGCATTTTGCATTAAATTTTTGAAATTTAAGCATTATCTTAAATAGTGAATTATATCAAAACATTCCCACATTTATTTCATAAATTATAATTAAATTAATGGCAAATTTTCTTGAGAATACTTAACGTTTTCTCCAACCCATTAACCAGAGTAATACTTTTCGATATTTGCTAATGCTTTCGATGCCCCTCCTGGGCTCTTCCTCGGGCATTCGATAAAGGTTTATCAAATGCCTTGGAATGTGGAATGCCTTATCGAATGTTAACGGGTTGGAGAAAACGTTGAGTACATCATCCCAGTGTATTAGAATGGAGAATAATTTCTTGAAAATTACTGGTAATCATTAATTACAATTATATTAATTTTTTCTACATATAGAAGATGATAATTTTCTATACTATGATAATTTCTTCAGTTGAAAAAGTGTGCATGAGTAGCAATTTAAAAAGCAGTAGTCTAAACAATAAAATTATTATTTTGTAATGATACCTTAACACCTCTCTGACCAGGAAATCCCATAGTACCTTGTGGACCAGGAGAACCCTTTGGAAAAATGAAAACATGTGAGAATAATTATTGCAATAGAAATAGGTTATGGATTTTGTTATTACTTACAGGATCTCCTTTGGCACCTGGGACACCAGCATTTCCAGGATGACCCTAATTTGATGAAAAAGATGGCAATACAAAAATACCAACATAAATGAAATCTGTTGCTATAGTTTTACTTTATAGATTTTATAAAAATTGTATTCTCAAATTAAAATGAACAGTATTCTATCTTTAAATTTATCACTTTCTCGTAAATTTTTATATAAAACTAATCACGGTTTAGATTATAAACTCACAGAGAAACAGAAATCAGGTTCTTACAGGCAACCCATCAGCTCCAGGTAAACCAGGTAATCCGGGCTTCCCTCTTGGTCCCTGTGAAAATAATTACTTTGAAATTTTATTACATACATATATAATAACTTAATTAATTATATTTTTAGTATAAATTCTGTAAGTTATACAAATATCAAGAGAAAAATATTAACATACAGCTGGACCTTGTGGTCCTGGTGATCCCTGAGGTCCTGGTGGTCCCTAGTAATTAATATATAATATTTTTAATATAAAAATTACTTTTACTTTTTTTAAAAATTTAAAATAATTTAGATATATTTATTGATATAATCATACCACTGGTCCAACTGGCCCTGTTTGTCCTGGTTGACCCGGTTGGCCTGCTGGACCCTACGTAAAGAAAATTTTAGTCATTCACTATAAGAACTTTTAAAATACATTTTGATATTTGATAAATGATCTGTGATCAATATATTATTTTAAAATTATCATTATTATTATAATCTTCTAACATCACCAGACTAATTAAACACTATGATAATGGGAGAACATACTTTTATATAAAAATATATAAATAAATGATTCAGTGCTCTTCTTTATATATTAATATATTCCCATTGGAGAAAATCTTGATTTTTTTTTATTGTTAATATATTTTCATGGTAAAAAATATAATAAATTAAAGACTATCGGTTTTAGATCATTCAAAATAATTATAATAATAAATAATTTAAATATTTTCTGACTTACCTCATTTCCTTTTGGTCCTGGAGAGCCTTCAGAACCTGGTATACCCTTTATAAATAATAATAATTTAAAATATTATATATTAATCTTTTAACGAAATAAAATAACAATAATATTTGAGGAAATTAATATTCAAATCATAATTGATATTGTATTAATTTTTTGCATTAATACCTACAGGAGGTCCTGGAAGGCCAGGAAATCCTCTTGCACCAGGAAAACCACGTGGTCCCTAAAATAATAAAATTCTTTAAATGAAATACGGTCATTCATTTTAATTCAAAATGTATCAATTTTAAAATGTACCATGTCCCCAGGTAAGCCCTGCAGGCCAGGAGGTCCTTCATCTCCCTAAAATAAATTACAATATATATTTATAATTTGTTAATGTAGTTAAATATTTTAAATATTAATTAAGTAAATCAAAATTTTACATTTTTATATTAATGGTTAATTACCTGTGGTCCATCGTGCCCCGGTAATCCACTTTCACCCGGTGATCCGACAAATCCCTTTTTTAAAATTAAAAAATAATATCATTTACAAAATATTTATTTACATTTACTTTATAAATTACTTACTTCAAAATGTTTTATCAAATTATAATAATATTAAGAATAATTTAAAATTAGAGAGTTTAAAAATTTTTACTCTTTCTCCTTTTTCACCAGGTAAACCTGGAAGCCCTGGTAAACCAATTTCACCCTATAATTTATCAATATCAAATTTTTAAATACCAAATTTTTACATATAAGTAACAAGTAAGCAAATTAAATCTTTTAATAAATTACCTTCAGTCCAATAGGACCTGGTGAACCTCTTTCTCCATCTTTACCACTTTGCCCCTAGTTAAGATAAACAATGATAATGTCAAAAATTAATAAAGTGTCCTAAAATAATAAAAATAAAAATAATGTCAGATAATCATCAAAGTAAAAATCATTTACTCTTCTTCCTGGTCTTCCGTTTAAACCCATCATTCCTCTTAATCCTCTTGGCCCCTAAAATATTAAAATAAATAAAATATTTATAATAATTACAAATTAAAAATACATAATTTTTTAATTTAAAAAAATTATAATAAATTTATATTATTTAATGAAGCATCATAAGGACACATTATTTAACATACTATTTTAACTCAAGCATTAGTACATTATGAGTTAAAGTATTTAACTCAATATTCTAAAATGCTTGTAAATATAATGCTGGAGCTTTATTTGTCACTGATTCATCATTAGTATTTTGTGTTGTTCTAACACAATCTTTCGTTACGAGCCATGATGATAGGCTTTCTGCAACAACATATACAGCGAGAGGCCAAGAGAGGCAGTTATCCTTCCTGAAATTTGTTTTATTGTTTCATTTTTCTTCTTTTATTTATTTATTTTTTTGAATAACAATTTTATAGAGCAAATGACATTTTTGTAAGAAAACTTATTTTAATAGTGTCATTATGCTGAAGTAACTATAATCTATGCACGACTAGATAGTCCTCTACTTAATACTGTCACTAGGATATCTCACGTTCATGTGCAAGTCCATTTTATTTTTGAATTAGCGCAAAGATACCATGAATTCCTAGTTTTTGATCACCAGTAAAACCCCTTTAAATTGAGTGTAGATGTTATGAACATCTGGCAGCATTGTTATATATTAGTCCACACAAATTTATTTTTCACTGGATGAGAAACTCACTATCTTCACACATGTTTGATTTTGCAGTACTATAAATCCATTTAACTATATAATGTCAGTGTTAGTATTTGGCTTGTTGGAGCTCACAATTTTACTTTTTCATTGTAATGTTTTGTTCCATTTTTGCCATTTCATAATTAAAATCAGGAACTTAATTAAGAATGTCTTTTGGCACCCCTTTGACAATTGCACTTGCAAGCAGGTGAATACTCTGCATGCCTGCTTGCAGCAGCTCTGCCTCTAGTTCTTTAAGTTGTATACAAACTGTACTATTTCAAAGACACTACATTTTATAAGATAGTTGACATTTTCATTTGTTACACATGTTTATTATTCAGTTTGATGAAGATAAGTGAAGCTAGATGAAATGAACTTGTTTAAGAAATATGATTTTAGTGAATCAATTGGTTGTTTATTTGATCTAAATCAGTAGTGAGCAATCTTTTCTGGAATAGGGCCACAAGGGAACTTTGTAGGCTTCTGACAGGCCACATACATTTTTTTTCTTTTGAAGTTGCAAGCTTTAAGCTTGCTAAGTACCAATATACTTCATAACTGCCAGTACACTAGGTACTAAAATAATATATTCTGATGATATGATAACTAGTAATATATAGTTTATTCTCATTTTTTACTGGTCTAGTTTAGTGTGAATGTTCTTTGTCATGAATATCAGCCTAATTAGGGTTGGATAATGGCAGGAGACAAGAAAACATGAAAATACTGTAAAATTATGTTGCCAAAGATCTGGGGTCATATATATTAAGATCTTGTGAGCTACATATGTCTTTGAGGCAGTGAGTTGCTCATGACTGAAAGAAATTGTATACAATATACTTTGCCCGAGACAAAATCCTTCAGGTCCTCTGACATTGCTGACAGATAACCCCTGTTCTAGATAGTCTCTCCATAATGAGTGTGATAATGAATAATTTACTGAATGACCAGAATAAAACTTACTTCTTCTCCATGTTCACCAGTTTCTCCTTTGGGACCTTGCAGTCCTGGTGGACCCTAAATTAATATATAATATTTTAAATTCTCTTAAATATTTATATATATATATTTACATAGTTAAAAAGTAAGAATTTATAATCAGAAAAAAACAATAGAGCTGAATTTTTTAAATAAATTATTGAATCAGTAAACTCAAACACGATTACTTTCATGTAAATATATAGAGTGAAATTATTGGAATTTGTCATATTGAGGGTTTCTATATTTATATTTAACTAATTATTCATTTTCAGATTGAAGTTAATTCAATAAATTAATAAAAATAATTAAGAAATAGCTTACAATATTTATTCCAGACCAATTTATTATTAATTCTAATTGTTCTAATTCTAATCACACTGTCGAAAAGATAGGAACATCACTTATATTAAGCCAGACACATCAAAAATTATACTCTCAATATAACATTACGACATCAGCCCACCTCCATAATGGCCTGCCTACAAGTGGCTGAGTGGATAAACCACTGAACAATAGTGGGTTTCCCTGGTGTTCTTCATGTGTCTAACTCCTAAATAGGGGTCAGTTTCTTATGAAATTGCCCCCTAGGAGGTATTCTCTTTTGCAGATTGCCCATTTGGTGTGTGCTGTATCCCAACAAACCACCTCCACATCCTTCTGTATCCACAGTTTAAGTCATTTTTCCTAGAGCTTTTCAATCATTATGAATATTTAAAAATATGATTTTACATGCAAAAACAGTCAAAAATTACAGCTATATTCAGGCCTATAGCCAAAATTTTTTTTTGGGAAGCTTATTTCTCAAATTTAATAGCTGACAGAGGAAGGCTGAAGCTAACTGCCTCAGTCATTTTGTTACTGGCAATAGGCTTCTATTAAAATTCAGAGGGGAGCTTTTAGCTCCATGAGCCCCTCCCTGCCTACATATCTGGCTGTAATAAAGCGATACTTAATCATACATTGTTCAGTTCATTTTTTGATATTAAAGATGAAATGAACCTCAAGTAGGTTATGGTAAGCCAAAAAATGCTTGGCAAATTGCAATAGTGTTATATAAACTCTAAAAAAAAGTAGTTAATAAAGATTTTGTTTAATAGTGCAGTTAATTTTGTTTAAAGTGTTCAATTTCTACCTAATTTTTGCTTTTCCTATTTCTATTTTTTTATGTTTTATCCAATTTTATCTGAAACATGTATGAAAGTAAAACAAATGCATTATTTTTGAGTTTATTAATCCAAAAATAATTTATAATAAAATTCTCATTTTCATCAACCTTCATGAGTTTGAATAGTTTCGAAAGTACAAAACAATAATTTAAACAAAAAATTTTAATATTTAGTAATTAAAATTAAAAAACATATACATACTACTGGACCAGACAAACCAGTTAAACCCATTGGTCCTGGTGGTCCTCTCATTGCTAACTAAAAATTAAATTAATATAAATTTTAAATTTGTATTTTTCTTTGATATTGTTATTCTCAAGTATAAAATAAAATAATTTACCATATGCTGACTTAACATCTGTCTTAAACCCTCTGTGCTATCTGGTCCTTTAGAATCACCTTGTGGTTGAATCTATTATAAAACAAAAGAAAAATCACTATTTTAAAATATTTTTATCAATTCTAAAAATAATAACAAGAAATTTTAACCTACAGGAATCATGAATATATGACCAGGAGGTCCTGGAGGTCCATCTGTACCAGAAAGACCATCTCTTCCATCATCTCCCTACAAGAAAAAAATGCAATTAAAATCACATAAGATAGAATAGCATTATTATATCTATGTATAATTTTTAATATTTACCTTTTCCCCTTTAGGACCAGGTGGACCGGGAGGACCTTGATAACCTCGAGGTCCGGCGGGACCCTAAGAGAGAGAAAAATCTCGTTTGTATTGGTTTTGTATCGAGACAAGGTTATCGTAACGAAATTAAAATTACCTGAATATAATAATAATGATAACCCGGAGGTAGTGGACCTTCACCAGATAGACTACTATCCTGTAAGTGTAATAGAATTTTTATTCAGTTATATAAATAAAAATATGATTTTACATATTAAAATATCAATTTATACATCTGATATATCTGTACACCATCGATTTAACATAAATCAAACACACAACATTCACTTCATTATCTATTATGTGATAAATATATTAACTCACTGTATTATTATAATAAGAATTGCCATCAGGATAAATTCCATTATCCTCTCTATCTGTTATTGGAGGATCTCCAGTCACAGGTTCTGGAAAAATTGGAAAGACGGTATCTTCGGGAGGACCCGTCGCATAAGGCAAAGGAACATCACAGTTTGGCATATATTCCGTACACTGTTCGTAAGCCGCTTCGGGTGTTGGAATGATTTGCAGTTGCTGAATATCTCCCTATAGTTTTAAGTAAAAATTTAGTTTAATAAATTACGAAACAAAAAAAAATTTATCCGTCCATCTTTATTTAAATTTTTACAATTTACCTCATAATTTTCTTTCCCAAAAAGTTTCTGACCAATTAATACATATCCTGTAGCATCTATATACACTTCTTCATCCCTCTGCAACAAAGCATTTTGCGGTTGTTGGCAATCACATATCATAGTCACAGAATCACCCTTCACACTCAAACCTAGCCTATGCCACCTGGAATAAATAAGTTAATTTCCGTTAATATCATTGCTTATAATATAACACAAGGATGGCCCAACAGTCAGATTACTGTCTTTTTATAAGCAAGTCAGCAAAGTTCATAAGTAATGAAGTATTCAAATAAGACAGTAATTTAGTCTGGGTAACTGCTTTTTGGACTACCCTGTATTAAAAAAAATAGTTGTTTTTGATAATTTAATTCATTGGAAACAGTTTTATATTCTGATAAGCATGTCTTATTCATAAAAGGGGAAAAAAATTAAAAAAATGAATTCTTGTTAGAAATATAAATTGAAAGAAATTACAGATGGTAGAAAATCTTTCAAGGCTACATTTGATTAATGATTCTTTACTATATAAAAAACACTGCCATTCAAAGATGAAGCAGAAAAAAACCAAATATATTAGATACACCCTAGATCAATGTTAAGTACTTTGATTAAAAGGATACTTATTCTATATCTGTGTTAACATGATTTAAAAAATGATTAATTTACTTAGAAATCTTTAGTTTTAGATATTTATCAATTTATTTGTAATTCGAGTAAACTAATTAAAGAATAAATAATATGGGTGGTCTACAGTAATTCGTCTTATTAAAATTGTCAGAAAAATTTTTTTTTTAAAGAGACAAAGATCGATCAAATTTCCAAATGTCATGATCGATCATCATCAAAGGACGTTCTTAAGTGTTTATTCCACTTTAATATATATATATATATATATATATGTGAAGATGTATAATGTTTAAACTGTTGCCTTTTTTTGTAAATACCAAGTTTAAGAAAAAAATAGTGAGGAAAAGTATATGAAAACTTTATGTTCTGCTTACTGAGAAACGTCCCCATCACTAATTTATGTACGAAAGACGTTTCTCGCAATTTTTCTCTTCTTATATGAATAGTTACAGTTCCACATGTTTACATAAAGTTCTCAACATAAGACATTCCGACGACATCTGGTTATTATCTTTATAATATGGGCTAGCAAGTGCAGTCATTTGACAGCAGTCATTAATTCCATCTAGTGTACCTCCCGGATCCTCTACTGTGCAACCAGATAAAAATACGTTATTAATCTTTTTAACTAAAATTTTTTTCCTTAATATTTTCGCTGACATCCACTTAAAAAAAAAAAAAAAAACAGGAAAAAATCTGTGCGCTTTCCCACTGATTTACTTACTTTCCATCATTAACTTCTGCTTCAAATGTGACTTCTGCTAAGGTTGGTTTGTCGACTTTGTTCCTACAAGAAAATGTGACATTTTCACCAATTCTGAGGGCCATTTGTTCTTGGCTAACTCCACTATAAAATGTAAATAGATCGCCTTCTACCCCTTGTTCGGGTCGAATCGTTGTCAGGATAGAAAAATCTCTAGGAAAACCACCTGTTAAAGGAGCAAATTAAACATTTGATAACTTAATAAAACAGTGCTCCATTATATTATTTAATAAGTTTTTATATAAATATTCATGTTTTTTAATTATTCCTGGATAATTTTAAATTAAGCGTCTGTAAAGAGGGGCCATGTGTTCCGCTATTCTGCATTCTGTACAATAATTTCATCCACTGTAACTGTCAAGGACTCATTTTCTTTAATCTACAACACAAACAAGTTTTTATATTCCAATTCGTTCATTTAAATCGTAAAACTTTAACAGACAAAACCGCAATTTTAACATTAAATTGCTCAAAAATATGGAGAATTTTTATAGCGGATATGACCCACATATCTTTAAGATTAGATATCTAAGCACATTGTTAACAGATGTACAGTTCGGTCGTGCAAAATTATCCACTTCGTAAATATTAGCATATTCTCAACTGTTCTAAATATCCGGTTATTTTTTCCTGTTGAAATATAATCAGTCCGAATGATACTAAAGAAGGAAGAATATTCCAAGATCCTTGGATGATAACATTGTTCAAAGTCCGAAAAATTGCTAACGTATCATTTCCACTCGTAAGACTTTGATTTTTATACTAAAATTGTGAATGTAAATACAAATAATCTTACTCGAAAATGCTTGTTGGGTGGTAAATGTAAGTACAGATGATTCAGCTATACTATAGGCTACGTCCGATCCACCATACACAACTTTTCCTGCGGAATCTTTCTTGATAGCACGTTTTTCACAAAATCCTGTTGTCTTCTTTATTCCTGTAGCATCGGGATTTTCGGCAGCGATTTTCATTAAATCGGCAGAACCTGCAAAAGACAATGAAATGCCTTTCTTCAAAGATCGAAGAAATGATTAGTTTCAAACGATTGCTTGCTTATTAAACCTTAAAATACGATAAAAACCATAATTGAAGTTGGAAGAATGCTTCTGCATAGTTAATTTTGCATGAAGAATGCATCTTAAAAGTTTTTAAATTCTTTTATTTTTGTTAATTTTAAAGATATTTGCATATAAAATCAGAGAAACTTCCAGCGAAGGAAGTGCAGAAGTGATGCTATAGGATAAGGAAGAACTTTTTTTCCTTATCGTACTCTTCTCGAAGTAGTGTTGAAGTTATAGAGAAAATGTAACACAATATATTACTCTATTACTTAAGAAGATTAGTAAGGATTCTGCATTATATTACAAGGAATAAATCAATGTTTTTTAATTGGAGAGCGTTTTAAGCAAGTTTAATAAATAGATTCAATCCTTTCTGTGCCAAAGATTGTTAATAAATTAATATATTACAGGTTGCGCTTACAATATTGTTATGAGCGATACAAATGATCAAAGATTAGATTAATTCCGAACTAATTTAATTGTTAAATCCATATCAATTGCATCTTTGAACTCCACTGGAATTCAAAGATTCACCAGAGAGCTTCAAGAGCCACTGGAGTTTCGCGTAAGAAAATAACAATATATAAAAACTTTGTGTTTTAATAAGTGCTTTAAAATAAACTACAGAAAAGTTTCAACATAAAAATGCAACAAATTGAATAAAAATATTAAAATATGAACGTTATTTTAAAGAAACACCTATCGGCGATAAAAGAGTGGCCATCACACCATCGCCACTCTCTGAATTCGCCTCTTGAGATATAACCTTTTTGTTTTGGAGAGATTATTCCATATTCCTTCCTCCATACACCACAATGATATGTCCTTGCAAAGAAACAAAGAAATTTACTTGTATAATATATATAACTAACCCGATAATTATTTCAAATATCAAACGACACAGTCTGATTCCTTCACCGGGCTATTAAGGCTGAATAATAGTTGTAATTAATAACGATAATCAAGGCTATAAATGTGAGCGATCGCTATGGTTATAGCTAAATTATTTAATAAGTCTGAAAGAAAAGATCGGACAAAGGTTCGGATAGCGTAAGCAAGTTGCGGGTTCGAGTACCACTCCGCCAGAATATTCTAAAATTAATTTTACTTATAATTATTATATTTAGCAAAAGATAGCATCCTGCCAAATTGCTTAGTAATTATTTAGCCTTAACAGCGCAATAAAGAAACCTCCTCTGTTCATTTGAAATTTATTTAAAAAACGGACTCTCCTTTCCCGTACGGACTCTCGTACCTCCTCAAGCAAGGTAGGTGGGCCCAGAGGCTCACCTACCTTGCTTGAGGAGGCTAGGGATAGCTTAGCCATGCCTAGAAACTTTTGAACCGTCCCTATTCGAAATGACCACTTCTGTTTATATATTTATTTAAAAAGTATAAATAATCAATCCGCTCTTTCCCTGGTGCACTCCATAACTTACGGATCCCGGTAAAGCCATCCCACAATTTACTAGAACCACCCTTACTGCAGTTGGTCTAGCTACGCCCTCGATACACGAGTTTCAGTTCGAAATTCACTTGAGACTGAAGTTCTCAAGACCGACTAAAAACACGGCCAAATTTTAAGCCAGAATTAGGCTCATTATCTTGTTACCGTTTAATTTCAAAAAGAAAAACGAATAATTCTTTTTTCAAATGGAAAATTAAAATTCTCCAACAGAATTATCTTTTGGAGAGTGCTTCAAGAGATACTCCAAGAGCATCCGTTCCGAAAGTTTGAAAGAATTTCTATGATTGATAATTGAACCATTGCTTTTGAAAAAGAGTTGGGTAAAATAGGCCACTTAATATATATTATCGATAACGATGACGCGGTGTCTGTAATTGTTGATGGATTTGGTATAATTTGTTCTCATAAATGGAGCATGTGGTATTTCATGAAAGAAAAGTCAGTTGTTCGTTAACTTGTCAATGATACACAACCTTGTCAACTGTTACATGTCGCACACGTGGTGTTTCCTGTTCATTGGAAAGGATATCGACAGAATCGCACTCCTACGATTGACTTTTTTTATAATTAAATAAATTTTTCTCGTTTTTTAACGAGATATACTGTAGCTAAAGTAAAAAACTGCGAAGTACTGTATTCAAAAACCCACTTTACAGCACTGGAATTCTATTTTTACTGTTCTATATATATGAACCTAAAACATCTTTGTGTACTGTTAAATTAAATTTCAGAGTAAAAAATATAATGATCGAGCATAAAACTTAGAATATACAATTTTATAAATAATTATTTATCATTTTTATTCGAAAAATTTCATATAAAACGCGAAAAATCGAGATAAAAACAACTTATTAGCAATAAGTAGAACGTGGCTCTCAGTTAAGATGCATACGACACTGCTAAGAAATTCGTAAAAAGCGTCATAATTATTTTAATATAAATTAATACGTTATAATTATTTTAATAAGAAAAAATATATATAAAAATCTAACCTGATGGCAAGATACTAGAAACTGGAACAAAGACATGAGCAACGAAGAATATTAGAAGAAGACATTCTCTCCTTATCCTCCACCGCAACCGTTTCAGAGAAGAACCTCTTGTTTTCCAAAATATACACAGATCCATTGAGGTATTAAAATATATACTGTTTCATTGATCCATGAATATATTATCATTGAAAGCAAAACCTCCAACTTTTCAGCAATCCAGTTTGCAGTTCGTACTCGATGCCATAAGCAGCCACTTCGACTGTAGAGAAAACAAATTTTTCCACCCACGCCAAAAATGGGTCTTTACGAATGTGAGTGTTTGCCGTGCGAAGGACAAGGATGGTCCAACGACATTGCCTAATAAACGAGACGACAGCTGCGTTCTCCCCCACTTCTTTGTTGTTTGTTTACAAAAATGACGTCACCTATTTCTAGAAGGGTAAAATACACCTACCTGAGATCATTAAAAAATCTTCCCTCCCCCCAGTTTAGAAGAAAAAAAGAAGCATAACTTTTACCTCCGGAGGAGAAGGGACAACCTCTATTTATACACTTCATTAAATAAATAATTAAAGTCTTAACATAAAACTCAATAGGCACCGACAGCAAAGGAACAGGAACTTAAAAAAATTGTCCAAATTTTTTTATTTCATAATCTCCATTACAGTCACTCCTAATATTCAACCGGGCTAAAGAACTTGAACTGTTAAGTGTGGGAAAAATGTAAGTTAACCTTAATGAGACCTGTCATTGACCCATTGGGATCTTCTTTACGTTTATTTTACTTTTAACCACCATCTTGGAGAAGATAGAAGATTATTTCCCAGATGTAAGTCGATCGCTTCCGCATATGATCTCTGCACGATGACCTTCGACCTCCATCCTCCTATTATTCATCCCCTATGCACGTTTGACACTCGCCCCGACTCTTCTCGATTAATTTTTATCGTTCGTACTTAAAAAAAAAAAAATAAATAAATAAAAATGAGATCGAAATCAAATGGGTAACTTTATAGTTACTATGTGCATGTATTCACATTCTTCGTTTGCAAACGTAATTAAGTGTAACGAAGGGGTTTAAACAGGGTATTTAAACCCGAAGACATTCGCAAATGATTAAAAGATTGATATGTTATGGGATTTATTTTAATTTTATATTTTATATATAATTTATATGCTTTTATACATGAATCTATATGGTTAATTATGGCTACTTTATATTTTGTATAGATTTTTTTCCTATAATTTATAAAACTATTTATATGTATTTTCTATATGTATGTTCATATTCTTGTACTTTTTAAACAAGTTTTTGTTCAATAAGTTCAACAAAAAAAAAAAAAAAGTTATTTCTTTTGTTTTTTCTACAATTCGCGCAATTATTTTTACAATTTGCACATTTATTCCCGCATTTTTTCTACAAATTCTACCAAATTGGCAGAATTTGATATATAATATATTATTATAACAGAATATAATATATATTTATTCATAATTTGTATTTGTGTCTATCTTCGTTGTTTTAATACGTAATTTATACGCGTATTTACGTATGTTTTACTACATTTTCCCTATAATTTTATTTTTCATTAATTTACATAGATATTCATTTATTTTCTCACAATTTGTGTTCTTTATCTACAGTGTATTCTCGTGTTTATATATACATATAATTACATATTTTTCAATAATTTATATACCTATTTCTCTATTTTTAAAATGTTTTATACCCATACTTATTTATCCTTTCTACAATTCTTACGTACAAAGTTTTAACAATTAATGTATCTTTTCGTCATTCATGCTTACATTCACGTGCTTTTTATACCATTCATGCTCATAGACACGTGTTTTTCTACAGTTTATACATCAATTTAAGTATTTTTCTGTAATTTAAAACCAGTTTTTTTTTCCTTGTTTACTTTGTTTTCTCTTACTTTTAAAAATAATTTTTAGCGCTCCTGTCCACGTTTCCTCTAATCGATGCTCCTCCCGATTTTTCATAGACATTTTGCTTTATTTTTAAATAATTTAGTAGTTTCTTTAATATAAATTTATTTGTTAAAAGATAAAAAAAATAATTGAGTTAGGGGTGAGAATTTTCGATTTAACACATCTGTTTAACGTTTGTCTTAAGTGAACGGAAATGTACCCACATCAAGCGAAAGTAATTTGGCCCTGAAAAGTTTCGGTAATAATTTCTTCTTTAAATGAAGGTCCCTGGCCTAAATATTAACAGATATTTTCCCTAGAATTTATATTCATTAAATGTTTTAAAAATCTGTCAAGAAATTTTATTTTATTTTATTTTTTAATTAAAAAATAAAATGACGACATTTTTTTTTCTTTTTTTCTTTTTAATTGATTAAAATTATTTAATTTTATTCTTCCGTAAGTAATTTAAATATATTATTTAAAAATAGTTTTAATTATTTTGATAAATTATAATTAATTTTTTTTTAAATTTTATTTAACTTTTGAATTATTATTTTTTCAAATTATCGCTCCGCTATTTAAAAGTTGATCGTAAGCGCCATCTGTGGATAAATAATAAATTTAATCAAAAAATATATAAATATGTTTTTAGATTATTAAAGAAAAATTTTTGAAAATATATATATATATATATATATATATTTTATTTTATAAATATCGAATTAAATTATTAACGTATAAAAAAAATTGTAAATTAAGTCAGATGCGTTAAAATGTAACGCGTTGAAAATAAATTTTAACCAATTTTTGTTCAATGGCTCCTTATTTAATTAAAAAGTTCCAGTTTCCTTGACCACTTGGACTAATTGGCAACATTCCATAAGAAATATTCGTCCTACACTAAAATTATTACCATTCTTAAGAAGAGTTAACGCTTTAACATTAATGAGTTAACCACACAGATTAGTACTTAATTGTCTTTTAACAATATATAAATTGATAATTTAACATGCTGTAAAGTGAATAAAAGAAATTAAATGACGTAATTTAAAATTTAATGGCATATTATTAATTAACAATTTAATAATAGTTTGTTTTTGCAATTTTATTATTTGTAATCCAAGGTAATATGAAAGTTAAAAAAAAAACTTTTTGGGAAAAATATAATAAATTAGTGGAGACTTTTTTAAAATAAAGAATAAACTGAAATAAATTGATTGTTTAAAATTAATAAGAATTAATAATTATTACTTTGCGAATAATTTTATTTAAATTCAAATGACAGCAGCTTGCTGGAATGAAGGATCTGGGTTCGAATCCTAATTTAATCTCAGAGTTATCATTGTTGTTCGGGTTTCAGACGTTGTTTCTCATCTCTCTTTGGCATTAAATTCATTTGCGGGCTAGATCCGACAACGGATAAAACTGACGCTTTATGCCATGTATGTCGAAGCCGCACGAATTAAAACTAATTGTTAAAATTATAAATTTCTTCTTTTAACATAATTAGAAGACTCGATTGTTATTTTTGTTATTGAAATAGTAAAATAAAATAAAATTTCAGCGGAGTAATCGGAGGAAAGTTTTTCATACGATAAAAACAAATTACAAATAATGTCAATAACAAATTTAAATAGTGTTTATTTATTCAAAACGTAAAAACTAAACTTCTTAAACGATCGCGAATGGACTTTTTACACATTTTATATACAGTAATTATATTATAATTAATTACGATTTGCTTTTAAGTTCCAAATTGATTTATTATTATCTTTTTGCATGATTTTACTATAAATATTGCGAGAATTATTTCGTACGTAATATTACGCTACAAAAACTACAAATTAATCAAAATTAATTTAAAAAAAAAACTTTCAGGCGGAATTTGGGCTATTTGTTTTGCCTGGCAACACTGAAAAGAAAATCGTTAGTTTCAAATCGTGTTATTTTGCGGGAAATGAAAAGTAAACGTCGATTTTTAATGGAAAAGGTTAATTTTTATTCTTTAAAGAGACATTTTTTAAATGATTTTATTATAATATGATCATGAAGCATTTACGGCAGTGAAATTAATTTTTAATTTTGTTTATTGCTATGTGAATGTATTGTAATGTTTGTAAGATATGGAAGAAGTAGCTAATCAGAAGAAGAAGAAGAAGGAAAAGAAGAGAAAGCACGAAAAAAAATAAAGATATATTACAAGAAGGACATAAGGAAACCAAAGGAAGTTCAGTTTATGAAGAGCAAGCGTACATTGAATCAGTTAAAGATCATGATATAAATAATCAAAAAATTACTAATACTAGTGAAATTATAAAGGATAATGAGATAAGGGAAAATTCTTGTGCAGAAGTTCGCCCAAAAAAATCAAAGAAAAGAAAAAATGTAGACCGGGTTGAAGATGATGTAAATAATCAGTTACACGATTCAACTTCAAGAATAACGCCATCAAAATCAAAGAAAAGAAAAAAAGATAATTTAGTTAAAAATGTCAAGGACAGTGATGAAGAGAGAAGTCTTCTGGACACAAGTACAAAATTAGTACAAGATGTAGGTGTTAGTGGGATTGAAAATCTAAAGTACAACAGTGAAGTTAGTACCTTAGAAATGACTTCGTCTACAAAAATGAGTCCAACAAAATCAAAGAAAAAAAAGAAAGATAAAACTATTGAAAGTGCGAAAGATATAGGTGATGTAAACGGTACAATCGACGGTTCGGTTTTAAATTCAAGTCCGGCAAAATCGAATAAGAAACAAGAAATGGGTGATTTAAGTGATGGTGCGAAAGATGTTAGCGAAGTAAACAATACAGTCAAAGGTTTGGCAATAGAAGGAAGACCAACAAAATCAAAAAAGAAAAAGAAGCATAAAAATAAAGATGTAATGACTACTAGTGATTTGACTGGAAGAAAAGGTGAAATTAGTGATTCTGTACCAAAAACTATGGAAAGTAATAAAAACATTGAAACAAATTTGAATGAAACGAGAGAGCAAAGTTCAGAAAATACAGTCGTAGAAATAACTGGTGCTAAAAAGTCTAAAAAGAAGAAAAAAGACAATGGAGAAAATAAAATACAAAATTTTGAAAGTGAACAATTAAAAAATGTAAATAATGATGTTGTTGAGGGCATTGGAAAGAAGAAAAAGAAAAAGCACAAGAACAAGGAAAAATCTGATGATATGTTGTTTGAATTTGATTGTTCCAATTTAAATAAAGAAAATGTAAAAACTGATTTACAACCGACTACAAGTAATAAAGTAGTAGTTCAGCCAAATTCTGAAAATTTAGATATTACAAGAGAAAGTACTACGAATAAAACAAGTTTGGAAGCTGGTACTGCGGTAGCTACCGGTAGTTCCAAAAGTACAAAAAAGAAGAAGAAAGACAAAAAACACAAAAAGAAAAATAAAATGCAAAAAGATGATATGAGGCATAAGAAAAAACATAAGAAAAATAAAAAGACTAGTAATAAGAAAGAAAGTAAATTAAAAACAGGTGATGTCAATGTAAATACAAAGACTTCTGTGTCTTCCAACGAAGGACATATTGAGAAAGTTGATATTGAACACTTGAGTGATGAAATATTTTCCAATTATGAAGATGATGATAATCAGGTAGTTTATAAGTTATATTTAGATATATAATTTTTTAAAACACAACTCATAGATATTTATAATAATAACATTTAAATTTTTTCGATAAATGATTAATCTATATTTCAGATATTTGTAAAATCCTACTAAGTAGTATCAGAGTTAAATACAGCACAAGTATTTTCAAATTGAAATCTTTGTCTTTGCAGAACACAATATTATAAAACTTTCTGAAAAGCTTTCCACGTTCAAGTAAGTCAAATGATTTAAATAAAGCAGTTATCAACCAAATCACACAATCATAAATAGAGATGTAATGATTAATTGATTGCTAATTGTTAATTGTACTAATTAACTCATCTCATTAATTGTCAACGGACGATTTATTCTCCAACAAATAGAGTAATTGTAGAGTTGCCAGATTTTGTGAATATTTTAACTGGAACAAGAGGGAAACTATATGGTCCAACCCTCAGTTTGGAGGGGGCACAAGGAAGACTTTTAAAAATTAATTTAAAAAGCTGATTTTAAAGATATTTTCTGCCGGGATAAAAATCCTGTAAGGGCTTTCTGGCTTCCCAACGCAATGATGCACCTAACGACAGCTTAAAAAAACAGCAGCAGACATCTAGCTATTGCACTGAACAAAGTTTTATTAATGTAATATTATCTGCAGTAGTTACTGCAGATAATAGTACTTTAAGTTAGGTTTAGTGTAATAATTAAGTTAATAGCAAAACAAGTGAAAAAGTGCTATTTCTGCTATTTCCAGAATTTTTTTTACTACTAATAAATGGATATTTGACAATCCCCAAACTTCAAGACAAGGATTTGAGACCCCAAATCAGGACAAACCTGGAAAACTGGAATGTCTGGCAACCCTAAGTAATTAGTAAATAATAATTCCATTGGAAAAGCTTTATTACTTTTTAAATTTAAAGTTATTAAATTAACATTAAAATAATGATCAAAGAAACAGTAACAGTTCAATAGTATTTTAGGATAATCATAGCAACACATTTAACCTAACTTTCTGTATCTGTTTTTTCAGTCTGAAATATCAATTCAAACTGAAAATGTTCTATTGTGAGATTCCAGACAAGGTCCAAACCCCCTCACTAAATTTTGTTTAAAAGCTTTCCACAGGGAAAGAAATTTCATAAGATAAACACAATGTGAAGTTAAAGAAAAATAATACATATAAAGGTTGGACAACCTGAGTTCACATGTTGGACTAGGAAGACAAACTTTGGCTTGGGTGCTCATGAATGGGACGAAATTATTGCAAACTTGAAGTGCTATAAAATATTTTGAATAATAAATAATTATTGTCAGATGCGTAATAAAAATTTTTGACAGGAGAGAAAACAACTTATAGAAATATTGGGTTGTTTGGAAAGTTCATAGTGATTTTTGATAGCTGACAGTTGAGACACTGATTGACGCGAAAATGATTAGAATTGTACAAACCAATGAATATTACGATAAATGACCTTGAGACGCGTCTGTTACAAAAAAAAAACATTAAGATTATTCAAATATCATTTAATTTGTCTCGTTGCAAAAATGGTGGATGCAAACAACGTGTATTATCGACACTTGTTTTTTTTTTTTTATCATAAAGGCAAAAATGCTGTACAAACACAAAAAAAATATGTGATGTTTATGGTGAGAGTGCTGTAGCAGAATCAACTGTTCGAAAGTGGTTTGCAAAATTTAAAGCAGATAATTTCAGCCTTGAAGATGCTCCCTGCTCAGGAAGACCTCTTGTTATTGAAGAAGACCAGAACAAAGCATTATTGGATGAAAACCCTCATTACACAACTTGAGAGATTGCAGACATAGTGAAGTCATCAAACAGAACTGTATGTCAACATCTAAAGAAACTTGGATATGTGAATCATTACAACATTTGGATACCTCACGACTTAACAGAAAAGAACTTACTGGATCGCATCTCCATTTGTGATTCTCTTGAAAGATGAAATGAAAATGACGCTTTTCTGAAGCGTTTAGTGACAGGTGATGAAAAGTGGATCGTTTATAACATCATCAGCCAAAAATGATCATTGGGTAAGAAAAATGAACCACCATTAAAAACTCCAAAGGCTGCTCTTCATCCAAAGAAGGTCATGCTCACTGTCTGGTGGGATTGGAAAGGAATCCTGTACTACGAGCTGCTTTCACAGAATCAAACAATTGATTCTGATAAGTATTGTTCCCAATTTGATAAACTGAACATGGCAATTAAAGAAAAACATCTGGAACTAGCCAATAGAAAAGGCATTGTGTTTCACCAAGATAATGCCAGACTGCACACATCTTTATGAACACACCAAAAATTATTGGAACTAGGCTGGGATGTTTTACCCCCCCCCATACTCACCCAACCTTGCCCTGTCAGACTATCATTTGTTCCATTCTCTGCAAAATTTCCTTCATGATAAAAACTTTGATATTTTGGAAGCTTGCAAAAACCACATGAATCAGTTTTTCGCAGGAAAAACTGGAAAGCTCTGCAAAGAGGGTATCATGAAGCTCCCCCTTAGATGACAACACGTCATTAAAAACAATGGCGCATACATAATGGAATAAAAGTATGTTTTTAGTTTTAAAACAGTTACTTTTATTTCTCTTAAAAATCGCTACAAAATTTCCAAACAAATCAATACAAGCAACAATTCCAAGGTTCGTTTAAACATACTGTCATCCAAGTTTGAGATGTGGTGTCAGGTTGACGTTGCAATTTGACCTTTCTTGCATCCCAATCGGGTCTAGTTCTACCTGGAGACAAAGAAGGAAACAATCAGAGAGGAAAGAGAAGAATTTGGGACCAATTAAATTGTTTGGTTTGTGGATAAATTCTATATAAACCCGCATCTCAAAGTCAAACTGTGCTTCTCTGATCATTCTTTTCAAACCATGTTTTGTCAACATATTTTTCTCTATTAAATTTGATTGCACAAGTCAATCGACGACTCTAACATGACTTTATCACTGAGAGATTTGGAAGTGAAAATAGTGAGCCACTATGCAAAGTGTTTGATACTCAAAGGATTAAGTAACCCCTGCACCCACCTCATCAGCCATGTCATCCTGGTTCTGGTGCCTTCCAAACATCACATTGGATTTAGACTGGTAACATCAAGAACGTTTTTGGGAAATGATTGGCAGGAGTTGAAGAATTAAACTTAACTATGTAAGCAGCAATTTTTTTTTTTGGTAACAATAAACAGAAATTTGTAAAGGTGTCTAGATTCTGAGTCCTTTGGCACCCACAAATGTGGTTTATACCCGCAAACCCTTCCTGGGTTTGGTTTTCTGGCAAACTAGGTATCAGGCAGCAGCAACAAACACCGTACTTCCTTACACTATTGTGTACTAATAAATTTTTAGAAATACATATTTTATATTTTATAGCCAATTATTACAACTGATTGATTAATTTTCAGTGGCTCATGTCTATTTCTGAAAGAAATTTTTTGTTTTTAAGCAAGGAGACTGTTATTGCATTGCCAATTATTTTATATTGTTTGTTGACTACATTTCACTCAAAAGAATGTCATTCAGAAAGTATATTTTAACGAGAAACCTTTTACATATAACAATAACAACTCGTAACCCAATTTTAATTAATGAATGCCAAATGATCAGCCAAATTATTGGGTTATTTTTGGGCCATGTTAATAATTACTTACTAATTAATTTGACCAGATGTAGGCAGATATGTCACCATCTTAGTAACTAATCATTAGTGTAGTCCAGTGGTTCCCAACCTTTTCTAGGATGCGGAACACTTTTGTGAGCAATTTTCTTTAGCGGAACACTTACTTAAGTTAATATGAAATACATAAGCTTGTCATCAGTTATTTTATTAGAATTGAGCAGTTATAATTCAAAATCTCTACTCATATTATTAACGCCAATTCTAAGACAGGAAAAAATATACCTAAATAACTGTAATGGGAAACTTGTGCCTGATGTTTTTTACATATTTCATTCAGTTTTTATCATTGTCTTTATCTTATTCGAAACAGTAGTACACTCCATAAGTACGAGTCGTACATATATATTTAAGTTTATGAAAATTTTATGATTTTAATTTTTTGATATTCGGCGGCTCGAATACGATTGTACACTTTCCGATTTGCGACTAAATCTGCGGAACACTTGGGAGATGCTTACAGAACACCAGTGTTCTGCGGAACACCGGTTGGGAACCACTGGTGTAGTCTGTAAATCGCCCAATAATTCTGCTGATCATTTGGTGTTAATTAAAAGTATTGATACTTTCTTCGAACATATGTACATTTTTAAAAATTTAATTGCAAGAAATTTTTAAAATGTATATTTATTAATAATTTCATAAATCCTGTTTGTTTATATTATTTTTTATCTTGGAGTAATAACTAAAATCTACTTCAAAGAACTTTGTATACTATCCTATTATAAACCTTCATTTGTCTCCAATTACTACAAAAGAAGATTGGATCAAATATCACAAGTGAAAAGCGAGAGTATTATCTGTTATTAATCAACAATATAAAATATTTCTGGAATTGTGGGATGTTTTGTTAAAAAGTACTATGAGAGAGATAAACTTTATAATACTTATTTAAAAAATTTTTATTTATAGGATTACTTTTATGATTTTGAAGAAGAGGAGCTTGATTTTGAACCACCAATCCTTCATGGTAATGGATATCCATCTACGCTAACAAAACAGCAAAAAGAACGACTTAGTTCTATGGGTAAATCATTATTTCAGTTATTGTATTGATTAAATAAATTATGAATAACATTATCAATTAAAAGAACATCATCTATTAGGGTAGTTTTAGAATCAGATTTGCATAGAATCAGTTTCTGTTGAGTCTTTTGGAATTGAATGAGACTTTCGGTCTAATGTGCAAATTGTTGGAAAGTTTCGGACAAATAAAATAATTCCGTATGGCTTACCACCCCTTTTCCTCTTTGAAACGATATTAATTACATTGTGATAGATGGAAAAACTCCATCTGTGCCTGGAGCCAAATGAGTTTTTAATTGTTTAATTATCTCTTTAGAAAATCGTAACTATATCCAATCTATCCCATTTCATTGGATTCACTATATTCAAGGAATGGGATGTAAATATTAAAGATCATTAAATAATTTGGTTTTGAGAAATTAGTTAAGAGATCCGTCAAGATAGAAAAATAACCATTTTTATTGGAAGAGATATTACAGTTAACTTCTCCAATTCAGAAAGATTGTTTTTTTTATTCATCTGACATTTTCCTTCTCCTTTGAAATTAGTTGAATAACTGAGTATAGTGAGTTCAAATGAAAAACAATGTTATCTGCACTAATCATTAAACTTTGTAAAAAAATTTTTCAAAATAGATTTTAACGTTGAAACATTATTATCAAAAATCTGTTCTTTCTTGTCAGAAGAAGCAAACATTTCCAATATTTGGATCTTTAAATTTGACTTGCTGGCAATCTGCAGTTTATGTTAGGTACAGAACTTCTCCAAATGGTGGAGATCTTATTATAGTTAATGATAGGATAAGCAAGTAAGGAAAGTTAACATGAATTAACATAATGAATTCTAAGAGGGAAGCTTGACTTTATTTTCACTAACACAAGCAACAGTTGACAGTGTCCTTTTGAGTCAAATAATAAGTTCTTGGAATTTTTTGAAATTTTGAAACAAATACAGAAAAATTACAATTTTTAATTATTAAAAGGCTTGTTTTAATATTTAAGAATTTGCCTAGAAATTTAAAGAATAAGCTTAATGGCAAAAGTTTTCACAAACATTTCAGTTTTATGGAATTTCAATAATAACAAGAATTTTTTTATATATCAAGTTTTACTTCTTATATGATTTTTTTTTTTAATTGATATTTGGAAATTTTCTTGTACAGTTATACTATAATAATTTCAGTTTTGTCCATTAATATTAACATTAAAATTTGTTGGAGAGTACAATGTTGCTTTAATTTATCAATTTAAGTAGTTTATTTCTGTAGGTGGTTTTTGTTTTGATATCCTGGCTTTGGATTTTGATTGCCAATGAACCATTTTTACAGAAATTACACTTCAAATTACTATAAAATCTGTACATATTAAAATTTCATGTAGTATCTAACATTAATTTGTTTAAATAATACATAAATGTTTATTTAGAAAACCTGATTTAAAATCTGTTACTTTTTTCACATTGCATTAATTTATCGACAGTGAAGATTAATGGCTTTCACTGCCGAGACTTCCATTCTGTTGCTTATAGGAATTTGTATCACTTCAATTTCAGTTTTATTTTAGATAAAAGAACAGTTAAAAGTCTAAAGGAGCAAAGTAATGGGGATATGGGAAAGCATTGTTGTTCTCTTTTGAGTCAGATAGTTGCTGACCAGGAATGACTTGATGGAAGCCAAGGTCAAACTATAGCAACTAGACTAGGTGAACTAAATAAAAAAACATTATTTCTGATCTGTAAGACTAAATATCTGCATCCATAGTTTCCAGTATAATAAGTCCTGTTAATATATAAAAAGTACTAGTATACAAAATAAATTTTAAATTATAGCAACTAGAGCTTTAAAGACATAACAAAAAAAGGCTTCCAGTATGAAGTACAATGGTGCCTCGTATAACGTACGCTGCGAACAACGGACTTTCTGTTTGGCCGTTACGTGACTCGAGCAACGGACTGGCTGCGAACAACGGACTTTCCGGCATAATTGGTGACTGCTCCATGGGTGCGTTCTTTAATAGCGGTCGCTCTGCGTCTCCACTAGTGCGCTGCTGTTTGTAGTCACTTAGGAACGACGGTGAAAGAAAGAAAGATGGCGGCGCCCGCACTATCGATAGTATCGTGATGGAGGAATCTATAATTCTAAAATATGAGCTTTAAAAGGCAAAAGAAGGGTTCCCAATTGTAAAATTTAACCATAAAATGGATTATTTGTTGAAAGAGCATTCAAAATAGCCTCGAAAAAAACTCGTAAAGACACTTACATCCCCGCGTGCACTAACTCGCGCTTTCACAATTTCTAAATTCTCATTCATAAAACCACATAATGGACCTGGAAACGAAACTATCTGAGCCATGGAGGATGCCATGTTGCTTTCCACTGAAAACTACTGCTACAAGCGGCCGTTTTTGCCGTTCGACGGCGTGCACTCCCACCAGAATTTAGGAACGCATTCCGCAGGAATTTTTAAACCGGTGTCACTCGCGCAGAGTTACGCGGAGGAATAAAGAATGCACCCCCATGTTCATTTTTTTATGATACAGTACGGTTATTTTATGCTGCGGAACGAATTAGATGTTTTAACATGTATTTCTATGGGAAAATGCGTTTTGTATAACGGACATGCACCTGGAACGGATTAAGTACGTTATATGAGGCACCACTGTATGTGAGTTGAAGTAGAAATGTGTAATTGTAAAAAGGGCTTATTTTTTAGATGATCATCTGTAAATACTAATATTATTATTATAACAAAAGTTAGAGTTAAAAATAAACCAAATTTTAAATGTATCAGATATGATAAAAATATGCTTCTGTCTGTCTGAGAGAGGAACTTATGTTGCATGATAATCAAATGCAATATTGTCAGAGTTATTCATCATTTACTTACAGGCTGTTCTAAATTTCTTTTTATACCAAATATTTTCAAGAATTAAATACCAAATTCATTCATTTATTTTAATATTTTGAATTCTACTCAATAAAAATTTTTATTTCTAAACTTTACTTTTATATTACAGGTATAGAATTAAGAATGGGTTCTTGGTCAAAAAGTGAAGATAATATTTTAAAAAGGAATTGGAATAATTTGATTGAGGTAAATCTCTTTCTCTCTCCTTATAAATGAAATACAGTTTAACCCGATTATAATGTCATCGGATATAACAATAACCCTAATATAACGTCAAATTTTTATCGGTCCCACAATTTTACTATACTAGATAATGTTAAAAAACCCACTTGTAACGACATAAAACCCTGCTTTAACATCATATTTGAAGCACTCCCAAATTTTATTTAACAAAAAAAAATACTACGTGTTCGGTCTTAGGGTCAGAGTTCACTTTCCTAGAACGACTGTGGGTGGTGCTCTTTCCACCTGACTTCGGTGGGGTGAACTTTGTCACTTTTAAACGACATAACCATCGGTTATTACGTGCTCATTTTTAAATTACTTTATGCTAAATTGTTAAATATTCTATTATTTTTAATATAACATATTATATCAAATAGTTTATAAAGAAATAATTGAATTATTTTTAATTGGCACACATTAATTTAACCTTTTGTTGCCTTTTGATTCAACATTATTCTCAAAACTGGAAGTTCCACCATTATTGAAACTTAAGACAAATAGAAATTTCTTATAAAATGTAATTTTTGATATTTTTAATTACATCGATGTAAATAAAGTTTATTTAAACATGTAGTTTGCATTTTTATACATACAATAATAAATTATTACTATCATAATAGATACAGTATACTGTATTACCATTAAGAAATAATTTTACTGTAAAACATACGATGTAAAATTAGAATGGAGTTTATAATAGATTCTTAAACACACTTGGTACGTTTTATCGGACTGAAATTATGACCCCGTAGATAACGACGCTCGGTTATAACATCAAAAAATTGCCGGTCCCATGGATGACGTTATAAATGGGTTAAACTGTAATTTGATTTAATCATAATATTTGCAATTATTGTTTTTCTTTTGTAAAT
The DNA here is from genome assembly GCF_030686945.1 of Centruroides vittatus. Lineage (NCBI taxonomy): Eukaryota > Metazoa > Arthropoda > Arachnida > Scorpiones > Buthidae > Centruroides > Centruroides vittatus. Next base: position 2,037,275 of record NW_027122576.1, read on the forward strand.
ATTATTATTCTGTTGGTTTTGTTTATAATGTAGGTATAAATGTAAAATGGGGGGATGGAAATCAATTGTCAACTGACATTTTCATTTGCTTGTAAAATAAATAAATAAATTTTTTGCATTTTCAAGAATGCATTGTTCATATTCATATTTTTATATTAATTTGAATCTTTATGATGTTTTGAAACTTTTTATGTGGAGAGCTACCAGTGAGATATCCTCTAATTTGCTGTTTAATAGTTCAGTTGGAGGCAGTCTAGGCACTGATTATCTTATCTACATTGACTGACACTATTTAACTCACTAAGTGTCTTGTCAGAAGCTTGTAGCCAATAATCTTCTGCAAAAAGAACACTTTCATATTGTACATGTTAGAATTTTTGCTGCCAATTGGTTGTAAAATTGCTTGTTATAAATACCTTCTAAACTCTGGATCACTATTTTCCATGTTGATTGACACTACGGTAATGAGCAATCATTGAGTCATAAATCTCCTGTCAAGGTCATCACCCCCTCTGCAGCATGTCATCTAAGACAGCATGTAAACAATAGGTCATAAAATTACTTTTCTTGCAACAGACACAATCAAAAGCCTACCTGACAAAGAAGGCTAGAAACACAAATACATAACATTAGACAACAATTATGCAGGCTGACATAATAAACTAGAAACATAACACCAAACTTAATGAAAGAGATTAGGAAAATATTCTGGAAAATCAAAATACATACAAAGTGTGAACAACACAATACACACGTACAGGAATACAGTGATACTCTAAAAGAAAAACTAGCAACCAAGTCAGAAAGACTGAAATGATATAAACCATATATGGTATGGAAACAACAAAATAAATTATTTGCAAACAATGAGGCACTTTTCTGCAGACAACCACAAACCAAACCCACTACACAATCACAGCACAGTGAAAGGGTTTGTGATTGCTATACAAGACCAGGTCATATATAATACAAGAAATTATAGAAAGCATATCTTAAAAGACACAAAATTCACAGGTGACATATAAGAAATGCCACATCATGCATAAGAGTATATAGCATATCACATCGGGTTGCAAACTTTTAACATAAATGGACTACTTACATTAAAATAACAATTTAATACATCAAAAGCTTTCACACAAACAAACTTCTACGAATTTGAGGTGGAGAGCATATATTTTAAATTAAATAAATTAAAAAGTATGATTGCAGCCTGGCATTGTGGTGGTGTCACAATAAATAATTGCTCATTTTAAACTACAAATGCTGAATATTTTATAATTATTTTATTTTTATTTACCTTAAGTTATATTTGAGATTCATTATTAGGAAAAAAATATTTATGCATTAATTGATAACAATTATAATTAATAAGTCTTCTAGCTATATATTTTTTAATTATTTTAACATGTCCTTTTAATGTTAGAGTGAATTTATCAGAATTTTAGTCTTTACTTACTCTGCTCGTTACCAGTTTCCATAAGTTTGTTAATTGTCAATTAATTATAATATATAATAAATTTTATATTAAGGAGAAGTATTGCATAATTAATGTATTTTAACTGAAGGTTTGTTCAGTTTTTGTTCTACATTTGATCCTTTGAAGATACCTTAAATGATAAAAAGTGAACATACTTATTAATTTTTGAGTTTATTCATATAATTTAAATAGTACTGTTGATCAATCTGTAAAAGAAGAGTGCAAGAAAGAAGAAAAATATCCATCTACAAGCACATTACCAGAAAAATCTAAAATTTCAAAATGATCAAAAACAGGAAATCCTTGTTTATTTGAACTCGAATAGTTTGAAATCCTGTTAGCTCCCATACTTTTGTCCTGGCCGGGGATATAGAGATTTACATGTTAAGGAATTCGGTTAGGTCGAAATATGGCTACTTTAAAATTCAAAATAAAAATTTTCTCCAATGATGTTATTTTCTTGAATTAAGGCTGCATTCACACTGCCAACAATGACAAAAACCAATGTTTTTATCATTTGTTTTTGCAAAACATTCACACTAGTCATTATTATTGGTTTTTCATCTTAGGCATTTGTCATTCCAAAGTTAGCCAAGATTTGACCTTTTGTCATTGTCATAACGGAATTGGCCAATCAACGTGAACTTCTCACAATTCTTTGAACGAGATGGAGGAACTGCTAATCTCTTGTGTCAAAGGAAGAGGCCCTACAAAGCTTAATAAATGGTCTAAAGGATTTGGAGACATACAAAAATAATTTTAAAACTCTTTTGATGTCTTTTAATTGTAATTCCTTCACCAAAGCATGGAAATGGCCTTGTTTTTCTCTCAATATGAATATTATGATTATCTTCAACATTTTGATATTTTCCTTGACAAAAATAATAAATTCCTCTGTCAAAGTCAAAGAATTAACATCTTACTCTGCATATCCAATTTTAAAACAGACAAGTCAGTCTAAAAGTACTGAAAGTTACAGAATAACACTAAGCCTAATGTACAGTACATTGCTCTAAGATGAAAACTAATAAACAATGTGAATGCTTTGTCAATGAACTAAAATGACAAAAGACAAGTTCTGGTGAGAACTCTCCTAAAACATTGTTTTCTAGTTCTCTCACTACTAACTCTCATAAGGGGTGTGTCCCTTTCACAGGACTTATACAAGTTAACTAGTGAGACAACTAGAAAACAATGTTTTAGGCAAGTTATCTTATTTCATTACTTGCAAGATAAAGTATGATTATTTGTAGTAATGTTCATAATTAAATAAATTGGACAAAAATATATTTGAAAGGTTTTCATTTTCCCTTTTTTATACCGAAACCATAACAGAGTCATATGATCGCATACTTATTCTGAGGCTCTTTTTCACCTATCAAAATTAAGGTTGATCACATAATTTTGTTGTTCCTGTAGTGTAAAAAAAAACAAATGGAAAGGCCCTAAATAATTTTTTGTGTGTTTGTCTTCTCTTTGTAAATATTTCGAGATGTAAGCAGTAATTATCAGGTAACAATAGAGACTTTTTGTATTCTGTGAAGTTTTTCTAGTCAATCTGAACAATTTTCAAATTAAATATCATTGGTTGATTAAACAACTCCTGCAAATCCTGTTGACAATATTCCAGTCTATAAGTTATAAGTAGACTTTTTTATGTAATGTGTTTACAGTATAATATAACTTATCAAATATATGAATTAATGATGCTTAGTTTCTTAAAATATTGTTACATTAAGTAAAATTTAGATAAATACATATTTATAATTTTAGAAATACGAATTGAAGCATCCACACGTATTACTTGGATTGAGTCAAAAGAAGGTTCATACAGCTGTTCAGAAATTCATTAAGGCCAAGAAATTTTACTATCAGTTAGGTAAGTATCAACACATTTATGTAAAAGTCAGAGAGAATTTTAGTTTTGATATTATTAAGGATGCATTCAATACGTAACACAATTTGTTTAAACTGTGCATCATAGATCTGTATAAAGTCAGTAATTGTATATATTATTGTATTACATTGGTAAATATATATATATATTTATTTAAAAAATACAAGATATATTATATATATAATTCAGGGGTCGTGCTGCATTGCATCAAAATTGCCACTTGGCAATATTTTTTATTAAAGTGGCAATAAAATCCCTTATTTCAACATTTGGCAAGAAATTGAATTACAAAGAATGCATCAGGAAAAACAGCAGAATGTTGAGCTGTGCAATGGAAGTCCCATGCACCACATACCTAGCGATGTCACGGCATCATACAACAAACTCAGGCAGGAAAGTGGGAAGTGACGTTGAGAACCGAAGGCAGTTTTCATACAGTGCCGCCCAGCACTTCCAAATTGGGGAGAATTTTTATTGACTGACAGAAAAGTTTGGAGTAACATTTTTTTCACTTTGATCTTTTTACAGTAGACTAAAGCATAAAAATTTTGACACGACAGACATGTGAAATACCATTTAAGCTTTATGATCAAATGCGTTATTTGGAATTAGTCATTAAAAAATTATTCAAAAATGATTCCTATTTAAGTGACAGCTTAACATGTTACTTTTGTTTTCCAGACTCCAAACCAGCATCTACATTGATTAGTAAGTAAAGCTGGTGGCAAAAAATATTTTTGAAGTGGCAAAAAAAAAAATTTTTAAACTGGTGAAATGGTTGGCAATTTTTGAAAATTTTCCAGAGCGACCCCTGATAATTACAGTAAATTAATATTGTTAATAATATGAGGTATCACTTTCCTTTTAGCCAAAGATCTCAACAATAGAACAATTCACAGCTGTTATTTGAGAGCAAGAAAATTATTTCATCCTTACAGAGATGAAAACAAGAAAGGATGGGTTGGGTAAATTTAGAAATTGTTTTATTTTTCTTATTAGTTTGTTGAATGGAATAAATATTTATATTGTATTTTTGACTGAAAGTTACCATATACTTTTCACTAATATTTATGCATAAAATCTTCATTTTAATGCATGTAATGGTAAAAAATAGGAGCATGTAATACTGTACTAAATTTTTGTTTCATAGGTGTAGGAATATGTAGAAAATTACATCATATACTAACACATTAAAACATTAAGTGCCATGTGTTGCATTTTGGCAACACACACTACACATTGAAATCTGTGATGTCTTACTTAGTGCAATTTCATTTCCACAGGCCATACTTTGTCCAGTAAATTTTTTTAATCACAAAATGCTAATTGAAATGTAATTTTTTCCCCTATAAAATATGAGAAATATGCAAAATTTGTTTTTTCTAATTATTTTTTTGCACATTGAAGGTGAATAAATATAATATCACGAAAACATAAAGCACAAAAATAAATCTTCAATAAACAATATTTTCTTTTAGTGAACAAAAACAGTAAATATATTATTTTAGTGATTATTCTATATTTCTTAGATTTGCATCAGTCCATTTATGCAACCTAGAATTTATTCATTTGTGTGGTAGACATTCTTGAATTTAGAACCTGACAAGCATAAAAAATGGTGTAAGATGATCAGAAAAAAATCATCATGCCACATGTTGCAATTCTGCAACATTCTAAAAAAATTGAGAAAAAAATGTCTTTCAACAATGACAAACAAAATTATATTAAATAGCCATAATTTTTGTGCTATTTTGTCTATAAAAAAGAGCATGGCCAGGTTTGATATTTTATTTCCCTCTATTGTGGCACTTAATGTGTTAAAACCACACACAAGTCTAATCACAAATGCTATCAGTGATGCCAGTATTGAAATATTTATATAAAATTTTAGCAAATGTATTATATTAACTTCTGCTTTGTTGAAAAAGATATACAGTCACCTCATGTTAATATGAATTGCTAGGAGAACAGTAGTGAGTTCTCCTAGCCAGTGCCAGCCTTAGGGGGTGGTGAGCAGGGCAATCACCCAGGGCCTCGTGCAACAACTCGAGTGGAAAAAGTTTATATTTAAAACTTTTTATTTTATCCTTAGCTATTAGTTATAAGCCGCAAACATCAGTTTTAAATCCCTGCGTATATCTTTTAAGGCATTTATGTACTGTACCGTAGTTTATCATCATTACTAATTTGTTGTCTTAATGACTGTTAACTTTTATAAATCTTCTAATATAATATTTTAAACTCTAAATTTATTTATTTATAACTTTTGCATTTCTCGTCAATCATCAGAAATATCTATTTTCAATTCGCATACTTTGCACAAAGGACAAAGGCCTCGCAAAGATCTGCTGCCCGGGGCCTCGCAATCATTAAGGCTGTTGCTGCTCCTAGCAATAAAGCAAATTTTCAATAAAGCGAACAGTAGTTAGTTAGCATAAAGCAGATACTAGCTCAGCCAATAATTAGTCTAATTCACAAAAAAGACACCTTTCACTTATAGCTGAGATAATTTTTATTGAGACAAACTAACGTTTTCGGCTTACTCAATAAGCCATCCTCATGTTTTAACTTTCGGAGAAAAGGAACATTAGTAGTTAGTTAGCTCACTTTATTAATGATTTTCAGGTTCAATATAGAGGTTATAAAATTAAGGATTAATAGGCACTCAAATCTCTATATTTAGTAAATTAATTCAAAATTTATAACAAAGTTAAATAAAATAAAATTTATTTACAAAAATAAATTAATGATTTAAATAATTTTCAAATCAAAATGAGGTGGTGACTGTATTTACCATTCCACTGTGGAGCATTATATTAGAGTGGTTAAGTGAAATAAAGCTAAAAGAAATCTGTAATTTTTTGAAAATTAGAATATATTTTTTGACACCAAAAGAGTGAAAAAGGAGCCAAATTTAACACAAAGTAGCCAAACCTGGCATCATGTACGCACCCCAACAATGCAAACTATCATGTATTTTTAATGTATTAAACCCACTGCTGAAAGTCATATAAAGTAATTGAATTTCCTTTAATTAGTTTTGAAGTAACCAAGAGTAATAGAAACAAATTAAAAAAGGTTTGAATTATCCATGTTTCACTGTATAAAGCAATTTCCATCTCAAATTTAGCCTGTTTTTTCCAAATACATATGTATCATTGAAGATTGTATGTTAGTTACAATAAGACACTTATCTTTGTGTCTTTGTGCATTTGACTTGAAATATTTTAATACATTTGCCACATTTTTCTATTATCTTTTTCAAAGAAGTCAACATATATTGTCTTTCTCAGACTTTTCATTTGCAAGTTTGACACAAGAATTATTTTGTGTCTCAGTGTAATCTTTAGGATTCAAATAATTGTATATAATTTGATTGTTATTGCATTTGACACTCCCATTTCTGAATTTGTATTGTTTTAAAAGTTATTAGCTCAGACAACTTTTAGAACATTCTCTACATCAGAGATTCACAAATGCAGCCACCAGGTTAATTCTGTACAATTCTCCAATCCAAGGAATCAATTTTGTAACTTTTCATTCACTAAGTGTTGTTGAAATATTCACTATTTTGGATAGTTTTTGTCTGAAGTTTATCTTGGATAACAAAATCCTAAATACAAGCAGTATATAACAATATTTGTATTCAGTTTATTAGTTTGTTCCTTTTTATTGTATTTAACTCACTGCTGAAAGTCAATAAGGTATGTTTTTGTATATCATTTTCTTTTAGCATAGACAATAATACTATAAAAGTTTATTTTGAAGTTTTAGAAAATTGATTTGCATCTACTCATATCAAAATGGTTTTAATATATTTAAATAGCATATAAAGTAATTAGTATTTGTTATTTTTTTTAACAAATCTGTTAATAGGTAGTAAGCAACAACATTTTTGTACTGTAATACTAAATTTTTAAAAATTACCCTTGTCTAATAAGCCTTTTAGCTTTTTGAAAAAAGAACAACCATTAATGCTGAGAAAATAATTTTAAACGTTTAAAATCTTTTATATAGTATAAAAAATTGATAAAATCAGAAAATTTTTATTTTTTCAGAACGTCAAGAGATGAAGTGGAAGACTTACAGGCGCTAGTGTCTATTTACGGAAATAAGTGGACAAAAATTGGACACATGGTTAATCGAGAAGCAAAAAACATTAGTGAAATAATCCGATGGCACAGGAAGAAAGCAGGTTATATATACTTTACATTATTATGATAATGATACAATTTTACATTGGAACCGTGATCAGAAGAATTAATGTACCATTTTAGGAAAATTTATATTTAATGTCGGATAGATTATTTGACCAACTTATTGCTAAAAATTTTGTGATTTAAGATCTATATATCTGTCCCAATCAACAATTTATTTCATACTGTTTCAAGCATATTAATTATAATACAGTGATTCTAGAGTTCACGTTATTATACAGTCGCCAATAAGTTAAAAAGTACAATACGTACGAGTTTGTGGTGAATGCACGATATATCTATTCTAATATGAAAAAATGCATTGCAAATGTGCTTCTTCAGATGATCTGTATTCTTGTATGCAGACCTTTGAATCTCCCTATAAATTTAATTATTCCATCTTGTTACAGTAGTGATACATAAAATGTTTTTGTATTAATTTTAAAAAATAGAAACATTGATTTAAATAATAGAATTAAATTAATTAAGTAATAAAGAAGTAAGATATAAAATATTTTAATATAGTTAAAGGACACTGGTCGGCAGAGGAGGAAGAAAATTTAATCGAAGCCATTAAAACTGTTCTTCAAACTAATGACGTTGCAGGTGTTTACTACGGAATTCAATGGGAAGAAGTTGCCAAATTAGTTCCTACTAGAAATTCAAATCAGTGCCGTCAGCATTGGTGAGAAAATTATTACTGGTGATCATGTATACTAAAATACTTTATCATTAAATTAAATAATAAATATATATTTTAGGCTGTTAAATACTTGTTGGAAAATAAATAACGATAAACCAAGAGAGAGGTGGAAAGACACTGACACGGTTCGCTTAATCTATCAGTATGTAATTTATATTACTCATTTAAAAATTTACTTTATTTTTTCTTAATGGCAATTCATGTAACGATTACCTAAATTATGATTTAATGTTGGGAAACTTGTTTATAAGTTAAGTGCAATGTTAAATTTTAGTGGCTACTTTTCATAATTTATTATTTATATATTATTTTGGAATGAAGTGATTTTTTTTCACTACATGTAGGATATGGAATCAAGTATTTAAAGTTTGGATATCGGGTAATATATAATACTTGATGACCCTGATCTATAGATTTGAGATTCTGTTGAGACTTGTTATTGATTCATCAATGTATGATTTGAACAAATCATATTGTGTTATTCCCTGAAGATTTCAAACTTGTCTTCTATACATTGAATAAATAGTCTCCTATTAAAAACTCTGCGTGTTAAAGTCAGTCTTTGGCCAGTAATAAATAATAAATTTTTAATAAGTAATTAATGTGGAATTGTTTCTATTGTGTATTGTCATTTTTCATTTTTGTGTGAATTCTGAGGTTTTATTACCACTTGTGACCCGGTGTCTACATTGGTAAAGTTGGAGCAACAGCATTTTTTACTATTACGAAGGCAATGCAATACTTGGACGATGTGCCAATGAGGAATGCCACCAGAGGATTTTCTATGGGAAACTGGCCCCTATTAGGTATTAGACACACGAAGAAATCCCAGAAAACTCCATATTGCCATTTGCAACTTTTATAAACTTTTACAATTAATGCTTCAAAATACATCCAAAACATAATAGTAAGTCTAGCAGTGGAAATAAATGCAAGTGTTGCTGTATTACCATGGAAATTAAACTGGGCATTATAAAACTAAGTGCATTATGTGAAAAAACTGTTTGAAACATTTGCTACTAAGCAGTAAATGAGTAAAACATATTGTATTAAGTACATTGAAGGATCAAACCTAATAATAAGTGGTTATTCTGTGTACAAATGTATTTTCTAGGTTAGTTTTTGATTTTCAACAAAATCTTGGGAACCTAACCCATTCATAAGTAGGGGAACATGTGTAATTTATTCTAGAGTGGGAATAATCTGTTACTTTTGCGTATTGTTATACAAATGCATTCCCAGTTATACTAGCCCGACTCTTTCAGACTATATTAGTTGTCTGCAATTTTCAAACATAATGAAATCTCCCTTATTTGATAGACCACAATTGGATGATAAATGTTGATACCAAATAAATCTTTTATTCATATACAGTAGATACGTTCCATGTTATATGAATTCCATGTTGTACAAGACACTTAGATTTTACAAAAGCATGAGCCATTCACAGCCCAGCACGTGTTCAGTTTAGGGGGTACGGCTGTTTGAAAGGTTTTCTTCCATAAAAGTAATCGATTCTAGACTAATTTGACTCGAATATTTCCAAAACACATATAATTTTTTGGGAGTAATCCATATAAACTATACTATAAACAAAAAATTGTAGGAATACTTACCGAGTGTGCACTGTTCGAAGACGCCATTGTTTAAGCTTGTTTTCGTCACAGAACGGTTCATCAAATGGCGGATGCGTTTCCTGATAAGTTATTCTTTCTGCGAAAAATTCACTAAACTTTGGAGACATCATTAATAGAAATATAATTTTTATGGCCATTGAATAACAATTGTTTTTAAACAAGCAGCGGACCTAGTAAAAACTCAACGGTTTGTGCAATGTCCACTATTGGTCCAGATTTGACCAATCCTGTCAAGACATGAGTCAGCCACGACAATCTGTCTCATTCTTTTACTGTTATATGAGCCTCTTTTAGTGTGTTATACAAACACGATTGCAATTTTTCTGCCATGTTATACGAATCCGTCTTATATGAACCAATGTTATAGGGGGTCTACTGTATTCATAATTTTTAATCTGAAATGGAATAAGACAGTTTGGATAAATATTTATTTAGTGATTAGCTATATTGTGTTTATATATAACAAATTCTGTTATAATTGTCTTTGAAGCAGTCTGAACAAACTTCTGAGAAAATTTGGCTACTAAGTTTACTGCTGTTAACCCCACTTTTTAGATGTTGGTGAACCAGTTGCATGAATTGTTTCATTATGTCACACAAATAATGAGGACAAAAAAGAAGAATAATACGTTTTCACTGAATTAATTTGTCAATCTTGTCTAAACTAAATTAATAGTCAGTGAGGAGATATTAGTCCAAAAATCACTCCACAGACCGATTGATAATTATGAGAATCTAATTGCGATAATAGATACGTGTCGTGTAAAGTATAGGCAGGGATGTGAACTACGGAGATTTAAACAGATTTGGTATGACAATAGATGTTACTACTACAAGATAAGGAAGCAAAAGAGTTTAGCTCAGTTTAGGAAAACAAATCAAGAAGCAGCCTGGAAGAAATATGTACAGAACAAAAGATGGTACAGGAATTTTGTGAAGGCAAAAAAGAAAAGATATTTATCCGAACTTAACGATAGGCTGATAGAAGCTAAGGACTCGAAAGTATTCTGGGATATCATAAATGATTTTCGTCGACCCATTGGTTATTTACGAGAGCCAAGTTGTGTACCGTACACTAGTTGGCTACAGTATTTTGAAGGGTTCTCAGCCGATTATCGTAATAAAATGGATCAAGTTTATGTGGAAGAATCTTATACTGAGGTAAAAACTAGTGAAGAAGTGTTTAGTGTCCAGGAATTACAAAGATGCGTTTCGAAACTTAAAGTGAAATCAGCACCAGGTATAGATAATATTCCTAATAAATTAATTAAAAGTTTACCAGTATCTATACTTAGTTATCTTGCAAGACAATATAATGGCTTTTATTCAAGAGTAGTAGTTCCAGTTGACTGGAACAAAGTAATATTCTTCATGTTATACAAGAAAGGGGAAAGGTTAATACCTGGCAATTACCGTCCCATTGCATTATTACCGACGTTTCGTAAGCTGTTTACATCAGTGCTGCTTTCCAGGTTTATTGCATGGATTGATAGAGAAAATCTTAGGAATCCCACGCAGTTTGCCTTTGTCAAAAAAGGTGGGACTCAGTTAGCTCTATTTGTGTTAATGGCCATTGTACAAATTCAGCTGTATAAGAAGAGACAGAAAGTTTTCGCCTTATTCCTAGATATAGAGAAGGCATATGATGCAGTAAATATTAAAAACCTTCAAAATAAAATGCGATACTATCAAGCGGAGACTTTAATGGTAGAAATGATAGGATTGTTATTTGGAAGCTATGAAGCGACTATTAGACAAGATGACACGCAGTGGGCGCCGTTTAGGATAGATCGTGGGCTGTTACAGGGTGACCCATGGTCCCCCCACCTCTTTAATTTTTATACTTTTGATTTAAATAACAGTTTTGAAAGGGAAGAGGATGGATTCTTGATTGAAGAAAATATAGTTCACTCCATTGTCTATGCAGATGATATTGTGATAATCGCCCCCACTGCTGCTGCTCTACGGAGGAAAATTCAGCAAACAATGTTATATTTTAATAAATTAAAATTGAATATTAATCCGAAGAAATCGGCTATCATGGTGTTTAGAAATGGTTCTAAGCTTTCAAAGAGGAACATGTCATTTTATATTAATAAAGAAGAATTAAAAATAGTCAATGAAATAAACTTTTTAGGGCTAATCTTAACCCCTATGTTGTCCTTTGAAAAACAAGTCAAGATGTCACTGGTCAAGGCAAATAAGTTAATAGGAAGTATAGGAATGTTATTTTCAAAAATTAAATTAAAAAACACCCAAACGCAATTTAAATTGTTTAATTCAATAATTGTAAATGCAACAAGCTATGCAGCCCCAATTTGGTGTTTGCCAAAATATCAGAAGTTAGAAGCGATTCAAAATAAGTTCATACGGAGAGTGTTTTTACTGGACTATAAAATCCCTGGAAGTATACTAAGATTAGAGTTGAATAGATTCAGAATGACGTCAATGTTGGTTAAGAGATGTGTAAAATTTTTAATGAAGGTGAGAGACAGTGGGCAGCTGTTGTTTAGTCTTTTGAACCAATTATATAGGAAATCATTACGAACAGAATCGAGAAAGAACTGGGTAAGTCACCTGACTAGAGTAATTAATAATTTTGGATTTTCGATGGGCCCGTTTATACACCTTCCGGAGATTAGTGGAGATTTATGTAGACAGCTTACTAGAAATGTAATGGAGAATTCATTGATACTTGATGTGGAGGATATCCGGACACGAAAGATGCCGATTCCATATAATATAATACTGGACTACCCTAATATTAATAATTACATGTTGTTTAATCTCCCCTTTGGTGTTAAGAGGTTCTTCGTCCAGCTTCGCCTTAATAATGATGTAATAATGATTGAAAACAAGATTTATATCTATTCTAAAATTGAATGTCCGAGGTGTTTAGAAAACTTCTCTAAATTTCATCTGGTCTGTGGATGCGAAAAAGCAATAGTGCTAAGACAAAGTTTCGATTTAAATATTTTAAATGAGTGCTCCTCGGAAAAAGAAATGTATATGTTTTTTCATGTGGCTAAGTTAAAATCTATTTATAACTTGTATAATTTTGTTAAAAAATTTGTAACTATATAACTGTTTATTTAATGAATGTTGATCATAACTCCCCTTGTAACAGGCCAAGGCCTATTACAAATAAAGATGAATTGAATTGAAAAAAAAAAAAAAAAAAAAATTGAATTGAAAATTAATAGTCAGCTTGTTTTATTTTTGAATTATTTTATTCAAATTTTGCACAAAGGTAAGACATTAGTTCATGCTTCCTCTGAATTATAAAAAATTGTTACTTATCCAGTATGATTTTAGGTTGTTTTTGTAATCAATATTTTATAGACGACCTCTTCTATTATTTTCTATGTTCTATTTGGTGGTCTTTCCTTTGCTAAATTATTTGTTGTTTGGTTAGTTTAACCATCTAAACTCAACCGGCTTTGTCAAAGAAAAGTAAAACAAGGCTCTCAGATTTGTCTCGCTCTCCCAGTTAATGTACTAGTACAATTATTCTGCAACAAGAGTTAAAAAATAATTATTTTAATTTTACTGTTTATAAGAGTAGCGTTAAAGATTCTCTCAAGAAAACAAATGCTTAGTCTAACTTTTGATTATTTTATCATCATTTTAATTGAAGCAATTAATAAAGTTGATTATTGCTAACTGTGGAACAGCTGTTTTCTCCTTCAAAATATGCACAAATCCAGATTTGGAAAATGCATATTGAATTTAAGACTCTTGATCAGAAAAACATTCTAAAGTATTTAATCTCTCATTTTCTTTTATGTTGTTATCCATATGATTATCATTTCTCTGTCACATAAATAATATCCATTGTTAGTGTTATTAGTGTTTTTGATGACTAATCAAAAACATTACTGAGGAAACAAAATAGCAATTTTCATTTCCAAAACAAGATCATGGAGAAAACCATGGTCTGAACCTGCCCGGTGGCTGGTTTAGATCATGGCTTTCTCTTAGACTGACTTCCTGCCATAAAGATCAAACAACCAGTTTCTGATCCTCATCAAAGAAATTTATTCGGGGAATGCAGTTTTTTGGGATCCGTGATCTTGACAAGTTTTTAAACTGCTGTTGAGATCTAAAACCAGTTTCTGCAATCCAGTCGAAGAGTTTATACCACTCCCTAAGTATGTCTGCAATGAAACATTTACCATGGAATCAAGAGCTGGCCCTATGCAATATGCTAAGTGTATTATGACATGTATTGACTAGAAAATTTTTAGGAAAAATGCTAATGTATAAAATAAGCTTATAATGAATCTAAAATTTTCAAAAGCATTTTGGTTATTGTCAAATTTAAACCATCACTTCGTTAGGAACCTGTTACTGGTGTGCTTTGTGAAATTACAGTTTATCACAAATGCTTTCGAAGGTTTGTAACAAAGTGATGATTTCTCCCCGGTGTTTGGAAGATGGTGAGCTTTATAGTCAAATTTAAAATTATATGAAACTTAATGTAACATATTACAAATGTTAAATAACATTATATTCTTGTTATTTCAGTCTTTATAGACTATCGATAGATAATGAGAAAGACATCGACTGGGATGGGCTGGCCTCCGAATTTGACAAGTAAGCGTTTCTCTTTTCTAAATAGCATGCTTAAAGGAAAGAAAACTAATCATTTTTCCCTTGCAGTGTTGCATCATATGCACATTTGAAACAAAAATGGTTACACTTTAAACTAAAAGTACCAGGTTATCAAAATAAGGATTTCGAAGGTAAGAAAATTTGAAATAGAAATAAGTGCATTTGCCTATTCATTTTACTTAAATTTTTGTATTTTCAGATATAATTACGTACTTATATTGTTGTTATTTACCTTCGTTGTTGGAAAAAGTCGGAAAGTCTTACGTCAAAGAAATCATAGAGACCATCTAAAGTGCAGTTTGCTAAACCTCATCTTTATCATTGTACATACCAATCAAAACCGTATTTTTATAAATGTAAAATATCTTTTTAGTTTAATAAATTTTTTCATTTCGATTGTGCATTTGGTCCAAAATTTAAAAGAATGAGGAGTTTGCCATAAACTCCTGAATCAATTTTATGTCAGCCAAAAACAGAAATCTATGTAAAAACTTGGATAGATTACACATTTTTACACATTTTAACACGAATATACCAAAAACAGTATAATATATATATTTATTTAATTCCTTTCTTTTTTCTTTATATATGACCTCAGTAACCAAAGAAATTCTTCAATTAGTTTGGATTACCAAGAGTACACTATATGTAGTAAATAAAGTGATTATTATTTTGCTCTATAATACAGCAGCCATACTCAACCTACAGTCTAAGGCTGCAAGGAGCAGTCTGCCAAGTTTCTATGTGGCCCATAGCATTCACATTCATTTAGTAGTATTTTTTTTTTTAAATTCTGGCAATTTGGCAAAATTTTTTAAAACCTTGAGACACAGGCAACCCTCAACTAGTTGGTATGTACACATGCAGTGCTCTTGTGATTTGTTTTAGTAATGTAATAATGTCAATGCATGCAATGCAGTCTTATAACTTTTTAAGTGTCAGCTACACTGAACCAGTGCAAGTGACTGTTTTAAACCATATTGTGTGTAAAAAATAATTTGATTATTCACAATGGCAGGAGTGTCTTCAAAATACAAAAAATATCCAAAGGCAATTGGGAAGAAGCATATTTTTTGTTCCAACTGTTCGACAACCTATTTGCTTTGTTGTGAAAGTGTAATATTAAAAATGTATAATTGTTTGTCGTTATACCACCAAACAAATCATTTAATGACACTTTTCGTCGGGATCTTTAATAAGATATGAAAAGTTAACTTTCTTTAAGAAGTCATTGCAAACAGCAAAGTGTTATTTCAGTGGCATTATCACAAAACACAGCAAGATGAGCATTATACGAAATTTGTTATGTAGTTGGTAAGCATCTGAAACCATTTACTGATGCAGAGGTTGTGAAGGAATGTTCCACCAAATTTTCCAATGTATTATTTGATAATTGTAGCAATAAAAATCAAATACTGTAATATTACAAATTAAAAGAATGCAGCTTTCTGATTATACCTGCATTAGATATATTGAAGATATTGCAAAACATATTTCTGATAGCATCATAAAAGATTTGAAAAATTGTAAATATTCTAGCTTGGCTTTTGATTCAAACACCAATACTTCAGCAACGTCACAATATTGTTTTCATTAGGTACTGTACTGAACAGAATTCAATTTGTGAAGATTTTTTGAAATTTTTGCCTATGAAGAATCAAGCTAGAGTCACAGATTATTTCATTATTATTCTACTTTTCTGGAGAAGAATAATATTGATGTAAAAATTTGGTTTGTGTTTGCACTGATGGATGTCCTTTGATGACCTGATCCAAAAAAGGATCTGTTTTCGTATTGAAAAAGAAATACGATTTAACAAATCTCTTATCTTTTCGCTATATCATCCACCACAAAAACTTGATAGAAAGTATTTCCATGGCTGCAGTATAGACACCACAATGAAAACAGTCATAAATATAATGAATTATATCAGAGCATGAGAACCAAACCACATATCTGTGGTTTGGTTCTCATGCTGTCAATAAGAATTCCTCCTTTGCAAAAATTGGCACCCCAGTATAATAGTCCTATTAATATAAGTCCTTAGTTGACAATAATATAATAAAATAGTATAAGGACATAGATAAAACATTAATTCAATTGCCTTTAACTCTGTTCTTGAGATTAAGAAAGGACAGACATGCCAGTGGGAATTTATATGTCTGCAGTTTTAAAATTGAAGCTCAATAAGGGCTTTCCTCTTACTGTCTGTGTAGACAGTAAGCCTGGCCAAACCTTCAATGGGCTTTGTTTGGACATTGTGAGTTTGACCAGATTTACAATAGTTTGGTGAGAGATGGGATTTAATTTACATTTTTGTGCCAAACCACACATCGAAATTTCTGAGAACTAATCTGGATGCCTAATTGAGTTATGCAATGTAAACTGACTGTGAGACTAGAATGTTGGATTCAAACTGGTCTCCCCAACAAAGGCCGATTATTGTTCAGTCATCCAAAAAATACATTTTAATATATTTATGTTAATATGTTTATTATATATAGTAGAACCCCAATTATACAAGGTAATCTGGGCCAATGCAACCTTGGATAACTGAAAACACAAAATGGATGGCCATTTTGGAATAAAAAATTATGAACATAAAAGTAAACGACAATTTTTAATGGCAAATATTAATTTTTATTTTTTAAAGAGACATTTCTTAATTACTTTATTATACAGGAAAACAATTATGGAGCCTTTAAGACGGTGAAATTTATTTTAATTCCTTATCGCTTTGAGAGTGTATTGGAATGTTCATAAGTATCTTATGAACATTCCAATACACTCCAATATGAAGTAGTATAGTGGCTGGATGGCCGAGCGGTCAAGGTTAGCAGCCTGCCGCCCTGGGGACCCGGGATCGAATCCGAACGGGTCGAAAAATCCCCAGGAATTTTTCGGGGGGTGGTCCGTCCGGATATGTCGGTCCCCGTCCCTCACCACCCAGTCGCCCCATTGTGGGCTTGGCCGAACCTATAATGGGCTTGCTATAAGAGGCCCTCTTAGTGCCCACAGGGCAGAAAGAGTTACAAAACAAAAAAAAAAAATATGAAGTAGTTGATTAGGAGGAGGAAAAGAGAATAAAAGGAACATAAGGAAAGTTCAGTTTATGAAGAACTGTACTTTCAGTCAGTTAAAGATCATGATATTTATACTACCGAAATTATAAAGGACAATGAAGAAATACATGCGAGGGTGTACTATAGATTACCACCTATGGAATTTCAGGACTTTTGATTATATATTTGAACTCAGGGGACCGAGACGAGTTCAACGGTACCATATTTTTGGACCAGAGACAAAAAATAAAAAAGTTATACTTTTTAAGTTACCATACTTTTTTAATGCTCTCACGAAGACGGCACCATAGTTGCTAGTACTGCCATCTTGCGGTAAAGTCTGCAAACCATGACGTCGGACTACGGTCATCTCCAGTAGGGTTAAACACACGATACGAGAGCGGAGAGAGCGACGCGACTTCCGATCATCGCGCGATCGCCATTTCGGTTAATGTTACTTATGGCAGCGAACGTGACGGCCGTTCAGATTGTTCGTGCTCTCGACTGACCTCCCGGAGGGGAGCCGCCGGCAGGTCGCCATGTGCTAAACGTCACTAGTTATTGATTCACGGTAGTTCTTGAATAAAGTAAAAAAATAAGGGGGAAATGTCTACTAAAGGCAATTTTAACGGCAAGCGACGCGACTCCCGATCGCGATAGCGAGGCCGACTTAGCGGAGAGAGCGACGCGACTCCCTATCATCGCGCGATCGCTAGAAAAAAGTATGATAACTTTATTACAGTGGTGCCTCATATAACGTACTTAATCCGTTCCAGGTGCACGTCCGTTAAGTGAAACGTCCGTTATACGAAACGCATTTTCCCATAGAAATACATGTTAAAACAGCTAATTCGTTCCGCAGCATAAAATAACCGTACTGTATCGTAAAAAAATGAACACGGGATGCGTTCTTTTATTCCTCCGCGTAACTCTGCGCGAGCGACATCCGTTTAAAAATTCCCGCGGAACGCGTTCCTAAATTCCGGTGGGAGTGCGCGCCGTCGAACGGCAAAAACGGCCGCTCGTAGCAGTAGTTTACGGTGGAAAGCGACATGGCGTCCTCCATGGCTCAGATAGTTTCGTTTCCGGGTCCATTATGTGGTTTTATGAATGAGAATTTAGAAATTGTGAAAGCGCGAGTTAACGCACGCGGTGATGTAACTGTCTTTACGAATTTTTTTTCGAGGCTATTTTGAATTCTCTTTCAACAAATAATCCATTTTATGGTTAAATTTTACAATTGGGACCCTTCTTTTGCCTTTTAAAGCTCATATTTTAGAATTATAGATTCCTCCATCACCATACTATCGATAGTGCGGGCGCCGCCATCTTTCTTTCTTTCACCGTCGTTCCTAAATGCCTACAAACAGCAGCGCACTCCCGTAGTAGCGGAGACGCAGAGCGACCGCTATTAAAGAACGCACCCGTGGAGCAGTCACCAATTATGCCGGAAAGTCCGTTGTTCGCAGCCAGTCCATTGCTCGAGTCACGTAACGGCCAAACAGAAAGTCCGTTATTCGAGGCGTACGTTATACGAGGCACCACTGTATTTTTCGTCTCCGGCCCAAAAGTAGGGTACCGTTGAACTCGTCTCGGTCTCCTGAGTTCAGATATATACTCAAAGACCCGAAATTCCATAGGTGGTAATCTATAGTACCCCAAATGCGATAACGGGAGATTCTTGCGCAAAAGAGCAAAAAGAAGAAAAAATATATAGATCATCGGGTTGAAGATAATGTGAACAATCAGTTACATGATTCAATTTTGAGAATAATTCCATCAAAATAGTAAAGACTAAATTTAGTTGAGAATGTTAAGGCCAAAGAAAGAAATTATACAATCGAGAAAAGTCTTCTAGACACGAATACAAAACTGTGGACGTTAATACGATTGAAAATTAGTACCTTAGAAATTACTTAATCCGCAAAAGTGAGTCCAACAAAATCAAAGAAAGAATGGGGGGGAAACAGATAAAATTGTTGAAAGTACAAAAGACATCGGCGTAATAAATAGTTCAATTTTAAATTCGATTCCGGCAAAATCAAGTAAGAAATGGAATGTGGATGATTTAGGTGAGAATATAGTCGAAGGTTCTGCAATAGAAGGAAGTCCAACAAGCATAAAAGATGTAATAACTACTAGTAATTTCACACATTGGCCAGGACGACGTTATTATTTTAAAATGTAGAAAAAACTATAAACGTCTTCATTACATCCACACACACCTCAAGAACATAATTATCTTTTCCCGTTGAAGTCGACCTTCTATTAGAGGATTCTCATCCACTGTAATATGCAATTTTTTGAAAATATTTGCATATTAGGAGCTGTCCATAAATTACCTGCACATTTTTCCTGAAATTTTTACTCCCCCACCCTCATCGTCCCAGTTTCCGTAACCCCTCCCCTCTTCGGACGTCCAACAAAACTCGATCCCTATTAAAACCTTTATCATTTTATGAAAATTGAAATGCATAAACCGTATAAAATTTAATGAAATAAAACGGACGTCCATTGAACTTAAACCCTTCCTCTTTCCTTGTCCGACTTCTCGTAATCCCCTACTCTCCCAGTATGGACAGCCCCATACGGTGGATGAATAGCCTACAATACTTCACCGGAAAAAGACAATTGTTGTGTTTCTGAAATGTGTGAAAGGACGTAATGAAGACATTTATAATTTCTTCTATTTTTTAAATACAATACAGTAGAGCGTCGATAAGTGGAACCAATTGGGGACTGGGGTCCTTCCAGTTAGTGATTTGTTCCAATTTCCGACTTTGTACGAAAAAATACATTAACCCAGTGTTTCCCAACCTTTTTTGTGCTATGCCCCACCTAAGCCTTTCTAAAATTCTTATGCCCCCCAACATATATGTTGAACTCTTTTGGAAGGTCTCTCGTTGCCGTGTTCGTTGAAGTTTTTTCTTGCACTTAATTGTCACACTGTTTTATTGTAACCACGATAAAACCCAATCCTTTCATCAAAGTCTCTTGCACTTTCCAGTCATTGCCAAACGCGACCTGGAACACCACAACTCACGTCTGCCCACCTCGATGTCTGGGCAAAGAATGTTCTTTCTCCTCTTTCACTTGCCTCAGGGCCTCGTTCATCTCTTTGTTCTCAGTGGTTCCCAGAATGGTTAATCCCACCCCAAGGGAAAAGGGTTATAAAGGAACGTTCTAGAAGGAAAGAGAAACAAAGAAAATTAAGACTAACTTAAATCAATATTTACAATAAATATGGCGTACAGAGGCTATACGGTTAACTTAAACTCGTCCAGAGTTTCAAATTGCCCCCCTTAACAATCAAATTGCCCCCTTGTGGGGCGTGGGCCCCACGTTGGGAAACACTGCATTAACCTGTCCGATGTTCAAATTTTTCTCCGTTGCGTATCGCTTCCTGTTGAATTCTTTTCCGTTGCGTGTCGCTTCGTGTTGAATTTTCGTCGATTTTAAGCCTAACGAAAATTTTTATAATAATCATCGAGGCTATCGTATCGTTAAAAATTATTTCTTCATTTTGTACAAACAAAATAAATATATTAAAGAATATAAAAAACATGAAAATTATACTTTAGAAGTAAATTTAGTATCAAAAACATTCGATTCAGCACGACACAGTCCGACTGAAAATCGTTCCACTTTCCGGCCATTCCACTTACCGACGTTCCACTTATCGACGCTATACTGTACTACTAATTTGACTATAAAAAAGATGGGCACCAGGTGAATAGTACTGTAAAAGTGTGTACTCTTTCTCTCTCAATTTTATTTAATAAAGACATATTTGATAGACGTTTGCAAAACACACAAAAATTTTTGTCGCCGATCCATATAACAAAAGCTATAAACAAAATAACCTAGAACTACTTACCGACTTTGCACCGTTCGAAGTCGCCATTGCTTAAGCTTGTTTTCGTCCTGGAGTGTGACATTGGACGGCGGACGTACACAAAACGTGTCGGGCCACCCACTTCGACGTAATTTTGCCACGTGACTACGAAACGTCACTTGTTTAGGCCCCTGACATATTCCTCAGAACTTTCTTCAAGCGAAAAAGTTCTTTTGAACCGAACTTTTATGGCATCGCGTGATAGAGCTGTCTTATTTTTTTAAACATGTAATTCATAGCCGAGGCGAGTGAAGTTTCCGGATAGTCACGTAACAGGGTGACGTCGAAGCGAGTCGCCCGACACGTTTTGTATACGTCCGCCGTCCAATGTCACACTCCACGACGAAAACAAGCTTAAGTAATGGCAGCTTCGAACGGTGCAAAGTCGGTAAGTAGTTCTATGTTATTTTATTTATAGCTTTTGTTATATGGATTGGCGAGAAAATATTTACGTGTTTTGCAAACGTCTGTCTTTTTTAGATAAAATTGAGAGAGAGAAAGTGATGCTTTACAGCTTCTATAATATCACCAGAGGGATGAATTAGTTATTCTGTACCAGAAACAATGGTTAAGTAATACAAATAATGAAATGAGAGAGCAAAATTCAGAAAATACAGTCGTAGAAATAAATGGTGCTAAAAAACCTAAAAAGAAGAAAAATGACAACGAAGAAAACAAAAAATAAAATACAAAATTTTGAAAGTGAACAATTAAAAAATGTAAATAATGATGCTGTTGAGGGCATTGGAAAGAAGAAAAAGAAAAAGCACAAGAACAAGGAAAAATCTGATGATATGTCGTTTGAATTAGATCTTTCCAATTTAAATAAAGAAAATGTAAAAACTGATTTACAACCGACTGCAAATAGTAAAGAAGTTTTGTCAAATTCTGAAAATTTAGATATTACAAGAGAAAGTGCTACGAATAAAACAAGTTTGGAAGCCGGTACTGCGGTAGCTACCGGCAGCTACAAAAGTACAAAAAAGAAGAAGAAAAAAGAGAAAAAACACAAAAGAAATATAAAATGCGAAAAGACAATACAAGTCATAAGAAAAAACATAAGAAAAATGAAAGGAAGTAAATTAAAAATGGGTGATGTCAATGTGAATACAAAGATTGCTGTACCTTCTGATGAAGGACGTGTTGAGAAAGTTGATATTGAACATTTGAGTGATGAAATATTTTCCAATTTTGAAGATGATGATAATCAGGTAGTTATAATTTTTTAAAATACCACTCAGATATTTATAATAACAACATTTCAATTTTCTCTATAAAGGATTAATGCATATTTGGAAATATTTGTAAAATCCTGCTAAATAGTGTCGGAATTAAATACGGCACAAGAGTTTCAAATTGAAGTGTTTGTCTTTGGAGAATACAATATTCTTATAAAACCTTCTGAAAATGCATTCCGCATCCAACTAAGTCAAATGATTTAAGTAAAGCAGTTATTGACCAAATCACACATAATCATAAATAGAGATGTAATGATTAATTGCTTGCTAATCATTAATCATAGGGACTGTCCGTAAATGAGGTCCACGCCGTAAAAGAGGGAGGGGGTTACGATGAGTCGGACAAAGAAAGTGCTACAAATAAAAGAATACAAATTTGAATGAAATGGGAGAGTAGAGCTTAAGTGGACATATGTTTATTTATTTTGTTAAATTTTATACAGTTTATGCATTTTATTAAATATATTTCAAAATTTCTTGTATGTTTTGTTTCTACTTATGATATCTGTTGTTCGTAAAGTGATAAAGGTTTTAAGGAGGGTTGAGTTTTGTTTGACATCCAAAGAGAGGAGGTGGTTACGGTAAATTGGACAAACTGGGACAAGAGGGGAAGTAAAAATTTCAAGAAAAATGTGGATATAATTTATGGATGCCCCATACTAGTTAGTTCATCTGCTGATTAATTGTCAGGTGACAATTAGTTCTTCAATAATTAGAGTAATCTGAAAATAATCATCCCATTGGATGTTCATTATTACTTTTTAAATTTAAAGCTATTAATATTAAAATAATGAATGATGAACAAAGAAACAATAACTTTATTCAACAGTATTTCAGGATAATCATAGTAATAAATTTACTAATTATTACATCTGACCAATTAATTTTCAGTGCCATATGTAGTGTTACCACCCGTCCGGTTTTTACTTGGACAGTCTGGGAATTGACTCACTGTCTGGGTGAACTGTTAATTTTGTCTGGGAATTTCGTAGAAATTGTGGAATTACGATGAAACAAAGTTCTTGTAAATTTATACTATTTTAACAGCGAAAGACCTCACACTGACTGAAACTCATCTGCCATTTCGCCATGTTACTCTGTTTATGCCGACATGGCGCGCAATATACCTCCTGTCGCCCTTTTTTTTTTCTTGTACGCCTGTACACGTCTTATATAGAACTGAGTTGTCTGTTCTTTCTTTCCTAATTTAGGTTACTTACGTTACTCCTACGTAAGTCCCTAGTCCCTAACTGTAACTGATTTAGAATCAGCATGCACGTTATTCTTCGCATTTGATTTGATTTGATGTTAAAGATAAGAAGGGCTATCCGTTATAACAGACTTAACCCTGCAGGAAACGGAAAAAAGAAATTAGGAAAGTAAGAAGTTAGGTAGAAGAGGAAACACGGGGAGATAGGAAAGTGTGAAAAGAAGCTACAGGGGGCCCCCCAAGGGACAAATGAGAACATTATGTACAGTGTTGCTGAGCATGCTATGGGGCACTTCCCCGTCCACATATCTGTTTTGCAGTCTTAACTCTTAACGAATACAATTAGTAAGTGCGAATACAATGAGATAAAGTGTATATCAGTATACAGGAGGACTTATCCTGTTCATAAAGCTTTTCTGATTAATACCAGTATTCAATAAACACATGGAAATTAATGGCAGGATACAGTTTACATTATATGGTAGTCGGGAGAGCTTATCTCGATCGCAATGTGAAGCGTTAACAATGAATATGTACAAATTGACAATTGCAAAGCAAATAACAGCAGTATCAGTTTATATACAAAGCAGAGTAAAAGCACCCTTGCACCAGGGGACTAGGCTGCAGGATACATGGACATAAACTAACCGAAGGAAATTCTGAAAAATCTTAGGTTTCAATATGCAATACTTCAGTTGCATGAACCCCTTAAGTGGAAGTGGTGAAAATGTTGTGAAAGCAATTCAAAACTTTTTCCATTTTTGGCATGTTGCCATTCAGCAACTAAAGTTGATATTTTCTTGAAAATTGCTGCAGCAGTTCATTATATTGTATAGTTTAAACCATACAGATTTGATGAGTCAAGTTTATTACACTTCTTAGCAGTTAGAATCAAAGTTTGAAAAAATTTGTTGAAACAAAAAAGTTAAAATTTTTGACGACTATATTTTCTGAACAAATCATCTCAGGAAAATCTTATTTTACAACATTGTTCACTAGATGGTTATTAGTAGAGCCTACAAGTGAATTTTTTCCAACTTTCACTGTAGCTGGTAAGAAGAGTAATCAAGCTTGACCCATCAAATTTGTTCACTGAACTGCTGCAGCAATTTTCAAGAAAATATCAATCTTATTTGCTGAATAGCAGAATGCCAAAAATGGAAAAAGTTTCAAATTGCTTTCACATTTTGACCACTTCCACTTAAGAGGTCTGTCCTGCACCTAAAGTATTGCATATTGAGATCTAAGATTTTGTGAAATTTTCTTTGGTTAGTTTAGAAAGCTACACACTAAATTTGAGCAAAATCTGAGATGGTCAGATGAAATGACTTGCTCACTGAGCATTTGATTTCCATATGGTGGTTGATCACATTTTGACCCCTGGGTTATTTTTCCATTTCATGGCATTTTGACACACCCTGAAACCAAAAATGTAAAAATACCCACCTACAAAATTGTGTTTCTGTTGTTATCTATTTTCTGTTATATTTCAAGTGGATGAACCAAAAATTTTGAAACTTGCCAGAGTTATTTGTAGTGATGGGCAATGCAGTTACTTTAAATAACAGTAAGAAATTCTTATCATTTTAAAACTGGAGAAAATAACAATTGTTGCTAGTTCTGTATGTTGACTCCAAAAAATCAATGGTTAATGAATCAATGGATTCATGCAATAATTGGCAATTGATCAATGATTATTTGGTTAGAGGAATCCTTCTATAAATTACATCATGCAAAGGGAATTTCTTTCATAACTATGGAATATTATACAGGATAGGGTGTTATTTATACAGCATTATATAACTGTATACATTATCTGAAGTAGTGTTTCCACCTTTTCAAAATTGCTTACCTGGACAATAGGTTTGTTCCAATACAAGTCCCTGACTGGTTTGAATTTGAAACCATATAAGGCATGCACAATGTCATTTTACAGCCAAGAACTGAACAATGCGCATGCCAGTTTTAAACCAGTTAGGGTCTTGTGTTGGAACAAACCTAATATTTGCCAGAGATATTTGCAATTTCGAATTTTAAAAATACGTTTTCTGTCACTCAGCCTAGGGCAGTGGTGGGCAGTGGTTCTCTGTGGCTGTCGCATATTGTTATATGTATTTTAGTTATATTTTTTTATTTATCTTTATATTTGATTCTTCCCTTTTGTCATAACTTCCTTCTAGAAGCTTCTGTCTTAAATCTCATTGCCTTAAGGAGGGATTACCCCCTCTCAGAACTCTTGGTAGAACAAAAGGGTAGGGGAATTATCGTTTCTCCAAATTTTCAAGGGAAACAAAAGGAAGGCAAGTACCGGAGGCAAAACTGCCAACGGAAGAGTCATTCTTGGTCAAGATCTCAGAGTGGACGGCAGGACAAGGCAGTGCTCCAAACCAGACAAAGGGACAAAGGGGACTGCGAAGCCGAGGAAAACTGTAGAGGTCGAAAAGAACAGAGAGATGGGTCATAAAGACAGTGAGAACAACTGGAGATCTATGAACCACCTTTTTTTTTTTTTGTTTCGAAGGAGGGAGGCATCCGAGAGCACAATATTGAAGAGACACCTTCCACATTGGTACCTACCACTTAAGAAGACCCGGGTATTTTCTACTTTCCTCTGTCTATCTGACATACTTTCCTAAGTCTCTATTTCTTCCTTTTCTTTTTTCTTAGGTTTAAGATAGGTATAAGCTTAGCTGTAAGTTGGTCAGGTTGATACTGTGTGTATACGTGCACGTTACCTATATGCTTATGAGAGGACAATAGACCACCCTTTTGTTAATTAGTAATATTAATATCTGTAAAGTTGGGATCTGTACTAAAAGAACCAGTTTGGAGAGAAATAAAGGATATTTTGTTTGTACATCTGTTTTATGTATCTCTCTTAGTAATGTTTGTTTGCAGGCATTACTATCTCTCAGTACAAACAACCACATTTCAAACTTTTTTGATTCTCGGCGGCTTTGCTAAATCCAATTTTCCCAAGACACCATGTCAAATTGTAACAAGTACAATTTGTGAAATAGTGAAATAGCCAATCATTGTTTTAATTGAAGAGTTAGGACAATAAGTAAAAAATAAATAAAACACATAATTAAGGTAATAAAAAACGTAATTGTACAAATTCCATTAATTATAATTAATGGGTTGAATGAGCCTGTCGATCACTGCACACTTTCTCAATGTTGGAATCAAACTGGTCATAGCCACCTTTATTTCCTTCTCTACATTGATTTTCATGCAATGCTTAAAGCTGAATGAAAATAACATTAATTAAAATCTTTTTTCTCCAACAGCAGAATGTTACAACTCAATCTTGGTGTGAGTAAACCCATCTGTGTATAATTTAATATTTTTAAATTTTGAGCTGCTGTAGAAAATTTGGAATTCTTGTTTTTATGGCTTGGTAGTTTGTAAGGTGTCGTATTAGTGAGTTGTAAGGTCTGTTTATGGACAAATCTTTATATCAAAAACTGTAGCAACAGAAGGGTATCTTATAGTGTTACATAATTTTATAGAGGTCTAGTAAATAGCATTATGGTGTATTACAATAGGATGGGTGGAAGTAAAATCATAAAATAGTTTGTATAATTTTCAGAAGTTTCCTAGTTTAAATGTTTTATTTTTGACTCTCCATACTTTGGGCATTAAGAGTTTTATTTAATCATGCCCATCATAGGTTTTGCTAGGCCTACACTGGAGGAGAAGGCTGGAAGTTGAATGATGTGACCCATCGTATCCAGGATAGATCATCCATTAAAACTATTGTTTCTGACCAGGAACGAACCCAGTAGCCACCAGTTGGCAGAGTAGAAGCCTAGTATGTCTTTTTCTATCATTCACTAATTCTGACTGTTCTATTATTATTTGAGCTTTGTCTACACTACAGAGTTTTCAGCTAGATCTGCTGTAGCTAAAGCTCTCTATTCAGTGTGGGGGTTAGTGAGACTGTATCTCAGCTCTCAGTAAGATGGTAGCAATTGCAGTGTAAATGACACACAGAGTGCTGGTCCAAACTTCTCTAGTTCTATTTGTTCAAATACAGTAGATTTTTGTGTTGTAGATAAATTTGTTTGGTGTGTGTACTAAAATGTTGAATGAAGGTAAATATCATAAGTGGAGTAAAGAGATATTAATCTGTTTTTTAATAAAAAACATAAATTCAATGAATTCAACAAAACAACAGGTAAATTTAACAATATAAAATGTTTCTGAGTAATCTGTAAAACTATGAAATGTTTTGTTAAAAAGTACTGCGAGATAGAGAAAATTTAAAATAATTATTTAAAAATTTTTTATTTATAGGATTACTTTTATGATTTTGAAGAAGAGGAGCTTGATTTTGAACCACCAATCCTTCATGGTAATGGATATCCATCTATGCTAACAAAACAGCAAAAGGAACGACTTAGTTCTATGGGTAAATCATTACTTCAATTATTATATTACTTCAATTATTAAATAAATTATATATTGTGCAAGTTTTTCTAAATTTATATTCTATTACAATGTTTCCCAATCTTTAGTTTATCAACAATATGATATCATCCCAATATGTATTTTTTCATACACTCATTGACAAGAAGTGTTTTTATAACTTTTTTTATACATAACTAATTGAATGAAACTTTATTAGAGTGAATGTAACAATCATGATAATACAGTAATTCCTTGTTACATTGTTTATGTATATATTTTGCACTTACTTTGTCTTCCAAGTATGAAAGTGCTTTAGCCAATAGTTTTTTAAATATTGGTTGCTATTGCATTTATACTAGCAAAGAAATATTACCCAATCATTGACCTTGAAACTACCATTATATTTTACATTTGCATTTTTGTAGGTTGTATTTCACAACCCACAAAAATGCAAGTTGGCATTGAAATTAAAAATAGACAAAACCAGTGGACAGATATATCAGCTAATGTGTTCCTCATTTAGTTTATCTCTCAATGTCAATAATATAACAAGGGGCTACTGTAAAAGATTACTGATTACAACTATATAGCAAAGGGACAATTTTTCTGTGAAGTAATAGTCCAATTTAAAAGGGACATGCCATCTATGCCTCTATGACCGCCACCCACATGAGGAAAAGATCTTAGACCAGCGTTTCTCAAAGTGGGCAATAACGCCCCCTTGTGGGCGGTGAGTAAATCTAGGGGGGCACTGGAGGCAGGGTACTGAACGGTGACCAAAGGCAAAAGTTGGGTCACTGACAGCCGTTCCCTTTCCTCTGTTAAACGGATAAGAGGAAACATTGCGTTTAATGGTTTCCAGATGTTGAGAACAATGTACGGTAAGGGCACAAAGTGTGAGATTCATAGAAAAGTTTTCCTAAGAATATTTCCAATCCTTTCTCACACAAGAGAAAATGAGTTAGGGGGCGTTGGGTATAACTTTACGGACAAAGGGGGCAGTGGATCAAAAAAGTTTGAGAATCACTGCCTTAGACTATTCCTGACAGAGAATTAATAGATTCCTCCTGTAAATTGGCAAACTCACACAGGTGTCAGAGAAGTGGGATTTTAGGTCCCTGATCTCCACCAGTGTTGGAGAACTCACACAAAACACTACTAATTTGAGGTGGAAGCATTTGTTTTAAATTAAATAAATTTTAAAATATGATTAAAAATTGAAGTCTGGCATTGTGACAATTGTAAGTATACCGATTAGAGGGGGAAATTTACTCCCTCGTCAGGATGTCCTAGGGACCTTGCACATGGGTGGAGGCAGAAATTACAAGTGTTTCACAAAGAAACTGTTTATTTTTCAAAGTTTATGCTTGAATATATATTTGATAAAGTCTAAGATTTTTGATGTTCCATCAGTGGAGTTGTTCCTGGAAGTCTCTTTCTTGTCTCCTGATGGGGCAGCAGCAAGTTTAGAATCCAGAGCGTAGAAGTTATGCACAGAATAACAATAAGCTGGACACCTCTCAGTGATGGCATGGAGAGAAAGTTATGACTGACAGTGAAGGAATGCCCTCTCTATCCTTGGGCAACTGAGTTTTTATAAGTTTTTTGATTCGTTTCCCAATTGGTCAGACTTCCCTTTTCTAGCTTCCCTATCAGTCTTTCACCTGTCTCCAGGTGAATTCGAGACCAGTTTGGGCCACGAGAAGAAAGGTCTGTCCAGGATGGTTTATCCGACACCATCCTTTTTCTTACTAATAGTGAAGATGTCAAAGTCCAGTGTTACCATCTCAATGTCGGTAAACCTCGCAATAGCTGTTATTTCTCTGCGTTAATTATTCTTCTAAGTTTTAAATTTCACATCCTTTTTTGGTTCAAACTATTTCCAGAGCCTCACACAATGCTACAATAAATAATTGCACGTTTTGAAGTTGATATTTGGGAATTTTCTTCTACAGTTATACTGTAATAATTTCAGTTTAACCTGTTAATATTTATGTTGAAATTTATTGGTGAATGCAACATTGCTTTATCTGTAGGTGGTTTTTGTTTTTGTATCTTGACTTTGAATTTGTCAGTGCATTTGGGAGATTCCACAAGACATGTGGAATCTCCCAAATGCACTGACAATTTGATCCTTCAGCTCATTGATACTGACATGTGGTCTCCAGTGGCATGCCGTGACATTTGATGACAGGGAAGCTGTGTTTCTGTAAGAAGCCGACTTCCAGGAGCAATCAGTTAATTGCGCATCAGTGATGGCCTAGGGTCCATTTGTACGTGCGTGGTGGCAGAAGAGACGTAGCTGACAAAAACCAACAAAAAAGAAACAAAATAAACATATACTATGTACAAAATAATTTGCTTTAGGACAATCAGCCGTTTGGACATCCTGAGCGTTGATGTGGTTCTTTGATGGTTGATCGAAGGTGGCCCCGGGATAGTGGCATCGACAAGTCTGTAGGGCACGGGGAGATTTCCTCTGTTGGCATCGGTTAAAGGCACAGGTTACAGGTTGGCACAATAGATGAGAATCTTTTTTTTTCTTTTTTTGCGCGTTGACACACAGCGTTTTGGTTATTCGGGATGTTAACTGAGTGCCAGGTGTTGTCAATTGTCGGAGATTATATCAATCTCCGTTCTTTCATTCATTTGATTGGTCGTTCTCCCTGAATCATGCTTCCCAAGTGGTTGGTCTCTGGTTACTAAGCGTAACGAGACTCTTACCTGGAACTCAAGAAAAGTCAAAATCGAAGACGAATTTGATCTTCCACCGATCATAGGACAACTTCCTTCCGCAATTTATAGTTTCTGCCTGGCAGTTTGATATAAACAATGAGTGTCCGACTACAAGCGACTTTTACCTATGTTTTTTTAAACTAATAAATTTTTCTCTAAATTAACCGTTTTTTCGCGTCTTTCGTGACAGGTCAGACCTGTCCGGTACCTCACATTTCCATAAAAGTTTTAAACAAATACTGGATATGACAAAAATAAACAATTTATGTATTTTAGTTCTAAAATATAAATAATACATACATAATACAAATTGATATGATACAAACAATAATAGAAACTTGTTCTTTTAATTTTTTATAAACTAACTCTATTCAACGATTTTTTCTGCAAAGTTGTTAATTACTTTATCATAAAAGTCCTGGTCGTCGACTCCATCAACATATTTAAAAGCTCTTTTTCTATCGAAAGCAATGCTAGCGACCACAATTTTTCCTCTGACCGAGTGTTCCTGGCCAATGTATGAATTTGCTTTGTGGTCAAAAAACTGCACTCGGCAGACCCACCAGTAAATGGTACCGTAAATATTAATGATATTAAATCATATAATTCTTTTAGTACTTTACACTCTTCAAAGACTGCGTTAATTTACAGCATAGACTCTTGTACACCTTTTTACACACAGCCATTTTTTGCTATCATTCAAACGTTTTCGGTTATTTTTAATAATTTTTTTCAAGAACCGTTACAGTTGAATGCGGTCGTAAATTTAAACAAACGTCGCCAATCGTAATGGAACTTTTTTGAAATGGTTTCATTCACGATCTCCTAACAGGAGATTTACAAACCAAAACTTATAAAAATGAAGATAAACATATATCCTTAATATTCATGCTAGCTCATCGTTCGTGATATGTATCACATTAACTAACTGATTCCCCTGCTTATATAACACCCATATGATTTTTGTAAATAGCAGCTGTACATGCATTTCCTTGCCTGTTACTATGTTTACTAAATATTGCATTAGTATAAATATCTGCTGTAGCTGGTTTTCTTATCTGGCGCTACCTTCCTTCGTTACAACACGCTGTTTCTCCATGCCGATGAGATCTTGCTGGCTTCCCTGAAGTTAATGGCCTGCCCTTTGTAGCTGGTTTTGAAGATATTCCATGCTTCTGCATACTTTAGATGTTTTTTGCTGTATACTTTTTGTATGAACTTTGCTTTATCCCAATCTGCCTTTACTTCTTGTTGGTCTGCCAGTATATACGTTGCCAGGGCGGTGTTAGAACGTTCGAGTCTTATGTCTCTTTGGTGCTCGGTTAGTCTTTCTTTAAGGGATCTTCCTGTCGCTCCCACATAGTATAGTTCGTTTTGTCGTCTAGTATCTATTACCGGGATTTTGTACACCCCTGGAATGAGGTGTAGGTTCGGTTCGTCTTTGTCGGCTCTTAGCAGCTGATATATTGTCGGGTTCCTTTTGTATACTATTTTTTTGTTTGTGGTCGCTCCTATTCTTTTGTATACATTATTTAGTTGCATTCTGTATTCCATGATTGTACACTCGTCTGCTTTTCTTCTATTTTGCTCTTTGTTGTTTGGCGGTTTGTGGTTAGAGAAAGCTTTGCTGTTCACCCCGAATTGCTTAGCCAACATAGTAGCCAAGTAGCCAATTCTTTTAGTACACTTTTGTTCGGATCGTCATTAATTATAATACTTTTTAATGTCTAAGAGTTACTTGTCAATATAGTCTGGACACAAATATAAATATTGCGATTCACTTTGTGATTTAGATAAATCAAAAATTTCCCATAAAATTTACTTAATTTAAAGAATTAAAATATGCTTGGAAAAATTGTTTTTCATAATATTAAAATTATTAACATCTAAAAGTGATAAAAATTCTAAAGATTTTTTGTCTGAAAATCTGTCAATATAATTACAGTAATTAAAAGAAAATTATAATTAAATATAACTTTGCAAAGAAACGTACATAAAAATAACATTGAATACTCTTTACTTTTTAAATCTTAAACAATTCACTTAGTCAGATAGCTCCCTACCAGTGGCTAAGGGATAGAATCGTTGGAAGCGTTACACGTGTGTAGTTTCCACCAGCTAAACTGGGTGAGGTTGGTGCTCTGTAAAGCACATGCGCCAATGCCCTCTGGCTGCTTTACACCATTCAGTTATTCTCGCCATGGAAGCTGTCTCATAAGCGCTTCCATTCCGCCACTGATATTCAAATATACAATAGCAATCTTATCGTTTTTTTCACATGTAGTATAGAAATTTGTAATAAGATACACAATGCAGTTATAATAAAATATTAATTTTAATTAATTCAAAGTACGTTAAAATATGAAAATTTATATTTTAGAAACTACAAGGGAAGGTCATTGGAAGGTGGAAGCGGCACTTCCACTGCTTCCAATGATGGCACGCCACTGGTGGTCTCAAACTTTATTTCAGTTAGTCCCGCAAAAAATAATATGATGCTGTCAGGTCTGGTGAGTGAGCAGATCTGTGGATATCCAAAGTGAAAAATGACTACCTGGAAATATTTCTTGCAGAACTTCAAGACACACTGAATGTAATGGCATGTTTTAGTACAGCAATGCTCAATGAGTGTCCTGCAAATTAAAATTTAAAAATTGTGAGGTGTTTCCAGTGCATCTTGTATAAAATTATAGGTATTTATAATGTGAAGTATTTACATTGTAAAAATAAACTGAATTTTGAGCTTAAGTTTTATATTACAACTTAAAGAAATTATAACATTACATTATTTTCAAAGTAAGCTTCTCCTACTCGTATAGACTTCTTTCTGTATCTATATAACTTGTCAAAGCAGTTCTAGAAGCAATTTTTATGATAACTTTGACACTTTTGCTGTTGCCATTGAAAAAAGTTGCACTAAATATGCCAATTCATTTTTATTTTCATAA
The DNA here is from genome assembly GCF_030686945.1 of Centruroides vittatus. Taxonomy (NCBI): domain Eukaryota; kingdom Metazoa; phylum Arthropoda; class Arachnida; order Scorpiones; family Buthidae; genus Centruroides; species Centruroides vittatus. The sequence continues at coordinate 2,071,304 of NW_027122576.1, forward strand.
AGTGTCACTGTTATTAATGGCTTCCACTGCTGAGAATTCCATTTTGCTGCTTATTGACGAGACTATGTCTCATCTCTAAAATCATGCTGCTGTCAACGGCTGCACACCATAGAGGTATGAAGGAGTACATGTCAGGAGTTGCAATTTGGCACAGAGTATTTGGTGCCCAAATCATGCGCACATAAAATAAACCAGACTTGTAGGTAGTCAGGATACCAAGAACCAGGTCAAAAGAAAATACAAAATGCTGAGACTGTTTCTACAAACAAGCACAGGTGTGAGATGTGCACATGTGTTGCTTGCACTCTCCAAGACACAGTCTCATCCCAAAAATGACTTTCCCATTTTACTTGTTGGAATTTGTTTTGCTTCAATTTCTATTTTGTTTTAGAGAAGAGATAAAAGTCTAATGGAGCAAAGTAATTAAAGGGAATATAGAAAAGCATTATTTTTTTCTTGTCAGATAGTTGCTGAACAGGAAGGACTGATGGAAGCCAAAGTCAAACTACAGCAATTAGAACCTTAAAGATAACAAAAACTGGCTTTCAGTGTAGATGCTGGAAGTGTATAGCTTGTTTTGTAGATGATCATCTGTAATTTCTAGTGTATTATTAATGTAACAAAAGTTAGAGTTAAAAAATAAACTGAATTTTACATAGAAACATATTTTTATCATATATGATATATTTGTATGAGAGGGACTTGTTTTACTGCATCATAACTAGATGCAATATTGTCTGAGCTATCCAAATTCATCATTTACTTAACGGTTGTTGTAAAGGGAATATTTTTAAGAATTAAATACCAAATTCATTGATTTATTATAATATTTTGAATTTTAGTTCAATAAAAATTTTATTTCTAAAGTTTATTTTTTATATTATAGGTATAGAATTAAGAATGGGTTCTTGGTCAAAAAGTGAAGATAAGATTTTAAAAAGGAATTGGAACAATTTGATTGAGGTAAATCTTTTTCTTTCTCCTTATTATTATTAAATCAAATTATTTCATTTATTTCTTTAGCATTTAGCAGAATACATTATTCATTTTCATATTTTTATAATTAATTTGGATATACATAATGTTTTGAAATTAAGTTTATATTTGTGTTGCATAATAACGACTAGTGATACTATATATATACAGAATTAATTAACATGCACAATTAACAATTCAAGAAACATTTACTAAATATAAAGACTTAGATTCCATGCAGAGGCAATGCATATACAAAATACACACATCAAAACAAGTTTGAAAACTCTATGCCACCTAAATACACACATATCACCAAAACACATTCAACCAGAATCAACACTTCTGGACATACCAACATTAGTCTAGTCTAGTGCATTCACTTTAGCTACATGCAATGGTCTTAAACTTCAATCACAACAGACAAATCATAAGCCTACCTAACAAAGAAGACTAGAAACACAATTACTATACATACATACAAGAAAGACATCGGCCATAAACGAAGTGTTTAGCTGGCAGAAAAAGGGGAAGGGGGGAAGAAGGAGGGAGAGGAGATAGACAGTAGAGAAAGATAGGATCATCTGAATGGCATACATATGGCTACAGTACCATCTATGTTTGATGTTGGCATGCAGTTTTTATGCTGCAAGGCTGTAGTCCCCAAAGGGTCTAAAAGAAAACCTGAGTGTAGTGAACACGAATAATTGAATGCCGTCACAAATAGCTAAGTGTAGAAGTTAGTGCCAAGTGGCTGTTAGTAGGAAGACTTATATCTACTTAATACTAATAAAACTGAATGTGATTGTGAATCTTAATACTACTTAACAGCTAGACAAACAACACGAAAAGGAAACGAACACAATGACAAACTAGACAAGATGAACAGACCAACAGAGACAAACAGGCAAGACCCTATAAACGTTGCGAAAAGTTCACTGAGTTCAGCGTTATATCCACGTTTGCTTGTCGCAAGTACTTTCGACGAACCTTACTGTCATCGTCTTCAGGTGAGTTCGTAAATTTGCCGAAAAACTTTAAAAAAAACAAAACCGATGCAGGATGGAACGCATAAAGCTTTACCAAAGCTGTTACGAACGTAAATTAAAAATTCAAAAACATTCGAAAGCCGATCGAGCATCTAGCTCCACGACTAGCGAGGCCGTGCATGCGCAGACCTGTGCTTACGCTAATCGTATATTAGATAACGCTAAAGCGCATTTAAACGCTTGAATAACGTGACCCAAATATTGGGCAGTTCAAGAGTGGAAGTGTTGCATGCTTCTAACGTGGTGGTAAGGAGGGATTCCCAGATGAAAACTGTTTTTCTATCATTGCAGCACTTGAGCATATGCGCTTGCGACCATAGCAGATTGAAACCCTGTTCGAGAGCCCTTTTTGCTAGCTCTGTGGTGTGCCTACCCCTCACCATATCGTCCTGGTGCTCGGCGAGACGGCTGACAAGCATTCTGGTGGTGGCCCCGATATATCGTGTGCTTATTCCCGTTGCTAGATTTTCCAGTGGAACAGCATAGACCCCCGATTTCTCGAGCGTGGAGAGCTTGTCTCTGTCGTTACACAGAAGCTTGCGCAAGTTTGGAAGTGGAGTTAATGGCAGTACCAGGTTGCGCTTCCTAAATATTCTGCAGATACGTATAGAGAGGGGTCCAAGGTATGGCAACGATGCTTGCATCACCAAAACCTCCCTCTTGCTGCTTAGCGTGGTGCTAGGAAACAACGATTTCTTTACTCTACTGAGCATGTGTGTAAATTTTGCACGCGAGAAGCCAACCGTGCATACTGCCAAACTGATGTTATCTAACTCGATGTTGGCCAGCTCCTGCGTAGAGGAAAGCAAGAATGCCCTTCTTATGAGGGAGGCAATGGCTGCGTTGAGATATCGAGAAGGCTGAAAGGCCTCTGCTGGGATGATATACGGAGCTATGTTGGCCTTGTGGTGTACCGAAAACTGTAGGCCTTCCGGGGACTTACGTATACGCAGGTCTAAGAACGTAATTGCATCATCGTCCTCTTTCTCCCAGGTAAAATTAATAGAAGGGTATATGCTTGAGAGATGTTGCTTAAAGGTAAGGAAAGCCTCCTCTGTGTCATCCCACGCTACTAAAATGTCGTCTACGTAGCGTAGATACAAGCACGGGTAGCGGATAGCAAGTGGGGAATCGAACGTTCTACGCTCTATCTCTCTCATGACGAGTTCCGCTAAGATGGCAGATAAAGGGAAACCCATGGTGACCCCTTGCTTTTGTAAATAAATTCTCTGGTTGAAACGGAAGTAGTTATGCTCAGTGACAAAAACGAGCGCATCTCGTAAGTCAAGTGCCTGCTGGATGCTGAAGCCGTTTTTTAATAGGAGAGAGTTAGCCAGCATTACGGCCTCAAAGGTGGATACAGAAGGGTATAAAGAAACTACATCTAACTTGTAGAAGGTGTAGGTGTCATGTGGTAGAGCTCCGATGCTTGACGCGATGGTGGACTTGAGGATAACAGAGGAGGGAGTGACATGTGGGGAATCCGGAACTATGGCGCGGAGAAATTTAGCGAGCACTTTCTCTAAATAGTAGGTGGGATGAGACCACTTATTTACTAGTGGGCGTAGCGGCCAATTTACTTTATGAGTCTTTGGTTGGAAGAACAACCTAGGACACGCAACGTTGGGGGGAGGGTCGAGGGTGTACTATAAACAAACATCGCATGCGCGCAGCGATGTTTGTTTATAGTACACATCTGGTGTGGGGGTTGGTATGTATCTGTTACGGGAGTTTAGTTCGTAGGGACTCTCTGCTTATATCCCACCTGAAGAAGGTCCTAAGGGACCGAAAACGTTTGTGGATAAATATAGTTGCGAAGCTATTTAAGGTTATTAGAGTGGACTTATTTGCTCTTGCTTCGTTTTTCTTACAATGGATTTTAATTTGCATGTTATGCAAATGATTGCATCTTCAGGCCAATCAGGCAAAAGGTGCACAGGATATATTGATAAGTGGACAACCAGCCCATGAAGCCATCTGCCAAAAAATTGGGCCATGAGAAGTGCGTTGTTCTGCTGTTACCATGTCTGGCAGAGGAACAAGTGGTGCTAATGCCTTTAAGACAAAATATGCAATTTCATCAAATGGACGAGTTTCATTGTAGGCCTTCATACCACCAGTTGGTTCTTTTGCCATGTTGTAAAAGAAATATGATACCACAACTATAGGTCACATTTGGAGATAATGTTCCCAGGAAGGAAAAGTGCAATGTCACAAGAGAATCAGAGCATGGAGATGGATGTCTGAATGCACAAAATGTTGCAACTGACATCCTACCAAAGTGGAACCACAGATTGTAACATTTTGCAGACTCTACAGGGACCTTTGGAAACTCCGATATCAACACAAACAGTATTACACTGATTGGATTTAGCAGATTTATTGTCCAGCCATTTGTTACAGCATCTACCCTTAACATTGAGCCATCATCATTGCTGCTTGGAATAGTCTTTCATTAGAGCTGTGGGGTTGTTGAATGGAACAGTGCAGTGTTTAGTGATAAATTATGGTTCTCTCTTACCAATGATGATTGCTGTGAGAATAAAATAGCCATCTGGCAGATTCTTCTGCCAGATGGCTATTTTATTGAGTGCCACACACAGGGTTTGTCCAATAAGTATTTGGACTGAAGTCATATCTTCAATAAATTTTTTTTATATGTACAGTGAGCTAATAATCTTCAAAATATGACCCTCTTGCATCATTACACTACTGCCAACAGTTTTTCCAGTCTTCATACGTTTCCTGGAGGGTGGCAACCACAAGGCTGTTCAGGCACCCCTTCAAAGCTGCTTGGACCACCTCAATCGTCCTGAAACGATGTCCTTTCAGGCTCCTTTGATATGAAAGAACAAAAAGAAGTCTGAGGGAGCCACATCTGGACTGTAGGGTGCCAACCACCCTACAGGTAGCATTGACACTGTGTTTGGCCAGTGCTTCCCTTACAATTAGTGACGTGTGACTGGGTGCATTGTCATGATTGAGCATCCAGCTTTTGTTGATCTCCTTTTGGACATGGCAGATCCTAATCCTGAAAAGTACTCACATTTTTATCGGTTTGGGTTGCTGTCATATGTCTAGCACATTGTTCATCTTCAATGTCTGCCGGCCATCTTTGAATTTTTTATGCCACTCAAAAATGCGCATTCTGGACATGGTTTCATCCTTATAAGCCTCATGAATCATATCCAAAGTCTCGGTAGCGGATTTGTTCAATTAAGCACAAAATTTGATGGCAAAATGCTGCTTGATGGTTTGCTGCATCTTGACTCTTGATGCAAGCCCTAAACATGCTTTCATTTCAGGTGCGATCTATACACTCCAAAGGCTCAGAGACAACTGAGTTGGGTCTAGTAGCTTACATTGTATCTCCCACCACTGAACCCACCCATAGAAACCATCCTCCATTCCTTCCCATTAACAGGAAAAAATCAGTCTGGATACTTATTGGACAAACCCTGTAGACTGTCAATATGGGAGTCATGGTTTGGGGAGCTAACAGCATTAAGCTACTCACCTATAGTATGCATTGCAGGCACATCGACAACAAGCCAGCTATGTTGAAGAGGTGCTGTGGTCCATGATATTACCATGTCTGCAGGTCATCCAAAACACACCTTTCCAAAAGGATAATGCCTAGTCACATACAGCCCAGATCAGCCACCATGTTTTGTAAGGTGTGCAGCTACTCCTTAGCCAGCACTATCCCCTGATCTCTTGCCAATTGAGAATCAGTGGAGCAAGGTTAGATATCGGGTGAATACCCTTCCATCCCCACAAAATGAAGACATACTATGGACACAGATCAACACCACATGGTCCACAATGCCCCAGGACATTATTTGGACCCTTGTTGAATGGATGCTGCATTGGGTATTGCCCAAAACAAGGCCCACTCCTTACTAATCATCCTGTACATTCAGCCACAGGAGCCTTGTCTGTATGTGAACAGTAAATCATTATCTCATTCTTTAATTGAACAGTAAATCATTTGTTCGGTACTTACTTGCTTATCTAAGTGTGTAGAGTTGTCTGTTTTTAAGCATTCCTTTATGGTGTGGCATTTTCTCTGTCAGACAGTGTACTGTACATCAAATGTTAACCTTTCAACAGTGGAACAGTCAGGTGTGAAGAAATGTGGGAAATTTTTAAAGTATATTTTCAAGCGTTTTTTCTCATCACCATTTTGGAAAAAAGATTTTGTAAACAGTTTTGTCTAGTAAAGAAAAGTCTTTTTTTATTGTTACATAATTCATTTTTTATGGGAATTTTTTTTTGCGGTAGTTTTTGGTGATACCCCAAAAGAATTTAGCGAGTATAGTTATCCCTCACCACTGCCTCACGATTGCCTTGGACGACTATACTTGTCCCTCACTGTTAAAAGGTTAAGTTTGCTAAAGCTGATCTAAACAATATCAACATCTTAAACTTCCAAATATTCAGAAAATGCTTTCCAAATTATACTCATTAAGAAACTAGGGAATAAAATTGGAGTGGTGAAGCAAGTCAAGTGACAAATTCTATCTGAATTTTAGAATGGGGAATGTATTTTTATTCAGCATAAAATTTCTTCACATATTTTACAAGTAATGAAATAATTATTAATCACTTGGACAAAAATTTACTTGAAATTTGCACAATTTGAAGACAAAAAATATATTTGAAAGTTTTTCATTTATTTGTCTTTTTACACCAAAGCAAAAATAGCAGTTGTACATTAAAGTTGACCTTTAGCTTGAGACTCTTCTTTATCCCTCAAGGTAATGGTGACCATGTGACTGTTATTTCTTTAGTGTAAAAAAGAAAAACCCGTAAATAATTTTTTGTGTGTATTTATCTTTTACTTGTAAATATTTTGAGATGTAAGCAGTAATCATCAGATAGTTATCAACAGATACTTTTTGGATTCTGTATTCTTCCTAATCAATCTGACATTTTTTTTCAAATTAAATATCATTAATTGATCAAACAACTGCAAATCCTGTTGACAAAAATCCAGTCTAAGTTATAAGTAGATTTCTATGTAATGTAACTTATCAAATATATGAATTAATGATGCTCAATGTTTTAAAATATATTATTTTAAATAGAATTTAGATATGCAAATTTTATAATTTTAGAAATACAAATTGAAGCATCCACACGTATTACTTGGATTGACTCAAAAGAAGGTTTGCATGGCTGTTCGGAAATTCATTCGGGTCAAGAAATTTTACTGTCAGTTAGGTAAGTATGAACACATTTATGTAAAAGTCAGAGAATTATAGTTTTGTTATAACAGTTGGCTTACCTAAAACAGCTTCATGTTAAAATGATATAAAGATCTAATTCTTAACTTATATTGATTATTGCTTTGTACTTTTCACTGAAATTATGATAATTTTAAATAAACAACACAGTAAACTCGATAACATTAAGCCAATACATCATCAATGGCCGTATTTAATCATATTTATCCAAAAGTTAGCCCAATTATTTATGGCAGTTGATGATGTATTGGTTAATTTTAAAGTTAACCTAACCCACAGACTGTGTTTGAAAGCATGTACTATTTACACAATGTGTATTATCTGCCAATTTTAACTTGCAATTATGAACTCATTCAAGAGCATCTTTAAAAAGTTGAAGAGTCTTGTGTGCTCCACATATATGTCTTTGCTATTTTTCTAAAACTATCAAAGGCATTAATTTATGTCACCTTTAATTCTCTCTACTTCATTTTCTGTGTGTAAATCCATACTTATTAGATAGGTTTACTATCCCTGCCCTAGACATTTACGCTTGAATTCCTATGGTGCACATGCCCAAAGTGGCATGTATCATACAATTTTTGGTTTATCATTTGTCTTTTTCAATCATCCTTTCAGTTTATCATATTTTTTCAGCCAGCCCTTTTACAATTATTCTAATTAAAACATAATTGTTGTTATTTGAAGAAAATTAAATTAAGTCTAAAACTTTGGCATGCATAAACATCTTTTAAAGCTGAGATGATTACTATATTGCATGCAGGCTCAAACAGGTTTGCCGTCCCTGGTCTAGAGTATTATCATCTTAGAAAATTGTCTATAGATTTTGTCAGCCCTTATTCTGTCTACAGAATTAACTTATAAGTGATCTCATACCTGTGTCATTGGATATTATTGACAGTAAAATCTTTGTTTCTTTTTTTCAAGGTTAATAACAAAAAATGCTGAAATATATAAAATTTTATTGTTTGATAAGTAAAATGATAAAAATTACAAATGGCTAGCAAAAAAATTTTTTTTTTTTTAACACTTCTGCAGTTTAGGAGATTCCATCTAAAATATTCCATTTTGTTTATTTTATAAATGCATTCACAATAAGTTCATTGCAGTTTTTTGCTTAATTTTAACATGATGAAATAAAATATAACATTATCAAGAATGTACATAGATCTGATGTCTAAGAATATATTTAAATTTTTGTCTTAACATGTATACAATTAATGACTGCATATAACGGGTGGGCAAGCAAGAGTTCAGTGGGAGCCAAAATGTAGGTTTTGCAAAATGCATGGGAGCCGCAGTTCTGTACTGTCGTGGCAGATAGTATGGTAAGGCGAGTGATTTTATTTTAAAAGTTCAATATTTGTTTTATATTATATAATAAACATATTTTTCACAAAGTTAAAAAACAGAAATTTTTACAATTATTATTTTTATATTATTTTAACACTTTCAGCAAGAGCCGCATATAACATTATTGTATTACGTTGCTAAACATATCTATTAATATACGATATCATTTTCTTTTTAGCCAAAGATCTCAACAATAGACCAATTCACAGTTGTTATTTGAGAGCAAGAAGATTATTTCATCCTTACAGAAATGAAAACAAGAAAGGATGGGTTGGGTAAGTTTAGAAATTTTATTTTTCTTACTTATATTTTGATGAATGGAATACATATGACAACAATTATTGTATTTTTGAACTGAAAGTTGTCACTAATATTTACGTGCAGAAATACTTCAATGCATGTCTTTAAAACAAAAGTAGGAACAGCTCTTCCCATACTGTTATGTATTTATTTCAAGATACCATTACAAAATTCCTTATGACAAATTGTGTAGTTAATAAGGCTCAAACTGGACATCCTGAAATATATACCTTGAGACAGAAATGTGTCATTGTCAGGAAAGTGACAAAATCCATGAATAATTGCTCCTAAGCTTGCTGTTGAATATGGAATATATACATCTGCAGAAACTGTGAGAAAAACTTTAAAAGCAAGTAGCTATAAAGATTTTATGAAATTAACCTTTACTACTTGTTTTTTCTTTTGACTTATGGTTTAAGTTTGCAAGTGTTTTATATAAAATCAATAACATTTTGGAAATCAGTTTGAATTTGGATATTCCGACCTCGAATGTGTTTGGTTCAAATGATTGCCTAAAAGTATGGAGAAAAACTGGAGAATGCCTACATAAAAATGAAAAACTTGATCCCTATAGTGAAATACTCTTCCATTTTTTAGGTGTCTGGCTACTTTTGTGATCTAGTGCATTCAAACACACTAGGAACTTCACCTGATTGAAAAAAACATTAGCATTAGAACTACTATACCTAAATTTACTGGCTGGCTATCTTAGAAATAAAAACAATAAATATGTTTTCTCATCACTTAAAGTACCGATGCTTTGTGGTTTCTTCTCATTCACAGTCTTCCTCCTTTTAAAGCTAAAAAGCAAATTTTTAAGCAAGCTGAAGCTAAGAAACATGTTGATTGGAAAATTCTAGATACAGTATTAAATATTATTAATGTTGGTGACTAAATACATATCTCAATATTGCAGGTGTTTTTTTTGTAAACTTCTCACAATTTTACTATGAATTTCCTTTATTTTTGAAGTAACCAAGAGGTAATAGAAACAAATTATAAAATGTTTGAATTATCCATGTTTCACTGTATAAAGCAATTTCCATCTCAAATTTAGCCTGTTTTTTCCAAATACCATTTGTATCATTGAAGATTGTATGTTAGTTACAATAAGACACTTATCTTTGTGTCTTCGTGCATTTGACTTGAAATATTTTAATACATTTGCCACATTTTTCTATTATCTTTTTCAAAGAAGTCAACATATATTGTCTTTCTCAGACTTTTCATTTGCAAGTTTGAAACAAGAATTATTTTGTCTCTCAGTGTAATCTTTAGGATTCAAATAATTGTATATAATTTGATTGTTATTGCATTTGACACTCCCATTTCTGAATTTGTATTGTTTTAAAAGTTATTAGCTCAGACAACTTTTAGAACATTCTCTACATCAGAGATTCACAAATGCAGCCACCAGGTTAATTCTGTACAATTCTCCAATCCAAGGAATCAATTTTGTAACTTTTCATTCACTAAGTGTTGTTGAAATATTCACTATTTTGGATAGTTTTTGTCTGAAGTTTATCTTGGATAACAAAATCCTAAATACAAGCAGTATATAACAATATTTGTATTCAGTTTATTAGTTTGTTCCTTTTTATTGTATTTAACTCACTGCTGAAAGTCAATAAGGTATGTTTTTGTATATCATTTTCTTTTAGCATAGACAATAATACTATAAAAATTTATTTTGAAGTTTTAGAAAATTGATTTGCATCTACTCATATCAAAATGGTTTTAATATATTTAAATAGCATATAAAGTAATTAGTATTTGTTATTTTTTTTAACAAATCTGTTAATAGGTAGTAAGCAACAATGTTTTTGTACTGTAATACTAAATTTTTAAAAATTACCCTTGTCTAATAAGCCTTTTAGCTTTCTGAAAAAAGAACAACCATTAATGCTGAGAAAATAATTTTAAACGTTTAAAATCTTTTATATAGTATAAAAAATTGATAAAATCAGAAAATTTTTATTTTTTCAGAACGTCAAGAGATGAAGTGGAAGACTTACAGGCGCTAGTGTCTATTTACGGAAATAAGTGGACAAAAATTGGACACATGGTTAATCGAGAAGCAAAAAACATTAGTGAAATAATCCGATGGCACAGGAAGAAAGCAGGTTATATATACTTTACATTATTATGATAATGATACAATTTTACATTGGAACCGTGATCAGAAGAATTAATGTACCATTTTAGGAAAATTTATATTTAATGTCGGATAGATTATTTGACCAACTTATTGCTAAAAATTTTGTGATTTAAGATCTATATATCTGTCCCAATCAACAATTTATTTCATACTGTTTCAAGCATATTAATTATAATACAGTGATTCTAGAGTTCACGTTATTATACAGTCGCCAATAAGTTAAAAAGTACAATACGTACGAGTTTGTGGTGAATGCACGATATATCTATTCTAATATGAAAAAATGCATTGCAAATGTGCTTCTTCAGATGATCTGTATTCTTGTATGCAGACTTTTGAATCTCCCTATAAATTTAATTATTCAATCTTGTTACAGTAGTGATACATAAAATGTTTTTGTATTAATTTTAAAAAATAGAAACATTGATTTAAATAGTAGAATTAAATTAATTACCGTATTTTACAGACTATAAGATGCACCTGAATTTTGGAGGCAATTTTTCGAAGAAAAAAGTGTGTGTCTTATAGTCAGTAAAATACGGTAAGTAATAAAGAAGTAAGATATAAAATATTTTAATATAGTTAAAGGACACTGGTCAGCAGAGGAGGAAGAAAATTTAATCGAAGCCATTAAAACTGTTCTTCAAACTAACGACGTTGCAGGTGTTTACTACGGAATTCAATGGGAAGAAGTTGCCAAATTGGTTCCTACTAGAAATTCATATCAGTGCCGTCAGCATTGGTGAGAAAATTGTTACTGGTGATCATGTATACTAAAATACTTTATTTATTATGTAATTTAATGATATATATTTTAGGCTGTTAAATACTTGTTGGAAAATAAATAACGATAAACCAAGAGAGAGGTGGAAAGACACTGACACGGTTCGCTTAATCTATCAGTATGTAATTTATATTACTCATTTAAAAATTTACTTTATTTTTTCTTAATGGCAATTCATATAACGATTACCTAAATTATGATTTAATGTTGGGAAACTTGTTTATAAGTTAAGTGCAATGTTAAATTTTAGTGGCTACTTTTCATCATTCCAAAATAATATATAAATAATAAATTAAGTGATCTTTTTCACTACATGTAGGATATGGAATCAAGTATTTAAAGTTTGGATATCGGGTAATATACAGGGTTGGGCATAAGTAATGCCCATTTTAAATTTTATTGAACAAAAATTACATCAAAATGTTCCCCCCCATATTCAATACAATGCTGAACTCTACTAGCAACACTTCTATAAACTTTTTGACACATTTCCATGCTAATTACAGAAAATTTCTCTGCAATTACTTGTTTTAATTCAGGAATTGTTTTTGGTTTGAGGCTATAAATCTGATCCTTCAATACACTCCACAAAAAAAGTCCGGTGTTGTTAGGTCTGGTGATCGTGATGGCCACTCAATAGGTCCACGTTGTCCTATCCATCTCTGCTCAAAATTTTGATTTAACCATTCCCGAACTCTAAACCCATAACGGGATGGCACTCCATCCTGTTGAAAGTAAACATTTGCAATAGAAACTAATAGAAATTTAAAAGGGCGTTATTATTATATAGGGTGGGGCATAAGTAGTTTGATGACACTGATCTATACATTTAAGATTCTGTTGAGACTTGTTATTGATTCATCAATGTATGATTTGAACAAATCATATTGTGTTATTCCCTGAAGATTTAAAACTTGTCTTCTATATGTTGAATAAATAGTCTCCTATTAAAAAATCTGTGTGTTAAAGTCAGTTTTTGGGTAGTAATTAATTACTTATTTAAAATTTATTATTTATGTGGAATTATTTCTGTTGTATGTGAATTCTGAAGTTTAATTACCACTTGTGATCTGGTGTCTACGTTGGTAAAGTTGGAGTAACAGCATTTTTCACTATTACGAAGGCAATGCAATACTTGGACGATCTGCCAATGAGGAATGCCACCAGAGGATTTTCTATGGGAAACTGGCCCCTATTAGGTGTTAGACACATGAAGAAATCCCAGAAAACTCCATATTGCCATTTGCAACTTTTATCAACTTTTACAATTAATACTTCAAAATACATCCAAAACATAGTAGCAATGCAAGAAGTGTTGCTCTATTACCATGGAAATTAAACTGGACATTATAAAACTAAGTGCATTATGTGAAAAAACTGTTTGAAACATCTGCTACTAAGCAGTAAATGAGTATAACGTATTGTATTAAGTACATTGAAGGATCAAACCTAATAATAAATGGTTATTCTGTGTACAAATGTACTTTCTAGGTTAGTTTTTGACTTTCAACAAAATCTTGGGAACCTAACCCATTCATAAGTGGGGGAACATGTGTAATTTATTCTAGAGTGGGAACAATCTGTTACTTTTGCATATTGTTATACAAATGCATTCCCAGTTATACTAGCCTGACTCTTTCAGACCATATATGTTTGAAAATTGCAGACAACTAAATTAAATCTCCCTTATTTGATAGACCACAATTGGATGATAAATGTTGATACCAAATAAATCTTTTATTAATACTGTATATTCATAATTTTTGGCTGTCTTATTCCATTTCAGATTAATCACTAAATAAATATTTATCCAAACTATGTTGTGTTTATTCTGTTATAATTGTCTTTGAAACAGTCTGAACAAACTCCTGAGAAAATTTGGCTACTGTGTTTACTGCTGTTAACCCAGTTGCGTGAATTGTTTCATTATGTCACACAAATAATGAGGACAAAAAAGAATAATAATACATTTTCACTGAATTAATTTGTCAATCTTGTCTAAACTAAATTAATAGTCAGCTTGTTTTATTTTTGATTTATTTTATTCAAATTTTGCACAAAGGTAAGACATAATTCAGAGGAAGCATGAACTAATAAAAAATGATCATTTATCCAGTGATGATTTTAGGTTGTTTTTGGAACAGAAGAGGTCCTCTATAAAATATTATTATTTTCTATGTTCTATTTGGTGGTCTTTCCTTTGCTAAATTATTTGTTGTTTGGTTAGTTTAACCATCTAAACTCAACTGGCTTTATCAAAGAAAAGTAAAACAAAGCTCTCAGATTTGTCTCGCTCTCCCAGTTAATGTACTAGTACAATTATTCTGCAACAAGAGTTAAAAAATAATTATTTTAATTTTACTGTTTATGATTAGCATTAAAGATTCTCACAAGAAAACAAGTGCTTAGTCTAACTTTTGATTATTTTATCATCATTTTAATTGAAACAATTAATAAAGTTGATTATTGCTAACTGTGGAACAGCTGTTTTCTCCTTCAAAATATGCACAAATCCAGATTTGGAAAATGCATATTGAATTTAAGACTCTTGATCAGAAAAACATTCTAAAGTATTTAATCTCTCATTTTCTTTTATGTTGTTATCCATATGATTATCATTTCTCTGTCACATAAATAATATCCTTGTTAGTGTTATTAGTGTTTTTGATTAGTCATTATCAATGTTTTTGATAACGACTAATCAAAAACATTACTGAGGAAACAAAATAGCAATTTTCATTTTCAAAACAAGATCATAGAGAAAACCGTGGTCTGAACCTGCCCGGTGGCTGGTTTAGATCATGGCTTTCTCTTAGACTGACTTCCTGCCATAAAGATCAAACAACCAATTTCTGATCCTCATCAAAGAAATTTATTCGGGGAATGCAGTTTTTTGGGATCCGTGATCTTGACAAGTTTTTAAACTGCTGTTGAGATCTAAAACCAGTTTCTGCAATCCAGTCGAAGAGTTTATACCACTCCCTAAGTATGTCTGCAATGAAACATTTACCATGGAATCAAGAGCTGGCCCTATGCAATATGCTAAGTGTATTATGACATGTATTGACTAGAAAATTTTTAGGAAAAATGCTAATGTATAAAATAAGCTTATAATGAATCTAAAATTTTCAAAAGCATTTTGGTTATTGTCAAATTTAAACCATCACTTTGTTAGGAACCTGTTACTGGTGTGCTTTGTGAAATTACAGTTTATCACAAATGCTTTCAAAGGTTTGTAACGAAGTGATGATTTCTCCCCAGTGTTTGGAAGACTGAGTTTGAGCTTTATAGTCAAATTTAAAATTATATGAAACTTAATGTAACATATTACAAATGTTAAATAACATTATATTCTTGTTATTTCAGTCTTTATTGACTATCGACAGATAACGAGAAAGACATCGACTGGGATGAGCTGACCTATGAATTTGACAAGTAGGCGTTTCTCTTTTCTAAATAGCATGCTTAAAGGAAAGAAAACTAATCATTTTTCCCTTGCAGTGTTGCATCATATGCACATTTGAAACAAAAATGGTTACACTTTAAACTAAAAGTACCAGGTTATCAAAATAAGGATTTCGAAGGTAAGAAAATTTGAAATAGAAATAAGTGCATTTGCCTATTCATTTTACTTAAATTTTTGTATTTTCAGATATAATTACGTACTTATATTGTTGTTATTTACCTTCGTTGTTGGAAAAAGTCGGAAAGTCTTACGTCAAAGAAATCGTAGACACAGTCTGAAGTGCAATTTGCTAAATCTTATCTTTATCGTTGTATATACATTTTTTTCATTTTTAGCAGTCCAAAATTTAAAAGAATGAGAACGAGTTTGCCGTAAATAAATGCAGAATAATTTTATTTCATACTTATCAAATCATTTGTTTGATAACCATTGTTATAAATACAAAAATTTAAGAGACTCCTGCGTCTGCGATGATGTCGCCATACCATAAAATCGAAACAGATTTGAAAAGTATATCTAAAATATATTGAAATTGAAAATATCTCGGATATAGTAATTCTAATTCTATTAAAAAATAAATAACGTGCGGTCAATGTGGACGAGTGCTCGTTTGGGAATCCGAGAAGTGTCTGACTCTCTTTTCGCGGCGAAAATTGTTGACGGTCTTGTTCGGACAACGGAGCAGGTCCTGAATCGTCTGAACGATCAAGTCTATAGCAACTGAAAAAACAATTAGAAAGTGAGTAAAGGCAATTCTTACGCATAATATGTGAGATGCTAAAACAATAAGCAAATCATTAATACTTACTATTAAGTTACAGAAACTATTCTTGTCAATGACGTTAACTGAATTCATTTAGAAAATTTATTGTACATATGTTACTAATAAAAATTCAATGATCCTTATTTTAAAACACACTTAAACTTTGTTTTGTAATTAATGAATATGCATGTGGACGTATGTTAAAATAAAAACTATTTTTTATATTTGACGGCAATTGATTTTATTTAGCAAAATCACAAAAAGTACATGATTTCAACTGATTTTCCACAAATAAATCTACACTTATACATAATTCTTTATGTACAAGTATAAGGATCTTTAATATAAGGCACTTGCATACCAATATCTAAACCACATTTCACTGCATTTGTGTAAAGAATCATTGAATTTCTGGAGTAATTAAGCCAGTCTTTGGCTAAGTGGGTTTAAAATAAAAAATGTGCATCACAGACTGTCTTGCCCGACGACCTGGAATTTCTGCCAGTTTTTTTTTTAACATTAACATTACGAAATATGCACATATAAAAAACACTAAAAACCAACGGGTAATACAATAGTAAATTATATATCACAGAAAGAAAGATAATGGGATTGTCTTTCTAAAAATAAACAAACAAAAACAATATTTACTTGCTCTGACAGGCTAACACCCAAAGAATTACTAGCAGGTGAAAAACACATTGAAAGCAAACGTCAAGTGCACTTAGTATAAAAAATAGGAGAAAAACATTCTGGGACATGCAGGACTGGATGGAGCACTAGCGAGACGGCGTGTTAACAAGCGCATCCGAGTTACACTGGTGACAACACGGCAGTCCGTTGTGGGAGTGACGTAACAGTTCCTGGATGTTCTTCACTATAAGGTCAATAGCAACTGCAACAGAGTTTCAAAGAAGGGACATGAGGAATTTTTCTAGCAGCTGTTAACTATTAATCTATTATAAGCAATATAAATATTAAATGCAAAAACAAATAACGGCAGGAATTCCAGGTAAGCAGAAACTCGCATTACGAGACAACTACAATGACAAAACAAGTTAGAAGAGAAACGTTTATAAAATGAGATCATACCTTCATTATCCGCACCTCGTGGAATGATAACGTCGGCATATTTCTTAGACTGAAAATATCACATTAAAGTAAACTTGACGGAAAAACTGCAATTAAGCAAATTAAGTCGAGAAACCGTAAAAATGCAAAATGCCATTTACTTACTGGCAAGCAGAATTCTTCAAATGCTGGTTTGACAAACTTAGTATATTGATTTAGAATCTGTTCCAGTTCCCTCCCCCTCTCTCTTGTATCTCTTAAGACTAAAAGAAAATTATAAAATTAAACTGAAATAGCCAAAGATCTACAAACTGAATTATTTTTGGACTAGAATTAAGCTAAATTGTAGAATTTGACCTAAAGGAAGATTGAATTTTCTTAAGATAACAACTAATTTACCTAGAATGGGACTCGTGCACGTAGATTATTAGGTCTTGAAGTGAAGGTCGGACACAAATCTAACTATATTAAATGATATAATCACACAGATTAACAGCTGCAGTGCCGAAATGCAGCAATTAACCTATTTAGTTACCCAATTTTAATCATTAGTCTTGATACAGAATGAAGGCTTACTTGTTAGTCTAAAAGTAACAATTAGGTTCCGTGATTTGACCTAATTAGCTCAAAAAACCCAGTATTACATTTAAGATATTAGAAAATCGAGATATCATTCATAGTTAAAGCAAAATTCTGTAATTACCTCTTCTGGAAAGCCTAGTATCTGGATCAGTATCAACAAAAAGTTTCATATGGAAAAGGTCTCTAATCTTCTGGAAATAAAATATAAGGATCCCTTCGAACAGCACAACATCTGCCGGATAGATCGTGATGAATTCGTCTTTCTTCCTAGTACCATTGAAAAAAAATCTAATGAAGGACAACATAGTAATTATTGAATACTCTTAAATTAAGAAATAAGCATTTGCTAGCTTAAGAAATAAAACCATTTTGTTTTTAAATTGTTAATTTTAATATATCGTACATATTAAGATTAATTAAAATACTGGCAATGTTTTAACTTGCCTCGAATTGGAGATAAAGTCATAAACTGGCACTTGAACAATCTTTTCATTTAAAATGTCCTTCAGCGTCTTGTAGATCAGATCATTGTCAAATGCATCTAAATTACAAATAGTTTTTTTAATATTATGGCTATTGTTAAATGTATACTTTCATTTTAACAATTATTTTTAAGCGGGTGGTTACCAGGATGATCGAAGTTGTACATCCCTTTAAATGCCAAAGCTTTGTCTTCGTCCGTTAATTCGTTATAAAAGCTGTCCTGACTGATACACACCACTCTTCGATGGTGTTGATCTATAGAATCTTGCCCGAGTTTCTCCACGATCTTCTGACATACGGTCGACTGTATAAAAATAATATAATTTTTTTAAAAATTTCTTCCGGTCATAATAACTGTGAAAGCTGGGGGTAGATAAAGTAAACGTCTACCTCTTAATCAGCTACAGGATAGTAAATCCTGTCCATGGAGTCGTAGGATGGCTTAAAATATATAAAATCTCTCAATTCATTCGACTGTCAAGACTGACCAGATAGGGAATGAAATGTGCCCTATTACGCGTTTAAGTATAGTTTCTAAAATGGAGGGCTATCACAATAACAAGTGAGGAGAGTTGCAGGTAGGTCCGAGTTATAGCGGTGAGTAGTCTGAACTCAACAAGTAAATACAACAAATAAAGTTTACTAAACAAAAGAGATCCACAATATACATTAGTCTGAATCTAATATAGGTTATCATGGTCAAACTTAACTATAATTACACCTTAATATCTGGATATACTATTAAGCAGAGAGTATGCGGCTAATTCTTAAGTGAGAGAGAGAGAGTTTGTATGTATTTAAATTATACATACTACCTCAACTGTTGGTTGGAGCATAGTCTTCTGGTCGGCTTCTAGGCGACCAGGAGGAGACAGGGCAACGGTGGTGAAAGTTCAGCGAGGAAGATGAGAATCTTGCCGGGAACTTATAGTGCACAAGTTTAATATGTGGGCAAGAGACTCCTATGGCAAGCACCCTTCTTCTGTTGTCTCTTCGGACTCCACAGGAACTGCTCCGATCGGAGGAAATTGCCTTTTTATCCCCAAATTTCGACCAATAGCATAAAATGATCCACGAGGACGTGCGATGATGTGCAGACGGGAAAAAAGACAGATTGTCTTCAAAATTTGAGGATAAGGTCCTGTGGGAAAGAAAATGGATTTCCTTCTCTATCAAAAAAGTGAGACTGTATCTTCCCTTTTTTGGAAACATGTAGAAAAATAATGTATTTTCTTATACTAATTAATTTACTAAATCCCGATTCTCACATAACAGTAAAATGTTTAATATCTCAATTTAGTTTCATTTTATCACAACACGCATAACATTTAGAAGTACTTTACAATTTAGTTAAATAGCTAAATATACTCAAGTCTATATTACAATTGTTTAACTTTTATTACTCAAATGACTTAATACAAATGTGATTACATAAAATTGTTCATTGAAAAGATTGAAGAATAACAGACGTGTCCTTGAATGAATGTTTACGACTACAAATGTTAAAATATATACAGGAGAGAATTATCATCAATGATTGATAGAGATTATTAAATTAATTTCATTAATCAAAGTTTTAGGAAAATTTAAGTAAATAATTCCAAGGAGGAAAAAAAAAAAAAGATTTTTTCACAAGAAATAAAATTAAACACAGAAGTAATATTCTAATGAAAATGTTAAATTATTTTGACTTTACATTTACATGTAATAAGTCCTTCAACACTGTTAAAGTTACCAACAGCTTATTTATAAAACATTTTCTCTGAGCATCTTCAGTTAAGATTTGCGGATTTCACAAGGATTTACAAATAAAATTCTAAAATGTTTTTCTTCCTATAAAGAATAATTCATAATAAAAACATCAACTCTTTCGAAATATTAATTTTTTTTATAATAATAGTAAATTCATTTTCTTAAAAATAAAAAGAAAGTCAAAAAATTTCTCCCACATCTTGTATCCATTTTCATTTATTTAAGTACTTGCCAATCTTACATTTTAGATGACTTGACAGTTAAGAAAGACTGATTTTGATATGCAGAAACTGATAAATAAAAATAATCTATAGTAAAACTGTCAACATTTTTAACTATTTATTCATTCTTTGTTCTCGTCACAGCAATAAGTTTAATAATGTTTGGCTAACTACAGATTAATAGTACATGTAATATATAATTTTTTAAATAATACTTATCATCATCTATTGAAAAAATTAATTCCTTGTAGTCTAGATTTAAAAGATGATGTGGGATGAGAATAAATACGAAAAAAAAAAAAGATCATGAGATGTTCAAAAAAAGGACGAAGGAAGAAAAAATAGAAATAGTCAACGAGTTCATGTATACCTAGGAACCATAATTACGGCTGTTGTATACATTGCACGCTATGGAATTTCGGGACCGAGTATGTATGTTAACTCGGGACCGAGAAGAGTTCAACGATACCCTACTTTTGGACCGGAGACAAAAAATAAGAAAGTTATCATATTTATGATTTCTTGCCTTACACAATGCATTCTATGTCGTTTTAGAGTTTTCCACTAGGTGGCGTTTGACTGTGTTCCCGACAGACTCCTCCCAGTGGGGAGCTGCCGACAGGCCACCCAGTGTTTAGCATCTCTAATTCTTGAACAAAAGAAGAAAAAAAGGAAACATATACTGAACTACAAGCAGTGCCACCTAGTGGAAAACTCTAAAATAGCATAGAATGCATCACGAAAGGCAAGAGTGCCCACCAGTGGCCAAGTAGTCTTCATACCCTGAACACTGGAAGTTCGGTCATGGGTTTGCGCCTCGCTCGGATGGGCTGGTCACGTGGAGTTTTCCAGGTTTTCTCCACGTCTAATACGTAAATAGGGGCCAGTTTCCCTTAAAAGACCTCCTGGAAGGCATCCATTCCTATGCAGATCACCCAAGTGTTGTGTTGCCATAACTTAAACAGAAAGGCAAGAAATCATAAATATGATAACTTTCTTATTTTTCATCTCCGGTCAAAAAGTAGGGTATCTTGAACTTGTCTTGGTCCTGAGTTAACATATATACTCAAAGTCCCAAAGTTCCATAGGGTTCAATCTATACAACTTCCACAATTACCTCAGGTGGAAGGAGCAGAAGAGATGTTACAGCGAGAATAGCCCAAGCAAAACAGGCATTCTATATAAAACGACAGATGTTAACATCAAAAAATATATTAATTGATATTAGGAAGCAATTCATTAAGAATTTTGTCTGGAGATAGCATTGTACAGTTCAGAGACACGGACACTCCAAACAGTGGAGAAAAGAAAACTGGAGGCTTTTGAGATGCCGTGCTGGCAAAGAATGATGCGAGTGTCATAGATGGAGAGAAAAAGGAACGAGGATGTTTTGGGAGAGGCAACAGAGAAGAGAGATTTTGAGAATAATAGAAGAAAGAAAAAATGACATGATTGGCCACCTAATTCGACACTTGCAGTGGATGAATGTTTTACTGGAAGGCAAGATAGAGGAAAAAAATACAGAAAAGGCCTTATCAACAGATAAAACAACTAGCTAAGTGAAGAGAGAGGCTATAAGACTGCATACATCCATATTTGCCCACCAACTATTGGTTGAGGAGAGAGAGAGTCTAGAGCAGGGTTGTCCAACCTTTTTTCCTAATGGGCCAAATTAGAAATTTATGTATATTCAGTGGGCCACAAAGTTAAGTTATATAAATATATTTTTTTTAAAAAGTTGAAAATGCAAATATAAAATTTTAATAACAAATATATATATATTTACAAAAAGTACTGTATTATTTATTGACAGCAAAAAAGAAATTGTAATCATACAAAATAAAAATAAATTAAATGCAATTTTTGGCATCGTATTCCTTTTATAATATTGTCAATATCTGCTTTTATGGTACTAGTCTTAATTGTAAGAATGTTAGTTAAATGGAAATCACTCAACGTATTTTTTTCAGCAGATGTTTTTCATGCACAAAAAGAATTGTTCTCAACAGTATGTACTACCCCACATGCATAAGTTTTCTAGATAAAACAATCTTCTAGCACCAATTACGACATCAAAGTGTATCCAGTGAAACGAGAATAATTTTTACAACATACTTTACCAAAATAAATGAAAATGTATCTAAAAAAATGTAGGGTGCAGTGGGCCGCAGATTGGACATCCCTAGTCTAGAGAATGTGATTTTGGCATATGACTTAAGATTTATAAGAACTTTAAAGCTGGCTTTCTTACACCAGAGCAGGAAATCTATCACATCTACAAAACAAAATCTCATAAAAAAACTTTAAATCATGAATTATTATTTTTCTCCTAATCAGAAATTTAAAGCTTCCATTTAAAATTCTTGTAAAGCTAGTAACAGTGAATTCAAAGAAAACACTAATGTTGGAGAGCAGACATTTTCTAAAAACTGCCATATAAGCAAACTTGGGATTTTTATTATTGGTCATAAATGCACTTCTGCAAAGATAATGCATAAGGTGTTATCTCAAAAGGCAGAGAATTTCTAGTTCAGGAGAACAACTGCTTCTGAAAGTGTTTTGGCAACTCAGTTACATATAAACAGTCGAATAAAATTTAATATCTTTTGTATGTGTTGTGATAACTGCAAATTCAGTACAAAAGGATTAAAAAAAGACACTTAATAATCAAAAAACTGCACTAAGGACAAGGAAGGTCTTGAAAAGCAAATTTGAATTGGATTTACATTTCATTTCTTTAATTGACTCCCAACTAGGGCTGTAAAGTCAGTAGATCAGCACCAGACTCCAAATCAAAATTTTAGAAGGGTCAAATCCTGCTTCTAAATAACTTAAAATATATTTTGACTATATTAATACAGAATGGCATTTTTTCACTATCAAGTCAATCATCGGGATTTCTATCAAAATTGAATTATCTTTCTTTTTTCAGTTTTTCATTAGCATCACTATCATCTTCAAACACACAGAAAATGTTTTGTCAATCTGTGGTTATAATAAACTATTCAAAGACAAATTTCTGGAATGAAAATTAACAGCAGTTATTGATACACAAAGGAAGATTGTGAAGTAACAATTGTTGTAAAATAAGATCCTGCATTACAGGAAGCTTCTGTAATGCAAGATAGGAGGTTAACATTCCTGTTAGGAGCTTAATATACAGTAAATGAGTAATTTTTTATTGTGACATTGTCACAATGCCGGACTACAATTTTCGACCATATTTTTAATTTATTTAATTTAAAATATGTGCTCTTGATTTTAGTAGTGTCTTGCCTGTCATCTAACTCTATTCTGGAGAAAATTTTTGAATTAAAACTGTGACTTCCACTCTATACTGGAAGTTTATATATAGTTAATTGGGGTACCCCGCCCCTACGCTTTCCAAATCTGGTCTCAACTTCCATCTATCTAACTCCATTCTCAAGTTTAAGAAAGAACAGACAGAAAGACACCATTGGAAATTTATAGGTTTGCAATTTTAAAATTGCAGCTCAATAAAAAAAAAATAGGAGTTGAGTCTGTCCATTTTTATTGACTCAATCCAACTTATGTAGAAATGAATTTGCTTCTGATTCCAACTTCATAGCCCTGCTCCCAATAATAAGCATATAGCCCAAAAGTATTAGTTTTCTAAATAATCTACTAAAAGCAATTGGAATTGGTTAAATTATGTTTATACAGTAGAGCGTCGATAAGTGGAATGGCCGGAAAGTGGAACGATTTTCAGTCGGACTGTGTCGTGCTGAATCGAATGTTTTTGATACTAAATTTACTTCTAAAGTATAATTTTCATGTTTTTTATATTCTTTAATATATTTATTTTGTTTGTACAAAATGCAGAAATAATTTTTAACGATACGATAGCCTCGATGATTATTATAAAAATTTTCGTTAGGCTTAAAATCGACGAAAATTCAACACGAAGCGACACGCAACGGAGAAAAATTCAACAGGAAGCGATATGCAATGGAGAAAAATTTGAACATCGGACAGGTTAATGTATTTTTTCGTACAAAGTCGGAAACTGGAACAAATCATTAACTGGAAGGACCCCAGTCTCCAATTGGTTCCACTTTTCGACGCTCTACTGTACTGCAGTTTGTGAGAGCCCAAACTTGACAAAAAAAAATTTGGGAGTGAAAATTTAATTTTTGAAATTAAAACTTGCTATAATTTTTCCCACGATTGTTAAAATTGTAAAGGATATGATTTTATCCCTCTGTGGAGTCACTTCCCTTTCAAGATGAGACATCGAATGTGTCACCAGGAACTTGGTGACGACAATTTGCTATCGGACATAGGCATTGCAACATTGCCAAAGGAGGCAGACAAATCAAGAATACTAGAGAACGAAAGTAGTATTACAATCTCAAAAACAAACTAGAAATCTTCCAGGCTGCAGGTGAAAAAACACATAACATCTGTTTCTCTTAAATGCATTCCACTCATATCAATTGAATCGGAAAGAACATTCTTGGTAGCAGGACTTTTCATTACTAAAATAAGAGTCAGATTGAGTGATCAAAGTATTGACCATCTTTGCTTTTTAAAATCTTATTATAAAAATTTACAATAATATTTTGTATTATGTTTTATTTAAACTCACAAAAATTACTTTTTAAGTTTATTTTTTTAAATTTTCAACTCAATTCAAAGCATTTTTTATTTTTTTTTTACAAATATATGACAAAGTCGCTCCAAAATTTTTTAGACGATTACCATTTATTTTCTCTAGTGTTCTAGAACAAAATTATAGACAGCTGGATCTTCCTTTCTAGGCTACGCAACTGCCTACTCTTTAAAAAGTTCCTTAAAAAACACAGAAAAATCAATAAAATTAAAAAATTTCTTTAAAATTGGTATGGTAAATCTTACGTCGTCTTTTTAATTCATCCTTGTCAGTTCGGGGTTCCAGCGCCTTTTTATCCACTGAGAATTAGCACTGTTTAATGTAGATTATGCCGAGACATCCCTCTGGTGACAAATTTTAAGAATATGTTTGAATTTCCGGAATAAATGGCGATTGTCTAAAAAATTTTGGAGAGACTTTGTCTTCTATTTGTAAAAAAATTTACTTATTCATCCGACAGAAATTCAAACACTTTTATTTTTGTTGTTGTATGTAGTTTCCAGCAAACTTTAATAAATTTTTTCTATTTGTGAAAATTTCTACATAATTAAAGATAATTTTTAATATACTGTATATCATACACAGCATTATTAATATGATTTTGGAGGTTGCAAACATATTAAATTACTTTAAAAAATAAAAAATAATTAGGCTATATCATTTGATTTCAAGATATTTTGTATATCTTGAAAATAATTAATTCTATCCCGGGATCCTGGAAAACAGTTCACTTTTATCCCAGAATCCAGGGACAGACAAAAGACTGGGAAATGAAAAACCCTAGTCTCAACATATGACTGGTGTGAATCACTGGTATAATAAGCTCGCATGTATGTGTGTCTATTTGATCTAGACTAAGTGTAAAAAAATATGTGATAATATGGAATTATTGGTTATTGTTAGTCACAATACTTTAAACATTAATTATTTTAATCATTATTCACTACAGTACAATAGATTAAACTAACATTTCTTATTTCAATTATAAGCTAACTGTTGTTAAAGACAGTTCTGCAAAACATAATAGATAGATTAATTACTATTACCAGTAATCAAAGAATTATAATGGATCTTCAAGTCAGCCTAATTGGTCTGACTTGAAGCTCTCTAATAATGTCTCCTATCAAAAGACAGTTATCAGTATAGGCAAATTCCAAAGTTATCCGAATAAATGAATTAAATGTGTGTGAATTCTTGCATGTTTGATATTGCTGACAGTAATTTTTTTTCAATCCTTGTATTATCTAACGAAGTCAGCACAAAATGATTTTAGCTTAATTTTCCTGTATGTAATCCAAGACAATTTGTTTTTTATATCATTCTAAAAGTATCTCCTGAAGGTGTATAAAAAGTCCTGAAATGTGATTCTCGGGGAAAAGAAGGACAGGAAAAACCTTTTTCCATCCATTCTTGATAAATAACCAAATTCATTTTTACCTTTTTCTCAATTGTTCACCAATCCTTAAGATACCAGCTTTAAAACAAGCAATTTTATTTGATTCCAAACAAAATAAAACATTTTGTTTTTTATTTGGAACCAAATAAAACGGTTGTTTTAAAAGAAAATAATATTGACTCTCATTCTTATCACTTGCCCATCTTCACTAAGGACCTCCTGGATATATAAAACTGGATTATATAAATGTTATTTCCGTGCATTTATTATTTCTAGTATATATTTTGAATTATCAGTATATATTTTATTTTATTATATTCATTAAGAGGGCATTTTATGTCCATGTTTATGCAAATAACATTAAATCTTACATTTTTAATTAAAATCATATTTTAACATTATATTATTAAGAGAAAAATTATCTAATTGTCACATAAAAATAAAGATATACATTAGAAAGACAGCAAAATATAAAAGTATTAATAGAATATGGAATATAACAACACTAACTTGGATTATTTTATATAAAAATGAGTAATTTCAAATTTCTATAAAATTTTTCTAACACAGACACAGTCTAAAAACCTTTCACAGTGTTGTATGGAGAACCAACGAACGTTTTCGGCCTCCACCGAGGCCTTCTTCAGGTAGAGAACTAAAAGTAAAAGTTATCGTCCATTGGTTCTCTATACAACACTGTGAAAGGTTTTTAGACTGTGTCTCTGTGTTAAGCACTCCAGTGTTACTAGAAGAAGTTGTTATTGCATTACAATTTTTCTAACATTTCTCAGATAGAAAATGAAAAGTAAACTATTGTACATGTTTAAATACTTTTGTTAATAATTTAAACATGGATTATCAAAGAATTCAAGATTTCAGATAAGATGTAATTTCAGTGTAAACCAAATTCTAACATTTAGTGCACATTAAACCCCCCCCCCCAACAGTTTGGAAAAATGCCAATGACAGATCAGCACCATAAGCTGGAAGTATAAATACTTGTAAACACAAACAAATAAAATTTACAAAAAAAGAAAATAAAAAAAAAGCTACAGAAAATGATTCTACCAAGTAATTGCTTAAAAAGTAGAACTATTAAAAATAAATCATCTAATACTAAAGAATGTCGATCACTTCCACTGACAGTAGACATCAGTCTGGTGTCAATTTACTTATTTGTTTTAATATTTTCTGATAACTGTTTGGTTATCCAGGATGACACAAACTATTACATCATACTGTAACTGAAACAATAAGAATTTATTACACGACATTTTTGAACTGAAATTACAGTACTGGTCTGTTGATATTTTTAATAAACAATAGAAAATAATAATCAACTTATTTCAGTTGTATGTTAATATTCTTGTATGCAGTTATTTATACAACTATTTATCCTTATATTTAAATGTATAGGATAGAACATCTGGCTAGATAATTGCAACATAAGTCATAAATTTAACATCTAAATATACATTATAATGTGTACATTATCCATCTATCTAAAATAAGCAACAAAGATATATATTTAGCAACATTTGTATAGACAGACATTAAATATTCTAACTCTTATAAATATTAACTGTATTTTTATTTTAAACTACAAATGTAAACTATAAAACTAATCACTAATTTAATAAGAAAGAAATTACAAAAATGACATCCTAAAGCAAGAGAAAACTGACTTATTTTAAATAAAAAGTCAGAAGTATACCTCTTGAAACTACAGGGTGATTCAAAGATGAACTTTACATCTTTGAAAGCGAGTAGAATTGTAATTAGACTTACAGAATTGGTTGAGATATTAATTTACAGCAAAACACATCAAATTTATCTCACCTAATGCAGAAATGTTGGATCAGATTGAGGAAGATGAGACATTTCTGCACAATGTTATCTTCAGTGGTGAGTTAACATTTCATTTCTGTGGTAATGTAAACACTCAACTGTAGGATGAAAATCCACAAGCAACTGTGAAACATGTTTTTGACAGTCCAAAAGCAGATGTGTTTTATGCTCTTTAGCACAGATAAAGTATACAGTCTCTTTTTTCTATGAAGAAATCATCTGTGGTATCGTATATCTGGATATACTGGAAAATTCTCTCATTCCACAATTAAATGACAATGACACGAAGATACATGCACTTTCAGCAAGATGGTGCATCATTCTACCACCATACACATGTCCCGATTTCCTCGACAAACACTTGCCAGATAAGTTGGATAATTGCCATAATTGGATAAGCCAGATAATTGGTAGAACAGGACTGATTTCAAATCTGGGAAATGAGGTGGCCATGCCACCTCTTGATTTTTTTTCTGAGGTTTCGATAAACATGTAGTGTTTACTTTACCTTTATAAATCTCAAAGCTTGAAAACCCAAATCACCATCATAGTTACTAAAGTAACAACATAAATTCTGCTTTAAATTTGGCCAGAAACTGAATTCGGATGGGATGTCAGCCATATCACCAATGGTGCTTGCATTAAACCAAAATGACCATGAAGTAAAATTTTGTATTTTACTATAAATCAATATAATGTTTTAGCTGATTCTATATGTCTTCTCATTAAAATTATATATGCTTTTAAAGTTGCAAAGCCCTTTTTTTTAATCACTATATATAGAAATGTTTAACCAAAAAATATTCTAAAATTAAACTCTTCCTCATCAAAAGATTTGGTAAACAAACCAGATAAACAAACAACATTCAATGATACCTTTACAATACGATCAAATCTAAAAAAATTTATTTCATATTAAAACTTCTGAATATGTACTTTCAATAATTCAAACTCAACTTAATCTGAACCAATTTTAGGTCAAAGAACAGGCAAAAACAAAGAAATGATTATTTTAAAAAAAATGATTAATTTATAAGATTTGCATGGATTCCCTTTTTTAACATGAATATACCAAAAACAGTACAAAAATAATATACAGTAAGATCGTAGGCACAAAAAACTTTTCACACACTGTTTCTAGCAAACAAATTAATGAGCACAAACGTTTTCGGCCATTTTAAAAGACCTTCTTCAGGTGCACTGAGGAACAGTCCTCAGTGCACCTGAAGAAGGTCTTTTAAAATGGCCGAAAACGTTTGTGCTCATTAATTTGTTTGCTAGAAACAGTGTGTGAAAGGTTTTTTGTGCCTACGATTTTAAATTAGTTCTAGCTTTGTGTGCAGAGATACAGTAAGATCCCGCTTAATGCAGGGGATGCATTCCTAGACGACAAAGCGCTAAACAAAACAGCATTAAACAAAGTCATTTTAACAGAGTAAATAGGGATAGGGAAACACGCAACTAAAAATAGATAAATTTGACTTAAAATTAAAGTTATTTTTATATTAATTTGTATAATAATATATGTTAAATAACACAAACATATGCACACAGAAATGTAAAGTTCATTTTTTGTGACAAAGGTCCTGGCTCTTCTGAAATTCTTGTTTTTTTGCCATAAAGTCGTGAAGTTTCACTTGTCTCTTTTTTCTTTCCTTAAGCAAATGTCAGTATCAGAAGATCGCATCCAAAACACCTCGTTTTGCTTTTGCACTCCTTTTAAAATCTGGATCATTCGCTACAATTTGATCAACGATTTTGGTTATTGTTACCAAACTTTTACTAAGGAAATCTGTAGAGAAATTTTTTGGGTTCTTCATTTTCAGAATCTCTATTTTCCAGTTCTAAATGAATTCCTTCTTGAAGGTTGTTGTAAGACTCTTGCCACTTCTTGAAGGTTGTTGTTAGTAAGACTCTCGCCAGAAACCTGCTCGTCTACCTCTTCTAGTCCCGCTGTATCGATTAGGTTGAGTTTGGTCAACCTAACGATACAGCGATAGGCTCTTCTCATTGGGAATTTTTGGATACCTTCAGCCATAACTTCTTCCACACTTCGTTCGTGCATTTATCAGTTAATCCTTGCCAAGCCAAGCCAATATTGGCTATGGCATCCATGATGTTAGATTTTTTCCAAAATTCCACCAAACAAACAGATTTGAAGAAAGTACACCTTTTTCTGATTGGTTCGCATTCATAAGTAATCGTATTATATACGAATCAATGAAATGCTACGATAATTTAAATCGGCATAAATTTTGAGCCTTTTTTTTAGGCTCCCAGCAGACCACGTTATATCAAATCAGCGTTAAGCGAGGCAGCGTTAAGCGGGGTCTTACTGTATATTTATCTTTGGTTTCTGTCTTTTTTCTCTATTTAGAATCCCATTAAAGTATTCTACTCAAAATTACTTGTAGCAATATATAGGCCAAATCCAAAACACATTTTTAAAAAAATGGAGACAAAAATTATGACAAAAAATTAATTTCAAAATAGTAAACAGAAATTAAATAAAAAAGAATAGATGATAAAGATGAGAAAACTATGGATCTGTTTAGTGTCATTATGTAAAAATAAAAATTTAAGCTTTAAGTGTTAACTTTCAGGGAATAACTTTATGTTTGATACAAATATACATGTAGTGTGCAATGCCATTTTTCTCTAAATTTATTTTATTGAAGAATTGAATTCTAAATGCAATGTTTTCCGATAAAAAAAATATATATATATATTGTAGCAATAGTGGTGCTATAAGTGACTGTATTTTGAAGTTAAATTTATAAGAAGTCATAACATTTAAAGCACCAAAGTGCAAGTAACATACTGTTTAAAACATTACAGCTTATATTTACATCATTTTGATATTATAGCAAATTTGTATCCTAGTGGGTTTTTACAATTTTATTGAAAATTGTAAAATTGAAATGAATTCATTCACTAGAAAAGTGTTTATTATCTCTCTTGAAAAGTTTGTTTTTGGCATTTACATTATGGCATTGCATGCTTCGTATATATCGATAGCACAAAAGCAAAAAGAAATTAAACAGAAATAAAATTCTTATAAAATTATCAATCATTGTGGTGAACTAAAATTCAAATGTTTTTTGAGTCAGATATTTAAATTTAAGATGACAAAAGATGGAGTTATTATTTCAAATGTTGAAGATTTTATAAAGTTCAACCTAATTGCAATTTTGATGAATGAGAAATTAAAAGCACATATGTTATATTCAGTGACAGAGTGCAATGTATTGCGAGTAAGGTTAAGTCTCAGCTATTTTTCTATTTCCATGACTCAAGACTATTTTTTCAATCCTGGGAATTTCTGAGACTACATAAGTTCAATACAAGTTTTCAATCAAAATAATAATATTTTTTAATATTATATTATGTTTAATTAATACATACAAAATGCAGATTTAAGCATAAAGCAAACAAAACATGCAAAAAAAATATTTATTAACTAAATAGAAAAAAGATATATTAAATGTAAAAAACAAAACACAGTATTTATATTTTAATAAACTGCCTAAGAAGCAGAAACTTTTTGTATTTGTGAAAAACAAGAGTACCGGAAGTTGTATGATAAAGTTCCAGCATTTTATAAACCAGCATAAACTACTATATAATTTTTAGAAATTTCTCTGATATTTCTATATATTAAAGTCGATTGACTACTGTTAATGATTTCATAAAGCATGTTTCGGCTTTCTGACACAGTAGATATTGGCAAGATGCTGCGATGCCTTTCTCGACACCGGCAACGTCCGAGATGTGAATTTTGTTTGTTAACATTTAGCACATTTTTTAAAAAATGTACTATATGCATGTTGTTTGGTTTGTTTGCACTGATACAGTACAATCATACCAAATAATAGCTAGCATTGCTTTTATGTACAAAATAAATTTTTACCTTCAGTTAGCAATTTGTACACAAATTTCATGACAATTATTCGGGTCTATTGTAAATCTAAGATATAGTGTGTGGAGAAATCGCAATGGAAACAAGATTAATTAAGAAACTAGGTCTATAGATCAATTACTTCGTGGATCAAAGCAAATAAATATATCTTCCATTAACAGAATTTTGATTAAAGGAAAAGATTGATAGTTATTTTACCTTTACTCTCTAAAAATGAAATCGAGTATATTTTTTCTATATTAAACTTCATCAAAATCCTTGTCATTTATTTACTGAATTTACAGTAACTCAAAAGTTATTGGACACTTCTAATTAAACTAATTGATATTAGTAATTTTGAAATAAAAGTAATAATAAACAAAACTTTGTTATTTCCTTTACTGCAATTAAATCAACTACATATCATTGTGTGTCAATTTTCCAATTATGTTGTCAATAAAAGCAAAACTCATGGTATCATTGTATAAAATACATGCCACAAAACTCGTCAGATAACTTAAAGATTGCATTATTGTGATATTTATAAGATTTATCCATAATTCTGTAGTAGTCTGTAGTGGTATAATGGCTGTGAATTTTATTTCTCACATTCTGCTGGCATTTGACAAAAAACAGGAAATTTGTAGGAAAACTGCATTTGATATTAGAAAATCAGTGATAGAAGTTAGAAATCACTGGACATGGGGTGATACTTTGAGATATTAGTAGTATGAAAAGAATCTCAACAGTACACAATGTTATAAAAAGATACAAAGATAAACACAGAAATGCAAATAAATGATATGGATGCCCTGCTTGTTACGGTACAAGATAAACTCGGATAATCTAAAAGATAAGAAATAATCCTACGATAAAAAAAAGTGCAGCAAAACTTGCAGTGGAGTTGGAAAATTATAATAGAGTTCATGTTCACCTAGAAACAGTATCCTACAGGAAAATAGATATAAATGTAGAGTGGCCAGGAGAAAATTTTATGGTAATGAAAGGAAAGCTTGCTATCAGTTTGCAAAAAACTATGCTGGATAAAAATTATCAGTACTGGAAGCCTGTGATATTTGCAGACAAAAGCAAATTTAACATTTTTGGTGCTAATGGTCAATCATGATGTGGAGGAGACAAAACTGAACTGAATAAGGAAAATCTTGTGCCAACAGTAAAACATGGAGAAGTGTTATGGTTTCAACCTGTATGGAAGCATCTAGAGTTGAAAGACTTGTGTTTATTGATGGTAATATAAATTAAGAAGGATATTTCAATATTTTAGAACAAAATCTAAAGACTTTGCCAGAAAAACTATCAAGATACCTCCAAGTTTTATCAGAATAATGATTTGAAGCACAAGTCTTATAAAGTTTGATAAAGATTTCTGTACAATTATCCAAAAGGGATTGACACTAGCAGTCTCCCATCCGAAATGTAATCATTCATGAAATGAATTAAATAAAAAGGTTCAGAAACAATATTAGTAACAAAACTGAATTGAGAAGCACTCTTGAACATGAGTAGTCAAAAACTGAGGTGAATATCACAGAAAAAGTAGTAAAAATCAAACCCAAACAGAATGAAAGCTGCATTGGAAAGAAAAGGCAACAAGTTATTGAAATATTTACTACTATGTATAACTAATTTTTTACTTTGCAATAAAAATCAGGTCTGATGACGTTTGTGAGTCACTATATATTGGACATATTTTTGTAGTGTGTTTAGTAGTTAAAAACTTACAAATCAAATATGCAAATAGATTTTTTTAATTTCAAAAAGATTACAGTTAATATAAATATTAGAAAATAGTATAACAGTGTATCATGTTTTTCATAGTTTGAACTTAATCACTTTTCTACAATTTCATACTCCGAAAGTAATATTTCAATTGAAAGAAAAATTTACGAATTAAATGAGAAACATTGATTTTTCTTTATGTATTATGTATGATTTAATCTGAATTATTATAGATACAGATTACACACTATATAAATCTATATATATTATGCAATCTGTATAAATGAGAGTTCAATGTTCAGTTTCTTAATATCACTTCTTCAAATATTGAATGTATTTACAAATTATATATCAGTAGTAAGTATTTTTGCTGAAATAATCTGACCACTTAATTTGTCGAGTGAAAAATTAGCACGCCGTTAGCTACATAAACATTCTCAATTATTCCTATTATAGATGAGCCTGAACTACAGCAAATTTAGCTAGTATGGATGAGATGTGAGGATTGACCCTTGCTTAAAATCAACCATGAAAAATCACAAAATTCTGGATCAGATTTTGACCTGAATCTCAGAGATAGGCTGGTATCTTACTTAATGTGTGATCTAGCTGATCCATACACAATTTTAGTAAATTTCTGAAACAGCATTTTACAATTGTATTAAATGAAAGATAGAAAAATACCAGTATATAAAGAAATGTTAATATTTTATGGACTATGATTTCATTATCATATATACTTTTAACTAAAGAGTGAACTTTAACTACAATAAAAACATCTACTTTTGTTGATAACAGCTTAATTATTAGCTAAAATTTTTTACATTATCTTTACAAAAATTATTCCTATTAAAAAATATATTTATCTTTGATGCATTTTCCCCAATAAGGAATGAAATATCAGTTTTAAAAGTTTATATAACAAATACAGTGAAAGAATGGCAATCCTATAAATTAAATAAAGATTCTTTAAAAGGTCAAGAAGTAATCTAAAGATAAATTCTGGTTTAAAAATCAGGACAGATTCTTCGTTCTGGCTAAAAAATAGTCTTGTCTTAAAACCTAATTTTGTAAAAGTAAATATTTCCACAAATACTTTAACTGAAGAATGACTTTGCATTCTTCTTCAGTTAAAAAAAAATTTATCTTTATAGGTAAGCTATATTAAGAGATTTAATAATTTAGTAAATTCACAATTTTCCAAAAAAGGGACTCCATCTCAATTTTTCTAATTTGGATAAGCACATTATTAATTATACTATCTAAATTTTATCAAATTTAACTCCATTTGCATTATCATTGTTTATGTTTGGCATATTTTTCTTCTTTCTGATTATGCATATTTTTAAAATTTCATAATCATCTTCATTTTTTGATAAATTTCCAAAAATTCCATCATAAAAGTCTTTCCCTCTAGAAAAAGAATTACACTTTCTTAAAGAAGGTTTGCTTATATATTTTCTTCACTTAGATTTTAAAATTTTCTCTATCATATATATTTTCTTTCCTGAATTATGATGATAGCATCGTATTTCATCATTGGTCACTACATTTAAAAACAAATTTTCTTATTCATTTTAATTCAAAAGAAATTGGACTAAAGCCAAAGAAATGATTTTTCTGGACATTTGTCAAAAAGAATGATAAGCCAATATATTGAAAAACTTAAATCAGTTTTCATTATGAATATGCATTTCCAGCAATAAATTTATGATTTTGATACAATATAATTGATACAGTTGAAGAGAAATTCAACCATAATGTGATTTTGTACTCTTATTTCTACTTTAGAGGTAAAGATATACCAGTAGTCACTGTAGTAACCGGTAAACCTTGACATTCACGATCATTGAATGTTTACTTAGCCATCAAATTTATGTAACAGCAAATATTTTTTGTAAGTCAGTCTTCAAACACTACTTTCATTATTATAAAAAATATTTCTGATGGTTACGTAACTTGTTATTGAATAAAAATAATACAGTAGCAGCATTAATTCATTCTTGTATAATTAGCTAATGGAACTAGTTTAAATAGTTAATAAAACACATCATGGTCTTTAATAATTAAGAATTGATATTAAAATTATAAAATAAGGATAAAACAATTCAATGTTAAATTTTTGAAGTTACTTTAGTTAATATTGTTTTAAAATTATTTTTGTATATTTTCATTTAATCATACTTTAAAAAAATTAACTTTTAAACTGTACATAGATAAATTAATAAAAAGTTTACACACAGAAGAATCATGTGGAGACACTACAGATTTGTTTCATCTTGTCAAGCCCTTTGATATTTTATTTTGCCAATTTTCAATCTACACAATGGGTGGAAAATAACTAGACATTGAAAAATTTGCTATAATTTCTATGTTTCTAATGCAAAAATGATGAAAATTGCTTAACATGTACCTTATTAAATGGAAATATGGACGCATACCTTAAAATTCAATGTAGGCACTGGGACCATCCACCAACTTCCTCAAACAACCAGAAATCAATGTGGATGTCCTGCCATTTTTTTCTGCATCAGCAACTAAACCCGTGGTCATTATCTTTGAATGACAATTCTTGATCGTTTCCAGACAGACCGTGGCATTACATCCCTTTACCGCATGCCACCATTCTACACAGCAACCACTGATTTCCACACCACAGTGTGCAGCAATTTACACTTTGTCCTGAACAGACAAGCAGTTAGCCATCTTTTTTGTCAGTGTGCAAGTGGCATCTCTCAGTCTCTGCCTACATCACTGATGCAGGAATTATAAAACTCAATTTAACTGACTGATATGAAATACATGTATATAAACTATTATAAAAATTTCTCAGTGCCTAGTTACTTTCCACCCATACTTTATTTTAGGTTACTGCATATCCATATGGTTATCTACTTATCGAACACAATTCAATATACTAACTGCACAAATGTATAGAACTCATTTTTCAATAAATGAAACAACTTACCATATACAACATCTGAAATAATTATACATAGACTTGGTTTACCCGATTTTCATAGAATACTCCTCCTCTCTGTTTTCATCCCTCATCCCCAAACTCCTAACCCATTTGATCAATCTGAACAAAGTTTGCACAGTCAGTCTCTAAAATCTGACAAAATATTATGCTACTTTATTATAACTTTTATCTTTATTGCACTTTTATATCAGGTTTGTAATTTATTGTTCTTTTGGTGGTACATTGATGTATGCAGTTGCCAATGAAAAAAAACAATCTTTAAAATATATCCTATCAACCCATAAAAAATAATGGATTTTGTAAAGATCAGTCAACATTTTTCTAAGATTGTTTAGAAATTTTTATTTTATGATTCACATAAGGAAAATAATATCTATTACAATAATCAGAATTAACATCTGGTACTGCATGGTCCACTTGATTACAAAAATTCAAAAACATATTACACGCAACTAAAAAATAATAGACTAATGCTTTCTCAGCTATTAATATACTCTACTAATTCTGCTACTATAGTAATTCTACTAATCTATTAATAGATTAATTCATGAAAGATTTATTTTGGTACGTCATATTACTATAATTTTCTTTTCGTTATTTATAAATGACAAAAATATATTTGTTTTTTTTAAGATTTTTATACATATAGCAGTTTGCATTTACAGTTCTCTGCTTTTTGGAGATCCAGAGAAAAAGTTTACACTTGGAATATTGTCTGAATTTAAAAAAAAAATCAAAAAGTAGAATTATTTTATGTTTAAAAAAAACTGGAGAAATAAACATTTCTTTAACAATATTTTGATGAGAAACTTCACTCCATTCCATAAGTTTTAATTATTTAAAATTTGAATTAGTTTCACATTTATAAATTAAAAGCAATCTCTTTTTAATGAGAAAATTTAAAAAAGCATAAAGTTGATAATTTTATTGTAGAAACAAAAATTTTCAACTTGATGCTTTAAGTTTTCTCTTTAAAAAGGGATTGTTCTATGCCATATTCTAGTTTCGACTATTTTTAAAGACAACGTTAGAAAGGCTTTACCATTATATTTTTATAGTAGCAAAAACAACAAAATCTATCATTGCCACATGGGTACAAATGCAGTTCTGAAAAAGTCCCAATTGCCTCATTCAGAGCTAAATGAGGCAATTGGGACCTTTTCAGAGCTGTAAACCATGCCCATAGGAATAAAAAGGTCAAAATGAACTGATGATCTACATGTAACCCTTCACCAGACATAGCCCCTCTAAAATCAGCTTATAAAACTTGAAGTATACAGCGTGACTCCGATTGCACCCCGGAAGTAGTCCGTGCAATTGCATCTGTGTTTTACGAGCTTTTAGTCATATGTAGTAAAGTGGAAAATAGTTGATTTTTGACATTGTTTTGAGAAAAAGTTCCAGATTTTTCACATTTAAATTTTACCCCATTTTTAAGGATCTTCAAGATTCCAGATAGGCCAATTCCAAGGGCTATATCTCACAATGGATCGCACGTAGACCGTCGGTTCCTCTCGACTTCTTCACACTAAGGGGACAATCTACAACTCCGCCAATTTCCCAACCACCTCGTTTAGAGCCACGCTCGTGCCTCAACCGGAGTACTGCATTTTTAATTTATAAATATCATACTGTACTTTAAACGTAGAAAAGTGTGGAGACAAACAGTATCATTCAATCAATTTTTTTTGGATAATACATAATTTTGGAAGAATATTAAGCCATATTTACATTCAAAAGATGACGAGAAAGCAAAAGAAATAGAGAGAAAAGTAGCTGTTTAGTTTCTGAATTTCTACTATAACCATTCATTTCCTAAAAAGACTGATAGTGTGCCAGCCGCATAGAACTAACGATATTTAAATGAAAATAACATTTGCTGAGCCAAGTCTATTTTGGAACGTTACACATTAAATCCTGATAAGGCAACAATTCTTCGAAACAAAGAGTTGAATGGCTGAATGAGAGAATAATCTATTGATTTTAACGTGCCATTAACTTAAACACGAGAAGACGGACGGCAAAGCGTGTACGGTACATCTTAATAATATAAATCACGGCATATTTACGTGAATTATTACATAAATAAATGGTCGCATTAATATACCTTTCCAGAAGCCGTCCCTCCGGCAACTCCTATAAGAAATGGTGTTTTGTCATCGAAACCGTTCATGTTTTCGTACACTTTCGGCCCATTGCGACTCTTCTCTTCTTCCATCTTGCATAATCGCCGAAAATCTAACTTAACGTGGTCATCAGTCTCGACTCCGCATACTATCCATCGATCGATGCGCCATTATTACAACTAATTCTAATTAAATAAAATCGTACAAAAAATATTAAATTTTATTAGTTATTATTTAATTCTTATCTACTTAACATAATAATATTAATAAAATTTCGGAGAAAATATTTAATTGAATATATACTTAATTTTTTTTTGAGAATTTAACGTTTTGAAAGCGACATCTAACGTTATTCGGTGTATTTAAACTCGAGCTGTTATTATAGCAAATTTTATTTATAGTAAATAAAATCGTAAATAAATAATAATAAATTTTAATTGTTTTATTATAAATTTAAATTTTTGAATAAATTTTTAATAGAAAAAATATAATTTTTGAGAGTTTAAAATTTAGGAGCGACATCTGGCGTGATGCTGAAAATTTAAAGTCTATCATTTGAATCTTTAGTGAATGTGTTTTATACGATTTTGATAAGTATGAGAGAGAAATTAAGAATAATTGTAGAGTAGGTACGTTTCTGCACGGTTAAATTTATACATTTAATTATTTAGATATTAAATATTGTCGGTAGCATTGAAATTATCCAAGCATTGAAAGAATTTATGGTATTTTAAATGATTTGTCATCATAGCAGGTATTTTTGGATCAGGTTATGAAGATAAGGAAAGATTCAGAATGAGTATCAGATTAGATGTGTTCAAGATAATCAGAAGAAATGAAACTAAAGAAGAGAATATTTGCTGGTTTAGTGATGTGTATGACTGTAGTTGTGCTTCTTGGTCTTTACATACACTTTTTCCAACCTGAAGTTCAAGTAAGTGAGAGTTCTATTGAAAATCAAATAAAGAAATAAAAGCTTTGGGAAATGATTGAGTAAATACTTCAGTTGGTGCCATGAGAGATTTCACTTGGTCGATCTCTCATTGTGCCGACGTCGATGCTTACTGTGCTTATTTTCAGAAGATGGAGTAGCACTAGAGGATTTGATCCCAGGATTCTGATTTTCAGGATCCCGACCACTTTTTAGAACCAAAATTGGGTGTACTATAGATTACTCCCTATGGAATTTCAGGACTTTGATTATATATTTGAACTCAGGGGACCGAGACGAGTTCAACGGTACCCTATTTTTGGACCGGAGACAAAAAATAAAAAAGTTATCACACTTTTTAAGTTACCATACTTTTTTAATGCTCTCATGCAGACGGCACCGTAGTTGCTAGTATTGCCATCTTGCGGTAAAGTCTGCAAACCGTGACGTCGGACTACGGTCATCTCCCGGAGCGTTAAACACGCGATACGAGAGCGGAAAGAGCGACGCGACTTCTGATCATTGCGCGATTGCCATTTTGGTTAATGTTACTTATGGCAGCAAACATGGCGGTCCGACTGACCTCTCGTATGGGCGCCACCACACGCCGCCATGTGCTAAACTAGTGATCGATTCACGGTAGTTCTTGAACAAAGTAAAAAAGGGGGGAAACGTCTACTAAAGGCAATTTTAACGGCAAGCACGCGACTCCCGATTGCGATAGCGAGGCCGACTTAGTGGAGAGCGATGCAACTCCCTATCATCGCGCGATCGCTGGAAAAAAGTATGATAACTTTTTTATTTTTTGTCTCCGGTCTAAAAGTAGAGTATCGTTGAACTCGTCTTGGTCCCCTGAGTTCAGATATATACCCAAACACACAAAATTCCATAGGGAGTAATCTATAGTATACCCCCAAAATTTTCAGGATTAAGTTTTCCTGATCCTGAGATTTTCGGGATTGACATAATTTTAAAAAAGTTGCAAAATAGACTGCATAAAGCAAAACGTTCAGTACAAGTGCTCTTAACAGAATTGCTTGCCTATCATTTTAATATAAAACTTCTTGTATTTTGAACTAAAATGATAGGCAAGCAGTTCTCACTGGGTTACCTGTTAAATGATCAGGGCCGGTTTTAACAATTAGAGGCCCATGGGCACAAATACGGTCAAGGCCCCCTTTAAGAGTAGGCAAATATGATGATTTAGAAAATTTACACAAAATACTATACTTTCAACTAGATTTCAACTAGGAAGTTGTAAATTTCATTTAAAAATAAGGTTATTGTAAACATACATATATTTTATTGTGTAAAACTAATTATCTTAATTTAATTGAAAAATACCAATGTAAAATTTTTTCCCGGAATTTTCTGATATGTTTCATAAATTATTTCCTGGTTTGGTTTTCTCTGCTTATGGCCCTCATGATTAGGCCACACTAGGCTGTCACGGTAATTGAAAAAAAAATTTATGTTTAAACATAGTTTTGTGGGGCCCCTATTTTGTTGGGGCCCTGGGCACCGGCCCCAAATGCCCTTATATAAATCCGGCCCTGCATAAAGGTTTTTCAATTTATGTACATTTAAAGAGATCTCACTAATGCCTGAAAAAGAATAACTAACATGAAGACTAAGTGATTTTAAGTCTGGTTAGTCTGACTCTAAGTCTGATTAGTTAGAGTGATTAGATTAGCTAGGTGTATACCATAAAATACATTGATTTTTGTCTAAATTTTGATTTGTTGATTAAAGAGCTGATTTCTGTAAGACTTTCTTCTTTTTATTTTTTAACCCTCAATACCAAAATGATCCCAGGATTGACTAAGTATAATCCCAAAATCCTGGGATTAGACATAAGGGCCGGAATCGAATTCCCTAGGTAGTACTCTCCATGTCAAAACTTTTTTCCACTGTCTTTTTTAAACTGTATTACGAGGTAAAATTTTGGGACTCTCTAGAAAATAGTCTCCGTTGAAGTAAAAATGTGTTTGATTGACTATTAAATCTATAGATTACCCCTCCAACCATCCCTTACTTTCACAATTATCACCCGGATTTCGTTTACACAAATGCTCTTTTCGAGGAAAAATGATGTATTATAAATGATAAAACTTGTACGGCATAAATACTTGCACGTGTAGCAAAATTACCACAGAACTATCCAATTCTGTCACCCTATCTTTGCTAAAATAGGAATGGTTAGTATTGATCAAGTGCAATCTCTTGCCATGCTGACTATACCTAATAAAAATATCATTTTAAATCATTTGTCAATGGTAAAAGGTAACAAATGATACAAGCTGGTAATAGTTGGCAGGAAATGATTATAAAAACAAATGGTAATTTCACAAGTCTGGTGCAATTATTTATATAAGAGAATTGTTAAATGACATAAATAAATTTGTTAAATGGTTTTATAATGTTTTCATATTTTTAAATTCTGAACACAAGATGCCAATTAATATCAAGAGATTTCAATTAATTTCATTGTTAGCTCCAAATAATAATAGAACTGTTGATATAATTTCATATCATTTGGTCTTTTGAAATCATCAGTTGGTAACAAGTAATATTAGCAGGACTGTAGAGAGCTTCTATGAGTAGGACCCAGAAGTAGAATGGGCCCCTTTATTCCCACATTTTTTTGAAATACAAATGAAATACTCAGAATGTTTTTTCATTAATAAAATGCAGTCTTAAAGATATATTTTTTGGTTAGTAAAAATAACATTAATTTTATATGGATATAGGGATAGGAACCACTAAAGGCCCTTAAGTTTTCCGTGGGCCTAGAGACAATTTCCTGTTCCCTCTGACAGCCCTGGACATCAGAACATCTTATTTAATCATTTGAAACTGCCCAAAAACCATTTGAAAACTATCAATAGCTATTTCAAAATGATGAAATAGTTTTTTCTAGAGGATTAAGTATTAAACTTTAATAAAGACTGAAATTATTTAACATATACTTGAAATTCTTATATGAAACTATAGAAATATATAATGAATAAAATATTTGTTTTTAATTAATGTTGCACATAAAAATACTACATAGTCAGTATAATTAAAAAGCAATGCATATAGAAAATAAAATTAAGCTGAGAATGAGCAGTGAGCATCAATGACTGGCCTGATCAATTATCTCTTTTAACCTTGACAACCAACATAGATGATTGATTTGACCCATTATCATTTTAACTGTTTTACCTGTGTGCATTGGTCTTTGAATGTAGAATCTGGACTAACGGTGATTCCTTAAATATATTTTTTTACATACATAGTAACTATATGACTTGA
The DNA here is from genome assembly GCF_030686945.1 of Centruroides vittatus. Classification (NCBI taxonomy): domain Eukaryota; kingdom Metazoa; phylum Arthropoda; class Arachnida; order Scorpiones; family Buthidae; genus Centruroides; species Centruroides vittatus. The sequence goes on from NW_027122576.1 coordinate 2,114,362, forward strand.
TTAAAAAATAAAAATTAATTTTTAACGAATTTTAAATCCTTATCTGGATACTATATAAATTAAATGTCTTAATTCAAAAATCCAGGCATTACTTTTTAATGCAATTAATCAGTTTTGGTAATTATAATTATCTGAAAAAAATATTTGTCTTAAAAAGTCATTACTAGATTAAGTTATTTAAATTTTTACTTTAATTATATTAAATTATTAAAATTTAAGTTATATAATTTTTGATATTTGCAGTTATTAAAGTCAAATTTTAGAATGCAAACAATACAAATTTCACAATTTGCTTCTTTTAAAGATTCATTAGATTTTCATGCGCTATTAACAATATGTATCTGGAAATTATAAAGTTTTCTTATTTAAAATTTTGAAATATACCACTAATGATATATCAGACTACTAATCAGAGCCATGCCGTGCTATGATACACAGAGGCGGCCGCATCAGGCAGCATCGTAAAGAGGTGGCATAAGCAGCATTTAAGGGGAGGCAATTCGAAGACTTGCATCCTGCTTGCATCATACTGAGAAAATCTATCGCATGGCCCTGATACTAATTAATATTCAATGTTTTTAAAATGTAGTTTTTTTAACCAAAAACTAAAAAGTGTGCCAACAATAACATTTTGTATATGCAAAAGAAAAGTGATTGATTATACTTCTCTAAAGGAGAAAGAATGCATCTGCTTCATGTTCAAAGGAATTTAATAAAAATTATAGTTAAATGTTTGAAAAAATAATAGGTTTTGGTTCTTGATAAATTTGATAAAAGCTTTGAAAGATTTACAATCACAAAAAATTAATTAGAATACTGTTCTCTTAGTGCTCACAGGGCAAAAAGGTTTTTAAAAAATCTGAGCAATATCTATTTCATATATGTATAAAATAGTCATGAAATTTTTGTTGTGAATAGTCCATATTAGAAATAAAGGGTTAAAACCTATGGGGCATGCAGGTGAGTGGATTGTGCTGTCTATAGCAACTGGAGAAAAAAATAGAAATGGCAGCATTGGGAATCAACAAATCATCATAAAATTCTGGAACAAGTGGTTGAAGTCCCTAGAATATAATATATAACAATAAACAGAAATTATGTTTATTATTAGAAATTCAAAAAATTATTAACTATAATGTGGACTAAAACTATTTAGAACAAACACTAAAATATGAGAGTTATTTTTTTCCAACCTCCACCGACTCAGTATAAAAAAACAAGAATGAACAACACTTTATTTGTAGAAGGTAGTTACAACCTTCACCTATTTTTCCACATAATTGCCTTGTTGATTCAAGCAGACATCATACCGTGACACCAGCTTTTGTATACCCATGTCAAAGAACATTGCTGCCGGGCCATTCATCCAACCTTCTTTAACACTGTCAGTTAGCGGTATACAGTGTGGGCCTCAAAATTTGAGGAAACTCTTCACTGAGCTCAGAAATCTTGAACCAACATTTTTCTTGCACCAATTGATCTACTTTGTCTACCAAATTGTCAGTCATCATACTTCTCCCTTGACTGTCCTCATCATGAATGTTGTCACATCCTTGTTTGAATTTCCTGCACCATTCATGCACATATCCAGAGCTCATGAAGTTCTCAAGTTCTCACCATACACATTACACATCCTTCGATGAATTTTACCTTCATTCAGCCCTTCAGCCTGTAGAAATCTAATTATTGCTTGTACTTTACAGTTGGAGGGAGGCTGGATTGGCTGTGTCATGTTTACATGTTTACTGTGGAGTAGCAAATGTCTAAACTAGCTTGGCACACGCTAAGTGGTGAGGGAATATACTACTCACTAGGCAGCACCTTGTCCCTGTCTCGCATGCTTCCAATTTTTTTTCATGCGTTAGTCGAGGTTGAAAAATAAATAACCCTCATAATATAATAATTTAAAATGTTATTTTTCCAGAAACTTATCTATTTACTCAAATTCAAAAATTAGAAATAGAATGGTTATGATTTAGTTATGGTTTGCATTCCTGTCATGCTTACATTAAATGAAATCAGTTAGCCCATTGAAATATATTAAAATTTTTGACAATTTACTCAGAAAATACAAGTCGGCACTGATGTACCAGGTAATGCAATGATATAATTCCTGTTATAAATTAAATATAATACTATTTTTTAAAAACACTATAATTTGAAATGAGATTTGTAATGTTATGTGAAGAGCTTTCTTTCATTACAATAAAAGTTCTCGAATATTTTTACATTATTAATATCTTGTCATCAAAAATTTATTGTGTAGAAACTATCATTTTAATACAATCTGTCTGTAATACCTTAGGTTGTAGTTGACAATAACAGCCTTAACTTAACGTGATGATGTCATTTATCCATGCGCAGGCTTTGAGTTTTATGAGGTGTTGCCGCAGTGCAGAAAAAGTTAAAAATGAAATATTATTATTAAAATACAATTGATTTGATATATATATATAAAATCTTAAATTAGCTGTAAATATTTTGAAATCTTGCTTGAACATGTTAAATCTTATTATATGAATAAAAATTATGCATTATTTATCATTACCATTTATAAGGCCTGTATTATAACAAAATCGTGCAAAATAAGACTAAGTGTGAATCACATTTATGCATATTTTTAAGGTATCATAATAAGTTATTTCTTAAAAATATGCAGTATTAGGCTAACATCAGTTATACTTATTTAAGTTAATTAACCACACTGAAATATTTCAAATAAATCAATTTAATAAAATCACAAATTTGAGTTATTCTCCACTTTTGGTTTTAGAAGTAACTGTTTTGCTGCAGTTTTTCCTTAAATATCTGATACATAAAATTTTCATTTTATGAGTTTCTATTTATCTTAATAGACTATTCAAACAGTTTATTTGTAGAAGTTCAAGCAAAATAATTTTAACAATTTTGAAATTATCTGTGCGTTATGCTTGTCATAAATAAACCATAGTAAACTAAAATCAATCTTTTTCAACTTCCTTAAATACAGTTTTTTTTGTGCTGTTTTGAATATCATGACAAAAAAATTGAGTTAAACCTTCATACTTTCGTGCTTTCCAGTCCATTCTCTAATATTGATACCCCTGAAGATAAGCTGAAAAGTCCAAAAGTACTAGGGTTTAAGTGAAATTTTTGTTTTGGATCTCCCTAAAAAGAAGAAACTATAACCATAATCTTTGCGTAACATCTTATATAACATGCAATGTATATTATTAATAATATAAATTTTCTATATTAATTTTTGCAATGAAATAAGATTTATTTTCTTTGAATTACTCTTAGTATATTTTTAATGATTAATTTATTAACATTAATTTCTTTTATCAAATTTCAGACATCTATGGAGCATAATGTAAATTCAATATTAAGGACTAATTTGGAGAGAAAACATGTTTCTAATCAAAATATCAGATTAAGATTTCAATCTCCAATTTCTAATGTTGCTACTTTGACTGGCCTCAAGATAAATGCTAAATTACAAAATATGAATTTTACTAAATATCAGAGGAGTTTGTCTTACAAGAATATTTTAGATTATTTATGCAGTGACCTTAAAATAAAGATTAAATTAAAACAATCACCATGGACAATAGCTTCAAACTGGATAACTTCTAGAGAAATTCATCCAGATCATAGTAAAGAAATGGGAAGTATTGTAACTCAAATGGTAGAGGGTAAAATAATTTCGGCAGATGTCGGCAGAAAAGGAACTCAGCTAAAAATAATGTTAACTCTTGAAGGACAACAGAAAGTAGTGTTTAAGCCCAAAAGGTATTTGTACTTTTATTCTATATAAAGACATATTCCAGAGTTATGTCAACTTAGGTTTCAGATTGATGGCATGATTTGGAAATGCCCTCAAGTCGAAGAACTGAATGTTTCAACTTATTGGTAATTTTAATCATACCAACATAGTAAAATAAAAGCTATAACTAGTTTAATGTTTACTTAATCAGAGTGTAACTGAGAAACATAGCAAATGGACAAAATCAACATCAATATTTTAAATCAATTGAACGGCAGTATTATGCCACTGCACTAAAGAGCCATATGGAAGCAAGCATTACAACTTAAGGACAATTTGAATTGATATTTTCCCAAATTCTGAAGTGCCATAAGTTGAATAGCTATAACATGGAGTATGCTTATGTTAAAATTTAGGTTTTTAACATAAAGTTAATACTATAATTTTATCTATCAGATTTCCTAGAGATCATATTATACAAGGGCAACCATATGCAGGAGCAGATAGACACAATGGAGAAATTGCAGCTTTTCATTTAAATAGGTAAGTGATTATTATTTTTTCAATTGTTAATATTTAAAATAAAGTTTTTAACAAAAATCATTACAAAATTGTAAACCTATATTTAACATCCATATAGATGTTAACCCTTTCCATGCAGTTAGCTACCGATCGGTGTGTATCACGTGACTTCTTCGTTTATCGGTGATGCGAAACTTACCGATCGGTAACAATTAAAAAATTCGATTAATTTGCGCTATATTCGAGTTTTCCAGAGATCTTAGCTTTGATTCGCTCTTCTGTATGTCGATTGACTTTGTTTAAGCCAATAAACGTTTTGTTACCACCCCTGGGCCATAAATATTTTGGTAAATACATCCCCTACTATTCTACAGTAAATCTTCGCAGTTAACTACACAGTTGGCTGAAAACAATCAAAGGGAAACTCCTTCTACAGTTTTATTGAGTCTCTTCTGTCTTTGTTGACGTTACTTTAACTAATCACAGACTTATGAAACGAAAAAATTGCCGCGAAAAGCCCCGCCTCCAACCTTCGAAGTAAAATGTAAACAATCACTGTAAATTCGCTTTTTAAATCGATTTTTAATTCTAATTAACTAATTTAATGCACTTAGACATTAAATTAGCTAATTCGACAATATTTAGGCGAGTAAATATGTTTTTAAAACTATCTAGCGATAAATATTCCTGGGAAACTCCACCTTCCTATAGTAAGTCTATGGAAGGTGTTCGCGCTGTTAATTTGGCTTTAAAATTTTTGTCAAATGAATTCATATATATTTTGAATACATTTAATTATTTTACAGAAGTAAGAGCAAAGCTCTAGGACTGACACAGTCGTACAGCTGACTAATCGGTGTCGCTTCACGATAACAATCGACTACTCTCCCAGCTAAGTAATTAGAGACATAGTGTGAATAATGGCAATAACTTCTCCCCCGCTCTAGGTAGAAAGCTGCGGTTTGTTTTGTTTAATAGAGGACAGATGTTTCTATCTAACAGATGTACAAAGTTCAGCGATTCTCTGTAAATTAATTTTTTTTTTTTTGTTCGTAACCTTCAAATTTGTTCGTAAACTTCATATTATTTTAAATATGTATAAAACTAAAAATTATACAATCGTAAACTGTAATATGTTTTTAATCAAACACAAAAAACAGATTGAATATAGCGCGATATTGAAGCGAAATATCGCGATTTAAAAAATTACCCAAAAAACGCAAAAATGCGCCGCATAACGAATTCCACCTATTTACTTAATGCTAAAGGTTTTCCGCATGGAAAGGGTTAAATACCGTATTTTACGGACTATAAGACGCACTTTTCTCTTCGAAAAATTGCCTCCAAAATTCAGGTGCGTTTTATAGTCCGTAGCGTCTTATAGGTATTTTTTTTTTTAAAATTGCTTAAAAATTAAGGTGCGTCTTATAGTCCGTAAAATACGGTATATATTTGTGATATTGTAAGTATCAATATAAGTGGCCAAAGAGGATCTACGTATGACTGATATACATTCCACAAATAAAATTAGTCTTTTAATGATGTGATCTCTATTATTTCGTCACTCCAATACCAGTGGCATAGCAAACATAACTGGCGCCCGGGGCACGACACTTTGTTGGTGCCCCCTCCCTCCCTTTCGAGAAACGCATATAGTTTGTCTTGGAGACCATTTGGGTGCCCCTCTGCAAGTGGCGCCTGGTGCATGATACACCCCCTTGCCCCCTCGCTATGCCATTGTCCAATACAGTTTCATAAGTCTCCTAGATCTCCACAAATTGGAAGTTTGTGATAATTAAATAAACCATTGGAGACAAAAAGCTTATGATTAAATTTTAATAATTTAATAATAATAATAATAACAACAACAACAACAACTCTCCTATGGTCACCACCTGGTCGTGGTGGGAGAGCCCAGTAATTTTACTGATCCATAGGACAATGCAGACTGGAGCACAAGCTCCTGGTAGGGACACCCATGCCAGTAAGGTTTATGGGGAGAAATGAAGCTAAGAGTGACCACACCCACATTCTGTGGAAATACTTATTATGATAATAACCAGATCAAAGTGTGATACTGGCTCAGACGTCACCCAGATTAACAAGGTCTGCGTTTGTGGGTCAGGCAGAGGCTCATGTTCGAAAAATAGGCCACAGTTTCCCTTGGTTACCGGTGGCGAAAGCAGCACCGGCCCTAGCATGGCTACTGCAATGCCCTCAACAGATGTGAGGAACTAACCCAGCCTTGGTGTTTCTGTGGTAATGCATCCACAGACCACAAAGGCTGGAAAACCACGCCAACGGATGAAATGGACAGTAGAAATGAACGAGTTTATCATCCAAACTTACTACACCATCACAAAACTTGAAACAAACATGACAGCGTACAGACAACAACTACACCATAGATTCACACAACAGTATCCTCATCTCACTGTCACCGAACAAAGGATTGTTGATCAAAAAAGAACAATTATATATAACAACCTTATTCCACAAACAACACTTGAACTTATCAAACAACAGGTTGCTGATCAAATACATCAACAGACAGAAACATCTAACATTAATGAAGATCGTGTAACCTGTCGGGATAATCCAGCAACAAGCATTGATAATAACACACATACAACAATTACCACATTAACATACTACAGACACTTCTTCATCCATCACTGATAACATAGACATGGATTTAGTTAATACACTCTCACTTATATTTCAGGAAACACTCACTAAATATACAGGCACAGATCCCACACAACTACCACGAATATCAAAAATCAACATGTCAAAAGAAGTAGGAAAAACACTAAATTATGTAAACACTCACTTACTACCACACTACATTCATTCAATTTCTACACTCTCAGACATTCATACATTAGTTTATGCTGGGGCAGTCACAGTAGTGACACCATGGACTGAAAGTACAATCACAGACAAATACACAGAAAACAAAATTCTATCACAAGCCTGCCTGGCAGAGAAGAATAGAAACACAAATAAATGACATTAGACAGCAATTAGGCAGGCTGACACAATACACTAAAAACAACATAACACTCAAATTAAGGAAACAGCTCAAAAACATTTTCAAGAAAATAAAAACACACACAAAACATGAACATCACAACACACGCATTACAGAATACATTGATACACTAAAACAAAAACTTGCTGCCAAAGCACATAAACTCAAATGATACAAAACATGTACACTATGAAAACAACAAAATAAATTATTTACAAACAATGAAAAACTCTTTTACAGACAAATTAATAACAAAGCAAACACAGATACACAGCACAGTGGCACACTAACAGAAGAAGAACTCACAACGTATTGGTCTTCTCTTTGGTCCAGTGCTGTCACGCACAATGCTGATGCAAGCTGGATCGAGGAGGAGAACAGAAACTTGCACAACATACCAACTATGCCCTGTGCTGAAATAAACATACATGATTTCCAATACACTGTTAACAGAGCACATAACTGGAAGACACCTGGTGTAGACAACATTCACAATTTCTGGTACAAAAAGTTTACATCACTGCACCAGGAACTAGCTAAACACCTAACACACATCATCATCAATCCACAAGACATGCCAAATTTTCTTACTCAGGGCATCACCTACATGAAACCTAAAAACAACAATACCACAGACCCCACACAATACAGACCAATTACATGTCTTCCAACACACTACAAATTATTGACATCCTGTATTGCAAACAAAATATACAAACATGTTGAAGAACACGCCATTCTTACAGAACAACAAAAAGGTTGCCATAGAAATCACAGGGGATGCAAAGAACAGTTACTCATAGATTCAGTCATTCTACGGCAAGCACACAAACAACACAGAAACATACACATTGCATATATAGACTACAGAAAAGCATTCAACAGTGTTCCACGCAGTTGGCTACTACATATTCTACACATGTACAAAATACATCCATCACTCATTGCATTCTTTCAAAACACTATGCAGCACTGGAGAACAACACTACATCTCAGGGTTAGTAACACTTGCACACAAACAAACCAAATTTTTATTAGGCGAGGAATTTTTCAAGGCGATTCCCTGAGTCCTCTCTGGTTCTGCTTAGCCCTGAACCCATTATCCAATATGTTAAACAACATGCAATATGGTTACAATATCAGACATGAAAAAACAACACAGTTTATACTGTCACATCTCATGTACATGGATGACATAAAACTTTATGCATCCACACAAAAACAACTTCATCAACTCCTACAAATCACACATTCATACACCAAGGACATACAAATGGAATTTGGCCTAGATAAATGCAAAACAGTTCACATAGAAAAAGGAATCCTGAAGAAAGAAGATTTTGCACTTGGAAATGGAGACGTTATTGAATCCATGGAAGAGGGCGAGTTCTACAAGTATTTAGGATTCCAACAGGCCAAACTAACAGAACATACACAAATAAAGCAAAGATTAATTAAAGAATACCAAAGTAGGTTAAATGCTATTCTCAGAACACAGTTAAATGCAAAACATACAGTTAAAGCAATAAACACATATGTCATTCCAGTACTTACATATTTTTTTGGAGTTATACATCGGACTCACACAGATCTCAAGCAACTCCAAAGGAAAGCAAGAACAACACTTACTAAGCATAAAAACATCATCCTAAATCTGCCACAGAAAGATTAACCCTTCCACGTAAAGATGGCGGACATGGCCTGATTGACATAGTTAACCTTCACTACAAACAAATACAGTCACTGCAAGAGTTTTTCTACAAAAAACAAGAAACATCACAATTACATAAAGCAGTAACTCTAGCAGACTCAAATAACACACCATTAAACTTACACTCACATCATATGGACACAACACAACATATAAAAAGCATAGACACCATTAAGCAATCGTGGGCTCGAAAGGCACTCCATGGCAGGCATCCTTATGATCTGGCCCAGGATTTTGTTGACAAAACTGTGTCAAACAGCTGGTTAGCTTGGGGATGCCTCTTTGAGGAGATGGAAGGATTCATGATTGCCATACAGGATCAGGTCATAAATACTAAAAACTACAGAAAACACATACTCAAAGATGCAACACTCACAAATGACACATGCAGAAAATGTCCATCATACCAGAAACTATACAACACATCACCTCTGGTTGCAAGCTCTTGGCACAGACAGATTATTTACACAGACATAATCAAGTAGCAAATATAATACACCAAGAGCTTGCAAAGAAACACAAATTAGTAGACATCCACGAACCATACTACAAATACATTCCACAGACAGTATTGGAAAACAACACGCACAAAATGTACTAAGACAGAGCCATAATCACAGATAAAACAATTTACCACAACAGACCAGACATCACACTCATTGACAAACACAATAAAATCACATACATTATAGACATATCCATTCCAAACACTCACAATATACAAAACGCATGCACTGAAAAAAATTAGCAAGTACACAGAACTTGCCAGGAAATAAGGCATCTGTGGAGGATGGATAGGGTGCTTATTGTACCTGTTGTTCTCTCCTCTACAGGTGTCATATCACACACACTACACAAAAGCCTAGGCACATTACAATTGAATAGAAACACATACATCACACTACAGAAGGCCACTATATTGAATACATGTCATATTGTGAGAAAATTCCTGAATACAGACACACACACTGATACACTTCTTTAATTTCTGTTTTGGTTACTATGCCTTGACTTTGGTTCGGCATGGTACACAGCCACCGGTGTTAACCGAGTGTATCTAACTTAACCCAACATAATAATAATTTTATTAAATTATTTTGATGACCCTCTGTTACATTTTCTGACCTTTATAGTGAAGTAAAGTAAGAATATATTTGAATTATTAATTGTATTTTATTTTATTTAAATTGTAATGTATTTTTATTTGTAATTATTTCTATTTATGAAATTTTATTTTATTATTAATAATAAAAGTAAATATGTTGTTTTTAATATAAATATTTATAGGCTGTTAGGGTTCAACAGAACTCCTCTTACAGTTGGTAGAAAAATTAATCTTCAATCAGAAATAAAACCAATTGCTTCATCTGCATTATTGAAAACTTTTACAAAACAAGGTATTTATTTTATATATGAATTTAAAAATTATATTATTACACATTTTTATTTAATTAATATAGCTACTTATTTAATTATAATTATTTGTATAAATTATATTTTTAAATCAAGTGGCACAATTCAATCCTGAAATTAAAATATTACTCTAAATTTTATTCTGAGTGGTTTTTTTTATTTATTTATACAATGCTAAACCATTTACTTTTTTAACTTAGTTTGTAATTTATGTAATAACTATATGATAGCTTCTCTCTCTCTCTCTCTCAAGGGTTAAAAATCAAAAATTAAAAGTTCTATATATAAATTATCTAAAGTTGAAAAATATATTTAAATATTTATTATTAATTTTCTCTCAGTTATTTTAAAGTAAATATTGTCACATTATCATTTGTTATTTATTAAATGTTTTTTAATTTTATATATGATTGTTTAATTAATATAAATAAAACCTAATATTTCTTGTGTAAAGAATTGTTACGTACACAGGTTGTCTAAAAGGAAATTGAACTTTTGCTCTACAAGTATAACCAGATGGCGCAATTAGAATTAATGGTCAAATTCAAAATTTTGAACTTTATAATAAAATAATAGGGTGTTTGATAGTGGTAGATGTTCAATCCATCTACCACTTTCCCTGGTAGATGGATTGGTTGAAAGAGGCCTGCCTGATTGTCAGACCTCACCCTCCTTAATTTTTACTTGTGGAGACATCTGAAAAAAGTGCTGTGTGCACTGAAAAAGTTTTCACTTGATATTGGAGCAAAATGTGAATACTACCTGTAATGATTTACAGATAGCATACAGGTTTGGATACAGGCTGGAACATTCAAAAAGGTTGCATCCTGAACTAACAATATGTGATAGCTTGCATTGAAGCCCATGAAGGACACTTTAAACATCTACTGTGACTAGGGATTGCAATTGCTGGATCCCTCATCCAGCAATCCAGCTGGATCCAGCGCATTCTTCGGCCTGCTGGATCCAGCACTGTGGATCCGCAAATACTCAATTAACTTTCTAAATAATTGCATAAAAGTCTACGTCATTGCGTTGCCACTTTGCTAACTACTAGACTGCTACTAATTACTTACTACTTTACTAACACTAATAATTAAATTACTTATAAATAAACTATACCTTAATCAATCCAGCAAAACTTAATATAATAATGTATTCAATTGCTTTTAACGATCTTCCTCAGTTACAAAAAAATACAACATTAACTATAGAACATAAAATGTGTTTGAAATAAATATAAAAATAATAGTGCTTAATTACATCCCATTTTTTTTAAACAAGATACATAGATGTACTGCCAGGTCTGATAATTTTTGTATTGTATACCGACGTAATCCCACTGTTTTCAAACTTTTAAGAAACGATAAAAAGAAAGAGGATTGGAATTCAACAATGGGTATATATTCGGTGCCTTTACACAACCAATGTTTCAATTCCAAGCTTGTTTATGTGGGTGCAATGATGTGCAGTTTAAAACAAAGGCTCAAGAGCACAAATATACAATCAGTAAGAACCTTGACAACACTGCGCTGGCATCATACGCAAGACAGAAGAATGTTAACGTCCAATGGGATCAAGCAGCAATTATAAAAACGACGACAAATAGGCAAACAGTCAAACATCTTGAGAGATTGGAAATCTGCAAGGCACACATGACAACTGGTTGTATAAACCATAGAGATGCAGACTCATTGTCTACCATGTGGAGATCCTTTTACATTAATTAATGTTATTAACGAACAATGCTGGTTTTGTTGGATCTTATATACAGGGTGTTTTTTTTTTTTTTTTTAAACTGACGGTACTCGGAGACATCTGTAGAGCAATCTAACAGCCAGACTGTCACCAAATTTGGGAGAGTGACTAAGAATGACATGGGAAAGAGATTCCACGAAGAAAAAAGTAGTACCCAAATTTGCTGGTAGGGGTGGATTGCTCTACAGATGTTTCTGAGTACCGTCAGTTTAAAAAAAACACTCTGTATATATTTTTTCCGCTATTTGTTTATTTATCTATATTTTGTTCGTTTGGGCATTTTCCGTTAATTTTTATATTTATTCCGAACACATTTTATGTTCTATATTTAATGTTCTATTTTTTTTGTAATCGATGAAGATTGTTAAAAACGATTGAAAACGTTATGATTTCATTAAATTTTGCTGGATTGATAAAGGTGCAGTTTATTTAACTTATTCTACTTCCAGTACGTAGTTTTATATACTTATAAATAACTACAGACTAATATGTAGAGCCTATATATGAAAACTGGTAAGACCGATAGCCACTTGGCCACTTATTATCCGTCTTTACATTATTATTATATATTAATATAAATTAATCAGTAGAATTACCTTTGCTATTATTTAACTTAAACATTACATTATAATTATAATCTAACTAAACATTTAAAGTTAATTATCTCTATCTCAAATGTTAAACCGAACCAAAGTTAAGTTTACTACCTAAATGTGTAAGAAGTTTTACTGATTTATAGTGACCAGTCTAAATAATAAAAGCTTCTTAAGTATTTTTTAAAAATGTTTTATTTCATTAAAAAAAAGACATAAATTGCAGGATAGATAGATAGACAGATAACACTTTATTGCACCAAAAATACATCCATGCTGGATCCGTGCTGGATCCAGCTGGGATGATTTCAATCCAGCAAAAATCCAGCTGGATTCCAATCCCTAACTGTGACCCTATTTGAAATACATACTGTATGCCATACTGTTCTGCACTGTTGTATCCTGTGTATGCAGCTTGTGATGACCAGTAGTGCCTTCTATGTGGAACCAGTGCATTTTGAACATATTTTAATAGGACCATTTTGTTCTTATTCCTACCAGAAATAGATTTTCAAAGTTTTGAAACCACCCTGTACTGTACATAACATACAACAGTGATCATAATATAGTAATGTATATGATGATAATTTTATATTTAATATAAGTTAATCACATACAGTAAAATATTTAACATCTGCCTATGGATTAAGAGTTTATTCTTTTCTCATTTAAATTTTTGCAAAAATAAATTTCTCTTTTATAAAGAAAAGAAAGACAATCTGGAATAAGACAAATCCATATGCATATCATAATAAATTTACTTTTGTTTACATTATAATTCAAAACTTAAGTCAATAAGTGAACCAAATAAAAAAAAAATTAATGAAATTTATTAATAAATACAGCAATTTGATTGCTTTTAAATATTCTTGAAAGAAAAACTCCATTTTTTATTACTTTTTCCTGTAAAATTTTCTTTAGAAAATATTGTTTCAAAATAAATTTATTAGAAATATATTTCTTGTAAATTTATTTGAGTTAATTTCTTTGGTGTAATTCAATTTTTCATTTTAAATTACATCAATAAAAAATGCAATACCCTATATAATAAACTATTTTATTAAATTTTTATTATAATGTGATGTTTGTTATAATCTGTTTACAGATAACAACAGTTGTTTTTATGGCCATTGCTATTATTGCAAACCATCAGATCCAGCCTGTGGTGAAGGCGATGTAATTGAGGGTGCCGTAATATTATGGCTACCAGAAAGATTTACGCTTAAGAAATATCGTCATCCATGGCAAAGAACATATAGAGATAATATATCTGCTCGGTAGGAAAGAGGTGAAATAAGATTTTTGTGGATGACTTTAATGTTATTTAAAATGATTAATTTAACTTAAAAATAACTTTTTACTTATGAAAAATACTTTATTCTTGGTAGAAGTGTAAGATAAAAAGTCAAAAGTAATAAAATAATAATAAATTACCATTTCGAAACTTATTACTCAATGATTTTAATTTTTCTTTTTTTTTTTATAGCAATGTACAAACAAAATACATTCATAACAATAATCCAATATATTCAGATAACCAAAGATTTTAATTGATTATTAACAGACTATATAGTGCAATTAATTAGATAATTCAATTACATAATTTGGCCTAAAGATGGGTATAATTATGTAATAAATTATGTAATTAATAACACTATTACAGGTGTTAATAACATAATGTTAAATAATTACAGTATGTTAATAATAATAGATTCTTCAAATGTGGTAAATTTTTCATATGTTGAAATGATAAATGAATTAACATTTCCATTATAAGTTTACTTTTTGATTGTCATTTAACAACATATGATTTTTTATATTAGAAAATTGTTGTATGATTCATTGAAGAATCACTGTTTTAATTTCAATGATGCCATTTATGCACTAATCTCAAAATACAGAAATTAATTTACAAATGTTTTTAATGAATAAAATGTATGTTAGATAAAAAATGAATATATAAAAATAATAAAATATACAACCATTGATAAGGGGTATTAATTTATTAAATAAATTATCATCATAATTGTGATCTGTAGAAATTTTTATGTTTTTAAAGATTAAAGATAAAAAGTTTTTAAAGATTAAAGATGTTTTTATTTACTTCCATATTCTATTATGTAATCTGATGAGACATTTGACAAACTTTTTCATATAGAATTACTACAAAATGTTATTCTGTCTTGGTTTATTTGCCAAATTATATTAATTTTCATTCATATAATTTGAAAAACATATTTTTCCTTAAAATTTAATAAGCTTTTAATTATATTAAAAAATTTACTTTTATTTTGCAATATGATTTTGACAGTTAATGTAAATTCTTATTAAAGAAATTAATAATCTTCACATTCAATACAAAATGCATAATTTTTCTGCTCAATATAAATTTAATTTATTTACATTGTTTAAAAATTAATTTTTAAATTTTAGGATTTGAACATAAATGATGATGTTGAAATTGGAGTAACAATAAGTATTTAGTAAATCACACAACATTTCTCTAACAAGAAAAGTCAAGCATTACTAAGTGACAAGTGAAATGTGTGCTTTTGCTAGGCAAATTACATTGTATTAATTATTCAATATATGAAATGTTTACTGCTTCTTTTTTAAAATTTGTGTTAATAATAAATAAACCTTTGGTAACCTTTAAAGTAATAATTTTGCATTGTCCTATTTATTTATATGTAGTATTTTACTATCAGGTCAGTCCATAAGTCCATGCTCATTTTTATGACCTTGAGAAAAATCTTGTTTTGCTGTTAAAAATGTCAGTCTAATGTGAGAATTTTTACACTGAAGTGTTAAATTGGATCTCATTCATATAATACTGTTCAGAATTGTGAACATTTCAGTTGTTTATTTTTGTTAAAATGGAAGTAACAGACAAATATAAAAGACATGTTTTATACTTTTTATTTTTAAGTGGTGAGAATGCTACAAATGCAGCCAAAAAAATAAATACTGTACGTAATCAAATTGTAATTAGTGCAAGGACTGTGCAGAAGTGGTTTGAAAGATTTAGAAACAATGATTTTAGTGTGGAGGATAAGGCTCGTACTGGAAGACCCGTTGACTTTGATGATGATGCTCTCTCTGCACTAGTTGAAGCAGAACCATCTTTAACAGTTGATGAAATTGTGGAACGTTTAAATTCATCCCATGAAACTGTTCATAGACACCTACAACAAATTGGAAAAGTTTCAAAGCTAGGAAAATGGATACCACATGCATGAACTGTCAATAGCTAACCGACAACAACGTGTAAACATTTGCATGTCTCTTTTATCCCGTATTGCTTTAGAACCTTTTCTTGGTAGGCTGGTTACTGGAGACGAAAAATGGATCCTCTATAATAATGTGATGAGAAAAAGACAATGGATGGATTGCGACAAGCAGCCAAAACCAACTGCAAAAGGTGGGTTGCATCCAAAAAAATTCTTTTGTCTGTTTGGTGGGATATGTCAGGTGTAATTCACTTTGAGCTGTTAGAACCTAATCAAACAATTACAGCTCAAATGCATTGTGAGCAATTAGAGCGTTTAAATGAAAAATTGAAAAAAAATCGACCGTCGTTAGTGAACAGAAAGCAGGTTCTCTTGCAGCATAACAACGCCAGACCACACGCTGCAAAAATAACTGTACAGAAACTTGAAAGCCAAAATTTTATCTCATCCACCATATTCGCCAGGTATTGCTCCCAGTGATTATCATCTTTTTCGCAATTTGCAGAATTTTTTAAAAGGGAAAACTTTTGAGGATGAGAACAATGTAAAAAAGGCTATTTCTGAATATTTTGATTCAAAACCGAAATAATTTTACGAAGACGGGATTAAAAAGCTACCATCAAGATGGCAAGAAATTGTACAAAATAATGGTGAATACATTATAGATTGAAATAAAATTTAATTAAAATTTTTTGCTGCTTTTTTTGTAGATAAAAATACTCGAACTTATGGACTGATCTGATACATTTTTGTTGTTCTATCACTAATGAATTATTTCTTGCTGGCTGAATTACATTGATAATTCATACAGTTTTATTTATTGAAATATTATTATAGGTTAATGTTACCTTAGGTAGCCAAGATGGCGGCTCGTCTCTAATTCCAGCAAGAAAACAGTGGAACGCATGTTCTAACCTAACCTAACCTATTCTAATAAACTACCATAATTACTAGCAACCAAATTATTAGAATAGGTTAGGTTAGGTTAGAACGTGCGTCCCACTGTTTCCTTGCTGGAATTAGAGACGAGCCACCATCTTGGCTACCTAAGGTAACATTAACCTTATTATAATTCGATATGTTTCTTATTATGGACTAAATCCTCTAAAATTTAAATTGGTTCCATAAATACATCTTGTAACTGTATGAAACTATTAAATTTTAAAGGATTTAGGGTGCTGGAAGTTTGAGTTAATTACAGTGTAACTACAATTTGATTATATCTCATTCCTGAAAACATCTCTTAAATCAAAATTTTATGAATAGCTATGAATTTATCCATTATATCTTCTGGTTAAAATTTATACCTTGTTTCAATATAACCCTTTATCAAATATTATAATTACAATAGTTGTCTAAATAAATTTAGTTTATTTTGTTTCTGTTATTTTGCTAATCATTTGTAATCTAAAAAATACTGATATCGTTAATTTAAGTTTAATGACTATTATTTTACAAAATTCAGATGGGAAGTTGATCACGGATACTGTGAACGTGTCAGATTGAACCCACTTTATAAGACAGGACCACGCTTATTAGACATAATTGATGCTTCAATCTTTGACTACCTCATTGGAAATGCAGATAGACATCATTATGAAGTTTTTGCAGATGCTCCAGACAGCATGGTCTTACTACTTGACAATGGAAAAAGGTAATGTTTTTAATGATGATTGAAATACTTATAAATTTTTGTCATCAAAATCCTAATTTTTTTTAATTAGTACAGATATTAAAACAAATGGTTGTTTATCAAATGGTATATATTGTTCATGATTCTTATTTCAGTTTCATGTGCTTAAGAAGATATAAATTACAGTAAGACCCTGCTTAACGCGGGGATGCGTTCCTAGACAACAAAGTGCTAAGCGAAACAGCATTAAATGAGGACATTTTAACACAGAGTAAATAGGGAAAGGGGAACACGCGACCAAAAATAAACAAATTTTAAATTTTGAAGTTAAGACTATTTACAAAAATATACATTTTTGAGTCTATCCATTTATCCCTTTAACCCTATCACAGAAGTAATGTAAAGTACTTAATTTTAGTATCTTAGGAAACCGACTATAATTACGGGCGGTAAAACTTCCGTTAACCTAATGGGTACTTTACGCGGATTCGAGATTAGTTTGCCAGGCCTGGGCTTTTAAGCGTGCACCGAAAAATTAGTAATAATAACGATAAATATCAAGTCAGATCAAAAGTTCAAATATATTTAATTAGCAACTAGAATGTACTACGTACAAATGTCAATAATCCAAACAAAATTTATTAACGAAAATCAACAAGTCAACCCGACAATAAACTTTAGCTTAACTTAATAATAATTTCCCCTTTGAAATTCGACAATCAAATACTTAGAAACTATGAACAAAATCTCTTACTAATTAAACGTCTATCCGTCACCTCACTATACGAAGAAACTATTACTTTCTCAATCCTTTCGATATCGTCAAATCGTCAATCGAACTCCTCTTCAACACCTTGGATCGTCCAATTATCAATCTGGACTTCTATCAGAAAATACTTCGCTTTCGAATCTACCTCGCTCTCAAAGTCGCCTCGGTTTGGAAATCACCTCCCCTTCTTCGGTTAACGTACGGGTTTTATACTGTGAGGTGACGTCACACTTGAGCTGGGTTACTCCTCTTATTTACATACTTAGTTGCTAACATTAAGTTTGTTCTGGCAGCTTTAAGTTTCCGACAAAGCTTATAAACCGTTTACAAAATATTTATCATAATTTTCTGGGATGTTTAAGACGGTTTATCAAGTATTTCTCTACTAGTGATTGTGGGGACTCCCCCCCATTTTTTTTCTGCGGACTGTTACTTCCGCCGGGCAGCGCAAGATGTTTCCTATGGCGCTTATTTCTCCGTGAGTTGTTTTTTCTTCATTTTTCATTACTAACAAGAGAGTGGTGGGGAACCTTCGTCCTAAATAAACATAAACCCCAAACAAAAGATAATAAAACGGAAAAATAATAATAAAATAAAAATAACGTTCGGACTCAGTTCCTTACAGTAACAGTTACGTTGGATTGTAGAAAAACCTTCATTAAAAGACAAATAATAGGTAAAAATTCACAAAGTTAAAACAATATGTATATTTTTGATAATAGTCTTAAATGATCTTGATAGTCTTAAATAATTTTTTGGTAATAATTGAAAATGTATATTTTTGTAAATAGTCTTAACTTCAAATTTTAAATTTGATATCCTGAGTCATCATGAAAATTGTAATTATAAACAAATTTTACTTTAATTTTAAGTTATTTTTATATTAATTTGCATAATAATATATATTAACTAACACAAACATATGCACACAGAAACATAAAGTTCATATTTTGTGACGAAGGTCCTGGCTCTTCTGAAATTCTTGTTTTTTGTGATAAAGCCATGTAGTTTCATTTGTCACTTTCTTCCTTTCCTTAAGCAAATGTCAGTAGCAGAAGATCTCATTTAAAATGCCTCTTCTTGCTTTTGCACGTCTTTCAAAATCTGGATCCTTTGCTACAATTTGATTAACAATTTCGGTTATTGTTACTAAACTTTTACTGAGGAAATCTGTAGAAAAATTCTTAGTTTCTTCTTTTTCAGAATCACTATTTTCCAATTCTACATGAATTCATTGTTCTGCCAGTTCTTAAAGGTTGTCATTGGTAAGACTCTCACCAGAAACCTGTAGTAACTCCTCAATATCTTACTTGTCTACATCTCCTGTTTCAATTAAGTTGACAATTTGGTCAACCTAACGATACAGTGAAAGGCTCTTCTCATTGAGAATTCTTGGATACCTCCAGCCATAACTTCTTCCACACTCCATTCATGAATTTATCAGTTATTTCTTGCCTAGCCAAATTGATATTTCTTATGGCATTCATGATGTTATATTTTTTCCAAAATTGCACAAAACAAACATAGATTCAAGGAAAGTACAGCGCTACGACGAATTGCTGCCTTTTGCTGATTGGTTCATGTTTGGGAATAATCGTATTATATACAAATCAATGAAATGCCACATTAATTTGAATTGGCGTTTTGAGCGTTTTTTGAGCGTTTTTTAGGCTTCAACCAGATCACGTTATATTGAATCAGCATTAATCGAGGCAGCATTAAGCAGGGTCTTACTGTATAGTAAATGATTTGAAATTTTTAGAAATGTTCATAAAATCGATAAATTTTTCATATTGGTTGGTAGAGAAGTAATTTTGCTTTTTAAGTTTCATATATTCAAACTTGTTGAATGATTGATACAGTAAAACTCCAATTTCCTGAATTAATTGGGATGCTTGTGTCTGCATGCGAAGAATATCCAGATAATTGGATTTTTGTTTAAAATAATCATTTTTCCTCTATTCAAACACCCTTATTATGTACATGTGTACATAATTATATTCAAATAAAATACTAAATGTGAAAATGTACTGTACCTATAAATAAATATACATATTTTCTAATTTAGAAGGAAATTACTTTTTATGCGTATACAGCACATATACACACATGACTAATTATTTTTAACAAAGTCAGAGAGCACTCCAGATAATTGGTTACCTGCACAAACAGTGTCCAGATAATTGAAGTTTACTGTGTTCATTTGTCTGCCATTTCTTGGGATATAGTTCAAATTTTTTATAAATATTTTAAGTAAACCATGTATGTGAAGTAATTTAATATTGATGTTTGTTTAGATAAGTTCTATAAAAAAGGAAGGAAGAGAAGTTAATTGAACCTGAAATGCATTTCTGAATACAGTAATAAAGTCTACATATTCAATTAATGTATCCCTGTGTGATTGAAGTTACTAAAAAAAAAAAAAAAAAGCCAAAATTTAGGCTTAGTAAAATAAATAGAAACTAGTAATGGAAATGATCAACCAAAAAACCATCAGTGATTTTCAGAATGGGATATATCACAAATCAAAATTGCCAGAATAAAACTTTTTAACCCCTCAAGCAAAGTGTTGTGTTATCATGTTTCTTTCAAGGAACAAGATAACACAACACATTGCTTGACAGAAATTAACAAAAAAAGCAGTTATGTTTTATCCATGAAAATTGTTATTGGAACAGAATTGTGTAGAGTATAGTACTTACACTTATGAGGCCAAACAAGAAAGGAGTTAATCAAAAACAATTTTACCACCTCTTGCTAATTGCACACTATGATTAAAACCATTTGTATAACTTATATATATATTACATTCATATATATATATATTTAGGGTATAATGTAGTGTTGCCACCTGTCTGGTTTTTAATTCATTGGCTGGGATTTCATAGCAACCTGTTGACCTTTTTATTTTTATTATTTTTTTTTTTATTATTTTTATTTTTTTTTTGCTAAGTTATTTCATTTCTCAATTTAAGTTGCTTCTACACAAGTCCCTAACTGATTTAGAACTAGCATGCACGTTATTCTTCTTATGGTAAAATAACATTGTGCATGTATCGGGGACTTCTGTTCGAACAAACCTGACCTGCCGTCCGAGTCAGCAGTTTTGAAAAGGTGGCAACACTAGTATAATATATGATTACTTTTTACTGTAATTTCGATATTAAGATTTAAATATAAATTTTTTTTATAAAATAAGACATTATTTGAAATTATATAAAGTTTTTCTTTATAAAAATAAAAACAAAGTTTAATACTTTTGACTTTTTTTTTCCAGTTTTGGCAATCCTTATTGGGATGAATTAACAATTTTAGCACCATTGTATCAATGTTGCAGGTAATTATTTATTTGTTTTTACTTGTATTGTCTATTTTAATATAATTTCTCTTATGTGATGATTAATATTTATAATAAAAATAAATTATTATTTTAAGAATCAGGTCCAAAACTTATTTGCGACTTCAAATGTTCATTAATCACCTAGAAGAATCAATGAAAGAAATTTTATCTTATGATCCAATTTCACCAGTTCTTACAAAGCATCATTTAGAAGCGTTTGATCGTAGATTAAAAACGATCATGGCTGCAATAGAAGTTTGCTGTGATGAGAAAGGTCAGTCAAATGTTGTTGTGGATGTGTGAGATGCATTTTAATGCCAAAAGAACTCATTACATATCATAATATTGAAATTGGATATCTTTTTACTTTGTATAAAAACTTTATATTTGACTAACCTTTTACTTACACAAACTACATTAAATGAATTACTATTTATATGTGATCCTTTTATACTTATAAAACATTGAATGTTATATTTACTGTAAACAAGTATTGTTATGATGATTTAATAAATAAAATCTTCAAATATATTTGTTTAATTTTTATTAACATGACCTATTTATGCAATAAGAATTTTAACTTTTTTATATTGGAAACATTGGCTACATCGTTGTGTAATTAGGGATTATCTTACGATCAAGAAGAATTTACAATAAAGTGTAATCCGGACTTTCATGATTTTCTGTGATAGTTCAGATTGCAGAGTCATTTTCAATTCATCATCTGAAATGGCTAATCTCATAAACATCAGATTAACCTTTAATAGACAAAATTAAGTTACTCAGTTAGCTTGGCATATTATTAACTAACCTTCATGTTTTTAAAAAAGTAAATTTTTTAATAATTTATTTTGCTATATTATGTTTAACTTCCTTTTTGAATCTGAACAGTAATATAAAATATCTAAGAAAATAACATTTTCTTATTGCATAACATAGCCAAGTATTTGTATGAAAGGTAATTCATATACTAATTTATATATAATAATTACAGAGAAAAAATGAGATTATCCAAAAGTAAAATGGACTTGTAATGTAAACTTTCCTATTCAGCCATATTATAATAAATAATTAATTATTTTAGGAAAAATTAAAGTTTCATACAAAAATTTAATAATTAAATAATCAGATAATTTTTAATGCTATTATTCATACAATTATTTTCTTTTGAGTAAATTTTTAACATATATATTATACAAAAAACAACCAGATTCATAAAAAATAAGAATTATTCTGAAAAATTAAAAAAGTTGTTTAAAATCATTAATTATTACTTAGATTCTTAAGTAAGAATTGATGATGACAATATATTTATTTCATATTTTTACAAAATTATTTTCTTGATTTCAGTTTAAACTTCTCATTAGACTGATACTGATTAATATTTTTAAGTTAATGATCCTGAGGTTGAATGTATAATTAAACCAGAATATTTGATAATTCTATTTCAATGAAAATTAAATTAATTATTTAAAATTATATTGTAATTTTCGTTTTATTATTAGAAATTGATGAATTTTCATGTCCTACTGCTTATTTAATTTATATTTCAGATTCATTTGTATTTGTTATTAATAATGAGACATTTATTTGCAATTATCTTTATATCACTGTTTTAGTAGATTGATGACATAAATGCTGAATTAATTAATAATTTATTAATTTAAGACCGAAACTTTTTAATGAATCAGTTTTTTTTAGTTCATCTTAACTATTATGAACCTATATATCAGACATGGGCAAATGCGGCTCTTTTTGAGTTACATGCGGCTCTTGCTGAAAGTGTTAATTTCTGTTTTTGATTATTGTTTTTACAATTTTATTTTTATAATTTTGTGAAAATATGTTTGTTAAAAAAAATTCAATATTTATTTTATATTATATTTATATTATATAATAAAATCGCGCGCCTTACCATACTATCCACCACGACAGTACAGAACTGCGTCTCGCATGCATTTTGCAAAACCTACATTTCGGCTCCCACTGAACTCTTGCTTGCCCACTCCTGCTACATATAATAAAGGTTCAATCTAAAAATATTGATTCATTAAAAAATTTTTTAGTGTGGAATTATTAATTCAGCATTTTTATGTCATTGTTCTTCTGGAACAGCGATATTTTCATCAGAAAATGTATAAAATTAAATTTTTCTGCAGTTTAAATATTTCTTACATATTCAAAATTTTCAAATTAAAATATCTGTAGTATTTTATTGCTTTCTGTTCTCTCAATTAGTTGTAAGTTCTGAATAACATACAAATAAAATGTCTGTAGTTTCAGACATTAAACTGTATTTCTTATATAAATTTTATGCACAATTTTTGCATTCTTAATTTTAAGCCATATTTTTAAATTTTTATAATTGCTGAAATAATCAAATTTTTCCTCTAACACTATATATCAATAAAATATTACAATTAAAAATTATTTTTTGTTACTATAGTTTCCTTTTAGATGTGTTAGAAAGCCAGGGAAATTATAATTGGTTACATTTTATTAATAAGAGAGAAGTGTTGCAATACTGTTTTCCATTAGCTAACTTGGGTAGGAATCATATTTGCATCCTTGTTATTGATGCTAAATTTTAATTCAAATTAGCTGTTCCTCAACTGAATTTAATCATAGTTTTGCTGCCAGAAATTCATAGCACTATTAGTTTTGATTATTTAAACTCTCCCAATTAAATATTTTTGAATAAAATATATTTGTCTATTTAAAAGATCTAATAAATACATTTTAAAAAAAAGTACAATTATAGCAATTTAAATGCTATAATTTTACTTTTTATTTCTTGATTTAGTTGTAAAGTAGTAAATTTAGTCAGTTGAGACATAATTTGCAGTTTTTTCAGTACCTATTAGTTATTTGTTTAAAATTGTACAAAATATACTAATTATCAAATTTATTTTACAGTGGGTAAAAGAGGAATTGTGATAGCATTCCAATATATCCTATTGGGTTATTTACTTTTTATGGAATTGATTTTAAGATCATATATAAAATAAGCTAGGGAAAAATTAACATTTGACAAGTTTTAGTAAATTTGTCATAG
The DNA here is from genome assembly GCF_030686945.1 of Centruroides vittatus. NCBI lineage: Eukaryota > Metazoa > Arthropoda > Arachnida > Scorpiones > Buthidae > Centruroides > Centruroides vittatus. Next base: position 2,139,165 of record NW_027122576.1, read on the forward strand.
AAAACATTGAATAATTTGCATATCTTTGTTTCTGATTTAATTTGGAGAAGTATTAATTTTTTTACTTTGATTTACATAATCTTGGTAACATTTTTCTTCAAAATTTAGTAATCAGTTTAGTTAAACATTAGAAATCTTATTTCTCAATCCAACTCAATTTAATCAAGTTACAAAGGTAAGCAAAATGCATATGATTCATCACAATTATTCTATCTGAAACATCTTACTTATATCATATTGGATTTAAAGAACCTCTCCTCATGAACAAAGTGACTAGAAAAATTAATTCAATGAAATTTCTTTTAATTTGGAGTCATTTCCAACATTTTCATAACAAAATTAGAAGCAAATTTAAATATGAAGTTTTCATTATACAATGATAGGAAAAATTTTCCCAAATATATTGCCAGCACTATTGTACATACCTAAAAAAAAAAAATGCAGATAGGTCCATTGATTTGTAAGGTACCCACCACATCTGTGTCTGCCAAAGTGTATTTGTTATAAACAGTGTAAAACATGATTTATCAGATAAAATTTCTCCACTTATAATGGAGTAGTAGCCTCTTGTTCATGATATCATTGTAGCAGATGTGTCTTGTCTATTAGACTTATAAATGAGAAAATTTATGATAGCTGCATACAGAGTTATAACAATATTTTTGTCTTCCTTGCAAACACTTAAACTGGTGTCTTTTTAACTTATTTTAAGTACCAGAATGATGATGACATTCATTGTAAGAAATAATTTTATTATAGAAAAAGAAATAATAACTTCAAAATAAAATATTCAATATGTACAAGGTTGGCCTGAATTATTTATTTTCAACTCCAATGTTTAGATTTAGATGGAGCAACAATTTTTAATTTGCAGGACATAAATGTTTGTGAGGCATGAGGAGCACTTGGCACCTCTCATGACTTGCACCCTTGGACCTTGTTCCATTGCCAATGCATTGCTATGGCTCTGGCTGCATATAGCAGGCTATAAACAGCCAAGTACCATTTGTAAGTCTAATAGCCGCACTTGCTATATGCCATCAAGGACGACGCCAGCCAATGGGTAAGGGGGGGGGCAAGATGATGTAAATTGATAGAGGATATGAATTGTATGTAGGTAAAATAGAAACGATTCATAAAGTTTTAATCATTTACTATGTACCGGAAAAGAAATATTTGAAATAAAAAATTTTCTTTAACTTACAAGAAGCCTAAGAAGATTATTTTAATTAAAACTTAGCATTTAAATAACTTTTTCGAATTTCCAGGGGAGGGCAACTGCCCCTCTGCCCCTCCCCTGGCGACACCCTTGTATGCCATAAGAATGAATGTGATCAATGATTGAAGGTATAAGTTATCTATTGTAGCTTGGTTTATCTACTTTGTTACAGCAAGATGTACATTGTTACATTCATTGAGAATTTCCTTATAAGCATAGTATTTCCTCATATTTGTAATTTTTCCACTTATAACTAGTTTTTATACACTGTTGACATAGTGCATTGATGAATGGAACAATTCTTGTACAAGATGTAATGACATTTTCAATGACACAAGTTTTCATGATCATTCTGATGAAGTTGCTAATGCCATGTGTCCTGCCCATTATTCATTTCATATGTTATGAAATGAATCTCAACATCAATATTGCATGCATTTGTTTGTATTGAGTCATTTGCCTTGCAATTCTTCGAATAGCATATCATTTAATATTTTGAGAGGACTGTGTATTGTAGAAATTACATTATTGCTATTATAAATCTGCATTTTGTTTTATTGTAGTAGCACATTTCTACTATTTATGAATAAAAAATAATGTTTTGTTGAGTAATTATCAGATCCAAATAATTTGAAATGAAAACTTAGTACAAAAGTAATGTAGATAATTTTAATATTGTTAAACAGGAAACAAAATATTTACAAAAATAACTACATATAAATGACTATGATTATGAAAATTAAACAATAATAATTATTACATATTTAACAGCTTAATATTTATTTATATATGCACACTTTTTAAAACATACTCTAAAATAGACTATCATTCTGTTATCAAATAGAACAATTAAGTTTATGGCACTTTAATATATTTTTAGCATTAAATGTATGTTATTAATACTAATTATTTAAAATTATCAAATATCTTTATTTATAACTGTTAATTATACTTCTTTACAAAAATATTTTTGTAATTAAGAGATTTAATTATACCGGATATAGCACTGAGTGAATTTACAAATTGAAGATATATATATTTATTTACGAAGTTTTTATTTTTATGTATTCAAATAAAAGTTTATTTTTTAAGTAAAATTGAATCATCATTGATATAAAAAGTGTTTAATATATACATTTCAAACTTTATTTTTAAGTTTACATTAATCTTATTCAAGATATCTGTTGATTTATTAATATATTTTGTTAAAATTACAGGATATATTGACTTAATAGAGATTGCTTATTCTAAATATAATAATTGGATTTTTATATCACAGTACCAAATTTTTTTAAGATATTTTAATAGAAGGATTAATTAAATCATCTATCTTAAAACTTTTTAAGAAGTTTTTTGTTTTATTTTTTCATTAATAATTTTTAATCATTTTATTAATTATTTTAATATAGGCTTCATTATTTATAAAGAAAAATGAATATTAAATATCAGAGACAACAAATGAATTAAATCGTTCAAAACAGCTGAGCTAGAATTGAAAAACTGACTAAAGTTTTGTTAATTTCTTAAAATTAAAAACAAAAATGAAAAATTCTTCTGTAAAATAAGTTAAGAAGTTTTCTTATTTTTTTAAAAACTCTATCTGAATACTGACTGGACTTCTGTAAATATATTATCCAGATTTAAGCCTTGATCTAGATCACACAGAATAGTATGTTTTATGTTCAAAATTATTTATAAGTGTTTGATCTGACAATGAAATGTGAAATGTCTCAAAAACATTTTAATCAAAAAAATATGTTTTACTCTTTGAGTTGTGTAGTGGTCTTTCAAATAACTTAAATGATGGAATCGATAGTTACAAAAAGTAATATTTTACTATCCACTGAAATTATGTAATATTGAAGTTGTCAAATAGTATTTTATCATTTTAGTTTCAATATATTTGATATATAAAGTTATTTGACTTTTATTTTTAAAAAATCAAATATTTCTTTTAATAATTATCTAGAAAATTAGGTAATCAGACCAGTTATATCTCCAGTTGAATTATATTATTAATGTTCTATAGTGTTTATAAGAAAAATTTCAGTTGCATGTTGTTGAAAGATGAATATGAAAATGTTTTCTAGTTTTGCTCATGTTCTATTTTATTCCTCTTTCATAACAAGAGAAAATCATGAAAAGATATATATAAATATATATATATATACTATAAAAGTCACACAAAGCCAGTTGTTTATAGCACTTGTTTGTGATTCTCCCAATTTTCAATGTCAAAAAATATGACCTTGTAAAGTTTTCTTCTTGCTTGATTTGCTGTGAAGTTAGAAAATATCTAACTTCTAGAAATAGTTCCAGATCTTTCACACATACTTTATTTTCTTTTGAAATAAACAGCAGAATTTATTGAAAGTACTGATTGAAACAGATAATACAGTGATCAACTGTAATATTATATTGTGATTGTTTCAAAATATAGTGTTATTACAGAAAATAGAAAAGATGATTTTATGTTTATTAATATTCTGTATAAATTCGCTAAAGAAAACTTTATATAGGAAGTGGCATTATTATTTTTTTTATACATCATCATCAATTATATTATTATTACTTCATAATATGTAATTAAGATTAAGTTTAAATATAGAATATTAATTCTATTTCCTTCATATTTAAAGTTTAGATAATAAAATATTGAATGATATACTTAACTAAAAATTTTAACTGGTTTGATTATCTTATTTGAAGTAAGAGAAGTTAGTAAATTTTACTTATAGAAAATTTATTTAGATATTTGACTAATTTATTAAGGAATCAATGTTGTCATGCCACATTTCTCTTCATCCAATTTACTGTAATTGCATCAGTGATTGAATCTCTAATCTCAGATGCTAACAAATACACTGTTTGAAAACTTATGAGAAAAATCATTCTTGTTTTTGTAAATGATAATTTGCCAATCAGCCAGGTCTATCAGATTTTACCATAATGACATTGAAGTTATATATACAGTATTGCATGACATCTGTACGTTGTATGCAATATTGTATGTATAACTTGTCTTAAGTCATTCCTTTGGTACCAGTAGTCTCATATGCAATACCATACCTTTAATATCATTACAAATTTCTCACTGACCAGTAACTTTTTGGATACCCTGTACTAGATCAGATAGAAAATTTGTTAAAGGAATGTTTCTACTTTATTATATTATGGTATGAATCTGATAAAATCTGACACATTAGAAATGGGTATAGATTTTTTTTTTTTTTTTTTTTGTGTACATGAGATTTTGTTGGGGAAATGCGATGTGGCTAATGACATTGCACTCATTGAAAATTAAAAAGTAAATTAGTTGAAAATTATTAAAATAAAATATTTGTTCTTAATGAAAATTAAACTTAAATAATGAAGAAAATGCAATTTGAATTTGATAATAAATTTTACTGTATAATGTAGATGAAAATGTTTTACTGTTTTGAAATAAATAGCCGAGTAAATTCCTAATTTCTCTGATGTATTTTAAAGCATCTCAATTTTACAATCCCTCTAAAACTAAACATTTGTAAATATTGTTTTCTATAATATGATATACAGGCAAAAAATTATACATACCTAATCACTCAGTTTTATGTTACAAAACTGAATATTAATGTTAACATATATTATATTTTTTAGCAGATTAAAAGTATTATATAATTATATTTTGTATGAACTTGTATCTGTCAGCATCAATAATAGATACAGATATAATGTTATTAAATATATACCAGTAGTAATCGAATCAAAGATTTTCATTGATCTGATATAATTTAAGGTTTCATTAAACATTAATTAATTATCAAATAGTTGAAGTTGTCATAGGGATGATTATATATAATTATAATTACTTGTATTATAATTATAACGATTATTAATTTTAATAACATAATCTAATCATAGATCATATATCCTTTAAAACAGATTTACTTTTGTGATAATTAAATTGATCCAAATTCTGTTAAATATCAGGTTAGATACGAGAACATCAACTTTTTGTATTTATATTAAAGTTTTGAAATGTTTTCTCTGCATTAAATTAGAATCTAATTGATTCAAATTATGCAGTTTATTTCAAAAAATAGTGTTGTTAAAAGGGATGCTGTTATGGGTCTTTTGTTAAGATGGAAACATAACTGTAATTTTAGGATATTCTTGGTAAATTGTTACTTTATTCATTGTTGTTATACAATTTATATAAATTTAATTTAAAAATAATTTGGTTAAGTACAAATATAATTTATGTAAACTGGAAAGAGAATATATGGCTTATCATTAAATGAAACTTATGTTAAATCACTACTGTTAATTATTACAAAAATTTAAAGAAATCTTAAAAATGCAGACAAATAAAAAGAAGATTACTTAAAAAGACACTTTACTGTGTTCTTTAAGTTATATCTAAACACAGTTGCTTAAAATATTTATGTAAAACTATTTTTAATGTTTGATAATCAGTTAACACCAATGAAGGAATATTAATAAAAGTATATTTATTGTCAAGAATGGAAAAATCAAGAAATCTCTCCGATAAATTGTATCATTCTTATTCATTAGTACAAAAATAAAGAGAATAAATGGGTCAAAGATTAATTTTAATGAATATTTATTACTTGAGTGTTTGTTTGCTTGTTGATTCATTGTATTATATGATTTGCAGAATAAGAAATAAATCCTTTCAACAAAATAATACAATTTCCTTCTTCAAATCCTCTTCAGATCCGAATATTTTTTGAATTCAAAGAAGAGTGATAAAGTAACTTGGAAATGTTAGCTCTGTAAAAATATTTATTGAGTACAGGTTTTATTGTTTTGTTGCATACGATATTCCAGTCTGCATTATTCTTGTCTTGAGCTTAAGTCTTTTTCTTGTTTAGAAAGATTTGTTCTTTTGTGTTGGTACATTTCTAACCAAAAATCATAGAAACATTTTTAACTAGTCCATGTCATTTTTCTTAGGTAATGAATAGTGTTAGTGATGTCCCATCTAATTAGTATAGCAATTTGACATGCAAAATTTATTTTATTTCATAGAAGAAGAAGAATAAAATTGAATAAAAGTTCATAATCAATTTTTTTGAAAATTATTTTGATAATAGTCTTTTTAATATAATTATATCCAACAAAATAAGTATTTAATCATACCATTCTAATAGTTGTACTGGAATACAGGAAAATTAAGTAGTAAAATTCCTGTTGATTACAACAAAAATATTTATTTAGTGAATCAAACATTTATAAGTATTATCCTCAAATCCATGGGAACAAAAATAAATTTAAGAATGAAAAAACATACTCAATTAAAAGATGAATTGACAACTAAGACAGTCTCTATTTTTTTATATAGATGAGTGGGAAAGAGGGAGAGTGGTGTTACCATTTTGAAAAATATAAACATAGTAAGATATTAAACTTTGGAACATGACATACATTTTAATGTCTAGTGTCCTATATACGTTTTCTAACTCATAATCTATAACTGTTAATCTTATACTTATTTACTTTTGCTCTTATGGATCTGATGATTTTTAATTAATAATTTCAATATTGATTTTAGAAGTTTTCTTACAAATATTACAAAATAAGTTTACTTGAAAGAAAAAAAGCAATGCAATTTCTGTGTTTAGAGAAACTTACATTGCTTAATTGAAACTTAAAAAATACAAAGTTTCATTCAAGCAATGCAATTTTTTTAATACCATTAAGCTAATTTATGAGGATATATAAATACAGCTTAGTAGTATCAAGAAAATTGTCTTTGAAATTTAAAAAATGTGTTTATGATGCAAGCAAAAGATAGCAGATGGTGGTGCTGACACATCTAACTGGCAATGAAAAATTTGTACAAAATAATCAATTGCAGCATTTTTTGTTATTCATAAAGCAATTACGTACTGGTATGTTTCAGCTGCAGATATTTATAAAATTTAGTCATTTGATAAAATTTAATGTTTTAACTATTTAAAAAATTAATTTCTGCGAAAGGAATTGATAATGAATGACAAATATAATATTTTTATTCAATTTAACAATTTACAAGATATTTTTTACATTAAATTACTTTAATTGGTATTTAATTATAAAATAAAATGACAACGGTCAAAAAATTTTTAAACCTAAATCCATTAAAATGTCCTAAAACAAATTCTGACCATTTCAAACTTACAGAAAACTTGATTAACTTCCAAATATTTTCAAATTTAGAATGTTAAAAAGCTGGATATAACATTTACACTCACTATTTGTTTCTGTCAGATTTAATTTTCTGACAGAAATTTAAACTGATAGACAGAAACTGATATTTTTCATGATAAATAACTCTTTTATTTTTTTTCATATTTTCTATCTAAATTAAGATAAATTTGGTGATATAATTAAAAACAATAAGTTAACAAAGCTGACTTTACTGTTATATCATTTCCAGTGACATAGCAAACGTAACTGTGCCCGGGACACAATACTTTATTGGCGCCCCCCTCCCTTCTCCAGAAACACATATAGTTTGTCTTGGAGACCATTTGGGCAGCCCTCTGCGAGTGGTGCCCGGGGCATGATACACCGCCCTTGCACCCCCCTCGCTACGCCACTGATCATATCTGTTAGTAGAACAGACAGTAACAAGCTATAATTTCTTTTTAAAATAAAAAATGATATTTGAATAGGCAAATTCTGTCAAGTTTTTAAATAATACAGCATTCTCATGTTAACAATATTTGGAAAATTCATATTGCATTGATCATATGAAATATAGAATTATAAATTATCATGTAATATTTTCTTTTAAATTAGTAATTTATTTTTCAGCTTACAGTTAATTAAATTTAATTTTTTAACACTAGTAGTATTCAATAAATTAATATATAAATAGAATATTTTTATTAATAATTATTTTGTCATTTATTATGATTTCTGTGTATTGGTAGTGAATTGATAACATAGTAATTTCTTATATTTTTATGAAAGATTATGAGCCTTTGTAAGCTTTTAATTCCATTAATAAACAAAGCATATTTTTGTTGTATATAATATATACTATATGTTGTGAAAATAATATAAATATGGTAATCAAGATAAGGTAATAATACAATCAGTGCATAATAACTGTAATTGTTATCCATTATCCATGTAATGGTTAAAAAGCAATCTGTTATGCATCATATAAATAAATGAAACAATCATTTTATTGTAATTTATCTAATTGAATGTCAGATATTTTGTGCATATCTTTCTAACCTATTTAGTGCCGAATATTTAAATTTACATTAAAATACAATTATTTTGTTATTAATAAAAACAAAATTTTTTCATAAATAAAATTACTATAGTGTGTTAATTTTTTTGGTACTGAAATAATTGTAAACAAGTGAGAATAATTCTGTATGTTTTAAATTTAAGAAGAAAAAAAAGGCATATTTAAATTAATGCAAATATGATTTTTTTAAGTGGAATGTATTAATGTATATATTGTGAAATGTATTCACTTTGATAAACACAGCCTGTTATAAAATTTGCACAATTGAGTGTTTGTACTTGTGTAATTAAGTGTCTTTTTGTATTGAATACACCAGGGACAGTCCTATCAAGGTAATAATAAACGTCAGTGGGCCAATGGTTAATGGAAAAATTTAACTTTTAGACAAGAAAGTTATAAATGTATTAGTAAATATATGGAAAGAAATTATTATTATTATTATTATATATTAAAAATGTACTTAAAAAAAAGAAATTTAAAAAATAAAGTATTACACAGACTATTTTATAGATAAATTTCTCAGGCCAGCAAACTTCAATCTGTCCCTATGTATTAAATATTTATCATGTCCTTGAAAATAATTCATATTATGCAGATGTCTTTGTATTAAATATGATGTATATCATAAATTGTATCATTATACCTTTTTATATATTATTATAAAAATCTTATATACTGTATATTTCATTATACGATAATTCATTTTTTAAATTGATGTTTGATTAAAATGTATTTGTTTACCTCCAGAATGACATGTTTATATAAATATATATATATTTTTTTATAAAATCTTAAATTATTTATTGTAATATTTTATAATTGTATTTAAAACATTTGTTAAATATTCAAATAAATATTATTAAGCTAAAAAACAAGTTGAGTTTTTGAAATATGTTACAAGAATTACTGAATTATATATACAAATTTAATTATTATAATTGTGAACCTTATATGTACTAAAATTCTAACAGTCAGGTAAACTATTTCTGTTATTTTGTCTCTCGGGTTAACAGGATGTAGTATATTATATAATTGGTGATGTTGCCCCACCCTTGACTTTTGTATTGTAGTTTCTGTTTATTCATTATAATGAAGAAAAATGTGTAGTGAAGTTAAATTAATAATTAGTTTTTGGTTATTATATTAAAGCATTTTGTTAAGTTGAAGAAAATTATCAACACCAGTTGTATGGTAAGAGGAAAATCCCGAGAGTTACAAAAAACAAACTGAAGATTTTTTCTTGTTCTTAGTTTGATACTGTGTTTATTTGCCTTACTGTATAGATTGAAACTTTAGCTTGTTTCAACTAAATCCTTGAAAGAGATTTAACGCATTAAGCAGCTTAAAAGAAACTTAATTCATTTATTGTCTCAAATGACATTGGAATTTGATATTCATTGTTTCTATATTATTAACAAAATTAAAACTAGCCATTTCGATTATTAAAATGGTTTTGGAATTTTAGAAATTTTATGAAAATCATTTACAATTATTTCTTAAATATACCAGTATTTATTTTAATATCATTTTTAATAATAAACATACTGCTTACAATTTAATGTATTTAATTATTTTAAAGTCTATTTACATCCTTAAAAACTGATATAATTCTCACAAGGCAAAAAAAGATATAGTAAAATTTATATAAAGTGTATACTTTTATATGAATTTTAATTATCATATATAAATCATTATTTCATATGAAAAATTAAAAATTTATTAAAATATAAAATTCTAAAATAGCAGTTCAATCATCCTTGCTCTCTCTCTTTTTCTAGATGGTTGAATAAATAAAGACTTTTGCAAATTATTCATAAGTGCAACAACATTTTGCCATTAAGTTAAAAAGATAATTTATATAGAACATAAAATACACTTGATTTTGGATATTTTTATGATAAATGAGAACAAACCAACTATAAAACAACACAAGGAGTTCTTTTTTCGTTTAATAAATATTTAAAACATTTAATGAATCTTAGATAACATTCTATTTTTGAAGTGGTAAAATATGCCATTAAAATTAAACTTGTGAAATTTTTAAAAGAATTATATTAAACATTTCAATTTTACAGCCAATGTAGTTATTTAAATGGAATAAAAAAAGTTAAATTAAAAAATTTTTTCTGTAAAAGTATAAATATATATATTATACAGAAGGAAAACTAGAACATGCGATAAAATTTTAGTGCAACTTGCCAAATAACAAATCAAATGACCCTATATTGTCTGTTTTTTTGTCAATAAAACTCTTATTTTTTATTTTTTTATTTCATCAATTCTGTTTTAATTTGTCTCTAATCAGAATTGATATAATAAAATGTATTAATAAAATAAATGTATATTTATTTTATTATAAAATGTATTAATTAAATAAATGTATATTTATTTAATTAAGATTTTTTAAATGCTAAACAAAGTATTGCCATTTTATCTAGTAAGAATTAAGATAAAATCAATAAAGTGATCAACTTCAATTTAGAATATTTGGTCTTTCTCTAAATGAAGATATGCTCCACATCCCGTTGTCATAGCAATAGACCGTTGCCATAGAAATGATGTTTCTAAGCATCTTGACCTCAGCCATGTTGCTGGATTAAATTTTAATAAATTTGAAGAGTTGTAATTGATGTTGACAAATTTAAAGAGATAAAAGCTAGTTACTTATCAAAATTCGGTTAAGGAAACCCTACAAAAAGACATTCTACAGAAATTTTTGAAGTAAGATTTTATTTTTATCGTTAAAACATATATATTATAGAAAAAAAAATTATTTATTTATATTCTTTTATTTGGTTACAAACAGAATTTTAAATGAGAGATGATCAAAAAATTGAATACGTTTAGGAAATACTGTTTAGAAAACTTTATATCGATCCAAAGACTTTACAATATATAAATTTTTATGTTTAAAATATTTTATGTGAAAAATTTAATATGAACCGATGGAGAAAATTAGAATCATTTTTCGATCAGCTCAAATAGCTCAAATGTCATGCCTCTAAACATTCTGTTTAGAGGCATGACATTTGTATATAGAATCCAAGTTTTAACTTGCGTAGACTATATAAACAAACTGCTAAATTTATATATATATAAGAAATATAGCTATACATTCTTATATATTTTTTTCAGCACAAAATAACTTAAGCAATCGTTGACAGATAAGAAATTAAAGCCAATCGAAAAAAAATCTATACACTAGGGACTTGAAAGATCCTCTTATCCGATCTCATCGTAAGAGTTGTCTAAGGACTTTGATTCGTGTATGAATACCATAATAAACTCCTAAATAAAAGGATAAAACGAAAATAAAACTAAGTAATTTCTAAATTAATTTTCTAGAAGAATCTTTGAAACAAGAGGAGAATAATATAATTATAACTTTTCTAACATTATTCTTATTAAAGTGGCATGAATAAATATTATAAAATAAATATTAGACATCATAAGAGAGAGAAATCAGTTTGTAAGTTGAATCTTTTTATCTTAATAAATAATAACAGTTCGCTTTAAACAGAAAAAAAAATGTAGCCTGTAAGCTCAAAAAGTAAGAAATTTTCGGAATATAGTAATATATATAATTTAATTTTATAAAGCTTTTGATAGTTTTAGAATAAATTTAAAAATTTTTTTCTATATTTTTAAAAGAAATATGTTAACATATTCGGAATTCAGATGATGATACAGAAACTTTTGGGCATCGGGAATACATGAAAGTTATCAATATTTTATACACGTAGCAAAAGTCTGTGTATAATTTAAATGCGTTACTAACAGAAATTTAAATTTTTAACATAAAAATATTCTAAAATATTGATGACAACGTAAGCTCGGTGCTGGACTTAAACTTGTGGCCTCGACCTATAACATATATAAGGTCCTTCCTCTTTACCAAATAATAATGCATGTAAAAATATGAGGCTTTAAGGTGGGACTTGTTGATCTTCAATTAGCTTTGTTTCTCTCCTGAATTTTATTACTCGTAACACGTGGCTCTAAGCTGCTGCTGCATTTAGTTTATGCAAATCCTATAGACTCATAACACGTGGCTTACAGCCACGTGTTATGAGTCTATAGGATTTGCATAAACTAATGAGTGAAGTTTGCTTAGATTTTGTGCAAATAAGGCCTTACTTAAGTTAAATGTAAGAATATTTTAAAAAATTATCCATTAAAACACGCTTAAAAGTGAAACAGCTTGATTGGTGGATGTTAAAAGTATAAAATATGAGATGTTCGTTTGATTTTCTGAAAGATTTGCATCGTATTTTTAAAGTTAAAACATTATCTTGTTAGAGATTCAACGCATCCGATTAAATTTCAAAGAAAATAACTTTCAAAGAAACCTCGCTGATTAAAAGGCAAAGTGATAACGGAGATAAGTCTACGTTGTTTACTTCATACCAACGGGATGATGTTGCCATGGATACAGTTTCTAAGACGACGACGCGATATTAATATCGACGAATAAAACAAATTATAAGTTAAAATATTACAATAACTTTTACGATTATTATTAAATAATTAAAACGAAATTAATTAATTACAATTTTAAAAAGTAATAATATCGTCTGGCACCGTAAAAGCCACGATGATTGGTTTTTACAAAAAGCAGACGATTGTCTCAGGTCACGCGATCCATTTCCGCCACGATGATTGGTTGGAGGGTGATGATGCGCTTACCCGTTTCGAGTTAGTTCAGACGATAAATGAGTTGTATGAGAAACTGTTAGATTTTTTCAAATTGTTATCAAATTTTGTATTAAAATATTAAAAATAATAATATAAATGTTAATATAATATCGCTTAATACTTTTAACAGGATTCTAGTGTATAACAGGTAAGTAATTACTTTATAAATATCGATTACATCAAAAATTTGAAATGATCAATTAAATGGAAATTTAATTGGGTTTACATTACATTAAATTTGCATTAAACAAAATTTTGAAAGAGTTTTGTATGACGTAACAATGAAAGATGTCCTGAAATAATAGGGAATTGTTATTAAATCTCTTCAGTAAACATTCCTGTTGATCTTCAATTAGCTTTGTTTCTCTTCTGAATTTTATTAAATAAAGATTAATAAAAGGAATGTCCTGAATAGACTCTGTAATTGCTAATAAGATAAATTGTCAAAAGAGTAGAACTGGGAATTGCACAAACAAAAGATATTTTACTAACTTATAAACCTATCAACTTTGTCTTCTGCCACATTTAACTTGACATTTTCTTTATAATGAATGTAATTTATTGAAGTGAGGCTTGTAAATAGAAAACCCAAGAGGAAGCTAGCATTAAAATATATTTTTACAGTGGCGCGTTATCCTATGGGCAAAAAAGGGCAATTGCCTGGGACCCCCATCAACAGGGGCACCAAAACATTCCCCCGAAGAAAGATGTCTGAAATAAACACTGTATGTGGAGGTCCCCTGATTCAAATTCGCCTGGGATCTGTGAAGCTATAATGTGCCACTGAAATTTTAATGCTAGTTAAGTGTATGTGTACAGTATAGTGCATACAAGACCGTCGAGAGCCTGTGTGTGGGCCCTGGGAGTAAAGCGGGCCCCTCTTAACTCATAAGCTCTTTTGTCTTTTTTTTTTTTTTTTTTTTTTTTTTAACAAATGAAATACGTAGACGAATTTCTTTATTAATAAAAAGCGGCCTTAAATATTTTATCTTTTGTTAGTAAAAGTAATAATAATTTACAGGGGTACGAACTACTAACAGAACGGAGGAAAAATACTCAGTTTCCCCACTCGAAAACCCTATGTACTGTACACACATACACGAAGTTAACTAGCATTAAAGTTTATTTATAGATTTTACACAAAAATAAGTGTATCATGTAAATTCTTAATGTCGTAAGAGTAAATTCCAACTGGAAATACAGTACATATAATGATACTAAAAATAAAGATAGTTTATATAAAGGTATTAAAAATACAAATCTATTTTTATTTATTTATTTTTTTTGAATAAACAAAGTGCAAAAATTCTAAATATTTAAATTAAATTAAATTACTTATTTAAAACAGTAATATTCCTCATTAAAAATTTACTAAATAGTTAATTTTTTTCTTATAAAATTTTCAACTTTATTTGCAAAAATTATTTTTTTTTCTTTTTGTAAACGAAAATTCCAACATAAATATGCATTTTATTATTTTTATAAATAATATATTTCAATTTGCGCTTATATTGAAGTAGAGCAGCAACTTATAAAAATTTAAGTTCGTATGTTTTATTCATAAGCATCACGTCTTTTTAATACAATATTTATTAAATTAATGTTTTACTCTAATTAAAAAAATTATATATAGGCTATATACTGGATGAGCGTAATTAAAATACCCCTATTCAGCGCTGTCTAGAGAGATGTGTAACAATCCAAATGCATCCAAATTTGGTGCGGTGACATTTCAGGACGTGAGGACATTTCCGTAAAAACAAAATTAGTACCAATATTCACCACTAAGGAACATTTGACGCTGCAAGCAACAAACACTAAGTTGCATGACATTCATGCAATTCGGAGACTTAAGCGATGCAGGGGACACTGCTCAAAATGGTCCTTATTCTGTAGATGAACACTCGAAGGCGAGGAATAATGCGTTTAACGACCTCTGTGATGCTACTCACAAGCAGTATGATGCTGTCTTTCGAAGGCACCAAACTTGCAATATGTCCTCGATAAACCACACTTTTTAAGTGTGCTCACAACTAAAATTCTCACTAATCTAAAGCGCCAAAAGTGCCACTGTGGTGCGTTGTTTAACGGAAAAGTCTTCTGCGTATTTTGAAATGTCACCATACCAAATTTGATTGTATTTGGACTGCTAAATGTCTCTAGCTTAGAGTTTACAGTCACAGAACTGATGTTGTTATGATAAGAGTCTTCGAAATCTGTAGACTAAAATAGCTCACCGGTTGAACTTTAGCCAAAGACAGTTTTCAATACAATACAATAAAGATAACATCTTCAAAAACTCATTAAAACAGAGAAATTGCTTATATTACAATATTTATCTTTTGCTCCAAGATGCTTACTTAAAAATATTAAAGAATTTAAATTAATCAAGTACTTAAAACTGTTAATAAAAGAATCTTGAAGTATCAAAGCATCATGATGTTTTGCCCATTTTCAGTTTTTTTAATACAGTAAATATGAAACAGTCAATTTAAGTTCATATCCATGAATGAAATTATACAAAAAACATGTAATAAATGTTGTTTTGTAGCTTATGATTAGATTAGAAGCTTACTGAGTTATGATTATGGCTTATAAATTCAAATAATTGTTGTTATCTGGTAAAGTAACGTATTAAAAAATACCGAATATTGTCGTAGGATTATAATAAAAATACTGAAAATGGAAAAGCTATTATTAAAACTTGGCATCGTGATCAATAAACATTACACAACATAAAAAGGTCATTCTCATTCCATCTTAAAAAAATCAAATGTTAGAATGTAAGCGTAATCACGATTTTAGAGAGGATGTCGGACTTAAAATGTAAAACAAAATAATAGATTTAATTTCGTTGAGTTTAAATTAATAACTTACCATTGTCAACGCATTACAGATAATTCCATCACTGAAAGACTTAATTAAATTGAATTAAATGTACAGTGATAGTACTTAATTAGAATTACCAATATGTTTGTATTGAAGTTTTGAGGACAATATTATTCTGTAAATGCTTCCATTTTAATGGAATTAGAAATTTGCATTATACCCTTAAATGTCATAAGAGTAGCGATGGTTGACCTTACTGTTTGTTGTTTCTGTCCTGGATCATTGAAATGTTTTTGTAAGTTAAAAATTGATATAGATGATGCTCGCGACCATTTATTTTATTAATTTTTCAAAATTAATATATTTTATAGGCAGCTTCATTAATTTCGAATTTTCATTTTTTTTTTTTTTTTTTAGTTTGTGAGTAAAAAAAATTCATTATTATAGTTGAAACTAAATATAATATCTTGTATTTGATTCATATATTATGTATTTTTATATTTTTATTCTAATGTTACATTATTTAAAAAATGATTTAAAGTTAAAAGTATAGAATTCACTTAGTTTTTAGTTTTGTTTGCTTTAAAAAAAAATCAACCTCGTAATAGTCTTCTGTGGTTTTTTTCTGATTTAAAAAAAAGAACTAACATCAAATAAACGATGCTAAAGGGGTGATAGAAGTTGGAAGATCAATAGAATTCGGTAGAAAGTTTCATGTTTTATTCTTTTATCTGTCAATATGAAAGAAATGAAAACTGCACGAACGAATTCGGAGTTTTCTTACGTTATCGACGTTAGAAATTCAATTATCAAGGAACAGTTTGATTTTTCAATTTTTCGGCATTTTAATCTTTAAATACAGTAAAAAAATTTTTACTATGTTGGTCATAATTCTAACGAATGTTGTGATCAAAATAGTCTGATCAATCATTTTTTTTTAATATAAAGGTGTTTTATACATTTTCACATTTTTAACTTCTAGTTTTTAAATTATTTTTTTCCATTTCGACCGCTAAAAGGTCTCTCAAACTATTTTAAATTAATATATTTGGATAAAATTTTTAGTAAATTATGTATCAAAGGTTTCAAAAATTAGCAACCGTTTCTTAGGTATTACATATTCATTACTATTGATATTGCTGACGTGTGATCGCGTTAGGAACGAAAGAAACTACTTTTATTGAATGATATTTCGTAATTTAAAACATCGACATTTCTCATACTTATATAGTTTAATATGACACGTAAACTTTTAAGCATAGAAAGGAAAAAATTAGCATGGAAAAGGGGACTAGAAACAAATGGTGGTCTGTTAAAATTTTCAATTTAAACACATTTATCATAATATCCAGTAACGTCAAGAAGTTTCTTTGCGTGCAATGCTTGATTTATTGTTTTCATTAGTTAAAAGTTTGGATTGGTATTTTCCTTGAGGAATAGCAAAAAAAATCTCCTAGCTTAATTTCTGTTTATATTTATACTACTGCTTACATTTCTATTTAAAAGAAGTTTCTTTTGTATTTGATTATAGGCTATTTATAATTGTTTTTCTTTTATCTTTATTTTCCACTTAAAAATATCGAATATTTTAAGCTGATATTCAGTTATTGTCTATTGAGAACGTATATTTAAGGATAAATGCTCTCAAATGTAAGGAAATTTATTTAGGATCAAATTTCTAAAAACCATTTTAAGTTATTTTTTCTCTAATTTAACGTACGAATCGAGAAGAAAAATTAATAGTCGCTCGCAAAACTTTTCAAATACGTATTTTTTTTTCTAAAGTTTAATCTTTTTACAATTCAGGTTATTTTAGTATATAAATTGTTAAATATTTTATTTTTTTGAACGTTAAAAATATATATTTTTTTATTCGTCTTATTTTAAAAGTATACACTTTTAATACTTAGACTTAAATTTTATAAATATTACAAGTGGTTAAGTCTTATGAAATAAAACAAACAAATCAGAAAGGTACAATAAGATAATATAAAATATTCAAATGAATCCTTTTTGTTTTTGTAAATTCAGTCGAGTCAAATCTTCTAATGTATATTCTGAAGAAAATATAATTTCTACAAAGAAATGCTTTTATATTAGCTGACAAATATATATTTTGTTTTTTTGCATGAAATTATTTTTTCTAAAGTATTATTGATGACGACAAGATGAAGAAAACAAGATGGTGTCATGTTATCTCACTATAATTATTTTCTTCTTTTGTTTCTGTTTTTACCCAATAAGAGAAAAGATAGAAAAAATAAGCATAACAAAGCTCGTAAATAATGTTTTTGTTGTTATATTTTTATGAATAACCTTTAAAAACTTTTATATTATATTTTTAAAATTTTAAATGTAACTTTATTGTTATTCAGTATATTGAAAATATTATTTTATAATTGAAATTTTGATTGATATTGTCGCGGAGATATTTAAAAATTTATACAAATCGTATCTGTTTAAGAACTAGTTTATACAGTAAACTATTATTGGTATATAAACACTTTAATATAATTCAATATACTTCAAATATGATTTTTCTAGAGCTTGAGAGTGGTGAGATGAGCCTGAATCATTACAACTGCCAGTCTCATGTTTTTCCGAAAACCATAAAAATATGCAAATGAAAGCCGGTTTTTCATCATTTATCAGAGAGAAATTTAATTTTTATCACTTTCGTATCTTAGCTTGTTACAAAAGAGTAAGTTTGGAGCCATTTTGTGTTCATAACTCTAACCAAAAGGCTCCTCTAGCCTTCTCTGTCTATGCCTGATGATTGCTTACATTTAAAAGAGATTTTACGGGAAATAATTATAAAATATTTTTTTAAAAACTGTTATATTAAACAATCTATTGACGAATATGAACTAATTTTCAATATTTTTAATCAGTTTATATTATATAATTTTGTTTAAAAATTAGAGATAAGTAAAATTTATTTTCAAGAATGTTAAAAAAAGAAAGAAAAAACATTTATTGTTCATCTCAGTTGAAGGCGTTAAAAGATAATCTTCTATAATTATTCTTGTAACGTTAAATATTCTTTCTAAAAACGTTTCTTTGATTAACAGGAAACTAATGCAAACTTTCTTCCTGGAAGAAATGGATTTCGGTAAATTACTTAGAAGAAGTTTTAGTATTTGAAGCTTGAATATAATTAGAAAATTCTTTTTCGATACATGATGAAACAAGATTGTTTTTTAATTTAAAGTAAGAAGATTAAATTTATTTATTGATTTACACTCGGTGTAAGAGGTATTACTTTCAAGTTTATCTTTTTTTTTTTCTATCAACAAAGTGTGTTTAGATTACAAAAACTTATTAAAAAGAAGCTTTCAGATTCAAGTTATTATTGACCAAACTTTTTCTTAAGATATTATTTCAAGATACGATGTGATATATATATAAGGAGGCAAATAACTCAAACAAACTACCCTGTATTTCATCAAAATTTCTTAAATATATAGTAATGTGACAGGTAAAATATATGTTACATCACTTTACAGTAAAGACGGTAGACTCCTTACAGTAGCAAATATTATTGTGTAAAAGATGAAAAATTGGATATGGGTGACTGTTATCACTAACTGAGAAATATTTAGAACAAATGTGAAGGACGGTATATAAATACGTGAAGTATAGCCGCAAAGTAATTCTATGATCATAACCATAAATCTCAAGAAACACTTTATAAAAATATTGCATGACTGAAAATAGAGTAAAGGGGATGAAATCGAGAAATTAGAAGTTATGTCGCGGATTTTCCGTTCAAAAATTTCCAAAGAAATCGTATTTTTCATAAAATTGAAAGAATTTCTGAGACATTTATATAAATAAATTTTGTTATGGAGTAACTTTATGCGTTTGAACTCAATATATCTTCAAAATTCAATGCTCGTCTGTTTCATCCAAGGATTTGAATTCTTTTTCCTTGTAACAACTAACATAAATCAGATTTTTATCATCTTTTGGCCATCTTGTGATCAAAATTTATAATAGTTAGCTTTAAAGAGAACTTTTTTAACTGACAAAGAAAATGTTCGGAGAACTTGAAAATACATCATTTGCTGAAGCATTTAGGAAAAAAATTTAACAAAATAAAATTTTATTGTGGATATTTAGAATAGTTCGTTTGACTTTTAACTATTGCATAATTATATAAATAATATCTGTTAAGTTATTATATATAGGCTATAGATTGACGGCTGGATATCGAAGCGGTAAAGTTGTCAGTCTATAGTTCGAATGCGAATCATGACCTCATTAATTTTCATGAATCTCGAACCGACAGATTTTGATATATCAGATGCAATCTCTCACTACTCGCAGAACAAAACGTTAAAATAAGGACCATATTTTGTCAAGTGATCGAGTATAATATGTACTGTACAAAAGTTGTTATTAAGAGCTAGATAGTAGCAATGAAATTTTGTTTAATTTTTTAAAATTAATTCGAATTAGCACTGAAGAAGCGGCATATATTGAGAACTGGTTTCCAATGCTTATGAAATTAATACTATATTAATAATAAATAAAACAGGAAGAATTAGATATTTACTTGACTTACAAAACAATTTTTCTTTTAGCAGTCATCCTACCAATTGTGGCTAATTTTTATTATGTTATTAAATCTTTTTTTCGTCCATCACCAAATTATACGGCATCTTTTCAATTTCGAGACATACATAGCTTTTATGCTACGGTAAATTTCGTAGAGATATTTTCGGTATAAAAAGCAGATGGAAACTTTTACTTGCTTTAGTACGATAAATCAAGCGCACAAAATTAATGGATAAACGTTGTCATCCGAATTCAAACCTCGCCCAAAAAAATTATCTTAAACAATCTTGGCATAAGCTACTCTCACATGACATGTAGAAAACGGTCTAAAATTTCGCTTCTCGTGTGACATGACTGAAATCTTTTACAATTTAGCACTTTTTATGGCCGAAATCATGTAATTTAGAGTTCATATTCTTCTTGATAAATTAAAACTGAAAAAATAATATAATCTTATATAATTATATAAATTAGCAATAACATATAAGGATAATAAGTTTTTTATGTTGTATTGCTGTTAAATTGCGAAATATTATGTTTATATAACAAACTTAATACAAATTTTTTGAAAACTTTTTCTAGCGATATAAAAAAGTCAAACTGTGTTAATGACTATATTTAATATTCACGTTTCCTATTGCCTTGTATTCGTGCAGGAAGTGTTCGAGTATAAATTTATGCATTCAAATTTAATTATTTCTGTAGCGTGACTTAAGTTGAGAACATGATAGAATGGTGGAAAATGTCTGCTGGTATTTGCAACACGTATAAAGTAGTTAATGTAATTCTTACATTGATAATCATTTTGATCGGATCACAGTTTAAAATACTATTAACTATAACCGTTTATTGTTTTAATAACACGTGAAAAATATTGTATGATTATCCGGCTTAACTGACAACCGCAAACTATAGAAGGGTATAAATTAATTAAATTACACAATCTGAAAGAATTTGTTGATGCGAATTGTCAATAAAAGTAAAGAAACGGTTCGAGCAATTAGATTTGGATGCACTTACTGATTGAAGTTTGTCATGTTATTGTCAAAGTTATAGAAAGTTAGCAGACATTATAACTTTTCCGCTGCTTAAAAAATCACGCGAATTCCAACTAATTGCATTAATCACATATTCTGTGCAGGTATTTTGTGTTAGGTAATAAAACTAAACAAACTGTTCTCGAATACATATTATAGTAAAAAAATATTTACACCAGTTCTTTCGGAATTTAGAGTTTTGCGTGTTGGGGACATTAAATATTGGCACACGCTAACGTCGAACCACGTGACTGCGTTGGATAGGGCGGGTTCCTCAGCTGGACACGACCATTCTTCTTGATACAAAAGTCAGAACAGCGTGACACTAGCTTTCTACCCATATCAATTGCCAGATGACGATCAAGATGGAAGACGAAGATTCGGATCACGACAGAGGTAGTTAAGCTTAATAATTATTACTTAATTGCCTGTAATTTTAAAGTGCATTTTAATTCAATTGTTTTAAGTGAATTTTAAGAAATAATAACACTAGTAATCGCTTGCGACTAATTGAATCAACACCGATCACGATTAATTAAATGCTTGATAACTAAGTGTTGCAGTTTTATTAAGGAAATAAGTAGAGGTGTTTGAAAGTATTTTTAAAAAATCTATTTATAGCGGAAACAAAAATTTATTTAGCCTACTTAAATGATATAAGAGAAACGAACAATATACGTGACTATAATAACAGTTATGATTATTAATAAATATCTGTCTTAATCTATAATAATTACGTTAATGTATACAGTAATTCAAATACTTGGAAGGACATATATAATATTTAAAGTATACTATTAGATTATTTTTTAAGTGAAAACAAGCGTAAAAGTTAGTTATATGCTCATGCAAATACTATAATTTGGTTATATCTAATTTATAATATTTCAGACAATGGGAAAAAATAATGAGTCATTTGGCATCGCAATGGTATCTACAACAGTAGTGAATAAACAAACATTTAGGAAAAAATATTCAAAAGGAATAAAAATATATTTTTGTTTTTTGTTCTTACAATATCCTTTTTTTTAAATTTTGTTCTATTGGTTAACTTATTAAGAGTGTTTTAAATGTGATTAGAACTAGGATTTGTTTCCAATTCGAAAATTCAGAACATTTTCAATAAATCAATCTAGTAAGACTAGATTAATGATTATAAGTTGTTTTTGATGTGTATTTATATAAATAAAATCGATTCTGTAATTAAAGCTGTTGTTTTCCTAAGAAATCCTATAATTTGATCTTAATCTAATAACGTTCCGAATAACATTAATCATATACCATCTTATCCCCAGTCCTGAAATGAGATTGCGATCGAGCTGAACAATCTTACTCCAAATACTATATATCGTTTTGTCATTTTTTTCATACGGTATGTTAAGAAATAACGACATAACATGAAAGAAAATAGATATGTATTTTTCCTGATAAATATTTATTACAAAAAAAAATTAACATTGCCGTTTTAACTGCTTTCCTTCTAATTTAACATTTAAGAAATTACTATTTAGAAAATGAATATTTTTATAGATAAATTTATATCTTTTTTTTTTTCTTTTTAATTAAATTCAAAAAATTTTACATCCGCTCACTTAATGATAGTTTTCCAGCAACCAATGGATAGATTGGTTCCTAGAATTGAGTTTACAGCATTACCAATAGGTTTCTACAATAGAATTCCGAAGCGAGATTTTTCTCCCGCTTTAAGGCGTAAATACCTTATTGATCCGTTAAAAAAATGATTTTTATAAATGTATTGTTTTTATTTTGAAATTATTATGTACTCTTGATACGATCTTAAATTAATTGTTCATTTTTCTCGATCCTCGCTCTTCTAGCAAACTTGAAAAAATAGAAATCTTTTTCAATGAAGAATTAGCAGTAATACTGCTATATAATGTATTTTAAAGATTTATTATTTACTCGTGTTTTTATATTTAAAAAGTCACTTTGTAATGTTGTTCAAATATTTTAATCAAAATCAATATAAAAATTAAGCTAATTTTTGCTCTGTGACATTAACAAAAGTCGTAAAACGGCACCTAGTTACTTCGAGTTCTTCAATTATGGAAATTGTGTAAATTTTCAATTTTTAAATAAATAAACTTAAATAATTAATAGCGAATTTGACAATAACTTAAATTTCAGAAATTGAAGCCGAGAGACATAAATATTAAAGTGATTAATATTGGATTTCTGAATGATCGTTAACATGTATCTTCTTGACAAATGAGTGATTATGTCGAACACTTATATCGTGTTTTCTCGATTCTAATGCACACCCGATTTTCAAGGTACAGAGAATCTGCGAGCCAATACAAAATCATAGTCAAAATTACTGTACCATCAACGTTTTAACAGCGATTTCACTTCGGTATTCACGATCTTGACATTTACCAGACACGTAGTATGACACTGAAATATCTGTATACATGTTCTTCAGTATTCTCCATCACACATTTATAGAAGATTCGTTCAAAAGACTAGCAAACCGTTCTAAAACCAAAATTAAAATCGAAATAGTGAGAAGGACTATACTGTATTTGTCTACATCAGTGATTCTCAACCTTATTTTCGTCACAGTACACTTTTAATAATTAAAAAATTTGGCGGCACACACGGTTACCTCGGTAAGTAGGCTACCGCAAGACAACCGGTGACGTAATAACAGTGATTTTTAAACGTAGTTGGTTATTTAGGTAACATTTTCTAAACGCCTTAATAATTACCGGTAACACCGGTTACAATTTCCAAACGCGCCCTAGGAAGGTAGAACCGATTGAACTACTTGTCTGACGTCGCTTATGCGTGGGTATTCGTAGTGATGGCACACTTCAAAAATCTCAGTGGTTGAGAATCACTGGTCTACACCAATTATTATTTTATAACTAATAGATGTATAGGACAATATATATATATATATAATTTTGTATCTCATTCTTCTATACATACAATCATAATCAAAAATATAATCAGTATATATTGTATGTATAGAAGAACGAGGTACAAAATTCTTCGAATTTCTCTTTTGGTAGGTAACTAGGGAAAAACTAGTTAAAGAATGACTGATTGATGAAATAGATTTTTGGCGTTTTATAGTAAATAATACTTTAATAAATTGTGCAAAAAAGAATATTCGAGTAGTGTTTACGCAATGTAAATAAGAAGAATGATTGCGAATCACTTAGAATATAATGCTGTCGTATTTACCTTCGAATTCAAGAAATTGTTACAAGGTCAAAACGTTTATCTGAAAGATGAGATGAATTACGAAAGTCCGTCTAAAATTAAGAATAAATAAAACAAGTCAACTGGTAATAGAAAGCGTCTGCGCATTTAATTTTCGACTACTAATTCCGGTATTTAGCATTTAAGCACCCCAAAGAAAGAGTTTTTGAATATTTGATGGCGTGCGCAATTAGATCTGTCCGAATATTTGTAACAGAACTCGTAATTCACAACATAAATTATATTTTAGATATCTTTGTAAAAGTAAGATCGGTATCGTTTCGTTATTTTGTATATTTGTGTACTGTGTTATTGGTGTTCGTAATTTAATCTTGCTAACAAAAGTCACTCCGTAGGAAGAAGAGTGAAGAACATCTTGAGCAAGAATCGAATATGGATTTTTATCATACAAGATGATGATTAAGCTATTTGCTACTGTTTTGCCATCCCTAAGACTTTAAGTACTGCGATATTCGACGTTTTCATTTACAATTATTACTAAATATGTTATTATCATAAATATTTTTGTTTTTATTCTTTCCGCTTTCTGGACACTAAGAGGGTATGTTTTCTGGGTCCACAATGGGGCAACCAGGCGGTGAGGGGGCACGACATATTCGGTCCCGTGAAAAATTTCTGTGATTCATCGTTCGGATTTGACTTCGGGTCATCCAGAGTGTTAGACAAACGCCTTACCCTCTCGGTCCTCTAGGTTCCATATTTTTTATTTTATAATAAATATAGCCTATGTGTATTTCTATCGTGTGTATTTTACTGTCGACTGTCGACTGTCGACCTGTTAATTCAAATTGCAACAGGATAATATTGTTACGAAATAAGCAATTTTGTTCTTTCATAAGATCTATTTAAGAAAAAAGGACAATCTTCATATTATAGCTAAATATTTTTGTAAATAATTGTATAGAGAATATACACTGAAGAGCTACTAAAGATTTTAAGTCTGTAGGATACAAATATGTCCGGTAATTCTAGGAAGTAGCCTTCTTTCTTTATTTTTTATGGAATTTCATTATTCCTTGTGCTGATGATAATATATGATAATACCACTTGAGGGAATGTTGAAATTGTATTTATAAAATATATAAAAACATTGATTTATAGTAAACTAAATAAATATTATCGTCTTTTATAAGAAAATTGTAAAAAAAATTATTTATTTTTCATTTAAAAAACTGTTTTTATAATTTTTTTATTAAAATTATATTTTTCCAGATATATAAATTAAATGTAAATTAATTATATTAATCTGCATTTTGCGATTAAATTATAGCAATAGATCTATGCGTGATTTAGTGAGATGGAGAACTGCTGAGTTTTACTTGTTCTAGTAAATTTAAATAAATAAAAATGTGTAATTTTACTCTAAGCTTGGAACAAATTGGTAGTATTTAACATACGGTATATTTTTTTATCATCGTTTTTATTAAATTGTCAAACAATTATTTTATGCTATAGTGAAAAATCAGGCGGACGAGTTTGTTAAATAATTGATTTATAAAGATATTGTTCCCTTGTTTGCCATATAGCGACTGTAACTCTTTTCGATAATGATTATTTATAGGCTTTTAATGGAGCTTGCTGTTTAAAAAAATTCCTTAAAACTAAGACACGAAATATACAATGTAAGTAAAACAGTAAACTAAAAATAGTAGAAATTGTATTAATCAATAATTTTATATCGTATTTATTATATAATAATTTTCGTTAAATAGTGTACAGTTTTACTTTGTTGCATTTTAAAATATTTATAAATTTAAAATAATGCTGAACACAAATTAATTAAAATTAGGAATAGTAAATGATCTAGAGCAATTATAAATTTATAAATTGAAATTGTAGCTTAGGAATCTGTTAAATATATTATAAAATACTTATTTTATTCATATTTACTAGAAGACTATTTGTAAAACAAGTTCTTATAAATAGAATATTAATAATTATCTCCATAACTTCTAAAAGTTGAAGAAAGGAAATAACTTTTATTAACAATTTAAGATTTGTCAATGTTGTGATTTGTAGATTCCTGTGCTTACAGATCATTACGTGAAAAGTAGTAGAAAATATCTTAATTAAGTAGGATAAAATGACTTTCTCTAATGAAGTAGTTTGAACAGTAGCTTAATTAATACTCTTTGTATTATCTTAAATCGCCTCTTGTAAATTGTATTTTCTGTGTATTCGTTGTCGACTAAGCTTCACACTACTCTCAATACTAAAATCCAATTTAATATAATCCAAAACTTATCACGCTCTATTAATTTTAAGACGGTTATATTTAACAATTTCAAGTGAGATTTTGATTTTTGTATATTCGTTTTTGCATGTACAGTATAAATATTTTAAAAAATTATAATAAATAAAGATTGTGTTAGAATATATAATTTTTTACGTAAAAATTTTTTCACGCGCTAGAAATTTCTGAAAATGTCTGGAGACTGAAGAATAAAAATTCTAATGTCGTCTCTATACAACTTTTTTCCCATAATGCACATTATAAAAACGTCGAATAGTTATCATAAAACTGATTTTATGAACTTTAGAACATTTTAAAGATTCTTACATATATATTTTTAAATAATTGTCTATTTAAATCTTTTTCAAATTATCATATTGATGAATAAACAAGAATAGTCGTTGATATTCATAAATAATGAACATTATAGCAAAAGCGTAACTTTGTATTGAGAAAAATGTTCTTCAATCGGAAATCTTGATGTAGAATTTTTTTAAATAATTATTTTTTGATATATGTCGCATGATGGAAGGTTTAAGTAGTATTTCTACGCTGTTTTTCAGATTTATTGGAAATTATCAATTGGAAAAATACATTATGCTGTTGTGTTAAGTTGCCCATCGAGATACCAGTGATTAAAACCATTGAATACTGGTAGTTGGTTCGCATCTTACCAATTGATCAGGTAGAGATTTCCAAATTTTCTTCACGCATCTAACACCTGAATAAGGGACAGTTTCTCATTGAAAATATTCTCGGAGTCACTCCCTTGATAGATCGTCTAAGTGTTGTGTTGTCAAGATCAATCCGATTCATTATGTTGAATGGTTTCAGATATAGGGCCTAAAAAAAGTATAATGAATTATTAGAAGACGTAGAATTTTATGAGTTAAAAAATTACAATCTGAGCGTTCAGCCATTTATTTTATTTTTTCAAAATATGCGATTAATTAATCGATGGAAACCATGGAATTGATTTTCATTAGATTTAAATATTGTTAAACATATCTAGTTGAATTACTGTGTAATTAGTGGAGTAACATTAAATGATCATAAAAATTACAGTAATTTAAACGTAATACTTAATTATGTAAAAACATTGGCTACTCTATTAAGTAGAAATTCTATCCTGAAAAGATCCTCACGTGATCAGATGATAACATTGCAAACGACCATTATTATCATATCACGTTACTTTCATACTCAAGCTTGCGTATAGACTTTACTGTATATTTAACTTATATCCTTTTTGTTCTTTGGACACTGAAAGGGCCTTTTTCAGACCGATCATCGGTTTGGCCAAGCTCACATTAGGCCGAGTGAGGAACAGAACCCGATATATGCGGGTTAGACCACCCCCTAAAAAATTTCTGGGTGTTTCCCAGTTCCCTCAGATAGGTAGGCTGACACCTTAACCATCCGCCCGGCAACTCCTATCGTTTGAAGCACTTCAATTTAACGCCACCCTCGATTTAGTGCCAATACCATAAGCGAACAAATGATGAATGTTTATCTTTTTCTTCTTTATAATTTTATTTTATTTAGATACATTATTTACTGATTTTACTATTTTACTATTCGTTTTCTTGATATAATTTTAATAATTTAATTTATTTATTATGGGAAAATAGTATATACTCATTCATTCATTCAGAGTAAAAAATGAACAAGTATATTATTTTTTAAATTCTAGACTTGTGTAAAAAGTAAAATCTTAATATTTAATCTAAGTTTATGCATGTTGAAAATATCTTATTTATTTTATATACATGTATATATTCCCATAACAGAAACTTTTTTAAGAGAAAAATATATTTGAAGGGTTGTTCACGCTCATAAATAGCGAAAATTATTCTTAAGGGACTAGTGCAACTTTCACTGACGAGCACTTAAAGGAATAGCGCTAAAACTATAAAAGTTCCTTCACACTCAGACCATTTAAATTATTAAATTTATCATCTAGAATTAATTAAAACATTTTAAATATATAACGAAACAATTTACTAAATTTAAAATAATAATCCGGAGTGATTAATAATTGTCATCACATCAACTCTTCGGTTTACTTTATATTTCTTGCGTAATGTAATTATCTATCCGAAATTGTAGAATTTATTCATAGTTTCGTTTAATTATTCATTAATTTTCAACAAATTTGTTATTCAAATTATTTATGTTTCAAGAACTGTACGAGTTTCTCCTGGTACATTCATTAATTTTAGAGATAATTATATAGTCTTTAAGGGGATGAAATAGCAACAGATAGACGAAATACAGATTTTTCTGTTTATTTTTTATAATTTTTCTTCGATAAATGATACATTATATCATTTTATATCGGAATAAGTCTATAACAAGACAAGACAATAACAAGAGATATTTATCTCGTCTGTTGACTTAAACGAATTTCGTCCCCATTGTGTTCTTGTAATCCTTTCGCAGTCGTGTTTAATCAGAACATGTTTACCATATTTCCTTTCCTTCTCCGTTTTATCAGCGAATTTAAACTTAATAACTTTTGTGATGAGCTTCGTACTGTAAAAGTCGAACGTTCGTTTCGTAGAAACCATTAAAAATTTATTACATTCTCTCGGTTATTACGTCAAATCTTTTAAGTTGTATTTTTATAATGATCAATAGATGGAGCCACAACTAGTTTTTATAATATGAAATTCAATTTTGTTGGTTGATTAAATAAAATTAAGAATTTAAAAAATTAAAATTCATTATTTTGAAGTGTTTATTTTCAATTTTTAATGTTTTTGAGTGTTTTGGATGATGCTGCCAGCTTTTAATTTATTTTTTAATGAATTGCTAATTATAATTAAAAATAGAAAAAGTTCACTAGAAGTCAAGTGTATCTTTAATAAACTGTAGAAATTTTTTAAATACTTAAAAGATTTGTTTAAATTATACATTATTCGGTTTAACCCTTTCTTAAGCATACTTTTGTTCGAATGATGTTTATAGTACTTGCAATTATTTGCTATAAATGTCGATTAATCTGCTAAATTTCAGTGGAAACGCTGTAAAAATAATCGCGTTTTTTATGGCTACGCATATATAGTTGAAAGTTTATTTTCAACAATATATTTATATATCGAACGAACATTGTATCCCAGTTGGGAAAAATTTAACAAAACGGGCAACTTAGCCCTTAGAGATCGATGTTTTTTTTAAGTTCAAACTTTAAATTTCCAATTTTAGTTGGAATTTCTTTATATAGAATAGATTTTCTGGTCGATGACACAGCTAAGAATTCCAATATAACAGTTTGCAACTTTTTGTTGTGTGTATATATGTGTAACTTGTATTTTCCTAAAGTTTAATAAGTTTGGAATGCGAATTAATTTGGAGGAATGCTCAAAATTCAACTACTATTCGGTATAAGGATAGTTCCTGTTATAGTTTGAAGAAGTACAAATTTCTATTTAAAAATTTCAATAATATTTTAACGTGAATTTCATTAGGTGAGTGATGCAAAATGGAAAACGTGTCGAACATTTATTCCTCTGGGTTCGTCGATTATTATTAATGAGAAATCATCCCGCTAATCGTTACATTAATAGCTTTAACAACCATTAATAACTTATATTTATGGCAAAAACACTTAATTAATCTGCAATGATTTCGTTCTTTAACCTATATGCCATAAGAAAAATCAATGTCCCAGTTCATCCAACTTTCATACTGCCAGGACAGCACCGCAGGGCGTAGCACTTTCAGCTAACGGAAAGCATTAGTAATGCACAATAACCATACTTCCTACATCCATTAACTTGGTATTATACTCTCTTATTTTTCTTTTCGGTGCCTTATTGTTTACACGAATGCAAAATGAAACCAATACTTAATTGAATTAGATACTTTTATTATTTTTTTACTTATTGAAGAGCCATCTGCATGAGGGCGCAATGTGTCTGTACTATTGCCACGTGATTCAATCATCGTAATAATGTTCATCGAACAGTTTTGTTGCGTTAAAGCTAAGAAATGATTCGATGGTCACGCGTGGTGAGACCCTCTCGTTCTCCTAGTAAATCTGTCGAAAGGATTATAGGACTTCCGCCAGTTGAAACTCATCATGGTATGTGAAACTTGTTTTATCACTTGCGAATATAAATGCTAAAGCTACGTCACATTATGCACCAAGTGTACGAAATATGATAAATGTTTAGTAATACCATTAAATAGGTCACAGACTGCATTTTCACAGCGGAAATTCGAGCTTATTTTCTGCTGTAGTTTCTAAAACTGATGCACTGATGTTCCTGCTACAATGGTTGCATATGTAAATGTTTCATTTTAATACACAAAAATACGCTTAGTACATTCTCCGTTTTTATTGTTAAATTATTACTATGCTTTTATATTATTGCTCTAATATCTCACTAAGCCGGAAGCTATATAACGTGTTATGATTTTGAAGGGTGATTTTATAGTTAAAACAATCCTTTCTATAGTACAATGTGTGCAATTTCAATACGCCCTATTGTCTTAATTTTGTGACAATGATCCACTCAAACAATAACTGAATTACTAGCAATTACGTTTACAATTTAATAATTAATAGTGTTGAATTTATGTTCAGTTAGCATTAAAATTTGTGCATCTATAATACTTTTTAGTTTTCTGGAGTATTCATGATTAAAAAGAGCTAGTTTTGGAGAAAGAGTCTGAAGAGAATTTCAATGCTTTCCTGTAATCGCACAGAATACTAATGATCGTGTAATCCTTTAGGATCCCTTAAATGTTAAGATCATACATGAAAGGATTTAAAGTATTTATAACTGTCAATTTGTCGAGGTGACGTATAGCACGTGCTCTTCACTGATGCTTCCTATTTATTTATAGGAAACACTAAGAAAAGGTGTTAAAATAGCTTCGAATATCTAATTTAAAATTAGTTTATTAGGCGATCTATTTATTGCTAAATATTGACAATTCGTAAAAAATAACTTTAAATCATCCTGTACAAAAACAATATTTTATAAAATTATTAGCTGAATTACGTAATTCTTTCTTAAATCGCACGAAGACGTAAAGCTTATTTTTAATAAATCATTTTTATAATGAATTTTGAACCATTTAAAAATTATTCTTTCCTGAAATATCGTTTATATACTGCACACCTTAATATATATAAAAACTTTTAATATTTGTAAGTGCCTGTTTATAATATAGATTTAGCTTTATACTTTGTTTTATTATAGGTTTACAGTTTAAATTTAGATCTGTACAGAACGAGATTTTCTGTTAAAAATATTTATTTAATTTAATATAGGCCTATATATTATATATATAAGTTATAAGTAAAAATCAATAGAAAGTCATATATATAATTTAAGTTATAGAAAATATAAAAGATAATAAGCATATATAAGATAAGCATATTGTTTTTCTAGTTATTATAACAAATCGATTTTTCAAACGTCAGAAATTTAAAATTATATTTTTCAAGATCTTGGAACGGTTTAAGTGTCAATGAACGTAGGATTGATTCAAATTTCCTGCACGTTATACACCCATTCTTCGAAATCGCAATTCTACTTTCACGTTATCGAGTAAAACCACATTTGAATACTAAATGCATATAAATTAAACATAATTAAATTCCCTAATATAAATTTAACAAGCAATAGTTTCATTGTACAAGGAACAATTACTACGGATAATTCGATTTGTTTTTCTATTGAAGAGCTTGAAAAATATGAGATATTTATCAAACTCACGACTTTCTTCAACAAAATAAAATATTGCATTCAAAATGAAGAAATAATTCTAAGTTGTACAGAAGATTATAGACTAATATTTAAATAATACAAATAAGCGTAGCGATTCATCTTAGAATATGTAACTTCTTCTGAAGTATTCATTATTTTAAATTTTACATTAAACTTTAATCTTTGAATGGAAAATTTAACGATAAATAAAATTTTATTGATGTTATGAAACTTTAATAACATCTGTCTCGTGTGAGATATTTAAATGTAACTGTAAACGTAACGTTATATTGATTACACAATACTTTATACTTATATAGAATAAGTATATAGAAAACATATAGAAAGTTTGTTTATTTTTACTTATAATTAATGATGTCACAGTTACACGTTCTAATTTTTGAACAGAATTTATATCTATTCGATTCTTTAATCGATGAAAGAATAAAACTAATGCTCCCCCCTCTATACCTCTGGCATCTCAGCTATTTTTTCATAGACGTTTGATTGATCTTTTCGTCTCGTCATCGGCCTTACCTTTCTATCCTACTTCTTTATCTGATAATGCAACTAACTTATATCATCATGTAAATTTTATTAATAAATTTTTTTTATCTATTGAAACAGAAAAATAAAATCTGGTTTATTAATTTTTTTTAATTTTTAATCTATATAAAGAATTTCCGAAAAATGTTAACAATATTTCATAATATTAAACTATTATAGAACGTAGTTTTATTGGTAGTCGTCCTAATGATTCTGGTATTCTACAAAAGAATTATTTTCTAAACTCGTAAATTATTATTTAGTAAGGTCTATAATATAATACAATAAAATATTTATAATTCTTTTCACAAATTCATTAAAAAATAAATAAAATAAAATCTACAAAGAGGGTTTGTAGCTAAAAGCTCATTTATATTTCATAAATCTATAAACTAGCTGACCACAAGAGATTTTAAGTGAATTTCTTAGTGAATTTTTATTTCTTTTCAAGCTTTAAAGTGGGGTTTTTATTTCCTAGCAAAAGTTTATAAAATCTTATAAATCTTAATTGAGTGGAAGTCTTGATTTATTTACGTTATAAACATTAATTAAAAGATAAATGTTCTGCTCTTTGGCAGCCAAAGTGTAATTAAATGTGTGGCTAATTTCCAAATAGTTTAATCTGTGTTTTTTAAATACACAATTAAAATATAAAATGATAGTGAGTTGCTTAAAGAAAAAAGATAAATAAGAAAACGTTTCATAGTAAAATAATTTAAATTAACTTATAAACTGGCTTGCATAATTAAATTTGTTTAGTGCTTATGTAATTAAACTGTAAATTATAATATACAATCATTGCTAATACTCGATTTTTATCAGGATTATAATTGGTTTTTATTGATTTTTAACTCCATTATGAGAATATTTACCAATTCACCGACTGTGTTTTATAGTCTAACAAAGAAAAATTGTCAATAAAATAGTATGCACACGCATAAGGAAAGAATCGATAATTTAATACACCACAATAGCATTTGTTTAATTTGAAACGGAAATAAAATTTTTTAAAAAATATACCAAATAAAAGATGAAAATCTATGTAAAAATTTAGCATTTGGTTGACCGAAACACTTCAAAAAAATTAAGTTCTCTTGTAGGATATAATTTAATTGCTATTCGTGGTTTATACGATCACAAAATCAGCTACATTCTTGGGTTAAAACCACTTTCAATTCTTTTTAATGACCTGAATTAAATGTATAGTTTTAAGTTTAAAAAATTGTTAACGTTTTTTATTTATAAGAACGTTTTCGGCAATAACAGATATTTATTATTTCTAATTCTACATAAAATTGGCTGTAGACACGGAGATTTTATTTGCTGACATTATAAATTATTTGTTTTAATTTTAATTGTCAGATATATTCGTAGAAAATTTTCATTCGTTTCATTTAATGACTAATTTTTGCTTTCTTTCATTTACGTGTTTAATTAATTGCATCGTTTTTATTAAATATTGCTATAGTTTATTTTTATTGCATTATTGACGCAACTGTTATATATTTGCAACAATATATTGTAACACGTAGTAACTGTTATGGTCATCTCTAAACAACTTTATTTGGTAAACCGTGCAAAAATTAATATCTAAAACTTAGATAAAAAGCCTGAGAGAGATAAGATGGGGGTTCGAGCCGTAATGGATGCTCTCCGAATGCCATAAAAAATGTATGAATAAAATATTTAAAATAAATAAAAATATTTTTTGCTTTTTACATAAAATACAAAATTTTAGGCCCTCTGTGTGCAGGTTTCTAGTTAAATAATCCTCCTGGCACCATTCTCCAATATTTGGATCTAACAAGATGTATGTTTTATTTAAACTTGTATATCATAAATAGTTGCAAAAATTGACAATTTTAAGGATTGATTCACACCCTACGCAAATTACTAGAGATTTATAAAATGATCGCGAATATTGCGTCATTGATGATGCCACATCTGATGGTAATCGAATATGATAATACGACAATCATTATGGCATTCCTTACGCAATTTCATTACCATTTTTTGCGTTAACTAGTGATTTACATTTAGCGTGAAAATCATAAATTAAAGTATCGTATAGCGTATAATATGGAAAGGAAATATATATATATATATATATATAATGCAATATAAAGTATAAAATTAGAAACTGAAAAAACATTTATATTTAACCATTAAGTCCGTTAATGTGCAAAGTAGAGTGCTGTAAAAGAGTTCGAGTGGGCAGCTCGGTAATCTCTAATTTCAGTTCTGATCAAATTGGTGAGAATGGATTTTTGTAATGCCATAAAAGCAACATTCGAATGGCCTGAAA
Source organism: Centruroides vittatus (assembly GCF_030686945.1). NCBI lineage: Eukaryota > Metazoa > Arthropoda > Arachnida > Scorpiones > Buthidae > Centruroides > Centruroides vittatus. The sequence continues at coordinate 2,174,813 of NW_027122576.1, forward strand.
GCAATGAAAATAGTCAAATATCAGGAGCTTAATATCCTCTCAAATTGTGCAAAAATTTAGTCGTAGATTAACATCTCAGAGTGATTATTATTGCAGAAGAACTGTTTAAGGAAGAGGTCTCTCGAACTCTCAAAGTTTACGTGAAGAACAGTTTTGTAGCTTGCGATTTATATGAGAAATGTCTATCTTAAAATTAGATCAAGTAAATTAGATAGATTTCTTTATTCATTCATATAATATTTTTTACTGGGTGTCTTTTCAATAAAATAAATTAAATGTTTTTATAACCATCAATATTTCCTTTTTCATAATACACTGTAGATGAGCTAAAGTTTTCTTAATCAATACTTCCAGATTCCCTTTTATTCTCAATACTTTATTTCATCATAAATCAGAAAATTGCATTTGCTTCTAAGTAAGCATTTTTGTTTCTTTTGTAGGAAAATATCACATCGAATAGATGCAAAAATTTTCGAACGATCTTCTTTTAGTGGTACTCTTTATGACCTAGAGCAATACTAAGGTGAATCCGCGATTTCTCTATTATAGGTTTTCTGAGATATCGATTATAAAATCATTCTCATGAATAACTCTCTTTACAAAGCTCACAGAGCTAAATTTGTTGAAAGCTAGAATATTCTCGGAATAGGAAAACCATTCAGATCTCCAGAGTTTAATGCCATCGAATTTGTATGGTGTACTGTTGAGAGACGAATTGGAGACCATAACTTGTTTCCTTGATTATTTTTTGAACTAAAATCACTTGTTATCGAATGGCCTAACATAAAACTTAAACATTACTAGCAAAATACAAATTGCCTTCTTGTTATTCTTATGAAATCATGTGCAAAATACACTCGAATGTCTTGATTGTTCTATATTATTATTTTCATTTAGAAACAGGTTGATGTTCTGTAAGAACAAAGAACAAAATAAAACAGTAATATTTTTAACGAAATTATAGTTATAACTAACGTTAAAAGATTAGCTGTTTACGTCATTATCTGTAGTAGCTTCATTGCACGAAACATTCGCCCGAAAATAAACATAAACAACATAAAAATATGATATTACATACCGCTATATTGATTATAAAGCTGCTTAAAAAGGTCGTTAATCTTCTAGCATTATAATGATGCATACACGTCAGTTCTAGCTATAAAGCAGCGTGATGATGTAAGATTCTAGAATATTATTAGTATTTAATTATATTATTATTAATTATATTGTCTTATTCTAGAATATTGTTAAAATTATCAGATATACACAATATTATATCTGAATTGAAGACATTTTTCCCTTCAATTGAAGAAAGTTTAATTTCTGTTATAAAGCATGATTTAATTATTAAAAAATGTTAAATATATTCAATATTATTATAGATGCTAAAGTTATATAATGAAGGCAATATTTAATGCATTAAAGTAACTTTAAATATCTAAAATGTATTCATTCTACTTTTATCTTATTATTACTGAAGAGAAGTTGGCAAGGCTATATTAGAAGGTTTTATATTATTATTACAAAACGGCAAAAAAGACTTGATTTTGAGAATAGATATGAGTTTTTTTAATGTTATAAAAATGCCAGTAATGAGTAAAATTTTTATCAAATCTGAACCCAATCGAGATGTATACCTATCCCACTCTATCTCCCCACCCCTTCGACTTCCGTCCTTCAAAATTTAATAGAATCAGTGCCCCTTATACACAAGTTACCATGCCAAATTTCGTTTTTCAATCTTTACTCCATCCTGGGATATTAAAGGAAATAGGGAAATATGAAAAGTAAAATGTGTTTTGACAGTTTTCGAGTTACTTTTCTGATTATAAATCCAGGAAGAGTTATATCGTCTAGTGAGTATGTTATCAAATTAAATGTACAGTACTTCTCGCTCGCATTTTCAACGATATTAAAATTTTAAATGTCCTAATTTGTAATTTGCACTTTTACATTAGTTAAATCATGTATATTGATCAAATATGCTAAATTCAAATCAGACTAGGCAGTTTTGCCTTGTTCTCATTTACTCTAAGAACTTTAAGATATATAAATATAACTTTCATTTCATTCTTCAGAAAATAATAAATAACATTCACAAGTGGTTTGCAAGTCTTGTTTATTTTTATAAACACTTGAAAACCAATCATAAATCTTTTTATGGAGTCATTAAATAATAGAAATTCATTTTTTTCATTTAAGTTTAAGACACTTTATTCACGACTTGAACTTAAAGTTGGGGTAATTTTTAAATTAAAGACAATTTTTTCAATTTTAGGTATTCTTTTTCATTGTTCAAATATATTTATTTAGTTTCCTGTTTTTTTATTTTATTTTAGTTATATTTTAAGTTCATTATTAAAGAGTAAAAATGCTAATAAATTATTTTATTCTATTATAGTCAACTAAGACCTATCTTATCAATAGGACATTTACACTGGTGTGATAGTTATTTGCAATAAGTATGAGTTCTTAATCAGAAAAAACAAAATCTTTATTTTTCACTTGTTCCTGTTCCTGACAGGAACAACGGAAAAATAAAGATTTTGTTTTTTCTGATTAAGAACTCATACTTATTGCAAATAACTATCACACCAGTGTAAATGTCCTATTAATAAGATAGGTTTTAGTTGACTATAATAGAATAAAACAAGAGATAAAGACGCAAAGGAAACTAAATTAATGATAATAAATTATTTTGAACTATATTTACGTATCATCAACCAAAATATCTTTTTCAAAATCTTAAATTAAAAGTAATTCGGCATCTTATAACAAGTTCTTTTCTTAATGCTAATTTTCTTTTGCATGAATTCTTTAATACTTATTTATAATGTATAGAATTCATGAATTCTGTAAACCTGTAAATATCTATTAATTATTATTTACAGGACAGTACCATTCAAAATTTAGTATTTATATTGATAATTTTACAAACAAAGCAGTGTCCACAAACTTAATAAATATTGCATTTTAGGAATCCAGATAGTTTTTTTCTTTATATTTTTTATTCCCAAATACTTAAATATTTTACAACATAAATAAATAAATAGATAAACAGATTTTTTAATATTTATAAATAGAGAAACCAAATAAGTTTTATGGAAGAAATTTTAATTTAAAAATCCCTGAACTAAATTAGGCAAAAAAAACTTTTTAACATCATTTTTAATTATATAAAATATATAATAAGAATTGAATATTTATGAGGATGTTTGTTTATTTGTTCGCTATATAACCCTAGGCCGTTCGACCAATTACTACGAAACTCGTCAGTTACGTTCATATACCTCTAACTTAGAAGTATATGAACGTAACTTAGATAATAACGTACATCTCACCTTAAAATATCTATTGGATTTCTATAAATCAATTAATTTCTATCTAAATTCGATTTGCTGATTTACACGTAGCGTTCGCCATCTATTAGCAAAAAATTTAACAAAATAATAAACTAAATATAATTCTTAAAAAAAGATATAACTTTTAAAAATATATATTATATTCACTTAATTACTGCGAGAATGATATAGCACGAAATAGACACGCTATATCATTGCTGAGACAGGTAGCATATAGCACATGCCTGTGTGGAATCGACTGTTACCCTGTGAAAAGTCTGTAGTAAGTATATAAGTAATTAATTTTCTTCATCTAACGACTCGGGTTTTTTCATTTCTGAACGGTAGTTTCTTAATTCTAATAAGCGCCCCCCAGTAGCCGAGTGCATAAAACCACTGAACTCTGGTAGTTAGTTGGTCATGGGTTCGGACATGGCTAACGGGCTGGCCACATGGAATTTTCGGGGTTTTCTTTCCGTTAGTAACATCTAAATAGTTAATCTGCGCTTCCTGTCCCCAAGCTTTTCATATCTGATCTCGATTTTCATCTATCTCATTCTGTTCTCGACATTAAAGAAGAACAGACAGAAGAACACGACAGTTGGAATTTATAGGTCTACAATTTTTTTCAAATCGCAGCCCAATAATTTTTCTATAAATCCAATATTTACGAAAACATACTTCCCACGTAGTTTATACAATCTGTTGCCAAAATTTAAATACTTTATTATCGCATAAAAGGAATTATTCTTGCATTTTTACAAAAAATTTTTATTTAAACAAGTTTTATATGAAGTCTTTCGGACGTTAAGGTTAACAACTTCGACCACGTGCCGGGCCATCACATCCTGGCCAACACGGATCAGTTCTTGAATATTAATAGTAGACCGGTATTAATTAGTAGTCGTTGATCATCCTCTCTTTCGGGAGGAGGTCAACGACTAATTTTGATAGAATTACTTCAACTCCCTTCCGCATCCCGCCTTTCTATCGGATTAGCGGTACGGTGACATTCCAATAGGAAAATTACATACTACGTTGTTACCGGCCAGCACAAAATATGTTCAAGTGGTTTTCGAGGGTGCCGAGTTTAAATATTTGGTCCGTTTTTTGCGAAATTTGATTCGTTGGCAGATATTCGGCTGTGAATGATACAGTTTCTTAGATAAAACAATTATATCTTAACATAAATTACATACATACTGTACATTAGAAAAAACTATTATATCTTAAATTGTTTAAGACATCGTATTTTCAATTGGTGTTTACTTGACCAATGAAATTGTGCCGTTTTGTACCATCCGAGTATCGCGACAAACGAGACAATGGTAGACTGAAATAACCAAACTCCTTATATGATTTTCGTTTTAATGTTTGTAATATTATAATATTTGATTTATGTAACTACGAAGGCTATCTTATGTAAGGGTTTATCACCTTACCAAATTTGGTTGTAATTGCACTGCTAAATGTTTCTACATGGCGTTGAATAAGAGTACTTTAATTACGAACACACGCTATATACTGTATTGATTTATTATATTATGTTTAAACCACAGCATATAAATTAATATTATTAATACAGTAAGACCCCGCTTAACGCGGGGGATGCGTTCCTAGACGACAAAGCGCTAAGCGAAACAGCGTAAAACGAGACCATTTTAACATAGAGTAAATAGGGATAGGGGAACACGCGACCAAAAAATAAGCAATTTTACTATAATTTTAAGTTATTTTTATATAAATTTTTGCATAATATGTGTTGAATAACACAAAAACATATGCGCACAGAATTGTAAAGATAATTTTTTATGACGAAGGTCCTGGCTCTTCTGAAATTCTTGTTTTTTGCAATGAAGTCGTGTAGTTTCATTGGTCGCTTTCTTTTTCTTTCCTTAAGCAAATGTCGGTAGCAGAAGATCGGATCCAAAATGCTTCGTTTTGCTTTGGCACTCCTATCAAAATCTGAATCATTCGTTACAATTTGATCAATGATTTGGGTTATCGTTACCAAACTTTTACTAAGGAAAACTGTAGAGAAATTTTTTGGGTTCTTCGTCTTCAGAACCTCTGTTTTCCAGTTTTACATGAATTCCTTGTTCTGCCAGTTCTTGAAGGTCGTCGTTGGTATAAGGATCTCATTAGACACCTGCAGTAACTTCTCAATATCCTGCTCGTCTACATCTCCTGTATCGATGAAGTTGACAATTTTGTCAACCTAACGATACAGTGATAGGCTCTTCTCAATGAGAATTCTTGGATACCTCTAGCCATAACTTCTTCTACACCCCGTTCATGCATTTATCAGTTAATTCTTGCCAAGCGAAGTCGATATTTCCTATGGCATCCATAATGTTATATATATTTTTTTTAAATTGCACAAAACAAACATAGATTTAAGGAAAGTACAGCGCTACGACGAATTGCCAGTGGCGAATTACACAGATCCCAAAACGTTCGAATTCCAGACGACAAAAACAACATAACGCAATACTCAAATGCTCTGGCATATTTCATGGAAACTAAAAACTTTGGGAAGTATAGCCTAATTCCTTATAGTAACATATCCAGAAAATAATTTTGGGAGGGACCTATACTTTAGAACTTTGTTTTGAATGAAAAAGATTTTTCCTGCAATTTTTTTTATCATTTATATTTTACAGCCATTAAATATTCTTACTTTCAAAATGTAAAATACAGTCCACATTTTTCTGTGTCATTACGTTTGCAAAGAATAATTATTTACTAAAAGTATTTTGTTAAAATTGATATACTGTATGTATTTATTAAAAGGTGTATTTTTTATTAAATACTTCTGAAGTGCAGAAACATTCGGTTGTTTTGTTGTATGCCAAGCACTAATAAATCGTTAGACATTAAAAGAAAGTACCCAGTTCATTAGGCATATGCTGAAATATACATCAGTCTCAATATCTGAAGAAATCAGGTTAACATTTCAAGAAGTAACCAGAAAAAATAGATAGATTCCGAAACAAATGTATATTACAGACTACAAGAAATAACAAATTTCAGCATGTGTCTACAGACATAGAATGGTATATAGGCGCTACAGTCAAACCTTAATAACGGCTATTAACTGAAATATAAACAAAAATGGCCGTCGTTCGGAGGTGACCATTATTCTAGGTTCGACTGTATATGATTTCTGTAGAATTAGGCTTTATTTTAAAATAAATTCTTTTAAGTAATGAATTGTGTAGAGGGGAAATTTTAATTAGTAGGCTATAAGAAATGCATAAAATAGTATTGTCAAAAAGTTATAAACGTTAGAAAAAAGTTTTATTCGAAATTTTTATCGAGAGTATCATAAATATAAAATTAGTTACATCACTTGTTTACTGTATTTATTTATTTAAAATTGTATGCGATTTTATTTTAGTAAAGACAAATATAATTGTATAATTATAATTTTTGTTGCTCTTTCTGCTCTGTGCGCCTTAAAAAGGCTTTTTTCCATACCTTTTCGGCCAGGCCCACAATGAGATGGCCTGGTAGACGAGGTCCGACACATCCAGACAGATCACCCTCCACAATTTCTAGGGTTTATTTTTTATATTTATAAAAATGAAGATTTTGGAGAAATACATTTCTTTATAATTGACCTGTTTATTATATAAAATAACTAATACATCTGTAAATCATACATCATATTTAAATTATAGATAAAGTAAATTTGATTTTTACCTTGCTTTCATTTTGATTCATTTATTAATTATAAATCAAATTTTATCTCTGAACAAATCCTAACTGGTAGGTAAGGTATCGTTTGTTTAAGAGCAGATTTTCTAAATCTAGTTATAATAACACGAGACCTATTTTAATTTATATTTTTCCTGTATCCGATTACATAAAGTACTTTTAAAACTACTTATTAATGTATTTAAAACGTAAATGTAATAAAAGCTTGCGTATCCTGATAAGTGCAGTCACGTAAACTTTTCATTTCCATAATTACCGGAATAACTGTATTTGTCATAAATAACTTCATGAAAATTGCGAAATAAAATATGACAGTTGATCATTTTCCAACTTCATGTGTAAATGAATAATAATTTATTTGAACAAGTATCAAACGTATAATTCCATTTATATTTTAGTTTATTCCTTAAAATATCTTTGAATATATTAATATATTCAAAGATATTTTAAGGAATAAATGTATATTGACATTTTCTGCTTGTTATTTGTAAGAGGATTTGCGATCTTATACAATATACAGGACAGTATTCGTTTCTGAATATTTTTCTTTTATATTTATTCGTTGGTCTACTTTGCCGTCATCTCATGAAAAATTCTATATGTAGTTTCGTGAAATAGGTCGGAAAAGGAAGACATTATTGTTATTATATTCATTCTCTAACACACGATAGGTATTCGAATCAGTAATATTCTTTTGCTTTTACCTCGATGTTTCTGTTTAATTATGTAAAACAATAATACTTTTTTTGTTCTCATTCATTTTTGCATAACTATAACATTTTCGTTACTATTGCGTTTTCATTTTTAATAGGACAGATTGTTAAGTAATGTAAATTAGATCTATTTTTTAATTTTGTAAAAAAAAGGACATTCTTTCTGTTTGTTCCGAATTAAAGAAAGTTTAGTTTAACTATGAGAACATTGTAGAAAAAAAAGCTAACCCCAATTTAGGACTACCTGCTCTTACGAATAAAAGTTCTGTTATATCCGTATGGAATTGCGTATTTAAATGAGCATTTTGAAGGAATCTCTATATGAGAAGCGTCATTAAACTAGAGAAATTGAAAATAAGTAGATACAGATAATTTTGTTTTACAATTACTATCAATAGCTTCTAGCCCTGTCTTTTACCACTGATATTTTGTGAATGTATGAAATGCTGATTGAATTTGATTGTATTGAGGAAACGAGCGATTATTTATTATGACATCGTCACAATGCCGGGCTGCAATTTTTAACCATATTTTTATAATTTATTTCATTTAAAATATATGCTCTCCACCTCAAATTAGTACGGTAGTGTCTCGCCTCTGTACATCATACGTTTCCTTTAACAAGGTGAATCGTGACGATCATCTATTAACTGCTTTTAGGGGAAATATTTTAATTAAAATAACGTGACTTTCGGTTTGTATTAGACATTCATGTTCTCCTGCCCCTAAAATTTCCATATCTGGTCTCGAATTCCATCTATCTAATTCTGTTCTCGATATTAAGGAAAGACGGACGAACAGACGGACGACAGTGGGAATTTATAGGTCTACAATTTTTTTCAAATTGCATCCCAATAAGACAATTCAATACTTGTGTGATCTGTCAAGGAGATCTCCCGGGAGGACTTCTGTTGTAAAATGGTTTCTATTTATGTGTTAGAAACATCTAAAATAACTAGGAAAAGTCTATATAACCATCCTTTTGGTCAGTGTTTTGTTTACTTCATTTAAATAAACCCAGCATTGGCCATTAGTTCGCTTATTATGGGAATACTTTTGTGTCATCTCTGTGTGATTTTATATAGTTAAAAAATTTTTTCCACGAATATAATCTCACTTGTGATGCTGATCTTGGGGGATCTAGAACGGCTCGCTTTACTACGAATTTCAGGAAACAATTACGCATAAACAATATTATTTCAAACCGAAAAATCTATAGTTATTTTTATATTATGTTCGTCGAATGTATACGTATTTTTGTCGATGTACGAGTAGATTTACAGCAATTAGCAATGATTTGCATTTTTACGTACAATAGAAAAGATATTTAAAATATGCTATCTTCTTAAATACATTGTCAAAAAATAGCGTGTTCACAGTAATTTAAGTAAATATTCCTGGAATTGAGTAGAAGGTGACTAATTTTAACAGCATTTGTTTTAATTTCATTTTTAAGATTTTGATTGTTAAATATGGCAATTTATATAAAAATTTACTGCGGATATAATTCTTGACTTTCTTATAATATAATCACGTTATTAGAAAGTGAAGAATTATATATATATATATAAAGAATACTAATTATATAGAGAGCTTGTAAGATTGTTTTTAGTGGATAATGTGCGTAGATTATGTTCAAATATAAAATATAAAAGCTTATATTTAAAATATTTGCTTAAAATATATAAAAATGGAATTCCAAGGTAAAATAGCAACAAAATACAGCTGTAAATTGCACCTTTGTAGCTAAAAATAACGCTATCTTCTATAATAGCGTTAATGTGATTTTTTTCGACTCAGTTTAATATATTAATGCGTTATATTGTTTCCTTTTTATTGGAAAAACTTTTCATTTGAACTAATGAATGAGAATTCACTAAAATAATTCTATAAGAAACTGCAAGCTGGTAGATAATCCGTCCTTTAGTATCATACTCGACTCAATGTAGGTTACACTTAATCTATAAATTAATAATACTGCTTTTAAATGGATCGATACACAAACTTTCGTGTTTTGTTTATGCAATATATTTTTAAAAATATTGACATCATTATCCTTCATTCTTGAAAATTAATTATAATAATGATTATAATAAACAATTCACTTTCCAACAATCCAGATAAACAATCTGAATTTTGGAAATTATGAATATCGAGATTTTGAAACTTTAGAAATCAATATACAAACAATACTATACTGATAAAATATTCATTTTTAGCATCGGATTAAATATATATTTCGTTTAGTTTAATTTTTACTAAATATTCTAGTATAAATTGAAATTACAACAAGTAAAATTAATTTTTGAATAGTCTAACGTTCAGTTTTACAAGATGACGTTTGTCTTGTTCTGGAAACAGGGAAAACAAGTTAAATTCTCATAATATTTGTGAATCACGCGAAATATAATGAATGAAATAACCTTAAAATAAACTTTTATTATTTTTGTATATAAATATCCATGTTACGCGAAACATAATTATATTAGGGGAAAGAAAGTGAGTTTCCCATTATATAAATAATAGCATATATTAATTTCTGAGAAAAATTAATTCAATAATTCTGGTTAGTAGGAATTCTATATAAACTGAAAGTTTAGGGGGAAAAATATGGTTGCTATGGTAGTAATGCTCAATCTTAGAAACGGTTTTAATAGAAAATCGAGATGGTTAGCTTTATAAGAAAAATCGAATTAAAAAATAATTATACTTAGAAATATCAGGATAAATAATGAATATTTTTAAAAAAATCAGAGTAAAGAATCGTTCTCTATAAATAAAATCTGGATAAAGGTTAGCTCTAGAAAAATGATGTTAAAGCTAGATTATCAATGCATGTCAGAATTATTTATATAATAAGAAAAAGTAACATATCGACTTGAAATCTGCATAAAAACAAATCAACGTACGAACAATAATCGTTTGCAAAGTTGTTTTATAATATAGAAAATTGATTTAAAATAACTTGAAATTTATATATGTAACATGAAACCTGTGAAAAAGATAATATAATCTTCGTATTATTAATACTATTCTCTTTCCAAAAATAATTGTTGACTTTAAATATAAGCGTATATGTTTAAAAACAAATATTTAGCTAAATAAGATTATAAACACTTCCTGATATTTGTAGACTTACTATTTTAAAATATTGCAAGATATGTTACTAAGAAAAATGGTTTCTTTTTCAAAATTTTCCCATGAATTTCTAAGAATTACTCAGATACTTAAAATATTATCTTTTAATTAAAATTTTGGAAAAAAATATTTTTTTTTAAATCGAAAACTTTATTATTGATTTCAAACAAGTTAATAAAAAAAGTTAGCTTATTGTAATGTAGATTAGTAAGTAAATTCAGAACAAAAACAGCTAAAGAATATTCAAATATTTCTTCACAGCATCGAAGAAAAATTAATTATTTATAAATTTACAATTTGAATTGAATTAAACAAAATATATTTAGAAAATTAAATTAAATATTATTCATTTATGAAAATTTACTCCTGTTTCGTTAATATCCGGTTACTGTTACAAATGAATTATAAATGTATGCCAAATGTTACTTTAAATATTCTTTATTGATTGTTAATATTATACTTTGTATTAATTAGACAATAAATATGTAATTACATTAATTGATTCTGAAAAAATACTTATTATCTTTTTTTCCTTATATAATGCAAATCAAGGGTTTTTTTTTTTTTTGGTTATTCGAGCTTCTAATATATCAATTTACAATAATAAGTTAATAACCATCATCAATTTTAATTAATAAATCAGTAAATTATATTTAAAAAATTAAATTCAGCAAAATAAATTATTATTTTACAGGTATAAAATATAAAATATTGTATAAATAAACTACAGTATGCTGTAGACTAAATTTATAAAGTCTATTACTTTAAATTTATTATTTAAAACATAAAATGATAGTTCTGAATTTCTGATTTAAAGTGAAATTTATAGTTATGATTTAAGTTTAACTTATATTCTAATGTAAATTTGACTGTTATATTTTTACTAGGACCGAATAGAGGGGAGTCGGTGGGTTTATTTGGCTCGGGTCCCGCGAGGCAGAAAAACTCCCCAAATTTAATCTTTTATCTAAAAAAACACGATACTAAAGTGATATAAATTACACTTCTTTTGATAAATGATGAAAAATCTGTTATAATGATATTACTTATACATTTTTTATGGTTTTCAGAAAGTTCGTGATTATTCGGGTCCACTCATTCCTCTCGGATCCTAATTCTTACAAATTAAAATGCTGCCGAATATATATATATATATATATATATATATATTCAAATTTAATTATAATATTTTCAAAATAATGTAAATACTTTTAATACAGGTAAAATAAAATTGACAATGAAAACAATGATTATTTTTAAAATCAAAATAAGCTTTGTTTTTTTTTTATCTAAGTAGAAACTACAGTTACAATCAAATATCTTTTTTATAAAATTTCATATTGATTTACGGATTGAAAATCTACCTTATTCTCACATTTTACACGAAAATACAGAAAGAAAGACTTTTTCTTTCTGTATTTTACTTTCTGTAAAATGTATCTTTGATAAAAATACAGAAAAAATCTTTCTGTATTTTTGTATTTTATCAAAGATACATTTTCCTTTAAATAATTTAATCTGAATATTAATATATACACTCCTAACCATAAGATTTTTGTATTCATTTCTTTTCATCTAAGGTGTTTTCTTTATTATCCTATATTCGGTTCTATAAATTGATACTTTTGAAAACGTTTTCAAAATTGAGATAACAGAAATACCATTGTGATGTATTATTTGAGTAGGTTTGACATATAAAATTTTATCCTATCAAACGTTTATATTTAAGGTAAAAACAATATTTTTCGGCTTAAAAGTAGTCTGTTAAATCTTTTATACTTAATAATATATAAAGGAATATCTAGAAACTTGTGATAAAAGAAACTAGTACATTATACTTTATTATATAAACTTAAAAATAGAATGAAAGTTTTAAAGTCTATAATATTTTAATAAGCTTTATTTATATAAATTGTACAGTACACGACACTGTTCTACCATTTACAAATACATGTTTTTACATATTTGAATATTGAAAAATTAAAAACATCTGTTGTATTTTATAGTATAAACGTGTGCTATTCTATATATATATTATAAATTCAGTATGTATATAAGTACTGTAATATAATATATATTATGCAAACGAACCCAACCCACTAATATTTATCCATAAATAGGTTCATCCTATCGTCAAATGCCTTGGGTACGCGAGTCAGCTTCAAGACCATACACACCAGTGGAAGCATGGCGTAGAGACCATAATCAGCAACCGGTGTTGCAGTTACAAAAGCCGATTTCGAAGATAGCACATACAACCTTAGCCAACATGAATACCCAAAACAATAACAGCGCAGTGCCTCCTTTACCACCGAGATATCGGTTAAGAGATCTTATATTAGGTGACTTTGCTTACGGAGACGATGGGCAGAGGTGAGTTTTTCTTTCTTATATTCCTCTCTTCTCCATTGTTACTATGGTAGCATTTTCCGCCATGTTTTTTTTTTAAACCTTGCCACTATATTTTTTAACATAATTTAAATTGGGCGTTATAAATTATCATTTTTAATTGCAATTTATTTTCTTTGTTACTAATAATATTTAATTGTTTATAAACCGCTTAAAGTTTGAATATTTTTAAAAGATAATTGAATTTTCTATAGAAATGTGAGATTAAATGTTAAGTTAATTTACTAAAATCGATAAAGGTGTATATTGGAGAAGTTTCGTGATAGTTTCTCCCCTCCATCTCGAGTGTGTTTTATTATGATAATGAATTAAACAATGAAGGTCGAAACACAGTAGCACACAGTTACGGTTGTATAATATTTTCTCTGGAATTTTAGCAATAAAAAATGATACAAAATGCACTAAATTGAGTTTTTTAATGTCACAACTTGTCTTTATTTTTAGGCTCGCAAACACTCAACTTGTCTTTATCTTTAGGCTCGCAATCAACTTGTCTTTATTTTTAGGCTCGCAATTAAGGAAATGGTCCAATTGTGATTTAATTAGACAAACCGAATAAACTGAATGTTAATTAATTCATAATTAGTTAGCAAGGCAATTAACAACTTCAAATTACTGTAGGAGTTAAATTACGGACACCAAAAATATAAACGTAAATTTAAAAAATATTAAACATAATTATAATTGGCAATCTTGTTAGTAATGACGACTGTGCTGCCATCTGTCAACAAAGTCTAAAACTTTCACAAGAAATATTTATTTTTAATGTTAAAAAGTTTAAAATTTTATTCAGTTTTAAGGCGTTAAAAATATTTATTGCAATGTTTGCTTATAAATTATTAATCAAAAAATATATGCGAATACGTATGTAATAAAAATAGCCTGTTGAATTGTATTCGATATATTACTCGTTACGGAGTAATCTCTATAGTAACCAGTGAAATGTCGAATAATACATAACAGATGTTCACCATAGTACAAATGTTTTAAATAATATTCGGCCATGATAATGACATTTGTACAATTCTTAAACATTTGAGATTGTTGCATAAAAAAACTGAATGATTTTTAACCGTTATCATGACAAGATCTGGCATTTTTCAACGCCAGGCGATCAACAGGTCGGAAAAGTAACGTATAAAATCAATAATCTGTCATAACCGCGTCCAAAAGATTGATTGAACTTGTGCTAATGTTGTGATATAGATAACATTAAACATTAAATTTAATACTTTCCTTATCAAAGATTTTATTATTAGCCTATTATATTTAGACTGTTAAAAATGATTTAATTTTACATTTATGTATTTTTTACGCTTTAATTATTTTATGTTATTCCCTTAATTATTTAATTTTTGTTTTAATTTTATTTTTATATTTTTGTGTGTTATTCGTTGGTTATTTACATTTTTTGATTTTGAATTTTTGTATTCTGTTATTGGAATGCTTCAGTTCCAATTTCGTAGTTCAGTTTCAATTTTCTTTCCATTTAATTAATATTAAAAAGATGATCATTTTCAGGAAGTTGTTTTGTTTTTATTTTGGTTTTTACTCAAGTAGCAATTACAAACATTAATTTCGTATATTACAATTTATATTTTAATTATTACTTATGAATAAACAGTGCCGACGAAAGGACGCCCTAAATTTGGGTCCATACAGGAGCCCAAAATCTATATAATTATAAAGTCTATGAATTCAAATTATGTAATCTCAAGTGATAATATGGGGAACCGCGATCGTTACGTTAGAAGCAATAGAGAAGATCAGGGAGACCCCAGGGCCCGTAAAGGTTCCGCGAATAAAAGAGAAAAGTTATTCAAATTTACGATATTTTTTACTTGTAAATTTTTTTTATATTTAATACCTTTCATACAAGGTCGTCTAATGAATAAATAATTCAATTTTATTTTCGTAGGAGTATAATCAATAAGGTCTTTTTGTTGTGTGAGATGTTAAATAAACGTGAAAACTCAAGAAGCCTCTTTAAGTTTGTATTAAGTCCTTATCTCACGTTAATTTTGTACAACGCTTAAGATCCTTTTTAGTAATGGATTTCTAATATTGCACCAAGACTGAGGCTCGTAAAAACATGAGGCCCTAGGCAGAAACCCAGGTACAGATAGTAGCTAATTTTTAGGTACAGATAGTACCTAAAAATATTCCACCAAATACAGTAGAATTATTAAAAGACTTATTATCATTTCCTTCCAGACCACAGAACACGATATATAGAAGAATAGATGTCCTTATGTAATCTGGATAAGAGAATAATCACTACACTGATCTGCTTAGAAAGAACAGAAGCTATCGGTTTTCTATACATCGTTATTGATCGTATTTGTATCAAATGCAACGTGGTATAAATTACAACCGATGTAATATAGATTAACCATTCAATTTCTCATTTAATTGTGAAAAGTTAGAATGTGATTTTATCAGATAAAACTTGATTTTCCTTAAAGATATTTATTCCCAAAACTTTAATTTTCTCTCCTTTTTTGAAAGAAATAACATAAACCTTACAACGTGAAGTTAAACCAAAGAAAATCCCTGCAGAGTTTTCGTCTTTTATTGACTCCTGAAAGAATATTTTCTTTTTTTATGTTTAAAATATTTCTTAAAGGTTTAATTAAGTTTGATTTTCCTGTAGAGAGATATATTTTCTATTTATAGTTGGGTAAATTAATCTCGCTTTCAATTTAATAATATTTTTTATAGCTTATTTTTCGTAAATGTAATTTAAAAACTGGAAACTTACATACAATTTTCTGATTTAATACACCGAAAAAATTATATATTAAACATAAATATTTTAACAATACATTCTAACCCAGCTTCTATTTTAACTAAATATAAAAACAGCTTACCACTGGGGTATTTAAATTTTCTTTACAATCGTTTTTCGGCTCTATTTATGAGCCCTCGGCAGGTAAATTGTGTTCGAATTCGGAACATGTTGTTTTTTGTAAGGTAAGGTGTTTTTATATTTATATAAATATTTTGCAGACTTCATTAATGTCTTGTAGTTTACCTTTAACTACTCTCACCCCTTTAAACGTTGTTTTCTTTTATTTAAAATACAATATTATTTTTTTCTGATATATTTATATAATATTTTTAAGAGAAAATAATTTAAGTTTAACGAATATGTATACAGATCCAGTTAGACGGGTGCTCTATTGGCACTTCTCAATGTCTGCACTTAGTGTCTGACATAAAGAGACCCAAAATTTAATCTTTTATATGAATTTTCTTTTCAGAAGAGATTTAAAAAATCTGTTTTTGTTTAATTTTATTGACTTTTTTTTATATATTAGTGATAAATTCATTTAAACTAGTGAAGAGCAACCTGCGGCTCCCCAGGCGCTTACTGCCCTCGGGGCTTTTAAACGTAATTTTATTTTCCTATTTTCTGTCTCGTGCCATTATTCAACCCTAACTAAGCTGATATTCATAATGAAGAATAACTAAACTAAACTGAACTTAACAGTAAAAAAAGATTAGAATAAATTGAATATTACTAGTTCACATAATATTGGAATATATTATATATATTATTTTATTACCTAGTGCATTAGCTGTTATGGAATGTGTTGGAGTATCAACATACTTCAAAATGTTTTTCATCCCAGACTTAAAAGCCTGCAACTCCATAAGAAAAAATGTATATATGTGGCCCTTATGCTGAAAAGTTTGCTCATCACTGATTTAAACCATTTTTATAATCGAACGATAACTATATCGAGATTTGAACGGTTGATTCGAGTGACGAATGAACTGTACAAATCTGTAAAATTACTTTTTTCAACTAAATTCTTGCAATTTCTCAGTTGTTTAATGCTAAAATTATGTAATTGTTTTACGTTTTTCTAAGTTAAGCATAAAAACGTGGACTTCATTAGTTCATAACATTCAATTTTTAATAATGTAGTGCTTTAAATTCATCAAAAAGTGACTTATTTATTTAATATATTACGTTAATTTTTAAATTTATTAAATCGTTTTTATTTAAATATGCTTAAAATCTGAAATTGTTATCAATTGTCTACCATAAGAACAAATCATGATAGATAATCTAAATGACTCTTAATTAGTCATTGTTTTTCTACAAGCAGAATGGGGCGGTGGGATAAGATAATGTAGCATGTGAGTGATCTATCAAGAAGGATGCCTTCCGGGAGGACTTTATATGAAAAACTAACTCCTATTTGGGTGTCAGACGTGAATAAAACCCGAAAAATTCCAAGTGGCCAGCCCGTTAGAGAGGCGCGAACCAGGACACAACCAGTGTTTTAGTGGTTTTATCTACTTGTCCACTGGTGGGCACTTTTTCACAAGGGATAAGGCATCACTTGATATCTGGTACCTGTTTCCCAATGGAAAAATATCGCCCATTTGTGGAAGAGAGGAAATATTTTAGAGGCGAAAATAACTTTTATGTGAAATTTCGATTGTAGGCTAAGAGATTTTTGCAACTTTATGGGCGAATTTTTCTTTTATGAGGCTAAAAAGTATGAAAAGGACCGAGGTAAATCATCCGAATGATTCAAAATAATTCCAGGTATTTGAAATGATTTCGATAATCGAATTATTTTTCATTGGTATGAATTTGTCATGAATTTTTATGGCTTTCGGAAAGAGATGAGATTCCACATTCGTTGCTAATCTGAGCCTCATCTTGCTCAGACTTTATAAGTAACTTTAGTTACTTTTTGAGTTAATTTAAACTAAGTAATAAAATTTTTAAAAATGTTTAATAAAGTATTTTATAAGTTCAACAAATAATTTCTGCGTAAATACATTAAGGAATGAAACTACATCTCTTTTTATTTCGGTCCTACAAGTATCTATATGTATAATCGAGACGAGTTGATAATAATAATAATCAGCGCAGAGCCCAAACGATTAGGAGTTGAAAGTTGAAATTTAGTAGACAGTTAGGGTACGTCACGAAAACGCACACTAAGAAGGGATTTTTCGAAATTCCTCCCCACGGGGGATTAAAGCTTTTATATACATTATCGAGACGTGTCCAAACGGTTAGGAGTTGAAAGTTGAAATTTGGTACACAGTTAGGGTACGTCACGAGAACGCACGCTAAGAAGGGATTTTTCGAAATTCCTCCCCACGGGGAGAGGGACAGGATTAAGTCTTAACACTTCCATCAACGATGGAAGTGTTACGTAACAATGGAAGTGTTAAAAGAAAGCGAAGTACAAGACGCAGATGCAGTTTTTTCGAAATCGAACATATTTTTAGACCTATCTAAAAATTCTGTATTTAGTCTGGTAACAGGGAAGACTCAATTCTTGCATTCTGTGAAAACAGGTAAGGTACTATAACGTAATAATCTTAATATTCGCTAAAACGGTTAGGAGTTGAAAGTTGAAATTTGGTGCACAGATAGGGTACCAGATATAAGTTCCAAAGTATTAAGTAACAATGGAAGTGTTAAGTAACAATGGAGAACAAGAGAAAGCGACGTGCGAGATTTACGGGCGCTGGAAAAAAAAAGAAAAAAGAAAAAGAGTAATATGTTGGAACATATTCGAATTTCAAATTTAAACAGATTAGTTCGGTTTTTCTTGACCTTTTTTCTTTAGAACATTCGATGAAAATCGAAGGATATAATCAGAACACGTCGTGAAAATCGAACAATATTAAAACATTCGATTTTCAAATTCGATCTTTCTTTAGAAAAACTTAGTTCGTTGATGAAATTACTCATTTTTTGTGACTATAATGTAATAATCTTAATCTTCGCTATCGTTACTTTTGCCCGAGCAACGCCGGGCCTACTTGCTAGTATATTTATAATATAGACACAGAGTGGCTATAAAATCGTTAAATTCTCGAATCCTTTCTTTAAAAATTACAATTGAAAAAATAGTTTTAAAAATTGTAATTTTAAAGAAAAAATTCGATTAAAATTTAATGTCCCAATTAAGAAATGGGGATTTTCTGTACTTAATCCCAATAATCCGCCTCTTAAATATTCTTTAGGAAGATTAATCTCAGGATTTAATCCTATTATTTCGAAAATTTTAAAGACCATTCTCTTAATTACAATTATATCGCTTAGGTAGTCGATACTAACGAGCTCCATTTGCGGTTTCATCATTCATGGCATTTTATTTTAAAATTTTCATTTATTAACAAATAAAATTAACAATGAATAAATATATACAACGCAAAATTATCATATAAATTTAAGAAAATTAATTAATAAATCTTAATAAAGTATTACAAATTTTTATCACAGATGGCTCTAGAAACTCAATTTTAAAACGACGCTTGCCTATTGGTTGATTTGAAAGCTGAAATTTAATTGTAATTAATTAATAAAATTTCACTGCAGATGGCGCTAGAAGTTATATTTTGAAACGAAACGTGCCTATTGGCTGATTTGAAAATTTAAATTTGAGGTACTACAATAACTGCATAAAATGTATTTTTACAGAAAAAAAAATTATTTTTTAAATAATATTTTATATATTTATTTAGTTTGGAATTTTCAAATGGAAAATATTATTCAAACTTGATACATTATATAACGAAAATCAAAAATATTCCATTAAAACTTTCTTGAGGTAAAGATTTTACTTTTAGAAAAATATCATTTGGAATTTTCAGTTTTACTTCAATTTCTATCTAACTGAAATTTGAAAGGTGATAAATCTTTAAATCGTGATCTTTTATTGTATTGAAGCTTTCGAGAAAATCAATTTTTTACCCGTTTCATATTTTCACAGATAAAAATATAACTTTTTTTTATTATATTAACATAAAAATTTATTTTTATTATTAATTTAATATATATATTAACAAACTATCTTTAATATAAATTAGAATGTCTGTTGTTCATCTCTTGATTCAGGATTGATGGAATAAGTCAACTCAACAAAAGAGCAATCTGACAAGGGATGATCAGGTGATAAACAGAAAGGATGATTGAAAAGGACAGAAGTCATATGATACATTACGTGCCAGATGATTTCTCTTACGTGCCACTTTGGACACGCGTGCCATAGGTTCGCCATCCCTGTTCTAGGGGAAACTGGCTCTATTTAGGTTGTTAAACACCCTGAAGAAAATTCGGAAAAGTCCACGTGGCCAACTAACTGTTTCAGGTGTTAACCACTTGGCCACTGGTGGGCCTCTCTTGTGAAAGTGCTTATTAAAATATATATATTATAATTAGTTAATTATTACTAATAACATTTTCCTAAAGTCTGTTACTCCCTTACAGTAAGGTTTTATACATAAAACCTTGTTACATGCAATTAAATAAATAATAGTTTATTCGCAATAAACTATTATTTATTTAATTCTAATATTCTGTTATATACCTCGTACTTACTTTATTTTATCTTAAACTTTATATATTATTATACATAAAAATAATTACAATTGAAAAAAAGTTGAAACGATACAAAAACAAATTATTCAAAGAATATATATTCAAAATTGAGATACATTCAATAAATTACCATCTTTTTTCTCTTTTGGTAGTTTTTACTGTCACAATAAAACATATTTTTTTCAAGAAAACAATTTTAAGATCGGATAATCCGAGTCAGTCTTCAATCATTCTGATAGTTACACAATCAAATGATTTATATCATGTTATTCAAATGTATTATTTGATCATTTCTCTGTTGATCCATTTTAGCTATTGTAATAACGACTGTAAGAAAAATAATACTACAGGATTGAAGTCTCAGTTAAGAGTGGCTTAATTCGAGTATAAGATAATTTGCCATTACATAATAAAGCTTTCATAAAAAGTAAGATAATTATAACATACACATGATACGGTATTATAGATTTATTTTTCATGATTTTTATAAAAGTAATTACGATGTTGTTAAAAATGGAAGAAAATGTAATAGCTTAAGAACTTTATATCGTCTTAATGGAAACATACTAATAATTGTTAGTTTAAATATTTTTTAGGATTTTATTTATTTACTTGTTTATTTTTTAAATGGCGTGTGCATTATATTTGACTAAAAAATTGAAAAAATAAGTCAAATTTATTTTTTAAATTGATGTTATATCTTCTGTTTTCTTTTATCTTTCCTTTTTTGAACTTTGAGTATTGTGGGAAATCAATGAAAACATTAATTTATATATATAGAAAGAAAGATAATACAAGTACTCAAATTTTTTTTACCTTTAACTTTCTTTAATATAGTAAATATATTTTAGTAACTTATAAACAATTTTAATTTATATTTTTCATAAAAATAAATAATATTATTTTTTAATTAATAAAGAAAATTTAGAATATTAAGCATAATTTTTAATTTTCGGTCTATTTAACAATTATTTTATTATTTAAGTCAATAATAATCTTGGATTTAATGTGTATTATTTCAAATGAAATTTTATGGAAAACAGGATTTCGTTAGGAATCAACTGAGCGTATGAAATACCTCAAAGGTTTCATTATACGCTGTTATGCTTTTTTGGTCATAAATAATACTGTATTTTAAATTATCAAAATTGTAACTTTTATATACTCCATTTTTAATATTAAGCTGTTAAAACTCCAATTTGAATCGTGGATTTTAAAGGAAAATATACTATATTTGTATTATTCCTACCTTAACTGATACGTCTTCCGAAAAACAAGAATATAAAGGCCTAAAGGAAAATTGCATCTCTCATAAATGGATGATAAACGGATCATAAACTGCTATCATCTGTCACCTGAAAGAGGAAAAAAAAAAATACGTTACACCTTTCTTTTTGCATCTCCAACTTCAAAGATACTTATTTTTTACCCTTATACTCAGCTCACGTCTGTTTTATCTATAACAAACTTTGCCCTCAAAAAGTAGAAAATATACGTGAGTAGAATATTGAAAATTTTTTCTACAAATTCTCTACAAAATTTTTTCCAATAACACCCTTATTAACTTGTGTGTTCTATAGATAAACTATCTTCTCCCTCCCATTTATGATATTCTTGTCAAGAAAATATAATAATAATATAAAACCACTCAAATTTATCTCTTTAACATGTCAGAAAAAACTCCTTTATTATTGCTAAATTAAAATATAAATCAATAACTTCTACTCTACCTTTTACTGTTTGAATTTCTTATCTTTCTCTTCATCAAATAAAAGTTTTATAATTATGAAAAGAATTTAATTATAAACGAGGTTTACCGTTAGAAAAGGATTACAGTATAATGATACTGTTAATGTAACTAATTAATGTAGATAATTGAATATATACTTTAGAAACTTGGGAAATAATATTTTACGCCAGCGATCTGAGCCTGCTATGGACGTGATAATAATTTATTATGTTTACTATTAAAAATTATATAAGAAGTTATTGAATATCTTATATTCAACAACCTTCTTATATAAGACATTCGTGTAAATTCTGTTTTCTAACAGATATTCTTAATTATGGCTTATATACATCTACATTTAGACAATATATTCTTCTAAATTAGGTTAATAGCGCTTATATTCGTCTACAATTAATTTTAAATTACCCAAATATTTAAGAATATTTATTTTTAACGCATATTTATATCAAACTTCTCTAATTATATCCAGAAACTAACCGATATTTATCGAACTACTTACCTACATCGTGCATAACGATGTTTGTATACGCGATAATCAATGGGCTCGATCATATTCTGAATCTGCTCATTAAGAGCGAGGTAAAGAAGTTTCTCGCATAGCATTTCCACGTAATACACGTGGAATCGAACGCGTATCGATTATCAATATTAATCGATACAACGAGTGGCGATGGGTACAACCATCATCTTTAATAATAGCTTACGTGTAAGAACTTCGATTCGCAGTTTCGCGTTAATAAGTCTGGCAAAACTTATACAAAGATGTTCTTCCGGAGAACAAGACCCACATTCACATCAGATTTGAATTATTATTTCGATAACGTATTCCTTCCTTGGGATGACCAGTAAGATTTTTTTCAAATTTTTAATTACTTTTTTAATTCTTTTTTCTCGAAAAAAATATAAAAAATTGATCGAGCGAGAGTCGGAAGATGCGGTTTTTCACGTTTTTAAGTGTTGATTGATTATGCAAATAGTAAAAATACGCGAAAATCATTTTAAAATAAATGCTTTTGTTTAAACGTAGATGTTGTTGTTTATCCGTTACCTAGGAGACCGATTTGGTTCTGTAAAGCTATCTTTCGCCATTCTAATCGTCGAAAAATTTATTTTGGTGCGAATAATGTAAATATGCATATTTTTTTTATCGTTAACTTATTCGTGTAAATATTCGGGTTTTATACGAAATTTATTCACCAATAAAATCATCACTTGTTCGTCACGACACAGAACAGATGTTGCCAGGAAATGTCAAAAATAAAATAAAATAGTGGCTTTCGCTGTTAGGCATTTTTCCAATTCACCAAATTAATTAGTGTCTAGATGGAATTTTTAAGAAAGAAAACTATTTTTACAATTCTAAATTATTATAAAAATGGAAAATATTTTAATGCGTTATTATTATTATTATTATTATTATTCCCATTTTTACGTTAGTATATGTAGCAAAATGAAGAATATTCCCGAGACTAAATGGCAATTGTCCAAAATTTATTTTTGTTCTCGAGCCATATTCGGATTTATTATATTATAATATATTCTACGTTGATTATTACGTTATTAATTTATTAACTGCTATGAAGTCTGATAAATTTGCAATTATCTTTAACGAATGCGGATATAACGCGCGTATTTTTATCATTTGGCCAATAAATTTTTAAAATTTTTGTGTTTTATAAGACATAGTAAGGCTTCGTTTTGCCGAGAGTAATGTCAATATTCCACCGGAAGCTATCGGTTTCTCTACAGTATGTAGGTTAGGTGATCGGTTATAGGTGTATTACAAGGTAGTAGAATACAGTGACCCTGCGCTGTTGAGTAGAACGCTACTTAGCGCCAGTACTCAGCTGGTGCAGCGAGTAAGATGGCAGCTGAAGCAGAGCGCAGCACTCGTAACTCACTATTGGGGAGTTGATCTTTCTCTGTTTAAGGAGTATTACCGATGGCAATAGACATGGAATCATCTGTCTCTCTATCCGGTTCTCGCACGTCTCTAAAACAGTTAAGTCAGAGAACGTCCGTCACTTGTGTG
Source organism: Centruroides vittatus (assembly GCF_030686945.1). Lineage (NCBI taxonomy): Eukaryota > Metazoa > Arthropoda > Arachnida > Scorpiones > Buthidae > Centruroides > Centruroides vittatus. The sequence continues at coordinate 2,199,279 of NW_027122576.1, forward strand.
GATAAAACGGATATTTGCAGTTTGAGATGTAGAGCTAGATCGGAAGAGAGGTAAGGTAATTTTTTTTTATACCTGTAATAAGTCACCAGCACAGGTACAATACGTACGACTGTGCTGAATTTATCAGTAATATTGATTAATTGTTATAATTATCATAAACTCGAAACTTTTCGTTACATGATTCATCCCTCCTTATATAAATTTTTAATGGCATTTTTATTATTACCCATAAAAATATAGCATTAAATAAGATTAAAATATATTTTTGTTATAAATCTGTCAATAATTTGTGTAAATATTTAGATTAGTCCACTTAAATAACGGGTTATTCATAATTACTTTTTTTAACATTCTGTACAGTCTCCGTTTTTTAATGGCGTTAAATTTGATAAAGAATACCCTTGTTTTTATAGGATTGTGAAGTATTGTATCTGTACAATAAATGTAGAACATGTGCATGTGTGAAGGACGGTTTGCGTAAAGGGATTTCACGCTTTTATCGATCGATGTCGCAAATAAAATATCCGAAATATTATGAAAAAGTATGAGGTCACTTTAAATGCTTTTAAATTTTTAAATATTTTAATTCTGTTTCTTGATATTTTCTACTGACTTGGTTAATCAGTTTTGTAATTTAAATTCTTGGTTTCATAATTAGCAAACTATTCTTGGAATTAAATCATTCTTCTTATCCTTTCGACTTAAAATGTCACCATTTATAATTGTCGTGTAATATAAACTTAACGTTAAAATTACTTAATTTTAAAACATTTAAAAAAAGAAATTATTCTCGGGATTGAATTTATTCGATAGAATAATTTATAAATGGCTAAATTTTAACAAATAAATATAAAAATACGTTTCGTCTCTCGTCGCAGCGACGTGGCTACGCTTTTATTAATAATGAAATTAAAATATTTATTTGCCATTTTCTTCTTTTTTTTACATAATTTAGACTTATATAATTCTTATGAAATGTGATTTTTAAGATTGATCAATTTGATTTCTTGTTATATTGTGACCGATTCATTCTGTCACGACTTTCGTGACGAATACGAATAATTTACTATAATGCAAATGTTCGAAACCGGTGTTAGTATATTAAAAATTTGAGTTACGATATTGTAAAAGTTTCAATACAAAGTATATTGAAGAAAGTTTCAATATCGTCTGTTCGTAAGGATTCCATTGACGAGATCATTTGAGACGTTTCATGACAGCTGTACAGTAAATTTATTTGAAAAAATAGTGGAATTTACTACAATTTTTATTATCATTTCTATAATTCCGCCATATTTTTGTTCTCTTTTGTAAACATATCAAAACATTAAAATCGATCGAATTTATAAAAAAAGAAGAAGAAGAAGAAGAAGGATCATTAAGGAGGTGTGTGCTATCGAGCGCAATATTGAGAACCGTGTACTGATTTCCTTGTTAATTTTAAGCAAAATTTTGCATTATTTCAAAGAAAAACTACTAAAATAATTTTTTTAGAATATTTTTCTCTTAAATTTCTCTTCCATTTTTCATATGCATAATATATTCTCTAAAAAATCAATAATTTGGCTAATAAAAAATAAATCTTACTAGTATATTATTTATTTATGGATTCTCACATTGAGTATTAAAGATTTCGTGCATATTTTATGAAAATAAACGATGTTTTTAAATATATTAATATTAAAAATCCTTAAAATATTTTTTTAAATTAAAATATAAAATAATATAAAATTTAAAGAGATTATTTGCTTAGTTAAGATATAAGAATATGTAAATTAAAATATTAAAAAAAAATAAAATAAAATTATAAGAGTAATTTTATCTGAGAAAAGGATTAAATGCAAAATAATTTATAAAAGATTGTGTTGATTTGTTTATTGATTATTTATATTTAATAATTCCTACTTTATCAATGGCTTCGAAATTACATATGTTACCCTTTAACAATTTGATTATACACGTATTAAAATTTGGCAAATTAATTTATATGTTCTAATTAATTTCGTGCTTTAATAAATATTTTATGAATTTTATAATTTAAATTTTATTTTCTAAATGTACAGTAACTTATTATGTGGGAAATAATTTTTCAATACTTGATAAATGGAATTAATGAACACTGATTTAATTATCCTCGTATTAATATACAGATTTTTAATACAAATTAAATTAAAACTGCAAAAGTTAGGTGATAGATTAAAGCTGAAACTATACAGTTTTTAAGGTTTTATGTTAAGAATATTACTAAAATTTAACGAGTAAAATTTAATTTTATCTGTTTACGCTAATATTATTCATCTAATTTTTTTAATATAATTTTAAAATTTTCTCAATTAAACAGTCGAAATCCTGCTAATAAAGTTAGTGTTTTTATAGTAAAAATCTTTTCGGTACGATTTATATACAGTAAAAACCTCGATATAGCGCTTTTGTAAAGGGACTATATCGAGATATACGCTATATCGTAAAGAAAAGCGATATAGCGTATTCGTGAACGGGTCTAGTACATAAATATTTAATAAAAAAAACCTTATCGCTACTATTTCTTCTCTTCCGGAATTGGTAATAAATCGGGTATGGCGTTAAACTGAAGTATCACAAAAAAATAAGAATAATAAATAATAATTAGGTCCAAGGACAGGTTTTAGTTCGAAGTCAGAACGTTCGGAAGTCACGTGGTTTGGCAGAACAATATAGTTTGTATTTAGTATTTCACAGTTACTGAAAGGCCCTCTTCACGGGGAGATCAGCTTACAAGCATTCATTAGTGCTTTACGAGGGTGGCACTATTCAAGAGGGACTATATCGACGGTTGACTTGTTTGAGGTGCTTCAATTTAGCACCACATTCGATTAAGCACCAGAGGTGAAGAAATAGTGGCGCTAAATCGAAGTTTGACTATTTCACTATAAAGGAAAAAAAACAGTCAGAATTAATTTCTTAATCATATTTTATCTCTGAAATTTAGTAAATGAGACAATAATTTTAGGAAAATAAAATTAAAATAAATTTTATAAAAAGGATAAATAAATAAATGGATTAAATTTCGAATTGAATTGAATTTTTATTATTTATTCATTTCTTTTGGAGTGTAAAACCGAATTAAAATTTCTCTTCTTCTCTACAAAAATAATTTAATAAAAAAAATTATATTATTATTAACGAAGAAAATATTAAATTTAGATTTATAATAATAATTTTTTCAAATTTTTTTCTTGAAAACATAAAATTAAATTATTAATTTTTGATTTTTATATGATTAAGAGTTAAATATTTATAATTAAAATTAATATATTTTACAGATAATATCTGGAAAATATATTAATTTAAATTTTCAATATTTTCTTATGTACATATTTATCTATATTAATTTAATTAGGAATATAATTTCTAAAATCTCCTTTCAAAATTTTCTAGAAAATATTTTCTTAATATTAATTTATTTGTTAAATAAATGCTTTATCTTTGTGTAGTATACGTTAATTAAAAATAAAGGAATAAGTAGGAAATTAAACAATACGTGTTCTCAAAATAAATATAAATCAATAGTCGAATCAGAATTCTCTCTTGTTAAATCACTCCAGGGATTAAAATAATTAAAGCGATTTGAAAGCTATATTAATCATAAATATTAGAATAAATAGGTTATAGAGCTAACCAATCATTAATTCATTAAACCTTCGTTTAATTCGTTTTTGGATATCAAATTTTTATTAATACAGTTTTTATTTATTCATTTAATAATAGTTTCTCTACAGTATTTATATATTCTGGCAAAAGTTTCAGAATGCATTCGTACTAGCATTAAATGCAAATACTGTACGTAAATTTATACACAGTCAAACATCCGAATAATGGCCGCTGAATACAGGTGGTCGTTATTGGAGGTTCCACAGTATATATAAATTTTGTTTACGCGTGTAGACAGCTTTCGATATAGCGAATGAATTGGCTCGATCCTTTGAAACTTCACTATATCGAGAGTCCACTTTATATCATTTAAACAGTTACGAAAACACGAAGTAGAAAAAACTTAAGAAGAAAATTTCAAATTATTGATTTATAAAGATAAAAGTTATAATTAATTAATTATTTGGTTTTTATTTTATTCTTTAAAAGTCGAACTTTTGTCCTTATCTGCACTTGTTTAAAGTTTCGTAAGATATAATAGACATTGCGAAAGTGCTGCAATTGTTTACTACCAATTTAGTTAAAAGCGGTTAACTAGTCGTATAAAGAGTAATAAGTGCTTTAATTATTTCACTGAAATTCCTTATATCAATGAATGCTGAAACGTGTGAAGGCTATAACTAAGCAAAGTTTTGTTATAATCGGTTCTAATTATTTTTAAAGCAACTTCCATCGCGTGATAAAGTGTCATTACAATAAGAGAGTGATACGAGAAAGTCTAGTCAATCCGACAGCCAAACTACGATTTATGGATCTCATGAGATTCTTCATATAGATCCATGTAAATTAGTAATAAAATTCATACAGCGATAAAATTCCCGTCTAAACGGAAAAATATTCGATCGTAGCGAAGAGCGTAAACGAAAATAAATCAATGACAAAACACATATTGAATCCCGATTTTTATTTTACTTTTTGCAGATATTTTGAGCTTAAAAATTGTAGACCTATAAATTCCTACTGTCTGTCCTTCCGTCATCTCGAGAACAATGTTAGATATAAAAGTCGAGACCAGATATGGAATGTTTATGAACAAAACGTCCCGATTAATTGTATAGGAACTTCCGGACTAGATCGGAAGTCATACGATTTCAATTCAAAAATTTTCCCAAGAATGGACTTAGATAACCGACACGACTCTGTTATTATCATGAAAATTATGATGTATTGTACAGGAGCAAGACACTACTAATTTGAGATGGAGAACGTATATTTTCAATTAAATAATTTTAAAATGTGATTTAAAATTGCAGCCCTGCATTACGACGATGTCGAGATAATTTTTGCTCGTTTCCAATAACTTTGCATCGAGATTGATGCGAAATTAGCTTCAACGTTGGCTAATAAGCATAAAGCTCTGATGATTCGGTTAATATGTCGGTTCGTTTTATTGTAGCTCCTTTAATTAATTATTTGCGTTGAAGAGAATTAATTAATATTTAATCGAAGAAAGTAGATTTATATGTTTTAAATATTCTTTTACGCAATTTTTACTTGTGAAATTTGCACTCTTACATATTTTATGCCTGGTTATATAAGTAAGAATTATGAAATTTCTGTAGAAAAATTTAATATTTTCCTTACTGTTTCGGAATTTTATTTATTTTGGATTTTAAAAAATTTTATTATATAAAATTATAAATTTATTATTTTTTTTAATAATATTTAACAGTAAAGTTCTCATCTTTCGCCTTGGGATTCTATTGAGTTCTTTTCGAAAAATTTTCACCGTAGTTAAAAAAGAAAACATCTTTTCATCATATAAAATAGAGTTTATACCTTATTTTCTAAAGGTAAAAGGACCTTGTATCTATTGTAAAATGTATTAAGAATATAACTTTCATTACTTTTTAAAATTACAATGTACGAGTAAAAAAGCACGTTATCTGATAGTTTAGTGAGTTTAAAAAAGTAAAATGAAGTTTTTGATACATCTAAAGTTTTAATCTATCGATTATTCAATTTTACAAAACCAGAAGAGAATTGCTTTTATCTGCCATTAATGCCACGAAAGGTAATTTTGTTATATTGCTCGTTCCGATAAACATTCTACAAGAATGGCGAATGGCTGTTTGATAGATATAATATAGACCTATATAATGTTACTCGTGCATTCATTCTGTTAATTTACTTGACTGCATTAATAATGAAGATTAATTTAAATCGAAAATTATCTGAAGAGGCATTAAAAGAGGCATTAATTGAGAATATGTTATCAATTTTAGAAAATAATTGAAATTTGAGATAGGCGATAATTCGCAGTTTAACGAGGAAAAGCCAATATATTGAAATGATACTGATTAAATATTTTAGTATAAATTAAGTCGATCAGGCCATGCAGTTTAAAAAATATGAACCAAATTTCAACGATAAATTAATGTATATATATATATATGTAATAAATGAAGATTATTTAGTAGTCTATATACCGTATTTTTTGTGCGCTCAGGTATATGATTCCTGTATTGGGTTTAGAACAATTTTTTTCCGTTTACAGAATTGACGAAAACAAAAAAGTACAATTTAATTAAGTTACTTAATTAAATTTAATTTAGTTTTTACAATGGTTGACTGACTTTTGATTCACCCTATACATATTCAAATTTAACTGATGCAGGTCGAGATAAAAGGGATGCCAACTAGGCCATTTGGCTCGTATCAGGATACAGAAGGACCCTAAAGTTTAATTTTTTACATAAAAAACGTGATAAGTATAAATTAAATTTTTTTTTGGTAAGTGGTAAAAGAAACTTAATTCTTTTATTGGTCTTATATTTTCGGAGAGGGGTGGAGTCCTTCTCATCTCTTTCATATCCTCTTTAACGTATTCTAATACTTTTATTGGTGTAAAAGTAATGCTGCAGGTATGATATACGGGCTATTAATAAAGTTCAAACAATCTATAACTTTGATTTACATAATTTTAATAATAATAAATATACATATACGTTTAGTAAATAAGTACATTCAATATTTATATATGTAAATTTTGAAAATTGTAGGCTATAGGCTACAGCTAATAGAAATATACTCCATTTTTAAATTGAATTTTGTTAAATTATATTTATAGTTTAAACCATACCAAGGAACAGTTTAACAGTTCATACATTATTAGAAATAATTAATATTAATATATAAATTTTAATTAAATAATATAAGATACTGCATTATTCAATTGATACGAATTGATATTTAACAATTTTAGCCTACTCAAGAATAGGCTATAATCATTAAATATTTATAATTATTAATACTTATCTAAATCGAGTAGACAAAAACTGAATAGAAAAATAACACATTTAAAAAATTAATTTTGTGTTAGGAAATAACAAATATTTTCTAATTGCAATTTCCTTGTTAATCTTCGGTTATAAAATTTAATAAATTATAAATTTTAAAAATTCCAAAACTATATTCATATCTTAAATATTCTTATAAATATAAATGAAATGTTAGGATTTAAATTTCATGAATTTATGATAAATGGATGCCAGATTTACTTTAGATATTACAGATATTGAAATTACAAAAAATGTAAATCAATATTCTTAATAAAATTTTCAAACGCAGCACATCCTGATGATTTTTTTTTCATAATGAAGAAATGAAGTAAAGAAATGCTTCAGTATAAACTATGCTTAGAAACACCCGGGTTTCTTGCAGTTTACCCTTACAGTACTCACACTTTGTATTGTAGTTACTCTATAAAAACTGTACTGTAAAAATTAATAAACTACGTTATAAAAAATATTTTTTTTTAAAACCTCGTCCTTTTAAAAATCCTGCGCACGGACCTGTTAGAGATAATGCTGCATGTAGAAATAATGTACAGAACTGCACAGTATATTCTGATAAATGTCTTCGTTAGTGGTGAAGAAAGTCACCAGAATGTTTAGAAATCTTATTTAAAATATCCATCTAAATTTTGTCGTTTTAATATGTAGAAAAACAGAAAGTACAGTATATTTATTTTTTAAAAAACAATTTTATAGTCTTTCGTATTTATTTTGTGTTATAATATAAAACTCATACATAACAAAATTTTCCATACCTCGTATATTGAATCCCTTTCGTATCAGGTTCACTAGTATCCACCGAAAGCTACTAGTTGGTCGCAGGTTCGCACCTGACCAATAGGCTGGCTACCTGAAGTTTTCCGTTTTCTTCGCGTGTCTAACGCCTAAATAGAGGCCAATTTCTCATTGGAACAAGGTCTGTACAAGAAGGTCAGGACACGCGTGACCTACTTCTTGAGCCGCCATTTTGGGGTATTTTGAGTCGCATATTTTAAGCAAACTTGTACGAGCAGTCAGTTTTATACGACATTAATTAAACTAAAATTGCATAAATCCAGTGATTTCCAGTCAAAATTATAATGATAATTTCAGATGATTATGCAACTTTTCGATCAAATAGTTTAAAAGAAACAATCATCCACATCATTTGCTGTCGTGAATGAAACTAATTAAATAGGTGCTAAAACTGATGCAATTACATATATAAGCACTTCGTAAAGTAATGCAATAACATAAGTTATCCAAAATTTTATTTTAAAGCATTTACCAATACAATATTAATGCATTAAAAAATAAATACCGGACTAACGTTTAATTAATGAACATTTTTTACTTTACAAAGGCTTAAACGTCATATTTTCCTAATTACATAAAATCTAATCAAAAAGGATAATATTAAACACAATTTGATGATATTTTTAACAGAGCTTATCTGAGATATAACTTCTTTCTCTGTAAACACACAAGATACAAATATAATAAAACACCATTTTCGGAAGTCAGCAGAATTACGCATAAATGAGCTTTTGCTTCCATACAGTTTTTTTACATTCAAAGTACTGTTCATATCTCTGGCAAAAATATGTAATCTCACTGACAGAAAAGTTGAGATTAACAGTTCAAACTGAGATTCTTCGAAATGAGGCTGAACAACAAATAATTTAATGTGAGCTCACGTATACATCTCAAAGACAGTACCTATAGAAAAATACATAATATACACCATCCTCACATAGTTTAGAATGTTCAGTTGTCTGCCACTTATCCTGTCTGCAGTTCTGCACCAATTTCGCTTTCCTCTGCTTATCTGCAGGAAATCTAAACAATCGAAGGTCGGTAGACTCACTTTTATAATTAGGTGCCACAGAATAACCAATTGTTTAACGTTTTGAGTATGTATATACGTAATAATAGTCGACCCACGTGTGGTGATCTCTATCGATATGCCCCAACATGGCCGCTGCCGCATAGAATCACGGGAGCGTGTCCTGACCTTCTTATACAGACCTTGCATTGGAAGTGCTCCCGGAAGGCATCTTTTACCTTGGCAGATCGTCCACGTGTTACCTTGCCATATTACAACAAACCAAACCTTTAACATATGTGAATTATGTAATGCTCGATTTTTAATTCCGAACGGCATTGTTATCATCGTATCAGGTGACTCTCAGACTCAAACTGGAATTAGACCTTATTACTACATACTGTATATAATTTATTATGGCTTGAGATTCTCCAGTTTAGCTCCACACTCGGTTTAGTGCAAAATTCAGAGACGAACAAATGACGACACTAAATCGAAGTTTCACTGTAGTTTTTGAGCTTCAAGATTATCATAACGGCATTTAATTAAATTAAATAATATATTCAAATTTCGTGTATCGACATACAATAAGATATTTGAATATTATTTACATTAATTAAAAATTCGCTTTGATGCTTAATTAGAATAAATGATTTATTTATTTATCTAATTTTGTTCTCTTCATTTAAATAAACTTGTGATTTAATTTATTAAAATGTCGATTTCCATTACTTTCAAAAAATGAAAATATTATTTAAATCATCCAATTTTCTTGATTTTTAAAGTTAATTTCAATCGAAGAACAATTTTATTTAATTGAACTGCTGAAGGCTAAAAATCCGCAATGCAACAGAAAAATCAAGTAAAATGATTTATTTTTAAATTATAAATTTAAAAAAAAAATTATAATTTGTGAGATATTTGTTTTGATTTCAAATCTGTACATGTATTTTTAAGCATGTAATTAACTTAGGAAAATACCGTTTGTTTGTTTCTTAATTGCTTCAAATTGTTCGACCTTCGCATAAGCGAGGTTCCGACAAAAGAGTGCTAAATCAGATTTCATGTCCAAGATGTAGACAGCTTAGTTCATCTTTTCAACGCTTGTACCATACCTTCAAATCAATCATACAGAATTCAATACAAAAAAATATTCCCTATTGAATTATATGATGTATGCACAATGAAAGACGAAAAATATGTAGAACATGTTGAATCAATCATGAAATTGAGATTTATTTTTACTAAAGAGTTTATCTTTGACAAAACTATGCTCACGAGTATGATTAACGATGAAAGGTGCTAATAATTTGCATAATCTATAGAGTTGACACAAAAGCTGTATGACGTCGAGACTGTATTTTGAGTCTCTCAATATCCTGTGAGTGATGAAATGAATGTGGATCTCAAATAGTGCGTCCTCTTAGAAGTCGAGACTTAAAAATACGTAACAATTGACTTTAGGCATTGAGAAAAAGAAAATTTCTCATATTTATTATATAATAGTTGAAGACCCATCTTCCATATTGACGACTTCCAATCGTTAATATGGAAGATGTCCGGAAGAGCATGTAAAGAATGAAGGAAAGTAAACATAAATTTTAATTAGCGTGCGTAAGGACTGCGACAACTTTAGTTAGTGCACTCTGCATGGATATAATGACCTTTAACAAAATCGAAAGCAAAGATATACAGGTGTACTTTGTTACGGCGATATTCAAAAAGTGCAAAAAATTTTTTGGCGTATAGAAAGTTTAGCTTTACAATATATTGAGACATATTCGGTTCGCGTACTAAAAATATATATGAATTGTTAAAAATATACTCGCAGAGATTGAGACTAAAATAATATTCACCTTCAAACAAATTTACAATATGTATTAAGATATAGATTTTATGATTGTTTATGTTTGAAATTTTCATTATTTTTTTCTTCCATTATAAATTGAAAAATCGAAAATTTCATTTTTAATCAATTTTTCTAGCTAAGTAAAGCTAAATTGTCCGCAGGGAAATGTAAAGGAGACAGACACACATGTTCTTTATAAATGCGGTAACGTTTCTAACGTAACGTAGAAAATCGGTTTAGTTGAAGGTTACGGCATGAAAGATTTTTTGTTGATTGGGCTACACTAGAAAGGTTGCTTTAAATTTAGATTAAAGTTTGCGAATTCCTAATATTAAAAAATACTGTAATTAAAGAATACAAACGGGAACAATTCACAATATTCCTTACTTTGAAAACTATGTTATTTCGAAATTTCTTATAACGGGATTTCATTTACATTTAGAGTATTTTATAGACATATTTGGTACTGTAAATGTATATAAATTTATATACGTAATTTGGTATATTCAATATAGTAATTTACATAATAATGATGTGTTATGAAAACCAAATATATATATATATATATATATATATATATATATATATATAAACAATATAATTTGTGTAGCAAATATACAGTACAGTATATAGACCTATAGTCTAACCTCTGAACAACGACCACTCACGCGAACATAAAAATATGACCGCCGTTTAGATATGGTCGTAATTGGAGGTTAGACTGTATAAGCATTTAATTGCATATTTATGTACGGTATACTGTGTAATAAATTTATTATACAAATTATTTGTATTAAAATATACATATACGTCTATATTTTGTACATACAAAGCATAGATATAAATATAAACAGATATACATTCATATATTTAAAATAAAAATTGAAAATACTATTATTTTTAGTTTAATAACTAAGATAAAAAAGACAATATTTCTTGTTTTTTGAAATTTTAATAATAAAATAAAAATAATAATAATAAAATCAATTTATTTTTAAAAATTAATTAAAATAACTTAAATAGATTAGAATTGAAATATCAGGGATCTTTTTATTATGAGTTTTATCTGTATAATTAGAGAGGAACACTTAATATTCAATTGTTAATAATATAATATATTATTACGTGGTATATATCTAAACAATTTATATTATTCTGTTTTTAAGTATTATTATATAATTTCTCTCCCTGACAAGAATAATTATACATACAACCTCCGTTACATTTCAGAAGAAAAAAAATTAATAATTAAATAAAACATAATTAATAATGCAACAAAAACGACAATATCCAACACGCATTTAATCATTCCATCCACTTTTAATTACGATAGAAACTCCATTATCAAAGCTTAAAAAAAATCAATATCAGTGAATCTTCCATTAGAAAGACACAAATTATTTTGGAATAATACCAAACAATTTGGATAAAATCCAAACTCAAATTCTAACTTAAATTGAAGCCGAAATCATTTTGGACAGGATAATTTTTTTTCTTTAAATTTTTGATTGAATGAAAACGCGTGGAATTTAAATCTTGTCATAACTAAAAATCCCTCAACATAAGAGTCCATTTGTAACATTTGTCGACGCATTTGTAATTCTTTGCATACTCATCAATCGACCTTAGGAGGAATGGCATTTGTAGTAGTATCGATTAAATACCCTCGCCGACTAGTCTGGAAGCGAGAGTAACATCTAGTTCGAAGGTTACATCCAGTTACCCTCTATCCATCCAAAAACATTATAAGGCACTAAAACAATTCGACTAATCGTAATTCGAGAGTAAATATGTCCATGGGAATGAGTCGCAGGTGAGTACAGTCGATTGTATTTGGATAGAAGGTAATCAAATCGGTTAAAATGGCGCCTAGATTGATTTTTCACAACCTATACATTACTAAAGAATTCAATCGTTTCTATTTACTCTCCGATTTTAATGTGTCGACATCTTTCTCTTGTAGCATCATTTCGTTTCCGTTTTCTACATTTTAATTAATGAATATTGAGCTTCTTTCTCCTTCATCCGTTTTGCATACGTTGCAGTAACGTTACTCTTATCGTTATGCGTCCACGCTACCGAATCAATGTCAATAGATGCTACCATAGGAGTAAAATAAACAAATATTTGCCGTCTCCTAAGATTTGGTAATCTTAAAATTGTCCGATTTATCATGCGGGATATAGTAGATTGTGTTGTCGTTAATTAAAGTTAATTAAGAATTAAGGCTAAAGTGATATGAATTGTATGAATTAGTTGCGGTGAAGATTATTAATATCCATTTATTAATTGGTGAGTTAAGATATCCAATTATTGAGTAAACTGTAAAATGCTAAAATTCATTATTATACCTACGTGTATATATCTTACTTTAAAATTGTTAAATTTATTAATTTCAATATTGAAACTGTATCAATAACTTAATATTTTAATTAAAAATTAATCGCATTTAAGTTGTTTAAATAGCAAAATTGTATTTATTAATGTACTGTATAAGAAACATTTAATAATACAAACACTCATGCCGTTTTGCAATTATAGAAGCAGCGTGCAAATGTGATTACGAACGATTCTCTTTCATACTTAATAAATTAAATTAAATTTGATTAATTTATTTAATATTTTATTTCTGTAGTTATGTAAGGACATACCCTGTAACCTTTACAACAACAGGGCACGGCTTCGTCTAGCAATTATTACATAAATATTTGATAAATTAAATTAGAAATTATAATTAAGTAAAGGTGTGAACCTTTCAGACTATAGTAAAGTTAATTCAGTTAGAAATATTGAATAGTATCATCAACTTGTTCTCGTACTTCTTTGAGTTTTCTCAATACTGGGATTTCTCAGTGTTGAAGAAGAAAAATGCAGTTTAGCTTCTCTTCTACGTTTACTGTGCTTGAAGAAATCTTCAGTACTGAGGAAAATGTTCCTTATCTTTCCTCTCTGCTGTTTTCCATCCACAGTATATTCACTTTTCGTTTATTTTTTTCAAAATTGTCTTTTTATATACGTTTCACACTGTAATATTACCAAATCGAACCATTTTCAATACTCTTTACTATCATATCGCTGGTTTATTTTTATAAAGTCGCCTCGAGGAAAAGCATTTTCACGAAACTTTATATAGTAAATATTTCTTAGTGATATATATATATGTAATATTACAAAATATTTACTATATAAAATTACTATATATATATATATTATAATTTTAATTTTATATATATATTGTAAATATATATTGTATATATATTATATAATTACTTACAATATATATAACATATGTTGCCGGCAAAACCTGATTTTACGTCAAACTAGTTTGGCCTGACACGCTTACGCCAAACTTGTTTGGCCTAGACAAAACTAGTTTGGCGTAAAATCGGGTTTTGCCGGTAACATATATATTGTAAAATATATACAAAACTCCTCGTTGTTTTGTGAAGAAGTAATGTTTTATGCTGTAATTTTTATTATGTTATATTCCTTTGTATGTTATAAACAGGTCTGTAATTGGGGCTTGGTGTAGGTCGATTTAATAAATAAATAAATAAAATGCTTGTAAAATCATATATACATGTACGATTGTGTTCTTACCAGGTATCACTCATTAACAGTCTCTTATTAGTATAATTGTGAAAAAACTGCTTATATTGATTATCCTTTCGTGTCTTCACGATATTGGTTTTATTGCTCTTGTGAGAATATAAAAAACAGTTTAAAAAATTCTTATTGATTTTTCCTGTGGCGCTTTTTCAATTCCTTCTCCCCTATTCTTTCACCAGGATTTGATGTCGTGTTAAAATGAATTGTTATACTAGTTTTATTGTGTTTATAAATAGATGCATCCACAATTATAATTTTAAAAAATCAAGATAGAAGAATTTAAGCGAAAGATAATTGATTCTTTCCCATCAACAACGCTCATTTTCGAGCTTTAAAATGTATTATCGCATTGCTGTTTTTCTTCCTTTTTTTATTGAAGAGATAAGCTTTAATGATGTAATTATTAAATATAATTACAGAATTAAATATTTAAACAAATTTATTTATTTAAATAGGTTTGCTAAGATTAGAATTGCAAAAATTTCATTTAAAAAATGTGGTATATGATGCGAGAATTTCGCTATTTTAAGTGATAATAACTGAGAATATCAGATTCCTTTATTTTTATTTTCATACTCCTTTATCAATTATTATTATTATTTTTTTTTTAATCTAAGAAAGTTTTTAGAACATAATTACAAAGATTACAAATGTAATCATTATAAAAATACATTAATAATTTTTAATTTCTTGCCATTTAATTTTTTCCCTTTGTGTGGAGACAAAAATTAAAGTGATAAATTTAATCTCTTGTGTGATATTATTAACAAAAGTATAATGATAATCGTTTAATCTGTTTTGAGAACCTCCTTATTGATTAAATTCACAATTAATGCGCTTTTTCAATGAATAAATAAGGCACTTTGATCTCTTTAGAATATTAAAATTTCATTCTCTCGCATTCTATAAATTTTCAATCGATCTAATCTAGGTTCTATACATGTTTTAAGAGAAGTTTGGAAAGTTCAAACACGTTTTGCACACATCGAAGAAGAATAAATGACGATCAGATAAGGAAATGCCGAAATTTGAAAGTTTCTTGAGTGGGAATTAAAGTTTAAATGAATTCTTTGCATAAAAAAATTGCTAAGATCGAAGCTGAGGGAACTATTTAAGAGTGTTATCTATAGAGTAGAGAGATGAGTGCTTAAGATAGCTGCCCATTATTCGAGTTAAGAGCCAACACTCTCGAGGACTGTTATGGCCAGCGACTGACCTTCAAATGACATTTTTAATCTGTAGCGAAGGTAAAAGTTTCCGAAGTAAACGAGAGATATCTTTCCAAGGTGAGCGTCGTCTTATCTTATGTAATTAGTTTTTAATATAAGGTTTGGACCAAAATATGTTTCTAAGATGTTGGATTGGACAGTGGAAGACGTGTCTTCTCGTGTAATTTATTTGTCATCTTCTCAACTAGACAGTTGAATAAGTAACCATTTAAGAGTCATCGACAAAGTCGAAGAAAGATTACTTCTTCAGATAAATGCCAAATATTAACAGTAAATACTTTCGAGGAAGGTTATATCAGTAACTAACCTTCAGATGACATTTTTAACTTGTATCACAGAAAAGAAAATTATATTGTCTTTAATTAAGCGAGGGGTGTATTTTCAAAGCAGACATCTTGTGCGATGAATTTTTTAATACAAAGATTGGAGTCAATAAACATTTCAAAGATGCCGAATTGGACAGTCGAAAACGAGAGAAAACACGGAAACCAAAAATAGAATCAACAGAAATGTCTTCTTAAGCAATTTATCCGTTATCTTCTTAACTAGACAGTTAATGAATAAATAATTCGCAACTGGGGAATTTTTTATACGTCAGTTTTCTAGAACAATTTGCCAAAAAGAAATAATAAAAGTAGCATTGTAAAATTTTCTATTATGTCTCTTATACTTTTCTTTTAGACAATTTAAAGTATTCTGACACTATATCATCTCTTAAGACAGTGGTTAAATATGCATCTAGTATGACTACACGCGATGCATATTTAACCATTGCATATAGGCTTAGTATACGTTGGGTTTAATATTTAACACGCCGAAGCTATTAAAAGAAAGAAGATAGATGAATTTCTAAATGTAATGGCATATTAAAAATAATATTACTCTTGGAGATGATTAATCTACAAATTCTAAATTTGTAGAAGCATCTGAAAAGACCGCAAGATGGCGCTTGAGGTGTCGGCCGGATTCGAACTCGAGCACTCCGGAGCAGTCACTCCAGGAATTTTTTGTGGACGGTTCATCGCGTCCCCTCGCTATTGTGGGTCTGGCCTTCTTATTGTCCTCGGGAAAAAAAAAATATAAAAAATCCTAAAATGGAGTAGAATATTTTAAAATGTTATTTTTTAAACTTAAAATCGTTCAAAATTAACGTAATTTAAAACGATATTTAAAGTTAGGATATATTTTACATTGAAAATTGCGTGTCTTCTATCTGATAAATGATTAACTTTTATTTTCGTACGTGATACGTGACAGTATTTTACATTAGAAATTGCCATATTTACTGTTATAACAGCGTTTCGAATAAATATATTAAAAATATATGTATTCGAAATGTTGCTATAATAATATATATAACTTATTAACATACATATCAGCAAAATTGTGTGCTTTCCACAGCACTCCACTGATTTTGCTTTATGCAACACGCTTAATACTGTAGCTTAGTTCAAGTTTTCGTATATATATATACGCTTAGTTACAGAGTTCTTTGACATATACAAAATCTACTTCGTGTTATATTTATAATGGTTTCTAGATACCTCTTCGAAATACTTCAAAACTTCATATAACATCACAATGACGCCGTATTTATACAAGACTTAAGTCAGATTACATTCCTTCCTTGGACTTTTTTGTGTGTAAAACTTCTTTAACCTTCTCAAAGACAGAATTTATCTTCTTATTACTAGATTAAACATTTACACAAAAGTGAAATTTACTATTTAGATTTTCATTGTAGAGCGCAGTTTGCACACAGTAACGAACACTAAATGTTTGCTAGTCGTTTATTATTATTATTATTATTATTTTGTTAAATTTTTATTAATTTATGAGCAGTTTACTGGAATATTTTAATGAGGGTAGAAGTTACAACTCTGTCAAGCAGTTGTAAATTATAACAGGCTGCATTTTAGCTGGTAATTAAACAGAAACAATGTTTTGTATGCACTAAATGACTGCGAGTTTCTGTCTTTTGTTACCATCTCTCTTATATTGCATTTCGTTTTTTTTTTATTTACTTACTAGAATATATTTATTTTATTCGCAAGCAACAACCTTTAAACGGTTATTTTCGGCACCACATAAAAGTATTTCTTCTTTATCTTATTTCTTATATAAAATAGTTGTCCTCTATATTATTTCCTTACGTTGGATAATTTTACAAGACGTCGGAACAATATTGATTTAATTATTTTCTCGAATACTGTAACGTATTTTAATACAATTATTTTTGTATATAGTAATCGAGAACTTTTCGAGAGTTCTAGAGAATATTTGTGCCACTCCGGTGCCTTCGTGCTTTCTAATTTGCATAAAATCGTTCATACATTTATTTATTTCTTTTATCGTAAATATTTGTGAGATCTTGTGTTTTTCTCGAGATTTAAGCATTGAATTTTGAAATAATACGATTATTTCATTTTAATTCTTGGATTATATAGTTTTTTAAATCAAAATTTACACATTTTAATATTAATTTTATGAGCAATTTTGTATAACAGAAAGCCGATAAATTCTTTCGATTTGAATTAAGAAATCATCTTGAATTTCAAGTGTTTCTTCCCATCATTTTTATGAATTGAAACTTTTTCTAAGCATGTAATGTAGACTAATATTTGATAGATATTCTTCCGCAGACTTCATTCTTAAGCTTTTTTTTAACCTCATTCATAATATTTTCTTAATAATTCTTCATCGTTTCTATGAGATAAGTTCAAATTGATAGTCCTCCACTACATTCAGTTTACGATGATGGATTCATCCTGAGAGAAATCATATCGATTGTCCTGCTTCTAAGATGGGAAATTGCTGACGATTCTCGTAACTTAATTACTTTTTCAATTCGTTTTATTGTCCTATACTCCTCAAAAAATTGGTTTTAACGATAAATTTTATACTTTAATCAAATTCTTGTTTAGAATACATTAAGCTAGTTACTGTAAATGGCATTATAATTAAATATGTAATTTTTTGAGGCTTCGAAATTGGCACTTCTCGGTATTGATTTTGTTTGCTGCTCGTTGCAATATTTATAAGCAGGTTGAAAATTTGATATAAATGGAAGTAAAACCGAATTTCATTAGAAAAATCCTCTTTTTTGGCTTAAATTAAATCAGGAATCTAGCGGGTTCTAAGCTTAAACTTCGACTGAAAGACTCGCACAGACAAGTAGCGAAAGTCGCAAAATTTCCATTTCTAATTCGAATTTCGTGATATATTACGGATATTTACTTTCTAATTCATATAAATTAAAGTTTATTCGCTTAATGATGCTGTCTATCTTAAATCCAACTAAAAAAAATCGCGTTTAAAAAATCATAATTAACCGCAAAAATAATCATTTTTCAGTCATTTTAATGAGTTAAAATGCGGAATTTGCTGCTAAAGTAATTAAAATACTCATTTAATTTGGTATCGATACAAATTTGTAATTAATCGTAGAGTATGATATAAGATGGGAAGACGTTTCCACTAAATTACCATAATTCTCCAACTTTACATATGTTTAAGCATGTTCATTTCTTAATAAATTATTCTAGAAACGTTGAAAATAGTAAATTAGAAGGAAAGATAAAGTGTAAAGTATATAAAATATAATTTTTAGTAGTTAAAATATATCGAGATGATGTTAAAACCAACCTAGAATTAATAAATCGCGTATTAAATGTATTATAGAATATTCACTACATAGAAACTAGGGTTAAATGTAATGTTATTGTTACGAGTTGTACACGTTTGACGTATGCGTAAACGTTTAAAAATTAGGTGAACCACGATCGATTGGTTTACAGAGTTGAACTCAGATTTATCGATTCGAAATATATGAATTAAGAAAAATATATCATGAAATTTATACTTAAAACTTTGTTAAATTTTATCGAGAATCAGTACACGAATTAATTTGGTGGTTGAAGTTGCAATCGTTTTTTTAAGTACGACCTTTAAAAAATAATTAATTATAATCCGTCCTACAACCTTCGTTAGTGGTATTCATTAATTTAAGATTTAGATCAATAATTTTCATCTTTATTAAAATTCGAGTTTATCAGGAAATTTCAATTAAAAGAGCTTTAAAAAAAGAAGGAAAGAACTCGAAAACTCATCCAAAAATTGAGTAGAGTTCAGTTTTATGAGATTGATTGCTCCTCTTGTTCTTTATTATCTTCATCCCGTGTTTAGAAGGGAAAATATTGGAGAAGTAATTGAGGAATAACGTAGCCATTCTTCTGATTTTTTTTATATTGTGCAAGTAGCATATCGGATTATTACAAAACTAAACTTCTTCTAATCAAAGGGGTAGAGTGTTTAGAGTTCGAAAGGTCACGTTGGAGTCGGAATCTTTTACGTTTCTAATTACGTTTCCGCTGGCAGATATCCCGCGAAGGAAGGAAGCTGTCAAGATTTCAGATTTAAGTCCGAGGAGGAAATTAATATATACTTTTTAAAATATTTTTTTAAAAATTAAGAGTAATCTCCATAGCGACGATGCGGTATACAAAGGTGACGCCATGATATATGTATCAGTATGGAACCTGCGCGGAATTCCAGTTGTTTGCTTGGAAGAAGAGAAGATGACAGTTCGATACTGATGCTGTTCTCCGTTAGGCACGTTTTAATTTCTCCACATTTTCGATTTTACTAGTTTTTTCCTCGCGAAGAATGAAAACATCATCTCGGTAAGATCCAACACTTTCGATTTTAAGTTTATTTCCTTTTTCCAATTCGAATTGATCTTTTTTCTTTAATTTTCCGATTTATGTTTAATAAATCGATTTACGAAATATTAAATTTTCTTTAATTTTCTTCTTCTTATCCGTTTAAATTTAGGATCAGATGTCATTGACAAGATTCTAATGTATTTAAGCAAGCATACTGTAATCTCTGCCGTGTTCACTCACGATAAAATCGTATTATCTCCTAAACTTCTTCTCATAATACAAAAGTTATGATAAAAGTCATCCCTATATTAGGCTACATCCTAAGTTGCGTATTAAAACTTGGTTTGCATCCTATTTTAAGGGGACGTTGTCGCCTTTATAACGTTACCTTATAACCTTTCCGCGGTTATAACTGTTAATCTCTAACCGAATATTAAAATAATTTACATCAAATATTTGATTATTAAATTTAACAGGTTTTAATTCAAATTTGTTCGATAAAAATCCATGCAAAAGTATCAGAAAGTTGGAATTTGTCAATGAATTTTTGTGATCTAAATTTAGGATCCGTAACGGTAACCGGACTCGAAAATCGATCAAATTCGCAACTTCATCTTTGATACATGAAAAAGTAATAATCTTAATTTCGTATGTAATCTTAATTTTCGAGCCGATTTCGTGGGATTAACAGCTTTAAAATAGAAAAGAGCACGATGTGCCATAAACCTATACTTTCAGAGACCAATGTCTAATCGATGGTTCTACCGATTTCGTCACCCGACTACCGAGTGCCATGTTCCAATCTACGTCAACAAGGTTCCGATTACTAAAGAAAAAACGAAACATCGACAGAGAACCGTGGCACCCGCACTGCCTACAATTAGTGGTAACTGTGTACCATCGTTTAACTTGACTCAATGTCATCCCGAAAGAACAGTGGAGAAACTCACGGCTGCTGACAGTATGGATAATATATCACAATTTCACAGGTTATATCTAAATTTTCATATATTTATTTATATATATATATATATGTAAAGGCATTATTATCCTTAACTATAATCATTTATTTTCGTGTATTAGAAAGCGTGTATATGAATAATTCTCATTTATCAATACGAAATGCATTATCTTCTCGAATATTTCGCTGGCGCTTCGGGCTATTTTGCATTTATATACAGTTTTTTTTAAATTTATGTATCGTGGCCGAAAGCATTCTTCTATAGAAAAAGTAGTTAATTGTGATATTTTATTAAATTTTTTTTTTTACATGCCATTTAAGGGCTTTAAAGAACGAAAAACTTCTGTCAATTAAAGAATTCGAATGAAGCAAACTTGAGTGAATTTATTCCGAACGCGCTCATGTAATTTATCTCTCTTATCACGGAAATCTTCATATTATTATTCAGATTTAATGTTGACATTTAAAATATTTAAACTTCCATGCTTTGTTTGTCCCTCAGTAGACGTAAAATATATAAAAGTATTTATACTTCATACCAATGTATTTACAGTATTTATAAATTGTTTACAAAGTTTCGTTAATATTAATTAACATTAACGTTCGTATTATTAAATTATTAATAGTTATTGTGATGCTTTAATTATTGGAAAATAATGTACATTTTTAATTAACTCCGTTAATTTTAGTTAGTTCGGATTTTAATTTCGAAGATGTTGAAGTCGTAAAATTTGATTAAGAAATTATAAATTCGATTTTAAAATTTAAAATATTTATTTATTTATTAGTTTTTGAGGTATTCGATCGGGTTATACATACGTCTACGTATATTTTAAATGGTAAGAGTGAAAAACCTTGTTGGAAAATAGCCAAAGGACATCGGATGGTACGGCTGAACCCAGGTGCCAACTCGATGATGCGTCTAAAACTCTTATCGTCTCTAATATTTTTTTATTCTTAAGAAATTTTTCACTTTGCAGAAAACTCGTTTAACTCGTTAATCCTTCTTTTTTTTCCAGTATATTTTTGTACGTAAAATTAAAAATTTTTCCATCTTTGTGATAGTATTTAGCCTATACGTACTGTACGTGTATTGGGTGTATCTGTGTATACAAGAGAATATATCGCAATAATGTTCATTTTACACGCGAACATCATGAATAATAGACAAGTTAGTAATAACTGAATTAGTCGATATTTTTATGTTTTAAGCAATTTAATATAATTTTTTTAATGTTTATAACAATAATAACTATAATTCAAACTTTAATAGTTATGGTTCTTCTTAAAATATAACTTATTTTTAAACCGACAACATACAAATAAAAGTACTCATTAATCATGTAAGAAAGGTTTTTTTCGTTGTAAAATCCTTAATAGAATTTTAAAAATGCTTAATGCTATGACGAGAACTGTAATCTTATAGGTTTTTCTATATATTATTATTTGGACATAAGTTCTGCGGAAAGAAACAGCACGCCGAAGGATAAACCTCAAAAATTGAATTCAAAGTCGGTGAAGATCAACAAATTCGAACGAATCCGAGATTTTCTCTTATTCAGATTTTTCCCTCTTACATTTTATTTAAATTTTATATATTAGTAAGAATACAGCGTAAACGTCGATACTTTCTTCATACCGAGTACAAACCCGCCAACAACGGTACCGACGAGAACATAAACGTCCGTGTTTGGAGGTAGCCGTTATCTGTTGTACTTCAATTTTTAATTACTCAATAATTTTAACGTTCCCTAGTTTTACGCACGTAAACCTTGATTTTTTTTTAAAAATTATTTTTATAGTTCTCGACATACTATTTCCTAGAAGCGCTATCAAAATACTCTTCCACATTTTTATCGTCGTAGACATGGCCGAAGTTTAGATTTAAATAAACACATGAAGCTTTACAGATCCAAAATCTATGATTTATGGAAGTGTTAAATTAATGTAAGTGTCATCGACTAGTTATCTAAATCCCCTTGGGGGATTGACGTGTTGTCGATGTTATAAGAAGATAAATCTCTTTAGTGCATACCAAAGGATAGATATAATCGATAGAAGTTCGTAAAAACTTATCCTAGACAAATCTAAGAATTATATCCATTAAATTCCAGCTGTTGATTCTCACGTGTAGCTGTATTGTACGGTAAAGAAACGGGCATTTTCACTTTTTACAACTTAAATATATATATATATATATATATATATGTTATGTTATATTAATGTTATATTAAGCAATAAGAAAAATTATTATAGATTTCCAATTTATACTTTAAAAAATATGTTTAAATATATTGCGTGCCTTTTAAAATGTTACTTTAATCGGAATATAAATAATTTTACTATAAAAACATTATAAAATATTAAATACGTCTTAAATTTTATATAAGTCTGCATATAATGTGCTTTGTTTAAATGTAAAGCGTGTACAATTTCGCCTCTCTCTCTCTTGCGAGTATGTTAATTTTTTATTATTCTAAAGGAAAAATAACGGTTCGAACTTTTATTTAATTAATATAAGGAACCATTAATTTAGTAAAATCAAGATATATATATATATATATATTTGTTAGTCAATATATAAAATAGAAACTTACTCTATCTGTAGTTAGCCTCATTAATTCTGTCTCCCTGGGGATATTTTATCGACCTAAGAATGAAAGATAAAAGTTTATACTTTATTTTATGTTTTATTGTTATTTAAGAGACTAAACAAATGACCTAATTTAATAAACTAAAATAAAAATAATTATTTTATTAATTTTTTTTAAATTATTGTTTAGAGTTCGGGTGGAGTTTTACGTGAACGAAAACACCTTCAAAGAAAGACTTCAGCTGTATTTTATAAAAAATCAGAGATCGAGTGAGTATTTACGTGTTTTTTTTAAAATTAAAATCAATACTTTTTTATTATTTTTTAAGATTTTATACTAATTTATTCCTTCCGAATTCAAAAATTCTAACTTGTCCTTGGTCGAGATAATAAGAGAATATGTTAAAGCTGTTTAACAATAAATTTTTTTTAAAAAATCGAAACTTTTGCACTTCTGTTTATTGCCTTTGTCGTTCCAACCAATAAAACTCATTCCCTTCAACTTCTCTTATCTTCTCGCAAACACGATAAGAATGTGAATAATCTACTGTACTAGGCAGATGCTATTCAATTTTGATGTAGATGACTTAGGTACATCCTGTCAGAGCCTTTTCCTATAGTTAATCGAACTTGATGTCATCTGCACTAGAACACTTTTGTCATCTTGTATTCGATTATCTACCGTCTATCGTAGGTGTCGTTCTATAAATGTTTCCTGTCAGCTACACGCGCTTCCGTATACATCTCCTATCAACTTCCATGCTGTAAAACTCGGTTATATGTGGACGTTACAACAAAAAAGTAAATTAAAAAAAAAACAATAAATTTTAGTGTTATTGAAGGTGAGAAGCCGTAAAACTTATTAAGGTCAGGTTACTTTCATTTATGTGCTACTAGCAAAATCCCATTCAAACAATATTGTCACGTGTTAATTTATGTCTCTCTTTTTAATAAAAACTAGTAAAATATACATTTGATGTTATTGACTGTATGCAAATTTCCATCATATCCGCAAGAATAATTGTTTTTTTATGTTTTTGACATTTATAAAGATTGTTAAATGTCACTCTAAATTAATGATCTTAAAGAAACAAATTTAATTTTTGCAAAAATTTCATATAAAAATTCTTCTTTAATACCTCTATATTATTTTTGTTATTATTTTTATTGTTATTATTCAGAGCAGGATTAGTGCATAATTTAAAAAAAAAAAAAGTAGTGACAATGATAAATAATTATTCTTTTCTCTATAATCTATTTTGAAACTTGCGAAAGAATTTTCAAGATTAAGCTTTAAATGAACTACTACTACCCGACAAAATTTAAATTTCTTACTTCGTATATAATTTAAAACAATGCAAAAATAAAATTTAAAAAGATATTAATACATAACTTTCTGGGAAATTTTAACAGACATTAGCTAAGATTAATGATTTCGTTGCTGTTTTAAGAACAAACTTCAGCCTAAGTACAGGTAACATTTTTTAAAAAAAGCAATGAATGTTTATCCAAGTAGAAACCATTACATTTCTAAATGAATACAAAAGTTCTATAAATCAATTGGAGTTTGTAAATAAATGATTTTTTAAAATAATTTATACAAACGATACACAGTTCTGTCTATATTAATCACATACTCATTCATCTTAATCTCTTCCTAATTCCATCTGTTCCTATCATTTCCCAATAACTGTGAAAGTAATTTAATATCTTGTATTTGTGTAAAAATGACAGCGAATATTTGAATATTTCGAATAAACTGAAGAATTTTGAATAAAATTTTACCATATTTTTAAAATCGACACAATTTAAAAGTACAAGTGAACAGAAATGAAGTCAATCGTGTTTAGTAATGTGTTGCCGATGAATACACCGGATTAGTCTTTAAAACAACTGCTTTTTGGGCCACCCTGTGTATTTTTCTGTATTACTGTATTACTGTCAACATCTGTAAATAGATTTAATAAAAAAAAAAAAAATGAGTCGCGCTTTCCTAAAGAATTTTTTATTTATAAATTTTTAAAATATTTACGACACGTTTAACTCGCGCTACATCTTGAGTTATACGCTTGTCATTCAGAGATTAAATTTTCGAATTTTAAAACGCTCGTATAGATGCAGAGATTGAATTACACAATACAAATTATGCCATTCTATTTACCGCTATCAAAACACCAAACACAATAAAATTAATGAAATAAATAATGCAAACAGTTAACTATTTTCGATAGAAACCATGCAAAATTGATTTCTCTGTTCCACGTCAATTATTACAAGTCGACAGATGCAATCATCAAAATTTATCTCATAGAAGATATTAACAATCTTCCATCCCATTTCTCTTTCGGTTGATTACCATCATAAAAAATGCCTTTTTTTCCCCTACCTCTTACGGCAATTTACTATAGTTCTACACACTTTCTATCGATTATCTTCTAGTTTTCTAATTATGTTGTTAATCTATAAATCTATACACGTTAGAAAATCAAAAATTAAACTTATTAAAAGGTATTTTTATCTCCATCATTCCAGGAAATTAAATTACTTCTTTCTAATGTAGTATTTGATATATAATTATTAAATATTTAGAAATAATATATTCTATCTTTTAAATTATAAATTAGACTAGAAGGGAATATATTAGATTTAAAATATAAATCTCTAATTTTATTTTTAAGGAAGGAGTGAGATTGCTAACAACGAGATAAGTGCAGGAATAGATTCATGAATTATTATCTTGTTTAGTGAAGGATACAATAACGCTTTTCTCAATTATTTTATTTATTACTACATCACTGAATTCTTGATTTATTATCGATAACTTACTTGGTATTTCTGGTAATTATAAAGATCATCATTTAAGTTAAATGTTTGCTTGTTAACAGTTACACTTTTTTTTTTTTTTTTTTTGCTCTTATATTATGTTATCACTTCTATATTTATACTTTCTCCAGAGATCAAAGATAAGGTCTCATTAAATTAATTTTAAAGTTTAAGTGGTACTTACTATTCCAATCTCTCCAATTTTTAGAGTTTTAATTCACGATATAACAGAATTTTAAATTAGAATTTCAATTAGATTCATTGTAAAAAATTAAGAAATTTTAAATTAAGCTTTTGGCATTAATACATAAGAAAGATGAGAATTACTTAACCGGGATTCTCAAATAATCTACAATAAATTAGAATATTAACTCGGGTTTTAATAATTTTCAATTATACAGAATGGAATTAAGTTACAATCAAGCACTTTCCTTGTACAGATTATAATTAGAGTAATACATTACGTTATTTACATATAATCTGGTACAAGGAACGGTTGTATAATCAGTTTAGCGTGGTTAATAGTAATTAAATAACTAATATCACCTGTCAGTTATTAATTGTAACCGTTTCAACATTTCTTTTATAACTTACAAAAGCTATTATACGCTTCTGTGAATGCATTCTATAGTCTTTCGATGAGAGAAAATTACCTTTGTTTACTTTTATCGTACAAGAAAACTTTTTTGTTATATAGGAAGAATATTTGATATTTAAACATTTATATTGTTGTTTACGCAAGTTTGTCATCTTATTATCTAAATTTTTAAAAGTATTCTGTATTGTTTTCTTTTATATTATTTTTATTTGTATTCGTTTATTTGTCGGAAAATGCTATTACTAGTTTGCTCTTGCTAACTCTTGGCCTTTATATTCTTTCTTTATGTACCAATAAATGGTATTTTATGCGCTAAAAATAGAATCAAAATGTCATTTTGTTTGGCAGAAATATTATTACATAACAAATACATAAGCAGTGATCTATATTCAGAATCATTCTTCGTGCATTTCAATCTTAACAGAAACTTTTTTCGAGCGTACAGAACCGAAGTAATTTGCATAAAATTGCTCCTACAAACGTATAAAGAAGTTTGTTTACTTAGGAAAATATGATAAGAAATTATATTATAGAAATATTTTACGAAAACATTCATTATATTAATATATGTATATTTATAAGCAGCTTTTATTATAATATATATAAATCTTTTTAAATTTTGTTTTAAATTATATAAAATGCACTTCTGTAAAGTTTTAATGTATGTGTATATATATATATGTGTGTATATATTTTTTTTTATTTTTAGGTTTGAGGATAAGAATATTTAATTTGATAATTAAATTGCTGTTGTGTGTTCTATATGTCATTCGTGTAATATTGGATAGTGGACCAGAAAACGCAGCATGGTGAATGATTAAATATATGATATAAATATTATATCATTAAAATTAAATATATACGAGTATAAAGTATTCTATAACCATGTGTTGTTCGTTTTCAGTTATGGCTGCACACCTAAGAACAGAAGTGAGATTGTTCATACAGAACCCAATGTTCAAACTTCTTCTATAAAACCAGAACATATCAATTGGTAAATTCTAATTTAAGTTTAAACATATTTTAGATGCAATTTTTAGTCTTGTTTTTAATTATAGTAAGACCTCGCTTTACGACCTTATCGGTCTGAAAAATAAATTTTAAGAGAAACACATAAATCGAACTTTGATTTCCCAGGGGTTTGGTGTTATAAATTGTGGTTCTATTCTCGGAAATAACGTTCGAATTACATAATACCACATCGATTTTGTACATTTTGTAACTTATAATAGTATGTTTTCACCAGTCGTAAAACGGATTTATTGTAAAATATCTTATTTGTTAATTATACAGAAACTTCAATTACATCAACACTACAATATTTTATTGTAATTAAAGATTATTAATATTTTTTATAAGAAGTGAACACCGATGAATGAATGAAAACTTGAGAGCTGAAAAAAATTTAAGCTAAATATTATTTAACTCAATTAGAACATGGTCGACCATCTCTTAAAATTTAAACTGATTATACATGTACTCTGATTACATATATATACGTTATATATATACCTCGCAAGTCAAGTTATCATATTGCAGTAATCATATTGATGGTAAATGGACAGTTTAAAGGATTATTATAACGCTTTCAGCTGACGAAATTTTTACTTAGTTTCAAATGACATGCAAAGTATTTTTGTTTTAATTTTATATTCTTGCAGAAAATAAATCGAATTTTTAACAAAACTACTTAACACAAATAGGATTAAAATTAGGATTAAAATTAGGATTAAAATTAATTACTGAGTAATTTAATAATTATTATTTAAATATAATTATTTTGAAGTGTGTTTAGTATATTTTTTAAAATAATTATAAAATTAAAGTATCATTATTAATCAAAATTGTATTTAATTATCTTTAATTATGATTTTTCAGGGATGGCATGCTTTGGGTGGATCGTCCACTACCTCTATGGGGTATTCAAGTGAGTTATTTTAATTATTTGATAATGACGAGGTTATCAATTATTAATTTTAAATCTATTTAATTTATATAGGTTGCCCTCTCATTTATATGTCTGTCCGAGGCCTTACTATTAGCATACTTAGGATATAAAGTAAATATTAATCTGTATTTATGCCAACATGTATATTAAATACAAAACAAATAAATACATTTTCCGTTCGAATAATTGTAGGGTAACATTTGGCAGCAGTTATTATCATGGAATTTCATATTGGAATTAGTGAACAATGTACCTTTTGTTGTCACAGTAAGTTATTTTCACCATCAATCTATATGTTAATTGTTCATATAGCAGTATATACATGCAACATCAAACATTTGTGTTATTTAGTTATGCTATCCTCCATTAAGGAATCTATTCATACCAGGATTCCTGAATTGCTGGTTAGCAAAATTTGCTCTCGAGAACATGTTTGTAAGTAAATTTTTATATTTTAGAAAATATCACGTCTTATTTAACAAAAGGATTCGATCTGTAATTGCTATTTAGAATTTTTCAGAGGATCTTGTTTATCTCAATAGAATGATCTCCATCGAGCTATGCAAAGATCGCAGTCAGCACTATCCCAGAGATTAATGATACTAACTGTTACCCTGATGTGCCTAATATTTACAAGGTAAGTACAGTACACTATAAGTTGCACTATGTGAAAGAATGACACATTAACGCGCGGTTGGATATCGCAGTGTTTGTGGTTTTCAACATTCTCAACGAGCGGGAAAAGAGCATGTTGACCTGTTTGCGAGCCTCTATTTTGTCGTAGTCACTTTTTCTACAGTCGGATATGGTGATGTGAGGCCCGATAATTGGCCATCGCAGCTTTTTATGGTTGTCATGATTGGAGTCGCTCTCATCGTCCTTCCCACACAAGTATGTTTTTCTATGATTCGTCGTAAATCTACGTTATAAATGGCATTCCTAATTTGATTTCCATTTGATTTGCAGTTCGAACAATTGGCTTTCACTTGGATGGAAAGGCAAAAATTAGGTGGCAATTATAGCATGCACAGGGCTCAGAATGAAAAGCACGTTGTAGTTTGTAGTACAACTCTCAGGGCCGATACTGTGATGGATTTTTTGAACGAGTTTTATGCTCATCCTTTACTTCAAGTGGGTATATTTTTATTTGTGATAAAATGATTTTGTACCGAAAATTGCATAAAGCGCCTCTTTTTTAGGATTTTTATGTTGTGTTGCTATCTCCTTGTGAACTAGACTCGACTATGAAGATGATTCTTCAAGTACCAATGTGGGCGCAAAGAGTTATTTATCTCCAAGGATCTGCTTTAAAAGATACAGATTTAACAAGAGCGAGGTTTATATATATATCAATTTTTAAAATATTTTAAAAATAGATATGTGTATTTAAATCTTTTTATAAATAAATTTTAATTTTAATAAGGATGAATGCTGCTGAAGCTTGTTTTATACTGGCAGCAAGAAATTATGCAGATCGAAGTGCAGCAGTATGTATTTATTATTTTATATTTTGTTAGTATTTAAATACAGTTTCTTTTGTACTGTTTATTATATTTTTAGGACGAGCATACCATTCTGAGATCATGGGCTGTACGCGATTTTGCACCCAACGTACCACAGTATGTGCAAATATTCCGTCCGGAGAATAAAATACACGTGGCATTTGCAGGTTGGGAGTAGTTTTATGCGTGATTATTTTTAAAAAGTAAAGAAACTTCATGAATAAAGATAATTTCTAATTACAGAGCATGTAGTTTGCGAAGATGAATTTAAATATGCCTTGTTAGCCAATAATTGCCTTTGTCCTGGGACTTCAACATTAGTTACTTTATTACTACATACATCACGTGGTCAGTAAGTATCGGTATGAAAATTACTTTCACTTAAAAATATTATTACAGTTGTGAAATTCGCTAACATTTTATTATTTTAAATGTAGAGAAGGACAAACATCCGGAGAAGAATGGCATAGACTGTATGGTAAATGTTCTGGAAATGAAATTTATCACATTAGTCTTGGAGAAAGTAGATTTTTTGGCGAATATGAGGGAAAGAGCTTTACTTACGCGTCCTTCCATTCACATCGCAAGTGAGTTTTTAATATATAACATGAATATACAAATAAACTTACATCTTAAACACGTACATGTGTTTGTATTTTAGATACGGTGTCGCTTTAGTGGGTGTTCAGAGTGACGTTGCAGGAACGTGGCCAATTATGTTAAATCCTGGACCATCATACATTATGAAGTCATCCGATATATGCTTTTATATGAACATTACAAAAGAAGAAAACAGTGCATTTTTGCCAGCAAGTAATGACGAGGACGATAAAAGCAACACGGAAACTGACGTAGAAGATATATTGGGAATGGACGAAAAGACGAAGAAAGGTGCGGCGCGTGCAACACTAGACTTCTTTCTGTTTAAAAATTTAACTCAGTTTTTAATAATTAATGCAGATGGCGGAGTAGAAATGATCGATTCGGAGAAGAAAGTACCATTTTCTCTGACGAGGAAACGATTTGGATTACGACTTCAGGTTCCTTCAGTTGATGGAGCTCCTCTGTATGTCTCGGCCGAAGATGTATTAAGGAAATCCTCAATTGCACCGGTTCCCACCATTATCGCTCCAGGTGAAACTCCTAAAACAGAAATAGATGGCAATCAAGCAGCTCTAGAAGCCGAAGAAGAAAAATACCTTGATATACCTTGGAGTACACCGGCCGAAGCTTGCGAGTACGTTTATATTTTTAACTAAATTCTCTATAATATTTAAAACATTATTTTCTTGCAGAATTGTTAAAGGTTTCCCACCCGTGGCATCTTACATTGGTGTCAGCCCTACATTATGTTATTTATTAAAAGAAAAAAAGCCACAGTGTTGTTTACAACTAGCGCAAGTAAATATTCATTTTAAATTTTCGTCTTTAATCATTTTCAGATAGTTCAATATTTTATATTTTTTTAGGATTGCGAGCATTGTATGTTTCGTAATGCTAAAGGATACAACTGGCCAAACAGGTGTATAATTTTAGCCGCAGATTATGCAAGTAACGGAATTTACAATTTCATTATTCCATTAAGAGCTCATTTTCACAGTCCTGTTTCTTTACGTCCAATAGTATTATTATTAGAAAAAAGGTACCTTTTTAAAATAAGTGCTGACTTACATTTAAAGACAATTACAGTGTTGGTATTTTACTTGTTTCAGACCTCATCCAGCATTCTTAGACGCTATTTCTTGGTTTCCTTTAGTCTACTGGATGCAAGGATCGATTGACGAGTAATATTAAATTTTACTTTAAATAAAAATACTGATTTTTATTATACTTCACTAACGGGTATTTTTTTCAGTTTGGACGATTTATTGAGGGCAGGCATTAATTTGGCAGACAGTGTCGTTGTGGTAAATAAAGAGTCTACAAATTCGGCAGAAGAAGATTATCTCGCCGACTGCAATACAATTGTTGCAGTACAAACCATGTTCAAGTAAGAATTTATATTTCTCTTAACGATTACCTTGTACAGCTTAACAGAGTAACTTTTCTTTTAGACTTTTCCCGAGCGTGAGAATAATCACAGAACTCAGCCAATCTAGTAATATGAGGTTTATGCAGTTTAGAGCTCACGACGCTTACGCCCTACATCTTTCTAAAATGGAAAAGGTAAAATGACAGATTTCGCTTATAATTCAATTTAGTTTGTCGTGTATTAGCGAGACAATTTTGTTTATGTTCCTCCAGAGGGAACGAGAACGTGGTTCGCATATATCTTACATGTTTCGTTTGCCATTCGCTGCCGGAAGTGTTTTCAGTGCAAGTATGTTGGATACTTTATTATATCAGGTAAGTCATCAATAAAATGC
Organism: Centruroides vittatus; assembly: GCF_030686945.1. Classification (NCBI taxonomy): domain Eukaryota; kingdom Metazoa; phylum Arthropoda; class Arachnida; order Scorpiones; family Buthidae; genus Centruroides; species Centruroides vittatus. The sequence continues at coordinate 2,232,211 of NW_027122576.1, forward strand.
TAAATGTCACTTGAATTGGTTTTAACGTCTTTATAATTATTTTTAGGCTTTCGTAAAGGATTATATGATCACGTTTCTCAGACTACTTTTGGGTGTAGATCAAGCTCCTGGATCTGGATTTTTATCATCGGTAATTACGATATATTTTGACGCTATGTTTAAAAATATAATTAATTCGATAAATGTCATTAAACCTTTTATATTCACAGTTAAGAATTACTAAAGACGATCTGTGGATACGGACTTATGGTAGATTGTATCAAAAGTTATGTTCTTCTACGTGTGAGATCCCAATAGGTTTATATCGCATACAATCTTCCAGCAGTACAGAAACATCATCGGTAAGTTTGTTTACATAAAATGCCCGTTTTTAAATTACCAACTGAGTTATTTAGTACAATTTTCCAAAATGTGTTTATTATTATTATTATTATTTTTTTTTTGCAGCAAATATCGTTAGATTTAGATCACGACGACCAAACTGCTGTTAAAACAGATATAGAAAGACAAGAAATCAGTAATCTAGTCAAAAACAGAATGCAGGACCTTTGCTTGCCAACAGAAGATTATGGTTTGTAATTCGTAATAAAAAGCGATATAGATATATGTACAAGTGTAAATTTGAAGTTTTGATATCGTCTTTCAGATGATGTATCGGAGAAAAGAAACAGCCTTTCATACGTTGTTATTAATCCCAGTTGTGATTTAAAATTGGAAGAAGGAGACGTCGTGTAAGTATATACAAGTATATTTAAATAACTTGTTTAAATATTGCTGAAATATATTTAATAATACCGAAAGATAACTTGGCTCTTTTGTTCAATTTCTTTTAAAGATTCTTAATTAGACCAAGTCCAATATCGAGTAAGAAAATCTTTCTGACGCGAGGCTCCATAAGAATTAAATCTCCCACGAAGCTACGTCAAGAAAGAAGAAAATCTTTAATGCTAGAAGCGATGCACAAAGGGAGTGAAGATTTGAATCGAGGAAACGGTACTTTACAAAGTGCAGATTCGCTAGACAAAGAAACAGGAGTGCAAATCACTCAAGAAGGAACTGTTGTGTGAAATTCTGGCTTTTTTTAAATACTTATTTCAAATCGCGAATTTCATATTCTAGAAAAATGCATCCAGTGCCAAAATGTTGTCCAAATATAAAGCTGGCTTTATTCTTTAACAACAAAGCGATACGAAAACAAGGATTTAAATAATAGCAAAACAAAAAAAAAGGTCTTCTAACAAGGTGGTTAGGCAGTCTTCTGTCTGTCTGGTGCTACAAAATTTAAAACGTTGTTTTGTTGTGCTGCAAAGAGAAAACATCAAGATATAATGTCCAATTTTAGTATGATTTCTAGGTGCAGAGTCGAAATGCAGTTATTTCTCCCATTTAAAGAGTTAAGTTTTTAAAACATAGTAGTATATAGATAAGCTGCCTGGCATGTTTGCCGGCTGAACTGCTCAATTGCAAATTTCCAAAATAAAAATCATCATTTTCATTTTGGAAATTAAACGTTCGGATACTTTCTCTTTTTCTAAAACAGTGGAGAAGATCTTTGAAAAACAAAATAGAAAACTATTCTTCCTACTCCACAGAGTGATACTATTGAGTCTTATTCATATCTTTCACGTTATAAGTTACTACCAGTGGCCTTACTTAACCTAATAACCATCCTTAACACATTTCCATTAAGTAGTAACAATCTAGAATAACTGTAATCCGTCAAAATTTCCTTTTTTAATAGATATTTTAAAGATTGAAAACAACAAATAAGGAAAGAAATAAACGAGAAAAGAATTCAGGTTATAAAAAAAGGAACTTTTCTATTATCTAAGCTTAATCAAGAAAGTTAAAATTTCAAATAATTTTTATTCTTGTTAGGTTTTTGCAATTGCAAAACTATAGAATATTTCTCAATTTTAAGTTAGCTGATAACATCCTTTTACCTTCTCTCTTCGAATTAAGTTAGACAATTAGAGAACGGAACATATATACATATATATATATATATATATATATAGCCTATATATATACATATACATTTAACAGTTTATAGAAAAGTATACTCATGCTTTATAAGGAGTATTTCTTCTATATAAAGATGATATATTATACAAGAAAAACAAAATAACTTTCTCCTTCCTGGTTTTCTCTGTAACGCCCCTCTTTACGAAAGACTCGTGAACATTTTATAACTTACATTGTGAACAGCGATGGTTTTTATCATGAAAAATTTAATTTATCGATAATCGAAGAATTTGTTTTGTAGCTATTTTATCTGTCAATATGGAAAATAGGAGATGGGAGTGATGGAAAGGGTACGGCTTCTAATTTTATTTTTGAACATTGTACAGAATTTTCTTACATCTTCGGTAGATATTAATTTTCGATTCGTGTTCATCTGTTAGAAATTTGTACATATGTATATGTTTTCTCGGTTTCTGAATGTAGATATTTATGTATAAACGTGTTTAGTTTGTATGTATATCATGTTAAACCATATATGGCGTGGCCAATTGATGAGATATCAAACGACGAGAAATGTATTATATATTTTTATGCTACATCTCCTTATTATACAAATATTTAGACACTGCACCAAAATACTCCGTGATCGTTTCTCTATTTCTTCTAATTGCTATTATTATTACTATTATTATTATTATTATTATATTCTATATTCTAAAACAGAAATAAAGACATTTTTACAATCTTCTCTTTTGTATACTTCATTATTAATCCACTTATTATGTAACAAACACTAACGATTACCTAATATCTACTTGTCGGCTATCTTTCATACTCTTTTATAAACTTTTGATTGATTAGTTGTGCTTTTGGCATAAGAATCTACGAGACTAACCACGCCAGGCTGAACTGCTTATACAAATAATCTTCATCTAGTCGGATTAAGATCAAAAGATTGTACTAAATTCCCACAGAGATTCTTAATTCACGTCAGAACAAAAATTAATTTATAAGTTAGTGACGTTGCTGTGCGTAGAATGAGTTAAGTTATAATTAGATATACAAAATATATTTCCCTAAGAATTCTAAGGGGTCACCAATTTCGATTGATTGTCGCTCCTGACGGTGTTCACATCCTACACATATTACCCCGTGCATTAAGCTCAATAGCATGCATGACAGTCGAAAAGTAGTAGAATGGATAATGACTATTCTGTCAGGTATATCTCGCTTACAGTCGATTCCCCAAATTTATTTTGCCTAGGGCCTTCGAGATCCATAACGCGCCACCGATAAGAACCTATTAGACTTAATTCCTCCAGGCTAAACTGTTTTTTATCGGATTAAGATCAAGAGATTGCACTAGCTTATCTATATAGGTCTTTAAAGCTTTCAATATTATACGTTTTTTTAAATACAATATAGTGCAGACAAAACTAATCGATACTCTTCAGATAAGATAAAATTTAACTTAAATATAGGCTAATGACACGAATTTACGTTAATATTATACGAAATAATAAGTAAATATGCAAAAAATATTTTATGTACAGTAATTATTTCTCGCTCGAATTTTCCTCTTGGAGTGATGTGTAAACGATGATGCTTTCTCGCTTCGATAATTAAATATCGTTTTATTCTCTCCTTCATTCGTGAATAAAAAGTATTAAAATCTCTTCAAAATTAATTAAGTTTTATTTGGAAGAATTTATTTTCTAAATTATCATCAACTATTTAAATAACTCATACGCATTATTCTCTAATAGCAAAGATACAATAACCTAGATGAACGTAAATATGAATTATTTCTGGATTAAATAACGAATTTCTAGCACGAATATCTCGTATTCAACCTTAAGGAGTTAGAGATCAAATGAGAAAAATTAATATTTAGTTCGATTAAAATAATACTTATAATTAATAATTTCAACAGTTTTATTTATTAAATTGTATTTACAATATATTTTTAAAGGATTTTTAAGCGCGAGAAAGAGTGATACCAGATATTTTCCTGGTTTACAGAAGGTAATCTCTTTGCTTCAGTGTTAAGCAATGAAATTAAGACAGGTTTTCCTTATTGTCCTTTCCTCAATGATCCCTGCTAGTGTTAATTTCAAGAGTTTACGTTTTCAAAAGCTACATTTATTGAGAATAACTTTAATTATTAAAAGCTTATCCTTCGTTACAATCGTTCTCTCCTCCATCAGATAAGACTAATTCATATAATTTTCTAGTTAAATATACTACAGGGTATTCTTGTCAAGATGATAACTTAAGTGTCACATTATTTAATACATAGTTTTAATGTATTTTGCAAGCGCGGAATTTATTGTAGATTGCAATATCTATAAAATAAATATTCAGGACAAGCCTCGAGTCGCGTTATCAAAAGTTTACAAAGTCCTCTGATTTATCAAATTAGAAAAGTTCGATCTCCTTTAGTACTATCCATTTTAACCTATAAGTAAATTTACGTAATAAAAATCCTAATAAAACTTTTAAAATTTGCTACAGTTGAGAAATTGTTCTTTCTACCATCAATATAGTAACGGTAATAAATTTGAAACGATAAAACATTGGCTTCTTTAAGATCAATGTGATAAGCAAAGATTATTGCACTCTAACCTTTAAAATCTTTTTACTAAAATACGGTAATCCGTTAAACCGAGCAAACCTAAACATGGCTGCTTAAGGGGGTTTATTGGAGGGCGACGGACGAGTAAACAAAGCATAAATCCTTCCAAGTATAGAAAAGAATAGGTTCGTCGGCGGCTTTATATTTTGTATAGGCCCTATGTGTGGCACTTAGGGTGCATTCTTTTATTCTACTGCACGCGCGTAATCAGTTTTAAAATTCTTGAAGAATGCGTTCTTATATTCTGGCCGGAGTATGCGTTCGGATGGCAAAAACGGTTTTTATAGTACAAGTTTACGGTGGATAGCAACATGGCTTCTTATGTGTCCGTTCTACGGTTTTATGAAAATTTAGAAGTTGTAAAATCGCGTTCAGATGGTGACATAGATAAGTGTCATTTCGAAGTTTTTTCGAATGGTAATCGGCATTCTAATTTTTTCCTGGCTGCTTTGAATGCTCTGTCGGCGAGACAATCCATTTGATGGTTAGATTTTATAATTGGAATCCTTTTAACTTTTGTTTCTAAAAACACATATTTTAAAATCATACATTTCGCCAAGAGGATACTATCGATAGGTACGGGCTCTGCCATTTTTTTTTCTTTGGCCGTCGTTCCCAAATGCCTACAAACAGCAGCGCGCGCCCGTGGTGGGGGAGACCCAGAGCGACCGCTATTAACGAACGAATACTTGAAGCAACTGGAAAGTGCTCGTGGAATCTACGTACTGTTTCTCGTGCGTTTTGTCTCGTTTTTCCACAAAATATAATCATTTCACTATAGTGTTCGTTTATATGAGAAATTGTCTCGTGATCCAACTGTATTGAAATTGTGATCTAACTGCATGTTGAATCTTTTATAAGGGATATAAGCATCGTGTATTGCCGCGTGATTTGTTAAAATCGCATTTTTAATTTGCATCTTGAACAGTACTTATGTTTGGAAAATTTGCATTTTGCTTCGGAACTACCGCTTGATTTACACACGTCCCTTTTTGAATTAGTCTATTGAATATAAACATCGCAGTGAAACTAAAGCATAATATGCAATGCTGGAAAAATCTCTTTTACTCTTGAGGTGAACACCCTGTGTGCAAAATACAGAATGAGCACAAAGTTCCTATGCACGAGACTGTCGTGGTCTCCCAGTTGGATACATTGTGGCTTCTTCGAGATCGAGTTAAAAATACGGACAATTTGATTTAACAGTTTGCTTTGAGGTATTATGAAAGACCCCACCTCGTTATTACGTTTCGAACCAATGGTCCGATTTTCCTGAAAACTTTTATAAAAATTTCCTTCTAATACACAAACCTCTCTGCAAAATTTCAGAAATTTTCGACAAAAAGCACAAGAGTTATTAAGCTTTTAAAATAGGTGAAAAATCATACATCTCCATATTGGGAGCAATTTTTGACCGATCGTCGTATTTCCCCCCTGTCGTACAGTATAAAAGCCTAAAAAGTAAAAATAAATGGATATTTAATGGTTTATATAATAGATTTTGTGGGTATTTCCGAATATCCCTCATTGGTAACAATCATGTAGAACCTATAGAATTTCTAGATTGTTAAAGTTTTGAACATTGCATTGAATACAAAGTAGAGTAACAAGACAGAATAAAGAACAGAAGTGAAAAAACAATAGAAGGAAGACTACAGGACAGTTGACAGATCATTTATCATTTCCGAATACTTCTGAAATAATCGCAAACGTTAACACGATGTTGGGATCTAAGCTCTAAGAAGGGATTCTTTCAGTACGGTTATACAATAGATTTAAAACTATTACGCAATCGAATTTTGGAAAATGTAAATGCATAATTAACATTTAATTAGTTTTAATAGGTATATAATATAATGCAGACTATTAAATTTACTACTATTTAAACTAATTCACCAACAATATATTAAATTTTCTCGTCTTACTAAATATTTTCTACTTTAGACAGAACGGAAAGTAAAATTACAATAATTTCAAAATTTGATTACATGTTAAATTTACAATTTCATCTGGGTTATTATTAAAATATTGCAATACGTTGAGAATATAAATAACTAGCGACGTGTGCCCGGCGTTTCTCGGGTTTTTCCGGTGGTATAATATTGAGAGAGGGTGATAAAAACAATAGTCCTAGTAATTAAAATGTGCACTTAATGACCTGAGTATTTATAATAATGAAACTGTAAAAAATAAAAACTTTCTTAGGCTTGCAGTACAAAGGTAAAAGATCATTCTCGTCCCGTTGCATAATTTTGGTGGATCCAAATTTCGCAAAAGTATTACTGGTGTTCCAAAGTATTTAGCTCTAAAGTATTTAGCTCTAAGTTATGAGGTGGTAGTCAGCTGGTTATAAGGAGTTTAAAAACTCCACCGGGTACATTACTGCCTGATCTGCCTCGAAAACGGAATCAATGGACTTGTATGTTGTGTAAGTTCTTCGAAGTCGTGCTTGGATATGCAAATTCAGTTAGGCAGCAAATTTATTTTTAAATGCCAATATTGCTCTCTCGTATATCCAATTGTGGTTTATGTAGTGAATGTTATCAAATTAATATCCAGATCTTCAGTGAATTTGCCACACCGAGACGCAAAAGTTGTTTAGCAAAATTCTCTGCAGATCTGTCTCCCAATAGATGGACCCAATCTGACTCCCTATTCGTTGAAAGAGACAACTTTTTAACGTGATTCCACAGTAATGATGTCTTTTGGAAGGCATTAAGATAGTCGGCAGGTTTCGGCAGGCAAATTAACAATTAGCATTTATTTATGATTTTTGCTAACAGATGGGGCTACGTGTAAAGACAGCAAATCATATGAAGAAGTTATATACTAGCCCAATATTTACTTAGCGTCGATTCTAAGATATAAGTAATACTCATACAAACATTGGTCCAGATAGGTTTAAAAATAAAGATTTGTATAAAGGACAAACAAACAATAATTGATTTATAATTTATATATATAGTAGATTTACATATAAAAGCATAGTATTTACTTACAAGTTTCCCGCGGACGTGACTGAAAATTTTGCAATACAGAAATACTATAAGGCTCGAAACAATACTTTTTTATTTATGTTCAAAGTATTCTGTTTTTTAGATTAAAAAATGGCCAGAAGTCACACATTGCCAAATATGATGAAGTAGGTGGATGGCTAAATCTGACATTATTTAGCTTGAAGGAAATCAACAGTCTGTTGGCGATGTGCAACGAAGCGTCATCATCACTGTGATGGAGTCGGTAATCAAATAGTCCGACTCAGACTCCGATTTTTCCGTTTTTTCAAATATCAGACTACGATTGTGAATAACGTATATTATAGCTCAGTCCTCACTGTAAACTACAATAATTTCTCTAATGTTAATAAATAAAAAAAAAAGATACGGGCTTAACCTTGATAAACGCTAAAGCCACCCTAAATCCTAAATCTCCTTTTTTTTGTAACACTTTAATCTATCCTATCTTAACACTTGGTTTAACATTTCTATACATTTCCATAATTAAATGTATATAATTCTCATCAACCTCTTTTCTTCCTGATTTAGAGAATTCCTGAGAATTCTCTAAAAGGAATCCCATTTTAATAATGTAAATACAAGCCTAACTATAATTTTTTTACTGCCTTTTCTTATTTTTAACGAAAACTCCTAAAAAATATTTTAAAATGAACACAAATTGTAAGCATTAAAAAAAACAGTCTAATCAATTTAAAGTCTAAAATCGTGACAGTAACAGTTAATAGAAATATAAATATTGACATTTATGAATAAATAATGTTCAAAACCGAGTTAATATAGTATTTATAAGCAGTTCTTTAAAAAGAACAAAAGAACTGAGTTAAAGACGAACATATATTTAAAAGAATTTCAAAGGTTTACAAATGACTCTCCCTATGCTCAAGCCAAACTTACGCCGCAAAGCGATTGCAGCGCTCGAATAATTGCACAAATAATTTTGAGGATATATGTATCACATGACGTAATGAATAGCTAAAGAAAGAGCACAAATACGAAACAATAATAATACTGCAACGCGTGCTTTAGTCATTCGCTTTGGAGATAGTAAAATAGAATATAATGACATTTTACTATATGCAAATTGTCGATTATTCCTTCTGACTCACAATAAATATGCAAATTATGCCGATCCCGATACGAATAGGAAATCCGTTCTTTGAAACGAATCGTTATAATGAGTTATCGCGATTCCAGCAATTAACAAACTACGCAGTTTCTGTTTTTAATATAAAATTTTATCCAAAATTTAAATTGTCATAATAAGAAATTCTCTTACAGGAAATGCGTAGTTTTCTCTTAGAAACCCATGCTGTAAAATGCTGTGTAAAACATGTTTATAGAAAAAATAAATCTCATAATTATGGCCTCTTCGTGGATGAAATCGATCCAAGACTGGCACATAATGCCATCCACGAATAAATTCGATTTCATGGATATGACAGCGAGCCACCAATTCAATGAAATAACTGTCAAATACGAGTTGTATAAGAAATTTCTAAAATGACTAGTGGAAAATTCCGGATTGCAATCGCAATCAGATATATTTATTCCAAATATTTTTACAAAAGTTAGAATTTGTCTCATGATACACGTTGGACAATGTATCACTTATATAGAAATCACTATAAAGAGCATGGCGCATCAAATAAAAAAAATAAAATTCAATATCAAGAAAATCGATAAGTGAATGTATTTAATGAATTCACGGACAAAAATTTAGAAATATCAATACATAAATTTTACGTCTATAAATTAAAACATTTTCGAAAATTTGTAAGCTTATTTATGCATGTAGGCTATGTAATTTGTAAAATAGAAAATTTTAAAAAGAACCTTTTTTGCTAATTAAAAATGAAATTATTATATTAGCCAATTATTTAATTAAATTAATTATTATAAAATCTTATAATTCCAAAGGTAAAATTATAAACAAAACATTGATCTGCTTTAATCTTTTATTCGAAGTGTAGATTCTCATTGGAATTATTGATCTTTCGGATAGAGGAAATGAATCACCAACTGCAAAAAATATTACTGTTGATATAAAAGATAAATTATTTAACTGAATCGTAACAGAAAAAAGAAAAAAGTCATTCTAATGTTTTTTTCTTTAATTATTATTATTATTTTGTTCATATTCCTATTTTTTGTCACTTTCTCTATATGGTTCGCGTGTTTATTCTCCTAGAAAAGAAAGGAAAAACTCTCTGTTACATAAATCGTTCAATAAATGTCATAAACATCTCTAGCTAACAAACATCTAACCAATATTTTATGAGATTTGAAGGGTCATTAAGAATTTTTTGTTCGTACTACAAAACAGTGTGTAAGATACGAGTCATAATTATCAAATAACTTATCCTTTCGATATACCAAAAACTATATTTCCTATAAAATACATTATAATGTATCATATTTCATATTTTCACAATTATATTCATTCAAGGTATTTTAATTTGACGTAAGTTAGAAATTAAAATTTTTGATGTCATTGTCAAGAAAATTCGTTTAAAATATAACTCGGTATGAAAGGTAAAAATGAGTAATATGCTTTTGTTAGAGATAAGTGCCGAATGATAGTAGAAAAGTGTACTGTACTCTCTAATTAGTTTACTGTTAGTGAGTAGGCCTACAGTTGTTTTTACATCTTCGGTTTGATATACTCTCTTATTGCAGTCAAATTGACATAATTAACAAGTAACATGTTCGTATTTATGTTATAAGCATGCTTATTGCTACAATATACATGTCTAGATAACTGAAGAAATTTAAAATTAAACTTCATTTAATATGTGAATAAATACTATAAAGTGTTACTATATTGTTTCGCTATTTACTTAATATGAAATGTAAATGTTTGTACATTTATAAACAATACATTTAGAGAATTTCTTGCGGATTTCATTTTGAAATGCTTAGGAGGGATCAAATTTCACGCATTATTTTTGTCATTTTTAAAGATTATTGCAGCTCTATCTTGACAGATTGCTATGATTGAGATTTGCACGGATCTATGCCATATAAATTGCATAGAGCCGTGCAAAGTGTTCCTAGTATAGTATGAAGGAGGCTCCTTTTTTGCACTAGAGACTAACCTGTGGCCGAGTGTTTAACACTGGTAGTTGGTCGCGGAAAAATGGGCTTGCAGTGTGGAGTTTTCTGAGTTTTTTCATTTATCTAACACCTAAATAAGGGACAGTTTCGCACAAATCCTCCCGGGAGGCACTTCCCATGTGTTGTGTTGTCTTAGCCTATCAGTCCAATCCCTCGCATTAGAGAGACCATATGCAAGGAAGAGCTAAGGATTCTTCCTTATAACAAGACTATAATATTAAATATCGTATATCTCGGCGGATAAGACGACCTTCAGATAAGACGATGTATAAATTTTCGTCAAAGTTTTATAGTTTTAGCATATATCTGTCCTATAAGACGACCCCCAAACTATCAACGGCCTTTGAATTTAGTTTAGATCAGCGATCATCATCTGAATAATAATACTATATAGCGTATATGGAATTATGTCCTATTTGTATTGATAATTTTTCGAATGAACAAATTTTATTTTCTTGCATCTGGCGATTTTTGCAAACATTCGCACTAATTCGAGTATGACCTTGACTATTTACAAAAACATCCTACGGGCTATTCTATTTTGTGCACATACCCTACTCTCTTCTAGTAAATAATTACGGTTTGTCTGTTTTTTTATAATGGTTTTAATTTATATAAATTTCAATCTAATTTTTTTGTATCTGTCCTATAAGATGACCCCGAATTTTCGGGACTATTTTTTATGGTTCAACTATCGTCTTATCCGCCGAGATATACGGTATGTATATAAATTTATGTTAATATATTTTTAATTAAGCGTCTCGCCGCACAGTCATTACGTTATTTTGTTTACTTTTTTCAAATATCGTTATGCTTTGGGATATTCTAGATTGAAAGACCCAGATGCAAGGCCCTCTACTGAGTAAACTGCTGTTATTTAATTATACTGTAATTTTCTTTGTTTTTTCCCTTCGTTATTTCTGATTTATATCCTAATTTCTCTGACGATGTTAAGAGAATTTCCGCAACTCATCAGATTATCCGGCTGGCATAATTTAGATTTTAAAAAGATAACACATCTATAATCTAAAATTAAAGTCTGTTTCGCCTTACTGTAAACGTATTCCGAATATACCTATAATTAAAATCTAAATTAATAATTCTCGTTACTAGATGGCAGTAAAAGTTAATATTGTTACCATCATCTGTTCAGAATCTTCAAAATTAATTTTCCAATATTAATAATATTATTATATCATTAATATTATAAAAAATTTAATTTTAAAAACTAAAATAAGAATAAAAAATTTTTTAAAATATCTTCCTCACTCGATGATTTCTAATGTCTGCTACGTGCTGCCATCTCTGAACAGAAATAGTATTAAACGAATTAATTAATTAATTCGTTGGTTTTTCTAAGCGTGGTGTATGTTCCTTACATAAATAAAAATAATTTAATTATTTATGAAATGAAAATCACATTAATTATTATAATTTTTACGTTAGTCGTCCGTTTTATCCCAGTTTTCGGTTATCCAGTTATATGTATCGGTTCACATTACCTCGGATGATTGGGATTCTAGTATAATATAAATAATTAAATAATTAATTCTTAGAATGCAGAATGTTTTAAATTATTTTCTAGAAAGGTGGTGTTGTAGAGTTCGGCTATGCAACACTTATGCGATCCAGGGCCGGCCATCGGGGGGGTGCGGCGGATGCTACGCACCGGGGCCCCGCGATTGAGGGGGCCCCAACATTATCAAGAATGCAGTATTTTTAGTAATTTTTCTGAAGTAATTAATGTATTAGCAAGAACAAAATCACGCTTTAAATAAACATGCATTAATATATGTTCGTGTTTGTAAATTTTTTTATTTTAGAAAAACATTTGGACCCAAATAGTTTCTTGCACCCGGGCCCCTTTATCGAGAAGGCCGGCCCTGATGCGATCTGCCAAGGAGAGATGACTCCCGGGTAGACTTTCTATGGAAAACTGGCTCCTATAAGTTGTTAGATATGAAAAGGAAACGTGGAAAACCCACAGTTGAATCTTCTTACCACGAATCTTATTTGCCCAAATTTCATATCTTGACAATAAAAATGATTTTTCAAATTATTAACAAAACTTTTACAGACCTTTAATTTATATTTAAATTATCGAGTATTGTTCAAATACAAAATAAAATACACTCTGTTGCTCCTTACACGATTATTTTGCAAACGTAATCAGTTGCAAAAATAGTAAGCATATGAGTTTTCTGTTCAATTAAATTGGAATTATTCGATTAAATGTTGTAATCTGTTATATAATATGTTTTGTTCTATGTATTGTACTGTTTTCCCCTTTTTTTCCTTTTCTTGAAAAAATTTGAAAAATGCTTTTTGTATAATCAATAATACAATTTTTTGTACAATAAACATTATCATGATGGTTAGTAAAATTCCGCACGTTAAAAAGTAATATAAAAATTAAAATAATAAATTATTACGATATCATAGTACAAGAATATGGCTGAAGAACAGTTTCATTACAATGCTGCATATTAGTAAGCTATAAAGTAAGGTGACCAGACGTCCCGGATTGTGCGGGACTCTCCAGGATTTGGGTTGTTAGTTCCGCATTGAACACCGTCCCGGAAAATGTCCCGCATTTGGTCATGTAACATTTTCAACATGTTCACAAGTTGTCAAGAGCACAAAGTTGTCGTTTTCTTTTACTGCTAGTAGCCCGGGACGCCCCTAGTGGGCGTTCTAGCAGCAACGGTGTCATTCCGTAGTATAAACAATAAATTTATATCAATAAATCAATAATAAACTCCTATTGGAATAATAATATACTGAATTTATTATTAATTTAAATAATATCTAAGGGCGCCCCTAGTGGCCGTTCTAGGCATACCATGACAGATATACAAACAGCGCCATCAATTTTTTTTCTATAAAGAGTTATTTTTAAGTTTATTTATGCATTTATGTATTTATATATTTTTCTATTAAATTATTTATTAATGAATTAGTTTTTATTATTACATACAGTGGTGATATTCAACGGGTTCGCACAGGTTCGGTCGAACCCGTTGTTAAAATTTTCAGTTTTTCCGAACGAGTTCGCCAGAACCCGTTGGTAAAATTTTCAGTTTCCTGAACCTTGTTAAATACATAGAACATTTCTCAGTGGTTTTGTTTTCTTAAAAAGATATATTAAAACATACGTATTATACTCTGTAATACTACTAAACTAGAGCCTTATACCCCGTTCGCACCGAGAATTTCAATCTAGATTGTGAGCAAGGTCGGAGACTATGTCTTGGTGCGATCTCTCTCGATCGTTTCAATCTCGACCGAAACGAGGTTTAATCGCGATCGATTCAAGAGAGTTCTTGAAACTAGATCCAGTCATAAGAGAAATTCCACAATCTCACACGCGTGAGATAATACAAGATGGCTGTGGAAGACGTGTCGGGCTATAGACAGCAAAATAAAAAGGATATTGTATTTCGAGAGATGATGACATCTGTCTATTATCAGCAGTAGTGCCATTCGAGGTGAAAAATTTCTCTCCCTAAAAAAAAAAAAAAAGGTCGACAGCAGTAATATACTATTGTTACCTGGTCTTCGCCCAGAGCTCGTTACGTTCCAAATACGCCACTGATTATTAGATATATCGCAAGAAAAGGTATTGTATTTAATTGTATTTATTTCTAGCCAAAACTTCCATTTCGTTTGTCGGTGACTGTCAGGGAAAAATTTTCTGCTAGCGAACCAGGGTGTACTATAGATTACTCCCTATGGAATTTCAGGACTTTGATTATATATATGAACTCAGGGGACCGAGACGAGTTCAACGGTACCCTATTTTTGGACCGGAGACGAAAAATAAGAAAATTATCACACTTTTTAAGTTACCATACTTTTTTAATCTCTCATGCATACGGCATCGTAGTTGCTAGTATTGCCATCTTGCGGTAAAGTCTGCAAACCGTGACGTCGGACTACGGTCATCTCCCGGAGCGTTAAACACGCGATACGAGAGCGGAGAGAGCGACGCGACTTCTGATCATCGCGCGATCGCCATTTCGCTTTATGTTACTTATGGCCAGGGTCGGATTTACATAAGGGCATTTGGGGCCTGTGACCAGGGCCCCCACAAAATAGGGGCCCCCACAAAACTAAAAAAAAATTATGTTTAAACATAATTTTTTTTCTATTACCGCGACAGCCTAGTGTGGCCTAATCATGAGGGCAACAGGCAGAGAAAACCTAACCCGGAAAAAAACCTATGAAACATCGGAAAATTTCGGGAAAAAATTTCACATAGGTATTTTTCAGTTAAATTAAAATAGATATATTTTATTGTGTAAAACTACTTATGTTTACAATAACCTTATTTTTAAATGAAATTTACAACTTCCTAGTTCAAATCTAATTGAAAGTACAGTATTTTGTGTAAACTTTCTAAATCATCAAATTTGCCTACTCTTAAAGGGGGGACCCCCACCGAATTTGTGCCCAGGGCCCCTGGATTGGTAAATCCGGCCTTGCTTGTGGCAGCAAACATGACCTCTCGTATGGGAGCCACCACACGCCGCCATGTGCTAAACTAGTGATCGATTCACGGTAGTTCTTGAACGAAGTAAAAAAATGGGGGAAACGTCTACTAAAGGCAATTTTAACGGCAAGCACGCGACTTCCGATTGCAATAGCGAGGCCGACTTACCGGAGAGCGACGCGACTCCCTATCATCGCGCAATCGCCGGAAAAAAGTATGATAACTTTTTTATTTTTCGTCTCCAGTCCAAAAATAGGGTACTGTTGAACTCGTCTCGGTTCCCTGAGCTCAAATATATAATCAAAGTCCTGAAATTCCATAGGGAGTAATCTATAGTACACCCGCGAACCCTTTGTTAAATATTTCGAATATCACCACTGATTACATATATGTATGTTGGAGGTCCACCCCATTTTTAGCTCCCACAAACGGAAGCGTCCCGCATTTCAACCTAACATATCTGGTCACTTTACTATAAAGCCATCTCTGACATTGGTCAGCATATATTAATTGCTAGACTAACTTCCAGATTTGTAAAATTTGCGATAAAACTGTTCCTTGATGACGTATCCATGTGCTGTGATGTAACGATCACGTGCAGAATTTGATTAATACTACACACTGGCTTTAAAATGCGGCGAGTTTTTGCAGAATAATTGTATAAAGTGTAAACTTTTATAGTAATTCAGAAATTAAATATATTTAAACTTACTTTAAATTCCATTATAAAACGTTCCTCGACTTTCAGACAACTCTTTATATCTTACGTAACACGTTACCTGCTAAAGAGGCTTTTACTATAGTTAGATAAGTGTCGTGTCCGTCATTAGGTTCTTTTTTGGTTTTCTTTCTACAGGAAAATCAAAACTTAACCAACATGGAAGCCCTGTTGCTTCGATTTGTCGTCTGCTCTTTTTTTAGTTCTCTTCTTTCCCGTCTAGCGTCGCCTCTCATTCCGATGCTAGCCAAGGTCAGAGTCGGTAGATTAACTGGTCTTTCGACTTCCTATCTTCGCTAGTAGCTAAAATCAACTAGAGACAAATGTTACCACCAGGGGCATTGCAATCACTACAAGAGCGCTAGATCGAATCTCAGTGAGGTCGAATATTTTTTTTTTATTGAAAGTTATATATAACCTTCGAGTTCGATTTCATAATTTTCTATGAATTTTATTATAAGAATGAAAAGGCTTTTATTTAAACCCAAAACCAGGTTTATGGATAAATAAATGACACTTAATAAAACATTAAACACCTTCCATCGCTGAGAAATGTTTATTTAATAAAGATTGATATTCAGTTAAATGAATGACAAGGAACAAAACTGACATAATAGTACAATTATTATACGTTAAAAATTTATTATACATACAAACAAATTATATTACACATAATTATAATTATAATAGTAATTATTATTATTTGCGCTATTAAAATTTACTTTAAGTGAGAAATTTTTCTATGTTTTTTACTTTCAATTGATGAAATAAATGATTGATTAATCGTTCGCGTGAAAAAATGCAATCGACAGGTAACAAAAAAGTGCAAAAATCTGGAGGTCAAGTAGGACTTGTGACCAGCATTGTGGCATCCTATCATCAATGTAACAGAACACTGATTTAATATAATATCCATTATTGAAAAATAAACATTCATGTTTGGGTTTGTTAATTGTTCACATACTTTGCTTTCTGCCCAGTACATCAATTGGCAAAGCTTATAGCTTGGATATAACAAACCTCCTCGAGATTTGATGAATGTAAATGTCTTCTCTGGTGCAGCATCTTCAGGTTTTGCTGTTAATATATTTTTGCATTCATCACAACCAAGTGATGGCAGCAGATGACGAACAATGTAACCTCCTAAATAATGTAAAATAAACTTAAATGTTTCTGGTGCACAATAATCGTGATCTAATAATTCATTATCAGTAGGATCTCCACAGGGCAGGCTTGGATTACAAAGCAAATTTTGTAAATGTTCTTCCAATTGTTCTTGAACTTCCTTAAATGGTTTTTTATGACTCTGAAGAAGATTTTTTAAAGTAACAAGGGAAGATCCAGGATCAGTTTGAACTGATGCTCGTTTGGGAGGACGAACCAAACTGTACACAGTCATCAGTCTATACAGGTATAAGAACTGTACTGTTGTGGGATGAGAATTGCTTCCACTTCCTTGTCTTATCATTCCAAAGAAACGCTAATTGAAAAGAAAACATAAGTTAAGAGTTTAATACAAGATTATATAATCATTACACTAAGTCAGTTTTACCTCTAATGGGTCCTGATTAAAGTGAGCTGTCAAGATATAATATGAGTTTGGAAGCAATTGTTTAATGAGTGCTGAGATACTAGTTAGCGTCAAGCGTAGATTTTCTGCTGTCTGGTGGCTCAAAAATCCCTTTTGATCACTGCTTTCAATCTGTAATCTGAATGTTTCCCATCTATTTAACCATTCTAGAGATTCTTCAATAACCTATTTTAAAAAAGTTGTTTATTAAAACATTTATAGTTTTTCCTAGTGAATCATTACTATTACCTTGAGATCATTTGAATCATGTCTGATTCCATCCTGTGGCAATCTGCGATTTAAAGCATCAAAAAGAGCATTGATGCGACGTATGAAACTTATTGTAACATCTGCATTCTTTAGGCTAGCAACCTCACGCTGTTTATAAAACAGCATAGCATCAGCAAAAGTATTACTAAATATCTATAAAGAAATGAGATAAATAAAAGTATTCTTATCAAATCAGATTATATAAGTAAAAAAAAAAAAAGTGTTACTTGAGCTGCCAGCAATACACTCATTCTCTGGAAGTTATTCGGATTAACATGTATTTCAGTTACTTTGGGACATGCCTTTAATCCCTTTGGTAATTTGGAATCTTCATCAACAACTGCTTTAAAATGCTGTAATTCAACCCTTCCTTCAGGAAACTAAAAGTAAAAATGAAGAATAATGCAATGGCTTATATTATAAATTAGGTGAAAACACTTTATTTTCTTAGTTTTACCTGAAAGTATCTACTTTTCAAAAGATTGTTTCGCATACATTTTAAAATATGTGGTACATCAATAATTGCCAGTACTTGTCTATCTGCAGCAGGATTTGTAAATGAGCATTGTACATTATTTGTGTCTGCACAAATTCCTAAAGTTTTTAAAGCTGCTTTGTTTGTGCTGGCACCATCACAAACTATTGCATTGACTATTATGCCACACTGCTCTAAATGAATAATTGCTTGCAAAATAAGTTTTGCAACAGTAGTACCTGGGACAGAGCTTTTTGAACAGAATGTGCCAATACATTGTACCCAACTAGCAAAGTGAGGTCTGAACATAAACACTAGGCCATGATCACCTGCTGTAAATTCACTCTGTCGCAACACAGAATTATCACCACAATCAACAAGTCCAATCATTTCACCAGTAGCTTTTGAAAGTTCTATATGTTTTTGAAGTGTAATTTCATCAAAAATTAAAACTCCCTGGCATTCTGTTTGTGGAATAGTCTCCAATTTTGACTTTAAAATAACAAAAAGATCTTCATCAAATCCAAATTTGGCATTAATGCCTCTAATATATTGATGCAGTGTAGACTGACAAGGTAAAGGCAAGTAATCATTATTTCTCAAAAATTCATAGACAGATGGTGACCTAATTTTTAAAAGCAAACAGTCAAGTAACCAATTAATGTCATATCTCATACCCTTTTTGCTTTTTATATGGCATGCTTTCAGCATGTGCTCTATTACAAGTTTCTGTCTCGGTGGTAAGGAATCAAGTTTATCAGCTGACAACTGTTTTATTTTAAGTTCAGCATTTTCTTGATGAAGCTTGAGATTTTCTGTTTGAAGAGTTTTCAGTTTCTTCTTATAGATCATCTTTCGCTTTCTACACCGATACAAATCCTCTTTGACTTTTAACAATTCAGACTGCAAAGCAGAGATTTTATTGATATATAACAGCTCAGGATGCTCTGTAGTTGCTGCTTCAGATGTGGAGGGTTCTTCTATTTCATTTTCTACAGTTGTTACTTGAGAGTGTGTATCATGCAAATCTAATGATTGATAAAAAAATATTTAAAAAATCAGACTTAATCTTAAAGTATTTATAAGAAAAGTTAGGCCACAGAGAGATAGCCCTCAGTGAATCACAGTGGGTCTCACAAACCCAGCTCAATCTTTAGTTAGCATTTTTTAAATATAAAATGTTCCTTAAAAATACTGAAAAAATTTATATTTTTCTAACTTTTCGGCCCGATCAACATGAGATTAGAACGTTTTTTTTTATTTGATTTTACTTAGACTAGATGTCTTAAGCTTCCAATCGAAAAATTTATATTAAAACACAGGGTCCGAGAGACCCACTGCAACTCAGGCAAGGGCAAAAAGTTACATGGCTCACTAAGGATTAAGATTACATAAAAAACATATAAATATTTACCTTTGGTATTGACTTTTCGGTATCTCTTCGTAGATGGTTCTTCATTTCTTGTGAGACATCGCGTTGATCGTTTTTGAGGTACAGACTTACTAATGTACTTAGGACAATTAGGGAAGTTTGATGGATATGCATCTGACGTTAATGCCCAGCGATCTCGTGGAATTTCTACTTTCTCTCCATTTATAACATGGGAGTAGGTTTTTAAAATAAATCTACTCGCAAAATGTACGTCACAAACATAACATTTACTTGTTAGCATCTTGTCGTCTCGTGGAATGCATCGCATCCACTTCTCAATCTTATCGCTAGGAACACGGAAGAAATGTCTCTTCTCGTTCGATGACTTATATCCTGCCTTGCATCCTGGCACAAAGCACGTTGGCATTTTTATGTAGCTAAAAAAAAACAATTATTATAGGTCGAAATCACTGAGTTCCGTAAATCCAAAGCAAGAACAACGCTCTTCTGCGAACAGTGGCGCCAACTAGCGGCAAATATTGTCTCTAGCTAAGTTTGAACTATTAGTCGAAAGACCAGTTAATCTACCGACTCTGCCAAGGTCTATAAACACGATACCGTGATGCATCGCGGCAGTCGCCATTTTGGATCTTTTTGAGGTTGTGTAGAATTTTTCAGATTTAAAAAAATATATTTATCACAAGAACCACGTGATATTATCATAAGAAATACTCATTAATCATTTATTTTTCAAAAACATCTTATTTATATTAATTAAATTATTATTAATATTTATTTATCAATTATTGTGAATATTTCTGCTGTGTGAGATTTGTAGTATTACATATAATAAATGATTACTTGATTAAAAAACTACAGAAAATTATTTTACTCTTCTAGTTGACGTTTTCTTTTATCGGGAGCAACAGCCATATAAGATTGCTCGAATATATTCAATAAGGAAAATTCAACTAAAATTTAGTGCATATTTTATAATTATTGTTGCTTTTATAAATTTATATTTTAATACAAATAATGCTGCATATACTGTCATTCAGTGTGAACATGTTGCATTTTCTGAAGTAACAGTTTTAATTAAATTGGAAAATACAGTATCGGGTTACTAATAGAGATTTCTTTTAAATATTTTTTATTATTAGAAGAAATCAAAAATCCAGTATATAAACTGCTCTAATATTTAACACGTATTATAAAATGTTTGTAGTATGCATCATTAAAGTGGTTTTAATTAACCTTGTTTAAATTACATTAGTATTGATCTGAGAACCATTTTTAGTCTATAGACTTTTTGTAGTAAAGTTTTAGCTTTCTGACAGGTTGTATAACAACATTATGTAACTTATTAAACAGAATAACAGAAACATAAGAATAAAAATTTATTAAACAGAATAAATTTTATAAGAAGTTGTTTTTGAACTGAAAACACGCTTTAAAATAAAATATAGTAATTTAAATTAAAAATTTCAGCTATTTAAATTAATATTTCATAATGTGAGTAATGTAACAGTACAAATAAAAATATTATAATAAATAATTATGTTGCTTTAAAATCATTTTATTATAAAACAAAGTTAAAGTTGATATTTCTATATGTTTGTATTGTCTACTGCTTAATAAAGTTTTATAAACATACTTATTTAATTCTCTATATAAATAAATAAATTTAATTTATATGCATAAGAAAGTTCCTAAATGGAAAAAAAAATTATCATCTCTTGCAAACGCTTTTGAAGATTTACTTTAATAATATGTAAAGTTTGTGGGAATGGTTTTCTTTTTTCTTCATCTAATTATAATTTATAAAAATATTTGCTTTGAGCCCCTATTTGCAGTTTGTTTAATGCAAAATGCATGTGAATATAGAAAACTAAATACGTATTTTTATTTTAACAAATATCTCCAAATTTCTTCTTTAATTTTGCATTTCAAAACTAAAATTTATCCTCGTACTTTATTATACAAACCATTGACGTAGCTTTTAATTTTGAAACCTACTTACTTAGTCTTAGTACTTACTTAATAAAGCCTTTATGTGTCAAGAGTAACTTCTAAATATAAAAAAAATACTCTATTTGAAATTATAAAAGGAATTCTGTGACTAGACTCGAAGGAACGTGCAGTTTACAGCACGTAGATAGCATGAAATCTATACCGTGACCTTGGAACTGCGGATCCAAAATGGCGACTCCATAGGGAACATTGGTGTCCTGGCCTTATGTTTATAGACCTTGATGCTAGCTAATGATACAAACACTACAATAAGTAAACCGATGATAGAGCTGTTTCGTCTGAAACGAATTACTTCTTTGGCTCGTTTAGCCAAACGTATTAAAGCCACTAAACGAGGCAATGTGTCCATTGTATTTTAGAAGAGTCGCCTTTATAAAAAAAAAAAAAAGAAAAATTTCTCTCCTCTGTATTTGGCTGAATCGTATGAATTAACAATACTGTTTGCGACAAAGTTTTTTCTAAAGATCACATTTACCAACAAAACTAAATTTTTAATTCTTTCCTAATTTTACTTTAATTAAATCGTTTAATTTAACTATGAGCCGATGGTACCAGTGATTATCGCGAAATCTGAGAAAATTCCTTTTTCGTGATAATAAATATTGTGAATTAGTCAATAAATTTTTGAAGTATTCTTCTCACTCTCACTGATATTTTTTCTCTTTATGGCTCTTGTGTTGCTCTCGGAATCACTCTATTTTTTTAATACCGAGCCGATTATTGTAGTGCCGATTTCTGTGATTTCAGATTATCGGAAACAGATAATCCTTCATATATCTTTCGCATTCATCAGTCATCCTTTATCTAATAGAAAAATCATCTTTGATATATTATTCTATAATTTACATAATTAGATTCAACGTCGAGAAGTTGTTTTTCGGCCGTACTTGGTAATCCTGTTAATGTATTTTAAAATCCAATAGATTTGTTTTAAACTGTTCCTGCCCTGAAGATTTTATTCCATAACATTTTATTCCTAAGAAGATTTTATTCCATACTAGTCACAGATCCGTAGGGCAAGTAAATGGTGAGGGAAAAGCCAAACTTAAGCGGTCATAAACATTCCTGTTTCCGACCCAGGTGTCTCAGAATAGCACGTTAATGTCTTCGCCAACTTGACTATCCAAACATCAAAATTCGATAAACTATTGTCAGAATGATTTTCATTGAATAATTGATCACTCAGAAGAAATAACCATAAAGTCTGCTTCAGATTTGAACTCGGATTCTTCGTGTCGACATGAATTGGTTTTCTAACATCGTCTGAAGTTATGAAATTCAAAACAAAAAATTCTTATAGAATATCAACTTTATCAAATTCAAAATTGTTCAGAATGTTATTGGAGATATTTGAACGGAGAAGGTTTTTTACAGAAGTTGAATTTAGATTTTCATTATAAAGATATACGGAACTGATCGGTGTTACTGTTTCGATTACATATCGAATGATCTCTTTCCGAAAACAGGACTTGTAATTCGTTTTGATAGCTAAGGCCCTCAGTGCAGAAAGTAAAGTTTCTAAAGAGCTGAGTGTCTAAAAATAGATATAATTGAAAAATTTATTATATAATGTAACCGTCGACATTAAAATTCCTAATGATTTGGAAATGATATAATTGAGCGTGATAAAAGAACGTCTATCTTCGAAATTTCTACTTTTATAAAGACGCAGAATTATTTTATGATGAAGTCGTGAGGGTTAATGCAGAAGTCCTCCGTTCGGAGAAATCTTGCATCAAATTCTGGACCTGAGAAGAACTCTAGAAACTTTTTGGGTGGTCTGAAGTCTCGCTCTTTACACTTTAAAGTTGTTTATAAATCATACAATAGTATCAGTACTGGAAAAATTCTCTATTAGCAACCAGGGGTTGCTTATAGAGAGCATTTGAAACAAGGGCAGCAAAGATCGGTTTCTCGTCATGTGCAAATTCCCGTCGAATCGGCACTGTCTCGGATATGTCCAGCCCCGTTGTTCATTACTCAGTCGCTCCCATTGTGTGCCTGGCCGAACCCAAAATGGGTTTTTAAAAAAAGCTCTTTATTGCCCAAAGTGTGGAAAAAGTTCAAAGATGAGATGAAAATGCCAGAAGCAACTAAACGTAATAATTATATAATGGTAATATTATCACAAAATCTTGTTAATTATTTAGGTATGAAATAATTGTAAAATATTGAATGAATTTCCTCAAATCAAAATATTCCAATAGTTTGTTGGTTACATATTTTAACAATAAAAAATAAACACTAAGTGTGCAACTGTTTTGTAATAAATTTTACAACAATTATTTGTTTTTAAACAAAAATTTCCATATAATTTATATAAGTACGTTCATTACATTCATTTCTGATCATTAGGAATCTTATGTAAAATCTATTCTTCATTGTATTATAATAAAATAAAAATCACTCACCCTAATAACGAAATTCTTTTTCACCCGAAAAAATCCACCAACAGAAGGTCCGATGGGTGTTTTACCAAATCGTTTCATGAAATTCAATAACTATTAAAGACAAAAACAATATTAAAACGAAAAACAAAATTATCATTTTTTATTGTACTAAAATGAATTTTCTTCTAAAGTCGGGAACCACACAGCGATTACTTTCGTGCAATACTTTATTTCTCTGTGGTGCCATCTTTTAAGAAATGTATTTCGGGTTCTCCTAGTCCATCATCAGTTGCTCTGTGGGACTAAAAGAGTCCAAAATGCATTTTGATGAGGCAATATGTTTTTTTATTTTTTACAATAAATTGACCTGTACAGCTTTCAAGAAGCTCAGGATTGGATTTAAACACGGATTCTTGTCGACTGTAAGGTAAATTTCAAAGCGGTCATCTAGCCGATATACAGATTGAATTTAGTTTTGAATATTATAAATTTATTGTCAATCTCGAGTATATAAATCTGTAGAAAAACACGAAAAATTCCATATAAATTTCTAAATAATTTTAAATATTTACTTACTTTTAGTTTTTCATTCAAAGCCAAACCGGAGGAAGAAATCTTTGCAACGCTATTAAAATTGCCATACAACTATTCAAAGCAAAAATGATTAGAAAACAATGGAACTTATAGTAAATAAATACATTTATATTTAACTTACTGCAGCGGTTAAGCGTGACGAAAGATAGCTACATCCAACGGTGATAGTGAAACCCGCTGTAGAAACGATTGCAAATTCAATTTTTTGAAAAATTTCCATTTTAACAAAGAGTAAAGTACAAAGGATGAAGCAACTTATATATATACCAAAACCGTATACAAGTGGAATAACATATTCAAATATATAATTAATATCTTCGATGCAGAATAATAGTTCGGTATGCTTTTCAATTAAATGATTTAATTTCGATTTCAGAGAAGTCGTTTCAGATCCGATCTGTGTAAGATCGGCCGATAAATGTTCGAATCTCTCGCAAATAATCAAACCTGCTACAAAAAATTGAAATATGAAAAGACTTAAAGTCACTACATCTAAGAAGAAGATAAAATAGAGGTGAGTGGTACAGAAAGCCATCTCGAATTCTGAAACAGAATTACTTTTTATTGACTTATAAGTTAAGAATTCAAATATAATTTTTGATATTATCAAAATTTCACATTGAATAATCAATAATTCAATAAAATATTTTTCAATTTTCTTTTTATTTTTACTCTCTTCAGCATAGTAACTTCTCTTATAGCAAAAGCATAATTTGCTCTTAGAAATCATACTGTATAATACTGCGAAAAACAACTGGGACATAGCAAAAATAAATCTCATAATTATGGGTTCTTCGAGAATCATATCGATCCAAGACTGGCACATAATGCCATCCACGAAAATGCCCAATGTCGTTGATATGGCACTGAACCAATAATTCAGTCCAATAACTATCAGATACAATTTATAAAGGAATTTTTTAAAACGACTAACGGAAAATTCCGGATTGCAATCGCAATCAGATATTATATTTATGCCAAAGATTTTTGCAGAAGTTAGAATTGGTCTCATGATACACGTTGGGCAAGATATCTCTTTCGTGGAAGTCATAATGAAGAACGTCGCGTATCAAAGAATATAATCAAATCGGAAAGAATATAAAATAAAATAAATTGTAGTTAGATCAATAAGTAGAATTTTGATCTGTTTTATCTTCTACTCGTGGTATAGATCCTTATTGGAGTTATTATTCTTCAGATGAAGATATGTATCACCAACTGCAAGAAACATTATATTTAATATATAAGATAAATTATTTAATCGAATCCTGACAGAAACAAGAATGAATTCATCACTAAAGATACGTATCGTAATATATATATATATATATATATATATATATAAACTTTAATCATACTTTCATTGCTTTGTTTTGTTTTTTAGAAGAAATGAAATACATAGAATATTTCTTTAGTTTAGTTTCTTAACGTTAGTAAAAAATGACATTAATTTAAATGGTAGGAACCACTACGGGTTCCTAAGCTTTCTGCGGTTCTGGGGTTAATTCCCAGTTTCCCTCCTGATGGTCGTGTCAGTGGTCCCATGCGATCGCGGTTTACACGTTTTGCTATACAATATTTGTATTTTTAAAAATGCTTTATTTTAATCATTTATAATATCAGTGGAATCGTGCTCGACATTCCAAACGCCATTGTCAAACTTCTAGGCTTACGGGAAAGCGGCGCTGAATGTCTGATGTACACGTTTTCGCGTTGAAAACTTCGGCCTCAACCTCGCTATTTATTTGACAACGATATTACAACACCCCAGAGTATATCAATAATTAAATTTTAATGAGTTTTAAAAGTATTTTATTCGTAAAATAAATGTAATAAAATATTAAAGATTTTTTTTATTTCTTAAATTACTTACTTTTATAGTTTCTATAGAAGATTCGATGTAAATTTTTGCTGTTTATCAAGGGAAAGGCTTTACTTTACGATGAACAACATCTCATTCTGGATTTGGTAGATTTCAGTATATCTACAAAAATTCTCTAATCTCTCATATAAGATATTCTCGTGTAATATGATCTTAATTTATACTTCGCAATCTATTAAAATTACTATAATATTGTATTTTATATAAGTCACTTAGAAAAATTCTTTAAATATTTATCTAAATTGATTTAAAACGATAATTTATTCGTCAATACTTTTAAAATACCAAAAATGCTTTCGGTAAAAGCAAATTAGTTTCCATGTTTAATATTACACTTTTTAAAACACGATATTGGCAAATTAATTATCATTTTAAATTCTTTAAGGTGGATCGATATCACAAGTATTTTCATAGCAAATTTCTAAAGTTTATCATATGCATGCGTATATACACGGGCTAACACAATCTAATGTATACAGTTGGAACAATCAATTGATTATCCTTTACTGGCTGATTGGCCTATATTCATACAGAAATAAACGATAAATTAAAAATATATAAAAACATATCGATAAATCAAAGTTACTAGATAAATCTAAATCCAAAAAATTATTTTAAAATAATAAATAAAAGGTAAAAAATAATAAATATTTTTTCAGCTTTAACAGTATTCTGGTATTATGGAACTAACATTAAAAGCGTAAGGTGATCGAAACATTCTTACGAGTTAGTTTTATTTTCTATCAGTTTGTAAGAGCATCCCACGAGCGCCCCATCTTTTATTTTTGGGCACGCCTGTCATAGGTTCATTATCCCCACCTAGACCGTAAGGCTAAAAAGATGAATATCTACACGCATTACCATCCGTTATCAAAATTTATTTATAAGTTTTAATTTTTCGTTAATTTTTTGCTAATTGCTAAATTGTTTGCAAAGTCTTAAACAGTGTATTATCATTGGGTATACATCATGCAAAGTTTCGACTGAATCGGAAATTGGAAAGAGAGTGAAAATTGAGTTATTTTATCTGGACAGACGAACAAACAGACAGATTAAGTTAATAAAAAGCGTATAGAAAAGTCCATTTTTATCTATTATATTCGCAAATCACACACGAATATTTTCCTAACATGATTTCAAACTTTACCGCTGTAAAGACTAGAGGCTAGTTAAACCATTCGTATAAAACGTGTAGAGTACAGTACAGTGCATCTACCACAGTACAAGACTACAGTGGAGTATTTAGCTGCTCACATTATTGTTATAAGTTGTCCGGCAACATAATATTTGATCATGAGTCGAGTAATTCTTTTATTCATTGTTGCTTATCTTAAAACCGTATCTTCTTTTATTTGTTTTCGTCACAACTACGCGCATAGCTGGGCATTTTTGACATCAATCTTTATTGAGGAATATAAGCCGAAGCGCGTTTCGGGCATACGTCCCTCTTCTGTCAGCATTTCTTTTTGAGATATCTCGTAAAGAGGTGTTAACTTATATATGTTACCGGCAAAACCCGATTTTACGCCAAACTAGTTTAGAATTATTATTCAAGTATATTAATGGTTAATTTAAGTTCATCATAAAACACAAATAAGTTCATTTTTAATTTTAGTTTGATTTTAAAAGTTATTTTTATTATTTCGTTTGAATTTTTGAAAATAGTTTCGAAAGTTAATTACCTTTAAAAGTGCATGACTTAATAAAAAAATACAAATTGATAAGTACTGATTAGCTTATTTTTATTTTATAGTTTTATACAAGTGTTGTGTCACTTCTAATCAATACCGTTTTTGGTTAATGTTACCCTAGGTAACGAAGATGGCGGCTCGTCTCCGATTCCAGCGATCAGAAGACAGGAACAGTGGGGACGCACGTTCTAACCTAACCTAACCTATTCTAATAATTTGGTTTTTTTTTTTTTTTTTTGTAACTCTTTCCGCTCAGTGGGCACTAAGAGGGCCTCTTTTAGTAAGCCCATTATGGGTTCGGCCAGGCCCACAATGGGGCGGCCGGGTGGTGAGGGACGGGGCCCGACATATTCGAACGGACCACCCCCCGAAAAATTCCTGGGGATTATTCGACCCGTTCGGATTCGATCCCGGGTCCCCCAGAGCGGTAGGCTGCCACCTTTACCGCTCGGCCATCCGGCCGTCCTAATAATTTGGATGCTAATAATTATGGTAATTTATTAGAATAGGTTAGGTTAGGTTAGAACGGGCGTCCCCACTGTTCCCTGTCTTCTGATTGCTGAAATCGGAGACGAGCCGCCACCTTTGATATCTAGGGTAACATCAGCCCCGTTTTTTATAATTAAGTAGATTATGTTTGAATAAATATTGTTCATATAATTGATTGTCTTTTATTTTAACTATTAATATATTTAACCATTAATATACTTGAATAATAATTCTAAACTAGTTTGGCCTAGGAAAAACTAGTTTGGCGTAAAATCGGGTTTTGCCGGTAACATATACATCTTGCTTAAAAATTACTTATATGTTACAAATATGTACAGTTAAAATTTCATGGCTTTACACTGAACTGCATTTCATTCTTTTACTCAGTCAAAGGCTAAAAGTTTTGTTAGGAATGTAAATCCCTGCCACTCACCACCGTGCTCTGCGGTAGTGAGTGGAGTTGGGAGAAAGAGGATGAGGCCGCATTAGATTTCGGAGTAGTTAATATTGTTCCGCCTCTAACATTTAACATTTAATTAAAGAGTAAGTAGAGCTATCTGCAATTTGTAACAGACTTTGCTCTCTGAGAAATTGAAAGAAGAAAAGGCATGAGATGTGAAGTATGAAGTAAAGTGGGATAGGGAAGTGTGAAAAAGAGGGCGTGGGAGGCCCGAGGGCTCCTGCATCACATTTATTAATAAAAACAGTGGGGTACAAATAGAATAAAATACAATATCAAAATATACAATTGACAAAAGGTTTCTGCTTCTAACACGAAGATCACCAAGAGAGACTTTTTAATCATATCCATCATAGGTTCGGTTAGTTCTACAATGGGAGTGTCCGAGAAGTGGGGACGGAGTTCATATTTGGGATATTTAGCCCGTGAAAAATTCATATGTTTGTCGACTATCTGGATTCGATCCCGGATCCCCAGAGCAATAGGCTGACGTCTTAAGATGGGTTCACACTTCGGCCGACCAGTACACCTAGCCTGGAATTATGTGACAGTAGCAGGAACAAGCTGAGAATATGACGTGGTATCAACTCATTCAGCGAGACCATTCACCTAACGAATTTGTGACAAATGACACTCCGAACACGTTCGTGTCGCTTCTCACATAACTCAAGGCTAGATATCCAGATCGACCAAAGGGATTCATAGCAACCGTCGTCCATTGTTCCACAGATATTTTTTTTAACAACTCTTTCCTCACTAAGAGGGGAGGGCGTTTTTTAAAGTAATCCCATTATGACTTCAGTAAGGCCCACAATGGAGCTGCTGATCGGTGAAAGAAGGAGCCCAGCATATCCGAAGGACCACTCCCGAGAAATTCCTGGGGTTTTTCAGACCCTCAAAGAGGTAAGCTGTCACCTTACCATCAGCCTTAATATACAACTGTAGCTTTACAAATCGACGTGGATTACCAGAATTACCAATTTCGTTATGAAAAGCACAAGTTTTCTTTATTTTCGACGAAGAATTACCTCGAATAATTATAGAAACGGTACGAATTACGCGGTTATTTAATAATAAAATGTTTTGTAATATTATTATATTGCAGTAGCTATTTAGAAAGGACACATTAATTGTTCAGTAATTCATTGTTATGTTATGTCATTTTCTGTGCACAAAAAAAAAACTGGAACTCGTACCCAACTTTATTTACTGGACTCGTCTAATATATCTTTTATTACCGGCTACATACGTAGCGGTGTGTAGCCGGTTTTAAAAACACAGTGGCAATTAATTTGAGAACTGTAAAATACAGTAACACGTGATTGCTTTTCTTTCATATTTTCTTGCTAATCTTTTTAAAATAATTTTTAATTAATTGTCTTCTGCTGCTTTGTTATCTAACTTCAAAACGCGTTGCCATTACCGGGAATCACGTTGCCAAGTTGGCGGATTCTCACTAAATTTAGTGGAATATTGAAGCAACCTCGAAGAAGTTACTAAGAGATACAGTATTTTTGGTGGAAAATTTAGGGGAAGATTTTTATATTTAGAGTGTGTTGTGTTATAAGATACTGTACAGTACTTCTTTGAGTGCTATACAAAGAGTTTCAACATTTATAAACGTACTATATTAAATATAGTTCGAAAATATTGCCAGATATAAAATATTATGAAAGTGTTTGTTGAAACGGCTCTTTATTTAGCTACATGTCGTACCGGCTCCTCCAGAGCATTTTAATCGCCGCTGCAATTAAAAGGCGTCAGCCTCTGCTCTGGAGGACCCGGTATCGAATCCGGGCAATTGAAAAATCTCAGCAATCTTTCGGAGGTGGTTACTCCGGATAAGTTCAGTTTTGTCCATCATCATCTGGCTGTCTCACGATAGTTTCGAGTTTGGCCGAATCCATAATGGACATGATTAAAAGGATCTCTTAGTTCTTTCAACAGGGAGAGTGAGGAGAAAAAAAAAAAAAAAAGATAATTCCTTCCTTTATTCTTCGACAAAGATAATTTAAATACCGTACTTCTTCTTAAGAGACTTAATTTAATTGACATTACATCAATTTTATTCGTAATCGAGTTACGAAGCTGATCCGTTCAATATTGAGAAATAATTCTTGTTTAGGCTTTATTTCTTCTCATTCTTCAATTTCTATCTTACCCAAGTATATTCAGTAGAACCATTAATGATAGCAATCTTTTAACAACGGCCACTATTTTAAGTTTCCGTTAGTGACCATAGTTCAGAGGTTTGACTATACTTTTACTTTCGAGTACTTAGTTTTCAAAACGTTCCTTAACATATACAATATTTCGAGAAATGACAATAATAAGCTAAGGAAAAAGCAGGCGTATATAGAATACCATACGAAAATTCACAGCTGAGAATAAAAAAAAAAAAAAAAAGACTATATTGGTGTCACAAAAAGGAACCTAGTTGTTCGGCTCGAGAAACATAAATGTAGCGTTAAAAAAAGGACACTGTAACACAATACTGTCACAAGTAGTGGGTTCCGTAGTGAATTGGAATGAAGCGGATATCTTTAAAACTCTAGGTTTCCCACACACTAGTAATGAGCAGTGAAAAAACTAAAATTCATGAAAGTAATTTAGCTGAAGCCAGGGATGCTAAGGGTTACCTTTAGCTTGGAAATTCAGCATAAAAAACAATTATACTGTAGAATCTCTTAGTTTGCTTCACCCTTAAATACGACTCACTACTGCATTCTCTCGATTATCCGTGTGCTCTTACGTCTCGATAAAAACTTACGTTAGGTATACGAACATTAGCGTTAAAAATAAAAACAAGCCTGCGTTTTTAACTCTTGCTATTTAAAATGATATATTGAGAGTGAGAACCATTTCCAAAAAAGTCAAGTCATAAATTAAATGGCCTAACAAATATAGTAAGTGCAGTTGATTCTTCAACAATACAGCTTTACTTATGTGTTTACTGTACTTTTTTTCATTAAATAAGTTGCAAAATTTTTTGAAAAACATTCGAATCATTTCCTTATCAATAAATCATTAATTATCGCAATAGTTAATTAATTGATTAATTAATTAATTAATTAACGTATTTTATTCATGGTATATGAACTATTATGTTAAATTTAATATGAAATAAAAAACTAAACAAAAGAAAAATCGATTAGCTTTCATTAAACATGTTTGTGTATAATCCCTGCCTCCATTACCAGTGATTAGCCCGGATAATCGGAAATATATTGTATTTGTTAATTTTCGTTAATTGTTACTATCGATATTTATTATTTATTTTTTATTTTGTTTTTTTATTACTATTTAATTAGTTTGTTTTATTTACTCTGCTTCTCGATCTACAGAAATTACGTTTCTCGTAATTTTGTATTTTAAAGTTTATATTTCTAAAATTCATTTATATTTTTAACACCAGATGGAAGCACTTACTACAGACCAACGTAGTTTTCTGTGAAGTAAACTCAATACGCGATTGGTTAATTCAAAAAACGTCATAATATACAATCATTTTAAATTTATATTGATAAATACGGTAACAAAATATTTCAAAGTTGCTTGTTCGTTGATTATTAGTAAATAATTTTCTTTTATTTATCACACAATAAGCAGCTCATTGATTAATTGATCAAAAATTTACTTCAAAATTTATAAAATTTTATTAGGTTAATATATTTTCGTTTTAATCAAGCGATTTGTACACAATCATAAAAACTATCTATAGAGACTGTACTTACATAGTATTTAATAATATACAGAAATATACTGTACGACTTGCAGGGTTAAATTAATCCTGTGAGAGTTAATTTAATATAAATTAAAAATGAATTTTATTTTTACATGGAAAAAACAATGTATTATACAGATGAATATAAGTTTGTATCGTCTAATTCGGGCCTCCTAATATCGCTTATGGATGGGCTCTAATCAGGCGGAAATTCGCTAGTCCTAAGGGCCTCGAAAATTATTTGCTTATATAATAAACACGATACTAAAGAGACATAAAATTAGTGTTTTTTGAAAAAATGGTGACAAAATATATTCTTATTTATTTAATTATTTGTAGCTCTTGGAGAAGAATGAATCCAGCATTTGTAAATGGACAGGTCCTACACATCTCTCTCGAACCTATGCCTCCACTCATAAGTATATATATTGAGCAGTTTTGGCCCATTTATTTTAAGTCCAAATCAAGTTCTATGCTCATACTGATAATTATATTGAGCATCCTTGAAATTCTTAACATTTACAAAGTGATTTTTTTAATTCTACAAATCTTTACAAATCTAAAACATGAATTTATTATTATCCTCTCTAAAAGTATATTAGTTGACGTCATTTGTATATTTTTCTCATTATAAACGTGTAGGAATAACGTCAAATTGACGTAAAAGTGCACGCTATACTGACAAAACGAATGCCTTTTAAATATTATTCGTTAATTTATCGTAATGTATTTTATAAATAAATAACTTTATTGTTTATATCCTTTACAAAGTTTGTTCAATTTTAATAATAAAAGTACATGTTTTAAGTATTTGATAAAATAAAATTTTCGTGTTAATTTATTAAGCAATAATTCAATTTTCTCCATACTACATGCAAAATTCTTGTCTGTCAGACACGCTTTATCACTCAAAAGTACTGTACAGTACAGTACATTACTTTCAATATAAAGTGCAGATGAGAATTTTTATTTATTATATATAAAAATATCTATACGAAAATAATTTATAAACATACATAAACAAATATATATATATATATACATTTTTTTTAAGAAAATGTGATTATATGTATTATTAATTATCCTTAACAAACGTAATAACATTTAAAATAAACGTTCATTATACTAATGTTTGTTAATAATTTGATTTTCTTTGTTCAGACATCCGAACCGACTCAAAAAACAGAAAATAAAATAAAAAAATATTTTCTTCATTTGTTCTCTAACCACTGCAACACTAATTACAATAATTATGGTACACGAATGAAGAAGAAATTTCGTTTTTTTTTAAATAATTTTTTTCATTTTTTTCAAATAAATTTCGTCACGAAATTTAGTTTACGTCGAGTTTTTTGTTCTTTTCAAAAAGAATAGTAACCACTTATAAGGCCATTCTTCCATTACTTTTGTTAATGAAGAAAGAAAAAATGGCGAAAATATCTTAAATAATTAATTAAAACAAAAATATTATTTTATAATAATCAGGCCTAGATATAAGAATGCCTCGCTGGTCCCTTCTGTCTGGCCTTTTCCTAGGACCTTGTAAAGGAAGACCCTAAAAATTTAATGAATTTATTTTAAATTTCTAAAAATTAAATTTTAAGTAGTGAAGAGTTTGTTTTAATTTATTTTATTGATTTTATTTATACAATTTTATAGCTTTTGAACAAGGAATTTGAGAGCGACCGACTCGGACCTCATCTCAACATTTTGACTTTCTTGATTATAGTATTTGTAAAATTATATGATTCTATACTTCGATAATTCTATAATTTTAAAATTTATAACTGAAAAATTGGAATTTAAACTATATAAAATTTATATTAAAACTGTTTACATAAAAGACTAAATTTTGGATTCCTCTCTGTGTACAGGGCCATTAAGTGTTCTTGGTTGCATCTCTATCTGGCCTATATATAAATATGCACACATACGTAGACTATATGCGCAGGGTGGTCTAAAATTCAGTTAATTGTGATATGCTTTGTGTTACAGATACACTCGCGCAGTTAAACCGAATTTAGGATAACGTATTTATCTTCTTAAAAAATTGACAGAAACATTAAAGTATTAAATATTTGAATAAGGCAGAAATTTGTGTTTTAAAAGGATTAACCGACTTTCTGGTCACACTACATAAACGTGTATAAAACACATTAGCTTTTGCTTCCTAATATATAGGGCCTATATTTTTTAAATTTTAGTTGTAATAAAGAAATTACAATTGATGTTATTTTTCATTTTCAAACACAGAATCAGATAAACGCGAGTCAATGTATTAACGTTAAAGACCAAACAATAAAAGAATAATAATAAAAAATCAATTTTCCTGTTCTAAAAATATTCCTGTGTTAACATAAGGTTTAATTTTGTTATATGAAAAATGTCGTATTGTTTAATTAATAACTAAACTTTTCCAACCTTTAAGGAGTTTCTAGTGAGTTTGTACGCATCACGCATATATAGCTAAGTGATACAAATGATCTATTGTTTTATTATTTCCTTCAAAAATTCATAAATCCGTTTATAACTGTTAGATTTTTTTAAAAAAATATAATAATAAATATTAATGTTAAGAAGAGTGCGAAATGCGCTTGATGTGATTCGTTGCTTGGCTTCCATTATTCTTCTTATATAACATCGATCGCATCTCGAGTCCACCCCTTTCGGATACAAATAAATAAAAGCATGGGCGTTCGCGGAAAATTTTCCAGGAGGAGGGAAAGCTTGGAGACAATTACATCAATAAATTTTTTATTTAATTATTTATTTTGGGGGGATTTTAAGACAGGATACTTACACCCTCGTCTCATTGTCGAGGGTGTAAGTATTCATCTCAATCACTTTTACGATTATATTTTGTAGGCCTATAATATTTTACTCGATCCCATAGGAGAACACGTGCCCCGTTTGCTCCCTCTGCGGTAGCCCATGAGTAAAAGCGCAATATTTAAATAATTTATAATTGTCTTCCATATCCTTATAAGAATATTAAATTATATATAAAAACTTTTATTGTGTGTTATGTAAGTTTTAATTACGTTTAGGTATAAATTTACAGATTTTCTAGACCTATTATTAATTGTTTTTTTAATTTAATATATAATTTAGAATTAAAAATACAATTTAAGGAAGTTAATCTATAAATATACGGCGTTACTTTCGGTTTAAGATGAACTTTTTCCGTTAATTTAAGTTCATTTTAAATTAGGGAAAAAATTATATAATTAAAAATACTAAAATTCGAGGATTATTTTTAATTCTAATTTAATTTTTCTTCGAAAAAAACTCCTTTTTTGGAAGTGGGGGTGCATCTTAAATTGGAAGTAAAATAAGTTACATCTGTATAAAATATAATTAAAATAAAAACCATAATCGATTTTTATAAAGTCAATTAACATTTAAAATTAAATTCTTAAATATCTAATATAAAATTTTCCTTGAAGCATTTCCTCTTTATACTTGAGTTTCAAGTTTTGAAAGGTATAATTAATTTGATTGTTTAGCATGTCGAATTTTTTTTCTTTTTTTTTAATTCTTTTTAACATTTCAAGTTATAAAATTTTCCTCTTTATTATATTGAATTGTTTAGTGTTCTTTTGAGTTAAATTATTATTTATTTATTTATTATTTTTTTTAAATTCATTGAAAAGCTTCCTTGAATTCTAACTTTACATTAAATGTAACCCTCTAAACAACAAGTTGAACTTGAGTAATAAGTGGCTGTCTCTTGTTGTAATTAATGTAATTAAAGACTCTAGAATCATTTCTACATTCAACAAAAGGATATTCGGGAATTAAAATAAGGTTATTTTATATATTTATCATTAATATATATAGCAAAATGTCGCCTAGAGGCTTCTTACTCTTACAGGATTTCTATCCTCGTATCTTGTTAATAACCCATTTTATGTTACTGTTTAGATAATATTGATACATGTATCTTTATCATGCAGCTAAAATTAATATTTATAATTCATATAGTAACTATATTTATATATATATATATTATAATGAAGACATCAGTAATGTCTAGATAGAGGAAATATGGCTTAATTTTTGTAAACACATAATTCTTTGTGAGGAAAAAATGATCAATCAGATTGTCGTATTATTGCATTTCAGTCAATTTTTGATTTATCTCTATATCTAGCGATTTAATCGCTTCATTATAATCCAAATTATACAATAGAACAGATGATGACATACCTTATATTTAAATGGGTATAGATCTATCTACAGGCTACTTTCCATCATTGTACTGACATAAGATATCGTGCAATTAACCATAGTTCAGCTCCCCTTAGGCTAATTTTGGTACAGGCGACATCTGTTTTTCTGAAACAAGACATCTTCAAATAACACATAATGAAGGTTTATCGATAAAGAATATACCAGATCACTTTTACATTAGCCTAATTTCTTTTTGCGATTTGGTAGGACAGCTTGTTCCGCATCACTTGGCTTACCTGAAGCATTATGTGTACGACAAATCGGCTTAATGTCTTAGGATATTGGAGCAAGGTGCATTTTTTAGCCTTAACTTACCTTACGATGTAGCCTACATGTCTGCTATTTTATTCTACCATCTTTACCTTCAGATACAATTGATATAATTAAACTTTATATTTATATTCTTAAATTCTAATTTATTCAATCCTTAAGTTTCCATTATGGCATATCACACTTGATTGCGACCAAATTTTAACGCTTTTAACCTTACTTAACACAAAGTTAGTGCTCTTAGGCTTCAAGTATAATGTATAGACATACTTGATTCTATACACGAATTTACGTATTATTGTATTTTCGAGTGTCCACTATAACACTATGCAAGTTCAAGTACTACACTCCAAACGCATATAGAGCACCGCTTCTCACTCGACACTCTTCTAGCTTCGAATACATGCAACTACTCTTTTATTTAACATCATCCATCTAAATTTAAATTCAAAATATTTTTATATATACACACAAATAAAAAAATAAAAATAAAATATTTTCTACAATTCACAAATCTGGGATGAGAGTGGAGTAATTTTTTCCACTCCATCACTTCGTCATCAACTATTGGAAAAATAGGAAAACACAACACACACACACACACACTGATTATTTTGATTATTTTTAAATTAAAAAGAAAATAAACGACTTATATTCACAGAAAATAATACATTTAATAACGCTAAGGTCTGTTTATTGCATTAATATATCCAAAAAATGATGACAAATGTGTTACAGGTGATCAAACTTTTAAAGGAAGTAACTCCTATTTCCGCGAACTTATAATAAACAAACTTATTAAACCCGAAGCAATTTAATTAATATCATTAAAAAATAATTTCCAAATATAAAAATAAAAAAAATTGAACAGAATTAACCTGAGGGAGTTTGTAAAGGAGGAGTTAGAAATTTTCATCTCTTATTCCTTCCATACTTCAGGGATGAGGAGTAAAGATACGTTAAATTTAACATTTTTATTTATTTACTTATGTTTTAAATTGTTGAAACTAAACAATTGTCGTGTTTTTTCTTAAAAAAATGAAGACGTCATGTGGCATCATGCATATAATAGACAGACTCGGTAATCTCTATCAAATTGTAACCTGTCACCTTGAAATGATGGATCGCCCACTAAGAGTGTTCTTTTAGTGCTCGTTGTCTGTCGTCGCAGCGACCTATAACGACTTTAATTATAATTTCTGAAGATAATTGGATGGAATTTTCTATGGCTGTTTCTACAAACATAAGCAATGACTTATCAATGACCTTTCTCTATTGATAGAACATTAGTTTTATCTAATTTTAAATTACTCGAAAAAAACTATATATATATAAGTATATAGATGAAAGAAAGAAGTAAAAATTTTGTTGACGAGTTTTGTCCTCCCTTCTTTCGTTAAAGTTTAATTAATTAATACGTAAAACGTGCTTAAAAACGCGCTCTCTTAACTTGTACGCGAATTCTCTCGTTTTATTAATTTATTTTAGCAAAAATTTCATTTATTATAATAAAAATCTATACGGTTTTATAAACTTTTATTGATTTCTTAAAATGTTTAATAAATTTTAAAAACGTTTCCAAAATTTTAGCTTCGAAATTATCACACTGTAGATGTTTATTTCACGTTGCTCTATATACTTCTGCTGAGCGCTTACGTACGCTTTTTGTCTTTTATGTACGAACTTCCCTCATTTCATCCACTTATGCGCCTCCCCCCTGCATTATTCTAATAATTTTATGTCATTAGCGAAATTAATTTAAAGATTAATAATATAAATAAATGACTCTTGAATAAATATTGACTTCCTTTGTGAATAATGATTTCTTATTATTAATGGACTACTCTTTGTTCTTTTGTATGGTGAATATACTCATTAGCACCCATTTTGTTAGAACTATAGGGCATAGACCTATATTGATGATTTAAAAAACTTGATTTGTTGAGTGTCTCTCTTTTTTTATCGGCGGTTTTAGCTCCTAAAGGTCGGGAACTACTGGTCCATTCGAAATTATAGACCTTGCTGAGGGGTTGATAGCGGGTCCCTCCACTTACCCCAAACCACAACTCGGCCACATGTCTGTAATGTTTCGATCGAATCTGGTTCTATCTGATGTTATTTTTAACACCACGTCACGCAGAAATTGTAAAAAGAAAAAGGAAAACAAAAATTTTTAATTTTTATAGAGAAAAAAAATGTTCTAGAATTAATTACTGTTTCGACGATTGTTATTGGTTTACCAAATCGTTTACGTCACAAATCGACAAATTAGATGCAGAGATTGTTTTTAAAAAATCTTCAATTTCAATTTTTTATAGAGGAAAAACAATTCTAGAATTAATTACTGCGTTTTACGTGTATCGTTGATTATTATTTATTTATCAAAGCGTTTGCATCACACATCGACCAATTATATACAGAGATCGTAAAAAAAATCAACAATTTAATATTTTTATAGATAAAAAAATGTTCTAGAATTAATTAGTATATTTCTTTGTTATTTGTTCATCGAAGCATTTACGACACAAATCAACCAGTTATAGGCAGAAATTATTTCTAAAAAAATCAACAACTTCAAATTTTTCTAGAGAAATAATATTCTAGAATTAACTCTATACATTTCCGTGTATCGATGAATCTTATTGGTTCATTGAATCGTTTACGTCACAAATCGACCAATTAGATTGTCGAACTATTAATTTAAACGAATTCCTACAAATTTTGATAATTTTCTTGAAAAAAATAGGGGGAAAATATATATATATATATATACAGTATATCGCGTTTTATTTACTTGAATGATCGATGTAGAAAATTGAGATTATAACGTGGAAAGTTAAGCAATTTTTCGGGATATATATTTTATTTTTCATTCTTGAATGCTTTTCCAACTAAACGTTAAAATTGTGTGGATAAATGGGTGAAGTTCTAAAAATATACGCTACTTGTATAAAATAATTTATCTTATTATCTTATATTTTGTTATTCTAATTAGAAATAAATTCATTTGTGCGTAACAGACGTGTAATTTTTAAGGATAAATACGCCAAATTGGAGTAATTATAACGAAGTAGAACTCTTCGAAAGTCATTGATAATAATGTAAATGACATTTCTATACACGAATTATTAAATCCGAGGCCCGTACAACATAAATTTTCAGGTCTTGTTAGCCTAAAAAAGCAGAACTTAGCAATTAAATCATAAGTAAAGCTTATCGTATACAAAGAAGATGCTACTTCATCATCATATGTAGTGTCAAAGGTTTTTATCTAGAACTATACGAAAATAAACATTTCTGTCATACACACATCTGTACAAATGCCCTTCAAATGGATGTATAACACACATTTAAACATTTCGCGTATTGTTTTCGATGTTATTCACACTTACATCTTCTTTGTATTGATTAGAGATAAGGCTCATCCATCACGAAGATGCTTCGAATTTTGTAACAACGTCAACACATTTATCCATTATTCTCTCAAACGACGATGCTGTTTGACTTTTTCGAGCGTTAATTAGAAGTTTTCTCGTGACTCTAAGCATTGTTACGAACGTAACTCGTCAGTTGGAAGGTTTCAAGATAAGGTTAATTCGAAGCGTGTGAGACGTTAGAACACGATTAAAAGTCAACTATTCGCCTCGAAAAAAGAAATATAATAAGGCGCAAAACACTTCAACATCGTTTAATTAGCTCCCAATTTAGAGTAAGTAGTAACCATTAATTTATTCAGACAATATTTATGTTACAAATACATGCAGTTAGAGGCAACATATTCTTAACATACTGGTAACAAGTACAAGCATCGGCAAGTTCTTAGAAGTGGCCCCGGGGATTCGACTGACATACCGAGGTAATTAAAGAGTGTTGGGCGGCCCCGACTGTCATGGACCGAAGGGACGTCTGACTCACGCACTCTCTAACGGTTCTCGCCCTGCAAGCCACGTGACTGAAGAGAGATAGAGACTGAGGGCGGTCGAGTCCGTTAATGGTGAGTTAGGAACTGCGAAAATATTGGGTATCAAAACACATTACTTGTGTGGCTGACCTTCTATAACAGCCAGTGCTTTAGAAGGATTAATATATATATTTCCTCCTCCCTAAAGGACTTTCCTATTTATAAATATACAGACCCATCACTGAAAGAATTTTAAGCATAAATAGAGGAATATTTTAATTAGGATTTTGACGTTTACTCGCCCATTTTCGGCTTCTTAGATGGAAAGATTAAAACGTGAAGATGATCCGCGTATAAAATATTAAGTTACGGGGAAGATTTTTATGCAGGAAAAGGTTATTCACTTATTTTTCTTCTTGTATAAACGTATAAAATGTCCAAAAACTTTCCGTAGTTAGCTCTTATACTATACGATTTGTTGTGAGTAGCCTGAATGAATCCAAGCTTATCATTCCCACGAACAACCGATGTAACAACTGAATGGATTTTTGGTGGGCCAAGTAACTATATAAATAGCTTTAAATAGATTTTATAAATGTAGATGGATAGCTTTGCTGGAAATGATTATACTAATGTCCCTATGAATGGAGATCAAGCTACAATTTTAAAAGATTGCTAGTAGTTACATTCGAATTTTATATCAAAACCTGTTTGTTTCCAGTATTTTTATTGGTTTGTTTATCCCTAAAATTGACAGTGAAAGATAGGTTACTATTTAATTTCCACGTATCACGAGAGCATTCTTCGAATATCTTGATCCATTTACAAGAATCGCTTCCGTCGCTCGCGCTGTATATTTATTTATAAAACGAGTGAATCTATCAAGAGAACCCTTTATCCTATCAAAGCTCCTTGAAAGAACCATTCAACTTAAATTTCTCTAACTTTTTTCGCTTCTCAAAAATCTTAAAAGTCGGTAATTGAGCGCAACACCTCGAAGGGAAATCACGCAGGCCATTCTAGTAATGCAAAAGTGTCATGTTATCGTTAATCAAAAGATATTCGGCGAAGTAAAAATTAAAAAAAAAAACCGCCAAAGACACATAAGAAAGTCAACAAAAAGGGACAGAATGACGAATGGCACCATTCTGTGCCTTCCTATTGTTAGTTTTCTGTACGTCACAAGTGATTCGCTACTGCCGAGTGTAATTAGCTCTTCACGAATCGCGCCAGGTCACGCCAAAAAGGGGTGACCTTTCACCTCAGACAGGCGCCATTAGCCTCCCCCTTAATTATAGACTCTACCTTCGATTATTATTGCTACCGGGTTTTTGGATAGGCTTAAAAGCTTGTCTGACTCTAAGCTTAGCACTTAAGCTAAGGTGGAAATCTTTTT
The DNA here is from genome assembly GCF_030686945.1 of Centruroides vittatus. Lineage (NCBI taxonomy): Eukaryota > Metazoa > Arthropoda > Arachnida > Scorpiones > Buthidae > Centruroides > Centruroides vittatus. The sequence continues at coordinate 2,274,900 of NW_027122576.1, forward strand.
TTTTTCTTTTTTTCTGTTACTCCCTCCGGCTTTTACTCTCTTAGTTCACCGATGTCATTTTTCAAATAAGTCCGCCTAATAAATTAACGATAAAATCTGTCGGATGAAAACGTTAATGGAGATGGGGAAAAGTTGTCAAATATTTTCTTGGCCATATTATTGACGTAAGAATTTAATTGCTCTTACTCTTGTCACTATGTCAATGATTAATCTCAAGGCGAATGTTGGGCGGCTCTGCTTAAAATAAGCGAAGGTCTTTCTTAATGTACACAATCCACTAAGTTAATTGCACGAACAATACCCCTTTGCGATTTTTCAAACTGAACAAAAACATCCCCCAACCCATTTATAAACTAATACTTAATTTTAAAAAGTCATCAAAACAAAAAGAATCAATTATTATTCATCAAAGTGTGTTTTAACCTCCCTCTTCTACCAGTTTTACGTGTAATTTTTCTCTTAATTCATAACACCCGAACTGTGTAAGAATGCTTTATAAAGTTCAAAATAATCACCAGGTTTTTAATATATATTTTTTTTATTTATTTATTTTCGCAAATATCTATAAATTACAATGGGTGTAGAGCATAAATTATATACAAACTAATTAATTTTTTGTTTGTTTGTTTGTTTGTTCGCTGGCTCAAACTATTCGGATCGTTTAGGCCTCTTGAATGATGATTAATTTAATCGTATTTATCGTTCGAGGCGGTATAATTTGGTGCAATTTAAAAATTAAAAAAAATTAAAATTAATTTTTTTAAGAATATTTTTGCTTATTTTGTCCATTCAAATTGTATTTTTGTACCGCTTAATAAGCTTAAAGTACTGATAATGTCGTTATAAATACGATTCGGTACACTTCATGGCACATAAGAGTTTAGCACGAAAACCATCTTGTGTACCTTTAAACGCCTTTAAGAGGCGTTTTCGTGTCATCGATCTAACGTCACAACATTAATTTTTGAAAAATAGTTTCGTGCTATTATCATTATGGCTCAAATATTTTCAAATTTTTCATACATAGATTCATTTTTCTTTACATCTTTGGACACTCTGATGATTCTTTTTAATCTACCAGCAGGACGGATCCTTGTTGTAATTTTTCTTCTTTTCTTCTAAAAGGATTTTTTTTCAGGATGGATAACAACTTTAGGAACATTTTTACTGTGTTGCCTGTCCTTGATAGAAAGATGAAATTGAGGAATATGGTATCTGTCCAGGATAAACTGCTCTAGGAAGCACGGGACCGTTCGAACCACCACTCCTAGGGTACATATCTAACGAAGACGAACTTGTGCTGGAAGATGCACCTGCCGAATTAAGTCCAGATAACGAAGAGATTGTAGATAAATAATTACTATAACTGTATGGCCAGTACGGAGAGGGTCCAGGACCCCAGAGTCTAGGAAATCGCACGAGACCCACATTATCTCCTGGAAACACTTCAAGGCCCATCATAGCTTGTCGTTTCCATTTTGTCCTGGATAAATACGTTAAAAATGGGGGGGAAAGTAGTTTAATAACTCGGAAACATATCAAAATCAAGTTTTATAATTAGATCGTAATGTTTAAGATATCAATTTGAAATTAAAACTGTCAAAAAAATGTTATAATTATACAATAAGTTAACCTAATTTTGGCATAAATTTCCTGATTTATTGCTATTTTGTTACAACATTTCAGTATATTTACAATTATATATAGGTCGACAGTAAGGTTTGGCCCTGTGTAAGATATTCATTAGTCCAATATCTGTCCAGTAATATTTTGAAATCAAATAAAAATAATAATCTTTCTACTTCCTCGTAGGTTGACAGCCGAATTAATTCTATAATTTTCGATTCTAAAAATGCAATGACTTTATATAAAACATTGTCTTTAAAATTACATAATGTATTCTAATTTTCTTGTTCTTCCATGCAGGAAGATATGTAACAACGCCCCGTTCCCTGTGACAAATTTATAAGTTCCCAATGATGTATAATTGGTTTGGATGACATAACGATGACTCTCTACGTCTATTGTAGTGAGTATTTAAAATAAAAATGTGTTTCCAGGTTGTCATGCTACTACTCAACGCCTGAAACATGCTTCACTTACTACGAATTAAATACTCCGACCCCTCTTTAGTACTCGAATCCGTCACTAGATGGCGATATGGGTCGCTGATGAATGCCTTAATATCGAATTAGGTGCGGGAGTTTTCAGGGACGACCTGTTTATAGGCCTACACGTGCACACACGAGTGCAAGAGCCTAGCCTACTTTTTCGTATCTCTTGTGCTATTTTTGGTAATTGTTTAATTAATTAGCAGTTTTTACAACTAAATTGAAGTAGGGACAGTCGCTGAGAGGTTGCTATGTGTTCTTATATGAAAGATAATAAACGAGGCACTGTAGTATTTATTAAGCTCTTAATAATGTCACATACGCTGATATTTTAATAATTTTATCTGAATTTCTACGTATCAGAAGTTTATTAAATCGTTTGACATACATAAGCTAGTGGTTCTCAACCTTTTTTTTGAACTAGCCTAATGGCACACTCAAATTCTTAGTGGCACACCATCGAACCAACATCGTGTTTCGTATATGAATAAACGAAATAACGTTAAAGATCTGAAGTATTTTACTCAAAAACATACACAAATAACATTTAAAAGTTAAAATTTATAATGAATTTTTGAAATTTTGTGGTCTACCCGTTGAGAACCATTAAATAAACCATTTGATCATCAATTCCATCCTATCTTTAAAAACCACCACGCACATATCTTGCAAAGATGAGCGATATGTAACTAGATCTTTGATTCTATTCTGTTTTAAAACCCTGAATCCCAATACTAAATGCACAAATCGATCTTTAATATTAACTAAAATTATGCCAGACAATAGTTTAACGTTCCTTCTAGCAAACAAAAGGCTTTATAATTCTCAAATCATATCTTACCTTCTATTTTGGTACCATGTTTTCACTTGAGTATCGGTAAGATTAAGTTTGGCCGCTAATTCCATCCTATCCTGAACACTCAGATACTTTTGACGTTCGAAACTCTTTTCCAGTGTCTAGAAAAAGATTTTTATAATTAATTAAGATTAAAAGTAAACGAATTTTAATTAAATAATTGCTAATTAAGCTCACTTTTAATTGATGATCCGTAAAAGCTGTTCTGGCTTTCCTCGGCTTTTTACATTTTAGGGAGGGACTCTCGGATCGGCTCGACTGTTCGATATTCTCAACTTCGGAAGCTGGAAAAAAGGAGAGAAGAAAGATTTCCAGTTTAGAAGGCTGACTTCGGGCTATCTACGAAAATGATCTTAATATGAAGAAAAGTAGATAAATTATCTCTAATGGCTGAAGTACCCAAAAATCACTTGAACAAATTTCACTCTGTTAGCATCATTCGCACGCTATTTGAAAACAAAAGTAACCTATTTGGCTTGACAAATTATAAGCAACACGTACAACATCTCGGATAGAAGATTCGATTGCCTCAGATTACAGGGTTCCGAGTGATCACGAGACGATGCACTACATTGCAATGGGCACAGAAGATAAAAGACTTTAATGAGTCTTAATCCTTTCGAACGAGAAACTACAAAACAAAAAAAAATAAAGCTGCAACCTTCTCTACCCTTTTATTGTTCACTAAAATATAAGAAAAAAGTAAACTGAAAGAGCTAGAGAGAGAGAGAGAACGAGGACTCGTAAAAGTGGGCAATCACCTTTATTATTAAAGGGTTTCGGATACAATTTTGAAGATCTTACGGGTTTTAGAATGTAAAATATTTAATGTTTAAACAATTATTACGGCGAATTTTTAAATTAATGGTTTCTTTCATATCTATACAACTGTGTATACAGACAAGTGTGTAGAAAGCTGGGACCACCTGGCGCCTACGCTGTCTAAAGATTACAGGTAATGGGATCTGTGATTGAAGGGGATAGGGGGGTTGGAGGACTTCAAAGAAGCGGCTAGCGCACTTATTCTGACAAACCAGATACGCCAGTTCGCTTATTATCGAAATTATTTTTAAATTAAATATTTTAACAGTAGGGAAAAAACCACCAAAGCATTCGATGAACTGTCATTGTTCGCATTATAAGAACGTAAACCATTGAAAATTGAGAAAAATTAATTTAATATTAAGCCATTTATAATATTTGCAGATATTCGAATGGAAATTTTTTTACAATTTTGCTAAATTTGATGGTGAAGTGTTATTTTATTTCGATGTAAACCCACTCTTTGGAAAAAAACAAGAAAAAATAAAGCTAATGTTTAATCCGAATTTATACGCGGATACCTTTCAGAAGTGAACTTTGCTTTGCATAGGGGTACTTGTTCTCATATTGAGATAATGCTAAACAGTATGGAAAGTTATGGAAATGAGAAGACTAAAAGCAACCTTAATTCCCCAGGCGATCTTTGTTGTGAGTGAAGTATCTTCTTCGAGTAGATCCCTTTCTTACATTTCCAACGCCTTTTACGATAGTTCCATAACTTTGACCTCTTCCACCCTATTCTAACCTTGGATGTGGTTTGACCTTCTTAATGGACTCTTCTATAAAAGAGAAACAGAGAAAACGGACTGGAAATCAAATCTCCAGACACGTAACCTCCCACACATAGTTCTTTCCATCTACATAGATGCCATCCTCCTGCATTAACATCAACATGCAAATCCTACTTCCAATGCTGAATGCATTTTGAAGAAATCTTTAGAGTTGAAGATACAGACATTTCAGAATTATGTTTCCATAATTTTCCATCTTATTTTCCGCCCGGAATAACAGTACCGAATCGTTTTTCTATCCAAGAAAGTAATTCCGGTTTAACTCTCTTTTTTTTTTTTTTTTCTTTAACTGAACTAACTCGAAAGATTAAATTTTCGAGTTTTCCTTCTTTTTAAATTTTAAATAAATTCTAGTTTATAAATTATTATTTGCTTTAAATTAATAAATTTTAACTGTTACGTGACGGGAGGTTCTCGCATTAAACCTAACGTTTACACACACGTTCAACGTGTACTGTCGGTAGATAAAAGCGAATATACTCTGAGAGAATCCCCCCAAAAAAACCTCAAATTAACCCAATTAACAGCTTGGTTTATCACCATTAATTAATTAACACAAGATTTGATATTTGGTAAAGTAAAAGAGTACCGAATATCAGAGCAACTATAGAACTAAAGTGCTTTACTTCACTGCTTCGTAGAAGGGGCTTAATCTACTCAGACATTATGTAAATTGACAGTGGTCATGTTACGAGTAGAATTTTCCAGACCACATGACGAACACAATGCTTGGAAATTAGCGCATGTCTTTTCTCCCAGTGTGCTCGGCCATGTGTAACATCATGTATTGATTGCTCGCTTTATACTGTATATTCCCTACGCTGTCACGATTTAGATAAATTGGAAAGACGTATTTAAATATGCGTTTTATTTCATTTCTCCTTCAATTTGTTTGTTTTACTTTAATCTTTTATCTGCTTTCTAATTTTACTTCGTCCTTTTTACTTAGTAAATAAAGAGATAAAGTAAAAAAGTGATCGCTAAAAACGATAGATTCAAATAATACTTCTCCGTTCGCTACTGTCTACCGATTTTTCTTCCTTCTTATATAATTTACCTAATAAATACATTTTATATGCCATTTTGTACATTAATTATGCATTATATTTCTTTATTTACTCGTTTATTTCACGAAAATAAGACCAAAAACCATTATTCCTCTCCTGATGCTAAGTGTGTCTCTCCTGTTTTTTACTTACAAAAATTACTTTAAACGTAAATTTGTCTCTAAATATATACATTTTCTTGCTTCTGCTTATAACAGAAGCGGATTTATAATTCTTATTATAAAATACATCGAATCTCCATCTCTAACAACGACCGCTTCTTAACGGCGGCCATTTTTTCGGACACATTGAACAAAAACGCATACGAAATAACTTCCAAACGACGGAAATGTTTCGATCTCTTCAGTGACTGTATTTACGGTACTTAAGAAAGTATAGGTTCGGTTTATGAAATATTGTCTTGGCCTGTAAAGTCTAAATTGGGATATAGTTGTATGTTTTATGCATAAATTAATTACAAACTAGATTTTTATAAGCTAGTATTGTATGATATTCTAAAATAAGTAATGGTAAACTGCAAAGTTTTCCTAAAGAAATGACAAGACTACTCTAGGATTCTACAGTAGCATCAGGCTTTAATGATTGCATCCTATCTTTAACTCTGATGTCACTGTAAAATCCTGAAATGTTCTTGATATTTTCCATAAAACAACTTAATATAATTATAATTACATTAATTTAATATTCAATAAAATCATTTTATAGGAATTAAATCTCTTGTTTCTATCAATAACTTAATTTTGATTGATTGTTATTGATAGCGAGTCATTTGTTTCCTATAAAAATCCGTAAATTCATTAACACAGAATTCTCTGCAGCATTTTATTCTAATTTGATTCCATTCCAGAATTATAAATTATATTGTCCCTAAATCTTATTTAATTTCTTTTTCCCTACGGAAGATCTACTGATGAGTTATAATATAGAAGCGTAAACTTCTATATTATATAGAGCCAGAACATCTAGTTATAACTATTTAGTCTATATGATTTTTAATGCCTAGAATTAGTTATAACTTAAAAACTAAATCTAGGAAAACTAGGCAGCCTTATGTCCTAGCTGTAATATAGAAAATCATCTTTAATCCTAATTAAGATTCTTAATAAACTACTACAAAAGTCATCAATATTAAGCTCCAGTTCTACACTCCGATTTACATTCTTCCATTCAAATTATCAACCTCATTATAACGCCAACGACTTGTAATTCCCACAAAATTTACTACATACAAATCTACCTCGATCCATTAATAAATTTATCTACTTCCAATGTTATATTAAATATTATATATAAACATATCTAAGCAGTGAAGCGAGAAGATGCACGGTTCCATGAACCGATTCTTTATGTAAAACGTTTCCAAAAAATTATATAACATCTTCGCATATGTAAGTATGTAGTCATTTTAAAGCCTTAACATTTAAGTGTGTGTATATATATATATACATATATGGATAGATATGTCATAGGGCAGATACAGCAAACTAGCGATTTCCGGACTACTGCTCAAGTATAAGAAACTTACGCCCATTATAGAGCTTCCGACTGTTTCAGTGATGTGATATTTTCTCCACTAGGTTTGCGTTGATCCAACGCTAAATCGAAGGAATCCATAGGTCGAGCCTTTCTCACGATACTTTCCTACCCATTCAACATTTGAAAATCTTTAAATCGAAGAAAGAAGTAAACTTAATACTACGTTTAAGTCTTGAGGAATTACTTTAATATCATTATATTGGTAATCATACTCTTATATTTATCCAACCATAAACTTAGTTTAATGATCTTTACGACGTTTAAAAATAATTGAAATAATAGTAAAAACCTTAAAAATATATTTATTATAAAGAAAAAACATCGATTTTAATGCTTAAAAATGATCAAATTTACACTTAAAGTGTCGGAGTTGTGCGGTTCTTTAACACTTTCTAACAGTCACTTCGCGCTTAAAATTTAATTTTAAACATTAAAAAAAAGTTATTTTTTATATTTTAAATCATTAAATAACTTCCACATAAATTTACTTTTTTATATAGTCCTAATAATTTATAAAAATTAATTCTTATAACTTTATTAGTTAAAGGAGAAATTTTCTTAGAAACTAAATTAATAAATCTAAAAATACTTTATAAATTAAAATAATAAATTAAAGAACGAAATAATATTAATAAATACAATAAAAAATTCATTTTTTAAATGGTTTTTTTAACTTTTAAGCATCTAAAAATTTATAAACGAAGACGAATTTAATTAAAATTTTCATATTTACGAGGCGAATTTTCTATATATAAAAAATAAAAAAATTAACTTGAAAACTTTTAATTATGTAAAATTAAATTAAAAAATAAATAAAATTTTTATAAATAAATCAATTTTTTTTTAATTACGTATATTTACAGCACGTATTAAGGATAAAATGCGTGAATATATATTCATACATTTTTATATAATTTAATTATTATATAATAAATTAATTAAAATTATTGTTTAGATTAGAAAATTTCCTTGGAATTTTTTTTATTTTTTATTTTTATTTATATTTTTGTTTTGTTTCTCAATCGAAAGTATTTTTTCGTTTAAAGAAAAGAACACGATTTTACTTTTTAACTTAACTAAAAAATAAAAGAGGAGGAGGAGGAGAAGGAGGAGGAAGAAGAGGGGAAGAGAATAAGTGAAAGTGCATTCTTCTAAGTTGCAAAACATAATTTATTTTGTGATTAATATGCTAAATTTTTCGATTGTTTCTCTCATTAAAAAATGTATGAAAAATGTAATCTACTTGTTTTTCCATTTTCTAATTTTTCTTTCTTTTTTTTATTCACGTGAATTTTTGATTAATTTTAATGATGATGAAAGTTTTCTCTTTTTTCCACTTTATTCGCTTGAAAAAAAATTAATTTAAACGTTAAAAATTGATATATTTATATAAAATTCTGTATAAATTTTTAAAATATTTTATATATTTTTAATTTATTTCTATATAAATTAATTAAAAAGTGGGTTTTTTTCTAGAGCTAATATACAAGTCACTTAAGCAATTTTGTTTTAGTTTTCAGTTAAAAATAAAGAAAAAATAAATAAAAATATCATATATAATATAATCGAAGTAAAATTATTTTTTAAACGTTATTTTTATACTTTTTAAGGTTAAATTTATCCAAAATAGAGTATCTAGATGTTAGTTTGAATTGAAGACACGTTGTTTTAGAATTATTTTACGGTTATTTTTTATATAAAAATTTAACTGTCGAATCTGTATTGTGTATTTTATAATACTTTAATTGTTATTATATTATTTTTTTCTAATTTTTTTAAGGTATAAATGCTTGTAGTTAGTGTTGTTTTGAAACGAAAATTTGTTGGTCCTTCGTTCAGTACATAAAAGAAAACAGTAATAGCTGATATAGTAAGGGACGTATACGCATGAACACCTTCGTTTAATGTTTCTTGTAAAGTTCTCAAGGCAAACTAATAGCATTCTTGTCAAGACTATTAGCGAAATACTTATTCACTGACCATATAGGATTGCCTCTTACGATAGGTTTCTTTAATGGAAAAAAGGTGGATTTTACACCTTTTTTTGTTTAACACTAATTCAAATAATGCCGAAATTGAAAAAAATAAACTGAAATTTTGCCTTTAAATGTTTTAAAAAAGTTAATTTTATACATCCTAACTCGAAATATTCGAGTCAAAATCGTGATTCACGTCTCTTTTTTATTTATTTTTTATTCGGTCGTGTGTCATTTTGGAAAGGAAAATGGCGGAATACGATGGAATTTTTAAAAAATCTGAGGTCAAAATTTCACAAAATAGCGAAAAATAAGTCTGTTCTAGATTTAGTCAACCGTTGTAAGAACGTTATTGAGTATAAAAAGAAAATAAAGTAAAATAAATGACATCGTTGTAAAGGAGTGTGCTGTTATCTAGAATCGAACGAAAGAAAATGGCCTTTAAATCCATACTGCAATTAAGTTTTAAACAAAAAACAGTATTAAATTAAAAAAAAGAAAGAGTAAATGTTTATTTTAAACCATTACTAAGTAAAAAATTTGTAATTTGAGGTTAATTTTTAAGTAAATTAATTTCTTTTTTTCAGTGATGCTGCGATTTGCTAAATGTGGCGCACAGCTCCATTAATTTTTTAAAAAAATTAAATAAAATTTATAAAATTATGGAAGATAATTTACATTTGTATCATTTATACATTTTTAAATAAATAAAAACTGAGTTTATATGGTTTTTTTTACGCTATTTTTCTTATATTTTTACTCGATGTGATTTTAACCTTTAGTTCATCATTAATAACAGATAGCTTTCACACTAACTAAATATTATCGTAAAGAAAATATTCAGGATAGTATTTAGCGTAATTATCTTAGTTTATTTCTAATTTTAATTTGATTAATTTAAGTTAATTTTAAAGTATTGTATGTAAAATTGCATAAAGCATATCTTAAGATGCTAATGCTTAATATACAATGTCATGTTTGTCGAAAATAGTTAATTAAATTACAGAAATGAACAACTAGAATGCAGAGAATATGGAGAAAAATATGCACATGTTCGCATTTAAGTCGATATTGTTATCATAGAAAAGCATGTTTTTGTTAGGGAAATTTAAGATTTAGTAAGATTAAATAATGTATAGAGTCACCTAACACGTAATTTGGGCCATTTTCACTTATAAAATTGTAATAAAATCTAGAAAAACTTGCGATCTTTACCGATTTTCCGATTCAGAAAGCCTTAAGTTAGCGTATAACGCGCACTTTTTGCCATTTATTTTTCTACCGTTTTGGTAACGATTTAACAAAACAATTTAACGTGTCCTAAAATTTTATATTTTAATCTAATTTTCTAAACAATTTTAAAGCAATAAAACATATAAATCAACCTTGAACGAGCGAAGAACGAGTTCAAGTTTGAAAAATCATCTTTGAATTAATGGCTCAACGCTTGGTAGATAATGGAAATTTTCAAATTGTTTAAACTTTATTTTATTTATCTTTTTGTAATTAACCATGTGAAAAACTATTAAACATACATTTAGCTTTATATGTGTATATAATGTAAAATATGTAAAAAACACCGCATATATGTATAAGATGGATCAATGTTCATGAACTGCTTCAACGATTTGTATACAAAACAAAGAGGAGGGTGAAAAAACTATAAAAATCTGGCTATAAAAACTAAAATAATTTGATAAAATAGCAAGATAAATTTTTATATATAAACACACAAAATTTCTGTGAGAAAAAATTAGCCTATTTTACTTGTTTTTTGATTGATGGAAGCTTATCTAATCTTCAGATTTATGGTTTACTTTTTTTATTCTTTTACTATATTATAAACAGGAAGGGTCTATTATCTTATACGTGAGAAGATTATTGAGAAAATTGCCGATTCTAAAGTATTTTTGGACTAGAAATAAATACAATAGAACAGATTGGGGGAAAAACTTTCAAAGGACAAAGATAATCAAAGTTAAAGTACAAAATAACTACGATGATTCGCTCGAACGACTGCTGACTGTTTGAATATCACAATACGAGGATGACTGTTTGTATGTCATTCACAGGGAACTTTATTTATTTATTTTTTATTTTCTACTTGGATTTTATCCAATAATATAGAAAAATTAACTTGAGTAGTTATCTTGATGATATTAGGACTGCCTCTGTGATGTTTTATAACGTACAGAATATATATTTTCGTAAATTCTGTCTAAGTGGGAGGGAATTATGACAAAAATGTTAATTAATTTACAAAATTTGACTTCAAAATGCTTAATCTGTAATTTTTACGTCATATTTCAGGCTACAGATGCACGTGTCAATGTTGACACCTTAAAGTATGCCTCACTTAGAATATAATGTTGTAGCTCTTAATTAATGTAACCTATGTTATATTTTACACACATAACGGACTTTTGGACCGCCGTGTATACACAAAACGAGATTAAGTATTATTTTATAACACAGAAACAATGTAACAGCGCTTACGAAAGCTCTAAAAATAGGACTAAATGTGATCAATACACAGGCCTGTAAAGTCGTATAGACTATATTTAGATATATAATTTATATATATCTTCTGACTATCCACGCAAATTTTGCACTCTTAAACACAGAAAATTCACATTTAATCTGGAAAATTTAGTATAATCTACAGTGTATAATGTCGCTAACACGACATTGTCACTACTTCTATCGACGTCATAAATAACTAGATTAAATCTATAAACAGTTAGGCTATCAATTTAAAATGTTTCTCTACTAAATTAATAATTTATTATCACGTAAATCCACCCAAAAAAATGGGGTTTTAAAGCGAATTCCAATGACGATAAATTGCTTACGTGAGCGATAAGTGTCATTAAAAGTCCTGCATTAAGTAGGAGAGTTATTAAATATATTCAAATTAAGATAAAGAAGGAGGGTCTGATAAGGAATATTAATTAGTAAGGAGAAAAATAAAAACAATTAAAGGAGCCACGTGCAATTTATCAGAATTTTCTGAGTTAAATTTCAATCACAAGACACGTTACTTGATTTATGACTATTCACATCATATATTCTGCTTATATCATTATTCAATGTCTGCTTACCAAGGTATAACTACTCATTATTAACCATTTGAGGAATTCGCTTGTTTAATATCAGGAAATTAACTGTTATTTTCGTTTTAAAGGATCATTTTTTAAAGTTTTCTACTAAATTATAATGGTTTTTTTTATGCCTTAAAAATGCTAAAATTAACCCAAATGGTTAAGATGATTTAGCGATTCGGACAACGATTTCAACTTAATTAAGCTGCCATTTTGTACGAAAACATTATAATTTGTGGCTTAAATTGTAGATTTAATTGAAGTTTTTAAAGATCTTTCAATGAGTAATGCTGGGGAGGGGTCTTAAAATAACCTTAACCGTTTAAACAATGTTTTAATGTATAAAAAATCTACCCAAACTTTAAAATCGATTGTTCAGAAAATTTTATAATTAAAATTAATGTTTAAAATGACGAAACTTGGTCGAATAATCTCATTAATGAGACTCGGTAGAAGTTTTCTTAAGAGGAAATCAGAAAGTTGTAAAATTTAGTTAGAATCGGCAAGTAGATATCGATCCTGACATATTAAATTACCATAATACTTTACATCTAGTGGAAGATAATTAATGTTTTCGAATGATTCCGCGTCTTAAAACAGGAACTGGAAGTGCATATCCGCTATCAATATCGTTCTTGAAAGCTGCATCCGTTGTCATTTGTCAAACACGAGCTCGACTATACAACACACACACACACCCACCTAAACACAAACCGTTACAGTAATATATACAGTTGTTGACATAGAAGCGGAGATCTAACAACACCCACCTACAGGAGGGGGGACGATAAAAGTGGTCGGCTGATGGACAAAAATGAAAATAACACCTGGAGTTTCCGATCACTCCCGCTGACTTTTGCATTAGTAACCCCTTTTGTAGTCACAAAAAACACTACCTCCAAGCGTTAGCAGGAAATTAACTCTGATACCTAAACTGTCAAAATGTTTAATGGCCGTTTAGAAAATAAATCTCCATCCCTAAACACCGACTCTTGAGAGTTTCGAAGCTACTAAATCTTGGCCCGACTTCCAAAAATTTAACGGCCGCACGTTTCCAGTTTGAAAATGATAATTATATTCGTAATTTCTTTCACGTTGCATGACATAAGTCGTTGGAGATGCCTTATAAAAATGACAGTAACTGTAATTATTATTCGTATCTTTGCGTGAAAAATCACATTCGGGGTTGCTGCCATTTTTGTTTTTTTTTCGTAGGCTAACGTAGCCTATGGGCCTTGCTAGACAGTTTGATAGACATTAAAGGAAGCGACTGTAGAATAGTTAGGTTAAGGAGTTCGTGCGAGTCAATTTCCTCAAAGTTAAAATGCTTCTAGAGAAGTGCAAATAAGTGCCTTAATCGCTTTCATAATGGTTTATCAACTTGTAAGTAGCCTTTACCTGTTTTAAACGTATACAGACATAACGATACAGCTCTTGTGATAAGTGTACGGGTTTTGATGTTATATTATAGATATAAGCTTTAATTTATAGGCTATATATATATATATAAAGGCTACGAAAAGTATTTTAAGGCTCAAGTATAGAAAAACAATTGAAAACAGCACGAATATAAATAAATTTCAAGTTTTTCGGGGTGTTTTTAGTGGTTTGTCAATTCTATAAAGAATTAAATATATTAAAATAGTTATAATTAATATCAATTTTGTACAGTACATTAATTAAATTTAAGTTGATTAATTTAGAAATGAGCCTTACGTTGGTAGAGTTTAATAGAAAGTTCAAACTGTAAAGATGTGTATATGAAACTGGATATGTTTACAGTGACAAACCAATAAAGAAGGCTAAAATTTATGAGAATTTCAACTGTTTAATACATTACAGTTTGTCTTATTCACATTTGAGCCTTGTATATCCTTAATTTTATACTGTACCTCGCCTTTCTTATATTTATAAGAGACTGTTGAACATATGAACGTTTATACATTCATACATTTAACAGTTAATTCTAATATTTATATATATATATATAATTTTATAGAAGCAACCCAAATAATAATATAATCTTTAAAGTTTATCAGACCAAATCACAATTAATCTGAGAAATACCTTCTTTAAAAAGACGAAATTTTAAATTCAAACTTAAATTATTTCTTTAATAATTATAATTAAAATCAAATTTAAATATTAATTAAACAGAATTGAAATTAATTACACCGTTTTACATTGTTAGAGCCTTAGTAGAAAGGATACAAAGTGAAGAAGAGGAAGAAAAGAAGTTTATGAAAATGAATACGTTTGTTATGGAAAAAGTGATAAATAAGGCTCAAATTTACGATGATTTCAACGACAAAATCGCATAAAAAGGCATCAGAAAGGCTTACACTTACGTTGAATAATCTATCTGGAACGATGAACAAGTAATTGGCCGTTAAGTAAACAGAACAATATTTTTAGCCAAGCGTATCTGAAAACCTTGATGTGAAATCTGTCTTATTTGATTTTTTTTCTAAATAAATAATAATTGGGTGAGTCGAAAATTTAGATATTTATTTTCAATTACATCGTTATTTTTAGTTGATTTAATCACCTTTAATTTGATGACGATTAATTGTGACAAACGGAAAAAATCTTGTATTTAAAAAATCTAATAAATAATTAATATTTTATTTAAATTATATTAAAATTTAGTATTTTAATTAAATTCTATACTATATTTTTGATTCATTTTTTTAAAAAATATTACAGTTAAGAGTGCTGGTTTCTATTTTATAAACCTAAATCGCATAGGCTTAGTCCTATGGAAAATTAAAGAGTGTGTGATTAAATCCTATAAAATCTTAAATATAACAGATAATCTTTTTAAGCTTCCTAATATTTAAGATATAAAGCACTATTTGACATAATAAAACCTAGAGAAAGCAATATTGAGCACTGTAACGAGGTTTGAATAAGGCTTAATTTCACAAAATGAAATAAAAAATTTGAAAAGTTTTGTGTGTAGAATATAATAAAGCAGAAAAGGGGAAAGAATGAGGACTATTTGACGTAATGAAGGTAGAAAAAGCGTGAAAATAGATACTTAATAAAGTTTTTACAGGACAAAATAAGAGCTAGAAAGTGGTAAAAATAAAATATAATTTAACAAAACACGAGAAAATCATAATAAGAAACAATTTCAACACTTCAGTACGATGCAAAAGAGAAGAATTGAGAAACCAGCACAATAAACTCTTACATAAAAAAGAAATTCTCGATAAATAAGACAAAAATAACTTCCATACATCGCAACAAAGTCAAAAACACGAGCTTAAGTAAAAGAATTTTTTAAAAAAAAGCGCGATTCTCACCTGCAAACTGAGACTTTTCCTGATCTTCGCTGACAGAAGGCGATTTATCGGCATCGTTAGCGCTTCTGTTTGACTTTTCACTGTCGATAATGTCGCAAATTAAGAAGGAGGGTGGATGCACAGGCGCCTGTTTACCCTCCGATCTTCTAGACACGGTCAAATCGGCCGGTTGATCGCATTCGTCCGCACAGGCTGCGGTCAACTCCGTAGACATAGTCATGGTTTAACCATCCTGTAATATCTCACAAGTTGTTGTCCCTCTCAGATATGTTGGCAGCAATGTTGCAGTCACAACCTGTACTTGTTATCATGCTAGTTTCAGGGCGCTACTCAGGTGTGCAACACAATAGGTGAACTCACAATTGGTGATTCTTCCACCAATCATACGAAGAGCGCTATTTTTTCCCCTTTCGGTTGATACTTTTCCACACACACACAACCTGTCGATAGTTTTTTATTTTATTTTATTTATTTTTTTATTTTTTGCTAAAGTTAATTTAAATATAATAACTGTATAATTAAACAAATCGTTTCTAATTTTTATGCCTTTTTTTTAATTATAATTAAAGGTAATTTAATTGTTTTCGAAGAGTTTAAATTATCGGTTTTTTTTAATGGTTAAATTATAATATAGGGAAAATTTTAATTAGTAAGGAATTTTACGTTTAAAATAAGCTAATATCGCTTTTTTTCTCTCTCTTCAAAATATAGAAAATTAAATAGGAATAAACTGGACTTTTATAATTTAAATTTAAACACTTCAAACAAATTTTTAATTTAAAAAAAAGACATTAAACTGTAAATTATAATATAAATTTTTTTAAAAATAATCTCATTAAATTTCAACTTTGTTTTTTATTTAATTTTTTTTAATTTCTAAGGGAATTTCAAATAAAAAAAAAATTTAAAAAGTTCGACATAGTTTCGCGCTACGCATGCGTTCTATCCACGTGCCACCACATCCGGCACGTGCCGGAGGAACGTGAATGGAGTAGCCGCACGAGCATTACACGTGGACACGTGGCTTTAGAGTCACGCGAGCTCGAAACACAAAAGAAAGAACGGCGCATGTCACGTCACAGAAGCAAAAAAAAAAAAAAACGTCGGCAAATATTTCTTTGTCAAGTGACAACACAAAATGTCGTTGGGCTGTCGTTTGACCCGACGCAAGCTGTTCACAAGCGCGTAATTGCCGTGTCCGGGAAGTGATACACAAGCGAAAAAAACCCATATTCAATACCAAAAAATTTGGTTAGGGTTTAGGGTCATTCCGATTAGATGTCGATAACCCACGAAATATATCGATTTTTCACGCTAACTGGCTTTAAATGTGCCCCTTTCAAGGTTTTAATATTAGAAATTGAAAAGGTTTTACTTATTTTTACAGGCTAAAAAGGCCCATAAAAAATTGTTTATAACGTAATTTAATGGGCAACTAACGTTAGATGTTCTGATCTTATTTTCTATTTGTGAAGACGAATAGATGAAAGTATTATACAGACTCAGCAAGGGCTCCTGATACAAAAGAACCATCAAAATTTAAATTTTTTTAATATGAAAAGCGATGCCCCACGACTCCCCGTCCATGTTTTTATATACAATTTCTCTATATAAATTTGTGTTTCGTATACAGATATATGTATGTACAACATGGTATACAGTACCTTAATTTATATATAGAGATGCATATATGTATGGCTTACACTTATACATTTCTATACAACGGTTCTGTACAAATTATGTTATCTGTAGTTGTATTTAAGAATTATTCGTTCAACTAGGAATTGAGAGAGATGAAATGGAGCTCGAGCCAGTCGTAAACGTGAGGCCCACTATACGAATAAAATCAATAAAACGAATAATAATCGTTTCATTATATTTTATATCGCTGTTTATCGTGTGTTTTATATAAAAGAATAAAGCTTGGAGAGAGCACTCTGTGTATGTGTCCCAGTAACACAAGATCCTCTTAGCATCCCCTATATTTGAACTTGGCTGTATACATTATCAAAACTTATCTAATTGTTAAACAAATCTGTAGAAATTATGAAAATAATTTCATTCTACAGTACTTCGAAAAGTGTGCATTTTATTTATTTATTTTTAATAAAACACTACCATTCACAGTACTATCGATACAACGATCGTTGAATTGACTGCTTAGATGATAGGTTACCGTCCCTTCGTTATTGATGATAGACTAAGTGAGATTTTTAGCATATTACAGTACTAAAATGTGACAATATTCTTCATTTAACACCGTTAGAATGAATTCCAACATTGATGACTCCAAAAATTCAATATTCTGTGTAAAACACATAAATTAAAACTGCTTTTGATAAGCGGCGAAAAATCTCTTTTATTGATTTATTCGTGTATTATTTCGGAGAAGGTGTCACCCTCTCTGAAAGTCAGACCCTAGGGGTGGAGCCCGGATAGCCCAGGCTCCCCTTGCTTGTAAATAAATACAAGATAAGAATTTAAATGTAACAAACGTAGTTATGAACATATATATACAATGTCTGAATTCACTCTTCATCCATAGTGGTACAGAAGTGGTGTTGACTGGCACGTTCCAATTCGAGCCCTTCTAATATTATGCTATTACAGACATCTCATTCTCTCTACTCCATGTTCAACACTTAAAATAATAATTTCCATTTGAATTTTCTTATAAAATAACTTACTTCAGTAGAATTTCTTTTTATATAAGAGCGCATAATAAATTCTGGAATACAATTGTTCTACCATAAACAGTAACAAAACAAATAAAAAATATATATATTTAATTTTTCCCAAATTATACTTATTTGTGCTTTAAGTGAGCATTTGACATGTATTAAATGCTCACTTTTATAAGCTATAGGGCCATTAAGTTGCATTTTATTTCTGAAAATCGAATAAAAAATTCACCATTTTATTAATTTTCGCGTGCAAATTTCGATTAAAATTTATTTTATTTATTAGAAAAGACAATAAATTTCATCCCTGTTAAGTTTTAAAGAGCTATCAATTTATTTAAAAGCAGTTTTTCCTCGAACAAACAGTTAACGTTTGACGATAAGTGTTCGACTCGTTTTTTTTTTCACTAGAAATGTTAACTTTTGCTACAATTTTATAAGGATTTCCGTTTGGTCACGCTTTCTTGACAACAAATCACAGTCTTTGTTACATATCTTATTTTATAATAGACTAAATTCTACGTTTCGGTTTGAATTTTTTTCATTAAATTAACCATAAAAATTTGTTACAACTTTACGAAACCCGAAATCTCTTTTAAGCATTCTTATATATAAATTAGCGCGCTCGCTAAAACGGTGTGCTAATATACAAAGACGTATATCTTAAAATATTTCGAATTAATTTAAAATTCAAAAATAGCCATTTTGTCGAGAGATAAAAACGCCGTAAAATTACATAAAAAAGTTTCATCAACAATTAGTCTGTGAATCGATATTTGGATAATCTATATTATTCAGCTATAACAAAAAAGTGAGGGAGGAAACCTAATCGAATCGGTTGTCTTTGTATCCGCGTAGATTAGGCCAGGTGTTCCTATTACTAATCGAACTAGGCGGATATAAATATTAACTTCGATAACCTATCTTACATCACTTTTCTAACCTGAAAATTTCTAATGAATTTCCCAACAACAGTTCTACGAATTGTAACTGTTATTTTGGCTTATATTATAGCTTTAATAGCCAAATGAATATTTAATAAATTCAAGAATTACATCTATCGATTCTTACATCCAAAACTGATAAAAATTTATATTTAAATCCCTATTTTCCTTAGTGCACTTGCACTCAAATTAGTGGAAATCTTTATAAGATTTACATTAAAAAATCTCCTTAAAATGCCTTTTTTTTAAATTTATAAATCTGTAAAATTTATCATTTAAAATTAAATTTTAACCTTAATTTATACGGTGTCAAGTGATGAACGATGGATGATAAAATCCTTTATTTAACGGTAAAAGTTTCTATTTGATGATTGAGAAAATAGAAATTTTGTTATGATTTTTATTAAGTAATTTTTAAAAAGTCCTGTAAAAAAATAATTTTAAAAAATACATAAGAATTATTTAAATACCCTTTCACAATCCTTTATTTCTTTCTGTCTTGTCGTTTATTTTAGGGACCTTTTTAAAATTATTTAATTAAAATCCTGTGAAATAAATGACAAAACAAAAATAAAGGATCGTAAAAGGCTGTTTAAGTAAGGGTACTTACGTAATTTTGTTGTAAATAAAAGTAAAATCCTTTATTTCTGTCTTTTCATTTCTTGTTCCTAAAAAGGATTTTATTTCGTTTCTTAGGATCATATTTAATAAAAGAAAAATCGTAAAAATTTAAATTTAAAAAATCCTGTTAAATAATTGAAAAAAGAAGAAATTTCGAAGGATTTTCAAAGATGCTTACAAAAAAAAAAAAAAAAAAAAAAAAAATCCGAATAATCCTTTTGCCTTAACATAAACGTAAAATCCATTATTACTTCTGCTTTTATAAGTTGAAAATACTATAAAGGATTTTATTCTTTTCTTACAGGCTCCTTACACGTTCCATATAAGATGTATAAAAATCCTTTACAGGATTTCGAATTTAAAAAATTAATTTTTAATAAAATTAATTAATTTTAGATTATTTTAAAGAATATTTTGTACAGGGAACCTCCATTAACTTCACCTTCCAACCACGGCCATTTGTAATTAGCGACCACTTTTTTTATTTTGATTAAAACATTTTTAATTGTAAAAATTAATTTTTTAATATTGTAAAAGTTTCTTTAATTTTAAATTTTTTAAAGTTTTTAATTCAAAATCTTCGATTTAAAAATTATTAAATCCTTAATAATTTATTAGGATAAAATTTATATTAGATAATTAGAAATAAAAGATTTTAAATAATTTTTTTTTGTAAAAAAAAAAACAAAATCTTTTGTAGCATTTAAAAAATTCCTTATTTAAGAAATATAAAACATTATAAGGATTATCTTGCTTTAAAATCCTTTATTATCTTTTTAAAAGTTTAATAGGATTTATACGATTTTAAATGTTTTAAATGTTAAATATAAAGGATCTATAGCATACTTTATAGAATCTAATAGATTATTTTTTATAGGATTTAATAGATATTATTACAGGATCTTACACATCGTTCTTTATAGGATCCTATAAAACTTTTTAAGATCCTATAGATCTTTCTTTCGGGATCTTATAAAATTCTTTTTAATAATTTTATTGAATTTCTTTTAAAAGAATTTATAGTATTTCTCATAAAAAAGAAAAGCTCTTCCTTTATTCCTTAAATTATTAATTCTTAAATATTTTAAATATAATTTTCTCTCTTATAAAACAAAGGTTTTTAAATGTTAAAGAAAGGAATTCAATCTTTAAAAATAATTCCTTTAATATTTTTTAAGGAATTATATTCTTGGAAGAGAAGAAGAATTTCGAATATAAAAAAAAAAAAAAAAAAATTGAAATAAAAATAATTTTTAAACATGTAAAAATGTAATTTGACATCCAATTTCTTAACAAACTTTTAAGAAAAATAAAATAAAACAGGTTCATAAATTTCGTTGAAGAAGTTATTATTATCTTTAACATAAAATATTTTATGTTAAAGATAATAATCTTCTTTATGGGATTTTTACTTGAAAAATAAATAATAAAATAAAATTAAAATAAAAATAAATCTGTTTAGCATATTAAAATATTTTTGTAGGTTAGAAATTAATTTAAAAAAATAATTTTTTAAATGATTTTAAATTCTTTTCGGGATTACATTTTTTAAAAAAAATAAAAAAAAAATAAAGTTCAAATTCCATTTTCAACGGTTCATAAACCTTTGTGTAAAGTTTAAATTCTTTTTTATTTTTTAAAATATATAAAAGTCAGTTTTAAATATTAAATACTTTATGCACTTTTATACAGGGTGACCTAAAAGTCACCCTGTATAACCCTGTTAACTGTATTAACTGAATCTTGGGCCAACCTGTATATTTTACACGATAACTCATCTAACACATAAAAATTAAGCAGAAATTATAATATATATGTATGTGTAAATATAAATTTTAACTATATATTGTGGCTCAAAAACAGTACACTAGTAAAATGAGTGGTAAACTGGCAATTGAGTAGAATAAATTCTTTTTTTTCTTTTAAAAATTTTGTGAAAATAGCATTTAAAAAATTGATCAGAATTAAAGTAATTTATTTTCGACGGGGTCTTTTCTTAAAAATTAAG
Source organism: Centruroides vittatus (assembly GCF_030686945.1). Lineage (NCBI taxonomy): Eukaryota > Metazoa > Arthropoda > Arachnida > Scorpiones > Buthidae > Centruroides > Centruroides vittatus. Next base: position 2,296,722 of record NW_027122576.1, read on the forward strand.
CCATCTCCGCCCTCATTATCGGTGGGAGGGCAACTTTAGAAGTTTAAATGAGACCACTTGTATTTCTTTTTCTATAAATATCTTTAAATTAAATAATTTTAAAAATATAAAAATTAAAATATCATAATAAATATTTAAGGAAAATTGCAAAGAAATTGCATAAAATTTTCATCTGAAAAAAATAAATTCATACGAGAAAGAATTTACCATCAACTTTTCAGCGTAGGGCAATTATTATTTATTATTATTTTTCAGATCTGTTTCCATGTAAAATTAATAAATTTCATTAATAATTTCAATTATAAAAGCATAAAATTCAAGTTAAAGTAACTTATTATCAAATAAATAACATAAATTAGCCATAAAAACAGGTAAAAATAGCCGATTAAAAAAAAACACACACACACCCCTCCCTCCGACTCTCTCGTTAGGAAACGTATTAAAAAATTAATATTAAAAAAAAAACCCCGAAATCCACCAGATTTGGACAAATTGAGATTTGCGCATGCCCCTGTCTGTTATTTTGTCCAATTTTGATTTTGAATTATTGATTTTCCCAGGAGGAGTAACCAGAGGAGTTCGGGTTAAGTGAGTATGTGTCGATTTGGTATCGAATGTCTCCAGATACGACTGAATAATGTAGATGACCTGTAGATCCTCTGGGATGAGAAGTGATGGCCAGACGTGATCTTCCGGCCTATTGGGAGTGGGGTTTGTGTGAATATGTGATCGACTGGGAGAGTTTTCAAATGGCACCGCCAATTCAAATGATAGTGCTGTGGGAATAAAAATGTTTCTTTTTGCTGAGCTGAATCGCTGATCTGATTGTTTGATACACCCTGCCACACTTGCTCTTCTGCACTCGCTTAATAAAATAATCTACAAGGCCTTTCCGGTTATAGAAGTGCTCTGACTGAAGCATTCATCAATTGGATTTTAATAGTTATGAGCCTTACTTTCTGTATACGTTGACAACTTTGGCAGTTGGAATGTAGAAATTATAACTTTACTTTTAAGTTTATTCTCTCGGAAAGATCTTTTTAATGGAAATATTTTGAAAGTAAATGGGCCTAGAAATGAATTTAAATCGAAGATTTTATGGTTTTTCATTCACTTTTTATATTATTTTTACGTTTAAATTATCGGATAACTCTCAAAAATCATCTATTCTTTAAGTAGAGATGTAACGAGAGCGTTACTGAACTTAACTTAAAAAAATTAATTATTTTAATATTTATAAATAAATTTTTAAATATTTTTTTTAAATAGCAGTTATAAATTAAATATTTTAGCATTTTTATAGAGAAATTTAACATTTATAATATTCATTTCCTCTTGAGAACTTCTGCAGAAAACTTATATTTTAAGAACATTTATTTTATATTTTAAACTAGAAACATTGAATAAAAAATGCTTAAAAGTACTTCTTTCTTTCTAAAATTTATTTAAAATATCTTTTAACTTTAAATTTAAAAAAAAAAAAAAAGAAAATTCGTTCTTCTCTTAAGCGATATCCTAAAGAGATTTTCTCACTTCTCAAGCTTTCAGATGCTGGTATAATAATTTAAGAAGAAAGTTTATATTGTTTACAACAATTTTCTAGATATATATTCTTTTTTCATTTTATATCACTTGATAATAGCCGTAAATGCGAGTTCATCTCTCTATTATAGAAAATCTTCTTAATAATATAGGAAGCTTATTTTTTTGCAGGACACTTAAAAGAATGATTTCTTTTTCGTTTTAAAAATTAATAAAAAAAAACCTAACTGATTCATCCAACTGGCTCTAACTATAAAAATACACGCTACCACTTCCCGAACATATGTAATTGCCTCTTAGGAACTATAAATACCAAGTTGTTCTCTATAAACACAAGTCCAATGGCGTCGTCCTACCGAATGTCACGCAAACTTAAGTTTTTCGACACCCGTCATTATATTTGTCTGGTTGTTGATGTCTCCATTCTAAATGCCGCTGGGATTTATTTTGGACATTTTCAAACAACCCAGACAGTAAATGGCTATTAGTTGGACAGATTAGTGCTGATTGATGTCGTTAAGAGATGTGTTCCTAATGATATATGATACCGTGAGAATAAATTGCCTTAAGAAATATCAAGAATTTCGTTTTTATTTAAAATTCTAGCTTAATTTTAGGTTAAGATCAAGTTTCCGAACCCATCCTCGTACGTGCAGTTGTTATAATGTTATACTAAATACTGGATCTTAAGCTATAAAAAGAAATTCCTCTTAAGCTTCTGCGTTTAAGGTTCATCGATCCTTTAAGCTTTAAAGATTCTCCTTTCACTTAAATGTGTAATTAAGGTTCTATATCATCCATCCTTAAAATTAATTAAATTAAACAGTTGCTAATTTTTCTTGATTTTACATTAAGATCAAATTTTCCAAGTCGATTTTGACCCACGAAAAATTACCTTTAAGATGCTCTTCGGTTCAAAACTATAATTAATGCGGTTAAATGAAATTAAAGCGGTTGTTAATTGATTACGTCATAGGTAACTTATATAAAATTTAAGTATACACTTAGCCTTTATCCTTTATTCTTTTCTTTTTATTGTCGTCTTCAGAAAATCCGTGAGAAAATTAGTTGATTTTTCTTCAATTTTTTCGCCTTGAGCCAATTGAAATCGTTAGCTATTCATACCCTTTAATGATTATATCGTCGTGCTAAATTGAATAGTCAGTTACTTTGTCACGTTCTTCGTGGAGTGAGAAAGTCTACAGATTCGTGACAGAGATGTCGTGATAGTGGCTCTGTCCCTTCCGGCATTCATTTGTCACTAAAGATTGTATCTTTCCCACAAGTTTTAAAACTAGTTCATATAGAACCATATAACATTACCAGACTTTAATTCTATTAAGCTCCCTGCTTGCCAGTCCTGTTTCTACTCGACATAAATTTATTCAAAATTAATTTTTCCAACGCCATAGTCTTTTTCTAACAATAAATTATATTATTCTAGATAACGAGACGTTGGATATTCTAATAAATTTAATAAAAATATTTCGTATAAATATAGGTTACATCCAGTTTTTTTAATGCAGAAAGGTTAAAATATGCATCTACTCCAAAGATAATTAAAAGTCGGACGTTGTTTAAAAGGTTAAAGGTCGTCATATTCTGCTTATAAACGATGTAACATATGCTAAAGTCCAGCTATAAAGCTTCAAATTTATGATTATACGTAAGTTCTGGTGCGGTTTTTGGTATGCAAAAACAGCGCTAGAAAGCTGAAAAATTTTAAAATTAAACCGTAAAATCGTCGTATACTGCTTACGATACAGTTTCTACTTACAAAAATAATCTAAAAATCTAAAAAATTATAATTAATCGCTGTGTTTTAATGTTCCCAAGTGGGTGGTACGTCGAAGACGTTAAAACAGAGGCAAGAAAAGTTGGGTTTTTTTACAAGAAAAATAAAAATGATTAGAATATTTTAACAGGCCAAAAAAAGCGTGGAAAAATGTCATTTAAATTCAACTGGAAGATGTCGACAAGACAAAAAAACCGAAGATTCTCATGCAGTAAGCAATTGATGTCTTGCTGTAAATGCTTTCAATTCCACTTCAATCTATATAGAGTCCAGCGAACTATAGAAAGCCAGATCAGTATAATCTAAGTTTTTCTAAGCCAGGTGACTGCGGACGTAATAAAACATCAATAACTATATAGATTACACTATCCAACCCGATAATTCTCTTCTTGGCAACTTCTTCGTTTTGTCTCACTCTATTACTTCGTCGGAATGTAATGATAGACTCTTGCTCGCTACGTGATTTAAGTCTAATATTGTAGATAGACCTATCTTTTTTAGATGGATAACCGCGGGCAGATGGAGAATAAGCAAACTTAATAAATAGCTTTAAAAAAATTACTGTTTTCTTCCTTTTTTTTTCTTCTTTTTTTTATCCTTATTAAAAACTCTCCGATTTAGTTACTTTAATTGGTTATTGCGCGCGAATTCGCGGAGGAAATTAAGCATAAGGAGTCTCTTATACAAATTTAACCTTTACAAAAATCAATTTTATAGTTTATTTTCGTGAAATTTGCTCTTGTAAGTCTAACAGAGCAAATTTCATGTTTTATAATTGATTTAAAATGCTGTAAATTCAAGTGTAGCATCGTGTTAGAAATAGCTGTAAACCTTGGCTTTATTATTACCGAATTTTAAACGTAATTAAAACAAATTTACGTAATTAATGGACATTTACTAATATTGTTAGTACCATTTGATATAAATTAAGAAGAAAAAACTCGTCCGTAAAGGATAATTGTGTTATTAAATGGCGATAACAGTAATCACTTATTCTCGTTATCAACTTATTTGTATGTAATTACAGAGATTTATTTAATAAATAGGCATTTTTTTACCTTGTAGAAAAGTTAATGCGTAGAACTATAGGGTGGGGTGAAGATAAGCAACCGAAAATTCGTAACAGAGTGTTAGAATGCTGGCGGATTTTGATGGAAGATAAAATAAACGCTTCGAATTTAAAACGGCCAAGTTTTAGTGCAGAAATCATAGATGCGCCTGGATGCTTAGAATGGGCTACATAATTATTTTATAACAGATAATTATTATATATACGTGTAGCACAAATCTCAACAGTAGCATAAAATCTTACTTAACAATACATTAATGTGTGTCTTAATTAATCGGTTGACCTTCTAGAAGCCATCTATCACGCATTTTTTTGTATCCTTTACTCGAAAAATTTCCTTTAACACCTCTCCGGAGACGTCCCTGAATGAACCAAAAGAATCGTCTTGGAGAAACGTAATTACATTAATGAGCGTCATTAAATAATAAAAATAAAAAAAGAGAGCCCACCTTAGGCAAACTATTAAAAAGTAAAAACGGAAATATAATTTTTACGAGGTTAAATAGATGTAGAGGATGAGGTTGTCAAATATTTTCATGTATTTTGTTGGATATTCGGCAGCTGCCAAGTCAACATCTGTCTGACATACAAACTAATTGCGTTAGGGCCGAGTTTAGGTTGAGTGACTGACCAAAATATCTCAAGCGTAGAATATCCCGGAAATGATTGAAATTACCGTCTCTGGACAATAGTTGAACCATACATATGCGAGAGAAGTTGTGTTGTGTTGCAATTAACGAGTGGTCACGCTGCCTCGTTCAATTTCGACGTTTGTCATAGGGAGTGAATTTTTAATACGTCAACAGCCGGATAAATTGCTAATTTACGTCACGTCGTAATTATCTCTCAAGGGATTAAAGTTAATAATTAAAAATAGTTTTCCTTTAATTTAATTGTTTAATATTAATTTTTTTTCTTTTTAACCACGTTTCCTCTCCCTTTTCTTTCATGGTCGGATGCCACTACAATGGATGGATAATATTAAAGGAAGATGCACCTGTTATCCAGCCCCCACCTGTAACAATCAGCGCCCTCTAATGCCCGTGACCGATTGTATCCGGCCGTCCTCGAACCCGTCCTTGATATCTAAACTCATCTCATAAGGTTACTAACGGCGTACACTTTATGCTAATTAAGAAACGAAGTCACGTTGCCGGAGACAACGAGTCTTTGCGTGCTAACAGGCGCGTTAAATAAGTTACTTCTTATCTAAAAGGGCCCCAAAAAATGCAAATAATACTTTTACATTAAAGCTCTAAACTTCCGCGTTTTAGAAATTTAAAAAATGCCATATTTTTAAGTGAAAAGTGTAGGTGCAATATCATAAGTAGCATCGCTGTGTAGATAGACGCATTTCGCCAAACAGAATCGCACAAGTGACTCAAAAAGGTCAAAGTTCACGGGAACCGGTCCTGTAAACGCCAGCAACACCGGAAGCTTGACCCGTCTGACCTCACTCGCAGAAAATTACCTCCTATTAAGAAGTCTCCCTATTATTGCCTCCCTATTTAAGTTGGGATACACTCCTCTCCCCCGACCTCCCCCAATCTGACCCCAGGCATTTTTTCCTCTACTCCCGCCGTGCCTCCACCTGTTCAACATTTTTAATATTTTAAAAACGGCAATGAATGGGACCACTAATAATCAATAGACCTTATAACCATTTAATGATATAGGGTCAATTTATAGAGTTTCGAACTATATTTCTGGTATTTTAACCGTGCAAAAAAACATTTTAAGTTGTAAAATTTGTAAAACAACATATTTTCTACGATGTTTAAATCTTTTCAAATTAGTCTGTAGATCCGTAATTGTTCGTAGGATCTCTCCTTAAAGGATGAAGTGCCACGAGGGAAAGATGTCACTGATTTCATTGACCTTTAGCTGATGTATTTTTAATTTGTACGATTTTAAAAACGTTATTTTCGTTTTATTCTGTAAAATTTTATAACCGTTATTAAGTTTATGATTAGAAGAATTATTATAAAGAGTGCAATCGTCCTTGAAATAGTAGGGAGGTCAAGGAGAAGCCAGACATACACCTGTATATCGTCAATGTTCCTACCTGTTTCCTGAATGGAAGGAGACAGTTTTTGATAAATGACCTGCCTAGGTAGACAAATGCTACGATTTTGGTGATTGGTTAAGTACAATAGACGAGAGAAATTAGGTTTTGTTTCGATAATCCAGCGAAAATTGTAAAAAAGATGGTCATTTATTTTTAGACAGTGATCGTGAGAAAGTTTTGCCTCCAAATTGCTCACTTATTATTATCTTTGATCTTTTTTTAGTATTATTGCCGCTTTACAATTGTATTCGTAATATCGTTCAAGGCAAATTATTCATTGCTTTTATATACAGCCTTTTTATATAATAGCCTTTCCTTCTTTTTTTTTTAGAGTTCACTTAAAATGGGGTTGTACGCTCCCAACTTTCGTGTTTAGCCTCAGAAGAATCCGTCGTATCATCTGAGCAATTTTAAATTTAATAGAACGTAAAGTCTTCTCTATTAAGGCTCATCTTAATAGAAACATTGGCATTTACTCCCTGATCCTATCCTTTGACAGAACAGGCTCTTAAACTTCACTCACATCCTATTTTTACATCTATTAACATATAGACTGTTTAAAGAGCTTAGGGTCTCTTGAATCATATTTAAGGCTTATTGTCTTAAATATGTAAATTGTAAATTCATTAAGTGACGTATATGCTTCAAAATTTAATATTAAACCTGTTTATAAATTAAATTTTTCCGTTCTAATTCTGTATAAAACACGTTTTAAAGCATCAATTTTGAGCCAAGTAGGCTTCAAAATTAGCAAGATTTGAGCCTTTATTTCAGTAAAGGCTAATTTTGCTACTCGAATTTAAGCAAATTTCTTGATTATTTTTCTTTTTAATCCTTTATTTTAAATGAAAATTTAGTCCTTTTTCTCCTGCAACTACTCAAAAATGGAAGATTTCTCAACTACACTTTAAACTTGTAAATTACTTCTTAAATTCTACTTCTTATATAAAATAAAATAATCTACCTTTACTAAAAGCCACAAATTCCCGTTACAACATACGGAATTATAATCATCTTAAATTAATTTTTTATATATAATTTAACAAAAAAAAAAAAAAAAACAGAAACGTACGCCCGAGGGCACGAAGACTGTTTCAACAAAAGATTTTTCACATCACTTACACAAAATATTAAAATTTAACCTGTTTCCTTTAATGAAAAAAAGAAAAAATAAAGAAAAAATAAAGGGAGAGAGACAGAGGGAAAAGGTTTTCGTGTAGTTAAGAGGCCCAGAACTAACACTAAATGACACGAACTAAAGACATTCGCAGGAAGCCTGACTGCCATCTGTTGTAATGCCTGAGGCATCCTAATTGTCAGACGTGTACGTTGGTAGAAACGAACAGAACATACCACTACACCTGGTACTACTAAAAGACAGAATTATGAGCTCTTACTTGTACAGCTGACCTGCTTTATATGCACCCATTCGGTCCCTATATCATCTCAACATATATTATAATTGTTACCCCCAGAAACACTTTACCTCTTAACTCTGTATTTAATTTGTTAACTGATTAAAATAAGGAGGAAAATATATATATATATTCTAACGAACTTAGAATAGTATTTTTTTTAAATAATTTTATACTAATTACCTGTTAATTTATTGAATTCTTATGCAGGAAGATGAGTCGTAATTTGACGTGTAAACGTTGTTTCTATGAGGTTTTTTTGTTTAAAATATTTAATAATTTATTTATCTGGAGGTTGTAAATTGTTAATTTATATATTTTTCTTCGTCAATATTTGTAATTTGAAGTAGAAAATAACTTGTAATAAGCCTTGAGGTGTGTTTAAAATTCATATATTCATGGGCAACGAATGTTACTTCTCCATTTTTTCAAGGGTAATTTTGAATTTCTGTGAAAATTAGACGAAAATTTAGCTTTTAACGGTGTATAAAATGCTTTTAAAATAATTTTTAACAGTAATTTTTGATGTTTTTTAAATAAGTAAATAGATTTGAAAATATTTATAAAGTAGTTTTTTAATTTTTACAAAGATTTCGAGTAAATTTGAACGTTTACAAAGATGTAAAATGTATTAATCTGTTCTCAACCACTTTATCAATATAAAATCCTTTTAAAACGGGACCAAAAAGTATCAAAAACTAAATGGATTGCTTCTTAACAACAATAATTTACCGTAAAGCTTACTTAAAGCTGTATAATTTTTGAATTTTTACAAAAATTCAACGATTAAAATTCATTAGAAACAACGAGTTAAGTACAACTCAAAGCAAACTAATAAATTAGAATTTACCGTAAATAAATGGATTACAAAATAAATATTTACCGTTAAAAATGTTTATAAAGCAATAGTTTTTAATTCTTTCGTACGTTTCGAGCAGATTTTTAAAAGTTTAAATAGTCCAAAATATAGCGATAATAGTCTAAGATTTCAGTTAACTTCTTGAACATAGATGATATTAAAAAACAAAATTTTATTAAATTATTAAATTTGCTTTTTGGTGGCAAATATTTGCCTTTAAACTGATCAAAAGATACCAAAATTATACAGAATTTTGGATATTTTTTACAAAAATTCAATATTTAAAAATGTCACAAAGGTAGTACTGTACTGTAACTGTACGTAACCTCTTATCATTAAACTCCTTAGAAACCTCAATCGAATATCAATAGAACCCCCAAACCCCACTAAAACATTAATAGAAACCGCAATAGAATCTCAATAAAATCTTAATCATCACTAGACTTAGAAACCTCAATAGAACATTAATAGAAACCTCAGTAGATTCGTGAGACCTGAATAGAACATCAATAAAAACTGTAATAGAACCTTAGAATCCTCGATAAAATTTTAGAAGCCTCAATGAAACCTCAATAGAATATCAATGGAATGTCAAAACCTCACTAGAACAACAATAGAATCGTCAAAAGACACTTAAGACCTCAATAGAAACCTCTACAGAACTTTATAAACCTCGAACCATCAAAACACCAATAGAAAAACCACTTATAAAACTACTTAATAAAAATAAAAGAAAAAATAAAATAGACTACTTTCCAAAAATATTTTTGATTCCAACCAACATTACTCAACTTCAAAATTTCGTGCAGAACCGAAGCAAATTTGCACGTTATTCAATGGCTTCAACAGAAAAATAACCGCTTTAAAATTTATTTAAATTAATTTACTAAGTAGAACATTCATAAATTTAAATAATAATAAATCATAAATATATATATTTTTTTTAACTTTCGATTCTATCGTTCAGTTTATTTACGTTTAAGAGCCCATAGCAATGATACTTTAGAATGGGTGGAGTTGGCTACTTTGTCTCGCTTACTCCCTTATTTGCCTCAGAGAATACACCAGACTAATGACATTTATAAAAACTTAAAAAGTGGCTGTTATGTTTACTTTACTTCTTCATTTTGCCATTATTGGTACTATACTTAGCCTTATATTTCCCCTAATGATAAAGGGTCTATGTGGAGGGGATGATGTGTGATGGAGCGAAGATAATTTTACTGGAATTCATATTTGTATGGGAGGAGTATGTAATTTTCTGTAAAGGTAGGGAAAAAATACGTAATGGCACTCACAAAAATTTAGATTTTTTAGTTTTTTTTTTGTCTGAATTTCTTTTTATAATCGACAGATTTAAGTGGTGTTTAATACAGTTTACGATGTTCCTTCTTGTGTATCGTAGGAAGAAATGTAATTTATAAGTGTTTTACTTTTAAAAAAATTACAATAATTTAAGTAATTTATACGGAAAAAATTTCATATTTTTCGAGTTTAATCGAGCTTTAAATTGTAATTTTTAATGGCGTTTAGCTCGCTTGGAATTTGGTGATTTTGTTTGTTTGTTCCTCCTTGCTTCTTCGAGAGAAAAAAATTTAGAAGAATAAAATAAAATGCTAAAAAATTAAAACTTTTATCAAAATTAATTTATAAAATATTAATTATCAAATTAAAGTGGTGTTAAATTGATTAAATATTCAAGTGTAAACGTATCGAATATGTATGGAGTTCAATAGAATAATAAATTATAATAAAACTTTTATTTTTAAAAAAGTAAAAAAAAATTTATTAAAAAGCATAAAATTAAATAAAGAAAAAGCTAAATTTGTGAGGTGTAGGAGATAAAGCAAGGAGGACATTTCATAAAGTTTAAAATAAACCGCCGAAATTTACTATTTTATCATCATAAAATCAAATATTACGTCGATAAAACAATAAATTAAAAATTTTACTTACTTAATTATTGAGTTTAGCCCATAAACTTTTTAAAAATATAATTTTTAAATGGATAATTATCCTCCCAATCCTTATAACACTCAAGCGCACCTTAACAAGGCGGTATATTAAAAAAATAGGCACAAGTATGTTAACAAAGCACTACAATAGTAAGAAAAACACAGCACTTACCATTGGAACAGAGAGAAATGCAACTCCAATGCTCAATCAAGTGCATGTATTACATCAACTTAATACTCATGTAGTGGTTTAGTGTATTATGTATTCAACCGTTTGACATGGGGCTATAATGCAACTAAACCCCATAACACTACTCATCACGAAATTTAGTGATTCCATCGTGACTATATTCCAATAAAATTAAATTCATGGGTCACGCTAGGAGCTACGGATACCAAATAAGCGACAAATTAATCACCGAAAAAGAAGAAAAACTATGGAAACTTAACAGATGTTTTGTAGACGTTTGCGTGTAACACTAAAGCTATATTCAAAAGATATTCCACGCTCGTTAAATATCATACGATAACAAATTCGTTTAATAGTGTTTTGTACAGATACAGATAAAAAAAACCAGGGGGGAGGGAAATTAAAGTTGAAACAAAAGTTTAATTGGCATCAAACTATTGATTAACTATACAATTATAATCGCATCGATAATTGTTTTTACTGATTTGAAATCTTAATTATTGAGTTTAGCCTTCCACTAAACTCCATAAAATGTCGTTTTTTTTACGTTTTAGAAAGTTTAGATGCTAATTATTCAGTCGAAAAGTATAATTCTAAAGGGTTTAGAGGTTAATTATTGAGTCAAAAAACACACTTTAAAGAGTTTTTAGGAGTCTAAACTCAATAATTATTAAGGGATTAATTATAGGGAATTAAACTTAATAATTAAGTATTTAAAATTTTTATTTTTGTGTTTTTGTGTGTGTTTTTAAACTATTGTAAAAATGCTAATAAATTTAGTTTAATGATTAAAAAGTAAAATTGCATTTTTTAATGGTAAAAGTGAGTTTAAACTCATTACACTTTTAGCACTTTTTTTTAAACGTTTCAAATATTAGGTCAGTCCTTCGTGTGATGTTGTAAAATATAATTAAAACACTAAGTTAATTAAATATTTAATTACCTTTAACAACAATCACCTCCGAATAACGGCCATTTTTTATGTTTCTGTCCGTTGTACGCAGGTTCGACTGGATTTTCGTTGTTTTTTCCTAATTGCATTTTATACACGAAAGATAAACTTTAAAATTATTAAATTTTTTAGCAATTTTATGCATTTTAAACAAGTGTTTTGATATTAAATATTAAATCTTTTATAACCTCGTCTTTAGAGTATAAAATGCAATTTACGCCGGAATTTTTATTAATTTTTTATCAGACCATCCCTCCCAACTGAAGGGCAAGATGACTCAGTTGTTATATACTAAAACAGCGCAGAAACAACAATAGAATAACTATTAATTAATATAAAATGCTCTAATTTAACAACGAAATCAATTAGTTTCTTGTGGTCATCTCTCCCAGTTTAGGTAAAGATGCCCCAACTTCGTTACGCATTCAAACGAGAGGAAAATCACAAATGCGTGTAAAATGCTACAGAATAACCATCTCACAAGTAAAATTACGGTCTTAGCAGTAAAACAAAGCTTATCCTTACAAAAAAGCAAAGATTTTTAAGATTTAAAACACGCTTTTTACGCGTTTATTTACGAATTAAAAGCAGTAATTCGGGTTATAAGCCGTGAAATAACAGTAGGAAAACAAAAAAGGAACAATTATATCTCGAGTTCTTTCAATTGTTAAAAGAACAAGGAATAAATTGGCGACGGGGGGATGCTCTACCATATAAGGCATTCATTGTCTGACGTAGTGATTTATCCGCCTTCAGTATTTCTTCTACCGACTTAGCCCAGAGGGTGCACTGTTCCACTTGACCCCCCATCACCTCTTCCCACGTTTTGTACTTCCGCTGTCGTTATTGACCTCTTGTCCATCGATTCGTTTTGCTTCAAATACTTAAAAGTGATTAAGAACCCATCTTCAATCATAAACATTCACCATATTAAAGATTCCGATGAGGGAACCGAATCAACTACTACACTACACTACAACTGTACTTACCACTTCTTAAAAGTGTACAGAACTAAAATTCTATTAAGAGAAATCGGCTTATCAATAAAGTTTGTAATACCCCTAGGGCATTATCAGTTGCTACCTGTAGTCAAACTTTACCCACCCCTACTGAATTATCACTTTATTAAGGTGCAAGTGAAGGTACACACGCAGGTGGACGACCCTTCGGGGATCCTCATTCATATTTATTATCTTATTTATGAAAATATTCCGGTTGTGGCTTTAACGTTCGGTTAATTTATTAATTATTCTACCCTTATTTAACGTTTCTTTGAAATTTTTCATCTCGTGTCGCATTTTAACGCAAAAAAAAGGTACTTTATAACTTAAATAAACGGGGTTTATAAAGTAGATAGTGCGCATGAAAGGTACGAAATTTCTTACGTTTAACGAGAAATTAACCCTTATTTAACGTTTTTTAATTGAATATTTAAATTATCTACGCGTTTAAGTCGCGTTTTAACGCATCGAATCACTAAGAAAAGCGCTTTACAACATAAAAAACAAGGTTTATAAATGACTCATTCAGAAGAAAGCGCGCATAAAAGATTCGAAATTTTCTTACATTTGCCGCAGAATTAGGCTTTTTTTCCTCTCTCTCTCTCTCCTTTAATCAAGGAAAAAAAAAAACCTCTTAATAAATAAAACCTCATCAATAACGAATAAACAAAGAAGAAGTAGAATAGTTTTTTAAACATTTTTTCTGGTAATTAAATCTTTACTTTATCTTTCGAGAGGTAAATTCATTAAGTAGAAGTATGCTCGATATATCTTCCTCCAACAACAAAGACGTTTGGAAACTGTGAAAAGAGCTCTCATTTTGTACAAATCCGGTACAATTTATTGCTAACTGCTAACGATAGCGTGTAATTATTTAGATTAGAATCTTGCAGAATCTCCTTTCGAAGGAAATGGGACGGAAGAATTGCCGCCAACTAAATTCATGTATGCCCAACATTGTTTGAAGTTTGATAAGCGGAAGATTTTCATTCCCCCTTCCTCCTCCTCCTCCTCCTCTCTTCGTGTACGGTACTTATAGGCCTACATTAACTTCTACATTAGAGGAAGAACCTTTAAAAAATGCCATGTAGACAAAAGGATGTCGGACAGAATCTTTCTCAGTCGCGAAACTATCGGGAAATTTTAGAAAATTGACCATAAACACGTCATATTCATTAACATAAAAAAAAAAAAAAAAAAACGTTTTTTCGGTTGTCCCTCGGTATTGCGCTGTACGTAATGTCGTTTTCTTAAAAATTCACTAAATTTTTCTTCATAAAAGCTAGAGATTTTATTAAACTGGCACAGAATTTCACTCGCTATTGCGTAAAATTCGTAAAAATTCTCGAGGTTTTGCTTAATAAATGTTAAAATAATATAGAATTAACGTTAATAATCTTATTAAAACTAGTACAGAATTTCACTGATATTGCGCTTCATACACTAGCATATATAACACGTATTTATAAAAAAATTTAAGCATTTTTTAACCTCTCGCTATCTCGTTACTGCGTTAAATGGAATCATTTATAGTAATTTTACTGCGTTACAGCGAGAGAAATGAAGCGTTACTCACAAAAAGTCTAACTATAAATTAATTGTCTTCATAAAATTTTGCAGAAAATGAATCACTCGATTTAACGCTACTTACAACTATTATAACTCGAAATATTAAATGAAAATAAAATAAAACAATTCAAAATTATCAATATATTTATTTAACTGTTTACTTCAAATAACGCCATATCGAGTAATCCAACCTTAATGAAGTGCTTCAGATTAAAGGCGCTTTTAGAGAGCATTTTATGAATTATTAAGCGCTTAAAGAGAAAATCCAGCATTTTAACTAGCGCAATATCGAGTTCATTTACTATAAACAACTCTCATATATTCTACTTTAACCAAAACAACGCAGAATTAACGCCAATAATTCGTTAAGGTCAAACAACCCGATATTACGCTTTTATAAACATTTCTAAGAGATTTATTTCAAAATTAGACTTCATTAATCTTTACTAAAAGCATTTATAAACGATATTTTAAACTTTCAAGTAGCGCAAAATCGAGGTTACTTACAGTAAACTTGCTGAGAATTGAATATCTGTTAACCAATAAACGATCAATTCTAATTTAACCAAAACAACAGAGAATTAGCGACATAATTTTCGTGTTTCAATAATCTAAACTTCGCTAAGGTTGAACCTCTCGATATTACGCTATCACAAAATCAATTATAATAATAATAAAAACAAAGAAATTCTGCAAAATTCCCCAAACTTCTTAGAAGAGCTTCATTAAAATTGACGACATTTAACTTTTCGGGTAGCGTAATATCGAGGTAACTCGCAAAAAAAAAAAAAAAAAAAAAAAAAAAAAAACTTAGAGTTGAATATCCGTTAACCAATAAACGATATAACCATCAGAATTAGCGAAAGTACTAAGACAGAAAGCACTCGGATACTACACTGCCTTAAATCGATTATAATAAATTTTCTGCTAGGTCTGCCGTCATAAAAACGTTATAAGCGTGAAGGCAGTTAAATCTATTATTAATTCGCCTAATGTTCTAAATTGTAACCTTTAAATTTAATTAGCTATAATTCCGCGAATGAGTCGGTGCATCCGGACGGTGTCAGCGAACACAGCAGCTGTTTTGCGTAGAAGGTCAAATATATGGGGGGGATCACTAATGTGTCAAAACAATGCGAACCAAACAACTGGATTGGCAATGTTTACCAGAAAATATCCAGGCAACGCTCAAACTTCTATTATCATTTTAATTAACGTCATTAATATGTTAAAAGGTGGAAGTAAATCTAGCGATGTTTCACACGCAACATCATTTTATCTATGTCATTGCATGCAATTATCTTACATAATAAATATATAAATCGAATAAAATTGTATTATATACAATTATAATTTTAACTAAATAATTATTTTTATCACAGTTAAATATTTTCTGGTCGTACAAATGGGGTGAAAATATGACGTGTAGGTTGATAAGTCATACGTATTTTTTCCTTTTTTTATTAATAAATTTGCATTTTATGTTGGTTTATACCTAGAGATGGCGCTAGAGTACCTTAAGGACACGATTCACTTAAGAAAATTTTATAAATAATTTGATTTTAGCCTTAAGGATGATGTAGGGTGACGAATTTTTATATGCCTAACTCCTATCTAAGTAACATAGACTTTAGGATCTATAATGGTCTAAGATATGTAAAATTTTAAAAATTATTATCTCTATAGGGATTTATAAGGTAATTTTAAGTATTTCTTGTTTAAATATGATGAAATTCCTTATTTTTTTAGTGTTTCTTTATATAACTCTTGAGTTATTTCCTTAAGTTGTTTAGAGCTTCTCCCTCTATCCAATTATAAGACACGCTCCTCATAAACCAGTCAGTAATTTTTTTTTTTATGAACCAGACAATTAACACACATTTAAGGCTATAATTTAAAAAATAAACCTTAATAATAGGTGTATTTTAAGTAATAAATACTTGAAATTTTGTTTTTATAAAATATTCGATAAGATACAGTTTATATTTTTTTGCATACAGGCCTACACCAACCTTAATATTTAAATATTGATAATGTCGTTTACGGTTTTTCTTTAACAAAATTTGGGCCGTGGGCCATTTAAACTACTTAAAATTCGATAATAAAAACTTATAAAATACTTTATTACGTTCGATAAGGTTTATTATATAAGAAATAAATGGTAACAAGTGATTTTATCTGTGGTAGCCCCTTCTCTATTTAACATTTTAAATGTTTTTTTTTAAGTGGGAATTTCTTCATTTTTTCAAATTATTTAACTTTTTTATTTTTTATACAGTTAAATTAATGAGTTAGTTTTCAATTTACACAATAAAAATTAATTATAATTAAGTTACATACTCGTAAACATTCAAGGTCTGTGTTTAAATATATTTATTTTTTACGAATTTCTCTTACTAAATTTAGGCCATTTTCTTTGTATTATGCTTAAAATCACTCATAAAAACTTGGAATTTCTTAAGAAATTTCATAATATACTTCATTAAAGGGCGAAAGAATGACAGGAATGAGATTAAATTCGCGCCTCTCAAAGGTTGGTCATGTGTACAATCTTCATTTTGGGCATTTTTTTTAAGGAACAAAATACCTTTTGTACGAAAGATCATTGAGATTCTTAATTCTAAATCATAACCGAGATGCCAGAATCAGTGCTTTTTTTTTAGTTTTTGTTTTTGTAGCGCTTACAAATGCATAACTCCAGCAAACCTAAACTCTATAACAAGCAATTAGTTGTTTATCTTCATCTTCCCAACGACTTACAAGCATTAACTGTTAAAAGAGCATTATTTCTATAACATAGGTGCCGACAAGAAGGTGTATATATATATATAAAGAAGAGCAGAAGAATGTCTTCAAACAAAGCAAAGCGTATTTAAGAGGTACCGTTGGGGTTATCTAGAATATGTTAACAAAGAGGGTGGAACACGCTACAAGTGTTAAGCCGTTAAAGTCAGCATAAACAATGGAAGATGTTGGACCACCGCGAATTTAAGCTCGAGGCGTATCATCCCATCGCCTCCGGTGTTCGGGCGCGCCCCCCACATCGATTACGTCATCGAGAAGAATTTGGTTTAACCAATAATTTCTAGAATTTCGAGAAAGATGTGCCTATAAAGGTGGCATCCCGCGGTTAGTAACGAGATTTCACCGGATGAAAACGAGAACCCCTTCCTGTTTGTTTGGCGTCTTGATCCCGGGATTACTTTACAGCTTCCTTCTCCTTTGTTGCAAAATGGTGATATTCTTTAATCGTACTCGTAAATTTATAAGGTATCACCCGGAGAAAACAAGCCGCCATTTCCTTCAGGAAGGGTTTAATGTAGCGAAAGCCAACTCGGTAATGTCTGTCGGCTTCTTCTTCTTATTATGTTTTCCGATAGTTTTCTGTGGGGGTGCACTTTAATTCCTCCATAAGATGAAAAGATGAGAAGTTAAATGAGACGTAAAGACGCATCTGACATCTGAAAAGAATCCAGGTCAAATATATACTGTTTTCTCCTTCATGCTAGATGAAAGCATCAATTGAGCTTCTCTCGCCTCCCGCTTCGAGTTATGACAATTTTAATTAAAAATTCTATTAATGTAACCGTGTATAAATAAGATTTTTCGACGGTCTCGTCCTGCGATGCAATTGGATAAATTGATAACCAATTCGTTTCGTCACACCACTTCACTCTCGCTTCAAAAAAAATCTGGCAATTTTGTTTGTTTAAATTGAAATTTTTTCGATTTATAACGAAATTATAAATATATCTTTATATTTAGAAGAAGAATTCGAGTGAGATTTGTTATTTAAACATATAAATTTAATTCGAAATTACACTTATAATCATAAAACAAGATGAAAGAGCGATTTCTAGAATCCGGATAAACCTATTCTAAAAATTGTTTAGAACTATTTAAATTTTCTTCGTAGAAATTATCTTAAATATTACCAAGAAAATATTGAAGAGAAGCAAAAATATGCAAGTTACAAGCCTTAGAAAGAGATTTATGAACAAATGAAGTTAAATAATGTGGTCAAATCTGTGAAGAACTACTACTAACGGTATCATTAAAAGTGGCTGTTATTGGAGGTTCGACTATTGATTATTAATTTATATTGATATATATTCGGAAATATTGATTTATATATTATAAAGCAACTCTTCTTACAATTCCAACATTTTTTATAACAGAATAACGTAAGCATATACAGATTTAAAACGAATTCTCGATAAATCAACGTTTATTACAGAAAATTATGCAAACGAGGTTATCGAAGACGCTCCAGAAGTGTAAATCTAAACAAAAACATATTAAAAAGCACAATAATTTAAGAATCCTCAGCTAAATTTAATCAAATCCCCCGCATCCTTCATACTTTTAATCTCAAGCAATTAAATGTATTTATATAAAACCAGTGTTTGTAACTTTAAACAAACGAAGGACACTTGTTTAAGAATTCATTTTCTTGATTAAATTCTTTAAAAAATGGCTAGTAAATTAATAAATCTATAATAAATAAGGAAAAGTATATATATATATTCACAACAAATTATTAAATTCTCTGCAAATTTTGCCAGTTATCGCTATTATATTTCAGTCACGTAAACTATTAGATAAGAATCTTTCCCCGAATTCAGGAAAAAATTTGATTTTATTATCAATAAGAATAAAGAAAGTGGAGAAAACGATAGCCTGATAAGATTCAAATAACATTGTTTTGTAGAAGAGATTTCCTTTTGTGTTTATTCATCCGTTAGTGATCAAATGCTTTCGTTCTTTCCTTATCTGAAAGTCGAATTCGTTTAAATGATCAGCAAAATAAGATTTTTGTATATAGCTTTTATTATTTCGTTCCCCCTTCCCCTCTACGCTTCCCCCTTCGACTGCTTGTTTTCGTAATTTACTCGAAGAAACAAGCGTGCAATCTACAATTTCGTAAGAGTTAGAATTCATCCCTCGTCCAGAATAAATTATTTTATTTTACTTTCTTCTATTTTCCTATACTTTATAATGTATTAACTTATGTTTAAAGCAGCAAATTTCCATTTAAAACACTTTAAACTATGGGCTAAATTATATATTGTAACGCTTCCCTACTCACAGGCGGATAAGAGAATTTTAAATGTAAATTTTACTTTTATTACTGTAATAAAATTCTTTAAAATAAATTTATTATAATATTTTAATTTAAATTAGATTTTAATTGTTTAATTTTGTTTTTAAGAGAGTTTACTACGGCTTCTGGTGTTTTAATTTAATGTTTTAAGGTTGTCTTTTTTTTTAATTAAAATATTAAATTAATTTTTAAAGAATAATATAATTATAATTAATTTTAATTTGCATTAATATGTTTAACATTAATTCGTTTAAATTGTTTTAAAAAAGGTATAATTTGCTATAATTTCGTTAAATATAGTCTAATTAAATAACTTATTTAAGAATTAATTTTTATATTAATTTATTAAACATTTATTATATTTAATAGATAATAAAAGCGAATTAATAATTAATTTAAATGAAAATGTTTGATTTTTTACGAACGCAGTCGAACCTCCAATAATGGCCACCTTCCAACAATGGCCACCTCTAAACAGCGACCATTTTTTCGGGAATATTTTTATATTTTGAATAAAATGCATATTAAAAAAACCTCCAAAAACGACCATGTTTTATCTGTCCGTTGTTCAGAGGTTTTATGAAATTATAAAAGATTTTTAAAGTAAAAAATTTAATCTAAAATTCTTAAAAAAAAAAAAAAAAAAAAATAACTTGCTTAAAATATTTAAATGTGTTAAATTAAATTTTTAAAATTAATTAAAATTTTATATATTAAAAGAAATTCTCATAGACTTTGCATAGATTAAAGGAGATCCTCATAGACTTAATATAGATTAGAGGGATTTTATTAATAAAGTTAACGGTAAATCAAGTATAAATAAATAAAAAATATATAAAAAAATAAGTAAAGAATTTTTATATTCAAGGAATTTTTTTTATTTTATTATTTTCTTTGGTTTGTTTGTAGTAAACCTAATTTAAAATTAGTCCGAATTCCAATTTTCGGAAAGATCACAATTTCGAGGGAATATGATTTCCGTTTTGCATTTTTCAATAAAATCTTCACAAAATGTGATTTTCTTTTCAATCTACATCTCCATTTTCCCATTCCAACGTTGTTATATAATATCCTGCTTGGGAAAATAACTTATGTCAAAAGACCTACTTATAAAAGGGAACATTCACAAAATTCGGATGAATAAAATAAAAAATTATAATATGTAGGGACTTATGTACGGTCGTTTGTACACGTGTACTGTACATGCCATACATTATATTAAAAGTCATAATTAAACTAGAAAAAGACCTCACATGGAGATAAGATGATTACATTATAAGCTCGTATAGAGCTTAGAAATCTCTCTCCCTCTCCCTCTGTGTATGAGGTCTTCTAGAAGTAGTGGGCAGAGGATGAGAAAAATCCCTTCTGCTTACTTCTACACTAACAAAAGTAGCCTTAAGGCCAAACAAAATGCATTTCCTGAGGTATTTTAGACTCAATAACTTATTATTATAGGTAACAGGTCGTTATGTCTTAGTTTCGTTCATAATTCACGTGGTATGAAGAACAGGAAGTCTATTAGACTTTAGGCTAATTACCTACTGTTTTATTACCAATAGGGCCTACACTACTGTATATATATTTTTTTCCCTCCGTTGAAACTTTCGAATAATATTATCTAATGATGTCCACCTTTGTCCTCTTGAATGGACCTTACATAAGTTACCTATTGTTAGTGGATGAGGCACATTTACATTAGGATAATTTTGGCTAATACAAGACCTAAAGGGCTTAGATAATTGTATTTTCTTCTTGTTATTTGTTTTTTTATATCTTCTGACATTTGTTCCGTTGGAAATTAGTTCATAAATTTCTAGATTCACAGCTTGTTTGGTGAGGGTAAGAGTCGAGTAAATTATTCCTCGTACGGTATGAAATTTTTGTTTAACTTGGTCATAATGATCGGCAACACTTCTCACCAAGTTACTAATGTGAAAAAAATGTGGAATTTTCCCATGTGAAGGACTAAAACGACTTAGACATAATAACCAGTTTCTGCTCATAGATGGACATATGCAGCATTGTCATCTCTTTAATGACTTCACAGTTGTCATTGCTCTTAACACGTTTTCCGAAAAAGAATTTTATTTTTTTCTATAGTTCAAATACTTAGTTAAGAAGTAAAATATGAGCATACCAGTGTTAAGCTTGTTCCGATTGGCTGAAAAATTTTAGACATTCTGTAACAACTTCCATGGAAGATCAAGAGCTCGGTTTCTTTTTTCTAAACCAAACTCGCGTGGAATTTTTATTATTAAATACCTTAAAATCTTAAAATAAGGTTCTAATTATTAAATTTTTTAACTTTTTCAAGGTTATAAATGTATTTAAATCTCTCTAATTAAGTTCACTTTATTCTTAAATTTTGCTGGTATCTTATAGAATATTAACGTTGTTTCCTCGTGGATATCCTGTATAGTAACTATACTATTTCCTCAACTATAGGAAACGTTTAATAATTTAAACATAAAAAAAAAAAAAAAAAAAATAGGAAAGAATCAAGAAGTGTGAAATTACTCAGTCAATAGCTAACAGAACGAAACACCCAATCCATCGTTCCAACATACACAATAGGAAGAATTTTAAAAGTAGAAACACCCCAAAGATTTAAGCTTATTACATGCTCTCATTCTCTTATAACTGACGTCTGAAATAAAAGACAACAGTTGCATTTCCCACACGTAAAAGCCGGATAAAGGCTATAAATCCGTGAAACCATGTGTAAAGCATTTTACTTTGCTTTTATTTCGATGCTTAAAAATGATTAAAGATTTAATGTCATTCCAGTTTAAATATATATATATAATGGGACTTATATAAAATTGCCTATTTTATAACGTTATTTTCTACATTATTCTTAAGAATTTGAAATATATATATAGCGTTAAAACCTTCTAAAATAATTCCATCTGCAGATGACATCAATAGTGCATGAAACTTGAATAAGAAGAAAAGTAATTTGTTAAACAAGGCATAGCTTTTTACTTAGGTTTAATTATTAAATTGGTGTATCAATATTTATGCTTTCGTAATCTAAAAATTGAGATTACCCAGTATAATTGTTTTTAAAGGACTTCGTTTCTACATGAATTCATTTACTTAATTTAGATTTAACTTAAGCTACTGTAACTAAAGTATGATTTTACTAACTTTTTTTTCTTCTTTCTATCCTTAGCTCTTCCTGTGTCTTAATGGGGATCGCTGTTTGTTATCAACAACTACCACTCCTTTCTTTCATTCACCTCCTCTCCAGTCAATCTCTTCACAGTCGTTCCATCTTCTCCTTGGCTTACTCCTCTTCCATTTCTCTTCAACTCCTAACTCCATCATCATCTCCACCATTCTCCAGCCCACATAGTTGTTATCACACTTCATAATTTTACTAACAGCGTGTGTATAATTTAAGAAACTAATCATTTCTATGGCAATAAATATGCGTAATTTAACCAAAAAAAAGAAAGAAAAAAACAGTGATTTTTACGGACATAAGCATTATTTAAAAGCAAAAAGTTATTCAAAAATATAATTTTTCTGGATTCAAGTACACAAGAAAAACACGATTTTTTTCTAATGGTAAGCGCACAAGAACATAATTTATCTAGCAATTACCTATATTAAAGAAATTAGGAATTTTATATAGGTCATTTTAATCTATTTATAAGCTTATAGACCGTATATTATTATTATAGATGTACTGTACCATTGGTGGAGATTTTTTCTCGTGTAGTTACTCAACTTGAACTCCTCCTGACAATCAATTTTATTTTCGAAACTTTTTGCATTTTCTTCCAATTCCATACAAAACAGTCAGGCAATCTCACAAAAATTTTTACCAGTAGCAAACAAAGAGATGAAAACACGCCAAGCAGAAACAAAATGCGATTTTCCTATGAATACAAAAAGCATTGTATGCATACATACTTGCGTAAGATTTTCGATACCATACAGCCTAAGTGTAGAGAAGACGAATTTTTCGACTGTTCAATTATGCATGATGAAAGATATCAAACAAGAATGTGTCTTCTTCTTCTTCTTCTTCTTCTACTTTTTTTCTCCTATATATTTATATTTTATGCATTTTCTATAAGTTAAGGCGGCATCTATCCATTCAATTATGCATCATCAAAAAGCTGTCTCTGTTTTGAGGACAGCTTCGAGGCTTCAATTTCGTAAATTTTATTTAATTCTTATTAAAAATTACTTTATAAAAATTATTCAAGGAGTAATTTGAATGAACAAAGCATAAAGCGGCTGCTACCACGCTAACATTAATATCTTGATAGCATAATTAATTTTGTCGTATGCTACTTTATTAATATATAAATTTATTAGTGATTACGTTTGTTTTACAAATCCATTCAAAAATTTTAAATTTTTTAAATATTAATTCAGATATTAACTTAAATGTAGCGACACAAAATTTCGAATTAATTAAAGGAAAAAAAATGCCCAATAAAGTTTAATGTTTTTAACCTATTAAAAATCTAAATTTAAAGAAATTTATTTTTTGTATTTCTAAATCTGTTCATTCGTTTAAAATTTACAACTATTAATTAACTTTTTAAGTTAAATAAACATTAATGAAATCTATAAAAACAAGTAAACCTATTTAAAGCGTTTTCCTGTTAAGAAATAGCTTCAAAAAATAAATTAAACAGTAATTACTAGGACAAAAATCATTAAGGAGACTTAAAAAGATTATAATGGATGTTTGAAAATCAAAATAGTTTAGATTTGTATACAAGGAAACTAATGGTAATAGGGTTAAGGTTGAACAGAGAACCATTTAGAGCTTGTGGAGCGGTTCAAGGTTGGACCTACAGAAAATTATCTGACAAATGAGTTTCATTTAATTAAGACGATCGCAGATGTTTGATTGTTTCTTTTTACGTTTCAGGGACGACTTTTTTGTCACACCCCAAGCTTTTTTCGTGCCATATAATTACGATAATTTAGGTCGAGTACGCAATCGGTTGTATTATTCTAGGCGCCTATGTCATTTTACAGGTCTCTTTGTATTAGTAATCACTTCCCTGCTTAAATAATAAAACTGTAATTATTATGAATCGAAGCACTTCTTACATTAAACATAATTTTAAATTATTCTTTCAGCCTTAAACATTTCATCGAGCCTTAAAAGAGCCTTTAGCATCGTATAATTGCAAAAAAAACTCTTTAAATAATTGTAAAAAATATGCACAAAAATCTAAAATCTTATTTTTTTTAATCAAGAAACGTTTCCAACGGAGAAAAATATCTCGAATCTTCCATATAGATAAGCAAACATGATTAATGGTTTACATGCCTAAGCGCAATTTTAAAGTTGATTAACTTTTATTCAACTGGAAACTTACGTATAAAAAAAAAATGTAATAATAAATAAATAAATCGAGATTTAGACACGAAAACATCATAGAAAATATTAATGGAGTTAAATATAATTAATTTTCTTAACTGTATCGATTTATTAATTTTTTTAGATACGTAGACTTATAGATTAAAAGAATGCAAGATAATAATCGATAAGTAACGATTTTACATGCTCAAGTTGAAGGATTTCCCATAATTTTATCTCATTTATTTGCTTGAAGAAACTTTTATTTTAATTTTGAAAAAGTTTTCAATTGAATCTTTAAAAATATAATTGTTTAAATTCATCATAAAATTATAATGATTTACAAAGAGCATTTTCTTACATTCCTATTAGAAATGTGTAAAAATTCTTCAAAAATTAAAATTATAATGAAGAAAATTACAGCTTCAACACAAAATTTTTAAACAAATTAATTTATAGATTATTTTATGTTGATCATTAAGTACAGTACAGATCTAGTACACTATTCACTACACAGCAATGCTGTAAAAATGCATTTTCAAAGTGCTAACTAATACAGATATGAAAACAAAAGGAAAATAAATTTTAGAGATATTCAGCATTCTAAGAAACCCTCTCTATGTTTCAGAATTTATAATTATTGCCTACTCTTAAAGATCTTCAAAAGCTGACAGATCAGTATATTTATCAACTGTACAACCATTGGTTTCTTTAATAAATCGTTTGTACAGGTCTCATATAACTTATTTGTCTATGTACTATACTGTACAGTGCATATATATTAGTATACTGTTTACTTTATTTCTCTGCCTTTTCTTAATAATTACTTATTCACCTTTTTACCTAGCGCAGTTTTACCTCCAAACTACTATCAAATAACAATAAACAATTAAGTAATTAATTAGAGTTAACGAATAGTCATTATTTAGGCTAATTAGTTAAAAAAAATAATGTTAATATATATAAAATAATTAATTATTCTTAAAGTTTTAAGTTATCTTAGGCTATAGTCTATTTTTTCAGAATCAATTTAAATAACTTCTTTAAAAAGTATCAAAAAAAAAAATATATATATATATATATATTTTATTTGCGTTTAAAGGGTATAAAAAATAAATTTAAATTAAATATTTTAATTATATATCGTTACTAAATACAATTTTAAGCAGTTAAATTAATTTAAATGGAAATGTCGAGAAATGTACTTAACTAAATTTAATTTTTAACAAAATTCTCATTAATTTTCTAGAGAAAACACAAATATAATTTTTATTTTGCAAATTACATTTTATATAATAATGAAAATAAATAAAGAAGTTAATCTTACGAAAATGAGAATTTTTGGTGTGTTATATAAGAATTTAAATAGAATTTTTTTTAAAAATAATCTGGTAGAGATTCTACAGATAGCCACATGAGGAAGTTGAATTTGAGCCAAATTTCATTAAGATTTCTTAGAAAAACTCATTAGATTTCTTCGGTTCAATGCTACAACATGTTTTGGTCAGTTTGAATTTTTAAATTTGATTTCCAATTACTAAAAAACAGAAAAAAGAAAAGGTGAAAAAATTACTTGTCATCATCATCAGCAGCATCATCATTAACTTTTATATTACGAAAAATAAACTTAAAAACAAAAAAATGTATATGAAGATAATTGTAAACAGTTCATAAACCTCTGAGAGAATTTAATCATCATTTATAAATTTAAATATTCATTAAAAATATAAATATAAATTATCCATTGTTACAACTTAACAACCCATTTCAATATAATCGTCTAACTGAAAAATTCTTAAGAGTAGCGCAATACAAAATTATTAAAGGCGTGACTAATGATATATAAAAAATATAAAAAAAGTGTATGAAAAAGCTGCAATTTCGAATTACTTTAAGCAGGTCTGCTAATTTAATTGTCTAGAATTTAGAAGCGTGTCAAGAATTGTGTCAGAGAAACCTTGTGACTGATGACAAGATTAGGAATAGAGAACAAGATAGGCACGCCTAGAGAAAATGATCTTTAAACACGAAAGAATTTAGGTATAAAGAAGTATGTACCAGAGTTAATGACAAAGCTAAATTGCCTAAAGGGTGCTAGAAAACAAGAAGGAACGAGTAAATCATGAAAACGTTAGCCCATAATATATCCTAAAAATTAAATACTGATTAATGCTAGGATCCGGTAGTATATGCCACTTAAGGTCTTGAAACTTGTTTTTTCTAAATGATAACGTAGTCTGTTGTTCTAAATTTATGTAAAAATATGTAAAAGACCTGATATCAAATGTGTTTTCATTATTCACGAACTTCTAACTATTATTTATTATTAAAAAAAAAAAAACATAATAAAATTGAATGTATAAGCAAGAAAGCCTTGATTTAAACTTCTTACAATGGTTTATTATTCAAAACATGTTTATAAATAATTAAATTCACAGGTCAATGAGAGAAATAGAATTGGCCAATACTAGAAAATGGTTTTTTAAATTTAATTAAATGCAAATTTCGTGTAGGGCTTGGAGGAAAGTTAGACCTTTAAGTTAAATTCTTGACAGGTTAGTTTACAAATATGTTAATTTTTAAAAATCTTTTATTAATTATCATTTAAGAAATGCCGAATTGAGTAGCTTCGTATGTTTAAGCAACTATCTCACGATTTAATTCGAGGTTAGTAATTACCTAATTAATCATTAGCCGATACTTTAAGAGTACTTGCGCGATTCTTTACCTAGAGCGGTACCCTTTTACTTCTACCCCCGCAGAGCTCTGGGAGAAGAACTGAGAAATGTTCACACACATCCACCCGCAGCGAATGGCAAGCAAATCTACTTGACTGCTGTATCTTAAATAGGAGATGATCACTTATTCCTAGTCTCAGACCCCCCTCCTAACAGATAAGTCACTGACTTATAAGTTACTAACTACGCCATTACTGGTGTAGGTCTATATAAGACTTTACTCCTTTCATTAAACGAAATTTTAGCCAAATATGATTAAAAATAATTATATATAATAAATTCAAAACAAAATTAAAGGCATTTGCTTAATAAACTCGAAAACCATTCACAAATTATAATTAAAATAAACTTTTTGCTGATTAAACTTCACTGCGCCTACACTTAGAACTGTGGTAGATTATTATTCTCTGCCTTTTTAACGTATTATTTTATTAAATTTAAGCTTTAATTTCACTATTATAAAAATCAATATAGGTTATAAAATTTATATAAAGTCAGATAATATAAATCCAACACGAACATCCGACTTAAATCCAACATCTTGTGACACATCTTAACTTAATCTGAATACACTCTTAGCTTCGTTAATGTCTATAGAATAAATTTCGAATTTTCTAAATATTTCTTTCCTTGTCCATCGAGACAAACTATTCAAAGAGATAATGCGAAGTTGAACTAGATAAATATATTTATATATAAGAAATAATAAAAAATAAAAATAAAGTATTCAGACATTAAGCGATATTTTAGTCGAAAATATATGGGAGGGTATATTCAATCAATGGAGATGTGAGATGATATTATAGAAGCTAAGCGACTTTGCTATCATACTTCTTTTCTGTCGGATCTAATGGACAAAATCGTTAGTAGAAGAACGTTTTGAATTATTCACTTCAGACAGGGACGATTCTTCATAAAATATTCAGTGAGAATTGCGAAGACGGAGATTCCTGGACTATGAGTGGCAAATAACAGGTTCTCATGCAGTTTGAGAAAATTGAACGGTCTATTTATTTGTTTTTAATGCAGATGAATAGTCGATAGTTATATATCGATCTCAAAAGTTTCTCTTTTTTTTATTCTTTATATAAATGCTTTATATTTTGAACGGAAAGTACAGTACAGTACATAAGAGATAGAATACTACTGGAATAATATCACCCCTAAGCTACGTAGTTCTTACACGTTTTCTATATATAATACAGGCCTAACCCCTTATCCATTATTTAATATTATGTATGGAATTTTAATCTTTTATATTCATATATTTAGGAACAAATATAAACAATGAAATATTTGCATCGTATTGTATAGAGTTTGGAATTCGGCTTAGAATTTTTCAGAGAGAAGCTCGGAATAGTACATATAACTTTTTAAAATAACGTTTATTATGCAGTAATTTGCATAAATTAAACTCTTTTTTAAAGTTTTATATAACTTACATTTAAGTTTATATTTTAAATGAGAAACTTATGACTTACTTTTACACTACTTTTATTTACAGTAGTTTAAATGTTTTTGTCTGCATTTTCTCCCCGTTTTTTAAACTTTATTATTCGATTAATTTAACTTAAATTGATACATATCGATAATATATAATATGTATCAATTTAAGTTAAAGGTTTTACATGTGTGGGCCTGCTTTATGTTTTGAATAGGAAATTTATAGAACTACCTTCATGAGTCCTTACATATTTAGCGCTCAGTTTATGTATTTATGCCTATTTAATTTATTTTTGAATAAAAAAAGGGCATAAATCCGTGTAAATTTTAAAAATAATTATTAAAAATAATCCTTCGACATTAATCATAATATAATAGAACAATTTTGCACAAACATTTGTACAGTACAAAACTACAAGAATAAATCAATTTTATTGTTATAAAAACAAATAATTTGTAAGATTTTAAAATATTTTACTATATTTTATTTAATTTTATTATATTTTCTAAATATTAAGCTCTTAAAAATTAAATTTCTTGCTTAATTTTGCTAAAGGCCTAATATTATAAAAGACTCCCTTCACAAAATTAATAATCAGTATTAAAACAGTTGTAATTGTTTAAATTATTAATTATTACAGATGCAACACAATACTCGAGTAACATTTAGTTATACGCATATTAATTTTAAGGTAGGCCCTATACTATACTAGCCAGCACTTACATTGTTACTATAATAGTTTCGATAACTAGGGCCTAACATTTTAAATACGATCCTAATAGGCTAATTACTAACAATAAAACACAGGAATATAATAATAAGAAATTCTTTTTTATCATTTTATTAACGCTTAGAAGCATACCGGTAATTCATTAATTCCAAACTACAGAAGCGCATTGTCCCTACAGTAGAATAGCATTGTTAATTTTATTAAAGTGCCGAAAGAATAGTCGTAGGGGCCGTTTCGGTAATTAATAATAATGCTTTTTTTTTCTTAAAATAATAATAAAAAAATCGCTAAAGAGGAATAAAATGGCCGAAACCTTTACCATTTAGAAAAGGTGCATTAAGATATTATATTAGAAAGGAGTTTAAGAATGTGGAAAATGCTATTTAATTTTGAGCAGGTGTGTCGGGAAGATAAAAGAAAAGAATGGTTCTATACAGTAGAACATTTGAGAGAAAATAGTTAAGTTTGGATGTAAGAAGAGATGAATGACTGGATGTTTACGTGACAAGAAAAATTCTTTTTGAAAAAGCCAACTCGCCCTTAGGCTAATTAATGAGAAATGATCGCTATTCTACTTTAGAGAATGGCACTTTTTAAAAATATAAAAGATCAAAATTACCTACACAACTTTATGCAATTAAAGGTTTATCATTTGTTACTTATTAAATTAAGCGAATTCTCTTTTATCTTTCTTCTTAAACATAAGAATGCTTTGCTTATAAAATTATTTGATACCCTTAATCGC
Organism: Centruroides vittatus; assembly: GCF_030686945.1. NCBI lineage: Eukaryota > Metazoa > Arthropoda > Arachnida > Scorpiones > Buthidae > Centruroides > Centruroides vittatus. The sequence goes on from NW_027122576.1 coordinate 2,327,236, forward strand.
CTTTAAAGATGAATATTGTTAGAGTATAATTTGAGATTTGATAAGATTTTGTTTAAAACTATATTTTTAAGGTCGTTATTAGAGTTAAACCGATCGATTAAAGATATGTGACGGAGTATCGATCGAATGATCAAGGAAGATTAATAATTAGAAGCTTCTTATAAATATAGATATAGGCCTATAATTTAAAATGTGTAAAAATTAGCTTATTTTATGCGAATTTCGCTTGCACATTTCTTTTCTTTGTTAGATTTATGGATTTTAATTAATCCCATAATTTCCCATCTTTCCCGCAACAATTAAATATTTTCCCCATCTTCCTTACAACAATTAGAAATTTCTTATTAGTTAGTTAATATCAATCTAAGGCATCGATTTTCTTTGGAAATTTACTTTATAGTCCAAAAAGAATTGAACATATCTTATTCTTAATAGAATAAATAGAGTTTTAGACAAGTTGAAGTCATAATAAAACTCGATGCAAGTTAAAGTATTGAAATTTAATAAATTAAATTTCTATTAAACACCTGCACAAATTAAATGATTAAAATTTAATATTATAACTCTCATAATAATCTCAAATTTATTTAAAAAAATTCTTTCACAATAAAAATAAAAATGAATTTTTATAAATGGACGAAACATAATAATTTGACTTAATTTTTTTTTTCGTACAAAATTTTTATTACTTTGGTTAATAGGCTATATAATAATTAAGATGGCTTCCTGAACTTAAAATGAGTTGTCCTTAAAATATTTATTACCCTCTTCAACCTTTATAGAATTCATGTGGAGTGAGAAGTCGAATTTAATTCCAGGAGATACGAGATGCACACTTACAAGTCGCATTAAGTTTGCTTAATTATTAATCGCATTAACTGTAATTGAAGATGAATGCCTAATTAATTTAATTGCCCAAAGCTAATTTTCAGAAAGGTTTTCCGCACTCATCCGGTAATTTGTGGACTTCAATCCATCCAACTTTAATAAACGTTAAATTCATCCAAGTTTGCTCGTTTTAAGCCTTTAAAACTCGCTCCAACTTTTCATTCTTCTCTGTCATACATCTCCATTGAAGTAATGAGAATAGTTTTGTACAGTATATATTATAATTAATTTAAAATTTATAAAAATGATGCTCTTTTTCTCTTATAAATTGTATTTTCCATACCTTTCCATCTCGTGTTATATAAATTATAATAAAATATAATTTTAAACTTTTAGAACTTGAATCAACTTCTCTGTAAAATTGCTTTGTACTAAGGAAAGCTGTGGCTTTTTAGCATAAAATTTAAGTTTCTTAATTAAATTATTGCATTTTAAAGATATATTTAAGTGCTTTTTAATTAATTAACTGTATTTTTTCGAAAGATTATACCTTTAATATCTATTTTCTAGTCTTCTCATACACTAGATCCTTTATCAATTTTCACAGCTTGCCATAGAAGTAATGCTTGGTTATGGATAATTATAGTCTTTAAACACGAATCTTTATGCTTTACAACAATATTCTAAACTATACTTAAACGATGCATAATTTTAATTTTAATAAGTTTAATATTAATTTATGATTAAAATATAATTTAATTAGCCATCATGTCGTTAATTACATAACTTACGAGTTATATTTTTTACTTAACAAAATTTGGAATATCCTGAAGTTAAACTTTTAACATTTTAAAGCTGAAAATAATTATTTTCCTTAAAAAATTTAATGTCGGAAACATTTTAAATAAATTTTTTATAATAAAAATTATCAAATATATTTTATGTAACTCATTATTCCGCATTTCTACGAAGAATATTCGACGTAACTCTTTTTTTTTTTTTTCCGCAAAGCTTAACCGACGTTCTATAAATAAATAAGTAAATAAATAAAACCGCTTTTGACTTAAGGATATAAAAGTCAAATTTACGAATCATTGATCCTGAATGACAGTTATTATCTGGATAACACATCTACAGAATTTCCTAGATGTGAAAATGCTGTTAGAAATCATAGACAATCTGCACCTTTCCCACCGCATTCGGCGATGTTACTAAAGCAAAACCGTCCATCCCCGTTACCATAGCTACTAAGATAGGCGGTACCCTAGGCATTGCCTATCACGTGACGTGACACGTGCCATTGATATCAATTAAATAGCTATTTACATTATTATCTTGTCGGATTTCGGGAAGTTTGAATTATTAGAGAGGCGTATCCCGACAGCTGGCAATGTGCTCTTTATTGTTCATGTGACCGTTGTGGAGTCCCAGCACAATGGAGCTGTGTGAATAATTATCGTTCTACCACAGCTATTATTGTATGATTTAGCGGTGATTTTAGTAGCAGATTAAAGAATACTACCCCAAATCCCGCTACCATAAAAAAAAACTAACTTTGGAAAGGTGATAAAGGGAGGAATATGAGGTCCTGTATCTCCCTTTTGATCGAATATAGTTTAATATAGAATAGCTATTATTGTTATTTGACGTATTAACTATACACGTTGTGCGCTAACAATACATCAGTAAGTATAACAAGCGTAGCACGTTCAGCTTTTTCTAGTAATAACTGTGTAACACATGTTCTTCAGTTTGAATTATCTGATAATAAATAAACGATTTTTAATTTAATATTAATATATTACATAAATTGTAGGCTGTCAAAACATCTAATAAGCCCTTAATACTGTGTAAAGATATATAATATGAAGCTTAATCCAGCAATAATTATATAGCATGTGTAATATGCAAGTTATCAATATTTAATCTAGGCCTACATTACGAATTGTAGGCTATCCTATGAAATATTATACACATTATTATGCTGTCATGTTAGTGTGTATAATATTTGGCTTAATTTGTAATAAATTTAACTATTAATATAATTGTATATTGACCTGTAATTTAGTAACAGATCAGTGATTATTGGCCTATCCTGCTAAGTTGAAGAAAGGTATAATTGATGGCATGCTGAGCCTTAAAATCCTGGATATAAGAACTATTTATTTAATTAATTTTATTAAATGTTCTCCTAAACATTCACGCATGTTATCTCTCAGATAAAAATGATAATAATATATTTAAATTGGACATGTTTGTCAGATATTTTAAATGATTATAACGTAACACGTCGACTTATCAACTTAACCTTGTCAATACTCTCAGAAAGATAAAATCGCGTGCTTAAACAAAATATATTCAGAATTGATTAGATGTTCGGGATGCATCCCGGATAAATCAATAGAATTCTACAAAAATTTCAAACATAATCATTTATGGTTGAACAAAACAAGAGAAGGTATATTTAACCCCCCCCTTCTGTAAGAATAACTTGACTTTCCTCATTCCAGATAATTCAAAATTTCGAAAGGTAGTTTAATAAAATAAAGGATGAGTTATAAGTCTGCTCTGTCAGATTCTTTCATAGACTAACATGACGACGACTTATAATAATGCGTTTCCATTAAGTTGTCTGGATCCAAGTGATAGATGCGATGTCGAAACAGGCGAAATCGGGCCCTCTCTCATTGTCCGATATGTTCTTTACTTATATACACTGAAGGAACAAATAACTCGGAAAAAAAAAATGCTGATAGAGAAACAAGATAATGCGATCAATCGAATGGAACCAAGCAAAGAAGTAAAGGATCTCTCCGATATAATCTTTCTTTTCTATTCTTTTTTAAATAAGGAACGCCCATACCGGAAAAAAAGATGGAAATTTACTAGATCTAACATATAATTTTAATAATTAACAAACATTTTCTTATCTCATAATTCTAATTTTAAAACTTACGTGGTAGTTTCAAGTTTGCTGATCAAAATCTAAACTTCATCTGTTACCAAATTTGCAAGGGAAAAAAATCACTCTATAATTTTGTGTAGGATAAAGATGCCATCCCCCATTGATAGCTCATAACAAATACTCGTTAAAAATATTTCCTCTCTCTTGTTAAAGTTTAGGAGTGGGTGTTTATGAACACGTAATTATAGAACATATAGTTTTTATCGACATAAAATTCTAAAAATATGTATAAAATTTTAGAAGCTTTGCATATAAAAACCTTATGTAAGTTCCTTGAACTTTGAATCAATTACTTTGCATACAGTAATCCTCATAACTTATAAAATAAATAAGGTCATTTGTATTAAGTTATGATGATAAGAAACAATTCATACACCACACAGTCAAACTGAATGTTGTGAATAATATATTTAATATTTGGACATTATTTGCAAGGCCAAATTTACAAGCTACAGCCTCATACAATTTAGGGTCTCACACTTTTAAATTTAATATTATTTAGTGGAGGGAGAAGATTCTTTTATATAAGGTTAGGGCCACAAGTATAGATCTAACTTTAATTAAATATTGTGGTGACGATAAACAATTTTAACATACTTTCTTCTTAAACATGAAATAAAAACTGCAAATTTTCTGTATATTTTTCGAAGTTCTCGCTTGACAATTATTCTGAGTAGAATCAAATTTCCAAAATAAAGATTCGTAGAAACTCATAACAAACCGTTTAATTAGCTAATTCATAGAAACAATAGGAGTAAAAATGAGCTGTTACGAAATACAAAAAAAGGCCTAGGGCATAAAGATGGGAAAAAACAGAGGTAATGACAAAATTAAAACAAGTTTGTTAACAACCACCTTTGTCTCTCATAGGATGTAATTAACGATGGGCGTGGTCGTATTTTAGTCAGATGACTGAACATTAGCAATTATCACATAGGCTTAGACATACATTGTTTAATCGGTTATTCCACACAATATAAGTTAACTCTATACTTTTTTTATTGTTAACACAAAATTTTGATTTTCCCCCCTCGTGTTATCGTCTTTTGTATCGTTTAGAAAAAAATAAATAAATAAGTTCAATCTGAATGGGCGGAGTTAAATGACACAGCTGTGAGTTCATTGGACTGTATTGGTGGGAGGAACTTATATACAAGGATTAAAAAAAAATTTTTTTTTAAGTTTATAATGTTTTCCATCATCGACTTTATGATAAATATTTTTATTATTCCGTTTTTTAAAGCTTGTATCTTAAGTTTAATAATATAAAATAATGTGTTAATAAGAAAATCACGTGAGTTGATAAGGAAATAAATTGCCCTGGGAAGATTTTCTCGTAGTTTAAAAATGCTTATCACAAAGGTAATTAAATAATTACCTTAACTGTAGTTTATAATAAGTTAATTAGAAATTTTAGTGCGAACGTTCTTCCACTCCTTTACTTTCTACAACTAAATTTACACCTATAATTGTAAATAAACATTTTTAAAAAAATGAAATTTTAAACAAAAATAACCCTTAATTACTGTCATACATCCTTAGAGAGAGTGTAGAGAGCGTATAATTTTATTTAGCATATAGAAGAGACTTTTATAGTTGTTTGATTTAAAAAACGGTTATGCCTATAGGTAAGACTTCCTTTATAATAATATAATTAAGTTATATGACAGATCATTTAACTTGATATATTATTAAACGATTAAAAAGAAGAAATATTTCGTAGCCTAATTGTATTTTAGTGACTGAGAGAGGTCATCCAACGTTTCAGTTTTGATAATAAAACTATTTTGTTCCACTTGCAAAACGTTTTGATAGAAGTATGAATGAAGATAGAAGAAAACAACTCATAATAAAGTCGTTTATCATATATCTTTTGAAACATTTATCTAAAAAAATAAAAATAAAAAAATTCTCCGAGCGTAAAATATGAAAGGCAAAGAGGAACATTCAAGCAAAAAACGCTCTTTTTGATGAATCTATTATATATTATTTTTCTCTCTCGATTTAATAAAAGTATTTTTTTATACTGAAATTATTACTGTAACGGCGTTTATTGAGATAAATACGTAACAATAATGACGATCGATTAATTACTAGGTCCATTAACAATGATGATACTGAATCAGCAGTTTATACAATTACATCAATAAGTGATTAAGGTAACATTAATGAGTTTTCTGTAAGTTTCAGGATCTATAAACATGAAATTACTGTATGTATGGTAAGGTACTGTACAGTGCAGTACAGTACATCCTTTAAACACCAATCATTTTTTTTTTAATTATTACATTTTAAAAATACGAATTAATAATATGTGAAATTATGTAAATTATTTTTTGAAAATTTGAATTTTTAAGGCTAGTAATCTTATAAATCCCTTTAAAATAATTGAAAATATAAAAATTCTGCACGACTTTTAATTTTTACATCTAATTTTAAATTGTTTACAAACCTCACTCATTTTAAAACTTATTTTTAAGCAAACACACTCAAAAAATATGGGGAAAACCTGTAAAAAGAATCATCAGAATCTTTATGAAACATTTGTAACAAAAAAGTGCCCATCTATCACTAAAAATTTGCTAAAACAATTAATTTATTTCAGTTATTACATATTTAAAAATTCGAATTTTTAAAACATTTTTTACACAATTCCTAACTCATATAGGGGCTACAGCGATTATAAATTACTAATATGTCAATTCAGGCCACCCAATTAGGCTACGTATATATAATTTCGAATGCACCTTACGTCCTTGAGGGGATTATTCTTTCAGACAGAGGTCAAATGTATGTTAATATACATATCTATAGCCTCAGTATATATATTCATATCTTTGCTGTTAAGATTCCGGGAATTCAGCAGGGATACTGCATTCCAATCGTTATCATGGAATCAAGCTGTGAATCCCAGGTGCTTCATTAACGCTGTTTGTAAAAACTAACATTAATTTGTTCGCTCCTGATACAGTTAAGGTAAACTGTCTGATAGGTTGTTTGATCTTAATGTTAATTTGGGAAGGGAGAAGAAGAGTTTATAGTTATTAAATTTAAATTTTTGCGTGGACCTTTGAACAGAATGGCTTTGTTGATGATTCTTGGTGATAAAAATTAAGAAATTTATAAGAAATTAAATTCGTGAATAAAATATTTTGGGAATTCTATAGTCAATTATTTGGTATATTTATGTTTATTTTGCACCAAGAAAAACAGGTAAATTTTGTGAAATTGATCCAAAATTAGAATAAAATTAATTAAATAATTAAAGTTTAATTAATTGATTATATGTTTTAAAATTATACATACTATAAACAGTTTAAGAAAAACCGGACTATAATATTTGGCCTACTTACTTTTCTTGTAACAAGAATACATTCAATTCTGATTTTTGAAGTTAATATGGTTGAGCTTATACGAAGAGTTACCAAGGAAAAAAAAGGCACAATTTCACGGTCAAGAATTTGTTGATGATACCCAAGCGTGGGAAATACATGCTTGACACCTTGTTTCACACTCCGTTTCATCCTTCTCATTTAATTGAGGAAAAAAATATATAATTACTTTAAAAAACAAACAGAATGACTTCCAAATTTGAAATTCCTTATTACCAAAATTGAAATTCTTTTGGGGTTAAGAGAAAAATATCTTTTGTATAACTACCATTCTACACCGAAACTTATCCATCGCGCCTATAGAGAACTATTAGCCTAATTAATAATAATTTATAATTATTTATCACTTATATTTAAAATATTTATAACTTAATTTTAACTCCGAATATAATTTTTATTGCTTTATTGTGTGATTTTCATTGATATTGTGATTATTACAGGCTATAAAAATGGTTTAAACACACAATAGCCTAGAACAAATCAGCTTTCTTAAGCTAAAGTGATCGAATTTCATGATTTCTTTCTATTCATTTTATTTAAAAATGTATAGATTTTTCATATACTCGATGACTTATCTTCAAATCTTCTGCATAAATGAACAATTACATAATTAAATTAACACGAACGACTAGGTCATAGATGGAATTTTACAGTAACTCTTCACTCCCGGCTGCTATTTTATACGCAGAACGAATACCTCCCTGTAAACGACTTTAGGTAAGTGAAGCCCTCCCGAATTTGATTCCATTTAGCAAAACGAATGATCCAGTTTATCAGCTTTACCGAAATGGGAGCCAAGTGAGATCAAGCAACATTAACCCAAACTTTCAGTTACAATGCAGTCATAAATCAAGACCTTCTTAGAGGTGATAGAGAGTTCTCCGGTTACTTTTACTAAATTAGAAGTCTTGTAGAGTTAGTCGATCGTTTGAGAAAGTGTAAAAACAAAAAAAATACACTAGAGGTAGCCGCGTTGACATTCCTCTCCCACACCAGATGTCGCTTTTGACGTAGCATGCACGCGACCTTGAGTTACGTCCAAGTGTGTGAAAGTAACTGGAGTCATGCACGCTCGAATGCGGAGATTACAGAGTGGAATATGCCGGCCAATGACTGAAGCGAGTACGGCAGACGTCTAACGACTCGATGTCGAACGGCATGATGAAAGGGAGAGCCCGGAGCAGTGCTGCCATCCCCGATTCCAGTTTTTTGGTGTGAGAATCGCTTCCTATGAATGTTACCTAATTGGTTAATGACAGGACTGGTCGTGACTAGGCAATGTCGAAGACGCGATATTTTTTCCTCCTCCTCTCTAATTCATGCTATATAAATGATAAAATTAGAAAAATGAAATTAATAATGACCGTAATATTTCATACTTCAAATCATAATCGTTTTCAAAACTAGTAAATTAAGTTATGAAATCGTTTGGTTCGTTAAAATTATCGAGTTTCGTGTTGATTGGTTGATTGCGTAACGAGTTCGAAATCCAAGTTCAGTTCGATTGGTTGACTTTTTTAAAATTTCGAACGTAATTGGTTTAACGACGATGCTACGTAATAATTCATTTTTCTATCTGGTAGTTCATTTGTTAAAATTTTTAAAAAATTACTTAATTCTTGCGTACTAGTTAATTTTTTTTTCTCATTCTTTATTCGTTAAAATAAATATAAATAGTAATACTTAATTTTATTGGTTGAAGTTAACATCTAGACAATAATTTAAATATTTAAATAGTTTGCAAATGCTTAATTTTGAGTTTATCCTTATTTGTCGTATAGTTTTATGGGCATTAAATTTGCGTTTTAACCCAATAAAAATTTGTTATTAAAATAAAACTAAACGACGTGTGCAATAATCGAAATTTTAAGTAATCTTTTCTTGGAAGCAAATTAATCTCCCTTGCAATTTCCTGTAAACTTTAATAACCCTTATTCCCTTATTAATTGTCAATTTAATAACTGGAGTTATTGACGTAAGACGTGAAAACAATAAGAGAGGTGTTATTTCCAAACAGGATTCATGTTTCCCATAAAACTCTCTTCTATTGTATGAAAATCATACATGACATCTTCAACTAGTTCTGTCAAGTAGTTAATTGAATTTAAGATGCAGTTAAACAACTTACGATAATGCTTTATTTAAATTATAATAACTAGTTCTTTTAAAAAAGTAATTTATTTTTAAAAAACTATTATTTCCTGATTTGTATTTTAAACAGCTTCTAGAAAATTAAAAAAAGAAAATTATAATAATTTCAAAAACTTAATTAAAATAAAACGATTTATGCCTTTAAGTCATTTATCGCTGATTGAACAAGGTTTCGAGTTTTTTTTAAATTTTATTTATTTATTTATTATCTTTTTATGGTTTGAATCATTTGATGCGTGTTTTGAGAGGAAAGGAAAGGATCATAAGTTGCGTTCGATGAACTTTAAGGGGAAAAATAAACATTATATTTCTTGGTTCTTTATTGTTACCGCATCTGCTGAAGCATGAGACGAGTTTAGAGATCTTTGCGAAATCTTCTAGTCGTCTTTTAGTTCGGACAGCCAAACGTGAAATCATCCTTTTGTTGGTCATTCTTTGCCGCTTGGCAATCTTCTAAAATCGGCAGTTACTTTTGTGGAGTTCAATGTACACAATAGATAATATTTTATCCATTCTCCCATCATAAGCAATAAGTCTTACACCGACAGTAAAATTGCCCGTATAGAAATCCTCATAAATCTAATGTTCTTTCAATAAAATTGTTAATATTTTCCCTAAGTTATAATATGCCATACACCAAAGAAAAACGAATAATTAAATCCATTAAAATTAAATTATGTTTTCACTCTTCACCATTCGTGGAAATTCCTTTAAAAAATTATTGGAAAAAACTCTTTAAATTAAATAAATATCAGCGAATGTGAATTTAATGTCATTTTAGCATAAATTTTACTAAATTTGAGTTTAAATTACATTAATAAGTTAATAATATTCTAATTATCCACTATGCAAAATTACTATATTAATAATTAAATATTTAAAATTTAAATTGATCCTATTGGACGGCTACATCAATCAATTTCTCAAATTTAAACCGCTGATTGATTTTATTGGTTAATAAACCAAAACGTAATAATTAAAGTTTTACACGTTCGAGCGCTTATTGGCTAAAATCTAAATTTTAAATCGTATAGCAATTAATCTTATAGGTCAATTGCAATTTAATACAAATGTTATTGGTTAATAGATTAATACGTAAGGGAATTTGTTTGACACATATTGGTTAAAATTTAAATTTTTGATTTAAATAGTTTTATTGGTTAAAATAGAAATGCGGAAATTAAATTAACTAGTAGAAGAATTTTTTCTTATTATTATTGTTATTTTGATAATTTTATAAATTTGTTGAAATTAATTAAATTATTTATTATAAATTTAAGAATACGTGTGAGTAATTTTTAAGCAAATCGGATTATTTTTCCAATTGTGAAGTTGTTAAAAAAATACAACAATGTGTACATTCTCACTAGACTGAATTTTCGAAGTCAACCACTTCATTATCAATTCAATGCATCATTTTTGAAGTTGTTATCCAATTATAGTATAAATCAAATAATTTATTAAGCTTAAATTTATTCTATTATCCTGTAAAGAACAGCAGATTATTAAAATAAGTAAAGATGAGGGGAAGAGAAAAGAAAACATCTTTTAGGAAAATTGAATTTGTAGATTTTCATTTAAGTTAAAACCTAAAGGTAAAAAAGAATGAAAAAATTTTCTTAAAAATCTAATCACAATTGACTAATTTAATTGCCAAAGTGAAAACTAATTCTGTTCGTTTGTAAGAATTTAACAATATTAAAAGAAATTGTTCCTCATCAGGGTTTTTCAAGATTTCTTTTTAATCAAAATATCTTTCAGGATGATGTTGACAATTCCAAATCTAATTTTCAATTGTACAAACATGATTCGATTAATTGAAGAAATTAAAACTAACTCTAACAGGATTTTTAAAGATAGAAAACAAAGTTGAACATTTCTGAAGGTGTTTCTTTTAATTATCTTTGTGATACATACACTAAATAGTTTCTTTCTACGTTCTACAACTTTAAATTGCAAAATAATTGAGTTTAATTAAGTCACATGATTCTAATCACATCATTCTCGTGACTAATTACAATACTTCATGCTTAATTAAAAATTAATTTTAAAAATAAATTACCTATAGACCTATATTTATATAAATAATTTAAACTGTAAACATCATTAATATTTTAAACTTAAATTACTTTTTTGTAGGTTTAAGTTAAATAGATTGTTTGGGCCGTGTTATTTTAATAATTCGTTTACTAAGTAGCCAAAATAAAAAAATTTTAATAGTTTAAAACCTCGAAAAACATGAATAAATTGAAAATATGAATGGTTATCAATAGTTTATTTTGTACTAATACTGTAGTGCTATTATGTGGATTCATTAATATGAATTTATATATATTATATTTTTCCTCATTAATCTAAACATAGCCATTGTACTGTACCTGTGTACAGGCCTAATGTAAGGTTCAAGTCTGTTTTATTTTAAATAAATTAATTATTTTTATTAAAAATTTATTTTAAATGCTGTTTCAGTTTATTTCTACAGACTTCACTATAGTGCTTGATATCTACTATAATTTTTTAAATAATTAAATTAAATTATATCATTTTTTATTTCTAATAAATGTTTAAAAGTAAGATGACTTATTAACAGATATTTAATATGTTTTAATAACATTAATTCTTATAATCTAAATAATACCATTTCAACACATTAAAAAGTATGTAAATGATAATTAAACTGCTCATTTTTTAATTATCACAAACAAATTTCACAAAAATATATTTTATAATGAGAGAAGATAAGTTATTCACGCACATAAATAGTTTATAGGCTGGATATATGCAGAGAAATTATTCTTTGCATGCTGTAAAATCTGTTCTAAATAAAATCACTCTAAGAAAAAATAGAATAAAAATTTAAATTTAAACGAAGCATTAATTTACATAACCATACGTTATTTTAACCAGTAAGCACAAGATATTTCAGATTCAAATGTAAATTATTTTAAAGGACTAAACTTAAAATGTTTATACTATGTGGCAGCATTTAACGAAAAGATTTCACGAAAGAAAATATGCATTTCAAAAATAAGATCTTTGCAATTAATTTTCACAAAGATTCCACGATCGACATTAAAAGTTTACGAAATCGCGAACGAAATTCAATAATAATAATAAAATTTCTGCGATTTAGTCGAAACTTTTCACGAAACACTCGACAATATACAAAATAGAGGCGACAGATTTAACAAATTAGAAAATTAAGACAAACTATTCTGACTTTAGTCGACTGTTTCATTTTTTGTTTCGTCGTTTTTCATACTTTGCGTAATTTTCGTACACTTGACACTACAAACAAGAAAAGAAAGATGCAATGGTTTAAAATAGGCTTGAAAGCGTTGGTGTTTTACGTATATGGATAGACAGATAGATTCAACGTCCCAAGACTCTGAGGAAACTGTCACATACACATACTTTAGCGAAATTAAAATTCTTTTAATAATGTATCAAAATAAAGATTCTCTCGAGGATATCTCTCCCCGAGTAGGAGAAAACAAGAGCACAGTGTGTAAATATAGGCTATATGCAAATTTAGAATCATCGATAACAGAAAAATAAAGTCTTGTCAATTAATTTGTAGCGTATTCTTCATTATGTATATACAAAATTATTTATTACTATATATTACTTTATTAAGAATTCGTATTATATATTTTTATACATCGTAGCATTAAAATGTAGCTTATATCAAAAGAGACCTACGATGTCACAGAAAGCGAAACAATCGAACTAAAATCAGAATTAACATTACTGAAATCACTATAATAGTTATTGAAGTTTTCTTTAATTTGTGAAATCTATCGCCTCTATTCTGCTTAATGTGTTTGCAGAAAAGTTTTGACTAAATCGCAAAAACTTTTCATTATTACACTTCCTTCCCGAACTTTTTAATCGTCAAACGTGAAATATTTGTGAAAATTAGTTGGAAAGATCATATTTTTGTAATGCGCATTTTCTTTCGTAAAATATTTTCGTTAAATAATGCAACGGGAGTGTAAAACATCTTAAACTCTTAATTTTTAATATACATGTAATACTTTTAAATATTAAACTAAAAAAAGGAAAGATTTCGATTATAAATTCTTATTTTTAAACTAAGCAATAAACATACGTAAAGAAAATTCACTTTAAAGGAGAAGAAATATAAATATATATATCTCTATATATATTAATATATTCTAGCTTTCTGCCAGGTGAATACGTTAATAATACATTAACAGAATCCAACTTCAAAATCTTGCAACAGTCCACTTCTCCTGTACACAAACCGCTACATGTTCAGATAATTCTGTTATGTCGAATGACTTTCTCCGTTGCTGTTAGTGGCTACATTTGTGCAGACATTGGCCCATTAAGTCTAAACCCATGCTAGATTGTAACAACGTTAAACCAGAAATTTCTGTTTAAATAAATTTGCATTCGTTGCTTTACGCAATCTAAAGGAATTCATAAATAAATGAACTGACGAATTGAAGTGCAGTTTGATACTAACTCCACTTTATAAATATTAAGGCTATTTAGAATTTGATAAAGTTTATATAAATATTAAATATTGATTACTTTCTATATATTTCTGCTGAAAAGTTTTCGAAGCCATTCTCTTTCTCTGAATATTATAAATTTTTAATAATTTGAAATATGTATAAATAAGAATTTTCGCTTGTTTTGAATTAATTTCCTATTATAATTTTTAAATCTATGTAAGATGTAGAAAATATTCAACTTTCCCTATTTAATTCTTACCCTATAGGCTATAAAATTTGATTATTTTACTATCTTATTTGTAAAATAAACAATGATATATAATGCCCCTTCTAGCTGTTAATTATAGTGTAAATTTTTAAATAACTCACATGATCATTGCTACGGAAACAATGTTTCAACCCTAGGCATTTCTTAGATAATTTTTGTAATAAATTTTAATATTAAAAATAGCTTATGGGCATCGTAAACTTATTATTATAGTTATAAATTTCTTTCTTTTTCTATTTATGTCTATATAAAACGAGATTTTTTAATACCTATAGGCGTAATGTAATTATTATCTACTCTGAATCATATTGTCGGAGATTTAATATTAAATTTTTGAACATGCTGAAGGGTTTAGTCTTATTATTATTACTTTTTTTTTAATGTTAGTTTATAGATTAATTATAATAGTTGATGTGTTAATATCTTTAAATATGTCTTTAATGGATAGCAAAACTGTTTTATGGCGCTTTAAATGCGTTGATTAAATTAAGAGAAGCGTTTGGTATAAATATAATTAACCTGTTTAATTAAAATAAAACTAAATTCTTCTATTTAATGCTCTTAAACCACTCAAATTTTAAGTTAAAAAGAATATAAAGTTATCAACCCGAGCTAAGTTTAAGCATTGATGGATACGACTACATGATAGAAATTAAGTAAATTTAAATAAGAATAATTAATTTAAAGCATTCATATTTTTTAAAATTATAGAATATGTTTTAAAATTCTAAAAAATTAAATATTATTTAATTAAATTCGTTACGTTATGTGTGTTAAATGACGAAAGCCGTCACGTCAAAGGGTGCTTCTCCGATTTTATAATTCCGAGTTGTTAAAGTAATATCTGTTGGGAAAAAATTTTGTTTTATATATATATATATTTATTTATTTTACTCTTTTAAACATAAATTCAAGTATGGAAGTAGCAATAAAAATATATTTGTCACAATTTACAGTTGGCAAGGTGATTCTTACCCAACTACTTTCATGTTGCCGGCAGTATAGATACTAACAGAGAAGTCTAACCTAGGAAACCTTTCCGATTCTCCAATCCCCGTGGGTCCTACTCGGGTAAAAGCCTATAGGTCACGCTCTGTCTGCGTCATGTCGTCACGAATTAGGATTCGTTCGTTTTCCTCACAGAGCGGTGCGTTCTAACACGTTTGTCAATCTAGTCACGGTTTAGTTCCATAATAACTGCGACTGTGTATCCCTCTGGGATTGAGATTAAGTGGACGAAAGGCTGTTGATGCTTGGATTCACAAAATGGCGTCTCTAGTAGAGAATCTTTACGCCTCGCTTATTCTCCTATCCAACACTCAATTCGATTTTTATAGAAAGCTTTCCCTTGATAAGGGGTTTATTCCGGAACCTTTTTTTTTAATACTTTAAAGGGGATAGAATCGAAGAAAGCTTTTTAAATATATAGCCCCCTATATATTAAAATACCCTATTTTTTTTATTATGCTAATCGCTTGTATAAGGATGCAGAAATCATCATCGCAGAAGTGATCCAAAATAGCATCGAAACTGTAAACAGGGTTTTATATAAACACTATTTCGAACTAAATTTTATATTTTAACGTGTTAAAGCATTTTAATGCTGGCCTTCTACACGTCTCGATCGAATAATGTGATTTCTTAATTATTTTAGCAGATTGATTTAAGTTTGTTTTCGAACATTATGTTGCATCCCGTCGTGTTCTCATGACCGAACACATGTGTGAAATGTGTTTCTCGCTCTGTCAAACACTACACATTAAGCACTAGATTGGATAATCACTGCGCAAATCACATGTAATGACATTTACTTCCACAAATCGCTAGCAATCATTTCCGCCAACTTTTAGGTTTCAGTAATAATTATAATGGACTCAATACATTAGTTAGTCGATACTGCTGTTAATTAACTAAGCTAATTGATTTTATAGAAGAGAGTTTCCTACTTTCTAGGTTAAATCGATTCCTATTGCGATTACATTACTGTTTTTTTTTTTTTTTTTTTCTTCTTCTTCTTCTTTCTTTCTTTCTTCTTTTTACATCTTTTAAAGACACGAAACGAATGTTTAATCGTGTAGAAAATTATAAAACGAATCTAGAAAGATCTTAAATTCGTTTATTTTAGACTGTTATTTATATATTTAAAATTGTTATAAATAAGGTAAACACGGCTTAAACTCTATAGATTACGTTAGATTTCAGCATCAAAAACGACGAGTTTAATATAAATTTTACTTTCAGATCCTTTACAGACAAGGTTTTAACTGTATAAAAACTTTATTTAGAGGTGTTAAAACCTGAAAATAATAATAATGTAATTTTTAAAGTTTAAAAATAAATAAGTTGCATTTATTATGATAAAACTCGATAATTATGCATAGGTCTACTAAAAAGAAATTTATGTAAACTCATTTTATTCAAAACCAGATTTATATAGCCCTACATAACCGAATTAAGTTAAAGTTTAGGGCCTTACTGTTTTAAATTTATTATTATTTGAAAGAGAGAAGGGCCTCTTATATGTTATAGCTTAAGTCCATAACAAATCTAAATCCGGCCTTGATCTTATTTTTATGAATTCTTCATGGATTTATGGATTTAAAAAGTATTAAAACGCAGAAAACAATTCACCTACAGTAATTCTGTCTTTTTATTTACTGTACAAAGACAAACATTTTTTTTTTTTTTTGTTAACATGAATTGTTTACCTTTCTGATCATTACAACATGCGTTTACATAATTTCAGATCAACCAGTTACAAAATGTACAAAATCAAATTTAAAAAATTAAATCAGGCAAACAAAAATGAAACATTTTCAGCCTAATTTAAAAAAAATATATATTGCATAATTATTAAAATCACGATGCATTAATAATAAAAATTATGTAATTTTTTATTTTATTTTACTGTATATTTATATATGTATATATATTTATATATAGCAGAAAAATGGCGACATAAATACAAATTTTAGGCATTCATGAATTATAAAAAACAAAATTATGAACATAATATTATTTACACTTCATTTTTTCACTTCTTGAACAGTTTATTATTAATAATAATAATAATATTTTTTATTAATTTTTTAGTGCTGTTTCTTCATATTAGTTCACACAACCACGTTGCGACTGCCACACATGAAAATCAGTTCGCATGAAGAAGGAATTAAACAAAAGAAAATATTATTTATTATTATTATTTTTTTTTTAAATGATCAAAATTTTCAACACGACAAAAATGAAACATTTAAAGGATGTTCTTCATTTATAAATTTTTTTTTTAAATTTGTTTTTTAACATCGATTTTCTCTCGGATAAAACGACGAAGACGAAGTTGTTGTAGTCGTCGAAGGTAGTGGGTTAAATGTAGGCGAAGACGGCGATAATCCTGAAACATTATGGGCATTGGCCGTTAATGCGTTTAAGGATAATCCTAATCCAGGATAAACACGATAGGGCATTGGTTTTTGCATGGCCGCAGCAGCTTGACGATAATACGTATCGTATCCGGAGAGATTTGAATAAGAAGTGGGTGCGGTTAACCCGGTGGCGCATTGGCTTAACCAGTATGGACTCGTTTGGAACATCCTTTGAACAGCGGCGAAGTTACCGGCTTCTGCTAGTAATTCCAGTCCTACAGCGGTCTGCCTTTTCCATTTTGTCCTAGAAAGATAATTACAGGCGGTCAGATAAACACAGTGATTAAATAATTGAGTTTAAAATTTGTTAAAATCGTAATTTGCTCCGATTTGACTAATTATCAATCAATTCAGTGAAGATTTTTTAAAAAATTTTTAATTGAATTTCGGTGATAATTTCTAACTTTTGAATCCAAATTTAGCCTTATTTAAGTTCGAATTATTCTTGATAACCTCTTGTAAATTAGTTTCAATGTTTTGCCTATTCGTTAATTAGGCTATAATGTGGTTTTATGTGAGTAAAATTAGTGACTTTTTTGCATTTCAACACATCTTAATGATTAGTTAGCAGTTTTTATAGAGTCAAATCGCATTCTAAGGATGATTTAGGCCTATGTTACTAAGAGCTTAATTTACTTCAATATCTAAATAGTAATTTAATTACAGTTTAAATTATTCTGTGATTAGAATATGTAAATGTTAAATAAATATTTCTATAAACAAGAATGGAAGATGATATCGAACTTAAGTAATCCTAAAATTACTGTACTACAGAACATTGTCCATAATACAGAAAATGCGATGCAACAAAAGCATTTTACTGCTTCATTTAATGTCATTGGCTAATATTTGATTATATTTTATTTATGTTAATCTTATTGGACAATTTAGTAAAGAAAATTCATTTTTACTAAATAAATCAAATTAGCAAAAACTGTCCAGGCCTACAATCTTCATTTGTATCATTTCGAACGTTCTTTAATTTTACTCCGCATCTCTTCAAATTCGCTTATTTTTTTGGAAATTCAGTCCATAAATCAAATTAATTTATGTTCTTTAAGGCCATTTAGGCAATAAACAAGAGTTTAATTTGTTAAAATGTATTTAAAACAGAATTCAAACTTATTAGAAAATTTAGTAAAAGTGCAGCGTAGGTATTAAATATTAAAAGTGAAATACGTGTATCTGCTGTATAAATTCCAGCTATTCTACGTAAATAGCGTAATAATGTATATATGTATGCATCTATTATTCATACGACTGTTTGGATGGAAACAAGAGTTAGTACAGAAACCATTATTAGCTATATTTATATATGTTATGTTAAATGTGCGTGTTTGATGGTGCATTTAGAGCTAAACGAACAGATAGGGATAATCTCCGCGCACAACAACCTCATCTTTAAATACATAAAACTCATATTTTAACAAACAAACGAAAAATTAAACATGGATGAATGAGTTTCAAGATGCACTAACTAAATTAGAATCTTTGAAGTTTTGACATTTTCCTCTTATCTTACCATTAAAGTTAAATGTAAGTGACTTGTAAGTATGCCTTGACGCATAAATTTCGCCCATAGCAATTCTAGTTTGAAGGACTACATTTGGGATAGACAAGCGCGTGTTTAAACTCATAAATTTCCGAGAAAAATTTTATTTTTAACAATTTATTCCCGTATAAAATTGATGTATAACAGCAATATTTAATAAAGAAGTCCATACAGATTTATAGGCAAGGTGCCCCGGGTGAATAGGAAACACGAAGATATACAACATCGCATATCCGCTAACAGCAATGATTATAGAGGAACTTATAAAAGAGATATATTAGGCCGTAGAATCTTTACATGAAAAAAATCAATCTTCTTTAGATACAACCGCATTTATAGATCACGAATATATCATAATTTAAATTATTCTTCTGTACAAATTACTTAGAAACAAAGGTGTAGATTCACTTACCGTCTATTCTGATACCATGTCTTGACTTGAGTATCGGTAAGATTAAGTTTGGCCGCTAATTCCATCCTATCTTGTACACTCAAATATTTTTGTCGTTCGAAACTCTTTTCCAGTGTCTGTAGTTGATGATCTGTAAAAGCAGTTCTGGCCTTTCTCTGTTTTTTAACTTTTAACTCGCACCTATCTTCGTAATCATCTCTGTTCCTGTCCAAATGGTGTAGGTTTTCATCTACATTTAAAAGGAGACAGAAGAGAAAAAATAGATAAATAAATAAATAAGTAATAAATAGATTTAAAATAAACTTCAGCACCGTCGCGTGTTACAGGTAATTGCACGCTAGAAATTAAATTCGGAAGCTACACAAATGGTGTAATTTCAATCGTTTTATTACAAGCGACGGACACACTTTACCAAATCAGATTGAATGAGGGAATAAAGAGCGTTTAATGCACAGTTCCACGCAAGGGTTCCCCAGTGGTTGGCGCTATATGACATCGACAAGTGGATAGAGGGTCTACTTAATAAATAAGAGGTATTTAAGAAGAACGACAACACATGTCTATGAATAAGTCATGCGGCCAGGAATAAAGTCCTGGTATTCCATGACTTTTATGCACGCAATGGGGGATAAGGCATGTCCCATGACCAATTACAGTGATTGCACCATCTACTTTGTGTTTAAATCTTTATTAAATTGTATTCTTTTAAGGACGGCAGCCTAATAGCCAACTATAATTTGATATTATGCTCTGAAAGCTTTCGAAATTGAATAATGAGAAACAGTTATTTAAAACTGTTGAAATGATCTTATTATACCTATCATAAACAAAATCATATGAGATAAAATTAGAATTTTTGTTTAAAAAAAAAAAAACTATTTTTTCGATTAGAACTTTTAACATTTTAAAAACATGCAAAGCTGATAATGTTACTATTATCTTATTTGAAATTATTCCCCTTATTTTACGCAATTATAAGCATTTTTAGTACTTTCCCATCGCTTGATACTAATGCCAAGTGATTAATCTACGCTTATTTTTAATAATAAAATAAATATAAATGTAGAAGAATTCACAAGTTAAAATTATTTGATATTCAAGAAAAAATATATATAATTTTATATTAGATAATTTTTATTTAAAAAACTATTTTTTATCGGCATTTTGATATCTCGTTTCAAATTATCAGATGTCAAGGTTTGTAGCTAGTGCTACAATTACATCTTCACAAAAAGCTGTTGAAAGCTAGTTTAAGGTAACTTTAAACAAATTTTTAAGGCCTTATATTTTGTTTTTTAAGTATTCTTACCACAAATATGCTGCTAAAGATCAAAATTAAGTTAATAACCTATAGATTATTCTATATTAAATATCAGCCGCAGGATAAGAACAAAAGCGGATAAAGAAAGTAAAATTCCTCAAAATTCAAGAAAAATAATCAATTTGAAAGAGAAAAGTTTATATTTTTTAAAGCATTTTGGCTTTAGTAAGAAAAATGAGGTCATTGGTACAGTTATCTTTACTATTAAAACCAGAAAAAATAATAAAATAAAATAATTTAAAATTAGTGTATATCAATTTAAAATATCCTGAAAAGCTTAACATTTATTTTTAAACTTGTTCTGATCATTAATATATTCTTGAAATTTGGCATTAATGTTATGTTCCAAATCAATTTTACGCTTTGATACAGACCAAGAATGGTTGTTTATAACATTATTAATTTGGAATTACATAAAATTTAATAAAAAAGTAATTATCTTGACAGTTTGAGAACGTTTTTAATCGTTTAAATTTATAAAAAAAATTAAGTTTTTGTGTAAGTTTTTTTGCTGGAAAGAAATGATTCTAATGGGTGATTGATGATATCAACAGTGTAATACATTTAGATCGGATCTATAGGAAACAAACCGTTAATGCCAAAACATTTGAATGTAATTTTTGCCTTTAACGAAACGTATAATTAGAAGTATTTATCGTTGACCTAATTCAATGATTTATTTCCAACTACTGAACATCGTTTTTTAACGATATCATGCTAATTTTAAATACTTTAATTGGTTATTCATTCGACTGTAGAGGCATTAAAGAACGTTTTCCCTTTAATTAAAAGTGTTATTAACTGAAGACCTAATATTTTTCATCATTCCTCCGCTATTTTTAATCATCGTCATCCGCATATTTAACTGTAGACAAACGCCGAAAAGGCCTAAATATCGAGATCAAATATATGATTTTGTTTTTTCTGTCAGTTTATTAAATTAATTAAATTAATTTAAGTTCGATCGAAGGTCCTAATAACCGTTAATACGCATTAAAATGTGATTTTTCGTTCAATACATGCTATCACTCTTCCTATTGGTCAATGGAAACTAACGCACTCAATAGTAACTAATCGCTGATCGCGTCGTATTAACTTCGATTTTATAGCAATTTTAGGATTTTAAAAACGTTTAATAAAATAATTAGTAAATTATTCCATTGTTTCATAATAATTTAATAAAGAAATATATTTAATTTATTTAATCTTACTCAGAATAATGTTATCATCGTAATAAATGGAACGCGGAGACTCGTTTTACGTCATCAATTATTTTAAAAGTCAATTGGCTGTTATAAACTCAAATTTTGAAATTCAAACGTACGAATCCGATTGAATAAGATTACTTAAAATTAAAGCGTTTTATTGGTTCGAAATAAATTTAAATGAAGGAAACTTTTAAACAAAGAAACTTTATTGGTTAGCACAATTTTTAAATTTACATCAAATCAAATGTATTAATAAATATGTTATGCTCTCAAAATAAGCTAGATAGGACTAACCTAAATTCGTGATATGTTAAATAAAGAGCAATTGTAGTCATTTAAATTTTTAACTTGTCATTTTAACTTTTAAGAAAACATATGCGTGTATATATATATAATTATAGATTTATCATATCAATGCGCCCATAGGCCTATAATAATAAAATTTTCAATAAAAAAAGTAGAATTTGTCCTATAAAAAAAAACGTATATAACAATTACCACCTGTCATTATTCATAACTTTATATGAAGGAAAAACCTTGAATTGTCAGCATGAATGTAAAACGATAAAATGTATTATGATAAATTTAGAATCTATGTAAAATGTTTATGTAGTCTTCAAATTGAAACACGTAGTCACCGTTCAAGTTTTAAAAGTGATAATTATAATTACGACTTGTCATAAATTGATACAAGGATATCCTTGAATTGTCAACAAGTAAATTGATCATTTGAAAATATGGATAATAGGAAAAAAAATTATTATCATAATTATTACTATTACATAATCTATCGATATAAAAATTTTTTAAAACCTTGGAAAAAAATTTGATTTTAATTTTGTTTGCTTGTTTTGTGCTCTTTCCCGAAAAATTAAGTGATATGTGTCATCATTATGTGTTATTTAACCTCTAATTGATCGCGTGATTATGTTTAATGACTGTTTAATTTAGTATATCGATAATTTTTAATGATTTGGTTTAATTCAACTTGTTAATCACGATTATTATTGTGGCATAATCTATCAATACGAATATTTTTTAAAGCTTGAAATTTATAATACGAAGAAATAATTAATTTCTAATGCTCTCTGCTTGTCTTTCTCTAAAATTCTTTAATTAAGTGATATTTGCCAGCATTATGTTTAGCCTATTTAATGTTTAATTAATCGCTTGATTATGTTTGATGACTGTTTAATTAATTTAGTTTGTTGATAATTTTTAATGATTAGGTTGAGTTAAACTTGTTGATCATAATTATTATTATTAAATAAACTACCGATGTAAACCTTTTTTATATATTTAAACTTGAAATTTACACCTTGATAAAATTTATTTACTTATATTATTATATAATATTTTTATATGATCTTATTCCAAAATTCTTCTTTAATTAATTTATACGTAGGTTACGATTTAATTGATTGCGTGATCGATTCGATCACTGTTTAATTTAGTTATTGATCATACTCAATAATTACAGTTAATTAAACCTGTTATATCTAGTTACATAATGTTTAACTTTTTTTTAATACTTATTTTCCGTTAAAGTATGCTTATTCTGTAGTTATTGAAATGATAACGAATTGCATGACAATTTAAGAAAAAAAAACATCACTGGTTTTCTGATTTTTTTTAATCAAAATTATGGCGATTTCCGAATGTTATCGCTTTATATCGATCACGCCTTTCGTCTGACATTCACCAAATTATATAATATCTGCGACGTTGTTATTCAT
Organism: Centruroides vittatus; assembly: GCF_030686945.1. Classification (NCBI taxonomy): domain Eukaryota; kingdom Metazoa; phylum Arthropoda; class Arachnida; order Scorpiones; family Buthidae; genus Centruroides; species Centruroides vittatus. Next base: position 2,350,975 of record NW_027122576.1, read on the forward strand.
GCGATTCGAGCTTTCATCACATGACAAAACCCTCTTAATAACGCACGATCCTCAAGAGCGATCGTCGATATGGAGAATCACGTGAGTTTCGAAAATTTTTCACCATTAAAATTCCACTCACTCGACAATCGTTTCGCCAAACCCACGTGTCTATTGGAATCGTATTATAAAAGCTCTTTCGATCGAGCCAAAAGGGCAGTTTTTTCCTCTTTTATGATCTTAAATGCTAAGATGGATCCATAAACTAAAGAAAGAACGAGTGAAAAAAAAATACAAGGCAATAAGAATTTGTAATACCAAAGATCAATTATTTATTATTATTTTTTTTTTGGAATAAAAATAATGTAAAGTTTCTTTAGAATATAATATAACTTATAAATTTAATTTATTAGTTATATTAAAAAATTAAGAGATATCTAACTAGAATTAGAATGCTTTCTTTAATATATTCATTGTAGGAAAGTTGTAGGAGGTGGAAGCCTTATTTATCCTATTAAAAAAAAAATAAGAAAGAATTTACTTTAAAAACTGTTTTTCAAACAACAATCACTTGGAAACCTCTCAAAATTCCAGTACTAAATTAAACTTGACCTCATACAATGCAATCAAGCGAAACACAAACTAAAATCATCCAAAAATCCACCCAGACATTCCCACACCCACCATCAACCCTTTAACAGGATAAAAATACCACCTTCTATTGTTAAAAGTGGCATTTTTATTTTTATTTTTATTAAAAAAAAAAAAACATTATATGATGCAAACACGATTAGACAGATCAGATACAGTAGAAAGGTAATAGACTACATCAATTGCCACCGAATTGCAAGAAGTTCACCTGCCTTCAAGGGCGAACCAAATATTCATCACTGTTATAATTTCACAGTTAGATTTACACTCCCGACCTATAATCCTATTCGGCAAAGATAGAGGAGCTTAAAAAAAAAGAATTAAAAAAAATTGAAGAAGTAGAATCCTTCCACTGCTATTTATTCGTTCTCTTAAACCGTCATTTGTCCGTCCAGATACATCCAGGTAAAAACAAACATTTCACACACCACCCTCTTTCAACCGTAATTAGAGACCGGTCCAGTCTAAAGGCGCCACTGTGACGAAGACCATCCGCGGCCATGTAATTAATGGACCTAGTTCCTATCTTAGCCGCTGTATGGCGGGTCTATCGTCCCCTACAGAGTGGGTGAGTGGACATTCGACAATGATACGTTTGAAAGGTGTTGGAATTTAGATAGGCTAGGTTATTATATCCTAGGATATTATCAAACGTGATAAATGTATTGAAGTTGTAGATGGCAACACTTGAAGAGTTGGAGACGTTTGAGAGACGGAATGTCCAAATGGGATTAAGTTTATGTGGTTGACTTTTCGTAGATCCGTCTGGAGATATGCCAAAGAAAGTTGAACCTTATCTTCGGTTTGAGCGTTTTGATAGATGTATTTTCTCATTTATGTATGATTTATGTGCTTAAAATTTTGAAAACTGATACACTACGCTTCTAATTTGTAATCTCTATACGTTTGTTGAAGCGGTTATTACACATTTTCATACTTCGTATACTAACATCTCATTTACTTATAATAACTTATAGGATGTCAGAGTAAGTTCAAATCATATATTTGGATCCTTAGTGACATCAAAATTCTGGAAATTAATTACTTTTTACGTTATTTTAATCAGAAACTATTTATTATTTCAATTAAAAGTTGCGTACTATTATTGAAATTGATTCACTTTCGCTGATTGATTTAAATACCAATTAACTATTTGAAATCGTGTTAGCTGATTGACTTAATTATTTTAAAACTAAAAACTAATGTCAGGGTCAGATTTAAATAGGTTAAACTGTGGACCTACGCTACAAGAGAGGCTCTTCCTATCCCACCAAATAATGGATAAAACGTTAATTATTATCAATCTTACCTCTTTTTTTTTAGAACGTAGCAAGGCCCCTCGTCTCATGAAGCCCCAAGCCGTAACTTGTTTAACTTACGTGTAAATCCGGTCCTGATTAATGTAGGCCTACAATCTGAGCCATTTAGCATTAACATTCTATTGTTTTCTGCTTTTAATTATGCTATTTATGCTGTTAAAAGCGTCACTACCAACGCCCTATTATCAAATGATTCAAAAATTGAAGTGCTGTCTATCATGCAACTAAACAAACAAGTTAAATAATTTGGTATTTTCATCGTCATTTTAAGCTGGAATTTTAATTTATTATTTAAATATTTACGATTAAAACTTTACTAAATTAAGTTTTAAAATATTAATATTAAATATAACTTGATAATTAATATAAAAGTAGGCTTTAACAGCGCACTTAAACTCGATTTTTTCTTTTATAATTAGATGAAGTTAGGCTATAGTATTTTTATTAAAAATTGTTATTATTTATTAGAATTATAAAGAAATTTAAATTATATTTAATTAATTGATGCATTAACTCGATAATATATTTCTTTTAAAAGTTTAGTAGAATCTTTAAAAATATAGAAAAATTTAAATAAATATTTAGTAAAAATATATAGACCCTATATAGGCCTACATTATTAAAATCAAACTGATTTAAAATTCGTAAAATATATAGTCAAAATGTTTCTTTAAATATTTATTTTGACTTTCATTCTATAGGAATTCGAACTTTATCTAAAGAAGAAGAAGAAACACGCATACTATTTTCGAAAATCTTTTTCGAATAATAGAAAAATGTTGGAAAAAATCCAAAATGGCGTCTATTGTAGTCAAAGACTCACAACTACATACTTTATGTAACAATCTCTTAGAAATTCTTTCTTGGTTATCCTATTTGAATTCCATTCATCTACTTCTCCTTTCAGAACTCAAGAATAGGATGTGGCTTAAACGATTTCAAAATCGAAAAAAAAAATTATATATATATATATATATATATATAAGGAATTTAATAAGATTCTAAAATTTTCCCTCTTTCTAACTTACTCTCAATACTTTATATATATATATATATATAAATTCGCAAACGTGGGAGGAAATCCTCCCTTTCTTTCTAAACTCCAACAAAATTGTAGCATTATTGTATCTATTTGTCAGTCAATAACTCGAATCAGGATGTTGGGATGATATGAAACTCTTCACACAAACATATACATTTATATATAGATATATATAAAGAGGACAGAAAGTCAGGATGTCCGTCCACCAACAGATCTTTTTGTTCTCGTATTCTATTATAAAGACATAAATGAGTGATCCTTTTTCAACTTTAATGCCGGAAAATTGAGAATTGAATGGTGTTTGACAACGCTTAATGCACGCAAATTGTATAATTCAACAATCAATATAGGGTTTTTTCCTCTATATAAATAATCTAGTTATAAAATGAAAGAATATCTCGTTTCTAAAATAAAATAAAATTCCACGAAATTCGGAAAAAAACGATATTTATATAAACATTATCGAATAAATAACTAATGATGTAACTTTTAAAGCTTCATTTATATATTTTAAGACGTTTAGAAATTTAAAATCTGACCTTTTAAGTCGTGGAAAAAATATAAATTTATTTAAAACTTTTTTTTAAAAAATGATAAGTTAAGCGAGTAAAGGTGAATTAAAGTGTATAGAAGTTTTTAAATGATAAATTATTCGAGTAGATGGAGAGGGCATCGTAATGCGCTGATAAAATTTTTATTAATTTTCTGTTAAAAGTAATGAAAGTCATTTGAAATTCTTAGTATTTTATAAAAGAGCATTTCATTATATCTTCTATAAATTATTCACAAAAATTCAAAAAAAATTTGAAAACGTATTTGGTTAATAAATTACAGATTTATTTACTTGAGTGCGAGTTTATAAAATTTAAATTTATTGATTTTTTTAAAAGTTTTATATATTTATTTTAGTTAAAATTTTTTAATTTTTATATTTATTACGTAATTATTACTATAAGTATAAAAATACACAACAATTAACATATATATAAGCGTATATATAATACAAACATGCATTAACTAACTAAACACATGTAATAACCATGTTTTAAGTTTTAGCTAAAATTAATAGATAATATTTCGAAAAATTTCTCTATAGAATTCACATATATATGGTTAGACAATGTATGGACATATATTTCGACCACCCCAAATTAATTTGTATATGTTTTTTTCATATGGAATTCTATATAGTATTTTTATTTCGTGAGGAGAATTCAGTCTACTTTTTGCAATTTCTTTGTACTCTTTATAAATTTTCGTAAAATAAATAAATAATCCATTATTTAAGTTTTAAAATAAGTTTTATTTTTAAAAATTCAATAATTTTGAAGATTAATTTTTGTTTGTTTTTGTAAATTTACTTTATTAATTAAAAAAAAATGAAAAATTTTCATAAAATTTACACTCAAAAATACTTTAGAAAGTTTAAAGAATCACTTTTAATTATTATATATAATATCTAGTTAATTTACAAAAAATTAAATATTTTAATAAATTCAAAATTATAAGAAATACAAGTAAAAAAAATTTAGATCTGTTTAAAAATCAACAAAACTTTCCAAAAATTTTAAAATAAAAATTGATTTTTTTTTAATTTTTGCATTTATACTGCAATTACAAATGATCACAGGCATCCGGATAATCAGGACCAGAAGGGCCTCTCATATGTTATAGCTTAATGTCATAAGTCTTCAGACTTGTTGTGACATTAAGCTATAACATATGAGAGGCCCTTTCTCTCCATTAAATAATAAATTTAAAAGTAAGAGGCCATAAGCTGTGACTTGTTAAACTTATGTATAAATTCATTTCCCTGAGCTTCATTTAGTAAAATTTTATCACTTAAGCTATCAAGCTTCAAAAATAGCGAAATTTATACTTAAAAAAAAATAAACGAAATATTTAAATTAAAACCGCCAAATTCATAATTATTTCCGAGAATACATCAAAAAGTTTCACTTAAACTAAAAATTAACAAAATTTTATATAAATATTTAAATTTATTATATCTAATTGCAGCTACAACTATTAAACAAATCACGTTAAATTCATAAATTAAACAAACGGAAAGAAGAGGCCTTCTTTAGTTTATTTAATGGATATTTACGATTTTATATCCTTTACTTAATTCATAATAAGTTTCTTCTCTTTCGACATTGCGTGAACAATTACCTTTGCGGATATACAATTAGAAAGTCTATCGTGTGAAAGTGATTCCAAGTGTGCAAACACGAAACAACCACGCAAAATAAAGTGCCGCTTTCATAAACATAATTCACAAGTTAGTAAAATAGACGAAAGAAAATTAAAAAATAAAAATAAAAATTAAATTATTAATTTAATTAAATTTGCTTTTAAAAAAATAATTAATTCATTTTTGTAACGAAAAAAATTACAATTCTGCGAACTTGCATTATTGTCTTATTTATTTATTTATTTATTTTATATGCATACTATTTGATAGTTTATTTTTATACTTTTTTAAAAAGATAATTTGCATTAAAATGATATTATTTTAATTATTAAAAATCTAAGATAGCGTGTAACTCGATTCGTCTTCGTGTTTTGAGCGTGTTTGTAATTTAAAAATCGTACATACTTTCGGTAAAAATAAACTAATTTAAGTTTTATAATGTTAAAAATGGAGTTTAAATCGTAAATTACGAATCTTAAATATTTATTCTTTATTATTTTTTATAATTTATAATAATAAATTTTGCTAAATTCGTTCCTTAATTTCGTAAACTTTAAAAAGATCAAACTTAAAAAGAATACAATAATTTGCTTTATTTTAAGTAAAATAATAAATGATATATACAAATTTTATAGGATTTAATAATTAAAATGAATAGAATTATATTTAACAAATAAAAGTTTCCAGAAAAAGTTAAAGAATTAAACAAAATTTTTCAAAAATTGTATTGCTTAAGTAAGAGTTCTGTTCAATCAAAGTGTAGAATTAGCTGTTTATAATATTCTAGAGAAGTCTATGATGCGGTTTTCGATTTAAATATCCAATTATTGGATAAAATTAAAATTCAAGCTGCGGTTTATTAGGTTAAGTTACACTTCAGCAATCGGCCCATAGTGAATAACATCTTTAGACATTAGATATACAACCGGTAATTAAGGAAACTTGAACTATAAAATTACATTAGAACCTTAAAATAATTTCAAACAAGGTTGATTATTGAATGAAGAACATAAAATAGCAAGGTTAACATGTAGAAGAAGATTCTATCCACTTTCTTGGGCAACTAGTTTTCCTAGAACCATGGGGAATAGCTTAATTTAAACTGCAATTGCACTTTAACCTTTAATATTTTTTAAATAATAGGTCACTCGAGCAACTTTTAGGACATAAAACTTGTCTATTCGATTTAAAATCAATATGGAAACGTCACCATTTTTTAACGGTTACCGTGTCTTACAGTCATTGAAGTATCAGATTGCCGGTATGATTTCTTTTTCGTTAAGGTTCAGTGAGTTATAGGAGAAAATTCTTGAAATCGGATACGAAAAATTGATTGACGTATTTGCAATGTGTAAGACGGCGCCGTTACAGGCCTATAGGCTCAATAAAAATCCGCCAAATTGTTTTTATTATCCACTTTTTTTCCCATCGTTTAAAAGTAGAACCTGCCACAGTTTCAATTCTTTTTATTTTTTATTTTTTTATTTTACACACACACCGACATCTTTTAAGACTTTTCTACTAGCGATAACCGGCTCGTGGCTCTCGAAATTTTGTCCCAAAAAATTGCTAAAAGCGTAAAATATACTATAAAATATTATCTGATAAAAGTCTACACGGATAACCATAAGAAAAAAAGTGGTTTCTTACGCATTTTATTACCTTAAAATCTTGTGGGATATGCCTGGTAAGTCATACAACGTTTGAAAATACAAAAACAAGAATAAAATAAAATAAGATTAATCACGTTAAAATCTCTTTTAACAGCTCCAATTTTATATCAAGGCCTAAATGTGATAAAGTAATAAAAAGAAGAGGAAACTTGTTGAACTAGATAAATTATAGTCGCAAGTTTAAATGAATGATTATATAAAAAAGGATCTAAAAATTAAGAAGAATAAGTTTAGTAACTCACCATTAAATTTATTTTTTTTATTTAAATTAATTATATTAAAAATTTTAAAGGTGTATTTTTTAAAATAAATTTCATTTTATAATGCTGTAAGTTTGATAGGAAAGACGATTTACTGATGTAAATAACATTCAAATATAAAATACTATCAATCAAATCTAGGGTTGAACTAACAAACGAATTTAATAATTTATTTATTAAATAAAAAAAAAGTTTAAAAATATAAAAAATTAATCATAAAACTTTAAGATTTATTACAGTCTTAACTAGGCCTATGACAAACCATTCAAGAATATAAATGATAAGAACAGCATCCCCATTTAGAACAATTAATTAAAGATTTTTTTAATAAAAATAATTATGTTGAAAGTTCTCCAATGTGTTTTTTAATAGATCAAATTCATATAATATAAATATATTTTCAAGAATAAAGTAGAGGAGGAAAATTATTGAACTAAATAACGTGACAAGGACAACATCCGAATGAGGGATTATCAATCAAATCTTAAAATTAATTATCGAACGAGATGGTCAATCACACAATTTTAACAATGCTTTTAGAAATTTTATCACGTTATAACATCTATAACATTTTTTAAAAGGGTGGTTTTATTATATAAGGAGATAATGTTTAAACGAAAAAAAAACTGACAGGAACAACAATCTTATAAACGATTATCAATTAAATCTTAAAATTAATTTTTGTTGAAAACATTATTGAAAACAGAAAAAAATTAAGGAAAAAGTAAATTTCAGGATTATATTAAGGTAAAAAAGTAGAATTAAAGAGGCCAAGTATCTGTTTTAAATCAGGAAAATGTTTAATAAAAACTTAACAAGTAGTTTGAATGACATATTGAGTATAAGCTAAAATATATATAATTTTATTATTTAATTTAATTATTATTATTATTATATAATTTTTTTATAATTTTAAATTCGATTTAAGTTCATAAAATGGGTAGATATCATTTGCAAAGAATAAAACCGGATTTATATAAGTTGAAGTCTACTTTAAGAGCATCTAATCCTGAGATATTGAGCTATCAATTCCTAGAAAACCTATCACTATTTATCTTCAGTTAACAGATTTTCCTGTTTAAAAGATCTTTCTTAAGAGATAAATGGTTCAAATATTGATTTTTACACAATCGGATTTTTATTCAGGATTAGTTTTGTGCCGTTTTAGGAAGAAGAGAAAAAAAAAGTGATGTTGGAAGATGCTATCCATACATAGAAACTATTAATCTAACTTTTTATTGAGCAGCTGAAGCTAAAAAAAATTAATTTAAATTTATTTAAAAATACACAATTTTAATAAGTAATTTAATCAAAAAATCGATTATTTAAGTTTTAATCTAATTTAAAATAAAAAATAAATCATGTTTAATTTATGAAATGTGTGTAATTAATGTGTAAAAAAACCGCTATTTAATTAAGTTTAAATGCAATTTTTTATGTCTAATTTAATCTTAAACTTGTATAAGAGTGTATTAATATAGAAAATTTTAGTTTATAAAATATTTTTATAAGAAATTTCTGGTGTTTCTTTCTCTTTTTTTCCCCTAAGCTCTAATCGCCTAACAATAGAAAGATTGATATCTACGGCATCTTAGAAGACACTAAGCAGGATTAAGAGAAGATAGTGGCACACTTGGTTGAGTATTATTGGCTTTTTATTTCGGGATAACTTCATCGTCTGTAGACTTTGCACTTGATCCAAAGATTTCCTTTATCGCTTTATACGTAGGAAAGCTGTCAATACTTCATCGCTACAAATGCACCAGATTTTATATGGCTTGATATTGCTCTATACCAAATGGCTGTAAATATGGCATAAAGTTGGCGTTTTGCTCGTATTTTCTAGAAATTGTTAGTTTCGAAAAATATAAAAGAATTGTTAATTTTTTATATTTTATTTCGAAATGAAAAATATTGTCTCGAAATTTTGAAAAATTAAAGATATCCTTCGTAAATCTACACAATTCTATAAGTTTTCTATGTTAATTCTTTATAAAATTGTATTTTCTTATATAATTTTTTATAATTTCTTATTTTTTTTAAATGTAGAGTCCAAATTTCTATAAATTTGTATAATTTAATTAATTTCTTATACGCAGATTTGTGTAAAACCGAACTAATAAAACAATTTTTTAAGCACTTAAGGCGTTATATCTTTTCTTATAAGTTTATATACATATAAATTTACATCTGAATTTATTAAAAAAAAGAGGTTATTCTAGAACCAAGATTTCTCTAGCGTCTTAAATTTTAGTGAATAGGTTATTTAAGAGACGAAAAAAGCTATTCTAGAGTGAAAAAAGGCTACTTTGAAGCTTAACACCTGATTAAAAAGTTATTACAAAACATGAAAATCTATCTAGAAACGAGCATTTTAAAATATATATTATTAAATTTAAAATATTCGCTATTGTTTGAAGTAAATTTTACAAAATTCAGGATCAAGTTTCAAACCACGAAAGGCGATAAAAAAAATAATGTCTGTCGAAAAGTTTATTTTCGAATTTAAAATGTTCTACATGTGTCAAAATAGAGAAATGTGTAAAAAATGTTTAAATGAAATATTTACTTTTGTATCGAAAATATTGATCTTAGGTCTGGATCTTTCAAAAACCTGTAAAAAATTGTCTGACATTCTTGCGGTCTGCCAATTGATAATTCGTATAAAGTTAAATTTTTCGAAGTTTTGATTAATTAATGTTGTGTTTTAAATAAAAATATTTTTAAATTATAATTTTAAATTATTTCTCTTTGTTTTCCGATACTTTTTGAGAATTTCCATTAGATCGTTTCTTTAGAAATATAGGAATATATAAGTTTAATATTGAAGGCTTAGAAACTTGAGAGATTATCAGACTTCTTTACAGCTTTACGTCTAATTTTATCCCAAAAAAAGTTATTCTAGAGCCTTCTAGCTTACTAGAAAGACTTCTCTATTACCTGAAAATTCCGCAAGTTACTTAAAAGATAGGAAATTTATCGAAAACAACTACTCTACAATGTAAAAATTGACGAATAAAGCTGTTCTAGAGCGTAAAACTTAATTAAAAAGCTATTACAAAGGACGAGAATCTATCTAGAAATAAGTTTTAGATGTGACTGAAGAGAGGGATCTCATTTATATAATCAAACTCTTTAAAGAATCTTAATGAGTTTATTTATATTTTTTTCATCCTCAACCGAGGAAAAAACTATAAGCAAAATATTCTAAGTAAAGGAAGAAATTTCCATCCTATACCTACTTTACAATCATATTAATTTAGCGAGGTAAAAAGATATTTGATGAATAATACAAGAGATGGGTCTGTGAATGCGTCACATTATACATGAACTTGTTTTTTTAAAAAGTTTCCTAGCAAACAGCGGTTGGTTTATGTAAATCAGAAATATTCTTAATGAACTGGAACTAAAATGAAATCCACCTGCCAAGCAAAATGTAGTAGCCTCTTCGGATACTTTCAATTGGAAACTTAAAAGGATGCATCTATTCAACCTCATGTGGCGTCAATAACTTCAATTTAATTTTTTCTCCAATTATGCTAATTAGAAAATAAAGTTGACTGGCATATAAGCGATAAAGTTTGTCTGACTTATATGTATATAAAAATATATTCACGCTTCCCGCTTTTTTTTTTTTAGTACAGTTCAAAAATTGAAATTATAGTTTAGTTCTTCATTTTTTATCAACTGGAAGATAAGATAAGCATCATTTGGTAATGTTGCATGCATCTTTCTATAAATATTCATAGTGTAAATCTACAAATTTAGGTGACAGCCGAACCTATATTAGAAATTCAAACATGTTTAATAATAATAGGTCTATAGCTAATACTTCCACACCTTTTTATAAATGTAATAGATGCTTTCGTCGAGGGATGGAGTTTGGAGTCGTGAAGTTAAAAAAATTAAGAATTCCTGAACGTGTTTTAGTATTTGGAAGATATAATACGTCTTCTTGTACTACGCTAAGGTAAAAAACTAATAGAGTGATTAGGTGATCTATCATTGAGCCAAATTTAAAACGAATAGGCGCGTTAACTGGAAGGTGAAGAGATCTGCATGGTTATTTTTTTTTTTGCATATATATAAAAAATCAACTTAAAAATTTAAATTATTTCTTAATATAAAAATTGATCGACTCGAGATGCTTAAAAATCTTTCATCTTCTCGTATCTCGCGACAAGACAAAACCACTTAAAATCTAACCAAAAAAAGGCCATTTTTTTAGCAAAGAAAAAGGTGGAAATGTTTTATGAACGCATCAAAACATGGTTAATTAAAAGAGAATATTATAATTAACTGGATGAAGAGGAAAGAAATTCGACTCTTACACAGCTAATTCCTTGGTAAAGAAGTGTCTAGGATACGTGTTGAATAGCGTGTGATGGTCACGATGGGAACTGTAAGGTCCGCAATCTGCGGTCCCTCTAGGGGCTTCAGATCTTGAATAGGTTGCCACGTGTGTTTCCCAACTGTCACATCTTATCTTGCTAACCGGTAGATGTAACTATATAGGACGTCTGCGCTGGATAACTGCTCAGGGACACCACCGACGTATTACTTTACTGGTGTCAAATGTTGCTTAATGGGGTCTGCAATGTTCTACAACATCTCTCTTGGCAAAGCCTTGGGGTTTATTCGTGTGGCTGGCGCTGTTACTGTGGGATTACCAGGCTAATTATAATTTAGTGGGCCTCTAACGTAGCCTTATTAACATTTATTACAGGGATATATTTCCCTACTGATAAAGATTTTTAGAAATGGACAGAGATGTATTGCTGATGATTCCAGTAAACGAGAGCATTTTAAGTTACGTATTGCTATTGTTACGGTGTGGAAAATATGTACAAAATAGAAAATTCTTATGTAATAAAGTTATACTATTCAAGAGAATGATTGTTATTTACAACGGATGCAGAATAATTTCCCATAGATAAAGTGAAAAATTAATAAATTCCTAGATAATTGACTACACCATGTTAAAGTTTTTGAAGTTTTAAGAATTGTGAAGTAGACTTTAAATAAGTTTATTTCATTGACTAGTCCGCAAGAAAAGGCTTATTCATAAAGTTAACGATTTCATTTTTTATTAGAAGATGCTGCAAAATGCAGAAAATGCCTAAATCCGATTGTTGAATAGAATACAAACAGCAGCCACTTCAAGTAGATTCCTTTATAAGAGAGTCGGTGGGTCATCGTTAAGGGGGATAGTCCCTGTTTATCTCGCCGCCAACGGTCTAATTACAGACAGAAAAAAGCCTATTAGGCCAGCAGCAGATGACAGGCGACGGGATGCCCCAGGCTGATTTGGGTAACTACTTCACTAACGCTTGGATTGAGCTTTAGTCTTTATATATATATATATATAACTCGGGAGTAGAAAGTGTCTTTGTGATGTCTTATCGGATTTTATACAAAATGGCTGGATTTATCCCTACAACAAAAGCTGTATTGTTAAATAGAAAGATGGGGTTGATTAAGTTTTAATCTATTATTCGATAGACGTATGGATTAAAGTCGAAAATAAAGTTTCACGATCGAAAAGTTATCAGTTTAATCATCTTATAAACAGAACCTAGCTCCTGTTTATACACCCACGATTGTTTCCATATCTCCTATAATCTTAATACGAAGTGTAGAGATGTAGGCCTTGATAAAAAGTGAATTTTAATATTATGTGAAGCGATTATCGAACGTATCTATCAATTTTTTTTTGAATGTTTAAATAGTTTCATTAGACAGATCTTTAATCGTTAGAGTTGAGACATTTATTATGGGTGTGGAAGAGTCGAGAATCTGTCAAACTTACTTTCTACCTGGTGACAACTTTTAACGCATGATTACATCGTGTCAACATGTCGGTTATTTGTCAAAATTAATCCACCTGTGACGTTTTAACATAAAATTGTGTGTAAAAAAACAGGGTTCGATAATAAACTAGTAAACAATTTAAATTTATATTTTTATCCGCTCGAAGATTCCAAGGCTAAGATCAACTTTATCCTGTAGCTATAATAAGAACAATAAAAATGCTACGGCCAAATATTATAACAAATATTCCTCTCAAGATAGTAATTAATAAGTCACTATGCTGTTATTACTATTTTTTACGTATTAAAAAATGGAGACAAAGTTATGTGACCCTCTGATTCTCGTTCAAAAGTTGTTGATACAAAGAGATGATACGGTTGAAAAACTTGGAATTTTAAACTAGTTTATTATAAAGCCAAATTTTAAAACTTTAATTTTAAATTACACTAAGCATAAATATGCCTATAGGCCAAAAAACATGTGTAAATGTGTCAAAGCAATAATAGGCTAATAATGATGTCCTGGTTTGAGCTTGTTGGACGATATATCATTTCGCCACTTAAAAAGATCTCGTTTTACTTAACAAAATGATGCAATATCGAGTCATTTTAATTCTTATTGTTTTTTCTAACAATCATTTGGAGTCATCCAAGGGTAAAATTAAAAATATTTCATAAGAATCTGTTAGAAACTATCCCTTATTGTCGTGAGGAATATCAATTTTTGTTCTGAGTAACAATAATTTACCTACTTTCAATGCTAATAAGGTCCTATTACTATAATAGCATAACTGCTACGTATATAGTTAATCGTTAGAAGAACTGCAAAGTTTAAATAAATTTGATTATCTTCCCAATTTATCTGTTACTAAACCGTCTTTAAGTTAGGTCTATTAGAGAGAACGTATTGGTGAGAAAGAAGCCTACAATTTGTAGATAATGGGGCATTAATCCGTGTTACATGTTACGCAATTATATAAAGTTCAATTGGTTTATTTTAAGTCCAGATGACTTAATGATCACCATTAGACAGGAGCGCATTTTCTCTCAAAGGGCAATAATGTTTGTTCTTGTGTGACTCAATTTAATTATTTAACAATAATCTTTAAATAGAGATGTTTCTAATAAGATAAATACTATAACATTCACGAAATTCATCGTAATATTTCCATGTATAGAGTTTGAAACTGTGTAAATTGCCAACGATCTTCTATGCTTTATACATTATCAGGCCTGTTAAGTTAATAATACATCAGACCTAGAAAAATTAATAGAATTTTTGTAATAAATTATGGAGTTTGTTACGTAGTACTTTATACAGTAACAAAGTAAACAGAACGCTAAACTTATGAGAATAATGCCATTCGTCTTTAACTTATAGGTCAACCTAGCCATGGGGAGAAACTGTGTCTATGCATAAAGATAAATACACTGTGAGATTAAACAGCAGAGAAAAGTCAGACCCCATTTTGTATCTTCCCAAGTGATTCTCGTCTATATTGTTTAGGGAAAGCAGTCCAAGTTGATTGGATAATTTATAAAATTGGTGTCCTCGTTTCCATTGAATGACAAGAGTTATCCCGTGAATTTTAAAAGCGATCTCATCCATTTAAAGAAAAGAAAAACTAAACAGAATTTTTATGTCATGAACATACTCGAAACTACCCACATGCGTAGTTTCTAAGAATACTTTTTGATACAATTTTCGAAATAGTACAGAATTTAAGATTGTTTACAGATTAAACAGAACTAAAACCGTTCAAAAATGACTCCAATTATAACCATTATCAGAAATTATATGCGATTATACCCTCTCGTTTTTTCCGCATTGTTATAAAACCTTCATAACCTTCCAAGCATAGCAAAATAAATTCATTTACATAAGCAACCAAGCGATTTTTATTTACAAGAATCGAAATTACAGCACTGTTTATGAATTTAGGATAAAGATTTTAAGGGCGTCAGCCTTTCCAGTCTTTCGTCTCGTTAGAACCGTGAGGGATAGAACCCAGTTTGGATCCATAATTGAGATCTAAATCTGTACTAGAACCATTTTTTTTCTGGTTAGGGAGCAAATTGTCAGGTTTTAAAGAGGGAAAGCCCTTTGTTAACCTATTAAGAGGCCCGGTGGGTATGTTTCGAGTGATGATCTAGTTAAAAAAATGCCATTAGGGGGAGAAATGACGTTGGGATCTGCCCTCCGAATGATCATGTTTGACTATAGATTCAAAGGCCTATACACCCAGAAACACCTGCAGACATTCACGCTGCTTTGCCTTCATAGCTTCGACACCTGACTAACACGAAGTACGGAAAAAGTAGTCACGAACGCAGAGAGTCACGCAAACACTCGCAACTTTCTCTAACAATCCGACACTATGACTTATTTAAAAAAAAGGGGGGCAAGACGGCCGGCCAACCATCAGAAAGTAACTCACCGATATCGTGATGTTTATCTTCGTTACTGATGACATCATCTTCGTCTTCCGTCACGTCACGATCACGTTCGGCTATCCTCGCGTTTTCGTCATCGGCTTTGGGCACAGATAGTCTTACTGTTAAGTCCTGAGGTTCGGGTGCGGATGGTTCCCCCGCAGCAGCATTGGGAGAATCTGCAGCCCTAGGCGATAATGCGGCTTCTCCAGCAGGGCTAAAAACGGGTTTAAAGGGTCTTGGATCACTGAGTATGTCCCTGATGAAGAAAGAAGACGGTGGAGTCACCGATGGCGATAGTGAACAAGTAACACGAGGGCTTGTAGGTTTGCTGCGTTGCGTACCGTCGTCTACGTGTGGCAATCTGTCTGGCATTTGTTGATGAAGATCGGGCACTGCAAAGTCCACGGCCATCGGAAGAAGTCCGCAGTATGGACAACCCAGCTGCACTTCTGCGTCGAGTAGCTCAGAATGGAGCGACAATCACACAAGCAGCGCCAGACGAGGAAAGCCACGCCTCGCCTTTCTACAAAACAACCGAAGTCGGATACTTCCGCCAATCGACGAGCGCGCGTAACTCGAAGAGGCGTGTCCATAACATACATTGGCCAATCGTGTGCGTTCGATTGGCAACAACTTGTTCTGCCTTAGCCAGGTTCTTTTAACAACAGAAAAATGTCTTTGGAGGTTAAATAGACAGAGGTGTATTAAGTTAGTCGAGATTCATAGTTTGTATCCAATCATCTCGGTCGGCAAGCCGAATAATTTAAGGGTTGCCGAGTCTCTAAGATGTGATAGTACTTTATAGCTTGGATGAAGCGGCTGTGTTGTCAACTACAAGGCGACAAAAATCGCTTGGTCACGCTTCGTAGAACAGCAGAAGAGCACCCGTGAGAAAATTGATATCTGATACTACTTTACTGTTTATATGCCATTTTATCTTCGGGCCAACTCGAATTCTTTTCGTACTTACTGTGCCATTATTTTGCCGACTCAACTTTTAGGTCAACGCGAGTGAATTTTAATTCCCTTAGCAAGAAAACCTGTTTTACAGGCCATAAATTATACATAGGAGCATTAATCTATTATAATTAAATAATTTGAGATATTCTACAGAGGCTTTGGGTCACCATTATGCAACCAATTCGGATGTAAACACATTGGAATTTTTTATTTTTTATATAAATCTATATAAATAATATTAACAATAAAAGGGAAAAAAGGGTGGGCATAACAAGATAACCATCAGTTAGAACGAAAAACACAATGATACTTTCCGGCCTTCGAATACAGGAAGTCTAACAACGCAGCCTTAGTAGTTATCTAGATGGTGTTCGCTCGACTGTGTAAATCTGACGACACATTCGACTTGTGACATCACGACATTGCTTGCGACCAATGTCAGAGGTCGTTTCGTATCCGTCCACTTGTTTTCTATCTAAAAATATAATGGGAATATGTCTCGATTATAAATAAACGCATGCGACAATCCCCTAGAAGTAATCTTCCCTGGGGTATTTAAGTTAAACAATCTCGAAAATAGTAGCCTACTCGAGCGAGCCCTCGAACCTTGTAAGAGGCCTCAAACGCTATTCATTTCACTTTTATGCATCTGTGAACATTATAACGTTGTCCTCTTACGTCACAAGGACAGAGGGCGTTTATCTCATATTATTTAATGCACTTTATTATGTGTAAAGTGTAACTGTTTCAAATTCTCCAATTTTTCTCTATAAAGATCGAGAAAAGCTGAATAAATATTATCGCAGCGAGTCCAATTGAAGCTTTAAATTATTTATTTGCGTATATATATATTAAGTATTTTTACTACAAAATGTCTTTTTTATTAGATAGGTTGTTAATTTTTACCCACATAAATTATATAAATTAAAAATAATTATATTTAAATAAACTAGAGCAATGATACGTCACTTTACCATATATAACACGCAGAAGATCACGACTCCATCATAAAAATTTGAAGGAATTTATATAGAATATGAATATAAATTAAATTATATAATTTTTAAATTTATTTAGTAATATATTATGATATAAAAGTTGTGTTTAGAAGTTTTGCAATTGTATAATTCGTGCAACCTTGACTGTATAGGCCTATCTCATTGAAAACTACAGACCTAGTGAAAGGGTAACCTAGTAAATCGGTTTTTAAAAGAGTAAACATCGGTTTAAATAAAATAGTAAACAAAAAACGATCCGATTTAGAATTTAAATAGATTATACAGACATTTCTAACTGTTATATTCTTTATACTCGCGTACGCGATTGAAAGAAGAGCTTGGTAAGTTCAGGGTTGTAGATAACACACAACGTAGTGTCATTAGACTACAGAAGCGCAGGTAGAAGTTATATAAAAATGAAGGCATTTAAAGGCGAGCGAGAGCAATTTCCGCCCTTTTCCCACCCCTTCATACGGTCCGTCAAGCAAGATATTAGTCCGTTATTACAATTATTATTAGTAGAGCAGACATGGGAGGGTGATGTGTCTGAATTGTTTCGCAAACTGTCATTAACGTCCGACAAATCGATTCGCAGTAGCGGAACGCGCATATCACAGATTGTGTGCACAAGCTGTCTTCATTAGCGTTTCGCTCCGGTGCCGTTTCCTTTTTAATAAGCAGATGTGTCGACGTTACGCTCAGATAGGGACCCCGACCAAACTAACGGATTGGACAACCGACATTAGGCCCCGTGTAACGTACTTAGCGTTGCAGAGTGTTAATTGAGTTTTCTCCCCTCCCCCCTTGCCGACACACTCAACCGATCAACGGATGTGAACGCATGAGTACAGTAAACTTCCTCCGATTGGGGTAATTGTTGGTAATTAAAGCTATGACGCTTTTGAACGGTATTGTGTTGATATAAACACTTCTCCTATTTTCCGTTTTGTATTGATTTTGATTGTTATCCGTAGATCCGTCTCGTAATTAATATTGTTTAAATTGAGCTATTATCTTTATGATGTAAACAAAAAGATCGTGAGAAATTACTCGCTTCGCTTTTATTGCTTTCGTAAGCGTAAATTATACCGTATTAAGTAAATTTTCCTTTATATTTTCACCTCAATCTACATTTAAAATACGCACCTGATCCATCCTTAGAGCCTTACTCCTATAGGATCTAGGAATTTACTCGAGGTCAACGTAATCCGCCTCTTTTCTACGCCTATGTAAACAATAAACCGTGAGTAGTTTTTCTGGTTTATCACGTTTATGTCGATTGTTAATGAATTATCTTGAAAATATAACATCACTACACAGGATACACTCCTTGTTACAATATAGACTTCATTAATCTTGTGTATCAGTGCACTACAAGTACCCCTAAAGACATATTCTAGATCTAAAATAAAAAAATCGTTGATAACTTTATCAGGTTTACAGATTTTTTTAAAATATTAAGTTCGCCAAATGTTAATGAATTAGCCTATAATTGAAGCAACGTTACAGGATACACATCTCGTTATTGATTCTTAACGTCAATAGATTGCAGATATCTGTAAAAATTTAGATTTTTAGTCTGAAAAAGTACAAATTATCAAGCTTATATAAGGTATCTTATAAGAAATTACCACGCTATTGTAAGATTTAGACAGATACTGATGCTGAATAAGTTTGTTTCTACAAGAACTACACCCCACATTTTCGAGAATGACTACTCCTCCCTATCTTCTGTAAGGTTATCCTTAACCAGATCCTTGATATCTTCTAAACAAAATATTATCACATTTTATCTGTACAGGAGAACGTCCCAAAAATCCACATAAAGCGAATATTATATTAGTAATTACAGTAATGTTTTACATGTTCTATGTCTGCGCATACATCGACACGAAAGTGAATCACGCGCTAAAATAGCGTGCTTAGAAGCAATTTTTGGTCCATTAGGACAAAGTCGAGTTTTTCAGAATGAGTAGGATAATTGACAGGATAAATTTTGAAAAGTATTTACTCGACGTGACTACAATTGCGAGATTCGGGAGTCACTATTTCTCTTATAGACAAAAGCATGAATCACTTAAAGAGCACACATGCGCTGAGATGTAAGGCTTTTCTATATAGGGTCTAATATGGACGTCCACAGAAAATTTTAGGGGGCAAAGACAAATAATTACATCAATAAATTTTTATGTATTTAATTTTGGAGGGTTTTAGCAAGTAGATTATAGAAAAGACAAAGCCTGTAATAGTCGAGGGTGTAACGTCAGATATCTCAATCACTCTTACGATTATAATTTGTGGAATTTTTTATTCGATCTCAGGGGATAATTGTTCCGTTTGCCCCCCTTTGCTGACCCTATGGGGCTTATATAAATTCAAGAATCTCTTAAGGAATTGCAGCATCCTTCAGAGATTCGCGAATTCTACTCGCCCTTTCGTGGGGATAGTAGAAAAATAGACTTAAACTTGTTTTATAAGCAATAAATAAATTTTTATACAATTTAAAACCATTTAAATAACTTAGAATGAAAGTATAACATTTCAATTTTACAATTGATTTTTTTTTCTTTTTTAACAATTATAAATATTTAATTTAACTTATGTGGCATTCAATCGAGAAGTGCAAGAGCTGCCAACCATTGAATGCAATCATCTATATTCCGCTATCTTTTTCACTATACAAGCAAAAATTCGATTGTATAGGGGCTATATATATAATAAATGAAATATCCTTCATCCTTTATTGATGAACATGCGAGCAGTTTTATTTAACTATAACCATATGAGGCTTGCGTGACTTCTAGAGCGATGCCTGCACTGACACAAGTGTACACGCTTTATATAGATTCCCCATACAGATTCCGTTGTGTAGTGAAAGTCAATTGTTTTCCTATTGTCTGATCTTTTGTGCTTTGCTTTAATATTAAACCATTTATCGTTCGAGTTATTCGAATTCTTTGACTGAATTTTATTATTTAATATTTTCGACATTTTTTTTATTGGTTACTTTCTTTGCTCTTACACGCCATTTTAATTGATTTATTAAGTTTTAATAATTTATTTTATGGATATTTTATTGATTTAATAAGTTCTTTAGTTGTATTGAAGTTTATTTTAGCTAAAAATCGTGACGTTTTTGGAAATTTTATCACTTTTTTTTATATTTTAGGGAATTTTTACAACAATTTAAACAGTGGAAAACTTTGATAGTGTGTGAATTTTAATGGTTTCAAGTGCTGAAATTACGCTTTAATAACGAATTTATACACGCTGTGAGAGTTATGTGGGATTTAAACTTCGTCACCTTTGGAATTTACATTAGAACCGAGACCCATTATAGAAATTTTGACCCAATTTTAAGAATCACGAATTCGAAAATTGAGTCTCAAACGATTTATCAACGTCACGATACCAGTTTTATTATGATATATACATATCAGTAAACACTAGCCACCTTGGCATGGGTCACTCGTTAAGGGGCAATTGTCAATTCCCATGAGTTATAATTAACATTCCCCATTTACCGCAGGAACACCTCTCGCGGTCAGGTGCAAAATTTTGTAGAGCCCGATTGTAAATTTTAACCCCTTTAATGACACGTCAACCATTTTGTGGTCGTGCCATTTTATAGGATATCGTAAAACTATCATCAACGCTTTAACAGATTCGAAACTAAATACTCGCGGGTTAAGAACCCGAATCGTAAATCACCTCCCCCCGACCATTCTTGTAACGCGCTGATAAGGTCGTTTGTATACAAAACATCGAGTCACGTGATCTCGTTAACCCTTCCAAAAAAGTAAAGGAAGAGGAAGAGAAGCGTGCAAGAAAGAGAAGTGAAAGGGTCTTATATAAATGTGTAGAGCATAACCTTTAATTATTCAGTGTAAATATTTACTGCTATTGTTTGGGATCGTGCAACACGCTTAAATATTAATCTTGTTTTCTTTTTTTTCTGACGGGATTTTCTAAGACAATTGTTCCTTTTTTACACTTTCTACACTTCAAAAAGACCATTTATAAGTTAGCTGATATCCCAACCGCAGTTAAAGTAAGCAAGACAGGTTTGCCTGGGCGTGATATTGGTGAATTAGTCGACGTACTGACAGGGAGGCGGTACACAAACGGGCAAGGGTAGCAACTAAAGTCCAGTAGCTTGGCGATTACAGGCCGGTGGTCCTTTCCAGGGTCGACTAGTGTCTATCAAAACCCTTCTTAGAAGCTACCAAGCCCCTTGTTGTAATAAGTGGTTTGTGCAGTAGTCCCTCAGTCGCTCGCTCGGCTGACTTAACCTACCATTTAAGTGGGAGGATCCCTGTTGGCTCGGGGGCACGAGAAATGATGTGTTAAATTCCAACAATTTTTTTTTAAACCCCTCTCTATAAATACAGTGTTTTTTATATTAATAAGCGACTAGAATACCCTCTATTAACTATTCTGGGCCTGTAGAGTTTTATTACATCACTATCCTTGAAAATATTCCCATGACAGGCCTTGGCAGGTATTACTCCCCTGGTAGCATCGCGGTATCTGTTCGGATCAGGCTGTGTAATCGTAAACTAGTCCCTTTCCCCTTTGTTTCCATCCTTCCATTGTTGACTGATCGGAAGATGGGGATAGACAAATTATACACGCACGTCCGGTCTCCTGTGTACAATACGACACGGGAGGTTTGACTTCTAACACGCGACTACCTATGAGGTCTAAGTCTTAGAGCCACGAGACAGGTGGTGAACTATGCTTCTATCGTATCGGGTCATCAATTACGTTACACTACCCCATCCGGACCTCCTATTCAAGTCTGAAATCCGAAAAAAAAGAGTGGACAGGTTATACACCACTCCTTGTTTAAATTATAGCTGTGGTATCTTAGTGAGTTTGGGTATAGGAGCTGATTCTATACGTTAAAAGGTCAATTCTGAATGTCAAGCTAGTGAGGAAAGTGCTCAAGCGCCAAATTTTTCCATGTTGTAAGAATGGATGCGCTACACAAGTCAAGATACGCTTTTCTAACTGTACAAACTGTTTCAACTTTTCATCTCGGTTTGCCATTTCACGCAAACAGTTCTGCAAGTCTGTGAGAGGATGGGAGGGGCGCATCGACATGTGAGCACGAACAAAAGAGGGAGTAGGTGTTTTCCCACGATTACCTGGATGATTGTGCGATTATGCGGCCCAAGTAACCCGCGGCTCCTGGTCTAATCAACTGCATTACTCACCTGTACTTCCTTTCCCAGTCTAGATTCAACTTCTTAATCGTTCTTAAGTGCACCACGAACGGAAGTGGTGCGTTGAACGACGTCAGTTCCTTTCTATGACGTCAGGCCGCATCACCCTCCTAAATGGCACTATAATAAACTTCCATTAATAACCAGAAAATGGTCACGAAATGATCTATAATCCCAGACCCACGCTAAGAGTTATAAAATGGTCACAGAGACATTTTAAAATGGATCGTGATAAATTAGGAGAGAGCTATAAAATTAATTCGGTTCAACTGCATTAAAAATTCTTAACCACTACAATGGTAGTTACGTAGTGTATTACGTAATGTAGTTACATAGTAACTACCAATATAAGGGTAATATATTGGAAATGTAAATATAATATAAGAAAATGATCCATAAGTAACCAGATTAATACCAGAAAATTCAGAAAACCCCTCCACAACCTCCGTATTAACATCCATTCATATCTGAAATCGCATTAAAACCAACAAATACAACGTAACTACTCTTATATTAAACCACACCACAAACCAGAAAATGGGCAGAAACCATTCATTAATCAAAACGAAAACTAGAAAATTCTATAGAAACCGGATAAAACCCTTCAGCGAACAGCTCATTAACCGCCAAAAAGATTTTCTACTGAACAATTCTCAAAATAAACCCTCAATTTAACGAATTAAAGACGTACAGTGAACACAGCGCAACAAAAAGATAGAATATTGGGTTCTCTAAGGAGGATTCATGTAACGATTTACATAGGAAAAAAAAAAACAATTTACTGAAACATTTCTGCTTGCGAGCACGTAACGAAGCGAAAGTTTTATATCATGTGACGTAACGCAATTTAGTTACGCTACGGGTAAAAAGGTTACAGCGTGTATATTTAGGCAATATATTAAGCACAGTTCACACAAATCTGTACGTATTAAAGTCCCTTTTGATAATTTCCGGCCTGGACAATCAATTTCCTACATTTGCTAGGCTACTCACGAAAGAAAGGAAAGGGGGGGAGAGAGAGATAACAAAGCATGAAGAGCAAGTTGACAGCCATTAGAAAACAACATGTGCGATTAGGCTTAATATCCCACTATAGTGTTGTCAAAGGAAGCTAGACACGATCGTAATCAGGTAGACAGTTCAAACGCATGCTCATTAACCTTACTTCCTTTAATCATTTCCACTACGGTCTGGGAAACCCTTCTATTAGTTGCTTCTCTAACGGATCTCTGCACTAATGGTCGCTCGTGACGTCAGCGGTGGCCATTTTCAAGCCTCTTGTGACGTAACCCGCCATCGTATTCGAACTAATTTTCTTTATAAAGGGGTTTCTTGACGGTTTATTGAGGTCTTTTATTGGTTTTCTGCGGTTTTTTCCAGCCACTAAAGTGAGTTTAGATGTATAATGGTAATGCTTTTTTAACCATGCGTTAAGCTCAAATGATAATGGTTAGCTGATAGTGATGTATGTATTTTTATGGTTTATTATGGTGTGGGGGGAATGGAACGAGTTTATATGGTAGAAATGCAATTTTTAAAAAAATTAACTTCGTTAAAAATTACGTTAAATTAACTTGAAAAATGTAAGTTTAGAAGGAAAATTATTTAGGTTTCGCCTCCATTTTTGAAGTTTTTTCTTTATTATTACGAAATTTTATCGATTTTATAATAATTAAACAATGTCTATGCACTCGACATAATCTATTTTAAGCAAAAAAAAAAAAAAAAAAACGGCCATTAAACAGATCTTTTATAGCGATTTTCATCTATGACCTCGGTATTGCGATATTGCACGCTACATCTAGCGCATCACTTTAACTTATAAAGCAATAGATTTTTCATTTTTTAATTAACAAAACATTTTAAAAAGGTACAAAAAAATTTAATTTATAACAATTATTATTCTCATAAACAAACGTGCAGATTACTCTTACAAAAATCTGGCTTTAAAGCTTCGATATAACGCATAATTTAAGCTTCTAAACAGATTTAAATAATTAAAATAATTTAAAAATTAAACTAAAATTTTTTTTATACGCATTATAAATGTAAAAATATTAAAAAGTGGAGCTTTAAGTTACGTTATAATAGAATTAATAATAATGAAAGGCTCGGTTGCATTATATAAATCTGTTCTACTTTAAAAAATAATAAAATTATAGTTAAAAAAAACCCCAAAAAATTGTCTGAATAATTTTAAAAAAGTTACTAAACCGCAGCTATTATTATTATTATTATATTATATCAGGTCAATCTATTATGCATCCCTTGTTACGATAGCAGCATCGTATATGTGACGTTTTAATCGTAACTGACTATAAACACGTGACAACTTCCTATAAATTCATATATTCGTCTATATAATACGAATTGTTGAATATTACGGTAGTGACGTATACGAGTTACGTTACACTTTACGTCACGCTTGCTTTATTAATAAGAGATAAAACCGATTCTAAATTGTCTGTAAGTTTGTCTACCTGTCCACATCCCGATCTTATCTTTTATAATATGAGATAATTGTACAGATAATTAGGTAATTATTTTTTTATAGAAATTAATTTTTTTTAAGTAGTTGATAAGATTAAAGACAAAACTTCATCAGCGAGATAAGTTCTTTTGATATCCTTGTCTTTAAGTTCTGATAATTAATTTTCAAAAAAACGAAGCATTAATTAAGTTTATATAATAATATTTTGGAAGTTATTTATAAATTTTTAATTAATTTAATTCGTTAAAATGGCTTAAATTGCGCTTTTATTTGAGTTTTAATGACGTCATTTATGAGTAAGTCGAAAATATTTATTAATAAAATAAATTATAAAATGTTTATAATTTTTAGATCGATTATTATTAAATTACTATTTATTTATATTATAAATTAATTTATTACGATATTTTAAGCTAATTTTACATTTTTTATAATTGATTTAAGTGACGTCATTTATGAGTAATTTAAATTTTATTCAAAATAAAAATTAAAAAATTTTTAAATAAAATTTCTCCTTTTATACACCTAAAATTATTTAAAATTTAATTTTATTTGTTATTTTTAAATTTTTAAATGAATTTTTTTTTTTGGAAAATAACAGAAAGCTATACTGAAGCGCACACACAATAATCAACTTAACTATGATTTATTTTAAAATATATTAAATATTAATTAAATTCTAATTCGTTCTATCGATAATTCTATGAAAAGAGACGCGTAAAAAAAATTTCTTTTAACTGTGAAAAATGGCGCAAATTAGCAAGAACGTCTTTGAACTTTTAGGTATTACAGCATCCTGTTGACCTGTTTCTAGTAGAAGAGCGATGCTATCAGAATGTTAACTGTCCATTTAGGTTCAAATCCAGTCATTGGAAGTAAGAAAGGAATGATTCAGTGACTGTCGTTGCCATAGATAGCGGAAATGTTCCTTCTTCAGTTTCTTCTTCTGTCAGAAGCTTGGGTGACTCTGCTGAAGCATCGCATGATTGAAGTGGATTGTGGAAAGATTCGACTTCTTTTATCAGGATCTTTTTCCTCCATTTTTTCCACGAACAAAGTAGGAAATCGAGATTCTTTTCCGGTTGTGATTTCCTCTTTGCCGGAATGGGTTTGTCAAATTCGAGAAAGTAGAATTTATCTTATATTTATTTTTGTGTGTTTCTAGAAATTTCTTCCTCTCCCTCCCCCTCTCAGTACGCTGCTTTAGACCCCCAGCGAAGAAAGGGAAAAAATATACCAGTATATACGGAAAAAGCTCTAAAAAAATAGTTTAGAGGAAGCTGTTTTCGTCTTGTTAAACATCTAATAAAGTCATCAAGGCGCCAAGTAAAAACTCCAAAGTATCTTTGCTCATCTGAACATATAAAAGAGATTGTAAAATTTATAAAATTAAATTGTTACAGTCACGAAAATTAACATTGTATGATTCTCTGTAGGTTTTTCTTCAACAGATAGCGTGGGAATTGGCCCCACTCACGTGACCGGAAGCGGTAAGGGGGTAGTAGAGAAGTCGGTAGTTACCTGTAAGCTGTGTCAATAATAAATCTAGGTTACTCTGATTTTTACTGTTTGTTTATAGGATAACAACAGTAATTTTTATTTTTATTTTTATTAGGAACCATAATAGAGTAAAGTAGCTTTTTTTAGAATGAAAAACTACCTTTAATGATTGTTATTATAATTCAATTATCCGTAAATAACGCGATAATCGGGATTAAAAATATGCGGTTTTAAATAAAATTACAACAGGGGGAAAACCTGAAAAAAATCACAAAAATGAATTATAAATTAGAAAATTAAATTAAAATATCAATTTTAATTTAAAAAATTAGCTCAAAGATGCTCCCAAAATTACCTTCCGAAGCAGTTAAAGTCGTGTAAATTTTTCTTAAATTTCATTTTGCAATTTTTAAACCTGTTTTTGAGCTCAATTTTGTCACTCACACAAAAATACCTCACGTTTATAAATTTTAGATAAGATCTATTACGCAAACTATAATCAAGACTTGAAGAGTTTAAAGATCTTTCTTTCTAAAAATCTAAAAAAACGACACACCTAGGCTAAAATCTCGAACATTTCTAGGAAATTCTATCAAATGATTAAGGGTATGTAGTCACACTATAAACCCATAAGTTGACTATTTACGAAAAACTTCTCATAAAAATTTTTTTAATAGTTTTTTTTCAATATTTCCAATTGTCTGCCATTTCTCATTTTTCAAAAAATCTCTCGAAAGCTTCGGCTTTCGTGTGACTTTGCATGACAATGACGAAGTGAGCTCGCGTGACCAAGAAGTTTTCACTACAAAATATCCAAAGAACGACAAATCGACGGATATATATTTTTCACATGCACCTCTTCTCTTTATATATTAAACTATCTCTTAGTAATTTATAGATAAGTCCACCATTTTTTTTGTATTATTATTATTATTATAAATCTCTTAACAGCATGAACATGAAAGGAGAATATTAAATTGCGAACATCCGCAATACGACAAAAGATTAGAGTTTACATAAAATCTACCCTATTGAATTTTTTATTATCGACCTACTTTTGCCTTGTGAACCATTTTATTGCTTATTATTACAGCAACAAACCTTTAAGAATAATTTATCGATAGTTTCGTAACTATTTTCTAACATTCCTAGATGCCTCACCGAGCAATTAATGTTAAATGTGATGCTTCTCGCTTGCAATTTCCACCGTTATCTAACATATAAAGCTAGAAAAATAAACTGTAGAAGACCATAACATAATCAGAGTTAATATAATGAAGGAGGATAAAGGAAAAAATCCGTTAGAATTTAGTAGAATGAAAGTTGATTTTGTGAATTGGCTAAACCACTTTGACATGTAAATCGCTTAATAGGTGGTCCAAGTTAAACAGTATTAAATTATTCAAGGCTGGGAAATAACATTTGTATAGTTGGGGGACAGAGACCATCTGGGACTTTGCCACGCCTCGGATACACAATCACCCATAGAGAAATACAATGGAAGAAGGCGATGAAGTATGGCACGTCTCAAACGTGTAATCGTTATGTCGACCATTGTCGATTTTCGATTAATATTGGTTAAATAGGGCGCTGTGCCACTCCAGCTGTTTCCATTTGGCAAGACTAGAAAGAGCACAATAGGGTGTGATTACCATTGTTTCCACAAAAGTCGGAAGTCGACGTTCAAAAATCCATTTTGGATCTACCGCTTCGCCTTTCTAACCGTTACTAAGGGGCATAATAAGTTAATTCGTCTATAATGTATTTAAAATTAATTAAATATTAATTATTTTAATTGACTTTTATACATTAAAGTAAATATAAATTAATCGATTGAAATTACAAATTCGTTTCTAAAATTTTTCCGTATTTAGAAACGTGTATCTAAAATGGTTAGTGCTAGTTGTCTTCACTGCGCGACAATGAAGCCGCGCAGTGAAGACAACCTTCGCACAGTTTAAAACGTAGCAAAAATAGGATGTTTTGATGTTTTTAACTTAAGAAATGTTGAAAAAAATTGCAATATTTTTACTCGCATCACATCAGAATCCGTTTGTCTTTAAAATTGGAAAGCTAAGACAAACTTTTCTAGATTACGAATTGGGTGGCACGTATATATTTATATATATATAAAAATCAGAGAAACGAATTTCAGAATAGGAGAGAGAAAGCAAGGGAGAGGAGAGAACGAGAGAGAGAGAGAGAGAGAGAGAGAGAGGAGAGCAAAGAAAGGAGGGAAAAAACGAAGCATGGAAATGAGGCGTAACTGCCTCGCGATCGTCTAGCCATGCAGAACGTACTTCTCCTACCCGTTCCAGTTTTTTTTTTTTTTTTGTCACTCTTTCTCCACTAGCTTCTTCCGTTCTGCTTGGTCTGGATGGAAGCTGTATTGGCCTAATGGATCAGCAGTTCTCAAGTCCCGGAGATTGGTCGTGATTCGGCAGAGGGGGGAGGGGCGGAGGGGGAGAACCTCCGGCACCACTTCCGACTGGTTTTATGGCAGCGATTGGAGCAGTCTTTTCTGCTGCAAAGCTTGCAATGGTCCATGAAGTTTTACCATCTCTTTCTCTCCGTGTCACCAACGCCTTTGACGTCTTAACTGAAGTTTAGGGTGGGTGGGAGTTAGAATGCGCGTTTTGTAGGCGGAAGGAATGAGAGAAAACGCCTATGACAATAGAATGGCTGCACTACTACTGAGTGCTGTTTATTCGTTATAAAAGAAGAAGGGGAGAGAGAGAGCGAGTCTGAATGAAGCCCTCCTTACACACAGACACAATTCTCGAGTAGAATGTATAAAAGAAAAAAGAAAAAAATAATGTGATGCAGCTTTAATTTGAGAGCTACTGGAGAGATGTTCTCGATGACCTCCGATAAAGTAACATTGTTTAATTTACGAAGGAATTACCAGAACAATTATCCCTCTATTTAGATTATTTGAAGTTTTATATGAGAAAAAAAGCATTTTTGGGAGTTTTTAACTGCTTAATTTCTCTAGAATTCTTATCAGAATGCTATCAAGTACCGACACAGATCGGATTTATATGAACTCTAACACTAAAAGAATTCTTATCAAGTGATGCGGTTTAATGCTTCGGATATTACTCTGTAGCATCTCTGTAAAGCTCTTCTAGATCTAAAAATTGATCGTAGTAAAGTATTGAAACGGAAAACAATTCAATAAAAGCTAGCCGGAGCAATTCGGAATGAGGGAAATGGTGTGATAGTCTATCCATCATGTGTCGCCACATTAGGACCGGATGAAGAGGGACACGTCGAGAACCATTAAGACATGCAGACTGATTTCTTTCTGATGTGAGACGATACTAGAAGATTTCGGTCCGAAGTTTGGACGCTAAAAACCGTAGAAGAGAATATTTTATAAGAATCGAAACAATTAATCAAAAATTTTTAAAATTCGGCCGTAAAAGATCCGCATAAAAAAAACAACAATCTATAAGAGGTTCACAGCTTAGAAGGAGCTTATTGAAAAAACGTGACAGACAACTCTTCTTAAGTGTTAACTAAATTTCGATATCGCTGACAGGGTGTACATTAAAGTTGATACATCATTCAACCAATCAGCAAGGCAACAGTTGATAAGCAATCCTGTAAAAACGGGTCCCGAGGGTCGATCTACAAGTAAGGTCGTCGCACTTAAACACAGCCCGGAGCCATTTGTTGTTATATAATTACATTTCAATAAGAGGGCACGCAGGAGCGAAGATGGGGAAGCTAAAGGATAATTTCCAACCGCTTTAAAACCCTTAACTAAATCATGATACACTGCAAAATGACGTCATCCATTAGTGTAATTCAAGAGGTGGTAACACCGTAAGCCAATTAGTTGGTATAACAGATTTAGATATAGTACGAAGTGTGCGAAAATCCGTTTATCTGTAATCGGAAACGAAGGAGAATGGAGTTTTGGAGTGGATACCATCGACAACACTCCTAATGTGGTTTAAAACATATTAGGTAATGTACTCGGTGGACAATGTAGGCAGCACTCTTCTCTCTCTTTCTACCTCTAAATGCATTTCTCTAATCTGGATCTTGAAATTCCTACTTTTCTATTATCGAATTTTGGACAAATTCATTAAAATAATATATTAGGAAACGAGTTGTAAACTACTCTCAAAAGCAAATTATAGTGTGCGATTCGGGAGGGAGGTTCTTCTTCTCTCCCGTGCCGTATAATTGTAACGTTCAAAGAGGGATGAAACTTACAAATGAAATAAGGTGGTAAATAGTGGTTCGACTCTTGTTATTAAACAAAACCTTTGAGGGATGTGCACAAGAAGATAATTATTAGTTTTCCAGCTTGTGACGCTTCGAGGTGAATGCCGTGAGAAGTGGGATGGGCAATCTTTGCCCCCGTCGCAGGGTGGGTTTTTTCTGTACCAGTTTAGTGATTGTTCTGTTGAGTTTAGAGGATTTTAGGTCTTAAAGAAGTTTAAATAGTAGGATGTATTTATTTCTCGCAACGAAGGAAGGTTGCAAACCTCCAGCGAGTTATTAAAGTACAGGTTTTAATAGATTTCAACGCCTAGCTAGTGAAAAAAACCAGTTATGCTGATAATGAGGAGGATAAATTACGTTAGATTACCGACATTTTTAAAAAACTCTTAGTATTTAATGGCCTTAGAGGTGTTTCAATAAGCTTCATACTTTAGACCTGCCGACAGAAACTGAATGTAGTTTGTTGTAACATTAGACAAATCCCAAGCAAAATAATGGGATACGGATGAAATTTTGAAGACAGAAATGAATTTCTGAATAAATTTTAGCTTTTAGAACACAAGAGAAAGTGAAAAAGATGAAAACGATTGTTCTTGGACTCGTTCCATAAAGTTTGAGACATTTAAAGGATAATGATTTTTACAGATGCTGCTTAACCAGCGAGATTCAGTTGAAGATACAAGAATTTTGGGGGTAGAATATAATACTGAACACGTCTCGCCCTCGAAACAGAATAGCAAGCGAGGAAAAAATTAATGTTTCTCGTGACGAAGAAAGTTTGGGTTAGGCGTATTTTGCGTTATCGCAAGCAAGCTAACGGCCGATTGACGACAAAGAAAAGAGGGAGCAGGATTTAGGAGGGGTGTATAATGCGCTCCCCATCAATGGAAAATCATCTTCTATGCATAAACAAGCGAGCCAACCATAAATCTTGGCATTGAGATAGAGTGAATAGACGAACGAGCCAATCTACATGAGAATGGATCAAGTAGAGAGGCAAAGTCGGGTCATTAGTGCTAATAGAGAGCGTAGCACACAATAAAAGAGATTTTGCGGCCAAATCTTCCGGTTGAGGTCGGAAGTACATTTGCCGTTCGTTCGAGTCAGTACAGAGCTTCCGGACGGATCATCGGAAGACGGTGCACACAGGAGAAGCACCCCAGCAGGGATTAAAGAGGGGGAAGAGCGTAATGAGGGTGATTAGAAAAGTTAAAGCAACGTTAAAGGCGTTTGTTCACTCGCTTGCCCTTTCGCTAGTAAACATTGAGTTTTTAAAACATTGGAGGAGGGTCATTAAGCGCGTGCTGCCATCTCCCGGCCCCGCTTTCAAGCGGGGGAAAGCATAGAAAACTGTATAAAATATATATGAAAAGAAGCCAATTTGTCTGAATGGCATCGGTATTTAAACGGCGTGCTGACTTAATGCAGCATCCCTCTCTCCGAGTGGTAAGTGTAAGACAGCATCGCCGGGTTCCAAACATCCTGACAAACCATCCATCTTCTCTTTGTGTTCGGCAGTGAAGTGAGAGAAACTCTGCTTCCGGAGACGAAGATCGCCATCGTCCAGTTAATAGGAAAAGATATGATCGATAGGACGGGGGATACGATATAGGATAAGGGTGTCAGAAGAAAGAATGCCCTCTCCAACGGAAATCCCAACCTCGTACATCACCAAAAAACCCGATTTTACTACGTTAAAGTAAAGATCAAAGTCATAAATCCCACAGTGGGATATCGGGAGCTGGGTAGACCATTTCCTAACTTCCAACCGAGACGTTTTGTACAGGATGGTTTTTGTATAGTTTACTACATCCTGAATCCTCAGTAGAAAGTGTTTATAATTGAGACTTACGAGTCAGGAACCAACATTTTTCTTACACTAACCGCGGGATGAGGTCGATTGCTTGTTATTTATAACATTTGCAGACGACGAAAAAATAAAAGAAAAACAATTCCCTTAACGTCTTGAGAGATAAAAATTCATTGTCTGGACGTATGTAACGCTCGTTTCTTATCAAATATTCATAATTTAGTTGCGTGTCTCTTGTGACTAATAAGTACAGGACATTAGTCGGCCATTTTTGTTGACAGTTATTAATCATGTCGAATGCGCTTAGAATATTTATAACAGATTTTTTCACAAAAATATTTTGATGATTATCTGCTTTAATGGTATTATTCGAACGTCCACCGTTTTTTTTTAAATTAATTTCACAAGTTCTATTTATATTCAATTGAGTAGCTTATTTAGTAGTAGTTAAAAGCAAATTTTTACATGACAAATATAAATATTTTCATATAAAAAAAAGATAGTATTGGTGAAGGCGTCAGAACTATCGATGCATTAGTTCAAACAGGACGTCTTAATGGCGTACTTTGGGCCAACCCATCCAGTCAGAGAGAGAGACCACAGTTTGATTAATTGCTAGGATGTGGCATTTTCTTGCTCTTTCACTAGAAAGCCATCTTAGTGGCGGATCTTGTAAGTCCCAGTCCATTTATAAAGCTGCCAACCAATTATTCTCTTAAAAGATATCTCAACACCAGGTTTTTGAAAGAAAGTTTCCCTTATAAAATCCAAGTATAAGTGTTTAAATGAAAAAAAAGAAAAGATAAAATTCAAAAAACTGCGATATTAATAGTCAAATGTTTCTTCTATTCGTCTTGTCTGCAGAAGGACGACGACGGATTCTATTACTTGTAAACGTCTTGCTAGAGGGCTTAGTTTGACATGTGAAGGTGACATGTGATGACTAGGGACACCTGACTGCAGACCTACCGGGTATAGTCGTAATTGATACTTTGTCCATCAGGGGCGTGAGATAGAGAGAGGTAGTGCAATTGGTCTAGAGTTCGAGTGGAGTGATGAGCTGGAAACTTTGTAACACGAGCTGTTTTTTCTGTTTAGTAACGCTTCATTGAATAACTAGATGCATATAAGCGCTTCAAATTAAATCTAGAGCCATTCCTATATTCAACATTCCCACAAGTTTTGAGTTTAAAATATTTAAATTTCAAATTAAATCGACTTTTTTGTAAGGTGCTAAAGACAAATTATATCATTCTCTCTTGGAAAGAAAGAAAGGAAAAGAAAAAAAACGAAAATAATTCTAGATAATCTCCCCTCTTCGCGGTAGCAGGTGTTTCTCAAAAAGTTAATCCGTTCTAATCATAGACTAGGTGTTATATTTTTGTGTTTTCGAGTTTTTCTATAACTTTCCGAGATGAAAAATTCTTGCTAATTCCATATTTTATCGCATTGCTAACCGCGGATACCCTTTATAAGCTAGTGAAGAGGGGGATGAAACCAGGGATTGGCAGAGGACGGATACCCGATCGGGGCCTCTTTGACATCGGAGACAAGACTTTTGATGGTCTAGTAATTTGGCTACAATTACAGACCTTGGGGCATGTCCAGGTTTATGATTACCTTAGAATTTTACGACCATGAACGAGACCTCCTAAGATAATTTAAACAATACGTAATAGACTAAGTAATTTGTGAAGAACAAGTTCTTCTCGTTCGTTTAATTGCTTGCCTTTTTTTTTCTTTTTTTTTTAAGTCTTGCTTTCTTTGGATCGGAAATATTCATAGCCTGCTTACAGAAAAAAACTTAGGATCGGAAAATGTCAAACAATAAATTTATAAACATTTTTCTAAAATTAATTAAACGTTTCTTTGAATTGTTATCGCAATTCTTATCGTGTTTCCCATTGAAAAATCTCAGGAAAGATGCCACGAAACGGGTCAATAGGACTTTAATGAAGTCTCCTTTTCTAAATCGTCGTACTTAAACTGTAATTGTGGGAAAAATCTGCTTAAACGAACCGTTTTCTTATCTTTCTATTAAGACCGGTTTAATATTTTATCTAGCGTTTAAAATTATTCAAAATTCTAGTTCTGAAGGGTAATTTTTCACTCCTCTTACACAATTTTAAATCACAGAGAAGTACCTACGTTTATACATAAAACACCCATCCTAAAATTGATTTCTAGTTAAGATTAAATATATTATTCTACAAAATATTCGAGCTTTCAAACCTGAGATCAACTCGAGTTAATGTTATCCTCTCTCCATCTTTTTTCTTCTTTTCCTCTCCTCCCTCTCTCTCTCTCTTTTTTTTTTCGTATTCTGCCGATAATTTATTTTTAAAATAATCATCGAGTATAAAATAAATCGACTAAAACCAATTTCTTAGCTAAGGTCATTTTTAAAAAAGAACTTTTGCAAGGCCAATAACGTCTTTTCCCTGATGGGCAATTGGTTTTTTCTCCATCTTCTTCTTCCCTTTTTTTTTTAAACTCCTATACCAGTCTCTTCATTACTCTGAAGCATTTTCGATTTTGCTGCCAACCGAAAATATAAAAAAAACCTTGACAACCTGTCATTTCTCGTGCAACTTTGAAATAATCGATGGTATTTTTTTTAAACCTCAAACAGTCTTAAAGGAGCGAATGACAGACCAACCCGGAAAACCTTTCGCAACCACTCAAATGACTTAATGTTTCTTCAGTATATTTCACACTTTTTTCCCTACTTCTCGCCCTTTTTTTTTTTTTTTTTTTTTATATTATAAACCTGAAGAAATAATTGCTTTAGTAAGTGTTGATCAACAAAACATTAATATTTTAATTACTACAGTAAATGAGGGAGGGAGGGGAAAAAATATAAGTATCTTCTCCCAATTACAAGCCATTGTTCTAGAATCTATCAGCACTTAACATACATTATAATGCCATAAAAAGTGTGTTTAATGCTTTTATAATAGTACGAGAAAACTGAATTGAGGATATGCATAACTGAAGTGGCAATAGTTATTATTCTATATTTAGATAATATTGATTTGCCAGATGAATTCCACTTATTGATCAGAATCATATATCACACTTTACCATTATACAAAATTATTCTATAGTAATTGTTTAATTTTCAGCTTGATAACACTAAAAATCATTTAAACAACTGAACTGTTATATAAATAATTAAATTTAAGTATTTTTTTTTTTTTTTTACACATTAAAATTTCCATTTTACTTTAGAATTTATCTTTTTTTCAGCTGTTTCCTTCTTTCCCTGCATAAAAAAAAAAAATGAAAGTTCTCCTCTCTCAGTTCTTTTTTTGTAGTTTATAAGTATTCTTATTGAGAAAATGTGATTTCGCATGCTGGTTCAATTTAGTCTTTTGTGTATATGCATGGTTGCAGATAGATTATTTTTGCCTGCTCTTTCTCCATGTTCCTCAGATGAGTTGTCAAATGATATATATATATATAAAAAAATATATAATCTTTAGTAATAGATGTCACACATCTATGACTTTCCTCATCATGCTTCATCAAACATTCAACTAGGCCAATATCTTGGTACAGTTGAGTTTTTAAATTGAAAACTGAAAATTATATTTAGTTCTTATGTTAAATATATATTTTAATATTAAATAAAATTTTTAAAAATTAATTTATATGATGAATTGTGACTATACGCAAAAAAATATTCAATTAATTGGAAACTTTATTACTTATATTTAATATGGAATATCATGTAAAAAAAACATTGCTATTTTATGTGATTTCAGTATGATTCTAAATGCTGGTGAATAGGCCATTTGGTAGAGACAAGACATAGGACCTCATAATTTGTCTGTAAAAACATATAAAAGTGATATAAATTAGAGTTTCTTTTGATAAATGATGGAAAAATCTGTTATGTATTTATTCTATTGATTTTATTCATATTTTTTTTTACGGCTTTCAGAGATGTGGGGCCACATTTATGACAGGTCCAGGCTCCATCTCACCTCTCTCAGATTCTGCTGATAAGTTTTTTTGATAATGTGATAGAGAGAGATATATATTTAATTTTCTTATTTATTTAATAAGACAAAGTATGTCAGATATATCTTTAAAAATTCTTTTTATTAACTCTAATTTTCCATTTTGTTATAAGCCTACTCTTAATTTTGTTTATAATTAATTAGTTGAGATTAATTCCCATTAATCATCATATGATTCAGCAAATTATAATTTATCTTTTATAAATAAAGCATTTATTTAACTAAATACATCTATTCTTATGCAATTTAGATTATTTTAGATATTTGAAAAGGAACACAGATATACAGTAAAACAATGTAATTACTTGTACAGTTATCCCATAAGAATTTTACTTTCAGTTTGTTAACAATATTTTAAACAATGTAAATTTATTTGTAAATTAATTCAAACCTTCCTCTACATTTAAAATAATGTTTCTCAATATTTTTTCAGTACAATCATCTAAATTGAAGACCATATTATACAGGGTGTAGGGACAGGCATTGTACCAGTCTATATTTCACTTCTGTGGCATAATAAATAATTACTTATATACCAATGCAATTGCAATCTGTGGTTGTCCATTTGTTGGTTTGGATACCATGCACCATCGAACCTCTTTCTCATAAGGAAAAATCTAATCTGGGGTTTTATGGTATGCTCCCTTTGCAGGAGGCAAACCATAATATCCTATGAGCATGCGAGACTTGAGTACTCAAGGCCATGTAGAAAAGCCTCCTGTAGTTTCACCACTAACTGTTCTGGCAGTGTCTAGCCACTTTCCCTTTAAACATTTTGTACTGATCTTCAATGCTCTATAACTTTGTGATTTAAACTATGCCAATATCTTTTGAGGATTCCAGATTTGATTTTCTCCAATGCAAATGGGAGATGAGAGTGTATAGCATGCAAACCAATGAATAATCCAAATTCACTACTGATTACCTATAATCCAGTGTATGCAGTTGCATTTAGTTATTGCATCACAGAAGCAAGATATAGACTGGTGCAGTGTTTGTATATTCTACATGTAAAATTTTTCAGAAATGAAATTAGAAAATCCCCCAACTCTATAAAAATGAAAAAATTGTTTTGATATAACAGTTTTTATCAAAATAACTTCTCCATTCAGATATTTCCAATAAAAAATTATACATATAAAACGGACAATCCTTTAAAAGTAAAAGTCACACTGCACATCCACAATTACCAGAACTAACAATAAAACCACCGAGGTAACCTCAACCTTTTGATAGAGGTGTCTTAGCCGCCTGCAAAACATTTATGGTAAAGTATTATGATGATTCTGTTCAGAATGATTTACTACAATATATCTTCAAGCATCCAAAAAAATATATATATATAACCTGTATTGGAAAATTTAGTAATAAAAATGTTCAAATTGTCTTGATATCACAGGACTTGCTTAAAAACAGGACAGGGTTCACTGAATAATAATAATTGTTTAAAGTTAAAAACATGAAGATAAATTTCATTATTTAAGAAGAATTATATTTTCTACTTCTTTTAAATTTTTTTTTTAACTTAAGAAAACCAGACATACAAGCAACAAAAAATCTTATTTGATTTAGTAATAATGTAAAAAATTTATTGATTCTTCGTAAAATAAACAGTGATTTCCTTGAACGTTAACTCTTAATAAATATTTATCAATTAATGAAGGGTAATTAAAGTTCATTGATGTTAACGTTGATTAAATATCACATACAGATTTTTTATTTTTATTTTATCGATTATCTTCTTGATAAGGATTTCTTGATTATCTTCTTTAAACTCACAACAGTGTTAAATTGGCTAGTTCAATTTTATCAGGTATAAAATCTTCCAATACAGGTTATAAGCTGGAAAAACCATTGTTTAATTAACAATAATCATTAGTAAACGTATAAAATAGTTTATTGCACATAAAATACAAGTTAAAGAACTTGTCTTTTTAGGATAAAATTTGGTCCTTCTTTAAGGACTTCACATAGAAAACTTAAAAAATTTATTAGAAAAATAAAGATATTATTAATCAAATTCAAAAATTATAAATCATTCTTTCTGAAAATATTAAAAGAAGAATTAATTACAATTTAAAATAATTTAATTAAACATTTTTTCATATTCAACACGAATCATTTATTAATTCTTTTTAAAAATCAAATATCTGTAAAAAAGTCTTTAGAAAGCTGTTGATGAAAGGACTGTGTGCATTTATAAACATTATTATTCTTTTATACACTTAGATCAATCAAATTTAGTATGAAAAAATTTATTTGAAAATTGAAAAAACTTCTCAAGAATACATTATCAAGCAAGTAATACATCACAAAACACACAATTTTATTAAAAATATATAAATAAATAATATATCTTAAATAAATACTATTCTATCAGGAATAAACCTTCCCTCGTCTCTTCAAATTTTAATAAATTTATTCACAAGAAGAAAAAAATAAATAAAATTATAAAAATTTCTTCCTATCTGTTTAAAAACAGTTAACTTCAGCTATTCTATAAATTCATCATCAACTTATTACAATAATATGTAATGTCAATCGTAATTAAGATTAATGCGAATGGATGTTTAAAATTATAGTATTGATTAATTCAGTTATAAAACTAATTATTTCACAGAATAGAAAACGTCAAAGTTAAATGCATTAAGACGAAAGCATTACTCGGTGAAAGTTAAACAAGTTTATCATACTTTTGAAAATGTTATTTTTTTTTTTTTTCTACTTTTATAATAAATAATTGCTGAAAGTAAATGTATGTTTGAAAAAATTTAAATAAATTCATATTTAAAAATATCCTTCAAAGAAATTTAACAACTGATCCAGTTTCTTTCACTTTAACAGAAAAATAAAATTCTAAGATATGGTTTAATATATTAGATTCTTATCAGGATTTTATGTAATTTTAAATAAATAAATCAAGACTCGAGATTATCATCCCGAAAAAAATCTACCTAATTATAAACAAATAACTTTAAATGGTGTCTAATAATGATCTTTTGTTTATAATATAGTAGAGTAATAAATACTCCAGCGAACATTAAAAATTACAAAATTAATTAATAACGTATTTAAACAGAGAAAATTAAATATTACAAATATGTTAAAATAAAAATTAGAATAATATTGTATCTTTATAATCTTTACGAAAATTTACAAGTTGTAGCACTATCTTAATATGCATCTTCTCCTGGTTACTGCCATACAAAACATTTATATGTGCTTAAATTATAAAATCATATAGATTCATTGAGAAAAATTTCTAATATTTATCATCAAAACAAATATTTTAATTTATTCTAATAAACGTTAAAGTATTTTTTAAGCTCTAACATTTTATTATATTTAAAAAAAAGCAACAGTACAAAAAATGTTTTGAACAACTTCAACAAAGTAAACATTGAAAACACTTCAAAATTAATAATTTAAATATTTAAACATTTAAAAATTTAAATAAAGCTATTTGATAATGAAAAAAAAAAAAAAAAAAAAAAAAAAGACATCTTTTGGAATTGGACATCTTCCAAATATAAATATTTTAATAAACTTAGCTATTAAAATATATTTACAATGCTATATTTAAAATTAATCAAATTATCTAGACCCTCGAATTATTTCCAAACAAAAATTTATTTATTTTTTTCCCCATATAAAAATGTTTCGGTAGAAAATACTAATGGATAAAAATTGATGTTTTTCACAATATATTAACTTGTTTTTTTAATGTCAGCTGAAGGATGAAAAAGTGCATTTTTTTCTCTACAAAGAGTACTAATGAGGAGTGTGATTTATATGCTTACTTGACATACATAAGTTATATACATGAGAATGATGTTTTTGTTAAATGTTAATAATATATTAGAGTAAAAATTTATATATATATACACACACACAGTCAAACATTGAATGAAGCACCCTCTTAATTAGCACCAACAAATATTTGTGAATGGATCTTTACCATAAATATTAGAGGCAACCCTTCAGTAGTTGTGAATTATTAAATATACAATTTGCATTATAAGTGACACTATTGTAATGAAATCATGTGATTTCCACCATCTGAATCTCAAATTTGTATTTACATCTTGTTCCTATATATTATTATTATTGTTTGAAGTGTTTTGATTTATCACTACACTTGATTTACTGCCAATTTAAGAGATGGACAAATGGTGTTAAATTGAGATCTGATTATGTGTATAATTAGGGTTGCTGTACGTCCCATATACACAGGACTGTCACTGTATTTCACAACTCGATCCCATATTACTATTTTCCCGTTTTCTCCCTAAATTCTGCACGAGTTGGTCGGAGCGTGGCGGCACCCAAGAAATAGAATTTACTATTGCATATTTACAAGTAAGAAACATTGATATTGGCAACATTCAATCAGTTTATATATCTAAAAGATTATTTAGAGAAAAACAGTACCAACCAAAACTGCAAAGTAACAATTAAATTGAGTATGGAAGAGAAATAGCTGAAGTTTTTTGCAGATACAAAGCATATTGATCAGAAGTCATGTCTAATAAAGCTATGCGAATACGTATTTGCCATTCCAGCCCACAATCCAAATGTGAAGAGAATATTTTCCCTAATGTCAACTCAATGATCAGATGAAAGAAACAGGTTGTCAGCACAGACAATTGAAGCAATTTTGATTTGTCATTATAATTTTAAATGACTTATGCCCAATTTTATAATTATGTGAAAGAAGAACATGATATAATTAAAAATCCATATAAAGTATCAATTGCAATTTTACAATATCTTAGCAATTTACAAACATATGTTACTAAATTATCTGTAAAACTAATTTATTTAAATTAGGAAATTATTATTTATAGTTTGTAGATCATATAATCTTTTAAATCATCATCTATATTAATATCAAATATTAAAATGAATTAAAATATAATATATTACTAAATAATATAATGAATTTCAATGAATCAAAATAAGACTACAACCAATCAGTCAAATCAATCAATCAAGATTTTAAATTATTATAGTAAAACTAACACTGATCTTTCCATATAAACTAAAAAAATCCTTTTTACTATACCAATACATAGCATATAACTCATTTTAACAAATCAGTTCTTATAATATAGAAAATTTAGCACATGAAAGTCTAATGTAATTTATCAAAATATATTCTAAAATCTACACAGTAAAAATCTAGATTAAATCAATAGAAAATTTACCTCTTTTCAATGTTTAATATTTTGGACTGAGTTCCCTTTCAGTTTCAAAAGTTTATTTACTGCTTCAGTGTTGAAATTCCAATGAAAAAAACCATTTCCCATCCTCAATCATTCATTCAACCAATTAGATTGCCTTACAGAAAATAAATTCTTAGATTTCATTGTTCTACTATTACATTTAATCAACTTATCCATTTTAAATCTATTACTTTCATGTTGACTTGAATATTTTTGCTATTCAATTTTAAACATGTGTTTTTATACCAATCTTAGACCAAAAGTTTTAGAATATTAAGCTTGATGTTCTAAAAGTTTTGTAATTTTGAATATCATCATGTTTTTCTAAAGTTAATTTGAAACCTATTCTAAAACTTTGTATACATTTTTAGTACCTGTATATGTATAAACAAATGGTGTGAATTTGGATGTGATTGGATTGGTGAAATAAGGCATTGCAACATTTGAGCAATCTACCAAGGAGAAGTGTGGCTCCTAGGAAGACTTTCTATGAGAAAAAAGATCCCTATTTAAGTGTTAGACATGTATAGAAAACCAGAAACCCCTCACGCTGGCTCATTGGTAAGATGTACAGTATACCCAAGACCAACTACTGCCAGCATTTGGTGGTTTTTATCCACTCAGCCACTGGTGAACATGATATAAAATTTCTATAGCATATACAAACTAGTAATGATATTAAAATTTCAAAAATGTTTTCTTCCAAGACTTGCTTCAAATATACAACTTTAAATAAAAATGTCAAATTCTAACAACTGACTATTGGTTGGCCAGATGGCCACCTGATAAGACATCATAATTGCAACAAAATAAACCTTATATACAATGGTGATTTACAATTAAAGATTCTTTGCATGCTATGCCATGATTTTCTTTTGCTATCTTTGTCCTTGGGAGAGATGTGGCAAAAATTTACTTATTGCCACAGAACTGTTGTGCAAAGTAAATTCATTCCTTTTTTGAATACATTAATTTTATTGTAAAAATCATGGTGGAACTAATGCACCATAAACTATGTATCTAGTTGTGTAATGCTGGAAATATATCTCTTTGCACCTGGATAAATGTTAAGATGAACAAGCTGTATATTTTTCCTTTGGTAAGAAACTATGATAATAGGAATCTGTAATTGAGCCAGATTGTAACATACATAACATTTAAAAAAACGTATAAAATATTTGAAATAATTCTTTACTATATTATTTTAACAATTTTATTCATGTTTATAAAGAAGATATCAAACTATTGTTACAGGAATCCAATTCAAATCTGGTCTTAACCCCAAAATTTATCATGGTCAGACCATGAATGTCATTTTCCATTCCACATCTAAGTAGCCAATTCTGGTGTAGTCAGAGTGACCAATATGGGGTAAAACTGATATCCCAGTATATTAAAACTGGTAAAACATAGTCTTATTGTATATTATCTAGAAGTTTAACTGTTATCTCATGTTAAATCAATCAATTTTTTACTGATAGGTATATACATTTTGATATGGACTACTATAATGTTACTATGGTATTATTTTTAAAATGCTGTTTTAAATGAAGAACAATTTGCGAAAAAATTGAAATGCAATAGTGATAGCATCCAAGTGAACTATTGCAATAAAGTAACAATACTGAAATAATACTAGGTCATCATAATAAAAGTACTCCTATTCAACACTGTCTGGAAAGAGATTTAACAGTCCAAATCAAGTATAGTGACATTTCAGGACTAACAGCAGATATTTCCATAAATGAATTAGTGCCAAAATTTGCAGTTATGGCATTTTTGGTCTGCAGGCAACAAACATTCTATCTGTACAGAGACCTTAATGATGCTGCAATAACTACTGTTCAATGTTATTTTCATTCTTAAAGGGTAACACAAAGCTATTGAACAGTGTATTCAGTGATCAACTGCAACCACCCTCTGTGATGCTCTCATATGCAGTGTAATATCATTGTTTGAGACTGCCAAATTTGCAAATATTCCCGATAAACCACATTTTTGAAGTGGCCCACAAATAAAACTGCATTTCTTGCTTGTAGCAAGATAAATGCCTGGCAAGTTTTTGTACTCATTTTTGTTTTTTGCAGAAATTTCTGCATGTCTTAAAATTAATACATATAAACATAATACATATTTATATAATTTACACACATATAAAAATATAGTTAATTTTATATAAAGTTTTAAATAAAAGTATTTTTATAAATAAAAAATGCATTAACAATTATAAATAATTTACTTTGCATTTTTTGTTTTAATTTTATGCTTTATCAATCAAATGTAAATGCTAGAGTCTGCTTAAAAACTGTCAAAATTAAATCTAAGTTTTTAAACTGATGTAATCATAACTTACAAAAAATATTTATATATTATTTTTACATAAACCAAAAAGCTTTTTTAAATAAAAGAAAACTTGTTTGAAAAGAAAAGAATCATTTCTAATTTCTTAAAATATTTATATATATACCATACATAAAAACAAAAATATCTTGAAAAGTCCAGTATAGCATCTATATAGTTAACTTGATATGTATAAGGAAAACAAATAGAATAAAACCTTCACCAAACAGAATAACCAGTAAAAATGAAAAACTTTCCTCTTCTGTTGATTCTATTTTGA
This sequence comes from Centruroides vittatus, assembly GCF_030686945.1. Taxonomy (NCBI): domain Eukaryota; kingdom Metazoa; phylum Arthropoda; class Arachnida; order Scorpiones; family Buthidae; genus Centruroides; species Centruroides vittatus. Next base: position 2,395,435 of record NW_027122576.1, read on the forward strand.
AAATATAAAAGACATGAAACATTTGCTAACAAAACAAAACCCATAAACAATTAAAAACATATGGAAGATCATGATTTTCTTTTCAAAACAAGGAAACAAAGCTCCATTTTTAATAACATTTATAACTTTTATTTTATTTTTAAATAAATGATTTCTAAGAGTCTGTAGATCTTACAAGTTTAATCACATCTCTTTGATTGTAAATTTGTGATTAAACTGACATTTACAAACTCTAAAATCAATTTTCTTTTTAAATAAGCAAAATCTAGCATCAAGTATCATAAAATCCCATCAAATAATCATCTTTTTTAAACTTTATTTTTAAAATTTTAACATGACAACAACAGGTAATGTAGATATCAGTTTGCAACTCTACAGACTAAGTCAGCTTGAATTTTCACAGGTGGATTGACTCAGATATGTCAGACCCTCATCTTCATCACCTTGTTATCTGGATTGTGGATCTAGTAAACCATGATGGATTTAGAAAAAAACCCTTCTAGGGTCTGCAAATCAAAAGTGAGGTAAACAAATTTTAATATTTTTAATTATACGTATCAAATATTATAACCTTAAAATTTTTGAATAAATTCCATCCTCTCGTCACCAATAAATTGAATCTCCAAAAGTGACCATTGAACCTCCTGATAATGAGTCAGTAAGACTTAAAAGCACTAAGGTTCTGTGTATTTTAAATGTGAATCATTCCAACAAAATAATGTATTAACTCATCGTAGACTGCATACCTTATTAAAACACCACACTCATAACACCTTATAAATTTGCAGCCGTGTTTATTCGGTACAAACGAACGTTTTCGGTTGTATTTAATCGGTCGGATATTTCCTGAAGAAGGTCGTTAAATACGACCAAAAACGTTCGTTTGTACCGAATAAACACGGCTGCAAATTTATAAGGTGTTATGAGTGTGGTGTTTTAATGTATTAACTTATCAGTTTCAACTGAAAATTTAAAATTCAAAAACTGTTATATCTAATTAAAACATAATCATATAATGAAAAGATACATCACTAGAAGTCTTAATTACTTTTGAAATTTTTAAAAATGAAATGTGTGTTATAGAATAGTTATTTAAATATTAATGTGATAAATCAGTTTAAAATAAATAAATAAATAATGTGAACACATAATTTTGAAGCTTGTGGCTCACTACAAGCATAAGATTGTAAATAAGGTATAGAACTTAAAAATAACAGTAATATAATAATTTATATTTAAATTAACAATAACTGCGAACATTTTACATATATCGTTCTATAGTTTTCGGTAATGTTTAGTTTTATTACGTGGTTAAATGATTTTAAAATAATCATGTTTTACAAAATGTAACTTATTATTTAAATAGTTTTTGATAATTTCTTGTTCAAAAACATACTGATCTATAGAAATTTAAATATACAATTTTTTTGTTAGGATTTCTAAGAATTTTATCAAATGATAATTGATTTAGAAACACCCATTTTGGTTAATGCTACCTTAGGTGCCAAGATGGCGGCTTGTCTCCAATTCCAGCAAGGAAACAGTGGGACGCACATTCTAACCTAACCTAACCTATTCTAATAAATTACCATAATTATTAGCAACCAAATTATTAGAATAGGTTAGATTAGGTTAAGTTAGAACATGCGTCCCACTGTTTCCTTGCTGGAATCGGAGACGAGCCGCCATCTTGGCACCTAAGGTAATATTAACCAATATTTTAAAGAGAATCAGATGAAAACATTTATGCTGTTATTCTTATTTGTATAATACAATGTTATACATGAAAAATTATTTAAAGTATTCAAAGCCAACCATTACCTACATATATGAAAATTATAACTAAAAAAAATACTTTTGCAGTGATCAAACAATATACAGATATAATGTTGAATAAATCTCTCCAATTTTCAAATAAATCATAAACATATAATTAAATATAATCCCTAAATATGTTCCAATCAAACAATCATAAATAAGAAAGAAGTTATTAAAAATATTCTATAAGAATAAGCAATGTTAACAAAATGTATATCATTTTATAGGATGATAATATAAAGGAAACATGTTTATACAGCCTGATAAAATAAATTTTAACAGGCTGTATACATTGATCATTCAGATAATAAGGAACAATTATTCAATTTGAAATAAGCTATATATGTTACTGTAACAATGAACAACTTTCCATTTATTTATTTTCATTATTAACAAAACCAGTTTCAAGCTACCTCTTATTTTTACTCTAAAAATATTTAATTATAACAAAATGAGACAGCATTCAATAAAATTCAAAATTATAGAAGTGATAGCTTCTAATATATTGATATATGTTAAGTAATAATCTGTGTTCATCATCATATAAAAAGTCAGATAGCAAACTTTTAAATGTTTATTAAGAGGAAAATGAACTGATCAAAATAACAATCATTAATAAACAAATAATTATAAAACTTATATATAATTACTTGTTTTGTTACTTTTAATGAAATTTATTCTTCAGGAAGAAATACTTACAGCCTCCAGCTTTCATTTTTTAAAATAAATATATATATAAAAATTTATTGTGCTAATAAAATTTGCAATATAAAAATAAAATTTAATCAGTTATGTATGCTTTATATCCAGCAAGTTTATATTCTTTTAAAGAATAATTATTTCTAAGCTACTTTTTGTTAGATCAAAAAGTAGCCAAACAAGCATTAAGTAAAAAGTTATAATACACAGCTCATTTAATTTGAAAATCGGAATTTTATTTTAGCTATTAGCCGATTTCTTTCTCATCTTGAATAAGTTTCTTTCTTTTCATAACTTTTATTAGCACAATGGTTGATACTTTTTAATTCTACACGTTAGTCAAATAAAAAGAAAATTTTTAAATTAATTTAGTCTACTTCAAACAGAATATTGAATTTCCTATTGAAAAAACAAACTCATTAAGAAGTCTATATGTGATAGATTTATATTCAAAGTATGTATAAAATTTACAGAATTACAATAAGTTTTGAAAATAGCAAGATATAAGCAATTTTCAATTTTCAGATTTATAATTGATAATTATTTATATTTCTTTGACCTTGGAAGATAGTATGCTACATGACAATTGAATTTACTATAATCAAACAGCACATGATTGACAGTTCAATTGCCATACATCATAAGAACAATTACATCTTGGCAATTCACATTATGAAATGTATTGAAACTGCTTCTTGCAGATAATGAAATGTTTGAAAATAACCATTTTATGCAGATTTTATGGACCTTTTCTTAGACTCTAATGTTAATATTCATATTACCAGATTACCTTTGCATAAAAACATTCCAAATTAAACATCTTTACATGAAAAAAGTCATAATGCAAGTAAATTTCAGAGAAAAAGACCTGTAAAATTAATTAACATAACTATATTTCAGATATTTTGTTATTGTTTTTAAAATAAACACACGGGATATTTTTATTGAAAAAATTCTAACCAATTTTTAGATAAAAAAAAAATCCATATTTCAATAACTATAAATATAATTTATAGGCATACTGAAATTCTTTGGAATTAGAATTAAATTAATGGTTAATCTTACCTATGGTAGCAAACATGGCGGCTCGTCTCTGGAACAGTGGGAACACACATTCTAACCTAACCTATTTTAATAAATTACCCATATTCTAATAATTTGGTTGGCAATAATTATGGTTATTAGAATAGGTTAGGTTAGATTAGAATCTGCGTCCCTACTGTTCCAGAGACGAGCCGCCATGTTCGCTACCATAGGTAACATTAACCAAATTAATTAAAGCATACAATAATCTGTAAAAATGGACTAACATTAATTAAATTCAAGAAATTTTTGCTATTATATTGTCATCAGAAACTTGATATTCTAAACATTCAAAAAAGCATTAATAGAATTTAGTAAAAAAGCATAACTTTAAATATAAGCACAATAAAACTCTATTATATATAAATTTATAATTTTTCTTTTAATGTTTATTTTTTATTAAGTATGAATTTCAAATAAATACAAACCATGAACATCTTTGCAACCATTAATACAGCTTTCAGTAATAAAATTCTAACTTCTTGTCATTGTAATGAAAGCTATCCTTTATGTATATGCATAACATCCCAAAAGCTGATACTTTCATTTTATAAATGTGAAAAGACATCTGTCACAAATTTTAATACCATTTCCAAATTTCATTCTGATTTCTAGACATCAAATGGATACTTTATTATTTAAATATGGTATATTTACTATTAAAGAGAAATAAAATTCAAATAAAATGAATTATAAGAAATAATCTGAAAAATTAAATTTAAATACCAAATATAAGATTTTGAAATTATGTATTAAATAACAAAATTTATCCTGTTATAAAATTTACTTGAACAACCAAGTGCCAACACTGATTTGTAAAACAAACTCCCGAGGCTGCACATTATTTTTTTTACTTGTACTGTACAAGAAGTAAAATATTTTGATCAGCTTGTTTGATGATAACAAAAAATATACATATTTAGAATAACTCCAAACCTGCTAATCTTCATGAATAATAATGAACTGAATATATTAAAAAAAGTGTCAAATTTTTTAAAAATTGACTACTAAATTAATAACAAAATTAATTGATGTTGTGTTTTAAAAATCATATTATAAAAATAAATAATAATTTCAGATAAAATAATCATGTAATTCATAAATAACTTATAATACACATATTCTAAATTCTATCTACAGAACAAATCAAACAAACTTTGATTTTTTTAATTTTATATTTATGTAATTCAAATTACATAAATATAAATTCAAAAGACATTATACACATAATTAATGTTAATATATATTTACAGACAATTTTTAAGAGTATTCATTAGCATATAAACTAATTATAAATATCAATCATCAAAAGATTATATGTTACGACAATAGAACACATCCAACTATACAAATCTATTGAAATAAACAATTTGTTTACACAGTTTTTCTCGCACACACATTTAAGAAATGCTTACATATTTGAGGGTAATATTTTACTTTTCATTGCAAATAATGACAAAGAATTGACTGACTGACTGACTGATTTGCATTACTTTTTTTTTTTTTGCACTAAAACTGCAAAAGCATGTCATACAATTCAATAGGCAGAACAAACAAATCATGTTTACAACAAATATATATATATATAAAAAAAAAAAAAAAACAGCTGAATATAAAAAGTAAATGTTTATTACTTAAAATAAATAATAAGTTATTACATATTTTTTAAAATTTTATATTTTTACACTTTACACATTAATTTTATAGCATAATTACATGACCTTATATATATATATATGAATCAAGTAACTGAATATATTTTCAGTATTATATCAATATAATGGGTATTTAAAGTATAACAATGCAAATTTATGGAAAATTGCTGTTGTATTAGTTAACATTTACACTACTATTCTACATCAGAACAAGTTTATAAATAATTCATCATCTTCATCATCATCTTCAACTTCATCATTTTATAACTTGTAAACTTGGATAAATAGAAAAACCAAACAATATCTTCAATAAATAATGAATTAACCTTTGCACTTGCACAACACTCATTACACATTTTAAATATTAAGAGAAGAAGCTACATAAACAAATCTAGAATAGAAATCATTAATGATTTTGCATACAAATTCACTTAATTCAATTTTAATATAATTTTAAATTACTGGTACCGAATATAAACAAATACAAATAAATTATTACTAAAATGAAGGTTAATAATGCAGAACATTGCATTAATACACCAAAATATTCATTAAATTAACGTTAGTAACTCCCAAGAAAACATTTACAACAAAGCCGCCATCTTTATAATCTCAAAACCAAACACCTTTGAAGTTTTTTTTTTATTTTTTTTAATCTCAAATAAACTAATAAATTTTATTTATTTAATTATATTAATTTTTATAAATTATAAAGGTTATCTATTTAATTATTAAGCGCTACTGAAAACGCAAATAATATTTAATTTATAAATATAAAATAATAAAACGCAACCGGTCACGTGATGTAAATTTTCTCTACTTGATGAAGTTCGTTTGTTTAATGTAATTTAAATTTCAACGCAAATAATCAACTTTATAAATATAATAAACCTTCAGAATTTAAAAGTATATAATTATTTTATTACTAAAATAATTTTACATAAATTTTTTTTTTGTTTTTACTAATCTTTTACGCTTTTATATGGGGGATTTGCCGAAGTTACAAGCGCGAAAAAATGACATCGGTAGGATTAAATAACATTTAAAGATTAAAATTCTTCGCTTTAAGGGATCACAAAACCTGTAGATAAACCATAAACTTTGCTCTATTTGTAGTTACTGAATCGCGTGCATGTTTTTTATTGCATGATAAGTGCAAATTCTGCTATGCACGATGCCTATAATTTAAGTAGATTTAATAGATGTTAATTTATATATTAGAGCCTTGCTTAGAAACCAATGTTTGCAATTATGAGCGTTTTATGTTTATTCTGTGGAATTTTTAATTATTTATCTTAATAAATGTGCGACATTTTGACACTCTTTCCATCAACAACAAAAACAAAGTTAATTGTTGAATAAATAACGAAGTATTATCTTTATATTATTATTTTATTTTTTCGAATGAAAGTAATAAAAATATCACAAATGACTATAAATTAAATTTATTAAATTTTAAAAACTTGTTTTAACAGAAAAAAAGAAATAGAATAAAGAATTTCAAAATTTCCAATGTTAAAAAAAAATAGCCCTATGAACAGGTATGAATTTCCATTATCTATAAATACAGGAATTGATTCTTTTCACAATTTCCCTTTCCCCCTTTTTTTAAGCAAAAGACAACCAACAATCCTATAATTTATGTGGATCCATTAAACTGGATCTACAACAAATGCTCGACTGTAACAATCAGAATGATAAAAAGAAATATTTGAATGAAATAAAAAAAGGGGGCGAGAGAAAGAGAGAGAGAGAGAGAAACACGTCTAAAACCAGTCAAATATCCTTGACAAGCCTTTCATAAAATTACATATGATAAAACGTCTAACAATAAACGATTTTAATTAAGATAAATTAGCAATTATTATTGTTTAGTAAAATTATAAGTTAGTAAAGTTTTAATTAAGTTACATTACAGGATTCTCTACTTTTAACATTGTTAGATTTGTACAAAGATTTCTACGTCGGTGATCATATCTAAATATTTTATTAATTAACAATTAAATCTTGCATTTTCTTATTAAATAAGACGGAGCAGATTATCAGTTAATTTCAAATTATAATTTGTAAGAAAAAAAGTTTGAAATGAGAATCCACTGATGCGTTTTATGCAAAGCATAACTGGCGCCATCTCTCGCTATTAAAAATTAGCATTTCTTTTATAAATTAATATAAAAAATAAAAACATTTTTCAAGATGTTTAATGTACCTAAAAGTAAATTTTAGATATTAAAATTTATGAATATTAATATCACATAAGTTGTTTTGCAAAATATTGCAGGTTTATCAACAATCTTTATCTACTTATCAATTAAGGTTATACATTAAACTTACAAATAGAAACATAAACCGGAAATTATGATTATAAATATTAAAATAAATAGCTAATTTTTCTATTTTTCTGGCGTTTTAATTAAATAAAACATTATAAAAATTAAAACTTAAATAAATTAATTTATGCTTATCAAAAAGAAATATTGATTGATAGATTAACGGGATTAGAATCTGTAATTTTTTTATATTTTTTACGGTCGTCAATTCAAATTTTGGTCAAAGTCAAGAATAGATTTATTCTTTCCTGTAAAAAAATCCCCAGAAACCGCATACACATTAAAATATGTTGAAATTCTTATTATGTATAGCCTTCTTCACACATTGACTTCCACTAATCTTCGAAAGCTTTCATCTTAACGACTTCTCCCTTCTTACAGTTTTTCTTACAGTTAAATTTACAACCTAATATTTTTTCTTTCCTTTCTTTAGAAAAATCTTTATTTTATCCTATAAAGAAGAGGGTGCTATATTATAATATCCGAGGAGAGTTCTTAAAAGCTATTCAAAAATCTTCCATTAAAATATGTTTGAGAGAAAACATTTCTTAAAACTTATAATCCTTCTATTTATAATGATAATAAGATTCCAGATGAAGTGGTCGGATATTTTATGACGTTATTGGTCAATTTAAATTTCAAATTGGCCAATCATCACAACAATTACAAGTTCCGTCAAATTACATTGGAAAAAAAAAAATAATTTTTAAATAAAATTTTCAGTTTAGAATTAATAATTATTTATATCGAGAATTTATAAGTCGTAAAAATTAAAATCGATGCATACTGGTAAGCTTGAAATTCAAATTTTAAATCATCCAATTAGAGTTTAGAAAATTTAATACGCAATAATTAATTGTTAATTTAAAAACTGAAACTATATTAGCGTATTATTTATCTAATCGACTTAATAATAATTAGTAAAATAATCTAATTAGAATCCCATTTCGAATGGAATTTTAAATTCAAATTTTAAACTAATTATTGTAATTGGTCGATTCAAATTTTAAAGTCCAACGTATCATCATCGAATAAATAGTTATGAAAGTTTATTGTTAAGAAAATGTTTAAACTTAAAAAATAATATTTATTTTTATTTTCTTATGTTTTGAGAATATTTTTGTTTCTTTTTTGGATAAAAGCCCAAATTTATCAAGGAGTACATTTGTGCTTCCTTAAGAATAAAAAAGTGTAGAAAGAAAAATATAGATGGTGGCAAATCTAAGAAAATGTCTTCCTTTCAACTGAATAAATGCCCAGTTCGCTACGTAAAGACGAATTTTTCTTAAAGCCGCCCATGAATAATGAATAAGCTAACAATACGTCTCACTGAGTGTGCAGTGAATGCTGTCACTTTTCCGCTCTGGGGTTGAATGCGCTATTTCTCACGTTGTGCGACTTCACCCCCTAGCGGGTAATTTTCTTCGCGTCTCTTTATTACCATTCCTTTTATTATTCTCCTTAGCTTTTACACATTATTTATTCGGTAATGGTAAGTATAGAAAAGAAGTCAGTTTAAAAAATAATAATTCTAAAAAATTAACTCGATAAATTTTGATTCTTTTACTTTTTTATTTATTTTATGTAGTTTAAAATTAATTTAAATATTCTACAAGATAAGAAAAAATCGTTCTTACTTTCGTCTCGTTTCATTCCGATTTTTCTAAGCTCTCATTGGTCGGTTTCAATTGAAACCGACCAATGATAGGCCTACATTTAACATTGAAATTATAACTTGTTTTATGTTATTATTGGTTAAACATTATTTAATTAAAAAGCTGTTATATATAGTAAAAATAATAATAAATTATTTTTTTTTTAAATCTCTCTTAGTGTTTAAATTAGCCGAAAGAGAATTTAAAGAAGTCAGTTTCCGATTGGTTAATATAAATTTAAATTAATTAAATCGTAACTTAATTAAATTGCATTCAAACTGTAAAAGAAAACTATTTTTTAAATTTATATAACCGATTTAGAAATAATTTTATTGATAAATTATTTCAAATAATTAAACTGATCCGCTGATTTGTTAATTTGAATCTTAAATAGACCAATAAACGATTTGAATTTCAAACACCAAAAAAAAAAAAAAAAAAAAAAGCCGTTTATTGGTTTAAAATTAAATATTTAAAATTTATTAATTAAATTTAACCGTTCTAAAGAAAATAATGCTTCCATAATTTATAATACAACTAAATTGTATTTTGGACGATAAAAACAGGAAAATATTTTCGAAAATATAAGTATGAAATTTCATAATTTTATCGTCAATATAGAAATTTAAATATATATTTATAACATTTATAGGCCAGAATTTCTACCGCAAAATATATAACTAGCTCTAGGCTGTATTTAATGTTATAATCTCACGTAACGCCACTACAGCTGAATTAATTAATATTCGATACAGTCTTTCTCTACTGAAATAACTGACATCAGCGTTAATGGATATGATAAGATCACTTTTAAAAACCTCAACTTGTAAGGTGACTTTGAGAGGTGTTTTTTTTTATCATTTTAGATAGCATGGGAGGAGTCAAATTTATCACAAAAGATATCGCTTTAATATCGGTTATGTCCAACGTGGGAACGTGTCACATGTTTCTCTATAGAAAACTGTATTCAACCTGATTGTTGGATACTGTAAATCCTAGTGAGACAGTAACTTTCTAAACCCGAACAGCATGAATATCCCGCTTTCCACAGAGTTGATCCTTACAAAGGAACCGCACTAATGAATAACACGCGCCGTTGAGTATCCCCTCTCTTTTATTCAAAACATTTATGAAAAGATCCAGTTGTGTGCACGCGACCGAGCAGATGTCACAGTGTTTAATGCGGTGAAAACCTTCTCATTTCTCCCTCTCAACGTTAAGTAGATTTCGTAATGTTATGACTATATTAGCTTGATAATACTTCGGGTCTACCGAACATCATCATGATTATAATTATTAATAACCCACAATCTAATAGATTTTTAATGATGTTATTAAGTTTATAATGTGTTAAAAATTATATTATTACAGTAGTTTTTTTTTTTTTTTTTTTTTTTTGCATTTTATTAAGTTCGGAAACATATGCAAATGATCTTCAATAAAGAAGTTAAAGGGGCGGATCTCTGCTACGTGCAAAAATCATCCCGGCAACGGCTCATAAATATAAAAAATTGAAGTATAAATTGGCGAAAATTACTTTATGGAACGTCTACCAATTTATCTTGCATTGCATGCAAACGTTTCCCCAATAAAACAAGAAAAAAAAGGGGACATATTGAATCATGCGTCCATTGAATTACTCTGATTGTCTCTTTCCGGCAGAGCAGCGGCGCGTGGAGGTGGAGACAACTTTACAGGGGAAAACGACTGATTTGATTTCATTCACTCTCGCATTGTCTCGATTCATTTCCATTTAGGAATCGTAAAAAAATAAAAAAAAATAAAGAACTGTACGACGTTTTTCTTTCGTCTTCTCCTTTTTCTTGGTGATATCTTAAGTGAAATAATTACGAAAGATTGTATTATCAAAGAAAATTATCCGGATATAACTGCAAATCTCTAAAATTAAAGGATCAAGGGATACAGTAAAGCCGTGTTTGCAGCTGAAAAGAGGGAGGGTGGAAGTTTCGGGAGGGTAAAAGTCCAGCTTCAGACAGGACAATCACATTACGTCGCCATGTCGCGTTGACCAGTAGAGCGTCACGTGGGAGAGAAGCGAAACTAAGCCCTCTATTAAGGTTGCTAGATTGATGCGATTAGTGGCCCGTTCGATTAGGGCTTCCAGGCGAGCGAGCTGGAGTGGGGGGAGAGATTGGGATGGAGGAGAGAAATAAGAGGCTCTCGGAGTGCATTAAACACACCAATTAGCCGTGACCAACAACACAGCTGGCCTGACAATGCACAGACTCGTCGATGTTAGCACCAAATTACCGCTCTATGTGGCGGTGGGGCGTTTCTGATTGGGTGATTGTGAAGCTACTCTCTCTCTCTCGCTCCCTTTAGCGAGTACTCTCCCTTTCACTCAACGCCATATTAGTCTTCTTTATTAGGAAGACCGTGCAACTTTAACAGGATATTCATTAACATAATTGTATTTATCCACTTTCTGGTTAAATATAAAATAGTTAATTTTTATATGAATTCTTTTCGTCTATCGGACGCCATATGTCATAGAAATTAGCTTTTTAACGATAATTTTAATTAAGATCAACTAATATCTAATTATAATAAACTTAATTCGAAAATTTATGTAAAAAAAAAAATTGTTAATAGAAAATTAGATCAAAATGATAAAAATCCGTAATGCTGCCATCTAGCGTGGAAAATCACAACATTAATTTTAAAACTAAATAAAATGCATATTTTCAAAATTGATTTACTTAAAATTAGCAAATTATAATTTAATAATTTACATAAAATATTAACTTATCGTTTGAGAATTTAAATATATATTAAAATAAATATTAATAATTTTTTAAAAATTATATTATTAATATTATTTTTATTTTTATTAAAGTCGATTAAAGTAACATACATTTATTACATTTTTTTTTAAATTCAAAAGAAAGTAATATGTTTTATTTAATTAAATTTTATAATTTTAAAACACTAACATATTTTATGTTTATAATTTTAATTTTCATCAGTAGATGGCGATACGATATATACTGCATTCAAAAAAGGAAGGTTAATATACAATAGTTTAATATTATAATTTATATAATTAAATTTTATTTTAGTCGTCATATTTATGATTTTGTATATTTAAATGCTCCTAATAAATGTAATTTCATGTACAAAATTTTTAAAAATACAATATATTTAAAATAAAAAAAAATAAATTTACTGTGTTGCCGTATTCCATTAGTCCTAGGATCGCTCTTATTTCCGGTAGTGTTAATCAGTGTTCTAAATTTAAATTACATTCATGGAAGGAACACAAAGAAGTGATTAACAAAACTTAAAACACTTAAATACGTCATTTCAAGCGTCACAGTAGAAAATTTATATCGGCGGTGAGGGTAGTTTCGTATGAAAAATGAGCAGCTGTGCTTTACGGTGTTTGACCATGCTGAGAGAACGAATGCAGCGGGATTGCCGAAGAGAAGAGTGGAAGGAAAGAGAAACAGGAAAGACCAACGAAATCCTGGTTGGAGTAAATATATGAGCATTTGAAGGAGTAAAAGATTGTGAACATTATAGATGCGGGTGTGCTAGGAAGGAGATGATGTCAGAACGAGGGTATTTAGAATTTAATAAATGGATGAGTGTTGTCTGCTGTCTTTTGCCATTTGGGAAATGGGCATGACGATATGTATGTATGTATGATAGGCAGTTTTGCCGAATTGATAATTTAAATTAATGTTATATACTGTACAGTACCTAAAGCAAAAGGCAGGACTTTAGCTATGGTGGACACAGTTCCTGAAAACATTCAATTTGTGAAGACGCATAATCCTAAAAACTGCCAGAGACCAAGCCATCGAAAAAATAACCACATACAAACACTCTATTAAGAATTTATGTAGTACCCATGAAGATGCTGCTTGCTTGTCCATAGCTTGGAAATACTGTTTTAAATTAATAAGAGGTTACTGACACCATGTATTGTATACCACTAATCAAACTGTATTTTTTTTGTATTTTATTTTTATTTTGTTCAGTTCACTTGCCTATTCTCGCTTCATTTTTTAAGTCGATCTAAGAATTTAATTTGAGAAATTTAAGAAACCGCTTTGTAATTTTAAGTTTTTAAAACTGAATAAGATCTATACTACACATACCAATCAGTTATTGGTTCGATCCTGAGGATGGTTGCCTGACTCAGTCGAAAACGTTTGATTAATGAAATATTTCTGCTGGAAAAGGCTAGAACTGTTTTCATTTAATTCTGTACATTAGTTCAGGATCGTGCGGTAGATTTTCTCAGTATGATGTGAGTCTTCGAAATGCCACCCCTTAAATGTTTTTGTGCCGCTTTCTTACGATGCCGCCTGATGCGGCGCCTCTCTGCATCATAGCACGGCACGGCCCTGCATTAGTTTTTGAAGCTTATTATGAGTGTATGGTCGTTGGCTTCTGATGTCATACAGCAGTCTGACAATCTTGACACCTTTCAGACATAGTAGTTTCTCTCTCCGAGTTTGCAAAAATTCGTTACTCGTGTATGTTTGACTTGTCATCTGAATCGGAGATCGTTCTTAATTTTCTTAATTGGAGACTCTTTCTTCTATGTTTTGAGTTATCTGTTCGTCATCTTATGAGCTAGTAGCTCCGAACACATAATGGTATAATGCTTTATTCCAAAATGTTTATGTAATCTACATATAATCTATACATATATAGGAATTTCTTGTTCTCAATCCAAAGGTTCGTGGACATCAAGTTCATAATTCACTTCTATTTCGTACCTTTACTCCATTCTTGTTGGTTCTCTTACAGCTTATCTTTCTACCATTTCCTAAATAATTATTACCTCTCATACTGTTCCTTCGTTTATTTATAGTGTTAAGAATGCTTCTAATTTCTCCCGATCTCTCTGAAATCTGCTCTTTGGACTATTTTTCAGTTCAAGTTACCTTCAACATTTTCCTCCACACTATATTTCAAAGGCTTGTATATAAAGGAATAAACATTGAAAAAATGTAACATGTAGCCAATCAGAATCAGAGTTTATTCTATGGCACGCAATTTGTATTCTACCAATCGTATGATTCTAAACATCACACTCCAGCAAACCGGAAGTCCGTCATTATTTATCTCGCGCTTCCAACATCTAATCGAAGATTATGGAAAAAAATCTGCCAATTTCTGACGGAATTTTTAACAGATCGTGCGTATATAGTGTAGGTTGCCTTCCCAGACACTGCACTTTTACCAGTAAACACACTAGAATAAAACATTAACTTTATACTTCAAAATTTCAAAAGTTATATGGTAATTTGTGTGGGCCTAAATTAAACTCAGTTATTTCAGTAGATAATTTTACAGACTTTGAGAAAAAAATTACTGGTATTGACAGTGGTACGTTATAGCTTCATGGCCCTAGGCAAATTTGAATTAGGGGGCCTTTTAGACATTTTTCTTCTAGGGAACTTTTTTGGGAAAATATTTTCTTATAAAAGATTGGTTTGGGTCCCCTGCTGGTGGGACCCCAGACAATTGCCTTTATGCCCATAGAATAACACGCCACTGGATATTGCTAATAAAGCACAGACGACGGACGGCCCAGGCTTATGGTAGCGGCCTGTTGTTCTGGGATCAAATCCAGACTAATCGAAAAAAACCTAGGAATTTTTCGGGAGGTGGTCCGTTTGGATATGTCGGATCCCTCACCTCCATTTTTGGCCTGCCGAACTCATGATGGAGTTAAAAAAAGACTCTTTTAGCAGAAAGGAATTAAAAGAAAGAAAGATAATAAAGCACGTTTACAGAAAAATGACTAAAACTAAAAACGTTCTTGAATTTTATTTCGATTTAAAATGAATATAATGATAAAATAATTATACAGAAATAGGTGACTTTTTTCTATATTTATCCGTTAACTTAGAAGTAGGTACAGAATGAGAGCCGGGAGGAAGTATCCATTTATGAAGATTTTCATTTTTCTTTTCCGCTTCAGATTCTATTGATGGTAATTTGAAAGGTACCGGTTCACTTTTTCCTGAATTTTCTTTCCAAGTAGTTTCTAGAACCTGGTCTATGTTTATAGGAGGACTGTTTTCGTCGCACATACATGGTTTCTTGTCTATAAGATCCTCATCCACTACAATCGGCTTACGAACGGAAGTAGGTTGGAAACCACAAGCTCTGTTCCAACAATCGACTCGATGGCCTATCTGAAAGAGTGCTCTTTTTGATTTTTCCTACGTCAAAAGAATATAGAATTAATTAAAAATATGTAAACCTTTATGAATCTTGCCATTTTCCACGGCTTCTGTACAGGAGCTGGAGGAGGCAGAATTGGCATCCGATTTTTTAATATATTATCTTTTATAAAATTTGGAGGAGGCTAATATATGAAAATTAAAAACAAATTAACTTGTTAGCTAAACATCCACAAGAGCCGAATTATCGGGCTAGAGTTGGCTATAATAAAATAAATAATTAATAAGACAATTTGGCACTAGAGCTCGGCGTTAGGCGCCATCTCTTACTAAACTTTATTTTATTATAGCCAACTCTAGCCCGATAATTCGGCTCTTGTGGATGTGTAGCTTTGTAACGGGTTAGTCGTTATTTATTTATTGTTAGCTAAATTAATTCAAATAATAAAATTTTAAATTTAATACCAAAATATTCCTTTTTTGCACTTCTTTCTTCTTCATCTTATCAAACCATCTGTGAAAATAAGCATTCTGAAGAAGTAAAGATATATTTTCATCGTATCTGAAGAAAAAAATATAGATTAAAACAACACATTTTAATACAGAATTAATCAAAATGGTGACTCACTTATTAGGTTTTCCGAATATAATATCTGGAATTTTAATGGTTCCAAACGTCTTTTGTGGTCGAAGTAAGTATTTCTCCCCTTTACAGAATTCTTCTCTAAAGTATTTTTGTTCCATAACATTTGTTGCACGAAATTTTGCGGCATCGTAATTAATTTTAACGAAGTTTTTACCAGGCGATTTGCTAGGTGTTAATGTTCCTTTGTGCCAATTGCCAAGGGCTGCAGATGAATAAAATTAATATTATATCTTCGAACATCTTGTACTAACAGAACATTCTTACCTTCGGCTACTCCTCCATCTAGACAGATATTCTTCACACCGTAGGTAAAGTTTTTACCAGGTAATCTTATGCAATACGTCATTCTCTTGGCGGTTTGCGTCTGTATCAGAAATAAATTATTTTTTAACTTAAAAAATTAAAGTGAAAATAATAAAAAGAAAACAATTTACTCTATGAAGCAACGGATTATGATACATAGACTTTCTGTATGTACTTATTTGAGTATCCATTGTAAAATGTTCGATGATGGACACAATATTCCTGAAATAACAGATTTTTAACCGTTAGATTCGAAATTTATTCCAATTAATTTCTTGTTCGAATTTGCATTTGAATTATAGATTTAACGAACATTTATCATCTGTTCATCATATGAAAAACACTCTAGGGGAGGAAAAAGTGATAATTATTTCGGAATCTGAAATTCTTCAATTTCGATTACGAAATTTCTTAGCTCCAATTTTCGAAACAGTCTTGATGGATGTAAATTGTTGCTATGTTTACAGCCATTCTAATTTTTTTTTTTTATCCGCACCATTTTAGTTGTAACCGCTGCAACTAAACTCGTCCCTAAGAGTCTTACCGCAGCTGATAACATAAAGTTAATTAATCGATTCATTAACACGACAACAAAAAATTACGGGTTATTTGAGCCTTCTTGCGGACAGGCTTGGCCGCAATGGGATTGGTTGTAGTTGGAGAACAACATTGAAGATGATAAGTCCATCAGTGGCCACGCGGTCTTCGTACCCTGGAAGGACGTGGGTTCGCGCCTGGCTCGGACGGGCTGGCCAAGTGGAGTTTCCCGGGTTTTTTCCACGTTTGTAACGCCTAAATAGGGGCCAGTTTCCCTTAAAAAGACCTCCCGGAAGGCATCACCCAAGTGTTGCGTTGCCATAACTAAACAAACAATTGAAGATGATAAAAGAGGGAGAAAAAATAAGTTCCGTTTTGTTTATCTTTCAAATCTCCTTTTCTTTACTGCGAAAAACCATTATATGATTGCAAAATCCCGAATTTACTTTATATTTTGCAACTGAATTTATATATTTATCGCGAATGCAACGACTTTTTGAAAACAGTCTTGGGTCCTATCGCCTCAGATGGCCGATGGACAAGTCGACTGCTCTGGGATTGAATCCGGATGGGTCAAAAACCGTATCAATTTTTCGGGGTAGCCCCTTCGGATTTGTCGAGTCCAGTTCTTCACCACCCTGCCTCCCCGACGTGGCCCAAGCCGAATCCACAATAGGCTTGCTAAAAAAAGACCGTTTTAGTGTAGAGCTTTAAAAAAAAAAAAAAAACCTATTTATTCTACTACAAGCTATAATTTTTAAATATTGTATAATCAACTATTTTATTATTAAAAATTAATTTTAATGAAAAAATTCGATTAAGCTAAGCCATATTACGTACTAAAATAAAAATGTAATATTTTATATTTTAAAATACTTTTTCCATTAGGGGTCGCTGCAGTTTAAAGACTCTGGGAAATGTGTTATTTCACGTGTAATAAAAATCATGGATTTATTGATAAATGTGACCACAGATTCCGTCAAAAAGTCTAAACCATCACAAAAAGAATCGTCTGAAGTAAGTATATATAATGTAAGTAAGTAAGTAACATAATAGATTTCGATATAAAATCATCAGTCTGCACTTATCTTTAATATGGAAAACGTGTTTTGATTTTTAGTCCAATTTTTGTGTATTTATTATTTTATTTACTGTTTAATTATCGTTGAATCACGAAAAAGTTTTAAGCGTAGGTATTACTATAGATTATAAATGTAATGTCCCACTAAAATTTCCAAATGAAATGACCCGACAAAGATACACGAAAATATTTCAGAGTAGTAATGATTCATTCGTTTTCTGTCGCCACTAAACAATTTTTGAAATATTCACATATTTAGGCTGTATTATAGATTACCACCTATGAAATTTCGGGACTTTGAGTATATATTTGAACTCGGGACCGAGATGAGTTCAATGATACCCTACTTTTGGACTGGAGACCAAAAATAAGAAAATTATATTTAGAATTTCTTGCCTTTCACAGTGCCTTCCATGCCATTTCAGATTTTTCCGCCGCCTAGTGGTGACAGTCATCTCCCGGAGGGATAAATTAGGTTTGTTGGACAAGCCATGATGGGGGTGCTTAGTACTAACTAACTGTGAGCGACAGCGAGCGTGTTGGTGGCTGAGGGGCTGTAGGCCCTGAGGTCGAGGAGCACGAGGGTGTGCGAAAAGGACTTAACTCCAACTGCAGACGATCGGTGTGTTCGTGATCAACATTTGCCTCTGTTGAAGGTATATATTGCCAACTGCCAGACTGCCTGTTAAGCACACAATAGGCTTAGCGACTCCCGATCATTGCGTGATTGCTGGAAAAAGTATGATAACTTTCTTATTTTTTGTCTCCAATCCAAAAGTAGGGAATCGTTGAACTCGTCTCGGTCCCCTCAGTTCAGAAATATATAAGTCCCAAAATTTCATAGGTGGTAATCTATAGTATCCCCATATTTATACTAAAATAAATAACAGATCATTTCTTTCTTCTGACCTGATCAATCTAAACAGATGATCAATGTTTTCTGTATTCATAAAAACTTAGTAATAGACTGAATTTAGTTATTAATATTTAAATTATATCATATATAGTGAAATGAAGATCAATGTTTCAACTATCCTCATTGTTAATGTAGAAATTTGAATAACAGAATGCAAAAACATATAATTATTACATTAATGGCAAAATTCAAGATAGAGTAAAGCATCAATTATCCAAAACAATTTGGGACTGGGGTTGTTCGGTTAACTGATCATTTACAAAAAAATATACTAAATGCAAAACTGTACTATATATATTTTGTATCACACATCTTACAAATAAATACCTTACATAAAGTAGTACATGAAAGTAGGTCTACAGTTTAGGTTGGCAGGGAGGGGAAGAATGCTGCAGTGCCATGACACTAGCAAAAATTTGAATTTGCCAACTGGAACATTTCTAGTTAACTGATGTTATGGTTGATTGGTATTCGGATGATCGATGCTCTAGTGTATATTAATTTTATTACCAGTAAAACATGGTTCCCATGTTTTTCCATAATCTTATAGTTCCAAGAAGTAAAATTCACTTTTAAACCATGTAGTTTGTTTCCTTTTCTAAAGCAAATTTGCAATGATTATAGTAACATTGATAACTATGGACAATGTTGCATTATGGACAAATTTGATATACAGTAGCTTTATAAGTGCTTAAAATCTTATATTCAAATCTTACATGAACATTACCTTTGAATCCAGTCCCGGATGACATAGATATTTTTTTATACAAAATAACATTTAATATAATTAAATTATTTATTTTCACATGTTGTAAAAATTATAAAGTTTGAAATCTGTTTTAAAAAAGTGAACTATAATTTTGGTGATGAAAGTATTGAGAATTATCAATTATAAAATGTTAAGAACAAAAAAAATTATTGCATAATTCTAATTTTGTCTGTTAACTGTAGTATTCCATGAGTTTCTATGAATTTTATGAGTAGGAAATCAATAAATTTAATTTCATATGCATATATGTACTAGCTATTACATTACAATTAGAATTTTAATTATCAGTTTGTAAAATAGATGTTCTATAGTTCTTTTCATGGCATGTATCCATCTGGATGTTAATAAAAAAATTGCTCTCCAGAAATGTAGAGCAGCTTCAAGTGTAATAGAATCTGTATATGTTAATGATGGATATAGATAGCCAATCAGTTTTCGTGATCTAATGTTTTCGACTTCCACCAGAAGTCTTCCTCAGGTCTTTACTGTTGCAAATTTGAACAGATGAAGATATTCTAGTTCTGGAATGCTTTTTGAGATTTCATGTAAAGATCTAATGTAGTCTTGTATTAACATTTTCAATGAAGTTGAAAATATTAGTGTAAGACTGAAATTATCTGATGGAAGAAATGAGTAAGGCTATAGTTTTGTCATATTGTGAACTGAGGTTCCAGCTTGAACATTTGAAATGATTAACTTTGGATGTTGGATGAAAACTTTTTATATCAAGCTATTTATAGAAGTACACCTAATCAAACAGTTAAGATATTTAACGACAGATTCATGTAAAAATTAATAATTTGAACCAAAAATGATATTACGAAGTTTTATAGATTTTTATCTTGTAGGTAGGCAATTACAGGAAATCCTCATTAATTCAAAATTGGATAGTTTGAAATTCCGTTAGTTCGTAACTGTACTGTTTGTCCAAGCCAGGGATATAGAGATTTACATATTAAGGAATTCAGTTAGTTTGAAATATAGCTACTTAAAAATTCAAAGTGAACATTCTGTCCAAGCTGTGTTATGCATATGTTAACTCATTTGTTTAGATTGAAATACCTCCATACTATAAGAGAACAATAGACCAAGAACAACTCTAATCTGGTCAATATGGCTTTACTTTTACAATACCACATTTTTGGATGTCACCTTACCCATGGACTACGCTTTTTTTCTCTTTCTCATAAAATATGGCTGGTTTTTGGCAAAGGATTGCAAGATTGGGCTATAAGTAGTAGATTGCAATATTTGTAGGGCTCTAGGCAACAAATATCTACAGTTAGGTGACTTACTACTTTTTGGGCCACTTTAAAAATAATTTAGGCTACATTTCAAGGAATTCTGTTTTACTTTTATAAAACCTATCTGGCAACTTGTGAGGTTCTCACCAGATATTTGCTGTTTACCTTCACATTTATATTATTATTATTAATTATTAATTATCAAAAATAACATTCTGTATATGTAGCCATATTTTGTTTGCTTAATAAATTACATCAGTTGCATGACGTTTGACATATTGTACAGATATATGTAAATCTCAGATAATTTGAAGTTGTGATTATTTCATTCCTTGAACTTTGAACTAATGAGGATTTCCTGTAGATAGATCAATTATATGTAATACTGTATTTTACGGACTATAAGATGCACTTTTTTCTTCGAAAAATTGCCTCCAAAATTCAGGTGCGTCTTATAGTCCATAGCATCTTATAGTCCGTAAAATACGGTATTTTTTAAAAAATTGCTTAAAAATTAAGATGCATCTTATAGTCCGTAAAATACGGTATATATAAGATGATGGCACATAAAATGAATGCTAGTTGGGCTGAAATTTTAAAAAATTGTAGATCTTTAAATTACCACTGTCATCTGCCTGCCTGTCTGACCCTTAATCTTGGGACTGGTGCTAGATAGATGAAAGTCAAGATTGGATATGGAAGGATTAGGGGCAGGAGATCCTGACTAACTATATGCAATCTTCTGATCTACACTGGAATCATGTGAATTCATTAAAAAATTTTCTCCTTAATGGAGTTACATAGATGACTGGCTTATCTATTGTTATCAAGAAAAGTATGTTGTACAGGGGCAAGATGCTAATAATTTGAGACAGAGAACATTTGCAATCCAGCATTGTGATGATGTCATAATAAAATAATTGCTCATTAAACTTACATTTAAGTGAAATGAAACTGTTCTGAAATTTGAAAATTTCAGGGTTTATTAAAATATCAGGTCAGTCCATAAGTCCATGTGCATTTTTGACCTTGAGAAAAATCTTGTTTTGCTGTTGAAAATGTCAGTCTAATGTGATAATTTTTACACTGAAGTGTTAAATTGGATCTCATTCATATAATACTGTTCAGAATTGTGAACATTTCAGTTGTTTATTTTCCTTAAAATGGAAGTAACCAAGACATGTTTTATACTTTTTATTTTTAAGTGGTGAGAATGCTACAAATGCAGCCAAAAAAATAAATACTGTAAATAATCAAATCGTAATTAGTGTAAGGACTGCGCAGAAGTGGTTTGAAAGATTTAGAAACAATGATTTTAGTGTGGAGGATAAGGCTTGTACTAGAAGACCCGTTGACTTTGATGATGATGCTCTCTCTGCACTAGTTGAAGCAGAACCATCTTTAACAGTTGATGAAATTGTGGAACGTTTAAATTCATCCCATGGAACTGTTCATAGACACCTACAACAAATTGGAAAAGTTTCAAAACTAGGAAAATGGATACCACATGCATGAACTATCAATAGCTAACCGACAACAATGTGTAAACATTTGCACGTCTCTTTTATCCCGTATTGCTTTAGAACCTTTCCTTGATAGGCTGGTTAGTGGAGACGAAAAATGGATCCTCTATAATAATGTGACGAGAAAAAGACAATGGATGGATCGCGACAAGCAGCCAAAACCGACTGCAAAAGGTGGGTTGCATCCAAAAAAAAATTATTTTGTCTGTTTGGTGGATATGTCAGATGTAATTCACTTTGAGCTGTTAGAACCTAATCGAACAATTACAGCTCAAATGCGTTGTGAGCAATTAGAGCGTTTAAATGAAAAATTGAAAAAAAATTGACCGTCGTTAGTGGACAGAAAGCAGGTTCTCTTGCAGCATAACAATGCCAGACCACATGCTGCAAAAATAACTGTACAGAAACTTGAAAGCTACAACTGGGAAATTTTACCTCATCCACCATATTCGCCAGATATTGCTCCCAGTGATTATCATCTTTTTCGCAGTTTGCAGAATTTTTTAAAAGGGAAAACTTTTGAGGATGAGAACAATATAAAAAAGGCTATTTCTGAATATTTTGATTCAAAACCGAAATCATTTTACGAAGACGGGATTAAAAAGCTACCATCAAGATGGCAAGAAATTGTACAAAATAATGGTGAATACATTATAGATTGAAATAAAATTTAATTAAAATTTTTTGCTGCTTTTTTTGTAGATAAAAATACACATGAACTTATGGACTGACCTGATAATAGTAATAATTCAAATGTTAAGTTTTATAATTTAAATTGTAAGTAAATATATAGTATGATATACAATAATTATATTATATATACAGAATAAATTTACATAAAGCATAAAAAACAATATAAATTTTTATTCTTGTTAATTTTATAAGTCATATATTACTGTCTGGATAACTGAGATGGTTAAGATATCAGTCTAACTACTCTGGGGGACCCAGGATCAAATCCAAGTAGTCAAAAATTCCTAGGAATTTTTTGGGTATGGTTTGTCTTTAAATGCGTGAGACCTTGTTCCTTACCAACTGGCTTCTTTGTTTTGGGCCTGGCATGATAGGCTTGAAAAAAGTGCCCTTTGTACCCACAGGACAGAAAAAGTAAAAAAATTGTCATATATTAAGTGAATATCATCATTTTTTCATTGTCATTCCATTGATGATAAAATATT
Source organism: Centruroides vittatus (assembly GCF_030686945.1). Lineage (NCBI taxonomy): Eukaryota > Metazoa > Arthropoda > Arachnida > Scorpiones > Buthidae > Centruroides > Centruroides vittatus. The sequence goes on from NW_027122576.1 coordinate 2,419,039, forward strand.
GAAATTTAGTTGACAAAAATAGTTTTGAATGATTTTTCACTCTTCTATATGTAATGAAAACTCAAAATAATGGTACAAAATACTAGAAAATAATTAAAATATACTGTAATTATAAATAAGATAATACATTTATATTTGATATATTAGTAAAAATCATGTTTTTATACAATGTTCTAAATGATATGTGAATTTGTTTTAAATAAATATAGAAAAGTGAAAAGTTAAATGTCGAAAATGTCACTAGTAAAAAGAAACCATTGAGAAAAAAGAAAAAGGCTCAAAATATTAAGGTTGACAATACAAAAGTTAAAGAGGGAGAGAGTAAACCAGTTGAAGAAAAGTTATCGACGCAAGTTATTTCATCTCTATTTAAACATAATCCCGAAATTCCAAATGTAAAATTGTAAGTTGTTATAAGCTAATAATTTAAAAATTAAATAATATATTCTGATTTAAATTAAAATTTAATTTTATAATTATTAGATTAGAAGTTAAACAAGTAGAAGAACCATTATTTTCTAATGAAGAATTCAGCAAGTTATCACTTCATCCTCATTTGGTATGTTAATAGTAAGAAATTAAAAAGAGATGTATATTATAACTATAAAGTTTCCTTTATTATTTATTAATCACATATTGATTTCATAAATTTTGATGAAATAAAAATAGTTTAAGAAAAACAAATTTCAAACATCTTGGTAAAATTAGTTTTGTTATTTACATTTTAATTTAACTTGTTCATTTTCCTGTTTATTTCTTAAGAAAAAATAACATTCCAAATTACAGTCGACTTAGCATAAGTCGACACCCGGATAACTTGACACTCATCGGTTACGTAGTCAGTTTTTTGTGGTCCTGGCCGACTTACATAGGCATTAATGTTATTAACCTTAAAAAGCTCAGTTTATTCAACATCGTTTAACTCTTCACTACTGGATAAATCAACATACTTTTTCTGTTTCACACTTTTTAGAATTCTGATAAGGCGACTCCCCCCCCTGAAAAATGAGTTCACACCACACAGCTTATTGTACGGTGTGAACTCATTTTTTCAGGAGGGGAGTCGACTTATCAGACGTCTAAAAAGTGTGAAACAGAAAAAGTATGTTGATTTATCCAGTGGTGACGAGTTAAACGATGTCGAGTAAACCGAGTTTTTTAACATTAATAACATTAATGCCTATGTAAGTCGGCCGGGACCACAGAAAACTGACTAATTAACCTACGGTGTCGAGTTATCCAGGTGTCGACTTTGCGGAGTCGACTGTATTTTTTAATATGATATATCTTCTTATATCACAAAAATATTTAATGCAGTTTGTTTTTATTAGATTACTTGCCTGAGGGATAGGTTTTCAATTACAAAGATGACTTCTGTACAACAAAGAACAATTCCTCTTATACTGAAAGGAAAGGATGCACTTGTCAAGTCTCTGACTGGTTCAGGTATTTAAATGTCATTTAAATTCTTCCAATAAGAAAAACCAATACCAAACATTAAAATCAAATAACACAATTATATGGGGTCTCTGTAATAAATTGAGACAGTCCCTTTTTGATTACATCAGGATAACACCACTTGAGTTTTATTGTTATTGGGAATTGACAAACTCAATCCACATAATGGGAGGTTTTACCTTTTGACATATACAAAGCATGAATATTAGAGGTATAAGATGGGAAATCAACTTTCCTTTTCTGTTTCAATCAAAAAATGTATTCTAGTTAAATATGATCAATATACATTGGGAAAATTTGCATTTCACATAACTTGCAGACAATTTGCATAATAAGATATGAAAATAGAGCAATTTGAGATCACACCAAGTATAATATTCTATAAATACATATTCAATTAAAATAATTGGTGCACTCACCAGCATGACTGATCACAAAGCATCTTCAAATTTGTTAACTTTTCCTAGTCAGTAGTTTGAGGAAAGAAATGCTGAAAAAAACATCTTTATTGGATGCTTTTTTCATAACACGCACAAGGATATTTTTCACAAGACAGACAATTGAGGATTTCTGTTTACAGCAATGACAAACAAAGATATCAGTTGTTCTCTTTACTCATTTCTTGCTTGAAGGAAGAAATGAGTAAAGAGGAAGTTTTCCTCCTGGGAAAGTTTTTGTTTTCTGGTTCTCATCTCTCTCTCAATTTACAGATATCTTGAATCACAATTAGCCAATTCTGATTTTTATAAAGGAACAGAATTGCTTATTTGGTTATTAATATACAGTTTAATAATTAATTTTTCCTCTTTCTTTTTCATATTGATATAAATGTTGAACCCAGTATCTATTAATTGCCTAATTGTTCATATAAGTCATCCAACCTTGTTGTCATTGTGATGAGGCCAATTTCACAATTGTTATTTGAAAAATTGATATTAAACTGATAGATATTGAATGGTGTGATCTGCTAATGAAAGATATGCTTTTTAACAATTTAATTTGCAGTTATATTATTTACAGTATGAGTAACATGTTTTGTGTCTATTTTTCATATATTTATTTGTAATCATAAAGATGTATTAATAAAATTTTCAGAATGATAAGTATATACTTATCATTCTGGAAATTTTATTAATATATTTTTAATTGTGCTGTCTCTAGAGGGAAGTTTGTAACATTTTACATATTAAAGCAGATGAGAACCTTCAATTAATGGTAGACTTTATTGTAACACTGTAACATTTCTGAAGTGTGAAATATGAAGACATTTTTATTATATTTTGATAAATTTTTAAGTATCTATATATATAATCGAGAAGAGTTGATAATAATAATAATAATAATAATCAGTGCAGAGCCCAAATGGTTAGGGGTTGAAAGTTGAAATTTGGTACACAGTTAGGGTACGTCACGAGAATGCACACTAAGAAGGGATTTTTCAAAATTCCTCCCCACAGGGGAAAGGGACAGGAATAAGGCTTAACACTTCCATCGACAATGGAAGTGTTACATAACAATGGAAGTGTTAAGTAACAATGGAATTGTTAAGAGAAAGCAACGTGCAAGACGCAGATGCAGTTTTTTTCATTTTTGCGGGAAATCGAACATATTTTTAGACCCATCTAAAAATTGTCAGGAAACGGGGATCCCAATTCTTGCATTCTATGAAAACGGGTAAGGTTGACTATAATGTAATAATCTTAATTATCACTATCGTTAATTTTGCCCGAGCAATGCCAGCTAGTAAAGATGCTGCTAAACCTGCTAGTAAAGATATATTTTCAATATGTCTCCTTGATGTGAATTAGAGCAGCCAGTTGAAGGCCAAGAAGTTTAGCTGTCTGTTTTACTTCACTGTATATATGTATATATATATATATATACAGTGAAGTAAAACAGACAGCTAAACTTCTTGGCCTTCAACTGGCTGCTCTAATTCACATCTATTAACAAATAAAATTTTTCCTGTTTATATTTAGTTATGTAGTTTTGCTCTTAATATTGTAAATTCTTATTTTAATTTCAAAGATCAAATATTACAAGTTTTCTCATTTTTTCAAACATGCAGTATATACAATTTTTAAATTTTTAACCATGTTTCTTTTGTATACTTAACCACCCTCCAGACATATCTTAAATTGATTTTATCTGTTGTATTTAAAAATAAAATAATAAATGTTGGTCATTTGTAAAAACTTAAGCATTATTTTCAAACTGTAATTAAAATTATATTCAATATTGCTGAAAGATTTATAATTAATGTCTTTAGTGTTTTCAATGTATATTAATAATACATCATAAAATGAGCATAAAAAATATGTCTCAATGTTTTCTCTTAGAGAACAATTTTATTATTTGTTACGTGACTTTGCTAAATTATTGTCACTGATGTGAGGGATCCTGATTAAATCTGGTTTATAGACATGATTTTTGTTGATAATGTGAATCAAAATCATATTTCTATTCATCTCTACTGATTGATATTATTGAAGATCATATTTGTCTATCATCAACTGGCTTTATAGTTTGTAGAATGCTGTCTCAAATTAATATAGCTACTTAAAATTTCATATTAGGAATTATTTGCAGATTTTTCTAAAGCATCCTATTTTTTGAATAATTCTTTAGACAAAAATCATATGGATTTAATTGTAAGTTTATCTTGCAAGATATGAATATCTTTAAACAATAATTCTTTGAACTAATTTTCAAATTTAAAATGTAAAAATTTATAGTTTTATCAATATCACCTTTTCAAATTACTGGAGCAATCAAATAAAAACAAAATCTTTAAATACCAGTAACAGAACTTTAAAGAAAACTCTAAATGTTTTCGGCCTTCACTGAGGCCTGCCTCAGATTTTTAACGAAAAAGAATTCCCAAATGGAATGTTAGGATGATAATATTTGAAAAATCAATTTTGAAAATTTTGAATACGTCACAACTTAAGCCAAATTTAATCAGTAGATAGACTAAAAATCTTAAATGTATGACCGTGTCACACATATACATTTTTAAGATGTATTGCAGTCTTTAAAGTTAATACACTTGCCAGTCAGGCTGGCTTTATATATTTTCAAAGTCTCCAGGCTATGAATATGGTCTGTTTGATAGGCTTGCCTAATTAACTTGATTTTTGGAGGACTGCATGCATGTCCGGGTCTGTGGCATACTGGTATTTAAAGATTTTGTTTTTATTTGATTTATAGTTTTAAAATATAATTTATTTAATGAACTAGTTAGAAATTTTATGCAACGCTAGGCATTTTTTTTATTTAATTTCAAATTGTTTAAATTAATTAAACATTATTTAAATTCTGAAGCTATTCTTTTTATCAAACAATAACTTAAAATGAACTCTGCAAAATTGTATGTATTAAAATTTTTAAGCACATGATTTATAAAAAGAATTTATTTTTTTGTAATTGGTTAATTTCAGGTAAAACTCTTGCTTATGCAATACCAATTATGCAAAAGTTACAAGCTATAACACCAAAATTAAAGAGATCTGATGGAATCTATGCTATAGTTATTGTACCTACAAGAGAGGTTTGATATTTATTTATTTATAAAATGTTTCTCTTTAAGTTATTAATAGTTTTTAATAATCCATGTTTACAGTAGCTTTTTGTTATATCACTCATTTGGATATATCACGCGTGTTTTGTCTTCCAAAAATAAAAATGCTGTGGCCAATAATTTTTAAAAAATCAGTTGCCATTGAATTTCTACTATCATCCAATCATCATTCTTGAAACTACATTATGTGAAATACAATTTATAAAAAAGCAAGTTGGAATGAAAATTAGAAATAGACAAAACAGGTGGATTGTATCTGTCCATCTGTCTGGCTCAGCTGAATGGTGATGTCATAACTTTAACTCTTTCAATGTATGTTCTGTCTGTGATGTCATTACTTTATTCCTGGAAGCTCCTCTTGTTTCCTCGCCCACTGCAGAGGTCATTGTCGCACTGTACATTAGTTATATCGTGTCATTCGATGTATCACTTATTTGGTTTGTCTCCTGACACTTGCATGCTCACCATTGTCCAAGTGGGTAGCATCACTGAATGCCAATAGTTAGTTGCCTTGACACGCCTTGCCAACAGGTTTGTCATTTGGAGTTTTTTGGGTTTTCTTCACATTTGTAACACCTAAGTAGGGGTCAGTTTCCCATAGAAAGTCTTTCTGGGAGGCATCCCCTTTTCCACGTGTTGCATGCCGTATACAAATAAAACCAAACTCAACATATGCTATAACAAGAGGCTACTGTATTTTAATATTAATTATAAGTACTCAGAAATACAGTAGATTCCAATTATTAGCCCAGTTGGTTAGTAGGACATGCTGCATATTAGGACAAAACATTCAAGAATGGAATCAAATCCTACTATTACTTTGCCTACTGGCCTGAAATGTCACTTAGTAGCCCTGCTGGCATAGTATTTTTCTTGGAAAACTAAACAAAACAGACACAAATTTGTATATTTTCGGCTTTTCATATGCAACCTCCATCCGGTTTCCTTTATCAGCTGTCAATCATCATTAAGAAACACAAGAAACCTTTTAAGAGTGCAGGCCTTGTCTTCCCCTTTCTCATTCAATCATGTCAAATTGGCTCAACCATTCATACGAACCACATGTTTCTGCAAGGTGTGTACTGCTGTCATAGAAAATGATAAGACAAATTCTCAGAAATTCTTCATTCCCTACCTCACATCCCCATCTCACTTTAGTCTTTGTGGCCATTAACTGTCTGGAAGGCAGATGGAGCACTTGTCCTTTGGTTCTTTAGTGTTCGATTCAAGATGCCACAGATGGAATTGACGCTTGCTAAGAAAATTGATCTGCTAGATCAAATCAGAAGAGAACCTTCTAGCACTAGCTACCAGCAACTGGCAGAGATCACAAGTGTGTCCAGAAACAATCTCACACTTGATAAAACAGGAAGACAAACTTCAAAAAGAATGGACATCCTGTGAAGGAAGCCAAGGAACAATCCAGAAATGGAAACATGAGGGCAAGGATCCAGAAGTTGACGCTCTCAATCAATGGTTTGCTTGCTGTAATTGTGAAAGGTGTTCATGTCAGTGGTCCAATGCTCAAATGTCAAGCAGAGGTCCTCACTAAGAAGCTGAATCACCACAATTTCAAAGCAATAGATGGTTGGTTGTCTCAATGGAAATCGAGGCATGAAATCAAATTTAAGAAAGCTCATGGTGAGAAGGAAAGTGCTGACACTGCAAGTGCAGATGAATGGAAAAACACCAAATTGCCCAAACTTCTGGAGAAGTTTACTCCAAATGACATCTAAATGCAGATGAAACTGGACTTTATTATCGTGCTATGCCAGATAGTTTGTTGTGATACAAACACATTGCTTTGTCTGGTTCCAAGAAAGCAATGGATCGCATAACCATGCTACTCAGACTTGTCAGGTGGTGACAAATGGAAGCTGTTGGTCATTTTGAAAAGTGCAAAGCTCCAATGTTTTAAAGGTCTTCAAATGGACACCTTGCATGTGGTTTACCATTGAAACAAAAATGCATAGATTACTTCTGAACTTTTCAAGGAGTGGCTTAAAACATTGGATTGAGAACTAGGATGATGCTCAAGAAAAGTTGTCTTGCTGTTGGACAACTGTGCTGCACATCCTCATTTGAATTTTTCTGAAAAACATCCAGATTGAATTTTTGCCTCCCCAGACCACTTCTTTGATACAGCCAATGGACACAGGGATCATAAAGAACTTGAAGATGTGTACTGTGGACAACTGGTAAATTTTATTCTCCAAGCAATTGAAGAAGATCTACTAACATCATCTTCAACTGCTATCGAAGTTAGCTCAAAGGTCAACATTTTACAAGCAATCCAGTTCCTAAGTGTTAGTTGGCAGAAGATAAGCAGCAAGATGATTCAAAACTGCTTTGTTCACTGTGGTTTCAAGCACTCCGACTTGGCAATGCAAGCAGTGGCAATGATGTTAATGCAGAAGTGCAACAAGTCCAACCAATACAATGAGTTTTTATGAGTTGGCAACAATCTTCAATGCCACGAAGAAAATGAAGATCTGGAAGACAGGATTGTAGCAGAAATCACGACAAAACATCAAAAGATCTCAGAAGACGAAGAAAGTGAAGAAGATGACATTCCTGAGCCTGAGCCAGTAACAAGCTGCAATGCCAGAAAATTTATCGATGGACTATGGCACTACTTCATGCTGGAAGGCAATGAAGGCAGTCCTATGTCTGCACAGGATATCTCTGCAGATTTTGTTTTGGTGCAGTCAATCTAAAGAAGACATCAGGTTACACTGTATAGATTCCTACAATAAATCTGGTAAGAACACTTAATCATTCTGTATGACACAGCATAAGGGCAATGCATGTGAAATTAAAGATTAGCAAGAGAATTTTCCCATTTTCTAGATTGTACTGCAGTGATTTTTTTTTTGTACAGAAATAATTTCTTATGATTAAAATAGTTTTATTGTGCTCAGATGTTTGTTTTATTGGTGAGAACACATGTTGACATAGCTCTTTAACATAACTTATTATATCATATCTCAGTTGCAAGGAGGATGTTTGTTTAGTACTCCCACTGTTTTGTAGTCCCAAAAAGCTCTGGTGTCAATGCTGTGCTATTCAGTGGAATTACATGGAACTGTGCTTACATGTGACATGTTGAGGTTTTCCTGCTTTGATTAGAGCATTAGTCATTGTCTTTATTATAGTTTGTAAGGTTCAAATATCTGTTTATTTGCATCTTTAGTGACAAAAATATATTTTTAAAATTATTCTGCTATATAATTTTAGAGTCATGAGCTGGCAAAATAGAATGAGAAAGATAATTAATTTAGACATTAAGAAACAAATAATTTCCATGCAAGAAAGTGGAAAAAGTGTAGGAAATCTGATTGTTGAATATGGTATGACTAAATCAATGATCAGTATAATTTAAAAAAAAAACAAGGAAGAAATAAAAAGTGCACAGGTTGCAAAGGAAATCGCTACATTAAGCAAGGAACAAATGGAAACTTACCTGTATAGTGTATAAAAGTTAAATAAATTAATTTTATATTATTTTTTACACACATTTTTGATTATGCAGTATATTTTTCCTTTTAAATGATTACATTAGATGATAACTTTGCTCTAGGCTGTGGACTTGGAACATATTACACTTAAATAAATATATTTCTATATGTGCTATAACAAACACATGCTATAATGAATGATATTCTAGAATCAATTATGTTTATTCTAGCATATCCCACTGTATATATACATAATACATGGTATTGTATGATATGGTATACACCATACTATTGATATATATCATATGTAGTGTACACTATATTTACAGTATATATATATACACACTATACTATATAGTGTATATTTACACATAAGTATATACTACATGTAACTCTTGATATTCGCATGTTTAGTATTTGTACTTTTGATCATTCATGATTGTAAAGTTGTGACCAACCACATGACTATTTGTGAAACATTTGTTATTGTTACCTTTTTTGATGGAAATGTGAAACACCATTGGTCAAAAGAGACTTTTAGGATACGATGAGAATCTTCTAGGAGTTTGTGAACTACAAAAAATAGTACTTGAACCTGAATCTAGAAATGTTCTTTTCAGATAATATGCTTTTTGATTAATTCAGACAATATAAAATTATAACTAATATATTCAGTATGTCCTACATTAATAAAAGCATCATATTTAACCATAGATTATTTTCATATAGTAGCATTCAAAATGAGCAGAACTAGCTTATATTACTCCTGCTGAAGCTTTGGGACTTATTGACACGACTTTCATTTATCCAAATTATCATTAAGAACAAGTTAAATAAATATTGCATATGAAAAACATTGTATAATAAAATATATGAAAAAGTAAATTTTATGAAAATTAAAATACAGCATCTGAATGTTTTACAGATAAATTATTAAAATGGTTTGAAATAATAATGAAATTAACTGTAATAAATAGTTAATTTTTATTGATGATGAAATAAAAATATGTTATTAATTGAAAATTTGTTCTAGAAGGTCGCATTTGTTTAGTTGAGTACTGAGTGACTTTTTTTCCAGAATTTGTGTTCGAATACCGAATTATTTGAGTACCAAGATACTGCCGTAATTTTGTTTGTCATTTTATGAATGATTGCTTACCTATGGTTAAAATAAGTTTATAAAGATTAATAGCACTTATCTAAAAATGTTTAAATAAACTTTATAAATACAAAGATTAATGTACAGAAAGAAAACATAGTGATGCTGTTAAGGGCTAAAGTCTGAAAGCAACGACAATGACACCCGGTCAATAGGAAAACTAGAACAAGGAAAAAAAAATTGCACTATTGGTTTTCATTAAAGTAAACCTGACGAAAGGCACAAAACAGATTGAAAATTTCAATATTCTAAAATCTGTGGACAAATTTGAGACATGCATGCTTGCTTAAATAAGAAAAACCAAGTAACTTAGTTTACACTTAAAAATTGTGAAATTTTGTACAGAGGATTCCCCAAACCATGTTAAAGTGAAACTGTTGTATGAGGGATGCTTGTACTATCATAAAGTGTTATCCTATTACATTAGAGAATTTGGATTCCAAGCTAATCTAGACCTCATAATTTAGCACGCGTATTATAGAACAGGCACCATTTCTCATCCATGTTGGCCAACTCCATTGTCTGTTAGATTTATAAATAATGGATATTAGTTTGGTTGGCCATATATTTTTAATGTGCTGCACTCCTATTAACTAATCAACCAAACTACCTGTACTTATCATGACTGTTAACATGTATCATATATAGTATTTTTAACATCCAAAATATAAACAAAAATTTATTCTTAACTTAAAAATTTTATTTATATTACATTTTGTTTTTTTTTTTTTATTAATTTTTAAATAGAATTATTGGCTTTAATTAGTTATTTTAATAACTTTAAAGTTTAATTTTAATTGAAATTTTACTTGTTATATTTTATTACGAATTTGCATTGACCATAGTAATATATTCTGTATTATTTCAGCTTGCCATTCAGAGTTATGAATGCTTTGAAAAATTATCAAGAGTAAGTGAAACACATTTATCATTAATTTAGAATAATTGCTACAAGATCTATCCTACATCTTTTCTTCAAACAGATACAAAAAAGAAATTCAACAAATAAACTGTTAAGTTGAAGACACAATAAATTTGTTTGATAAGTAACATTTTTGGACCTATTTGGTCCATCGTCGGCTCTTTGTGAAGAACATGAAACAATTTAGAATGCAAAATATAACTGACAGTTGAGTTTAGAATAATTTACATTTAAAATTTTTATATAGAACAAAATTAAAAATAAAACTTAAAATATATAAATCTCAACTGTTCATTTTAAGTTAATTATAGAATTAAATTCAAAATTAAGCTCTCAGAGGAAGGAAAAATAGTTACCCTTTTTTTCTATTTACAGCATTGAATGTAAGAAAGGAAATACTTATATTGAATAAACAGAATCAGTTTAACATATAATATTTAACATTCTACAATTTATTGAAAATGAATGTTGTTATTCTTATAGTTATATAGTTCTTATCAATCAGTTTTTTAAATTTTAGGCTTTTACATGGATAGTTCCAGGCTATTTAATTGGAGGTGAGAAAAAGAAATCTGAAAAAGCAAGGTAATTATTATTTTCAAACATTACAATATATACACTTTAATATTAATTAAAAATATTTTTTCATAATGTAAACATCTCAATTTCTAAAATAATAACAGAAATCTGCTTTATTTATTAAAGCTTAATATAATGGGCTGCAATTTTTGATTATATTTTTAATTTATTTAATTTAAAATATATGCTTTCCACCTCAAATTAGTACTGTAGTGTCTCATCCCTGTACATCATACTTTTCCTTTAACAGTAGAGTCACGTCGGTCATCTATTAACAGCTTTCAGGGGAAAATTTTTGAATTGAAATAACGTGACTTCTGGTTTGCACCAGAAGTTCTTATATAGTTAATTGGGCTTCCTGCCCTGAAGGTTTCCACATCTGGTCTTGTCTTTCATCTATCTAACCCTGTTCTCAAGATTAAGGAAAGACAGATAGATGACAGTGGGAATTTATAGGTCTTCAATTTTTTCAAATTGCAGTCCAATTAAGCTATAATATAATATAATAAATAATTATTCAATGTCAGTGACTCCAGTAAAGCAGATTATTATCATCTTCTGTTCAGTTAATACACATCATACTTCAGTATATTTTTTATTATTATTTCTTAAACATTCTTAACATCGTAACAGAAAAATATATTGAAAATTCAGTTTTTATCAATCAGATCTAAACAATCATGTAATATAAACTACTTATGATAGCTTTTAAAAAACCAGCCTTTGTTTCTATTATGAGTCAGTCTTTCATCTAATATTCTCATATTCAAAATAATATTTGAATATGAGAATCTGACAAACTTCTCATGGTATATGAACATGATTGTGACAGCCTAAAGCAGTGGTCCCCAACCCTATGCCCACGGGCACCATAGCGCCCGCCGATCGTTTTACGTGTGCCCGCCGCTGTGAGACCACGATAAAAATAGATATTTCGGTTTTCAGTAAAATGCTATATAAAAGTTTTTTCGTTTTTAATGATTAACCACTCAAAACTAGAAATGGCGTCCAACACAGATAAAAGCACAAAGCGAAATGCGACCGATCTCTTTTTCCCCTCCGCCAAATCTTCACCAACCAAATTTCCCATACCTGAAATGAAATAAACCGGTCCGTTTTGAATATCATAAAATCAAAGTATAGATCACGACTTACAGATGAACACCTTGACGATTGCTTACGAGCAGGAATATCATCATACTCTCCTAATTACGAAGCAATGGCCAATGAAATGCAATGCCAAAAATCACATTTACTTTCAGATTTATATTTTTTATAAAGAATTTTTATACTCTGTAGATTTTGTATGCATTATTTAGTAATTACTTGTTTTGTAAAAATTATTGTTAATAGTCTTGTGTATGTTTTATTACATTTTTGGAATTAAATGTTTTCTGTACATTATGTGTATGTGTTATTAACTATGTCCAAGTATAAATTCACCTTGAAAAAATAAATGGTGCCCGCTGTCCGGCCGGTATCCTAGAATGTGCTCTTAGGTACAAAAAGGTTGGGAACCCCTGGCCTAAAGGTTGTTGGTGTGGATTGCTTCACAACAAAAGCATTGATCCTTCTTTTCCTTAAGAAAACATTGTCAGTACATATGTGTATTTGGATTAGTTGGACTTGTTTATTTTTCCACAACTTCATTAATACTTCAGGAAACCTTATGTCAGATTCCAGCAAGATGATGACCCTCTGTATTGGAATTTGGACATTCAAGCCAAATTGAATGAAGCTTTTCCCATATGATGCCTTATCTATTTCTATCGAGAGCCCAGATAGTTTTCTAATGGTGTGTTACATAAATGAGGGTTCAGTTAGTGCCAGGCAAGAAACTTTTCTCGACTCTTGGGAACTTATAAATTAAATTATAACTATCTTAGAATTATTTCCACAAAACCGACAAGAAAAAATATGAAATTGAAATCTATCTAAAATTCACAAGGAAATCTTACAAATTAACTTTGTCTAACTGTCACCAAGAAACTTTTACATCGTCAATGGAACTTGAAAGCCTTGATTTTACGTTGCTTGATCTTTAGCTCCACCTTGTTTGATCTTGAGCTTCACCTCCTTCTTATAGTGCAGTTGTGGCGACATTACATGATTACTCCCATTTGACCCTATTTACATACTTAAGTGGCTAACATTCATTTAATTCTAGTAATCTTTCTTTAAGTCATGTCATCGTCCTTACATTTAATCTTTTATAATTTTATAATTGTTCTTTTTTGTGACAATTTGGGGCAAGAAAACATTCTTTTAACTTCCTGTGGAAGTCTTTCCCCAAGATGATGTTTCTGGGTTCGACAACGTAATAGGTTGCCGTCGGCAATCGTTACAATAAGGTGAGAATTTAGAATTTTGTCTGTGTGAGGTATGGTAGTCTATCCTTAACAAAATAAAATGCCCTAACATAAATAAGAAAATGAACTAAAAATAATACCCAAAACACAATATAATGAGTCATAATTGACTTCTTACACCCAGATAGACAGGCAGAGATGGGCCTATCCCATGATCTCCTCAATCATTGGACATAACATCGCAGGATTTTTTATTGTTGGGTTTTGTTAAAGATTATATTTACACAACAATTTAGTTGTTCTGAAAAACGAAATTGCAGATAGTATCCAAACCGTTATTACAGATGCTTAATAATGTATGGTGTGAGATTGAATATTGGTTAGATGTGCTGCTGCTACTAATGGTGCTGACATAGAGGTATTGAAACCCTGTATATTTATTGAGGATTCATTCTTCTATTATTTGAAAAATTAAGACATAAGACATATATTTTTGAGCAGAATAATTAAGTAAATTATTTTTTCAATTAAAGTATAAGATCAGTTATTTTAAAATTTCTTTTTAGAATAAGAAAAGGTATTACAGTATTAATTTCAACTCCTGGAAGATTACTAGACCATATTGAACATACATCTAATTTGAATGTCAGTAATGTCAGGTGGTTGGTGATTGATGAAGCAGATAGGTATGTCAGATTTTTATATTAATTTTATTAATTTAAAAATAAAGTTTAAAAGATATCGAGTTACAACTACAAATAAGCTTTATCTAAATATGTGATTATTTTAAATGATTATCATATATATAAACTAATTTTTTAATGATAAGTGTAAGTTGAAGTTCTAGAATGAGTTTGACAAACCCGTTATTTAAAACTTTAAGTATAATAAATAAGTTGAAGAATTATTACATAAAACATAACAATATACAGTAGTTACACTATAACCCAAAATAGGAGGAATGGAGAAAAATTTTTGAGTTAACAAAATTATAACTTATGGATACTACTTTATCTTAATTAGATCATAAATAGTGCATTACAAACAATATAGTTAGACTTAAAAATATTGTATTTTATTAAATAAAAATACATTGTAAAAATACAAAGTATTAAAGACCAACACGAATACATTATTCTTGTCTTCTCTGTCGTTCTCTTTCAACATCACAAGAACATGATCCACATAGCAGAGTCAACCTTTCTTTTTAGGCTACTTCCCCGCCTATATTTATGTAAATCAAGTAAAAAGTTTCTTGACTTTGGATTCCATTATAAAAGTCAGGGAACTTTTTACCTGATTTACATAAATATAGGCGGGGAAAGTAGCCTAAAAAGAAAGGTCGACTCTGCTATGTGGATCATGTTTCTGTGATGTTGAAAGAGGATGGCAGAGAAGACAAGAATAATGTATTCATATTGGTCTTTAATATTAATACTTAGTACTTTTACAATGTATTTTTATATAAATATGTTACATCCTGGATTTTTAGAATTTTTCTTTGCGATGTATTTTATTAGTTTTTACATATGTAAATGTATAAAATAATAAAACATAGACTTTTTATTAATAATTTCAAATACATGAGCTTGTCATTAATGATTCATTGCTTCTTGCTTAACAGTGATTTTGATGCAATCAGTCTTCTTTATAATCATGTTTTATGAGTAATGATTTTAAAAAGGCTCTCAAATGCTCAAGAGCTTTTTTTCTCTTGAGCTCTCTCTTCTTTCCTACAAATAGGGGGAATAGTGTATTGTCCTTGACAGGATTTACTTCTTTCTGATGTTCATCACTGGTTTCTTGCACATCTTGGTTCTTTACTTCAGCAATAATGTCTTTAGATAATTGTTTGCAGATATTGTCAACATTGATAAAATCTTTGAATGCCATTTTTTTTCATCACTCATTTTTGTAATAAGTGATGAAATTGGTCCTGTCTTTCTTCATATAGTCAATCTCATTTCTGTAATGAGATTGGTCCTGTCTTTTTTTATATAGTCAACAGATTCTGGTAAAAATTTGATTTATTTGAGGCATTAGCAAATTATTGATTGAAAGCTGCTTTTGTCAAGTAATTTGCAATGGTACTTTGTGCAACTTCATTTCAAGCTTTGAATAATCATTTTTTTGAATTTATCAGGTTTTCTCTAAACTCATTTGATCCGTTATCAATTAGTACATGCAACGTATTTCATATAATGAGCATTGTGTCATAATTTGAGGTTTTGAATGGTGGTAAAAATTGAACTGTTATAGTTTTCAAAGTGGAATTATTGAATGTGCACTGCAATTGTTAATAAAAAGAATACTTTTTCTGTTTTGGCATCAAAGTTAAAGATGTTAAAGTTTTTCAGCCAGTTACAAAAAATTCTGAATGCCATTCAGAATGTTTTCCTAAAGCCCCTCAGTATGTTATAAATATTAATGTCTGTAAGAAATATATAGTATAATTATGACCTATAATATGTCAAGTGATGAGAGCACAAGCCAAAATGCATTTTGGCAAATAGGTTTTAATATATAATGTATTATATATTTTACAAATATTGTTAAATAAATGATAAAATAAAAAGGTTTTATGTATGATAAGCCTTAAATTATACTATTAAAGAAATGATACAGTAACTAGAAATTTCACAATGTTCACTAATGTTATCTTAGTCACATTTCTGAGTTTTAATTTTAGTTGTAGTTATTACGTACTGTACGTGTAGTTTTAGTTTTAGTTGTTAGGTACAGTACATATAATTTAATTCACTTCCAAAAGAACAGTTATATGTTCTTTGCTTTTTCTCATGACATGAATTACTTTTTAATATCATTATCTTATTTAACAGACATTTAAAAATAAACCCATTTCATCTGTGTTAAAAATGCCATCCGGGCTATAGTTCTGTACATTTTCTACAAATTCAGGTAAACTTTTCAACCACTTTGCACAATCCTCTTCTTGCATTTCTGTATTTTTACTAAAAATTCTTTTTGAGAAATTTGGTCTCTTTTTTTAAATGTTTCATCAATGATGAATAAGGATAAGCCTTTCAAAATAGTGATTAGGTGTTGCCATATTTCACTGCTTCAAGAAACTGCATGTTAATAATACTCAGTGGCATAGCTACGGGGGTGCGGTAGGTGTGGTCCGCACTGGCCCCTGGAAAACGATAGGCTCATGGGGGCCCCAAAATCATGAGAAAAAAGACTCGAAAAGTTTTTTTGGGGGCCCACAAATCTGGTTTCGCACTGGGCCCGGAGAATCCTAGCTACGCCACTGATAATACTACTAATTTTTCACTGATATTTTTAAATGCAGTATATTTTTTAATTATACTTTAATGTTTTTGGTTGTTTTTAACAACCTTCTTTGAAAAGAAATGTACATTCTAAATATAGAACGATGCCTTCAGCATAGAACTTAGCACAGAATTTGAAAATTAATATATTAGAATTTAATTTTCTACAACTTTCAAATTGAGTTAATAAGTTCTATGCTGAAGGCATTGTTCTATATTTACAATGTACTTTTTTTTGAAGAAGGTTGTTAAAAACTGAAAACATCAAAGTGTAATTGCATTTAAAGGTATCAGTGTGAAATTAGTGATTGGATGATCACTGTCTTGTATTTGAATGGATCTTCAGACCCTTAATGCATATATGAAGAAACTGCAGTCTGTTTTCTATATATCACTGTGATAATGCATTCATTCTTAATTGTAACAAACATTAATATCTAAGAAATATATAGTGCAGTTGTTGACTTGCTACAGTTCCAGGATTAGCCATATGCTATTTTAATTAATTTCTGTGATGAAATCTTTATACATGTTTTTGTCTTTCCAGACTATCATAACACTGTTACATAATGATAAATTGTGATAATATACCTGATGAAAGCTTGTACAGTAAGCATTTCTACAAGTATTTGGCAAAGTTCTGCAAAATGGCTGGCCACTGAGGATCTTATAGATACTCCTTTGCATGGCAAATAGACCCCTTCATTAAAAGTGAAGTATGATGACTAGATAACTGTGTACATATTCTGGAATAATTTGCTTTACTCTCCTTGGAATGTTTGATAAAGCAATCATAGAGTGAAGCATAAATAGCCTCTAGTTTAAAAGAGAAACTATTGTAATCCAAAACTATAATTTATACTTCAATGCATTTAGGTTTCTTAACTTTTCAATCACTTGGTATGGATGTTCAACAAAAAGAAATTATAAAGTGTTGGTAGATTAGTTAACAGAAATTCTTTGTGAAAACCTTTGATAAGAAACACTAACTTTTTCTCTACTTCTATAGTTTGAGAAAAGCAATTTTCAACCACAGGGAGAATTGGCCAACCTCTTAGTAACCAATACTGAACTTTGTGTGTTATGTATTTAATCTGAGAATTATCTATGATCTGATATACTTAGATTTACATACTGTATTTTACATTTTTATACATGAGTTTTTTCTTAATTTTGAGTTTTATATTTTTATTATCTTATTTGTTTTGTTTGTCATATTTATATTAATGTTAACAGAATCCAAGAACATACTCTCAAAAGAGTATGTTCTTGAATTCTGACCGATTTGAGCCATGTAGTAGAACAGTATTGAAAGTCCAATATCTGGCAAATGTCAACATTGTCCAGTGAATGTCAGCATTCACACAGTCATTTCGTGTACGTTTGAAATATTTGCTAAATATTATTATTTCTCACTTACACCGACATTCAGTATACACTGATGTGAATGTTGAATAAAAACATTGTTCATAGCATTTAATCATGGAACACTTTTTTTTTGCAATTACAGTGTGTATAGCCTTGCCTTCCACTTTTTGAATTAGTTGTAGCTGCTTCTCTCAGGGACATTTTTACCTAACGTAACCTAAAACAAACCTTAACCTAACCTAACCTAATGTAACATTAATAATATAAACAAATATTCGGTCTTTCACTGACAGTCTTTCTTCGTATGTGTCGACATTCTCTAATTTTGGTCTTTCACAGTGACATATATATAAATTAGAACACCTTTTAAGATCTGATACCGAGACAGTTAGTTTCAAAAACATTTTATCTGAAAATAAAAAGTTTAGGACTCTTTTATGAGATAGCATTTGGTTTGTTTAATTTCATTATTGTAATTTAAAAATATTAATGGAATTGGTTAAAATTCTGTGTAGGCCTATATATTTATGAAGCTAATCCTTACTAATGACAGAAGTTTGAAGACAGTTATCTATCTATAATTGAATAAGATTGCATTGATAATATTACAGAAAGATAATTCTTATTGTTGTTTATTTATAATTAAAAATTTAAATATATAACTTTATAAATGAATATATAGATTTTAAGGAGAAACAATTAACATTTTATATTTAAAACATTTATGGAATTATTCTAACATTTAAAAGTAACTTTTAAATGATAAAATTTTATTTTAGATTGTTTGAACTGGGCTTTGAACAGTCAATTTCAAAAATTGTTTCATATCTAGCTGAACATAATCAGTATCAAAGACAGACAATACTTCTTTCTGCAACGTTATCTAAAGGTAAGCAGTTAATTTAAAATTGTAATTTAATATTGAATGCATTAGATAGAAATTTATCATTTTTTAATTAATTAAGATGTTGAAAGGCTTGCCGGAATGAGTCTCGTTACTCCTGCAATCGTGGATGTATCTGCAACCACTTTCGATCGTGTTATGTCTTCCGACGAGTTTGTTGTCTCTTCGTGTCTTGAACAATATTTCATCATTGTACCCATTAAATTGCGTCTGGTGTGTTTATCAGCATTTATTATAGACAAATGTGCTATGGGACCATTAAAAGCACTCATTTTTATGTCAACGCAAGATGTTGTGGATTATCATTTCATATTATTCTCAGATATTCTTCAAAAATTACTGAAAGAAATTGATATTTCTGCAGGTTTCTTTAAATTGCATGGAAATATGACTCAACAGGTAAGATTTTAGAATAGAATATTTTAAATGTTTTTAAAAATAATTCATTAATTCCGAATATAATAAATTTGTTATTTATAATGTGTTTTTTCTTACAAGTTTTATCGTGGATCAATGCAATTGTCTGCTTGTTATTTTAAAATCCATATTTTATTTTAAATAAATAAAACAAAATAATTGTTTAGTTCAGATAATTAACACTTTTATTAAAAGAAATTCTTTTTGCCAAACATCTGATCATCCAGTTCAATTAACAGATAGTAATAGCTCCATATCATTTCAATCTATACTAATATAATATTAATTTAAATTTTGCTAATAATAAAATTTGTATTGGCTCAGTATTTTGTGTTAGTTAAATTTTGAATAAATCATTGTTTAACTGCTGAGACAGATAAATCTCATTCACTCTTAGCTCATTTATTTTAATATTTATATATATTAAAAATGTGAAACATTCATATTCTGTGCACGATCACATAATAAATTAATTCAATGTTACTTACTGTTATGGTAACCAGCATCACTGTCAAAATCGTCCTACAGAGGTGTTATTATTAAAATTGTCAAAATTATGAAAAATTGTTTATTTTTTGTACAGTATAATATTGGTAATCTGACATATATGGGACCAGATCAGATTAAGGAGATTGCCAGATTATCAGAAGTAATGTTAATTTAATGGCACATAAATGAATATGACAGCATGTAGTAGAGTAAACTGTTGATGCGTTAACACACAAATTAACATACTATTGATCAACATGTCCAAGTGTGTTGCAGTTAACAGTAATCAGTGTTAAGAGGTTGGATTCCCACTAAATTTAGTGGGTGGTAGAGTGTTTTGAGTTGAAAATTCAGCGGGGCTGATTTTCATATTCATACAGTATTTTCTTATAAGATATTCTGTCTGTTTTGAACAGCCTAAATTCAAAAGCCTGACAATATTTAATATTGTATTCAAGCTTGGACTCAATATCATGCCATATTTAATGGAAAGGTGTTCAAATTTAGTGGGAATTGGAGTTTGAAATAGTGGGAAGCTTTTATAACTTGGCAACAGTATCAATAGAATTTAATAGTGTCAGATAACTGGACATGTTGAACTAGCAAACAGTCAGATTATTAATAGTGTACTATATAAAAGTCACGCATAAAATTTCATTTTTATATGTGACTAATTAAAACATTTTATAAATATTTACATGCGATTATTTGCCCAAATTAACATAACATACAAATACTTATGGTATACAATTGCCAATTTATGTAATGTTATAATAAAAAAGAATTCACATTTAAAATAATTATTTAGTAAAATTTATTCATTATTAATTTAATATTTTAATTTATAGAAGCTTAATTACAAAATAATTTGTTTAATTATTTTAATTACTGATTATGAAAAATATTTAATAGATATTATGATATTAAATATATTAATTTACACCAGAAACTCGTTTGTTTGCATTTTTCAATTATAGAAACATTTTTTTATTGTTAAGATCGTCATTCTTTTATCTTACTTTTATTATTTAAAATAATCATTGTAATAGCTTTTACAAAAGTTTATTAAATATGCTATGTTCTTTTAGGAGAGAACACAAATATTCAAGGAATTTAGAGAAACAAGAGCTGGAATTCTTTTATGTACAGTGAGTTTTTAATTATTCGGATACATACTTTAAGAAGGAAAGCTATGTGAAAATGTGAAATATTTAGTGTATAAAATATTTAGTTATAATAAGATAAAAATAATAAACTAAACTAATTTAAATTAATTATGATTGATAATTAGAAAAATTCTTAAGAAAATAAAGTTATAATTAAATACTTTTGAAAATAATGGTTTTATTAATAATACATATTTTGATAAATATTGTATAAACAAATTATTGTTCATTTTAGGATGTTGCATCCAGAGGTCTCGATCTTCCAAAAGTAGATTGGATAATTCAGTTTAGTGCTCCCTGTAAACCAGAAGAATATGTCCATCGTGTTGGACGAACGGCACGAATTGGTACTCATGGACAGGCACTATTGTTTCTTCTTCCTTCAGAAGCTAGATTTTTGAAGACATTACAGGATTATAAAATAAAGTCTGTATACTTTTCATTTTTGATTGATTTATAAAATATCTTAATTATTATTCTCATAACCTAATATATAAAATGAATATAGATAATGTTAAAGAATCAGATTTTTTTATAGGTATTTTTATTCTGTTGTTATTAAATAATTTATTCAAAATAAAGCAAAGATATTCATACTTTATATGTCTTTTCACGAGAAAGTCAAAAATATTGTTAGATATAAAATGTTCTGACTTTTTGACGATACTCGAATAACATAAACAAAATAAACTTTAACCAATTATGAATCATAGTTATTTGATATTATCATTTTCAAATGCTTTTAAGTTTTAATTCAAACAACTATAGAATGATTTTTCTAACTGTTATTATAGCAGCAGATAAAAGTTAATGCCAGATGGTTGAGGCAGTTAAGCCTTCAATCTACTGTTCTGGGAAAGCTGGCATTGAATCCAGAGTGTTGAAAAACCCCAGGAATTTTTTGTGGGTGATCCATCTCAGATATGTCAGGCACCATCCTTCACTTTCAAGCTGTCCTCATTGTAGGCTTTGCCAAACTGCATTGAGTATGAAAAAAAGACTTACTGTCCATAGGACAGAAAAAGTAAAAAAAATAACTATGATTTTTTTATAAGTATATAAAACATCCCGAAGCCTGATATATATAGATACATAACAAAATGATTGAACTTAAATAATTAGGCTATAAATCTGCTATTTAATGATTGAATACTAAGTAATTTGTTACTAGAGGTAGATGTTAGGTGCCATCTCTTATCTAAACTAATAATTAAAATTATTTAATAAGTAATTATAGAATCATCTGGAAAAAAAGAACTGGATCGGGGCAGGGTTTGAACCCGTGACCTTCACTTGCCGTGCGATGCATTTGCCAGTTGCACCACCCGGACCCTGAGATATGAAAGCAAGCCTTTGCTTTTATATGTATTTAAATTTAGTGTTAGCTGGCTAAGTGTCATTGTGGAGATGTACTTAACACAAATTAATATAACCAAAAATATGTTTTTAGATTTAATATTTTCATTAAAATTATGTTTAAGTTTATTTATATGATATATTAAAAAATCATAATTATTTTATCATAGTTAATAAAGACAAAATAGTGTTGAAGGATTTTTTACAGAAATACAGTTCTTAATTAAGTCAGATTTTAATTGTTTTATATTTAAAACTATGTTTATTTATTATTATGTTTAAATATATACAGTATAAAGAACTTTTTATATTTTTTTTTTAGTTTGAAAAGTATTAAAATGGAAGATCTAATAAAATCAGTTTTGTTGCTTGAACAAAAATCAGATAGAAGACAAAAGGTATATATGAAGTTTAAAAAAATTGTACCATTAACATTTGAGAGTTTTCATATTTTGAAAAAATATATGAATGTATTTGAAAATAATGATCTGTCTTTATTATAATATAAATAATACAAAATATATTTTAGTCAGTCATCTCTGATGGTTCTTTTTATTCTTTCATAAACAATAATTTACAATTTCTGTTCAAATTATAATGAAATTTTAACAGTTAAATTATAATTTTATGTAATGCCTAACTAATGTAAAATGAATGTTTAACAAACATCCCAGTGCCAATCTTAAGCTGAAAATGTAGAATATTTGATTAATACTTTTTTTATCAGATAACTTAATATTTATACAATAATTATTAACGTAAATAATTATTGATTAAAATCTGTTTATATTTAATTGTACTTTTTGCCATCTTGCAGACAAAACTGGAACTAAATATGACATTACTATTTTTATTTCTTTGATTAAATTTTTTAATCCTAGAATGTATAAAACAATTTTATATAAATAAACATGTAGATTAGAAGATGTAAAATATCATTAAGTAAGTGTCAAGGAAGAAGATAATACTTAGAGAATGATAGATAAAAATTTATTTAAGTCATAATTCAATGGGTGAAAATAGTAAAATGCTGATATCATGAAATAGGCTTATTTTGAATTGCCCATTTTGTAAATTCTGCAAAAAATTTGTGAAATTAGCACAACTGCTGATTTCACAGATTATGCAAATTTTTTCCTATTCTCTTGTAATTTCTCTCTGTGATTAACATATTTCTGAGTCATATTTTATTCTATTTATTATGTGAAATTAATTTTATACAAAGGATTTTTCAAATTTCTTGTTAAAATGTGATGTTTATGACAGTTCATTTATCACTAAAATAGAATACAGTCAAACCTGTTTTTATGCGGTCTTTTTTTGTGCGATTTTTTTTATGTGATTTTTTATTTGTGCGGTATAGTTGGCGACTAGTCTCGTGCGATTCGTCATGTCTCACGTTGACTTATTATAGCTAAATAAACTTATTATAGCATAAATGAACTTATTATAGTAATATTATTGCATGAATATGCGAAAAATGAAATAATTTATTTTTTAAGTCAACAAAACACCACCTGGACAAAAATATGTAAAACAGACGATAGATGAGACGATGCAGTCAAGTGCTGACATCTGTTGTCAATAAACTCTATTTCGTATGGTTTTGAGTTATTTTCTATGTGAAACTTTTTTTATGCGGTCCCTATTGACTGCATAAAAAAAATATTTTTTTAATTGTGTTGCGAAAACTATTTTTTATAGCCAGTCGTGAAGTTTCGCGCGATTTTTTTAATGCGTTTTTTTTTATGCGGTCCCTATCCACCACATAAAAACAGGTTTGACTGTATATAAATTTGTATATAAACTTTAGAAAAGTTTTTAATAGTTGTTAGATAGATTGCAGCGATTTAAGACAATTAGAAATCATTATTTAGGACTCTTTCTAATTGATTTCATTAAGTTTTCTGACTCATTACTAAAATTGATCGCACATCTTAATTCAGTACATTAAGAAAAATTTTGGTAAATTACTGATTTAATTGTTACTAAATAGGATATGCTTTTGTGTGTTAAATATTTAATGAAATTGCACAATTAATTAATTAGAAATTTATATAATCAAATTAATTTATTGTTACTATGTTATTTACTTTGTTTTTACCACTGAAGAGGAACTGTTAGATAATATAGTTCAAAATGTATCTGGTGTAAGTACATCTCTTCAGTATCGATAAAAAGGATCGTTGATAAGATCAGAATAATTTTATTATTTTTTAAAATACTTCATTTTTGAAGGTTTTTAAAATTATATATACATTTTAAAATATGTTTTAATCAATCTCCCATGACATACAATTAAGAATTTATTGTTTGTCACCATTTATCATACTGGGACTTTAGTATTAAATAATATCAGACCTTTAATGGTTACACATCTAAATTCTTTTGTGAGTTTGGATTATAACCTGACGACTATTATTAAAAGTAACTGAAAACATTTTTATATTTTTTTATTATTTGCTGGACATGAAAGATTTGATATTGTTTGGATTTTGTATCTAGTTATTTGTATGTTTAAATCAGTTTTAGATCTATAAATTTGATTTGTCAGCAAGTTTATTTCTGTTTTCTTTCTAACTAAGTTTGCATGAAAGTACTATTTAAAATATAAGAAGTTTATACTATTGATTTTGAATAATTTAGAATACTGTGTTGACTTTAATTTTTCCAATTTTGAAAGTGGAATATTATTATTTTATTAAATAATTAAATATTAATTATTTTTTCTAAAAGATAATAAAGTATAAAGTAAAATTAAATATAAGCATTTTTGTGTGAGATTAGCCACGGGAAAGGGGGGACCCTAATTCTTGAGCAGTGTCGGGTTGGTAGAACCTGCTCTCAGGTATCACCAGATGGCTTGGTTACGCTTGTTATGGTCGGAGATGGGGAAGTCGCGAAATTTTCCCCTCCTGTCAGGACTGACACCAGTTAAGATATATTTAATGTGTCTTAACTCACAATTAATTCTGATGTTCGGCACAATACGTTCCCATAGGAGGTTATTTATAAGCATCGAGTGGGGAGTGCGGTGGGTAAGTCGATGAGGTGTCGGCCATCAAAGAAACTGCAAATTGCGACCCAATTAACATAAAATAAAGTTTAATAAGTTTAATAACACGAAAGGCTTACATAAATAGTAGAATGACTCTACTCCGAAACAGAACTCCTTAACATCTATTTAACTCTACCTAGCGATTCTAACCTAGCAAGAGAAAGTGTACAATTCTATGTATAATATACCTCATAGACTGATGGTTCCAGATCTCGTTGTATGGGATGTCAGTGAAATGCACCAGGATTGGCAGTTTTTAGGGTTGGCAAGTAGTCCTCCTTTATTCCATGTCAGGATCATCCTGGCAGAGAGACGGGAGATGGGGCGGTCGAGGCAAGGGTGATGAAGGATGGAAGCTTTGGTCCTTGCTCTTCTGGAAGAGTGTCCATGCCAAGGAGTGGGTACTACTACTTTTTATACTGTCATCTGGCTGATGCAGTCTTGGTGTAATATGTTCTACGTTCAAACTGAGTCTGGGTGTTGTTTATACAGAGCTGTCAGAAATTGGATGTTTTGATGAATTATTGACACTTTCTACTGGCATTGTTACTCATTCTACTTCATAATAACTGTCAAACATACTAAATTAATTGCCGGTAGTGACTAAGATCTGATATTAGGTTACAATCTGAGTAGTAATTGTTTAAATCAGAGAGACATTTAATCAGTCTTATCTGCTAAGAAATCAGGAGAAATGGAATGTGTGTGGGTTTTTCCCACTTTGTCATTGTTTGACCTTTTCTAGGTTAATTGTAAGTTATTACTAATTAATTAAATTAACTTATCCCCTCAGAATGTCACATTTTATATAAGCATTGATATAAGCTTGGTATAAGCATTTTTTTTTAAATGCTTATATCAAGTAAAATAATAAATAAGATGAAAAATGATTATTGAAGATGCAAATCTTTTTAAAAGTTGTTTTTTTTTTGTATAATATTAATATAAGGTGTAATTTTATAGGAATCAGTATGAAATATGGAGTATTATGCCTACATGTACAGTAAAAGCTTGCTTTGTAGTCACCCCTAAAATTCCTGTATAAAACTGTGTAGGTTTTAATGTAAATCAAAATTCATGTTGGTGATTTCTGACTGAAGTGGCTTTATTATACCATTACACCATTATACCAATAATTGCATTAAAAGAATTTCTTTATTGATATATTTACCATAACTATTACTGCTTTTATATTAATTTAATAATGATGTAATTAGAAACATTACATTTTTTGCTAAACTTATGTTTTCAATAAAAATAATACTACAAATGCATGCATCATTAATAAATTCAAAAATTCTTACTTATTTAATAAATAATTCTACATAACGCAAATAGTTGAGATTTATAATTGCTCAGTCATCTTTTGAGAATATTGTAAATGATTCGCTAATGTAATGAATGAATTATTATAATAGTTATACGTCTGATAAAATTCTATATTGCTACTAGAGAAATAGCTTAATTTTTTATATTGAATACGTCTATATGATGTAAAATTATGCATTGTAAGCTGGTTTTCAATTGCGCAAAAGAGTTTCTAGACAAATAATTATGTTGATGAGAGCTTATTTTCTCAAATGTTTTCTGCTATTTTAGCAACCATTGTCAGGATGTATATGAAATTAGTTTTATATTTATGCTGACAATGGCTGCTAGAACAGCTGAAAATGTTTGATAAAGTAAATAATTTAGCTGGTGAAGGCATATCTGGAGATTTTTGTAGATTGTGTTAAAAATTAGTATAAAATTATTTTTTTTTTTTAAGTCTTTGGATTTGATGTAATTCTATCTACAGGTATCTCTTAATTAACTTGGTTAATTAATTCCTTCATGCTACCATATATATCAAAATTGTGTTAATCAAATATGGTATCTATGCTAAGTAAAGACAGCTGGTAAAGCCCTGTTAATTGAAACTTCTGTCGCATATCTAAAGGAATTGCTGTAATTAATTTTGCATGTTAATCAAATCTCACATTAAGTAAAGCTGAATTAAGCGAGGGATAGCTTGTACTTTTATACTTGTACAGTAGAATCTCATTTCAACGGATTTCAACTGAAAATCATCCTTTGTTCCAAAAATTTGTTAAATTGCGAACAACAGATTTCTTGCACTCCCAGGAAAATATCCAGTATTTGAAAAAATGTTTGTTTTCTTAAACCCCTACATAAAAAAACACCTGTACTTGAAATTATTCAGTCTCTTGAGATCTCTATCCTCTATTTTATATAAACATGTATATTTCAAGATCGTACATTATGCCGTAACAAAGCTGACAGAAACTGCATACATTATGAGCCAAAAAGCAACAAAGTAAGTATGATCATTAGCACTTCACGATATGTTAAAAAACTTGTCCATCTTGTTTGCTTTGATGATGCTGTTATGATGTGACATTTTTGGGTTTCTTTTGATGACATTGTCAGTACGAAATGTTACTGTTACGCAAGCACAATTTCAATGTTTCACATTCCCAAACATGTGTGCGCAACAAAGGTATGGCAAACCTTTGTTGCACACATGTACAGTACATCAACATGCTATAGGAGGGCACTAATGAGCAGCTGCAACACTAGTAGTGAAAACCATGACAACTATGCACTTAGTTTGCACAGCGTGCAATGTATTTTTTTGAATTCTGTATCCAGAAACATCCAATTATTAATTAAAGATTGAAAAAAATATGGTGTTTACTGAAGACAGAGCTAGAAAAAAATCTGTTATTCTGAGTTATGGATCTGCTCAAAAGAGGTAAAATTACATTGATTTGGTGGGACCTGGAGCCAAAATCTGTTATTCCAAAAAATTGTCCTGCGATCCATTAAAACGAGATTCTACTGTATTTTTATTTGTACCTTTTTATTATTCTAACTTTTGCATTCTATTGGTATAATAAACAGTTTAATAATAAGTTTACCTTTTTAAAATTGCAAAAATGTATTTTGTTGTATGTGGGTGCAGTTACCTCTTGCTTATCAGCATTATTTATATACATATAAAATAAGTAAATTATAATGAAATAATTAATAAAACACTAATCCTTTTTAAAAACTAAATTATATATATTTAAATGTTTCCGGCTTCATAACATATACCTGAATATGAAGCTGGATTGTTTCAAAAGCATTAAGTATATAAACTTTGGATTTCAAAAAAAAGCTTTTTGATAATTACTTTTATTGTTTTAAATGAGAAATTCTGTATTTTGTTTTCTGCCTTAGGAGAAATAACAATTCAATTAATTCTGAATTGTTATTTTGTTGTTATTTAATATTATGTTAGTTAATTTTTTATCTTTATCTATATCTTATATTTAATTTAATTTAACTTTTTTTATCATAACTACATGTAGTTTTTAATTTAAAAAATTTGAGCAGTTATGAAATCATAAAGCTTGTGATATTAAATTAAGTACTTAAGTACTTATTATTTTAAATAAAATTAATTATTTTACGTTAATCAGTTAATATAATTTAGTTTTAATTTAATTACAAATAGATTTTCTTCTATACAAAATTAAATTTAAAAAAGTTTAATGAACTTTTGATCAATTTAATTTAGTTTTTAAGAAAATTATTTGATTAATTATGTTTTAGTTTGGTATAAAAATAGATTTGAAACAAATAATGCTTTGTTAATTTAGCATTCAAAAACTATTGAAGAACATGCTACTAACCTGCAATTGAAGTATGAAAATTATGTTTATGGAAGCCCTGCTGTACATGAAATGGGAAAAAAAGGTATTTAATGAAGTTTTATTAATTAAAGTAAATGCATTTGATATACAAATTTGGAATTAACAAAGTATTTAATAATTTGATTAATATAATGTTAATATGCTGATACCTTATTAATTAATCAAGGCACCAGCACATTAATGCTATATTTTATAAAGGCCATAAAATTACAAATATTACAAGTGGGCTTGTACTACAGTATGTTAACCAGCATAAATGAACAATGGGAATTGGCATGCAACCTACACTACCCAAAATAAATTGTGATGGTCTGGATTGAGTTCAAACTTAAATCTTCTGTATCGGTAAGCTGACATCTTACTGCAAAGCTATCAGTCCAACTTGTCGTTTTGATTTTTTAGTCAAATGTCACAGTTAAAGAAGAAATTACTTTTAATTAAGCTTTATTATTTATTAAAAAATTAAATTATATTTTTTTACTAATTAATTTTTGAATTTCACTATAAGCATGTTTATACAGGATGATCAAAATGTCACGTACATGTGTTAGGAATGAATTTTATTTTGTGAGGTTAATGTATGAAAATACAGAAGGTAGTAAAATAAAAATTTATAATCTGATCTAAAAAAAAAGCGAAACCAAATCATGTTATTACACATGTGTTTGAAACGATTTCCTTGTTTATGAGTGCGGGCAGAACTCTTTTTACCAGTTTGATGCCACCTCATGAAGCAGCCAAAAACTGATGCTGTCAATCAGTGTTATAATTTTTCTCTTTAGTTCATCTATTGTGTGTGGATTAATTTTATACACAAATCTTTTGAGATACCCCAGGGAAAAATATATGGAGGTGACAAATCTGGAGAACATAGTGGCCACAATCCTTTATAAGTAAGGTGGTTGCCGAATAATTCTTGCAAGAACTATAGAATCTGGATATTTCTGATAAAAGGGTGCTGGTGTGTTTTCCAGACGAGCGTCTTGGTTTCGAGTTGTCGAATTTTGTGACCTCAAAAAGTTTAACATGCCGCCATTAGGAAAATGGATGTACAAGAATAGGTTATCGTTGCTTTTGATAATGTATCTGTTATTAATTTCCGGGATTGAAGCAAATCCAGAGTTGTTATCCTGTTTGCCACAACAAATTGGTCAGTTGGATATGCAAAGAAAGGGGCATGTGAGGCCATGCAGAGACAATACCAAAGATATACAAATTGTATAGCTTTGCAAAAAATTTTTGTAATCAACTGCTCCAAGCTCATTCCTAACAAATTTAGATAAATATAAAGAAATGTAAATTTTGGAGATCTTATAGTTAATATAATTGTTTATTGTGTAGATACAATTTATTTTGATATTATGTAATTTTAACATCCTGCTATAACAGGCTACGGCCTATTATGAATAAAGATTTGATTTGATTTGATTTGATATTTCTGATAAAACTCATCCACAACATGTGCATAGTGCTGTGGTGAAATACTGATGAAATAATGCTCAACAGTGAAAATCCATTTTTTCTGGAAAGAAAACCGTTTCATTTCCTCAATGAACAAAGTTATACTGCAGCCAATTTTATGACTTTCACACAAAATTTCAGAATTTCTATTAATAGTCAGCAGTCACTATAGTATCATCTTGAGGCAGGAGACATAAAATAACTTGACATAATTTACAAACTAGTATTTTAATGTGTGCAACTTTTCAATCGCCTGGTTAATTATAGAAGTACAGTAAATCGTTGCTTAAAAATCACAGATTAATGCTCAATATTTATGATTATGAAGAAAGTGAATAAGCAGCTCATACTTTGTGACAGTGAATAATAATAATAAAGTGAACTGGAAGAAATAGTTTAATATTCTGAATTAGTTCCAGAAGATTTAATCTCTCTCTCTTCATTAATTCTTTGTCACATTTATTTCTTTCTTTCTACCTATTAGAGGAAGCATCATTTTCATACATTTTGATAATTAATTAAAATAGATATTTTAAAATTCTTTTATATTATTTATATAATTCTATATATATATTAAGCTCAGTTTTATTTTGTTCAGATTTTTTGTGATTTTTGTCATATTTCCTTAATTTTTCTATTCAAAATATCCAGTACAAAATTGTATTTATTAATCTATCCATTTAATTTGTTAAAGTATAAAAAACTGAATTGAGTGAGTATTTTTATTAATGTTTAATGATTTCTCTCAAAATGATTTGCTTGAATTTGAAAATGAACATGTTGTTCTGAATATAGCACAACCCCTAATATAGTATGACCCCAAGTTTTAAGGACTGTTTTGTAAGAAAATAAATAGAATTAAATATATAATCTTTATTTTTATATCTGCAAAATTACTTACAGTTCTCATCTTGAGTGATTTTTCAACTGTTTCCTGGGGCTCTAGTCTGCTATGTGAAATCAACTTGTGAGATTTGACTCATGATGCATAATGGGATATGTTTGTCATCATCTTGCTAGAACTTCACTGTAGCTTTGTTCTCAGTGTGAGAAGTGACTTTCTGGGTGTCACATGATTATCTGTTACATTTGATTCTTCTCACTAAATAGTGACAACTCTTATGGCCATTCCCTAACCTAAACTAATTGTCGGTCTTTCCAGCAGATTTCTTTTTCGTCAATGCCTTTAGTTTCACATTACTTTCGAAATCTTTCTGTGTCTATGAAAAAGTTCTATAAATTGAATGTAAATTGATAGACACGTAAGGACATCTGCAGAGGGGTGAAAATGGTGCATTGGCCCTCCTCCATTGAATAAAAATTTGACTCCCCTTGGCCCTGGGACCAGTGGCGTAGCATAGTGGGGGCAGCAGGGGTGGCCCGCCCGGGCGGCACTTTTAGGGGGGGCAAATTTTCACAATAAATAATAATATCTTGTAAAAATACCTAAATAAGAGGGCGGCGAAATTTTCCTCCACCCCGGGCGGCTGACACGCACGCTACGCCACTGCCTGGGACCAAATAAAAATTCCACAAATTATAATTGTAAATGTGATTGAGATATGCCCTTGACCATGAGATGCTTTATCTGTCTTTTTGTATTGATGCAATACTGTATTCTGTAATCTACTTGTGAAAAAATCCCAAGAAAATTAAATAAAAATTTATTGATGTAATTATTTGTCTCCAAGCTTTGCCCCCCCCTGGAAAATTTTCTGCAGATGCCCATATACACATAAGTTATATTTTACTTTGATATAAACACTTTTTAATATATTTTTTAAAATTAATTTTTAAGTACGCTTACCAATGATTTAATTGCATATTACAAGAGTTTTTCTTAATGATTCACATGGTTTTTTAAATTTTTATCTAATAATATAATGTTTCAACGAGTTATATTTTTGCTGATCTTCTATCATTTACAAGTGATGTTTCGAATATGCTTACAGGCTGGCAGTGTTCATCAAACGTCAAAATTTAGCTGGCGATAATCAAACTGTTTTTTTCCAAACATCATTGGTTCAAATTCGTTGTCTGACATTATGAAACGTCAAAAGATAGAGTAAAACATTTTTTATTTGTTTGGCTAATTGGTTTTACTTTGTAAAAAATGATAATTTGAAATATTTTTGGGTTAAGTTCTTAATTTCATATAATATTAATTAATAGTGTTAGACTTTTATCAGATAGCAATTTTCATTGGTTTATTTAAAATGATAAAATTCATTGATTTATGCAAACATTGGATAGTTTTCCTAACTTTTAAGAAGACAGTTTAATAGTTTGCATAATTCATCACCTAGTAGTCTAGATGATGAATTTTAATTGTTATCTTTTAATGTTTAACATGAATTTTTTTGTTGGAGTCATTTTTCTTATACATCTTGATACTGTGGAATTTTGAAAACTTATTAGTATCATAAATAATAATGCAAAACTTAAAAAGGATTAATAGTTACTCTGTGTTTTAAATGAAATTTTTTTTTATATCATCACAATTTCATCAATATCATCCTCATTCATCACAAACAATAGCCAAACATCTTCAATCTGGTAATTTGATTATTTAGAAGTCATCAGATCATGCATTATTTTTATAAACATACTGTACATACACATATTTGAAAAATATTAATAAATATCATAAAAAAATTTTCTCTCCTTTGGGCTTATCTCTTGATGATCTTACAATGTTTATATAAATGTGAATAAGCAATGCAATTGCAATAAATATGAACAATTATAAACAAGTTAAAGATATATATAGATTGAAAATAATATTTTTTACTTGTTGTGTGTTCAAATCGATTATAAATAATTAAAATTTCTTTGATCGGCCTTTCTTTTTTTGTTTATATTTCATTGATCGATTTACGCATTAAAGCACGCATATAATAATCAACCAATTAAATTTTGACACATTTTTAAATCTGGGAAATTGGTTTTATTTAATTGTCAATTAAGGACAGGTATACATGGTATCCCAAAAGTAATTTAACCATGTTTTGTTGAAAGTATTTTAATTTATGAAAAGGGTGTTTAATATATCCTGTTCATAAATTTGTTAATAAGCAATGATGCTGTCTAAATTGAGCCATACACTTTTCATTTCCTGTGAATTTTAAGTCCAAAAGCAGTCTCTTGATCGAATGATGAACATTTCTCGGGATTTCTCTCAGCTTCAAATTCTCTTTATTTAGTTCTTTGTCGTCTCTTGAATAAATTATGGTTTGTATAAAAGATAACATAATTATATCTAATTGCAAATACCAAATTTATGATTTCATTTCCTGAAAACACACATTGTCGCATGAACCATTCAAATAAATAAAATAATAATGCTTATTAAATAACTGTAATTTTAATTAAAATTAATTATCATCAATTTTTATCCAAGGAAAAAATTAATATATAATTTTTGTTTAATTTACAGTACATACAAAAAAAGTAGATGTAATATTTGTGATAGTAGTGGTCGGAGAAGCATTACTTTCAAGTTTGAAAATTATTTTTATGCCATTAGATGTCTGTCAAAAATATAATAATATTTTTTATCATGGAAGTATTGAAAGTTAGAAATATGAGGTTTTGAAAATTTCACTGTCTCATTTTAAAATTTGGGACATGGAAATTAAAGTAATTTGCATATATTTACATTCTTTAAATGGATATTAGAAGCTAAGCTGCTATTATATACACTGTTTAATACATCCTGTCCATAAACTTCAGTCTATTTATTATGTTTAGGCCATTAGTTACACCCTCACAATACATTCTTCTCCCTTCAGACATCATTTGCATTAATGGCTTTAGCTTTGGTTACATTCCGATAATACGTTCTCCTCTTCGAAAATATGATTTATAATTGTGCTTTCAGATTAGGTATTGCATTTATTAAGATTGAATTAAGTATGTATTCATAAATATCCTGGTTTTTTTTTACTAAAAATATGCCATTTTTTTAAACAAGATTATAGTTTTAATCCTAATTAAAGTAGCTTAATTATGAATTAAAATGTAATAAAATTAAGCTAATAATATAATTAACTTTTTTCAATTATTTATTAAGAAAATAAATTTTAATTTATATCTTAATAATTCAAAAAATATATAATAAATAAATACTTTATCAAGTGTTGTAAATACAGTGCGATCGTATGCACGGTGAGCTATGCCTGTGTGACTCAGCTGAGTGGTGACGTCATAACTTACTTTAACTCTTTCAACACAAAACCTGTTGTGACATCATTACTTCATTCCTAGAAGCTCCTCCCATTTTCCTGCCCGCTGCAGAGGGACTTTACGATTGCACGGTATACTCCCTAATATGTTAAATTGTTTTATAACATTAACATTCAAGGACATCTGACAGTCCTGTTCAAACAATATATTAATGCATTAATATCAAGTCTATTGTTATAATTCACAATATTATCATCAATTTTAAGTGTCAATTGACCAAAACTTTACATTATATTATTGCATAATTTCATGTCAAATTATCTTTTTGTTAAACAAAGAAGATAATTTCTTTCAATAGAACATGAATCAATATTTGTGCTCTCTATCAATGCATGATTTCTAATTCAGTTAAATAACCATTAAAGCAATAAAATAGCATTAAGTATAAGCAAATTATAATTTTTAATGCCCTTAACCTATATTTGCCACTGAAAATAATTATAATTATCAGAATGGAGTAATTTCATCTAAAAGCTGCTATAAAATTTTGTACAGGTAAAAAAAAAATTAAATAAATTTGTATTCATTCATTTTATCTGTTCTTAATTGCTAAGTATGCCATATAATAATCAATAGAATTCTGCTTATTCAGACAATTAGTTTAACTTGCGTTAACGGTAAGTCAACGGAAGTCCTTGAATCTCTATTTAATTTTAAGATATCAAACAGTAACTAATCAATCTTAATTAACAACTAAATAAAAATTTGTTTATAATATATTTAAGATTTTTTTTTATCAGGATTTCAAACGGTACGAACAACTTAAATTTTGTTTTTTCAGCTTTCACATCTTATGCCAGAGGTTATGCATCTTATCCGAGATCTCTGAAGCATATCTTTTCAATCAAAGAATTACATCTTGGACATGCCGCAAAAAGCTTTTGTTTGAGAGAAGCACCGTCTGTTCTCGGAGTTTCGGTATCAAGAAATTTGAATATGGATAAAAATCAACATAGGTAATTATAAATTATTTTAAAGATTAACATACAATAAACTGTAGTCTGTTAATAACCTAATAACCAAGTCTAAATCCTGCTCCAGGTCAATTTTTTTCTCCAGAATCTTCTAAATTAATTAATTATAAATTAATTTTGAACTTTAATTAATAATTAGTTTAATTTTAGCTCATAATGAATCTGGCTAGTACTGTACATTTTTTATTGTGTTTAGTAATGCATTCTAAAGTATATGATGATGATATTTATTTAAATAGGAAGAGAGGTGGTTTTAAGAGAAAGTTTGATCATGCATTTTCTGAGTATGATAGTGGCCTGACAACGGACAAAAAATTGAAAAGACAGACTCATTCGGTTCTGGAAAGGACATTTGATAAACCAAAAAAAGACATTAAGAGAAATTTAGCTCAGCATTCAGAATTTGACAGTGGTCTTAATGAAGAACATAAACAGAAAGATGATACATTTTTCTCTAATAATAAGTATGTAAATAAAAAAGATATTGATTATGAAAGAAATTATACCAAAGCATTCCAAAAAAACAAATTTAATAAACGAAACAGTGCAACGAAACAGTCGACCTTTTCCGAATTCGACAGCGGTCTCGAAATGGACACGAACGAAAGTACAGAGTACGACAGTTCTCCTCCAAGAAATCGGAAGAAGAAATTCAAATATTAATTTCATTGCAATGAAATATATTTTTATCTATAGAAAAAATGTTATAATATAAGACAACATTGAAGTATAATTTTGTATATTAAATGATATACAGAATTTAAGATTTTATTGTGTGGATGCCAATGAATGTTGTTTAATAAAAAAAAAATAAATGAAGACAGAGCAGTTTTTTAAGAGATATTTTATTAATTAATAATTTATAACAATAACTTATATACCAAAATTTTATCATAACATTTAAAATTATTTACAAACTATAATTGTGCTCATTCTAATTATTATATTATAAATTTTAAAAAAATCTCTGTTTAAAAAGAAGAGATTTTTAAGCATGATGTAATGTTCATAAAATTAAAATTATAAAAAATTAACATATATTTCTTTTCTTTTTTCTTTTACATAATGCATTTAATTTCTTTTTATAGAATAATGTTAAAATATTTGCATATAGTTTAGCAAATTGCAAAAGTTCTTAATTTCTAGCCACTAATTTTTTTTAATGGAAGACCATTTTGCAAGGTTGCGAGAAAGAAACTATGATTATGTACAGCGCCCGCAACAAGACACCATAGATCAATATCACCGACATCCACTTTAGAAAATGCATGAATACTAAATTATAAATTCTTCGAGATATGTCGACGCGAGGCAAAGAAATTCTAAACACGGATAATTAACCGGAGACACTCGTTACGTACGATGCATAGTAATGTCAAACTATACGAGATTATTATGTAAACGACTGGAGCGCCGGACTCGTCCGCACGGACTGCGGATGGCAGTGGTTCGACACGAAACTCCGACAAGAAGTCACTTGCTATTCTGTAACCTTCCGGAATTGATCCGGAATAGAGAGCATTGTTCCGCTTAAACATTGACTAGAATTTCTGTTTAATACATAAAATAAATAAGCAATATTTTACTTTGTAGAAAACAGGATTAGCAGAATGAAATGATATTCTGTAGCGAATGCAAAGTTAGTGACCATAAAATCAATAACATCTCTCATCTAGCGTAATTGAAGATCTTCCAAAAGTTAATTTTCCAAAGTAGTTTTGTTTAATTACATTAATGAAGATTTTCTGCAGTTTCTAATGTTAAATGCTTCCTGATAGAAATCAATTCAGTGCTTATCTTCCTGTTAAATAATTCATTTGATAGCTTTAAAATGCTTCATTAGCTTTGATCTTTCAGATAATTAAATCAGAATAACTTGGATATGTATTATGGATACAGATGCATTTAAATTAGGTTATGTTATAAAATTATTGAGATATGGTCAATTTTTTTTCCCTCGTTTTTTTCAATTTTAAAATGAATTTTGGCAAGAGTTGCGCTTCTTGATATCCTTCAGGTTAACGGGTTTTGGCATAAGAACGTTTTTCTTATATTCTCCAGGTAAATTATCATTTCCACATGGTTTATAATTAACCACAATGGCGGCACAATTTTTATTTTTGAACTTCTGAACCCCGACTCCGATCTCCGAAGAGCTTCTCCAGATCATTTGAGAGAAATGAAACGTGGCTGAAAAATTAAAAAAAAATAATCATAATGAATTTCGGAATAAATTTAATAAGCGCCAGCAGATGGCGACACGTTTGTCCCGATTGATCCTATATTCGTTAATTCGCGTGCCAAACGGTCGCGAAGAGCGCGTAATGACTTCGTAAATATATTCAGATTAAGTAAAACACTTGATATTAATAGTCTGTTTGTTAATATTACTATTAAAATGCACGCAAACAATTTTCTTTTTAACTTTTTAATTAGAAATAGTTCAGATAATTAATATCGCGCGCGCCGCCGTTTTGTTTGTTTGTGTAAATACGTAATATGACGATTATGATTAGGAAAAGTTTTATTTTTTTTTAATAAAAAAGATTTATATAAAAATATATTACTTTTTAATTAATACATTTTTATATGAAAATAATAATATTCGCGTTAAGATTATATATATAGATGATAAATGGTGACAGAAATCACTTTTTATCGAACATTTTATAATTTAAATGAACAATTAAAAATTTCATTTTAAAAAACACTAAAGATTAAGAAACACATAATTTAATTTTAGAATAATACTTTAAAATCCTTTGCAATAAAATACATAAAATTTGACTTAAAGATAAGGACACCAGTTAAGGCTTATCTCACTAAATTATAAATCAAGCTTCCTGAGTTAAACTCGGTTTTGGCACCTATTAAATTTAAACTGCTTCATTACCTAAATATAGGATAGGCTACTAAGGAAAGGAAATGCATAAAGCTCACATTTAGACCATCCCGGTTTGTCGTAATCATAATATTTCCTCTCTTCGTACCACTTATCCACTATTTCCTCTCCAGTCGGGCATTCCTGAAGATCTACAATAACGATATTCTCACCTAGAGCTACATAAAAATAGGCGAAAACAATTACTTTTATTCCTTCATAAATTAATTAATCTTAGAATTTAACTTACACGGATTTTCGCTGTATTGTAAATATCCTTTTTCTGCTATTTTATTGGCCCAAACTTGAGAAAATTCGGCAAGTTCGGCCGACCAGCATAGCAACGGGCTGTTATGCAGGTATCTATAGTTGTTATGTCTTGTATACATCTGTTGCTTGATAGCATTTGGATCGAAAGGACGGCCTTAAATTAAAGTAAAACTCGTGAAAATTTAAATATAAAGTTTATAAAATTTATTTAGTTTTTAATTAAACTTACTTTTAACTGGATTGTTTGCTGGTAGACTTTGATTACGATACAACTTGTTGTTGTTGATGCTGACGTATCTCTCGTTCATCCTAAATGCTGCTAAATCTGTCATATTTTGTGATAAATTCATCTATAATATAAAATAATTTTGAGTATAAACGGGTGATTTACATATCGCGCGCGGAATCGCGCGATACGTAAATTACGTAGAGATTGTGAGCGGAAGTCGCGTCGCGCGCGAAATATCTTACCGGAAGTACCCATTAACGGCAGGAATGTATAGAAAATTATCACAAATATTTATAAACGGTCATAAAGTTTTGACTTCAAAATATTTTAAATAATTCTTAAGTTCTCGATTATCTTTACAATGCTCCATGCGTGTCGCAACTTAAAAATGGAGAAGAGAATAAAAAAAAAATTAAATTATTAGCTTTGAAAGCTAAAAAAAAAATTAATTTAAAAAATGCAAAAATGGAAAATTTTGCTTTTTGGGTCAAGGAAGAAAGAATAATAAAAAGTTTAAATTAATTTTTAAGTTTTTGACTATCCGCTCGAGCGACGTGATGGTCGCAAGCGACACGCCGCGACGATGGATTAAAGGAAAAAAAAAAAAAAAAATTAAAACGATTATCTTTTAAAGTTTAAAACAAAAGTAATTTTAAAATTCAATGCATAAGATATTGTTTTTTTTTCCTATATAAAAAGAAATAAAATTTTAGAAGCATTTTCAATAAGTATTGCAACGCGAAAGCGATGCGACGATCATCGCGCGCGACACAACGCGATAAGGGATAAGAAGAGAGAAAATTAAGAAAATACCTTTCAAAGTTAAAAAAAAATAAATAAAGATTATGCAAATTTCAAATTGTCTATTTATTTAATTATATATTTTTTATTTAAGGCTAGTCATTAATTAGCATTTTTCTGCCGTAAGAGGAAAGCAACGAGTGGCAAGGATAAAAAAAAAAACAAAAGAAAAATCGATTAATGCCTTAATTAAATATTTCTTGTTAAGGAAAAAATTAAGTTAAATTGAATGTATTTAATTTTTTAAAAATCCAGAAAACAAAGCAAAATTCTGTATATAGATACAAAATAAAAATACCATCTTTTGGGCCACGTTGCATATTTGCGTGCAAATTAATTGAATTGTAAAGTATTTTAATGCCGTTTAATTTAGAAGTAAATTCGAAAATCGATTTTCTTCCCCTTGGATGTCATTAAATTTCTGTCCGAACGAAAACAAAACACGTTTTATCTTCTTGGATTTGAACCAAGCGGAAGAGGAAATGCGTTTCCTCTTCAACTAGATATCCTGCCCCTCCCCATTTTCCAGCTAAAAATTTTTATACATTATAAATATTCTTACGCAAAAAATTTTTCGTTATACATCGATTCAAAGAGGGGGGAAAAAGTGAGTTAAATGGCATTATTTTCCTCTGAAAACCCCTTTTTCTTGCTGAAGTGTAGGGGGAAAACCCTATACTTCGGCACCAATTTATGTTTTCCGTCCGGCGATCGATATGTAATATTGATGCATCAGTTGCTAGTGACAAAATGTCATCGGAAACTGTCACGTGTCACTATATCTTGTCGTGTAACCATGATCTTTACTTCAAAGAAAGTCGTCAAGTAACGTGTATTGTTTGACAAAACTTCGCGCATAAAACGTGTGCCGAATCGATTATTTTCGTTGTCGAATCGATTAATAATCGGTTTTTTATACGTTTAAGCGAGTTAAAGGCGTTTTAAATTGTCAGAAGTGCTTCCAGCGCGGCGAATAAACGAGATCCATTTTCGCGAAATGTATTCAGAATTTTTAAATTTTTTCAATAAAACCGAAGTGGAACTGTGCAATTTATTATCTAAACTAGTTTATTTTTCGTATTTTCTGCAATTTAAGCTTTTTAAAACGGCCATTTTTAATGATGTTTCGTTTAGAAATCGCTCAATCATTTTATTTCGATAAATTAATTAATTTTAAACGATTTAGATGATAATTTAACCTTTTTTTAAAAAATAAAATAGCCAAATTTCGACCAAAATCCTTAATCAAAGCCTTCCCATTATACATTCAATGACAACAAAGGATGAACATCTTGCATTTTCCACGAAGTTATCTCGTATACAAAACACGCGACTATTAATTATTATTTAATAAAATATAATATCATATACGACATTTTAACACATATATATAATATTTAAATACAGAATTAAAATTATTCGTATTTGAATTTTTAATGAATAATTTAAAATAGGAAAAGAAAAGAAAGTAAAACTCACCCATCACTTAGCTTTCCCATTCTGTCTCGTCTAGCCATTGGTAATTTAGCGCCGTATCAAGTCGGCTGACGTCATTCCTCGAGATCCCTGGGAAGCTGTAACTATGGTAACGGATGGCGAGACGATGCCGAATCCATTGCAGCATCTTCTCTTTTATTCTAACGTTTCTCAATATGATATTTCTTATGTTTTATTGATTAAAAAATCATTTAATCTATCGAAATAATTTTTCTACGAAACGAATATTACGATTATTCGCCAAAATTAATGATTATTTAACACTAAAAAAAACAAGTTAACCCGAAGAAATCCTTTATGAAGAAATCCTTTACATCATTGACATTCCTTTACATTAAATTAATTCATTTTTACTTATTTCCGATTGATTAAAAATCATTTAATATATTTAAAAATTATTCTAAGGATTTTACACAGGGATTACTCCTCAAATTGGACGACTTTTAGCCATTCTAGGATCATTTTAACTCTTTATTTATGGAAAAGTCCGTCATATTCTAGCAATTATTTACATAAAATTTGAGGAGGGAGGTTAGATTCTAGGTTTAGAAACAAGAATTTTATTCGCTAATTAAAGGAATTTTAACCTTAAATGAACCCTTTAATCCTTTATTTAAAACTTGATACTTTTCTCCATTCATCCCAATGCTTAATGCTGTACTCAAGTTTAATTCATCAATGAAATTTTTATGAAATTAACTTAATTTTTAAATTTTTCAATCAATTTATTTTATTCACAACTTGAATTTTTTTTTTATTTTTTTATATTACAACTTATAAGATACAAATATTTT
The DNA here is from genome assembly GCF_030686945.1 of Centruroides vittatus. Classification (NCBI taxonomy): domain Eukaryota; kingdom Metazoa; phylum Arthropoda; class Arachnida; order Scorpiones; family Buthidae; genus Centruroides; species Centruroides vittatus. The sequence goes on from NW_027122576.1 coordinate 2,461,408, forward strand.
TAATGAATTATTTATTGTAACAAAAATATAAACAGTAACTAATTATCATGTCAACGATTTAATAAACTCTTTTTTTCTTTTGATCTTATGCTTTTTTTTAAACTTGTTCTTTGTTTATAATTTATAAATGCATCTTTATAAATATATCATCATTAAATATATGTATATATATATATATTTTTTCTTTTATCAATATATAAAAAAATTTAATTTGAAAATATAGGTTGGATATTTAACTAATTTTTTGGCATAATTTAAAAAGTTTTTTTTTCTAAATTTATTTAACAAGGATGTTAACTAATGATGTTTAATATAATTTAACATAAATGTAATTATACAAAAATCTAGATAAGTGGGCTACTATGCTAACTAACTAAATTAAATGACTGATAATGAGATCTAGTGTGCATCCAGCTTCATCATTTAACAAATCTGTACAGTGTTTTTTACCTTAATTTCTAGTGTATCAACTTAATTTATAGCCTCGTGTACTACTTGTTAATACATATAACATTTATATGTGCTCACGTAAACGATTACTTTGAACGTTTTGTGCTTCAAAACAAATTTACTTCAATATTTTAAAAAATGTTTTTCTTGTGTTAATTTGAAGTTTATTGTATTAAACTGGAAAAAATTCTGCTGAATATTTTGGATGGAATTCAAATAAAAAATATCATTCTCTGTGATTCTCTTCGAGTTCTTTTTTGTTTGTTTTGTTTTTGTTTTTTTAATAACCAAATATGAAGCAAGGTATCAGTTGGATGACAAGAAAAGCAGGATGATGACGATGGATTTTGCTTCATTCTCCGAAATCATCCTCTTCTGTCTCTTCGTTTTCGTTCTCCTCTGTTTCTTTTAAAGGAGGGAATACGTTATCGTGGAATTCTCCAATTACGTTTCCAGCTGGTTTATAATTTGCTACAATAACGATTTTGCCACATCTAGTTCTAGCTTTGCCAACTCCAAATTCCGTGCTGCTTCTCCACACCATTTGCGTAAATTGGCCTGAAATATAATTGCAAAACTTACAATTGTCGTAATTACATTTCGCAAGTCGCAATTGTAAATGTTCTTTCGTAAATTATACCAACAGATTATATCTATTCACATATATTTGCTTATATATCATCTGGAAAACTAAGCCCCTTACAAGCGAAAAATACTGTAGTTGATAAGCTAATGCTTATTCACTTGTAAGGTGATTAGTTTTCGTGATATATATATATATCACGAAAACTAAGCATTATAATATATATATTACATATATTAAACATTACATATATATAATATATATATATATATATAAACTAAAGCAAACTATTTCTGATCTTAAGCTAGATATTGTACATCTTTAAAGATTTCTTAACCTAAATTAATATAAAATACACATTTCTAGCATTAGATTTGAATGAATGTAGTACTCTAATGACTGTTAACCATAGATTTTGCAATCTAAAGTTATCTTTCACGCTGTAGATTTATGGTATTATACATCACACCTCTTTCAAATCAATAGAATTCTGAAGCCTTTTTCACATTCTGACATTTTCAATGCACGAATTCACAAGCTGTAAAAGCTTATACATTATAAATTCTGCAATATCTTCCATCCTATAGATTCTTTTTTAAAGATCTGAAGCGTATCTACATCATCTTTCTTTCGGTTTTCTCATAATTTGTTGCAATTTATGACTTTTTTATGTTATTTTTCAATTTAGATTTTGTATATTTTAATCAAATCCAATGTAAAAAAGTCAATTTTCTACTCTATATTTTTTAATAATCCAAGATTTTATCAGAAAACTTAATAATAATATATTCCATTAAATCTTGTTGTTATTATTTTTTTTAAATAAAATTCGATAAAAATGAAGGTTAAAAATCTTATCAGTATATAAATTTAAATTTAAAAAATGTATGTGCGCGATATAAATAGCTAGTACAGTATCAAATTTATAATTTTTTTTTTCAATAAAAAATCACTCTAGCCATCAACTTGATTGATTGAATATTTGAGAAGAGGGGGAAAAGGGGGCATTAGTATGCAAAATAGGTAACAAGTACAAAAGTTCAAGGACGTTTTATCCGTCGGAATAGAATTTCAATTGATTTTAGACATCGTAATTCAATGGTTTTTACATAGAAAACAGCACCCGAAAAAAGAAAAGAAAAAAAAAACGTTGAGAAATTTGCAACAAAATTGGAATTTTATCAAGAATTGTGTGTTTCCGTGTAATTTCCTATTAAAATTTTAAAATTATGTTAATGAAATTCACTTTTAAAATGTATAATTTATGAATCGAACTTCAAAAATTGTCTTAGAGAAATGTCATTAAAATTTGGAAAAGGTTCGAGTCACATTTTGCAGTATTTAAAATAGTAAATAGCTTCGAAATGATTAATTTTTAAATGAAATTATTAAAAGATTCTTGACATTTCCAAGAAATACTTTTGTATGTTTAACAATTTAAACGGTGATTAAAGAAATGATACATAATTATGCCTAGAAACGGCATAAAAATTTTGTTGACAAGATAATATGCGAATTTCGTGAGGGGAATAAAGTTCAATTTTGTTATTATAATGGAGTAATTTATGCTATTATAAGAATTTTTAGATAAAACATGTAAAAATAATATAAAAAATTTCAACTTACAAGCATGAACGTGTAACAAAGACGGTTCTTGATAGAAATTATACAGTTTTATCTCACTATACCAATATTTGGCCACTTGCTGTCCTGGAAGATCAAGAGGAATGAAGAAAGTGATTAATGAACTAAGTTAAATCTTTTGTTGTTTGAATAAATTGCAGTTTTCTTTTGGTAAATTTTCAAATTTTTGAGCGAATTTTTAAAAATTTCTAACATAATTTTATCTTAAAAAAAGTATTCCTTACCAGTAATATCAAATTCTGGCACCGATGACCATTTACAGAATAAATTTTCACCTATATCTTTACTGTTTCTATGGTAAAATGTATTGGTATGTACCAAGTGGTTGGACCAAAATTGAGCCATGCTACAGAGCTAGAAAGATTAAGGTAACATTCAATTAATTCCCGTATAAAAAGATATTATCCTATTTTAAATATTTAAAAATTCGAAGATATACTTTTCCACGTTGCATTTCATTGGAATTTTTAAAAATTATTCTCGTTTACTCGAAAAATTTCACACGATAATATATAATTTCGAGAAAATCTTAATGGATTTCGCATAGGAACTTGCCTGATGAGATAAAGTGAGGGGTGGAACACCATGAATTTCACGTAGATTGTTATGCCATTGAAGGCAATCCGTGATGAAATCACTTTCATCGAAATCTGTGGCACACTCGTCGTCTTGATAATTAACCATAATGGGCCTCGCAAGTATAACCTTCAAAAAATTACAAAAAAAAAATATATATATATATATATATATATCAATTTGCAATGTTTAAAAAATATTAAAGAAACATATCAGCCGACAAATTCTTAAATTAATTTTATAATATAGGAAAAAAATGAAGTAAATCCGCTTATTCGCAATTGTAAATCCTCTTAATTCAAACTTAGAAAGATGGATGCGATAGAAAATAAAAGCATTTGTTTAATCAGACGTAAAAAAATGATCACCAAGCAGAAAAAAATGGATATTTGCCCTTTCGATAAAGACGAATTTCAGGAACATAAAACAAAATCTTTGTTGGAAATTCAATAAAGAACATTTTCCTAATTGGAGGAATCGTCTTATATAATCTTCCTACAAGCGGAGAAATTTCTACAGAAATTTTTCTAGATCTATCTAGTAAAACCTGTGTAAGCCGGAATCGCCCGGTACCGAATATTTCTTCCGGTTTGACAGGTTCCCGTTTTAAAGGTTTTTTTTTTAAAATAGAAAATCGCTTCGTTCCGAAGAACTTTTTGCTGTTTAGTCAGGTTTCCCTTTTATTCAAGTTCCGTTTTGTACAGGTTTTACTGTATGTACATTAATATTTTCACAAAGGAAAAAATATTTACTTTCGTTCTTAATTGTAGCAAGAATTTTAAATTGTTGAGTTCAATATTTCTCTGGAATCTTTTCTTAGATTTCTTCAAGAAAATGATTTACTTGCCGACATATTTTCGCAGAAAAATCGGGGAAAATATTTCAAGAAATAATGCATTGAATATTTTAAAATTCATGAAAAAAAAAAAACTGAAGTATTTTCGTACAATTCGTGAATTTTTTAATAGAAACGCAATAGTGGAATATAGGAAAAAATTGGCCCGAATTTTACATATTATAGAAAGTTTTCTAGAATGTTCTAGATAAAAGTGAATTATAGAAAAGAGAACATTTCTAACTAATTTAATTTAGTAAATATATATATATATATATAAATAATTAACAACTTTTTTTAGAGTTCTCTGTAGTAAAAGTCTTTAAATAATTAATAAATAAATAAAAATAAATTTAAAATAGTCACGTGTAAATGAATATATATTTCCAGATAGCAAACTATAATTTCCTGGCGCCACCTGCCGATGAAATTCGTCAAATAAGCGAAATTTGAAAAGATGTTCCGAGCAATTAAATAGGAATCTTAACAAAATTTCTGAAATAATTCGTAAAATGAGTAAACAAAATTTAAAGTAATTATTTTCAACAAAGAATATTCACCCAATTAACCCAGTTTTCCTTAATTATAATAAAATTTGGGGGAAAATAATAATTATTATTATTTGACCTTTAAACACTTTGGTATTGTATATCCGAATGTACAATTCTGTTAAAGTTAATATTCTAATTACGATGAAGATAATAGACCCAACCCAATTTGCTACAAAAGAAAAGACTCATTATTCACTTATCTCTTCTATAAAATACAACGCCCTTGTCACTATATTTGTATATACATATATATATATATATATATATTGTTTTCTTTCTTTATTCCTCACCAATTTATAATTTATTTCGGAAATTGGATAATATCAACATTTTAATAGCGCGCATAGCTTCAAGGATAAACGTGACACGTGACTAATTGATGATTTTCGTAACACGTAACTAATTGTAACATTTGAAGAATGAAGTTAAGACGCTGAATTTTCGATTTGAAAAGCTCGCAATCAAACAAACGACGGAAATTTCCGGTTAGAAACAATCTAAACTGATGTTATTCCTACAGAACATTACCTTTAAATCGAAAATTTTCCCATTATTTTTATTTCTTTACCTATCTACTAGGTGTCTCTAGGTAGTTTGGAAGGTTGCCAACTCTTCATCTTTCTTTTCTTTTTTTGTGTGTAAAAGTTTTATGTCGTTTGATAACAATTTTTCACTTTCAACATTTTATTATTTTCTTTTACCGCTTCCGAAATATTAATATAAGAAAAAAAAATGATAATAATAATAATTAAGTTTAAATGTAAAAAGGTGTAATAGTAAAGAGATGATAAATGCTAGTTTAAGCAAATTACGATAGATGGGGTAAGTAATAATAATAAATTATAATATTTTAAATGTTAGAAAGTTATTTTAAAAAATTTGACGCGTTTACACGTTTCAATTATTTAAGAAAGATTTTTAATAAATATATTTAAAGCGTTTTAAGTATAATTAAGCTTATTAGACAACACCCTAATTTTTTACTTAAATATTAATTATATTAAATATTTATAAAGACGGTAGATGGCAGCAGATATTTACACTTTTTTTTTTTTATTTTAGAATATATAAAAATGTTTTTAATAGTAGGAAATAAGAAATAACTGGAAAAATTATTCTTATATTTAACGTATTAATTAAATTTAATAAGTTACTTTGACGTGCATTAAAGAAAATAGCGAAAAAGAAAAAAAATGCAAACGTTGCTGCAAGCATCCCGTTGACTGATACGTGATAAAGAAAATATTAATATTGATAAATGATGCGAATAACTCTAATAAAAATAAATAAATGCGTTAGATAAGAACAGTAAAAATTCACGAAAAATAATGCAAATTTCCGCCATTTTTAATTTAGTCAAATGCAAAATCCGATCAAGACTCCGCGATACAATTTATAATCATCGCAGCGCTTACATTAATGGTGTGGCTTTGTTAATGTCAATTTTAAAAAAGTCACTTAAACAAATGAAAAAAGTTACTAATAACAACAAAATTATTTAAATTATAAAACTAAAATTCTCAAATAAAATGACAGAAAAGTCGTTTTAATACCGATTTCACTTCAATTCTGAATAGTACGTTTACGTGTTAAGTTTTTAATCAAATTTAAACAATAGACACACGTGTTACGTTGAATATTATTAAGATAAAGAAGAAACTTTTATTTAAGCGAATGTAACCTTTAAGTATTAGAATAAATAAAGGGGGTGGAGAACAGCATGAAGTGTTTTCACGTCACAAAAGATCAAATGCTCACTAATGGTAAAGATAATCGATGTTTGGTCTATTGATAGCAACAGACGCCAGAATGTCAGCCACACTTTGCTGACATTTTCTTATACAACTCCTAGACTTTTGTATCGAGTTATCTCCAAATAACAGTTAAAATGCTTATAAAAAGTTAATTATAATTGTTTATAACAGTTATTATATAAATATCTATATATTTTTTAAATTAAAATATAATTAAATTAATTAATTAAATGATTTTTATAACAGTTTTTATAAGGAGCGAATTTAACTTAGGAAAAACCTTCAACCTCTACTATTTTGCATTATAAATAAATCAGAAATACAGTATTTGAATAATTAATAATAAAAAAAGTGGATATATATGTAATTCGTTGTTTTAATTTATTCGTTGCTTTTTGACCTTTTAATTTAACAGATAATTTATTATTTTTTAATACATTTTTTGTTAACTCCATGGAGAATTTGCTAATGGAATATTAAAAATACACTCGACATTTTCGCTTCCATTATATAACCAGAAAGAATATTAAAATAAAAAATAAAAAAAAATTTATAACCTTTTCATATAATAATATATCATAAATTATCGAAAATTTTATTAATTTTTCCACAGAAAGATAATAAAAACCCCCGATTCTGCAGGAATTAGGCTGTAAGATAACTTTTCTAGCTATCTAAACATCATTTAAGCAGCTTAATATTATTAAAATTGGCTTTACAACTTAAAAAGTAATTGTGTAAACATATTAAATCGTAAATTAAATTATTTAAAAATTAAGAAAAAAGCTTAAAAAGGTTACATTGTTCGTATCTATCTATGCTGTAAACCTGTACGTTTATTAACTCGTCAATGTTAAAAATTAAAAATTATATATTATAAATATAATTTTATCAATTTTAAGCCGATCGGATTACCTTAATCATTAGATTAACCGCACAGAAGCTGAAATAATAGTATATACGATTATAGGCTGTCGAGATAAAATAGATGAAGATAGTAATTCTTCATCAATCACTGTTAAGCTTAAAGATGGTACTTTTTACAAATTATACTATTTTTTATGATTGATTCTTCTTTAAATTTTAATTAAATACATTATATTTTCTTTAAATTATTAAGTAGTTTAATTCTTTTTATTACGTTAAGTGATTCTGGAAGCAGTGAAGTTTACCCTTTTCTCTAGGCAATATTTAAAAAAATTAATTAAGTAATTTAATTATTTATAATTTTTTAATAAAATTCGTACATTAAATTTTAATTTTAAAATTATTTTTATTTAAATTTCGATTTAAATTATTTAAAAAAAAAAAAAATCTCAAAAATCTGATTTGGAAAATTGGTAAGTTTAAAGATAACGAAGATGAAAAAAAATGGATATAACTTTTAAATTCTATTTAAATCCGTATTTAGGTTAAATTTAAGATAATTTCGTAAATAAATATATAACATTAAATTAAATTTACTCGGAATTAAGGATCAATCCGTACGATTTTCTACGGTAATCAATAGAGGTTGGTGTATCCTCCATTTTCATAGCATCCCATAGGATTGATTCCATAAAATTGTTTTATTTTATTATATAAAACAATTTGACTTTTAATAGTAAAATTTTAAGTAAAACTAAACATAATATTCTATAAAATTAATTATTCATTATTGACTTTATCGATTTTAGGAAACGTTAAATATCATACACACATTGTTTGAACGAGGAATGAAATTTCAAGAATTATTAATAATAAATTTTAATTAAAATATCTACTTTAATTAAAATATTTTCTTTATTTTATTAATAAATAAAATATTAAATTCCTTTTCTCTCTCTCTCATATATATATATATATATATATTTTCATAGTTTACGTCTCAAATTCAATTTTAAGCATGATTTTTTATAATTTAATTTAATAGTTTTATTATTATAATTATGGAAATTTTATGGTAAATATTTAAATAATTCAGTTATTAAAATTGAGCCGATTTATTTTTCTAAAATCTATTAGGGCCTATATATTTTTGGTAAATTTATTAAAGATTTTTGCATCGATTTTATTCAATACAACGATATAAATTTAATATAAAAAATGATAGTAATATATTTAAAATTTCATAAATATTTCATAAAATATTGAATATTTAATAAATTATAATAGCTTAAAAATTATCTGAGAATTTTACTCGTAAATCATCCTTTAAAATTTTGATAATATTTAAATATAAATCTTTATTTTTAATCATCTTCATCTTTGTTTTCTATTACGCTTCCCAACATCCCCTTGAGAGAAGAATAGAGATGTTAAATAACTTAGAAGAAGAATATAAAAAGAATTAAAGAGAAGGCAACTACAGAGAGAAATGATAAAGAACTTGAGATTGTTAGAGAATTGGAAGAATTCTTCTACTGAAAGAATATAGATTATGATGATAACTTTCAAAGATGAGTATATTTATAACATGCATCATTTTAAATGACTATATTTTAAAATAGATCATCATCATCTGCACTCTCCTTACTCTTCTACGATTGTCTCTACTTTTTCATCTTTTCAACTGAATAGTTTTATTTAAATAATTTTAAATTATAATTTGCCTTATACAGATGATAAGAATCAAAATGAAGTATTATTATGCTCTCAAATATTATTATTATAATATAAAAATGGAAATTATAATAGATAATTATTAAATTTAATAAATTATAAAATTAAAATAAATATATTTTTTTATACTGACTTTGTCAATAAATCTAGGAGAAGCAGTTGTTCTGGATGAAGGAGAACTTGAAGGATTGCCTTTAGCAGGAGAAGATTTTAATACCCTGTTTCTTTGGTATTTAGGAGATTTAGTTTTAATCGGACGGAGGGTCCTTAGTTTTTTGGAGAAATAATCCATTCTAGTAAATAAATTTATATTAAAATATTTAATTAAATTAACTAAAATATACTATTTAATAAATTGCTAAATTTCTAAAGTTTAAATAAGTTTTATCACTTAAATGCAGCTACAAATATTTTATTCTGATCATAGACATATTTATCGATTTATATTATTTATTTATAATAATAAATATTAAAAATATCGTATATTATTTAAGAAAATTATTACTTTCCTAGCTTATAAAAACTTAAGCAATTTATATCAGAGAAAAAATGATCGAGATATTTAATATTTGATAAAATTTAATGCAAGGTGCTTTCACTGTAGAGCTCTGATACTTAAGGAGAAGCTACATTTGCAGGAGTTATTGAAAAATTTTTGAGAGAGAATAATTAAAATTTTATTATAATTAAACGTGTATATAAATGATTTATTTTATATTTAATTTAATTTTTATGCTTTATCGAACATCCTACGATAAAAAATAATAAATTATGTAAATCGGATTTATTTTTCGCACTAATCTAGTAATAGATCTAATGTTTTTCTTTTTCTTTTTTAAATGTATTTTCCTTACAAATAGCTTTGATAAAAGGAATGACATCACAAAATAGCTGCTATTAGATAAGGAACAAACTTATTTTTCCTTGTGAATAATGATAATTTCGTTCAGAAGTCATCGTAACAATATCCATTTATTAAAAATGTTGTGTCTGCAGTCGTTGAATAAAGACAATAACCAATGACCCAATACTGACAACTCCATTGAGAATAAGCAGGGATTCTCGCTGCAAACATTGATTGCTCATGCAATAAATAAGTCTCCAATATAATTAATTATTTTCTTTAAAAATACTCTTAAATTTCTTTAAAAAACAAGCACTAAATCTATTTAATATTCATAATTAATTGGGAAATAATGTTTAAACAAAGAAAACAACAGTTTATTGAACGGATTTTTTAATTAATTCATGGAAAAATAAACATTTTTACATACCTATCAAGTAAGACATAATTGATTACTTATATACTAAATCCGTTTAAATTTATAAAATTTTAAACGAAACGAAAATAAATAAAATATTTTAAAATTTTATATAAGCATTTAACTTAATTAATGTGTAAGATTTTTAAAGCTTAACAAAAATTTCGACCAGGTGAAGTCAATATTAAAGATGGGGATAGATGAGAATTTTCAGCATAATTATGATAGAATTTGGGGCGCTTATAGATAAAAAACTGAGCTACAATTAATGATTACCTGTACTCGAAGGGTTGGTACACTACACCATGGATAGCCTTAAGCCTAAACGCCGGTAAAGACAATTTATGGACACCGCTTCTGGGACGGGATCGATAGAGAATGTTAAGCTGCTCTCGGTGCTCGCGCACTTTTGAAGAGCGGCATGTTGCGTGCGCCACGAATCGCAGTTCAACGTGGCCTACTGTGACGTCACTTCACGTATACCTCATAACAGGTATCATTACTAAAATTAACCTTCAATGGTGATAAGAAATCGCATACAAGATCAAATTCAATTATGGCATTTTTTATTACTTATTGTTATCTGTATTCTTCGTTGAGGGAAAAAATATATAATATCTGACTTATAACATCCGAAATGATGAAATTTTATTAGTGCCACGCCTAAAATACGCCCGACTTTGGCATTTAGGCCACGGACAAATTTGATATCATCATCGTTCTGTATAAGAAGAGTAATTAATTTGACCAGATTCTATGAAAAAAGAGTTTTTCTACCCATTTTTTAAAAGAAAATTTACAAATTTTTCCCTGAAAACATCATCTCAACTTATAAAAATATCGTAATAAAAGTATTAATTAATAATTAATATTTAAATTTATTAACACGTAGAAAAATCTCTACAGACCAGTTTATTATAAATTTCTCTTAAAATTTTCCTTCACTTTTATTAAAAATTATTATATAAATTAGCTTATTTATGCATGGAAATAAAAAAATATGCTTTTAATTATGCATAAATTATCATATTTATGCATTAAAATGAAAGAAAATGCTTAATAATCATGCATAAATTAGCGTATTTATGAATTAAAATGTTATAACTAAACGTCAATATGGTTGCTATAAAGGAGACATAAAGAGATAAATTTATAAACTATCTTCCTTGATTAATGTCCTTAGAGATTGAGATATGCATCACACATCATTCTCGATTGTCTCCGTGAGATTTTTATCTCGAATATCTGGACAGGTGACGTGTCAACTCGTCCGTGCCCGAACCCATTTTAGGATCTACCGTATAAATTACGAAATTAGCGAATGGTGCGAATAATATTAATTACCTCAGTCTAAATAAAGCTTAATTGGTATCATTAAACGACGAAGTAGGCTTTATCATAATCTTATTTTTATATATTTTAATTATCTAATTTGAATACTACCGCTCCATCGTCGGAAAGTCTCGTATAAGTTAGCCATTTGGTCATGCCATCTGACGAGTATTATACAAACTAAATTTTTATTTATTTTTTTAAATGTTCTTTTTAATATTATTAATATTAAAATAATGATTTTTATAATGTTTTATAAATAAAATTTTATTTTAATTTACTTATAATTTTAATTAAAATTACATTAAAATTTAATATTCTTTTTAAATGATATTTTTAAAATTAATACATTAATTATGCTTATAATGTCTTGTTATATTTAAATCTTAATAATTAAATAACGTAATTTATTCTGTTTTAATTAACTTAATTTTTTAATTAAAAAAACTGAATTATAATTAATACTTATAATTCAAATATTTATAATTTTATTATTTAAATATTTTAAAATTTAAAACTTATAAATTTTTCCTTATTTAAACAGGAAATTCTGTTTTTTATTTTATTTATTTTGATTTTTATATGTATAAATATATAATTTAATAATTTCATTTTTGCATCTTCACACCAGATGGCAGTCATAAAATTACAACCGCTATTTTTAAAATTTTCATTATAAATAATTTAATCGTATTTCTTAACTATTACACAATAATTAAATTCCTAATTTAATTTATTTTAAACTATTAATATTAATAATATTATAAAATTAACGGATTTTAACATCAATAATTTGAATAGATTAGAAACGTTTTGAAATGCTTAATACGAAAAATGAATTAAAATAAAAATTTTATTTTAAGTAAACAAGGAAATTTCGTAATTATTTAGGGAAGTGATGTATTATTATTAAGAAAAGGGTGATATTCGGTGACGTCACGTTTACGAGTAACAAATAGACTCTTCCGTTGTTATGGCAACATATTACGAAAGCGACAGGTGGCGTTTAAGTAGCTTTGACAAAAAAGTGCATTCTTTGGAGTGGAGAGGTTTAATTTTGATTGTAGGTAAGTTTATTCAAATTTTTAAGATTATAAAACGCATCAGTTGCAGTTTAAACTGTATATACTATAAATTAAAACTATAATCTATCATATAAAACTGTTTTAAGTTTTTAAAACTGTTGCTTAAAATCTTAATTAGTGAACATAACCTTTAGAAATCAGCCACATTCTCAGTGACAATGAACCAAAATGCACAAAAACAAAACCTTAATTACACAAATAAACCATGATTTAACATCGAAATTAATTAATGCACTTAAAAATTATTCAAGTAATTATCAAATACATTGCTTTCTTCATCATCTATGGTACTTAAGAGTTGAATAATGGTGATTGCATTATTAGAAAGTGATTCTGATTCATATAAAAGTATTATGCAATTTCAAAAATATTTGGGTCTACAAGTTAAAGGATGAATGAATTTTTACCTAATAAAATATTAATTGCATGTTTTTTTCCTTTACATTTACAATATATTAAAGTTTAGACAGGACTTTATTGATTAAAAATGGTATTTTATCATCATATTACTTTAACAGTTGATATATCATATACAAATATATAATTGTAAAGAAATTATTATTTGCATTCATTCTTATCACTTTTTTTAATTACTTGGGTGGAGTTATATTTAATTGCAAGCTGTATTTTGCAACATTTTTTTAGAATAATGTAATTATTTTAAAGATAAGAGGAGAAAATTTTAGCATAAATTTTATATATCAATAATTAAATCCTGCATCTACATAAATTAAATTTGAAAGGTGCAACCTATAAAGTGTTTTTATAGGAAATTTGTATGGTATCATTATTGACAGGAACTTTATTTGTATCTGTTAAACTTATTATAAGTAACCTTGAATGGATTCTGATGTAATTTTCATACTAATGTTTTTTTATTTTGTTTTTTTCCCTTCTATAGCTTTTAGTCGTTATCTTGATGTATGGTTCTGAAGGATACGGTTTTAAGTGGACAACATGGCCGAAATCAAACATGAATCGTCAAATATTTTTGTTAATCAGAACAATAATAAGGACCAAATTACAGAAAATGGTTTGGAGGAAACAAAAAATTTACACAGTACACAGTTTAAGCCACCCGATGGAGGTTGGGGTTGGGTCGTTGTTTTTGCTTCATTTATGGTCAGCTTCGTTGCCGATGGAATAACCCATTCATTTGGTTTGCTGTTCGTGGAGTTTTTCGATTTTTTCGGTGCTTCCAAATCGACTACGGCATGGGCTGGATCCCTATTCTTCAGTCTTCCTTTGTTAACAGGACCCATAGCTAGTTATTTTACAGATAGATGGGGATGCAGAATGGTTACCATCATAGGTTCACTGATCACGACTTTCGCCTTCGCTGCTGGCTTCTTAGCGACCAAATTGGATCATTTAATTATAGCATTTAGTATATCGGCGTTGGGTTTATCACTTTGTTACGTCGCTTCGATAGTTATTGTGGCTTATTACTTCGACAGAAAGCGTTCGCTAGCCAATGGATTAGCGACATGTGGTGCAGGAGTAGGAACGATCGCTTTTCCTTACATAACTAATTATCTAATAAAAATGTATACTTGGAGAGGTACTCTTTTGTTATTAGCTGGTGCGTTTTTAAACATGACGGTATTTGGATGTCTAATGCGCGATTTAGATTACCCCGAAGATTTGTCGTCGTCATCGTCCGATAATGATGAACGCAAGAGCAATCTTTCAGATAGTCAAATAGAAGAATCCTTAAGTACATCTCTAGTGCAACTTCCGACTTATATTAAAAATAAAAATCTAAATCCTGAAGTAATTCAAGAATTAAGTAATAAAGAAGGAGGCCATTTAAACAGTCTTCTGGAGCAACATCCTGATTTCCTCAGTTCCTATTTGCAAAACATGGAAGATTCCTTACCCGTTCGAGATATAAAGAGCGTGGATGGCGAATGTCTACCTGGCGTGAAATTAAGACGTCGAGAAAAACAATTAAGTGGTCATCAAAAAGAGCAACAATGTCCACTTATGCCAGGATTTTATATCTGTCAACGTCATCCTTCATATTTCCGTAATATTCGAATTCATCCTGGTAATTTAATGTATCGTGGAGCCATGTTGAATATACCACCTTATTATTTAAGAACTTCAAGTTGCCCTAATATCTATAAAAATTATTTGTCAGGAAAAATTAAAGGAGAGGTAAGTTGATCCATTTAATATAATATGTTTTCATAGATTTGTATGAATAAATATGTTGTTTTTCAGAAATACCAGTTCCTAAGCGGACTTAAAGAACTTCTACTAGATATGGTTGATATAAGGATATTCAAAAACGTTCCTTACACTGTTTTTTGTCTTTCAAATCTTCTCCTTTATGCATGCGCAGATATTCCCTACGTATATATCCCCGATTATGTCGAAGGTTTAGATCCGAATTTAAACTGGGTATCATCATCCCTTATTTCAATTTTAGGTGTTTTTAATACTGTTGGAATGGTAAGATGATTGTTACTTTCTATTTAAATAAGAATTTGTAAAAAGTATTTAAAACGTTAACTTTTGTAGATAATATTTGGATATGTAGGTGATAAATCTTTCGTAGATCCTTCATTGGTTTATGCAATTACTATGTGTGTAAGTGGAATTGCCATAGGCTGTCTACCATTTTTGAAGAATTACATCGGCATGGCAATCGCGGTATCTACTTATGGATTTACTGTAAGCACCAACTATGCCTTAACCGCTTCTTTACTTGTAGAATTAATCTCTCTTGACAATTTCACCAATGCTTATGGTTTGTTGTTATCTGTGCAAGGTATAGCAACCCTCGTTGGACCACCTTTTGGAGGTAATGTTTCAATTCCTAACGTTTTTGGATCTATTTGTATTAATACAAATTTATACAATAAAATAATATTTTTTAGGATAATACAAATAAAAACTTTGGATTCCAAGTACAGTTCACTCGGCTATCGAATTATCACATTGAGAACTATAGTAAAATATAAATTATGTTTAAATTTAATTTTTTCTAGGTTGGTTATATGATACATACGGCTCATACGACATACCTTTCTGTACAGCAGGGATCTGTACACTTCTGTCCGGCCTTGTTGTATTACCTTTATGTAAGAAGCTGAAGTGGAGAAAAATAAACTCGACGAAACCACCCACATCCGAAGATGTAATATGAATTATTTAAAGCGATGCATTTAGTTCACTCTTAAATATTACAAAGAGTAAATTATGGTATGAAATTCGAACCTTAAATCGCATCTAAACAATGCTAAACAGTAATAAATAAATTCTATTTTAGATTCACTGTCGACGATTTCATCTTAACTTCAATATGAAGAAATGTAAATGAAATCTGGGGTTTTAAATATTTTGGGTAAATAAAAAACCAGACGTGAATTTCTGTTAACGTTTTTTTCAGCCATTATGTAAAATAAATATGTATTTTATTAATAAAATGTAAGTTATTTACGATACGTATTATTTTTTCAGTAGTTTTTAAAGTAAATGTTTTGCAGTAAGAGAATATTTATTTTAAAATGTTAATTTTTACGGTTGCGCGAAAATACAGATGTGATTACACGTGGTTAGCATGTGGTAACATCCGTTTCTGTATTTAGAAACCTTTAAACTAGATAAACTGGAATGTAGCGTGAAAAATTTATGTAATTTATACGAGTAAAAATAATTTTCAGTTCAAGTTGATTGAATAAATGTGAATTTTTTTTTTTTTTTTTTTTTTTAGAATGAAGGAGTAAAATCTTAATATTTGAAAAATAAAACAAATATTAAATGATAGTTTTTAAAAATTTATTTCCGAAACAAATGTTTTAAAATATATATGTGTGTTTGCGTCATCAAATCAATAACGTACAGTACATTCTCGTTATAAATTGTAGTTATCGTTGAAAACGAGAGCTTTGTCATTGCGTAATTACGTTTGGTATTGAAATTTTCACATCATTATATAATAAAAATTTCTCAATATATTTCAATTACATACGTAATTAGTTATTTTAAAATATTTCGAAATATTAATGTAAATTTTATTTTAAAAATATTTCCGCTATTAATAAGCAAATACAACCAAACAAGTCGAATAACGAAATTCTCGTTTCAAACGAGAACTGTAATCATTTGACATGATCTTAATAATTTTCAACACAGAACATAATTAGCAATTTTAAAATATTTTTATGAGCTTCAAAATTTGTTTTAATGAATTTTTATAGATCTTTAAATCAAATTTGAAAAAAAACTATATTGCTATAATCTTAGAGGGCGCGATTTATTAAAAATGGCGGAGGTTTGTTAATAACAACAATGTTTATAAATTTGATTAAATTTTAAGTCAGATAAATATATTAAACCTCGTGGTACGCTTAAATATCCGTATATTACGTTTGAAACAGAATAAAATTTAAGTTTTAATTCAATTATACGCAATTTAAATTAAGGTAATATTGTTTATATGTTTAAAGGGTTAATGTGTACCTCGGTAGTCCAAGATGGCGGCTCGTCTCCGATTCCAGCAATCAGAAGACAGGGAACAGTGGGGACGCACGTTCTAATCTAACCTAATAAATTACCATAATTATTAGCAACCAAATTATTAGAATAGGTTAGGTTAGGTTAGAACGTGCGTCCCCACTGTTCAGTGTCTTCTGATTCCTGGGATCGGAGACGAGCCGCCATCTTGGACTACCTAGGTACACATTAACTGTTTAAAGATATATAAAATGGCCCAAAAGTTAGTTAATCGTGTTTTATTTCGTATTTAAGATTATATTTATGAATATGACTCTTAAAGTGAGTTTAGATTGACTTACTTTTTTTCCTAAACTGACAAAGAATTATAGAAATTATTGTACAAATGATACAATTGGTTACAAGATGAGAAATTTAGACTTTACAATGGTTAACTGACGTTTGGGCCATCTTTTGCATTACATAACGATTTCCCTATACGTGGTAAGTTTGTGTGCTATTAAATAAAGTTTTTAAACGCTTAAATGAGCGTTATAATGTTTATTTGTCATTACAGAGAATCATTTATGTTTCTTTTTGATTTCAGATAAAAGTCAACGTTCTTTCAAGTTTAGTAGAAATAATGATAATTTCTGCTTGAATCAACGTACAAAATGGAACCAGAAGGCAAAATCTTATCTAAAATTCCAATAGATAGTGGATATGGATGGGTAATTGTATTATCATGTTTTGTAATAAGTCTTCTAATCGCTGGTATATATTCCTCTTTTGGAATACTTTATGTTGAATTTTTAAAATATTTTGGACAGGGTAAAGCGATTACATCCATAATTGGTTCCTTTTTCTTTAGTCTTCCGCTTTTAAATGGTCCTCTTGCTAGATTTTGCGAAAAGAAATGGGGATGTCGACTCACTTGTATTGTCGGTGCTATTATATCAGGTTTTAGTTTCTCTGCTTTATATTTTGCTAGATCCATTACCGATGTTATCATATGTTTAACATTATGTGGTTTTGGATTGTCTCTCTGTTTGCTTTCTTCAGTTGTTATTTTGATAATTTATTTTGATCAGAAATTTTCTTTTGCATCAGGACTTTCTGTATGTGGTGAAGGAATTGGATCTTTTATATTTCCTCCTCTAACAATATATTTGTTAGATACTTTTACTTGGCGGGGAGCTGCTTTAATCTTAGGAGGTATCTTGCTTAATTTGTCTATTTGTGGTTGTTTAATAAGAGATGCTGGATTTTATATTAAGAAAACAAAGAAAAATCCCTTTGAAACAACCGATGATGCATGGATAAATGTAAAGAAGAGACCATTAGTTAGAGGGTTTTCAAGCGAACCAACCGTAAATCCACTTCATTCCTCAAAAAATGTTATCACGAGTACTCATTCACTGCAAAAATCAATGAATTTAATTGAAACAAATAGTCTTTCAAATGTACGTCTACGAGGAAGCCATTACACTATTAATGTTTTAAAATCACATTTTGGTAGAGAATCAATCATAAAATCATCTAACAACACGGCAAGATGTAAGAAAATCAATAGAATGCAGGTAATCTCTATAGGCTAGATAAAACTTTATGAATAACAGATTAAAGTTTACTTATTTTTTTATTTTTAGGAGATTAAAAAAGCACTTCGTGAATTGAAGAAAACATTATTTACACTTTTTAAATATAAATCTTTCTCGATATTTTGCTTATCGAACGTTTTGCTCTATGCTTGTATCGAAATGCCTAATATTTATTTACATGATTACGCAGTTGGAAAAGGTTTCGATGAGAAAAAATCAGCCTTCCTTTTATCTGTTATTGGCCTTCTAAATACAGTTGGAACGGTGAGTTATTATTAAGCGGTTTTACAGGGTGTGCCAGAAAGACTTGAGGGTTTTTAAAATAAAGTAACACTTCAGGAGAAAGGGTAAATATTTATTGCTATGAACAGATACATTTTTAAAATGGAAAATGAATGTTTATTATTGTTATATCTTAAAGGTAACATTTTGTAAATGGCCACCATGTTCTGCGAATTAAAATTTAAAAATCGTCAAGCGTTTCTGGCGCATTATGTATTTCATAAGCAGCAAATAAGTTTATTAATTTTACAAAATATATTACATGTATGATTCATAATTAAAATTTTGTCACTTTTCTTTATGAAAATTTTAAGAAGATATTATTACATCTAACACACAAATAAACTATGATTTATCCTTCTGCTTTTATTCCGTTTTTTGTTTACTTTTTAAATTTCAGTATGTAACCGGTTCAGACACCGGTTACATATTGAAATTTTATTTTCTAATAATTATGGTATCCGTAGATTTCAAAAATAGCCAATCAACAATCAACTAGCCAATCAACAACTTTCTTTTACCCAAAAGCATTTTGGAATTACAATATTTCCGTTTTCAGTGAGCTTTTTTTCATACAAGCTAATCAAGGCACAAACACTTTTTCAATACTCTCACGTATTTTTTCAATATTCCAACCGTTTTTTTAATACTAATTTCCATAATAAAATCATGTTTTTTTCCTGTGTTATTTTCCTTAATCATACATACGCGTATTATCCACAATCCTTGCCGTCAGTACCTTCATTCGTTATTTTTCACCTCATTCATCAACACTCCTACTACAACCGGAATGTTGATGAATGAGGTGAAAAATAAGATGAAATTCTGTTAATATTAATTTAATTGAATCGTATTTGCTACCTGTAGCATTTATTTCCCCTCTCATAGAATAAATTTTACTGTTTATAAAGGAAATTCGACAGCGATAATTGTAAATGATTTCTTGTATCTTTCCTCTACGACGTTATAACGAAACGACGCGACGTCTAAATTCGTAGAAGACTTACACGATCTCTGAAAACTGTTCTGTAAATTGCTTCCGTAATTCTTTCCATTCTGTGTAACATATTCCAAATGACTCCATTACTTAGAAATAACGTAGATAAAGGAAAATAATGACTTTTGACGAATAGACACATCAAAGGCACAAACACTTTTTCATAACATAACGCGCTTAGACTAACCACCAGACAAGTCTAAATTTGTGTACTACTATTACACATTTTTGACATAAACTTGGGCCAATCTGAATTTCGTTCTTGCAAACGGTTTTAACTTTACGCCTGAGTATAAACAATCAGCCCTTCGAATCTCAAAATACCCAGTTTTGAGACTCGAAGGGCTGATATAAGAATAGCTAAGTCTAATATACAGTTTCACGTTATTCTAAACTGTTAAATACTTGTAGATGTTTCACCGAAAATGTTTTTTTTTTTGTTCTTGTTTTAATTTAATGAAAAGTATTAGCGTTTTTAAATAAGCAGCGATTTGATTTATATGTAAAGATGGTGCCAAGTTTTGTGAACTTTAATATCTAATGCGCACAATTTTATTAATAAAATATATTTAATTTGAATGTCAATGAAGAATTAAGCAAAGTATAGTAACGATTACAATGTAAATTGATATTCTTTTTAAAATAACTTTTTGTTTTGTATACGGTAACACGACATGTGGGTAATGCCTCTCGGGAGGACTTTCTGTGGAAAGCTGGCTCTTATTTAGGTGTAAAAACATGAAGAAAATCGGGGAGACACGGGCTGGCCACGTGTTTTCCGGATTTATCTCCATGTTTGAATCCATGACCAATTAGTCAATTACCAATGTCAGCGGTTTTAGCCACTCGGCCACTGGGTAGGCTTAAAATAATTTGAACTTACCAACTAAATTAATAGTTTTTTCTATAACTAACTATAAGTTATTTCTTACGCTTTTTGCTACGAATAGGAAATGTATAATAAAGCAAATAAAGAAAATTATTTCTTATTATCAATATCATTAACGCGTAATCGTAAGCTATAAAATAAATACGTACAAGTACAACCGAAAATATTGTGTGTTTCTGTTATAATAGGTAGTCCCGATTTACTATGGTAATCTGTTCTTGGACTTCCCACAGTCAAACATAAAAATAATAGTGATAATAAGGTATAGTTTCTAAAATATTGCATATGTATGTAGTACTGTATATTATAATTCGTATTACGTACCGCATTACGTAATCCATGTTATGTATTCGTTACCGAGTGTACAGTACGTATCGTAATACAATACAATGACGTTGTTAATGCGTGTTTTATTTTAAACATTTAATATTTTAATTAATTAACTATACTGTTTTATTAACAAAGTTCACAGACACAGGCATGTATTTAATCACGTTTAAAGAACGTCAAAAGTATTGAAATTTTCGTGAGGGATTGATTTTACTTTTATTGATTTAATTTAACATTCATTTTAAATAACGTTATTATGAATCTGAGAATAAAATGATAGTCTAGGAACGAGCAATTCCTCATAAAGTTTGTTTTTTTGGGCGATTAGAACACAAGTTTTAGTTAAATATGAATAAACTAACGAATTATTGTTGTATATTGTATTTATTGCCTATTATAATATTAAATTTAACATTTAATTGTTGTACCGTGCTATTAGTGGACTCTCAAATAATTTTTATTGTAGTAGTTTCGGCAGTCGTAACTACGGATTAGTTGCGAGTCGGGGATTAGTTGTAGTGACGCATCCAGGAAAAAATCTCAAAAATTAAAAATATCTGAATTAACCTGTGCAAAATAAACCATATTTACCATCATAATTGTTTTTAAAAACAATGTTTTGAAGGTCGAACACAAAAATAATTACTTTTTGTATTAATGGGGAGAGCTGTAGCGCCCCTTGGATCGGTCCATGATTGGCTAGTGCACTGTGTCATTACTAGATTTTGTGGGTAGTTCGACAGAAGTCGGCTACAGGGAGAGTAAAAATTCCGACTCCTGCAGTGTAGCCTTAAGGCTTAAGGGGCCCACACACGGGGAGGAAATCCTCTGAGGAATAACTGCGCAGGCATAGCCTTAAGGAATTCCAGGGGTGCATATACTTTTTGTTTTGTACAGATCGATCTGTAAAATCGGATTAGTCCTTGTCACATGATACAGATAGCTTCTGTCATGGCAGAAAGTATACAAGTAGGATCGAAGATGGTGGCAAACATTAGTTAGTTAATAATAGTCTCTGCTTGTTAGTTAAGATATACTGAATTTTAAAAGTATTATACGTATAATATCTTTGAAATTCTGTATATGTTAACTAACAAGGATCAATTAATTAAATTAAAATAATCCATTTTATCCCTCGATATTAAAACTGTAGTTAGTACTAAACGACATACGCTGTTATGAATTATCGTTTATTTGACAAAATTGTTTGTGCTCATTCATACGAATTTTTAAATCGTATTACTCTGTGAATAAAATTGTTTTCCACAAAATAAAATTTAAATAAAAATTTCGCAAAGTTAAAAAATAAAACCTGCAGAAAAGATGAAAGTGCATGCCATACATTCTTGCTATACGATCTAGCAAAATTGTATCTAAATACTTATTTTTTCATCTCAGTTTATCGGATATTTTAATAATGATGTTTTTACTTGTCATTTATAAGTTTTAAATAAGTTTCCTTGTCAACAATTAAACGTATTTCTTCGTTATTTACTGTAAGCTTAACTTCAACCATGGAAGCCGCCATCTTTAATCTCTTTTATTCGATCCAAACGATCCTACCCTCCGCACGGATTAGTTTGATCGCGATCCAGTTGATCCTAAATGGCATTTGTATACGCAAATAGAGATTGATCGGATCGCAGTAGTTCCTTTGTATACACGATTTGAACGATCGAAGTGATCTTGGTTCACTTTGATTCCAAAAGTATAAGCACCCCAGAATACCTGTCAGTCAGTTCAATTGGCCGTGGTATCTATTGATGATGTACTGGCTATTGTTGGATGTTTATTGGTAATAAACTGTATTAAATACCCGTGAAAAAGCATGCTCATAAAAGTGTGTGGAGTAGAGTGGCTTAAAAGGAGAGGCACGTATTCTCATGTAAACCTGTTCTCAGAATTGAAGTTAGTACCTAAAGATTGGCGCAACTGTTTGAGGATGGATGAAGAAACTTATTTAAATCTGTTATTGTTGGTTACACCAGTCATAAAAAACAAGACACTATTATATTTTTTAAAATACTTTTCACAACAGTTTCTTTGTTAGCATTTGGCTCAATGTTCTTCAATTTTTTGATTAATCGTGAATAGGCAACTTCGGATTAGCATGATAATCTTTATTTTTAATACGCCAAATGCATGATTTAATTTTTTATAAATCTTTATCTGAGACCTAAACATTTTAATTTTGATTGAGCTCGTTCGCTTCAATCAAATAGCTCTCCTTCAATAAGGTTCATAGTATTTACTTTTGGCTCTTTTTAGCTATATTTTTTATGCGAGTTGTAAAATTTGACTCATTTTTTGAATTTCTCAAAAAATTGGTTACTTCATAAAAATAGAATTGCCGGCACCACTGAAGACATTAGACACGTCCTTTTAAAACTGTGGTAGCGACAGTATTACAGTAACCACAAGGACAAAGCTCATTTCCGGGGACAGAGGGTCAAAAATGGGGACTGTCCCGGAAATCGGGGATGGATGGTCACTCAATTTTAGATAAACTGAGTTATGCTACATTTTGTCCAAAATATAAACCTTGATATACTCATTCGAAAATATGAATGAAACTTGTCCGGATGTTTATTTAGTTGTTTACAAAAATGATTAAATTCGCTATGTATACGTCTACTTTTATTTAAGTGAGCATTACAGCTTCTGGTTTTACTTTTATGCATAATAAATAACAAATTTTTATGGACTAATTTTCTGTTACTAGCAAATCCATAGTTTTGGACGTAGTTCTCGCTCGATTTTAAAAGTCCTTAGTATATATGTGGGACTACATCATCCTGCAGAAACTATTTTGCTGGTTTGCTCAGCGCTTTAGTATGAGTTGACCTTAAAGGACTTTTTTTCTTTGTGGTTTAAGGCCCTTTACCACTCAATAGAGAGCATAAAAAGGCCCAAAAATATCAATGACCACATGGAGGTGCCGGGGTTCGAACCCGGGACTTTTCGCATGCGAAGCGAACACTCTACCACTGAGCTACACCCCCTTGGCTTGACCTTAAAGGACTGTCGTGAGATATGCGCTTTTTCGTCATTGTAGATATTTTTTATTGTTCTTTGAAATGTTTTTAAAAAATAGCACAGGTTTTAAATGAAAATATTTTATTTATTTAATTCGAATTTCTTATTTAAAAAATAATGATATAAATAAATTATGCCAACAGCAATCAGTTGTAAAAGATCATCGCGTAAGTGTACTTATAGCATATCCGGACCCGCTATACAACGGACAAAGAGTAATATCTTAATATATTTATGATCGTATTTTTTACTATATTTAAGGCAGAGCGTTAGCGAAGACTCTTCTATGTGGCTTACAGAATTTATAACTTTATTTCCTCTCGAAATTCTTAATCCCGCCGGTGAAGATAAACGATAACACGGTCAGAATATTAATTCAAACATTTTTAAATTTTATTTCAATGCTAAATTTTTTTTGTTTACAAAATGTTTATAGGAATTTAAGTAATTTTTATTCTTATAATTATACGGCAGTTTTATTGATTATTTTTGTGTTAAATTCGAGTTCAAAATTAGCATGATCATGTACACAAGAAAAGGAACTAAAAAGAAATATATAATTTGCTTTTTTATTATATTTAAAGTTTATATAATGAAAGATTTAATTGCGTAATTAATATTATATACTTTATTTTATTGTTTAGCTCTAACGGAAAATTACTTTATAAATTTCCAATGAATTGGGTTCCAACTTGTTTGTTAACCTTGATGAAAAACATGACTTAGTCAATATCAACCACATTTATCCCCTCAAAAATAAATATATAAAAACATTCTTAATTCAGGTTAATTCCGGCAAGTTTGAAAAATGGTGTTTCCTTATATTTTTGTAATTGTTACTCTCTTATAAAAATTTCAGTTATCTTGTATTATTTTTTATCGATTCCCGTTTCATTTTTTATTTAAAAAATATTAAATATATTAATTATTTGTTAACAGAAGTATGAAATATCTTTACATACAATAACAAATTTACATATTAACTTGTGTTCGTAATGAAGTTTATTTAATACCTTACCCTTGATTACTTTTCTCGTTACTTGCATAAAGATAATCAAGGAATAAATAAATTAATAATTAATTAAAAATTTTTCCATAAACACTTTAAGCAGTTCCTGACAACATGCAAGAATTTAATTAGTCGTAAAGGCCTTTTTTTTTGGAAAAAGGTATGTAACTAAGGGCGGCTCTTCTAGACCTTTATTGCTGCTCCAATAAATTGAACTCCTTATATATACAATATATAACCTCTACCCCTTATATATTACTAGCAGATGAGCCCGGCATTGCTCGAGCAAAAAGTAACGATAGCGAAGATTAATACATTATAGCCGATCTAACCCGTTTTCACTGGGTGCAAAAGTAAGACCCCCTATTCCGAGATTAATTGGAGAATTTCTAATGGGTCTAAAAATATGTTCGATTTTCCGCAAAAATGCAAAATACCGCATCTAAAATAGTACAGTAGAAGCCAAGTTCTTCAGGGTAAGTCTTAATTTTCTCACTCTCTCCCGCGGGGGGAATTTCGAAAAATCTCTTTTTAGTGTACGTATCCTAACTGTGTATCAAATTTCAACTTACAACTCCTAACCGTTTGGGCTCTGCGCTGATTATTATTATTATTATTATTATCAATCCATAAGGGGTAGGAGGTTTTATACTGTATAAAAAACCATTCCAAACGGAATGCGGCTCTCACATATTTTTCATACGAGGTATATGACTCCTTAGTTAGTAACTAAGTGTTGTTAATTTCTTATTTATGTAAAAAATATCGAGATTTATAAATTTAATATTTATAATTTTACATCGTAAAAGCTACGAATTTGTTTAAAAATATTATTTACTTATGTATTAAAGTACAAACTTCTCAAAGCATCATTTTATTATTGGGAATAGTAAACATTTTAATGAATAAATATACAAATATGTCGGTAACTTTAACCAATTTATTCCACAAATTTATAGACGTTTATTTTCAGAATGTTAAGAATGAAAAATTTATGCATAGAATTATGGGCATTCGCAGGAGGGGCACAAGTGCCCCGCTTGCTACCCTGATCGAGTAAAAGA
The DNA here is from genome assembly GCF_030686945.1 of Centruroides vittatus. NCBI lineage: Eukaryota > Metazoa > Arthropoda > Arachnida > Scorpiones > Buthidae > Centruroides > Centruroides vittatus. The sequence goes on from NW_027122576.1 coordinate 2,487,732, forward strand.
TTGCATAAATTATAATCGTAGAAGTGATTGAGATACGTAAACCACGGACACTCCCCTTCCCCTTTTCTCTTAAACCCTCGACCAGCGGATGTTTTGATGCAATACTATATTCTATAATATATTTGTGAAAAATTCCCCTGAAATTAACAAATTAAATAAAAGTTTATTGATTTAATCATTTGTCTTCACTTATATTTAGGAGGAAAGTTTTAGTAATATTTAAGAGGTTAAAAGTATTAATTGGCTCACTTGAAACATAAATATAGGATACAGATATACAGTTTCTTTAACTTATCTTAGTAGTTTATATATGATATTTTATTTCATCCATTCGATAAACAAAAGGAAATCATGTGTCTCTGTTTAGACTTGGATTATACTTAAAAAATTTATATGTAAATAAATATGATATACTCGTCTTAATTTGATTAGGAAGAATTGTTCTTGCTATCTACATCTTTTTAAATAAAAATTCACGTTTTTTAAACTGTATAAATGATATACAAAGAAAATATTTTTTAAAAAATGTTTATTTTTTAATCCACAGTTTTCATGTAATTATGCATAACACGGCACAAAACCAAACTTTCTATTGTAATTTTTGTCACCTCATACCAATTACCATAATTTAAAATAATTTTATAACGTGACATCTACATGAGCACTTTGAATTTAGTAATCTATCTTTTATATTCTGTTGCTATAAACTTAGAAATCTTATAAAAGAATATTATATTTATATCAATAAATTTTCAAATTTAATATAATGTGTTATTTATTAAAAACAAGTTGATTAAATTATTTTGTCCTTCTTTTTTTTACAAAACATAATTTCAAAATCAAAAAATAAATTACGAAAGTCACTTTGATGAAGAAGTAAATACAAATACTGTAGTGAACATAATTTAGAAATATTTAAATCTACATAAATTTCAAGTCGTTAAATTCCAATTCTCTAACTAAATATCATACTCAGCTCATTAAAATATTTAATGAATCATTAAACACCTGATGCTGAGAAATGTTTATTAAACAAACAACGTTTTCGCATGGAAATTCTACATAAAAGTAAAACTAAAACAGAAAAATTCTTAGCCCGCAGCTGCCCTAATTTTAAACAAAATACTAGATAAATTAACAAATAAATAATAAAATAAAACAAAATATACTAAATAATCTAATACAATAACGATGTAAATATAATAAAATAAAAATAACACATGTAAAATAAAATAAAAATCAAATAAATACACAAAAAATGCTTTTAAGTATAAGATGTAAAAGTGTTCGAACGTTTTGTCTTTAAATGTTAAGTTAAAATACGTTCGAATTTCGGTTGCATCTGAAGATGACCTATCATAATGGGTCGAAAACGTTAATGTTTGTTTAATAAACATTTGTCACCATCAGGTGTTTGATGATTTATTAAGTATTCAATTCTCTAGTTAATTTGCAAATAAACTCTTCAATATAATAATTAAATAATCTGTTTAAAAATTATTGCTATTGACGATTGCTATTTCTTTCGAAAATGCATGCGAATATATATATATTCGCATGCATTTTCGAAAGAAATAGCAATATATATATATATATATTCAATAAATGTCATTTAGAAGGCCTCACTCACAAATCTGATTTGATAAAGTGAGAAATCTCAGAAAGATGGCAAGTATGTCAATCTCAAATTCTATATGTCAAGGGCCTTGTATATCCATCCAAAAATTGATTTAAGATTATAGGAATTCGGGAAATTTATGAAATATCGCAAATGTCCGAGTGAGAGCCTTTAACAACTAAATAGGGATCAGTTTCTTACCGAAAGTCCTCCTGGGAGACACCCTTTGGCAGATCACCCATGTATTTCATTGCCTCATTCTATCAAACCAAACCTAAATTACATTCCTAATGTAATATAATGTTTCAAAATCATTGTGCATAGGGCCATATGAATTTCCTTAAATTCTGTTATGTAAATCTAAGAACAATTATAGCTAAATATAACATTAAATAATCCTTTTTATAAGTATGTTCATGGAAGTGCTTAAATTCAGTTGACAAATATCATTAATGCAAGTGTTAATAAAAAATGCTATATATACTGTATATTTTTATTAATAATTTACATATGTATATACTATATGTATATGTATGTATGCATATATATATATATGTGCTGTGTGTGTTTGTAATCTAATTAATATACACTGTATAAATTAATTATAGTGACCCGATATCACATTTCTAGGAGTTATATTTTTAAAAATATATTTATAATTCTTCTAAAGCAATATTTCTCCTGAACCTTTCCTTAAGGCCGTGACATAATAGGCGATTTCTCGCCGGGAGACATGTCTCCAAGCGACGAAAACCTGTTGACATTCACCAATGTTCGGACACACGAGAAGACAAGTTGCCGGAGTCATAGTATATTCTTTAATAGTTTGGTTATACCGTAAATAGATTCTTACGATTGGATTAATTAAATTAAACATCTTGTCCTGTAAACCGCCGACGAACAACTATCCTCCATTTATATTTTTGTGTTGTAAACAAGAGTTGTACTCATGTGATAAATCTACGCGCGTTCATTGGCTGCAGCGATCGACAGAGAGACTTTTTGTCTCCTAAATTCAAAGCGGTTTGACTCCTCTCCCACAAAAATCGCCTAGTGTGTCATGGCCTTTAGGAATCATTCTCTAAAAGACTTTGTTTTAGTCAATTTATTTCCCCTAAACGCTCCTAACAAAATGTGAATAAGAACACACATTATACTAATTCTTATTTGTTCACGATATTTAAAATTAAGTATTTATTGGGCTGCAATTTGAAAAAAAAATTGTCCTATATATTCCTACTGTCGTTCGTCTGTCTGTCTTTTCTTAATCTCGAGAACGGAGTTAGATGAAAGACGAGACCAGCCATGGAAACATTAGGAACAGAAGGCCCCGATTGACTATACTCGAATTTCCGGTCTAGCTCGGAAGTAACATGATTTTAATTCAAAAGTTTTCTTCCGAAAGGTGTTAGATAGATGACCGGCACGACTGTGTTGTTAAAGGAAAAGTATGATGTACAGGGGCAAGTCACTACTAATTTGAGGCGGAGAACATATATTTTAAGTTAAATAAATTAAAAATATGATTAAAAATTGCAGCCCGGCATTTTGACCATGTCACATTAAATAAATTGTTTGTTTATAGATCTTTCGTCTTAGGGTTACTTACATTCCTGTCTTGTGATTTCCGATATTTTTTATTATTATTAACTTATAAAGACTCAGTTATTATGATAATAACTAAATCTTTATAAGTTAGGAACTGTTTGAGGCCTTTCTAAATATTAAAAGGCTTCTAAATTCTAAATATTGGATATATTTTTAAAGGAAAGTAATTTTATTCTATTGAATTTAATTTAAACTGATTTGTTTGGGTACTTATTATATTGCCTCCTTCATATCTTTTAATTAGGCTAATTAAAAGATATGAAGGAGGCAGTATTCCGGCTAACTCGAACGACCCCTACGGATACAAACTGTCCACCTTTCGTGCACTCTTAGAAGAGCGTATTCATATTGCTCTAATGTGCTGGACCGGATCAGAGAAATTAATAGAATCAAAGAAACAGCTTCAAACTTGAGATATAAAAAGAGTACAATAGAAGGACTAATTAAAAGATATGAAGGAGGCAATATAATAAGTACCCTAAAATCTCCAAGTTCACATAATCCAGACATCAAGAACATCATGAAACAAGTGTCAGACAAAAAACACTCAAAAATAGTTTTCAAAAGAGTACCTAATCTATACAGTATTTTAAGAAATGATAAAGACATGATTAAAAAAGAAGAAAAAGCGGGCGTATATAAAATTCCATTTTAAAATCAGGAATTAGGAATTAAAAAGGACTATATTTGGGTCACAAGAAGGAATTTAGTTATCAGACTTAAGGAGCACAAATATGACATTAATAAAGGGTACCGCAACACAGTATTATCCTGTATGGCACAAGCAGAGGACTCTGGTTAAAAGGAATGAAGCGACTATCCTCAGGGCTATGAGTTCCCCACTATTAGCAATGCACGAAGAAAAATCAAAATCTATAAAAGTAAATTAAAGGATGGTTGTATTAACGTCAGGGATGCGGATGGACTAGCTTCCGCGTGGAAATTCTACATAAAAAAAATAAATAAATAAAAGTTAAGTTACTAAACATTTCTCAGCATCAGGTGTTTGATGATTCATTAAGTAATCTGGTATTTAAAACTGCTATTATTTAAATAGCAGTTTTAAATACCATTTACACTTTGTCATTCTATATTTCAAAATATAGTTATGCTGTTTCATGTACATTTTCCATTGTCTAATTTTGATACCCCTTGTCTTCTCTTAATTATCCTTAATTTGTATAAGTATAGGTAAATGATTGATATAATAACTGACAAGAATTCCTATAATTTGTAATAAGTAAATGCATAAGTCAATAGAAAACAAGTATAGGCCTACTATAATTATATTTTTTACTAAAAGTGAACCTAACATGTTAAAACTTCTCTATAATAACATGATTAAAGTTGGTAATCATTCCTTATGTTCCTGCGAATGATACTTTCAAAGTTTTAAATGTATAAAGAAATTAGTCGATTATTTAAAACTTTTAATTAAATAATAAGAATGTAAGGACAATTCTTTTATTGTTTTTATTTATATAGACTATTGGAAATCAATTTTTATTCAATAGAGTTGAATTGTAAAAATATACTGATGCCACGTCAAATACAGGAGTGTGTGCAAAAGTAGGTGTACAGTTGTTATTATGGAAAAACTTGGAGGGAAAAAACATAAAAGAAAAAAAAACACATTTATTTTTATGCATAAATTAAATCACAAGGAATAATAATTAAAAAATAGTACTAATGAACACCAAATATCTATATTTTTCAGATTCACAATTGCATACCCACATTTCACTCCCCATACAAAATGGTGTCAATGCAAAAACATTTTCATATTACTGGTAGTTTTATTCTCAGAATCGTTCGAAAATTTAGTCGACCGTGTACTTTAATATTTATCAAATTAGTAAAATATTCTAATCTGGTTTGCTTCTTATTTATTGTATTATGTATTTACCGCGTGTGGTGAATGAATATCCTTGACTTTGGCTGCTGTCCAGGAGAGAGAAACCAGCTGCAAATTTTTGACAGTTTGAGAAGAGTTGGACGTCATAGGCAGCTCTGATCGTACACAGATTTTGGTAAATTCTTTTGACGTGTTCTGTAGAATGAAAAGCAGATAATCTTTCGTCTCGCTTCAGCTACGTAATGATCTAACGTGTCGCCATTTTTTCAACCCATTAGTATTGCTTCCACTTGTATATGCAGTAGGATACGGTAAAATTTTCTAATTTAACGGCACTCTTCGTTATTCTATAAAAATAGATTTGCTAAATCTGATATTATCATGGCCGTCGACTGTGGGAAGCTAGGGAATTTTTCCGGGCCAAGAGAAAACTTAGGGGCCCCTTAGTAGTTCATATTCGTAAATTAATGCTGTTTTTACTAACAAAAAATAAAATCTTTAAAAATATTTCTTTATTAATAAAGAAACATTCTACGTATTTCATTTATTCTAAAGAAAAAAGGGGGCACGCTCTATCCCCTACACCATACAAACTTTCGAAGCCCTTGGATATATTACAATAAAATTGAAATTAGTTATTGTGACATAGTCACAATGCCGAACTGCAATTTTTAATCGTATTTTAATTCAAAATAATTAATTAATTTTAGAATGGGAGATAAATCGCACAATTGTTGAAATTATTGCCATGTGCTTGTTAATATATAGAGCATTTTATTTCATATATTTTGTTTTTTTAAGCATTAATTTAATATTGAATAAACGATGTTAACAGATGAGGATTCTGTACAGCTAACAGAATATCCGGCTTATTTTTCCATTAAATTAATGAGAAATGTTATCTATACACAATTCTAGGTTGATTAAGCAAAATTTTGTACTTTGATTTTAGTTTACAACCGTAATTGTAAAATTACGTAAAATTCGTAATAACATTGCGTAAATTGTTAAATATTTGGAAATCGTAATTGTAGAAATTCTATTTAAATATTTACCTAATATATAATTGAGCAATGATTGACGTTTGTACGACGGTTAACTCCCCCGAAACCGCTTAACCAATTTAAATTATATTTTGCATACAAATAGAATCCACCTCTGTCTAGGTCATGACGCAAACGGCATTTTAAAATTCGATCCGTGACAGGAGATGTGCAAGGTCAAAGTTCGCAACGTTAAATCTATGGGCGAAGTCGGCGTCAAAGAGCACACTCATCCGACTTCAATAGATCTTTTCGATTACATTAAAATACATCGATTTCTCTCAGATTTTTCTTTATTTATTTATTTACAGTAAACAAGTTATCTAAAACTTTGCTGATTTATATTTCGTAGTATATTTAAATACCCCTAGAAACTTTCTAAATTAAAATTTAGCTAAATTTTTTCGGGATGTTGGCTAAATTTGAATTGATAGATTACCCAAGGTAGCCCTTGACGCCAAAATTTACTACTAAATAGCAGCACTTACCCCTCCCTGTGTTCCACAGTAAAAGAATTCCACAAATTACAATCGTAAAAGAGAAAGATATTTAACCTTAGATCCTGGACCAAGGAACCCTTTCTCTGTCTTAAAAGAACCACCGAAAATTAATTAATTAAATAATTAAAAATTTATTTGTTTCCAAGTTTTGCCCTCCCGAGAAAATTTTCTGCGGATGACCATGACACTGGTATTCAGATTGGTATCGAAAGAAAGTATCGATACTGAACGGTATCCTATAAATATGAGTTTTTTTTTTTTTTTTATAAAAAAGTAAAAACTTTTCCGCATAAAAACGCGACAAACTGATAGAAAGAGTCGCGGATATTAATGAGTATCGAAATACAGTCCTGGTATCATTAAAAATAAGTTGGAAAAAAAGTTTAATTGCCGACTGTCAGTCAATTTGCCTGAAAAACAATTTATATTGTAAAATAGTTATAATTTAGTCCATAGTTTTAAGAGCAACATATAGCCAGATATCGATTACTATCTATATATAGTATTTAATTTTCCTTGAACAGTGTCTTTTCATATTTTAAACAATTTTCTAAAAATTAAGATGAGAATATCAAGAATTTGAAAATATACACACAATACCCTTTGGATTCTAGACTCTCTGAACACGGTCATTATTACGTAGGGGAAAAAGAGAGAGATATTGCTAACGCCGATAGGGCATATAATAGAATGTATAACTGAATCGATATGGCATAGTTTTAATTTGCACTCGATTAGCGTCATCTAGGAGAACTCAGAGAAACTATCTAGGAAAATAAATGTACAGTACAGTACGGTACGCAATGCTGACCAAAATACAGTCGATTCCGCTTGATTGGGACACGTTGGGACTAATCCATTTTGGCCCAATTAAGCAACTGCTCCAATTAAATTGAACTAATAATAAATTCTAAAATATGTAATACGTAGGTACAGTACATAAATAAGTAAGCAAAAAATAATAATTTGGTACCTATTTTAATGCTTTATTAAACCAAAATACAGAAAATATTTGTACTATAAATTTGCCGGACTCACGACGATAGATAACTGATTCGCATCACGTTAGTGTTGCCAAATGCAGTATTAGTAGTGACGTACACAGGTGTTGACCATTCGATACGTTCCTGATCAAACGATTTTTCTTTTCTCCCTTTTTAGTTAGAATATGTTCTAAAGGGTTTGTCTAAAAGTCACCTTACTAAGCACAGGTCCCTTTACTTGGAGATGGGCCACTTTGGCAGGAGCGTCCATAGAGTCCGCCAGTTGCGGATGCTGGTCTCAAGATCGGATGGCTGCTGTTCGAATCTAGACGTAATTATGCACATAATACCTCCCAAGGAAACTAGCTGTTTTCCAACTCAGTCGACAGACTTTGAAAAATTGTCCGGAGATCTTTGTCCCTTCGCTTTTAAAGGAATAGTCGGTCCAATCCAGAGCAGGATCAGTAGCTCGCATTCAGGTCCATCTCAGACGGGATCCCGGTGTGATATGTCCCGCTCGGGCAGTTCAGTCCCCCTCCGAAGAAACTGAACTGCCCGAGCGAAAGACAAAATCGCTTTGTCTCTGCCAATTGTTAGGCCTACACGACATTAGTGTACAGTACGTAGTGTCTACATATTTTCGGGAGATCCCTAAAATATATCAAAACTTGCTAAATTCCTTTTCTGCTACTGTCCCAATTAAGCGATTAAATTATATATTAATTTATTAGTTTGGTTTTTGTTCTTTGAGATTTGGCCCAATAAAGCGGCTGGCCCGATTAACCGGCGGTACAATTAAACGGAATCGATTGTATATGTGACATATAAGAAATGCGTGCATTGTGATTGATTAAAAATTAAAAAGACATAAAAATTTTAGAAAAAATATAACCAACAGTTTAAATCGATCGATTGTAGTTTTGTACTGCTATTAATATTAATAATAACAATTCACACAATTATTCGTTTAAGATAGCTGCTGATAGAATGGTAACAGAATATGGATCGTTCATTGGGTCTTCTTGACATACACGATACCATAAAGTAAAATTAACAATAAATGAATGTGTTTGTCTGGTGGTATAGCCACTATCAAATCGATTGACACTTATCTTATTATATGTCTATGATATCTTTGTAACATTAAACTAATATTTAAAATCAGCTTATTTTTATTTGGTTATTAAATAGATTTAACTGGTAATTGTATTAAATTTTATTTAGTTTAAAATAAATTCTTGCAAATGTTTGAAATCTTAATTTTCTCTTGATCGTATTATATTTCCTACAAATTCTTCAGCTTCAGCAATTATGGATCATACAGCAATACTCAATACGCATAAGGGGCCGTCCATAAATTACGTAAGGTATTTTCGGGTGGGTGGGGGTCAAGGATTTCTTACGATTTCTTACTCAGGGATAGGGGGTAATAGATCTCGTCTTACGTAATATTCTTATTTTTATTTTTTCATCTCGTTGAGTGGTGGAGTTTTGAATTTGGCCTTAATTTTGCGGTTTCTATTAAGAACGCTGGTTGTACTAACGCCGTCAAGTGTGACGTGATAGAATAATAATGCTAGCAGACACATTTTTTATCATGGGAGAAAGGCCGTGTAGTTGTTTCTATCTCTCTTTTTTTTTATTTTTTTTTATTTGAATAAGTGCACCACTCCTATGGGTGTATAACACTAAGTATACATAAACCGAAATAAATGATACAAAGTAAACATAAAATTAGTATTCGGTTTTTAGTGAAAACTAAAATGTAAAACTATAAATTAAAAATTATAAATAATCTTATCTTCTATATTTTTTAAACATAATTGTAAAAAGCATCAAACAGCGGCTTCTGAACAAGCTTAGCTATTGTTGCATTGCTCAGCTATTGTTGATTCCACTTTTGCATAGCGTTGTCATAAATATAATTTTTAAGGCTACTGCGTGAGAGAGGGATGTGAGTGTAGTCCAAGTCAGTGTCCTTTGCAGCTGAGTTAGCCTCAAAGTCGGCTTTTTCATTTTCTAGTATGTCAGTATGGCCACGAACAAACACAAAAGTTATCTTATTTACAAGATTTTTAATATGTTGCTGGATATATGCGATTTTATTGCTATTGTAATTGGGATTTAATAGAGCTTTTAGGACAGACTAAGAATCACTATAAATGTTGATAGACAGAGTTTTGTTTGGTAGTGAAGTGGCTCACTGAACAGCTTGGTAGACAGCATCTTCTTCAGCTTGATATGTGGAGGTATCTGTACCTTCTAACATATTTTGAGCAAAATATGTCAGTTTGGAGGAAGATACAGATACTTGAGCCAACATGAAGGGTGCTTTTGACCCATTTGTGTTGATATTAATGTCTGCATGGTTATCCATGGAGGAAGCAGATGACATCAAATGTACAGTACCCTGGGGGTAACCTTGTTTACAGGGTGATGATCAGAGATAAGATAATTGCAATTTGGTAGCATTTGAACAGCCGTAGATAGGACTAGAGACTGTTGTTGAGTCTTGATGTTTGTAGTTCTGATGTAGTAGTTCAGAACCTTTTCTACAATACATAGTGGCAAAGGAAGGAGCTCTGCTAGAATCAGACAGGCATTAGTAGAAACATTTCTGCAGCACTTTGAAATTCTGATGGCAAACTGTCTTTGAAGAGAAGTAATTTACTTGCTACTCAATTTTCACTAGTTACATGATCCCAGCTAGAGGCCGCGTAAAGTAGCATCGGTTGTGTTGCCCCATTATATAGAGTTTTATAAGCTTTACGATTTAGTCCCCTGGTGCACCGAGCACATTTTATCAGCATGTAGTTTATTTTCTTGGCCTTAGCCGAGATGTAACCAATATGGCAACGGAATGTGGTTTCTATTATCTCTTGTTTTATTTTGTATGACGTTTCTGTTTACACGTGCTGGTCGATTCGTCAATGTTTTTTGCGTCGTTTTGTGAAAATTAAAATTAATATAAAAATGAATATTATGACGTTGATTAATGATGATAATAATAAAAAGATTGTTAATAATTAAAAAATAAAGTTCTTAAAATAAATTGTTCATTCGAATTTATTAAATTTTTATATTTTTAAATTTGTTCACATAGTCTTTTATAAATAATAGTGCGAGTACATATTAATTAACTAATTAATAATTATATATTTTGGACCTAAGGTTTTTAGGGTTTCATTAAAAAAATTTATATTTGTTAAAATCTTTCTATAAAATTATGCCTAAATATTACGTAAGATAGGGAAGGGGAGGGGGATCAAAGAAAATATTACGGTTTCTTACACAGGGGTGGGTGGGGGTCCAGAATGGCTAAAATCGCCCTTACGTAATTTATGGACGGCCTCTAAGCGATAGTTCTGTTATGTCTTATTACAATCGATGCGTACTTAAATAAATGTCTATTGACAAAACTCTTGGCTAAAATTTTTCACCAGTGGCAGAATGGTTAAAACCAGTGAGCACTGGTAGTTGGTCGTAGGTTCTGGCAGGCCATATGAAGTTTTCTGGGTTTTTTCACGTTTGTAACACCTAAATAGGGGCCAGTTTTACATAAAAGTCCTCTCAACAGTCATCACCCTCAGCAGATCGCCCACGTGTAGCGTTGCCATAACCAAATAAACCAAAGTTACATTAGCAAGTCACATTTTTTTAATAAACTTTTTGTCTTGCAGGCACTAAGAGGGCCTGTTTAATCAATTACATTATGGCCAGGACCAAGTGGGGCATCCGGATGGAGAGGGACGAGATCCGACATATCCGGACGAATTACTCATTGAAAAATTGCTCATCGAAAATTGCTCGATGAGTAATGAAAGAATTCGTGACAACGTGTATCTTCTTTAATTCCGACATTGATTTTTTTGAGTTTCCCTAGAAATTCAAAAAAAAAAAAATAATAATAATAATATTGTTCCCATCATAATTCTTTGATTTTTTATAGCTAGATAGAGTCATAAAAATACTTGGCCATTATAGGCTGGACGATTTCATCCAGCAAAACGGATCCGTATAGACCAGTGTTTCCCAACCTTTTTTGTGCTATGCCCCACCTAAGTCTTTCTAAAATTCTTGTCCCCCCACATATACGTTGAACTCTTTTGGAAGATCTCTTGTCGTGTTCGTTGAAGTTTTTCTTGCACTTAATTGCCACACTGTTTTATGGTAACCACGAGAAAACCCGATCCTTTCATCAAAGTCTCTTGCACTTTCCAGTCGTTGCCAAACGCGATCCGAAACACCACAACTCGTGTCTGTTCACCTCGAGGTCTGGGCAAAGAATGCCCTTTCTCCTCTTTCACCAGCCTAAGGGCCTCGTTCATCTCTTTGTTCTCAGTGGTTCCCAGAATTGTTAATCCTACCCAAGGGAAAAGGGTTATAAAGGAAAGGGAAACGAAGAAGAAAGAAAACTAAAACTAACTAAAATCGATATTTACAATAAATATGGCGTACAGCGGCTATGTGGTTAACTTTAACTCTGGACAAGTACATTTTCGAATTGCCCCCCTTAACAATCGAACTGCCCCTCTGTGGGGCGTGGGCCCCACGTTGGGAAACACTGGTATAGACAGTCGCCTAGAACGATCCATTTAGGGACATCGAAATTATGGAACGGAAGGAATAACCCTCGTTCTTACTTTTAAACGGATACAGATGTTTATAGATAGACGTCATCATCAATCAGCCAATAGAAAATGTTTTTTGTTCAAATGTAACGGCGGCTCGAGATGTAAACTTCGTTGCGGTGGAAAGGAAATATTCACGTTCATACGATCGTTCTTGGAGAGAATATTATGTTAAAATTTTTAAAAGATAATAGTACCGTTTATGGGCGAAAATTTTGGAAGAATCAAAACTTGATAATGTCGGAATACTTGCGTTGGAAAACAGCGAGTGTGAGCAAGTATCCGTTTCACTGCAACGGATGTGATCAAAACGGATGAACTCATATAGGCCGGATGGCCGAGTGGTCAAGGTGGCAGTCTATCGCTCTGGAGGACCGGATCGAAGCCGGACGGGTCGAAAAATCCCTAGGAATTTTTCGGGGTGGTTCGTTCGGATATGTCGAGCCCCGTCCTTCACCACCCGGCCCCATTGTGGGCTTGGCCGAACTCATAATGGGCTTTTTAAAAGTGACCTTCTTCGTTCCCACAGAACGGAGTTTTTTTTTTTTTTTTTTAAAGTATAAACCCGCCTTAATTAAGCCTGTTTCACAATTGTGAGAAAGCAGAATCTACACAATTGAAAATGCGACATTTTGGCAGAATCGTCTGCTCGGTTTTTTATTTTCCACTTCTGTTTCACAACCAACTAGCGGATTCCTTAAAAGCGTTCCTATTGATTAAAATGCATTGTAATTGATAGGTTAAAATCGATAATAAAACTAGGTTGGTTATTGGCCATCTTACCAGCATGCTTCCTATTATATGTTCCATTCCAAAACAGCGTCGAATAATAATAATAGCAAGTTTTAATATTATAATTAAAAATTTTGTTTCACGTATTCAGAATTATACTGAATATGTGAAACAAGGGAGATTTTCCTCGACGGTTTAGTCTATTGCATGATATTGAGGGTCGATACATGACTATTTAAATTCCGGCGTTTAAAACAGTTCTAGAGCGTTGTCCCAGAACTTTTTGAACGTCAGAACGGCTCTCTTGACCTTTTTTAAAGGCAAATAGGGTGTAAAAATTACAAAATTAGGCAATGTTCATATTACCAACTAAATTTAACGTGAATAACCTGACTATCAAAAGTAAGCGGATTTTACTTGTGATACTGTAAACACATGCATAAACAGTTCTAACATGGCAAAAAAAAAGCACGGATATTCTGCCGAAAAAGACAGAAAATGCTTGTTTTTTTTCAATTTACGAAAAGGCAGAAAATTTTCTACCATTTTGTAAATTGTTTTCCACTGCGCTTCCGGGTGACACTATGAGCAACTTTAGTTTTAAATAAGGATTGCTAGAATTGCTGTGAGCAATTTGATATACACGTGTGCGCTTCCGACTTTCTGATGACCTTAGATGATCCGGATCAGAGCATAGATTTGGTTAGCGTAGATAAAAGGTCTCCATCTTTTATTTATGCTAACCGATCCTAATGTGAAAAGTTTCGAAAGGACGAATGACGCTGATTGAAACCACTGTCGTGTACAACTATGTAATGTCGGTGAAGAAATTGGAATTATAGCAAAAATTGGTTTATCCGTAACACACATTTCAATTGTTTTCGTTATCAATAATCTGAATTTTTTTTCTTGTATCTTATTTTATTTCTTATGATAAAGAGCGTACATCAACGTAAATGAGAAAAGAGGGGAAAATAGTTTATCAGAAGAAAGAAAATGGTTTTCCATCAATAGCTAAATAATTTATCGTCATTTATATTATAAGTTTCCTCGTGCTTTATACTAGTACACTGAATAGAATTACTATTATTAAACTGAAACTCGAGATTGATCGAGGAAAAAAATGTAACATTATATAATTTATAATTTTTCTTATGAAGGAAGGAAGAATTTAGAAAATAATTTATTTTGTTAGCGAAGTTTATTTTAAAAAATTGATTTTGTTCGATCCATTAATTAACTGTTATTTATGTTATAATTCATTTAAAATTATCTTTTATTTTATCTTTCAGGACATGAATATCAAAACAATTCTAGTTTATTACGTCATTATAATTAAATTTACATATTACTTTTAAAAATCATTTGTGCAGTTGTTTCTGAGATTAAAATATATACATTTTTTCAGATTTCCTTGGGTTATTTAGGCGATCTTCCACGGATAAGCCCTACCATATTATACAGCATTTCCATTTGCATAAGCGGAATTATTATTATATTAATACCGCTATTTGTTCATTATGGAATCATAGTTACACTCATCTCCATTTATAGCATTGGTATCGGTGGTGTTTCTGCTCTGGATGCTGTCGTTCTCTTAGAAATCATTCCCCAAGACCAATTTGGAAACGCTTTCGGCCTTCTACTTTTGATCCAAGGATTAGCTACGTTTATTGGTTTGCCGTTAGCCGGTAAGATAATCTTAATTTTATTTTAAAATTTGGTCCTGTATTTATGAAAATTTTTCATTTCAGGTATATTATACGATTTGATTTATTCTTATGATATTTCCTTTTATATTTCTGGCATTATCTTATTCGTTTCTGGAGCATTTAACTTATTAATCATTAAATTTATGAACGTGGAAAAATGAAAATATGAAAGAAACGAGGAAAGTCTTTAAAATACTTTTAATTCTTTATAGAATTTACTATTAGAATGAACATTTTATATTTTTATTCGTATATAACAATGCTTATATGTAAAATAAAACTTTCAATACATATAAAAATATTTTTTCTTGGAGTTTTTCATTAAAAAAATATGCATGTTTCAAGGATAATATTATCAAAAATACTTATTCCATTGTTGTATTATTTCCTTAGAATTCTCTCAACCATTACTAATTTTTGTTAACTTTACTAACCATTTTATATGACCCATATAGAGGTCTTTATATATTTTCATGACACGTATCGTATTCACATGACGGAGCATTCGTGTCTTTTAAGACCCTCTTCTAACGAAGCAGATCAATTAGATTAACATCAGTTATTATTTCTTATTACTATTTTATTTATATCTTCCTGTTTATGGAATTGTTTGCTATCGTAACAGTTTTTAAAATCAAAATTCCGCTGTCTAGTGACTGTCTTCCCTCATTTTCTGTCGTAAATGTTCTAGTTTTATTATGTATACAGCTAAATAAATTGACGATCTCGAAGGTTCTCAATCAGTCGATCTTTCTGGAAATATTTTTAAAATGTACTGTACCTCCAGGAATTTTCGGGTGGTGGTCCGTCCGGATTATCTTTGTCTTTTCGTTAATTCACGAAATTAGTTTCTTTTAATGCTACTGAATGAAACAATTTCCTCGTAACAAATGTGATTGTTTGTCTTAGCTTTCCAGTGGAAGACTAAAACGGAACTTTTGGAATAAAGGAGGATAAAATCCGACTTCATTGATAATATTCGAATTATTACGATCAATACGATGAATAATACAATTCTTTCATATTTATATCTAAATTTTGCCGCCTCGATCTTCCAGTCAACTTTTAAACTATTTGAAAGTTAAAGATAGAAAATGATCCAAATAAAAAATTAATTAATATTTTAATTAAATTCACTAAAAAGTGTTTCAAAAATTCGGTAATTAATTTTTCATAATATGTTGTGGTCTGAAGACCACGTGTTCTGTTGCCTAACCGGCTCGTAACCAACCCCTTGGGTGGTTCACGGTGTAAAGGAGGGACAGGCCCTCATAGCGTAAAAGCTTCCTGTTGTAAAAGTTAATGGGAGGAGGGGAGATATGTGGTCCAAATATCACGTGTTCTATTGCGTGATCCTTGGGTGGGCGGCAGGGTAAAGAAAGGATGGGTCGCGTTTTCGATGGCAACGAAAAAAAAATCCGGATCAAGGAGGAAGAGAGGGAGATCGCTCATGCTCAACGGAAGAAGAGGGACTTTTTCGGAAGAAAGAAAGAGAGAGAGAGGACGTGTAGACGATAGAGTCGCGAGATTGTTTTTTTTTTTTTTTTTTGTGTTGTTTCTTTTGTTTTAGTGTCTGTTATAGCGAAGGGACAGAGTAGTGATTGGAAGGACTAAAATAAACTTTAAGTTCCTTGCATTGGAGTCATAGAGTGTGTGATTTATTTCTTTGAAGTTTCTTTTTGTTTTGTTCCTGCACGGGGAATACTCTAAAGATCGAGTACTTCCCCACAATGTATTATTTTTGAAATAATATAACACCTAAATACTTAATATTACTTAAGTGAAAAATAAAATATAAATTTATCAAAGTTTATTTGCGACGGCCGGATGGCCGAGCGGTCAACGTTAGCAGCCTACCGCCCTGGGGGACCCGGGATCGATCCGGACGGGTCGAAAAATCCCCAGGAATTTTTCGGGGGGTGGTCCGTCTCGATATGTCGGTCCCCGTCCCTCACCACCCGGCCGCCCCATTGTGGGCCTGGCCGAACCCATAATGGGCTTGCTATAAGAGGCCCTCTTAGTGCCCACTGGGCGGAAAGAATTAAAAAAAAAAAAAGTTTATTTGCGAAGAAAGTAACAATGACGCTCTTCCGAATTTTATTATTTCGGTAAAATGCTACAAAGATTCAACGTTAGATTTTATATATATTTTAAAATAGAGTAAGAAGCGTCATATTCTCGAAGCTAATTCGCGGAAGGATTAACAATAATAATGAAACAACGAATAAAGCAGCGATTTATGATGTTTTTACATCTTAAATTCGTTCTGTTGCAAGGATTCTCAGAGGCGGTCTGATATGAAAATTTCACGATACTAACGGATTTGTAATTTATAGCACTGATATAATTGAAATATCCGTCAGTTTGGAACGAATTGATCATAAGGAAAAAATCCAGCAACGAGTTGATTAACTTTCCCGGCGAAAAACATTTATGTAAAAAAAAAGTTTTTTTTGTAAACTAAAAATTTGTACGAGTAAAACAAATTTCAAAACTTGTAAGCTTTTTGAGATATGATCTCTCCACCTTAATGTCTCCCAAAGCGATGGTCCGATTTTCCTGAAAATTTCTAAAAATATTTTCCCTAATATATAAACCTTCATGAAAAATTTCAGAAGTTTTCGACGAAAGACACAGGAATTATGAAGTTTCGAAGTGGGTAAAGAAAACCGTGCTCCTCCACACACGATGACTCGGGCCACCGTGGCCGATTTGATAAGAGTACCGAATACTAGTAGTTGGTGGCGAGTTTTCGCCCGGTCAATGGGCTGGTCACGTGGGGTTTTTTCAATGTCAGTAACATCTGAATAGGGGCCATTTTTTCATTAAAGACCTCTCCGCAGATCGCCCACGCGTCTTGTGCCATAAACGAACAAAACCAAACCGTATCATAATCGAATAAAATATAAAAATCCAATTATAATTTTAATATATTAATTTTATTGCGATTAAAATTTTAATTCGAAATTAAAAACTTTTTTTTAATTAATATTGAACAAATTTCCATATTTCTCCGACAGGCGGCGACCTTCTCCGTTGGAATGATTGTTTTCGTGTGATACATCCACGTCATACCTAAGTATTTGTCAATAAAAAAATCGTTAGTCGGTTTATTTCATTTTTCTAGAGATTTTTTGACATGACTCTTTGAAATAATTCAAAAACATTCATTCAAAATGGTTCTAACCACGATGATTGCTCGAGTAGGGGACGGTCTGCCCCTCGCTGCCTCGGTCAGTGACGATGAGGTAAGTTTCGGGTTTTTAACCAGGAAATTATTTAAAATTTCATCATTTTTGGCTCCATTTTTATCCAAGATATGTTCAAGATAATGTTTTTAAACCAAAAACCCAGACAGTTTGGTAATATGAAGAAATATATGCTATCAGCTGATAAAAGATAAGAAAATTGCTGAATATTTTCCATAAGGACCAGAATTCACAGACATATTCCTTTCAATATTTGATTCTTTTGTGTCTGGTGTAACATTACAGTGCTGTAATTGTATCTATGGGAAGGAAAATGGATTCCAGATCATATAAAAAGGTCTGGGCTTACATACTGAAACTTTCATGAAAGTTTGGTCAATAAGAAATACTTTTAGGTAATTTGTGTAATGTTATATACGTGGATTCCTCGAAAGTAACTTCTACCATTTAGTCTTTACGTATGATCAAAATATTGCATTGATTTTCGTAATTACAATTACTGTAGTGTAGTTATGTGAAGCATTTATATAGTGTTATATATTCGAAGCATTATATTTGGGAATTTGGATTTTATTGAATATATCTTTACAATTTTTTAAAGTTATAAAGCTGTTTAACGAAGCTTCCTTTTAGTGTGATTGATTAATGAGTTTTTTAATTGACTCATCCTGCAGAATGACAATGTACTCGAATGGAAGTGAGGATCGAGAGCAATCGTTAATGAGATATTCCATTTTTGAGTTATTTACGTCCTTTTGTTTTGGCCAGGATAAAACATTGGTTGTATTTTTTTTGTAATTTCTCTCAACTGTTTGCTTAGGACATACAAATTTTATAATAATAAACAATTCAGTTCTGCTGGTATACCATACTACATCAGTCCTGTGTACTAAATACAGAGCGTTAAAAAAAGGCGTGTGGTAGATAACACATACCATACTGAGTAAAAACAGGTAAAAAACTCAATCATTTCTGAAATATTGACAATTTTGTAAGTATTATGACTGAATTATTTGCTTTATGTGTTGTGTACAATGTAAAAAGAGAGGACACACAATCTTACCAAAACTCCACCTTGATACTTAAAGTTATTTCATATGCCCTGTTATATTTCCATTCATGCTTGATATTTTCTTAGAATTGCAAACACTCAAAATTCTAGGTCTTTCTCAGATTATTTGTCTCAAACAGTTGAATTTTCAGTCTATTTTTACTAAGGTCTTTTTACTCAGTATGGTTTGTCTGTCTATTATATATAAGCTGAATGCTTTCTTCTAACACCCTGTATAAGTTGGCAAATAACTCTGCAATACACTCTCATATAAGAATTTTTAGTCCTCTCTTGTAAAAAGGAAATCGCTAATTTTAAATAGGCTACTTAGGACACTGTTCCAAATGTATTGTAAATTTTCAGTTTTTTGTGAATCATTCAACCTTGTAAGAAGCAAGCTTTGGAGGAATATATCTTGTGAAGAGTTGCTAAACCCATAGTTATATTTTGATTTTTTTCTCTTAGGAATGATCTACAAGTGTTTCCCAAACATTTCTGGACTATCACCCCGTTTTAATGCATATATTTCACTAGTTGCTCCCATAAAATTAGTCAAAATTGTTACATTAAAAATTAAATTTAATAAATTTTTTAAAAATTTATGCAACTTATTTTATAAACAAAACAATAATTGTCCAAATATATCTTAAAGTATTTGATTAATTAATAAAAACTAACATGGAGGATGGACCTGTTGCACTGAGACTAATTTTTAAAGCTGCATCCTTAAATTTGACTTGTGCAGTGGGTTATACAATGAATTCATATTATAAAAAAACGTACGACTCGCCAACCAATTAACCAGTGTGAATAACGTTTAAGTGACGAACATTTTTGTTGCCCCTCCTGGGCACTTCTTCAGGTCTCAACTCATTATTTTAAATAGTATGTTGTCAGATTCATTCAAATAGCACCATACTGTGTGAACCAATTACCATTTACTTCTACAATTGGTAATATTTTTGCAATAAAATTTTTGAATAAAACAATTATGATGAAAGTTTTGTAGATAATACAACAACTCAAAAACTGGGTAATTAAAACTCTAAAAACCTATCGTTCAGCAATTTTAAAAAAAATATGTGCAAATGTTTTTACCTCCCCTCTGCACACGTGTACAGCAATCTCTCATTTCCACCGCTGGTGGATTAGTTTGCCTGATGATGCCCATTCAACACAGGTGAAAATGTTTTCAGGTATTCAAAAAAAAAAGATTGCGGGATTATGGGATTTTTAGAGTTTTAATTTTTAGTTTTGTAGATGATGTTGTATCAGTTAAACTTGTCAAAATGAAAGAATAAGGTTTATTTTGCCAGTGTGTCAGCATTATATAAATCAAAAAGCTCATTGGCATCAAAGTGTGAAGTAAACTGTGAAATTAAAGTACTGTACTAATGATTATGATAAATCTTGTTTTAAAAGAATGAATTATTATATTAATGACAGAAGAGAAGCAGGACATTTTACTCCACTTTTTCATATATATTTTTAAAACTATTATTAATAAGATCATGTTATCACTGAGCTTACAGCTTGTGATAGTTTTATGAGCAACTACAAATTTATCTAATAATTTCATAATGAATTGATCAATTTCTCCAATAGTTAGTTCCATTAATTAGTTTAGTTTGCTCAATTCATACAATTGCAGTTTGTGTATTTTCTCATGATATATACAAAGAAACACACTCTTTTGATACCTTTTATGATTCTTGAAAACTGACTTCACAATGTGTCTGTCTGAAGTTCAATAGTAAAATTTAGAGGTGGCCAATTAATCCGAGGAGGCCAGTAATGCATACCTCTTGAGAAGGAAATTGATTATATCCGATTCCATCTACGAGTAGTGTCGTTGTTGCAACGAATGATTCCACGACAGGCGAAGGAGTCCAGTAGTCGTCGCCGTGAGTTTATTTTACAGAACTATATACAAGAGTTACAATTACGTCGACCAAGAAAACAGTGGTGAGGTGAATGTCTGAACAGACCCAAAAAGTGACCTCACTCCTGACGTCATATAGGTTGGGGATGGTGGTCAAGCTCTGTGTTGCCAACTGCCGCAAATCATTTGCTAATCATTAATTACACTAATTGGCTCCTCTACCAATTAATTCTGTAATAATCAAAGGAATCTGTAAATAATTATTCCATTGGAAAAACACTACTAATTTTTAAATTTAAAATTATTAAATTAACATTAAAAACTGAATGAGATTCAAGGAAACAGTAATTCAGGATGATCATGGTAACATTTCTAGTTCATTAGAAACTGCTAGCTTTTTGCATCTGTGTTTTAAAACAGGAAAAGTTTTAGTTTAGTACTAATAAATTTTTAGAAACATATGTTTTTAATGAATAAGTTTTGATTGCAACCATAGCCAGTCATTACAACTGGCTGATTAGTTTTCAGCCCCGATCTGTCTACTTTTAAAGAAATTTTTTATTTTTTAAACAAGCAGATTGTTCTTACATTGCCTGTTATTTAGTATCATTTGTTAACAACATTGCACTTGAAAGGCTGTCTGATGTGTGGAAATAACTGTGACACAAGTCAATTAATTTATCAATTAATAATGGAAAAATGCAATCAGTAATATTAGTCTTGTGCCTACTTGCTCAAAATCAGTATATAACTGTCAAGTAAATATATTATCCACATTAGAAAAAAAATAGATTAAATTGTTAAAAATGGCTCTATAAAAAGTAAGTTTTAAAAATATTGAAATTTAATGAAATATTTTTAAAAAATACTCAACAACAATTAGTCAGTAGTTAATTGTTATGATTAGACAGTTATACAATCCTAATTCATCATAAATTGGCTAATTCGACACTGGCCCTATCCTTAGTAAGATTCATTTTATTTTTGTCCTCATTGTCTTCTATTGCCCCTTTGGGAATCACTGATCTACAACCTTATCAGGATGCTAATGGTTGCCCAACATAGATAAATCTTGCCCTTGGATCCTGATCTTTATTTTAATTGTGTGTTTCATTTTTTTAATCCAAGATCTTTTAAATAATAATATCATTTTTATGCATAAGAAGATAAGAAAATTCCTTATTTCATATTTTATTACTCATAAATATAGGAACTGATAAATTCTCTTATAATTGGAATAGAGAATGTTTATTGTTTATGAAATTTTTCTTTGATGTTGACTTAAAAAAGTTATAGAAATTGAACATTAAATTTTAAAATTACATATTTAATTTGAAAAAATTTGTCTATTTGGGAAAGAAAAATCCTTTTTTTTAAATTAAAATCTTATGAATAATAGAACTCTGTAATTTGTAAATTGTTTAGTGAATATATAAATTTTGTAAATTAAAATAGTTCTAAAAATAAGTTATAAAACATTGATTTTAGTTTTGTTTGTATGCAATAGTCGTCATCAAGATCAAGCAAAATTACAATTCTACCAATGATGAACTTTTACAGAAATAAACAATGAAAACCAAAATGCCCAGTTTAAAAATGTAAATTTTACAAAAACAAACATTTTCAACTGTTTTAAGCAATTGTCTTCAGGTTACAGAAACATTTCATAAATACAAACTTTGAACAAACATTCAGAAGGCTAGAACAGTGCCTGATTGGATATTGCCGAAGGTGTGATCACAGATGGACATTATTAAAATTGGATTTCAAATAAGAATGTCCATGTTTGTAGAAGTGTGTTACTGTCCTTGTAATTGATGGCCAAATTTTCCTTGTAAAGTTTATTTCCCATTTCATTGTGTATGGCTGATATTGAGTACTTGCTGTTATGCTCCTTGATTATATTGAGATGGTAGCCATGCTGTATAATGATTTTGCTGATGTCATTCAGTTCCACAAACCCTTGATGTTGGAAATGTGTGAAAATGCCACCAGCTTAAACAAGAATGGATTCTTTGACACTACAGGTATGAATAAAAGGTGATATGATGCCTTCCTGTAAACTGATGTGGAGACATGGCCTTCACAAATAGTGAAAGTGATGTAAAGGAAACATGAAGAACTTGCCTGCTCTACACATAGGTGGAGGCAGATTTGAATTAACAAATTGCAGAAAATCATGAAGGTTTGGTTTGCAGTGCCATATGATAAGATCATTAGCAACATGTCTGGAGAACAGAGCAATGTTTTCAAACAGACAAAAAAATTTTATTTTCTAGTTGGCAAATTACAAGTTCATACAGTGTTCCAGATATAGGGCTTCCCATAGGGACTCCTCTGCTAAGAAGGTAAGCTACAATTGAAAAATCCTTCAAATTGAAAAAACAAGGAGTGGTAGACCAGGTCAACAATGTTGGAATATGCTTTACCAGGTTAATTTTTAAATTTGTTATTTTTGTGTGGCAGTGATGGAACATTTTGTTTTTAATATATATTCAGATTGTTGTAACAATTAAGTATTTTTGCACTTTGGATAATAGATGTGGATTTGTTCATGACAGGACAGAGTTGGTTGCCTGGTTTGTACTCCTTATCAAAAGTGAAAGTGGTGACCAGTAAAATCCTAGGAGTGACTGGAGCTGTCAGATGCATTATAACCATGGGTAAGGTGCATTCTTGTGAATAGAATAACTTACTGACAAGACATACTTAAGAATGCCTTGTCAGTAAGTTATCAGACAGGAAGAGCACTAAGGTGTCTTTAGCAAGTGCCTGATGCATGGTTAACACATCCATGCCAGTTATGATAATTCCTAAGATTTTTGCTTTTGTTATGGTGCACAAACCAGGCAACCAACTCCATCCCATTGGAGACAAATCCATGTCTCCTATTATTCAAATTGAAAAAATACTTAATTACTAAGTCAATAACAATCTGGTTAACTACCATTGAATGGTAAAGGATTCAGTACATTTGGTGGACTGCCTACAACACCTAAGGCATATGTCATCATTTGCAATTTTGAATAGCTAAGTAATAAAAATATATAGTCCAGGAACGAAATAGGACAGATATTTATTAATTACTTTTAATAGAAAGAAGGGGGACATAAAAATGTGACATTGGGATCACAAGGAGAGGTTTGGCAAAGAGATGAAAGAAACACAGAGAGGATTTACGGAAGGATGTAGGATACACAGTACTTAACAAGTGCTGTGCATCCTACATCTTTCTGTAAATCCTTAACATGGTAATGTATTATAGAATCAACAAGTGGTACTAAGGTTATGTGAACAGTTAGGAGAAAGGAGGATATTTTAGTAACAAAGAAGTTAAGAACTTAAGAAAAAAGTCTGAGAAGAGATATTAAAGGTATGTTAATGGTAATTGTCAGTATGGAAGTGACTAGTACAGAGGAATTAATGAGATGGATATTGGAATACTTAAATGGCAGTAAACATAAACATGATCTGAATGATTTTGGAAAGTTGTATAGGAAATGCTACTGGAAATTAAGATGCTAATGTTTTAGTAGTATTATTTTGATATATTGGGCATTCAATAAGTATTCAGAACCTATTTTGAGATATCTGAACTCTGATGATGGATGAAAAGTATTTGAAAGTGCTTGTAGAAAAATTGGTTGATTCTATGTTAAGCAGAAAGTTATGATAAAATGGGAAGTATTGATAGGATTTGACATATTAGAAAGAATTTATTTTAGTACCATACATAAGTTAATATATTTTAAAATGAAAACTATAATTAATAAGAAACAAAGAAACTTAATGCAAATAGAAAATTTCTATTTCTTTGGTCTATTCACTATGATTCACTGATTTCATCACATATGATCTTTGTTTTTCGTTATAAAAGAAAATTGAGACTAGATAAATCTACAAAACCTGAATTTGTTAGCTTCATTTTCTAAGGAAAATCGAATTATAGTGGTTATGTATGAATTTATTTTTTATTTATTAATATGATTGGAGATATGTTAATTTTATACAGATCTTCAAAGGACACACAATGAGCCATAATTTACAGCTACAATTAACTTGGAAGTGACATATAATGATAATTAAATTTTTCTATTGTTGTGTACTTAATGATTAGTTAAGTATCATGATTGTGTAACTGTGAGGGAAACTTCCTATTTAAACAATTGAATATCAATATTACAATCAGAAAGATTGAATTTCTAATTAAAAGAGAATCTTGAGATTGATAAAGTCCCTCAGCATAAACTCATAATGGCCAAATAAGTCTAAAGACCGGATTATTCATGGGCTAGAATTAAGCTAATTTTTTTAAAATTATGATCATCATCTTTGGTCTGTAGGTAGATGATTAAGTTGCCATCTTGTCCTGAAATGAATAAGATTATTTAATTAAAATTTAAACTTGATTAATATAGATTTGATATGATGTGACTTTGAGAAGGTCAAATCCTATTAGATTTGCTTGCAGTCCATTGTCAATTGAATTTGTCAAAACTTCTAATTGTGAGATTGAAGACACAATCTTATGCTTAAAGACTTTGTGGCTATTCTGCAGAGATATTTTATATATATGACGTAAAAGGCATAACATGTAGATTATATTTGAGAGAAAATTCGTAATTATCTAGTTTTTATTTTGAAAGAAAATTCAATGGAAAGTAATTTCTAAATGTTTGTCAGCCTAGCATGATCGATCAATGTTATGATTACATCCCTGCAAGGTCCTTCACCATCCAATAAAAACAACCTACATATTTACAGTTCATGTAAAATGCAAGATTTCAAAATGTTACTATTACCAACCAACAGTTCTGCAAAGACAAAATAAGCAAACCAATAAAAAATTACTTGAAAGAGAAATGTAACAGTGGTACACTCCAGCAGGCATATTAGTATCTTACTAAAAGATCCAAATTTACATAGTTAACATCTCATTACTGGAGTAAATATAAATATGATGGATGATACAGCTTTATTTTATTTAACAATTACAATATTTTTATTATTTATACACTTATTATAAATAATGGAATATAAGTTAAATCAGTGTTTAAGTTAACTAATTAATATATATTAAGGAGAAGAATGCCATTAAATAGGTATTTATTGTAATATTTAGCAAATATTGCAATATTGTCACTAAAAATGAGCTTAACAGTGATGATAATCCAGTTTCAATAACAAGATTTTATTTATCCTTATTTCATTAACTTAATCCTTATATTTTTAACTTATTTTTTTGCTGATAAAATATGACAATACATAATTATTTAGTCCAGATTAAAATTTCAACTTGCAGAAATGATGATAAAACATAAACAAATTTTAATTCAAAAGTTTATTCTGTTTAAGATTTTAAAATTTTTGTTAAACATTATAAATCTTAAAATGTAGCAAGCGAATTAAAAACAAGCAATTATTTATTGTGACATCGTCGCAATGCTGGCGGAAATTTTTAATCATATTTTTCATTTATTTAATTTATAAAAATCTATGCTCTCCACCTCAAATTAGTAGTGGCTTGACCCTGTGCATTATACTTTTCCTTTAACAATAGAGTCTTGCTGTTGATCTGTATAACACACGGAATTTTTGGGGGAAATTTTAAAATTGAAATAACACGACTTTGGGTTTGCGTCGGAACCTCATATGTAGTTAATCGGGTTAGCTCCTGCTCCTAAGGTTTCCAATCTGGTCTCATCTTTCATCTATCTAACTCTGTTTGCAAGATTAAGGAAAGACGGACGAACAACAGTGGGAATTTATAGGTCTACAATTTTTTCAAATTGCAGCCCAAAAAGCACTTTTCCTTGATGAAAACCTCAATATTTCAATAATACCACTATTAAAATTACACAAATAATTATACATTGGTAAGATTGAAATGGTTGCATAACCCAGTTTAGCTCAGAGACCATTAAATAATACAACACAGATAATCTAAAAGTTAATAGTTACTTTGACTTTTATTCTTCAAAGCATCATCAGATTATATTCAATACAAGAGGTCAAACGAGATATATTATTCTACATTTGACCTCTTGTACTGAATATAATCTAATGACACTGAATAATAAAAGCAAAAGTACTTATTAATTTTTGATTTATTTGTATAACTGAATAGTACAAATTAGTAGAGTCTATGTAGTATGGTGATATCTTCTAAATTAATTGGTCTGGAAGTGAAGATTAGACATAGGTGTAGGTAGCATAATTAGCAACACACATCTGAATAGTAAGCAGGGGGACACTAATCTCATTTGGGATTGATCTTTTCTTTCAGAATGTTCTAAGTTAATTACAAAATGGCAACTTAACCATCTAGCTTTAGTATAAATTATGTAAAAATGATTAAAAAATGCCGTAGTATTGTATGATTTTACTGTGTTGGGCTTTTGGTTTTTTCAATGAAATTAAATGTCTGCAAATCTGAGTGTGTATCAAGAGTACTCTCAGATTTATAGCCAATACTTAAAACACATATTAATGTCTTGAATTAAAGCTTTTAAGGGTTTTTTTCTCAAGTTCAAAAATACGGAATCATAGACGTAATTTTTTAAAATAAGTCTTAATTTACACAAATAAATTTCAGTTTTGTAAATTATTTTTTATTTAATTGTCTTACAATTAATTCATGAATTTTTTCTATTTATTTATTGTTTTTGTGAATCATTGAATATGTTTTCTTAAATCTAAAGCAGTATGAATGTATTTATTTAATTTGTTGATTCCTGAGGTTAGTTAAAAGTTAAAAATCTTTATTTTTTGCTCTTTCCACCTTGTGGGCACTTAAGAGATGGCTTTTTTTTTTAATCCATACCCATACTAAACCCACAATGACAACTACTGTTGTATAGAGTGAGCTATAGACTATGTTCTTTCAAATATTTATATAAGTTGCATACAATACAACCAGACCCTGAATCAATTAATTATTAACCTTCATACAAGCAGCTGACAAACTGTTCATCTTTAAGCCAAAATTTAATAATCAATGAATTAAAATTAGCTTGATATAATCCGGTTTAAGCTTGCATTTAATTTTATGTAATTTAATACGAATTGTATAACAAAAATTATAACTGACTCAACATAGTGTCTAATTAACTCCACGATTGATTTTTCCTTATACAAAGTTTTCCTGTTTGAAAAAATATATAAAAATGACAATGCTTACAAGGGAAAGAATAAGCAGTTTAGAATAATATGTTATGAAAATAGGAAAATTATCTAACTTATTAAATATTCATCCACCATGTGTTTATATAGTTGCTATAGAAATAGTTCTTTATTGTACTTGGCAAAAGCATTCACAATGAGCAACCTTGAACCACGTAAGCTGGTAAATATTTACAGTCTACCGAACAAACATTTTGTATTGACGTTTAAGGAGATGCCGACCAGAAAGCTTTCTACATTTCTCAAATTATTTTATTAATAATTTGGGAAATGTGAGATCCTTTACGATAATTTAATGTCCAAAAACTATTACAATAAAAAAAAAAATATGATAAAATCATGCATTTTTATCAAAAAATGTAAGAATTCCTTGTAGATTTGAGTAAAAATATGAAACGAAAAATACTTTTGCAAGTTTTTAAATTTTTATCTGGATCTGTAATTCTTTCAAGAAATGACATTTTTATCTTTTATAGTTTAATAAACAGTTTTATGCCGATAATAAAGACTGGGATAATATGGGGAATTAATATTTTGCAGTTTTGTACACAAAGTATTTATTTGTTCGTTATGTCTTGTCGTCGTCAATATCTCTTGTTTAGATTTAATAAAATGAACACACATTCAAGTTTTGATACTTAAATAAGATAAATTCTTATGCAGTGGGGTCCGGTTATTATAATCACGGATAATGTTATCGATTGGCCGCTGTTATCATAATCGGTAATCTCCAAAACACTCTATATAAAATCAGTTAAAAGTAATCCATCTGTTGTTATCAGTTATGATAATTACACTTTAGGACAACTGAATTCTTAGAAAATTTGTATTAAATTGACCCTTTCTTCGGACTTACTTTTAAACAAAGCATGCCTTTTATCTTTTATATACTGTAAGGACATGAAAAGAATTTTTAGAAAATACATGTCCTGTAGATCTTGAAACGTATCTTTGGGGATGGACATTCCTGTCACAATATCTCTAGTTTAATTTTGCGATGTGTTGAGTTAAAAACAGTTGTTTAGAAGTAATATAGAAGAATGTAGTGTATATAAATGTGTAATATTGTATCAAGTGTACAGTTTGTGATAAATATAAATTGTACACATTCATACTGTAATTTTTTCTAATGAGTTCAATAATGAAAATTTTTTATCCTCTGTGTAATGTTATCAGCCAGTTATTGTCATAAAAAATTGATAACAACAATCAAAATTGATCATAATAAGCAGATTCCAATGTAATTACATTAAAAGTTTATTTACACTCTTCATTTTTAAATTATACAATTCTTAAGCATAGAGCACTATTTTTCTCAAAAAAAAAAAAATAGTAGCCCCTTGTTGTATTGCTGATGTTGGGAGACAAACCAAATGGGCAATTTATCAGATGATATGATATAACTGATGTATATATTCATCTGTTTTGTCTATTTTCTATCTCTGTGCCAACTTGCTTTTCGGTAAGATGTGAAAGTTTCATTCAGTGATAGCTTTGATGGCAACTGATTTTTAAAAAAATTATTGGCTAAAGTACTTTGTTATAAAAGTGCAATACATTTGAATGAGCAATATAATGAGTTGCAATATAACAACAGCTTAATGTGTGAAAATTCTCTGCTTTGTTTTACTTATCTAGTTGTGTGTTCTTTGTTGTGCTTAGCACCTGTGTTTTTTTGAAAATTATTAGAATAAACTGATGATATTAATGAGTGTAGTATAAAAACAATCATCCCAATATCATTTCTTCTTTTTTTCCACTTATTCCAAAGCTTAGAGGGTGGCTGTCGTGATGAGTGCTCTCTCTGTTTCTCATTGAAGTTAGTCCTGAGTGAGTAGCATTACTTTATTAGTGTTAGTAAGGGCATATGGCCTCAAAAATTTCTGACCTCGGTTTATATTGATCTTAACAAAATTTCACATGTACACAATCAATATTTCTTGTTTTCAGTAAACAGTACAGTCTTGGTAATCTGACATATGTAGGACTAGAACATGGAAACATGGATACACCAACAACTACCGAAATATATTGGGCTATTATATCATGATTATTTTAAATTAATTACTAAATAATTTAGAATAATTACAATAGCCCGATATAATCCGGTAGTTGTTGGCATATTACATATGTACTGTACATTCGGTTTGTAGTTGTTGGTTTAAGTATTATTGAATTAAGGAGCTTGCCAGATAATTGGAAATAAGATGAACTCAATGGTCTATTCATTTGGAAAGAATCCATTTGTTTATTTGCATGATATTAGTAAATTGTAGTAATCAAAAAAATATATATAGAATATCAAGTAATGTAAACAATTTAACACACAAACAAATTTGACAGTATGGCAATAACTATTAACGATACAGCAACTTGAACTACTTATCAAAACATCCAAGCATGATGCCATTGCCTGTACTATGATAGAGTTTAGTATTTTTGGTGGGAAATTTCAGTGGACTGATTTTTATATTTATACAGTATTGTGTTATAAATATAGCTAGGAGATTTAGTCATTAAAAAAAAATCATGTAAATGATTATGAAAATTTACATGAGTAATAATTTTTATAACTATTTATATGACTTTTAGTGTCTAGTTTGAGCATTCAAGCTTGGGCTTGATATTGTGCCATGTTTAGTGGTAAGATGTTCAAATTCAATGGGAATTGGAGTTTGAACTAGCGGGAAGCTTGTCTATTACTCGGCAACAATGCCAGTAATACCCGAGAATCAACTAGTGTCAGATTACTAGAAAAGTCAGACTAGCAAGTGGCTGGATTCCTGAGATTGTACCATAGTTCAATTTTTTCTAATTTTTCATGTATAATTGAATTTGAACGATATTTGCAAATCAGTTTGTGGTTCAATTTATATTTTTATCTTTTCATTAAAATAATTTTAAACTCTATAAGAATAATGGATAGTACTGTACACTACATACCAAAACTTATTTCATATGTTTAAAAAGGAATGTTGTGTTTATATTTTTAATTTGGATTTTACTGTTTATAACAAATTGTTTGAAATAATTAGTAGAGTACAATGAATCATTAGTCATTATTTATTTAGTATGAGTAATGTGTGATATCTTTTTTAAATAAAATTAAATTTTCTCAATTTTTTTACAGGATGGTAAATTAGAATATCAAAATCAAGCAAAATTATTGTTTAAGAAATTAAACCAAAATTCTCCACCTCGTTGCAGCATAGAAACCGGTCCCTATTTTTTTCAGTAAGGAAATAATATTTGTATCGATCTAAATTAACCTTTCGTTTTTCTCGGAAAACATTAAAAATATCCGTGTTTTTAATTTGCAGTTATATTATTGAAAATAATGTGTGTTATTTGGTATTGTGTGCTCAGTCTTATCCGAAACGGCTTGCGTTTTCGTACCTGGAAGACCTACACAATGAATTTCAGAGTCAGTATGGCGAAAAGGTAGCCACGGTCAATCGACCCTACTTCTTTATCGAATTTGGTACGTAAAAAATTACTATTTTATTCTAATTTTGCTTTTTGGCTTTAGTTTACGATATCACTAATCTGTTGTCTTTAATTGGATTTTTTAAATTTTGTTAATATGTTTAAAAATAGATAAGTTATTTATTGATTATTATTCTGTACTTACTAACAAAAATATTATATTGAATTACTATTGTATGATATTTCTATATATGTTAATAATCAAATGGTTTATTTGGATTGTTATTGGACTATAATATGACCAATTAATTATTAAAGTACTAAGTATCAATAATACCGTATAGATGCATAACCGATAACATCTGCACGGTACACTCTGGTACCACACGATAACATTGCATACCGTGCAATGTTATCGTGTGGTACCATTCCGACAGCCACTAGGTTTGATTATTTCTCTGAGCCAATCTTTTCTTCCAGAATATTCTAAATTAAATTTATTTATTTCTAATGATTAAATTTAATATAAGATAACAGCATATTTGCCCATCCACATTACTTTGTTTTATAATAATTAATCAGCCATTTTATATCCAATAAGAATCTAGATGTATCATTTCATTAGCAGGACCTCCTGTGTAAAGGTATTTGATGCCCTGGGCAAAGAAACCCACCCACCAGTGGCTGAGCGATTCTGTCACTAAACACTGGGAGTTCAGTCGCGGATTTGCGCCGCGCTCGGACAGACTGGCCACGTGGAGTTTTCCGGGTTTTCTCCACATTTGTAACACCCGAATAAGGGCCAGTTTCACTTACAAGACCTCCCAGAAGGCATTTTCCCTCGTGTAACATCATGCCCAGAGAAGGCAACGGGAAACCACTCTGGATGTAACTTCCCATAGGATACACCTCTGTGCTTGCGCCAGGTGTTTGCCAATGTCAGGAATCTGATATGGCATACAAAGAAGGCAAAGAAAATTTAGGCACCCCTATACTTTATATATATATATATATATATATAGTGTGTGTGTGTTATCATACACAAATACACACACATTTATAAAAATAATATTATGAACATTAAAATGTAATTAAATGTAAAATGTAAAAAATGTTTTATTAATATTGATACATTTGTATACATATGTGATTACCTCTAATACTCTAATATCTGTATAGCAAGAAAATTATTGCATCTTAGATACAAAAATTTTGAAAAATTCTGTTTTGAACTTGCTGCAGATATTTGCAATGCCACAAAAATTGTCAGAGCAATAAACACATTTGAAACACTATTTTCTGAATTATTTTTGCATGTGTGTGAGAGGAGACATCTAATGAAGTATTTTCTGGAATTTGCCTTACTATTATTTGTGACAATATGCAAATTAAATTAAAATACTAAACGTATTTATTTAATATTAAATTAAGCAGTATTTTGCTAGAATTAAAAAAAATCAAAAAGACAGGTCTTAAATTTTTGTCTTACCATGTATAAAAGAATAAGTATTGAAAAATGTTACACATACTTGAAATCTATAATCTGCCAATCATACGAGTCTAACATTACACTCTAGCAAACTGGAAGCATTGCTATTATTTCTTTTGCACTTCCAAGATTTAGTCAAAGATTTAAAGTACTTCCAGCACAGTTTGAGTTAAAAGTATATTGTAGTTTACAACATAAATTTTGGGAATAGTTATATATTTATTAAATATTTTCCTAAATACTTTTATGCTTATAGTTGTTTGAGATGAAAATTATTTCTATTCCACATGATAAAAAAGGCCAGTATATCTGATTCTGTTACAGCGAAGTTCTATTTTGTCTTTAAAAAAATTAAGAAAGTAAATTTTAAAAGTAATTCCTTAATTAAAATTTTTACATTTTGTAATTTTTTTTATCCCAAGTATCCTTGCAATTGGCACAATTAATTTGAAAATATTCTTTTTTATAAACATGTCTACATTACATAATTTAAAAATAGCCGAGGGTGAGTGGGTTTGCAGATACTTGTTACGGTACATTACAAAGGGATGGGTGCTTACATAAACATAATGTAATGCTAGAATCTCTATCTTTGGAAACAGAATGATTCAATTTTGTCTCCAGAGTTGCATAGCAAACTATACTGTTTATCACTACTTTGCATATAATTAACAAAATAACCTAATGCTTGGTGTCCTTACTACGTTATATTCTATTGTACAATTAAGGATATTGATCCAGGATGTGTGTTAAATAATTTTGGGGATGAGTATGTGTGACACTTTGATGAAGGGGTGGGATCATAACTGAAAAGTGTAAAAATAGCATTATGTAATTTGTGAATGATTCCATATTCTGGTTCCTAAAGATCCTTATTTAACCATAACAAAAACAAATACAAATTCCATTTCCTTAGAAACAAAAGAATTTATTACACTTGTATATCATGTATATATTAGTGGCATGATTGCCTTACACCTTCTAGCTGATTATTCTTTATTGAAGTTTCTTATTACTTAGTTACTTAGTCAATATATGTAAAAAAAAAATAAATTGTGACATAAAGTAGAATTTTGAAACTTTGGGATTGCATAGTCTTCAGTAGTCAGGAGCAGAGTCCCTAGTATATACAGGGGGTGATCGGTTAATGAACATAATCCATTACAAGGCTTTATTTGCTATCCGAATTGTTCGTTAACCGATTATCGATTTACCATAGGTTTTTTGGGAATTTGATTAATTCGTTCTGGAAACTCCAAAAAATAAAAAATATATACTTTCTTACTACATTTTTATTTATACGTAATAATAAGAATACATATACATATATATATATATATACAGCAGTCTTGCATTTTTATTGGTCGTTTTTTTTCCATTTGTGGGGGTTAAAGAATCTGTCTAATGTTGATTGCTTTTCTCTCTTCTTCATGATTTTTAGGAAGTAATTAATAGCATTGTAATTGTAGAGATCCCCAATAAATTTTTATGTAACTTATAATATATATATTATATATATATATATATATATATACACATATACACTATATACACACTAGATTGTTTTTAATTAAATCCTTGTTCTTAAGTTGTTTAAATAGAGATGTTATTAAAGTCATTCCTTTTTAAGATTTTTACAATATCTCAAATTTAATAATCCTAAAAAGAGGATTAATGCCGATATCTGCTATTAAACATCTTTTGAAGAAGAAAACATATTTTGCCGAGTTTCTTGGTGTTCTTCATTCAAGAGTTCTTGGCGTTCTGCGTTCTTCATATTAACACAAAAAAAAAATTGTTCAAACTTCAAAAACTTTTTAAAACATTTATGATGGCAAAAAACTGTTTATCGGATGTTCATGATAGAGTCATCTTGCACATGTTAAATATTTGAATATGTACCTTTAAATCATTTTTGAGTTAGCCCTTCCTTTTGGGTATTTCTGGATTCACCACTCCTGAAGATGGACAGAAAATTCAAACACTGAGCAAAAATTTCTCATAATGCCAGAGTGAAGAATACTTATTATATTTGTCAACTTGGACATAAATTATTAATAGGAGTGTTAAACTGGTGTAAGTATTATCGCAAAATTGAGCAAAAGTTCTCAAAGAAAACAGACTTTCTTTATTGAGCCTCCTGTACACATACTTTTCTTTACAACTGTGTTTCGGGCTATCACGGCCCTCTTCAGCAGGGTTACAATGGCTATTAGTTTTAACTATAAATACATTGTATAAATTAAATTTTAAAACGTTATTAACGTTTTAAAATTTAATTTATACAATGTATTTATAGTTAAAACTAATAGCCATTGTAACCCTGCTGAAGAGGGCCGTGATAGCCCGAAACACAGTTGTAAAGAAAAGTATGTGTACAGGAGGCTCAATAAAGAAAGTCTGTTTTCTTTGAGAACTTTTGCTCAATTTTGTGATAATACTTACACCAGTTTAACACTCCTATTAATAATTTATGTCCAAGTTGACAAATATAATAAGTATTGAAATAAGGACAATAAGGCAATGATAATTATCCAGAGTAAAGAAGTTTGAATTGGATTTACTTTAAAAAGTGTGATGACCAATATTTATTTCTTCAAAACCAATAAACTAAATTCACCATTTATAATTTCTAAATGTATTTTTGAAAGCTGCATGTAGAATTAGCTTAAATACTACAAAAAATGCTTTGTCGAGTTTTTGGCAAACGTTCAGAATACGATCCAATTGGTTTTGCAATGACCACTTACACTAGTGCACAAGAGAAAGAAATTCTGTATAGCACTTCAGTCTTGTAGCCAGGGGGGTAAAACTGAAAAATTCTGACTAATATTTTTCTCTTTTCTGGCCAGCACTGTGCCTATTGGCAACAGACCGAAGCAAAAGCATATATTATATATACTGCATTTGGATGCCACCGACTAAGCCAAGTGATCCTGGCCACCTCACAGCTCCATAACACTCCACTTTTATAGAATACACAAATTTTCTTTTTTTCCTTTCTAAGCATAAGAATTACTTTCAATAAATTCTTATGTAACTTGAATATATATATATATATATAGATTATATGTTACAGTCAAAACCCGTTTTTAGTTAGAACGTGTTTTAACTAGTTGAAACTAGTTCGTACTGGATGTCTTTGTTAAAACCCGTTTTGTCTAGTTAAAACTAGTTTTAACTCAAATTAATTTTTGACTAGCAGTAAATTCTAGTTTTAACTAGACAAAACGGGTTTTGTCTAGTTAATTTACTGCTGTACATGTTTTGATTTTAGATAAAACTAGTTTTAACTTTTAACATTAGTTAAAACTAATTTTAGCTACATAAATATGTTTGGGGGAAATAAATAAAGTTGTGTAGTGATTCGGGGAAAGATGCCTAACATTTTGCTTATGAAGGAAATTATAGCGATAATTTGGGTTTTGGAGGCCTCTAATGAAAATATCATATTCTTGAGCATGTTTTTCAAATAAAACTTTGGAGTATATGAAAAATAATTGTATTGTGTTTGCAATGACGACTTTTTTACTGTCTGGTATTTTAGGCATCTCACCCCAAGTATCCGGGTGAGATGCCAAATGCCATTAGGGTAAGATAACAAATATAATTGCATAAAATTAATTTTTTAATATCTTAACCAAATTTAATTTATTGCATACGTAGTACAAAGTACTTCATAGTAAGTGTAACAGCACAGTATAAGTATTGTTAAGTTTCCGCCCGTTCTAACGTGCTCTATAGCTAGCTGAAAGCTCTTTTCAGTCCTAAAACCTTTTTGAGAAGTCCTTATATAATTTCTATGCATATCCTGCAATAAAATGAGAAAACAAAAATTTATTAAAAATAGGCATGTTACCCCAAGAAAAATGTGGTACCTTTCCCATTTGTTGGGGTAAGATGCTTGGCGGAGTCATGTGTTCTAGCGTGTCCGATCGGGATTGGCGGTAGCTCACAATGGAAACTTTAGAACCTTAACTACATCACACATTGTTTTTTCGCAATTTTTAATAAATTCTATTTTAACTTTTAGTTTTAAAATGATTCTAGAAACATTTCACAACAAAAACTTCGTTCTTATCTTGCTTTTGTTCTTCTCGGATGTAGAAAATGAGGTAACGGTAGCCAACTACAGCTTTCCACACTCAATATTGGCCCAACGATTCATCATACAAACACGTGACAATATCTGACATCACTGTTTGAAAATATCAAAAAGTAGGTATCTTCCCCGAATTACTCTATATGTTGCAGTCAAAACCAGTTTTTAGTTAGAATGCATTTTAACTAGTTGAAACTAGTTCATACTGGATATCTTTGTTATAACTAAAATTTACTGCTAGTCAAAAATGAATTTCAGTTAAAACTAATCTTAACTAGACAAAACAGGTTTTAACAAAGACATCCAGTATAAACTAGTTAGAATGCGTTTTAACTAAAAAGGGTTTTGACTGTAACATATACACTATATACACACTAGATTGTTTTTAATTAAATTCTTATACTTAAGTTGTTTAAATAGAGATGTTATTAAAGTCATTCCTTTTTAAGATTTTACATCATCTCAAATTTAATAATTTTTACAGAACTGAATGTTATCCTAAAGACATGTTTCCTTATCTATATGAATTTTTAAAGAAGTTGATACTTTTGACTAATATTGGAAAAAGTAGGCTATTTTCACATACATCAGATAGTCCATCTTTATAAATTAGTGTGATATAATATGCAAATTTAATGCAAACATATATCAAGTTGGTCAAACATGCTTATTTGTTATCTTGATTTTGAAAAGAAGGCTTTGAGCCTAAATATTAGTCTGTACTTTAATCTAAAGATGCTACCGGTCACAATGAATTGATAACAGAATTTCTGTCTGCAATTTTTAATTTAGAACGATCGACCGACTTGATATATTGCAACATAATCTCGTCCTGCATGTTGCGGCAGCAATACCTACAAGATAATGGAAAAAAACCATTAATAAATAGAGATTATCCAAATGTAATAAAATTAATTACATTTTGATCTAATAAATTTTTCTGCACGATTAGGATGTTGCCATCTGTCGAGAATTTTAACTTTTGAAATAAGATTATCAATAGATGGCAGCATTAGTATTTATAATGGCGTCTTTGTTGTATAGTATCACTTTAAAAATTTTGAGTTATATTATTTGTAGTGATTTTTACTATATAAATATAAATAATAATTTATTTTTTAGTTTAAATTCATACAAAATGTCAATTAGGGCTAATTTTAAAAATAGAAATTAATCTTGGATCCACCGAACTGGTTTAAATGCCACGAGATGACATTCTTTTTATTTCCGTAGATAATTACATTCAGAAAACCAAGAAGTCCTACACGGACGCCCGAGCGCGCCGGAACCTGTCCCACCTGAATGTCGAACTGCAGGACGTCCAGAGGATAATGATACAGAATATTGACGACGTTCTGCAGAGAGGAGCGGCACTGTCGGGTCGGTAGTGTTCAAAATCAAACGTCGCACCTTCACCCGCTCGTCAATTAATCCATCTCTCTCTTAATTTTCAGAACTCGACAACAAAGCGAGCAACCTGTCGATCTTGTCTCAGAAATATAAGAAAGAGAGCCACTATTTGAATTTGAAATCGACGTATGCCAAAGTAGCGGCCGTGGGAGTCATAGTTTTTGTATGTTTCCTATATTTTTGGGTACTCTGAAAGAAGTTTTTTCCCTTTCCTCAACCAGAGCAGCATTTCAAAAGAAAGAATGAGTTGTTATTTCAGTTATATATATAAATATTTTCCATAAAAATGTATAAAAAGTTTTTGTTTGTTCTGAGTAAGTTTATATCTTTTCACTTCCTTAAAAAAAAAAAAATGTAAGCCTTTTTATTCACAAATCCACTATCTGAGATACATACTATAAATGAATAATTCATATTAAAAATTCTTTGGAAGGAAAAAATTAGTCTGTTTAAATTGAAATTACATAATCCGTAGAAAATTCGTTGGCAAATTTAATGTAACGGTTTGGATATTTTATCGAGAATCCTCCTCGTAGAACTTTTTTCAAACTATACTTAGCTCACCTGCAACGACGCCACGATTCTTGAATTTCCTTTGCCGAATGCTGTCTCTCGGAAACATTCCGACGACATATCGGTTGCAGAAATAATTGTATTTTCTAATAAAATAAATTGTTTCTTAATTGCATTTACAGTTATTAAATCAATAAAGTTAACAACAAAAAAAATTATGCATTTAAATAACAGCCTAAAACCAATGGCAAACCTTTTTTGAAGATGTTTGAGAAATGCTTACAAATTTTACTTAGAGTTCCCCCGACATAGATTAAAAAACTAATGCAATTATAACTAAAACAAATATTTAGTGGGAAACAGAGACAAAAGAATTAAATACCAGCCTATGTCCTTACTGTATTCAATTTTAATTATATCATTGTCTATGTTGGACTTAGTGTATTAATAGGACTTATTCAGAAAAAACAAAATCTTTATTTTTCATCTGGTTTTTACATCTGTACACACTATTTTTATGTTTTGGACCTTAAGACCCCTCTTCAGCAGGTTTACAATTACAATATTCTATAACTTATTATAACAATTTTAGAACCTGACAATAATGTGTAAAATTTATTAAATTCCTTACAGGTTCCTT
This sequence comes from Centruroides vittatus, assembly GCF_030686945.1. Taxonomy (NCBI): domain Eukaryota; kingdom Metazoa; phylum Arthropoda; class Arachnida; order Scorpiones; family Buthidae; genus Centruroides; species Centruroides vittatus. The sequence goes on from NW_027122576.1 coordinate 2,527,318, forward strand.
GTTTTCTATTAACATTACATTTATATATATAAATTATCCATAAAAAAATTTTTAACATTTTTATTATCTTTTAAAGGAATTTGCCTGTATAAAAATAAATACTTATTTAAAATTAAAAGGTTTGTTAAATTTAACTTTAATCGCTTATCCACCACTTTGTATTCTATCACTGTCGGATAAACTTTTCCCCTTTAAATACCTTTCTACCCATTACTCCCTTTATAAATGATACTATTTCATGATTGGTGAATCTCTTTGTCCTAGGTTGTTATTAATTTTATTGTTTTGCCTTTTTATATAAATATGTTTGAATAACTGTCTTTTAAAACTATTTCTTTCTTTTTACTTTACAGTATTTAAATCCATCTCTAAATGTTCTGTTACTGATGAATTTGCATAATTTACTTTAATTGCTCTAATATGTTCTTTTATACATATTTTAAGTTTTCTTTTTGTCTCACCTACATATGTTCTTTTGTTCACAATTACAGTAGAGCATCGATTATCCGATCCCCGATTAACTGACTTATTGGTTAACCGACCGCGTTCTAGTCGGCAAATTCAAATGTCTGCTAGTGATGTGGTGCTACAATATTTGGTTATGTCTTGGCTACTTTAATATTATTTTTGTTAAATTTTTGCATGTTTTAGCTGGCAGCACTGGCTCGACCATGAAAGGGAGGCTAGTATTTAAACCAGGCCTAATACACTATACTAATAATGTATTTTTTCATACTTTTCGGTTATCCGACCAACCCCAGTCCCCAATTGAGTCGGATAATCGATGCTCTACTGTACAATCAAAAGAACATACCACTCCTTTTTCTTCTATCATTTCAATATTTATTATTATTTCTAGAATATAAATATTTTTTAAATAAATCATTTTTTTCCAGTATTAAATTTATTTTATCACATAACATTTTCTTTACTCTAAATTATATTCCTAAATTATTTGAAAATTTCACAATAATTAATACTATTTTTCTTTTCTGTTTCTATTTCAAACTGTATATTTGCTTTAATTTAATTCTTTGTTTCTGAATTGTCAAATATAATATAGTTTACATACCTATTATAAAATTGAATTCCTTTTATATTTCTTGATTTTTCATCTAATGGTATCATATATAGGCCTGAGATTGGCAGAAATATTTATGTTCCCATCAGTATTCCTTCTATTTGAGTGTAATATTTTTCATCAAACTGAAAATAATTATTTTTCATTACTATTGTATATAAATTAATTATACATTGTGGAGCATTGTTACAGAATATTGTTATTGTAAACCTGCGGAACAGAGCCTTAAGGTCCAAAACATGAAAACAGTGTACAGGTGAAAAACCAGGTGAAAAATAAACACTTGGTGATGTTTCTTATTCAGAAAAAACAAAACAATTGCCTAAACAATTGGGCTATAATTCTGCTAATTTAAATAATTAATACAAAGTAATTTGCTACTAGAGGTAGACGTTAGGGGTCATCTCTTAACTAAATTAATAATTATAATTTTAATACTTTATTAAATAATTTAGAACCATCTGAAAGAAAAGAACTGACCTGGGACAAAGGCTTGAACTCGCAGCCTCAATTACCATTCGGTGCACCACCCGGACCCCAAGTAAGAATTTGCTTGGGGTCCGGGTGAATAAGACTTCCTCTATTTGCCAAAACTGAAACAATACCAGTATAATAAGTGACTATTAATATACTCAGTCCAACATAGATAATGATATAATTAAAATTGAAGCCAGTATTTATTTGATGGTAATTTTTCTGTCTGAGATTCACAATTAGTGGCCTTTAAGCATTCCCGTTACACACAAAATTTTGAAATTATAAAATATTTGATAAACGTTCAACATGCATACCCCGAAATCATAGTGTAGGTCACGGGTTCACTCGTCACCGAGTTAAGGGTGGGACGAGTGGGATTTACATAGAACGAAGATTCACAAAAACAAAAAAAATCATAAATTTAATTATACATAAACAAACCTTTAAACCATTAATTATTTAACATAACAACAGATGGCGACACTGCCTAGTTGTAGCAATAAATTATTTGAATTATTAAATACCTTATCAGTCTAATATTAAAAATGCATCATAATTTCAGCATTATTTACTAATGTTCAACATATTAAAAGGTAAAACTTAACTAACATTTATTTATAACATACAATAGGTTTAAAAAGAAATTATTCTAAGGGTAGCGTTGGTTTTATAACATATGAATGTAATAATGCAACTAAATTACGCAATCAAATGCATTTTATCGTCTTGAATTATCGAGAGAGAGAGGGGAGGGACTTAAATGCGTCCCACTTAAATCTTTGTTTACCGAATTGTTTTTCCTTGACCTAAATTCTAACCTTGCTTCCGGGACTTTAATTTTATGTTTCTCTTGAAAAGTGATTAGCTAATTCAAAGAATTGAACAAAATAATAGCATTTTAAGACACGTACAAAAATTAAAGAAAATATATTACCGGATAAGACGACAATAGTTTTTTCTGTTTCTCGGAATAAATTTAATAGAGCTTAACTAGAGTGTCGTCGACTATTGCTAGGTAAAATTTTACTATAACTAAATATCTACCGAAATAATAACTCGAGTCGTCTTTCCGAGAACCAATGATAATGGATTCCACTTAAAAATTTACTTGGGGTTCCTCTAAGAAACCCATTTCTTTGAAGTTATAAATCAACGTATCGTCCCGAATATTTTCGAACCAGCCAAGTCTTGGAAACTTGTTACCAAGCGCTATTATTTTTTACTCCAGTTAAGTAAAATTTGTGAACAATTGAAATTTTTTTATTTTGAACATTAAATATCTTGTAAACAGCCAAACATATCCAAAAGTCAGATTATTTTACATTAGAATTAAGTTGTTAAAACTGTCCTATTAACTAATAATTATTAATCTTATGCAATTAATACCAAATTCTGCAACTTCTGTAGCATTTTATATATAATTAGTTTAATTGGCATGTAAGCTGATGTGTGTGTTAATGAATAATAATAGCAAGTGATATATTAATATAACCTCACTGAAGCAATATAAAGCATAAAATAGAATAGTCAGTTGTCGTTTATCTATTAGAAATGTTCCTTTCTATTCGCTCCGTATCTGATTATTAATATTTTTTGATGCTAAAAACAATTCTCCGAAGAGTTTAAAGGAAAGGCTAAAAATATCAAGTTACTTCATCAGTTTAAACAAATAACAAAATTTCAGAATTCATATTAAAATAAATGTTTAAAACATTTTAAAATCATTATATGGGGTGCTTCAAAAAATATTAATATGTACAGAAAAAGTGTGCAGTCACTGCAAATAGGGGTAGCGGGGTCGCACTTTTCCGTGAACTCTACAGAGTTTGGTCGTGACTTCTTATATGCATGCCAGAGAGTTAGGCAGAGAATGACCCGCCAACTTAAGTTTCTTCCGTTTCCTAAATACCCCGTACGACGAGATTTTCTTCAACACATTTTGCTAATTAATTCTTTCCTAGAGGAATTTTAAGTATTAAGTAATTCCTAATATAGTGACAAACAATGTTAAGAATGTTTTAAGGAGTATGTTCCTTTATTTAATAATAATCAATGTTTCAATATAATAAACTAATATCCAAAGATAACTAGGGACTAGTATTTTCAGGAGATGGCAGCAGAATTGTAAACTTGAATACTTCAATGACCAAATTTCTCTATTTGTTCTTACTTGTCTGTTTTCTATTCCACAGAATTTAAATTACAACAAGACTGACACTGTGTTAACGAGTCGCTCGACGTACTCTAGGCTACGCAAGCGGTTTTGCTTATGCCCATTTGAGACTAGTCCGGTTTGTAACATTTGTCTCAAACGGGTCCGCTAAAAGAAAACTGGCTTTATCCATAAAAACACAAAATTTGCTCGATAAATTATGTTTGACGGCAACTCTCCTCTTGCAAATTGAATATCTTGCAATTATACAGAACAAAAATTTTGGAACTAAATGTTATAATAGAGTTTGGATTATCATCGGGCTTCAAACTTCGACAGAAACCATAATTTACAAATATAAATAATACATTTTAAGTACTTTTTCCATTGTTGTTTTATGGTGCAAGGGCCTCGTGGACCATTCTGCAAACACTTCTTCCACAGCACATAAAATATTAAAATTCCACATATCAAGGAACAAAATTTATATAATCCCACAAAATCTGATGGACTTAAAGTTAGAAATATAATGAATGTATTTTGTGAATATCTGTAATAAAACAGACTCTTTACTATGTTTTTCATAGACTCTATAATCTAGCTTTGAGCATTCATACTCAAATTAATTGCATGGACTTAAATTATTACATCACAAAAAATATTTGCATAACTTAGACACAATAAAACAAACGTAATTAAAACAGAAATACAATTTGGCATCAAGCCACCACATCACTATGACTATGAATGCAGGATCAACTAATGAGGAAAGATAATGAGTTGTTTTTTGCTTTTGATAAAAACATGTTTACAACTATAAAATATTTTGTTTAATTATTTTTGTAATATGCCGAGTTATCAAGAACTGCAACCGCAGGCCGACCTAGATTTTTTGATTTCTAGGTCGACTCGTAGCCAAATTGGTCTTATTTTAATTGCACATTTCTAGGCAATGACACATTATGTTGAATTGTTTTCTAATTTAAAAACAAATCTGATTCACATACAAATCAATTTTTTATATTTCCAGAAAATGATTATAATCCTTTAAATTAAAACTTTATTTAATAATGGTAGCTCTTGTGAAGTAGATGGCAATCAAGAGACTAAAAAATTCAGAAATGGAAAATTTGGTTTAATATACTGTATATTTTCAATAATAAGTTGTGTATATAAATGCCTCAATAAAGTACTCTTTTCAAAGTTTTATTATTATTATTTTTTATATACTTATACTGTATATTAGTTAAAAGGAATATATGTAAGCCCACCAGTGGCCAAGCGTATAAAACCACCGAACACTGGTAGTCGGTCGTGGGTTTGTGTCTCGCCAACGGATCATCCACATGGAGTTTTCTGAGTTTTCTTCGGGTCTGTAACATCTAAAGAGAGCAGGTTTCCCACAGAAAGTCCTCCCAGGAGACATTCCTCTTGGCAGATCACTCAAGAGCTGCACTGCCATACGCAAACAAAATATGTATAATTGCAATAAACAGAATCAAAGTTTCATAACTAGAAGATACATATTTTGGAATTTTCACAATTCGTCCTTTTGACACGATGGGAATACAAAAGATTTCACACTAGAGTCAATCTTCTGTGGACTTCTCTGCCTAACGTATATAAAATTGCTATAAAGTATCACTCTAGTGTCAATACTAGTTTAAAAAAGAATAATTATAATAATAATAAAAACAGGACAAAAAAGTTATTAAAATATAGTTGTAAGTGAAAGACAAATACAAATTTCAGAATCTTCTGTGGTGTGGAAAAATGCATTATGAAGACTCCAATTTGTATTTGTATTTGTTTGCAAATATGTTCTATTGTCATATCAGGCAAACATATTTTGTTTGGCTGATACAATGGAAAAACACAAACACTTTTGCAAATGCATCACCAATGTTATCGATTGAGAGCAAAAAGATATGTATCTCCTCCCTGGACTCTAATGCAATTTAGGCAAGAAATTGTCTTTCCAATAGCAAATGCAAAAATGCTAAGTTTTTATAGAATCTGGCATCTTACTATATTACAATAAGAATAAGAATTTAAAAATAGTTTAACCTGCAAAGAAATACACAATAATTAGTCTGTGTTCTAACAACAGTACCTTTTAGATGGCTAGATAGTGGAGGCAGTAGAGGTTGAAAACCCAAATTGAAATCTGTATTGGAGCATATTTTGTAGATGGTTTGATCTAGATATGTAAGTCTAATCCTTTGGCACACACTACTCTGGGTCTAACTAGATCCATCTTGATGACAGGCAAGGCAGTGATGTTTGGCTGTGTACAGAATAACTCTTCATGAAGAAAAATCAATCAAAGCCATAAATAATATCATAACCATTGAAACAAGTTCATTAGTCAAGATTCTTGTATAACAACAAAAAACAAATAAATAAAAATTATAACTTATCAGCATTGTTAAACTCGATCCTACAATTAAAAAATACATTTTGAAACTCGACATTCACCGGGTGGAGTAAGAAAAAAATGAATGTTGATAATTCCTTTCACAGCAGACATCTGTATAAATGATCTTTACACAGGATGATTGATAGTGTATATTCTTTTAATATTCTAAATATTAGTGTTGAACACTAAACAATTTGGATAATGCATGCTCAGAGCATTTTGTACCAAACGTGTTCACGACTTTTCAATCCATACTAATTTGTGTTATTCAATTTAAAATCTTACAATTTAAATCAAGACAGATTGTTGACTATTAATAAGAACATTAAAACTAATCTTGGTATAAAAAAAATTAATGAAGATTGTTTATACTTGGCATAAATTGAAAAACCTAATTTATTGACTTAAATAAGGTAAAGTTAAACAGAAATAACAAATGTAATGTTTAAAAAAAATTTCTTATTTACTTTATACGATAGAAGTTTGTTAGCCCTGTACCCGACAATCCAGAATCGTCCAATAATACAGTATGATAGTATTCTGCATATTGGAATTTGAACACACGATGCATTAATGACTTCAGATGGAAATCCAGTACTGTATGTGTTTGGAAAATTATTATATGCACACAAATTGTTGTGGATGTTTATTTTAGCAATAATGTGTTCATTAACATTTTTGCAGGTTTTTCAGTCTTAATACAGTATAGTCGTGCACTGTATCGTCTTCACACTGATTAAAGTGTGTGGAGGTAAAGAAATCTGAAGAATATACTTTGCCATATAAGTAGAAAGATGTTGCCAAGCCCGCAGCTTGGTGGTGATCCTAATATAATGTAGGATGCTTCAAGAAACATTAACACTAATATAGAAGTAACTTCTTACATAAGATTTGCAGTGGCAGATTGTCATCTGCATACAAATGAAGAAAAACATGATACAAGGAAAAAAGTAAAGGACCAACTACTTAAAATATGGCAAGAAAAGTGGCTTTGAAATATTAATGGAGGGCATGCATACTGAATTCTCAATAACATCAAGACACAACAAGAAATGAAGTGAATGGAAATCAACCATTATAACATGCAGTTCTTCACAGGATATGGGGACTTCCATCAATAATTGAACCAATTAGGACTAAGTGAATCTATGGAGTGTGAATGTGGAGAGGAGGGTGCTGCGGAGCATGTGATGCTTTTTTGTCCGATCTTTAAAGAGACAAGGCAAAAAACAGAAATATTACTAGAACTGGCAAGAAACCCAGAAAGAATAGATGAAAAGATGTAAGGAACCTAAAATTTGTCACTTGTTATGACTCCAGGCAAACAAAACAGGTATACGAGACGTACCGCAAAAGGTAAATAAACCAGAAGTGCGGGACTGCAATGGCATCATCGCCAGGAGGGATATAAACCTCATAAAGGCTAGTGTCAGAGAGGTGAAGCTATAACTGGTGGTGACCAGCGACAGAAAAGGATCAGTAGCAGAGGTTTTGTTTGTAAGATGAGCAACTCACCCATTTGTTGTGGAGATAGCTGATATTTCACTACCCATGTTTTGGGAACTGCTTGTGTACAAGTATTTTTTGTGTATCAGTACTACTGAGAGTAAGTAGTTTTGAGTTAAATAAACATAACTTGTGCTTTTGTTTAGACAGTGATTCTCAACCTTTTTTTGTCAAGGTACACTTAATAATTTAAAAATTTGGCAGTACTTCGGTAAGTACCGCAGGACAACCGGTGACATCATAACAGTGATTTTTCAATGCAGGTGGTTATTTAGGTCACATTTTCTAAACACCTTGGTAACTACTGGCAGTTATCGATAATACCAGTTACAATTTCCAAATGTGCCCTAGGAAGATAGAACTGATTGCACTACTTGTCTGATGTCACTTATGTATGGGTATTTGCAGTGGCGGCACATTAAAGTGCTGTGGCACAGTGGTTGAAAATCATTGGTTTAGATGCTTTGTCACATCAATCTGAAGCTTTCGGCACCAGACACTATTGTATTCCTAACATGACCACTGTCATCTCTCACTTGGTTCAGGTGCTAACTACCAACCGACCCTACTTACATTTGTGTAGCGTCCTTCCCGTTAGGGACCCTGGGCTACATAAAGAAGGGCCATTACAAAGATACCATAAATACTAGACAAAGTAATTTCAAGAAAGTGAATGAAGTGATGTAAGACATTTTAAAAGCAAGAAAAGAAATAAGAATCAACATACAAACAAACTAAACACTGAAAACAATTACAAAGGAAAGCAAAAGAAAAATTGTAGATGGAGAAATAGCAGAAAAGACAACAGACAGCTGGTATACCTAGGGCATGGTACAGCAGGGGTGGAGGAGGGTGTTCTTTGGGACGTTTGTCCTCTGCATACTTCATGTGCAAGAAGTCACAACCTGATTGTGGAGTTCTCAAAAAAGTACAACCCTGTTACCTGTGCTCACCTCCTTATGAGAGTTAACATTTTTTAAAGTAGTTTGTATATCATTTGCCATATTTAAATCTTAAAACATTTTAAAAACTCTGGCAAAATTATGAATTTTTGAGAACAAGCTACAATAATAGTTTCTCCTATAATAATCTAATATTGCAAATTTTTTTCAAAATATTTTAATATCCAGCAGGAGAAATTTATAAACATTTTTGAGTTCTCAACAAACTGAAAGAAAAGCACTGAATGTTGGAATATTAAAGTTTAATTACTTAAATAATGCAGTTTAAATTAAAGAATATTTTGTATACATGTTTTAATTCAGAGTTATCATACTATAATGTTCTCAAGCATTTGTTTTAGATTGATTTTGTTTAGAACCCAAATATGGCTGGTTTGAAATAATTTAAAAAATTTGTTTTAGGAACCATGATATTTCTTTTAATATTGTTTCTGTATGGAATGTGCATGGAAATGAATTTGTAAGTTTCTCCAGCTGGATTAAACATCCATAGGAGAAAACAAACTTAATACATGGTAAAGACTAATTGTCCTTGTTACCAACTTTTTTTTAAAGTGAATTTATCTTCTTTAATGACACTTCAAAAGAGAGAAAGATTATACAGAATAGGAATAAATCATTATTTTGGGTCACTCAAAGAATCATTTTCTTGCAATGCCGCATTTCAAGTTTGTATGGAAAGTTTTTGGCATTTCTACAAATGTTTGGAGGCTTAACAGAGAGATTCTATATCTATTGTGCCTCATTTTAAGGCATTATTATATTTTGTAAGATTGTAAGATGAATTTTTCTTTCATGTATTTCTTCTATAAGTCTAATAACCAAACTAGACATAAGCATCATCATCAAACTGCAATGTTCATCCTTTTTTAAATCAAGACTTTGGATGAATAGTATTCACTATATAGAAAACAAAAAGTTTGTAAAGCCTGATTCTATTATTAGACATAAGCCTAAAAACCAGGTTTTTCAGGATATATTTGCACTAATTTTAATTAATTAATTAATTATTGGAATTTGGACTGAGGATTCCAAATCTTTTAATCCAAATTCAAATAATTAATAAAATTACCATAAATGTCAGCAATAATGGAAATATATGAGTGAAAATGTCTTTTTTGACAGCAGTTATAATTGTTAGTAAAACATATCAAAGAAGATAAACAGGCCTTTTCTTGTTCAGCTAGCATTATAACATTTTTATAAACTTTAAGGGTAAAACATACCATTGATTCCAAAAACTTAATAATAGAGAGAGAATTTTTTTAAGGAAAGAATTTAAGAACTTATTCAACTAGTACATTTTATATTAGAAAATTTTAATTTTTCCTAGAAAATCTAAAGTAAGACAATTTTTTTATTTATTTTAGGATTAGTAAATATAGAAAATAAAAAAATTTAGTAAGCTACAGTTTTGCAACAATCACATAAAACTAAAAATTTTAAATTAATTCTTCATCCTAATGTCTTATTTTAGGGGTCATTCAAATCTTAGGTGGTTTTTGGCCTTGTTCACAATCTGTCTCCATCTGCCTACATTCATTCCTACCCTAATCATCTTAAGTCAGAATTCACATTATCTTTCCCTCTGAGTTTGCCCTAGTATCACTTAATGTTATTGATTATCATCCTATTTTCAAAAGAAGTTTTTCTACAAGCCAACTAATACCTTATGTCATTGGGCTAGCCATTATCTAGCCCAATAACATATGGAATTAGTTGGCTTGTAGTTTTATAATGTATCGAGTTTTAGGGTTGTTTGTTTATATAGAAGTTTTTTCATTGTAATGGTTAAATAATAACTGAATTATTAAGTCTAATCACAACATAACAGATCTGACAACAGTAATTTTGGAAATATTAAAAGTTAATTATAGTTAATTATAAAATTTTTTTTTTATTTTTTCATTTATAACTTTGTCCTGTGTTTAGTACACATAGGACAAAGTTATAAATGAAAAAATAATAAAAAAATTTTATAATTAACTATAATTAACTTTTAATATTTCCAAAATTACTGTTGTCAGATCTGTACTAAGATAATCATTTTTCCATATCCATTGTGGGTTTGGCTCAGCCAAACCCACAATGGATATGGAATAAGGCATCCGGATGGTGAGGGACAGAACTCAACATAGTCAGGACTAACCAATCATGAAAAATTTCTGGATTACTCTCACAGATTTGATCCCTGGCTTCCCAGAGCAGTATGGTGATGTCTTAACTGCCTTGACCCATTAGGCCATCGATTAAAAGAATCAGAAAGAAAAATGTAAAAATATATCTTATGCATATGCATAAGATGTATTTTTACATTTCTCTGCAGTTGTGTGATGAAAATATAGCAACAGAGAAATAAGCCAAGTGCCTATGGACAAAAGATTTGACAAATATGTACTTTTTGTTGTTTGGTACTATTTTGTTATTGAACAAATGTATTTTTACATTGTTTTACTGATTCTTTTAATCAAGATGTGACGAAACCAAATTTTTTTTTTAAATTCCAATTATAATAAATTTATATGAATGTTGAACTGAAAGAATTTAATAAATTAATTCTCCAGTTCATGAAATGTTTCACTATGCATGTAAGGAAATTTATTTTTTTATCCTAACTAAAAATATTCAAAAAATAGAGAGATTAATTATAATAATAAAATATGAAAATATGTGATAAATTTAAAAACAAGTTTAATTGAACTTGATATCACTGCATTTGTATATTAAATGTACAGCTTTTGTTAAAAATAAAATAAACAGTTTATAGTGAAAAGATAAATACCATTAAAAATTTTGTTAGAAATTTCATTTAATATAAATTATTAACACTTGTTCCTAACATTGTGATTCAATTCTGTTGGAGTTCAGTTTCGCATGCCTGTTGCGCACCCTTGACTTGATCCCGGTGTGGATTCCAATGTGGTCTTTTAAGTTACAACGCAAACTAAACCTTTTCCCACAATAATGACATAGAAATGGTTTCTCTCCAGTGTGGACCCTCATATGTATCTTTAAATGTGTTCCTTGAGAAAATTTCTTCTGGCACAGATGACATTCATATGGTTTTTCACCCGTGTGTATTCTCACATGTGTTTTAAGGTTACAATTATTCTGGAACCTTTTACCACATATTTCACAAACAAATGGTCTTTCACCCGTATGTATTATGTTATGTTCTTTTAGAGCACCTTTACTCTTGAATCGTTTACCACAAGTTTCACACATGTAGGGTCGTTCCTCGGATTTTAAAATGGTCCCGTTGTCACTATGAGTCGATAAGTGCTTACGCAAGGAAGGTAGGTGAACAAAAGTCTTGTTACAAATATTACAAATAAATGGTTTCTCTCCACTATGAATCCTATGATGTGCTTCTAGGTGATTAATTTGACGAAATCTCTTGCCACACATGTCACATACGTGTGGCTTGGCATCCATATGAATTAACGTGTGCGTCTTTAAATTTGAATAAAATTTAAATTGCTTATTACAAACAGTACATATAAAAGATTTTTCTGGAACATGTTCTTTTTTATGTATTAAAAATGCAGATTTACTTACAAAATTTTCACCACATTCTTCACAAGAATAGTTATTCAATTCATCAAAGATATCCATGCAATTATGAAAACCATTATCTTCGACAGCACTCTCATTGCATAACTGGCACTGTTTCTGTTCATCTGTCTCCGTATTTGAATCTGTCTCATCACTTGAGTTGGAATTATTATCAGGCACAATTAAAACTAGTGCGGGAGCTTTTGTTCTGTTGTTATGGACATCTTCATTCTGAAGCACATCAAAACTTTCTTTGGAATCTAGAATGTAAATGAAAAATCATTAAGTTATTTATAAAGTAACAAGAACTAGAAAATAATTTATATTTTTGAGACATTACATGAAAACTGATAAAAAATCTGTTATAATTAAGTTTAAAAATTATTGAAGAATTGTCTTTTTGGTGTTAAAACAATTTCAAAGTGAACTGTTGTTTACTCTATCAATGACAAAATATATATACATACATATATATATTATTGCTTTAAAGTATAAACACATATAAGCAAAGCCTCGGTATATGCATAAAAGATACAATTACCATATTTGCTCGCATAGAAGACGAGGTTTTTATTTATTTATCACAGCTTCAAATTCCTAGGTCGTCCTATATGCACAAGCAAAAGATTCTTTGTGTTTTTGCAAATAATTTTCGTAAACTGTGTATTTGCATTTTTTACTGGATGCTTACCCTCTTGTATTTAAAAACATAAGTATTTTATCTGGGTCATTTGAATTGTTCTTGTATATTGTCAGGAGTAAAAATGAATAGCAATAGGAAAAGCAAAGCTTTTGAATTGAATTCCAGATTAAAATTCCAAAATCACATTGGAACCGATATAAATTTTAGTCCATTCCCATGTGAAGACAGATGATTATTTGGAAATCAGAATTCGGAGAAACTTGTAAGTGTAATTGACGGAGAGTGGATTCGACTGTTAAGAATTGGCAAAAAAAGGTTCCTGATTGTCCAGCGTTACATGAACAAATTATGTTGTCGATTTTACAAGATTTTTCCTTAAAGTTTGAAATGCCAGTAATTTTTGTGGGACAATGTGTACATTTACGTTCATTTGATATTTTACTTGTAATTAAACGAAATAAAATTAGAGTTGTATTAATAAATCTAATTTTCTTTATTTTGATCTTTAAAGTCACACCTCATCCTATATGCGAGGTCGTCTTATGTGTGGGTAAATATGGTAATTAAAAAATAGTACAAATATTGTCATTTCACATTCAGATAAGGCCCTAACTATTGTAGAGTGCCAAGATTCTGTACTATTTTCTTTCATAACTCCAAATTTTCTATCTTAACAATTTTAATTTTAAAACAGTGTTAACTTTATATCTGAATTTCAAGAAGAAATACTTACCTGAAGTTAATATTTAGAATTAAATTAGAATGTTCTAATTTTACTTTAGTATAAAATTAATATATCTCCATTAATAACAAAAATGCCTAGAATACTTAATGTGATTATTATTTTATTCTTCACTTCATACAAATTTTGTATGAGTCTTACTGTGTCTTCATCTTATAAATTATAAGGCCTTATTTTTGAATTTGAGCAATTCAATGAAATATTTGAAGATGCAAATAGGATCGCACCTTAGATAATATTTATTAAATAACTTGCATAGTTGTCTTAAATATTTTTTAATATTAGAAAATATAGAAATCAGAAATAGAAATGAAAAGGAGCTTAAATAATATAAATCAAAATCAAAGCTGCATTCTATGCCATCTGAGTAAGAAAGTCAAAAGAACTGATGATCTACATATGACCCCAGTGGTGTTTACAGACTATAAAAACTGAGGGGAGTAAGCTATAAAAAAGGGCATTGTACATTATGAAAAAGCTTCAAACTCTGATTCAACATTAGATCAACACTCCCATAAGATGGCACTGATTGCACTCAGGGCTAAATTACCTTTGAAAACAAGGATTTGGTCAACTTATGATGAACAATAACGATATAAAAGTATAGTTATTTGTCCCATGCAATTATTTTTATATAATTGCATGGGACAATGGGCAAATATTGTTCATTACATTCTTTTATATTTACAGAATAGGCTATAAGTTCTGAATTTTTTGATGTTTGTAGATCGTGGAATTTGGGGTCCCCTTGAGGATTAGGAAAAGGGCAACCCATATGAAAAGGGGGCATGTACCACAAGTGTCCTTGTATGACCCTTTGCAAGATATCACTCCCTAAAATCAGCCTATCTGGTATTTTAAAGACACTCAAAAATGGGGTAAAATTTAAAAGTTAAAAAAAATCGAGAACTATTTCTCAAAACAATGCTAAAAATCAATGTTTTCTACTTTATTAGAGATGGCTAAAAGCTCATAAGATATGAAAAATGCCATTGCACTGACTACTGGGATGCAAGCAGTGTTAGATGGCAAGCTCTATTAAGCCTATCATTTATTAAACAAGCAGAGTTTAGGGGACATCTTGCAAATGGTTGCATGTATACCATCAGTTCTTTCACATTTTTTACTCCTATGGTCTACAGCTCTGATAAGGTCCTAACTGCTTCATTCAGAGCTGCATTTGCACCTAAGCAAACTATTTTTGTTCCTTTCATTTGTACAAGTAATTTTTGAATAATTCAATATTAAATGCACTTTCAAATCATGCAAGTAATAAATGATACATATTTCAATCAGTTTTATTGAATATTAAAAAATACCATTTATCACACTCATTCACTAAATGATGAAAGAAAAATAAAAATACTTAACTTCACAACACACCAGGATGAATATAAAAAGTGCAACTCACAATAATCAATTAACCAGTGTGAAAACAATTAACATTTGAGTGACGAACATTTTCGTAACCCCTTCCAAGTTCTTCTTCAGGCTTCTTTTTAATTCACAAAACAGGCTGGCAGCTACCATTCAAATAAAAAGAAGCCTGAAGAAGAGCCCAGAAGGACATTCGTCAGTCAAACATTAATCATTTTTACACCTGTTAAATTGGTTGTTGTGAGTCACACTTTTTATAAAAATAAAAATAATTACAAAATTAGAATTTATGAAATATTTTTTCTAAGATCGTCTAATTTTCTTATTTTCAAATCTAATAAGTTACCTAAAACAAATAATATTACATTTTTCCTATCTATAATAATTTTTGAGATGAACTGTTCTTTAATTAAATTGCAAGATGACATAATTTATTAGACTTATTTAGTTAGAAAAGATACATTTCTTTCCAATGAATACTATATTTATTGAAGACAAGCTTCTAAATTTGAATGAATTATAATTCTCTCTACTCAGATACAGTGGTTATTTATATATTTTTTAAAGTTTTCTATAACTATCTATAGTTTACTCCACAGTAAATATAATAAAATTTATTATATTGTGTTTGACAGTATACAATTTATAGATACTTGAGTATTTATAATTTTAATAGTCGACAGTAAAAACATTATGTTCAAACAAAATGTAAGTAATGTTTATTCTTTTCTTAATCAAATAACATATCACTGAAATAAATATTTATTATATCAAAGATGAGTCAATATTTAGTACTCCAATTATAATAACTTGAATAAATTCATAAATTAAACAAAGAATCAAATCATTGGTACAAATGTTTCATTTCCAGTTGTTCGTATCTAGTGTGTGCTACCATGCATGCATTGGTAATAGACACTATGTTCTCCATAAATTTACTGTCAAGTTTGCATGAAATCAGAACCTGCGATGTGTCAGGTGCTTACAATAAAGAAACAGTAATGTGAATGTATGTCTCTTTAATCCGAATAAATAAATCCGGTAGACTTCCTCACAGCTATCAGGTTAGGTACTCCTTTTCAATAAAGGAGTACCTAACCTGATAGCTGTGAGGAAGTCTACCAAATTTATTTATTTGGATTAAAGAGACATACATTACATTATGTATATACAACTACCACATCTGACACTGAGAAAAAAGAAAGTATTTTGATCTTGTACACTTTGTTTTTTGCCACATAGCAGGTATTACATTTTACCAATAACAAGTTGTTTTATTCAATAAAAAAATATTTTAGAGAATAAACTTCTCATCAGTTTTCAGATCCAACAATACATTCCAATAACTCTTGAACCAAGAAATTCATTGTTAGACAATTTAAATATTTTACAGATGAAAAACAATGGTAAAACATTAAGAACAATTCTTTCGGTAATAAATCAGATTAAAAAAAATTAAGCACTTATAAGCTCTTTTTACCTTATTTATTAAGTTTATTATTTAGCTATTATTGAGAGTGCACCACGTTGCATCATAAATTATGCTTATAAATTTATCATGAAACTGGATACTCTTACATCAATACAATATGAGTAAATTATGTTTAATAACAATGCTTTATGGACTCCTAAATCAACTCTGAAAAAATATTTTAATTCAGAATCTGTGCAATCAATCAGCTTCAAGCAGGAAAACATAATTGTATCTTTAGTGGCTACACGTGTGATAACCCAGAATAAGAGCCTTCCTGCAAATCAAAATGATCAGCATTTATTTAATAATTTATTTATATAAACGGTTCATTAATTTAAGGGCTTTAAATATTTATGTTTAAGCATTTTGGTCATAAACGTGTTTATGTATTTGATTAAAGGGACATTAGCTCAACCTACCAATGTTTTCACTATAATCATCTGTTTCCACATCTTCATCTATGTGTATTTCAACAAACAATTCTTTAGTTGTCTCTTCCGAAGACATTTTACGTTAAAACCGAATCATAACTCCTTGGCTTCACATACCTCAACAGATCTGATGCCTTTAAAAAAAATCCAATTAATTAATTTAAAAATAAATAAATAAATGTTAAACAAATCGTAATTAAATGTCATATTAATTAAATTCGTGCGTAATAAAGAAATTAATTTAATATATTTATGGAAATAAATAACAAAATAATTTTAATATTTAAAATTAAAATATTGAATTAACGTGGTATTTTCAAATATAGAAATAAAACAGTAAAAATATTTCCTCGTTAAAATTATTAAATTATAAATAAATAAATATATATATTTATTTATTTTAAAAAGTGACGATATGGAAGCAACGCCGCTCGAGGGCAGGTATAAGTAACGTGACGTCATAAAGCTGTTACTTATTCTCACAAAACGTGCCATCGAAGTTTGTAAAAACTATTTCTAAACAATATGTATAATATACAATTACTAATGTACTGTAAAATTATGGTGCCAGCAATCAAAAAAGGAAGATAAGTAATTGGTTTCCCCCCGTCCTGCGGACACTAAGATGCCCTGTTTTTAGCAAGTTTCTTATGAGTTCAGTCAAACCCACAACAGGGCGGGGCCGATATATCCGAACGGACCACCCCCGAAAAATTCCTGGGGATTTTTCGACCCGTCCGGCTTCAGATCCCAGCGGTAGGCTGCCATCTTGACCGCTCGGCCATCCGGCCGCGCCATTATTGTACTCTTTTTGCCCTATCTTCCATTTTGATTATTTTCTTATTTGAAAACGCACCATTATCGAATTCACTGCATAAATTTGATAATTAGCAGTGTGGGAAACTTGTGCGTTTGAAATTTTATTATCCAAACAAAAACATGAGATGTAATAAATTGCGCCAAGTAAAATCTTACGACAAATTAGACGACAGTCCAATATTTTTATATTGAGAGTTTTTCTTTGGTAAAGATAATCTTGGTGTTTCGAAGATTTTTACCTGTTTTATTGTTTTCTACATTTCGTTTCGAAGTTTGTTAACTCACCGATAACGAGAGAGGATTACGTTTAAATTTTGAGCTTTCACAGCCAGTAGTTTTTTTTCTAATAGCATCAGCAGTGCCGGAAAAAGAAAACGCGGGTTTTTTTTTGTGATTTTTACACTTTTTGATTGCTTATATTTCGTCCATCCCTTTATAGAAAATCCTGAAAGAATTGCCACTTTTGGAATATTCAGCTATATTTGAATACTTAATTAAAAATACAGCCTATGATTCCAAGAAATGCTTAATTAACAAGCGTCTAGAGCAGCGGTCGGCAACCTTTATGACCTCACGGACCAGTGAACTCACAATTTTGAATTTCGCGGACCATTATCATGAATTTTTTTAAACGATACAAAATCTGTACATTAATCATGATAAAAGTTCAATTTTACTATATTAACTTAATATGAAACTCGCTTGTTTAATTATAAAAAATTAATGCACGCCTAAAGTTCATTGCTGCTTGTTTGAAGTAAGTTTATGAATTCTAAGAGCTTTTCCACGAAAGACGACATCGCACTCATAATAATGTTTATTGTTTATTATTTATTGATTATTTTGTGGATCCCCATAGACATTGCACAGGGAAAAAACCTTATATTTTTCACTAATGAAAAAAGAAAGGAAAACGTTCAAAAATGTCACTGTCAGTTGACATGACGCTGATGGTATAAGATTCTCCTCACAAACTTCGGTTTTATAATCTCTTTTTGACCTTTGTCGATATATATATGTCGTATACGTATTCAATATTTTAAATAATTTATATTTTAACCCTTATGTAAGAAATGAATAATAGAAATTGACAATATATATACTGTAGAAATTTAATTCTCAGTAAAACAATTGTTCTGAAGTAGAATTACACTATAGACCACTAAAATGTCACCGTAAACCTCCAATTCGGTATTTTTTTTCTGTGGATCCCCAGTAATGTTACATGGACATGTTGCCGGTTGAGAACTACTGCTCTAGACGCTCGTGACCTCGTGTGGCAAAAGACAAAAACACAATCTGTAAACTTGTGGATAATGATTGGGCTGAAATTTTAAAAAATTAAACCTATAAATTCCCACTAACGTTCGTCTATCTGTCCTTCCTATCTTAATCTCGAGAACGGAGTAACAGATACGGAAAGCTAGGTGACAGGAGGTCCGATTAACTATACACAATTTAAGATTTGGACCGGAAGTCAAATAGGAATTTTATTTCAATTCAAAAATTTTTTCTTAAACGCTGGTCATCTATCTTCGAATAGATAGATAACTGGCATGACTCTATTGTTAACGGGAAAATTATGATGTACAGGGGCAAAACACTACTAAAATTGAGAGCATTGTAACGATGTCTCAATAAATAATAGCTCATATAGCTCTATATGTAATATATATAGCCCAATATATAATATATAGTGAATTGTATATAATTAAATTTATGGTCTCAACATCATATACTCGTATATGTTGAGACTATAAATATGTATTATATTACATATCATATCAAGAATAAAGTTATACTATATAATATAAAATCAATTAAATTTTTCATGACTTATCCACGGAATTCAAATACAGTAGAGAGTCGAAAATCGGAATCAATTGGGGACTGGGGTTGTTCCGATTACCCATTATGTACGAAAAAATACATTAACCTGTCCGATATTCATATTTTTCTCCATTGCGTGTCGCTTCGTGTTGAATTTTTCTCCGTTGCGTGTCGCTTCGCGTTGAATTTTCGTCGATTTTAAGCCTAACGAAAATTTTTATAATAATAATCGAGGCTATCGTATCGTTAAAAATTATTTCTTTATTTTGTACAAACAAAATAAATATATTGAAGAATATAAAAACATGAAAATTATACTTTAGAAGTAAATCTAGTATCAAAAACGTTCGATTCAGCATGACACAGTCCGACTGAAAATCGTTCCGATTACCGGCCATTCCGATTACCGGCGTTCCGATTATCGACTCTCTACTGTACCTTGAGCTCATTTTCTAAAGGAGAACACAAAGCGAGTTTACCTACCGCGCTTTTAATGAACGGATATACACAATTTGCAATGTCACATTAATAATTTTGATCAATTTTAATAGATCAACATATACAATATTTAATAGATCAACAAATCAATTTTAACAGATCAACATATTTCACGTACGTAATAAAATATTTTGTGAGTAAATGCAATAAGTAAAACGTGTCAATACGTTTCATTTGTTTATCTTACTAGCACTAGAAAACAAAGAACAGACAATTTTCTGCAGGATTCCAAGTAATGAGAAACGACGTTTTGAGTTAATTGATAAAGATGGACTAAATATTAAAGATGCTAGCTATTTCTAAATTACGGTACAGCTTAATACACATGGAAATACGAACACTAAGATAACTTACTCGAAAAACGATTTACCACTATTAAATTAAAAAGACAACACCTACAATAGTGAACAGTATCGAAAGGAAGGTTGAAGAAAATAGGCATATGGACCTAACGTTGAAAGCTAATTTCTTTTTACACTAATACTAACTGCGAATTTCATCTACGAAGAACAGGTGAGGCTGCCTTTAACATCGATACATAATGTCTTAAATCAAACAGCTTCTGACTGCATCCATGTATCCAGAAATATAGCGAGTTTTACACGATAGATAACTTCTGTACATGGTTTCCGGGAGTTGCGTAGAGGAATAGAATTCTTTTCTATGTATCATTGTCGTTGTTTCAGGGAAATAAAACTAAAGTACTTTGTTGTCGTTTATATGTATAGTTTCTGCTAATATGACGAATTTAGTCTCTGTAATCCAAAATTATTCTTGGTAGACCAATTCTTGAATAATTTTGATTACAGAGACTAAATTTGTCATATTATCTAATGTACAGCAAACCATTTATATATATAGTTTCTGCTATTTAAACATTTATTTAGAATACTAGGCTATACATAATATAGTTATCCAAATTACAACTCATTCAGCGTGTTCTGTAGACGCACTTTAATGTCACTGCTTTAAATTTAAGTCGCCGATGACTTACTATCTTGGATTTAAAATTATTTAATTGTAAAATTAACGCGCCATTTTCGAAGAATTAGTAGATAATATTTGATCTAATGCTTAAACCAAGTACAAAAGTTGGTTTTTACCAAACTATTTTTGTTGAGTTCATTATAAAGCGCTTCATCATACGAGGAATTGGAAAATGCTGACAAGCTTATTTAATGTGGTTACATCAATATTTAGTATTTGATATGTTTAGACGTTCTTTGAAACGTTGCTAACAACAAACTGCAATGGCGTATCCAGGATTTTGAGAATATGGGCACTGCTCAAGACAGATTCGGGGGTGAATCAAGATACGTGCGCCCTGTCGTTTTCGGAGAATGTTACACAATTACCTTTGGAATTAGTTACCTAATCTTACTTAATTGAAGTCACGCGATATGCTTTAATAAACAGTAGACTCTCAATTAACTGGAACCCATGGAAAGTGGTAGATGCCGGCTAAATGTAATTTCTGGTTGCTCGAGAGTTGTTATTAAAAATAAACCCAACTAATACTATACCAAAAACTGTATTGAATAGATATTAATATTGAAATGCAGTATTTAAATGTGTACAATGTACAGTGTACAATATTAGTTAAATGTCAGAAGAAGACAAACGTAGTGTGTGAAGGAAACTGATTTTATTTAAAGTATTATTGCTTGAGTTCCGATTAATGGAGAGTTTAATGTATTTATTTTTATTTTCGTGTAACAAAACTGATTGCTTTGTATCAATGGGATGCTGCAGCGCCATAGGCACCCCTACAAATTGTGGATTATTTTGTTTGCGTAATACCTAATTACACGAATGCATAACATTTAATTGTCGATGCTGATAGTTTTTTTGCCGTTGTTTTATGGTTTATTGATTCGAAAATTATAAAAATGAGTTTAATAAACGACTTGTTAATAAAATTATTCGTTAATTGAGTTAAAAACATACTATTTATATTCTCTCACCTAATTATCAAATTTCGTCAAAATTGTCAGACGAAAAACTTTACTTTCACCCCCTAACGGAATTTTTTTAAAAAACCTTTTTCATTATAAAAATTTTTTCCGAAAAAAAAATATTTTTGTCAAAAAAAATTTTATTAACAAAGACAAGTTTTAATTTATTTTTGTTAACCTAAAAATTTCAAAAATAATTTTTGAAGTTCTTAATGAATATAAATAATTTTTTTTTCTTCATAGAGGTTGATAACCACTTTCACCTCATTTACGTCTTGTTTATCTACTCTAAACATTTTAATTTATTCGCACAAAAGTTATAATTTTATTCGTCTTCCTTTAAATTTTATTTTATTTTCCACTAAAATAAAAACAGGAAGAAATTTTTAAATAATATTCCGTTTTAAGATATTTAATTATAATAAAAATAAACCTCATATGTATAGTTGAGCAATTGCTCGCTAGATGTCGATACTACAAACATGTTTATTAAACACTAAAAATACCGAATTCTATAAATAAAATTAAGTATTAACAAATTTAGTTAGTTTATTTATTTTAATATTAAATTATGAACGAGAAATATTAGAAAGATGTTTAGAGAGAGTCGGGAGCAATGATTAGAATATGCAAATCATCTTTAACAAATTTCCCGACAAAATCAAAGTTTTTTGGGGGGGAATAAAACTGCTATGTTATATGTTATTTGCAATATAAAATTTTTATCTTGGGTCATTTTTTGGGTGTCACCATATTTATCATGTCGTTCTCTTGTTAAAGTCAAGCCCTGTTTGCTGCGTACATTCGGCTTTGGACACTGAATATGAAACTTAAGAAAAGCTTCGACACAGTTTAGCACCAGACCTTAACGAAAGTTGTTTACTTCGTTTTGTAAGTAGACAATTACCTGAACAGGTAGCAACCAATTTTCGAAAATTTTCTCACGCTACTTAATGTTATTTGATCCACAAGTAGAACTAAAAGGTACATTTTCTGTATAGCGGAAGCAACGAAATTCGTGTTGAAACGGACTGTAATTATGGATTTTTATCTTTATATAGTTGTAAAAGTATCTTAACTATGGAATTTTTATAGTTTTTTTTTCGCTCTAAAGTGTTTTTCCGTTTCCATCGTGAGTTTGTCCAGGTCTATAATGGGGCGACCGGGTGGTGAAGGATTATCCCCGATATGTCCACACCCGAAAAATTTCTGGAATTGCTTATCCGGATTCGATCCAGGATCACCCAGCGGTATAAGAAAAAAAAAATGGTTATGGCAGCTAATGCAAATGTAACTTCTATATCCACGAGAACGTACCACTTAGTTTTCCTTATTCTTTGTTGTACACGAAAATGCATCTTAGTAATCTGTATTCTTGTTAATTAGGATACTAACTTTGAAGATATCCTCATCAATTCTACTTAGTGAGACCCTTAACCAATGCTCTAAGATATAAAATACACCTTCATTATAATTTTTGTTAATGAAAAGGCATACAACAAAGGCCATTTGATACATAATTTGTTACAATTTACAAAACATTGGCTATAAGATATACATTTCGGCAATTTTAATTCTCTTCAGTTAAAGAAGAAGAGCGTTAAAATATCAGAAACGTTTGCAATGCCGCAAGCGTAGAAAACAGCCCTGAAGAATGCCTTGATTATAATTTTCTCCAGACGAATCACCTTTAATTTTTTAATAATTTTTTTATGATTCAAAAATGAGCTACAATCACCTTTAATGAACCGTAACATTGAGAATATCAACAGCTTGCCTCATAGCAAAATTTTCATTTTGTAATGTCTTGAGACCTGTTGTACAAGGAAATTGAAATATTTTTTTATCAGGAAAATAGCGTAATAAATACTTGATGATTTTCGTAAGTTGTAATCTTGTAAATATTATCAATTTAAAAAAGTACTAAACAGGTATCAGGTTCTGAGAGTGATGAAGGATAATATCCTATTATATACATACTTAAAACTTAGGTTGTTTCCTTAAATCTTGTAGTATTTTGGATATGTTGTTATAGAATAATACATTCAAAATAAGGTTAATACTTGATTAGAGGGGAGCAATGTAGATATTCAGAAAAAGCTGTGTAAACAAACTCCTTAACCTTTAACATTACGTTCCTATAATAAAATCGGGTAGAATTATAATATATAACAATCAGTACAGTAAATTATTTAGAAAATAATAGTTATTAAAAGAAATTACATGTCTGTGGAGTGCAATTTACTCGACAGTAATTGCTACATCGATCCTACTAGTTTCAAGAGAGTAAATTAGGTTTTTATTCTACTTTTCGAATTAGTTTCGTTACTAAAATAGAAAGTAGATTAAAGCGGTCCTGTTATTAGTGTTTTTATCATAAAGGAGACTACAGCAAGGAGTTTATAAGATACAAAGTTCGAGGAAACTAAAATTAGCAAAGAGTTAACCATGTAGGTTAGTGAAAACAGCATGAGTTCCTGCGAGTAGAATATAAAATTACGCTCCACCCTGACTTACGAGTTAAAGGTGTGACTAAAAATCAAAGTGGTGTTAACATTATGTAAGCCATAAACGAAATCCTTCGAATTCTTTACTTAATGAGAATGTTTTAATTAATTTAACTGTTCTTATTATTTTTCAAGCCTAATTTTTACTTTATTAAGCATTCAGAAAAATGAATTGTGTAGAATTCTACGAATACACCTTTCATAGAAATGGGGCGGGATGGCACAGAAAAGGGTGTCTTTTTGAGTCAGAGAGCGGGAGTCGCCGATATACAAACACAGAACGTTGTGGGAGGTAAAATAGGACATATTTGTTTAACTATACATCACTAAAATTATTTAACCTTAATTTTCTATAAATTTCCCTTCTAGATTTTCGTTTTTAACTATTTAAAAGTGAAAGCTTGTTTTTTCCTTTTCTCATCATCAGTAGGATATGTAAATGAAGTATACGAGCTTTTAGGTCATCACGAGTTCTACTTTTAAAAACAATTAGAGGCCCTTTCAATGACTTGTCATTAAAGCTTGTGATTGTGTTTAAGCCCTTGTATACCATTAAAAAAATTTTTTATGTAGAAAAATCTAAAAAGAGGGCGATCGGGATTGATGTCTATATTCACCTTTAAAACTTGATGATATTTTATAAATCGGTGTCATAGAAACTTTACTGTCCCTCTAAGGATTTTTTAAAAGAGGTTTAATGATGTTATCAAGAGTTGAACGACATACCAATGATGTTCACAATAAATAACAATGGTGAAGAATTTTTATAAAGGATGTTACAATTAAAAATACTTCCCCGTATTTCGACATTAGAACATTTAGGGGAAAACCCCCAAAATGGTGTCACCGTCTGGATGAGCGAAATAAATGTATTTCACTTTATCGATACATCCCGATTGGTTCTCCTCGACGTCTCTCATTAAAATTTATATAATCGAAGGTTAAGGTTATCAGATAAACTTTTCTAGAGAAGTGTCCGACCTCTAGTCTGAAGGTCATCTTGTATTAAGGTGTACCGTATGCTAATTTTATGGCATACCAGACGACGTCTTTGTTTCATCGACTTTCGCGAGGGAAATTACCATTTTGTGTCCACCAAGTACGGGTCAAGGGCAGCGACTAGTTTGTTTTATCCGCATTCGAGCTGGATTTCAAATTTCTTAGAACTTTTTGGGTGTTGCTGTCAGTCTCAATTGAGGTGTGACGTTATCACGTGAAAGTACACAAGATTATTTAACCCCTTTTCTCGATAGTTTAAAAATTGTGTTTTCTTTGTTCCAAATCGAGAGATTATGAAGGTGACGGCGATGATGATTCGATAATTTATGGCCTAATTAGAAATACGAATTGTTCTTTGACGCATTCAAAACGTTATCTAGAGTCTGTTGAAAGGAACTGAAGGAAGTTTGAAATATATGAATCCGGGTTCAACCGCTTCATTTTCATTCATAATTTATGAATATATTCAAGCTTAGAGGACACTTTGAAAGTGGCTTTTGATATTTTTCACCTCACGTGCCCCAAAAACTGTCAAAAATCACATGAATGTTTCGACTGTATTCAGGTTTGCCTGTGATAAGAATCCAACTGTGGCGAAGTTGCAATTGAGTTTACTTTAAACTACCCACTGCCTCGTTAGAAGTAATGGTAAAGAGATCTAGATCAGCGATAGACAAACAAATAATATTTCATACAATACACGAAAAAGTAGATTAAAAATCTCACAGCGGAGAAAGTAATCTTCTATATTGAAGATTATATTGCAAAATTGAGTGTCGATGGCAGCTACCAAACTCGTTGTTTAAATTTCCTTTCCCCACAACCTCAATATATATATATATATTTATTTAAAATTCTTTGAGGTTTTTAACCCGACAAATGTTGACATATTTTCGTACTTCACATGTTTTGCAGAAAAGAAATTTTCGATAGTTCAAAGTTGTCACCCAGTGACCCTGTAGAAGTTATGGGATACAAATAATATATTATGAAGTAGATAAAAGGAAGTAATGAATTATAATAAAGAACTATACATTTGTTTTGTCCTATTTTTTCGATTAAGAATATATATTATCCTATTAATTTACAGAGCACGGGTTTAGTTTAAAGGGTTACAATTGTTCTATTTCTGCTACAGCATAAAGTTTTCATATTTAGCATCTGCAAACCTCAGAATAACATGGATGATTAAAATGCTATTTAGTGCTCTAAATTTTTGTATATCTGTAATTATTGAGCGCATTTCTAAGTGCGCTAATGATAGATTGTGAAGATGGTATAGACCTACACCATTTAGATAAAATATAGATTATTTACTGTATTTAAAATAGCACAGATTCCATACTGAACACCTAATAAATATTTCTGTGCACAGTTTTAATTGACATCATAAACAGGGATTATTTTAAACAGGCTTGAATGCCACCTCAACGCATGAATGCCATATTGAACAATTGAGGAAATCTATTGAAATTTCAGTCAGTTTAATTATGATGGTTTATTATATAATATATATATATAATATATATATTATAAATATAGATTATTATATTATATATATATATATAATAATATATATATATACAGTTAATATAATAATAAACTGTTTATAATAAGAACAACAAATATTCAACGTAACAAAAAAAGTAAAAAATTGCCTGAATGGAGACTTCAGGCACTTCCCAAAATACATTGAATTTTCCACTTTAATATAAAATAACTTAAAATTTTTAGTTTTATATCAGATCTTAAATATTTTTAATTAAAATTAATAAGCAAACCACAAAATTTAGAATAAATCCTTATAAAAGTTATCAAGAATCTCCTGAAAGTTAATAGAGCGCTGTAAAGTTGCTCCAATTAATAGTCAGTATTGTTGTGTGAATTATAATGGAGGATTGTAATAACGAATTATAATTATTAAAAAGATATTTTTTTTTATTCTAATAATATTAAAAATAATTTTTAAATAATGCGGAAGTGTCATGTTTGTCACTGATGCTGAGAAAAACCTGACATTCGATATAGGACACAAGGATGCTACCGATTTCCTTAGAAAATAAGTCGCTAATAGGCAATGCATGTTTAAGAAACTAGTAAAACAGGCATTCACCAGTAATACAACTTATTTATATAGGTAAATGTATTTTTCTTACCTAAAAAGTTACATGTGAACTTCTAAAATATGATTTATTTCGAGAGGATTGTGAATTATACTGCATGACGACCTAAACTCAATTCATTCTATTTGTTACTCTGGTAGCATAACGTGTATATCTACCTCACTTTTCAATCTGGATACTGTGTAAATACAAAAAAGTACATATTCAAAGAACTGGAACTCAAGTCACGTTTTATAAGAAAGACGTCGCAGAAGATGTGGGAGTTTCGTGATTCGCTTTGCCACGTAATGAACGAGATATCTTATGACCTATATACCTTACCGAAGAGTGATACTAACAGGAAACAATAGTAAACTCCGATAGAAAGATAGTTACAAACTTGTGATTTATAATTTCAAAATTGTTTCGTGTCGTCACACGACCTTCAACGATGTCACGGAGTCGTAAAAACATACGAAGGTGGCGACTGAAAATGGAAAATAATTTTAAAATAATAAGAATAATATATTTTAACTGTGGACATCGGTTGATTTATAAAATAATTTAAAAAAATAAGGGATAACGTGCCTCTGAGCTAAGGTGGAGTATTTTTTTAACATTCGGGAACCAGGAAATAAATTTCTTTAACCCTTATACCTTATCAAGAGAGGAAGTCCTAATTTAATGTTTAGTGATGTTTAAGATGATCAATATTTTTTCAATAGAAAAAAATTAGGCTGAATAACAATTTCGCTCACAGAACCAGATTTTGCTTTATCGATTCTGCATAATTTCGCTCGAATATATTAAAATGTTAAATAAAAACACTGAACTTATTTTCAAGAAAAAAAAATTCTACACAGACTTAAGTCCTTATGAAGAATGAAGATAGCACCAGATCTCCTTGAACTGGAATACTTTTTATATTACGTACCAAGAATATTTTCAAAGATTTAAATGACCCTCGAAAGTCTGATTAATTACTTAAAGAATTACCTGAAGAGATTCCACTGTATAATGGTTTCTAAGCAAAATACAGTAATTTAATGTTACATTGAAAGTATCTCTTGTCATTCACACATCTTTCAGTGTTTAATTAGATACGTAACCTCTTTAAGAAATCTAAAGATTCTCATAAACTTAAATTAGAAAGTGGTATGACATTCCTAAACGAAAAATATTCAGTAAAAGTAAAGAATATATATATACATACATATATATAAAAAGTAGCAAAGTAGGTCATTTCCATAGTTTCTTAAAGAAGAGAGATGATTTTGGACGTGCCAACGGATGTCACGTTATTAAGAAAAACCTGATTTTTAAGTCCTAAATAAAGGTCCGTCTGCAGAATCTCCTTTCACTTGTTAAACTCTGACGACGGGGTCAAAGTTTCGATGAATAATAAAGTCACGAACTGGTCTTTCCAAGGAAATAATCCACTTGTTAAAAAAGATAAAATTTATTAGCAGATGAGGATGAATCAAAAATGTTTTTCCTATTGTAATTGCTCTAACGTAGACGACGTTTACTCCCTTGACCCTAAATATAACATTTTTATCATCATTTTTAAATTCCAGTCAACGTAAATCAACTTTTTTTTAATTCTAAAAATTGGCAAAATTTGACAGGTTAATTAAACAAATTATCTTTTCCTTTAAGGATATCCTTGATGTTAATTTTAACTCGAGATACAGTAATTTGAAAAATGCATATTTTTAGTGAAACCCGAACTAGCGATTTTAAAGGAAACAATAACACTTGTAAACGTCCTTGTATCTACTATAATTTAAAGGAAATATCCATAGATTATAGATTTTTATCTGAATAATCCTCGAATTATATCCCCTAGACGGTAGAGAAACTTCTAAAATTGTTTAAGATTTAAGCGTATCCGCCTATTAATTCAATGAAAGAGCCTTCTAGAAATTTGACGATTTTGCTGCTTTTTTTTTACAGTAGTAAATTAAATATGGAGAGAAAGGTTTTTAAACGTTTTATAATGACGAATAAAATACGTGAAAGAACAATACTACTAAAAAAAAAATCAATAAAACAAAATCTTGTAAAACCAGCTATTACGACAGAACTAGTTATAATTCATTTAATTATAAAATTGTTATCGATACTATAAAAAACGGATGTATATACTCGTAAACGTTATCTAATTATCAATTTTAATAAATTTTATAACATTTAAGTTATAATTTAGTAGATTTTAAATTGAATTATAGAAGACAATTAAATACTGCTATTTTTTCGTTGTTGTTTTAGTTGGCAACTCTCCCTGTCCCTCACCACCCGGTTGCCCCATTGTGGGCCTGGCCGAACCCATAATGGGCTTACTAAAAGAGGCCCTCTTAGTGCCCACAGGGCGGAAAGAGTTAAAAAAAAAAGTTGGCAACTCTAACTCAAAAATTGGAATATTTGAGTTACGTTTGGTAATTGAAAACAATAAAATACCGGCATCTAATTAAATTCTTTATTTTAAATATTACTCATGATTATTATTTAAATGTTCGTGTTAAAACGTCATATATACTGAATATATATATATATATATATATATTATAAATATTAAAAATGTCAAGTTTTTTATGAAGAGTTGGCAAACCTAACTCAAAATATTTGAATTTTGAGTTAGGATTGCCAACTGAAGTAACGAAATAAAATATTTTTAAATTTTTTATAATATATTAAAAATTGAAAGTGTGTCGTCCTTTTTTTTTATCTTTTTAAAATTTAAATCAGATTATAGTTTTATATTGAATATTAATCTGCATAGTTTTATCTGATACCCATACATTGTTTCGGGGGTAATTGGAAACCGTATTCATTCTAAAAAATGCTACCATCTCGACAGAAAACTTAATCATTTTTTTTTTAAATGCCACCAATAAGTAAAAGTATGTCGGGAATTATAGATAAAACGGATAAAGCGTGGTATCTTGAGTTTGCATCAACACAAATCGCGACAGCATTGTATATGTTTAAAACCATTTATTCTAAACAATAAATTCGACAGATCGATCTCCACCCTCGTTTCACTTACCACGCCTTCTACTCTAAAATAAGGCCATATATTCTTTTTATAAAAGAGACATTTTTTGAATAGTAAATAAAAATAAAAAAAAAACAAAAACGATTTCTTGCAAGAGTGCTTCTCTTAACGGTAAGTTAAACATTGACTATAGCAAGTTGTCCATTGGTGGTGCTACATATGGTAGAATAACTGGTAAGCTCTGGTTTGAGGCTAGGCTAGGTCATGGCCAGGCTGGTATGTAAGCAAGGTATCCTTCTACCGACTAGCCAGTCTTCGAGGTGTGCTGTGAGCTTGTGTGCAGGATGACAGTCTACCTGTTGATATCTCTCCTCTTAGTGACAGGTGAGTAGTTTATTGCCTTATCTTCGTCAAGCACAGTTACTTACCAAACTTCGTGCCGCTTTATTAACTTTTCTAACTTATTATATATAATTTCGAGGCATTGTATATATTTTATATACAAAATTATATACGCAACTGAACGTTGCATCTCGCTTATTCTGGATTGTGCGCTTGGTAAAAATGTTATAAACATCTCTAAGAGAAATTGATAGCTTTTTGAGCTTTTAATGAACAGGAGTAAAATTTTAAGTGAGCGATTTTTTTACCATGGAAGTTATTTTTCAATGAAATAGCTTAAATTCCTGTAGAATCAAAATATCTAGGACTATTTTAGTAAGCAGCGTGTAACAGCAGAGAGGTGGAAGACCGGCCTGATGCCTTAAGCAAATGACCCAGAATGTGTGGTAAAAAGAGAGTAAGTGGCCTGTGGCAATTTTTGGGCTGTTGTCCCTACCTTTACTGGCATTATGTAGGTCATACTAACCGGCTATCGTTATAAATGCACAATTTTTAGTACGTCTGACTTCTGTAATTTGGGAGGTGTATTAAAGGGTTGGGTATGCCTGCGGACCAGAGCCTAAACGAAGGATTCATCGCCTTATCTCTACGCACGCTTCCTCGAGTCAGTGCAAGTTTCTTACAGGAAAAATTCTTTTTAACTAGATAACGCCTAAATAAATAGAAAGTATAATTTTTTAATCTCTTTTTTTCGTCTTGATTGCTACTTTCACACTTCTAAACCCAAAACTTCCTGGTATGAGTTGAAGATACCGACTATTTATATCCTCAATTTTATAAATTATGTACTTAAATGGAGTAGATGTGCTTCAGTCGATCAACAATTCTTGCATGAAACCTGGCCTTGAACTGTGACACAGATTCAATGATGCACAAGAGCTAGCACGTTACTACACAGGTGTTCTTTTCTATATACTGATTGATTATCCGTATCCCTTATCAAGGATATTCCACCCTGTTTATCGTCTTACTTTATCACCGCTTTTTACGGTATTTAAATACAAATATGACAAATTCAACTTCCGCATCTCATCTTTTTTTGCTTCCTCTAATTTCAAAACAATGGCTCTAAAATTAAACAAAAATGAAGTCGTGGGTTACTAAATTTATACTTCGGCAGTTTATCTGTGTTAAACTGCAGGCATTGTTTGCATAAAGCTAATTTTATAGTTATTCATGACTTAACGTGATTTAGAAATATACCGCATTAGGATAAAGTTGCTGATCCGTAACTTGAAACAACATCTCGAACAATGTCACAGTACATTACGCTTAACGTATTTTGCATAAACACAAAAAATTGCTATAATATTTATGATTATGTCCACGCTTCCTGCATCATTAAAGTCGTGTATCCTTTAACGATACAGGAAATTTGTTTTAATGAAACACGTTCCGCATTAGAATCGATTCGAAACAGAAAAATCGAGCAATTTGTCAACCTATTTTGTTAACCATATTAATTTTTGTTATAGCTTATGCCCAACAGCGGGATAACCCTCCTCCTGCTAGAGAAGGACAACCAGCGCCTGTATCATCGAGAGAAACGTTTCACTGCCCCAAAGCATTTGGCTTCTTTCCACACGACAGGAGTTGCGACAAATATTGGTCATGTGATAATGCAACAGCAACCCTAAAACTGTGTGGGAACGGTTTGGTCTTCGATGATGCCGATTCATCACGAGAAAACTGTGCGTATCCATTCAGCGTTAATTGCGGTTCTAGAACCGATTTAGGTCAGTAAAAATTTACCCATCTTTTTTTCTATTGCAAAAATTAAAAATCGGGAAATTTGTAGATATTTTTATATGACACATCAAAGAATTATTCGGAGCGGTTTAGAAGAAAGACCTAATTCTGTTGTGTATTACAGAACCACCTATAAGTACGCCCCACTGTCCTCGTTTATATGGCATCTTTCCGGATAACAAAAAATGCCGAATTTTCTATTCGTGTTGGAACGGAGAAGCCTCCAAATACGAATGTCCTCCAGGTTTAGCTTATGATTCGGATCAGAGAGTATGCGTTTGGGCCGATCACGTGGAAAGATGCGGAGAACTTGGTAAGGACCGGGGTTCGATGTCTGAAAATTCAAAAATTCTAATCAAACTAATTCAAATTGTTTTTACTTCCTGTAGAAGTCGCAGAAGGTTTTGTATGCCCAGATCCGTCTGAAATCGATCAGCCGGGACATTACACTCGTCACGCTCATCCTACCGATTGCAGAAAATTCTACGTGTGTATCGAATCTGTGGCTAGACCCTATGGTTGCAGCGTGGGTACAGTTTTCAATGTTGATACTTTGCAATGCGATGATCCAGAGAACGTTCCGGGATGGTAAGTACTTTTTTAACCTCATTAATCATCTGTGACGACTTGCAACTGACGTGTATCTCCCCAAACAGCGAGAAATATTACGGAGAAGTGGATGTTAAAGGACTAAAGAAGTTGGGAAGTTAGAGAGTAGAAATTAATCTGAACAAATGTTACCATCACTCACGCTGCGCAACTAAAAAGTCATCATCATTTAAGCAAAAAACCATTTTGGAATATTTTTTTAATCATTTATTCTGTTTTAACGACGGGATTACCCGTTTGAAAAATTATTTTACACATCATCTAACAAATGCGCGAAGTTTTTAAGTTTTTATCCCCCGATCTGAATCTTGCAATTTTATATAGTTCAATAATCTTTTTACAAATATTCTGACCTTAATAGGGCCAGTTATTGCAGGTCGTTGTACCTTAAGAGAGGATAGTCTGGTGTGAGCTGGGAAGCTGATTGCTCCAACTGGGTTACATACAGGCGCACCCTTCACCTAACACCTGTACAGTTAGATATATATTTTTTCTATAATAGGTAGAGGGAGGTTTTTTAAATATACTATTCGCAACATAGTGCCATTTTGTGGTGCTCTTTGCTGGCACCTCTTTCTCTTATAAAAACATTCCAGCTTCTATCTGTC
Organism: Centruroides vittatus; assembly: GCF_030686945.1. Lineage (NCBI taxonomy): Eukaryota > Metazoa > Arthropoda > Arachnida > Scorpiones > Buthidae > Centruroides > Centruroides vittatus. Next base: position 2,561,213 of record NW_027122576.1, read on the forward strand.
TCTCTCTCTCTCTCCTCTCCATCTACATTTTCAGGAATTCTGATATGACCAAACAAGGTACGGGGAAAAATTGATAAAACGAGTTGTTGTAAGTTCAATGGAATGTCGTGTAAATAAAAATTACCTTGGAAAGAAAAAGTTTTCTGTTTTTATTTCGCCGTTTCCTGTGGAAAGCAGGAAAATCTCCGTAGATCGAGTTACTCTACAGTTTTGAATATCTAAATATAAGATTTTTATCTGGAATAGCATCTATATTCTTAGAAGTTCGTTGATCTTTCGGGTGATCGATTTTATTTATTGCTGTTTCACTTTTTTTTAATGTGTTAATGATAAAATCGGGAATTACCTAGTACACACATTTTATAGATTTTACTGTATATCGAAACAACTATTCAGAAACACATTTGAAAATTTAACAATTTATAATTATTCAAAACATTTTAAACAATAATAATATTATTATTATTAATTCAAATTTATCCAATAAAAACTGGAGAATTTTTATAGTGCCATTTATCCATTATTAATTGAAATATCAATTAAAATATACTTCAACTACAAATCTGTTAAATACACACAAAAATAACTTCAACAGAATAACCTTTTATTAAACTATATTACACTTGATGAACTATGGAATGCTATTTGATTTATTAAAGGGCACCAAAATCAGAATATTGGCAAAAGCAATTCCACAAAAAAAAAAAAAAAAAAAAAAAAACTGTGAATCTGAATGTTAAATGAATGTACAATGTGCAGATTACTATGTTTTTATGAACACAACAAATTCCTGTAGAATTAGCTCAACATCTATATATATATACTGTATACACTGTTCTAGTATAAACTCCATTTGCTTTTCAAATTCATAAAAATACCAAAGCTTCTGAAAAAGATTTTACTGCTCCAGAACTTTTGCTCTTTATAAAGTTACAAGCTCTATGTATTTTATTGTCTATTAATTATTATTATTCACAAAATAATTCTTTTTTTAAAAAATTATTAATAAACGTTTCTAATCCAAAATCTATTGGCTTTGGCACCAATCCTAATAAAAGTGCTAGTTTCATGGCTACATTCCCTGGTTTGGAACTAACTTTTTCTTCGTCTGGCATCATCTGAAATTACATATTTCATAAACCAAAAACATTTGACTTTCCATAATGCTAAGTATAATTATATCTAAAAAATAATCGTCTCTTTATGACATTTACTAAAAGGACAAATGCAACAAAAATTAAAATTAAAATTATTGCACTCTCTTAATGAATAATCTTCAATTGAAAGTAAAAATATTTAACATTAAAATACAAACCTTATCGCAGACATGTTTATAAACTAAACCATCTGGACCAATAAAGAAAACTGAAAATCCATCAATCCACCTGTAGGACAGATAATAATAATATACACATATTCAATTTATTAAATTAATTTACATGAATATTTGATGTAAAATATAATTTAAGAAAATTAAAATAATATTATTTCAAAATTCTTATAAAACTTTAAAGACTTTACAATAAGTTTGGAATCTGTCATGCAATAGTTTTCTTTGATTTGAGTAATGAAGTATGACTATGCTATTTTAACAATAGTAAACAAGTATTGCTTAATTTAGCATTTTCAAAATAGAATTTCAAATTTTCTTTGAACAATGACTTAATAATAAATTTGACATATTTAAAAAAATTATTTATAAACAATAACTGATTATGTTAAAATCCACACACATACACAAGTAGTCATATTTTTGTTTGTAGAGAAAATACAGATTTGCAACAGATAAAAAATTACACAATTTGAGTATTAATCAGAAACTGTAGCAGACACCAAGCTTGAAACATAATAATTATTTTAAAATATTGCATTACTATATAAATTAGATTAATTTTATGTATATAAATAATAATTTATATAGAAAAAATACAATAACTATTGCTTTTATACCAATTTCTCCTTTTACAAAATAAATCAGAAATATGAAAACACTGATACTTCTATCTAATTCTGATAAGAATTTGGAATTTTTCACATGCTCCTACCAGTTTTCATGAACTAACAATATAACTTTTTTAAACAACAGAAGCTTGTTTACATGGATATCTCAATTGTGACATCCTCTATTTAAACAAAGATTTCTATCCTTTGTTCCTAGTTCCTGTTTTTTTTTTTTTTATATAAAACAATGAATCTCATTTAATACTAAACTCTACTGTTTAATAAATCTTGTGCTGCAAATTGTCAAGCCCATTGACAATATTTAATGTAACGTAAAAAATTAGTTACATGGTTCAATTAATTCATTATATATTTTTTTGATGAATCAGTACTTACAAATAAAAACTTAGCAGCAATTTAAAGAAATAATTATAGTTAAATAGTATGCAGCTAAAATTAATGTCTGAAAAAATGAAAAATAAAATTAATGTATTTCATGTACAATACATTAGTACAGAAACTTATTAAATGAACAAATTATAAAACAAAGATAATACAGTATTACATGAACATGTTAATCATTTTTAATACTACTGTATAGCATCAGAACAAAATTTAATAATGATGTTCAAGAATAAAAATATTATAGATAAAATTATAAAAATAAATTTTGTAAAATTCAAATATTTATAATGTATACTTTTAATACAAAACTTACTCCGTTTCTTTTCTCATCATTTTCTTCCATTCCCATAATACAAACTTCCAGAACATAAACAATACTCTTAAGCCAGAGACACCTGTGATTCTCCATCGAACTCTCACAGTTCCATCTTCAGGATGTTGAGTTATTTTTAGTATTTCTAATTTTACGTGGGAGTAGCGTAGATGGCCCAAAATCCTGACTAATGCCATCTGCTGTACATATGCAGCAATACCACTTTGAGATAAAAAGGTGTTAAATTTTTATTATTATTCTGTAAATAAATCAAACTTAGAAGAAAAAAAAATATATATATATATCAAAATTAATGGTTAAAGTTTAAAAAAATATTTTTGATTAATGTTAATAAAGTAAATGTTTGATACTTACTGCGTAGTTACCCCTCTAATGTTATTTTCAAATATTATATTTTGATTATAAATACTGTAATCCATAACATCGGTAAAGACTTTAGGTAGCTGTAATTTAAAGGATAATTTTTAAATTAATCTCTGATGTAATGTTTTTAGCATATTTTTCATTTATCAAAGTTCTGTTAAACTTTTATATCTGTTTATGTATACAGCAAAAATATGATGGATAATTATCTAAAATTATTGATGTATAAATACAACCGATTGTTGAAAACTATGTAATTAAACAGAGAAATCTAACATCAGAATGAATATCATTCTGATTCTGATATTAGGTTTTTTTCTATTTAATTACAAAATTATACAGCAGAAATTTAATCATAAAATTTAAAATTAAGATATGTATTGTTCAGAATTACTAGGATTATATTTTTATTTTATTAGATTACCTTGACTTTGGTTTAATCCTAGTAATTTTGAACATAAATACATACTCTCATCCTTATCAAGTTATTATTTAAAAGTAAGTATTCATTATCATTATAATTTCTTTTTGTATCAAAAATCATTTAAATATTCTTAGCTAGTTTCATTTAAAAATTAAAAAAAATTTTTTTTAAACAAATGCCATTCAACAGACCAGTTGTATCTTACAACTTAAAATACACTACCATCCATTTATTGGGTTGTCAAAATGTGTGTAAACAAAAACACAAGACAGGAACATGACTAATCAGTAAAGCTAGGACATCTAGGCACTAAAACTCATAAAATAATATAACTTATATAATTCTTATAATTATTTATATGAGTTTTAGTACCTAGATGTCCTAAGCTCTACAAATCAGTTATTATTAGCAGTAAGTGATGTGTTATATAAGAACTAATAATGATAAAGAATGAATATTGCCAAATATAATTATTGTGCACACCTATATTTTACATGATCAACTACTTGATTCAGTGAACACATTACAAATCATTCTATATTAACAACTTGGCAATTTAAAATGTACAAATTGAACAAAAAACATTCCATTTTAGTAATAAATATAGTATTCCACTTTACATATTCTTAACATTAAATTTAATATAATATGAGAAATTGACAGTTTTTCTACTTTAATATTTAAATCATTATAATCTAAATTAATTGCAAGTTTATTATCTATTATGAATATTTGGAATCATCAATGTCTAGTATAACTTGCAAATATTCTTGTTTAACTATAATAGAAGAAATTGATAATAATTAATTACTACAAAAGATACAGTAGATTCTCCCACAGAGGACAGTCTAGGGACTTAAAAATGTGTGATGTTGGGTGGTGTCAGGTATTAGGAAATGACTGCATATTATGTGCTTATTAAATACATTTTTCTTCATTAATTGAAAGCCTGCAGCCACTGTGACACGAGCTCTCACATCATCCATGCACATTGATTTGAGTGCCATTTAATCTTTAGTTCACTGATGTTGAATTTTTAAAGCATTGCAGTGTTGCTGCTTTGCCAATGATTTAGAAGCAATGACTTCTAAAATTTGCCAAAAATGTTTACACAAAAAAATAGGTCAAATATTCTTTTGAATGTTTTCCACCTACACATATCCATCCATTATTCTTGAAACATGAAAATTTTAAAGGAAGAGCTTTCTTTTTAAATTCTTATTTGTATTCACATTCAAAGTTGCAGATAAATCATCTTGATTATTTTAGAATTTCAGCAATTTGAGTTTTTCCCATGTTTAACTGGTGAGCAAATGACCAACACAGCTTATTTTTGAAAACTTCAGAATCATTTTTTCTTCAATTTTCAAGCATTAGACATTACTAAACACATGGAAGCTGCAAGAAAGGGTATTGCACAAAACATAAAACAAATGCACATTAGACAAAGATAATGATTGAACTAATGAAAAAGAAACTAGAAATGGCATCATATGTACTGATCGTAGAGTACACAGAGTATTTCCAACTTCTTTGTCATTGGTTCAATTGTCTTTGGTAACCAATCCAAAATCACTAAGATTTTGGATTGGTTACCAAAGACAATTGAGTAAAGCTAAGACATCTAGCTTTACTCAGCTAACATACAAAAACTGCTTTAAAAATTATTGAAATTTTGTTATGAAAACATTTTTAAAGCAGTTTTTGTACATTAAATACATTTCTAGATATTCATGTCCACAATTGAGTGTGTGCACTTTTGGGAGAAGAAAATTGCATCAGAATCAATGGGTGTGAATCTGTTGTGATAATAGTTTGTATAATTATCAGTTTAATTCTGAATGGCATAAGTCAATTCAGAAGTATTTTTATAAAAAATATTAATGAGTTCATTCAATATATAAAAAAAAATTCAAAGTTACTATACCTGTTACCTATTTATATAACTTTAATAAAGTAGCATTATTAATAATTAATAATTACATTAATATCTTCAAACATATGAAATAAATATCACATATGGGTAAATAACACACTAAATGTTACCATCATCTAATGTAAGCAATAAAACTATTTCGTGTACATATCAATAATAAGGTTAAATACATTCAACCTGTTTTTATATTTATTTTATGTATGATATATAAATAATGAAAGAATTCAAAGGATTGCTATTTTCTTCACATAACCTGTAGTCAGGTAATAAATTAACTAATATTAATTTATCTATAAAGTTAAATATGTATTTTTATTTTTTAAACTGTTCAAAATAATAATTATTATTTATAACCAAATCCAAACAGAAATTGCATTACAATTAATCAAAATATTATAAACTAGTGATAAATAAAATGATAGAGAGGAATGCAACTAGACTTTAGTATGACTAACATATATTACAAACATTTTTATTTTTTGTGGGCCTCAAATTTATTTGAGTAGACATTGAATTTAAATATTAGAATTCTTATTTTATATGTTACATATTTATAAACAAAATATTGTTTATCTCCATGCAGTTAGATATATATATATATATATAATTTATATTTATGCTAATATAATTCCGATGAAATAATTATTACATTTACATAAAAACATAGTTTAAAGCAGGATCAAACATATTTAGATCATTATAATTGCTACAGATGAACCTGAGATTAATTATAAATTTTTTATTCAAACATTTAGATCATTAGATAAGCAAAATAGTATATATAAATCAAACTTTATCTTTCTGACATTAATAATTTTTGCATTTACTGAGATAATTGCAATATTTGATAATGATAATTTTTCTTTGAGATTAATTATCATTTTAAAATGAGGAATATTATTTGATTAATAAAATAAATCTGGCTGTCAGCTATTTGTACCCAAGTTGAATGGACTAACAGCAAGTTAGCAAGTTCTTGTATAAAACTGGATCTCTTATTTGACATTGCCAGGTGTATTGCCAAGATGTAACACTAAAATATTATAAATTGCATATTAATTATACAAAAAATTCTCATTTGCTAACTGGTTTTCTTAGCTGCTCATCTTGAATATAAATAGACGATGTAAAAGTATACCCCATCTTTAGATAAATTATAATAAGAAACCAGAGTTATTTATTTACTCATTTCTCAATATCTATAGGATATAACTAAGTGCAATCAATATGGTCCCAGAATAAGTAAGAAATTTTTGTTCTATTTGCAATAATTAATTCATAGGTTATTTATTTAATGAATATATAACAAATATAAAAATATATAAATTTATTAATTTTATAATTTGAAAAAATATAGTTTTATGTACTGTACATAGGCTGTTTTGTTTACAAGCTCCAACTGTCCATTAAAAAAAAAAAAAAAAAAAAAAAAAAGAACAAGTGTAAATAACAAAATGAATTTATTACCAAAAGTTAGGTACGAACATGGTTACTTTTCAATATAATCACCGTGAAGATTGAGACATTTGTCATATCTGTGGACGAGCTTTTCCATCCCCTTGTCATAGAATGCTGCCACCAATGGACTTGAGATGGGCTCTAACATTATTTTGAAGATTGTCATTAGTCTTGAACCTCTGCCTCCTAGCCACTTTTTCTATTCAGAAAACAGGTGGAAGTTGCTTGGTGCTAAATTAGGGCTATACACTGGGTGTTTAAAGGCGGTAAAGACTTCCACCTCCTTCCTGAACTGAAAATGTGGCTAGCAGGGCAGAGGTTCAAGAATAATGACGATCTTCAAAACAACGTTGTTAAGGCCATCTCAATTCACTGGCAGAAATATTCTATGACAAGGGGATGAAAAAGCTGGTCCACAGATATGACAAATTCGTCAATCTTCACAGTGACTATGTTGAAAAGTAACCATGTTTGTATCTAACTTTTGGCAATAAATTCATCTTGTTATTTATACTTGTTTTTGTTTTATGGACGATTGGAGCTTGAAAAAAAAAACCGTCCTCGTATCTGACATTTTTACAAATTATCAAGTTTTATAAAATTATTATTTTAATCTATTTATGCACTGATTTGACTTTGATTAGAAATTTGAAGTTCTGATATGTTAAATATGTATGTATGTGCATATTTGTGAAAACTGGCATAACCCTATCATCTTGGCCATCTGAGAGAGCAACCAGCCAGGAATTTTTCATGGATGGTCAGTTGGGAATATTGGGCTTTGTCCCACACCATCTGGCTGCCTTTATTGCAGGTTTGGTTGAACCCATAATAGATTTGAAAAAAACGGAGGTCCTCTTACCGCACACAGGGTAGAGAGAGAGAGAGAGAGAGAGAGAGAATAACAGTTTGAGATTACTTTATCTTTCTAATTATGTTTAAACATTTACAGACAAATTCACTCAAGTAGGGATCACCATCCATTAGTTTGTGTTCCAGACGATACATTCTCGTTGACCGACCTTTCTTTTTAGGCTACGAGCCGTTGAAAAAAGCTAAAAAGTCCTTATTAAAACAAAAAAGTTTCCAATTAAAAATAAAATATTTTCTAAAATTGGAACTGGTGATGTACGACTGTCCTTGTTTCTCCATCTTGCCTTTTCGGGGTGTTTTGTCCTTTTATCCACAGAGAGGAGAGCACTGGAAAATGCAGATTAAAAAGGTCCCCCTGGCAACGATATTCACATTTATAATTTGTTATTTTTTGTCCGATGGTTATTTTTAAGTTTAAATATTTACAGACAAATTCGCCCAAGTAGTTTCTAATTATGTTGAGCAACTTCCCTGTGAATCATATTAATGCACAATGAATGAAACCGAGAATGGTCATAGTAACGCATTATTGTTCCGTATCAACAAATTAAATTATTTTTCTAAATAATTTGAAATCTTTTAAAAGCTTGACTTTAAAATTTTCATAAATTTACATAGAATTAACTTTTCAATCATTCTACGTTAATATAATTCACCTACACACACCGGGTTAATACTATTCCAATCTCCCGAAAAACCTTGTAACCGGTGCAGTCCAAGTTGTTACGCAAACGTTTTCGGACCCTCACTAGGTCCTTCTTCAAGCGAAATTTTCTTTTTCGACCGTTCCCTCGAATACTATCCTCCCAACGGATAAAAATTCGAATCGCCCGAATTCCAAATCTAAGGAAACCGCCTTAACTGCACCGGTTACAAGGTTTTTCGGGAGATTGGAATAACATTCTACATTAGTTTAGATATTCTCTTCAAATTAAAATAGGCATCACATGGTCTGCTAATGATTACTTATTGTTATTTTGGTGTGTGAATGTAAGATGCCGTCAATTCAAAAAGCATCATCATCATCTCAGACAAGCAAAAAGAGGAAAAAAAAAGTATCTTAGAATTGAGGAAAGTGTTATAAACTATATCTTATGAAATATATAAATTTGTTGCATTTTACTTCAATTTAAATTTAATTTAGAAATAAATACATATTATACATATATATATGCATGTATGTATGTATTTATTTATTTATTTGGTTATTATTATTAATGTGGAAGAGGAGATCTATTGTTACAGACACGTCTATTATAAGATAAATTTTATAAACTGCATAAAATGAAAAATTAGTAACCATGAAATTTTTTTGATTTGGAATCAATGACCTTGAAAATAATTTGCGGAACATTCTATTGTAAGTTTGTCCATACTATTGAATTTTATTGCACTATTTCTTTCACTGTTATTTGATGCTGAGTCAATAAAGTGGAAAGCATGCAGAGTTTAGAAACTAAATATGTTTGCATAAATATAAGTATGGTGTAACTATATATTCTGTTTAAAATTTATATACACTAAAAAGTTATATATCATCAAAAATAATGATGATAATTAAACTAATTAAACAGTATACATGTATTAATATATTAAAAAAATAAACAAAAGACAGACTGACTATAAGGAGAAAAATTTTTGAATGGTTCACAAGAAAAAATATTTCAAAATTGATATTATTTATTTTTTAATTAATGTCTAATTTTCATAAAACATTTCATCTAGGCCTAAGAAAAACATTTTCAAATTGAAAGCAGCTTTTATAATTAAGACTGAAACATTAAAAATTAAGCTGTTAATAATGCTGTTATGCTTTAAATGGCTACTTACTTAAAAAGCTGAGAGGAGCCTAAAATGTAAGACAAAATGAAAACATGCAATCTTGAAATAGAATTTAAAAAAATTAATCACATTAATTCAAATAAACAGAAAATTACATAAAAGAATATCTAATACAAACTGCAGATTTGTCAAAAATTGTTAAATATCTCAAAAAATGTTTCAATCTATGATGCATAGACTAATGCTTTGTTCCATAATAAACCAGACATAATATAAGAGTTCATTTACATACACAAACTGGTTCTTTGAAGGGATAGTAAATAAATATTTTATATTCAAATTAAAAATGGGAGAACACTTTTTAAAAGGCAGAGATCTGTATTACTTAGACAAAATAGTTTTGATAACATTATTTTTAAAACATTAATATAATAGTACTTGTAAATGTTACTATTTTTTTTTGTTTTAGTTATTTTGGGAGATGTGTTTTGTCAAATAGAATTATCAAATTAATGCTTGGACATATGTGAAAAAAATATATCTATCTTTTCTGGAAACAATTTAAGAACAATCAAATAAAAGTAAGTCAACATAATTTAATTTGCAAACTGTTATCTCGTAAGTTAAAAGTAACAACCATCAGCATTGAGACATTTGTCCACTGGGTAAATAGTTTTGTAATGATTTATGCTTCAAGAAGTCTGACTACCTCCTGCACTTTTGCATCCAAGAGAAAATTGCAACCTTTAGGAGCTTCTTCAATTCACTGAACATAAAGTCATACAGTGAAAAGTCCAGACTGTAGGATGGGTGCTGCATAATTTTCTGTTTGAAGTTCTTAAGCTTGTTACAACTTACAAGCCATACCATTTAAAATATGAATATTAAATGATTAGAGATATTTTCATTAATTTCATCATATTAAATAAGAAGTATTTCTAGACACTTTGAATCAGTATATTTTTCTCTATTGAAATTTTTTATGAAGGAACAAATAATATGAATTTATAAATCTATAATAATTTATTTTATTATAAAATAAAATTGTAATAAAAATGACTTACAGAATTAGATAGTGAAAGATAAACCTTTTTTAATTGTTCTTCTGAAGGACGACCTGTCGGTTCTGGAACTTTATTTGAGCTCATTGAGTGTGCATTTCTCACAAAATGTTCTTCAAAATCAGATAGCATTAATGAAGAGTTTTCTTTTTCCATACCAACACAATACATCTGGTAATAAGATGAATCCAGATAACCAGAAAATACAGTCACTGGAAAATTCTGAGTGAATTTAGAATTTAAATCAGTACTATCTTCATTTTTGATACATAAATCATCCATCCAATGATTATAGACTTTAACTGGCAGATTAAAGCTATCATAAGAATATGAAGAACATTCACTCAATGGGCACCGTAAAATTAATCGATTAAGTGACTCCATAACATTCTTTTTATCAGTGTCATTTAAGTAATATGTAACTTTGTGAGCTTCATTGATATCATTTTCCAAATTCTCTTGAATATGATCTTCTGTAGTAGTTCTCAGCAAAGAAACTTGGAGAGAACGATTAATAATGCAGAGATTAATAAGTGCTTTTGGCACTCCATTTGATATCTAAAACAAAAAATTAAATAAAATTTAAATACAGAATTTTATATGCCTATTGGTAAAAGTAAACATTTTATTATTATTAACAGAGAAGTCAATAAAAATATATAAATTTTTAAATGAATTCAAACTGGTATACAAAAATCATATCTAAAGTCACGTACAGAAAAATTGTAAGTCATTGAAAACATATTCATTATCAAAGAAAATCATCAAATTTAAAAATATTAAAAAATATTATTTGTATATTTTTTGCATTTCTTTGTTAATCATCAAAGTGATCAATTGTAGAACATCTGACATCAATAACTGCTATAAGATATAGTTAGAGATGAATTAATAAGCAATTACTTTGACACAAATTATAATCAAATATGTCATATTATAAACATAATTTATTTACATTTAAATTTATAATTAATCTTAACTTAGTGCAAAAATTAATATCAGATCAGCTTATTACATTCGACAAATGATTCAAAAAAAGATAAATACATAACTAATAAAAGCATTATCTTTCAATGCTATACACTTTAATCATTTCATAAACAGCAGCTAAGCAAGTATGTTTGACATTAAATTGATGTCATCTTCAGGCAAAGAACATATATGGAACAGATTCACAGAACATAGAACATTTAAAAAAATTCCTTTTATTAGTTATACATATATCATTTAACCCAGCAATTCCCAACCCAGGATACGCATACCCCTGGGGTATGTGATAGGTTGTTTAGGGGTACAGAAAAAAGTTAGTTATTATGACAGAAAAAATAATATATTATGTATCACAAATTAATAGTATTAAAAAATTATTAGGTAAAAAATGTTCCTTGCAACAATCAGAAATTTTATTATACATTTCAAAATGCAAAAATAAAAATTTATGCTGCCAATTATACAATGCAGCAGATCAATAAATGTTGTGCAGTCAGTCAATGGTAGTGGGGATACCATTATGCATGATTAGTGATTATGCTACGGACTTTTGATGGTGGGGTATGTTACCGTTATTATTATTATTATCTCTCAACAATACCCCCACATGTTGTTTGAAAACATAATTTTTTGTTTATAAAAAGTATTTTTTATTGTTAGCAAGGAAAAGGACATAACTAGTTTCTCCAGATTTTCTCTACAAGCGGTAATTTTTTCATTATTTATTCAATATTTTTATTAATTTTTTATTGACAAGACTATGTCTTGTTTATAAAATCATACTGCCTACCATGTTACCAGCTTAGAGGTATGAAGGAGTACATGTCAGAAGTTGCAATTTGGTACAGAGTATTAGGTGCCATATCATGCACACGTAAAAAAAAAACCATATGTGTAGGTACTCAGGGGACTGAGAACTGAATCAAAATAAAATTCAAAATGGCAACTCTCTCTACAAACAGGCAGTGCGAGATTTGCGCATGCATGGCTCGTTGGGAAGATGGAAATACCACGGGGGGTATGCTAATGAAAAAAATGTGGAAACCGCTGATTTAATCCAATCTCTAATTCCAAAAAATTTACTCATTTATTTATTAACAGTAACATTAATATGGCTGGATATAATCCAGCAATCATCAGTTACATTTAGTAGTTATTTCACAATTGGCATATGTTATAAACTGCAAACATTTAAAAAAAAACACTAAACTCATTGCAATTTTACAATCAGCATTCTAAAAAAATATAAATGGTGTTATAAAGTATGGAAACATATGCAAACAGTCAAAACAAGGATTTATTTGTATTAAAATACAATATATATGTATATATTCTATAATTAATTTTTATTAGACGATCACCATTTTATTAGACGATCACAATTTTATTAGACGATCACCATTAATTAATAATTAATGGTGATCGTCTAATAAATTTTGGAGCGACTTGTCTCTTGTTTGTAAAAAATATATTTATCCATCCGACGAAAATTAAACAAATTAATTTTTAATTATTTTTTCCTTTAAATTTCTAAAAGATTATTTCTATTAATAATTTCTTGCTTTAATTTTTTTTCAAAAAGTTTTTTATAAACATAAAAATTTTATACAATGTATTGTCAAAAATTTGTTTCTTAGTAATAATTCAAAAAAGAAGATATATCTTACATAACAATAAATCAAGAGAGAATTTATTTTCCAAGAGATCATTGATAAAAATCTTGCTTGAATATGTAAGCAGAATAGTGCTGAATATAAGCATATTATAATAATTAAAAGAAAGGCAATATCTTAACTATGCAAAGAAAATTTCTGATGATTCCTCTGTCCTGTAAATATGTATCATTATTGAATTTGGCACTATTGCTGCTGAAAATATCAAACTGTATTCACATCACTTGTTTAAAAATAAGCAGAATTAATGATTATTTTCCCGAATGTAGCTAGCTATCTTCAACATCATCAATTGATATAATCGTATCAATTGTTCTGCTCTGTTTTGTCTTCCTATCTAAATTTTATATGATTATCTTCTGTTTTATTGTTTTCATTATATTAGAATTATGTTTAGATCATATCATTTATTTACTCTACAGATGAATATTGTATCTTCATTTTAAACAAGCATCTTTCTGATTTTTATTTAACTGATTTCATATTTCTGTTAATTTTTATATTTATAGAAAAAACAAGATTTTTTTTATATTTTAAAAATAAATTTTAATCAAACTATGGAAAACTTTCCTATATCAAACATTCATTTGAGAGCTTAATAAATTCTATGCTATTGTTAATTAATGCATTAGCCAGGATAACATTAATATTTAAAAAAATAGAAGAAACTAAAGGTAGACTGATGAAAAAAAAAGACAGTTTTGTTCCTGAGGTGTGTAAAAGGATGTAATAAAGATGCTTTAGTTTCTTTATTTTTTAAATCTATGCTATTATGTTCACTCACATTTGACATGAAATTTATAATAGTTAACGATATTTTATCAATTGATTTGAGTATTAATACTGACAATAAAAACTAATTGCTCTATCTCAAAATTGCAAATTAACATACTGTTTCAATTATTTGTTATTACATGTTGATATTCATTCAATAAATCTTAAGAAATGGTTTATTTTCCCTACCTTTGCTTAAATGAAAAGCTTCATACTTGAATATTAGTTAGGATGATATGTAATTAATATTAATCATGTTTTATGTAAAAGTAATGATAAAATTTGATTACAATTCAGCTTTGGAAAGCATACTTCCATATTAACTAACACATTCAAATTAATTTATATAAAATACTTTTATAACTTATATCATCATCTTGAGTTTAATCATATATATATAAAAATCTTCAAAACAACTGAAAATTTAAAAAAATAATTAATAATTACAAGAATAGTAAAATAAACTATTAAATTTTATTATAATTTATATAATTCCCAAAAGAATTATTAATTTTGAGAACTTGAAAAAATTGCTATTATTATACAAATTCAATAATATTTAACTTGTTTGTTTAAAAACTGCAATTATTTTTAAACACTTAAAGTTTCAGATAAACTAAAATTCATTCATTTATATTGAAATTATTAAAATAAATAAAAGATCAGTTTATTATTATTATTATTAAAACATCATTTTTGAGTAAACAGATTATATAATAATTTGTAAATAAAATAACAAACCCTAAATATAAAATAATGGTCATATAATAACAAAATTTTATTATACTGTTCTAAACTTTTCTTTTATAGTTAAAGCAATTTTATTTATTTATTCCTTTGTTTTAAAACATCTATCATCTTTTACAGATTTTTATATATTATCAATATTTTATAACCATCTTCTATATAATAGATTAACAGGATTTCTAAATTAAAAACTTATTCATTGTTATTGCAATTTTCTCATGTTACCTTTCTGCTCAAATGCTAGAATTCATAAAAGAAAAGTGAACAGAAGAATATAGAGGTAGTTTGAATTGAATGAACACTGTTCTGGAATGAAAAGACAATGCATTTAAATTCAAACTCTGGCAGATTTATTCAAATGAGAGTTTGAAAAGAATTTTTGAGTAATAGAGACACTCAGGATGGACAAAAAAGTCCAGAAGTGCTTAGTCAGTTTGATGATTTTATTTTATGAACTCCAGTTCAAGCAGAAAAGTAATGATAGATTAGTCATATTAAGCCCAGTGCAAACGAGTCGATGCAGTAGCTTCAACATGTAGACAAAGTGATTTTCATGTCAGGTGACCATTTGCTTTTTACTGCCAATGATCGTGATGATCATTGGCAGTAGTTGAACAGTAGATGACGACTGTTACTAGTTACCAAACACACAATATCCAACATGTTGAATATGTTCTCCATCAAACAGACCACCTACATTTTGCTGAGAGGATTGACATTGAGTCCCCTATTTGATTGGAGGCAAATTTGCTTTGATGTCAAAGGAGACCAGTTTGCTTCAATATTGATTCCTTTTTGTTAGGCTATAAAGCCTACAAAAAAATTACAATACAATCTAACTCTATAGAGTTAGATTGTATTGTAATTTCTTTTGTTTTTCACCTATGTTAAATGAATTATTTTAACATTAAAAGTTAACATTTTTTATAATCAACTAGCAGGTGTGCACCACAACCACATGACTAATAACCTATATGATATACATGATATAGTCTGTTATAAATTCCTTTTATGTTTCAGTATGGATCATATTTGTTTTTATTAGTTAAATAACAATAAGGATGTTTAGGAATCAGTAACTATATGGAATTGTCCATAAATTAAGTAATGCTATTTTTATACTTTTCAACTATCATCCCACTGTTTGTAACACAAAAATGCAAACCCAAAATTATATAATGCATACAGGGCCGGATTTACATAGGGACATTTGGGGCCGGTGCCCAGGGCCCCCACAAAATAGGGGACCCCACAAAACTATGTTTAAACAATTTTTTTCCCTATTACTGCGGCAGCCTAGTGTGGCCTAATCATGAGGGCCACATACAAAGAAAACCAAACCCGGGAAAAAACCTATGAAACGTCGGAAAATTTCGGGAAAAAATTTTACATGGGTATTTTTCAATTAAATTAAAATAATTAGTTTTACACAATAAAATATATGTATGTTTACAATAACCTTATTTTTAAATGAAATTTACAACTTCCTAGTTGAAATCTAATTGAAAGTACAGTATTTGGTGTAAATTTTCTAAATCATCAAATTTGCCTACTCTTAAAGGGGCGTCACCAAATTTGTGCCCAGGGCCCCTGGATTGGTAAATCCGGCCTTGAATGCATATATTAGATTGACCTCCTTAATTTACTAAAGAGCTTGGGATACTGAACATTACACTTTATTAGTTAGACTAGCAGACCCAGCCACATGTTGGTGTGGCTCAAAATGTATCTATTATAAATGTATAACACTTTTCCCATGGGGGAATTTCAAAAAATCCTTTCTTAGTGTACATTCTCTTGATGTACCCTATTAAAACACAATCAAAAACACAAAACACCACATCTAAAATAGTATAATAGAACCAGAGTTCTTCATGGTAAGCTTTAATTTTGTCCCTCTCCCCCGCGGGGTGGGAAAATTTCGACATTTATATTATATAAAAACACGCACGTATTCGAATGCAACATTTTGTCAAAATTTCAAAGCAATCGACGAAGAACTTTCGGAGATTTGAGATTAGGAACAAACGAACATTTACATTTTTATTTATATAGATGTCTACATTACAAAGCAGTCATGTGTGAGCTAGCCCACTAATGGGAGGAACATTATTTCTAAATCAGGAATAATCTAAGGCAGGCATGTCAAAGATATAGCCTGCGGGCCAGTCATGGCCCGCGAGACAATTAGTTGCAGCCCACGACATCAATTCAATAATGCTATTTGTTTATTTTTTATTATCTTGATACCAAAGAAAATGTGATATTTTGTACTAAAACAAATAATACTTAATAAACAAAATTGTTGAACTCAATTATTATTGTTTTTGTTTTTATTTATTCATATTACTTAAAGATATTTATTTTATTTGATTTATTTTTGGCGTTTAATTTCTTGTTTACGTTATGTTTTCTCTATTTCATCCTTTGAATTTCAAATTAAAGTCCATCTTGGCAAGATCATTTATTGCACAATTCTCACTATTTTGCACATAAAATGCATGTTTTCGACATATTAGTAAATTACAGTTTATGCTTGTATTTTGAGTCTTGCGAGCCTTATTTCCAGATCATTTTACAGACCTGCTTCAGGCCTGTAAATTGGCTGAAAATGTTTGTTCTGTGATTAAAGTTATTGCTGGGAAACTACAAATGGTGTTTTTGTTTTTTATTTTATTGTGAAATCTCAGGTTACTAAAAAGGAATTTTTTGAGTTGGCTACTTTTGGGCTACTTTTTAGAAATTTTTTGGCTTTTTGTAGCCAAAAGCTCAAAACATCTGGCCCGTTGTCATACTTGAAACAAAAAATCGGCACTTAAGCAGTTTGAGTTTGACACCCCTGATCTAAGGGTTTTGTTTATGTGAGTGATGGCATTGGAGACAGAGAACACACATACCTTTACAAAAACCGTTTATTGAGGAGAAAATATCTTACATTTCTTAGTTCCAATACACCACAGATTTTCTGACACAGTCTCTTCCTGCAGTTGATGGGTTGAGAAAATGTCTGGTTTCCAGCAGTGTGTGCATTCGTTCTGGACGACCACAGCCCTGGGTAAGGCGAGAAGAGTTTTGTTGGACAGGGAAGAGGCTGCGACAAAATTTGGCACTGGTCCTCACACTAGCAGATGAGGAGGTTCCATTGGCGACACACAGATAAAGATAGATAGATCCAGAAGGGAAAGACTGTCTCTCCGAATGCATCGACACACTGTGCATGTGTTAACACTGACTAAGTACGTGTGCAATGTGTCCTTGAATATCAGGGATTATATTCATCTCTGTTCTTTTGATTGGCCATTCTGATTAGTTGATCCCCCTCATCCACACTTTCCAAGTGGCTGGTCCCTCATTACTAAGCATACTCCATAAGCAGGACTCCAACACAGAGTGCAGGCGAGGTCAACTCGAACCTGAATTCGATCCCTCAACTGGAGATGGTCAATCATAGGATGACATTCCTTCTAAGATTTATGACTCTGCATGGCATTTTAACATAAACTAAAGGATGTCCAACTACAAACATTTTTTTGCCTTTTTAAACAAATACATTTTCCCCCTAATCAACTAAATTTTTGCAAATTTTGTGACAGTTTGGACCTGTCCAGGACCTCACACATGTAAACACTACTGTTCACTATGCAACACTGCAGAAAGAAAAACAAATCATTCTGTTACCCAAGGAGTGAGATGCTATTAGATAACATTTTTATAAATACCTCCATTTCCTTCTAATGCATTGCAATGATTGCTGATACCCATCCACATCTGCAATATATAATTTATAAACAGCCCCTATGTATAACATATAACAAATTATTTTGAAGTAACTGCAGTAATTGATTATGCTTGAGATAGATACATTTTATAATTTTTTATCTCAGATAAAATTTTAATTAAAAAATTAATAAAGTAAATTTTAAAGGTAAAATGTTCAGAATTAGAAATTATTTTCATCTGAAACTACTACAAACAAGAAGTAATTATGAAAATATTTAATACATATGTAATTACTCTATTAAAAATGTATGCATATTATAACAAACTTTTAAATAAAAAAATGTTGTAAAAACTTAAGTCCTTGATCAAATCTTTCAAGTGAGAGAGAAATAATGGTGGCACTTCTGCTTTGCTGATTGACAGTGCATTGCAGTGTGATTGACAGAATATAGATCACATGCTATAGATGAAACTGATTCTGATTAGCTGTGTGTGACATATTTTCAATAATTATTTATTTATACACATATTAGAATTATGGACAGAAAAACTGTATTTATTTAATAACTATCTAAAAAATAATTATACAAGTTGAATATGAATACTGTAAATTATAGTAAATTTGGAAGCAGATAGATATCTGATTTAAAGATTCACAAAGTTTAATAAATTTTGGAGATATGTAGCTAATTCATAGTTATTTATCTTAGAAACATAAGTGAAATTTGCAACAAAAAAATCTTGTGGAATTTATCACTATAGGTTTACTGATAAACCTATAGAAATAAATTTTCTAAATTCTACAATATATTGATTTGGAAGCATATTTACAATTTAATTTCAAATCAATATAATGTAATTTACAATATACATTTCAATATTTACAATTATTTTCTTTCAAATATTTTTTTATTTCTTATCCTGTCTTTTTACTCTTCTACATTTTTTTTTTAAACAACAGAAATGGAAAATTAAAAATTAAAACAGATTATACAATGTATATCATACAAATGTAACAATATAATGAAGTATATTTTAAATTGGATATGAAATAAACATAAACATAGACTGCAACCTTTCTCAAATCAGCAAAAAATACTTCACTTTAATATTTATCAGCACTTTGTGTTTGATGTTGCATACTCCATTTGTGTTTAAAATATTCCAATCTGTTAAACAGCCTAATGAAGTTCTTTGAATAAGGCCATTTGACAGATTGGAATGATCTTTTAAATACAAATGGAATATGAAACATCAAACACAAAGTGCTGATAAATATTAAAGTGAATATTTTGCTGATTTGAGAAAGGTTGCAGTCTGTTTTAATGCTTTCATCAGTTATTTATGTATATATGAAATAAAATTCAAAGTGATTTATGTGGTCTAACGAGAACAGGACTGGAAAAACAACATAAACCAAAACAATTGGTTTTAATTTAAAAATAAAACATTTAATGACTCGTTTTCATAAAATTGCTCCTCTTTGAAAAGAAATCTGTTTTATTCTAATAGAATATTCTTATGAAGAACAATTATTTAATTTTAAAAAATGTAAGAATTTCTACGTAACTAATCTATTGGTTTCAATACTATATAAATACCAAACACATTACCAGCAAGAATTTTTAAATACAAGTACGTTTGATCCAAGTTTGGTTTCTATTTTCTATTTCTCAAATACATTAATGTATTCAACTACTGAATACACCGGGTTGTATATATAAAAAACCTTTTTTACTTGAACCAAATAACCGGAGTAAATTGTTTCTTAGGTGCAAACGTTTTTGACGCCCCTTTTGGGATCTTCTTCAGGCATTCCAAAACCAAAGAAACAATTTACTCCAGTTATTTGGTTCAAGTAAGAAGGTTTTTTTATATACATTAATGTATTCAAAAAGACGAAGAACCCAAAGAAATTCACACCAAAAATACGTAATCATTAAATATCTAACTGCTTTAAATTATAATTAACAATTTTGATTAATTTTAACAGAACTCTGAACAAACGAGATAGTTTCGGCAGCAAAAAGGGGCAATTGCCCGGGACACCCAAGCCAATGTTTTTTAAGAAAGTATTTTCCACAAGAAAAATGTTTGAAGTCGACAACATACATAGGGCTCCCTAATTCAAATTCCCCCAGGCCCCACGAAGCTATAACACACCACTGGGTATTCTTATAGAATGTAAGAATTAGCAAATAATTAGTAAAAATTCATACAAGCAGTTCAGAACTACAATTATGACAAATCACAATACCAATGATCACTTTCATTATAGACAATATCTTGAAACCTATCTAATTTATTTAGCTTAACAGGCATTTGATTAATCTAAATTAAGCAGTGTTATGTAATTTATCAAATGTATTCATTATAAAAACGTTTGCTTATTTATATAGCAGAGATCTTTACAAGGTCAAGCATAATCACCTTTACTCGTTATAAAAATTATTTGAGAATTTAGTAATTTCATTAAATGTTAAGAACGCAGAAAAATTAGTAACAGAATTTCTAAAGCGAGTGATAAAATATTAAGAATGAAAGTATTGATACTGTACAACTTGCGTAACGATAATGCTGATAAAACCGATAAGACTATTTTGAATGAGAGTCAAACAATTATTTAAAACAGCAATCACCAGATTTTTGCCCGTTGTGAACATGTCAATAATTAAAAAAAAAAAAAAAAATCACTAACCTCGTGTAAATTCTCCGAATAAAGAGAGTGGCGAGACCAGCTTGATCTTTTAGAAGTTTTATTATTGGAATCTTTATTTCTATTAGATATTTTAAAATAATTAGATTTTAAGTTAGTTATTTTGCGGTTAAGAGGCAATTTTAAATGTCTTAAACCAGTTGCCATCTTTGCGTTGATTTTCGAACTTATCTGCTTCACACGTTTTCTTCCCGAAGGACCGACATTTTAAAAGATTACGACGCCCTCTAATTAAAATCGTTTTTTTTAAATAAATAATCTAAATTATATAAATAGATATTAAAAATTAGCTTTAAAAAGTTTTAAATAATTTTATATTTAATTTAATTTTCATATAATCGTATACATTTTATTAGTTTCTTTTATGGTCGACTTTTTTATTTTGCTCTTTCCATTCTGTGAGCGCTAAGTATGTCCGTGCAGCGGAAGAGTAGACGCGAGTCTGCCTGAGCCGAAGGGTCTCTGTCAGATGAAAGGAAACATGCAACTACCCTTCTTTTTTTTTTTTTTTTAACTCTTTCCGCCCTGTGGGCACTAAGAGGGCCTATTTTAGTAGGCCATTATGGGTTTGGCCAGGCCCACAATGGGGCGACCGGGTGGTGAGGGACGGGGCCCGACATATCCGAACGGACCACCCCCCGAAAAATTCCTGGGGATTATTCGACCCGCTCGGATTCGATCCCGGGTCCCCCAGAGCGGTAGGCTGCCACCTTCACCGCTCGGCCATCCGGCCGTCTACGCGACTACCCCCTTAGGAGTTAATACATGAAACAGCTGAAAGAGATCAGATCTGTTTTTTACATTTCTGAAACCTGTTTATACCATCTTTATCATAATTTTATTGTTTTACTTTTTCACAAATTTTATTACTTATTCTTAATTCTAACCTTACTCACGCGTTAATTACACGATTCTTCCAGCTCAGGTTGATACGTGTCTACTATTTCGCTGCGCGGACTTTAGTGATGAGCAATCCGTAATTTTCCACCATACATGGTACTGTTTAGTATCGCACACATTTTGGTGGAATAATAGCTTGACCAGCTTTCACTAATGTCCATTTTCATTCGTTAATTATTATTCGACTTTATTAACCTATTGTATTCCAATTTCACGGTTCATTTCACACCCATCGGCCTCTGGGCAAAGCTTTCAATTCGCGAGAGATACTTGATAAGAACACGTATGAACTATCGATAGTTACTCTTGCAAACGATATCAAAGGATATTAAATCAAATTTTTGGAAATTAGCCTACATCCTTTCCTTCCAGGACAATCATAAATAGAAATACAAAGTTTCATACAAATCGGTCTGTCATTCTCATATGATACCCAAACAAACGGACAGAAACAGATATATATATATATATGTGTGTGTGTGTGTGTGTGTGTGTGTTACAGTAAAAACCCGTTTTTAGTGAAAACGCGTTTTAACTAGTTGAAACTAGTTTTTCTGGATGTCATTGTTATAACCCGTTTTGTCTAGTTAAAACTAGAATTTACTGCTGTACATGTTTTGATTTTAGATAAAAAGTTAATGTTTGATTTTAGTTTTAACTTTTAACATTAGTTAAAACTAATTTTAGCTACATAAATATGTTTGGGGGAAATAAATAAAGTGATGATTGGGATTAAAACATTTGTATTATTTAATACGATATTTATTGAAAATATTGGTCACACATCTGTGTTATTAACATCAATTAACCCTTTGTCCCTGAAGGCACCGATCAATCGGTACCCTGGCTTTTTAAGCAAAACTTCGAGGGTACCGACTCATCGTTACTTTCGTAAATATTGATTTTTGTAAAATTTATTAACAACAGATATAATCTCGTTCGATATGAAGAGAATAAAGTATAATAATTCATTATATTAGTTGATAGCAACATAAAATTTTGATTTCAAACAAATGTTTGACATAATGTGCGATGATTTCACAACGAATAAACATACATGCATAAGTGTTATATCGAATTGTACAAAACAATATTCTACCTCTCTCTGGCTCAGTGCCAGCAAACAACTATGTAACTAGACAATGTTAATTTTCACAAAATGTTACAAATTATCAACTTTGTGTGTCAGTTCTGATATATATTATTTTTTTTCTCTTATAAATTTTTCTAATAAAATGTATTGAAAAATATCGTATTTAAAACTAAAGATATTAATAAATGTAAGTGATTTTTTTTCATATAGATATAATGATAATTTGATTTTTGGTGAATTTTTAAAATAATATCGCCTGACTGACCTATATTGCCTTAGGAGGGATCGCAAAATAAACGTAAACAAGATGTCCGGGGAAAAGGGTTAAAGCGATACGAAATTCATCATACACAATAGGAACGTGTTAGCTGAATGACCTTGGTCGAAACAGTTTTTACTAAGCCATTTTGTTAAAACCCATTTTGTCTAGTTAAAACTAGTTTTAACTCAAATTCATTTTTGACTAGCAGTAAATTCTAGTTATAACAATGACATCCAGTAAAAACTAGTTTCAACTAGTTAAAACGCGTTTTCACTAAAAACGGGTTTTTACTGTAACATATATACGTACGGTCTGTAATGATAAATTCCCTAATCTAAAAAACTAGCGATGAACGTTACAGCTGCAATAAGAACCACCTATCTTTGTGAATCTTTTTTCTCAAAATTGAAGATAGTTAGACAATTTCGGTTGGACACCACTGTTTTAAACGAACGATTGAACAGAGATCATCAGAATGTATTCAGAGCAGCGACTCGCTGCAAAGCTCTCCTGGAACTGGGATCTAGCAAGTCAGATTGGAATTTTAATGAATTGAAATCTAATTAAAAGATGAAATTTCATCGAGGAGTTTGAACCGAATTTCTCTATTTGTCATTGTGATAATTTACATTCTTTTATTCAATTTATCGATGAAATATTAACTATACAAACTGGAGATTAGCAATTTGTATATAATGATTTGTTCATTAAAAAAATTTATAATGTGAAAATGTAAATGTATAAAGCTGTAAAAATGTTCACTATTAATTTTTCTTCCCCGCTAATTTATTATTTGTATATATAGAAAAATGTGTATTAATATAATTCTTTAATTAGTTTTGGATATGGTGTAATAAACTCAATTAAAATGTAATTTTTAAAGCAAATTTTATTGTTCATTAAAAGAATTTTCATAAGTTGAAATTATGTATTAATTTTGTGTTAAACAATAAAGTTATCATCATCAAAAATTAATTTTTCTTAATTAGAATTCAATTGTTTCAATTTTCTTCACTTATCTCCTGCTCATCTTCATTATTGTCATCCTCATCCTCATAGGACAATTGAATTTCCGAAGCCGAAACTGGAGGAGAAACTGTTTAAAAAGAACAATTAACAATTGTGACATCATCACAATTCCGAACTGCAATTTTTAATCATCTTTAAATTTTAAAAATATCGCGTCGCTTCCGATGCAGATCGAAAGGTAGTTTAAAAATTGCAGCCCAATAAGAAAAATTGAAATTTTATAATACATTACATAGATTTCTTGGGATGCAAAATGCTGCGTAATTATCGATCACGTTATAAATTGTCTACACAAAAGTTACCATTTAAAATGCATAGGATTAATAAAAATTAATGGTAAGATCATAGATGTCAATGATAATTTAAATAACCTTACCAGTTTAATAAAATAAAATAAAATTAACGGCAGCAACAATAATGAATAAATTAAGAAAGGTTTGATTCTTTCGATGTTAAAATAGCTGCCCTCCGTTCTGCGAGTTTCGCAGTCGATTTCCTTTTCTAAATAACGTATCCATTCCGATATCAACTTTTCCAAGTAACATAGAAATCTGTAAAGGTACACTCGCAAGACGTACCAAGATTTCTGAGCGTAAACCTTTACGAGAGGACATATCCATTCGATTTGCCGTTGGACGTACGACTGCACGCATGATGACATTACTTGGCAATTGTGCCACGTTGCTGTAGCTAATTCTTTAATTTGCCACCAGACTAAGGATTTAAAATTGGTAAGCTCGTGTTTGACCACCACGCATCGTCAAAACATCGAAGAACGTGCAAAAAGTACAGTACCTTTCTTGAAGCAGGCTTCGCAGTCCAGTGATCCGCGACGAGTTCTACAGGATTTTTCTTCGTATCCGTCTGTCGGAACGTTAATAACATTGTTACATCTCATAATATACAAAAATGGCTACGTATAAAAGTTTAGTAGTTACCGCAAAACCAGTTGGCCTCTACGAAATACAAAGAACCAATTATCATGATTACCAATAACCAAAATTTGTTGATCCCCTTCATCTCCGTAAATTTTTTTTATTATTATATTGCTCAACAATCGGTAACGGTAGTTGTTTAAATGTTTCCTTTATTATTGTAAATTATTTGTTTGCTTGTTGTTAATTTTATTAGTTAGTTAAAATATACTTCGTTAATTTCTTTGTTTTTTTTAAACTCTTTCCACCCTGTGGGCACTATAAAGGCCTCTTTTAGCAAACCCATTATGGGTTCAGTGTGACCCACAATGGAGCGGCTGGGTAGTGAGGGACGGAACCCGACATATCCGGAAGGACCATCCCCCGAAAAATTCCTGGAAATTTATCGACCCGTCCGCATTTGAACCCGGGTCCTCCAGATCGGTAGGCTGCTACCTTGACCGCTCGGCCATCCGGCCGTCAATTTCTTGAAGTAGACAACTATTCGTTCGTATTTGATTTAAAGCTCCGCCGGTGGGCATTACGAGGGCTTTTTGCACGACAATTGTGGATTCGGCCAGGCCCACAAGTGGCGATGGGGCCCAACGTATCAGGACGGATCGCCCGTGAAAAATTCCTGGCGAGTTGCTCGCCCGATCGATTCTGGGTCCCCCAGATGGCCTGACGCCCGAACTGCCACAGCCGTTTGATTTAAAGTTTGTAATAATGAAATACAGTATATCTTTAACGTAATACTTTTGTCGGTCACAAACGTGAGGCCCTCTCCGAAAGCTACAGACAGTCAAACCTCGATTTAGCGCCATCATTTGTTCGCCTAAGAAACTGGTACTAAACTAGTATCTCGAACAAAAATTCAAAGGAAACACGTTTGGGTTTGAAAACAATTGTTTGCAATGCAGATTCACAGTTTAGTAATTCACAGATATTGAAGGTTCTTTAATACGTGTGTACTAATGTTCACAAAGTGGAAAAGAACCATTCACAAAGTACTTACATTTCACAATAGTGTTGCACAAAAGTAATCTAAAGATCTCAGATCTGTAGAATTGCATTTTTCCTTTAATAAACTGAAATATAAATATTTGTTAAAAAATTCGTAAATCTGTTCAAACTAGGGATTGCAATATCGGACCAAAAGTTTAATACCGGTATTCGGTATTTTTTAATCTTAATACCGGAATATCGGTTTTAATACCGGTATTAGGAATTTTAAAAAAAGAAAGAAAACACAGGTGTTTTTTTGTTTTATTTGCCAGTTTTATTAGAGAGTAAATATCACAAAAAATCATTTGTAACTTATAAATTATAACAGTATATAAAGAATCTCAAAAAGTAAAAGAACAGTAAACATCTTATTTATTTAAATTAGAAAAAAGTGTAAATATCACTATTCAGTCTGTGGTATTATTACAAATTTTTTAAATGTGATCTTAAAAAACATATTGCTTCAGTTGTACTGTCATTTAGCCTGGAACACAATTTTGTGCAAAAATTACCAGCTGTCGAAAACGCCCTTTCAGCATCTACACTAGTTGGTGGTACTGTTAGCAATGGGCGATATACTTATTTCAAGTATTTACCTCTAAATCCCTCATCTTCAAATAAATCGATTTCTCGTCGGATGGTTTTGGATATAACTGATTTCTGTATTGTATTTTGGTTTGTTGAAATTTTTTTAGTCATCGCTAATTCTAATTTTTGTTCAAGAGAGAATTCCTTTTCACTATCGACATTAGTGTCATCATCATCTTCGATAACTCTACCGAATTCTTCTGAATGTGGATAGGTTTGTGGGTAAAAATTTTAAGAAAATTTACTATAAACTTGATCAAATTTGAATTGGTTAGTCACTTTTTTTCTTTTTTATTTTCATTTTTAAAATAATTATGTAAATACCGTAAGACATTTTCTATTTCGGTATGCCTTTCTTCTGTGCGATTTTTCAATGTAATATATAATTCTTCAGATAGTGATGTGTGCTGTTCTCTCAGCGACTGTAACATGAAATTTATTGTTGCATTAGCTGTTAATAAATTAGAATCTCTCCGACATAATGCCTCCACAGCCAGTTTTATTGGAAGTAGAGCTGACACAGTTCTGGATATTAAGTCGAATTCAGTATCGGAAAAATTAATTCGCAGGTTTACGTCGATTATTGCTTTTTGGATTGGATTTTTCAGTTTCAAAAATCGTTCCATCATTAGGGACTGTTCCAACGTGTTTTAGAATCTAATATTAACATATGTTCTGTTTTATTTTCAGTTAGTATGTATTTTTGTAATATGGCATTTTTTGTAGGGGAACGTTTAAATATCTTAAACGTTCCCCTACATTTTACCATACATAAATTTTTCCAACTTTATTAATTATAGGTAACAATTCTTGATGAGTTAATATTTCATTTTCATTAGCAATATCTTCAACAATTACATTGTCATTATGTTCATTGTCAGTATCACCCCCACTCTCTTCAAAGTCGGAATCAGAAATATTTGGGTTCTTCTGTTCTTTATTTTTTTGGTATAATACATCTATTACTCCTAATTGAATTCCATGAGCATAGCACAATTGCTGAATTGCACCAATCAACTTTCCAACTTTTTTCATAATCGTTGCTCCATCAGTCGTTATGGATAAAATATCTTCTTTCAGGGATAATCCATGTTTCCCTAATTTAGATTTAAGCACTTCCACACATTTTTCGGTTGGCATATTTCCCCAGACATGTGTAAGTCCTATATTCGAAATTTTTTTTCAGAATGAATATTTATATTTAAATAGCGTCTATTTCTTACACTTGTCCATTCATCAAATGTAAGACTAAATTTTTCACCATTTACTTTTAATTGCATTAACTCGTGTTTCAAAGAATTGCGAACACCGTCACTGTAGTTTATAACAGTTCTTATAGTATTAATCGATGTTGGTAGATTTTTAAAATCTCTGGCGGATAGTGATTTTCTTAATTCAGTAGAAGTGCAAAACACTCGAAATGGCAAACCATCTAATGCTGTCATTTTACTTATAATTTCATCCAAATTATTATTTTTTTTCAAAATAATCTAAAATCCCTGATGGCTTGGGCTTAGAAACTGTGCTTAAATTTGTATCTTCATCGCAATTAGATTCTTTCCTCTTTAACAAATTTGTATCATGTTTCGTTTTTAAATGAGTATGGAGTCCTTTTGTACTTCCTCCATTCACTTTAATTACTCTTGAACATTTTTTACATTGTGCCACCATATTCTTTTCATCATATAAATAATGAAAGTAAACCGAAGTATTATCAACAGATTTTTTTGTTCTTTAAAGTTATTCTTATTCATTATTATAGGTTTATTAATTATGAGTATATAATAAATGTGAAAAATATTTTGAACCCTAAAGTATGATATGCAAATACAATGTGAATAACAAACTCACCAATTTAAAAAAAAAAAATGTCTAAATTTTTCGAAATAGTACGCACTTTCTTCACAATTACAACCTTGTTTTCACAGATACGAATATCAGACTACGAATCCTGCACGTGTGCAGTATCGCTCTGAGCTGTAATAGGACAGTTTTGGCCCGCCTCCTTGGGTGATTTACATATTGATCACTTCTCTAGACTGTACGATGCAAATTTGTATTCACAGTCTAATTCATATCGCCCGTTAGGGAGACATAAAAACAAAAACGTATACTATTTTGCTATATTGGCGACCCCTGAACATATAGTAGAGACAATTTAAAAAATTTCTAGTAAATACCGAAAAAACGGTATTTAAACTTGTGAATACCGGTATTACAAAATTGTACAAATGACTCAAAATCCCGGTATTGCAATCCCTAAGCTGCCGTTAGGAACGTAACGAAAGTGAAATAACATGGCGTCTTTTGGTGTAAGAATGATTTTACTTCACGAGCAATTGGAGAGAGTTAATAAACTATGTTGTTGTAT
Source organism: Centruroides vittatus (assembly GCF_030686945.1). NCBI lineage: Eukaryota > Metazoa > Arthropoda > Arachnida > Scorpiones > Buthidae > Centruroides > Centruroides vittatus. Next base: position 2,590,572 of record NW_027122576.1, read on the forward strand.
TGCTTAAAAATAATTACCTTAACTGTTTATGAATATTGGATGAATAATGTAATTGCTTTCTTGTTAAAATTTAAAGTAGCTATAGCATGAACATTATTTCTGAAATAGGTTTCATTCGCATATGTATAAATTAAAATGATAGTCATATATATTCATATTCAAAGCTATCAGTTACTTTTCGTCATCTTTCTGGATGTTTTTGTGAGCCGACTCCATCGGAATTCAGACGGTCGGCCATTTCTTGCCACAATTTCTGTCGATCTTTTACGGTAAAGGAAGCATCTAACTTTCTTGACTTTAATTTAGGGTTGTCTTCCATAAAATTAACGAGCATCTCGAACTGGCGACTTGTAGTTCGCTGGCTTCGTTGTCCTTTCTTCGACATTTTAAAACAAAACTTTTCACTAGCGCTGGTACATAACAATGCTAATACCACGTGCTTTGCTTAGAAAATGGCGGGTTGCAGTCACGTGACAAAAATACAATGTTAACTAAACTGATTGGTTAAAGCGTAATAGCTATCGACAGCACAGAACCTAGACTCATCTCGACCGACTACCCGTAGCGAAACCCACTTAACGTGGAGCACAGAATAGTGATTTGTCTAAGGTTCGTTAACTGCCTTTCGCTAAGGGGACTTATCGAATAGTCCCGTGTTCGCTCTCGTTGAGTTATCGGAAGAGCTCAGAATAGGTCCCCAGATATGGAAACGATTAGTTATAGAATGATGGCTCATTGCATAAGCAAGCAGTGTCCTCCTTGGCCTATAAAAAAAGCGCGCAAAGGTATCCGATTTGTAGTTTAGCTGTTTAAATCGTTGAAAATCGATATTCACTACGCATTAATTCCACATTTTAACTCAAATCTGAATCGTAATTTAACTCGCAGACAGCGGCGAGTTAATTCTCAAATTACAGATTAAGGCATATGGCAAGCCATATAGCTCCAATGACAATAATGCAAACGACCAAACAATGAAAATTCAAATTTCCGCTTACTTTCCTGGCTGTTTTAACATAACATGGGTTATATAATAATGTAACGTGTCACATTTGACCCTCTGGGTTTCTGAAATCGTAATGTTTCGACACTTGTAAACCTAAAAAAAAAAATAATACATGGCAAGACAAGTCTCCGAACTCCGATTTCAAAAAATGGCGTTTTTTTAAAATGCAAATAAGATTTACATGTAGCTACGCTTCCCCGATTCCCTGGGCTTTGAAAACACTATCACAAGTTGGAAGTGTCCGCCATGTTCCTTCAAGCACAAACGCACGCGGTGACATGTTTATAGCTACGCATCTTAAGCGTGACTAGAGAATTATTGGTTGACCACCTTTCGAAATTACGCGATCTCAGAAGAACTTAGGTCCGTCTAGCTGTTGCCAAGTGGTGATTCTGAGTCTCGAAGAAACACAAGCCGCCTAGTTCTGTAAAAACCATTATCTAATTCTATTTCTGCCTTTTCCAACCTAAGAAAGCAAAATAATTACTATTTCAATTATTTTTATAAAACTGTTTGAATTTTGCAAACAGATTTTTAAAATTGTAGATAAAGATATTCCAGTTAACAGTTATGCTGAAGCTGTAAAAGTTGCTGAGGATTCAGAAGCAGGGACATTAATAACTTATTATCCCTCTTTGCTATCCCATGTTCCCAGAGGAGGCATCTTCATTCAAAGAATGCAAGGAAAATCTCACAAGGAGAAAAGTGTAATTCTTGGAGAATACTTTAATGAGGCCTCAGGGAATGCTGTACCAATGGCAGGAATGCTCTAGCTACATAGTGTTCCTTTTCTCAATGCTGCTCTAAGAGCAATGACTGATGACATATCAAAACCACTAGACAAAATATATGAACAGTTCATACACGGAGAAGTATTGCAAACAGCATTGAGATTATACCAAACATCGGTTAATAAGTTTAGGGATAACTTAAAGTCAGAGTTAAATCACCCTGAATTTTTCGCCATAGCCAGACACACAAAGACTGAATTAAAAGTGGGTCAATCTGTCTTGTCAACTCTGATAAGAATGTTGGATATCATGAAGCAGCAAAGAGCTGAAAGACTGGCTGTTGGAGGAAATATCAGAAGCCACGTCCTACTTATGTAGATGAATTCATAGAATGGTTGGAGGACCCAGCATCAGAATACTTAGGCAGAGTGTCGATTGACAAATGACAAGCAACTTTCCATAAAGAAGCTATTAGATTTGATGGGGAGTTAGAGAGCAATTTTAAAGGTAAAGGTTTTCTCCTACTAACCACAGCTATAGCCTACCAAGTACAAAAGCGTGATGCTGACTTTATAAATAACATCAAATCAGCAGATGATCCACTTGTTAAGACTGCAATAGAAGAAGCAAAGATATTGATAAGAGGTTTAGAAGGGCAACAGATCAGCTTCTTTCAGCAGCAGATGGCATCCTCTGATATCATTTTTAATAGTTACTACGGGATGAAGAAACTAGGAGTAAACAGTAGAAATGGATTTAAAGTAGTTAATAAATTTTTATACCAAATAGGTGTTGCTTCAATTGGCACTGAGAAAAGAGCTGAGCTGGTTAAGAGAAGTCGGAGTGAGCTAATTAAACACTTTGTAGAATTTACTACAGTTTTAACCAATATATACACTCCACCTTTTATTTGCACATACAGCAGGTTTGACAACATGATACCCGTAATTGGCAGTGTGTGTGTCACCAACTTTACTAAAACTTTAACAAAACAGGCTGCCAGCTGGAGGAACAGCATCAACATGAAGGTCAATGTTGAAGAAACACTCCGAATTGTGAGTGATTTGTTTACTGTTGAAGAAATGGCCAATTTTGGTAGTGACAGCAATATATATTGCAGCTGTCATCTGTTCCACCAATTGCTATCAACAAAAAAATCCCCGTATGAATATGCAGCTGGTGTTGTTGGGAATGCCTTACAAGTGCAAAGATATGGAAGAGGTTCAATCCTGGACAAAAGAGCAACAATTAGTGGAGAAGTTGCAAGCACAAACTCAGCTAGTGCAAGGGACGATCAAGTTGATTAATTCAACATCCCTAAAGGTTCTTAAAATAAAGCATGCTATTTTAAGTTGTTTAAATTATTTTAATATTCTTTTAGTACTTTTCACTTCTCTCTCTTATTACATCTTAATTTAAAAATAATTTATTTAATTAATAGTTTATCTTTTAATCTAAAAGAATTTTAAATCAAATTTGAAAAATTCAAAAAGAATTTTAAATTAAAAAGAATTCAAAATTAATATATTAAAATAAATAAAACATATATTTTACAATAATTTTGTGGTATACGTAGAGAATTGATGTGTTTGCCAGTCCCACCACCAATGAACCTCAAAGAGCAGAAGTTCCACCGAGAGAGTCTCAGCAGTTCACAAGAAGCACAACACAACCATCAGGAGCACACAATCATACTGAAACACATAACATCAGCCAGCAGTTACAAATTCCTCTATCATTGCTGTAATAATACAGGGCAAAACAAGTTAAATTAACATCACTGATATCAATCCACAACATTGTCACCAAACTCAGGTCAAACTAAAAACTATTAAACTTTAAATTGAATCTTGACAGTCTATTGCTTTCTAAATTAAACACGGTCACTATCAGATGTTTGAGTATAAATACTCTAGATATAAATAAATAAATAATTAAATAAATAGTAATTTTTTCTTTTAGATTTTGAATTAAACACATATCTTTTCAGAAACAGGTGGCTAGATTTTCTTGCCTTCATAGGGTAAGTACATGTTTTGAAGTGCTCCTGAAGTGTTTTAGCAAAGTCTTTTGAGGTAAGCCTAAAAATAGGCCTAGTGAGCTGTTTTCAGTGTTCAACTATAAGAAAGTAGGCTTAATTTAGGGTTAGGAGTTGTGTTAGGCTTAGGGTTGCTAAGCCTAACTTTCTTGCTAAATTTATTTAGCAACGTGTTGGACTTTTCTGCCATCCATGTTGGCTTCCTTGACAACAAGGAAGCAAGAAGACAGCAGCATTGGCCATTTTTGGAATTGTGTGGTGAGATCTGGAGTGTGAGTGTTTGTGTCTACAGGTTATGTAAGTACCAGTCATCTCACCTACAGTGTTGTGTCTGTTCCTTTTTCTGTTTTTGGTTAGTTGGGGCAACCCGCTAACCAGCAGAGTCCAGCTAGACAGTCTGTGTTGACAAACTAGCCAGCATGTCACCAACCAGCCAGTGCTGCCACTAGCCAAGCTAGCTTGGCCTCCACTGGACACAGCCTCATCCAGTTTAGAAAGCCGTACACAGCACCAGCGGTGTACTTTAGAAACAATTGACACTTATTTGCCATCACTAAGGATTATCATCAAATCTGCAGTCTACAGACACTACCCAGATATTCTCCTTCATCTTGCAAAGCAAGACTCCCCGGATAAGTCTCCTGTGCATTATTTACATAGTATAACATCGAAGTGGTCACATCAGGATTCACAGTTGGACTAGTATGTCATCCTCCCTTCTGTACAAAGCATGCCTGCCAGAGCACTTTTGACTAGTGCATTGGACAGGGTTTCTTACTTGGTGTCTTTTGTCTTTCGTGCTCGTGACTGTAATTGACATGAATTGTTTTGTTGGTTAATTCACAGACTACTTGAACTAGTGCATCGTCACATTACTGTTTTTACACTCACATCTGGGTTTGTTGTGTCTTAATCAGGTGTATTTCAACCAACATGAATTCCAGCAAGCTCTCGGAGTTTCTGGACGAGGCCTATAGAATTGCAGACAAAGTGAAAGGTTACTTTGTAGACAACCGTAATGGGCACTTCAGCACAGAAGCGCACACGACGTATATAACTAATCAAATTCAAAAAATAATCGACTTGGCAGAATCCACCATGAAGGATAACTGCTTATTGGGAAATCTTACCTGTCGAAATCGAAAATCGAAATCGGAAATCGAAAACTCGAGTGCTCCACTTACATTCGGCACTCCTACTGGTAAGGGAGCCATGTCCCCTAGTCACAAGGAGTCCTTGCTCACTGACATGACTCTGCCTATGCCTGTCCTACTGCCTCCCAGAACCCATTCTTCATCTGATCATCATCCCTCTAACCTCCACAAAAAATTGACAAAGATTATTACCAAAATTGATGGCCTAACCAGCACCAGCAACAAGATCAGCAAAAACGTCAATGACATAGCCGAACAGCTAAACTGTGTAGTCCCAAAAGGGCATATTGAGGAGTTCTCTGGGAAACTAGAAAAGCTCATCACTGATGGCCCTATACAAGAAATCTTAGAAAACCAAAAGAGTGTACAGGAGAAAATGGAACAGCTCCACCCCAGCAATTCTACTCCTGCTGAAACACCCATCACTTATAGTACTGTAATGCAATCTGGCAAGATCATCAAATCCAATTCCAACACAAAATCCCAAGAAAACCTATGACTAGTCCTGAGGTTCTGCTCTTGTATCACAATAGCAACGATAAGAGTTGCAATAACTTAAGGAAATTAATATATGACGAAGTAAAACCATCTCAACTTAATATTGGAGTTGAACAAATACGTAATATAGGAAATGGCGGCTTGGCTCTTGAGCTTAAGAAGGCAGCTGATGCCCAAAAACTTCAAAATTATATTGAGGATAAAATCCCGAAGATTGCTGTTAAAAAACCTAAGAAACGTCTACTGAACCTCATAATATACTCCGTGCCTTCACTGATCGCATGTGAAGAATTGCCACAACTCTTATACAATCAGAACGATATAATATCTGAAAATTTCACCGAGGAAGACTTTAAAGGGGCATTTAATACAAAATTTGCAATGGGAAAGAAAACTAAACCATTTACAAATTGGGTGATTGAGGTCACACCCCACCTGTGAAAGCGATTGTTAATTCTGGGCAAGGTAAACCTGGAGTGGTCCAGATGTTGGGTGGCGGATTTCTGCCCCATCCTACAGTGCTACCACTGTTGCAGGTTCGGTCACGCTACTAAAAATTGTAGTCAGACCGCTGCAACATGTAGCCACTGCACTGGCAAACATGCATTCAAAGATTGCAACCATAAAGACAAACAACCAATTTGCATCAACTGTAAGCATGAAAAAGTCAGTAACACCGATCATAATGCACAGGATGGCTCCTGCTACATCTACCAGCGTATCAAATCTAACTTGATAAAGCAAACCGACTATGAAACAATACGCTAATGACTATATCAGTTTTCTGCAATATAATGCTGGAAGGAGCATTGCAGCTACTTCCATCCTCAGCTCTCTCATACCAAAATACGATTTCATTTTCTGTCAGGAGCCTTACTGTATAAATAACAAACCGGCCTGCCTTCCATCCACCTGCACTCCACTCAGTGGCACTACCAACTACCCCTGGGCTGTGTCCATTGTCATCAATAACAGACTATCTCTTCTCCACCACAAGGCACTAAGTACACAGTACATCTGTTGTACTGAGATAGTTATCAACAGGAAAAGACACATTCTGATAAATTACTACTGTCCAAAGAACCTAAACATCGAGCTTATGCTCAACAGTATACAGAACATTATGGACCACTTTATTGATGTCTATTTTATTCTGGCTGGGGACACTAATGCTCACTCCCCTACCTGGGAGGGAGAGTGTCTTGACACTCGTGGATGCCTGCTCAAAGAGTTCTATGCCCGCAACAGCCTGTTCGTCGTTAACAACCCTTCATCCCCACCTACCTTCACATCAAGCCAGGGTCACAGCTGGATTGATGTGATGGCCTGCTCTTTGGAATGTTACCCACACATCAATGATTGAAAAATCCTGGATGACAATATTGATGATCATGCATTTATTTCTTTCAAGATCGGTGTCACCTCCCCCAACAATCTTTCCCAACCACAGCCGAAATACAACCTGAAGCGCGCCAATTGGAATGAACTACAGGCATTTCTTTCCACCAACCTAGTTGACTGCAACCATGATGATAGCGACAAAGCCCGCCTTAGTATTGAACATAATATCAACATCAATATAGCCTGCAAAATGTGCATCCCCCAATATGTTAACAAATGTAAATCTGTCCCATGGTGGACTCCCAATCTGACCAATGTTAGAATGGACAATATTCACTTAAGAAAGAAATACCAGAACTGCCATACACAATCCCAACGAAATCACAACAAAGAGCAATATTACCACCATTTGAACATATATAAAAGTGAAATCAAAAAAGCCAAACAGGAGTCCTGGAAAAATTACTGCGCCAACACCACAAAAAACCCATGGGGATTTACAACAAGACTCTGTACCAGGAAGCTAAGGAAAAGTCAAATTCTCTATTCCAACACAGCAGGGGAAGATTTTTTCCTAGCTGCAAACAGAAAAATTGATAGCTTCTGCCTGGAGGATCCAGAGGAAAATGACAATGACATCCATCAAAGGATTTGACATCAAACCAATGCAGACATCCACACTGAAAACGACCCTGACTTTCAACTTCATGAGAGCAGCAATGCCTTTAACAACCTCTGAAATAGAAAAGCACCAGGACATGACGATGTTACACCAGAACTGGCTAAAATCATCTGGAGCCTTGTTCCCTACCAACTCACTCAACTATATATTGCCTGTCTTAAACATGGTATTTTTCCTGAAACCTGGAAACATGCCAGGATTGTCTCCGTTCCAAAGCCAGGAAATTCAGAGGAAAGTCAACAAATATCTCTCCTGCCAGTCCTTGGCAAAGTCTTGAAACGCTTGATGAATAACAGATTAATGTGGCATTTGGAGACAAATTCCATCATACATGGTTCACAGTTTGGCTTTCGGCCACAGAAATCATCAGAGGATGCTATTGAAAAAGTTGTAAGCAGGGTCAATGAATTACTCGAGAGCTACAAATATGTACAGTACTTGCCATAAGCCTAGACAATGCCAAGGCTTTTGATAGTGTGGTGGCCCTTAATCCTGCAACAGTTAAGGGAAATAAACTGCCCTGCAAATGTTTATAAAATTCTCTGCGATTATCTTCATAACAGAACGGCCACCCTTCAGTGTGGTGAACATCTTATTCATCGCAAAGTCATCTGTGGCTGCCTGCAAGGTTCTGTTTGCGGCCCAGTCCTTTGGAACGCCATTTTTAACAACTTTCTGGAACAAGATTTCGGCCAGCATGAGATAGTTGCATACACCGATGATGCTCTTGTGCTCCTTGGGGGCTGCTCTCTGCTGCTCTCGAGGAAAATGGCAGCAATGTTCTGAATAAAATCCTACACTGGGGAGAAGAATACAAACTAAGATTTAATGCAAGGAAAACCAAAGGAATCATCTTTAACAAACCGGGCAAACAGAACTTATACCTCAGAGTGCCCACAATTAAAATGGGAGGTCACTCAGTCACTATAAAAAAATCCATTAAGTACTTGGGAGTAATTCTCGACCATCGACTCCTCTGGAAAGAGCACATAGATTACATCACTGAGCAGACTGGAAAAATCTTTAATGCCTTTGCCCGCATTGCAAAGAGCAGATGGGGCTTAGCCTCTGAGGCAATGGAAACAATCTATAATCAAATTTTTGTGCCCATAACATCATTTGCATGCAGCAGCTGGGGATTGGCTGTCCGCAAAGTGATATCCGCTCAAAGAAGTGCACTTATGCACATTACTAGAGCGTATGCAATGACTCCCAATACATCCCTATAGATTCTGGCCAAAAAGGCACCCATAGACAAAGTTCTGATTAAGGCAACATTCTGGCACTTCAAATGGGGCCACACCATTTACATGGAAAACTATATCATCAATAGCAGTGACTTTGATAGCAGCATTGATTATGCTCTTACCAGGCATCCGGTAACACCTAATTTAATCACCTTCTCTCAGCCCGAGCATGCAAACATCGAAATTTATACAGACGGCTCAAAAGCAGACTTTAAGGTGGGTAGTGGTTTTGTGGCCTTCCACAATAGCAACGAGATTGCCTCTGGACGTTACCAGCTGGGCAAACACTGTTCTGTACTCCAGGCAGAGTTGTTTGCCATCAAAATTGCAGGGGCTTGGTCAGTCACCAACTACACTAACAACACTGTGGCCATTATTTCGGATAGTGCTTTGTCCATCTCCCTGTTGCAAAGTGCCACCGGACACCCCATCACCAATGAAATAAAAGATATCATCAACAACACTACCAACCGCTATTTCATTTATTGGACACGAGCCCACCAGGGCACGCCCGGTAATAAGCATGCTGATGCCCTGGCGAAATCTGCGGGAGATGACACCGACCTTCTTATCTCTTATACTAAGCTAACCTCTAAAAGAACCTACTTTGGAAGGATCTTATTCTTTCCTGGCAGCAGGACTAGAATGATGATAACCATCATACCACATATAATTTCATCCCTCTCATTGAGCCTTTTATCTTTAGCAGGTGGTACAAACCTTGCCATCATGCTAGTCAATTCCTTAGTAATCATGGCAGGTTCAACTCATACCTTACAAGGTTCACTAACGCATCCAATCCTAACTGCTCCCTGTGTGGTGTTGAGGACAGCAGTCGACACTACTTCTTCAACTGCCCAATGTTAGAACCGGAGAGGTTTTGCCTTAAGCTCACTATTGAGGCACATAGGGGAATATGGCCCACTGATTGTACAATAATCTTCAACTATGAGGACACTTATGATGCTTTCTTAGCACTCATCACTAAATACTTCAAACGAACCACGGTCAATGCCTACTCCTAGCCTCTTCTGCCCAAAGATCACCTTGTCTTCTCTGCCTCATCTCGTCCTATTCACTCCGTTCTGTGCTTGTTGCTTTAGCGACAATCATCTCATCAACATAACAATCCTGTGTATCTTCAAATTTATGTCAATTTACCTGACTGCTAAGACTTAATTTGTATTGGACTGTAAACTTGTTTGTCATTGCATGTATATACTGTAAATAAATACTTGTAACTAATTCCTTTTGTATTAATTGATTATTTGTACTGAATGAATTGTACCTGATATTTATTTTTTTATTTTATTATCTCCTACTAACTATTTTATTCAATCATCAATTGTAAATATCTGTAACAAATTCCTGTTAATCCACTCTAATAATTGTAACCAATACTATTTATCTAGCGTGTCATTATTTTCACTGTATCAAACTGGGTTATACCTATGTGGCACCCAATATACACTGTACCTAGTGTGTTGAATAAAATATATCTGTATCTGTAGCCAGGTGGTATGTCGCTCTGTCTTGTTGGGAGCTAGACATTGCATTGCGTTCATCCTTTTCAAGCAACGAAATGAACTGCTGAATGATTTCTTGATACACAGTGGACTTGCTTACCACCCAGACTTATGATGAAATCTATGCCTCTTGCATATGATTCGATTTCAAAGTATGCCTCCGAAAGGAAAACACGCTGTATTTGTGAAGACGTCATAATTCTTTGTGACACTGCTGCATTATGACGTTGGAGAGCAAATAGGAAACTGGTTGCAGGTTAGCGCAATGTCTTCACAAGGAGATGTCTGGCACTTTCTTGAAATTTGCCCTTTGCTGAGTTAAGTTAAATGGTTAGGGACATTCTGAGATATAAGTAAGGTGGTTATTTTACAAATTCATAGCACATGTTAACATCAATAACGTTAGAACAAAATATTAAAATCAGACTTTTGGCTCACCCTGTATAGCAGCTAACTATGCATTCTACAATGGCTCTAACCTTTCAAGCTATACTAGTTCAGAAATTCATGTTATTCTGAATAGTTCAACTGTTTTTATACTATACAAATTGGACATTGGATGGAATATTTGTTGATATTTCGGATATTCTCTGAGCCACAATTTTATTTTATAAATATGAACTGATTGTACAATAATGAAACTATTCCATAAAAAACAAACAAGTATAATAAGAGCAAAGTTGCATTTTACAACAAACTGGTCGAACGTTGTAAAATGCAAGACATTTATTAATTGCTTTCCAATTACACATTTAAACATAAAATTAAATGAACCATGTAATTCCAACAAATCTGTAATACAAACTAAAATTTTCATGTATACACAATCTTTGGCTTTAAAGATTGACGGAATTTTTTGTACCAATATTTCAAAATAAACAACAACACTTTTTACAAGACAAAAAATGGGCAGTGCATATTTGTACTATTTTCAAAAATAGAATAATAACCGTTTCATTAAATATTTATATATATATTTAATGTAAAAACACTTAAAATGAAAACCAAGTAACACAATAAAATGATTTTGTCGCAAATTTCTTTCGTTAAAAGGCACTTTAAAAACGAGAATTACTCTAAAATGATTCTCGTTAAATGTTTCTTTGATTTTTCGCTGATATAAACTCTTAAAAAATTTAAATTTTTGATAATTATCAAAAAGTTGAAAATAAATCTTTTAGAAAGAGAATTCTCTCTGAAAGACTATGTTTGAATTTAAAATAAAAACGACAAATAATAATAATATTAATATAAATTAATGTCAATTCGTGATGATATCAAGAATTGGAAGAACCCCATTCAACTAAATATTGAATCTTTCCATCGGGAGTAACGCGTTTGGCTCTTATTCTAACTTTCTCACCATTTGCGATGTGTTCGGTACCATTATTATTATTCTTCGAAGATCTCAGCTCTCGATGGGAAACCTCGGAAAACCGAGGTTTCTTTCTGATTGTTTCAATGACGAAGTTATCAGATTCGCTACCTGTATCCAAGCTCCCTTCACTTGTCTGTCCGTTATACCAACGAAACCTGGTATTTTTCACATGATTTCTTCTTCGATACGCCGTTTTATCTCCCCGTTCTTTGACACTCTAATATCTTCCTTACTAAGTTTTCTTTTAACTGGACACATCGAAGAATTCTGACCTCTTGGCCAGTTGAGATCCCAAAATGGATGATTCAAACCTTCAAAATTTGAAGGAGGAGGAATAATTACATCCAGAGTGTTATAGGGGATTTCTTCTGTTGGAAAATCACTGTCCAAAACTGTACAAGTACTGGCTTCTCCAGTATAACCACAGTATGATTGATTAGCACTGGCTGGGACACATTCAGATTCACCCTTTAAAAACATACAAAATTTTGATTAGTCAAATAGATTCATTCAAATATATATTAATAAATTCAAAAAATTTGAAAGTTAAAAAGTATGTAAGGAACTGAGTCCGAGCGTTATTTTTAGTTTATTATTATTTTTCGTTTTATTATATTTTGTTTGGGGCTTATGTTTAGTTAGGACGAAGGTTCCCCACCACTCTCTTATTAGTAATAAAAAAAAAAGAAGATAATAAACCAACTCACAAAAAAACAAGCGCCGTAAGAAAACATCACGTGCACTTGCGCTGCCCAGCGGAAATAAACAGTCCGCAGAGAAAAAAATGGAGGGAAGAATTCCCACACTCACTAGAAAAGAAATACTTACTAAACCGTCATAAAACATCCCAGAAAATTGTGCTAAATGCTTTGTAAATGGTTTATAAGATTTTGTCGGAGAATTGAAGCTGCCAGAAAGAAATTTGATGTTAGAAAAACTAAGTATGTAAATAAGGGGAGTAACCTAGCTGAATTGTGATGTCACCTCACAGCATAAAACCAGCACGCTAACCAACGATGATCGAGGTGTACTACTGAGTGAGAGATTCGAGGTGAAGTCCAGATTGAGAATTAGGCGATCCAAGGTGTTTAACAAGGAATTCGATTTGACGATAGCGAAAGGATTGAGGAAACAGGTTCCTAGTATAGTGAGGTGACGGATAGACGTTTAGTTCGTAAGAGATTTTGTTCATAGTTCTTTAAGTATTTGATTTGTCAAATTTTCAAAGGGGAATTAAGATTAAGTTAAGCTAAGTAGCTGAGTTTTATTGTTAGGTTGACTTGTTGGTTTTCGTTAAATTTTGTTTTGAATTATAGACAATAGTATATAGTTAAATTCGATTTACTAATTAAATATATTTGAAACTTTTGCTTTGACTTGATATTTGTCGTTATTCTTACTAATTTTTTCGGTGCACGCATAAAAGTCCAGGCCTGGCAAATTAATCTTGAATCCGCGTAAAGTACCGTTAGGTTAACGGAAGTTTTACTGGCCGCAGTTAGTGTCGGTTTCCTAAGATACTAAAAATAGTACTTCACAAGTACTAAACTTAAATCCATCTAAAATATAGTTATTTAATTACTTCCCAAATACTTTTTTCCTCCCTTCCCCCCAATATAACATAGGCACATAAGAAAACTAAAAAGACATTATTATAGAATATATTGAACTACTGAACAATTTCTACAGTTTAACATGTATTTAAAAATTTTGTGACTAAATATGCAGTTCTTATTCTAATAATTTAATTTTAATATAACATATCCAATCAATGACATTACATTTAATTGAGTATAACATTATAATAAATCAAGTGTATACTATTTTTTCTTTTTACATGGTGAAATTTCTTAATTGTTGTCATTAAAAACACCCAGTCTACCATTCGAGAATCCAACTACTCTTCATTCCCAATAAAAGCTAGCAAATGTTAACTTAAATTAACCAGTGACATTCTCTGTGTGAGAGAACAAGAGAAAGTCGAGAAGACTTCCCAGTAAAACATGGTGTGTTAACTAACTTAGTCTTTCCTTTCGTGGCTTTATTAAGGCTGGTTATTTATTTTTCTTTTCTTTATTTTCCCTAACCACACTGCAGTTGGTTGACCCGCGTGATCTGATCTGTGATAAAACAAAAGGGGTGACACCTGATTGGTTGAGGGGTTACTGGCAGAAGACGGAGGGAGATTCGAATGGAACAGAGAGGACTTTTTGGGGGTGAAGAGAGGAAAGCAGGACAGAGGATATGTGAGGATAAGTATGAAAAGAAGACAATTGCTAAGGAACAAGGTTTTTTCTATTATTGCCAGTCACCCCTTTGAATCATTCATTCTGTATAATTCTATGACTTATATCTTACTCTAAATTTTGGGCCCGATATTAGTATAATTTAGTTAAGTTAACCTAAGCTATAGTAAGCCCTTTGTTTGTTGGTACTTGGAAACCTGTCAGTTGTATTGTAATGACTGGTCCCAGTTAATTTGTATATCATAGTTTGTAAGCACAAATATTTGTATATTCAGGATTTTGAATAATTTTGAAACTATCAAATTTTTATCAATGCCAAGTGATTCTCCAGATTCAGTTATTTATTACATGGCTACACTTTATTGAAGTTACTTGTTCATAACAAACACTAAAAACAACGATGTCAATAAAAAAAAAAAAAAAATGTAAAAGTTGCCATTATGTTGCATGCATGATGGCTTCACAAATTGCTTTTACCAATAACAAGAAAATTTTCTTTGGTAGGAGAAAATGAGGGAAACTGTTGAGAACAATGGAAAGATTTTTCCTATTATTTGACTGCTTCTGGAGTGTCCAGTGATGCCAAGAAAAATACCTCATTGCTTTTGCTAGGAGATGAGGTAAAAAGAACTTTTAAAATTCTTCAAGTTATGAATTTAAATTCATTATTTCACAAAAAGCTTCTCTGAAAATTTAAGAAAAAATTTGATGTAAAGTGGAATTACATGCTTGAGTGTCACATTTTCAAGGTATTAAGCAGAGAGCATGGATGATTTTGTAACTCATCTACAGTTCCAGTTCCTAGTTTGTAATTGGGGGGGGACTAAGCAGAGAGTCATTATGGACTAAATTGTTGAGCCTTGTGTAAGTAACAAACTGTAGACAATTTTTTAAAATAATACACTCTCTATCTTCAACTCTGGTTATCTACACAGAGGAATAAAGAAAGTTTCATATGATATGCAAAACACAAATGGAGGAAGAAAAGATGTCACCTCTAAAAGAAACTAACAAAAAAGGAAAGAACATCACCAGTCCAGAAATGATGTTAAGAAGAAGACAAAGAGCATGCTAGCATTACAAAAAAGAGTCAGTAATTTTAAACTTTATCCTGTAGTGATAAAAACTTTTTATAAAATAATTCAGTTTCCCACAGAAAGACTATTCAGTATCAGAGAACTAATTGAAATGTCAAGATAAAACAGATTGTGAGATCATCACTTTGTTACGAACTTGTTACCGGTGTACTTCGTGAAATTACAGCTTATCACAAACACTTTCAAATTGTGAGATATCATGTTTACAAAATATTTGCTTCTTAAGAAAAATGGAGTTTATTTTAAAAAATAAATTGACTTAATGGGAGAAGTTAAAACATTGTTTCCTGGTGTATTTTTCAATAAGCTTAAAAAATTTTTGAAAAGCTTTTTTAATGTGGAATACTACATTAGTTAACTATTAGGCTAATCATAATAAATAATACAGATTAACCATGTCAGGAAGCACAACCATTTTGACCCCAGATATCTTTCAAAGTGCTATAAAAATGAACAGTTAATTTTTCAGTTTTACTGCTTCATGTATTTTTTTCTTTTGCCATTTCAATATATATCAGGTCAGTCCATAAGTCCATGTGCATTTTTATGGCCTTGAGAAAAATCTTGTTTTACTGTTAAAAATTTCAGTCTAATGTGATAATTTTTACACTGAAGTGTTAAATTGGATCTCATTCATATAATACTGTTCAGAATTGTGAACATTTCAGTTGTTTATTTTCGTTAAACCCACGAATACAAAAGACATGTTTTATACTTTTTATTTTTAAGTGGTGAGAATGCTACAAATGCAGCCAAAAAAATAAATACTGTACATAATCAAATTGTAATTAGTGCAAGGACTGTGCAGAAGTGGTTTGAAAGATTTAGAAACAATGATTTTAGTGTGGAGGATAAGGCTTGTACTGGAAGACCCGTTGACTTTGATGATGATGCTCTCTCTGCACTAGTTGAAGCAGAACTATCTTTAACAGTTGATGAAATTGTGGAACGTTTAAATTCATCCCATGGAACTGTTCATAGACACCTATAACAAATTGGAAAAGTTTCAAAGCTAGGAAAATGGATACCACATGAACTGTCAATAGCTAACCGACAACAACGTGTAAACATTTGCACGTCTCTTTTATCCCGTATTGCTTTAGAACCTTTTCTTCGTAGGCTGGTTACTGGAGACGAAAAATGGATCCTCTATAATAATGTGACGAGAAAAAGACAATGGATGGATCGCGACAAGCAGCCAAAACCGACTGCAAAAGGTGGGTTGCATCGCAAAAAAAAATTCTTTTGTCTGTTTGGTGGGATATGTCAGGTGTAATTCACTTTGAGCTGTTAGAACCTAATCAAACAATTACAGCTCAAATGTATTGTGAGCAATTAGAGCATTTAAATGAAAAATTAAAAAAAAAATCGACTGTCGTTAGTGAACAGAAAGCAGGTTCTCTTGCAGCATAACAATGCCAGACCACACACTGCAAAAATAACTGTACAGAAACTTGAAAGCTACAACTGGGAAATTTTACCTCATCCACCATATTCGCCAGATGTTGCTCCCAGTGATTATCATCTTTTTCACAGTTTGCAGAATTTTTTAAAAGGGAAAACTTTTGAGGATGAGAACAATGTAAAAAAAGGCTATTTCTGAATATTTTGATTCAAAACCGAAATCATTTTACGAAGACGGGATTAAAAAGCTACCATCAAGATGGCAAGAAATTGTATGAAATAATGGTGAATACATTATAGATTGAAATAAAATTTAATTAAAATTTTTTGCTGCTTTTTTTGTAGATAAAAATACGCATGAACTTATGGACTGACCTGATATATACACACTGATGGAAACTTAAGTTGCTTTATTGGTTTAGGATCTTTTATAGCTTTTTTTGTGTTAGGGGCCTTGTATAGACCCCATAGTACCTATTGTTATATAGCAGGGGTGGGCAAGCAAGAGTTCAGTGGGAGCTGAAATGTAGGTTTTGCGAAATGCATGGGAGCTGCAGTTCTGTACTGTCGTGGAGGATAGTATGGTAAGGCGCACAATTTTATTACACATTATAAATATAATATAAAACAAATATTGAATTTTTTTAATAAACATATTTTCACAAAATTATAAAAATAATAATAAAAAACAGAAATTAACACTTTCAGCAAGAGCCACATTTGCCCATGTCTGTTATATAGCATTTAAAGTGGATTTTACATTGTTCATTTATAAAGTCAAACTCCACGAGACTTTAGATCTACTGATAGAATATAACATCAGACTGAAAATGCTTGTTAATTTATTAAATTTTATTGATGGAAAGAAGAAAAGATTATTTTTGATAAATGAAATTAAAATCTCTAATTGTATTTTGTCTTTCTTCCTCCAAGATTTTTTCTTTATGTACAGTACCTACATTAATTCCCTCAATAAGCTACAGTTAGGCCATCTCCAACATTTATAACAACCATCATAAGATTTAACTTAATTATTACAGAATCTAAAATTCAAATTTTATTTTATTTTATGATAATAACCTTTCTTACAGCATCTTCATAAGCCACTCTTGCTCTTGCTGATCTTTGTGTTACTGTCACTTTTTCAGAAGAATCAGAAGCAGACTTTCTTCGTTTACCCTTTTTTATAGGAATTGGTGTACTATAAAACAACAATTAATTATATATTATTTAATATTTATCTGTTATTAACAACATAAATTTCTACAATAATAGCTTACTTATTAACAGGAATAAACATTTTAGTTTTATGCTGTTTTGACCTCTTCAATTCTTCCATCACTTCATCATTTACTGGTCCAATAGCAGGTATTGTAATTGTTGGTACTGGTGGTGGCACTCTACTTCTTAATCCCCACAGATTGCCTTTTTTCTTTATTTCTCTTCCACATATAAACCTATTAAGAAAAAAAATCCATGGATTAATTTCTACTATAATAATCGAAACAACAAAAATTTATCAATATTTACTATTTATTTCCTTCTGTAAGTGGCTATTTACTATAAAAGATTGAGTTATTTAGTGCAAGTAATCAAATTTTGCTGTTGAACATACTTTATATATAAAAATTAGGCTGAAAAATCACCTTCTGGCACACGCTAAAGAATAGTTCATGCATTTTAATTAAACTACAGATTTCTCTACATTCATTCATTTTAAGAAATTACTCCTGATATAACCTGAATTTTTTGGAATTAAAAAATGCTTTATAATAATTTAAATCTAAAAATAGTTCTCTCATTGGCAAAAATTAGAATATACATTTTAATAATATATAAATCAAATTTTCTTCTTACTACATAATTGTTTCTGCACTAAAGTTTAAAATAAAAATGCCATATTTATCCAAAAGTAGAAAGATTTAGTAGAAAAAAAAAAAAAAAAATGGCAATGGATGGAATGAAATTCTTATCCTAGTTTCAAGATGTAATTAAATTATACTGATCAATAAAACTGTCTTTTTGCAAATCACTATTACTTATCATTTATGATATTGTTGATCTTTGCACTTTTTGAACATAATATTAAGGTGAAAATTATATACAACTCTAAAAACACATACAATTGTAATAATTATTTTGCATATATGACTGTCACATATATAAATTAAAATGCTTTAATGTATATTTTAATACTTCTAACATTTTATGCATGTGCTGTACACATTTGTAGATAATTAACTATTATATTTTAATATAAAAGAATAATTATAAATTTTTGTGTTAGACGAATGTCATTTTTTCTTCATTTAATGTTTGAAATTAATTTCACGCCAATCACTTTTTAATTGAATTACTTATTAGAAATATTGAATAGTGTATTGTAAGAATGTAACCATTACACAATAATAAAACCACAATTTTTTCTATTGCAATGTATTTATAAAATATAATATCCACAATAATAAAAACAATAATAGAGAGAAAAAGATATAAACAAGACAGCAATTATAAGTAAATTCTTATTAATTTTAAGATACTATTTCTACAGTACTCTTAAAATAACTACAACCATTTAAAATCATTGAACTTTATTTATTACATATAGAAATTATATATAAAATCAAATTATATTATGATAATTATTACTACAATAGCTGTATGTGCATAAAATATCAAAAAATGTAAGACAATATTTTCTTCACTGATTATCATTACATAAATTGAAAAGAAAAAAAATACTTGTCATCATAAAGTAATATGTTGATGAATAAAATACAAACAACTTTGTTGAGTATATTTTTGATTATATTAATATTTAATTGTTTATCTTAATTTATAATTAAGACATTAAATAAATGAAAAACAAATCATTTACCCATAGTTAGTGATAATTGTTAAATAATCAATTATACATCAAATTACATTCATTAACAATTACAAATATCATTTATTAAATGTGTTTTATTATATTGTATAAATAAATAGTGTTTAGCTTAGAAACTCAAATGTAAATGTTTTTGAACAATTCATATTTTCATATTTGTTGCTATCTATAAATAGAAAAATAAATGAGGTTAAATATCAAAATTTTTTTCAAAAATTAAAATCATTAAATTAAATTTAAAAATTCAGTTCAAGTTAAGAATTCATAATTTTAAAATGTTATAACATTTTAAAAAGTAAATAAGATCACCATCATAATCAAAATACAAAAATTACAGACAAGTTTACAACATTACACATCAATAATTATTAATATGATTACAATTTTTTAAATAATGACACAATCAATTTCTCTATTAAAAAAGATTATTATTCAGAAGTTCTACATTGCTGCTAATATAAAATTCATTGTACATATTTAGTATTGAGTTTATTATATACCATTCAATATTAATTTATCTTAATTTTGGTTAAAAAAAATAAACTTTCTTAGTTTATCTATATACATTGAAGGATCATACATGAAATCATAATACACTGGTTTTGTTTATTTTAAAATGACATTTTTTCAAACTTACCTATTTCTATTGGTTCTAAGTGAAAGTAAAATATTGTCCTTCTTCGTGTCCTCTCTTACACCAAACAACTATAAATTAATATAAAACAGATCTCCTTTACATGAATTTGTGACTGAAAAATACCTTGATTATTATGATATAAAATATTATATTACCTTTCCTTTTATTTGAAGATATTGCCACTTTTTAAGGATATATGGAACAATTACACTATTGAAATCAAAGTATTTCTTATTGTGTTCCACAGTCAAATTGAAAAGCAATAAATGAGTGACATCAACCCTGCACAATATTAAAAAAACCTTATTATATCATTTTTATCTGATCCTTATTGTTTTAAATATGTATACAGGAAATGTATTTTTCTAATCGCTGAAGCTAAGAAATATTGTACTGGCAGTATTCTACCGAATAAGCTTTTCCTGAGTTAATTTTCATTATATTCATAAGCTACTTGTAAAATTAAATTTACACTTATTATTTCACATTCAAAGTTAAATACAAACTAAATTTTTAACTCTTGGCATATATTTTATGATTGAAATGGATCTCACTAACTTAAATTTTCAAGCATTTCATACTTAAAATTATATTTTAAAATTTTGAAAAATATATTACTTCAAAAACATCTGTTCTAACTGATAAAACATATATTTTCATTTATGCTAATCATAAAAATTTCTTTGAAATAATTTACTCCTTGTTCCTATTAAACAACAACACAGTGACTGATCTCCATGTAAAATAATCTGTAAAAATAGAATAATTTGATTAGTCAAAGACAGATATAAGAGCATATTAACTTTTTAACAGAGAATGTGAAATAGTATAATATAAGAAAACATGGTCAAAATTGTACGTAATAAATATATTTTAAATCCTTCACTATAAATATAGCTTAAGTTTAACAATTTAGATTTAAGCTGGATATCTACATGAGTAATTTCATTCTTCCAAGCCAGCACATAATCACATGACTTCCATGTAAATTGCACCACTGATATCAACTACTTTCACTTGTATGGTCTCTGATGTAGAGAAAGGAGAATAAATCAATTATGGATGATAATGACACAATCATCTAGTGACATACTAGTTCTTTTCAGAAATAAAAACAAGAAAATAAAACAGATTAATACTTTTATCATTTTTAAACTTCTCAATTGCTGCATTCATTCCCCAAATCATTTTGTAGAAAATGGCAAACCATCTGCTGTTTACACACTGATAATTGCCCACAATAAAAGATACAGCCAGCTTGAGCATCTAATTGCATGGTTATGTATGATTTAGATAAGTGGTTCTTAACCTGTGTTCTGCTAAATTATAAAAGTGGTATACTAGCTGATACTATGATTGGATGAACTTTAGCATAAATTTGCACTTTATGACATAGACAACATGCAACTTGCATTTTGCAGTGAACTAATTCTTGTTTCCCTTGCAAAGACAAAAAAATTAAATATATCTAAGCGATGATTTTGTATAGAAAATCTGTAGTTTCAAACACATTACTGGCAGCTTTAACTCCTACAGAAACAAAGTTGTAAATATGTTAAATTTCACAAGTCAAGATCATTAAAGATGATTTTTTTTTTTTAAATTTGAATAACTATGGAAGTAGATCTTTAATATTGTTACGAGCTGTGGGGCTCAGGATATAAATTCAGAATATAGTTTACCGAAACTGACACTTTTATTTAGATACACTAACAAGTTCACAACCTAATAGACACTACAATTACTTTGCACTTAACACTGTTCATTTCTCTCTCACTCATCCATACGATGGTAGAACTGCACTGATGAAACACTCAATTCTTTTTTTATACTACTACTCTCCCAATCTATCATAATTTCTTGAAAGGTCGAAAAAGTTAGAAGTATACACACCCATGGATCAGTACTCTAGAACATTCCAGTACAACTCTGAGCCTTCAACAAAAATGTTATAGAACTCGTTAAAAGAAACATCTCTAATGTTATTTTTGAATATTTTTTAACTGTTCTCCCTCGTTCTGCCACTCTCCACATGATGGTGCTAGTCTCCCCCGGAGCTAGTGCGACACTGCCCTCCTCTTAAGAAATGCTTGTCCCGAGCATCGTTAGACCCATAGTACTGTGCCAAACAATCCACATGAACAATCTTGGGCACAGTTCTCGACCCCTTCTGTATTCAGTAGGTGACATCGTTGATTCTAGTCACAACACGATATGGCCCATCCCACTTTGGCTGTAATTTAGGAGACTTCCCCTTGCTGCGCACTGGGTTATGTAACCACACTAGGGAACCCTCTTCGAAGCCTTGACTGTTTGCCTTCTGGTCATATCGGGTCTTCATCTTTTCAGACATTTGTTGGCCTGACTGTCAGATGTGGTCACATATGTCATTCATTTTATGACATAAATCGTCTGCATAGTCGGTCATGCTACGTGGACTATCAGGTGGGGTACCAATGATTAAATCTGTGGGCAATCGTAGTTCTCTTCCAAAGTTTGCAAATGCTGGTGTCACAGATGTACTTTCGTGGACTGCACTTCGGTATGCCAACAAAAACGGTTGAATGTGTTTGTCCCAGTCTCTATGACTTTTGCCAGGTACCTTTCCAACATCCGATTAAATCGTTCCACCATCCCATTGGATTGTGGATGATACGAGGTGGTTCTGGTTTTGTGGGTACCCATCACAAGGCATGTCTCCTAAAATATTTGAGACTCAAAATTCCTGCCTTGATCACTGTGAATCTCTAAGGATACTCCAAACCAACAGAAGACATCGTGGACTAATTTATCGGCCACGGTTACCTCTTCTTGATTAGGAATGACAAATACTTCTAGCCATTTAGTAAAGTAGTTCATGACAACCACGAAGTACCAGTTTCTATTTTCACTTTCAGGAAATTGTCCCACAACATCTAACGCTATTTGTTCCCATGGGGCTCTAACATTGTATACCCTTAATGCACCTTTACTGCAAGTTTGACATCCCTTCACGGCCGTGCAACTGTTACATCTGTGACACCATTCCTCCACATCATCATGACAGTGGATCCAATAAAATCTCTCGCAGATCTTCAGTAAGGTCCTCTTCACCCCCATATGACCTCCAGAGCAGCCATCGTGGTACAGTTTTAAGATCTCTGGAACTTTTTCTTTGGGAACAACTATTTACAGGTGGTAGCTGTCCCCTCGGGTATTTTCCCACTTATGGCACAATATCCCATCCTGTATAGTCAAGTTATCCCATCGTGCCCAGTAGCTCTTTATAACTGGAATCATAGCTGCAACATCATGCATTTTCCCTTTATGATGTTCAATCACAAAGTCACACTCCTGTAGCAGCTCTATCCACCTTGCTACTTGTCCTTCTGGATTCTTCAAATGTAAAAGCCACTTCAATGCAGCATGGTCTATATGCAAGTGGAATCTTCTTCCAAGCAAGTAGTTGCTAAAATGTTGCAAGGTCTTAACTACAGCAAGTAATTCCCTTCTCATCATGCAGTAATTCCTTTCTGGTTTGGATAAGGCTTTGCTGAAGTAGGCTATAACAAATTCCCGATCTCCTTTTTGTTGAGACAAAACCATGCCGATCCCCATGTTACTTGTGTCTGTGTCGACTACAAAGTCACTTCCAGTGTTAGGGTAGCCCAAAATTGGCATGTTGCACAGATGCTCCTTTAATTCCTGGAATGCAATATCACAACCCTTGTCCCAGCAGAATCGTGTCTTCTCTTCCATAAGCTTATGCAGTGGTTTGACAATATCAGCAAAATCCTTCACACACCGACAATAATAAGAGCATAAGCTGAAGAAAGCTCTAACTCCCGTCCTGTCTTTTGGAACTGGCCAATCTTTTACAGTGACGATTTTATCAGGTCTATCTGTACTCCCTTTTCTGAGATGTGTCCCAAGAATTTAACTTGCCATCTAAAGAAGGTGCATTTTTTCGGGCTCAATTTGAAATTGCCTCCTCGTATTTTCAATAACACTCATTCCAGGTTTTGAAGATGATCCTCAAATGTGCAGCCCACGATAATTATATCATCCAAATAGACAAGACAGGAGTCCCCACTCAATCCAGTGAGTACTAGCTCCATATGTCTTTCAAAAGTAGTTGGAGCATTGCACAGCCCAAAGGGCATGCATGACCTTAAATTGCCACAAACCCTTTCCTGTGAATAATGCAGTCTTCTCTTTGTCTCTAGGGTATATTTCCATCTGCCAGTAGCCACCTTTTAGGTCCAGGGTAGTGAACTACTTCATTCCTGTCAGCATATCCAATGTGTCGACGATCCTCGGCAGCAGATAGCTGTCCTTCTTTGTAACATTGTTCAGTCATGACAGTCCACACAAAAAAAAGCATGCTGCCATCTTTCTTCTTTACCAGGACCACAGGTGAACACCATGGGCTAGATGAGGGCTCTATAATGACATTCCTTACCATTCCCTGAATCATGGCATCCACCTCTTGTTCACGTGCCATCAGTAGCCTTCTCGGTCACCGATAGATTGGTAACTCGTTTCCTGTATTTATTTTGTGCCAAACCAATCCTGTCTTCCCTATATACCCGATGATGCACCTTCCATAAAGAGTTCCGCCGAACCAATTTTAAGACTCCCTGCTTAACATCAATCTCACAATGATGTTCTCTCATGAAGTCCAAGCCCAGAATACAATCGTCCCTTATATCAGCAAAGATAACTTTATGCTGATAAATCTTGTTGCCTAGTTGCAATTCCACCTCTTTCTCGCCTCGGACGGATATGTGCTGACCGGTTGCTGTTAAGATGAAGTATATCATGGCCACTGAAGTAGTCCCCAAGAAACTGATTTGCCAGCTGACAACTGATGACTGTGGAAGCTCCAGTGTCCAATGTCAGCTTACATGGTGTTCCGTTAATTTTGCCTTGGATAATCAGGCTATTCCCATCATGGGCTTGGAAGATCGAGATTCCTGGGGCTCCCTCAGAACCAGCCAGCACCTGCCCCACACTCCTCGCATTTACTTGTTTCCCTGCTGCCATTGCTGGGTGGTGGTACAGCCACCTCTACCTTCTGAAGTCCATCCCCCTTTCGGTCTCTCCCAAGGTGCCTTCACTTTGGGCAATTCATTTGCAGGTGGCCCCTTGCACTACAGTAGTAACACTGAGGACCTGTTGTTACAACCTCCCTGACATGATGGATCGATCATCGTGTCTTACTGCCTCCACCTCCAAGGCATGGGCCAAAGCGTCCTTCAGAGTTTCATGATGTCCCAATCTGACAGTGGCTTGAACTTCTAGATCATGTATTCCATCTATGAACAAGTAGTCTTTCAACCAATGCAGGTGAAGACTGATATGCTTTTCAGACCAAGCTTCTCAACGTCCAGTGCCCAGCACTGTAGAGTCTTGGCACTATGTTGCGCACAATCCTTAAGCTGTGCCCGATATACATGTTCGAGATGCTTGTCCCAGTATCTGGACTCCAATGCCTCCACCAGTTGGTTGTAAGTGATGTCCTTACCAAGGGCCTCTAGTACAGTCAAGGCCTGATTGTGGAGGGCCAATGTGAGTGCTGTCATGGCCTGTGCTTTAGTCTATCCATTCATCCTCACCACGGCTTCAAACTGGATTTTATAAGCTGACCACGAAGATGTCCCATCGAAAGGCGGTACTTTAAATCCATGTACTGCTAGAGTAGCTATAACAGGAATGACATTCCCAATCTCAGATTTTAGCTGGAACAAGCTTTCTTAACATCTGTGATCTTCACTTCAGCTTTGGCAATTTGGTCCGCATGCCATTGGACCTGCTCTTTATGGTGCTCAACCTGCTCCTTGATTACCTTTAAATCACTGCCAATCGTGGTGTGCAGTTCCTTCAGTTGACATGCCTGCTCTTCTTAACTTTGCTGGAGCTCTTTTTGCATATCTTTCAACTGACTGGTCTGCTCTTGTAACGCTGCCAACAATACAGACAGGTCCAGCATAGCCGGTGCTGGAGTAGCGCCAGAGGTGCTGGCAATTAAAACAGTCATTTATTTGCTGACCATCTAATGTCCGATCAGAAGATTCACCAAAATGCCACTGATCCATCGCCTGCTGTCACCGTTGGCTTCGTGTATGAATCTTTTCAGTGTCTTCTTTTGGCATAACCAGCATGATTCATATCACACTCCTGACACCAATTTGTTACGAGCTGTGGGGCTCAGGATATAAAATTCAGAACACAGTTTACCGAAACTGACACTTTTATTTAGATACACTAACAAGTTCCTAACCTATAGACACTACAATTACTTCGCACTTACACTGTTCATTTCTCTGTCACTCCAACGACACTTTGTTACTCGTCCATACAATGGTAGAACTGCACTGATGAAACATCCAATTCTTTCTTTATACTACTACTCTCCCAATCTATCTAAACTTCTCAAAAGGTCGAAAAAGTTAGAAGTATACACCCCCATGGATCAGTACTCTAGGACATTCCAGTACAACTCTGAGCCTTCAACAGAAACGATATAGAACTCATTAAAAGAAATATCTCTAACGTTATTTTTGAATATTTTTAAACTGTTCTCCCTCATTCTGCCACTCTCCTCACAATGGCAGTAGTCTCCCTCGGAGCCAGCGTGACAATATCTACAGAAATAGATATTCAAATTTAAAAAGAATGCTCAGTATATATCTTTGCTTTTGAACTCTGAATTAAGATTGTTATTCAGGAATAGTTCTAAAAATAGGCATAGCACTAAGAATAAATTTCTGTCCTTTTTTCCAAAATAAAGGCAGAAATACTTTTATAAAATGTTTTAAAAAGATAGTGTGTTAAAGTGGCATATACAGTTGATATTTTTAATTACTTAAATAGCTTAATACAAATTATCAAGAAAAACAGGAAAAATATTTTTACCATATACCGAGTATTCATTACAGCATTCGACATAATATTTGAGAGAGCTTGGATCTTACAATCGCCAATAAAAAAACTTAAAAATGAGAAAGGCTTACTGTACAAATATAGACTTAGAAGTGAGGGTAGCTATATCAAATATTAGACTTGATATTGATGAAATCTGCAAAACCAACAAGCTAATGTATTGCATTATAATTGATTTAAAGAAGTTTCATTTTTATAAAAGTTTTGGTTTATTTTTGTTAGTTTTTACAAACATAATTATTAAAATTAATTCTTTTTTACTATTATTCATTCTGTAATCTATAATTTTTTAATAAATATGCATGTTCATGCATATTTTTGTTGCTATTTTACCATATTAATGATTTTGCTGTTCTGTGAATTTTTCTTGCATTCAAATTCCACTGATTTAGATGCTCATTTATTTAGGTCATGCATGTGCAGTGCTAAAAGCATTTAAAGTACTCATTTAGATATCCAGTTTTAAATTATATCAACACTTAAACAATCTACGCTTTCGCTGTAAATCCATTAAAAGAATTGCATAAGTCTTAAAGCAAATTTAATGACAGAAAGTTAATATTTTATAAAAACGATCTAACAGATTAAAAAAAAAAAAAGCATTATAGTAAGAAAATGAAGAACAGAAGATTCCTCCAAAATTTTGGAACACACTAGAAAAACTAATACATTTTTAAGCTGTTTTAACAAATTGTTGGATGTATGAATTGTGTCCTCCTGTAATATTAACTTTAGTTGCATAATTGAATTGAATTTTATTAATCTTTAAAAAAATTAGTTGTTAAAGAATAGAAATGTATGTTGGTTCATACATTTATGTAACTTAAAAAAAAAAAAAAGCTAAAAGACATTGCATAGCTTGTAACGTTTATACCCATACAAATCTGTAAATTATAGATCAAATGAATTAAAGATCAATCACTGTGTTATATAATTATAGCCAACTATGTTTAAATTTCTCTTAAATTTTAGTACTA
The DNA here is from genome assembly GCF_030686945.1 of Centruroides vittatus. Lineage (NCBI taxonomy): Eukaryota > Metazoa > Arthropoda > Arachnida > Scorpiones > Buthidae > Centruroides > Centruroides vittatus. The sequence goes on from NW_027122576.1 coordinate 2,618,345, forward strand.
ATACATCAAATTGCACACAGATATAATCCAGAATTAACAAGAGCCAAATTTCACTGAATTTCTTAAATAAGTTCCAGAATTAAAATTATGAAATAATTTAAACAAAAAAAAAAAAAAATTATTTTTGTAAATAATTAGTTTTTAATAAATTTTCAGAGAGTTATTAGGAACTAACATTTATAAATTATTTTTCAAGATTAACACATTAAAATTATGACATTACCATTTCAATTCCATTCTGTGCAGATATTCTTGATTAGAATTACATATTGAACAAACAAATATATAAAATCTGTCTCCATAAAGAAGAGGCTTTTCTAAGCATTGCAAACAAGCTTCACATAAAAAAAGATTAAAAAGAAATTGTATGAGAAATTTTATCAATTAGAAATAATACTAGTAACATAGTATTATTTTTAAAAGAGATTTCCAAAAAATAAAAATTTTTAATCACCTTCGTGAAACCACTGCTTGCATCGGCAGCATTGCAGCATTTTTCTGTACCATCTAAAACATATTAAACATTTTGAAAATTTGTTCAGTTTATATTTAATAAAGGGAGGGGGCATATTTGGGCTTTAAAAATATTCAAAAAGCAATCCCTTGAAATTATCTTCTTTAAAGTAAAAATTGGAAAAAAATAAGAATAAAAAAAGTTTTTTGACTTGATTACAAAGAAATTCTATATAAAAAAATTTAATAAATATTTGTCAATATATTATACATATTAAGAATTAAGAAAATGTTATGATGTACCATGTAAAAAAGACATGACAAAATAATTACCATAATTATATGCAGATAGCCTGTTGATTATCTGTACAATCTATTTGGAGTAGGTGAGAATTATGTTACGGTGAGGTCTGACTGAAGATTTACTTGCAATTTATAAGCTGTTTAAGGAGTTTATTTGTCTAAACTTACCAAGAGCAGCTTTACAAGATGCAAACACTCCTTTGCATACCAGACATTTATTTGCCATCTCAATTTTTCCAGAAACCATCAAAGTGAATATTTATAAACCTTGCGTTTAGTCATCTCTTAGTTATTCTCAATGTGTCAAGCAATGCTTTAATCATTATTACAAACTAACTTTTTACTGTCAGAGAGAATAAGTTTCAATACTGATCGAGATAGAAGAGGAACCAGAGCCTTAAAAGTTAAGTTTCCAGTAATTTACCTCTCTCTCAAAGCCTTTTAAGTAATCTATCATTGGATATATTATTGGTATTTCATAATTTTTGTTATTTGCTACTTACACAAATTAGGTTCCATCATAAATATTTATTTTTTTCCTATTTCTCTTATTTTATAATTATATATATTAATGAACTAATAATAAATGGAAGGTGGGAAAAAATGCTGTTTTCTAAAAACCATATACAGGTAAATGTTTCAACCATCACTTTAAAGCAGGTGTGTATATAAAGGTCTTATTTCACCTCTAACAGCTTTTAGCTTAAGCTGCCACAAGTTATCCACACAAAATTACATACTTGAAAAATATCTAACACACAAAAATTGCTCCATATAAAAGACTGTAGTATTGTTTCTAGAGTAATCATTCAACATAATATACATTAAAGTCTACAAATGTGTTATTTCTACCTTTTGATTTTTATATTTTGGTTGTCATCATCAAGATTTAATAGTGAAAAATCAATGTTCAATCACACGATCTTTTGATTGTGTAATTAAACATTAACTGAGTTGTGTGTTTTAACTTATTTGGAAGTGTTTCATTTTAGTACAGATTTTCTCCTGAAAATGAATTTTCTAAAGATTTGAAGGTTTTTTTCAAAATCATGGTCACTACTTATTGTGATCACAGAGATTCAATACTATTTTGATAATAAGTGACTAAGGATAATATCTGACAGCTGCCAGCTTGTAAGGCAGCTAATACACAAGGGCATGTTTACAAGAAAGCAGTCAACCAGTCAATCTAAAAAAATTTGACTGATCACCACAATATTTGCTATTCATAATTTCACTACAAACACATTTTTATTAAATTAAAAAAATCCTATTAAATTACAGTAAAAAAAACTATTAAAACTTCTATATAGTAAATTTCTCTAACAAATTTTTGCATTGTACACTGCTCTTTCAGCCAAAAATATACGTAAAATTCTTAACATAGTAAGTATGGTTGCTGTATATTCGAATTCTGTGTGTACTGTCCTTGTAATCCAAAGAAATGATCCTTGGTAGACGATCTTACAACAATGATTAGCAAAACCTTTTAAAATAAACCGTAAATTTTCTAACCATTGCTGTAAGGTCGCCTACCAAGAATCATTTCTTTGGATTACAAGGACGGTACATGCAGAATACGTAAAATTGTTTCTAAATTACGAAGTTAAATTTCTGTATAACCAACTTTTTCAATTTAATAACAATTATCAATCATTAAAAGTAGATTATTGTTTGGGGGTTGAGTTTGAATTTAGTATTCAATTTCAGTATCAATCTGTAAACCCTTTGTAAAATTGTGGCCCAGATGTGAGGAATACTGGTCATTAGCTTTTAAAACCATAATGTAATCTGCTCTCCACATGGCTACCAATTGTAAAGGGGTAGAGAGAGAGAGAAAGAGATTATCTGCCAATGAGGGCATTTTGGACCTAAAAACAATTTACAATTAACAAATGTTTTAAAGTTGCAGTATTTATGTATTAAAATAAATTTAATACTGTATTATACAGTATTTCTTAGTAACACTGAAAACTTATAGTTAACATGTTCTACTGAAAAAAAAAATTACTGTATAAATTTTTGGACATCCCAAATCGCATCGCATTGCATCCCTATTCACTTCATGATATAGTTAGGGATGTCCTGATACCAATGAGAGTGATGGGTATTGGATCCGGTATTGTTACTTTTATCACAGACAGGTAAGGTCTGACTGAGACCAGATTTTGCAGCCAAATCAAAATCTGAAATGGAATTTTACACTATTTTCATTTAAGTTAAACTTATTTACAAATGATTATAACACTTATGTGTTGTGGCGTTACAGGAGTGTAATCCTGGAGAATGAACTCTAACTGTCGGACGAGTTCATTCTCCAGGATTCCACTCCTGTAACGCCACAACACGTAAGTGTTATAATCATATAACAAACATTGGCATGAAGTGACATTGTCTTATATAAAAACTATTAATGACCAAAAACCAATAAATATATTATGTCAAATTTCATATGACTTTCAAATGTTAACATACTGTTTTATGTCTTCACCAACAACTTCTTATCCATCTCTATCCCATGTATAATAGTACCCACAGAGCCCATTAGCAGGACCAGACACAGGGGGCTTTTGTGTACATAAAACATCATATGAGTAACTGAAGTACTGACTGACACTTCTGAATCAGTTAGCCAGGATTCAATTCCCTGGAATAAGTAACAAAATATTAATTGTTGCTCTGGGTCTTGCTCAGCCTTTATTGCAATGAGTATATGAGTACCTTCTTAGCAGTAAAAACAACTGGAAGGTGACACAACAGACTGAACAGTGACAGCCGGCAAGATTTCCAGTTTTGATACCCAATGTCGACACTGGCTGGTATTGATACTTTAGTATAAGACTAGATACTAGATACAGTGGTATTGAGACATCCCTAAATACATTACAGTATGATGGATTAATTTTGTGCCAATTTCGTTTATATGCTGCTTCATCTGAGATTACATGTCATAAAAATCAGGGAAGTCTGTACAATAAATATTGGGTATCAGCGATGTTTATTGTGTACAGTACATTATTTAACTGAGAAAGCAGTCTTGTGCAGATGGCTGAGATGAGTCATACCTAAATCATTTTACAGTACTGAATGCTATGTACAGTTTGAAGGAACTTTCCTAAATTTGTCTATCAGAGTTCTCAAAAACATTAAAATTGAAAAGTTGTATTTCACTTCCTATTTTAACTTTAGGTTTGGGAGTGGACAGTTCTATACTGTAGTACAAAAATGTAAAAGCAAGTGTTTAAAGCATTACTAAAGAAAAAAAAAATGATTTTGATATTAGTCAATGATGCAAGACCTACAGCAAAATGTGACAGAACCTGTGTTTACATCAATGTAGATGAAGCAGTTTTAATATTAATACTTTTAATAAGTGGAAAGTACATTTATAAACAAAGAACGTTTTTAAAATTATTCTGTGCAAAAATATTTACAATTTTTTTAACATAAATATAAACTTACTTAAAATAATACTTTATGTACCAAAAAGTGTTTTCTCTAAATTTCCCTATAGCAAATTTTTTTCAAGATTTAGTGACTGTTATATAGAAGTTTAACTGTACTTTCAATATACTTTTAAAATCAAATATTGTAAATTCTTTATACAGCAATAAAACTTTTAATTACTTTTCTGGATAAAACAATAGTGAAATACAAATCAACCATATTACTCCAGCAAAAAAAAAAAAAAAAAAAAAAAAAAAAAAAAAAAAAAAAACATTTAATTTAAATATCAGTTTCAGGCCAAGTAACAACTACCAGGAGGAAAAGGAAAGAAGACAGGAAAGAGAATCCATCAAAGGTTGTTTACAATAGTGATTTTAAAATATTGTATATGTTTTAGTCCATACATGTTTGGTAAAAGAATCTATATATCCATTAAACATATTTAAAAATTAGCAAAGATAATTATTAACCTTTCAGCAGTGGGATAATCAGGTATAGTGCTATCCCTTAGTAGTGGAGAATATACTTGGAAATTTTTAAAGTACAGTGGTGCCTCGTATAACTTACGCCTCGAATAACGGATGCTGCAAACAACAGACTTTCTGTTTGGCCGTTACATGACTCAAGCAACAGACTGGCTGCAAACAAAAGACTTTCCGGCATAATTGGTGACTGCTCCATGCTGCGTTCTTTAATAGCGGTTGCTCTGCGTCTCCGCTACTACGGGAGTGCGCTGCTGTTTGTAGGCATTTAGGAACTATGGTGAAAGAAAGATGGAGGCACCCGCACTATCGATAGTATCGTGATGAAGGAATCTGTACAGGTATACCTCAAGTTATGTCGCTCTTGAGTTACGTCGTTTGTCAAAAACGTATACGGAAAAATAAAAATCAAGTTTAAGTCAGTTTATTCGACTTTAAATCCGTCCGCCACAAACATTCAAGTTGTAATATCACTAGAAAAGCGTTAAAAGCACATAAAATCATATTAAAATATGTACTGTACATTTACAGTAAATGTTAATATAATCATCATAAATCATAGAGAACAAAACATGAAAACATCTGTGTTTCTGCATTGTCGTCTTATTAAGCGGTCTTTTAAGTGCTCATTATTGGCGTTTAGTTACGACGTAAGTCAAAACTACGACTTGCGTCGTAACTACACAAGTAAATTCGACTTACGTCGTTTTTCGACTTACGCCGCCTCTCCAGGAACCAATTACTTACGTAAGACGAGGTATACCTGTAATTCTAAACTATGAGCTTTAAAAGGCAAAAGAAGGGTCCCAATTGTAAAATTTAACCATAAAATGGATTATTTGTTGAAACAGCATTCAAAATAGATTCAAAAAAAAAATTCGTAAAGGCACTTACATCAACGTGTGCACTAACTCGTGCTTTCACAATTTCTAAATTCTCATTCATAAAACCACATAATGGACCCAGAAACGAAATTAACTGAGCCACGGAGGACTCCATGTTGATTTCCACCATAAACTACTGCTACAAGAGGCTGTTTTTGCAGTTTGACGAAGTGCACTCCCTCCGGAATTTAGGAACGCGTTCCAAGGAATTTTTAAATGGATGTCGCTCACGCGGAGTTACGCGGAGGAATAAAAGAACGCACCCCATTTTCATTATTTTATGATACAGTACGGTTATTTTATGCTGCGGAACAAATTAGATGTTTTAACATGTATTTCTATGGGAAAATGCGTTTCGTATAACGGACGTGCACCTGGAACGGATTAAGTACGTTACATGAGGCATCACTATTTTTTCACGTGATTTTTCTCATTACAGTTTCAGAAAAAGATTTTGTAAACAGTTATGTCTAGTAATAATAATAATCTTTATTTGGCGTAAAAGGCTTTTGCCTGTTACAAGGGCGTTTTATTTAAACGCATATTTACACTCATATAATAACATCTCAACAACATTGATATTTTCTATTTACTGATATATAGAATTTCATTAATATTTTGTCACAATTATCATTTAGTAAATTGTTTAACATAGTTATATAGCATATAAATCATGTTAGTATTAGCACTATCAAACATCTTATACATTTCCTTCCCACTAGTACAGTTAGCCAATGGCCCAATTTGGAGCCTTTGTAGTTTATCCTTTTCGTTACAGCATTCGCATATAATATGAAGTTTAGATAAATTTTTGGTACAATTTGGACATTTAGATTGGGTGTAGTCTATATATTTGTCATTTATAATTATTCCATATTTATTTAGCCTAATCTGTATAAAAAACTTTTTGATATTAAAGGCTAGGTTTGTCAATATATAGTTGTTATTCATTGGGTAATTTAAGATTGTTGTATACCAGCTTGTGTTTTCCCGTTTTTGTATATCTTCAATATCTTGAACAATGGAGTGCTCCATAGCTCTGTATATTATTTCTTTACTATATTATTCCATATTATATGTATGATCCAAAAACAGTTTAATAGAGAAACCATATTTATTTACTATCTTCGATAGCTGCATTATCCAGCTTTGTCTTAAATCAGTTTCCCTTGATTTGTGGTATAGTAAAAACTAATTTTGTTATGTCTTCTGCCTTAATAATTTTTTGTAAAAACATTAAATATCTTTTTATTGGTATAGTATTTAATCTAAATCTATTTGTTTCTAATCTTAAGGCGCTGCCCAGGATATTAAATTCTAGCTGGAATGTCTTGCATATAAATATATTCTGTATTTTTTCAAAGTCATTAAATTTATCCATACTCCAAATTGGGGCTGCATAACCTATTGAATTCATCACAAGTGAATTAAAAAGTTGAAAATGTGTTCCTAAGTTCTTTCGTTTAGCCTTACAGAATAGACCAATTAAGTTGCTTATTACAATTTTTGCTTTGTTTAGTGAATTTTTATAATGTTTCTCAAACGAGAGATTTGGTGTAAACGTTATTCCTAAAAATTTAATTTCCTTGACTATTTTCACTTCTTTATTAATGAAAAAGGACATGTGCTTATTGGATATATTACTACCATTTCAAAATATCATTATTGTTGATTTTTTTGGATTTATTTTAACTCTTAACTTTTCCAAGTATTCACAAATTTGTTGAATCTTTCTATGGAGTGCAGCTGCAGTAGGGGCTACCAGCACAATGTCATCAGCATATGATATAGTGTGTATAGTCTGATTTTTGATTTGGATTCCATCTTCATCTCTCTTAAAGCAATTATTTAGATCAAATAGATAAAAGTTGAAAAGATATGGGGACAACAGATCTCCTTGTAATAGTCCTCTGTAGGTAATAAACGGTGTCCATATGTTTGTATCCTGTTTAATGATTGTCTTATATTTTCCAAACAACAGCCATATCATTTTTATTAGTAGTTCATTTGCCTCATATCTCTTCATTTTACTCTGTAGGCCTGTAATGCTAATCATATCATATGCTTTTTCAAGATCCAAAAAAAAGGGCAAACACTATGTCTTTTCTTAAGCAACTGTATTTGGATTAGTGACAACAACACAAAGAGGGCTGTTTGGGTACCACCCCCCTTCTAACAAATGCAAATTGCATTTCATTTCTATATTTATTAACGGCTGTCCAATGATTGAATTTACCAGCTAATATTGCAGTAAATACTTTCCGTAGACAAGACGAAAGAGCTATTGGTCTATAATTGGTTGGGTCCTGTCTGTTCCCTTGTTTAAATATCATGGTAAAAATAATTTCATTCCAATTGGCCGGTATTATACTATAACTGTAGAATTGATTGAATTGTCTGGTTAAATATCGAATGATTTCTAGTGGCAGAATTTTGATCAGTGAATTAGGTATTGCATCCAGTCCCAGTGTTAATTTGTCTAAGTTTTTTAATACACTTCTGAAGTTCTTCTGTCTTAATTATCTCGTCTTGATGAATTTCTGGCCTTGTCTTAGTTTCCATATGTTTTTGACAAAAATTTTTCCGGTAGTTTTCTGAAACTTTATTGTAATATTTAAGCCAAATATTATACCCTATTCTAGTCTGTATGTCCAAACCTGACTTTCTTATACGAAAACTGTTGATTATCCTCCAGAAAACTCTCGAGTCTTTAGCTTCTGATAATTTCTTACTGATGCCTGAAAAGTATAGTTTCTTTCTGGCTTTGATTAAATTATTATACATTTTCTTATACTTTAAATAATTCATTAGTGCTTTGCTGGTATTTGTTCTTCTGAAGACCTGTAAACTCTTTTGTTTTTTAATTTTGTAGCTATAACATGTATTGTTATACCATTCGCATTTGAATGTTTTTTCATACCGCTGCATACAATTCTTGTACCTGTATTCTTCTAGTTTAGTTGTAAGACTCAGATAATTTTCTATTGGATCATTTTCTTTTTCCAAGGTTAACATCTCCCCAGTCATATGCTCAAAATCTTTTGACAATTTCCATTTATTATAGGCTGGTCTTAATTCCAAATTAATAGAGTGATGCTGTTCACAATTATTTCTCTTGTTTGTTTTTTGATATTTTACCAATTCCAACTGTATAGGAAAATGATCTGCAAGGTCATCCCCCAGAACATTCATAGAATTACAGCACTTTATCATTTCTTCTGAACATATAAAGTAATCCACTATTGATTTCTCGTTTGGGGAAACACAAGTAATTTCTGCAGGGGTATCTCTCCTCATCCTACCATTCAGAATTACTAATTGATTATGAACAAAATCTAGAAGTATTTTCCCCTCTGTATTTAACATTTTATCTTTGGATATTCTTTTGTTGGCTATATTTTCGAACGTCTGAAAAAATATGGTATCAGTGACTTCGCCAATACGTGCGTTTAGATCACCTTCTATTATCCATAGTTGTGTCAGAATCGACCATCTATCCAAAACTTTTTGCACTTCAGTTAGAATTGGTTTCCTCTCAATAGAGGGTGGTATATATATATATATTCCTACCACTCCCAAATATGTGTAAGTCCATCTCATTTTAATTTCATTCTCTAATTTTATTATAACAGCAATGACATAGTCCGATATATATTGGAGAAAGATTTCACCTAATCTTTTCTTAATTAGTAGCAGAATTCCACCTGACGGGTGACCAAACCTCTTTTTGCGTTGAGCAATTACGGGGCCTCAATAGAGTCCCGTATTGTTATTTTTCGTCACTACCTCCCCGTGCCGGGAGTGGGTAATTTGCGCGCCTGCTGCCTTCCTTGGACGTGGTAGCCGTTTCTCAGGCTCCCTCTCCGGAATCGAACCCTGATTCCCCGTTACCCATAACAACCATGGTAGGTGCATAACCTACCATCGAAAGTTGGTAAGGCAGACACTTGGAGCCTTGCCAATTATTACGCTATTGTCTTGTTCTAGATATTTTATTTCCATATCACTAAATTTTAAAATCCAGGTTTCTAAAAATCTGATTATTTCATTTGAGTCCAGGAATTTTCTTATCGTGGTTTTGAATAATTTCCCTCTTAACCCTTGAATATTCCAAAAACTCATCAACACATTATTTTTTTCTCTTGTTGAACTTCCTACTTTTTTCTCACCCAGTTCACTGTCTTTGGCTATCAATTCATCTCCATTCATTTTTCTATTGTTATTTTCTATATTATTCTCCATTCTCTGTTTTTTCTGTGTTGTATTTAAGTTATCTTTTGTTTTTACTAATCTTATATTATATTTGTCTCTAAAAAATGATTCACCTGAATTATTTCTTTAGTTTTCAAATCATATGTATACATTGTATTTTCTTTTAAAAAATAGTCATCTCTTATTTTTATCCTGTTATCATCCGATTTCTCTAGTTTAATCTTTTTTAGTAATAATTTTCTCCTGATCCTCGATCTCAAACATAAGTCCGTTGATATTATTATTTTTTTCTTTCTGTCCGTCATTTTAGATTTTATTGTCCAGAATTTACTAAGAATTAGGTTTCGATCTTTAACCGATTCAGTCATGAGCTTAATTACTTGATTATGTTTTCTGTCTCCTAGTTGAAAAAGACCCTCAATTTCTATACAGTTAAGTTCTAAGTTTTCTTTTATAAATTTTTTCAACTCTTCTACATATTCCGAGGTTTTGAATGGAAAATTAAATATTATTAGATTCTTCTTAGTCCTCTCGTTTAACATTTGATCAATTTCAAAATCCACCATATTTTTTAACTTACTATGCAAATCCGTTCTTTCTTCTAATGTATTTTTTGGCACATATCTTTCATCTCTTCCTTGAGCTTTAAGTTTTCTTCGTTCATATTATTGATTTCAGCTCTCATGGAACGGATTTTGAAGTTCAGACGATCAAATTTGTCTTGAATCAATTCGTAGACTGATTTTAGTGAGTATTCAGGTTCAGTAGTGCTTGGTACTAAAAGATCTTCTGCCGGTTCAAAAAAGTCTTTGATCGTAGCATACCTTGAGATATCAGCAGTATTCTTGGAATGTTCCTCAATCAAGTATTCCTCTTCTGACATTTCGGTTGTCTGAATATTTTCTTCGATATCCATTGTATGCTCTTTACGTGGTCTTCCTTGCCCCCTTTTTTGCATAACTTCTTAACTTGGTAATGGAGGAGATCGAGGAAGAGGACTGGGATTTATCTCTATACTAGCAATCATTAGTAAAATAATAATTAGTATTCGAGTTAGTGAAACATTTAAATTTCTTATTTCAGTTCTACACTTCATATTGTACTGTAAAACTTCCATGTCTAATGTCGCCATAACAGCTCAGCAGAAAAGTCACCAACACCTCCGCAGGCAGATTACACCCCCTATGTCTAGTAAAGAAAAGTCTTTTTTTATTGTTACATAATTCATTTTTTATGTGAATTTTTTTTTTGCGGTAGTTTTTGGCGATACCCCCAAAAGAATTTAGCGGATATATACGTCCCTAACCACTGCCACACGATCGCCCTCAACGTATATATACGTCCCTCATTGCTGAGTGGTCAAATAATCTTCCTGGCAAGTAATAACTAATGTTTTCAAAAACATTATCTTTAAACTAATCCTAATTTGTCAATTAGAAATATCATAAATGCCCTAGTTTAAGCACAATTTACACTGGATGCAAAGGGCACAAAAGTGGAGAGAGCAAACAAGGCAAGTGAAGCAAACTTCAGTCACACTGCATATTTTGTAGTTGCGATTTGTAGTTTCACACTTTTACCAATAGATGGTGTTTTAAAAAAATTTGATACATACTGCAATTACCATGTTAATGTTCTTTTTGTTTATTGTGTTGTGTATTCTTATTGAAATTAAATTATATACCAGTATTATTTTCAATATAAATTTTTTTCCCCTGCCATGAGTCGAGAACGCTAGTTGAGATGAAAATGCTTTCGTTGGCTTGCACTTGCCAATGCACTCCAACTATAGCACATGTAATTGATGTTCTCTCCTATCTGGAATTCTCGTATTCTTTTTTCCTCTTTTCTATCCTTATATAGGTGTGGATTTAGTTGATCATAGATGGTGTGTAGTCTTCTTCCCATCAACAGTTCTGCTGCAGTTTATGGACTCCTAAATTGAAGAGACTGTATCCGTGTGTAGAAAATGCCAAGAACAGAGGTCAAACTCAACCCCAGTTAAAGACACTTATTGGCCATCACCCGCGGCACCCTGGGACTGAGTACACATTGACCATGCAGGACCACAGTATGGACATACATATTTTATTCTAGTGGATGTTATTCGAAGTAGGTGGAGGTGGAAGAAATACAAATGCAGTCAACCCAGGAAACCGTGAAATTATTGAGAAGCATATTTAGTACACATGAACTACCAAATACAAATGTATCAAACAATCATCAAAGCTTTAAATCCCAAGAAATAAAAGAATATATACAAAAAAAAAAAAAAAAGAGATACAGCACATATTTACCCCTCCATATCATCCCTCTTCCAATGGACAAGTAGAGAGACAGGTGAATATAAAGAAAAAAATTGAAAAATTACATCACAGCCAAGAAAAAAAGTGAGGCATTGCTCCCCAGACTTTGGTTTACTTTATGCACAACACCTAGTAGCACTACAAGAAAAATGGCAACAGAACTGTTGATGGGAGGACTATGCACCATCTATGATCAACTAAATCCACACCTATATAAGGATAGAAAAGAGGAAACAACTATACAAGACAACATCAATTACAGGTGCTAGAGACACAAAAATGTGGAAACCAGGTAAGGTGACAGGGAAGACTGGACCATATACATACATGGTAGCCATCACCAAAAGAAACTATAGAAAGGAGACATATTAATCAACTAATAGCTTGAAGAGAACAACCACTCCAGAACAGTCCACATCCATCCCAGAACTGTCAGCACTCACCATTCCGGAACAGGCAACATCCAGTTTGTCAGAACAATCAACATCCAGCTCCCAGAATGATCAACTTCTGGACAAAGGACTACTGGTTAGAAGGAACTCTAGAACACAAACACTACCTTGACATCTCTGAGACTTCATTCTAGAGGGGAGGATCTATTGTAACTTGGTCTGGACGTCAAGTCAAGGTGGAAATTCCAACATACTTTTTTATTTTCACGAATGCTTTGCTGTGTTCTTTTTTCCAGATCCTTGGTTTGTTCTTGTCTAGGAGTCTATATAACGGTTCAGTTTTGGTTGCTTTATCTTTCAAAAATCTATCATAGAAGTTTACAAATCCCAAAAATGCCCGTAACTCTTGTTTGTTTTTTGGGTCCTGAACGTGTTGGATTGCAGCAATTTTATTTGGCATGGGTCGTATGCCCTGAGCATCTATCAAATATCCTAAAAATTTAAGTTGACTTGTGTTGAATAGGCATTTGCTTTTGTTCAGTTTTAGTCCAGCTTCTAAAACCAGGTTAAGAATTTTCCTCAGCTTTTGATGTAGGGCTTCTTCATTGAGTCCCATGACAAGTATATCATCTCAATTGAACTGGAATATCTCCTACGATCTTTTCCATCTCTCTCTGAAAAATAGTTGGACAACTACTCACTCCAAATGGTAAACTTTTCATTCTATATAAACCTTTGCATGTGTTGATAGTCAGTATCTCAGATGACTGCTGGTCCACAGGAAATTGGAAGCAAGCTTCCTTGAAATCAAGCTTGGCAAATACCTTTCCACCAGATAATGAAGCAAGTATATCATTAATGGCTGGCAATGGGTATACATCTACTTTTATTGCCTCTCTGTTTACAGTGCATTGATAATCTCCACATAAACATACACTTCCATCTGGTTTTGCTATGGATACCACAGGAGTGGCTCACTTTGGAGTTCTAACTGGTTCTATAACTCCTAACGATGAAATTGGTTCAACTCTTGTTCTACCTTTGTTCTCAATGCAAAAGGAACCTGTCTTGCTCGCATAAAAATAGGCTTTGCTTCTTTATTTATCGCTAAACTGACTGCCTTGCCTCTAAATAAACTTATTTCTGAATTATTGAATAAATGCTGGAATTCTTGCATCAGATCGTCTGCATCATGTTGGTGATATGGTCCCTTTATTCTGATTCCTAATGGTTCAAACCAATTTCTTCCAACAAGTCCTGATCCATTTCCTTTAATCACTAACAATGGCAGATTCATAACTTTTCCCTTAAATTGCACCCTCACCATTGTAATGCCCCCTACCTCCAGATTCTGATCTGTCCATGTCTGTAATATGACTTCTGGTTCTAACTTGTCTTGCTGAATTTTAATTTCTTTTAAAGTCCATTTGCTCACTACAGTGTACCCAGCCTCTGAATGACTGGTATGGACTCCATCATGACTGGTATATTTTCAATATTGATTAAAATTTTTAAGGGTGGTATCCTACTTCCACATATTTTGAATATGAGATGTATATTCCTCTACCTGGTTCACAATGCCAAATTTTTATGTTCCTCAATTTGGTGTACTCTGGCTTTCTGGCTGGATACCTCTTTCCATTGTGCCCCAATTTGGTTTCTTCCCTGGTTTGGAATTTTTTTTCTTCCACTCTTTTGTTTCATGATACATGCTTTTTCTGTGAGCCCTTTGTTTCTGCAGAATTTACATATTACCTGAGCACCGGGTTATGATTCCTGGTGCACCGAAAACAGCGTAATATGGCCAGCTCATTATTTCTCTTGTAGTCCGCCTTTAACTTGGGTGTTTCCATCTGACCCAAGCTGGCTAACATCTTCATATGCTACCTCTGCTGCATCCAAACTGGCCTTATAAGTAGTGTCCATTTTTGCCAACAACACATGTTGTATTCCTTTATCCCTTAAAACCAGACACTAGCATATCTCTTAACATACACTCTAGTGAGGTGCTGAAATTGCAAATTATTGCAATTTTCTGTAGTTCCACAATATAGTCTTTGATACTCTTCCCTGGTTAAATTTGAACAATTTAACAATTTCATTAGGTTTCAGGTTAAAATGGCTATCAAAAGCATTAAGTACTTCATTGAAGTTAACTTGTGTTGTTTCTTTCGGAGCTATGAGTGTTACTACAAGATCATATAGAATTTCACCGCACACAGTAAAAAATAGAGCTCACTTATCTTGGTCATTGTTAATCTGGTTTGCCTTCAAGCAAAAATTAAAGCGGACCTTGTAGTTTTCCACTGGCTGTCCATCTTGAATGGTTCAAAACGAAATCTACTGGTTGATGTTCCTGGGATTCACATTTCTGGCTTTTGATCTCAAATTGTAACTTTCACTAGTAAGTCTCTATTTTAATCCTCGTCACCAATTTTATATCGATTTTGTTTTCGACACTGTTTCACATAAAAACGTAAACTTAATTAACAATTAACTTTATTCACTCTTGGATACAACTGACTGGGGTGATGACTATACAAGGACTCTCCCAGACAAAAACAGTACGTTGAAATTTCCACCTTAACTTGATGCCTAGATCAAGTTACAACACTAACTGTCACATACTCCCATTGGCTTGCACTTGCCAATACACTTAGCCTTGGCTGACATGAAAAGTTTTAAGTCGTTTTGCAAGGTTACATATGCTCATGTTTCGTCGCTTGCTCTCTTCACCTTGTTACACTTCATGCCCTTCATGTTTAGTGTAAATTGCACTTTAATCTAATAGCAATAAGCAGCAGACTGATCACAATAATTAGCAAGATTTTATACAGGAAATATAAAAACTGGTTTTGATTACATTAAGTGGCTGATAACATTAACTAGTGATCATAATAAGCAGCACCACTGTAGTACCAAATTATAACATTCAGAAGTTATTCTTACTCACACTTGAGTTTTTTTTTGTTTTAAAATTGTTACACTTGTAAAATTACACAAAACATGTATTAATATATACATTAATTTACATCAATTCAACAATCTCAAAATATAATTGTTTATTTAACTATGCTCTTTACTACTTCAGTTATATTTAAATAGATAAATAAAATGGATTACAAAGAGACTACTGTAATCTGACATATCAGACCAGTAGGTGTCCAATTACTGAAGTATGTATGTACTGTACAGTAAAATACTCACATGATTTGCAGGTTAGTTTATCATACTGTGTTTTTGTTTTCCGACATTCATTAGTTTATCATATTCTGTTTTGCTGACCACACTTGCAACAAATAACTAGCAACTGACAGTATATACATATATTGTTCTCTGTTGCATATATTGACAAGCGGTAACAAAAAATTTCACGTGCACCACCTGCAGAGTGTCAGATTACTGATTTGTTGGACTAGTGAGTGACTATATACAGACTCTATTGTATTATATTAACTACCTTTTAATTGATCAGAGTCATATTATTATTATTAAATTATATGCATATATATATATTTAACAGAAATAAAGCAAATCAAAACACACGTTATTAGATTAAGCAACCTTGTTTAATAAAGTCCTTACCTAAAACAAATTACATATAAGTTGATACAGGTACTTTGATATTATAGTCAACTAAATTATTTCATAAACCTAGTATTTCAAAAAATTAAATATACCTTTTTCTTTTTTAAAGCACTTAAAATAGCTTTAAGAATGTATTTTACACACATGTAAAAATACAAAAGTTGATGAAATTATAGTACTCACTCCAATATTTAAAAATATTTAATTTAAATTTATTAAAATAAAATTAATTGGAATAGTCAAATACTTATCTAAAGACATTTAGATATATCAGCAAATACAAAAGTTATAATTTTTTGTTTTCTACTACATTTAACATATTAAAATGAAATACACAAATGGGAATTTAATTATCTTTTTTTGATTAACAAGTAGAAGCACTAAACACCATAAAAATTTGCATACTCAGAATCTCTGTTACCTGAATACCTGAGATAATGTGGTAATAAGTATCTTTGCACATTTCATATCCAAATGTATGCGATTTTCCCAATTTTTCAAACTTTCATATTAATTTACATTTTCTCTAAAAGTTTAAAGATGGAATGTTAATATTATCATTAATGAAAAAATATCAATTAACCATTATAGTATACTATATAAAAATTAGTGAATTGTTGACTTAACATGTGGGCATGACTTACACAGAAGTTACATTTAAACAAGAATTCACACAGTGTACAAACTAACTAAAAATCCAGATCTATTCTTAAAACACACACATAATTATCAACATTATCTTATTTAAATAAAATCTGCTGTAAAAGCCACAGTCAGTGACTTTTTATCATTTCTAAAGTTAATGATTAGTCTCATACTTTAAAACCTGGCATGAGCATGCCTAATCCTTTAATTTTTACATGTATAATAAAACATTAATATACTCCTATAACACAAAAGAACAAATAAATGTCATTTTTAAATTATTTAGCAAACCATAAAAAAAAACACACAGCATGATCACAATTTATATTTTAATATTTCAACAATACAGAATTTACTCTTACAGTTTTTTTATCTGTATCTAATGTGCTTTTACTGACAGCTGTAGAAAAATATAATTTTAATTTTTAAATAAATTGTTTTTAGAAACAAAAATTTAAAAGTTATTACAATTATTTATTTAAATATTATTATAAAATGAAACATCTAATAGTGATGCAAAATGCAGGGATTGAGCTTCTGGAGCTCAAGGGTGGAGCACCAGTATATATCATCAAATGCCTTATTTAAACTTTAAAAAAACCATTAAACAGACAAAATTATGAAAAAGGTTAATCTATAATTATTCCTACTAAATACTCTAATACCTTAATATCAACAACTTTTTTTAATATTTTAGCCTTTTCCAAATCCTGTATTTTACAGCATATAAGATGCAACTTTGTCATAAAAAGGTACCCTGCATCTTATGGGAAATCACAATTCCATATATAAACTAATGAATTTTTCAAATAGCCTTCAATAGGCTACAGGTAATCTCTACCTAGCTCAACTCTTAGCAAAACAAAAAAAAAATTGTTTAATTAAGCTTGTTTTATATTTTCATATAGAATATTTTAAATGGTAAATTATTATTATTTGCTTTTTTTTAAAATCAGAAAACAGTAAAAAATTTTTGAAACAGAATGCAAAAATGCTAAATGGTTTAAATACACCAGATACTTTTTTCCTAAAAATTTTTGTGCTGAAATAGGTCTCTCTCTCTTACATGCTATAAAATACAATATCTTTTACACCCTCGATATGAAGGCAAGTACAGTAGAGCATCGTTTATCCGAATCAATTGGGGACTGGGGTTGTTCGGATAACTGATTATGTACGAAAAAATATATTAACCTATCCGATGTTGAAATTTTTCTCTGCTGCGTGTTGCTTCATGTTGAATTTCAGTCAATTTTAACCCCAATGAAAATTTTTATAATAATAATCGAGGCTATTGTATTGTTAAAAATTATTTCTTTATTTTGTACAAACAAAATAAATACATTGAAAAATATAAAAACAAAAAAATTATACTTTAGAAGTTAATCTAGTATCAAAAACGTTCGATTCAGCACAACACAGTCTGACTGGAAAGCTTTCGGTTAACTGATTTTCGGATAAACGATGCTCTACTGTATAAGTAAACTATAGGTAGTTTAAAAAATGAAAAGTGAAAAAAATATACCTTTATATTTCATAAATTGGTGTTTAATCTGAGAAGAAAAATGTTCAATCTTAACTAGCAAATTTATTTAATCAATCAAACATTTTCAGCTGTCTGTGACCTCATCATGATCTCTCAACAGAATATTTGAACATTACATATATAAATCAAATTACAATATTCAAATTTTGCATTATATTTTGAAACATTGTCATTTTCAGAATATTAATATAATGCCATTACAAAATTGAAACATTAAAAAGCTTACACGTACAGACATTACAAACTGAAGGTGTATAGAAATTGTAACAAAAATACTATTATAAGTTAACTCTATCTACCAAATCAACCATAAATGGGGAATAAGGAACCCTTGCAGTCTCTGTCAGGCCGCGACTCCACTAGCCGTAAAACAGCCGTAAAAGCTTTTAATCACGTGACCTATTTGTGTTTGTGCTCGGATTGTGGTGGAGGTCCGGCTAGCAAAGCTCTTTACGGCGACAGTACTATTACGGTGTATACGTGATACATCGATATAAAGACAATAATTATATTCTACGAGTTTTCTCTATACTATAATTACAAAAATATAGTAAAAGTAATATCTTTACTTTCATATATTGGCTTTTATTATTATATTATTAAGATAATATACAGCAATTTATAAGCTTAGCTTTTTTATTATATACTCCTCTAAATTGAAGGATTTTCCTTTGGCCGTTCATATCGCGTGTTTTAGGCATCCATTATTATAATCGGGATACCTCTTGTCGTAGATACACGAATACTTTCGGATGTTTTCGATAAATCTTTCCAGATCTTCTAGAGTAGCCACGAGAGAACGTACACAAAAGCTCGTTTTCCGCCATTTTCGAAACCGTGTCACGATGACCTAGATTTAACTGACTTCTGATTGGTGGATGGTACCGGTTTACGGTCGTATTCACTTCGAAAGTTGAACACTGCTCAACTCACTTTTATGTTGGTTTTACGACCTGCTCAGGCGTAAATATCATGGTCACGTGATTAAAAGCTTTTACGGCGAGGGGTTTTATGGCCCTTTTACGGCTAGTGGAGTCACGGCCTCAGACACAAATGGGGTAAACTACTCTTTAAGGATATTTATTTTTAGCTTCATTCACAAATCTAAAATAAATCTTTTAGAAATACTGTGTGGTCATGATTTAAATGGGAATCATGTTGCTCAAGCATAACCAATCATTCTTGAAAAAAATTTCTAAATTAAGAATTTTAATTTTCAAGATTGGTCTTTTAGAAATTGAAATAATTCATTAGAAAAAATGCCCAATTAAAAATTACTAAATACATTAAATTATAGCAAATGTTTATTAATCATGTTCTAATACATGTAAGATTCTCTTTTATGTTCTTTTCTCATGTACTGTACAGTACACCATCTTTCAAATAGGTATCCAGATATCCAAATACTTGATCACCCAACTAAAAGCTATGAACCCGATATCCAGTTACAAAAACAGGAACCAGACATTCAGCATTAACGAGTTTAACATTTTAAAGAATTTGGCATGTATTAAGGTACAAAATTTACCATCTATCACAAGTTTTAATGATTAAAATAATTAGCAAAAAACATAGCCTAAAACAGAAACTGAACCACAATTGGTGTTCTATTGGTATGAAAGATGGGCAAGTATTATACATATTACATCCATCTAAAAAAAAAGGCTAAAAGCAAAAATCATTTAAAATATTAAATTTAAAATGTAATTTATTAATATATTAAAATAAATGTCAATTAATATTAATATACTACCAAAAAGTAATGTGTCATTTAAAGTAGGCAGCAGTTATGTATAAAAAACTACTCACTGCAGTAGAAATAAACAAAATAAGTTTAATTATCTTTAAATATTATAACCACTAAGAGAAGAAATAAAAATCAGAAATAATAATTGATTAGTCATTAAAAATCCATTAAATTTAAAGCCTTCAATGCATTATTATATATCATCATCTAGAAAGTTTTAATTAGGAAATATAACATACAGAGCAAACAATATTAAAATATTTATTATGAACTAAATGGTATTAATATTCACAAATACAATAGCCCCTCATTATACTATGCATATAGGGAAACAAACCAAATGAGCAATGTAACCAATGTTTCCATTATTGGCTAAAATGCTTTTATATTTAAAAAAAAAGGCAATATATCCAAATGAGTGATATAACTAACAATAAATGTTTGAATTTGAATTGGTGGTTCTTGCTAGAACTTCTGCTGAACCATCTGAGGTCACTGGTCTACAAAAATTTACTCAGAACTATTCACATGTTAATTTTTGTATCTGTAGAGAAGACAATTATATTCAAGTGCGATAAAAATCAGTAAAGATATATTAAATAGAATTTAAATATGTATTCATCACATTAGAAAATGTTTAGAAGTCAAAGACCACCAATTCAAGCATTTACTTTAATTTGTGGACATTTAAATAAATTGTATAATTTCTCTAGGGATCCAAATTTTTGAGTCACTCTGCTAAAAGGTTTTTAAATACTGATCTTTTTTGTTTAACTATCACTGTATTAAAATACACAATTTTTTTTTACTTGCAAATGTCTTATATATTCTTTTCACTTTGTGAAAACCTATATCCTACAGAAATTATTTAGCTTAATTGGAATTCTTCAACTATCCTGTTACCAAATATTAATTTATAAAAAAAAAACCAAAAATATGCCATATTAATAGTAAAATTTACAGCATATTAAATTAACAATTTCAATATTAAACTACTCAATCATTTATATTCACTCCTGAGAAAAAATAGAGATTTCAATTTCAATGGTGAAATTATTTTAAATGAAATATTTGTATTCATTAAAATTATTTTTTTCTTCTTGACTTTGAACATACAACTTAATAAGTAAAAATATATAATAACCTATATTACAGTTCTTTTAATTCTAGATGAAAAAATTCTGTCAGAATTAAATTTTTTTACTATAAAATTGAGTTATAATTACATTTTACAGTTACAATGAAATTTACATGACATTAAGTAAATAATTTAAACAAATTATTAAAAAAAATTGATTTATCCAATAGTTTATAATTTGATGAACATTCTTACAGCAACTCTATACATCAATGGGCATGGCATAAAACTCCAAGAGAGCTTTTTGCTCAATTTTATTTTTTAATTAGCATATTAATATAAATTAAAGCACTATTTTCACATACAGTATTACAGTTTGAATTGATCAATTATATTAGATATAACTTCAGTGTACATAGTATCCTTATTTAAAAAAAAGTTAAGAATTACTAGTATTGAACTATATTAAAATAAAATTTGGAAAAATTACTCACTCTCCAGATCCTCCACAATAGCAGTAACACTGTTGTGTATTTGTTTTATGATGGGCATCCCATGTCAGAGTATTCAGCTAAATTTAAAAAAAAAAATTGTTATAATGGTATTCTATTACTACTACAGAGAAGAGAAATATTCAAAATAAAATAATTTAATGCTATCCGTTGGAGAAGAGATTTCATAAACAGTAACAAAAATTTTTTTTGGCTTCATTCACAAATCTAAAATAAATCTTTCAGAAATACTGTGGTCATGATTTAAATGGAAATCATGTTGCACAAGCATAACCAATACAAATTTTTAAAAAAATTAAGAATGATTATCTTTCAGACACTAAAATCTGAATTTTTAATTAGTCAAAATTTTTTCAACATAAAATAAGCTGAAAAATTAAGAAACTTTTACATAATGTGTAAGTAAATAACAAAACAGGGGATCTGAAGACCTTGCAGAAAGAAAACAAATTCATTGAAATTTATATTAAAAAAATAAGACTAATATAATTTTAAAAAAAACAAAACTGACTTACATTGTAAGGCAAGGATTGTTTCATCACTTGCAACTCTTTAGCTACAATAAAAAAAAAATTGTTTCATTAAACAGTACATGTTTATTTGTTAAAATAAAAATACTTTATCAGAAATTCATTTGAAAGGGGCATATATATTTGGAATTGAGAAGAATTTGTCTGTTCAAACATCTTGTGAGTAGAACACTAGATGCTAAAGAGATGTGGAACTTTACTTCAAATATTGTGTGTGGGGTGAAAATTAAAAAAACTATCTTTATTGAGACTCTCTTGTGAGTTTCTTCTGGAGAAGGATATTAGAGCTTTTAATTCATACTTGATAGCACTGCAAGGTTTAATAAAGACTGTCAATTTAGAGACTTCAGAATCAAATGCAGATTAGACTTCTGAATCTTCAAAAGATGATTCTGCAAATCTTCAGAAGTTTGGTCTTTTTTTCTAGAATTCAACCAGACAGACTGGAGATAAAATTGCACAAAGGCAGGTCAGTCCTTAAAAACAGCAAACAGTTATGCCTGATACTTTATAATTAAGACTGTATTTTTGTGGAATGACTGGCATGCTGCATAAAAATGGGAGAGACCAGCATGCTGGAAAACCCAGGGTTACCAGCATGCCTGTTAAACTGCAACTAAAATATAAAATTAATCGAATGTAACAGAACTAGTTGTTAATTAAACATTTAATTAAAAAAACAATCTTCCAAGGACAATAAAATGACAACATTGTAATTTGACTGACTTAAAATCAGGAAGAGTTTTTGTTTAGAAGACAATAAAACAATGACTTATTGACAGTAGTAGTAGATAGTCAGTGTGGGCTGCCCTGACCTTAAAAACAACACCTTCCTCTCAAATTTCACACAGAGCTAAAGTTAATCAGTGTAAACTGAGATAATTTACAGCCAGTTTCTTATATTTAATATGCTTATTTTTTGTGTTTTTGTATCAAACAACAATAAAATGCACATAGAAAAAGCACTTTCAGAATTTCAGGAGTATTTTGTATTGTTAGAAAGAAGACAAAATGAAGAAATTAAACATATAATCGTAGTTTCTGATGTAATGCTGACAGTTTCATAATTTTAGAATAAAAACTCGTTTGGTTTTTTAATGCACCCTCTAGAATGGGATGTATAACTTCACTTGTATAAACTAGCATGCTGGTTTTATATGGAAATATCTGATTTCATGGTCTCCCCTGGCATATCAGTTATTTTGCAAAAATCTGATACTAAAATAATTAACATTTCAGAATTAATGTAAAAATATAAGAGCATGCTTTTTATATGCAAAAATCTTATTTTTGAAACATGTCCTTAACTTATAAGCATATCTTACATATAAGAGCACGCTCTCATGTGTGTCAGCTTGTTTTCACTTATAAGGAGCATTGCTGTACTGAGTCAATGTAAATGAAATAAACATGTACCGATACAGTAACCATTCAGTGACCAAAAATATTTTTAAAAAAATGCTTTAGAAGAGAACAGAAAGAAAGAAAAGGAATAGAAATGGCAACATTGGAAATGCTGCCATTTCTATGAATAGACTGTATTGGGAATAAGAGGGTGAACAAGCAAAGCAAGCATATTGTGCACAAAAAGCTTCCTACTTTCTTTATGTGCATAATATATATAATTCTTATTTATATAAGCAATTGGATGATTTTGAATTGCTGATTAATTGGAAAATCAGGTAAATCAATAGGTATTTTAGTTGACCTATTATAAAATACCTATTGATGCATTACTACTCCCTACTGGCAAAATGTAGCTTATAACAGTAAGCATCTTAAGAAGACAGTATAGACGTTCAAATTGAGTGCAGAAAAATTCTGTCAGTATTAACACGAAGAGATTAAAAACTTAATACTTATTATTGTACCAAAAGTTCTGAGTTAGAACCATCAAAGTTTTATAATTGATATATCTTCTGAACCAAATGAAATAAAGTTTCTAAAACAGTTAAGCTGAGATAATCAATAAATTACATCTAAGATAAGTGATCAAACCCCAATAAAAACTGTGTTCTCAAAATGGGTCAGCTAGTAGTATTGCAAAAAAACTGATCATGCAGGAGCAAATAATAAATTAGAGTTTAAGGAAGTAGTTTAGGAAGGCTGCAATGATTTTATCATAAGAAAAGTTTTGAGTCATCAACATCCCACATATTGAGTATGGATCTTTGACTCATTAATAGTTGCAATTTTCAAGAATAGTTGGACACAGCATCTCTACAGCAACAATAAATGGGCAGATTATATCTCAGGATGAGTTGTCTTTGTCCCCCTTTTATGCCAGACTGATGAAAATGAACATTAATTAATAATTAGTAAATAAATTATATATATATATATTATTTGTTTAATACTTTTCAGAAATTTTTTTTATTACACCACTGTCAAAAAGTTAGTGTATTTGGTCTGGCTTATATATTATGCTTCAATATGCTTTATATAATTAATAGTAATATTAATAATTCACTAGATACAAATGTGGAAGAGATGATCTGCAAGAGAAACACGTGCATCTTCACCTCTAATTCTCTACATAATTTTTTTTTGCATTCTTCAGGATTTCATTGAAATTCAACAGGAAATCCTGAAAATGCTAATGAATTAAATATTAAATGCAATAAAAACATTTTACTTGAATAAATTAACTAAGTGTTCATTACTATAGTTCTGTAGTGTATTAAAGAAATACTTCACAAAAGATACTTTTCAAATTTTCTTCCAGCCAAATCATTTATCTATATCTCTAAGATGTGGAATATTATATTCAAATACAATGGCTTCAAGACAAACTGAAATTTATTTTATATCCATTGATATAAAATTTTAAAAATTTTCTGATATTGTATACTAATCAAAAATAAACTATCTTTTAGAAGTATATATTCAACAATTTAACCCTCCGTGAGTCGCACGGGTCTTACAGACCCGGCGCGAACTTTAGTTAAAATTTTTTAATATTGAATATTTTCCAAAAAATCTGAAAAAATTAATATTCTTCTAACTTTCTAACCCAATTACCATGCTGTTAAATTTTTTTGAATAGCAACGCTCATTTTTGAGAAAAAAAATACTTTGGGTCTGTCAGACCCATGCAACTCATGACGGGGGTAAAAAAAGACCGTTTAATTTGTCGCCGTTGCCGATAGCGAGTGTCGCAATAACTTTATCGCGTTTAAGTTGTCGCGCAGTGTTTATTAAATCCTATCATATCGTTATTTATTTGTATATTTATATTTTTGTTTTTTTTTGTTATAATATTGTTTTTAAAAGTAATGTCTAATTAATTTTTAATTATTTTAATCATTTTTTATTCTTTTCATATAATTTTTATTTATCACTTTTATAATTAATTTATGATTATTCCTCGTTTATTAGGCAATGCAAGTTGGCTTTTTTTCACTTTTACTAAGTAATCAGAAACTTGTGAAAACAGTCTAGCTATAAAATTCCGGGAAATATCCTGCCCCCTCGGAAATGATCTTGGTAATCGAATTTACACAATCGCTATAAATTCTTTTGTTTTAATCGCGTTATGAGCTATAAATTGCTAATTAAATGTTCGACAGTGTTCAGATGAGTAAACATTAAGAAATTAGATATATGGAAAATAATTACAACTACGCGACAATCATATCGCATAGCTATAATTATTCTATAATCTAATAATCCAGATTAATCTGATAAAAATATTTTTAATTATAATCTGCTTTTATTATTTATTCATTTTTCATCGCGGCACAACAAAACAAACCTAAAAAGTTAGCCCGATCTACATAACAAGTAATTATGAATGAAATCGCTGCGTTTGATCGCGTAGCAACTGTTTTGTCGCGCGATACACAAAGCACGACAAAAAAACTCAAAACTAAATTATGATAATACGAATTGTGAAAATTATAAAATTTTTGATGTATGTGAATATTTTATATTATAGAAAAAACAAATTACAGAATTGAGAACATGTCATTAATTGCCGAATTTTTGATGGTCCTCTCATTATTTTTTCGATTGATTCATTTCGTGCAGAGAAAACATTTATATCTAAACTATCAACAAAGAATTTTGATAGATTGAATAATATTTTGGCCGATGTCAATTTTTTAATTAGGTGATCGAGTTAAGCCTAACACACGACTATATCACATTAAAAATTAAAAATAAAATTCATGTGTAAAAATCTAACAAAACTATCTGTTAAATCTTGAAAAGGACATTCTAATGAGTAAAACAAAATAAAACAGTTGTCATCGGTGAAACGTCAGAGTTGAAATTTGATATGTTTATTATTTTGTGTTTTTTTCATCAAATTACGTAAAAGTAAATATTGGAAAGACAATTTTGTCAATACAAAAGTAATTTATACTACTAAATAGAAAACAAAGCGTAGAATTTAATGAAAAAATTGTAGTTCTTCTACGCGATAGAAAAAGTTTATTAATTTCAAAATAAAAATGGCGGGTCTGACAGACCCATGCGACCTAAGTAAGGGAACGATTCCTAGCGATTCACGCAGGGTTAAGAATAGAAACAAAAATGCACAAATGTAAAACAATATTTACCATCTGGACCTCTCTTTCTTGCTCCTCCTTTCTATAAAATAACAAAAACATTACAATGAATATTAATGTTGAACTATAGATTATGACAATGTTGTAAGTTTTAAAAATATTAAATTAAGAGCAATTACATTTATATTCTAATAATAAAAACCAAGTTGTAAACATAATTTGAAATTATTAAACAATTTTAAAATCATGCATAAGACAATGAAAGATAAATTTTTTAGTAAATGATAACCAAAATCAAAAAACTGAAATTTTTGATTTCCCCCATTATCAATTCTTGTTAAATGTCACCAAAAAATGAAACAAATTTTTTGTAATTTTCAATGAAAGAAGGTAACACATCTGATTTAACAAAGCTAATAAATACAGTAGAGCATCGATTATCCAACTTAATTGGGGACTGGGGTTGGTCGGATAACCAAAAAGTATGAAAAAATACATTATTAGTATAGTGTATTAGGCCTGGTTTAACCCTTTCCATGCGGAAAACCTTTAGCATTAAGTAAATAGGTGGAATTCGTTATGTGGCGCATTTTTGCGTTTTTTGGGTAATTTTTTGAAATCGCGATATTTCGCTTCAATATCGCGCTATATTCAATCTGTTTTTTGTGTTTGATTAAAAACATATTACAGTTTACGATTGTATAATTTTTAGTTTTATACATATTTAAAATAATATGAAGTTTACGAACAAATTTGAAGGTTACGAACAAAAAAAAAAAAAATTAATTTACAGAGAATCGCTGAACTTTGTACATCTGTTAGATAGAAACATCTGTCCTCTATTAAACAAAACAAACCGCAGCTTTCTACCTAGAGCGGGCAGAGAAGTTATTGCCATTATTCACACTATGTCTCTAATTACTTAGCTGGGAGAGTAGTCGATTGTTATCGTGAAGATAGTTTTAAAAACATATTTACTCGCCTAAATATTGTCGAATTAGCTAATTTAATGTCTAAGTGCATTAAATTAGTTAATTAGAATTAAAAATCGATTTAAAAAGCGAATTTACAGTGATTGTTTACATTTTACTTCAAAGGTTGAAGGCGGGGCTTTTCGCGGAAATTTTTTCGTTTCATAAGTCTGTGATTAGTTAAAGTAACGTCAACAAAGACAGAAGAGACTCAATAAAACTGTAGAAGGAGTTTCCCTTTGATTGTTTTCAGCCAACTGTGTAGTTAACTGCGAAGATTTACTGTAGAATAGTAGGGGATGTATTTACCAAAATATTTATGGCCAAGGGGTGGTAACAAAATGTTTATTGGCTTAAACAAAGTCAATCGACATACAGAAGAGCGAACCAAAGCTAAGATCTCTGGAAAACTCGAATATAGCGCAAATTAATCGAATTTTTTAATTGTTACCGATCGGTAAGTTTCGCATCACCGATAAACGAAGAAGTCACGTGATACACACCGATCGGTAGCTAACCGCAAGGAAAGGGTTAAATACTAGCCTCCCTTTCATGGTCGAGCCAGTGCTGCCAGCTAAAACATGCAAAAATTTAACAAAAATATTATTAAAGTAGCCAAGACATAACCAAATATTGTAGCGCCACATCACTAGCAGACATTTGAATTTGCTGACTAGAACGCGGTCAGTTAATTGGGGGTTGGATAATCGATGCTCTACTGTAGCTTTATTAACTCAAATATAAGGGGCAATCAAAAAGTTTCCGTTTAAGGATGTGGCTGCAGCATATATGCAAATTAGCGCATCGCCAATGTGGGGTGTATAAGCACCGACAGTCAGGCCTGGGATTATTGTGTGGAAAACGCTAAAATGTGAACAATGGCAACATTAATACCATGTGCGTCCAAACAGGACCAACATGCTGTGATTCTCTTTTTGGCTGCTGAAGGAAACACACAATAGACATTCATCGGAGAATGAAGAATGTGTATGGAGAAGCATGCCTGTCAAAAACCACCATAGTGGAATGGTGAGCAAAGTTTAGAGCTGGTCGCGATTCGACCCAAGATGCAGATTGATCTGGGAGGCTAGCCACATCCAATACAGACAACAAGTGGGCAGCTGATGATGCAATTAGGGTGGATCATTGCATATCCATACATACGCTTTCAACAGATCTCGACATAAGCTTCGGTACTGCGCAACACATAATCCGGTACGAGTTAGGCTACCTTAAGGTCTGCAGCCAGTGGATACCCCGGGCGTTAAATTCCGAACAACAATCAAACTGGATGCTGTTTCCCTGAAGAACCTGAAAATGATGAAGGCAACACATTCCTTGAGCACATCGTTGCTGGCGACAAAAGCTGGTGCCACTACTGGGAACCTGAGTCAAAAGCGGCAACCATGCAGTGGTGTCATCCTTTGTCCTTTCATCCCAAAAAGTTCAAGAGCTAGTCATCTGCTGGAAAAGTGATGTTTACCCTGTTCTTCGATCACCAGGGACCACTGCTTATTGATTTCAAGTTACTGCGAAACGCAGGAGAGATTACGACGTGCAATTAAGATGAAACATCGAGGAAAATTGTCAAATGGGGTGATTCTGCTTCATGATAATGTACGTCTCCATACCACAAATGTTTTAAACGCAGAAGTTATGCACACTAAGGTGGGAGACACTCGCCTTGCAGTCCTGATCTCTCCCCGTGCGATTTGTATGCCTTCGGTCCCTTAAAGAAGTTCTTAAAAGGTTGACGGTTCTGGTCAGACGTAGAAGTGCAGCAGGCAGTTTCAGATTTCCTCAAGCAGCAGAAACAGGAGTTTTACCAACGGGGTATATTCAACCTGGTGAAGCAGTGGGATGTTTGCCTAAATGGTCATGGCGCTTTTGCATGACTGACATACCAAATCTGAACTGTACAGCTTTCGAACGAAAACTTTTTGATCATGCCTTATATTTTAATTCATTCACAATATTGAATTTACTTTCTATAATAAATGATAATATTCATGCCATCACTGGTTTAGATGATGGTGTACAGTCAGTTTTAGAATATAGCACAATTTATTTAGGTGTCATGGTTTCACAAAGCATGTATTTTTTGTATATAATAAACATCTTAAAGCCCGATTAGTATATAATAGAATAACCAATGATTATCTGAAAGATCAGGCTAGAATTTGGGTAATTAAATTATTAATATAAAGTAATTTGTCACTAGAGAGAGGCGTTAGGTGCCATCTCTTAACTAAATAAGCTAAATTCTAGCCTGATCTTTCAGGCAATCGTAGGTTATGTCATTATTATTTTTTTTTGTATACACACAAAGAAAGTTGTAAAAACTTTGTATTTGTTATTATAATGCAGTGGTTTTCAAATATTTGTATTTTTTTTTCTATGGTATTAGTAATCAATCAAGACTCAAATGGCCTGAGTCCTTGTGGGTACATTGCATGCACCTAGCTGGATTCACCATTAATTCAAACTAACAATCAATTGGATTGGCATATTTAGTCCCAATCATTTACATGTAACATGTTTCTATTAAAAACACATTTTTGAAACCATTAACTTTTTTTTAATATTGGATTATAGTGAAAACTTTTACTATAACAAAATTACCATATAAACATTATTATTGAGAAATTAAAATTTTTTAATAAAATAATGTGCACCTTTTATCACAGTTATTCTTTTATAATTTAAAAGTATTGAGGCAAAAATAGCTAATAATAATGAAACTATACAGCAAAAATAAAATACAAGTTTTATTTAATTCTGAATTATTATAGTTTCATTATGTTGTAATTAAATGACGACTAGATTCACAATTCTTTTAATAAAAATTTGATATTAAAATCAAATCAAATTATTATTGAAAAAAATAAAACTACAATCCCAATGTCTCAACTATCCTCTTTTTGGTAACTAACTTTTTTTTTATTCAGTATAACATGCTTTTTAGACATTCAATTTGAATTAAAGTAACAATTAACTAAAAGTGAACTTAAATTTTATAATATGAAGTATTATTGAATGAATGATCACCAAAATATTTTCAATTGTACCATATAAGTGTCTAACATTAACCCATTTAACAGTCAAGAATTATCAAAAATTGTATATTTATTCTGCTAATAATTTTTATTTCATTAAAATCATGATTAAAGTTAAAAATTACCTTTGCAGTACTTGCAAATATGCACTGCCTACAATGCCACTGTACTTCTGGTTTTAATACATTATCTGGAATACTTGGACGATGGCAAAGTTGATGATAACCTACCCAAGAAAATAGAATAAGTAAAATATCAGAAAACAATAAGTTGACATTTTTTGTATATTATATTTTGTAATCAGTTGATTTATATAACTAATTTATTGTAACAATACAAGTGTCATATTTAATCAGTATTTTGCTTTTTAAATAGGCAACTTGCAAATTAGAATATTACAAATTGAAGATCAAATACAAAAACCTTTTTTCAAGAAATATTTCTACAAAAATACCATGTCAGAAAGACTTTTAATCAATTTACATATTCATAAGCAGAGAAGAGCCTGAAAGATTCTCTCTGCTTATGAACCTGATGGTTGTCTCTGCTCATGTTAATTGTGTTTTTGTGATTGTGAAGAATATTTGAAGACAATCCTTAACTATCAAATACAAATACAAAATCACAATAAAATTCCTCCTGAATACAAATTTTTTATTTGTATTTAGCCTTCAATTTGTTATATTTCATCTTAAACTTTTTTAGAAAATTTTTATTCAAGTAAAAAAAATTTGAAAATGATTTTACTTCAGCATTTGTAGAGATACAGAAAACCTAAGTACTTTCATAACAAAACAGAAAATTTTTAGTTATATGATCACAAAAACATTTGACACAACTTACTTGAAATTTTGTTGAAAAGCCAATGTGGGGGAAACAGAATCAAAATATTTTACTGTGTGTGAAGGGAATGTATGTGAGCAACTGTTAAAGATTTATGAAAGCATGTTATATTTATTACTGGAGTATTTATCATGCTTAAAAGCAAAGATTAGTCTATTTACTAAATAAAGGGCATAAGTTATTTGAGTTATTATACAAATTAGTTAGTTTCAGCAAATATTCATCTTAATTTGCTTTACAACTGTTTTATTTTATACCTTTATTAACTCCATATTTGACCTTTTTGGTAAAGTTACAAATGCTCTATGGCATTACATTCAAAATTAACAACTAGCTAAAAAGTATAAAACTATATTGAAACATGGATAAATGTCTACAAATCCAAATCTAATTTTAACTGAGAGGGGAACACCAGAATAGTTATTGGCATGCTTGCATGATCACTTTCCATATGTGTATAATTAGGACAAGTCCAAACAATGATGCTGAATTATTTTATCTTTTTTTATGTACTTTAGATTTTTGATCATTTTTGTATGTATATAAATTGTGATAAATTATTAAATGCTTAATTTAAAACACTAATATATAATATTAATATTTAATTAATTTCAATCTACTGACCTCTGTTACATCTATCACATATCACAATTTCATTTGGAGCTTCTGATTTCTCTCCATCACAAATTGCACATGTTATTTCATCTGTCTGCATAGTACCTAGAAATTACATAAAAAAGGTTAATTTTAAAAGTTTATTTAGAATATTTTTTTCATTCAGATCAAAAATGTTTTAAATTCTTAAGCAGCTGGAATAAGGTAACAATAAGTTGTCAATTTTAAACTGCAAAAATCAATGCTAAAATTTCCCATGTTTTTTCAAAAATCTAAATTAAATATTACATTTGAAGTGTTCATTGATATCATTATCATAAATATTTCAAATGCAGTGTCTAGTCACAAAATTTAATTTCTTCCAGATAATTTATAAATAATTTGACCAAATTTTAAATTTTCTGAATTCACATCGTAAAACATAATATAGGGTGGCCAAGAAGTCCCTTTACACCCGACTTTGATGTCGTGTGCTATGTACAGAGGTTACTTTTATGAATCCAAAATATCTGTATGGGCTCCATGTTCATACCACAGCCTCACACACTTCCATGTTTGTTCATTCACATTTGCAGGGTGACAATTAAAAACACTGCATAAACTGCATTTTTCAGATTGCTAGGTCTGGATTGCTAGTGACATTTTAGCACTTCTTTCACAAGACTCCAGAAGACATTGTCAGGACTCCTTGGAGGCCAAGGCAAAGGAGCTGAGGACACTGTTGACTCACATCTGATCCAGAAATTTGGGAAAATTTAGTCAAGATTTGCACAGACATTTAATACAAAATGCACTGGCACACTATGTTGCTGAAACCAAAACAGCATCAGCAACTATTTTTGCCGCAAGCTTCGGAAACAACCAGTCCTTGAGCATGCTGAGATAATTGTTCTGATTAACAAAACCTTCAAAGTAGATAATACCTGTAGCCATGCCTGCCCAAACCATAATATGAGGTGGGTTGTGCTTGATTTCCTCAAAGAAATGAGGATTTCTTTATCCAAGAAAGACACATTGTGATTCCAAGAGCAGCAATAGAGAAGTTGAGGTGCAATTCAACCCAAAACGTGAATGGAGGATGGACGAGCACCGCCATCTGGCAATTCAATACGGTCGATAATGGCATTTGCTACATCTAGAATGGTGAGTAGACAATCAGCTTAAACTTCATTTTTTTTGTGTTTGTGGTTAAAATTATGACTTATTTTATTAAAATAATGATTATTTAAGCATTTACGAATAATATTGTAAAGAAACACACGATTTTAATCCAGAAATTATTTAATTATACAATTTTTTAGTAAGTGTTGTGAAGTGCCTATAGAATTTACATATATTTGTCTTCATAATAGCTTATCTTAAGGTAGGTTTGTTCTTCCAGGGCATCTTCTACCATCAACAGCATAACACGTTTCTAAATTTTCCAAAAATTAATTTTTCGAGCTGCTTTCGAATTTACATAAGCTACTACTTCCCTCGACAAAAGTACGAGGTACTCCTATCGTCTGATCATACGGTAGGAGATACAACACTAACTAAAAATAATTATTTAGTGTTATTAAACATCCTATAAATACTTTTAAACAGTTTAATTTGTTTATTTACCTTTGATGATAACCCTCATTGTTAAATGTATCTGCCACTTTTTCAACAAATTTCCCATGAGTCAATGTACAACATTCACTGAGTCATGTGATTTTGTGAACAAGCACTACAAGGTCTTTTGCTTGGACTTAAAATGTCAAACGTGTATTTCTACTTGCCATACAAGTTTAACATTTGTACTTGCACCCCAACCTCTCTATTAAATCACACATTCATCTGAAAACATAACTCTTCTGGTCCATTGCTCTTGAAAAGCTTTGTAGCACATGTCAATCCAGATCTACATCCATCAACTCATTAACCATTACTAGATGAAAACTTCTCACTTGCAAGTCCTTTTTTATGTGGACTTGCATTGTTAATCCTGGAATGCTTAACTGTGCAGCACATCTGTATGTTGAATTGTTGAATTTGTTGGTGATTATATGATTGACTCCCCACAGCAGCACAAGTTTCCAACAAGTGCTTGGCTTCCCACTACAAGGTGCATCTCGCACATTTCCCATTGCAAAAGCTTTCTTTTCCCAGCCTAATAACATTGGCCATGATTGATTATTTAGCAAAATGCACAGTAAAGTCATTCATTATGTCACACATCATTCTGCTTGCAATTGATGTTTGTGAACCCACATAGATGTCACCACAGAGGAGCATTTTGTGGTATCATTTGTATCAGCAATTGCATTCTTTCAACAGACCCACTTGGCATTGTTGCCAGTTTCCTCCGTCATACAAGGAGGCAGAACATTCCACAGTATATGGATCACATCTCAGAGAAGCAGACTACTATCTTTTCAAATTTTCATGAGAAAGATGTTCATTTTCCTCATATAAACAAACTATTAGGACTTTCCAGTCATCATGTACAAGCAGCAGTAAAAATTTAAATTTTTCCTACAATATAATGCTATAATATAATGATATTGTATGTAATAACTAAAAGTACTAATCAGCTATCTTCTAAAAATATTTTAATTAAGAAAGCAACAAAAGTTATTTCAGATATTTTCCATAGGAAAAAATTGTTATATTTAATAATTGTCATATGTACAAAACGTTATTCTGGATTTCAGCTTATTCGACAATTATTTCAGAATCAATTACTACTATGCAATTATACAATTAAATATTTAAACATAACATACCAGTTTGTAAATCTTTATACAAAATCCAATGTAAAGAATTATCTTCAAAATTCACAAGGCACCTTTGATTTTCATTATCCACCTAATATGTTTTATAAAATTTAATGTTTCAAATAACTTTTTTAATATTAAAAATTTCTTAAACTAATATTTATATAATTAAAAAAATATGACCGTGGGTAGTCAGAATTATGGCTTGTAACTAAGGTACAAGCCACAATTCTGACTACTCATGTTCTAGTCTGGATCTTATACTCAGAAGTCTTTCATGGATAGTCTGGGTTGGATTTATTAGATTCTGTCCCTTGACATTATCATTACAATGCAACTGAGCCAAATCCATGACCAACATTATAAAGACATTCTTAATATCTGGCTCATGACTGTCTAATGTAAGGAGTGCTAAATAACTATTACTACTTCACATAATAAACAATATATATAGGGATCATCCATAAATTATGTAATGCTATTTTTACACTTTTTGACTATCATCTCACATCCCGGTAATGCTCCAAAACAAAAAAACGGTATATAAGACCACTTTTGGGATGGTCTTATATACCACCCCAAAAATAATTAACTCATATCCTCTATCAACCCCATAAACTGTATTAAGAAATGCAAGCCATACTACATAGCATGGAATACTGAACATTACATTAATTTATTAATTACTTGTGCGATGTACAAAGCAATGACATAAATGATTCAGCAACATTTCAGAAACAAATGAATCATTCTGTTACCCAAGGGTTGATAAGAGCATTTGTGCATGGTATTTGCCAAAATTTTTGTAATTGGACAGCCAAATACATCTTGTGGGGGAACCTATCAATAGCTTACAATTTAGCAACAATATTAGTCAATTTAGAGACCTTAGCATTACATAATGCTTTGTAAAAACTGTAAATTGCAATTGCACTAAAAGTTCACTCACTTCCTAGTAATTGTTTTTATTCTAATAAAATGATTCCAATATATAAATTAAAAAAAAAGGATCACAGAGGAAATTACATAAAGAATACCAACTATATTAGTGCCACAGTTATAGTTTATACAATTAAAATTCAAACATTTTGTTAAGAATTACAGAAAATCAAACACCTGCATTGATGACTTTTTTTTTTTTGCAAAAGTCAGTACCATATAACTAGTGCCACGTTAAGATTGCTTATTGATCTATTTATATCTTTTTGTCTTAATTATCTTCTTTTGTTAACTGAAGTAATACATTTATTTTAAATTTGAAACAATTGTCTACTTGACCCACATGATTGCATACAATTTTTCTTTATAATGCATAAGGTGGCAATTTTCCACTCAGTAGTTCTCCAAAAAAAAAAAAATGACATCAGTCATCAAAAATGATGTTCTGGGGGTTCTAAATGATTGTCACAAGAGATAGTCATGATGTCATAGATGTTTGTCAGCTATGCTTGACATAATGGCACAAGTAATCTGCAAGTCATGACAACCTTGAATGCTTATCTCTAGGATAACCTGGAATGCTATGACCTTTACATTTACAGCTTTCTTTCATGTCCAAAACATGAAAAAAAATAGTCCTGAGAAACATGTCAGGACTGTTTTTGCATTTCAGTCCTGAGAAACATCGCAGTCCTCCTGTCATTTATTTCCAGCTTGTTCGGTTCTTTTCACTTCACTACTTTTCAGTTGCTTGTATCACATTAACCTATACTGTTGGAAAGTTTGAAGGGATTCCTTTCTGAGCATGTTCAAAGACAGTTCTGTAAACAAAACAGGATTTTGCAGAATCAAGTTTGTGAAATAGTAATTGTACTCAGAATTAAGCATAGAAAGTCCACAAAAAAATTGCCTTAAGTAATCCTGTAGATAAAAAAAATTCCAGCAAGGAGTTGCTTAACCTTCTCAGCAACATTTAAAATTTTGGTGGCACCATCTGTTATGATATTTTATTAAAAATATTTTTAATTATTATAAAATGGAAAAAAACTTAATTTTGAGGGTTGGGATGGGTTTTATAAAAAACTGTAAACACTAATAACAAGTAAAATTATCATTAAGTCCAACCCTACTCAACATATGACACACCTTTAATCCATTTATTTCTTCACCCCCAACCTTTAACCTCCAAAATTTAATAGCATCAATCCCCTTATATGCAAAATTTCAGAAATTTTTGACAAAGAGCACTGGAGGAAATTTCATATGGATTAACTATTTTTAATGCTACACTAATAATAAGAGAAGAATTACTATGTTTAATATAAACTATGTTTAAATTTACTAACTATGTTTACTATGTTTAATATAAACTATGTTACTATGTTTAATATAAAGTACATATGCAGATAAAATACATTGTCATCAAAGATCTGAAATTTTTTAAAAATCACCAACAACACTAGGCATATCATTACAGAATTATTGACTGATAATATCTACATTATTAAATTTTATTTACCTTTAACAGTAAAATCTAATTCAAGCTGTTTTTCTTGGAGTAAAAATAGAAAAAAAAAACTTCTTCGAAAGAAAGTATAAGTGCATTTCAATCTAAATTCCCCTTCATTTAGTCAAGAAAAATTACTCGAAACTACTAAACAACAATTTCATAGCAAACACCCATAAGAAAAGACTTTCATCAAAGAATCATTTATCTATTGTAATGTTTTGGGAAAAATTCCCATCATCAGCAGTATTCTCTAAAATAGAAAAGTTTCAAATGTTCTTTTTGACTCAGATAAGGCCAATGTTTTATTCATTTCCCACAATTGAGTTAAACATTCAAATTCTTAAAATATGCCCACCTTCCAACAGCAAAAGGTAAAAAATTTCAACAAACAACAACTATATTTCAGGTGTTTTTTAAGATGATTTTGAAGAAATTTTTAAATTATTACCACTGACAGAGGACTAGGATGTAATCTACAATAAAAAAATCAATCTAAATGTGTTTTTAGAAGTACTCTATACACTTTTTTTTTTGTGATTTTTCCCACAAAGTTGAAAGTAATAAATTAAGTTTTCCTTCAATTTATACATGTGCAATTTTCAGCTCACCTCCTATAACGGCCATTTTTTAAATTTTCCTGTCAATGGCTTTGTTCAGAGATTTGATTTATTGGCAGAGTTGTGATTTTTTAATTTATAAGTATTTCCTTTGTTATTGATGCTCTATCCCAGGGTTGTCCAACCTTTTTCCTTAATGGGCCAAATTAGAAATTTACACACAGTGGAACTCCTGTATTTGTCATTAATCTGTTCCTCAGGATGTAATGAATACAGAATATGATGAATATAGAAACAACTTTTCCCATAAGCCTCTCAATAAATCTTTTCCTGGTCGATTATTTACAAACTGTTTCACTATTCTCCCAGTGTTACACAAATAAGCATAAATGATGCAGTTAGACTCATCCACATGGAATTTAAAGTCACTTATGGAATAGTACAATCAGAAAACAAACATTCTCCTCTGCTCCATCTCCATGTTAGTGCAAAGTAACCCCAACATAATCAAAATGTTTACATGCATTTGCATCTACTTTAACTGTATGTTTTGGGCATAAAATATAAATAAATGATTTCTTTCTATAAGTTGTCAACATATTTAGAAATGAAATAAATACACATTTACCACATTATAACTCTAAGGCTTTGGAACAGACACAAAAGTTGAAATGCCAATATTTTAGACTTTTTCAGTCTAAAGTTCAATCAAGAGTCACACCAGTGCAAAAAATTGTGGGATGCCCAATTCAATTATGAAGTGTGCTATAATATGCTCTCTGTGAGATAAAATAAGAAATGTATTCAAATGATTCATATTTCACTTGCCACAGGTTGGTAAAAGTGATTTGCAGTGGTACAAAGTACGGTACATCAGCTAGGAACCTTTAATGTAATAATATAAATTCATTTATTAAGTTTGATAAGTTATTTTCTAAATTGCTCACAACTAATTTGCATAGACTTCGAGATACTGGACTCTTCAAGGGTATCTTGCTGTTCTGTTTGTAAAAACACCCTTCAAATGCAAAAGAATGAAGGAATCATAGATCTGTCATTTCTATGATTTCAGATTGGTATTTATCGGTGTTAGGGATAAACACACTAAAAAGTCTCAGAGCATTTACAGAGTCAGTTTAATAGAGGGGTACATTCTTTCTTAGTCTATAGTAGTAGTGATTTCATTCTCCATTAAACTTAAATTTGAGATTTCTTCAAAATCAGGGTTACTGACTTGGTTATGGAAAATTTGTAAGATGGCATAACTGACATAAATTTTTGTGGGGGCTCTCTCTAGTAAGATGGGTAAATACTCTTTTCTATGAAACCGAAAAGCTTTCTTTCTTTGTGTTTTAGCAAATGTGAAAAAGCCAAGTGTCAGTCAGTATGCATATTTTCTTAAAGAGCTGGTAACATTCTATTGAGGGCCAACTTTGAAAGTTTTTGACACATTTTGATGTAGGTGTTAATGTTCTCATCTATCTCCTCACATTTATTTATTTTACTGTATTCTTGTAAGACTATGTTAATTTTTTAAATATTACTAATTGCTTACATTTACCTGTTCTGGTAAGTATGAATTTGTTACTATCCAATCATTTCCTTATGGAGCACGCCATGTTATGTTTGTGATTATTTTGTTCTGGGCCATGTTATGTTTGCGATTATTTTGTTGCACTTGAGATCAGTTTTCCAAGTATTCTGCTGTAATAAGGTGCATTCCTTATACAGTGAAATGTCAGTATAACAAATGCCAGTTTATCAGTTTAATGTAATAAAAATTCTGTCTGTTACAATAGAATAGTTTCATTATAACAAAATTATAAATACATGAATCATTCTTTATTAGTGAATGATGAATATTATGTCAAATAGTCTGGCAACATTAAAATTCATGCCTAGTTCAGCTGGCAACACTAATTTTAATCCTTAGTTATGGTTTCATTTAATGTTATTACTCTACAGTTTATTTCTTTTTAAGTTTACAAGAAAAAACAGAGAAAAACAAAAAACAAAAGCAGTTTTCTTTGAAAGAGAATAAATTAGTATTGGATAATGTGCAAAAAGAAGTGCCTGATGGCCTATTGGAAGGCTGTCACAGTACTGGATTTTATCAAAAATTATTCATTAAAGAAACAACACAGACAAAAATTAGACTTCTTTTACCAGAAAATAATAACTTCAAGCAGAAATAATTAAAGAGGCAAGATTCCAACTAATCAGTACTACTATATTGTTATTTTAATTGTTCACTCATGATATTGTTCAATAAGTGTAATCTGTTCTCAATCTTACTTTTTATTAAAGATTAATTTTTATTCTACTTTAATATAACTTACATTCTGAAAATGTGAAATTTGGTTTCATATAAATACTAATAGACAAATTGAATTTGTAAAAACTCTTACTTCAGAATGCAAGAGATTTTTTTCCTATCATTATCAAATTTCTTTTATCTTTGCATTTTTGTCTGTATTTCAATATAACAAAAATATTTCGGTGGTCTCCTCAATTTGGTTATACCAACATTTTACTTTATCTCATTTTCAACCTCGGGTAGGATTGTTGTAAGGTTCAAGTTCAGCATGCAACAGAATACTGGACCCATTTTTGGTTTGTTGCATTCTATTCAGTAATACAATGTCATCCCAAACAAAACCAGTCAAACAACTTTCCTTTCAACCAATTCCATCTCAAGTGAATTAAGACAATTTTGGCCAATCTTATGTTTAAAGAGTTAATCCTGTGGACCACTTTCTCATGTAACTTAGCAGAATATGCATTAGCTGCAGGTAATGTTTGTGGTCTCAAGTGTAAGCTATTCATTTTCTTCAAAAGCTGGTACTTGGTAGCTTTAACTAGACATAAGGACTTATTAAGGCAAAGCAATCTTACCCTCCTGGTCAATGAATCACTCTGAATTGGTGGGTTGAATCTGTATATTGTGACAACTGAGGGAATTAAGCTCTGTGCTCGACCCCGCTTACTGGCATGGTCTGGTGAAGACCGTCACTCTGTCAATGGATGGCTGTAGGAGGGCAAGTAATTGAGTGAGAGGGAGGCGAGGTCATGATCAGGTGTTGGCCATATTCAAGGACGACAATCAGTAAATTGTAAAAGAAAATATTTAATAAACATCAAAGCGAGTACAGGGAAATACAGACAGGAAGATACTACAGAATATAAATGAGTCCTTATCAGCACAACAATTTCCAAGGCAACGTCTCTAGTAGACGTCAAGTAGGCCAGCTGTCACAAATCCAGCCTTTAGTACGAGACTAAGAAATTGGTTATTACCTTAGCATTTATCTATCTTATAAACTAGTTGGGCCAAGAGATAGAAAGTAATTTCTCTAAGTAAATACCTTGTAACCTGTGGCAATCAAGTCCCAAACAGTCTTTCAGTAGGGTAGCCAAGTAGAGGTTCAAATGGAGTCTCTTGCTTGGAGGGTATCTTTCTGACAATTGCATTGTTTATGGATCCAGGTTCATGGATTGTCCTGAAGATATTGGAGGTGGACCGTCGGAGATTATGGCAGCTTCAGGCCGGAGGTGACCATTGTGGATTATGGCGGGACAGGTCTTATGTCTGCTGTGATGTCTGTGCCCGGAGGACTGTGTCCGACCCCTTTTTATACCTAATTTGGGGAGCTGACTAATGCATCAGATGATGTAACTCGTTCTGTGTCTAGAGGTTGTTTACGTTAATTGTCAGAAATCTAACGTTTCGTCTAATTTATTACCTCTTTCTATCCAGTATTGTAATACCCTATTCACACTGTACATTTTAAGCGGGATTAAGATTTAAGCAGAATTAAGTTAAGTCGCATTGTCGAAAACAAGATTAACTACTCGTTCACACTAGGTAATTAAAGCGAATTATTCGCTTAGCTCTCAAGTGGGTGTACTCAATATTACATTTTAAATAAAAATCAAACTTTTGCTTATTTTTTGTAAATCATCATAAATTAATTTATATTTAGTAATTTAAATTATAAATAACTTATTTAAAGAGCATAAGACGTTAGTTAGTAATTATTAACATTTATTATCAGTGATGTCGTCATCGGCAGCACGATTCTCTCAATGTTTATATCACTTTAGTGATAGAACTGTGATAAGAATGGATTTTTTGACAAAAATTTATATATATATATTTTTTCGTAAACAAGAAATTTATATTATTATTTAAACTTCTTGTACCGAAACAGCATATACATGCTAACAGAGAAGAGTATCGTTTGTTCGAACATTTGTACCTGTACATCTGCTTCCGCCATTATTTTTGAACTTGTGGCGGACCTCGTGGAAAGCTTGAAGCGATTTAAGCTTCTTTGAGAAAGCGATTTAAGTTGAGCCGGTTGTTGGTAGTTAAACCGGTTTAACGTTAAGTCAGTTCCGTTCATATTTCATACCTTAAGCTGGCTTAAAATGTACAGTGTGAATAGGGTATTA
Organism: Centruroides vittatus; assembly: GCF_030686945.1. Classification (NCBI taxonomy): domain Eukaryota; kingdom Metazoa; phylum Arthropoda; class Arachnida; order Scorpiones; family Buthidae; genus Centruroides; species Centruroides vittatus. The sequence continues at coordinate 2,660,668 of NW_027122576.1, forward strand.
GTCATTCTACCTCATAAAATTGATAACACTTATCAAACAAACTGAATTAATATCTGAAGGTGACTAAGGCCAGGATTTGTCTTGCGACCTTAGTAATAATAATTGTTGATATTCAAACTGTTTTATCTACCAAGAAATCACAGGAAATAGGATGTGTGTGGGTTTTGTCCGTGTTGGTCTTCTCTTTCTCGGTGATGTTTTGTTTGCCCTTTTCCCCGGGGGGGTATTGGATTAAAATATTACTTTAATTAATTAAATCATTTAATTAACACAATACCCACCTCTCACAATATTGATATAGGATATAGGTTTGTTCTACATTCCAATAAGAAGTTTAATTTACATAAACCTTTGCCAGATTGATCAATAGTTATACTATACCCTTTGGCTGGTGCTGCCATTATATTACATACTAACTATGATATAATTTAGTTTTGAAAAACAAACGACCTAAGATAGTGGTTTATGGTAGTATGCTTTCAAGCTAACATTCTCAACCTAGTTTATAGGTAATCGTCAGGTGTTCTTTAATAACAAATCTTTAGAATATTCAACGTAACTGTTCACAAATTTTAATATATTCAACCAAGACATTTAAAAATTTGAAAAACAGAAAACAACATTGACATATATTAAGACATTAAAGTCACAATGACATCAAGATATGTCATTGTGACACAAACAAAAACAAATAATACATTAAAATATTTAACCATACAATACCACTAAGACAAAATTTATACATAGACCAATCAGATATACTAGTCAATGCAATGGCATTGCATTTTATGAGCTTTTATCTCTCTGTAGTTAAATGGGAAACAGTTGATTTTTAGCATTGTTTTGAGAAATAGTTCTGGATGTTTTCATTTTTAAATTTCACCCAATTTTTGAGGATCTTCAAAATTCTAAACAGATTGATTTCAGATCTATATCTTGCAAAGGTCACAAGTAGATCATTACGTTCTTTTGATATTTTTTTTTACTCCTATGGGCATGGTGTACGGCTCTGACATGTGGCTCTCATTCGAAGCTGCAATTGTACCTAATCAATCTTCATTGTTTTAAAAAAAGAAGTCAATAATGATTTATAGCAGAAACAATTAATGTCAGCAATCTAATTCAAATCGGTCTGAACTTTTTCTCTTGCCAAAAAAGAACAATATGATCACACTGAAGAGAGCTAAAATACTTGTATATTTACTGCTTATAACTGTAAATAATTCAAATGACATTGTAAACTAAAAATAATTCATTATTATACTGTCAACATCACAAAAGATTATTTTATAGAGTAAGTTTTGCAAATGTCATTAACCTGTAAATTTTATACATTTATTAAATAAATAAATAAATAATTTACAAAAAATAAATTCCAATATATTTATTTTTAGGTGAACATGGCTAGAGTCTAAGATCCAGACAAGAAAAAAAAATGTTACAGCATTAAAGACATGTTTGAGTGAGGCCCAAATCCTGAGGCCAAATATTTTTTTTAATGTTCTAGTCATGGTTTTTTCTTCTTTAAATTAAAATATATTTTGTATATATTTACACTTTAGATATACAATGATTTTACTAATAAAATAATTCATTAATAAGTAACTCTAAATAACTCATTTAATGAAACTATCATTGTCAGTCTGATGCAAACATAATCTCTTTCTTATAAACTCTTAAAATATTCCCACAAGCCATCTAAAGCAGTGTTTTTTTCAACCGCCAGTCTGCAGGAAAATATCCGATTGTACAGATACCGGCGCAATCGATTACAAGCGACATTTAAATAGTAATCAGGAGTTACCATACGTACTTTGCTACAAACGATAACTCCACACAAGCATAAACAAATGCAATTCATAGTTGCATACAACTTGCGGTCCTCAATTAGATTGAAAAACATCGATTCAAAACATATAATGGCACTAAAATAAATCAGTTGACCGGTTTCATCTGGACAAGACAAATTACTTAACTGGTAAAGTATTAACACACAAAGTAACGCTCACCTCAACAACAATACCGAGATATGACAGACCATCACTCCAACGAGCCAGCACCTCGCAACACTCTTTAAACTCGTGTCTACTATGCGTGCGTGGCCGAATACCTGTGGTAGTTCTCCACTCCTCGTTACCGCATCCAAACAAAGCGTGTATACCGGTGCTACTATCATGCAGGCTGATAACTGACATTGCACACTAATAAAATAAATACATAAAATTACTCAAAATTACCAAAGTAAACCATCTCGATAATGCATAAACAACAAACCTTTTCCACTTCGATTAAAAAAAAAAAATTAAAAATTAATTATATTATGTTTTCACACGATTAAATTTAAGTAAATAATAAAGTTTCCCTACTCCGGTACGATGTAATAACGCCTAAATCCGGGTGGGAAGGTGAAAATCCTACAGAGTCTCCTCTATGACTACCGACTTCCACAACCGTTACGAGAACAAGTCGAAATTTTGCGCCAAACTCCTCTCAACCAATCAGCATTCGTCTTATTTGGCGTCCAGTTTGAATGCTACTAATGCGAGGCTTAACTTCCAACGATTAAAACTACGAATAATTATTAATTAACCGATAAAATAACATTATTTATATACTAAATCGTAACCGCTTTATAACGTATGCTTTGAAAAATAAAATGCTCTCGTTCGTCAAGCGAAACGTACGACGTACCGATTCGGCTGACTACCTCCGATGTCCCAGCCATCTTCTTTAGTTCCTTCATATACCATCGAGTGGCGCTGCTTGATAATTATTCAAATTAATCGATTTTATTTATTTATTTTTTAAATTAGTTTTAACGGTTTATTATTATTATTATTATTATTATTTTCTTTAATATTTATTATCGATTCTGTTCGATTTATAATAATTTTCTAGTACTAAATTAATTAAATTTATTTTTCTACCGTAAACAAAAGTTATCGTCTGTCTTTTGTTAGCGTTCACGTTTTTGCGTTCACATTTTAAAATTAATTTTTTTTTTTAAATAAAATATTTTTTATGCAAACTGAAACAATTTATACGTTATTAATAATTAAAAACAAATTTAAAACTAAATTTTCGGGGTCTCGTTTTTTATTAATTAACGATTAATTCTTTCTATTTAAAAAATTGCTTTCGATTTTACGCCGATAAAAATAATATCGATGATGATGCATATTTTATAAAATTATGACGTCTTTAATTTAAAATTTTAAAACATATTAATTTTACATTTATAATTTCATATATTTTTCTTCATCAAAATAAATCCTTAATTCCTTATACAAATACTATAAGTGACCCTATCCTGACGTTACACGTGGAATAACTATTATTAAATAGAGTAAATAATTAAATAAATAAACAAAAAGAAAATATATAATAAACATACTTTCCATTGCTTTTGTAGTGAATGACACTGTTAATACGGTTAAAAACATTTAAAAAAGGGGGGAAAATAAAAGCTGGAGGATATTTTGTATATGTCCGTTTTTCGTAACAGGTGACGTGGAAAAATTCGCGGAAATTTCACATCATTGTTGTCTTCTAAGCAGGATATGCTACGTTGACACGAATAAGGTCGGCTAGGTCATCACTACAGCAACAGAAGCTTGAAAGATGTCATTGAACAGATAAAATTTTGAGATATAACTAATTTGTACAAAGGTTGCTAATGGTTAGAATATATTCAACTATTATTAATAAAGTTTATCATCTATACATATGTATTATACAATCTATATTTTAATTTACATCAAAATAATAATAATTCATTCTATTATAAATAAACAATATACCATAATTATTCACTGTTACATCTGGTCATCATCTATTTAAAAACACACAAAACAGAAAATTGCAATGGTTTAATATAAAAAAGGTATATGCATAGTTATAATGATAATTTTCCAGGAACAATCACTTTACAGTTTTCTCAAAATTATATTTTTAATGAATTTATCAAAAGAAAATATATTAAATTTTTAATAAATTATTTATATATTTCTATTTTATAATTAATAAAGTTATTAATATATTTGAAATATTCAATAAGGAAATAATTATTTAGACATCATGTAATTTTATTATAGTTTAAAATATAAATTAAATTTTTAAAAATTATAACTCATGCATATATATTTACATAATTAATAAAAATTTTAATTAAAATACTTACATCTTACATGAAAGGACATCCGTTCAAAGCAAAAATCACTCAAAATTTATGTTTGTCTATCAGTTATTAGTTAAAAATATCATTCACATGTAAGTTCTATTTTTAAATCCAGAAAAGTCAGTTTGTGACCATAATAAAAATTTAAATATTACAATTAAATTTTAAATATATTTTTTGAATTTTTATAATAAATTAAATTAAATTTTATATATTTAAAAATAGAATAAAATAAAGTAAAAATACCTAATATTAGAACTAGTGTTTTACTAGTTTACTAAACAATTTAAATGAAAATATTTTTAGTAATTTGGGAAAGTAAAAATTTATTAAATGACTCAATTTTTAATAAATACATTTATAATTTTATTACTTTTTTCCATTTCATTTTTAGAATTTTCACAATTTAGATATATAATAATGAGGATAATTGATGTGTCGTACTTCTAATTGGATTGACACCTGAACAACAATAGATTTGCTCACAGAATTGTGACATTATATTGTCTTGAACAAGCAAAAATTCACTAAAAAATAAATTTATAAGTATTATAAATGAAAATTTTCTTATTATCTTTACATTTTTATATATTTCACAATTTAATGTAGTTGTAATTGGATTAATCACCTAAACAACAATATATTTGTATACTGAATTGTGACATTGCATTTTGATATAGTAAACAGAGTTAATTGTCGTATAATTACATTAAATATTCTAATCATTCAAACGAGATCATAATCAGCATAATATTCAATATAATCTAAACAATAAACTCATATGTTATCGTTTAAATTTTAGTTTAAATATTGCAAGAAGTTTAATTATTAATTAAATATAAATCTTCACGTATAATTTTCCTATTGATTAAATTGTATAGCTTGAAGTTTAGTACATTGTATGGCATTGTTCTATACTTAAAACATTTTCATTGTAAATTTAATTAATTAGCTATTGTTTTTTTTGTAAATTTTAAGGTATTTTTATGTGGTAAACGATATAATTTTATGGAAAATTAAAGTATCATTTCGTTCACGACGCCCCTGAACTGGGACTTTCTTTCAAATATTATTGATGTTCTCTGTATGACAATATTGTAAGTTTTTAGATTTTTATCTGAGATTCGGATCAGTTATATTCCTCATTAATGTAAAGTTTCTATGTATCTTCATGCAATTTTAAAGAAAATTAATGAACAGGTACAACACGAAGCTGTCAGCTAACCAAAATTTTGGTATAAATCTGCAACTTGATATCTGTCGCATAATTCAAGCCAAAAATGCTATTTTCTGATAAATAAAACGGAAAAATGGCATTTAGCAATCACTTATAATTGTCTTATTAGAATAATAAATTATCACTTATTATTATTTTATTTTATTTTATTTTTTTACATTGATTTAGTGAATATTCTCTCTAATCCATTATCTTGTCAATTTGAATACTATTTTCATATTTTAAAATGATAAATTTTAGAGGTAAAAAAAAAACGCCTGATTATTACAACTTTGTAAAAATTTTATATAAAAAATATATTAATATTCTTTATAAATATATATAAAATTTAATTAATTTTTCATTAGTTTATTTCTTGATGCATTTATCCCAGAAAATAAGAGGATTAAATTAATAAATTGAAATTTCAAAGGTTTTAAGTAACCTGAAAGTATAATAAAATCATTAAAAATTAAATTTATTTTTCATTTTCTAAAGCTGAAAGATTGGAAAATATTTTTTTATTCTATTTATATATAAAATTATAAATAAATAAATCTAAATTGTTAATATATTAAAGTATACAACTTACATTAATTATTTCAAATATTAATACTTAAAAAGTTAGAATTATCTAAATTTTATGTAAAATATTAATTTTTAAAAATTATTAAACATATTAAATCATTAAATATTTAAAACTTCTATATTTTATATTTATATTAATTTATATATTTTTGAAATTAATTATCACATTACCTTATAATTAATATGATATTTAATCACAAGGTAATTATTAAAATGTCTATTAATTTAAATTTTTGCCTTATTATAAAGCAAATTTTTATTCTCATCAATTGGAATTTTTATAAGAGTAGTTATATTTACCACTATTTTTTTTTTAAGATTTAAAATTAATATTATAATTAAGCAATATATTAATCTATAAGTTACTGTTTTTATTTTCTAATAATTACAACTTTTAATTTTCTTCATTGATCTTCTAAGAAATCCTCTCACCTTTTAATTGAAATATTTAAATGCTTGCAAATAGGAGAAGGATTTAACTAAATTAATGCTAATTAATGCCCTAAATTATGATTAATATTTTAACTATAAGAAAAATAGAATTAAATTCAAAGTATCATACTGTGTAAAAGTTTAAATTAATCAAATATTGATTGTAATAATCAATTTTCAATTAAAATTAATTAGTGCTCCTAAAATCATTTAATTTAAAAGTGTCTCTTAAATTACATTTAGAGGATGAAATTAATTAATGAAGAAAGTATACTGTTTATATTATATTTTATTTATAGAATGAAAGTAAACAAAGTTGCCTTTGTAAATTTCTTCAAAGGACTAACTATAAATGAGATTCAAATTTTTATATGTAATTTATAAGTGATGTTACATAGCTTACAAAATGATCTTTATAAAATTTAATTTATTTTATCATTAAAAAAAGAAAACTTAATAAATAATTATATTATACTTAAAAATTAAAACAAGATATGTTTTCAATAAATAATTTTAAACTTAATAAACAGTTAATTATAAATGTTAAATAGTTATAAATGTGCTATAAAACAGCAATTAAGTTTAAATTATGTACAAAGTTATTCATTATCGTAAATATCCTTCAAAATATATATTTTTTTATATATAAAAATTTAATTTTTTAATAAAAAATTTGAGTTTTTAAACAGCTGTATTTAAAAAAAATTAAATAAGTAAATTGTATTATATATATATATATATATATATATATATATATATTCAAGTAAAATAATCTAATTTTAAGCAGGAATAAGCTATTCAACATAAAAAAGTTTTTAAATAAATAAATAAATAAGTGCGCGTTATCTATCGAATTTCCATATGCCAAAAGAAAAATATACAAAAATGAAATATTGCAATGTGTTGCATTAAGTAGCATTTTATAAAAAGTAAGGAAAAAAACCCTAACCGAGATATACAGCATTAAAAAAAGAAAAGTATTTTCTGATAAAATAAAAAAGAAGCTAGATCCTTTTATATATATAGTTTTTTATGGCTAGCGACTGTCCGGCATGTGGCGTCCCCTCACGGATATGTCAGAAACTAACTGGATGGTGCAATAAACGTCTTATCTAAACAATAAACTCAACAGCTGCATATTTATATCTCCTTCTAAACGTCTTTTTGAATTTTTTTTCCCCTGTCTTATCACAAAAGAATCGATTGAAAGGTAAGAAAGCTAAACCACAGCAATCGGATAGCTAGCGAACAAGTAGTGGAGGGTGACTATCTCAGCATCCCCCGCGTCTTTCTTCATCTCCGTGGACTCTCATCTATCATTCTCATTCTTTTTTCGGTCACAGATACGTTTTTCTCAGTTTCTTCTCAGCTTTATGCCAGATTGCAGCATATAATGGACTTGTAAGATGTGCATTATAGCAATATCTTTGTTAGAAGCGCTTTTTCAAAAAGAAAAAGAAAAAAAAAATATATATATATATATATATATATATATATATTTTATATAAACTAAATAACTAATAGCTAATAATCGATAGTAGAAAATAATAAATGCAAATTATTTTAAATAAGATCAAAGTATAATAAGTTAAATTTAAAAAATTTTAATTTTATTTTATTTTTATGATAATATAGCGATACCAGATGGCGCTGGCTTAAGACAACGCCTTTACAAGTTGCCAGACGTCTATGCAGTTTTGTAAATTTTAACAAGATTATCGGCGATCACGTGACAGCTTAACTTAATTTTGCTGTCGGGATGATCGATTTGTTAAGTAAAGTTGCTAGAGAGAGAGAGTTGCGAAACAGAACTGAGACAATTATTTGTGGTAACAGATAGATGTTCCAATCAATATAAACCAAGTGGAGTTCTTTACAGACCACTTTGAGCTCGTACTCAACAAGGCAATCGGAAACTCAGTCAAGCAATGAGTTAGACTGAACTACAAGGAACTAAAATGGAGAAATTCAATACAATACATTCACTAGAAGGGAGAGGAAGAAGTTAGAAATGAACCAAGCGAAAAAAAACAAACAAAATTCAGAAGTAAATCATCTGATTTATTTTCATTCGCCGCAAATATATGTTACGCGGCAAGAAAACAAACAATCCAAATGCACTTCTTTTACACTGACTAGTTTAAAGTAATAGGCCACTATAAACATTTATTTTTTACAAAGTAACTACTGTACTGTATTTTTTATTTTAGCATCGAGTAAACACGCACACGTAAGAAGACTTACGTAAATCAAGAAGAAAAGTATATACAGTATATATATATATGCCGCCATATTATATCCGAAACTGCTTAAGTATCATACAAAGCACTCTGAAAAAAAAAATCGCATTTAACTTTGTAATGCATTCATAAATTGTCTAAACACAGAGGAAAAAAAATCATATATTTTTATACGAATAAAAATATTACATACGTAATGCTTAAAATTGACTTTATTAAATGATCAGAACAAAAAAAAAATTATTTTTCCTTCATCCATTTTCTTTCTTTTACAGTTCATTTACTCCGTAAAATTGTATCGTATTATTTAAATGTATTGAATTTAATCTGAATTTTTGCGTTTATATAATAAATTTTAAAGCTGCGAGATGGATTTTTATTTATATTAGGCCCATAAATATTTATAGATAATAAAAAATCCCTATGCCGAATTTGTGTATATAAACTTGAAATATTCATTCCGATGGTGTTTACAGTATTCATTAAACGGTAAAATATAGTACGAACAGCTGTATACAGATTCACTTTAAACACAAAATAACAGTTTAAAAAAAATATATAAACTGCCGTGTTTAGACTGTTTATTGAATGTAAGATATAGTTTAAAAAATCCTTATTTTTACTTTATCGGCTGTTATATATATATATATATATATAAAACAAAAAGTATGACGATCGGTCAAAAAACGATCCCCAAAATTTTTTGTATTTTTGGACTTGGGGGATCTTGAAACGTCAAGGAATGCAAAAAAAATTTGAGGTTTTTATTCTCTGTATGTTTGGATTGTTTGGTTTTTCCCTGTATGTGTGTGGGGGGCGTGATTTTGTTTTCCCAATTTGAAGCTTAATAACTCATGTGCCTTTTGTCGAAAATTTCTGAAATTTTGCAGGAAGGTTTGTATATTAGAGGGATTGATGCTGTTAAATTTTGGTGATTAAAGGTCTAGAGGTTGAGAAGTACAGGTGTTCATATGTCATATTTCGAGTGGGATTGGACTTAATGAAGACTTTACTCGTTATTAGCATTTACAATTTTTTTTATAATACTCACCTCTACCCTCAAAATTAAGCTTTTTGCCATTTTATAATAATTAATTATATAAAAAGTTTTAAATTAAAATCTCGTAACAGATGGCGCCACACACAATTTTAACTTTTTGTTTGAAGAAAAGTTACATAACTCGTTGCTGGATTTTTTAAAAATATATTTATTCTTTATAAAAGTAAAATGGAGAAAGCACTTATCGAATAAAACTCATTGTTTATTCCGTCAGTGAAAATCGAATAATCGTTATGTCACCCGAATCGACCTTCAAATGAGATTTGCATTTAAAAAAATAATAATAAAAAATTGTAGTAGTAATAAATTGCTATAGATTTAATGACAATTTTATTTTCTAGAGAGAAATATCAACGCCAATTCATACAAACAAAGAATTTATATAATTATCCTTAATAGGATAATAATTAAATAAAGATGTTTTCATTATAGAAGATATGTTGCTGTAGAAAGCATTAATATATATTATTATCTTATATAATAATACAGTAATTAAGTTTATATAATTATTATTATACACATAGTAAAACCTATCCAAAATGGAAACCTGCCTGAACGGAAAAAATTCTTCGGAACGGAGCGATTTTTCATGTTAAAAAAAAAACCTGTTTACAACGGATGCCTGACAAACCGGAAAAAATATTGGATGCCATGCATTTCCGGTTTACACAAGTTTAACTCTACACATAAATATAATCTGTGTAAACTGGAACCGGCATATTTTTTCCGTTTTGAACAGGTGTTTTAACATAGAAATGGCTCCGTTCCGATGTTAAAACAACTGTTCAAAACGGAAAAATATTCGAGTTTCGTTTTACGCAGATTTACTGTATATTTATGTGTAGAATTAAACCTGTGTAAACCGGAAATGCACGTTACTCAATATTTTCTCCGTAAGTTTTACTGTATATATTTTATATAATGTAATATAAATATTTAAAACGTAAATTATTATTAAAAGTGAATTAAAACTACTTTTAGTTCTTTATTTAGCACATATTTTCTATAAATTTTGCAAAGTAAATGATTATAAATTAATGAATTTTAAATTTACCTTAAGTTTAATTCGAGTTTCTGCGGTTAGATTATAATTTAATAACCTTTATCTAGTTTAATTATTAAGTTTTCACAATAGAGGATTTTAAATACAAGTAAATATTTTTTGTTTCAATGAGAATTTTTGAATAAGAAAAAAAGGAAAACAAAAAAATAAATAAATAAAAATAAGCATTGTGTTACATATGATAGATTTTTTGTCAAAAATCCTGCAAGAATTTATGAATACCACAACCAATATATAACAAAAAGAATTATTTTGGGAAATAACTTTTTAAAAAATTCTTTAAGATATAGTACAGCATATATCAGAAAAATTCTTTTATTTTTTTTATATATATACAGTATATACATTTAGACTTTAAAAAGTACAGCAAAATTCTCGATTTTTGCCTTTCCAGCTGTTATATATATATATAACAAAGGGAAAGTATGGCGAGCTTCGGTCAAAAAAATGACCCCTCTCCAAGATTTTTACGTTATTTGATTCGGGAGACCTTAAAACGTCAAGAAATGGTGCCCACCAGTGGCCGAGTGGACCCTAAACACTAGGAGTTCGGTCGTAGGTTCGCGCCTCGCTCGAACGGGCTAGCAGCATGGAGTTTTCCGGGTTTTCTCCATGTCGATGACGGCTGAATAGGAGCCAGTTTCCCCATAAATGTCCTCCCGGAAGGCATTCGTTCCCCGCTTGCGATTAGGCCATTCTATAAGGCTGGCTGTTCGGTCGCGGAGTAAAAGGCAAATAGCTACAAAACTTCATATGAACCACCACCGACAAAGACAAAAATCGGAGTTTATTCCCTGTATGTTCGGATTGTTTGGTTTTCCCTGTATGTGTGTGTGTTGGGGCGCGATTTTGCTCACCCAGTTTGAAGTTTAAAAACTCCCGTGCCTTCTGTCGAAAATTTCTGAAATTTTGCAGGGAGGTTTGCGTATTAGGGGCATTGATGCTGTTAAATTTTGGTGTTTAAAGGACGAGGGGTTTGGAGAGATAGAAGGGGCCACGTATGGTATCTCGAGTGGGGTCGGACTTAATGAAGATTTTACTGGTTACTAGCATTTACAATATAAATATTTTTCTTTTATAAAACTTATCTCTACCTTAAAACCTCTGCCATTTTAAATAAAATCTCATCACAGATGGCGCCATACACAATTTTAAATTTTTTACAGGAAAAGTTACGTAACTCGTTGCTGTATTTTTTCGTAAAGTTTCTGTCACTAAAATAACAGAATTTAGCTTTAGCTTTATAATTTAATGCGTGATATATGTAATAAAATCAAGCATTTCTTTTATTATTGAGAAACTTGATATTAGTTATCGACTATTCACCATCTGGTTGTAGATCAATGAATAACTTTCCTGCCAAACACTTTATGATAAACAAATATTTTATGGATAATTTGCTATGTTTACTAGATCATATTCCTTAAATCATAGATTAAATAATTCAATACACTTTTTCGTTCTAGTTTAATGATGCAAATTAATACCCAACTTTTCATAGAAAATTTTCTAATAGGGAAAAGCATTAAGGAAAGCCATTCTCAAAATAAATTACTTTTCGCATTTAATATAAAGTAATACCCATTTTTGTAATATTTTTAATGAAGAATAATTATATACAATAATATACAAGTATTAACTTTCTGGTAACAAGTTTCGTAATTAATTGTGATTAGTATTAGGAGGGGATTTTCTTGAAGAAATTTACAGTGAAATTCCTTTTATTTTCGTTTATTTCCAAGTACAATTTATGCACGTTGGAGGTGGAATGGCGAAACGATTTCCTGATCGTTTTTCTTTAAGAAATTTACAAACCACCCGGTCACACCCATTCCAAAATGTCGTTTCCGTCAGCTAGAATTTGAAAGAGAATCCTCATCAAATGATAGCTATTAACTAATGTAAACAAAGCTAATTGACCTATTTACTGTATTTGTTTTCCTTGAGAAGAAAGAAGTAAAAATAAGGATATAAAATAAGGGGAAAGGGGAAAAAAACAATGAATTTAACTGAATAAAATCTGGTATAAAATTTTATTGTTTGAAGTTTCGAAGCAAGTCTTTATAGAAGTCAAGCTTCCAGATACAAATGTATAATATTTTCCTTCCAATGGTTTAGAATCGCCATTCTTGTTTGATATCTTTGCTAAATTTATGTTGATCCATATAAAGTTTGTCAACTTCTAGTGATATCTGCTACATCTTTGATGCCACAAAAAACCATTTTTTGTAAAATTCTCCAGTTTGAAAAACTGTTTATATGTATATACACGTATGTATATACCCCCTCTCGACGTATACACGTGTATATAGCCTACATCGAAAGGAGAGCTGGGGATTTTTCCCCAATTCCGGAGAAAAAGCGGGCAGTAATGGTTTCTTCTTCTATAAACTAGTGCTATGTTTCTTTAAAAAACTCGTTAAAGTTACTTTTGATTAATAAAGAAACAGCCAAAGGAACTCGAACCCCATTCATGCTCTCGATGGTCCTGTGTATACACGCTGTACATTAATTTTATACGATATTCAACAGAATTAAGTAGTAAACAAACGTTATTTTAATTAAAATTATCAAGTTTTTACAGTTTAGCAAAAAAGCAAAAGTCACACTCTGTCACCGTAAATTAATTAGAAACAACATAATGCCTGGTGTTTTTTAAATTACCGACAGATAATTTATAAACAAACAAATAATTTAATTATTTTATAAAATTAAAAGTTTATTTATTTTCTAACAGTTATTAAATTTTTAAAAAATTATCAAAAAATTTTAAATTAAAAAAAAGAAAAAAAGAAAAAAAATTAAGTATTGCAATCTTGTAGAATTCTCCGCCATCTGTTGTTAAGATTGAACATTAAATCCCTCATCTCTAACATATCTCTTGTACTCCCGAGAGAATTAATATCTTCAAAAGATAATTTATTAAATTAAAATTTATAAAAGAAGAAAAATAAAAAAATAAAAATTAAAGTGGAAGTGGTCGAATGCCAAATAGGATTTGTGTTGATTTCATTAGAATATGTAAAAGTTATCAAATTGAGAAAATTTTAATTTTACAAACAAGTTTCATAGTAAAGCAATTAATTCATTAAGATGTTTACAGTTTTCGATTTAATTAATTGCAAAATATATAAATGGAATTGTTAGAGGAACAAACTAGCGTATTGTCCAACAATATGACGGTTGTTCACTGGCTAATGACCATGTGACCTAATTTCTTGTTTGTTTTCTATACCAGTTGCATTGTCATATAGAAGCATATCCTTTTCTTTTGTTCTCCGCATGATTTATAAGAGCACAAATTATGTTTAGAAGTGTCTATTACACTTGCCTGCTTAAAAAAAATTCTTGTTTTTCAAGTTTTCTTTGATAAATTCCGAAAAAAAAGAAAAAAAAACACATCATACTTTAGCTATGGTTTGAGGAGATAAGTCGAAAAATATTATATATGTATTCTAGGGAATCAGTATTTATGATCTTTGAGCAAAGAACTAAATAATAATTTGTGGTGTTTATAGATAGATTGAAACTCTGATACCATTCGAGAAAAATGAAGTTTAAAAATGGCTTTGTTTTAATATATATATATTTTTTTATTTTCACGGTTTATATACAGCATAATAGAGGAAAGTACGGCGATCGGTCAAAAAATAACCCCTCCCCAAGATTTTTTTACACTTTTGGACTCGGGAGAGCTTGAAATGTCGAGAAATGAGAAAAAAATTTGGAGTTTTCTCTGTATGTATGGACGTTTGCGTGTGTGTGGGGGGGACGATTTTGTTTGAACTTTGAAGCTTAATAACTCCTGTGCATTTTGTCGAAAATTTCTGAAAATTTTCAGGGAGGTTTGTGTATTAGTGACATTAATGCTATTAAATTTTGGTTGTTAAAGGTCGAGGGATTGAGAAGTACAGGTGGTCTTATATCATATCTCGAGTGGAGTCGAACTTAAGGTTTCATTCGTTATTAGTTTTTTTTTTTTTATAAAACTCATCTCTACCCTAAAAATTAAGCTTTTAGCCATTTTATAATAATAATAATAATAATATAAAGGGTTTTTAAAGTAAAAGTAAAATCTCCTAATAGATGGCGCCACACACAATTTTAATCTTTTTAGCCGGGAAAGTTACGCAACTGATTGGTAGATTTTTTTTAAAGAAAAAGGAATTTCTCTGGTTATATGAAACCTTTCTTCGCAGATTTTAAAAAAATAATATTTAAGGTTTAAAATTTTATTTCTATAAAGAAATAAATAAATAAATAAAATTGTAAAATATTTAAATATTGAAGAGATAAAACAGTAATGTTGATTTTTACAAGTTGATTTTTTCTAGTTTTACTGAAAGATATTGTATCACATTTTAGAATTGACTGTTGAATTCTTGGAAACCAAGCTTTTATTTATCCATACGTAGCTTATATAAATAAATATTTTTCTTTTCTTTCAGATAAAATAATAATATTATTATTATATTGTTACAATATCTTTAAATTAAATATTATTTTAATGTAAAATATTTTTAAAATATTTATTTTTGTATCAGAAGTTTTTAAAGATAATCTTATAAAAATGAATGTAAAAAAATCAATTATAATTCTTGTTTTATTTATTTCTACTGATATTTTTTAAATTTATTTATTTTGATTATTGGTATATACAGTATATATTAAAAATATTTTTGTGGGTTTATATTTAAAATATAAGAATATGGATACGTGAATATTTCTATATTTGAATTGGAAGATAAGTGAGAGAAAGAGACAAATTTAATATTTTAATGAATAAAATTTTATTAAATAATTGATTATTCAATATAATTAATTAGTGATATTTATTTTTTAAATTTCAAAGTTATTTTAATGACTGAATTCACGTTATACAAGGTGATTGTTTTAATTTTGTTTTGTTTGTATACGTCAGCTCGACACGGAGAGGACTTTCTATGGGAAACTGACCCCTATTTAGATGTTACTAAGATGAAGAAAACCGGAAAACCCCACATGGCCAACCCGTTGGAGAGGCGCGAACCCACGACCGACTACCAGTGTTCGTTAGTTTCATCCATTCTACCACTGGTAAGCATAATTGTTTTAAACACTAGCTTCACATTCTTATATAAAACTTATGTTAATGTTATAGTTATAAGCAAGGAATTTGAGGTCTCTGCTATGTAATGTTTCTCTCTTCTCTGAAAGCCAAA
Source organism: Centruroides vittatus (assembly GCF_030686945.1). Classification (NCBI taxonomy): domain Eukaryota; kingdom Metazoa; phylum Arthropoda; class Arachnida; order Scorpiones; family Buthidae; genus Centruroides; species Centruroides vittatus. Next base: position 2,676,645 of record NW_027122576.1, read on the forward strand.
GATATATAATAGAATCCGCTTATTGTAATCACTTTTGGGCTCATTTATACTGATAACATTATACAGGGTAAGTAAATAAGGCTATAATTAGCGCAAATTCTTGTTTTATTGACTCTGCCATTAAAAGGATACGCTAAAATAATTTTAAAAAGTGTGTAATTTGAGAATTAATTTATTAATTAAAATTATTATAAATTATATTCTAATTTTGATAACACTAAACGACTGATATTATAATTACAATAAAACAAATGATAAAAGAAACTTTATAACGCTTTCACGCCGTATATATATTTTTTCTTTACAAAAAAAAAAAAAAAATTAAATTTCGGGACATCGAAGAGTCCTGGCCAAATTTTATTGAGGCCAGCAGGGCCCTGCTGGCACCAATTACTAACACGAGATTCATTTGTTTAAAATAATGTTTATATTTTAATATCTTCACTATTTCTTTTCGATTCTGTTTCATTTTTCTGTTATTTAAGTTAATTTTAAGTAATTATTAAATCAATAAAACTTTTACACAATATTTAATTACACGAATTAAAAATCGCTTCTCAAGATTTGCTCCCGAATCCTTTTTTTCTCACTGGCCCAAATAAAAAATTTTCAATCATGTTTAGGCCAGAGGGGCAATTTAATAGATGTAACAGGCAATTTTTGCGACAATCGAGCTATTGTGCGATTTTAAAACTCATAAAATACAGGTGAAAATGGAGTTCGGTGTACAAAACATCTCTTATTAATGAAGTATTATTTAAAAATGGATCTAGAACAATGTAGAAACAGTGTTAAACTACTTAAAACTTCCTTAACACTAATTCTGTAGTGTGTTTACTGAAATCAGTTCGCTTTTATTATTATTTTTTTAAATGTTTTGTTTAGATGTAGCTCTCCACTGAAAACTACGCTCCTGTACACCGAATACCATTTTCTAATTTCTCCTAGCACTGTTTACTGAGAATGTATGTAAGTGTATTTCATATGAACTGCACAGTAACTTGGTTAGTCGTAATGGTTGTCTAATGTACGACATTATTAACATAGTTTCCGTGCGAGAATGTTGGAAAATTTTTTAAAAAGTTTAAATTTTCCTTTTAAAAAATTAACTTATATCAATAATGATATCTTATACGTACAGTATTTACAATTTATTTTCAACAATATTTATTAGGGCGGTTAGAATCTACTCAAGGCTGAAGAATGGAAGAGAGTGAGGAGCATGAGAAAGAGGAGGAAGGTATCAGTAGGATGCTGAGTAGATAAGATGAATCAGAAACATATTTCTCTTATTAAAGTGTATAGACTGGATCCGTAAAATTAAAAATTTAATTTATTTGAATGCTCCAAAATGAAATTTATATATTGAAAATTAAAAAGAAATAACTAAAAATTTATTGTAAAATTTAATCATATATATATATATAACACTGTATAATACATCTCCTTCAAAAAACTGATAAAGGCATGGCTTAATGCATACTTAGATCTGCATCTTCAAAGTATTTTTAGAGTCTATATAAATCTTCATATATTATTTACTGAAGATTTTTAAGCATATGTTGCTAAATAAGTCAAAAAGAAACTGTCTCATAAGTTTTTATTATGGAATATAGGTACATTACAGAAATGTACTGTACAGCCTTATATAACAGAATACATTTGAAGAATGCATACGTAACGTCTATTAATTTAACTATTAAGAATTATATTTAGTCTACAAAATGCAAGGAGAAAAAAACGAAAAAAAAATTATAAAATTCAGCAATTTTATAAAGCATAAATTCAAAATTTTATTTTTTATTTTGTTTATTTTATTATATTATGATAGAATATAACAGTAAAAAGATCATTTCCATTGTGAGAAGAGGAGAGAGGATACACAGTCTTGGGTTTATTTTATATGTATACAAAGAGACGAGTAACTTTTAATAAAATCTAATTTAACACATTAAAAAAATGCAACAAATCTCGATTTAGCGCCCTCCTATATAGTGCCACTCTCATATAACGCCAACGAATACTCACGAACAGATTTTCCTCTTGTCTTTCATGTTGTCTGGCCGCAGATATTTTCCCACCTCTTAGATCTCTCTTTCTATGCCGGACAAACGACCCATAACAATATTTACTTGTAAATATAACTCACATTACTCATGGATCGGTATTATCCGAATCTTTTTTGTTATACGGTCCGTTCTGTTTCCATTTAGACCGGATAATCGAACATCAAATAAAAACTTTGCCTATAAGTAGGACCCGACCTGTAACGAAGACATTATTTTTCTTAACTCTAAAAGACTTTTTAATGTTTAAAATGATAAATTGTATTGCAAAATTATTTGTTTTCGGTAATACGTGGTCCACATTAACTCGGATAATCGTGTATATATATATATATATATATAGTATTAGTGTCGATTATCCGGACTATACGTATCGAGATTCATAAGATAATACAGTGTATATATATATATATATATATATAAAATAATAACACTAGGACTGTAATTAATAGGCATAATGCTTGGCCCTCTAGCCTTTCTTTCAATGATTTATTCCTGGCGCAAGGCCCTAACTTGCACCTTATTTAGCTTATACACAAATCCAGTTGAATCGAACCTCCAATAGTGACTACCTCTAAACAGCGGCCATTTTTTTAGGCACGTTTTCTTTTTGAAATTCATACAAAATAACCTCCAAACAGCAGCCATTTAGAGTTTTGACTTATATAAATTTAATAACAACTGCTTTTAATTTCTAACAGTATAAACACTTATATTACAGAGTAAAATGATTTAAAAATAATTTTTTTTTTCCACCTGTAAAATTATCTGAACGTCAAATTTATCTTTATTTCTTATATAAATATTTATATATAAAAAATTAAATTAAATGTAAAACCTTTAAAAAAATTAATTCAAGAATATCTAAAATAAATTTTTATTTATTTATTTTTTTAATAATACAGGAAAATGTAATGCAAACTGTAAATCTAATGTGCATTATTCACATATAAAATTATTTTGAAAATTCTTATTTTGTTGGTTGTTGGAAAATATGGCTACTTAATAGACTTTCCCACCCAAACCTCAAACTATTATGTATCTAGGTTAAGAGTTTTTCAGTTTAAATATTGTGTAGATTATCTTCAAAGTTTTTTATTATTAAAAAAAAATTTAATAATATATTATCCTGATCTATTTTTCTAACTGAAAATTTAGCAGATAATTTTCCATTTTCTACTTAAGTTAACTTCATTTAAATAATTTAAATACTAGTTTTATGTAGTCATTTTAACCTTTCGAAGCATCTGTAAATCATTAGAATAAATTTAAATAAAATCATAAATTATTAGTCTTATTATATAGTTTTTGTAAAATTATTTAAGTTATAAATTTTAGGTCTATAATGTTATTATATCAGAAAAAATAATATTTAATTTATTAAGAAATCTAAAATATTTATGAGCCATTTTTCAAAATATCTTTCATGCATGACAGTTTGATAAAAATCTTATAAAACAATTACATCTTTTATATTATATGTAGTAAAAGTATTTTTATTTCTAAATAAATTAAATTTGAAAATCTGGAGATAAATTTATGTTTTGTTTCTGACAATTTCCTCCACTTTGAGATATATTTAGCATGATGACAAGATGTCATTTTGTAATAAGTTTCTACTTGCTCAGATGGAATTTCATAACAGGCCGAGTAATTAAATTTAGTAGTTTTCCAAATAATTGACTATAAAGTCTCTAGTGTCTTTTTTTTTATATTCCTCATTAAATGTGTGATTATAAAATTTTTACTAATTAACTATTTTATTTGTACAATTTCATTTCCTGTGTATATTTAAAACATTACCTTTTGTATAATACAAGTTAGAGAATATTATGGCATTATATAAGACATTAAATATTTTAAATGTGATTTAAAACAGGAAGTTTGAAAATAATTTGCACATAAAACTTAACTAGCATTAAGCTGCTTGAGATCTTGGATCGATTAAATCCTTTTGTAAAGCTCAAGTTGCTCATGTGATACATCTGCAACAATTAATGTAACGAAAATCATATTTCATTTATGAAATTACTAAAATATTTCATTTCTAATTATTTGATTTAAAGAATAAATATTAAATTCACTTATAATAAATAACTATTTATCTTCATCTAAGATGATTTTGGAAGATTGCATCTGCTTGTTCCATTTGAAACAATCATCATCGAGAAAAGTATAGTAACGAGCTATAAAATGGTATTTTCTCCTTTTATAATAATATTTTAGTTCTATTTTGTTTTGTAAAAAGTGACAACAGTACATTTATACAGAAAAATTAAATTAAAGAAACAAACAAACAATAGGTTTGAACTGTCTAAAAAAGTCTTTTTAAAGAATCTCTACCATTATGTATACATACATACATTTTTTCAAGTTATACGGTTACAAATGCAATGGATAGAAATAACTAAGAAGTGAATAGCAGCAATCAAGGATGACAGAGAGAGAATGGACCAAGTCAGAACACAGCTGTGACTTAATAGCTTTTACTGACTGGAACAACAATAGAAAAAAGTCAAGATAGGAAAAAAATATTTAGTATAGATTGCATTTCTTAAGGTATAACAACATACAAGATTGAAAAGACAAGTATTTTTAAGAATAAAGAATGAAATATAGAATCAAGATTTGGTTAGGAAAGTATCCATTTTTATTTGGAAAAGAATTTTTATCCATTCAAATCAGAATAAAAAATAATAAAAAAAAGTTTATAAATCAATAATTTTGAATGAAGTTAAGAAATTCAGTTATATCAATCAAATATTTGAATAAAATAAAAGCGAAACTGGAATATAAATTTATAAAATTGTACTAAAAGTATGGGACCTTAATTTAATTTAATATAAAATTATGTGAATGCAGTAACTTTTCTATAAATAAATATAATATAAACATATTTAATTTTTCAATTTCTTTGATCAATTTCTTCTAACTTAAAATATTATAATTTAGTTTTTTTTAATTAAATAACCTAAATTAACTAATAGATAAAAATGTAATTAAAGATTAATTTAACAAATAATACTTAAAATATCCATAATTAAAGTAATAATTTATATTAATAACATTATTAAGAAATGAACACATTAAGTTCTCTCTTGTAATATTTTATAAAAATAGAAAAATGTATAGAGTATATTTATAAATTAAATGTAAACAAAAGAATGCCATTTATTTACTTTACAATTAACTTTATCTGTAGTTTATTAATTATTAGAAAACTTTAGATAATCATTAGCATGGAACTGATGTTATATTCTCTTTCTCTAACTACTCTATACATCTTCTGTTCTGTATGTTTAAATATGTAACAATTTATCATGTGACATGATAAGTGTTTCATGTCTAATCTATTCCAGTTTTAAGTGATCTGAACAGTAAAGGATGATTTCTATCCACACACACTCAGTAATTCTTGAGAGATACTCCATCAACTATTATCAAGTAGAAAGGTAAACATTGACCTTCTACATAATAGCATTTTGTGAACTTTCCCAGCATTATAGAAATGAATTGAAAATTTTGATAATAATTTATATCTAAATTTTCACAAATTTATTATAATAATGTTAACTGTTTTACATAATGAAATTCATTATATATAAAAGCAAAAACAATTTATCCGAATTAGCTAATTCTAATTATTATTTTTAAAATTAATTCTGAACTTAAAACTCTTGTCTGTTTAATATAAATACTAAAATTTATATATAAAAAGTTTAAATTATAAACTTTTTAGTTAAAATATTACAATTTAAATGTAAAATTTTAATCTAATGAAATGCATACATGAAGATATATCTATAGATATTTAATAAAGATATTCAACAATTTTAAATTATTTTAATATCAATTATATAATTTTCCTAATTAATTAATTCTTATCAAATTATCAAAAAGTTATCTCTTATCTATTTATTAGTTATCTCTTATTTTAAATATGGGACAGGTAATTAATATCTATTACTTTAATTTTCTATTCTGTAAAACGATCTTCCTTTATTAATTATCATTCATAATTGAATTAAAAATATGATGACAGATAATTAATATCCATCAAATTATCTATTTATCATTTATTATTATATGATCTTAACAATTATCACTCCAATAAAATATGAATTTAATAAATTTATCATCTGTTATAAGTCTAATAACCTGTTTAATTAAATGATTTATAATTATTTATAAGAGATAAAAATTTAAAGATACCTTCTTAAATTTAAAACAATTTTAATCAATAATTTTTTAAAATTATTTCCTACAAATATTTTTAATTAATAACATTAGAAGGATAGCACATTATTTATTATCTATTAAAACTCCTTAAAGGATTAACAACAAAATGTTATAATAGTTATGATAATAAGTATATTAAATACGATTTTAATTAAAGATAATCGATATTATTATTTAAATAATTTACCAAATTGCTAACATTAGTTACATTTTTCTTTTTTTTTTTTCTTTTAAATGACTATAGCATTATACAATCTTTAGAGTTTCAAATAAATGGAAAAATTTTAGTTAAAAAGAGCTTAACTTTGCTTAATTCTTTTAATCTTTGATTAAAATGCATTAATTTATAACAACCATAATAAAGATCGACATAATCCAATTTATTAAGTCTTGTTTACGAGTTCCCCTGAATTGTGTACTTCACTGCATAGCTTAACTGCTTAACGAGGAATATAGATGTAAAGGAGCTCTTCATTTCGTTTTAAATAAATGTCGAGAGATGGAAAGGAAAACATATTTTTTTTTCTTTTTTCTTTCCTTTTTTTCCCTTCATCCTCCTCTTCTTTTGTATAAGTTTATTTGTCATTTTAAATTTATTTTCTATCATATTTTCCTTATTAAAAAAAATATATAGTGGAGAGTTTAATGAGTATAAGACATTCTCTTATGTAGATAAACAAAATATTATAACTTTATATTAAATAAAAGTAAAATTTAAACAATTCTTTAAGTATTTAAGGAAATTATATACATGTTTCATACTTATTTTTATTAAAAAGATAGTATTTTTTCTTATTTTCTAGAACAAAAACACCACACATTCACTCATTATTCACCTCTATACATTTATTTGCAGATAATAAAAGTATAAAGTTCTTCATACTAAAATTTGATTTTAATCCCAAATTTAAATATTTACAAGTCAGATTTAATCAAAGAATACTTAAAAAACAATTATTTAAAAAAAAGTATGCCAAAAACAGATAAAATACATTATAAAAATTTAATTTTTGAAAAAGAAAATATAATTTTAAAAAGTTTTTTTTAAATAAAATTATAAATTAATTTTTAAATATTCATCTTATTAATATTTACATGTTCATTATTTAAAAATTTGGATTAAATTTAACATAATATAAATGTGTGTTTTAATGTCAATCTAATGTCTAATGGGAAAAAATATATTAAAATCTCTTTAGAATGTAATTAAAAATTTACATTATTTTATGATAAATAAAATTTAAAAGCATAATAATTTAAATGTTTATACGCAATGAAAATTTTTTTAAAATTTAAATTAAATGTAATAAAAAATTTTTTTTGATTAATGAACTAAAGAAATTTGAATATCATCTGAAAAATTAAAAACTTAAGTTAATTCTAAGACTTTGAAAGTTTTTTTTTTAAATATTTAATTTCATTAAAAATATGCAAGAGAAACTGAATTTAATTTAAAAATTTCATTAACTATAATAATTTATTATTATATTTATCATTTTATTTTTTACAAGGGACTTAATTCCATTTTTTTTAGCAAGTTTGCATCACAAAATCTAGAAAGATCTTATCTAGAAAAATATTATTTTACATTGCTATTAAATTTTATCCCTTTATAAAGTTTATGTAATGTTTAATTATATATTTTTCTAATTAAATTTAATTTAAAAAGAAAAAAAAATAACACATATAAGCTTAATATATTACATTTTTTTGATATTAACTTTGAAAGTATCAGGAATGATTCAGTATTAAAAATGATCTGCTGCTTATGGATCATAAAAGTTAGTTGTTTGAACACAAATTTTATATATATGATACAACATATCTTTCCTTTATGCTGGGAACACAATAATAGTTCACTTAACCTGTCGAACTGTTCATTTTCGAGCAAGAAATTTTTATAAAAATAGTTCATTCATGCTCAAACTTTTGATGGTAACTGAAAATGGATGATAATGGCAGCAGTAGCTATACCGATAAAGTATAGAGTATATGTGATATCAGATTAATGTAATTATAAATTAATTTATACTTAAATTAATCTGATATATATACTATATTTTATTACCAGTAAAAGTAAAAACAATATGGAAAAATTATTAAATTTATTATTTTTATTTTTTTATAATATTGAATAAAATAAGTTAATTATGAAAATTTTCAGTTTTCTTTCTTTACAGGACTAACCTTTACTCAAAGCAAACTTTACTTTCTTCCAAGATAGACTTTCACTCTTCTCTATATTGACTTTATAGACCCTAATACAAACTTTATACATCCTTTACAAATAGAACCTCTATTAAGGTTAATTTTAAAGTTTTATAATAGTGTTAACATTGAATTTTAGGATATAATAGCATTTATAATATCAGATATTGATCGTTTATTATTTAAGTATTTAGATAAAAAATTTACTTAGTTAACAATGATTTAATTAAGTTTGTCTGTTGATAGATTTTAGTTTTCAGGTTATTTTTAATCATGTAAAGCCTTCAAAATGGCTTACATAACTGTTTATGCTTAAAAATTAAAAAAAATAATTTAAAAAATTACTTTTTAAATTTAAAAAAACAATAAAATTATATATTATGACATCTAATTTATTTAATTTCATGTAATTTAATGACTATATTTTACTTTAAATTATTATTATTATTATTATTATTATGAGTTTTTAGATTATTATTTTTGGATGGGAGCCTTCTTCTACATTCTTTTCTCTCCTGCCAATTATGCTAAAATAAAATAAAATAAATAATTACTAAGTTAACTAATGATCTTGTTAACTAATTATTAATTAATAATTATTTAAATAAGAATTAATTAATAATCTCATCTTCTCCTCTTCTGCAACTCTGCTTAACTTTACAAATGACTTATTTATACTCATTATATTTAATTATAATTTTAATGAATTGTTAGAAAAATATTAATATTTTATATCTTTAACAAAGAATTTTTGTCATATAAATGTAGGGTGTCCCAAGAATCAATCTTTATTTATTGCTTTATTTAATTGTAAACTTTATAAAATTTGTTTAACATGATTTTGTATCATCATCAGTTGCAGTCATTGATGAATTTGCTCTTAGTAGGTTTCCTATTTCTCTTGTTTCTTTAAATCTTCGATTTATAAATTGATTGACAAGGTTAACTGACTCTTGAGTCATCCACCATGTATGAAAAATTCTATATTTAAAATATAAATTATTAAAGAATTTAATATTATATTTTATGTAATAAAATATTAATATATTCAATAAAATTCAAACTGTGAATAGAAAAAGAAAAAGAAGATGAAGAAGTGCATTTTCTTTAATGTAATGAATTTTCTATTATAATATTCAACAGCTTTCTACATTTAGATTTTTCTTAAATACATTCAGCATATTTGCTGACTAAATAATAAAAAAAGAAAAAAACAGTTTTTCTTACAAGGACAAAGAATTGCATCTCCTGTTATTAAACTTATTACTTTTGTTTGGTTAAGAAGATAAAACTAAGTTCTTGGTAATAAAATTCTATAAGATGCTAGAATCTAAGGTATCTTATCTAGGTACAAAATAATTTGATTACAGACAAGATAAAGGTCAAAGTATTTTTGTATTCGATACAAACAACTTTAATTTAAACATAAATAAACTAAATGCAACTTAATGTATTAATCTATATCAACTCATAAAAAAAATTCGATGAATTTATGAAAACTTATGAAAGAAAGAGTAATTTATCAAAATTTTTTCTTTTAATATAAGGATTTCATTTTCTTTTGAATCGGAAAAAGTAATTTCTACAATTTCTTTTTATTTTTCTGACGATCATAATGATATTATGCTGCATCAGATAATGTCTACGCTCCTTTAAAAACTTTATCTTATTCTTCTTTCGTGGTTACAATCCGAATCTGTAATAGGAATATCAACTCATTAATATGCATAAAATCATTTATATTCTAGAAAAAGAATTACGTAAAAATTTTTATTCTAGAAGTAACCTTTCTTCTTTGTTTCTTTGTTAAGTATTAGTTAGCAAGATGCTACTTAACACAGTTAGCAACTGATTGATTTGTTATTTAACTATTTAATCTCTTTAAATGTACATAAAATGTTGTAATTAAATACTTATTGATTCACTTACATTTGGAAATTAAATTTTAATTCTATGATTTATTTTTATGGCAATTACATTGATGATATGCTACATCAAATAAGGTATAAACTTCCTTACAAAAATTCAGTTTTTCACAACTCTATATTCCTATTAAAGAATCGGATTATAAATACATTAAAACATGAGAAGTATTCTATTTTTAAGAAGGAAATTGCACAAAATATTTGTTTAAAGAAGTAGTCTGTCTTTAAGAAGTAATCTCATCCTCTTATTAAGCCATTAGTTAAATGCTTGATAACTATAATTAACTGTTATTTATTTGTTAATTAATTGGCTTACTTTTTAAATATAGTTTAAATTATTATAATAAAATGAAAATTAGTAATTTGAGTTGAAAAATGAAAGTAATTCTAAGATATTTTCTTATACTATATTTTAATCTGATACAATGATAATGATGATATTCCGCATTCAGATAACATCAATACTCCTCCATAAAAATTACATTCCTTGCAAGTTTAATTTTAAAGTTATTAACAAAAATACAAATGCATTAATGTAAAAAAAACTAATTGATTTTTCAAGTGGAAAATTGTGTAAAATTTTAGTTCAGGAAGCAAACTTTCCTACACTTTTCCTTATTTAACAAAAGGATAAGGAGCATTGATTCAGTTAAACAGTTGGTCAATTGCCTTTTATTTATGTATTATTTAACTGATTATCATTGGTTGAATACAAATATATTCAATTTTAAAATTAAAATTTAATTTTATGACTTAAAATATTGTATTTTAGAATTTTTTCATTCTAGAAATAATAGTGATACTTGCATCAGAAGACATCCATACTCTCTCAAAAAATTTAAGGTTAAAACAAAAATATAAGCGCATTAATACACAAGAATTAATTGATTTTTAAGATGAAAATTATACAAAATTTTAGTTTACGAAGAGATCTTTTGTTAAGCAGTAACTGAAGAAACATCAATTGATTAAACATTAAACAACTTCAATTATCTCTTGCTTATATGTTAGTTAAGTGGTTAAATTTTTTAAACACAAAAAATATTTTAAATAAATATAAAATTAAATATATAAGTTGTAAAATTTAATAAAAAAATTTTTTTTATCAATTATAATGATATTTACATGATAAAACCAAGTAACCTCGCACAGAAATTAAATTTCTTGCAAAGTTAAAATTATAACAAATATTAATGTATTTATATTCAATAATAATTAATTTTTAAGGATTAAATCGTACAAAATTTAGGTTCAAAAAGCTATCTTTCCTACACTTTTATTAAGTAATTTACTGAAGAAGCAGGCTCTACTGATTTAGTTAAATGGTGAACAACCTCAATTATGTCTTATTTATTAGTTGGTTAACTTGATAAAATTCTTTAAAATAATAAAAATTGTTAATATAAGTTATAAAATAAAATTTTAATATTAAAATCTTTATTATTCTATGATGATAAAAATGCACTGCACCAGATAACATTTGCACTTCCCTCAAATAAAAATTCAATTTCTTTTTAAGATTAAAATCTAAATTTGTAACAGAAATATAAACGAATTAATATACAAAAATCATTTATTTTCAAGCGAAAGAATGGTACAGAAATTTTATTTTCAAAGAACAACCTTTCCTTTTGTCTCTCACACATCCCAGCTATTCATTATCTTCCTTTTCACGTTATGGTAAGTGGCTTAATATGAAGATATCTTTATTCTCATCATTCTTTCGATTTAAAATAAGAGAAAGCGAAGGAAATTAACTATCAATTTATGTTCTAAAATAAAACAAAGACTTATATTGATTTCCTTCAATGAAGCCTTTTAAATTCAGTACATGTTTTATTTTAATCATAAATGGAGATCGGTCGTTACAAGCATCTGTTATTGGTCAATAAGCATTTACATATTATTTTTGGTTCGTTAAGTCGTCATCAAAAAGTCTAGAGTCAGCTTTAAGATAATTAATGCAACCACACGCGAATAAATAATTTTTATAAAGGTATATAAATTAAATATAACTTTTATTTATTTAATTATTTATAGTTTAACTCCAGTTTTCTAATACAATTATAGTGATTTAAATATCCGATAAACGATTAAAAATCGCTTAAACTGATTAAAAAAACGTGTTTTAATTTAAATAGCGGATATTTTTAATTAATTTAATTACTGTTTGCCATGAAAATTTACTGTCTTGAAGCCATTCTTCTCCACTCTCCTGTTCATATAAAAGTTGAGATTTTTTAAGTTAGGGGCGTAATTTATATTCTTTTAACCTTTTAAAATACATTTCTAACGAAAAAAATCGAATTTAAATGATGAAAAAGTATAATAAAATGTATTTTTTTAATGACCAAATTGATAATTTCTTAATAATTTTCATACTAGTTTGATAAATTGTAAAAGTATTATTGAGAAATTAGTGAGACGTTTGTACTTATCTTGATTAAATTTAGCTTTAAAAATTGTATAAATATTTAAAAATTTTTATAGATTAAAAAGAATAAAATGTAAGAAATAAATCAATAAAAGAATATCACTTGGTTAATTCTCTTATCATAACGAAAAATTTCGGGCTATTCTAATGATATTTCTGAAGAATTTAATAAATGAATAATGATGATTATTGATTATTCGAGCATCTCTTTTTTAAAAATAATGATTTCCAGAACGTATAAAACTATTTTCTTTTTTTGGATAACGATTAATAATTGCGCGTTGAACATCTGCATAGGAAGATGGTGATGAACATAGTTTTGGTATTTTATCAGCTGCTTATCAAATGATCTTTCGTCACGTCATTTTCTACTTGAATTAAACTTGATTAATCAAAGTGAAAAATTGCATAATGAATCTTAAAAGGATGCTTTAATTTTATATTTGAATTGGTAAATAAATCCTATCGAAATTTTCCTGTTTACGCTCGTGTAATTAACTTTGAACATTTTTATCTCTTAGTTTACTAAAGATGTAGCTTGGGATACGTTTGTTTTATTGCTTGTTTTTATATTTTTCCTGTATAGTTTGAACAGATTTATATTATTCTCTTAAATAATTCGAACTTAGACTTTTAAGAGAGTAGAATTACTTCTGTTAAAACTTATATAAACTATAAGAATAAAGTAAAGAAAAAAAATACAAGCTAATGTCTCATATAAGAGAATTAATGGATAGGTTCAGCGAGAAAATCTCAGAAATATAGCCAATAATCTTACATAATCCATCATTTTCTTAATCTTTGCGTGCTGTTTAAGAAGAAAATGACTTTTTTTTCCCTTCTCTCCTTTTTAATTTTTTCCCTTCTTACCTTACTTTTGCTATAAGAAGTAAAATGAAACAAGATTGCTTCTGTACGCTAATCTACTTAGAATGTTTCATCGCTCATAAATCTAAATTATTTTAAAAATGTAAAATCATTACCCGTTCAACTTCGTCATAGCATAAAATATCAGTAGATAATTATCTCATAGATAATTTAAACTATCTCTAGAATAATTTTAAGGACAGAAAAATCGCTAAATTGAAACGGAAAAAAAATCAACCGTTATTGCTTTTAAATAGGTAATTTCTTTTCTAAATAATTCCCTTTTCCTCCCTTCTTTCCGTAAATAATTCCCTTTTCTTCTTTTCTTTAACTAATTTTCTTTTCTTTTTTCTTCAAAATAATTTCTTTTTTTCCTGTAAATAATTCCCTTTCTTCCCTTTTCCCTAAAAAATTCCCTCTCCTTGCTTTTTACCCTAATAAATTTTTTCCCTTTCTTTTCTCCCTAAAAATTCCCATTTTCTTCCCTTTTCCCTGAAAAATTCCCTTTTCTCCCTCAACTATTTTTAAAATTTTCTATAAATTAAACTTTTAGTATAAAAGAATAAATAAATATATCTTTTAATATATAAGCTTTATATTATATACAGTCTAAAGCTACTCCATAGCAAACATTACTTTTATCCTTATGTATATACATATATACACATCATACAGTGAATATGAGGTTTCTATTTTTAATTTGAGCTTCTATAAATGATATGTTATGTATAAAACATTAAGTATAGAGATAAACCTTATGCTTTACAGCTTTATACACTTATATATATATATACATAATGCTACTAAATTACAGTCTGCTACCATATAAATCTATATAGAGATAGTAAATAAGATTATATAAACGCTATATATATATATATATATATATAACCTTACACTGATTTATATTATTACACTATGATAAACCCTGCAATCTAGGACATATGCACCACAGATTTTTATATTTTAACTATTAATAATATTTTAAAAAATGATTATTATTATTCTATATAATATTTAAAAATTGTTATTCGCATCCTCATCACGTAAAAACTGTATATAATAAATGTCGAACCTCCAATAACGACCTCTCTTACAGGAATGCTGAAGAAAAATAACCTCCGAACAACGACCACTCCTCCCAACAACGGCCATTTTTTTATGCCCCCGTAAGTGGCCGCTGTTAAGAGGTTTATTTATTTTTTTAAAAATAAATATTTAATTTGCGTTTAATTAAAATATAAAAAGTGCAAGAATATGGTGGCACGAAGTTAGTTATCCGTTGCAGAAAACTAAATTGTCGTCTTGTTCAAATATTTAAATACTTATTATTTTTTAAATCGTGTTTCTATCAATTATATACAAGGAAGTAAAAACTTGTTAAAGTCTAGAAAATCAATTTACGTAATTTCGAGTGCATAGAAAAAGAAGAAATGTAATAAATCAAAGGGATAGAGGTTCTAATTTCAAGATCCATGTCCGCTGGCTACGTCCTTGAATGTATTTTAACCGAATTTTGGACCACCCGATATTTAATATACGTAATTTTAGAACCCGCGACTGACGAAAACATAAAAAAATTATTGTGACATCATCACAATGCATTTTTCATGTATTTAATTTAAAATATATGCTCTCGATTTCGAACTAGCAGTGTCTTGCTCCTGTACTGTACATCATACTTTCCCCGATAACAACAGTCATGAAGGCCATCAATTTAACTCCGTACTGGAGCAAATTTTTGAATTGAAATCATGTGACCTCCTGTTTCTAATCTTTCCATATTTAGTCTCGACTAGGAGGTCATTTTCACTTCGAAAAGAAACGTTTCCGGAAAAAATGGCCGCCGTTTAGAGGTGGCTTAGTTACATAATTCATCCCTTCACGTTCGATTCACTTAGTCGTAGTTTATTATTAATTTAATTGGATAAAATATAAACTTTTGGGAATATTTTAGCGGTTAAACAAATAAGATAAAGAATTTAAAAAAAGGAAGACAAAGGATACTTATTTATATGGGAGGGGGCTTTGCAGATAAAAATCGACTGTAGTAAGCAGCGAGTTGAAGTGAAGCGAGGAAACCATTTGGTCTTTGCACAAACGCTTTCCGCTTAGCACATTGAAGTTTACAGCTATTACATCGACCGTCATTGACGTACCATTAGATTCACGCTTCGTCGCTTATTACGTCGCCCAGTTTGCGGCCTTTGCCGTCGACTTTCCAAACAAACAATCGACTTATATCCAACCTTAAGTTGTATTGGCGTTAATACAAAAGAAAGGAGTCAAAGAAAAGCGTTAAAGACAAATCGATCGAAATAAGACGAGAGCGTTTATTGACACCTCCGTACGAGAGATTACTATGACCCAATCGAATTTAACCCTCCTCCCCCCGTTGCAGATGCCAAATCTTAGGAGACGATGAAAGGATTAAGGACATTTTATCGCCTAAAATGGCACCTTTCACTTAAAATAAAAGTTCCATTCGAAAAGAATAGAAATAAATGCGCATCTTCTCGGTTACATTCGTGGTTTTTTTTTTTAATTAAAAATACTAAAAATAAAGGGTAGTTTTTCAGTCACTTTTGATCCCATCCAGTAGCGCGTTATAATTTCATGGCGCCCAGGCAAATTTGTATTAGGGGCCCCCCATGTACTGTGTTGACTTCAAACATTTTTCTTCGGTGAATTTTTCGGGGAAATATTTTCTTATAAAAGATTGGCTTGGGCTCCTCTGTTGGTGGGGGCCCTAGGCAATTGCCCTTTTTGTCCATAGGATAATGCGCCACTGAACTCCTCCTTCTCAGTTATGTACAATGATGTATTTTTTGGCAAACCTCCCCCTTTAATTATGTGTACAATTGTTTGTGAACCCCTAACATTGAAGAAAAGTTTCAAATATTTTCTGATAGTTTATTTATATGATAAATAAGTAGACTTATAAAAACGAATTTGTATACAAGTAACTTAATACCACTAAAAAATCAACGTGGACGATGTCTCTCGACCCCCCTTCCCCCATCGTATACAATGACGTACATTTCGTGACTCCTCCTTTCCTTAAACTGTACACGTAATGATGGCCCCTAGCTGAAAATATGGGAAATATTAGCGTTATAACGAGTAAATAATTGAGCTGCAATTTTGAAATTGCAAAACCTATAAATTCCCTCTGTCGTCCCTCTGTCCGTTCTTCGTTAAACTCTAGAACGGAGTTAGATGATATTTTTAAATTAAAATATGATTAAAACTCGCATCCCGGCTTTGCGACGGTGTCACAATAAGTAATTGTTAATTTGATATAAATTTCAAATTCTTATTTTAATAATTTAGGCGAAAGTTTAACATAATTTGTACATTTTTATTTATTTATTTATTATTTCTTTAGCTATAGAATTGATTTTATTTTGACGTTTATTATTATAAAATAGAATAAATAAGATAAAAAGTCTTATTCAGACGTTTCCAACTAGTCGATCGCGATCGCATGCTATCCCTTGATATTCCAAAAGAACTTCTGCAAGTAAGAAAATTGTTGTTTAAACAATATTTTCTGCTTCTTTAAACGTATTTTATTATAAATAAACATAATACTTAAGCAGTAGAAGATGCCCGATTTAGAACGAAGTCCCGAAACATCCAGAGATCCTGAAGTTTCTTCATTTGATCCCTCATCCGTTTAGGATTTCGGCAATATTTTTTGGTCTATTTGGTCTATTTAACATTTTTTAAACATATAAACCGTACTTCAAATTTTTATATAATATTTAAATAAATGTTTAAACAAATTTTATCAATTATTTTTCAAATATAAAGGAAGATGAATGAGGATAAGAGATATATTTGATAAATAATAATCGGCAAAATTTGTTAAAGATTTATCATCTAGTTTGATGATGGATTACTTGTATTACTTTTAAAATAAGTAAATATCTTAATCTTCAATCTGATCACCACTTTCATCCTAATCCTCATCTTCAGCATCGCCATTTGTCCTCCTTCTTCATCTTCGCTTATCCGTATCATCCTCATCTTTATCATCTATCCTCATCCTAAGATAAACAATGATTAGATTTAGGGATAACATTTAAAAAAATGAATTTATCCAATGATTTTAATCATTGAAATATATAAAATCTAGGAAGAAATGACGTAGAAAATTACAATTTCAGTTTAATAAATCTTTTTTTTTTTTCCCTCCCCTCTCTCCTCTTTCTTTTATCCTCAATATCCATTCTCTAGCATCGATACATCATATAGATATATATTTTTCGATAGGAAAGCATAGAGAGACTGTCGATAGATAAAGTTACATATTTTTACAGATTGCGATCGATTTTTTAATAGTTATTTTCAGTGATACCTGCGGGAATTAAATCTCCCTCTCTCTCTCACTCTTTTTTTTTATTATTATTTTATTTATTTTCGAGCTTCCACACCATCCAACTATTGAAAGGACATCCTTTTGGTAACAGCTAAAGTTCCAACATGACAAATGGTCACTTGATCGATTGTCCTTCGTTTTGCAACAGCGTTTTTCCTTCTAAACTCTGCTTGTTGACAAGAAATTTTTTCTTTTTTCTTCCCTTTTTCTCCCTCTTGATACTTCAACTTTCACAAAACTCAACAAAAATCTTAAAAAGTTGAACAGATTAAACGCTCGCAAGAAAAGAAAACGGGGAAAAAAGCAAAAACCAAATACATGCAGAATTGTTCCCTTTATAGTTCTCTCTTCTAAACCATTAATGGTGTGTACGTATTTAACGTTAAGTATTCGCCTCCGGTAAACAGATAACGACTTTTTTTTCTTAAAAAAATCGTAATTAATTATCTAAAATAGCGACTATTTTAATAAAAATGATAATTAAAAAAAGTATTATTTAATAAATGAGTCAATAATGTTTAATGAGTTTTTACCTTGCCGTCATGTCGCCGATGTTTAATCTCGCGCCCTTTTAATTATCTTCGAATTAATTTTTATCGATTTAAATAAATTTTAAACGTTAAAAGTAATATTACTTAAGCAATCAAATGGAATAATATTCAATTATTATTTTATAAAAGTATCTTAATTTATGTATCGTACGTTATGACGTCACTTATAAAAAAATAAGAAATAAATTCAAAACATATCAGGAATTATATTATATAAATATTAAAATAACTACATATTTATAAATGTAAAATAAACTTGAGTAAATATAGTAGATTAAATCGGATGAGTGAAACAGAAATTTTTAAATTTTACACCCAATTACGAAACTACAGTAAGAAAACTTTTCAAGAATCTCAGTCGCCATGGTTACTAGATCGCGCGGAATCTCGCCATTCGCGTGACTTCCCTCGGGAGATATTACACATCAGTTACCATAGAAACGGGAAAGAGTTCATTTAACAAGGGGACGATAGCATTATCTCGATAATTAAAAATTCAATTTTTTTAAATATAAATTTTTATATTTTCAAACTTTCACTTTCGATAACGTTTATAAATCATTCGATTATCTTTTAAAATAAAATAGAAATTAATATTTCGTCCCGAACGATAACATTAAAGTTTAAAAAACTTTACCCGCTTCCCCACATCGAAGAAATGGGACGTGCCACGTTAGATTGCTTTCCGCGTGGCGGAAGACATATATTTTACTAAATAGTAACAGAAAAAATGTTTAATTTTAGATAAAAATCGAGCACAAAATACATTTTTCTACTTAAAAAACACAGCTTAAACTACCGATTCGAGCACTAAAACAGTAAAAAACGCATACAGATGTATGTCATTCCCTATCTTCGAAGAACAATATCAAAGCACAGACATATCACCGCATACATGCTGTACTTAAAAACCTTTAAATTTACCTTTAAAATGCAGCGAAAAATAGATTTTTCTCCCTATTTAGAGCAGAAAAACCAAGTAGAAAACTGGCACACCTTACCTTACAAGAAGGCACAAAACCGCCCAGACATAACGCCTCATAGATACTGTACTTAAAAACCCTTAATTTTACCATAAAATCGGAGGGGGAAATCTATATTTTCCCTTTCGTTTTTACTTAAAAACCCAATCCAGAACGGAAAAACCAAGCAGAAAAAGTGTTGTACGTCACTCCTTACCTTCAGAACACAAGCACGACCATCGGCTACAGTATTACCCCCGACATTTGCATAGAAACACCAGCCAAACAGTTATGTAGAGTAAAATGTGCAGAAGCTTTAATAAATGTCTGGAGATGGCAAAAATAGCCTGCAGGTAGAAAGAAGAAATTTTATCGCACTAAGTCTGTTTGTCTAGAACATAACTGTCAACGACGTAGAGACGCAACTCCATCAACACGGGCGTAGAAGTGTTGACTCAAGTCGAACTGACGCCACAGCTCGGTCAAGAATAAGGTGGCAAAACAAAAAAAAAATAAAGAAAAAAAATGAACGGAAGACAGTGATAACAAACGGATGTGGAGCCAAAGAAAAGGTGAAGTAGTAGCGTCACAACGGACAACGGAAAATTGTTGACATAAGAATGTATAGCTAAGTCTATGGCTAATGTTATTTTTAGGAAGAAATCAATTTTGTTTCTGCCGTTTAGTGTGTTTTTATTAGTTTTTTTTCTTTCTTTTTTTATATATTTTTATTATTATTATTATTATTCTACCCCTCTTCTAACGTGCTTACGGTGTTATTTAAATTATATTATGCAATTTTATGCCGATTTTTTTTTTTTCGGAGGGTGTGAGTAAATTTTACTGTTTAATAAACGGGAAGTAACTACACCGTTTACGACAGACTCTTCCACGTTTTATATGAAGATAGACTGTTGCTGCGTGGGTTTCTTTAGTCGTAAAGTTTGAATGATTAGTAAATCAATTATATATTATTATTATTATTATTTTTGTTTTTCGTGAAATTTCCGGCTTAAAATTGAATTTAAATGTCAGACTTAAGTGGAAATTTTGTATATTTTCTGATACTAAACTTCAGAGATGCATTCCGCATCATCCGGGATGCAGTATCCCGGATAACCTGGATGATGCAGGATGCTTGTGTTAAGAAGGTGTATAGGAAATAATACGTTTTTAGATATGGAATCGATTGAGTGTAGAAATTTAGATATTTTATTATATTTTAAGTGATTTTTTTAAATGTATCAGTAAAGTTGGATTCGCGCTTACACCTGTGCTTATATCTTGATATAAGCTACTTCAACGCGATAATATGCAAATTTAACTGTTAAATATGCAAGAAAATTGTAGAGTTAATAATTATATACATTATAATTAAATAATTTACCATTGAATTTTTGTTTTATATGTTTATTTAAATACTTAAATGCATTGTATCCATCATATTTCCTTCTACATCCACATCCTTGTTTCCATGACCATTCAGAATCATATGTTTAATTAAAAAATAAGATAAAATTGTATTAATTATGCCGATAATTAAAGTTATTTTTGTGTAAAAATTAACATTCAAACGCACTATAACCATGACTTTTACAAGTAAAAGTATATAATTTTCTGACGTTGGGGATGCTAAAACCGTAAGTTAATTACACCAGTTAATTTAATAATTGAGGAAATTACTCAATTTTCGAACGTGAAAAATGTTTGAAGTAACCTATAGAAGCGGAAGAGAGGAATTTGTATGCTGTATCGCCTCCTTCTCTTAAAAATAGAGGGGAAAACACAAGAGAAAAAGTTTAATTTATTATACTTTAATATAAAAATCCTATAAATAATTTACGAAACCTTAAAATATCTTGTTTTTAAACTTGAAAATGTCCATATGGGAAGGACAAAGACCATCGAGGCGACGAAGATTCGTCTTGGACTCTTATAGGCGCCAGACAGACGGCCGATAGAGTTTAATATTCCACCAGATGGTTGAGTTTGATCATATACCTAAAGAAGAAAGCATTAAAATGGCTTTTCCATGCTGTTATTTAGATATTAATGCCTGGCGAGTTCATAATCGTGTATAGAAACTGAAAATTTTTTCCGTTCTCAACTCGAAGAAACCTTCAAAACCTGAAAGAGTTGCGTATAGACCCCGAATTTCGCCACTCTTTTCTGCTACACTATTGTCAAAATAATATATACAAATAAGCGCAAAAAATCGTTTAGATTTTAGTAGTTTTATGTGTAAAATAAGAAACATAAGCCAATATTTTGTTATTGGAGGTTTAAAATTTAGGTTTCATACTTTGTGTAACAACTTTACAAGAGGAATTTGTAAGAGAAATTCCTATATTTACATATAAAAAAGTGATAATTTGAAGACAATTAATGATTAATTTTAATATAATAGGAGAAAGAGTAGAGAGAGGAGAAGAGGAGAGAAGAGTAGAATTCCAAGTTAACATCTCGTTCAAGTGCTCTTTTTGAAGACAAAATTAGGATCAAATTGAAAATTTTATTAACAATTGTTTGAAAATTAGCATCTAGGCAATTCTAAACGATGAACATTAGCTTATGAACACTTTAAGCATAAGAATTAGCCTTGTTAAACGTATACAGGATCTACAGTTAGCATCCAATCCACTAATTTAATTTGGATATACATTTAAGGTAATTGTAGAATGCCATGAAGGTACCAATTTTTAGGTTACTATTAGCATATATTTTGATATTTTAAGCTAAGATTTCATTAAAACTATCGCAGTTTGGCTTATAATGATTCGAAATTAATAATAGCGCGTAGATATCACTTTAAACAGATGTTATCCCGAGTGACAATTTCAAACAACCAGTAATAAATGTACGAGATGTCAAACTAGACATTGCATACAACTATACATGAAATTTTAAACAGTGGCTATTTCACTATATATGTGCTATTCTAAGCCAAACTCTATAGCCAGTTTAAAAGGCCATTTCAGATATCGTTGCATATATATAACACTTCACAACATTCAACTACATCAATCCAGCACTAGTGTATCCAAGTGAATATCTTGTACAGTACATACGTTTACATGCACTAGTTATAGTATACATACTCGCAAAATAGTGTTGCATACACGCATATTTTTACCTTAAACAATCTCTAAATGACAAATTGAAGATAATATTCAAATATTAATGCCACTTCTGGATGTGTATGCAGCGCTAAAACGCGTGTTTCTTACATATTTGCACTTCCAGTCAGCAATCAATCATACAAAGTGGCCCAAAAGCGCGGCAATTGTCTCTCAAAACGGTTAACCGACTGTCCACTCCGTACACCTTAAACTTAACATAGAAGCAAAAGTAGAGACCGTTTCCAGTTAACACAACATTCAAGTGACGTTTCGAAGCCGAAATTGGGATTCAAACAGCTTACAAGAGAACATTTGAAGCAGCTACAAACACTAAAACCTCACCCAACATTGAAGATCAAATAAGTTTAATCTCTTAAAACTTCAAAACCACATTTAAATTATAAATTCCAGCAAAGATTCTCATCTCGACTGCAATCACGGATGTGGGTTTCGGTACACGGCAATACCCCCCCCTCAAGATTTTAAAATTCGGGGGACGACGCAACAACAAAGTAGAGAGCGAAAAATACTATAAATTTAGCAAGATTTCAGCAGCTGGAATACTTTAATTAAGTCTTCAGCAATGCCTAAAAGGGATTAGAAGAAAGTGTGTCACCTCCCGTTATCTGGCAATGGCCGCATCAACTAGGGATGTTGGAGCAATCTAAAGCTTCATCCCGTTGTCTAGCATCGCCTTTAAAATATATTAAAACCATCCAAGCAGCAAGATAATCTTTTCCAATGCTGTTTCGTTTATCAAATAAATTATCGGCGTCAAACAATTACTTTCACTAGCAAAAATATAGTTTTCAACTTAATCTCTGAAACAATCGGCAATTTAAAGAAAACACGAATGGAGGATTTCAATAGGGATGTAAGAAATTACCCAAGTGCACAATTAAAATAATAATAATCGTGGCAAAAAAATAATAAAATAAAATATCAAACCAACAAACGAGAATGAGAGGAAAGATATTTGTAAACTGCCTGAATGAATATTCATAATTCTCTTTGTCTTGTTCGAGGATTGTATCATTGATCATTCTTGTAAAGCTTCACAAAATGAATTTATTTTATTTTTTTTTCTTCCCCTTCTCACTTCCCCTTCCCTTCGTGTTTAAAATGTGTTTACAATCGTTTCTGATTTATTAATAAAGGAATAAATTACATATAAGTTACTGTTAATTATCGTATTTTTATATTTAATCATTGAAATTCAACGATTTCTGTTGAAAAATTGATGGGGAAAGTAAGTTAAATAAATCGAAATACTCCTTTTTCTTTGACATTTATAATTAATATCTTTGTTTAAAATTATATATATATATATATATATATATATATATATATATATATATATATAATTTCGGTTACATTCTTACGAAAGATGAAGAATCGCCATTCTAAAATCGAGATGCTTATTCAATTTATTTAGAAACTTGTGGGAGAAAGTATCTTAAGAGAATAACGTTGAATAATAATTTGTTTTTTTGGAATATTTTTAAGAAAAATTTCGATTTTGTATTCAGGAATTTAAGAATCTTCTTAAATGTTTTAGAGTCTTGAATTTCATTTTTTTTTAAATTAAATTTTATATTAAAAGATTTAAGCGGAAACTCAATTTTATGTTTAAGAATTTAAGAAGAATCTCAATAAAATTGATTGGATTGATGAGATCAAAAACGCAACACATGGGAAATCTGCCGAGGGGATGCCTCCCGAAAGGTCTTTCTATAGGTAAGTCACCTCTATTTATGTGTTAGACACGTGAAGAAAAACCGGGAAACCACGTAACCAACCTGCTGGTCAGGTGGGAACCCGCAACCAATTACACGAAGCTTCCAGTTTCGGGAAAACCTCAATTTTATATTAAAGAATTTAAGAGAAACCCCAGTTTGTCTCGGGATTCTTGCTTAATCAATGGGCTTTATCCATTTGTTAAGAACATGGATTTTTCCGGGTTTTATTCAGGTGTCTAACACCTAACCAGGGGTCAGTTTCCTATAGAAGGTCCTCCTGGGAGGCACCCCTCTTGGCAGATCGCCCGTGTTGCATTCCTTATTCCATTCAATCCAATCAATTTTATATTTAAGAATTTCAATAGAGAAAAATATAAAATTGAAGTTCTCGAAGTTCAAGAATTTAAGAAGAATCTCAATTTTAAAATTTGTTCTACTTAAATGTTTTTCCTCTTGAAAATCCAGTTTTAAATTTCGAAGTGCCTCATCACCCTTGTTGCCACTATTTTCCTCATAAATGATCTTTGTCCTGCAACTCTCTTGCGTATTTTCGTGATATTAATTAAGAAATTTTTAATAAAAATTTTGTTTTTTAAATGCATTAACAATAATAAAATTATCGATCATCATCGTTATTACAAAAATTAGATTTTACCCTCTTCTGTGTATTCCGTGTTTTTTTTCTAACTATGTTCGTCTATAATCAGAGAAATTTAGAATAATTGTAAAGCTTTAACTAATAAATAGTTATCTTCATCATTTTTAAAATCATCATCATACTTTCCAGCAGTTTTTTTCTAGTTAAAACTTAATTAATACACAAAAAATTATGTAAACACACTTCAGGTATCATCATCCTACTTATCACTTACTTCTTATTGATTTTAAAAAGTATTTTCAATATAAAAATTATAATTTATAAATAAAATTTTAAACAAATTTCAATAAATTTTATGATAGTCATCATCCTTCTCATAAAAAAATGCGTATAATAGAGACGAAAGATGATGTTTATCATCCTTCTTCCATTTTATATATTTACATAAACTTATAAATAATATTTTAATCATTATTAAGTCTCTTCTCGATCATCACCATTATCATCGACTTTTAAAATGATCTTTCTTCATTTCATTCTCTCAGGAATCTTCCAAAAGAATGTGGCTTGTAATTCAAATTCTGTCTCTTGTCGTTATCATCCATCATTTACGATCGTCTTTGAGCCTTTATAAAACTATTTTAATGCTGAAATATTTGTTTTTTATGTTAAAATAAATAACTTTGTAGCCACTCTGACATATTAATAAGTGTGTAAATCGTTCTCATCATCGTTCTCACGCAAATATATATATATATATATTTATCTTCTTCTCCAGCCGAAAAGTTGTAACTTCGTAGAAGTTTTTAATGAGTTTTTTAGTGCCAGAGAACAAACTAGAAAAGTTTTTAATACTCGTACACTAATAAAAAAAAAGAGACTCTGCCGTATCATCATTATCATCACGCATCACCACAATTCTTAGTTTCGCTTCTTCCTCTTTAAATTATAAAATTTATAAATTAAATTATTTTTTAATGATTATATATTTTTGATATAATTTATGGAAAGTTTTCTCTTCTAAATGATTGTATCCTCCCTTATTTTTCTAAAAAAATCATCCATTATCTCTTGTATCTTTTTGCAAGGCTTTAAAATTATTAATGAGGTTGAATATAACTAATTAAATATTTAAAAAATTTAATACTCATCATTATCATCATCATTTTCAAAAATAAAGAGACTTTCATTCTTCTCATTCTTAGTTATTTGTATTAACTTTCAACTAGATTTTTGATTTTAATACACTTTGTATGTGTTTTAAAATGTTAATAACAAAAAATCTCTAATGTAATCATCATCATCCTAAATTTATTTTTCAAGAAACATCCTTTCTCTATCCATCCTCCATCTTTCGAATTAAGAAATTAATTTTATAACAAGATTTTTTTTCGACATTTAAATAACCTTATTAAAAGAGCTATTACAAATTATCATCATCATCATCTTATTGTAAACAATTCATTATCATTTTAACATACATAAAGATCTGTAATAAATTTTCTTTCATAATATAAGAGAATAAACTTGATATTTTTTTACGTATTAATATCACCATCATCATCATCATCATCATCATCATTTTGCCCAAAACTTTTTCTTATCCTTGCATTCACAAAGCCCTATCGCGAACTTTCTAGGTATCAGAAAGTAAATTCAACAATAACTTTTGATATATTAATATAATTATCATCATCATTATCATCATGAACACTTCCTCATCTAAAATTATAGCATTTAATAAGATTTAAAACGATTTTTTCCAGTTGAAAGAACGTAAAGTTAGCGAGTTTCATCCTCATTATCATTCCTCATATGAAAAATTCCATCATCATAGTTTGCATCCTCCCATAAACTTTATATATAAATACAGAGAGGGAAAACAAATAAATAAAGTTTTATATAACAGCCAGAGAATACTTTCTGAAAGTTTAAATTCTGTATCGGTTGTTGTGCACTTGACAGAATAATGTGTTATTCTGTAACAGCTGCACAGTTGCTAGGAATATGGTCTGGGAGGTGCTACAGAGACTGAATATGAGCAAGTGGATGGTGTCAAGTCCGTTTTGGAAGTTATACTAACTGTTTCCGACAACAAAGACATCTCTTGTAGATGTTTAGGTCATCTGGGACTTCTAAACCTAAGCCAAACTGTAGTTAGTCCAAGTACTAACTGCTAATGACTCCCAGATACTCGTATATAAAGTTAGTGACTGATGTTACTGTCATTCTACTTTAGCAAAAAATATATATATTAATTTCCAAGACCTTTTTCTTCTTCTAGATGTGTTTATATACAAATAACGCTTATAGCTTATGTAAAAGGAAGTGGATTTTTAAATTTGTAGTCACGTCTTTGATGTGTGATATTTTTTGTATTTTCTCACTATGCATCTAGAATAGTGAATTCTAGTCGAAAATTTTTTTATTTCTAGATGCTTTTTATTGTGTTTTTTAATTAAATAAGTTTCATTCGATAGAGAATTGTGTTTTAATATTGATTATTTCTTTCTACAAGTAATTTTTTTGTACTTTTCCAATTGAACTTGTTAAAGGTAAGAACGTTAAGATTACTACTCGAATGCTGAATTTATCATTAAAATTTATAAAGTTTTAAACATTTTAATGCTAAAACTGATTGTAAATATTAAATCTGGATACTTTTATAGTTTTCTTTTTAAGATTTTGATGTTGGAAAAGTATCAATAGCGTATATATAACTGGAGTGATAAAGGTGGAGGTATAGCAATTTAAGTTGGAAGGAAGCAATTTAAACAATTGTACGGAGTTTTTTAAGTTAAAGTTTTGAAATTTAGAAGGAAAACGTCAATCGTTTTGATAAAAAGTTTTTATTAACTGATATTTTTTTTTTATTTCTTAAATTTTTTAAACGTTAAAAATTCTCATATGCTTAACACTCCTAAAGGAAAAAAATGAAAATTTAAACATTGTTATTTCTCAATACATTTTATTGTGTTTTTATTTAAAATTGTTTAACTTGGTTTAAAATTTTGTTTTAAAATCGACAATTGTTTTCTACAAACAATTCTTCTATACGTTTCCAAGTAAAGTTGTTAAAGGTAAGAACATTAAGATTATTACTCGAATGCTAAATGTAACATTAAAATTTATAAAATTTTATATAATTTATTGATAAATATGACTATAGTAATAAAATATTGATTATTTTATACCTTTAAAAAGTAATTTTTAAAGATTTTTAAGCTTGTGGATCTGTCAACAGGGCGTATATTTGACTTTATAACTGAAGTGGTAATGGTAAAACTATAAAAATTTAAACAATTATATAGACTTTTAAAACATTTAAATTGCAGAATTTAAAAGAGAAATTTCAGTAATTTTGATAATCTTTTATTAACTGATTTTTTAATTTTTATCGTTAAAAACATGAAATTTCTTTTCCAGTCTCAAATTACACTTAACAACTGCGAAAGGATGAAATTAAGAGTTAAATTATGAATATTTTAACGTTTTTTTAAAGAAAAGTATTAAATATTTTAATAAAAATCATTTAAATTCGAATATTTTAGTAATTTACGAAGACTATTCGAATGTTTTAATAAGATTTTAGTTAAATATTAGTCTTTTTAAATTAGAAAACAGAAAGATATCGGATATTTTAATAGAAAAAAAAATTAATAAAATATCAAATTTTTCACTAAAGAGACTGAATAAAATTCAATATTTACATTTAAAAAAATCGAATAAATGAATAACGATAATCACAAAAATTAAGTTTTAAATTCTAGATAATTGTTTAAACTTTCAATAAAGCAAAAATCCTTTAAAGAAGATTAATTTACGTGTAAAAAGTTCAAAAAATCCTAAGATTAAACGAAACAATTACAAAACTTTTATAACAAAAATCGAATTACTCGACATTCTCCAACTGATAAGTGGGAGAAGATGCTTTAAGAAGATAAATCCGGATAAACAATATCTTTTATATAAAATTCTTATATATATATATATATATTTTAAATAAATAAATTGAAGTATCTTTAACTCAGATTTACGAATAGAAAGTCATATATATATTCAATAAGATGGTGAAAGAAGTCAAAATAACGAGTCTCTATGATATAGTAAATTGAAGGAGGAGAGAGGAGATATGGTCCTTTTCTAAGTAAGAACAGGATCACTAAGCTGTACGAAAAGGGAAGAAAAATTCTTTTTTAAACTGGTAACGATGTAGTATAGATATTCTTGGCTGTCTTCCAGTTCACCGCCTACTTTTTCTCGACATCTGTAGAATTCCTCCATCCAACCAACATATCAGTCGTTAAGAAGGTTGTGCTTTACAGTATGGAGCATAGGAGTGCAAACAGTAGACTTCTTTCCTTATGCACATATTATATAAGCACTGATAACAAAAATAACTCGACTTCTATAAATTAAGAAGTGATGCAGAAAGATGCGAAGCCATTTTTTAAATCTCTTTGATTCATCATTGTTTACATAAAAATTCAGGTAATTCCCCCTGAAAAAACCGATTTTTTTCGAAGACGGACGGGAAATTCCAACACGTAAGCCATTTATTAATGAGTTTTATTAACGTAAATTAGTTTTTTTAATGAGTTTTTATACAACTCTTTCTCGCCAGCGATTGTAATAAATATCAAATTAATAAAATTCATTTTGTGAAGGCGACAAAAATAATATAAAAAGATGCCACTTCAGAAAAATTCAATTTAGAAAAGAAGGAAAAAAATTTCATATTTCGTTTCTTAACGTAATTTAAGATAGATTTTTTCTTTATTTTTTTTTATAAAAATTCAAGAAGAAGAAGAAGAAGAAGAAGAAAGGCGAGAGACTGAGAAACAGATAATTGAGAATTTGAATTATTGCCTTAAAAATTCCGTGCTAAAATATGATTTTTTTAATATTATTTTTTTAATAAAATATTTACACGTTAAACTGTCTCAAATTTCGATCATTTTATGTGATTTATATCTTTATACAGTAATATATATATATAATAAAAATTAAACTAGTTTAATTCGATTCTTTACTTATCTTCCGCATCTTGGAGAAGCTCATCATAAAGGTTACACAAATCACTCTGGAGAAGAAAGTAAGTAAAAATCCCTTGTGATATTTATTTCTAACGATAGTATATCCCAATGGGATAAAACTTTGTGATTGCGATTCATAAATATTTAGCATCTTCATCTCTTCCTTCAGATAACTCAATGAGAAGAGTGAGGAGAACAATGTCAAAATTTATAGTTTCCTATAACAAACCATTCTCTTTTTGTTTTCAATTCTTAAATTTCGAAGGATAAATGGTACAATTTTAATTATTAATTGAAAAAATAATTAAAAAATGTAAGTAAATTTAAAATATTTACATCATAACGTGGATGGGAATTTAGAAAAATGATTAAATATTAACTTAATGTGATGTAATTTCGTTTGCCTTAAGCTGATTTATATAGAAGATAACCGTCCGTTTTTTTTCCTGTTTTCTCTTAAAAATAATCATTAAAAAATATTTAAAACTGTTCATTTTTTAGTACTTTTGTTGTTTCGTATACCTAAAGCTATAAAATCGTTTTTATGTAATATTTTTTCAAGAATTTTTTATAGAAGAAGAGAGAGACTCTTCATTCATTGCAGACATTGGATGACATTCCTCAATAACGTCATAGCCTGAAGCAAACGAATTAATTCGTCTATTTTTCTAACAATTTGTTAAACTTTTCCTCTTTTTCTTTGAGAATAGATTTAATATCTCGTCTTTTTCCCTGGAGTTTCTTAACTTATGTGATCATTTTCTTCCATTATTCATTCCATAAATGATTCAAAACTGCCAATTGGTATAGCGGCATTATCCAGTTAAAATCTTTATCCATTCTCCTCGCTTATTAATATAACCTATTATCTAGTTAATTACGGATTATCAGCAACCGGAATCAATTATCACGTCACCTCTAGAGAGAGAGAATTTCATCAGCTGAATGCACCTGCCGTGTTTTCTTCTTATTAATTGATGCTTTAACGATGAGGATGCTATAATTGATGCGGAGGATAAATGTTGTTTAGAGTAGAGAAAAAATATATAAAAAATATATATAAAAAATAGACTCGGTCGAATCGAATTTTTCTATTTTTTCCCCTTTTATAAAATTCCTTTTCGGATAATACTTCAGTAGAAGTTAGAAGATTTTTCTATGTTGTTTTGACATCAAGTTCAGTCTCTTCCTTTACAGTCGAATTGTCACGTCTAGTTGATAAGATCTTTATAAAGAAAGATAGATCGTCAAACCTTACAAACATCATCCAATCTGGAAGTAGTGTAGATAGAAAAATTCTATTAAATATATCACGTAAAAACTAGTTTAAAATCGTAGCTTGGAAGCATTTACATGTCAGGAGAGGGAGGAGAAAAATTAGAGTTTCTAGAATAATTTCTTTTACAGGAATCTTCACGCTTGGGGAATCGTTAAAGAGTTAATTCTAACAACAGAAAAACTTCGATTGGATTTAGATAAAGAGGTTTTGATCTATTTGAGATTGAATATCAGGAAGCTGGAAGCAAAACGATAGAAGAGATCCCATCAGAATTGTTTATCGAATTCGGATGCTGTAAGGTTAACTTACAACACGATTTTCGAATGTTTAATACATTAATTAATAAATAAAATATGCATTTTTTAAATTAGAATTTTTATATCGATTAGTTTTTAGAAGGAAAAAAATTCCCTCGTATAACTCGAAATTATCACTTCCGGATCGTCCGAATTCATGATGGAAAAAGAGGAGATAGGATGAAGGTTAATGTGACAGGGACGGTTGCCATGGTTACGGGATACGGATCGATCTTTTGGAAGTCAGTGTCGACTGGCCGAAGACAAATGAAGCAGAAAAAGCGATGCCTAAAAATGGGATAAATGCATGGTCCGTTAGCCTTATTCTGCTCGGATTAACTGCAAACCATCACTATAAGTAAATAAAGGAGAAGCAAACAACGTTACCTTACAAGGTTACGGACATGCTATAGGTACCAGCATAATCGTTATCACATAAATGACTTCTTTAACTGCTTATTTCTTTACTTCCTCCATGCAAAACACACGTACTGTACAGGCGAGAAAAGTATAACAATACAATACAGCATCCATCGGTTGTTAAAGAGTTATTACAATACAAGTATCTATATTTGGCTCTCTAATGAGGGAATTTCATGCTAGACAGACTTGAAAGGAGTCAAATATTAGCAAGCATAAGCTTCAGTTATTAAAGCGTTGTTATAGATAATGCTAGCTCCATTTTTTTCCTAGTTTGATGATACAGAATGCAAGGAAGAAGATACAAGCGTATCATGAGCATAGATTTAAGTATGGAGAATATTCTGCTTTAATTCTCTTAATGCTTCCATGAAAAGTAGGCGAAAGAGAATGGAGAAAATTGTTATTATGTAGAAGGTAGTTTCAGTTTTAAGAGTCGATAGGAGGAAGAACAAAACTTTATCTTTGATTTTATAATGCGGTATATATACGAAAGCTGTGCAATAAAGAAAATAATATCAGTTCTAAAAACTTAGTTATGTGGTATCATTTTCTCCTTATAGACTCTAAATGGCCTCATTTAATTCCTTATGAAAGCTGAATAGTAGTATTTATTCCTTACAGAAACCGAATGGAATCATGTTGCCCCTTATAGATGCTGAGTGAAATGATGTTGTTCCCCATAGATGCTGAGTGAAATGATGTTGTTCCTCATAGATGTCGAGTGAAAGAATGCTATTGAGTGAAGGAACTGAATGGAAAAATGTTGTTTCTTATAGGTGCTGAATGGGAGAATGTTGTTTCTTATTGATGCTGAATGGAAGCATGTTTCTTACAGATACTGAGTGAAAGGATGTTGCTCCTTATAGATTTCGAGTGAAAGGATGCTGTTGAGTGAAGGAACTGAATGGGAGCATGTTGTTTCTTATAGATACTGAGTGAAAGGATGTTGCTCCTTAAAGATGTCGAGTGAAAAGATGCTGTTGAGTAAAGGAACTAAATGGGAGCATGTTGTTTCTTATAAATACTGAATTGGAACATTAGTTCATTATATAAGAGCATGACATCACTTCATTCCCTATAAAAGTCGCTGATAGCACGTAAGACCAATTCTTTAAAGCAAAATCTAAGAGGCAAAACGTAGTACCTGATATATAAACACGAGTAAATCAAGTCAGGAGTATATCTTATACCATAAAGGCAACAAAGGAGTTAACAGCAATCAAGCAGCAAGAGTTTTTACGTACAGAACAAACCAAAAAACACACCCGAATCCCTGACGTACGTAATAATATTCATAAATCTACAAAAGAATTGGATAACATCATGAAACGAGCATAGCTTTAGATAAGATATAAGAAAATTATTCATTTCGAATTCTCTAAAGTGAAGTATTCGTATAAAAACAGGCAAGAAAATAGTAAAACAATATCATCTTAGGTGGATTTATTGAGTTAGGGAGGAGTTGTTAAATAGGAAGACAGTGAAATATTCATATTCGAATGAGAGACATTCACGCCAAAGAGCTAACAAAAGATTAAAATGGTAGCATGTAGCAGTAAGCATAGTTTCAGTTATGAAAGAGTTATTACAATAGGGAGAACGAAGTGAAGCATTCGAGATTAGAACGTATTTACGATTCTAAAGAAAATAAAATTGGAATGAGAAAAATTCCCAATTTTAACATGAAAACTTAAAGGAAAAAAAACTAGAATGTGATTAAAGTCGGAGTTGTATTTTGAAAGAAAATAGGATTTATTTTTTATTCATGGAAGGAATGAATTTTTCCTCCTATTCTTAAAGAGTAGAAGAAGGAAGAAGAGGGAGAAGCTGTAAAAAAAATTAATAATTAATTAAACTTTGATGTTTATAAAAGCAAGAAAGGATTTTTACACGATAAAATAAATTCTAAGATTAAGTAAAAAATTATAATTACTTAATTATTTTTTAAAAAAACCGTAATTTTAATTGGATAAAAATGATGGACGGATGAAAGCGGATGTTTGGGATGAGTTTGATAAACGTGAAGACACAGAAGAGAATTAAAATAATAGTTTTATAAAGTTAATTTTAGTTAAAAATTGTATAAAATTAAAAGAAAAAATTCTTCAAAAAAAAAGTAAAAATAAAAAGTAAATTCAACTTCCAACTGATATTAACATTCTTAAAAATATTTGATGTGTTTATTCATCTCTTAACGAAAAAATGCATAACAATTTTCAAGTTATCTTTTGTAGTTTCGACCGTATAAAGAAGGAAAAAAAGAAGATAAAGAAAGCATTCTTTCGTAATTAAACCTCCGAGGGTAAGCAATAAAGACCAAAAAAAACCAACATAAAAAATTGTCTCCCCCTCTTCTATTTTTCCTTCAGCTTCAGAAATTAAGGAGAGTATTGAAGCATTTAAATATTCTCCTGCTGCTGAGACTTATTTTAATTTGTTAGAATGGAAAAAAGATTAAAATCATCTTTTTAATTTTGTGAGTTATGCTTTGTTTCGGGATCTTTAATCGTTTTTTATCTATTTTTTAAAAAATAATAATTACAGAATTGTTTTTCTTAATTTTCCTAAACATTAAATGATGCTTTTTAAGATAAGATAAGAAAGATTTTGCTTTAAATTCTAGTGGGAAGAAGGGATGATGATGATGTTTAATGACTGGAACTTAGCATCTCGAGAGTGGATTTAATTATAAAATTGTTTAGAGCTTATAAAATATGCCAAGATGACATTCTGTAACGTCTTCTCACGTTTAGAAGTGAGGAAATTTCGATGATGATAAGATGAAGTCGGAGGTTGGAGAGATCATGAGAGTAAGTGATGTGGAGAAAATGAAGAAAGTTGGAGAAAAATAATGTTAAGAGAATGGGAAAAGCGTTAGGAAAAAGTGAGAGGAGGAAGCAGAAGAATGTAATAGAGAGAGGAAAAAGGATAATAGGAAAATTGAATTAGTAAAGATAATAGAGAAGTAAAAGGGTGTCTAGAAAAATAGAAATCGTTCGTAAGACGTAATCTTCATATAAAAAAGAGAGGAAACATATAGAAAAGAGGGCATAGAAAAAGTATTAAAGGCACTTCATTTATAAAACGAGTTGGATTGGAGAAAATAAAATTAATGAACAACTTTTTACTGCAGAAAAACTTAAACAAAAAAGTACTGTTTATTAAATAAAGAAGCCTAGAAGTTTAGAATATTTATTAAGGATCGAACGAGTAAAAAGTACTCGAGAAAACACGGGGCGTTATTTATGGAGGTGGAAGAGGGAGAGAGAGAGAGAGAGAGAGAGAGAGAGAGAGAGAGAGAGAGAGAGAGAGAGAGAGGAGAGAAGGGAAAAAATGAGATTAATAATCATAGCAATGGTAGAGCCACAGGTAATTAAAGAAGCAAAGTCATGTGCGGCTCACGTGCTAGTCGCATTACCATCATAGAAGTTGTCGACTCGGATAATGATGGATTTGAACAATAAGAGGCGGGAGTATGCAGGCGTCGATCGCATTACGAGTGCTATGGAAAGGCAAAGTCGAAGATTGATCACCATCCAACGGCACTCTAATTGGAAATCTTTGTAATGACTCCTCCTCAAGAGTCCGGTTACCTCCCAAGTTTTGTGACGTCACCGTCTTAGCCGTAGCAATTAGCCTCCTAAACTTAATTATCTGTACGTGCCAATACATTCTTTACCTCTTATTTTTGAAAGGACACTTTAACAAATTTTCACTGTCACGATAATTGCCCCGAATTCACTCCCATGTTTTCTCTGTTTTGCTTGATTAACATCCGAAATTATTGCTTCTCATTTGTTTTATCTGATTGGAAAGAATCTCTCCGGATAAATGACAGTTCCTTCCCCTCATCCGGGATGCTGCAGGAATTAGCAGACAATTCGAAAGTTAACTCCACTTCTTTCAGGGGAGAGGCGTAACTTTTAGTTAGAGAAGGTGAATTTTTATGCAGAAAATAAGTAAATTCCCGTTTTTTTTAGTATAAAAATAAGTTATTTTTTATTTATTTTTTAATAGTAGGAAATTGTTGAAGTGATAAAATATTTTTTTTTCCTTATTAAATTGCTGAAGGAATAAAATAGAACTTTGATAAGAACTACTCGAAGGGACAAAGACGTATTTTTTGGTAATGGTTAGGTGATAAAAACATTTTTCTACGAAATAACTAAAGGATTAAAATACAGTTTTATAGAAAAAGTATCAAGAAACTAGTTCGTGTTCTCTCGTATAATTTAATATCTACTCGAAAACACGAATTTTTAAAATTATTTTAACTACAATTAAAACTTCTTTGTACTAAAATTTAACATCTTATCACCCTGCAGCACATAAAAATAGTTTCAAAAACTCAATAATAACACCAAGGATAACTTGTGATAAGTCCTTATATCACTACAGAAAACTTCTATTTTTAAATTATTTACACTCACAGGGGTATTATTTACACACAACTCAAACTTAGGTAACGATGTTTAGCTCTGTATTCACCGAGTAAACCGAGTTTACAACACGTTCTTTCCTCCTATAAAAATTATTCGACGAGTTATTTAATTTTCATTCATTACAACGGTTAAAAACTCTCGGGCCTCCCTCTATATAATAACAGCGGAGTTTTAAGCGTTAAATGAAGGTAAACTCTTTGAATTTTGGGCATCAGAAAGAATGAATTGAAGTAAAAATAAAAATAAAATAACAGAATTTTTGCCTGAATAAATGCAGATAAAAGTAATGCATAACAAAAGCTCGAATGCAACATTCGAGTGTAAATATTTGCAGAAAATATTTAGAATATCTTGCAAAAATACTCGCGTATAGATCACGCGTAGGGTTATACAGTACATAAACGCGTAAATAGCGCATTTTACAGTAAATTTACCCCCGATATAACGTTTTCAGTAGATGAATGCTATTGTAATGTCACCTGAGAGATTGTTTTTCCTCAGATTCTTACTCACCTTATTTAATTAAATCAAACTGGAGTTTTTGTAAGTATTAGAACTACTACCATCCATCTTACACTTTAAACATTTTCCAAAATAGAATCGCCGAAGCGGTAAGAGAAAGCGAGTTTGTGTTGGAAAGACTTCTATCAAAGTGGAGAAGGAGACCAGACGGAAAGATTTATTGCCACAATTCCAATGTTAACATGCACGAGTTTCCACGGAAAACTGAAATATCGATCAGAAAACAAGCCGGAAATTCCGGAAAGTGTTGGCTATCATTCTTTAGAAACTCCCAGCTTGCAAGAGTTCCCCAAGGAACTATTTAGTCTCTGTAGATGGACTTCCTACACTTTTGTCATTTTCTTCATATAATAGCCGTAAAAATTGATAATTAATACTAACGATATTAATTTATTATCACGAGAATTTAGTGTATAAATCGCGTTACATCTCGTTTTTTCTCTCCTCTCCAACGAAGCTCTAAAGATAAAAATTTGATGCTGCGGATGACCAGTTGCAACAGAGGATGCACTCTTCCCTTTTCCATTTCCCTCATTGTTTTAAGCTGAGGGAATTAGTGTAATTAAAAGAATCACTCTTTAGTAATTGAGGTAGGAATGTATTTGTTGTAGGAGGAAGTACAAATTACGTTTGAGGAAATGGTAAAGTGTGGAAGGTGAGTTCGAGTGTTATCTCGATTAAAATTATATAAATAGCGCAAGAAATTGGTTTCGTGTCCGGAAATTCGCCGAAATTAATTGTGATTTAAACTTAATTAAGTTATTTTTCAAATAAAATTAAGCTTATTAGAAGAAGAAATTAGTTTAAGTAAAACGAAATTACTATTTATTTTATGTTTTAAAGGTTTTAGAGGAGTTTAAAAGTTGTTGTAATCGAGATATTTAGTTCATTTTTAAACGTACCTACTCAAAATAAACCGTTTTCTACGTAAAATATAAAGGAAATTTCTATAATAATGATTACAGATAGTAAATTCTATATTCTCCGTTAATAAAGCTCTCTTACTTTAGAAAGTTTGGTAAATTTTAAATAAAATAAATCATTCTAGCATAGTCTCCTATCTTTTGTAAAAAATAAATTAAACTTTACAGCATTTATTCTAAGGATAAAAGAAAGTTTTCACACAAAATTGCTCGCAACAAAATATCATACAGTTAAAAGTCATTAATTTCAATAGGATTATGATTTAATTATTCGCATCAACTTTAATGAATAGTACATAACAATAAAGTACATTTAATAAAGGTCGATTTAATAAAGGAACATAATAATTTCTTCACTCTAGTGAACAGAAATTGTTACTTCTGTATATAATTGGTAAAATAGAAGTCATTGTTATAAATTCTTAATCTCTAGAGAATAAACATTGTCTTTTCTCTTTAAAATCCCCCTAATATAACTTATAGCTACTACTTATCTTCATTAATATGATGTAAAGCATCGTTTTAGAAGCAAGCTCCCATCCGCATCCCACCATTTTTTAAGAGAGAAGAAACAATATATATAAAGCTTTTTCTTTAAAGGGAACATATTTTAAATTCTACATTATTCTCTCTCTCTCTCTCTCTTTACGAATTTAAGAAAACATTTAATGAAAAGTAATTGAGTTTTTTTCTTAATTAGTTCCCCCATTGTACTGTGGACTTTTATAAATTATTGTTAATATCGATGCGCGGTTTTATTGTTAAGTGGGGATAACGTCGATAAACGATTAACGATTAGGAGAGAAAAATTAAGAAAAGAAAAATACAAAAAGAAGATTTTGTACTACATTAAATATCGTTCTATTGTTATACTGATAATAAATTTGTTGTCAGAAGAATAGAGAGAGAGGAAGAGATCGACTCAATCAGAATGTGTCTCATCATTCATTAACCCTATGTTACTTCACCGCAGAAAATTCCACTCTTAGTAATGTGACGCAAAATATTTTCCCAGTGATCTTAAGAATGAAAAAAATATATAAAAAAGAAGAAGAACCTGCTGGCAGGAGTCCAGAGAAACTGCTAGTCCATCAATAAGTGCTTGGATCATTAATTACCCCCTTTTTTCTAAATAGATACTCCTTCAACCTTTCGTACTTCTACGCTTCATCACTTAAATATTTAGCTAATTTTTTAAAACATTCTTAAAATTTTTGCGTCAACAAATCTTCTAAAACATCCTCACGTTAAAGATGCTTATAAGAGAAAGAACATCGCCCCTGTAAATCGGGTTTCTCCTTTGGTAAGCCACGCTAAGCAGGAAAGCCCATCTTACGTTATAATTATTAATAACTTAATTTTAAAGGTAAAATTTAAATAAATAAACAGGAAAATGAAATTAATTAAGGTAGTAAAATGTAAATTATAAAGCGGTAGACGATAATAACAATTTTTAATAAGTTTTAAACTCGATTCATCCTTCGTATCACTTCGTATAGAAACTACTTTGTTTAAGGTGGCTATTAAATAAATAACCGCATAAGATACATCATATAGAAGTTAATAAAGGAGCGGCGATTGGGATAAAGTCAGTAGTTATTTGTTAGTATCGTTACCATGACAACTTATTGTGGGTGATCCGTCGTTCCTTCGCAACTTGGGAGTTAACCTTTCGGTAGTATTGAGGTCACGGTATCACATTTCTGACTCCTCTTGGTCTAATTATATGTTACGACGACCACTCTCTTGGGAGAAAGTGTATTTTGCTTTGACTAACTCAAAGGTCACTCCTTTTCGGAGTGATCTTAGTTCAACGGGACAGTTATACTTTACCAAACTATTCATTAAATAACAGCCCCGTAATTTACTTTATGATTATTATTATTACTTACTTTTATTTAAGTTAATAAGCACAGTAAATGAATATTAAATTAGTGACTTAATATAAACATCCAGGATAAAAATTTCCCTTTTATTAAACTCATTGATTTATTAATCGTTCCAGTTAATAAATATACTTATACTAAAAACTCCTACTTTTAAATTAGTAATTAGCCTAATTTTAATATAATAAAGTAAATTATATTAAAGATGCTTACTTATAAAACTAGAAAATAAATATATAATTAAATGAAGAAAATTAAAAATTATTAATTATAATTAGGTAAGAAGTTGTCTGGCCTCAAGTAGTGATGTCCACACACAGTTCTTGGTAGCTAATTCACAAGAATTGCGTTTGGACAATCATAACTTGAAACTATCTGATTACCTTCTAACTTATATTCAAACATTCCTCTTAAGATAATAAATTATTTCTTAAAAAACCTTAATTACTAAATTATAAAATTAATTAAATTAATTGTAAACGGTCCACTATTATGAAGGGGTAGCTTTTCCGCATAGCAGGTGTACAAGAAGAGAAGTTACATTATCCCTCCTTTCCTACTCTTTTCTCCGTATCTAGGATTAAATTTTAAAAGAAAAATATTGTCAAAATAGTAGGTAAAAATATATAGAGTCAGCACAGTTCGCTATAAAATTTACAGTATATTTATACTTGTCAAATGACATTTTTTACTTTCCTTTGTGATCTGTGAAAACTATAAAAGTAACCTCTTCCTTTCTACGACACTTAAATGTTATTTTATTTTGTTTCTAAACATATAATATACAGTACATAACTTCAGAAAAATAAAATAAAATTTCCAGTTATACAGTAAAAAAAAATCTTCTAAATAATTTGATTTTTCTTTTCAACTACTGCATTTCTAAATCGGCATTTATAAGATTATCATAAAATATAATTTAATTATCGTACAAAAGGAGAAACTCATCTTATTTAAAATACTTAAAGGTTAAAATTAAGGAGATGCTGTAGAAAAATTTAATAATAATAATATTGTTATTATCATTAATCAACATTTAATTTAGTTTAATTTAATTAAAATAATTGTCTCTTCCTCCTCCTCCTCCTCCTCTTCCTTCTTCCTCTTCTTTTTTACTTCCGGTTGACATAATAAAGTATGTAATACTCCACATGTAAAGTTTGCAGTAAATTTCCTTATTCAGTTTCTCATCCCAAAGCGCTCCAAGTTTATTTATCACTATTCCGTCTTCTGACATATGTAATATGCCCCACGAGATATTTTCTAGTGAATAATGGCTATCTGGAGATGTTGAATATTCAGTATATCCTATATTCCTATATCCTAGATATTTATGAAGTGATTTTAAACTGCATAACAACACATCTGCCATATCGACAACACCAAAACTACTATAAAGCATCTTTAGCTAGACTAAATTCCTGATTTTTCTCGTTATCTTCGACTTTTCCTTTAGCTAACTGTTCGGGTTCGTTAAACCGTTATGCCCTTTTTCACATCTCCCCCTAGCTAAAGAACTCGACAGAGGTTTTTCCTCTCCTCTTCCTCCTCCTCCTCCTCCTCCTCCTTCTCTTCTTCCTCTTCCCCCTTCCTCTCCCTTTTGCATTTTTACTTTTTACCAGATTAACGCTCGGTTGGTAGAGATACTAAGGCAATAAATCATCCTCTGTTCAACAATAATGTTAAAATTTTTGACGACCCGGGTCAAACTAAGTTATTATTTCCAGCCAAATGAGGCGTTATTATCAAAATAAGCGAAACTAGCGATTTTTATGTAGCACTTGTAAGAATTTCCTCCGGTTGTTTTTTTTGTCTGGAAACTTTCAAGTTCATTTGTCTAAATATTTGCTTTCACGTTAAGAGTTTCGGGGGTTAATTTAATTGAGAGCCTTTTAAAACTTCAAATGTGCTGTTGTTCATATGTAAAAAGTCAATTAAAAATTAAAAATTACACAGAGTTATAGTATAAATGTTTAAGATAGTGGATTCTTCATTTTTTCTTCCTCTTATACTCATCTTTATTAGTTTTATCTTCCTTTTCTTTTCTTATGCTCTTCTATTTTAACTTCTTTTCACACACATATTACTTTGCTTTCTTTCTGTTTCCCACTCATTTCTACACATTTTCCTCTTTCCGATTCTCACCAATCTTCTGTTTTTATCTATTTTCCTCCTCTCTTTTTCCTTTCTTCTCCTCTTCAATCTGCTTAATTAATACTTTACATGAATTTATTCATTCTTCTTCGTTTCCTCAAATCTCTTTCCCTCTTTTAATTTAATCGATGCCTTATAATACACGGATAAAATGTATAATATACGCTTTAAATATATAAATGTATAAAAGTCATAAGATCTGTTAAGATTAATTAAACGCTTTCTGTTTTTGATCTGTCGAGCCTATCTTACTTCTCTCCCTATCATTTACTGCGTTTATTTTTTTTCTTTATTGTTCTTTCTTTGCTTTTCCACATTCTCTTGAACCATTTAGCATTATCGTTGCCTCAGATTTCAACAAAATTAAGCTCTTCTTATGTTGTTTCTTCTGATCTTTGCAATATCTTCCATTTTAATCTATTTTCCTCTATCCTATATATATATATGTATCATTTAATTCTTACTATGTCTTTAAACTAATTATCATTTTAACCTAAATAATTAATCAAATTTATCGTATATAAAAGTCATTTTATAAAATAATTCAATAAAAGTCAAGCTTTTCCTTTATGTAACTTTTACATTTTCACTCATTTTTCTCTACATATTTTCCGTTTTTTAAAATATATTTTAAATTTATTATCATTTTGAAGATATTTTCTTCAATTTATAAGGTATAAAATGCTTCTTTTATATAATAAATTGAACTAAAATTAAGTTTATCTTCTATTGCTTCACATGATCTCTGCCGCATCTCCTCTATCATCTTCAATTTATCCTTTACCTATTCTCCCATTTTACTATAATTTTAAGCGTATTAAATCCATTTTATCCTTCACAAAAAACTAATTTTATGAGTAAAAATTCCACCAGAATTTAAGTTAAATTAAATCATAACAGCAGTAGCAACAACAACAACAACACACGTGTTATCCATTCGTAAAGTATTGATTAAATAAAAATAATTAACTCTATCTCCAGTAAATATATTCTCTCAGAATTTAATAAACGCAATTGTTATTTAGAGTTAACTTAATTTCCTTCAATCCTTTCGTATTTATTAACGATCAAAACGCCCAAAAGCATAACGTCAACGTCTAATGGATGCCACATTGTTATCCTGTCGGCAATACTTAATTATATTAATTATTCCTATAATAATAATAATAATAATTAGTAACTATACATAAACTAACTACAACATCTGCACGAAAGAATTGGCACCCTAAAAATGCATACACTTCATATATTTTTTCCACTGTTAAGCATTATGCATCGATGATTTATTCCTTCTCCTATTTACATCTGATACAGCATTATTTCACATAAATCTAAACATATGGTAAATATCCAGATGGAAACAATAAAATTATAGCTTCCATCTAAGTGTTTAAAGGAATAACATAAAAGTTTGCATATATAACAACCCTTATTTATTATCTTCTACGATTTTTCTACGTCTATTTTTCATATAAATTAAACTTGGAGAGGATGCATCATCCGCATCAAGCCAGAGAAGATATCAGCATCCGGATGAAAACAGATAAACTAGAAAAATAAACACATAAAAATGCTTCTTTTTATCATTCTTATCATAGTTTAATCGATATTATCATCCGCGT
Organism: Centruroides vittatus; assembly: GCF_030686945.1. Lineage (NCBI taxonomy): Eukaryota > Metazoa > Arthropoda > Arachnida > Scorpiones > Buthidae > Centruroides > Centruroides vittatus. The sequence continues at coordinate 2,720,320 of NW_027122576.1, forward strand.
CTAATTTTTAAATCGTCATCTATTTTTAATTTGATGTACAACACACAGGATGATGACAAGCTCAAGAAATCAACAAATTTTGGGAAAAAATACGAATTTATCATCCTTAAAATTATATTTATTATTAAATTTACAATCTCATCTTCATTATTACTAAAAAATCTTCTATTTTTATCATCCGTGTCGATGCTATTATTCAAATTAATCTCGCATATATATGTAAAAGGTTGTGTATTAGTATTCTTGTACCAGCATCAACTGATAAAGAATTGAACGTGTAAGAAGCAAACTGGAGACAAAAAAAAACATTTTTTGGGAGAATAAATAACCCTTATTTACTACCATTAAAATTAAATTCCTTTACAGAAAACCGCCCTTATTGTTCTTCACATTTATCTTCGCTTCTTTAAAGCCAATTTTTTTTACTAAATATATACACTATAATTAAATTTAATTCTAAAAACAAACGTAAATTATAAAATCCTACACAAAAATACACAATTAGAAATAATACAAACGAAAATCAAAGATGAAGTTTAAGGAGAATCACCATCCTTCTTTCTCTACTCCTCTCCCTTTCATCCTTAATTCTCGCAGTCTTATAATCATTTATAATAAATATAAAAATTGGATTTTTCTGACTAATCTACGTGTTTTTGGGGTGTTTTTTTTAAAAAACTTATTTCGCTTTAAAATCGGCGTTAAAGTCATAAAACATCATAAAATTCTAACGCTAACATCAAGTGATAGATAGGAGAAAGTGTAAGGAGAAAGTTGGAGAAAGAAAGAACTTTTGGGAAAAGTATTACAGACACATACTTCCCGATTTTCCATTTGGTAGGAACAGGAGACTTCAAAAATGGAAACTCCATTATTGTAGGATTTGAAAGGTTGAAGGAAGGGGGAGGAGGGAAGAAAAGGCAAAAAGAGAGAAAGAGAGAAAGAAAAAGTGACTTGTGTCGCGTGTCCCTTTTTCTCTATAGTCTCCTTTCTTTCCGCGAGATGGCGTTCTACTCACGGACGACATCCCTCCACCCTTTCAAGTAGAGGAAACGCTCTATCTGGCAGAAAGGTTCCTTTGCTCCATCCCTCTTTCTGCACGCCGTTATGTTTTTCCATCCACCAAAAATAGAATTTTTACCTCCCCGGCATAAAAAAGCAATATCTTATCTACGAAAAAAATAGGGAGGGGGCGAATAAAAATCTATAAGAACTCACCTTTCATCTTAAATCAAAATAAGTTTTTCCTCTTCCTTTTTTTTATTTTATTTTTTTTTTAAATGTGGGGGAAGTAAACAAATCCTCACAGATCCGGAGCATCCTTTTCTGGATATGACCGCTTCACTCAATGGTCCAGGCTGTGACAGTGAGGCGTAACCATAACAACGTGATGCCGTACGTCATCAACTGCAGCGTACAACGAGTGTGAGCGTGACAGGAGTGCGGGATGGATAGTTTTGCCGGATTCGATAGGAGATATTCCTTGTCCTAGTCAACAAATCGAATTCTTAGTAGGAGTTCGTCCTACTATTAGATTCTCGGATGGTGAGAAGTGAATTAAGTATTCGGCTTCGTTACACTCCAATTGGAGTGGAGGTTTTGTGTTGGTGTCGACACGGTTGCGCTTCTCTCCCTTATCGCATAAAGGAGAAGGTGAATCTACATCTTTACGTGTGTCGTCACGGGGGGAACAGTTGAAAATAACACTAAAATAGGACCTCCATTCGTAAGCATCCTCCATTCTTATTCATCCTCCATTCGTATGCATCCTCCAGTTATGATGATTATCTTTGTTGTGTAATTCGTGGCATAAATTCAACAGATAGGAGTTGCCTAAATATAGTAAATATGTGTTTAGGTATCGATGAAGATGTTCAAATTAACGATAGATGAATGATAAAGAAGACGAGGTATCAATGGGATGCTGAAGATGCTCGAAGGAAAGAATTAGTATATTTGCGTGACTGGATAGTTTCGTCCTTCTTCATTAAATAGATAGATGATGACGATGATGATGAATATTCTCTATCATTTGTCGTAACTTTGACGATGAATGAACACCGTCGTGGTTGATAAATACATCTTTTAACCTACAATCTCTTTATCGAATAAAGATGCTGGAAAATTGCATCCCGGCATCTTTATTATTCGATGAGGATGATGGCGAGGGTTGTAAATTGCTAAATATATTTAATAAAAGTCCGAAGATAAAGGCAAAAACGCCGAGAAATTAATTCAAAAATCTGAAACTGGAAAGTTGATCCGCATCTTTTTAAGGACGATGCGGATCAACTCTCCAAACAAGACCAAGAAACTCGCTTAAAAATGCCCAAAGAGGAGACTTAACTTTAAGAAGATCAAATGAAAATTAATCGTTAAAACCTCAACATTAATCTCTATAATCGCAAAAATCGAGAAAGATCCCTTCTTCGAACTTTTTTTTTGCACCCACCGCAAACTTTAAAAGATCAAAAATTACTAAAGGAATTAAGCCATGGCGCACACTTTAATTAGCTTAATTTAGTTTTAATCACACTTAAAAGGATTAAAACTGTACGAAAGACGTAAAATTACAGAAAAATCTACAATCTACAATTCTTTAAATTCCGACAGGAGGATAGGATTTTTACTTAGGAGCAATATTTACATCCTCCAATTGAATCGATCCATTGAGAGAGTGGCGGTAGGAGATAGGCGCAAATAGTGATTGCTGGCTGTAAACAAGGCCGTGAAAAGTGGAGTGCTAACTAAATTCGGCAAGCACTAATAGCCAATCTTAGTTCCCATGACGTAAAGGCAGCATTTGTAATCACATTAACTCAACCTGATTATCTGCAAGACTCGCCTCATATTCAATGCCTTATTTGGTTATAACTTAGCAGATTAAGACTAGAGGAGGGCCAAAAAAAAAAGGAGAAGAAACCTCATTTATTTAATGACAACTTCTTCTTCTCCTTATCTTAAAATTTACTGATTTTTGTTTTTTTAAAGATAATTATCGAGTTTAAATATTTGATAAAATTTACTGTGTTGAACGTATTGAATGAGGGGGATGTAATGAAGTCGCTCTTAGTTTCATTCTACGCTTAAAAATACACTAAATTAAAGTTGATTAGAGGCTAATGTCTCTTTACTTTAATAATATATCTATATATATAAGTATATAGAAGATAAATTTTATGATTTTTTATAGATTTTAATCAGGGATGTTTGCTTAAATTAATTTTATCCTGATGCTCCCTCCATCTCTTTAGATAAACAGCGTGTTTGCTATAGGAGAAAAGTCAAAAGAATTATGGTTTTTCTGACTTATTTTTTAGTTTTTAGTACTAAATTAAAATTTTTAACCATTAAAGTGTATATTTTTTACGTTTATAGGATATAAAATTTAAAAAAATAATGGTTAAAATGTTTTAGGAATTCTCATTTCAGATGCAGTAAGTTAGCATCTTTGTTGGTTTAAGTTAATAATAATAATAATTTAATTAATAAATAATTTAAATTTTATTAATTAATTTCGATTAATTAACGTTCTAAATATAGTTTAAATTTATTAATTTAATACATTTTTTTAATGTTTATCATTGAATTCTTGTGAATTTTAGCTGTAAAGTTTGCTTGCTCCTTCTTAAAAATATAAAGTTAAAGATGTTTTTTTTTCTTTAGCTTAATAAAAAATGGACAATAATTAATTAAAAACCCGATTAAATGTTTAGCTTATTTTAATTTAAAATAAATATAAAAATGCTTAATTTCTTAAATAAAGAAACTTGAAATTTCAGAGATAAATATAGTTCAACAAACAAAATATCTTAATTTTATTAATTAAAATTATTCAAATAAATTAATTAAGTTAAAAATTTAAATACTTCTATGTTATTTTAACGTTATTTACTATAGAAAATTTATGTTTCTTTTCGAAAAAAGTTAATAAATATAAGGAAATATAAAATTTTAAATAATAAAATCTGTTTCTACTCACCAAAAGTTGGTAATGATGCTGGTTTAAAATAAATTTAAATGATTTGAATGATACTAAGATGCTGCAGATGATGCTAAGATGCTGCAGATGATGCTAAGATGCTGTAGATGATGTTAAGGTGCTATGGAAGATGCTGACAGCATCTTATGGTGTTTTGGACGATGCTATGATTCTGTAGAAGATTGCAAGAAGCTGTGGATGATGCAAAGAATGAAAACGTTGAGGACGACAAAATTTAACAGAATTTCTAATATAAAATATAAAGAATTTATAAAGTTTTGAACCAGATAGAATATTCAGAAGAAAATCTTGCATCAGATAATGTTGACGTAACAAAAAAAAAGCAGCAATATTGTCTTAATTTGCTGTAAATCATCTTAAGGATACCTTAACCAAGTGAGGAGTAATCGGATTCTGGTATATTCTAAGTGGATAGTCAGAGGAGAAGCAGAAATTCCAGCATTTTACACTCAATCTAATCAATCTATCCAACATTTATATTGACTTATAAATTGCCACAGTTCATCAACAAATAGAGAAAACTATCTCTACTGAAATTCTAGGATTATCGTCTCTCCTTATCCTGAGAACCGAGATTTAGGAGTAGATAATTTAAGGTTAGTGCAGCATCTAATAGTACTTTTCAAACTTTCTATTTGTTACATTGGGAGAAATTCCCTCCTCTTCCAAAATTGCAGATTTTAATCTGATTAAAAGTTAGTAAAAGTGAAAATTTTGGAGATTTTTAAATTAAATTTTATCTCTGAATTTAAATTATTAAAATTTAAGCAAAAGTTTTGTTTTAATTGCTTCTCGTAAATATAAAACTTGACAGTTTGCATCTTTAACGCTTGGCATCTATGGAAGATTCCCTAACTTCATCTCGAGTTACAGTAAAATAATGAGTGAAATTTCCAAAAATTACCTGATTTTTTAATGAAATTTTTAGAATATTCTTTAAAAACTGTGAAATTTCTAATAAGATCGCTTAATTTTCTATAATAATTAAGAAATTTCCATTACATCTTTAGTTCTAAAGGGTTATAGAACGATGTTGATGATGATCGATCTACTGAAAAATTTATCAGAATTTATTAAAAATATCTCAAATTTTTTAAAATTTTATTCCCAAAACATATAAAAATACTTATAAAATTCCGAAGAATTGTCCTAAATACTATTAAAACAATGAAATTATCCAAACTTTGATTATGTAAATATCTTAAGATCGAAATAATGAAAGATAAAGACGAATTCTTTAGATTTTAGATCATTCTTTGCTTAATTTCGACTTAAAATTAACTAAAAATTATAATTTGAGAATTTATTTTAAAGATTAAATCGTTGAAAAAAAGGAAAATTCACAGCTAAAATTAAAATTTCATTCTATTTCTCCAGCATGTAAGAGTTTTGCTATGAAAGGTTTATTTATATAAAAATATTTCATAATTACTGTAAAATAATGAAATTTTAATCATTTTAAGGACTAAAAGTTATACGAAATTCGTGAAATTTGTAAAGGATTAAGAGAGAAGCAGCTTATTTCCTGAAGGGAATCTAGGAAGCTCTAAAGCATTGCAATTGCATATTTTGGATCCTAAATTGCCTTGTTAGAGAAACAGCAGGTCAATTCAAGGATTATATAATTCTAAAGAGTCACAAATCAACAATCAGAAGACATATTCATGTCTTGAATCCAGCTGTTGCTGCAGAATCCTGAGATAATCCTGATTTTTCCTTAATAAGACAACTTATTACAATCGAGCATCTTCATAAATACAGGAATTTGAAAACTAAATCACCTCCAAAGACTTGATTATCAACTAAATCCTTTACTTTAACATGTTTTAACCAATTAAACACAATATATTAATAAATATATTCATTTATGGAACAAAGTTTAGCATTATTTTTCTTTCCCAATTTGATTTTTGTTCTCTTAATCATCTCAAAATCCATACTTATCCATTGTAAACTTAAACTAATTCAAAGGATTTTCATTAAACTTAAGCTTTTAAAAATTAATTAAAGCTCTCCAAGGCATATAAAACGTAAAAAGTATAATAAAAATTCCTAGAAAGTCATTTAAGTTTTAATACATCAAATATGTTTTTAATATAGAAAAGATGCGGAAGATGAGATGGATGCTGAAGAGATGTTCAAGAGTAATGTTAAGAATGAAGAAAGAGCACTTTTTTTATGATAAAGTGAGGAAGCATTAAACCAAGATTTTAATATTTAAAAAGTTTACATCTTTAATATAAGAATAAAGATGGCGAAAGATGCTCAAGAATATCAGAAGATGCTCAAGAAGATGAGAAAGATGCTCAAGAATATCATTTAGAATGGTTAAAGATATAAACTTTCTAAGCATATTTATTTAAACAATTACTATCTTTCTAGTAAACAGATGCTTTTTGTCTCACTCTAAATGGTCTAAATTCTTCTTCATCTTCCTCATTAAACAGATAAAAGCATCTGTTTAAGAAAAGGTAGGAAACGTTTAACGAACATTCTTAGAAAGTTTATATCTTTAACACAAGACAAAAGTTGAAGAAAATGAGGAAAAGATGCTCAAGAAAATTGTTTAAAATGAAGAAAAAGAGCGAGAGGAAGAACATTTAACCAAGATTTCAATATATTTAGAAAATTTACATGGGAAGATGAGAAAAAGATGCTCGAGAGTATCGTTAAGATCGAGTGAAAGCATCATCTTAAGGAGAAAAAAGAAGCATTTTTCAACCGAAATTTTGATATTCCTAAAAAACGTTTATGTTTTTAATATAATAAAAAAAGATGCGGAAGATGAGGAAGAGATGATGTATGAGAAAGAAAGGAAACGTTTAAGTAATATCCTTAGAAAGATGCAAGAAATGAGGAAAAGATGCTCAAGAGCATTGTTAAAAATGAGAAAATTTATGTAGCTGAGTTATATATAAATTCCATAAAAAGACACGTCGTAATCAATAGAAAAAAAAATGTTAAAAAATTCGATTTTTATTGAAAAAATCGTTAGAGGAATTAAGAAAATAAAAATAAAAATGGGAATTTCTAGAGAGAAAAATCTTTATCGTTATGAATCATGTAAAATTCCAATATTGAATGTTGTAAGTGCTGATATGGTTTCTATATCTTTTCAATTTTAATCTTAGAAAATAGAAATTCTTTTTTATATATAAGATGCTGTACAAAATTGATGTCAAATTTAATCAATTGTACAGAGTGAGTATCAGGAGTAAATATATTTTTCAGTTAAACTCGATGGAATAAATTAAATTAAATTTTTTGGTAAACCGATTGACCTCATCTTAAATGAAATTGTAGTTGTTACTACTACTTCCCCCTTATTTTTTGTATTTTATTCTTAAAATCAAGTTGACAAAATGATGTTTTTACTTAGAAAATGTCTCAAATTTTTAATTTTTTTAAAATAGATTTTCAAATGTGCATAGAAAACTTTAAGAAAAATCTCCATCTCCTCTTCATCTCCAGCTTCATCAGCATAAAATTCGAAGATAAAAGGCGTTTTAACCGTGCAAATGAGTTAAATATAGAGTAATTAGTTAGAAATAAGATTCCACATCAAAGATTTCGCTAATTTCTTAATTAATTTCAAAGATTTTTATAATTATTTCTTTTAAAAACACTGGTTTACATTAAAATTTATTATAGATCTTTGTAGCTCCCGAAGCGCTCTAAAACCATTAAATTATTTAATTTTAAAGCTTTTAAAAGTTATTTTTAATATAAAATTTCTCTTTTAGAAGTGAAATCTTGTTAAATTTATATAATTTATCTATAAATTTACATATTTTTATAGCTTAAAAGTCACGTAAAGCTACTCTGTGCAACAACTTTGACTTATAAGAAAGTACTCAAAAATAATTAAAATAATAAAAAATAAATTTTAAATCCCTTTTTTCTATTCAACTTCCTCAAAAATCATGCTGTAAAATATGCTTTAAACCTTCTAAATAGCTGCAAAAGTCATGTAATCGTCATTAGATTTCTAGATAAGTTCTACAATTGTGAAAGATTCTAAACTCGGATTAATTTATTTAAACCACGTAATTATGAACTGATTTGAGTGATAAATATAGAAAACACAAGAGGAAATAAACGTCTTACACAAGATTTACTTTATTTAAAATCTGGAGAAAGAGAGAGGAAAAGAGAGAGAAGAAGGTAGAGGTCATCGACCTAGAAAAGCTGTTAGTAGACTATTCAATTGAAGAAAGTTTGTTACTAAAACACACTTATTTCTGCATTTTATAAATAAAGGAAAGTCCATTTTAAACTTTTTAAATAAGATTTTAAGATTCTTAAAAGTTTATATCTCTAATATAAGAAAAAGAAGATGCTGATGACGAGGAAGGGATCCCCAAGAGCATTGTTAAGAACGAGGAAAAAATATTGCGTTTATAAGGAAGACGGAGAGCATTTAAGCAAGATTTTTATGTTTTTTGAAAGTTTGTATCTTTAATATAAGAAAAAATCGACGAGGAAAATGAGGAAGAGATGCTCAAATGCATTGCTAAGAATGAGGCTAAGCATCTGTTTAAGAAAAAGAACTTTAATCAAAATTTTAATACTCTTTGGATATTTGTATCTTAAATATAAGAAAGAATAAGGAAGATATGCTCAAGAGCATTGATAAGGAGGAAAAACATTCGTTTAAAAGAAAGAAAAAGAACATTTAATCAAGATTTTAATATTTTTTGAACGTTTATACCTTAAACATAAGAAAAAGATGCGGAGGAAGACGGAAAAGATGCATAAAAGCATTGCTAAGAATGAGGAAAAAGCACCGTTTAAGATAAATGGAGAGAGCATTTATTTTAGTGTTCTTTGGAGGTTTATATTTTAAATATAATAAAATGATAAGGAGGACGAGGAAGAGATGCCCAAGGTAAGAAAAAAAGAAAACCATCCGTTAGAGAGAGAGAGGGGAAGCATTTAACTGAAAGCATTCCAGTAAAAAGTTGATATTAATCAATACACAAACAATCAAATGGAAAATACGAAGCAAAGGAGAGAAAAAGAAGTAAAAAAATATGAAATATCGCCAAACAATATCTTTTCTGGTAGGTCGACTAGCAAATCAATAAGGACATATTCCCTTTTGGTCCAACCATCTGGCGTAACTCATGTTTGACAGTCTGTCATTTTTCTGCCTCGACTTTTTGTCACTGGAACAGTCTGGCAGAGCTGTCAAGCGACGATCAAGTTCTCCCTCTCTCTCTCTCTTTTCCTTTTTTTTTCTTTTATAACCTTGAAAACCTGATCTACTAGTAAAGAAACTTGGATATGTACTCCGTATATGGTTACTGCGAGGAAATATAATATAAGCACGCTATCACTTTCTAAAGTTTCGGAAAGAAAAATAAGGAAAATTTATATTTGACAGTTCTTGTTTAGTCATTCGAATTTTTGCCTGCTTAAAATTGAAATTTGTTTGAAGAGGCACAAAAATGGAAGTGGAAGACATATATTAAGCTTAGGATCAAAATAGAGTGATTAAAATTAACGTTTTGGTGGGCCATTTTCGGTCAGATATCCCATTCTCTCGTCTAAACACTCACTCGTCTCTGTTCCTAACAATGCTCTTGGGCATCGTCTCCTCATCTTTCGCATCCTTTACTAAATGGATAAATTCTTAAAAATCTCGATATTAATAAGTATTTAACTGAAAATATACCGCAAATATGATGTTTTGATAGTATAATTTCGGTTAAATAACTCCTATTTTCTCTTTTAAACACGCACTCTTGGGCATCTTTTCATCTTCCGCATCCTTTATTAGAACCTATAAATTCTTAAAAATCTCGATATTAATGAATATTTAACTAAAAATATACCACTATAATCGTGTTTTGATGGTATATTTTCAGTTAAAAAACTCCATTATTTCTTCTAAACAGATGCTCTCCTCATTCTTAACAATGCTCTCGGGCATCTTCTCATCTTCCGCATCCCTTACATTAAAAGCATAAATTCTTAAAAATCTCGATATTAACGAATAAGAAGTTTGTAAAAAATCAAAAATTTATCGACGAGAGAATAAAATAAACAAGGAAAATTTGCGATAAAGTAGCGAACATTTTAAATAAGAAATCATAAAGATGCTGGAAGATAAATTGTAAGAGAAAATAGCGAATGTATTAAAAAAAAGGAGAAAGAAAGAGAGAAACAAACATAAAATTTCGAAAAGGGAACAAATAAATAGACAGATTGTACAGTAAACGATGAGAGAATTAGCGATCAGTCAAAGATTCCTTTAAAAAAATCCTTCAAAAAGATAGACGAGCGATAGAAACGGAAGAAAAAAAAATTCTAGATGACAGATAAAAGAAAGAAACGAATTTATACAGGGGAAAAACAATAAAAACAACAAGAATTCGACATTAAAAATTAAAGAAAAAAATAAAACGAGGAACCAATTCTACCTCGTGGAAGTGACTTATCTAAATCCTCTAGTTATTACATAAAGCCCTATAGTAGCTTAATCCTTAAAACCATGGCCCGACATTGGTCGATTTTTCTTGCTCGGGATCATTCTATTAATTTCAATTCCGGCAGACATACGTTTCCATCATAAAAATCTGCATAAGAGATCAATAAAAATGAATAAAAAATCATTTCTCTTCATGTACAACCAATTAAATCAAACATATTCTGTAACAATAACTTCCATCTGTTCTATACTAAACCCCCCTTTTTTATTCTCTAGTTTGTTATTTAGAGAAGGAAGAAAATGGAGGAGAAGAAGAAGAGGAGGAGGAGGAGGAGGAGGAGGAGGAGGAAGAGGAAGAAAAAAATTAACCAATAGATTAGTGTTGTGTTTATTCAGAGGAAGCGTGTTTAAAGTAAAAGTCCCATTATCCAACGTGGAACGTAATAAGAACTTGACATATAAAACACGTGGCTTAATTATAACTCCCCTCGGCTCGTAGTTATGAGTTAGAAGGCATGTTGTAATTAATGCTGAAACTGCCTGCCGTCTCCTTTCTACTCGTCTTCAACCAGCCGTATTAATTCAATTCGGAGGAAGCAAAAGTTGACGCCTTTTCTTTCTTCCTATCTTCTGCCACTCACACAACGTCATCTGGAGCAGACGGCATTCTTTCCAACCCCCCTCATCGATGGCCCCTTTTTTTTCTTCCTCTCTAAACAGAGATATGTTCTTTCTTTCAAGGAAAAAAAAATATATATATATATATACTTTTTTATTTATTTATTTTTTTCTTCTGGTTCCACTTCTTTCCAGAATTTGATTGGAAATGGTTAAAAGTTGAGAACGTGTTGAATTTTGTTTCTGGAAGATTGAACATGTTTTGATTGTGATGGAGATGGTGATAAAGTGAAATTGTGCCGTGTTTTCTTTTATTTAATTGATTGTGAGTTATGGTAACTGGTGTATGAGACTTTCTTTTATCTTCTTCTTCTTTTTTCTTTCTTTGGTTTCATCCGGAAAATCTCGCTCTCTTCCGAGAATTCTTACATTTATCTCGAGTTTAAATGGCTTTCTTTATACTAAATCTTAAGATTTAATTCGATTTTAAGGGTTGATTCTTGTATTTACGACTTGATTCCTCTTGAATTTGTTAGAGAATTAGAGATCTAAACGCAATTCTTTCACTACGATGCTGGAAGTGATGAGGAGAATGGAACTGATCATCCTCATCTTCAATAAACTACCATAAAAATCTTAAAACATTCTCAAAAATAATGAGAATATATCATTTCCAGCCTTATAAAACACCATATTTCTTCCTTCTCGATTCCAAAATGACGATTTTTCTCTTATATATATATATATATACTATAAATTCTCGTTTACTTTACAGAATATTGATATCTGGTTTTAAAAATATATATATATATTTTTAAATAAAACTTTGGAGCTTTATAAAAATCTGTATGTTTAATTTTATAAATGCTCTGCTCGTTTTTAGAATCGAAGCTTTAAACAAATGCCTTTTCCCATCTGTAAAGATGATGTAAACTGGATGAAGTGGAAAGAAATTGCTTTCTTCATCCTCAATAAATAATAATAAAATATATCTCAATTTCTTTCTAAAAATGGGAAAAGAAAGGAAGTAACTCCTGTGAGTAACCTGGATAAAGAATTTTTCCATTTTTTAAAAAATATGATCAAGTGATGTTATCATTCATACTCTTTTGGAGAAAGTGGAGAAACCGCTCCAAATCCCAAAATGGAAATGATTGTAATAACTTCATTTTCTTTGTTGAAAACCGCGTAAAATTGCTTCGTTAAGTTTAAAATAATGACTGCATCATCCTCCCTTCCTGTGATAATGATAAAGTTATATCTTCTTCGGATGATGAAGATGCTATTTTGTAAAGATGTAAAGAGTATACGCTGTTTTTTTCGAAAGGAAAATATTCTTATCGCCTATAAAAGGGTATAGCATCTCCGTTTTCCTCTTTCTGAGGATGATGATGAAGTTACATCATCTACGGATAATGAGGATAACATCTTATAAGGATGAAAAGTATATACTCTATTGTACTGTTACTATAAAGTAAAAGTATATGTAATATCTTCGTTTTCCTCTTTCTAAGGATGATGATAAAGTTATATCTTCTATGGATGATAAGTATATTATCTTGTAAGAATGCCAAATATATACATCCTTTTCAGAAAGAGAATCATCATCTGCAAAAAATGTAAAATATTATCTTTCTGTTTCTAAGGATGATTTGAAGTTAAAATTACCATGGACGATGAGGATGATACAGTACGTTTTTTAAGGATGAAGTGAATTTTATTCCGATTCCTCATTCTAAGAAAAATGAGAATTTAGATTTAAAATACGGATGCAATGATGCAATTTTCTTATCATCTTCTTTCTAAGGATGATAAGCGTATCGCATCTTCTAAGAGAAATAAATATAATATTTGTAAATATCTTTCGAAAGAGAAGATAAATGTCTTTAGTATTAATTATTTTTAAGAATTATGAGGATGATGATGCATCTTCTAAACAATGAAATGATTTTTATTTTCAGAATAATGAAGATGAGAACTTATATTCTCGTCTCGTTATCTCTTTGAAGAAGATAAATATTACAGTTATAAATATGCTACAAGGCTAAAAATATAAGCTATAAAAATAATAATTCTTCTCTCTTAAGGATGATGAAAATGGTATCAGGTCTTCATCCTCTCCCTTTCTACAGATGAAAGTATTACGTCGTGTATTGGTCACAAAGCTAGAAACAAAGTGACTAATCGTCATTGTTATCATAGAAGATAAATAGGAATGAAGAAATTACAGTTGTTACGGATGATAAAAATAATGCATTTTCTAATAATTAAGTTTTCTTCGTGTTTAAAAAGAGAAAATTACTAGAAGGAAGATGAAGAAAAGTCTCATTAATTTGATATAGAAAAGTCTTTTAAAGCATATCTCCAACTATTCTTCTTCTGATGATGATAATGATGAGGATTCATAACATTAAATTGCTTATAAATGTAATACAGTGCTTCAAAACTTTTCTGTAATGATATTGATGCTGCTAGTGATGATGCTGATGCTAATACTGATGCTGATGATAATACTGATGCTGCTAGTGATGATGCTGATGATAATGCTGCTACTATCTATAATGTTGCAGCCGACGATGATAATTTTAACGAATTCCATCAGCAGTTTCATCACCTTTCGACGACCAGAAACTTCGATTTACTTTAATTTAAAATTAAAAAAACAGTACATAAACAATCATCACCTCCGAATATCACAAAGAAGAAGAAGAAGAAGAAGGAAAAAAGCAGCATTAATAAATGATAAAGAATGATTTTTTCAGAGAAATTTATGCAGAATTTTTCTTTTCTTGCATAAATAAAAAATGAAAATAACTACTTTAGATGATAATTATGCTTAACAGAAGCCAGAGATTAGTGCCTTTTTATACTTTCTAAAGGTTAATAATTGAAAATGAATGTAATCTTTAAGTAAAGGATGCCTTCAAAACCGAGAAGAAACTTTTATTATCTTCCTCCTCTTCCTCCTCTAAGAGCTAGAAAGGTTTACACGCAGGCAACCGTAGAAGGAGGACAGTTTTCAAATAACCGAACAGAGGATTATATTATCTTTCTGTTGAAAGTAGGATAATAGATGATCTGTAAAATTGAAGAATGATAATATAAAGAAGAAGCAGTAACTTATTATTATTTAAAAAACTTGTGATCCTTCCAGGAAGAAAAAAATAATAATAAAAATACTGATTCCTAAAGAAGAGAAAAACGATTTTTAAGATAATCCTTTTCTCGTTTTTTTTTGGCCTCTTTTTTCGATTTTAGTATCTCTAAAATTCTTTCTTTCCTTTAAAAAAAGTATTTTCCACTTCTAAATTACGTTTACTTTCTCTTAATTTTTACTCCTCCTCGGCGCTCTTTAACGGAATTTAACTTTAATTACCGTTATTTAATTTGTTTATTTTGTTTAAAATACATTTTTAATTAATTTTACGAGATTTTATAAAGATTGGCGCGTTTTAAATTCGTTTAAATGTTTCAGGAGTTATAATTTCGTATCGTATTCCGACGCCATGTTGAAAAGTAAAACGACTAACATTCAAACCGTGCGATTTTAAAATTTAATAATTAATAAAATATTGCGAAAATTTTAAATTAAATTTTCCAATACTTAATAATTTAAATAATAAATAATTTGAGAAATTAATTTACAAAGTTAAAAATAACAATCATTTTTAAAAAATCATAATTTTGACGCCATATTAGAATCGAAGCAAAAAGCCGCGCGCGTCGCACCGCTTCGCTTCCTCAGCGCCCTCTAACTAAATAGCAAATTTAAATTATTGAGCACTTCTATAATATTTTTCCAAATTATTACCAATCATACGTAAAAAATTATTATCAGAAACATTACAAAACACAATAATACATTATATAAAAACCGAATAATCCGTTCTTTTCTTCGAGCATGGTTTTAACAGTTACCCATTCATCTTAGGCCTAGTTTTAAGAGAGGACAAATCTAAATTCTACACTCCATCAGTAAATTGAACGAAGCACTAAACAATAAAAAGAAAAATCTTTCCTTCCAGGGAAAGAAAGGCGAATAAATTGCTATACAACTTTATAAATGATTGTAACGACGTTAGGCGATACTATTATGAGGTTCTTATACCTTTATAGTCCAAGTATGACGTCAAGGGATAAGTATACCCCCGGAAGAATGCAGTAATACACGGGTTTCTGCCTCGGTATACGGCTCGATTTTGGTATTTGCAGATGGTAATAAATCTTTACGATTTACACAATTCACTACAACTTTTTCCATGTGTCTGATTTGGCTTGCCTTCTCCTCTTACAAACAACCAATAGCGAGCACGTGATTGATGGCACACGTGACCAGGATTTGTGTGCGTAACCTAGGTTTGATTTCCGGCAAAAACAGCCATTTTGGGTTAACGTCAGCCATTCCAAGCCTTGGAATATCCTTTCTTATATTCGGATGTGACGCGAATCACTAAATTTCTTACTTTCACCTTTTATTTATCTTAAATTTAGGCGTTTACTGGCTTACGTAAGAGGTGCCTTTAGCTCTCCATCTTCTAAACTTTCTATTCTTTAATTTTTTTTTAAAATATTTTAATAAAGTCTTAAGTACTTACTTTATGCATTATTATTAAATTATTAATGTACGGTAAAACCTGTCTAAAACGGAATCCTGCCGAACTGGAAAAGATAATTCGGTAACGTGCCGGTTTATACAGGTATATTTATTTATTAAAAAAAAGAAAAATTATTAATTTATTATTCTAGAAAATCTTAATAAAATAATCTAGAACGAATCCTGTAAACATTAATTACAAAGCATATATTGTATAGGTTATATACATAATTCTAAGATCTTTATATATTTTTATTACCATTATTTTTCTAGTGAAAATATATATATATATATATTAAAAATGAAATTACTACACACATTAATTCAAAATTTATAAGAAGTTGTAAGCGACTCGAAAATTACATAACTTCTTGCAAGTCTTGTAAAGCTATCAAAATGGGAAGATGTAGATGAAAGAAGAGGAGGAGGAAGAAAACTAATTTTCATCCAAGAGAGAAAAAGGTACAGGTGTAAATTATGAGATTGAAAGTCAAATATATATATATATATTTGGCCATTTCTTCTTGCTTACTTAACTAAATACAAAATTCTGTAACATTTGACATTTATTTTAAACTGTAGCTTCGTATATCCGAAAGGATATGAATTGTGTAAATCCAATATGGCCAAGTATATATAGTAGCACCTTTTTATTTTATATATATATATTTTTTCTTCTTATTTTTAGCGTGAATCCACAGAAATTTGTGTGAAAGACGATCCTAGAAATGTTTTTTAGATTTATGAAAGGTTTTCATATCACAAATCATCATTCATATCTCTCTCTCTCTCTCTCTCTCTCTCTCTCTCTCTCTCTCTCTTTTCTATATAAGTTATATATATATACGTATACGTATATTACTTTGGAAGAAATGATAAAATTCCATTTTGTTGTTAGCTTTCTGGAAGATATTTTATATATTTTAATATATTAGCCATGCTTTAGATTATTATTTATATGTTTATAGATCGTTCAACCATTGTGTGTAAGTGTAAGAAGATAAATTATTGTCTGAAAGTTTCATCTAAAGTATTAAAAATATATTATATTATATCCTTCTATAGTTTATTATGTAATGCTGTAGAGTTGAGAGAAGATGTAGATGAAGAAATGTGTTTTAAGTTCTTTAAAATTTAAAAAAAAGAAAAAAAATTGAGAAATTTAACTTTAAAAAGTAGAAAAATGTACGAAGATTCTTTTAAAAATCGATTAGAGATTGGAATTTTTTTTACTAAATTCGAAATTTTCCTTCAAAGATTATCAAAGTTTTAATAGATCCATAAGAAAAGGTGTGAAGGTGTTGGCATTTTTTCGATATATGAATGGAAAAAAAATTAATATTTTAGAAAGTTTTGACGAAAAATCTAAATTGGAGTATATAATTTAACCATCCAAATATTCATATTTAACATTTTCACGATGATATTCGAGAAAATAATTTAATTAACGTAAGATTCCTGTCTTTAAAACGTGTTTATGTGATGCAGATGCGCAAGATCTACGAGAAATGTCTACCTTTAGAAAAAAAAAATATATATAAGAAAATCCAATTAATTAAATTCTTTTTATATAAAACTAAACATACAAGTTTCTCCTGTAAATAAATTGTTATTTATTTAAAACAGCGTCACATATAAATGCATATAGAAAGTGTGAGATAGAAGTGAAGGGGAAGGAGGGAAAGAAGAAAAATAAACCGCACTTTTACAAACTTTAACAAATAATACTGTTTTCTTTTTTTTTCCTTTTTTCGTTTTCGTAAAGGGACCCATCAATCTTTTATTCGATGTCAGACACATCCGCACATTTTACGAATCCTTTTAAATCAATCTCTCTTCCAGATCACCTTCTTCACCTCTTTCCTCCTCCTTTCTCATCTTTCCAATCCCGTCTAGCGAGTCTAATTTTATGTGTCGGATACAACAGGCACCACACCCTTGGGACTACTTATTCCTTCTCTTTACAGGGCCCAGGGATGTTGTCTCGCGCAGTCTCACTACTACAATAACATCCAATGGATGCTGTGGATTGTAAGTAGGAATTAATGTTGCGATTCTTAAAAATGGAGATTTTTACGAGTTTCGTAAAGATGAAAAATACCTTCGAAGATTTAGCATATATTCCGTTTCTTGATGAAGATGTATATATATATATATTATTTTTTTACGAAAAAATTAACTTTAAGATCATTTCCTGTAGTTATTTTTCCGGATGTTCAAGAGCATCCTTAACTCATCTTGAGCTTCTTCTTCTTTTCGATGCCTCGCAGCATCCTTTTGTAAGGCGTAAATGAAAAGTTATTCGTAAATAATTAAATTTCTCTTTACTTAAATTATCTAAATAATAAATCTCGAAGCAAAATTAAATCTTTGAATATAAAAATATACCACCCACTCCTCCTCTTCCTCTTTGCATAATTCCACCATTCATCTCTAGCTGATAATATCTTGGAAGATGGTAATTATCCGGTGTTAAATTGGAATAAATAATAGATAGATTATAATTAATAGTTATTTTAAATCCACTAATTGTAATTAAAAACATAAAGGGGATTAATAAACGAGTTGTAGTTTACAGGTTTTACATCAATTCACGCTTAAAAGGATGAAAATTTCGACTGTAGCTTTAAATCTCCTCGACTTTATATAAAGTGTCATTAGTTAAAGTATCAATTTTATCCTTGTTTGAAAAATCTTCTTAATCTCCTAAATTAAAAAAATGGGGGTCCCGGTACCAACTGTAGGAAGGTCTTTGTTAAAATTTTGGAAGCATCAATGTATAGGCTATCATTATAGAGAACGATTATTGAGGATGTTTTGGTGGTTATTAATTCAAAGTAGAACCGAAACCGAATGTACCCCATGGTCTAGCGACCTACAGAGTGCCCTGCGGGGTTCCTACATGATACAAGTAAAAGCAATGTCACCCCCGCTGTCTAATCCCCATCACCCTGCTGGGTTCTAGCGCCTGAATGGACCACATTGCACTATTTTGTGGATATCAGACGAAATTAAACTTATCCTAAGATTTACATGTTGTCCCTCAGGGAGTCTACCTTTATTAGACCTTTAAGTAAACAAACTCGGGGTGGTAACTATTGTTTGGCAAACTGAACGCACCGTGGGGATGTTCTGGATGGAGGAATTAGTGCCTGCCATTTTCGATTTTTTATTTTTTCATTCTAACTTGATGAAAATTACCTTTCGCTTTATTACATTTTTAAAGAAAAGTTTATTTATGTAAGCTCTACTTTTTTCTTTATTGAAAGTTTAAACATTATATATATATATATATGTATAATTTAAGAATAAAAGTTTTATCATCTTATAACAGTTGTAATTGTTGTTTTTACTGTATTTTAAAGGCTAAATTTTAGTTTAATAACCAAGAAAGAGGTCCCTTAAGTAACAGTAATAAAATAAAATGAAATTCTTAAAGAGAAATAAAAAACACATGAAGACCCGAGCCCTTCAAAACAATGTTTAGTAAGATATTACATAATAGTTTCTTTATATATATATATTTAGTCATATTTACCGCTTATAACAGATTATATTTTTGTTTATCTTCTAGAAAATATGTTTAGTTAATGAATAGTAACAAGTAAAAATTAATTTCTTTCCAAAAATAAAGAGAATTTTTATCTTTCAACACGAGGGTCTTCAGAGCATTTTTTCGTTGAATTTTCTTAATAATTATATCAAACACGGTTATTAATCGTGTTTTACTAATTAAAAAAAGCTATATTTTACTTTAGAAATTAAAAATAATATAAGTATATAAAATTCAATTTTTTAAAAATATGATGCAAAGCGTTAGATTGCTGCTGCGTGATGAAACTCGTCGTTTCAAGAATAATGTGGATTTAAACCTTTTTTGTTAATTTTTAACAAACTAAATTACAATTTAATAGTCGAAATATTCTTGATGAAACAGTAATATTAAGTTAGAAGTTAAATAAAGTTAATTGCTGAAAGTAAATTAAAGAAATTTCAATATTTTAACACGCTTGGAGCCTTCAGAGAGTATTAAAATATTGAATTTTCATTGAATTTTTAAATGTAATCATATCAAAAATAGTTTATACTTATGTTTTACTTTAAAAATTGAAAATTATACGTAATAAAGTAGTAAATTGTAGAAAAAACTTTAGTATTGTTTGAGAAAATGTTGACATGCAAAGCTTTAGATTGCTGCTTAATGAATCATGTTGTTTTAAGTACATTTTGTTGATTTATGACAAGTTAAAATTACAATTTAATAGTCGAAAATATGTTCGATAAAATAATAATATCGAGCAGAAATTAAACATTAAACGTATAATAAAGAAATTTTAATATTTCAACACGCGGGGCCTTCAGAGCAGTGCTGCGTAGTCAATCTCACTCGTTGACGCGTATTAAAACGAATTTTATAAAGAAAAAAAGAGCAGAGAGTGGACAAAATTAAAAATCTAATTAAAAAACTTAATAGAAACTTAATACCCAGTTTGGAACCAAGGGAAAACAAACGAGGTAGAAAATATTTCGGATCATGGTTAACTCTCATTCGCTTAATTTAATTCTACAAACAATTACAAAAGTTATCTAGAGAAGGGTAAAGCATGGAAATAAAAAAAAAACTAACTCCGTCTGACTGTTAAAGGTCTGTCACCTCACTGGGTTAATTAGTGCGCTAATTAATGTAATTAAATCTGCCACCAAAGTAGTAGAAGAAAAGGACTCCTGGCTGGTAAAATCGATGGAAGTGCCTTCATTGTGCGGAAATTTGACAAGCTACCTCACGTGATCTGATTGGTATTGATGTAACAATTAGTGTCGAAGCCATCGTTTCGGAAATTGCTACTTTTAAGACTAACCAAGATAGGCCGGAACTAAGTCTTTAGGTCAGTAAATTGGGTTGTGGACCAAACCGAGTGAAACGAATTGTCTTGAAGTTTTTTTAATTGTCTGTTTTAATTCCTTCCTGATCATTTCAAATTAAAAAATACTTCATTAAGTTAAATGAACTTTACTTTTTCTCCCTTCCCTCTCTCTCTTTCTCTTCCATTCTCCTCATAGAAATATAAATTAAAGAATTGATTTAGTTGCAAATTATTAAAATTAATAAAATATAGAAGAATATATGAAGCGTGATTTAACGTAACAGAATTTTAATTCGCGTTTCTTTTTTATTTCTTATTTTTCTCCACCTTTGTAAAAATAGATAACAGCATTTTCACATTTTACTTGTTTTTTTTTCTTTTAATCTGAAGCTCCCCTCTCTTTCTCTCGCTCTCATCTCCAATTTTGATTCTAAATTAAATTTTAAAAAATAAAATTAAATCTCGAATCGTCTTGTTTTCTAAACTCAGCTCTTCTGCAAATTTAGATCTCAACAAGTAAAAGATAGAAGAGAATATATATATATATATATATATCTCTCTTTGTATCGTTGCCAAAATAATATCTTACTCCCATAAATATCGAGTTAACAATTTCTCAATTTTTGAAAGTGTCTTTTAATTATAAACACGCTTCATCATTATCCAAAATCGAATTTTTCATCAACAAAAGCGGATTATATACACACGTATACAGGTGAAACACTTCTTTTCATCCCACTGCTATTCGATGCAGGGCTATTATTTTATGCATTAGGAACCATTCTAGACATCTGAACACAGAACCACCAACTCTAAATCACTCTAAACAGCCGGTAAGTCATTAGGATCCTCTCCTACTAGTGGAACCTCTAAACGTAGGGGGGGGAGAATGACATTATAGGTTGATGGCTGCGGTTTCCGACAAACAAGAGGTGCAAGCAGCGACCAAATCACTTAATTGCCACCAAGCATCTCTCTCCTTATCTCACACTTTCCCATAAACACCGAGTCATAAATACGTCCATCCTTCCATAATGAGGTGGAGAAGCTAGTGACCCTGCAGGCTATACCTTTACTGTACGAAGTAAACATCACTTCTGCATAGCGGCTAAAATTTAATATCCCTGGACTGAAGTGAAGATAAATGACAGAGGTCAGTTGGCATTGAGTTCACCACTTTGCTGTGGAAGGTGCGGGAGGATGTTTTTTAATTCATCCTCTCCCGCGAACTTATAAGTTATATTCCATAATATAATTCAACGTAAAGGGATTTTTTTTTAAAAAAAATAGAATTTAATTTATAATTATTAAAATATTAAAAATCTATATTAAATTGGGCGATTTTACAGAGAATTCCCTATTTCCCCCCCTCGTTTCTCCCTTTTTTCTTCCCTTCTTCCTTAAAGATTTTTGTGTATATATATAAAAAATACTTCATTAATATTTATTAAATCCTCGTTTAAGATATCCATCGAAGCTTTTAAAGCCTAAAAATCGAATGAAAAAAGAGGGAGAAATTTATGATGAAAAATAATTAAGTTACACGACAAGCACGGTTGTCGAGTTAATGGTATAGCAAGAGATTAGATGTAACTTATTTGTGAAAAAAAAAATTATGTACAAAATCAAAACACTGTGTAATTTATATTTAGAAACTTGTTTAATTAAAGAAGAATTCGGTTTTATACTTAAAATATCACATAAATATATATAGAAATGAATAAAAAGTAACACAACTTTCAATTAATCGAAACGGTTAAGAGAATGTTACATTTAAGGCCATTTCAAAATTACAATTTTAATTACTTTCAAACATTTTTAGCATTTTAAGTTAGGAAAACGATCGTGCAAGTAGATTACTGAAAAAGAATAAAATATATTATAATAAACGTCATTATTTTATGCAAAAACTTTAACTCGCATTAACGACGTTATATTACAATACAAGCCGGATAATAACCTACAGGATGGACACCCAGATAGATAATAATCCTGAAGAAATCGGGGTTATTCCTATATATATTTATGTAAACTCGGAAAGTTTAAACTTATCTATGACTGAAGAAGAAAACTCTCAGCAGACTTCGAATCACTTTGGTTGAGAGGAGTGCATTATAGTCTCTGGAGACTTTGTGAAAGTGTCCAATGATGTCTTATCTACTCCGGCCAAGTTTCTACAGCACAGATTGGCGTCTTTATCTCGTCCGAATAATATATATAGGTTATATATACCGTATAAATAAGTATATCTTCGTCGTAAATCACGTTATTGGTAACAGTCGAGGTATAATTAAAACATAAGATAGAGAAAATGGAGATTCAAATTGTAAAACTAAGGTCGATAAGAAGTGATACAGACTATAAAATTAAGAATATGTTTTATTTACTTTCCAACATATAAGAAATTACATGAAGGATGATGATAGAGGAGAAGATGAGGTAGAGGTGTAGATGCTGTAGAAGAGGGGTAATTTCCTCTTAAATATTTTGATTTTTTTACACTTAAAACATTAATATCTTTAATTGTAATTAATATTTTACATGCAAATAATCAAATTAATATTCTAAAATATGAATTAAATCTGTTCTCAACTCACCATCTTCTTAATAAATATGTATTACGAAACGAGTAGCTTAAATAATAGAGGTAACATTAATAAATAAAAGATAAATTTATCTCTATTAATATATAAAGAAATCATCTTTCATCTCATATTATATTTCTGTGAAGAAGAAGAAGAAGAATAGAGATGCTGTGTGACGTGATAGAGTAATGTGACGAAAGCGTTATAAATACGGGAAAGATGATTTAGTATACGTGTTTATATCACCCTGTACGGATCTTATCATCCTTACACGGCGATATTTACTGAAATTTTCATTAAAAAACATACATTTTTTTTAACTTATAAATTCTTAATTTAAGTCGAATTTTCTTCCCTTTTCATCACTGGAGACGAATTATGAAGGATACTTTGATGATATAATGCTTCTAATCAACATATGAAAGATATTCTATAGACTATCTACGACTTTTGATAGTAAGTAAAATCAGGAATATATAAACTAGTTGAGATATGATGCTGTGAAGACAGAAACTAGATAGAGGGACATTGAATTAGCATACATTTTTATTCCTTCCTTATGAATTTTATCAGTTTTTCTACACAAAAACATTTTTTTATAATAATTTCTAATATCATTTTTCTTCAAAAAACTAAAATAAATTCAGTATAAAAGTATAAAAATCTTACTTTTTCCCCCTATACATTCTCATGGAGGACACGTTAAAAAAGATGGAGAATGGAAGATAATTTAATCACTTTTAATCAAAACCCATAATTTATATAAAAAAATAAAACAAAAAAAATCAACTCCTTAATCCAAGATGGTATTTTATAAAAATACATCAATAAATTTCTCTTCCATCCACTGATGTTAGAGGAAAAAGGGAAGAAAAAATTATAGTAAAAGTAATTGTTTAAAAATGCAGATGGAGGTTGTGATCCTCGTTACAAGTTTAATTGTATCCTGAGTTGTAATTATCTTTTTATCGTTAAACAATTACAAGAGACTCTTGCGAAGTCATAAATGTTACACCAGAATTCATCTTGGAATTTTTTTCTTCCCCCTTCTCTTGCTTGAAATTTTAAACTTTTGTTCGAAATTTAACAGGATTTGGGAGGAGTTGGGTATATTTTTATCCATTTTCTCACACTTTTAAGCTGAAATTACCCTGCAAAATTTGAAGATCTGTATCTCGGATAACGAACTTTTTAGCTTTAATTTATGCATTTATAAGTTAAAATTTCTCATGTAAATATGGAAAAAGTATGTATTTAATTATGGAAATTACTGGAATAAAAATATTTTTCAACTTAAATAAAATGATGCTATTTGACGAAGGAAGCAAGCAAAACTTTTCTAGAAAAGGATCCAGAGGAGGAGGAGGAGGAGGAGTTAGAAATGGAGGATGAGAAGAATGAAGGAGGAGATATGAAAAGAATTTGTAGTTTTAAAGGTAGAAATTCAATTCACTACCCAACTTCTAATATATTTGTGAATTCAATTCAATAATAGATGAAGTTTGAGAAATGGATTTTGGCTTATTGTCATCTCCAATCTGAAGGGAATATGGTAAATACTTAAGATGTTTTGGTAAACGTTGTGATTAAGTAAATCAGTAGAAGTGGAAGGCACTTAATTGAAAGGGGTAAGTATTGGTGAACAGAAATCGTATCCACTTTCAGCATTACCTTTATTCTGATAGTGCTGGTAATTTAATTAAATTGAGACCTATTTACTTGATTCTGGAAACAATCTGCACAGATGGCTCCTAATAGTAACTACTACCAAACGTATTGTAAATGTTTAATTTTGGTAAATTTTCTACTGATTTATGCTTGGCCCTAGTCGTTCAACCAGCCGAAAAAAAATGCTTCATTTAATACGATTTTCGGCTGATATTTTAAGATAATTTAGAAACTAGGAGACGTCTGAAGCGTTGGAGGAGGATGCTGATGAAGGTTTGCTCCTTTGAATTTGTGTAACTAATTATAATAGTGAGTTGTAATGAAGCAAAGTGTTCTAGCAGTAAATTTCGAAGGTTATATTCTGTTCCCCGTGTTTATATTAGATGATTATTGTTATTGAAAATTGAAATGCGGATACGAAATTTAGCTTTGGGGACATTTCCATGGGTTTCTAACAAGTGAGAAGGTGAGAAAATTTGTAAATTCAGAAGCTTAATTTACAGAAAATTCATAATTCTAAGAGTGGAAAAAAAACTTAAAATGATTATAAATTATAAAAATCTGATCGTAATTTATCTATAGAAACATTTAGTGAAGGGAGTCGAATTTTTCTTTTAAAATTAATAATTAATTTTTTAAAAAAGAAAGTTGTTTAAAGTAGAGAGGTGGCAAATCTATTAAATATATGAGACGACCCGAAACAAAGGGTTGATAAAAATATATAAAGGAGAAAGGAGGAAGAAAAATGAATTTGTTATCAATTTTCTAATTATCTCATCCACTTAAAGGCATCTTTTAAAAACTAACCTAATTTATGTAAATCAGGGGGGTGTTTGTACAAGAAAAGTAATCTTTTACCGAAACTAAACAATATCCTTAATTGATAACACCAGTTTTAAAGTTGTTAATCAGGTAAAAGTTGAACTACATCAAGTAAAACAAAAGAATATTAGAAGCGAATCAACTTTTTTTAAAAAAAAGACGAAGAAAAATATTTTTAACTTAGATGTTTCCTTCCATCATCTTTTTTTTAAAAAAAAGGGAGGAGGAGAAGAAAAAAGAAAACACAATTTTTTAAACCTTCTTCTATCAAATTGCATCTAATCTCTTTTTATTTTGTCAGTTGCTCAATACTGAACTCCTATCCTAATGACTTGCCACCTCTGCACCAACAGACAAGCAGTTAACCAAAAATGAATTATTCACACGAGGATCGTGTCACACGAAAACCTATTTTGGAATTCCTTTTTAATTTGATTACTAAACTGCTTGTTCTTCAACAACGCCTCTCTCTCTCTTCTCTTCTCTTCTCTTCTCTTCTCCTCTTTCCTCATTTTAATCAGGAATTTTCCTCCCTTTTTTCTATGTATATATATATTACAAAATCACAAACACTTTTGGATTTATTAAAAGTTACCCCCCTTTATGTGTAAAGTTTGGTATTACTTCTTTTAATACCTTTATTAATTTTCAAAGTTCTGATTAAAGTGTGTTAGATATTCTGTTTTTTTTTCTTCCCCTCTTCCTTTCTCATCTTTTAGATAAAAGATACTTTTGAATATATTAATGGAGAAACTGTATCTTCATCCGCATCATCTACATGTGATGTATATGTTTTGAAGAAATGATTGTTTGTTCTATCAATCTGAAGCTCGTTAAATGTATTAAAAAATAAAATAAAATAAAATCTCTGTTTATTTTATACGCAAGAATATTTTGATGGAAACTATTTAATGATGCTGATATATAAATATATATCTTTTTTTACTGGAAAAGTGGAGTAATCTTTGAAAATTTTCATTATAAAATGATGGTGTTTACATATAAATTTATTGAGTTTTAATGCATTTTCGTATCTTCCAAGCTTCCTCTATAAGAATATCATTATATAAAATTAATATATTCTACATATACTAATAAAAGTTAAATTATATGCTTACTTTTACCAGCTTGACAATAGTAAATCAAATTTTAAATAAATTATTTTATTTATATATTTTAAAAATTAAATAATATAAGACAATTTTATAAGTTTTATTTGCTTAACTATATTTTAAAAAGATGTAAATAATAAATTTATTTAATCCAAATATTAATTTGTTTGGAGATCTGTCTGCATTTTTCATATTTTAAATATTTATTTTTGTATTTACAAAGCAGAAATCTTAAACAAATTTTACTATATTATCAATAATGCAACTAAGTATATATATATATACAGTATAATATGTATTTATGTGTATATATGTATGTGTGTGTGTGTATACATTCAGCAGCATATAAGTACTGGATATATGCTTCTAAATGCTGGATATATGCTTCTAAATGTTGGATGTATGCTACTGAATGTAGAATATATGCTGATATGTGTTCTGGATATATCTATATTATAAATAAATAAGTTGTATGCAAATCACACATTCAGCACATTCATACAATATACAGTATATATATGTATATACAAATACACATAGTTATAGTACCTGTAAATTTATTGAACTCTAATGTATTTTCATGTATTTCCTTTATTTTTTATGCATAAATTCATAATATAATAATAATTTTACATAGAAAAATATTTATAAAAAAGCAATACATGTAAACTGATGCATTATCTGCATTATATATTTACATTATTTTACATTAAGTTAAGTTATATGTTTTTTTTCTAGTTCAATAATTTTAAATAAAATTTCAAATTACATGATATTGCTATATTTTATAGTTAATATACATTATAATTGTTTAAATAATTAGTAAATTTAATTTAATAAAAATTTATTTTAGTAGTTACATTGTATACAACCATATATAAAGTGAACAGAAGTAATAAAGTAATTTAAAACTGTGTTACACTATATGTTCAAAACTTATTTACATACACAAAACAAAGCACAGTATGTGTAATTGTCAGTGTTGTTCATTCATATCAATGCATTCATCAAATTCAGCACCAGAATTATCATTGTAATTCTATATATATATATATATATATATATATATATATATATATATAACTAAGTAAAGGGCTGTATTTAGAGTTGAAGCCATAAGCTATAACTTATAACAAGCCCTTCCACCTCACCAAATAATGACACATAAAAATATGAGGCCCTGATCTATAGACTCATAACCCAAGGTCCCAAGCTGCAGCTTATGTGCAAATCTCAACCTTTCTAACTAATATAGATGTATGTATTTCTATATGTAAAAAGCATTAATCTTGCATTTTAAATACTACTTTTCATATAAAACGTAAATTCATCATACAAAGTATATATACAGGGTGTTTGGAAGTCATTTAACCATTGTAAACATTAAATTTCTCTCATGTTCAAATTATATTTTCTCAATTTTGTAAATGAAAACTACATTGAAAAATTCAATTTACAATTCATATTCATTTTTGCGTTTGAAACATTAAAGAAAAAAACTATATATATATAGTTAACCCTGAGTTTTAGACCACTGTTGTGTGTAAGGTTTAATTACCATTAAACATAATATTTTTAATTAAATAATTAAATATTATTAATTTCTTAAAACTTATCTCATTTGCAAAACTGAATTTTAACTAAAAAGAACATTCATATTTAAAAAAAAATGCTTCATACAATAGAAAATTTTTTAAACATTAATTTGTTTACTAACCTAATTACAATTAAATCAAGTTTAATAAGTTTAATTTTTATCTCATTATTTTAAAGTTCACTAAAATAATTAGATTGTTTCTTAATTTTCAATTTAAAAAAAAAAGAATCAAGAAAAATTCTTCTCAAAAGCAAGTTTTCAATCCATTTTTTTCAAACATCCTCCAATTAATTTTTATAGTTCTTCAGTTCAAAGCTGCATTTTTAATTAAAAACAATTAAAGAGAATAAAAATTAATTCAAAATTAAACAATTTTTTTAAAAAAAATCTTTAATCTTAAAATTAATTATTTTTTTCCCCCAAATAAAAAATAATAATAATAATACTTATCGATGAAAGGTTTGAAAACATTAAAGTGAAGCCATAGATGTAACAGAGTGTAAAGTCACTTTTAATCAGAAAATAAAGGTTTGTATTTTTTTTTTATATCTCCTTTTACAAAATTAAAAAAGAGCATTTATATAAAATGCCAAGGGAGAAACTGTCCTGTGATTATTTTAATTCGCAGATACTTCAACAATTCTCTAAGGAAGTTTAAACTACAATCAACTCCCTTATTAACCATTAAATATGCATTTTTTTACTGTCTCTTGCTGTTCCTCTCTTTTAATTTATGTTTAAAGATGATCCAGCTTATGTCTTAAAAGATGCTGTGGATTCTGAGTTAAAAGTTTTTCTGGATTCTGTATTAAAAGATGATTTAAACTCATAAAATCTGGATCCTGTGGTGAAAGCTTTTCAGGATTTTGTATTAAAGGATGATTTGGATCCTGTAATGAAAGTTTTTCTTTTGGATTCTGTATTAATTGATGATCTGGTTCTATAAAGATAAGTGATTTAGATCCTGTGTTGAGTGATATGAATTCTATATTAACTGATCTGGATTTTATGATAAAAGGTGGCTTTTATCCTGTATTAAATTCATTAATCTGGATTCAGAAACAAGATCATATCTTAACACAGCATTAAAAGATTTTACACTAAACAAGTTTAAGTTTTCAGAATATAATTATTAAGTATTCAACTTACACAAAGAAATATATAATATTATCAGTACTTAATTTAGCACATTTTTACATATAAAACTCACTTCAGAAATTTATAAATAAATAAATTAATCAAGAAAAAATCATAACAAAGATTAAGTAACACATTACAAACCAGCAAAAAATTAGATGTAAATTTATTTATTTATTTTTAATTAAAAGAAGCAAGTTTTTTTAAGGATAATGCCATGGTTGAAAAGTGTGCTAAGAGATTTAAATAATTATCTAGTGTAAAAATTTCTTATATTTTTCAATGAAAGTATATTATTTCTTTTGATAAACAAACAAATCCCAGTTGGGTTTTGGGAAGAGAAAGAGGAGACAGATACTTTTCCCCTTCTTCTTCTTCTTCCTCTCTCTCTTTCCTAGCAAGAAATTGTTAATACTATCTGACAAGATTGTCGCCAGCAGATGTCCGGATCAGCGATCTCTCTTGCATAATCATGTTTGCTTTTGCTTTCACTTCTTACCTTTCTCTATGCAATTTCAACATGGTTGACAGCGTGACATTCATATTTACCGTTTAGATATGATGGTTTTAATAATTAATAGAGCGTAGATAATGGGATGATTGGATGAGGTGTTAGGCGTCACGTTTCTACTCCATATGCCAATTTATTCTAATTTATTTGGGTTACGACTCCGCTCAAATCGTCTCAAACACGTTATAAACCATACTGTGACGTAGTTTGCGACATTAACCTCCGCCCAATTACAGCACGTTTAATTAGCTGTAGTGTTTATGACGTAAGTTTCCCCCCTCTACAACCTTCCAATACTAATAAATAGAAAGGGGGAGGCGCTTGGCTTCGACTTTTATTGAGTTTTACGTAGAAGAAAGGGATGGATTTTTAGTAACAGCTGCACATCGGATAGATGAAGAAGCGTTGTGTGTATACTTAACAGAAGTAGGCCAACTGTAAAAACAATTTCAAGTTATTTTTTTCGGGACATAATTACTAAGAGTCGAGCCAAAATGGAAGTTGAATCTATAACGTTTCTTCTTAATTTAGAATCTTGTTTTACATAAAATTCACTGGAAACGACTATTTAGGAATAAATTAATCAAGAAAAATCATGATTTCGATTTAAAAACCCATATTGGAAACTACCCAAAAGTGGAAAAGTTGCTTAAACTTTAAAGGAAATTTTTTTATTATTATTGTTATTTTTCTTGCTCCTAAATAATCAAACAATACCTTCAACGTCAAGACTAAAACTAATTTTCAAGCTAGCATTCAATTATAACGGCTTGGTTCAGTTGTTTTCACCTTTTCGTCCGGTTAATGCAATTTAAGCAATTGGAAACGACGTTAATCCGATGTTACACGTCTGACTTAAGCTGATCCGGATTGAAAGTACAAATACTAAAGAGGATAAGATGTTATGAGCATGTCAGGATGCCTGGATGTTTTTAAAATGACATATCAGATAGATGACAATCGACCAAAGACTTGAGGAGTTAGCTGACGCGCGCGAACCGTCGCGCCGCGCCGCTTACTAAAAAAAAAAAAGAAATACATTTTTCTTTCTCCCAAAAGTTTATTTCTATCAAAATTAAAGAAATAACTAAAGCGGTTTATATTTTAATTACAATTCAGGATAAAAAATTTAAAATTGAAAGATTTTCCTTAAATATATTTATGAATATTTTTAAGCGCTTCGCGTCGCTGCGCGTCCATCGCTCCGTACCGTTTTTGTAGTATTAACACTAATAATTACAGTAATCTGTATTTATCTGTAATTTTACAACGATAAAGAGCTAAATTAATTATTATACTAATAATTATTAGGCTACGTTAATTAGTAATTAAACTATATAACTTTGAGTTAGGAAAAATGCGCGACACAAAGCGCCGATGCGCGCCAGTATATAAAAACTTAATTTTAATTAACTTTAATGATATATAATTACTATTACAATTAAATAACCGTTTAAAACATTCTAAAATATTACTAAAAAATTCATTTTATTTATAAAATATTCCTATTTTTAGCCACAATCGTGTGCCCATGCTCACGTTAAAATCAATAAATTCTACATATTTAAGCTCAAAAATGTATCTACAATTATATTTATTTGATTATTTATCCTATAAACTTTGACTCTAACAATATATCAAGGTTTTATAACCTATTTTTATATATAAAAAAACATTATAAATGATTGGAAAGTATATGAGAAGCCAATCGATATCGATACGTAACCATAAACTAAATTCTTCTATATATATATATTTGTCCTATACATTATTCAAATATAAGTTTTGTGGTTACAGATTAACATCACTTCCAACAATGGCCATAGAAGAAAAAAATTTATATTCATGGACAACATAAAAATCAGTAGGGAGCATTTACTTGGACTGTAGAAAAGAATTGATTGGAAAGAAGTCTTTCTATTGAACTATAATCAAAAGGACTTCTTTGACACATTGCACTTGAGGCCATACAAGTGTCACGATGTTTGGCTTCTTTTATAAAGAAAAGCAAAAATCCCAACAACCAATATCTTTATATAAGACACAGAAAAATAATTTTAAGATTCAATTTTTTTCTTCTTTGTGTTTTTTAAAGGTATTTTTTTTTCTTCAAAAGAAAAATATTATTTTATGTTGCTATTTTTCAGTTTTTCCTTTTTAAATTTTAAACCTTTTTATACTGAAAAAAAATGCGATTTTCACTCCAAAAAAAAAATCATTACAGGAATGGATTTATTAACGTTATAAAATAAGTCTAAAATGAATTTAATAGGGGAAAATCAATATATATAATAAGTTAAAAATTTCATTTGGAGGTTGAATATCGATCAGTAATATTAATTTTGTTATGTTTAATAGAATTTTATAGAAGAAGAAGAGGAGGAGGAGGAAGAGGAGGAGAAGAAGGGAGAGAAAGAGAAAAACCTAATTTTGTCCTAGATTAGTTTTTGTTTTGTTTCTTGTGAAAATGTAACACAATTTTAAAATTAATTAAAGAGGGTTTTTTTAATTTTTAGATAAACAAAATCGTATGTATAGATGCGAAATTTTATGTTAAAAACCCTTAAACTGAGGGGTTAAGTTAAGCAAATGGCAAGCTCCTGTTAAGCATACTTCGCGTAGAAACACAAAAAAAGTAATTTAAATTAATAAAAATGTTATTACCTTTATACATTAATTAAATCAATTTGTAGAAATTCGATTCGTTTGATCTCTACCTTTAACTTAATAAAAGTGAGTTATAGAAAATATTCGTAACTTTTACTTATAAAAAAGAAGGTATTTTAAAGAATATTCTATTGACAGGAAGCAGTATTTGAGTCACAAACATCTCTTAAAATATTCTTGAAGATGGAGAAGAAGGGATATCAAGTGTGTGGATAAGTGACAAATGGCTGAAGCAACTAAGCTTCACAGACAGGCAATTCATTGGTCAGAGATCAGCAGGTGACAAGGTGATTGTGGATATCCGCATTCCTAGATTCTTATTTCCTTATAATTTCTGCAAGGTACTATCAGTCAAGACGGGGAAAATACTCTGCTAGTAGCTACGAAATCCTGTCTTGCGTGAACGTGAAGCTATTTTCACTGCAGAAATCAATTGCATATTGAGATTCTCCTAACTTTCAACCAGGTATGCCAACTATTGAGATGGCCAACGTATATAAAACACATTAGTCAAGCTCCTGACAATTTTTATATTGACTCCTGAACAACGTTAAATTCTCCTTTAGTATTCGTTTTTAAAGAATTTTACTTAAAATAAATTTTTTTTAAAATAAAATTATCCTAGGAAAATTGCTTGTTCATCTTTACAATTTTTGTATTTTTACAAGATTATTTTTTGAATTTTTTTGTCTAGAAATGTTAAGTTTTAGTTTATTTTTGTCGTTTTCTTTTCCAAAATTTAAATATTTAATTTTAAATAGTAAAAAAAGTGTACTTTAAAAGTGCTCAATCACTCGATAAGCGTTCAATTGCTTTACTTTTAAAACAGAAAATATTTAATTTCAATAGAATTTTCCTTTAAAAAAATCGATTTCGTTTCTTAAAAGTGTAAAAAAAATAATGTAAAATTAATTAATTTCTTGTAAATGTTTAATTTATTTAAATATTTTTAATTAAAATTATCAATTTCAAACCACGTGTTTCTCTGACGAACATGATCGATTTCATTGATTTTTAAACGTTAAAATAATCAATTTTTATGTAAATTCGTCAATAAAAAAATAATCGATTTCGTTAAATCTTAACGTTAAATTATTAAAATAAGAACTCCACGTGTTTATTTTAAAGAAATTGATTAATATTTATAAATAAATACTCGATTTTAAATATTCTGTTACACGTGTCTTTTTCATAAGGCAGCGCTCAATTTTCATGAATTTTTGAATAAATATTGAGCACTTTTTAAAATTTATTTTTAAAAAAGCAGCATAAAAACTTTAAAAAAAATTGTTTAACTTCATTTCATTCTTCTAACATTAAAGGGAAAAAAAACAATTTAAGTTTCAATATGCTAAACAATATTTATTATTATTATAAAAGATCCAAAATATTTAATTAAAATATGCTTAATATTGGAAGGAATTTAATAATACACACTACGATTTATTGAGGAAAAATGGCATTAATAAATGAATAAAGCTTTCAACCAAATATTAAATTATTGGGCGGAGTTTACCGTGGATTCATACCATTTTATGATTTATAAATCGACTTATATTGGAAGGAAGCAATGAAAAGTTTTACTACAGATTTCTATATTAAAAATCTGAAAATTGGGCAATAATTTTTCGTCAAAGGATTCTCTATCTATAAGCAATATAAGCTTAAAAATTAAACGGTAATATCCCATTTATATGCAAAATCGAAGGTTATGCAAGCCTACGTATATAAGTTTTTAATTTTTTATCTTATATAGACTAGAATAAAGTCCTATTACAAGATCCTTTACTAGTTCTTGACTCGTATATAAATGAAGGATCCTATTTATAAGATTTACTAGGAATTTTTTGACTTTTTGGATTTATATATGTGTTAAAACATAAATAAAGAGTCTTATTTATACACTAAAAATGAGAGAAAAGTCCTATATAGGATCCTTTTAAATCCTTAACTATATGGGATTAGAATTAGTAAAAGATCTTCTAGATAAATTTATATGCTTCTAAATGGGATTCTGACAAATTATTATCTCATACGTGAATTAAAAATTTAAAAATGGGTCCTATTTATATCCTAAAAATCACAAATCATCCCAAATATAAGTCGAAAGGTAAGGAGTGGTAAACTCGTATACACGACCGCTTTCTAGTTAAAAAAAAATAAGAAAATTGGATAAAAGAACCCCCAAAAATTCTTCTATATTAACATTTTACCTCGTTTCTGTTTTCCAAAATAGTTTTAAATATAAAAATTATATTTTCTAGTTTTGTAAATTGCTCCAAGGGGTGATAAATTAGTTAAAGGTGCTGAGTTGCATTTAACAATTTGGGCGGAGTTGATCGGCGTAACAGATGTAAGAAAATTACAAGAGAAATTTACAAAGTCCATTGGAAATTTTCTCATCTTACAAACAGAATGTTGTCGGATATAAAGCAACGACAGAATAATCTCAGGTCGGTAAAGAAGATAATTAGAATCGAAAAGGGGATTAAAGATAGGCGAGAGTGCAACACAAACCCTGACAGGGTGTCTAATCAGATGTCACATCAGTTAAAGATGTGCAAATGTCCTGTTTTGGGAGGAGCAGCAAGCTTTCCACTAACTTAATTCGAAAACTGCTGCACGTTTATTATTATTATTATTATTATTATTATTATTATTATTTTACCTTTTAATAAATCCTATAAATTAAAAATTATATTTTATTTATCCTTTTATAAACCGGAAATTGCTACTCGATAATACAAGGATTGTATCTTGTGTATCGTTAAATATGTAATCGTGTTTTACGTATGTATAAATATATGTTTTTAACGTTAAAAAATTGACTTTTCTGTCCTCTTTGTCAAGTTGGATGTTTTAAAATGCATTTTTTTTTCTTTTTTTTGAATTTTTAATCTGTGACAAAGCCGCATCCTTGCATAATCTTTGGGGTTATCAATGTATAATGCGCGCGGCCGGAATTTCTAAACAAAATAACGTTAAGAATTTATGAAACTTCAAAGAAATTTCTTTTACTCTGTAACACGTTTCTAAATACAATTGATGGTTATTCTAGACTATTTTTATATAAATCCGCATCGAATTTAAACTACGCCAAAGGACCCCGTATGTTATCTTAATTTATTAGCGTTTCATAAGATATAACTTAACCAAATTTGGTGAATTATATACAGTCGATATATTTAATCATTCAACAAATTTTAGTATAAATCGAATTAATAGGAGTTGAGTTATTAACTTAAATACTCCGCCTATAACCGGCGAGGATAGCATATTTTACTATAAGTTAAAATTCAATTTATTAACTCAATAAAGTATATTTTATAATTGAAAAAAATGCATAAAATACCATTAATATTTCTCTAGAATGATAAATTTATATAGAAACCTCCAATATCTCTGTAGAAGATCGAGTTATTCTAGTATAAGTGTAGCCCGAGGATGTGCGAAATGTAATTATGTCAATGGAGAAATTATTGACAAATATGGTAGTCCACTTGTTACTCGAGGTGATCAATAGATAAAAAGTCGAGAAAGTCTTCATATAAGATATTTATTTACAAAGATCGATAACCATTCCCTTCTATTCACAGTTCATATTGGGGTATTCTTGTATATTGTAAGGCATAGTTCTTCCTGGATTTTTCAATAAATAAAATAGGAAAAAATACTAGAAAAATATCTTAAAAGTTTACTTTATTTAAGAAGTTTTAATGATATAAAAATGGCTTAGTAATGATTGCAATTTTTTATATATATAAATATTTCTAACATATATAGAACCAATTCCATAGGCAGCATCACTGATGAAGACGAAGAGGAAATCTATTTTAAGATGATTGTATAGACTTTTAAAGGAAAGATATCGATAAGAAAATTTTATATTTATAAAATTTTAATAATATAAAGTAGGAAAAAATAATAAAATTTTAATTTATATTATTTTTTAACGGTTTCAGCTCTTAAATTTACGTAGGGCTTGAGAGATAAAAAATTTGGTTTATAATAACTCGAGTAAAACCTGTTTAAAACGGAAACCTGCGAAAAACGGTAACGTGCGATTCCGGTTTACACAGGTTTTACAGTATTTACGAGAAATATACCGTATAAAAATTGTAAAGAAATCTTCTTTTAGAAACAATTCCTCACTTAATATGTATAGGAAAACCAAGAGCAAAGATGTTGGGTTTGGGATGTTGATGAATCTTAATTACAAAATGTCTGATTTATATTATTTTTTAAGGTTTAATTCTTTGCTTAATGTAGGGTTTAAGGAGCATAGGTGTAGGGAAATGTTTATTGTAGGGTTGCATGTCCATGAGTTTTGAGAATTCTCAACACGAAAATCAAGAGAGAGAATGTACTTTAACTCTTATAGATCGACGATAAAGACATTTCGCTGTAAAATAATGAAAAGAAAAAATAATGTAGTTTTATAGCAAAGTTAGAATTTTTTCGAAAATAGATTTTTTGGAATCAATAAAAAGTGTGTTGCTGATCGTAAACAATGTTCAGATCTATAAGTTTGATTTTTTTTAAGAGAATTTCTAGAGTAAACACACCAAGAATTTCACGTCACTGAATTAATTGTACGTTTTATTACAGATTTTCAGCCAATTTTTATTGTTCTAGAACCTCAAAATACACCAAAAGATGCAGATTTAACGAATTTTGAGTTAGAGAATTGTCACTGATGATATTATAATTGAATTTTTATGGCGAATTTCGCTAGAATTTCTAAAAATAAATCCATTCGAACGGTTCAAATTAGCAATTTTAAATTATTTTATTTGTTTAAAACTTCTAAATTTATAAAATATTAATTATATATTTTAATTTATTAAATTTTTATTTAATAATTTACCGTAAATAATTCCCAAATTTAAACTTTTCTTCTTAAAAACGTGACTCAAATAATTTTAATTTTAATTTTTAAATCTCAAATATTAAATGTTTCTTAGAATTTTAATAAAATTTAATTCAAATTCTTCAACTTTATAATGTAATTTTAATGTTTAACTGTAAAAAAATATTAATATAATTCGGATTTAATAAAGATTTTGACGTGTAATTTAATAATTTTTTAAATTATTCTTGTAGATTTTTAGACTTTAAAGGTATAAATCTCAATTAAAATGTAAGATTTCGCACTGTTCACGATACGTTAACGTGCTTTGAATGGATAAGTATAATATAAAATAAAGGGTGGATAGGGAAGAAACGTGGATTTATTCTATGAAAATATTAAAAAGTTTAAAAAATCAGAAAGGAGAAATGCTCATAACTAACGTTTAATTACATAAAAAGCATTCTCAACTCGTTTAAATCGTGGATCATTTCTCACTTATCCGGAAAGAAATGGTGATAATCATCGTAGATTTTTAGGTTTTATAAGGCATAAATCTTAAGAAATTGTGGATTTTTTCTAGAAAACAAATTATATTGATGAATCTAGAACTCGTCAGAGAAATTCAACAAACTCAATCTATAGTGGAACCTATAGGAGTGGAGGAAGAAGACAAGAATCAATTCCGAATTTTTCAAGAATTTTTTAAAAAGTTTCTGTTAGTTGGTTGGAAGTAAAATCACTTCGGAAGCTTTCTTGAAAAGTTGTAGAGTCCAGAAGATAAATGAACTTTTCACACAGTAGAAGAAGAGGAATGTGATAATCATTCTTTTCACATACTCTACGATGAATTTAAGCTGTTGAATGGACCCGGAAAAGTTTTAAATTTCGCTTCTAGATAAGTTTACTAAATAAAAATGAAATAATTTTTACATTTAATATGGCTTAAAGTGTAGAAAAATCTGTTGAAAATTGAATTTTTAAGCTCAAACAGATTCGTCTCAAAGGCATTTTTTAGTATTATGTGTAACAGTCAACAAAAGGGAAGTGTGTGAGAACGATCCATAAAGTTGTTTATATAATGTTTTTAAAGAGAATTTTACTATCTTATATAAACAAATTTTATTTATTACAATCGTTATTATAAGTAGAAAGGTTTTTCTGCAGTTGGAAGAAGCGAGAAGGATATGCAAATGAGTAGAAATTCACTCGCAGATTGAATGTTTTTTTTTCTTTTTTTCTCTTATTGAATCGTATAAATCCTTTTTGATTCATCTAAAATATTAAATTTTGGAATGGGAATTAATCTTTCTAAAGAAATTTTTATATCTTTTAATTAAATTTCTACTGAAAAAATAAAATTTTTTCGAGGTTTTGTGATGCCTACATGTCATCAATTATTTGATAAATATCAGGAAGTTAAATAAAATATCCCTTTGTTTAATATTTAAATTAGTTTATCGAATAATTTTCTGTCAAAATTATCGATTTTTCCGACATTATAATGTAAGAATTCTTAAGAGCGCATTAGTTAAAATTTCTAGGATTTATCTAATGATTGCTTCTCCTTGTCGTTAATGTGGAGGATGGAGATGAAACTGAATTCAATGACGATGATACGTAAATATTTAGTCAAATATAGCTTCTGTAGATGATTATGATGATAATGAAGAATCATCTTTTTTCTCTAATAACTTTTTTCATGCATTTAGAACGGACGAAGCTGAGATAAAACAAAGTTACAATTTACCTGATGATTGGTTTCTCTCGTTTCTAGCACGGAAGATGGAAACGAAACCGGATCTAAACGATGTTGGTAAGTAAAAACAATGTAAAAGATTACATTCAAGATGATAATGACGAGGGAAAGAAATGAAAATTACGATTTATTTGATGCTGCTAAAACGGAGGATGGAGAGGAAACTGGATGTAGTAATGATGATAAGTGAAAAATAGTTAAATATAGTTTTTAATGATGATTAAGACGATGATAAAAAGTCATTTCTTCTCTTTAATCATTTTTTTCATATATTCGAAATGGACGAAAATGAGATAAAACACGAAAGTTATGACGGCGAGATAGGGGAAGAAAGAGAAGAAAACGTAGCAAAGATGGAAAAAAAAGTTATAAATATAAAAGCCGAATTGAAAAAGAATAAGATATAATACAAAAAAACAAAAGATAGAAGATGAAAAAAAATATATATATAAAGAAAAATGAAAAAAAGTTCAGTTTATAGCAAGGAAAGTGAAGAAAGATCAATATTAAGATGCTGGAAAAAGAAGATGAAGAGAAGGAGGAGGGGGAAAGAAAAAGAATTTAACTAGTGGAATTATACAAAAATTATTCATCAGATTAATTACAAGACGTCTTAGTAAAGTAATAATATTATAAAAGTATGTTTATGCAAAATCTAAATCATGCCAGAAGGGGATTACATCTTTGTGCCTAATTATCAGATTGGTGAGAGGATTTTTACAAAAGAATAACCTTTTGCAGTTGTAATATCTTAAGTTTCGATCTTCTTTATTTTCTCGGTAGCAGGGATTGACCCTTAAGAGTGGCCTGGCAGCTAATCTCTTGGGAGGATTACTTACAATGGAAACAAATATTGACTGAACTAATTAACCGATCTCCTGACGCTTCGCTTCAACGCCGTAATGGTGACAGTTGGCTCCAGACAACTTTAGGTTAATTCAATTGTCAGGCTATTATTATATTGCATTATGTGCCTTTATATATTGTGTTATGTAGCCTTTGAACGTCTCGTGTCTCGTGTATGTGTGTGTGTGTGTGTGTGTGTGTGTGTGTGTGTGTGATGCTTCACGTGTTGCTTTATCTCTTTTAAGGATTGTTAGAGGATGGATAAAGTCTGATATCGATCAATGAAATGGAGAATAAACGAAAGTGATGAGGAGTATGATGAAGATGAAGTCACTGGATTCGAAAGAGATATTAATGAAGCGTTAAATGATTAATTTAATTGTATATTTAGAAAAAAAATATAACGCTGATAATGACGATGATGTAAATGAGGTGCGGATAATTAGGAAACAATGGTTGAAGAATGAGTTAAGAGTCGAAAAAACAATGTATTATGCGATGGAATCGATGATAAATGCGTATAAACATGTGAAATTTGGAGATTTTTATAGATGATGGTGATGATAAAATGATTAAAATTGACGGGAAGTGGGGTGTAGAAGAAGGAGAAGAGATCTTAAAAGCCAAATCTTACGAAAATTCTGAAAAATGTTGTATAAAATTTAAGAATTTTGGAGTTGAAATAAAGTTTCCACCGTTTAATTGTACAAAAAGTGGTGAGATATTCAAATGATTTGAGGATAATCGAAACATAAAGACTTAAAAAATCGAATTTAGATGTTAAATATGGATAATTTTTTAATAAAAGTAACTGCAGAAATATGTAAATTATAACATAATATTTACTTTATTGCTCTTTAAACTACATAAATATATAATTTATAATATAGCATTTAATAAGAAAGATGTGACTGAGGTAATATAAAATCAAAGTAAAAAACATTAAAATTGCAGATATAATGGGATATTTTATGCAAAAAAAATCGAATCGAGTATGAGAAATTTAAAAATATGTAAATAGTGATATCGTTTAAATGTATGGAAACGATAAAGGAAATGATCTAAATGTTGAAGGATTAGAAACTGTAAATCACAGCTAAAACGAGGTTAAAAATTGAAGAAAATAAGATCGTAAAATATATGCAAAAGTGTAGATTAAGATGTAGACACAAACACTTTTATGTAAGGAGAAAAAAGTGTTTGTTTGCATCCGAAAAATGATGTCAAAGATGAGAGATGCGGAGGAGAAGAACCGAAAAAAATAAGCAAAACCAGAAAAAATATGCATATAAGAATGATGAAGACAGTGAATATAGATGACGAACAATTCCAAAACAATATTTAGATACGTATAACATATACGAGGATACAGTTTTCTTCCTGAAAGATAGGATAACCGGGATGAGGTATCAATGTAAACCGAATGGAAAAGCTTAAAGATGAGATGATAAAATCATTAATATGAAGATATAGATTAAAATAAATCATATATAAGAGCAGATTATTGCTTAATTATAATTACAAAATAAATTTTACAAGAATAAACAGCGAAAAAAATAGTAAATCTAATCACGATTTCAGAGTTTTCCTTCTATTAATATAATAATAAATGATCTCGAACAAAGTTTAGCTCCTTTATCATACCTTCTTCTTCTCTTTCTTTTTTCACTTTTTAGAGAAAAAGCAAAGCACTCTTCCTTTCAAAATTCAGTAAATTTAGCCCACAAAAATATTTGTTATTCTACGCTAAACTTTCGGGTCGTAGTAGCAATATGTTAGGAGCTAAAAGTGGCTGTACATGAAGGTTTTGTGATTTATTACCAATCCCACCTATCTGCAGACTGCAAACCGCAGCAGCAGCAACAAATAATAAGCGTAAAATTGTTTAATTCGATTAATTTACGAACGGAAAACTGCAGAAAAATACTCTTTTTAAATGAAGTAAATATACAAATTATAAATTATTATACAGTGTGATCTCGTTTTATATTTAAACTTTATAACAGTTTCAAGTCTTTAATGAGGTGAATTTTCTATTTTAAGAGTGTAATTTTATGTATAATGAGCGTATAGGCTGATTACAATTAATTTACATAAATATTGATTAGAAAATCATTAATTAAATGCAAAAAAATGAGTCAGAAACGAAGAATTTCGAATGTCCTCCCGACTGAAAATATAAGTTTTTTTTTTCATTAAAAAAATCGTAATTTTCACTTAATTTGGCTTAATTTTTTTTTTACTTTAGACTATACTCTCCCACTGTCGTTTGTATGTTTGTCTGTCTCTCTCTCTCTCTCTGACCGTGTATGTTCGTTCTTCGTGAATTTCGAGATAGATGAAAATGGAGACCGTATATGAAAAACTTAGTGATAAGAGGTCCAGATTAACTGTATACGAAATTCCGGGCCTGACCGAAAGCCACCTGATTTAACTCAAAAATTTTAGTTAGATAAATGACCGGCATGACGCGACTGTTATTAGGAAAAGTATGATTTACAGGGGCAACACACTACTAAAATCGAGACCATATATTAAAAATTGCAACCTGGCATTGTGATTTTTATATTAAAATTAAGGTAATTTTTCAAAATTTTCTGATTTTTCAGTATTTATAACCAATTTTTTAAATTATAAACCTCGAAAATCGTTTTTTTTTTAAATTTTAAGGTAAGTGAGCCTATCTCTAGACTTTAAACCCCTTCAGTAGGCGCATAATAACGGTAAAATTATTTAATTTGATTAATTTACAAACTGTAAACTGTAAAAACTGAGTAAACATACGTGTAAGGTCTTTATATACACTTATATATAAATCACAGAATGTGATCTCGATTATATTTAACTACGTAACTGCTTCTACAGTGTTGAATGTCGTTTATTTTCTATTTTAAGTGGTGTAATTGCATATATAATGCTCAAAGATATTGTTTAGAATTAATTTATGTAACTATTGATTATAAAATCGTTAATTAAATATTAAAAAATGCGTTGGAAGAAGCGGATATACGAAAAACTCAAACGTTCTCCTAACTAAAAAACAAAAAATGCAAGTTTTTTCATTAAAAAATCATAACTTTGACTTAATTTTTATGTTAAAAAATTGTTATTATGTCCGTAAATTTGGTTTATCTTCAAAATTGTATAATTATTCAAGTCTTATCATCGATTTTCCATGTGTAAAGTGAGAAAGTGTGAGC
This sequence comes from Centruroides vittatus, assembly GCF_030686945.1. Classification (NCBI taxonomy): domain Eukaryota; kingdom Metazoa; phylum Arthropoda; class Arachnida; order Scorpiones; family Buthidae; genus Centruroides; species Centruroides vittatus. Next base: position 2,763,586 of record NW_027122576.1, read on the forward strand.
TGTATTCTAGTTAAGTAAGCATATTTCATGTAGTTAATGCCGAAGATTATCGTGTGGAATCTATAGATTTTTTTCTTATATTATATTATTAAAAACTCTAATCAGAGTATATAGTAATAATCAAATAGCATATAAAATGTGTTTTTCTTAAAATAAAGGTATTACGAATTATCTCGTAGTTGGCTTATGTAACAGAAAGCTCTTCGCTAAAGCCAAACTACGAGTTAATTCGTGCACAGACACGATTCGTCCTGTCACTTCGCTACAGCCAATCGGAGATGTGCGTCTAAATTCATTAGTAATAAATCGGATATAGAGGCGAGCACATCACATTTACGTCTTTTTTGAGAGTGTTATTTTTTATTTATTTTTATAATCAAATTATAAATATCCCAAAATGGATAAGAAAAGACCACTGACTAAAAAACAACTTGATTACTACACTAATCTAAGTGATTCAGAATCTGACAAAATTTTTGGTGAGGATGGGGGAGTTTATTTGGCAGCGAAATGGTCCTGTTACTGTATGTAAATGGAAAGACAAACGAGAAGTCCTTACCATTTCAAACATGCACGTTGTTGAAATGGTAGAGGTGTTCAATCGCAATGGAAAATGTTCGACGAAACCGAATATAATTCGAGATTATAATCATGGAACGTCTGGCATTGACGATCAGATCAAATGCTATCGTACTACACAGCTCTAAGAAAGACTATTAGATGGCTCAAAAAGGTTGCATTACATATTATAGAAATATATATACATAATGCACACAAACTCTTTCAAAAAGCAACTTCTTCTAAAATAAAACTTATGCTTCTCTATAAGCTAACTTATGCTTCTCTTTTTCTCTAAAATAAAACTTATGCTTCTCATTATGACGAATGCTTCTCTAAACTAAAAGTTTAGAGAAGCATTCGTCAAAGCGTTGATTGGAGAAGAGATTCAACCAGTTTCAAAAAAAATTAAATTGCAGAAGCTTCACTATTTACAGAGTATCCCATCTACTCAGAAAAAACAACATCCGACAAAGCCATGTCGAATTTGTACCAAAGCTAAAAAACGCCGAGAAACGCGTTATTTCTGTCCAATCTGTCTTGAGAAGCCAGCCCTTTGCGTAGAAGATTGTTTTAAAAATTATCACAAACTATAAAAATATCGTTTTGCTTTTGATTTTGAATAAACATTTTATAATATTTTCTGTTCGTTTAAATTTATATTTTTGTTTTATAAATTATCACAAACAATAAAAATATTGTTTTGCTTTTGATTTTGAATAAACTTTTTATGATTATATTTTCTGTTCATTAATTAATAAATGTTCTGTTCATGTAAGCCAAACTTGATTTTTTGTTCTTGCCCCTGAAGCTATCTATTCATATTTACACTGATATACTACGAATTACATCGTAGCTGCACAAATATGGCAAGGAAACAAACTACGATATAACTCGTAGGTGGCGTCCTAGGCAGAAACGGTAACTACGAGTCATCTCGTAGATGGCGTATTCTAGTTAAGTAAGCATATTTCATGTAGTTAATGCCGAAGATTATCGTGTGGAATCTATAGATTTTTTTCTTATATTTTAATGAAAAGGAGTGTTTATCTTAGTTTTTTTCCCACTAAAAATTGTAATATTCGCGCCATTATCGCCGTCGATATTCAGCTCAATCGACCGTCAATTATCCCAAGTTTATGGATTATTATTATTATTATTATTATTATTTTAGAGCAATTTCACTCGTTTTGTCTTCTAAAAATCTTTTGTTCTTCGGCTTATTATAATATAAATTATTTTTATACTTATTTACAACAATTTTAACTTTATATTTTAATATTTTAAAGCCAATATCGGCATAAATAATTCTCTTAAACTAACGAGCAATTGTTTATTCTGGCGCCATCACAATTCCTGGCTACAAGTTTTAATTTTTTTAAAAAATCACGTGACTTCCGGTCCAGGCCGGATTAACGAAGTTCTAGAGGATTAACGAAGGACAAACAGACGGACAAACGACGATGGAAATGTACTGTACAAGTCTGCAATTTGAAAATTGCAGCTCAATGATTTCGTAACATAAAAAAATGCCTTAAGCTAGAACATATAGGAGACCCTTCCCAGTTTTTGTTATAACGTTATAACGTAAGAGGCCCTTCTCTCCGTTAAACAATAACATATATAAAGGGTGTAACATATAAGCTATAACAGTTATCATTTGGGGGATGGAAAGTATCTCTTATACTCAAAAACATACGGGTCATACACTAGAACATACAGAATGCCCTTAACCGCTATTGCTACGAAGCCTTACATTGTAAGATAAGAGGCCCTCCTCTTCACTAAACAATAAATGTATATAAAGGGCGTAATGCTCTAATCTATATCATTATTTTAGGTAGGAAAGGACCTCTTATATGTAAAAATACACCAAGCCTTAAGCTAGAGGCCCTTCCCAGCTTTTGTTATAACGTAAGAGGCCCTCTCTTCACTATACAACAAATACATACAAATCGGTGGAAATGGGTCTCTTATAGTAAAAAGAACACGAGGCCTCAATTCAGAAGTACAGGAGAATCTTCCCCGCTACTAAATAAATAATACTGTATATACAAAATCGCCTAAGCTACCGCCTCGTGCCTGGAAGATGCCCTAGCAGTAGACTGTAACTATCATAATTATATATAATTCCCCCGTATGAATTCTATTTTAGTAGCATTTTAAAGGGGGAGGAAATAAGTAAATAAGTAAATAAAATTTATATATTATACGTCTATACATCAAAAGTGACGTTATCAATTTTGGCCAAAGGCCACGAGAGTGACGTCAGAAAAAAACCCCCATTGAAAAAAAATTCGATTTCGATTGTTAAGTTATTATCTTGGATATATTTTTCTTTCTTTTTATATAGAAAGAAAGGAAGAAAGGACGAAAAAAAGGAGCATTTAAGATACATTAGTAGAGCTGTTAATGAAGGACACTTTAACAAGGGGGCAGAATGACAGCTACATGCAATGATTGTCGCGCGCCATGACAAGAAGACACTTTTTATAACTGAAACAACATGTTTCCAACAATTACATTTTAAACAATGAATTTCACGTCATTCTGCTAATTATTTTTCTTAAATTTCCACCCTTTAACGAACAATTTATATCGAGTTTTAAAGATGGTTTTTCTTGTTTTTTTTCCTTTTTTTTAATACGGATCTACACACGAACGTGCGTATTTTTTTCTAATTTTTTCCCGATAATTTAAGATTTATAAAAGCTTTAAAATGTTTTATAATAATAATAATTAATTGGTTAAAATTCTTGGTTATTTAATTAGATAGAGGGTGGTCCCAAAATCTGCTAACCCAATTGATCTCATCCTTTTCAAGTTCTATACACAGCTCTCTTTTCTAGTATAAAATATATAGAAAACGAATCTATTCTAACCCGCATAATCATTGTTTCGATTTATACTTCAAGATACTGTACATCAGCACGGTTACATAAATTTCGAGAGGAACAAATCGACTTCCCTACAAAAGTTTAAGTTACAAAAAAGTAAACTAATATATAAATACAGTTAAACCTCCGAACGACGGACACCCACTAAGACGTAAAAGATGTCCACCATTTGGAGGTTTGGAAGTTATTCCGCATTTGTTTTTTTGTTTACACAAAAAATAGCCACTCTTTCTTTCGAGGTGTCCGTCGTAGGGAGGTGGCTTCTATCTGAGGTTGAACTGAATATATATTTTAGAGTATTTTAACAAAATTCGAGCTTAAAAAACTTTAAGTTCAGACAGAAATGTAACACAATTTAGCACTTACAAACTTTATTTTTATCAAAGATAATTCGATCTTCCTCTTCCTTCTCTTCATCCTTCTCCTCTCCTCCTTCTCCTACTCTTTAACGATTCCGAACGGATCTAAACACAACACAAATTACTAAACAAACCTTTCTACCATTATCATTACGTTAGAATTTAGCAAAGAGGGGAAGAGAAGAGAGAGAGAGAGAGAGAGAGAGAAGAGAGAAAATTAATTTTTGGAAACTTTCATCCATTATCTAAACTCGGGGATAATGTTAAATGATAGAAAGATTGGATCATTTATATTATTCGTAATAAGTTTTAAGACGATTAAGGTTATGGATTCCGAGTTTACCTCCCACTAATACTACAACTCCTACTTTATTCCTACAATGGCAAAGGATTAGAAATGACTGGATAGTTTTACATGACGTGTACCACCCGGGATTGAATTAATGACCATTGGTCATCTGAAATGTAGCATGTGGTCTGTGTTGAAGGGATTGTCGCCGTTGGCAACATCCAGATAGGGTCAAGTCCAATCACCAGAGATTACCACTTGACGTGAATCACTACGTTCATAACGTCAAATGGGCTCCTGTATATTTTTTCCTCCATCTTTTCCTTCTTCCTCCTTTTCTCTACCTTCTTATATTGCTTATAAAACCGTTAAAGTTTAGTAAATTATAGTTTATTAATTTTTAAATTTCGTTTTCCGTTTATCGTCTCCCACCGACGACAGATCAAGTCCAAAATTGCTTCCGACTGTCGTCACCAGATGGAGGAGTGAAATAAATATTATTTTATGTCGAAATTTTCGTCCCGGGCGGAAAGAAATTTCCTCATTAAATTCTTTTTTCTATTCTAAAGAATATTTATGCGTAATTTAAAGTTTTATTTATAAATTTATGCGCTTTAAATGGAGCGAGGAAGTTAATCGAGTGCTGAGTGCGACCACGTGCTCCGTTTTAATTATAATTAAATTAAGCTTTTAGTAATTGTAAGATTTCATGAACAAACAAAAATTATAATTATTCCTGCAATTTTAAATCGTATTCTTAATTTATTTAATTTAAAATATATGCTCTCCATCTCAAGTAATGTCTTGTCCCTGTACATCATACTTTTCCTGTTAGCAATAGAGTCGTGCCGGTCATCTATGTAATTAGGTTCTGAGTAAAATTTTTTAATTGAAATTATGTAATTTCTAGTCTATAGCAGAAGTTCATATATGGTTAATTTGGGCTTCCTGCCCCTAAACTTTCCAGAAGGACGACAGCGGGAATTTATAGGTCTACATTTTTTTTTCAAATTTCAGCTTAAATATCTACAAAAATTGGCTGGAAAGTCATTAATTCGGCGCCAGTAAAACTATTTACACTTCACGATAAAGGATGTCAAGGTTCATCTTCACTCAAACACCGAATGGAAGCATTTTATGTGCATCTCTTCTAAGCATCCCATAAATTTCTTCTCGGAGCATTCCGTAAGCATCTTAAAAAATTAATCTCGAAATTATCCATATTTTTTTTTTACTATTCTTATCAATATACAGTATAACCCCATATACAGTAAAGCCTACTCAAAACGGAACCTGTATAAAAGAGAAACCTGCGTAAACAGAACAAAATTCTTCGGTAGGGGCGATTTTCTATGTTAAAGAAACATCCGCAATACCGGAAAAATATTCGGTTTTACACAGGTTTGACTGTACTTTCTTTCCAAAGCAATCTATAGACTTCTTTTCTTAGAAACTGTGTAACTTAAAATATTTATTTCCAAGCATTTGATAAGATTTAAGCGAAGCATCTATAAATTTTGTTTCACAGCATTCCATTCAAAGCGCTCCATAATTTTCGTTTCGAAGCATTCATGGACTTTTCCAAATATCTTAGAAGATCCGTCTCGAAGCATATCGTAGATCTTATCTGAAAACACTACAAAATTCAACTTAAATTCTTCTACACACCTCCTTTCAGAGCATCCCACATCCCTCTTTGAAACAGCTCCACAAGCATCATCTGAATCATCTCACAAGGATCTTATGCTATTATTATTATTATTATTAACTCTCATCTTAATTATAGAAAATTTTGAAAGTCCTCCAAGAGGAGAAGGCATAGAGATTTTTCAAAATTAAATATTTGTACTAATCGTAAGTTTATCCAGACAGAAATTCGATCCTTGAAATCGCAGTTATCCTCATTTATAAGATTAGCAACCCAATTTCCGAAAAGTTTAAACAAAACACACGGTTTCATCTCATCTTTCCATGCTTTAAAAATAGGAGGAGGATGAGGAGGAGGAGGAAGAGGAGAGAAAAAAGTCGAGTTAAAGTAAAATTCGGATCAGATCATAATCTTTCCTCTACAAAAAGAACTTCTACTTAAAATCCATCTACATCTAAAGGATTATAAGAAGAAAAAAAATACTGATGATACACGTAAAATAAAATATAAAAAAATACGAAGTAATTTAATATCTTTCTAGCAAAAATGTAAAGTTAAATAGGAATAAGTATTTAAAAGTCGATTTTTTCGTAAAATATTTTGTTTCCTATTGTTATTCACTCCTCCATTTTTTTCCTCCTTCTTCTACTTCTTTTGCTTCTCTCTCTTAAATTTTATGATTATTTTTTCTTGTCGTTTCTTCTTGAAAAATTCTTATTTTAATTTTTGTTTTCTTAATCTTGTAATTTGATTCGTCATCACGTCTCTTTGGAGTCGGATTAAATGAAAACTACTAACTCGTTGCTTGTGCTAGACAATTCCAATTCTCTTCTAGCAGTTCCAAATTAGTATTTTTCCCCCCTCTTACATCTTTAAAATTTTACATATTTTCCCCCTACTTCCCCATAAAAATCTGGCGATACCATCAGGCATTTATGTGTTACCTTCTCTAGAAGAAAAATAAAGAAAAAAAATGAAGTTAAATCTTTGATATCTTCAACACTGCCAATCACCGTTTGAATGTATATATATATATATATATATATATATAATTTTTTTCTTTACCTTGTCAAAACTTATTTTAGATAAATCTAATAAAAAAAAATTCTGGAATTCTGGTATACAATATGTCTCGGATGTCAGATATAAATTTCCTTTGATTCTTTTCTATAAAAGGAGGAATATATCCCTCCTCCTCCTCCTCCTCCTCATCTTTACCTTATCTTTATCAAGAAATGCTTCCTTTACGCTCTACTTGATTGCCTTTAAAGAAAAATTTGGCAGGCAGGAGTGATATCCTGATATCATTGAATTTTATGTTAAAAATGATCTCCTTAATGAATTTTGATTGCTTGACAAACTGTAAATGGAGTTAGATAGGAGTAAAGGTAAACTTATAGCGGAGTCTGTGGATGATTTGGGTTCAGTTTGAAGTGTTATCAAAAGGTTACCGAGTAGATCTTTAAAGATATTTCTAAACGGCACCTTAAAGTATGTTTTTTTACTAGAGCCTGAAGGGTAAAATGTGAGTAGAATAAGGAATACTTTGAACAAACTTTAAAGGATGCTTGGAGTAGAATGAAAAGATGAGTTTTGGTTGCAACCCTTGAGTGTTTTCAATTGAACTTATGCTAATTTTTTTAATTCAGCACTTAATTAAGGCTTCGAATTGAAGGCTTTGAGGGTTATATAAAGCATTTGAATGCTACTGTAAGATACTTCGAATGATTATTTGGAGCGAGTTAAAGCGATAGTTTAACAGTTGAAAGATTGATATGATATGTTATAAGTTAAAATGTTTAATATTTAATATTTTAGACACTTCGAATCGATATTTAGGGAAAGGAGGCTTAAAAATGGTTTAAAATTCTTAAAATTCTTTCTAAAATGGATAAAATGCTTAGAAAATTGCCTAAAATGCTTTAAAATATTTAGAAAATTGCAGAAAAATAGCTTCAGAATAGTCTCCATAAATAAATAAAATAGAAAAAATGTATCTGTTAAACAATCTTTGAACGAGAAACTTTAAAGAATGGATCAGACAAAAACATATTTATTAAACAGGTTAGAAACAAATTATATATACAATATATATATATATATTAAAATTCTATCAATAAAATTAATTTTTTCCTGTATATTTGATGCATAGAATCAAAATACTACACTCCAATCTCCAGATGAGTTAGAAGATGATACACTTATGGATAGGAGGATGGAAGGGAGGACTTATTTTCTTCTTTTACACTTTTACAAGTTGACATGTATACGTATAATTTAGTTTCAAAAATTAGATCGTCCTATGCGAGATCGTAAAATAAGAGCAACACTCGTGTTACACTTGAAGCTAAAATCATAAATTATCTTCTAAAAGTTTCGTCGTAGAGGAATGTCTCGGGTATAAAATACACCCAAAAAATATTAGAACAAACATTTATACACACATTCTCTTTAGTAATCAATATTAAACAGTAAACGGGAGCTGCGTCACACAGGAACGTCTCCCGAATAAAATCATTTAAACGGGTTAAAAATATTTATAAAACTTTTTAAAACTTCCGTTAATTAATTTAAATTCTTAAAATAATTTAATGATTTTTCTCGTTTAAAATTAATAACATCGCTCGCTTTTACCATTCGATTTCTACATGTGGAGGAGCGTGGAGAAGATGGGGATTGGATCACGTGACCGATTGGCGGGAGAGGATGGTTAGGAAATATTCGGAGGGTGTTAGAAAGTAACTTTTAGTTAAAAATGTTATTGGAGTTAGGCAAACAGATCATTTTCCGAAAGCGAATATTGGAAAAGTGGATGTCCGGAGCGATATCCGTTTTCATCCTGGACGGAATTCCGTTATACGAATTCATTTATAGCGAAAATGCATAATGATGTACGTAAACGGATGCCTGGTCGACATTCCTATCGGATTGAATAACAAAATTAAAGTTTAGAACCTCCAACAAACGCATACTTTGTTCACAAAAATAGCCTTTGATATTGTTGGAGAAATGGTGAGGATGCGGCAAGATATGAAAAATTCTTACGGAATTTTTTTATTTTTTCTGTTGGGGAAGTTAAGAAAAACGTATTTAAAATTGTTTTTATTTCTTTTCTCGCTTTCTACTTTTTTTATTTTATCATATTTTTTCTTGTTTTTGTAATTTGTTATTTGTCGCAAAGGTATTGTTTTCTTGAAAAATCGATGTCGAGATTTCCGAAGTGAGATACGCCTTTGGAAGTGTTCTCCACATGATTTGACTACTTTCAAGTGATGTATGTATGTGTGTCTGTCTGTGTGTTTGTATGTCTCTCTCTCTTTCTTTGTGTCTATTGTCTGCGCGTCTATATGTATGTCTCTGTATAGATGAAGCTCCCTTGTTTCTCTCTTCTTCTCTGGTTTTTTAAACTCTCTCTGTGTTTATAAGAATGAACACACACACATAGGAATGATGCCTCTCTCTCCCTTTACAGTACATGTCTGTTGACTGTGCATTTAAGTGTATGTCTGTGTGTATATATGACTCCCCTTCTCTGTGTTTGTATGTATTTATAATATACACAGGAATGGTGTAGCTATGTAAACATTGCTGTGAATAAAAAATGGAACCGTATAGAATGGTTGCGTGTAGCGATGATTCCATATAGAGTGGTTGCATGTAGGAGTGAATTGTGTAAAGGAATGATTTCGTGCAGGGTAGTTCAACAGCGTGTAGGAGTAAGTTGTGTTTGTTAAAGTAGATATACAGATCAAATATGCGAGTGAATGAATGAGTGGTAAGTGTGAAAATGATTGAACAGAGATATCAATTTATCGATGCACGCGTATGTATATCACATTTCTTACAGTACGCTGTCTTACGTACAGTACGTATAAATTTAACTATATCGATGCGTAAGGTACCTCGTGCCATTTGTCTCTAATCGAATACGTCATTTAAGTGCAGTACATTTTATATAAATTTCGAAAACACGTGAGAAGATAACCTATGTGTTTATGGTTAACTTTAAGCATCACTCATAACAGAGAAAATAGTTTAACATAAAGAAACGATCATAGAATAGAGGAAGAACAAAGCGATTTCCATCCGATTCTCTATTGATTTTCAATTTCCCAAGCATTCATCTATAAAAATGTATTATTATTATTAATGAATAAAATACAAAAATTCATACGTATAAATGGGATTTTATATAATGCTAACAGTGTTACTTCTTTAGATAAATTTAAAGATAAGGAGGAGGAAGAACGAAACAACTGCAGCGGGGGAAGTGAGGGTTATTTTTCTGGAAGGGAAGATTTTTCAATAAAGACAGAAAAATGTCATTCTTAAAGAGAACTTTCTTCCATATCAGTTGCTAAAAATCAAAATAGAAAAAAGTGGATATATATCGTATATATAAAATTGATTCTACGAAATTAAGGGAAAGGAAGAGACTTGATTTGATGAATCGAACATCCTTTATCAGGGAAGAGAATTCGGGAAACAAAGATGATAGATTTAGAAATGGCTCCGTTTATGAAATAAATGGAAGAAGAAGAAGAGGAGGAGGAGGAGAAGGAGGAGGAGGGAAAAGCCAACTTATAAATGATACTTTCACTTTTTTTCAGAAGAGATTTTATAGAAAAGAAATGGCTTTTTTATTAAGCTTGTAATAACCTCGATATATAACTTGAAAAATTACATTTCATTTAATAAAAATATTATTAATTTTCTATATTTTATAAAGTATTATTTGTTTATGTGTGTGTATATATAGGATATTTCATTATTATCTTGGTTCTATAATGCATTTTCATGTCTTTCCGATCATTATCAATGTAATAAATGATAGCGATAGTGATCGGAATTGATTAAGAAAAATGCGAATTTTAAAGCACGTCTCGATTTTAAAAATGGAATTTTTAGTAAAAGGAAACGTCGAATGGCAATTAAAATTAAATATAATCAAACCTCTTAACAACGGACACTGATCGAGACATTAAAAATTGGCCGGTGTTCGGATGGCCGTTCTTAAGAAATTATTTCGTATTTTGTTCAAGGGGGAAGTTCCTGAAAATACGGCCGCTGTTGGGAGGTAGTCGTTATCACAGGATCGACTATACAATTAATAGAAAATAGTTCCGTAGAGATGCTAACTTTTGAAGGGCGATACCGTGGATTTAAACACTATTTTTTAAGGTTATCGCGAATTTAAGAATACTCTTTTAGTGTCCATTATTAGGGGAGTTAAAAATTAAAATGATCCTTAAATTTAGAAACTGGTAAAGGAACTGCACCTTAAATTCCAAACAATAAACTAAACACGTCTCCTCATTACAGTAAACTTTCTGAAGAGAGAGAAAATTTCTACAATAATTTCAATGTCATTTTATAAATTTTAAGACCATATTTTTGCCTTAAATACAAGAAAATCCTTTAATACTACGATTAAAATAAGATATAAACACATTATCGTATATTTTAAATCATTTTTTATATTAAAAAAAATGCCATTTTCTGAGGCAGATACGAGAAGTTTGATCGGAAGTTCCGTCTCTTTGACGTCGAATTTATTTATTTATTTTAAATAAATAAATAAATAAATGATTGAAATACGTAGTGAAGATGTTTTAGATATTATTTTTCGATATTTTAAAAGTCCATTAGTTAAAAATATTTTTTTATAAAGATTTTCTTTATTCTTTTAAACTTCTATAATTGAGTCTAAGAGGAATTGATTTTATTTTTTATTATTCTTATTTTATGTTTAATCTTAAAAACGTTATTTATTTATATAAAATTTTTTAATAATTGCTTGAGAATATTTTATTATTATTTTATTTTGTTATTATTATTATTATTTTTTTATTTAGAAGATATTTTGGAAAGAAGCATTACAGTTTTTACTATTCCCTAGATTTTTCTATTCTTTTGTCAACAAAAATTTGATGTAATCGTCTTAAAAATTCGGTATATTTGTAGAAAAAATTTCAAATCCACAAATTTAATATTTTATTTTATGTAAATCTTTTTTTAAAATTTGTTCTGTCTGATATAAATCTTTAGTAATTCTTATATAAATACGAGGTTCTGTTTAAATAATCATTTTGCCTTGAAAAAATTATAGGTGAACGTATTTATTTATAAATATCTGTTGAATTTAAATTCAGGATGATGGATTTTCCATCATCATCATCCTTAATTCCAATTAGATACATATTTCTACATAACGTTAAATAGATGAAAACTCATCATCCTTATCCTTAAATTTAATTGAATAGATATACATAGTTCAACAGATGAATGTTCCATCATCATCATCTTCATCATTCTTAACTTAAATTCAACAGATATTTATGGATAAATGTGTATATTATCTATGTCTTTAGATATCTTAATTAAGGATGTTGGACGTTTCATTATCATCATCATCATCATCAAATAATAATACAAAATATGTTGTAAGATAACCTAGAAAATTTTTTAGATTAGTAGATATAATTAAGATATAAAACGAACATTTCATGCGATTAAACACGTTAAATTTTAATTAAAACAGAATAATTTCGTGCCAACCCATTAAATAAAATATACTTAAACTGAATTTTTAGGTAATTTACATAGAAAACTTTTTGTCGGTTCCATAACTTAACATACAAAGTGGTCAAAAATTTGATTAATCACTGTAAAAAAACCAGATTCCTGACACATTTAAACGCTTTATTACTTATAAATTTCATAAATTATAATGCTTTGAAGCATCGATTTTTGGGCCACGGTATGTATATTTTATTAAATTATATTCGAGAAATTTCAATATGTTACATCATCTAAATGGCTTGACTGTGTATATATACGTCATCAATATATAAAAAACGGAAACGGAAACCCGACAAATAATTTGATTAAGAAAGAAAGTGAAGTAAATGAAATTCGTAGAAATTAATAGCATTCTGTCGAAAGATCATTAGAAGGACAGAAAAAAATAATAAAAAAAAATAAATCTAAAATTATCATTAAAACAGTTTTAACTTAAGTTGAGTGAAGGATGAATTTATTACTTTTTATCAACTAACTTATTATGTAGATGATTCCGAGAGAAACGATTAAATTAATTCGCTTTAAATTATTTAACATTTATCTAGATCGATAGAAGGAGAGAATCTTGCTAAATATATTAGCAATTAAATTATCTAGATAATTCCCCAGATAATTATCTTAAAATATGATTCTTCGTAACGTCGAATTACTAAAGTCAAAACTAATTAGTTTCCATCATTAGATAATGAGCAAAACGGGAGTTAGTTTTCTATATAATACTATTTTAAGCAAATCAATTATATTTTAAATAATAAATATTTAATCATATCTAGTGATCCATTAACATTATTTAATGATTAATGTCGAAATTGTCATGTTACCGAGTGTTAAAAATTAACGAATGAAGATAAAATATTTGAGAAAGTTTTAAGTATAATTTAATAAAAATTCGTGTAAATTTATGTCTTCCAGCTTGTTTTTATCTTAAAATATCACGTCTATATTATCTAAAAATTTAATTTTCATTTATTTTACTTAAAAATTTCGATAAAATTCGTTAAAAATAGTTTCGGATGTTACGCGCTTATCTACGTACAGTACTTAAGCTAAAATTTTTACTCGGTTTTAAGTAAAATTTATCGAGTTTTAACCGAATAAAATTATTATTTTATATCATTTATATATAATTAAATATATAAATAATGTTATCCTTAAAAATTTTATCCGGATTATATTACTATATTATATTAATTAGAGCAGTTAAATGAGGAACGAAAGCTGACGATGCTGAAGCATTAATCATATTTAATTAAGATTCTATACGTATATATATTATGATTATATTCATTAATTCGCTTCTTAAATTCGGTTTTAAATCATTAGAGATGTTATATATGGTAAATAGAATATATGTAATGGTATCAAGTTATTTTGACCGTTTCTGATTTCGTTTCTTAGACTTTCCATGATGAAATTCCGGATTTTGAATCCCTTAGTGGGTCTTATTTTATCATTCTGGACATTTTGTGATATATGGAAGGTAAATATGATATATCTCTTATTGTATTTTTATGTTCGGGACGTGGATCCTTTTTCAAAATCATTTTACATTCCTTTAGCAAAAAGTTAATAGAAAATAAACAAGTTTTCTTCACTGTTAAACATGATTCACCTGTTTTTTGCAACCCCGTTTTACCTTTAAATGAAAAATGGATTGTCAAAATAAATGGTTTAAGGATGATAAGCTGCAGAACTGAAAAAAAATAAAGTAAAAAAAATAATATCCTATTTTAGAAAATGAAGAGATAATTAGAGTTATCGAACTTTAAATGCTAGGCTATCGAATTACATCGACTCAACTTTAAGCGCTTAATCTAGTTACTTAAATAAATTTTATCTAGAAAACAAGCTAAATAATAAAATATTTAGATAATTTACTATATATTTAAATGTTGTTTTATATTATTTATAGTATAAATTAATTTATAAAACTGTTTTCTTATAAACATCTTCATAAGTAACTCTATATAATAGTGGAAGATTATTTTAAGATTAATGATGATGATGATGATCTAGATAGTTAAGAAGTTAGGTCTAGATTAGACCTAACTTCTTAAGTATCTAGATTTATCTTCTTAATTAGAAGTTGAATCAATCTGGATAAATTAGGTATAATTTTGTTGATGCGAACTTCAAGATGCTTTCTTATTGTTTGAATCAATTGTTTGATTATATGGATCATATTACAGCTAAATTATGTAGAAAATTGCACGTATAATCGAACATTTCATTCATTATCTGGTCATGTAGAAAGTGATATATATATATATATAGAATTTATTTTTCTATCATAGATTGTAACATAACTTGATAATTTTTTCGCATAAATCTTAAGCAATTTTTCTTTCCAAAACAGTGATAATTATTGGTTGTTTTTCATAATTATAAAAGGTAATGATTAAAAATATATAAATAATTCATTTATTTTGATCAAAAAGATGGTTTTCGATAAAAAAAATTAAATAGATAAAATAAAAAAATTATTAATTATATATTTTTAATGTAATTTATAACCCAATTAGAAATAAATTATACATTTTTTTTGTTTTCACTATATTATACCAGTTTATCAAAAACGGGCAAGCTTTAGCTAGTAATTTCAATAAATATTACTTTAAATATCAAAATGTTTTATTTTTATTTTATTTTTACATTACCATTCACCATTCAAGACATCAAAGTTAAATATGTAATTCTGCTATTATGTAGTTGTGTAGAGTTATTTCACTTCGGAGGTTCATGGTCAGGTTTTTCTATGAGAAGGGCATAATAAGTTTGGAAACCATTGGTCTACAGAATGTAGCTTAATTTATTAGCTAATGAGCCTATCGTAATTCATCTAACCTATTTGCAACGATTAGCTAACGTGTAAATAACTTATGTACTAATATATTTGTTAATTTACACCAATTAAATATACACGAATAACATAGTTAATGGCTAAATTTATCTAAATAAAGGAATATTTACTTTCCATCATCAATAAACCAAGATCAATGTAAATAAAAATCTTGTTTATCTCTTATTAATCATGTTATTAATCTGGATAAAGATGTAATCTCTGCTGATACTATTCAGCGAAGAATAGTGATATTCTAACAAATATATATGATAATTAAATTCTATTTTATCAATGTAATGACCTACAGTCATATTAGTTCCAGATAATTGATTAAAAAATTCCATTAAATACTTTTAAATCGCAAATATCTAAGCTTATCCTAGTTTAAGTAGAATTTATCTGAATGATGCCAATCAATTTGGCGTAATTCAATTTAACTTAGTAAAAGAACGATGACAGATAAAGCAAAATTATCTCTAAATATAACTATTAATCCATCATAATTTATCTGGATAAAAGCGAATTTTATCTGATGGATCCTAATTATCGGATTAGGGAATTTCTCTCATAACCTTCTGACATATTTACAGCTATTGTCTATAAAAAATATATATATTTAAAAAAAAGCCGTTAATGTAAGTTAAACGGTAACCAAGGAAACTCGAGAGTCCAAAGGCAGGGAGGAGTGGAAAAAAAAATGATAAAACAATGGGATGCAGACCGGTTCAAAGCGACATGTGATCACAATTAACAATCTTTTGTTACGACATCCATAAAAAAAAGCGTCTTTATCTAAGCGAAACATTTCCTTTGGGAATGGATCAGAGACTTGTTTACTAGCGAGGTTGACCCCATCCCTAGAGAAAATCCCATCCCCCTCCCAAAATACGATTGGCTGAAGCTATAGATGCGGCCTTGAAGTGCCTCCTACCATTAGATAATCAGTCGTCTTGGTGACGGTCGCTATGACAACCGGTTGAGTCGAAGAGGAAGAGGGAGATTCTCTCCAACTTCCACCTTAAAAAAAAGAGAAAAAACCATACAAAAAATAAAATAAAACAACTTAATTCTGTCACGAGCAATTAAATTTTATTAAGTTTTAAACGATTTCCAAATTCTAATTTAAACGGTTACTGAGAAACAAAAGGACAATTCGAACGAAATAATAATAAAGTTTCTTAAAAGTCTCGTCATTGGTCTCATGAACTTAGGTTGTTGACACTGCAGTCACGTGACCGGGCCATCTATCAAGCGCCGATAATCGTGATTATAGTCACGTAATCGTCTTAGCAGTTGCGGTCACGTGATTGATACAGTGCCGTTAATCGATATTGTGATCACATTATCGCCGTTACGTGACACGATATATAATCACGTGATTTATAAGGATGGAGGAGACGTTTATGAATATTTAGAAGAGAATTTGATTGCACGGCTATCCTCGTCCGTGGGTTCGGAATAAAAGTATTTTCTTAAATTTTGTTTCTTTTTTACGGTGAGAGTGATATTATATATATAAAAAAGTCCTTTGAAATTTCTCCAAAACTTTCTACCATTTCTGAAATCGTTAGGTAAAAGCTTCCACTTTCTTGGACAGGAAATCAATGTTTGGTAATTGGAGAAGGATGAAAGTCTGTAACCCATTTCTACCGTCTTTGTGTTAATTAATTTATAATCAGCACCTTATTGTTAAAAGGATCCTTCATTGTTTATCATACGACAAAATTTTTCCCTTACTTTCATTTTAACGCTTTAAAATTTTCCAAGAGAGTTTCTTAAATTGTTAGAATATTTAAAATCAACAAACAATGTAGGAATTTTACATACACACTAATTAACTTTATAAATCATAATAAATATATTTTTATCCTACAGTAATTGGTGTGCAGCATTTGAATTGTTGTAAAACTATTAAATATAATAAATTTTATACCTTTTTAATACTTTAAATACATCGAAATTAATTAAAAATGCCGTTAAAACTAATTTTTTAAAAATAAATTTCACTTTATAAGATATGCCCATTAAAACTTATATTAAAAAATTTTAGCCAATTAAAAAATATTTTAAATTATACCATAAGTTATTAACCAATCAACGCCCGATTCGTCGTGTAAATATTTAAAATACTAAACATAAATTATAATGTAATTTTCGATAACCAATGAAAGCGCGTTATATTATTACGAAACATTCTCGGATTGACTGTTTTAAAAAAAATGTAATTTATTTAAATTATTGCAGTTTTAATTTAACGAAATTTTAAATATAAATTAAAATTCGTGAATAAATTATAGTTTTAATTATCATTTACAATGTATTCATCGAGATTATATATTCTTTAAATTTATTTAAAGTTTATAAATGTTTATATAATAATTTTAAATGTTTAGAATTATATAAAAGTCGTTAAAAGTAGCACGTTTCAGTTGTTGAATCTTCAAAATCCTATAAAGTTTAATTTACAATCTGTATAATTATAATTATAATAATTTATGTAACAATAAACGAATCATAACTACACGATTTTAATATTAAACTTTCATGTTTAAATTAAAATGATTTGTTTTCCTTTAATTCATCTATACGAATATTTTAACTTTTTAATTAAAATTCCTTATTTATTATATATTTTTGAAGTTTATTTCACTATAAATTAATATATAAATGACTTTATTCTTTAATAAGAATATTAAAATCGGAAAAAAATTATGTTTATAAATACTTATAAAAGTTTTAATTAAAAATGTTTTAAATATTGTTATTATTACTATTATTTTTAATTAATTAATAAAACAGAAAATATATTTATAAAATAAATTTGTGCTTATTATTAAATATATTTACATAATGAAACGAATTAATTTAGTTTAAAAATAAATATCTTAATACTTAATTTTGTTTTAAAGCGATTTTAAATAGTTTTTAAAAAATAGAATTTTAAGTTAATTTAAAATTTTAAATTATATTATTATATATACAGTAAAACCTGTATAAACCGGAATCTCACGGTACCGAATAGTTTTCCGGTTTGGCAGGTTTCCGTTTTGAACAGGTTTTACTGTAATATAAAATATTGTTAAATTATTTTTAAAATTTAAAAAAATCAGAATAGAATAAATATTTTTTAGCATTTAATGGAAGGTTTTTTTTCTTTATATTTATACGTTAAAAATATTTTTCAAACTTGAAAATTTATATTTTTATATATAAATAGGGACTATATATTTTTAAAGTGTTTATAGACGTCGTAAGCTTTACTAGAATAGTTTCTTTAAGCACTTGAAATTTAAACTTTATATATAAATGGTTTAGAAAGGAAAAATAAATAAACTATTT
Source organism: Centruroides vittatus (assembly GCF_030686945.1). Taxonomy (NCBI): domain Eukaryota; kingdom Metazoa; phylum Arthropoda; class Arachnida; order Scorpiones; family Buthidae; genus Centruroides; species Centruroides vittatus. Next base: position 2,782,100 of record NW_027122576.1, read on the forward strand.
AGAAAAGAATTACAGTAAAAACTGTCTAAAACGGAAAAATATCGGTACTGTGCGATCCGGCTTACACAGGTTTTACTGTATATTAAAATTTGAAATTTTGAATTAAAAAATGTTTATTTAAATCATTAAGTATAGATGTTTACCAATTAAAGATTAATACCTTTCAAGTTAATCCCTGGAAGTAACCTCAAGCATGAGATATCCGCAGATAAGTTAACTGCAGACGTTTGTAATTAATGATGTACAGTACAGTGCACTCACTACTAGAAAATTTAACTTCTACACGTTATTTGAATATGAATTTTATTTTAAATAATAGTAATTTAATAAAAAAATTATTTAAATATTCCTCTAACGAATATTACATCATTTGTAGGCCATATAAAAAATTTAAGAAGATAAATTTGTATTTAATAGGCCTACTCATTATTTTATATAATTTATTTTTTTAATTTGTTAAATCTTCTATAATTATGCAAACAAATAAAAAAAATGGTTACAATATTCTTAATTAAAATTTAATTGGAAATTTACGTCACGAGAAAAACCGTACAGGACGATATCCGAAGCATTTTATCACTCAAAAAACAGGGGAAAAAATTATTTATAGGTAAATTAATTTAATATAAAATCGATTAAAAATAAAATTAAACTTAATGGTAATTAAGATACCATTAGATAATTTAAAAATTAAATTCGAATTAATTTGTTTAACTTAATTCGTGTTATTTACTCCCGTTTGTAACTAACTTAAACACAGCATCAGACCCCAGTAGTGATGACGTAAATTCCAGCACCTTAAGTACTATTTACTTCCGTTTAATGACGTCACCGGAGCATTAGGTACTTCCGGTGGACTTCCCCTCTTCATCCCCAGATCGCCGGGATTAGGGAGGAGATTAATACGAAAAGGACGACGGGATACGACATGACAAATTGTATCTTTACCACTGGTCATGATGATATCAGTCGCCATATTAATTTTCTCGGATGATGAATGGTAACATATCTGAGAAGAACTTTTCCTTCGATTTTCTTTTCGGAAACGATTATCTTAATCTCTAATCTTTAATAGGATTGGACGTTTTCTTGGTAACTAGACGATAATGTGGAATTGGTTTAGTGGTCTTTTTTTTCCTCTCCTCCTTTCATATATATATATATATTTATATAAATAGGCCTTATATAAACTTATCTGTTAGTAATTATAGTCGAATAAAGATAAAGAAAGCTTAGGAAACAAGTTACAAAACTTCACTAATTCTTCGAACTTGATGTATATTTTTATATTTTTACTTCCTCCTGATGAAATTCTTCGTAAATTTAACTAGTCATTAAGAGGTTCAAAGTCAGTTTTTTAATGTTAAAATTTTATTACGATAGAAATTAATACAGACAAAATGATTTTTTAATTTAAAATAGTTTCAAAGTTATTTTAAAAAAAAATAAATTATAAATAAAAGTTCTTAACAGTTCTTTAGAAGAGATAAAATTTCATTATCCTGCATTTTAAGCTTTCTTTGTCGATTAGTTTGAAAAAAAAGATCGTTGTTTGTAGTTAAAAAGCTTGGAAAGAATTCCTTTTAAAAATTTAAAAACTTGGCATTTAATTCTAAATTTTATATAACTCGATTATAAATGTATAAATTACGGTTAAATGTAATTAATTCGTTGAATAAAAAAATACTTCAGGATGGACGTAATTACTTTGAAACATAAATCGCACTTCGAGAATTTTTCTGATAAAATTGACTTACATCAACTTTACTCATGGCTGGGCCACAGGAATTACCCAAGTTTGCGTGTAATACGGGTTTGACCATCGAGTAATGGGCATTCCACTACTCTTGTGCGACATTTAATCAACTATAGAGCACCATGGCGTAAGCATATTACTAAAAATTGTTTTTCTGTTTAATAACATACTAAAATATATTCTTCTATAGACATTTTAATTGTTTTTAACAATTAAAATACGATTAAAAACGATTAATATATAAATTTTGATATATTGATAATTTTTTAAATAAATAAATATTAAATAAAATATCTTTTTATAAGGACTAAATGTATCTACTGAAGCTAAATAATTAGAAAATTGTATTTATTTTCTGCATAAAACACATTTATTATACATAAATATCGTATATAGTCTTTAAAAAGGCAGAAAATATCTGCATCTGTCAATTATAATGTCTCTAACCAATCACCATCTCGAAAACCACGCCTCCAACCAATCACTGATAAGACAAGTTTCGAATACTCTCTTACTTATATCACAGAGTTCTGCCTATACTCAAAATAACTTTCTTCTAAATTTATCTCCTGAATTTATCAAAATTAATAAAATTTTTTATAATCTTATAATCCAACGTTTAACTTGAGTATAAAAACAAAATAATTATATAAAGTTTTTTACTAAAAGTTAAAATTAATGAATTGCTATGAAAGAAAAAAATATTTTTCTGTAAGGAAGTTTTTGAGGAATTTTAAACACTTAAATATTAAAAAAACAAATTAATAAATTCAACTTAATACAGTCAAACCTCTAAACAACGGCCGCCGATGGAACATAAAAGATGGCCGCTATTTAGAGGTTCGACTGTATTTCGTTTACAACTCAATAACTTTATTAACAGATCAGTGGATAATTAAGAACAAGGAATGGAAAGAATAATCGATTAATCGAAAAACAATTAAGAGAAGTCGATTTTCGTTTAAAAGGAATTAAAAAAAACAATTAAATAATTGATGATGTAATTCGATTATTGGGAAAAACTTCTTTATATATATATATATATATATTTTTTTTTTCTTTAAGCAACACATTTATTTATTTCTTAAATAAGGTTTTTATTATTTAATTTAAAGTAAAATTTATTTAAATTTTCTAGAGTTTGATAAACAGAATATTAATTAAATCGAAAGACGTTTCGTATTTGATTGTTATACTTTCGTTTCCGAAATTACTTTCGCTTGAAGGTACTTTTACTTTATCTCTTACTTATCATGGTTACACCAATCGAAGAATATATATATATATATATGTATATCGAGTTTACTTCTAAATAACGATAAGGATAATGACCTTTCGTGTTTCTTTAATAAATATACAGCAATGAAGCATCAGTGCTCATTACAACAACAAATCAAAGTTTAGCCCTAATATTACTTTCATATAACCATAGATGTTGTAAAAATCGATTTAACACACGAAAAGAAAGTTATTTACTTAAAAATAATGAAATATTTTAAAATTTTTGCGGGTAATTATTACCACTTTGACCACACCGCACGTAAGCGCGCTCTTTACTTTATAAGTACAGCGAGAGCGCTACGCTCGGTTTTTCAAGTTTATAGCTTAGTCGTAATTTATTAAACTATTATCAGAATGAAAAGATATTAAACCGCAACGATAGCATGTGTCATCGTAACAAATTCGACTGACCCACTCTTAAAATTGCAAGCCAACTCGTAGCAACTGTCTTATTTTCTACCACAAGAATCCTCCAAACAGCTGTTTGCACTTTTATTAGCTTTTCGAATGACTCGAGTTAAATCGATTTTTTTTTCTTCCTCTTTTCTCTCTTCTCCCTTCACTTTTATCTAGGAGTTACGAAAAAGTCGGTTTACCTAAGAAATCTAAAACCTTCACGCCAATTTTCTCAGTTGCATTCAATTCAATCCACTCTCATCTTACCAAAGATGATGAGTGGAGAAGGAGGAGGAGGATGGGGATGAGGAGGAGGAGGAGGAAAAGGAGGAGAACTCTTAATTCTAAAATTTGATATAATTAAGTTTCGATTTCTTTATAAAAATTATATTTATTTCCATGAATTTTTTTAATTCCCTTCGTAAATAAACGGAATCCCCATCGATTAATTGGCTATCTGTAGAGATAAAATGGCAGAGAATGGCTCCATTGCATTCCCAAAACTCCTCAATATCCGAGCAGACTTTTACAATTGGTACCGACTTCCTTAATGGACTTCTCCTCCTGGCAATTTTTCCCAAACTTCTGTGCTGCTAGAACTGGTCATGCGCTCTCGGTGTGGTCCTGTTTCCAAATATTGTCTTCACCAAGAATTTTCTTGGATTCTTTCCAGAAGAATTAGTTCCCTGTTTTTTTATACGTCTCTCATCCTCTTTTTTTCTATTAATTACTGCAGCGAATAGTAAACAAACATGTAATACAATTTCCTTCCTCCTACAGTTAATTGTTTCTTAAAAATTATTTAATTATAATTATATATATATTATAATTAACTTCATTATAAATTTAATTATGTACTGTACGCTTATGCATACGTAAGCAAAGGAGAAACATTTAATCATAACTTTATTATTCTAAACTATGCTTCGATGTGTAATTTTTTTCTCTGATATTTATGTATTAAAATCCTAGCCTGGCCCTAGCAGAGAGAGATGAAGTTGAGACCCAGAAATTTTAGGGGCCCATCGTTATATTATTTGTATAAGCAGGGTCTGTGAAAGGGGGCCCAAAATGGTCTTTACGCCATTCTCTCAAGGGGCCTTGCTCTTAGCTATTACCACGCACACCTAAGTTAATGGCATTTATAGTTATTAATTGGTTAGTAATTACTTAGTAGCACGAGTAATTAATTTACGCAATTTTAAGCAGAAAAAGGTATGAATTTAGTTAAATAATTGATAAATTTATGTAAGAATTTATCACTATCGAAAGTTTAGTTCGATAGACTCCACGCACCGATAAGAATTATCGTGTAGAAAGTGATGTAACTTACTGTTAGATGTAATGATTCAAGATGAAGCAACATTTGCTGTGATGTTTGAGAGTTAAAAGAGTACAAAGATTTTCAATGCGTACATAATGGTCTGAGGAAGTTGAGGATAATTTCACTCTAATGGACGATAATGGATGCGTACATAAAGCTTCTTTAACCAATCAATATCTTATAGATTTAAGCCATGGAAGTAGCTAATAGTTCACTTGATCTAAACTTGATAAAGCATGCTTGAAGCATGCTTAATTGGTTGTATCATTTCACTATTCTCTAGTTGTTTAGAATGATAATTTCAGTAGAATTGATTACGTGTAATAAATATTTTCGTCACACAAGATGATAATCTTAACACAAACAATATTATTATAACGCGAGTTTATATATTTATAAATCGAATTTAATTATTTTTACACATTTTTTAAAGCTTAAAATGTATAGAAATTTCTTTAAATTAGCATTAAGAAGAACTACAATTCAATTAAAATATAATATAATTAACCCAATTTTCAGCTCGATTAAAGAATTATGTAATTAAAAATTTCGATATAACAGAAAATTTTGGCTTAAAATAATTATTTTGATAAGATTTTAAACTTATATCTTGGTTTAAAATAAGGATTTAAGGTCTTAGAAGATAATCCAAGATAGAGAAAAAAGAGAGCATCTCCCTTTTTATCTACAGATTGTTTACACTGATCTAAGTAATTATCTGATAAAGAAATTTGCTGGAACAGGTGACAAATGACAGAAATGTCACATATTTGTCCAAAGTGCAATTGGGAGGGAGAACATTCTTGACAATTGAATTAAAGGCGTGTCTACTTACATTAGCAGTGGCCATTTTCCGAAGCTTTCTGTAAGAGAAAAGATAAATTTTACTTTAGATAAACAGAATAAATGTTGAATTAATAGAATAAGTACATATAGATAAATACTTATATCTATACGTTAGAGAATAATAAATTATTGATAATATAATAAATTTCTCTTGTAATTTGTTCTAATGGAACGGGGAGTTCCTGTTGCAATTAGTTTAAGTAAACTTCTTTCTAAACGCTTTACCTGGATAAACTGGATATCAAAATAACATTTTATCATTCTAATAAGATTATATTTTATATTCAATATTTATTTTTCAAGTAAACTAACATGCGTTTCCACAGAATTATTGTTATTTGAGTAACTCTCGAAGAAGTATTATTACTTTCCAAACTGTTATATATATAATATGATATAACAGAGGGAAAGTATGGCGATCGGTCAAAAAAGACCCCTCCCACAAGAATTTTACATTTTTAGACTCGTAGAAGCTTGAAACGTCGAGAATTCAAAAATATTTGGAGGGTTTTTTATATGTATGCATGTTAGTATGTATGAGGGGACACGACTTTGTTCATCCACTTTAAAGCTTAATAACTCACGTGCCTTCTTTTGAAAATTTCTGAAATTTTACAGGAAAGTTTGTATTAGGGGTATTTATTCTATTAAATTTTGGTGGTTAAAGGTTGAGGGGGTTGAAAAGTACAGGTGGTCTTATGTCGTATCTCGAGTGGGGTCTGATTTAAAGATTTTATTCGTTATTATCATATACAATTTTTAAAAATAAAACTCATCTATACCCTCAAAATTAAGGTTTTTGCTATTTTATAATAATTAATAATATAAAAATTTTTTAAAAACCTCATAAGAGATGGCGCCACACACAATTTTAACTTTTTTTTTGCCGGGAAAGTTATGCAACTCACTGCTAGATTTTGCTCCTCTATAGAGATGCAAACACGATCTACACGAAGCGTTATTTTAAAGCAGTTCTAAGCACCTTCAGAATTTCTACCCCAAACACCAGAAGACTTAAATTTAATTTTATCATATATATATATATTTCTTAACTTTCAAACTTATATGTTTAAAAAAATAATAAATAAAAAATATACACTTTCTAGAGAGTAAGATGTAACGTTTAAACATTCAATGCATTTTAAGAAAAAGAAATAAATCTTAATAATTTTGTAAACATATCCACTTAGGAATTGCCTCCTACTACATTTTCTAAACGGATAATAACACAATTTGCCAAATTTCTTCACTTTCCTACACAAAAATTGATGGGGTCTACTTTTGGGAATATTAGCAATAAAATCCCTCTCCTCTCTCTCTGTAAATTTTCTTATTAAATTTTGAATTTAGCAAAGAAAAAGGAAATAATAATAATAAAAATAAAAAAGAAGGAATGTTATCTTCGCGAATTTAGGGAATAATAAACTAGAATAAAAGCAATTCCAACTTCAACCCAACCTCTTTATAACAGATTAATTGATAAAAATGTAATATCTTCTATTTACGTCATAATCTCTTTCAGTCCGACGTCACAATTGATCTTTTTTTTTTCTTCTTCCCTCCCCCTTTTTTTAATCTTTTCCCCTTTCACGTGTGTCTGCGCGTGGAAAAATTATCTCCACGTCCCTCCAAGACACAATTTCGAATGTTTGTAGCTTTAATTTTCGCTTTCAAAAAAATAATAATAAATAAATAAAGAAATAAATGGAAACAGAAAGAAAAATTCCTGCATTCATGCACATTATTTTCCTTCCCCCTTTTTTTTTTATTTTCAGTTTTACCTTGTGTTAAATGACGCTTGAAAATTGAACATTTGCAAATGGAAATATCTTCAGCTCCTTCCGAAAATATGTCAGCCAGTACGTACTGTGTGTCTGTCCGTATATATATAAGGATTTATAACATCATAAAAAAAGTTTTTGCATATCAATGGTTTATAACTTTATTTCGAGATTGGTGCCGTTTTATAACCCCGAAATTATATAGCTTTCCGGATAAATTTTATGATTGCAAATTATTTTATAATTTATAAATTATGTATATCAATTTTTATATTGCATTTGCATTTTTAAGGAATTTTTCTTCTTCTTTTTTTTTCATGTTTTAAAAATTCCGATTGATGCAATCTTTAAGCTGTTTGAAGAATTTTTTTTCAAAGTTTCTGTAGCATTTATTGATTTTAAAATTTTCGGAAATTTCAAAAATATGTATATAAAAAAAAATTTTTATTGCGATGAAATTCTAAGACATAAAAATTGCGAACTTTCATCCGAGAAAATTTGTAACAGGATATGAAAAAATACAGTAGATCGAAATTTTTGATTCGGAATATCCAAAATTCTTGTCCAAACTATTCGAAATTTTATTCCAAAATATTTCCAGTTTTGATTTAAAAAATTATCTGAAATTTTTAATTCAAATTGTCCAGAATTCTATCCAAAAGTTTAATTTGAAAAATTAATTTTTTATCCAAAATTATTCAAAATTTTAATCCAAAGCGTCTTAAATTTTATTCGGAACTTTCTTTCAAAATCTCCACATTTTCAATCCGAATTACCCAAAAGTTTAATCCAAAATATTCACATTTTTAATTCAAAATGTTCAAAATTCTCTCCGAAATTTCGGTCCAAAACATTCAAAAATTTAATTCAAAAATAACAATATTTTTGATCCAAAATATATTCAAAATTCTACCCGAAACTTTAGTTTAAAATACCCAAAATTTTAATCTCAAAAATTAATTATTTTAAAATCTAAGATTATTCAAAATTTTAATTTAAATTTTATTCGGGACTTTCGTCCAAAAATCTTCACATTTTCAACCCAAATTGCCCAAAATTTCAAATCGAAATATTCATATTTTTAATTCCAAAATACCCAAAAATTCCATTGAAAACTTTAAAAATTTCAGTGATTTTGGAACTCTTTTTAAATATTAAAATACTCCCAAAAATTCTAGAATTTAAAATCATACATTTGTAGAATTGTTCAAATATTTGAATTAATAATAAATAATCAAAACGAATTTCGAACGAAAAGTCAAATTCTGGAGTTTGACCAGAATTTTAAAATTTCCAATGATTATAAAAAAAAAAAAAATTCCAATAGAAAGAAAACATTTTTAAAATCCTGAACTCAGCTTTAAAAATTAATGGAATAAAAAAAAGAAAATAAAATAGAATACTTTAAAATGTGTTCATCAACATTTCAAAGGTGTAAATATTTAAAAAAGTATATAAAGTTTTAAAGTTATAAAATTGAACAGCACTCCTCAAAATAATTGATTTTTACTTTCTCTGGTGTTATATATAACACAGAAAAAGTACGGCGAGCGATCAAAAATACGACCCCTCCCCTCAAGATTTTCACATTTTTGGATTCGGGGACTTTAAACATCGAGAAATTCAAAAAATTTTGGGTTTTTTTTCCCTGTATGTATGGATGTTAGTGTGTGTGAGGAAGACACGATTTTGCTCACCCACTTTGAAGCTTAATAACTCACTAACCTTCTGTCGAAATTTTTTGAAATTTTGCAGGGAGGTTTGTGCATTACGAAGATTAATGCCACTAAAATTTAGAGGCTAAAGGTCTAGGGGTTGAGAAGTACAGGGGGTCTTGTAACATATCTCGAGTGGGGTCGGACTTAAAGATTTTCTGGCATTTACAATCTCTTACAAAACTCGTCTTTGCCCTCGAAATTAAGCATTTTGCCACTTTATAATAATTAATAGCATAAAAAATTAAGTAAATTCTCTCAACAGATGGCGCCACACGCAATTTTAACTCTTGCCGGGAAAGTTATGCAACTTGTTGCTAGATTTTTTTTAATGTTTATGTTGTATAATTTTTAAGTTTTATTTGAAATGTTTTATGTTTAAAGGTCAGTTTTTAGTCTTTGAAGGCTTAAAATATTGTATTTTGAAGTTTAAAAATTATGAAAATTTTTTGGAAGATATCAAAGAATGCATCAACGAATTGAAAGGGAAGAATAAGTTATCTTCATAAATAAATTCTAAATAAATTCATCCTAAATTCTAAAATATCGAAATTTATGTTATAAAATCGATAATTTTGTAAAAAATTGTCAAAAATATTTATTAAAAAAACTAATTTTACTAGATCGCAGACTTGATTTATGTTATTTATGGCATGGATTATCTATAAATACGTCACGATATATACATTATGTGTATAACATATTTTTCATAAAAAACCAACATGCAAAATTCACGATGCACTGTAAATCGTTATCATCATCATCCTAACCATCTAATCTATTTTTTACAAAATAAATTATATATAGATGATAATAATGTAGGTTGCGTCATCAGTATCATCGAACAAATCTATAGCGTATTGTTCAAAAACAATCGTCTCTGAAATGTCGTTATGCATTCTACAATATCATCTATGTTATCTATATTAACAAAAAGTCATAGGTTATAATGATTACGTATTACGATTCTTTGTAAATGATATAGATAATCATTGTCTACATCATTTGCAAAAAATCTTGATACACCCTATAACATAATTACTTATATTAACTACACTATTTACAAAACAGATCACCCTACACCATCATCATCTATATCAACTATATTATTTACAAAACAGATCAGATTACACCCTATAACATCACCACATTTATCATCTACTTTATTTACAAAGTATATCACCCTTCACCCAACATCATCATCATCTATATCAAGGCAAATAGATGATGATGAAGGATGAAGGGCGATCGCTCTTCACTCTACATCATCTATCTCAACTGCATTATTTCCAAAACAGATCAAGCTACACTGTACATCATCATCGTCTCTATCAATTACTTTTTTCACAAAAATCATCCCAAACCTCACATTATCATCCCCAAAAGCATAATACATACCTGTATTACATTTATGACATAATTTTTCTCTGGTTCCTCCCTGCTTAACTCATATATATATATATATATATATATATAACTTATATTATATAAAATCAGCCGAAAGCGATAAAAATACAGGAGGATAAGTGTTCTTAGCAAAGTTTTTGTCGTGCTTTTCTTTACGACTTTCCCCATACACCGTCAATCTAAGACATTTCTTATAAAACTTCCCTCAGGGATTATCGAACTATTTCGAATCAAAACTTTTGTAGATTGGATTAAGGTCCTTACACTATTCGACATATAATAAATAAAAAAAAGAAGAAAAAAGATTGTTAAATGCGGCTGTAAAATTGTATTCAAACGAAATGCGGTTTTCGATGTGGGCTGCACTTTCATTTACACAAACATGAGCTCTCCCTAAATTTGCATACAATTTTTATTAACAGTTTTTAACACTCTCCCAATGTTGAGAACTGCTTCAATGGATAATTTCCTCATAAAATTTTGCAGAATTTCTCCAGAAAAAATATTTTCTTTTTTTTTCGTTAATATTCGATTAAATTTTTGTCTCCACCGGGATGACAGCATTGTTAAACTTTCACGCAATATTGCTAATATTTTGAAAAATATCTTGCATGCGATTTTATACAGTAAAACCTGTGTAAACCGGCATTGCACGACACCGAATATTTTTCCGGTTTGGCAAGTTTCCGTTCTAAACTGGATTTTTTAACGTAGAAAATTGCTCCGTTTCGATGAATATTTTTCTGTTTAGACAGGTTTCCGTTTTGGACAGATTTTACTGTACATATTTTTAATTTTCTTGACAAGTTTCTACGCGAAATATAGTACTGCTTATTTGATAAAAATTGTATTAATTACACTACTGGTGAGAATTGCTCCCAATGTTGATAGCCTCTACTATTGAGAGCTGCTTCAATGGATAATTTCCTCATAAAATTTTGCAGAATTTCTTAAAGAAAAAAATGTTTTCTAATTTTTTTTCTTCTTCTTCTTCTTCCTCTCTCTCTTTTTTTTAAAATCAACATTCGATTAAATATCTGTCTGTACCAAGATGACAGCATTGTTAAGCTTTCTTGCAATATTACTAATATTTTTCAAGACTTTTTTCCTTTAATTTTCTCGACAGGTTTCTATGCAAAAATATGCCATTAACTGCTGACAAAATTGTATAAATTAAACATTAAAAATATACTATTTCCATATAAAATATATTGTATATAAATCCTTCTTCATCATCCTAAGAGATGAGGTAAACATTTAACATCATTAAAACTTTTAATCAAAATTCAGTCATTAATCTTACTATATAAAAAATATGTATATATATTATATCTTAACAACATTTATCTTGATTTTTTAATAAATAAAACTTTTAAAAATTCATAAAAGATTTTTCAAAACTAATTTTAAAACTTTATATTATCCGGTATCGTTGGAAGTAAAAATATGCAAAGTGTAGAGAATGAATAAGTGATTAATTTTATATACACATACCTGTATATAAATAATAATAATAAAATAAAAAAAGAGAATTTAAATGATGAAGGTTATCTTAAACCCACCCAAAATAATGTTTTTGTGTTTATACAGGAGGTAAGGGATAACTATTATTTAAAATATGAAAAATAATTCGTGATATTTATTAATGAGATGTTGGAGGAAGTCAAACTGAGATAAAATATTGCCACTTCTCCCTGCTATCTCGTGTGCCCACCATTTTATATTGATTGTAATTTAAAACAGTTTCTTGATTAATTAAATTTGCAGTTACTAAGAGAGTTTGTTTGAGATCTATTTGAATATTGTGACTGCGAATGAATCGATGTGTATTGGGCCAACGCTTCTGAATCACTCATTTAACATCAGATAACGTCTTTCACTAGTGTTAATATCATAAAGGTCTTTTGATAGATGGTTAATTTTGGTTATATACGAGCAAGACATTAATTGGGATTAAATTAATGGGATAAACATGTCTTTCTGTGGATACAAGTGATCAGATTAAACTTCACCCAAAATTAAATTTGTTCTGTCCCTCTCTTAATTATAAATCTTTTAAATAGCTCTTAAATCATTTTAAATAGCTGCTACTTCAGTTTTATAACCTGTGTCACACTTGAAAAAAAATTGTAGAGAGAGAAATGATATTTTAAATTTTTAAAATAAATTCCTGTAGCTGAAGAGTCGAAGGATGTTTTTTTTCTAATTTCTGAAGGTTAAATCGGTATCTTAGTCTAAAAAGTTGAGTGCAATTTTCAAGTAAGACAACTGAAATTGGCTCTGTAAGAGAATTCCAAATTGCATCAATTTTCCGGATGGATCATGATACACATTTTCGTTACGGAGATACTAACATAATTATCGATCTATCATAAAGTCGTTTTCAAGGTATCCATAGATCTAACAAGTTTCTTTTTCTTTCTTATCTTTGCTTTCCTAAGAAAAAGTTTTTACAAGAAAATTTTACATATAATTCGATCTAAAATACAAATTTTACTTTTCAGATCTCTTTCGCACCTTTTTCTTTTTCTTATAAATTAGTCTTTTATCTAACATCAGAATTCGGTTCAATTTCTGAAAGACTAAATTAGTTTGCAGCTAAAAGAGGTACTGTACAATACTTTAATTCAAACTCTACGTCTCTATTTGTATAGTTTTCATCAGTATAAGTCTTCTAGAATAAGTCTAAACAATAAAATAATTTTAAATGAATATATTAGTTATATTTAATTTTTATGGTTTTTCGATTTATTTGTATCAATATTACAAATAAATTTGCTAAAAATAATTAATGTTAATATTTAATATTGTTCAAATAAATTTCTGTTATAATTTAGCGCATTATTTATTTATTTATTTACAACTTTTTGTGAAAATATGATTTTAAATTTGACAATTTAAAGAAAAATTAGGAAAATCGATCCAAAAATGTGGCGAAAATTCCATACAATAATATAAAGTTGATTAGAAAATTGTCAAAGGTAATTAAAAATTAAATTTTTTTTGTATATTCAACAAATTCACGTGCTTAATTAAAAAATTAACAATAATAAAATTCACGTGCAAATTAAAAGCGAAATTCATGTGCGGATTTACTTCACTTTTATTTATTTCCAAATACAACGAGTAGAGTCCAATTGGATTCCTCTACAAAACAACAAGAAGATAAACTCCACGAACAAAAGTCCAGGAGCACATTCTTCCCTTGTCTTTTTTTATTATTAATATTGTTAAATTCAAATAAAGCGTGCCACGACCCAGTTTTATATATAATTATTTTTGCAAACTAAAAATGTTGATTAAATCAAGCGTAGTTACTTCTCCAGTGTCGATCCTCCAATCCAGCAAACTTTTTAATCAAGTAAAATAAGTGTTCTTGCGAATAAACTGATCCTCGGTGTTTGATTCAATTTCCTCTTCTTTTTAACAGCCGACAATGGGAAGCAAAGCAACTCACTTTCCTAAACTTCGACTGACAAAAGTTAACTGATGAATTGAAATAAAGTCAATTGAATGTTGCACTAATCGGAAATTTAATGACCTTTCTGTTTAATGTCGGAAAGTATTGATTTATTAAGCGGTATGTTTTAATTGAATCTGTTGATGCGTCCTAAATACAAAAGGGTGAGAGGAAGATGCTTCTTTTAAACATCATCGCAATGCCGGGATGCAATTTTTTTTTAAATCGTAGTTTTAATTTATTTCATTTAACATATATGCTCTCCATTTCAAATTAATAGTGTCTTGCCCCTGTACATCATACTTTTCCTGTTAACAAAAGAGTCGTGCCGGTTATCTATGTAACTCCTCTCGGGGGAAAAGCTTTGAATTGAAATCACGTGATTTTCGGTCTATATCAAAAGTACATATACAGTTAATCGGGACCTCTTGCCCCACGCTTTCCATATCCGCTCACGACTTTCGTCTATCTGATACCATTCTGGAGATTATGAAAGGATGGACAGACAGACCGACGACAGTGGAAATTCATAGGTCTACAATTTTTTCAAATTGCAGCCCAACCACACTTCATAAATCTTCAATTGATTTTATGACGGACGATTTCGATTTGAATTATCTTATTTATCATTCGAATTATTCGATAAATATTTTTAAATTAAAATGTGCAACCAGCGTTAAATGGAAGAGGAGGAGGAGGAGGAGAAGGAGAGGAGGAAGATGATGATGATGATTTTGATTTATACGTTTTATTTCGTTTTTAATTAGATACTCGCCGGTTATTATCGCCATTATTATTTAGGCGAAGGATGGAAGATAAAGTTTTGAAATTTATTTTAAATACATACATATATATTTTATGAGCGAAACTTAATGATTTAGTAGTAAAACAATCATAAATTAACTTTTATATTTACGGTGTCAGGTAATTTATTAAAGCGTAAATAAAAATAATCATTTATATTAAAACTGATTAAATCGATTTTTCAGCTGCGCGAATATTTTCGTTTTCTCCATGAAATGTATATTTTACTTTCTATATTTAAAAAAAAATTGTTATTACGTAGTTTGAAAAAAAAAACAATTTTCACTAATTCGTACAGTATGTTTATACGTTTATCAATGAATTTGTTTGACTTTCACTTTTGATTTGCGCGTGAATTTCATTTTCATTACGCACGTGGATTTCACTTTTAATTATACACGTAAATTTTAGTTTTTACTACGCACGTGCACGCTACTGAAATCGAATTCTGTCGCGTGCGCAGAGCTTTCACTTTTTTTTTTTTTTCATTCATTTAAATTATACAAATGAATATTTTTGTTTCACGTGATTGAAATTGATCAAATTGATTGTACTTGTACTTTCATTGATTAATTTACTTAATTTTAAAATGGAATGTAAAAGAAAATTTTGTCGTGTATATTCATTTAATTCATTCTCTAATAAATTGAAAAGTAAATTTTATTTTTACTAAATGTAATTTAAAGATAGAAACTTTGATTTTTTAATATTTGGTATTTAAATATTCCATTATATATATGTAAATACATTTTAATACTTTGTTTATACTATATACAGCTTTGTAAGTCTATATATATTTTTTAACATTAAATATTAAAAATTGTTTCAAAATTATATTAAAAGTCAATATATATACCAGATGATCCAAAGTCGATATATTTTAAAATGGATCTTAAAGTTTTGAAACTATATCTTGCTATTTTATATAAGTTGTAGAACATAAATTTGATATTTATTTAATTTTTCAATGATAATTTACTCTGATAAATTAAAATAAATTCTTAATAATCAACTTTATAACATCATTAAATCGCAATTTTTTAAAATTTAACATTAAAAGAAATCTTCCTATATTTTAATTACACTTAACAAGAACAATTATTTTGCCAGTTACCATGGAATAATACGCAACAATGATGACAATGATAATAACAATGCTGTTTTAACACGAAGACAAAATTACGATTTGTAACCAGTAGATCAATGCAGACAAACAAATCTCTAAATCTGGATCAGATGTTAAATGACAACAACACAAGAAGATTACCAATTAACAGAAGATTGCAGATCAGTAATTACGATATTGCCTTGTTAGGTCAGAATAATTCTAGGGATATTACTTTCACGAGATTTATGAGATGATTTCAGCGCGGTCCTGGAAGAGAGTACCTTCTCTCATCACCTATTAATAAACTTTTACATGAAGCAGCAGTCCTTATTTCTCTTCAATTTCCAATGACTCAACATTGTACGATGCTGAAACTGCAATAATATATTTTCTAGTAAAAATAACTCTAAGAGGAAGAGTTACGAAAACGTGAGAATTCCAGCATCATTACGGGGAATCTCCCTACACTTATCGATCATTCTAAGGGGGAAAAATTCCCTGGTATCATGGTTTCATGCGTTACTTTTAGGCTCCTTCCTATCACAATTTCTAACGTTCAAGCAATTTTATCCTTGTATAACGTCATTTTTTTCAATATAATAATGCTTTCCTATACTATAATAGTATCAATAGGGTACTTATTGGTATAGAAAACTTCTCAAATGGCTCTGTCAAGTTTCCAGATCTATTTCCAATTGAACATGTTTAGATATGATTTGGAGACATCTTGGATGATCGCAACAGCCTGTAAGGAATCTAAAGAGATCTTCAAAACGAGTCGAGGCAGCTTGGTAGGACATCCCTCAAGAGATTATTGACCACACTATTGACAACATGCCAAATCGTATTTCTGGGAGTGTGGTCTAAATAGAGGTACCACAATCCATTAATTTTTGATAAATATTGAAGAATTTTTACCTCTCCACCTTCTGCAAAACTAGGCTCTAGTATTACTCTCTTTTCAGTGGAAAACTATAGATAAATTATGATACTTTATTATTTTATTAAATAAATTTAAAGAAATAAAATATTTTTCCACTTTATAGAACTAAAATTCTGTTAAATTGTAATGAGTTTTCTTTACAGGGAAGCTGTTATAATGATGTATACTTGCTGCAACCTATTATAATACATTTTTCATACATGAAAACGAATATTCGATAAGGATTTAGTGGAAATTTAACTATAAAGAAGCAAGCACAGCATTGGTTATCCAAACTAATTGGGGATTTGCAGATTCAGGTTTCTTGATTTTTTATTGGATAATTGATTATTAAAGTAAAATAAAATTTTAACAAATAACAATTTTTATTCACTATTTTAATTTAAATAACTTAATAAATAAAAAAAATCAAAGAAATTTTAGAATATTTAATGCGAAATTCCCAAAAATCTGCCTAGTCAATACCATACAAACGTTGCAATTTATATTAAATTTTCATAATAACATACGTTATTGACAAATATGGGACTTTATATATTTAAATAAAATTAAATTTAAAGTAAATTTATGTGAAGTAATAATTATATTTACATTAGAAAATGAAATATTTCTGATATTATCCAGAGTTTTAACATAAAAATTCTATCGCTGTATCGTTTATACACTGTAAGAGGCCACTGTAGAAAGTAAAATCAATTAGTTTTGTTTAAAATTATTACAGTAAGAAGCAGTATTTTACTGGAAACAAGAAACGAGATGAGGATATTACACTGAAAGTTCTCTACATCCATTTGCATATTTTAGTAAAAAGAAGGGGAAGAAAAATTAGAATTTTTTTTTTTAAATTTGTTTTTACTTTATTCTTGCTTAAGTCTACATATTAAACATAATCTACAACAGCACGAGAAAATTGGATAAAATTTTTAAAAATTTAAGTATTTAACAAATCACTGGAAAACTTTCTAATTTCAGAAAGATATTAACTAAAATTAAAACGATTTATGAAAATATATTTACCCTTTATTGAGTTAGAATATTGAAGTTTTCAGATAATTGACGTTCCTTCTTTTATTTTATTTATTTATTCTTTTTAATAATTTATATCCTGCGCTTCGCTTTCATCTACATTTCGCGGGATTAAGAAATAGATTAATTTCATTTCTCACGTGTTCTTTCAAGTAAATCGCGTGTGTAAATTTCACTTTCGACCACGTGAATATGGACGTAGATTTCTACAAAGGAAAAAAAATGAAACAGATTGGTATGAAAGAGAACTATTTATCATTTCATTTTCAGTAAATTCAATCGAATCCCTTCAGTGCATCTTCTCCTTGTTGCATTTAATCACAGCCGCAAACTCCCACAACGTACAGTAATTACAAGGATTTTTTTCGTATAAAACTATAGTAGAGATTAATCCTTAACGTCGTGCGCTTAATTCTAAAGGTAGTAATAACAGTTTAATTAATAAATATCGATTATTTTTTCTCCTTGGAAAATACGGTTAATTTTTAAAATCATAATTGGGTTGCCTTTTATGACGTAAGTTTCAAATTCCTTTCTGTAGATGGCATTACTCCTCTCTGGAGATTGGGAGGGAAGGTCCAACGTAGTTTCTTTGCTCCGGATATTAACAACATGAAGTGAATACCAGAACGTCTACAGCTTTTAAGGCTTCCGTTCAATTTCCGTTCGCGATCTTTAACAAACGCCGGGTAAGTAGAAGGGAATGTTATCTGTATAGAACCTTAAGACTCTTCAATTAGCTTAATATGATCAGAAACTTTTATTCGACTAGAAAATTTAATTTTCTTCACTTAAACACAAAAGGAGGTTAATATAAAAGTGTATATATATATATATGTAAAAAACGAACCTTATATAAGATAATGCCCATAATTTTTAAAAAAATATTTTAATCTAGTTTTTATTATAAGGCGACGTCAGAAAAAAACAAGCAAACATTACGCGTAACTGCATTATTTTGTACGCCGTTTCTATCACTGTCAGAATCTTTTCATTTATCTTACTTTGTTTGGCTCTACCGAGTAAACAATCCATTGGATATGGGTGCTTACGTGTGTGATGCCATCTTACGGTTCTATAGAATACTAAGCAAGCCACATGTCGATGCCAATCGATTAATTACAGCACTTTTATAACAGCAATCTCAGTAAAATGCCCTAGTCACGTGACAATCATTATGGAAGTTTATATTAATCAAGCAAATTTTCTTATCTTCTCCTCCCTCTTCTTCACTCTTCTCCACATAAAAAAGAAAAACTGTTTCCAACACAAGATTTCGACGCAAATAAATTTCCATGTATAATCTTTATATATATATATATATATATTTAAAATAAAGTTTTTTCTGTATCATTAATATTCTGCATTATTTCATTTTTCTGCGTGTGTTTTTACAATAAAATTCAAATTTTTAAATTCAATTATTCAAAATAATTGAATTTCAAACGTGATTCTATTGATTTAACTTTGTTTCAAATATTCTTTAAAAATAACTTAACATTTTTATTTTTATTTTTTTACAAAAGAAATATGTCAAAAATATTTTTTAAATCATTTTTTTTCAATATATAAACTAGTTTATATATATAATATTTTTTAATAAAGAAATATATGTAGTGTGTTTTTTATTATTTTTTAAAAAAATATTTCGAATTGTAGTAAAAATTTAATTTTGTTTATCTGAAATCAGTCATGTGATGAACGAAGGAAATTATTTCTTCAAACAACAAAAGCGAAATGATTATTGATTAATTATGTGTTTTCATTTCTTCTTTTCCTTTTGTACGCCAGAAAAGTAATTTTTTGTAAACGAAAAATGGCGATTTCCATATACAAATAGTCGAATTAATGTTAAAATTTTGTGTCGTTCTATCAACTTTAAACTTAAAAGAAAACTAAAGTTTTTTTTTGTGTTTTCATTCAATTGTTCCTTGCTGAATTTATTCAGTATAAAGTATTGCTTCTATTATTTATAATAATTTTTTTTTCTAAACTATAACGTTATCCCTATACTGTAAAGGACCTTTGCAAAGTTATCCCTATAAAGGTTTCCTGTAAAGTATATTTATTAAATCTATCAAATGAAATTAAATTTTTAAGGCTTTTCTTTCACAGTTCCACGTTAAATTTGTTATATCAGTACCAAATATTTTAATAAATTGCTTCTATTATTTATAATAATTTTAAAAAAATCAAATTATAAAATAAAGAACCATACTTTCTAAGCTTTATAAGGATTAAATTAGATAAAATTAATTTAAATCTTTATTTTTTACGCTTATTTTCTTTCATACAAGTAGTTTCAATGTTAAATTTGTCTTTACAGTCGAACCTCCGATAACGGCTACCTCTAAACAGCGGCCATTTTTTCGGGAACGTTTTCCTTTTTTAACCTGCAAAAAATGGCCATTTTTTAAATTCTCCCTCCAATGGCCGTTGTTTAGAGGGTTTGGCAGTATTAGCGCGATGCTATATTTCATCAGTTGATTTTATTATTTAAATAATAAATTTCAAAAAATCAGCTGATGAAATAGATATATTTTATGTGCTTTTATTTAATAAAAAAAATGTTTTTAATCAAATGAAATTAATTATTTCTTTCGTGTCTACACGTTAAATTTGTTGATTTCACTAATCAGTTTCGTTTATTATTTAAATAATAAATTTCAAAATCAGCTGATAGAATAAACATATTTTCTGAAATTTGTAGGAATATTTTTATTAAATAAAAGAATCTGAAATGAAATTAAGTTAATTTTTGTTTTCCATAAAAGTAGAAGATTTTTATATAACGAAATATAAAAAAAAACAATTCGTTTCTCTTAGGAAAATTCAAGTTAACGAGAAGATAAAAGTAAAAATATATTTTTTAAACCGAAACTATTAATAAAGTTAGATTTATTTTCTAGAATTCTTATTAAATAACAATAGATAGTAACGAATGAGCAGAGAATATCTGTTGATTAATTTTTAGTAAATAATGGAAGAAAGATACCCACTGGTATAATTTGTTTTCCATGATATAAATATTTAAAATATTTTTCAATTCAAAATTTAAGTTCCAGTTTCTTTTATACACGTAAATATATCTATAAATAAGCCAGTTATTGTTAAACGATTATAATTTAATGCATAAAAAATGAATTTGTAAACAATAATTTAAGTTTAAAATTTCAAAAGTAGAAGGAGGAGAAGAAGGAGGAAGGAAGAAGAAAGGTTATTATGTTGATAAAATTTATAAAGTAATTTTTCTTTAGTAATTAAGAAGATATGAAGTATTGATTAACATATCAAACCGTACGTTTTAATTAATTTCACTTAGCCACGGTTATAAAAATAAAAATGAATAGAATAGGTTATTTATAAATATATTAAGGACTATATATCAAAAGATTATCGTTAAGAGGAGCAATAACAAACGCTCATATCGTAGCTAAGATTGGATATTCTGTTATAAACAAAATAACACAATAAATCTTTAAGTGAACTACATAAATCTAAGAAGACATTATTAAACTACTAAATATCTAAAATTTCCACCATCTGACAAACACTTAGTTCTAGTAGACAATATGCTAAACCCTATCATGTGTGTAGTAACAACATAATCCCTTCAGAAACAATAGAATGCTACTTCGTTCACAACACTTGCCTGTATTCAGTTTTAATCCCGAGTTCGAATAAAACTAATCCGTTAGTCATAACGTGTGCACAGTGGTTGGTCTTTTCTATCCTTCGTCAATGCATTCGCGAACTGTTAAGGAAGTGGTTTATGTAAATTTGTGTTTCCTGTAAGAGATTAAAGTGCTGTTTATGAGTCTAACTGATTCTACGAGTTTGTCTTGCCACCTGGGGTACTCTCACTCGCCATCAGTATGTGATAAAACGAATTTGATAAAGAGTCATGCTAATGAATATCCATTCTTTTAAATATTAATATAATGTCCTAAGTTCATTTTCTTTATAATGGCTAAATGTATGATATTTACAGCGATAACTTCGAGCAAAGAAATGAAGATAAAATATAACTAAAAATAGAACTTTTAACGAATATGCTGTGTTATATAATGTACATTTATGTATTAATATAATATTATTATTAATATTATATTAATACTATATGTATATACTACTATATTATATTAATATTAATATGTATTATTTTCTTTATAATAGTTGAACGCATTATATTAACAATAATAATTTAGGACAAAGAGAAAGGATAATCAGAAGAAGGGAGATAAAAAATAAATACAAAAAATAGAATTCTAACTAACATATTGTATTAAAATATAGGGTATTACATTAATGTAGAGTCTAAAAAGTTTATTTTCTTTACAGTAACTAAATATATAATATTTAGAACGATAATTTAGAGCAGAGAGAGAGAAGAAATAGAAGAAAGGACGATAAAGATGGCTAAAAATAAAATTATAAGTAATATATTCTATTAAAAATTAAAACATTTTATTATTATATAAGTTTATATTTCTATTTCCTTGAAAACTGCTAAATATATAATATTTATAACGATAAATTAGAGCAGAAAAAGAATATAATCATAGAAAAGAAAGATTAAAAAAATGGCTAAAAATAGAATTATAACTAACATATTGTATTAAAAATTGTATATTTATTTATATCTAAAATATAAATATTATTTAAATAAAAATATAAGATTTAAAAATAAACAATTCTTCTAAAAAAAGAACGATGTTAATGTTAGATAAAGATAGCTCGAAGGCTAAAAAATAAAAGCTAAAGAAATAACGCTTTAAACTAAACTAATTTATTTAATTTGCAATTTAAATATTTATAAATCATAATCTAGATTAACTAAATCAAATAAGTTAGGAAGAAAAAAGCCAACGTCTAGTAACAAAATTAAAAAGGTAAATACAGAAGAAAGACAAAAGACATGTTTTAAAAATATACTTTGATCTATAATAATTATATTAAATTTAATAACAGTTAAGAAATTAATAAAAGGAAATGGAATAATATTAATAATATAAAGACTCTCGAAAAATAATAATATTTTGATTTTATACAAT